>NC_135574.1:18231273-20731273 GCF_965152235.1 Eretmochelys imbricata | reverse complement strand
ATCAGAAGAATACATTGCTTACCGAGGGGATGGGGGAAATCTTTATTTGCAGTTTCACTGTCTTGCAGTCTCTGGTGTGGGTTGAGGTAACATTTGAGAAACATTTATCCTGGGGAAAAGTGAAGGCACCTGACGGCAAGGTTAAGAAGTCAAATGGCAGATGTTTGAAAAGTCAAACATCAAGGGAGTTTGAGAAGCGAAGCAGCAGTTGCTTAGCAAGGCACAAGGGCTCACCTAAGAGAGCACCTGTCACTTTCTTATGCACCTGTTCAATTTTTAGTTAGTTATAGTTAGTTAGTTAGAACTATAGTTAGTGTGTGGGTGGATGGGTGGGTGTGTGTACACAGTGGTAGTTTAAGAAGAATGGACGATAGATAGACATGGGATGAGAGTGTCTTGTCTCTATTCAGGTTAGTGGCATAGCTGGCCCAGTGCAAACCCTTAGTATAGTCAGGCAAAGCAGGCATTTGCACTGATGAGCTTACTCCAACTTGAAAAAGGGGTAAACACCACTAGTGCAAATAGCAGCTTTGTCCATCTACATTGGATGTTGCATTGTTGTTGCTACAGTGGTAGCAATTGGGGTAAATACCAATGTAGATTAATGAAGGCCTTATTTGCTATTTGCTACAGTCCGTTAGCAGTAAGGCCAGGTTGAAATCCTTGTCATGCCTACTATCTTTGAGGTCAGGAAAGGAAAGTGGTGTATTAATGTCACCTATACATTCATGTACACCTGTAAGATAGTGCTCTCCTTATGGCAGCTTTTGATAAAGAGCAAGAGTGGGAATGTGAAGTGTAGCATAGTGCTAATCCTTAGGATATGTTGCCTGATTGTAAAAAGACAGGAGACCAGACACTTTAATGACTTTTCACAGTAAATATAAATAATCCCCAAAGGGTAGTTGACTTTGCTGTGGATGCTTCTTTCATAAGACAGTAAAGAATGAAAGATTTTATCCAGCATATTATGGGGATTACTTTTTAATCCTCCAAACCCAGGAGCACTGTAGATTCAAAAATGTGAATATATGTCTGTTTCTCACGTGCTTTTGGTATAATGTGGAGCATGTATGTAGGTATCCTTTGAATGTTTCATGCTAGGATCTATATAGAGATTAATTGAAGCCTCACCGCAGCCTCTGATAAGCATTATTTATTACATCCATTTTCTCAATAAATGAAACACGTGGAAGTGATGGTAATGGATTGACCCAAGCCTGTCATAGAACCCCGCAATACTTACTGCCTGGTCGCAGCTCTAACACCACATTGCTTTCTGTGGGCCTGATCCAAAGCCCATGGGAGTCTTTCTGTTGAGTTCAAATGGGCATTAGCTCTGGTGCTACCTTTCAGTGAAGAAATCTCAAGCATGAACACTTCTTCCAGCTGCTCTACATTTCCATGAGAGGTAAGATGTAGTATACATATGCACACCACCTTTTCAGAGCTGTTTAATTTCACAATGCTCATAACCTGAATTCTTCCCCCTAGTGCATGTGTTAGTGACACATTGATTCTCTGAAAAGTGGAACTGAATAAATCAATAACAAGATGTAAAAATATATTAAACCTAGAGTTACCTATGAAGCTGTCATATTCTAAAAAGGACTTTCATGGGTAGGTTTTCCCTTTTAAATGTTTTTTCTCTGTTATTATATTTTATCATATTTTAGAGTTCAGTGTAAATGGGGGAATAACATTTATTCTGTTTCTTCCCAGAGCTACCTATTGCTCTTTCCACTTCCTCATCGTTTTATGGTCATATATAATGTAATAGGTATTACACTATGAGAGCAGTTACGGAGCTCAGTTCGGTGCAACTTCAGTTATATAACACAGTGTATTAGGCAAATAGCTTTCTATCACGTAGTTAAGGGAGTGTTCTAGCAAATCTACCTAAAGATTACAACCCACCTGGGTATGAATTGGCTGAAATTCAGATGGAGTGTCTCCTCCACTTTCTTTTCTAAAATCAAATAATGTATTAAAGTGTTTTCATTGGTATTCCATCTTCAAAGATCTTTACAAATATTCACTAAATAAGCCTCACAACAGCTACTGCACTTGAAATAGATAAGTACACCTTATTAACATACAGAAACAGTGTTTAGGAGACTTTCAGAAGCAGAGCCAGGAGTTGAACACAAATATTCCTTGTTCTCAGCCAATTGTTCAGACCCAATAAGCCACATATTTCTTTCCCCAAAGAAAATCTTTGAGGCTCTAAGGCACAAGGTATCTAGCTACCCTAGAAAAAATAACACTCTAAATTTCTTTAGTAATTTTTTTTTCATTCAACACACACTGGTTGCACCTAGAATCTTGTGAACTGGTGGAACTTTTTATCTAGCTCCAGATCCATATCTTCTACCTTGAATAGGAATTCCATTAAACTGGTAGAACCTTTCAATCCAGTGGGACTTAGCCAGCCCCACACTTCAGCCTTGACTCTACACTCCATCTGGCCCCCATGCTCAGCTTCTTCATTTCTTTTCCCCTCTTACCGCCCTTTCTTTAACACACTTCTCCTTTCATTTATCTTTCCATTTCATTAATCCCCTCCCCACTTCATCCACCCAAAAAGTGGAACTAAAATTTTCCCCACCATGTTTTGACTATTCACGCTGTTCTCCCCCCCCCCCCCCCGGATTAGTTTATCTTGGGAGTAGCATTTACCCACTCCTATTACATGTAAACAGGTTGGATCCCATGCTGGGTAGTAGAATACTGTATCACTAAAATGACAGCTTCCTGCTCACAGCAAGGCCTGTGTTTTGGGGGTTGGACTAGATGACCTTCTGAGGTCCCTTTCAACCCTGATGTTCTATGATTCTTTGAGAAAACATTCAAAACTCTGCAGCTGTGAACTCTGATGTGCAAAATGTCCCATGACATCAAGGGTTGCAGTCATTTTTGAAAATCCCACCCATGGACATAATTTCTTAATGATGCAAGCAGAGTAGAAGCAAATTATTTTTTGAAGTTGAGTGAATGCACACAGGCATTGTCTTATGCGGTAGTCACACTGCCCCAATCTGGAGTAAAACCAAAGGAGTAACAGTGGATTATGCTACTGTAACTTCCCTCAAGGCTTCCTCTTTGTAGTCAAATCCTTTTGCCTTTGTGTGGTTAATGGCGATTTTGCTGTCATGAAGGTTTCAGAAATGAAACTGATGGGGGTGTAATTGTAAACTATGCGTTTTTTAAGTCCACTTAGGGCATAAACGAATTATATGTAGTGACTGGAGTTTGCCTTTAATCAGGACAAGCAGTTTATCTTAGTGAGATTACAGCTGACTTTCAACAACCAGAAAAAAAAACATCTTCCTCTGAGTAAATCTGGTCCTGTAAAGCCAATCCATGTATTTGCAATGGAATTAATGTCTCCTTGATATCCTTACAGCAAGACAGTTTTAATCCATCAATGACAGATGGTAGGCCAGTCATTGGTCCACTTTGGTGTCAAGTCTCTACAGTTCATTTTTAATTTGGAAAATTGTGTTTGCCAGGGATTGCTCTCAAATCTGCTCCTGGACTCTGACATTTTAAAACAACCAACCTGTTTTAGATGAAAAATGCATTTAAATAAACTAATGAAATGGCTCCACAAAAGAATATTTTCCAAGAAGTGTTCGTTGAAAAATTCTGCAAGGGCAATATTATTTCTGATGAACAGCAATATATGATCAGTTTTGATATCTAGAATGCTGAGCAGGGGAAACAATCATAAAGGTAGACATTTATTTATTGTTACCGCCTACCCAGTTAGGGGTTGGGGAGACAGAAGATCACTTGTCAAAAGGATAGCTGAAGTGGAATTAGATTTCAGACTATAAGATTAAAGAACATGTTCTTGAAGAGAGTGTTATTCTAAAGTTTGTAAACAAAAGAGTTTAAAACATAGAGAAGACCTAATCAAAGGAAAGAAACCCTGTATCCTATATGTGATGAAGGCTTCTGTGAGAATTTGTTTGCCAACAGTTTCATGAGCCATAAAGGGAAAAAATCTCAGTTTCAAACACAACTTCCCCCCCCCCCACCCCCATGTGCAGAAATAGTTCACATCTTTTCGATTTGAAACATTTGCAGGCTAAAATGGAACAAAGCTTGGCAATGAAAGAAAGAAAACAACTCCAAGAATGGTGAACAAATGCCTCAAAGTTAAATTTGGACATTGCAGAATATCTGGGCCAGATTCTGCAGTTAAGATAGTGTAAATCCTAAGTGTGGGTGGGTGGATAAATGTTCTGCTCTGCTATTTAGATAGGCATTTGTGTGACTATTTGCATTGCTTTTTAATAAAAGACAGTACTTATCATATGCAAATCCAGCATTTCACAGTAAACAATGTACCCTCTGAACTGCAAGCTATCACACCTCCCGCTCTGTGTATTGTGGAATGGCTTTCAAAACACACAGCAAGGTTTTATACCGAGTTTATTTAATATCTAACTTTATTGTCCCTTTAACTTTGTTTGTTTTTTCCCAAACTCATTCTGATGATGATTATTATTCCACATTTTGGCATAACGAGTGAAAAAATTGATGAAAGGTTATAGTAAGGGAAAGGAGAGAAAAATCAGTCTAAAGAAAGAAAGGCAATAACTGTTCAAACAGGAGCAGCCCCCCTTGGTATGTAAGCATGTAGGTGTGGGCTACAGAGGTTGAAGGTCATTCTCAGTTTTGGAAGGCTGGATAGCTTGGGGATGGAACAGATTGGGGTTGGCTGAAGCTTACTGTAGGATCATTGCTGTGACACATACAGTTCAAATATAAATAATGTAATTGTTTAATACACGTTCTCTGTGTCTTAAGAAGAGAAAAACACTAACCCCTTGCAGAACCCAGACCCATATCCTGCAAAAGGTTGAAGGATGCAGTGACTTCAGAACCATCAGTGGCCGCTTGTGATGTTCCTGGGTGGGCTAGGGTTAGGGTCATATTTTGGGAGGTGCAGTGTAACATGTAGGTGTTAGGGGTAGTGTGAAAAAGAGCCACATGATCTGCATCTCAAGCTTTCAGTTAAAAAATGGCAGGGACAACATGTCAATCCAAGAGAGGTCAGTAACAAAGCAATAATCAGCAGACTGACACTAGTGATTGACTTTGAAATGTGTCTGTAAAAATGTCGCCGTGGGGGTTTCTGGTTTTTTGTTTTTTTTTTTTCCCCACCCTGAGTGATCCCCATATCAAATGTGCTCAGTTTATAAGAACACACTGTCTGCCCCACCGGCTCCAACCAGGATCTGAAATTCAAGCAGTGTGCTTTCCTTCTCTCACTTCATCATCAGTATTCCAGGTTCTACAGGCCCAATTAGGCTGTCACTATAACACCTGTGCATTCTCATTTACTGACTCATTTATTATTCACGTGTTTGTTGTGTCTTCAAATCCATCTCTGCAACCCCAAGGCCCTCCACCATAGGTGCAATCATTGGAATTTAAGGCCTGATTATATTATTGTTGCTAGTGTTGAGTAACACTTTACTCCACCAATAGTTCCAATGAAGTGAAAGGTCCCATGGACTGAGTTAGGGTACTACTCAGTGTGAGCCACGGTATTGGAATCTGGCCCAGAGCAAACAGCTCAAGAAGGACTAGAATCCACTTCAAGCTCTCTTAGCTGTGTTGGCAGTGCAGGACTAACAGTTGTCAAATATTTGTTGTTGCTAAAGTCAGCACCACTGAGTCTAAATACCAACCATAAGCAGGTAATAAGCGTCATTTCCATGTACCTGCTCTTGAGAGTAGAACTGTGCTTTAAAGCAGTTGGGTTTGGCTGTGCATGGTCCAGGTTTTTTAGTTTAAAATTAGTGTTTGCCCTGAGGAAAATGATACAGGAGGAGCATGTAGAATGAAGATAAATGGGAATCTAAAATGAGGGATTACACAGCCCAGAATTACATTTTTAGAGGATTTGCAGCTGTGATGCTCCCAAGGGGCAGCCAAGGTTGTGAGGCACTTCACCACCACCTACTCTCAGCATAAGGAAGTCTTATCTGTGTCTGCTGTGGATCAGCTCCTTGAAACCACCAGCCTCTGGCAGCACAGGTGCTACCTTCCAAACCCCCTCTCTGTACAGGTGTCAGGAACCAGGGCCTGCAGTGGAGCTAGTCTCCAGGGAACCTCATCAGTACAGCTGGCCTGCAGCAGGCTGCCTGATTAGCCATACAACCTGATTGGCTGCAGAGGCCAGCAGGCTGGCTCTTAAGCCAGCAACTGCAGCAGCTAGCTGGCTTCTCAGCACCCATGCTGACAGCTGTGCCTGCTCTTGTGTTATCATACTCCTGCCTTGCATGCCAGTCTTGCCTCTGTTGTGCCCCTGTTTTGACTCCCTCCTTGACAGCTACTCTGCTTTCTCTGTTTCTGACTGCTGGCTTGGCTCTGGCCCCTGACTATGGGCTGCAGCTCAGCCCTTGACTCTCGTACCCTGTTTCTGCCTTCTAGTTTTACCTTTGGGCTTGGCTCCTGACAACTGACTGCTCTTGCCACTAGGCTAGACTGCCCTCACCCCAGTCAGCTGACAAAAGGTAGCGAGCAATAGACACACATCAACCCCCTGAGTCCTCGGTGCATTTCCTCTCGTGTCCACCCCCTTCTTCTCTGGCCGCTCTCAAAATTACCAGGCCTACTGTTTCCAAAGGAATGGTACATACAAGCTGTTAAGATTTAACTCAGGCCCAGCACTTTGGTTAACACCACAGCACTTAGATGTATTTATATTGAAGATAAGAATGTTTATAATCAAAGAACTGAAATTCAAGTGACAGTGAGTAAGAATATTGGAAACCAATGATTACAATATAAAACAATTGCATAACATGTTTTCTAGAGCCTAAAGTTAATTAACAAGGTACCCTCCTGTCTAAAGAAGCTTATTTTATCCAATGTTCTCCCAAGCGTTTTCAGCCAATCCTGGTTGAGGCCCCTCTTTCATGAAGAAAACACACTGTCAATTTACTTAAATGGTGAAGAATGATGGTTTCTTCCGTGTCTCCCAAGTATACGTAAGCAGACCTTTTGGTTTGCATCTCATAAGAACAGCCGTACTGGGTCAGACCAGTGATCCATCCAGCCCAGTATCCTGTCTTCCAACAGTGGCCAATGCCACTGTGCTTCAGAGGGAATGAACAGAGCAGGTAATCATCAAGTGATCCATCCCCTGTCACCTATTCCCAGCCTCTGGCAAACAGAGGCTAGGGACACTTCAGATATAGCCTCCAGATATAGTTCCTTCCTCCCCTCCTCCTGCTGCTTGCTTTTCCTCTTACTTTTCTCTCTGAAGTTTTTACAATCCTTCATTAACATTCAGTTCAGAGTGGTGAGAGGAGAGCCATTGTGAACTATAAAATACTCTGTTTGCATGCAAACAGACAGCTAGATAAACTTGTCTTTTCTGACAGAAAACCTGTTTTTACCCTTTGCTGGTGACTGGTCCCTGGACACAGACCTTTTAAGAACATAAATTTCTGTGCATATACATAACTCCTTACACAACATCTGTCCATATGTTTCACAATGATACAAATGATCAGTGTGACACCAGCATTCACTGCAGAACTCTCATGACCCTCTTGGCTTAACTAGAATGTGCATACCAGACTCAGGACGTCCCAAAACCATTTACAACCCCTCTCTGCCCCTGGCCAGTGGGCACTAAGAAGTTCCTAGGTCACAGCACCTCTAACCTGAGCATCTGTATCTGCTGTAAAAGGTTCCCGTGGTGTTTGAGCCAAAGAACATGTTCAAGATGGGAATATCCTGGCCACCCATGAGCTGTGCCCAACAAACTTTGCCAAGAAGTGTTACTGTGGGTCAAAGCTGCAAAATGTACCTACCATTGGATTGTCTCCCCAACACATCGGACTGCAGGTGCACAGTCAGGTGCAAACCCTTTGCACCAGAATATGGACCCATAGCAGCTTACACACGGCAAGCAGCCCAAACTCAATGGCAGAGCTTGCCTTATTAAATCCATCACCTAACAAAGAGTTGCTAAATGGAAACACAGACCTTCAGTCATTGTACTGAAGGACTTGGTAGGTGGTTAGCTAATATGGAGACCATAAATATTACCATCAACCTCAGGCAAAGGGCCAGAACTGGATTCATCTAGGTGTTGGTGCATTCTGGCTGTATGGTTAAAGCAGCAGAACAATCTATCTGCTGTCTATTGTAATAGTATCTCTGTGTTAGGTTGTGCTACCCACCCATTTCCACCTCCACCATTCCCCTGGATAATTAGGTTACTTTCCGTATCCCTGCCATCACTCTTAGCTCTCAGCTCATCTTCAGACTAATAGGTTGGTGTCCTGTGACCTTCCCTGCTGCTTTTGGACTAGGTACATCTGCATCCAGCTTTTCCAACCTCTCCAGCTGAGTAGCTGGGGTTTCTGAAACTGAAGATAGGCATAATAACATGCAGGCAGTTGCACAGCCCTTGGCTCTCTCACTTTTTTCACCTACCCATTGTCCTTCTGGGTGTATTTTTTTGGTGGATGAAATGCTTCATTTTCAAGCTTATTTGGAGAAAAAAAAAAAGAATAACAAGGTGGACACGTAACTCTGGCCTCTGCACATGAGTGCAGCTGTGATTTTTTTTTTAACGTGTTGAGATGAATAAAATAATGAGAGGTTTCAGAGTAACAGGCGTGTTAGTCTGTATTTGCAAAAAGAAAAGGAGTACTTGTGGCACCTTAGAGACTAACCAATTTATTTGAGCATGAGCTTTGCTCAAATAAATTGGTTAGTCTCTAAGGTGCCACAAGTACTCCTTTTCTTTTTGAAAATAATGAGAGACATTTGAAGATGACAATCTGTCTCAGAACTTTATTCAATGCCTTTCCTGCTCGGCTATGTATATTTCTGAACTGCAACAAATAGATGGCATGTCTAGTACAGTACTCCTTGGGAGGAAAGAATGTTCTTAAAATGCTAGCTACTGCATTTGGGTCCTATTCAGTTCTCTCTAACCAGGCAAAACTTTCACTGAAATGACCTGTTGTTATAGAAGTATGTCAGAGCGAGGCATCTGCATGTTTCTCTGTGACCATAAGGCTGTCTATTTTACACACCGGGAAGGATAACCTTATACTCCAAATAGCCACAGTTGCTCTTCCAGTGTTTCAGGGAAATATTACAGCAATTTCTTTAGTGTCAACAAATGTAGCTTGACTACCACTTAAACATTCTTCAGGGAAATTTTCAGGATGCTCATTAAGCCCTTTTTTTTTATTGACAAGAGCATGTTAGTCCCAAATAGCATATGATGGGAATCAGAAAAGAATGAATAATATATCTCAGCAAAGAAGTAAGTAAATGCATTTAATGATCTATGTATCCACAAACTGGCACCACGCAAGTGTGGGATATGTTAAATAAAATGTAAAGGAGCCTGAGACAGTCTGATCTACAAGGTTTACAGCTGCATGCTATTTATCACCCACCAATCAGAGAAGAGCAGGTGACCATCTACTGCGGCACTCAGTGGAGTTTTCCATCTGCATGCGGTCTGTATCAGAATTTTTTGTTTGTTTTTTAATCTTTAGTACAAGTCCATACCAAAGTAGTTTAATCTGTTATTTAGACTTGTGGTGTTAGTTTTAGCTGACAGACATATTTTTGGTTACACAACAGTTCTATTGGATAACAAGACAGCTGGGGAATCAGGGTGGTCTATTTTATGCCCTGCAGTAACATTTTATGACTTGCATTTAGAGTTTGACTGGAAAAATTACTAGAATAGAGGGGATAGTCCTGTACTCGTGGGGATGAACTAGTTGACATAATATCTTTCCCATTTCTACTCTCTGGAACACTGTACATTTAATGTGGATAAATGTAAAGTAATGCACATAGGAAAAAATAACCCCAACTATACATACAATATGATGGGGGATAATTTAGCTACAGCTAATCAGGAAAGAGATCTTGGAGTCATCGTGGATGGTTCTCTGAAGACGTCCACACTGTACAACGGCAGTCAAAAAAGCAAACAGGATGTTAGGAATCATTAAAAAAGGGATAGAGAATAAGACAGAGAATATTTTATTGCCCTTATATAAATCCATGGTACGCCCACATCTTGAATACTGAGTACAGATGCGGTCTCCTCATCTCAAAAAAGATATACTGGCATTAGAAAAGGTTCAGAAAAGGGCAACTAAAATGATTAGGGGTTTGGAACAGGTCCCATATGAGGAGAGATTAAAGAGGCTAGGACTTTTCAGCTTGGAAAAGAGGAGACTAAGGGGGGATATGATAGAGGTATATTAAATCATGAGTGGTGTGGAGAAAGTGAATAAGGAAAAGTTATTTACTTGTTCCCATAATATAAGAACTAGGGGCCACCAAATGACATTAATGGGCAGCAGGTTTAAAATAAATAAAAGGAAGTTCTTCACACAGCGCACAGTCAACGTGTGGAACTCCTTGCCTGAGGAGGTTGTGAAGGCTAGGACTATAACAGGGTTTAAAAGAGAACTGGATAAATTCATGGAGGTTAAGTCCATTAATGGCTATTAGCCAGGATGGTTACACAACAGTTCTATTGGATAACAAGACAGCTGGGGAATCAGGGTGGTCTATTTTATGCCCTGCAGTAACATTTTATGACTTGCATTTAGAGTTTCCAGAGGTGTCCCTAGCCTCTGTTTGTCAGAGGGTGGAGATGGATGGCTGGAAAGAGATCACTTGATCATTACCTGTTAGGTTCACTCCTTCTGGTGTTGGCCACTGTCGGCAGACAGGATACTGGGCTGGATGGACCTTTGGTCTGACCCAGTATAGCCATTCTTACGTTCTTAAGACTCCTTGAGGCTTGTACTCTGTATTTTGATTACTAGTTTGATCTCTCTCTTTTTCCCCTTCTATCCCGATCTTACAAGATGCTGTCCTAGCTCACATTGACTCTGGTAAGAGTGAAAGGCACTGAAGCCCAGATCTTCAAAGATATTTAGGCTCCTAACTTCCACTGATTTCAATATATATTGCCATCTTTACTCTGGTGTGTGTATTCTAACTTTTGGGCACCACCAATTTTGAATGATCAACTTTACTGGTACAGCTTTGTGCTCTTCTCTTCTGCACTCTCCCCCTCCTGACTCCCTATTCATAATAATCAGGCACCAAGACTGAACTTTTTAAAGCTATTTAGCCATTGTGGCACTCAGCATTGCAACACTTAACTACTTTAGGAGTCTAATTTCATTTTCAAAAGGGATTTAAATCCTAAATGCCTAAATCCAAATCCCATTCAGTGCCAATGGGATTTTGGCTCCTACATAACTAAATCCCTTTTGAAAATGAGATTTAGGCTCCAAAATCAGTTAGGCTTTAGACTGATGAGCACAGAAACCCCTAAATACCTTGAAAAATCATGGATTAAGGGCCTGATTCTCCTCTGATAGGGTATGATTAACAACTCTTGTTTACTTCCAAAGGAATTATTCCTATTTTGTGGTGGGAGAAAAGTGCCAAAAGTGCTTCTGTTTTCTTGTTTAAAAATCTACTTATCCCAGGTCAGGTTCACACCTCTAGCTTCAGAACATAAATCTCTTTTGACATTTCCACTGATTCAAATTAAATCTCAGATAAATATTAATTCACAGCTGCCTTTCCTCTCTCTCGTACAAGGGTTGAGGTATCCTGATGTCAAAATATTAACTTTAAGGAATTTGTTTTGTTTTGAGAGGAGATAAATAGCAGGGCATGTGACAGAAGTATATAAAATAACATGGTACAGAGACAGTAAATTGGGCACTCCTGTTATAATAAAGGTTATAATAAAAGGACAGACAAAAAACTACCGAGGCAACTAATTTACAACTGATCAAAGGAAATACTTTGTATAGGGCAAATAATTAACCTGTACAACTCACTGCCACAATATATCTTTGGGGCAAAAAACTTAGAAGAAATCAGAAAAGGGTTGAACATTTACATGGATGATAAAAACATCTGCAGAATTACATGAGATTGTAAAAAAAAAAAGTGGGGGGAGATATAAATCTTCATGCATATAAGCAAACCTCTAACTGATGGGGTTAGGAAGAAACTTCCTTTGTGGGCTATTTGATAATTGCTCATTATGAGAGTTGGTATATTTTTCTGAAGCATCCATTATTGGTCACTTTCTGATGGCACTGGGCTAGAAGCAACATTAGTCTGGTCTGCTCCAGTATATCATTTTTTCTTTTCCTATCCTGCAGTGCAAGTCCTAGAAATTCAGCTAACCTTTAGAACTTTATTGTGCTTATCTGAACAAAATTACTGAAATCTGCAATGTCTGCAACAGCTTGCAGAAAGTTGGACTAATCTTAAATATTCATTTTAAACTTATTTATCATTTAGTTTTACAGAAACCTCTGGAAAAATCCTGCACACAAGTCCATGTATGTCACTTGATATAGTCCTTCCTTAGTACTTGGCAAGCAATACAGAAATTACTTAAGTTATCATCGGAAGAAGGGTACACCCATTTCTAAAGGTCCTTGAGGTCCATTCATCCTCAGAAAATAATAGAGCTCATCTTTCATGATGCAGGCTAGTTGCCAGGCATCAAAATGTGCTCATTCGTTCTCTCTCTCTCTCTCATACACACACTTACACCCCAACCTCCTCCTTTCACCAAACTCTATCTCTTAACAGCAGAGATTATTTTTATTCTTTTTTGGTGAAGTCACTGGCCTAGGTGCTTTTCATAACTCTCAAATGTTTCTCATGTCTCTCATTTCAGGGGTTGTCACTCAATCTAGTCCCAAAGCTACCTTTTTTCCACATAAATTTAGTGTCCTCTCCCTTTTATTGTTGAAAATAATTTACATCAGGAATAAAAACTCACAGAACAGGGACTATTGATGCTGAATGAAGCAACCCCGCAGTATTTCACCTTTTTCCTGCATGAATACATTTTGGTTCTGTCACATGTTATGTCCCATATGTGAACCTTGTCCAGCCAAACAGTAAGATACAGTTGGCTTTTTTCTTGTTTCAGTCTGTGTTTGTTCGTTAAATTCTCTCTCTCTTCCTCATCCGCTGATTTCTGACTTGCAATTTGTTCAGACCCTATTTCAGCTTCAGATAACTTCCTAGGTTTGTGGCTCTATCTTATTCTTCTGTGGGATACTCTCTTTGGCAGGTCATAACTTGGGTCATTACATTTCCCTATGGGCAGCAGCTGTGACTTTCTTCTATTTGTCTTACTCAACAGCTGTGACGTCTGGCTATGGGTAGCATGAGTTTATTACTTTTGTCCCTAGTGGTTTTTCTCTTTTAGCTCTACCAAGTCAGAGAATACTGCTAAGCTATCAGAACTCCTGCTTCATTGATTTCATTCTGAATCTTTTATTTTTGTCTTTACTACAGCAGCCATAGCATCATTCTCAGTTCTACATTGGTTATAACTTTTTATCTCAGTGGGCCACTATCCTTTTAGCACTCTGCTGCCTGACCTCTGCTCTCTACTTTCTATTGTTGGTAGCTACGTTGCTTTATATATTGTTGAGAGGTGTTTTCCAGAGTATATTCTTGATGCCAAATCTAGTAAGGTGAGTGCTGGGATTTCTTTCCAGTGTACATTTTTCTGCTCCTCCCCATCTGTTTAATAGATGTTTAAGGCTCGAAGGAACCATAATAAACATCTAGTCTGACCTCCTGCATAATATAAGCCATAGAATGGCCTGATGATGAGGAAGGTATCATGAAACGTCTATGGTGTGATAACTTAATCAAGCCTAAATTTCCAGAAGCGTGTATACATGCAAATGCCCATATTAACATTTATTCTAGGGCACAAGAATGTAGAATTTGCAAAGGCAGTGGCTAGACAGAGTCTGTGTGATGAAGAACTAGTGTGTACAAATAAGCGGGGATGGGATGTGGCATCTAAGCACCCACAGACTACTTTTAGAATTGGACTGTCTTAGAATGACTTAGGCAAATGCAAGCTGTTTGTGGTTCAGGCAGGTGTTAACCTCCACGATCACCTCCTAGTTATTTCCAATCAGCCATCCAATGGCTGCAGGGCCATACACTGTAGTTAAAAGAAAGGTAGCAGCTGAGGCATATAGTGCATTGCTTATTTACTTGCCCTGCCTCTGATTGCCTATCACTATGACTGAATGTGGCCAGTGAAGTCCTAAAACATGTCCTTTCCCTGCTCTCTCTTTGCAGGGTGAAGACAGAGCTGGTCAGAGGCAGGTTTTGATTACTAGAGAAGCATATTACTGTTAGTGTATTGCGGAAAATACAAGTGCAACCAAATATCAGAGGCGATACAAATGTCAGTTTATACATAAATTGCTACACTTCAGACCCCTGTCAAACTGGCAACAAAGCCCTCAGTGTGACAAGATCTGGGCAACTGGCTTAAAAATCATGAGATTTTTGAAAACAATAAATGTGGGGTTCTTTTTATTTGCTTACAGCTGTTTGAGCTGTTAGGGTTCAAGTTTTCCTGATTTTATTCTCAACCACAAAGACTAGAGGCATACATTTTATTTTAAATAAATGTGACATTCTCATTGCAGCAGGGCAGTCTGTTCTTTTAAGGGCCTGCAGAACCAGGGAGCAGAAAGCCCTGGCCTAAACAGAAGTCCAGTAGGCAGGTGTTGGGAATAAGAGGATCTGGGTAAGCAGCAACTAGTGATTGTTCTGATTCCCAGCTGGAAGATATAAGTAAAGACCCAAGCTCTATAATAGAGAGTAGGAGAGACAGTTGTAGCAGGTTGTAATGGGATCTGGTTGGCTCTGTGATTCCCCTGAGGCTAAAGGCGGGCTAAGACCTTGAGCTACTGGTGGATAGAGGACCCTGCAGTATCAATCCAGGTCAGGATGATCACTTCTGTTTCTTTTCTATCTTCTTTTTTTTTCCTCTCCATTTATGTAAGAGAATAAAATTGTCTGCCTGGAAGGCTAAAACAGAGTTGGGTATGGCTCGCTGTTTCTCTCTCTCCACCTGAGCTGGTGGCCAAACCCACCAGATTACACTCATGGCCTCAAATGAGTCCCAGAAAAACACCAAGTATCACAAGTGTTGGCAACACTAAAAATTAAAACAGAAGGATTTTTCTCCCCCACAGATTGCCCTATTTTCTTGGGGAGAAAATATCTAGGGATTAGGAATGCAAAGAAATGTAGTGGATTTTTTTTTTTCTTTCTTCAAGATGGTAATGCCCTGTTTTATGTATGGAATACATGTTGAGCTATGGCAGCTGTTATTTTTTCTGAACTATAATAGAGTAAAATGAGAGCTTCTGTAATTTTTGTTACTTCCTCTAATTTATTTTAATTAACTATTTTGCTCCATTGTACTTTGCCTCAGTAATAAGGATGTAAATAGAAGCAGAACACTTGTGCTGTGCACAATTTTTGTTATGAAATCTGAAGCCAGGGAAAACTTTCCCAGTTTTGGGATTTGTTCCAAATTGCATGCTAATCCTTCAGCTGGCTCCATATGGATGCGACAGTCTGGCCACTTTGGCTGGAGTTAAAGGGTCAGGGTCTTGGAGCCTAGCATAAGAACCCATGTAAGTTATAACTGGGATACAGAAGAATTCTAAAAGCAAGCTGCGTTTTGTACAATGGCAATAGTACCTCCCTCCCTCACAGATATCTTGCAGGATAAATTAAATTCATGATTGTGAGGTGCTCAGACAGTATGACGATGTGAACTATATAAATAGGTAGCTAGCTGGGTAATAAGATTTCTTGACGAGGACTCTGGGTTTTTTTTTGGAGGGGAGGGGGCATTCTTTATATCTTCAGTTCTTTCATCATTTTATAGCAGTCTAGACAGATATCTGAGGCTGTCCATCAACAAACCAAGTGTGATATAGACAAGGAGAACACTGGTTTTGAGACACGTCCATACACTGCCATGAGAATTCACAGGGGAATTCCCATGTTTCTGCTGCTTGGGCAGCAGAGTGCTCACAGAGGCATGTCTCCTTTCACAAGGAAGATGAGTCCTCTGTGTTGCCTGTGAGCACTATGAGGTGGAGGGGGTTGTGGGCGTGGCCAGTTGGTTTGCATACACCGTGATTTAAAAGAGCCAAATCCTTTGAGGAGAATGAGGGAAATTTAGTTTTATAAATATCAGTTTTCCTTTTGATGTTCTCCTGTCTGATTGCAAGGAGTCAAATCAAAGGAGGTTGTTAAGGGGGGAAGAAATAAACTGCCTAGAGGTGGAGGTAACTGGACTGAATGGAATTTACCAGAGCTTGCAAGAAAAGATGAAGGTTTAGATAAGGGGAAATGTGTTTATTTCCTTTAATGTTTTTACACTTTGCTGTGCCAGCTGTGTACCCTGCGGTGACTATGCTTTGTTTTGAATATACTGTTTTTTGAATCACTTTAACCAGCTGCAGTCACATGTTCCCCAAAGGAAAGGGGCTTACCCAGCAACATTTGGCCCCTGTCTGTTGGGTTAAAAGGCTGGGAAACAAGGGGTGGGGAGCTGCAGCCCAGACATAAAATGGCAGAGCTTGCCCTGTAACTGTGACCCTCTTGCTAAAGAGAGCAACCAACCAGCCAGCTGTTTGCTACCACAAGGATTTTAAGGCCATCAAGTACATGGGGGAGCTAAGGGATGTTTCTGTCAGTTCTGAGCTTCAGCACAATTACCACAAAACCCTGTTACTCAGGCTGGTCGCCATTTTATTTCAGGAGATGGTCCACAGAGAAGAAAATGCTAAGGCCTTAGCAGTAGGACTTGATAACTGGAATCCTGCACTAATCATGGTTCTACAACCAGTAAATGATTAGCCAGAAGGCAACTAAAGGAAGGTTGAGTAAACATGATAGCAAATGTAAGTAGTCAAAATGAGGTAACAAAAGCAAGTATAATTCCTAAGTTCACTCACTTGGGATCAATTCCTATGGCACAGTAACCTGCTGCAGTCTTTGTGCAGCCATAGTAAGAATTAATTCTCAGTTGTAGTACATAAGGATATGTAGCCTAAAGAATGGGATCCTAATTAAAACTCTGTGCTTCATTGAACCTGAGGCTCACATAGCAGTCTCCACTTCCTCAGGAACTTCAGTGGGATGACTCGTGGAAAACTGCTCACCAAGGTAAGTAAGGAGTATGCAATCTGACCCTCACTTTCTAAAATGTGTGTAAAGAGGAAACAAATCAGCGTTTGAAGAATGTATTGAAATGCATCAGACCTAGCAGCATCATTTCATCAATACTTTAGCAGATACAGTTTTTACCCTTTTACTAAATACACCTTCAATTTTGTTTTGTTTGAGCTGCCTGTGTAACATTATCCCTGGATTTTGGTGAGAATTCATCTTCTGTGGGGTTTTCATGTTCTAGAGGTTTTTGAAGTTGTGAGCTGAAAGATGCTGCTATTGCCAAAGAATTCTTTTCCCCCCTTTTGCCACGTTCTTCCTTTTATTATTTTCCAGGCTAACATGCTCTGATAAGGTGCATCCTTTTCAGCTGTTAGATTTCTTTATGGACAGTGACAAAGATGACTAAAGGTGTTAAAAAAGATCTTGACATCTTTGGAAGATCCTAGAAAGTATTGGGAAAAGAGGGAGCGTATCAAGATCGTGTTAAAGTGATCAGACAAAGTTCTTACCTGGGGTGACATTCTGCTGTTTCTAATTGCTGTTTCCTAATGTCTTTTTCGAAGCTGCTACAGAGAATCATTAAGTCATTTTGAGATCTAAATGTGGGGTTGTCATTTTTAATTATTTAAAATGGGGTTTCATAAAACTTAATAGGAATAGAAATGTTTTATGAATTTTAACTTTTTTAAAGAGAAAATAGTCTTTATATAGACAGTCTTGTGGCGTGGTGGGAACCCAGACCTAGCATGGTGACCGGTTTCAGAGAGGTAGCTGCATTAGCCTGTATCCGCAAAAATACAAGGAGTCCTTGTGGCACTTCAGAGACTAACAAATTTAGCCCCACTTATGCCCAAATTTTTAGTTTCTAACGTGCCACAAGGACTCCTCGTTGTTTTTCCAGACATAGCACTGTGCTATTACATGAGAACCAGGAAGCGGTACCGAACAAAAATGAAACTCTACAATCTAGTTTCATGTACCAAACTGAGTAAGGTGAAAAATTAAATGATGCGAATGATTAAAAGTAAATTATATTCTTAAAAAGTTGTGTAGCATAACCCCTGTGGAAATGTCCTATAGAAGTTAATTGAAAATAACCTTTTTGAGCTTTACAAGGAGTATCCCTGCCCAGAGAGTTATATACAGCTTCAGAGCTACTCTGTCTTATGCTCTGCTTCCCATTCCCTGTTTGGGCCTTGGGAAAATAGAAAATAGCCCAAGTCTATGATTCTATTATTGCACTATCAGGGTTGGAAGGGACCTCAGGAGGTCATCTAGTCCAACCCTCTGCTCAAAGTCCAATTCCCAACTAAATCATCCCAGGAGATTCGACCACCTCCCTAGGTAACCCATTCCAGTGCTTCACCACCCTCCTAGTGAAATAGTTTTTCCTAATATCCACCTAAACCTCCCCACTGCAACTTGAGACCATTACTCCTTGTTCTGCACTCAGCCATACCTCTGGCAAGCCAAGCTGTCATAAAGGCTCTACAGAGAGTGGGGGATATTCTCAGTGGATTAGTTTTCCCTCTTTACACCACCAGAATGCCGTAAAAGAACTGAGAACTGGGACAGTGAGAGGTTTATAGGCTCACCGTCCTCATTCCATGGAGCAAAATTCCATTTTAATTGTTTGTGGCTTACTGGATATATCACACCGATGTGAATTAAACTCTCTCTGCTATTTTTAAAGAATATCACCTGAGGAAAGTTGATATTTTAATCCTTGAGACTCGTGGGGAAGGAGAAGGGAGGTGATCAGAATGGTTTTTACATGCTACTAGTTTATATGAAGCAAGTGGAATGTACAATTGATTTGTAGTAGCCTGTGCACGGTAAATTTGTAAATATGGTGCATTTTATGAGAAATACTTTCTGAAACTTTGATGCTGACTTAAGGAAAAGAGAAATTAAATATTAGAAATGCAGTTTTCAATCCCTCTCCTCCCCTCCCCAGTAGTATAGTAGAGACTCTAAAGCTAGAACAGTAGTTTCCTGGTCAAGCTGAGTTTGGACCTCTGATTTGCACACCCCATTAGCAGAGCAATAGGTGTGGACAGCAAGACATTAATGAGAGGATCACCTTTCAAAATATTTTCTGCTTTAAAATTGATGGGTAATAAGCTGAATATGCTTTCAGTTGAGTATCTTGAGCAGAAAAGGACAAGCACAGGAATAAACAGAGAAAGGGAGAAGCAGAGAGAGATGTGTGAAAGAAGCAGTGGTGTTAACCACTCAATTTAGGGTACCCCATCTATACCCTACTGAGGGCTCAAAGGTATGACCCAATCAATTTAGGCACCCCCACCCTTTCCCTTCTGAGAGCTCATGGTGTAAGGCATTTATCCTTGCCCACGGGGCTCAGGAGGAAACCTGGTCAATTTAAGTACCTACCCTTTCCCTTCAGGGCTCAGGAATCTATGGGTCTGCAGAACCTTTTCCCAGTAAAAGAGCCTTACACAGGTAGAAAAGGAGGACTTGTGGCACCTTAGAGACTAACCAATTTGTTTGAGCATAAGCTACAGCTCACGAAAGCTTATGCTCAAACAAATTGGTTAGTCTCTAAGGTGCCACAAGTCCTCCTTTTTCTTTTTGCGGATACAGACTAACACGGCTGCTACTCTGAAACCTTACACAGTTGTGGTCTAAACATCTATTTATTAGCAACACACACAGAACACTTATACCAAGCAAATCTCTTATGCTCACCACTGCCAATATACAGATAGATTTCACCCGATGGCCAGTCAGGATCCACTCTTCTTGGGTTCCCGGCGATTCCTCTGCATGTCATGGTCGTGCAGAGGGGTGAAAGTTCCAGCAGCTTGATGTAGAACTGCAGTCCAGACATGGTTCCCAAAGAGCATTGTTTTTCATTTACATTGTATAGGTAAAACTAGCTCTCTTCTTCAAATTTACTGAACACTTTACTAAACATTATCTCACTCCTAAATAACAAATATTTTAACCAATTACTCACTGGCACCTATGTGTCCTCCCTTCTTTCCCAAGTTCTTTACATGTTATATTTCATGCCCAAATTGTAACTTAATTGTGACCTTCTCTATTTGTGCAGATGGTCAGCATAAAATGCTGGTCAGAGCTTATTTTACCATTTGTTGAGTCTTTCTGTATCCTCCCTAATTTCCCAGTGTCTTTACAGCCTTGGTGGTTATAACTCTCATGAGGGACATTCCTGAGCTAGGGGTGCTTTATCAGTAGCAAACATTCCTTTTTTCAATTTTAGTGGCGAACTCCAAGTTTCACCCAAGGTTGGTTTAATATGGGGTTGATCAGGTCTCAGGCCTACAATGGGTGGAAGTCAGCACACTCTGAAACCCATCCATGGAGAGAGAGATTCATGTTGGACCAACTCCTAGTTTTACAGACAAGGCTTAAGTAAAATAACTTTTTTTGGGGGGAAGTTTATGGTAGTTTGGATTTAGTGGGAGAGGCACAGAATCTTTCCCATCAACTCAAGGTAGGAAACATCACGGCTGCCTATGTTGCATATAAGGAAGAATAATGAATACTGCCTGTCACTAGAACCCTTGCCAACTCATGTTTCCTCCTTAGTCTTAGGCTTTTCCCCTTGGTTTGCCTCACCCCTTGGCAGCAGAGTTTTATGGAAAAAGTGAATGAGTGAGGGTTTAGCTACCAGATGCTCTAGCACATTTCTTAATAGGTTGAGGGGTTCAGACCTCTTTGAGGCCATCTGCATGCAATTGCCCGTACAATATAGAGAAAATGGTCTTAAAACAAAAGAAGTGGTTTGCCTATAGGGTGACCAGATGTGCCGATTTTGGGGGCTTTTTCTTATATAGGCACCTTTTACCCCTGCCCTCCAGTCCCGATGTTTTGCACTTGCTATCTGGTCACCCTATTTACATAACCTACCTTATCTTGATACAGAAGATAATCTGAATACAAAACCTAGTGGGGTAGGCATTCCTTAGCTTAGTTCAGAGGAGAAAAAGGAAAATCTTACTTCTCTCAAAAGCAAGTCCCTTCTCTGATTGTTTTCCTGGTCAGCCTCATGACCTCTTGCTGGTGTATGCAGAGAGATGTTGCCCACTAGACTCATTTGTCAACCTCTTCAGTCCAGGGCAGCACTCCTTTTCTGTTTTCCAAAACAGTTTTCAGAAGATAAATCCACTCAGTAGGGTTGGTGAACATTTGCAGCCCCCCATCTTACAAGAGATGGGCTAGGGAAGGAAGAAGATTCTCTAAGTTATGATTAATAGTTACCTTTCAAATGATTAACTGTCTGCCTTAATTACAGCATGTCACAGACCACTTTGTTTGGCTGTATCCAATTTATCCAGATGTCTGTTTTTTTTTAATCACCTCTGAGTAATTTTTCCTTGCCATGAAATATAAGTTGTCTGACTCCAGCCCCCATGTGACATAGCCTCCTTCTTTTTTCATCCCCACATAGAGAACTCAATTGATTCTTTGATCCGAGATAAAAAATGTCTTAAACCCAGGCAACATTAGTCCTGCTTTTAATAGGGCACTTACTTATTTCAGTGTATAGAAAAGTTTAGAGCCTCTCTGATTCTTATGATGCACAAATCAAGCAACTTCATACAACCTCTCTGCCAACAATGACCAAATGAACAAAACAAATCTCTACCCTCATGATTCTCCCTATTCTGTGAAAGGCTGGGAGACTAGATGATCTTTGCAGCATGCCTTAAAAGGGCAAAAGATGAGTTATCTTGGACTGAAATAGGGAGCAGGTTCCCACTTAATGGGCCCTTGCAGAGAATATCCTGCTAGCAGCTCCCTTTATAGTAAAACAAGGAAGTTTTAGCTTGGGCATCTCAACTGAGGCAGTTACCAGCCTATTTAGGACTTTCTGTGTTAAAACCAACACCTATAAACCAATAGGCAGCTAGCAGAGATCATGGAGCACTAGGGAACTGTGGTCACAGTGAGATGCTCTGATTGAAAAGTTTCAGAGTAACAGCCGTGTTAGTCTGTATCCGATGAAGTGAGCTGTAGCTCACGAAAGCTTATGCTCAAATAAATTGGTTAGTCTCTAAGGTGCCACAAGTACTCCTTTTCTTTTTTCTGATTGAAAACTGGCTGCTGAATTCTAACAGCTTGTTTCCGTATGCATTTACGGGTTAGCCTCATGTAGAGCACATTTCAGTAACCTGACCTGGTGGTGACAGAAGCATGCATGATATCACGGTCTGCATGGGGGGGGGGGGGGGGGGAGAGGGGGAAAACAATCTCAACCCCCTGGCCAGCTGTAGTTGGGAAAAGGAAAATATAAACCAAAGCCCAATACCCTGGCCATTGTTGATATCTGACCATCCAACAGCAGTGGAGAATTCTGCCAGATTTCAAATGTTTGGAGCTGCAGGATCAACATTTGCCTCCTATAATCAATCTCTTATTAACTTCAAGGGAGAGATACAAGTGGGGGGATTTAGCCTATTGCCACCAACACTCTGCAAAACTTGATGGTTTCAGCTCCCAAGGGTTTTGAACAAACCTGTTTGTTTTTCGGTTTGGGAGAATTCAGACCCTGAGAATTTTTTTCCCCTTAGTACTCTAGGTTCGATTGAATTGAACCCCTAAAATCTCAAAATAAAATCCTTCTGACATGCATAAAAATGTTGCCCCCTTTTGTGCAAAGATTAAACAAACCTCTGTGCTTTTTGCTTTGTCCGGCCTCTTCAAAATTCTACCTATATTCCTCCTCAGCACCTGCAAGTGATTCAGAGCTCAGTCCACGTTTATAAAAAAATCTTGATTGAACCTTAACAAACCTATCAGCAAATGTATCTTGGACTTTGGATAAAATTTGGCTCTGCTATGAACCCACAGCTACATATGAGCTTTTGAGTGTGAGAAGATCATTCTGACTGCTGCTTTATTTATCAAAAATATCAATTTTTTAAAACTTTTCCTGGGTGGTATGGGAAACCTTTTTCCAAAGCAAAGATTCTAGGTCAGCTACTCTTTTACATGTATTTTTTTTCCTCTTTCTGCAAAGTGTGGCAAAATGTTCATTTCTGTTCTGCTTAGCTGCAAAGGGGTCTAGGAAACTACCAAAGGATGTCAACCTGCTGACAGTGCTTTATTCACACGTGGACTTCTGGGATTTTATTTTGCTTGATTCCTATTGCCAGTCCAGCACATTATACATGTATTTATTCATTCATTTGTATTTTCCCTAAATTGAGTTTTACTTAAGCTATATAATACAGTCTGGGCTTGTGAACAGTGGAAATGGAGAAAACTAAATACACATTTCTGCTATTTTCATGCTTCCCCTCCATCCCTAATTAACGTTGCAGTGAAAAATTAAAATTCCCATTGTTCCAGAATGGGTTGTATGCATTTAGTACTCTATTTATATAGTAATAAAGGTCTCTGGGATACTTGGAGATGTAAGACACTATGTAGGAGTAAAATATTATTGTTGATAACCCAATACTCATGACTTCAAAGCTACTGCTTGTTTTGCATCACTGATGATACATTTAAAGACATGTCTGTCAAATATATGGTGCATGGCACAATGTGTGATTTAATTAACTTAAACAGTCATTTATTAGACAGAATGAACGCTAGGGCCTGCAGACAGGGCCACTTACCATGGACATTTCTGGCACACAAGCCCCTTATAGACTTAATTGGAAATTATTTGCCAATTCATTGCCTTTTGCTCATTAGGCTCATGTTGAAAAGGCAGCATATGAAAGCTGTCAAAACACACACGTCTAGAGTTGAGTCAGTCACTTTTATTTTAGACTGAGGCCAGTCAAGCAGAGAGAGTTTGGGAACCCAGAACAAGAATAGTTTATATAGGAATGCCTAATGGTGGTGGTTTTTTGCCCTTCTATACAGGGAGATTTCTATGTTGACTCTTGACATCTTACTAGGCTTATCAGCTTGGAGAATTATTTTTAAAAGGGGTTCAAAATGAGTTGTTTGCTTCTAGTAGGAATTGCCCTTCCCCCGACTTATCAAGTTCTTAACCTATACTACAATCTACGTTCTTTTTACTAGAGATGTATGTGCTGTTTTAATTAGAGAGAACAGAAGGTGGGTGAGTCTGTTCTGTGATACATTGGAGATTGGCTTGGGCAATTTCTATTAATATTAACGGAAATTGCCCATGTGCATGATTCACCCTCATAACAGTGTGGGACTAGATACTTTAATTTTTTTTGTAGTCCAAAATATTATAGAATCGTAGAAATGTAGGGCTGGATGGGGTCTCGAGGTCATCAAATCCATCCCCCTGTGCCAAGGCAGGACCAAGTAAATCTACACCATCCCTGACAGGTGTTTGTCCAGCCTGTTCTTAAAAACCTCATTGGATGGGGATTCCACCACCTCCCTTGGAAGCCTGTTCCAGAGCCTAATTTGCTAATTAGAATGGTAGTTTTTCTCCCCTAATGTTTAACTGAAATCTTTGCTGCTTCAGATCAAGCCCATTACTTCTCCACATCCATTGAAGGTAGAGCAAGAACAATTGATCAGTGTCCTTTTTATAACAGCCCTTCACATATTTGAGGACAATTATCAGGTCCCTCCCCCAGTTGTCTTTTTTTCCTCAAGACTAAACATGACCAGTTTTTTAAACTTCCTAATAGGTCACGTTTTCAAAACCTTTATGACTTTGGTTGCTGTCCTCCGGATGCTCTCCAATTTATCTATATATATATATATAAAATTTTTTAAAGTGTGGTGTCCAGAATTGGACACAGTACCCCACCTGAGGCCTCACCAGGGCTGAGTACAATGGGACTGTTACTTCTTGAGTCTCACATATGAGATTCCTGTTAATACACCCCAGAATATTAGCCCTTTTTGCAACTGTGTAGCCCTACTGACTCAATTCAATTTCTGATCCACAATTACCCTCAAATCCTTTTCAGCAGTACTACCTCCTAGCCAGTTATTCCCCATTTTATCGTTGTGTATTTGTTATTGAATTTTATCTTGTTGACTTTAGACCAATTCTCTAATTTGTCCAGGTTGTTTTTGGATTATAATCCTGTCCCCCAAAGTGTTTACAATCCTTCGCAGTTTAGAATCATCCACAAATTTTATAAGCATACTATTAACTCCCTTATCCAAGCCACTAACAAAAAATATTGCATAATGCTGGACCCAGGATTGACCCCTGCAGGACTCCACTAGATATACCCTGCCAGCATGACAGAGAACCATTGATAACTAAGGCTGTCAAGTGATTTAAAAAATAATCGTGATTAACTGTGCAATTAAAAATTAATTGAGCTGTTAAACAATAATATACCATTTATTTAAATATTTTTGGATGTTTTCTACATTTTCGAATATATTGACTTCAGTTACAAAGTGTACAGTGCTCACTTTATATTTTTGATAAATATTTGCGCTGTAAAAAAACAAATTTTACAATTCACCTAATACAAGTACTATAGGACAGTCTCTTTACGATGAAAATGCAACTTACAAATGTATAATTATGTACAAAAAATAACTGCATTCAAAACTGAAACAATGTAAAACTTTAGATCCTACAAGTCCACTCAGTCTGACTTCTTATTCAGCCAATCACTCAGAGAAACAAGTTTGTTTACATTTTCAGGAGCCAATGCTGTCTGCTTCTTGTTTACAGTGTAACTTAAAAGGTGAGAACAGGTGTTTGCATGGCACTGTTGTAGCTGGTGTTGCACGGTATTTATCTGCCAGATGCAGTAAAGATTCAATGCCCCTTCATGCTTCAACCACCATTCCAGAGGAATCTATTGATCCTGATGATGGATTCTGCTCGATAATGATCCAAAGCTATGCAGACCGACGCATGTTCATTTGTCAGATGCCACTAGCAGAAGGTTGTTTTTTGTGTGTGTGTGTGTGTGTGTGTGTGTGGTCTGGATCCTGTAGTTTATGCATCAGAGTGTTGCTCTTTTAAGGCTTCTGAAAGCATGCTTTATACCTCTCAAACTTTGGAAGGCTCTTCAGATTCTTAAAGCTTGGGTCAAATGCTGTAGCTATCTTTAGAAATCTCACATTGGTACCTTCTTTTGTATTTTGTCAAATCTGCAGTGAAAGTGTTCTTAAAATGAACAACATGTTTTGGGTCATCTGAGACTGCTATAACATGAAATGTATGGCAGAATGCGGGTAAAATAGTAGGAGACATATAATTCTACCCCAAGGAGTTCAGTCACAAATTTAATTAACAGTTTTTTTTAATGAGTGCCATCAGCATGGAAGCATGTCCTCTGAAATGGTGTCTGAAACATGAAGGGGCATATGCTAAACATTCATATTTGGAACGTAAGTACCTTGCAGTGCTGGCTACAAAACTGCCATGAGAACGCCTGTTCTCGCATTCATGTGACATTGTAAATAAGAAGCAGGCAGCATTTAATTCCCCTAAATGTAAACAAACTTGTTTGTCTTAGTGATTGGCTGAAGAAGAAGTAGGACTTGTAGGCTCAAAAGTTCTGCATTTTTGAGTGCGGGTATGTGTGACACTACACCCCATATTTCTTCATAAATATACTGAAATGAATATGGCATAACTAAAATGTTGTATGCAAGATGGATCATGTGAAGTATCATTGGAAAGGTTATGATATATTGACTATCCTATTGGTATGCATGTATCATTTTTGTATCTGAAGTTGGGAATATTGTCTATGTACCTATTACAACTCTATTTACACCTGGGCAATACCCACCAGACAAAATGCAATCAACCTGGATGTGCCATTAGGGGGAACAATGGGAAATAAGCATCTTCAAAGTCCTACCTTCCTGCAAAGTTTCCTTGGATGCTGCAAACAACCTTGACTCATGGCTGCTTTGACACTGCAGGGTCATGTGATCACATCACCTGGTACTAGATTCCATCTTGGACTACTAGTATTGTTCCACTAATAAGTGGTGGGGGATCAAGCTGGGAAAGGAAGAGGATTTACATATGGCAGGACTCCTTTAAGGCAGGGAAGTGAGTTAATCTGGGTTCATTCTTCACTGAATCACCACCCAGGATGACTGCTGGAAATATCTAAGAAACAAAGACAAAGGGGAAGACTGAGCCCTGGCTGGAAAAGGTGTCTGGGCCGTGAACAAAATACCTAGAGTTTTAAGCGGCAAGCAAGAGCAGCTTGTCTTCAGGAACCTCTGCGATCTTACCCTAAGTGTTGCTGTAGGGCAGAAATTACCATTTGTAACCAGCTTCTTGGGTATATTAAGCTTCATTTGCATTGTTTTATTTGCTCAGTAATCTGCTTTGATCTGTTTGATCTCATATGATCACTGAAAATATCTTGTGTAGTTAATAGACTTGTTTTTATTTTTCTCTAAAATCCAGTTTGTGGGATCCATCACTGGGGGGGAGGGCAGGACAGAACTGTGCATATCTTCCTCCTTATTGAGTGAGGGATTAAATTTCATGAGCTTATGCTGTATAGTTCTCTGTGCAGTGCAAGACAATACAATTTTGGGTTTACACTCCAGAGGAGGTGTGCATTTGAGTACTGGACAATTCTGTAGCTGAGTCTTTCTATGCAGAGCTGATTTCAGTTGTCTGTGTCTTTCGCATCTGGGTATGTCCCTACCTGTGTGTGTGTGTGCTGGAGGAGGCTTGCAAGGACAGTATGAGGGAGCCCAGGCTCATGGAAGAGGTGGGCTCAGTGGTACCCAAGTATATCGGTTAGCATCCCAAAGCAGAGGGGGGTAAACCATCACAGCATGTAACCAAAAAAAAAAAAAATCCACATTTGTAAGTGCTCTTTCACAATAAAGAGATTATACAACATACTTGTATTTTTCAGTTCCTCATATGTTTTCTTTTATCATTTTACAGTGAAAGTTTGTAATAAATATAAAGTGAGCACTGTACACTTTATATTCTGTGTTGTAATTGAAATCAATATTCATGAAAATGTAAAAAAAAAAAAAAAAACAGAAATGTAATTTCAGTTGGTGTTCTATGGTGTAACAGTGCAATTAAAACTGCAATTTTTTTGAGTTAATCATATGTTAACTGCGATTAATCGACAGCCCTGTTGATAAGTATTCTTAGAGTATGGTCTTCCAAAATGGTGCACCCATTTTATAGTAGCTTCAGCTAGAACAAATTTCCCTAGTTTGCTTATGATAATGCCATGTGAGACTGTGTCAAAAGCCTTACTAAAATCAAGATATATCACCTCTTCATCTCTTCCTTGCCTCTCCTCACTCCTGCCATCCACTGGGCTAGTGACCAGTCAAAGAAGGAAATTAGGTTGGTTTGGGATTATTATTTCTTGACAAACCCATGCTGGCCATTCCTTTATAACCCTATTATCTCTGATGTTCCAACATCAGAAGCTGAAATGTGGTCCCCTAATATTTGAAGAATTTTTTGCTTCTCTTAAAAATAGACAGAACATGAATAACTCATTTGCTGGTACTCAACTTGGTTTAGTGTCTATAGGATTTTTATTTATTAAAATATACTAATGGTCATGAAAGGAGCTGAATTAAAAGCCCCCAGCAGACTGTCTTTCTCCAGAATTGTTTGTAGCACAGGCAGAGTGTCTACACTATATGTGATTTTTCTTTTTTTATAATGGGCATACAGAGTCAGGTAGCCCCCCCGCTCCCCGCCCCAGTATGTGTATAAATAGCAGAGTAGATGATGAGGCATAGCTTAGGCAAATTAGCATAAAGACACACCTAACGGGTGTGAGGATGCACCCAAGTACATAGCCTACGTGGCTCTCTAGTTGCCTGAGAAGTGCCTCCCCAACTCTAGCAATGTAGTGTCCCACTGCCTCCCTGGTGCTGAAGCTTTCCCTGCCACAGTGAAAGAGCTGATAACAGGGAAAGGGTCCAGCAAGGAGGAGGCAGTGGGGAAAGTCTCCTCCAACTCCCTGTAGCCAGAGCCTTTCTCTGCTGTGGGGAAAGCCTCCAGAAGGCAGAGTGGGGGTGGAGCAGGCTGTAGCAAAGGGCAGGAAACTGGGAAAAGCTCAGCCTTTCCCCACATCTTCCCCCTGCCAAAGCATTTCCTTGCCCAAGTGAAAGGGGGAGCTGTTGAAACCTTTCTCTGCCACTTCCCTCCCCCACCCCCATTGCCAGAGCCTTTGACTGATGCAAATAACTACCCATCACAGCATGAATGC
The DNA here is from genome assembly GCF_965152235.1 of Eretmochelys imbricata. NCBI lineage: Eukaryota > Metazoa > Chordata > Testudines > Cheloniidae > Eretmochelys > Eretmochelys imbricata. Next base: position 20,702,057 of record NC_135574.1, on the reverse strand, counting down.
AGCCTGCTTTTCACTGTGGCGTGTAGCTACACATACCCTACATGCTGCCGCCATTGGTGTGTAATGTAAACATAGCCCTAATGGCTCCACTAGTCTGCATTGCCCTAATGCCTCTCTGCCTTTTGTTATGAGTGCTCTCTATATATGAAAATAGATATGGTGTCTGTTGATGGTGTCATCCCTTTGGTATCTCAAGTCCACGGGTTTCACTTCAGGGCAGGCTGTTCAATAACAGGGAAGCTGACCTATTTGTGACTCTGATGTCTTAGACACAACAGCTAACTGCATTGCTTGTTAACTCCCTAGGTTTTTGCCAGCCTTAATATAAAATTTAAACCATTCCCTTGGAAACCTCAGTCCCACTTGACACCAAGTAAGCAGACCCCTGTAGTATTGAGCCCCTTTCACAATAATATCACAGAAAATACAAGTTCCTTTGTTTCCAAAGGACCAGACACGCCACAGGTCAGTTTCTCCTTAGATCACCCTCCTTTATTCAATAAAATGATGCTCAATCTGATCATGTAATAAACTTATTTAGGCTTTATTAATGAAAATGAAGCAAGAGATATATGCACAATGCTAAGAATATTGAAGACACAGTCAAAGAAACTTAGGTTATTATCTTATAAAACTTCTATTCAAAGTAATAATCTTATAGGTTCCACTTCTGAGGCTTATCTTAGCTAGGGGTCCTTGACCTTGCCTTCTACAAAACAAAACACACTGGATCCTAAAAATCCTGTTTTCTTCCACTAGACCACTTTGATCTGAAAACCCTGCCATGCAACTGTTCATACTCCAGGGCTCACAGATGCAAAAAGTTAAGGGGAAGGAGTCTGAGAATTCTTTAGAGACAAGGTGAGTGAGATAATATTTTTTATTTTCTGTTTGGTGAGAGAGACAAGCTTTTGAGCTGCACCGAGCTCTTTCTCAGGTCTGTGTAGCTTGATAGCTGTTGGTGAAAGAGACAAGTTATTACCTCACCCGTCTTGTCTCTCTAATGTCCCTGGTCCGACATGGCTACGATAATACTGCAAGGTAATTCTTCGACGACGTCAACCTGTAGGATGCATCCATAGGTGGGAATTTTCCTTGTCCATGTACTGGTTTTTACCTATTGTACTGAGAATCCAGGAATTTCCTCTAGGCGTGTTGCTTCTTAATGAGTATCAGTTGACCACTTTCTCTCTCCCCTGAGGGGTATAGGGCCCTGTCCACACCTACAGTGCTGCAGTGGCACAGCTGGTAGCAGTGTAGCTGCTGTGCTGTGGCGTGTCTGGTGAAGACACTCTGTCGACGGAAGAAGCTTTCACGCCGACATAGTACTCATGTGCACAGCACTATGTCGATGGAACACGTCGCTCGGGGGGATGGTTTAGTCACACAGAGTGACACAACTTAGGCCTCCCTAGGCTGTAATATAGACAGCCTAGCTGTTTCTGTGGGCGAACCTCGGCAATGATTAATGGATCTTGTTATGGGGTCTGTCCAAGCCACGTGAGAGTTATGTAACTCTCAGGATCCTGACACAGGGAAGAAAGGTAAACAGCAGAATACGGACCCTGGACTTCAGGAAAGCAGACTTTGACTCCCTCCAGGGAACTGATGGGTAGGATCCCTTGGGGGAATAACATGAGGGGGGAAAGGAGTCCAGGAGAGCTGGCTGTATTTCAAAGAATCCCTATTGAGATTACAGGGATAAACCATCCCGATGTGTAGAAAGAATAGTAAATATGGCAGGCGACCAGCTTGGCTTAACAGTGAAATCCTTGCGGATCTTAAACATAAAAAAAGAAGCTTACAAGAAGTGGAAGATTGGACAAATGACCAGGGAAGAGTATAAAAATACTGCTCGGGCATGTAGGAATGAAATCAGGAGGGCCAAATCACACCTGGAGCTGCAGCTAGCAAGAGATGTTAAGAGTAACAAGAAGGGTTTCTTCAGGTATGTTGGCAACAAGAAAAAAGCCAAGGAAAGTGTGGGCCCCTTACTGAATGAGGGAGGCAACCTAGTGACAGAGGATGTGGAAAAAGCTAATGTACTCAATGCTGCTTTTGCCTCTGTCTTCACAAACAAGGTCAGCTCCCAGACTGCTGCGCTGGGCAACACAGCATGGGGAATAGGTGGCCAGCCCTCTGTGGAGAAAGAAGTGGTTAGGGACTATTTAGAAAAGCTGGACGTGCACAAGTCCATGGGGCCGGATGCACTGCATCCGAGAGTGCTAAAGGAGTTGGTGGCTGTGATTGCAGAGCCATTGGCCATTATCTTTGAAAACTCATGGCGATCGGGGGAAGTCCCGGACGACTGGAAAAAGGCTAATGTAGTGCCCATCTTTAAAAAAGGGAAGAAGGAGGATCCTGGGAACTACAGGCCAGTCAGCCTCACCTCAGTCCCAGGAAAAATCATGGAGCAGGTCCTCAAAGAATCAATCCTGAAGCACTTACATGGGAGGAAAGTGATCAGGAACAGTCAGCATGGATTCACCCAAGGGAAGGTCATGCCTGACTAATCTAATCACCTTCTATGATGAGATTACTGGTTCTGTGGATGAAGGGAAAGCAGTGGATGTATTGTTTCTTGACTTTAGCAAAGCTTTTGACACGGTCTCCCACAGTATTCTTGTCAGCAAGTTAAAGAAGTATGCGCTGGATGAATGCACTATAAGGTGGGTAGAAAGTTGGCTAGATTGTCAGACTGAACAGGTAGTGATCAATGGCTCCATGTCTAGTTGGCAGCCGGTATCAAGTGGAGTGTCCCAAGGGTCGGTCCTGGGGCCGGTTTTGTTCAAGATCTTCATAAATGATCTGGAGGATGGTGTGGATTGCACTCTTAGCAAATTTGCGGATGACACTAAACTAGGAGGAGTGGTAGATACGGTGGCAGGTAGGGATAGGATACAGAGGGACCTAGACAAATTGGAGGATTGGGCCAAAAGAAATCTGATGAGGTTCAACAAGGACTAGTGCAGGGTCCTGCACTTAGGACAGAAGAATCCAATGCACCGCTACAGACTAGGGACCGAATGGCTAGGCAGCAGTTCTGTGGAAAAGGACCTAGGGGTGACAATGGACGAGAAGCTGGATCTGAGTCAACAGTGTGCCCTTGTGGCCAAGAAGGCCAATGACATTTTGGGATGTATAAGTAGGGGCATAGCCAGCAGATCGAGGGATGTGATCGTCCCCCCTCTATTCGACATTGGTGAGGCCTCATCTGGAGTACTGTGTCCAGTTTTGGGCCCCACACCACAAGAAGGATGTGGAAAGATTGGAGAGAGTCCGGCGAAGGGCAACAAAAATGATTAGGGGTCTGGAACACATGACTTATGAGGAGAGGCTGAGGGAACTGGGATTGTTTAGTCTGCAGAAGAGAAGAATGAGGGGGTATTTGATAGCTGCTTTTAACTACCTGAGAGGTGGTTCCAAAGAGGATGGTTCTAGACTATTCTCAGTGGTAGAAGAGACCATTACTCTTTGTCCTGTTATCAAGTTGCAGTGGGGGAGGTTTAGGTTGGATATTAGTAAAAATTTGTTCACTAGGAGGGTGGTGAAACACTGGAATGCGTTACCTAGGGAGGTGGTAGAATCTCCTTCCTTAGATATTTTTAAGGTCAGGCTTGACAAAACCCTGGCTGGGATGATTTAATTGGGGATTGGTCCTGCTTTGAGCAGGGGGTTGGACTAGTTGACCTCCTGAGGTCCCTTCCAACCCTGATATTCTATGAACATACATAAAGACATTACCCTTAACATGAGAAATACATAAGAATGGCCATACTGGGTCAGATCAAAGGCCCATCCAGCCCAGTATCCTGTCTACCGACAGTGGCCAATGCCAGGTGCCCCAGAGGAAATGAACCTAACAGGTAATGATCAAGTGATCTCTCTCCTGCCATCCATCTCCACCCTCTGACAAACTGAGGCTAGGGACACCATTCCTTGCTCATCCTGGCTAATAGCCATTAATGGACTTAACCTCCATGAATTTATCCAGTTCTCTTTTAAAACCTGTTATAGTCTTAGATTAGCACGTGAGTATTTGTCATCTGTTCACTAGCATTTAGGAAAGTCCAAACACTACATATTTTCTGCAGTTTTAACACATTAATTTTAATAACGTTCCACCAGCATTAAACTTGACAGACTCTCAATTGATACATAAGCCTAGAGTTGGCCTAATCCTCCAGCATCACAGATGGTTCTCAAGAACATGTAGTGTTACTCTGGGGATTTTACTGGACCAAAAAAACTTGTTGTGAACTGCAGATGGTTTCCCTTGTCTGGCTCTTCACATCCTTCTGGACAATAGGGATCTGAGGATAGCTTTTACAGGCTTAATCAGATCTTGGCCTTTGCTGAAACTCTCTCTTCCCCTCCCCCCCCCCCCCAAAAAAAAAAAAAATAGACTGATTATTGATAAATGTGATAGTGGTTTTTGTGATGTGGACACTTAAACACTAGATGTTGGCCTGAGAACAGCCACTCACTTTTGAAAAGGCTACCACCTGGGAACAGAGAAACACAATTCTCCCCCCCCCCCCCGCCCCCTCAGCTCCCCCTGCAACCACTTAGTAAAAGCAAGAAAATGTAGAGGACTAAGTTCCTAACCTTATTTTGCTGTCTCCTTCCCCCACACCACCCCCAATCATATATTTCCTGAGAAATGTGATTGCTTTTGAACGCTCAAACAATTTGTGTTCTAGGATGTGCATAGGAGTTCCTGGAGGAGGTGCTGCAGGGGCACACTGGCTTATGCTTTCTTCCCAAGAGGGACCACGCACACAGTTTTTGACCTGCTCCATTTTCAACAGCCTGAGGCTTTTAATTTTAATTATTTACACATATTGCAACAAAAGAAACTACACTTGAAAATAGTGTTTGTTTTTTTTTTTTTTTTCCCCGGCCCCCTTTGTGGTTCTTATAAAGGTTACACTTGACAATAGTCACAAAGTCACAGAAACTCTAGGCAACAAATGAGAAATGTTCCTTTTGTGACCTTAATGTTAGCAAGTGATAATAACCAGAGAACCATGAAATACAGCTGAAATATTGTTCATGACTTTTCTGTTTTCTGAGATTAATTTTATGTTCTAAAATGAACTGACAATAATTTATTATTCTATTTTACCTAGCTTTCATGGGAAGCAAGTATAAAAAGCTTAATTTTCTAGTCCACTTGCATCAGTGTTCCCAGTGAGGAATCAGACATATATTTAAATATTTCCTGTTTAATATATACTGCGTGTGTGTGTGTGTGTGTATATGTGTGTATATATACACATACACACAATGTATTTTGTTTAGACTTAGTCACAACTGTATGGGCCGGGGTACAGGTGGTTAATGTTTAAAAGTGATATATACCTTTCTAGCCTCAGGCTGTTAATAGTTATGATACTAACAATTAATATAAAAAGAGTGGTCACTGCTTGAATATTTAATTTTCAGTTACCTGTTTGCTTAGGATTTATCTCAATTCCATTGTGAAACATTCTCCCTTTTATTCACGCTTAAAACCAAAGATCCATTTAAAAACTCAGAAAGCTGAAATTTTGAAAATATAAATCTCAAAATTCCATTCTACTAGCATTTCCCCTAGAGACACGTAGAATTTGTCATGCCACATCTGCTCCCCTGGTCCATAAAGTCCATTATCTTGTCTCCCATGGTTGTTGGCAAGGAAACCATTTCAAGACCTGATTGTGCCAGCCTTCTTCAAGTTGAGTAGCACTTATTTACTGCTGTTCATTGCAGACAAACAGAGAACTAGAACCCCCACAAAATACTCTTTCTGAAAGTTTGCAATGTAAGAATATTATATTTTAGAATACAGAACTCTAACACACAACTACGAAATATAGAGGGAAACCTATCAGTCTGCTACCCAAGGCAAAACTCAACCCGCTGTATTCCCAACTAGCTTCTTACAGACTGCCTGTTGAGGACCCATTTCACATGAGTTCCTTCAGAGCCCCTTAACCTGCAAGCAGGACCAGGAAACCCCCTACAATTTAAAGTGATAGCTTTTAATTTTTACACAGCTTTCAGTATACCAGCATGATGATAATCATAGTCATCATTGTAGGTGCGGTGTCAATAGTCAGGACATCTGGTGAAACAGACAAACTATTAGTAAAGGCGGGAGTGTATCAGGGGGGTCAACACTGAGCCCTTTCCTGTCTATCTTCATCCTGGATACTCTCATGAGGAACAGACAGAAGGAGGCATCATGATTAATGTTGTCTGCAGACCATATGATCCTATGCAATAAGGAAAACGATAGTCTAGAAGAGGATCTTGATAAGTGGAGAGATGTGTTAGAGAGACATAGGCTTAAAATAAACAGAGGAAAAGCAGAGTATATGGTATGAGATTTCACTAATGTGGCCATTGAAGAATGATCTTTGAAACTAGATGGGGACACAATACTGAAAATGCAAAATTTTAAGTATCTGGGTTCCAGAGTTTGAAGAAATGGAGAATAGAAGTTAGAGCTTGGGATAATATATACCTAGCGTAAAGGAAGAGGGATAAATAGTGTAGTATGACAGAAAGATACAAATAAAGTTAAAAGAGAGAGTCTAATAAACAGTGGTCCAGCCACTTTTAATGTGTAGTACTGAGTGTTGGGGAACAAAGAAGAACCATGAACAAATGATCTGTTCCACAGAAATGTGAATGTTGAAATAGATGAGTGGTGTAAGCAAGAAAGACCACATGAGGAAAGTGTATATTAGAGACATGCTCAAAGTAACACCCAATGCCAAAAAAAGAGGGAGTGCAGGCTCAGACGATTTTGTCATTTAAAGTGCAGGCCTGGCAACTGTGTGGGTAAGAGAGTCCAACGGATCAAGGTAGAAGGAAAAAGACAGAGAGGCCAACACAGGAAGTGGTGGTGGTAGGTCATAAAGGAAGACATGTTGGCATGTAGTGTGACAGAGGATATGGCATTGTCACAGAGCACTTTGGAAGGAAAGGCCTTGTAGAGTGGACCCCATGTGATGGGAATAACACAATGAAGAAAATTATTACTGATAGTAGTCGCAAAAAGAAAAGGAGTACTTGTGGCACCTTAGAGACTAACAAATTTATTTGAGCATAAGCTTTCGTGAGCTACAGCTCACTTCATCGGAATGGATCCAATGAAGTGAGCTGTAACTCGCGAAAGCTATTTGTTCATCTCTAGGGTGCCACAAGTACTCCTTTTCTTTTTGCGAATACAGACTAACACAGCTGCTACTCTGAATACTGATAGTAGTGTAGCACTTAGGAGCATTAGTCATGGACCAGGATCCCATTGTACTAGGTGCTGTATGAACATACACAAAAAAGGACAGTCCCTGTCCAAAAGATCTTTCAATGTAAATAGACAAGATACTCATTGGTTGGGAGGGAAAGGTATAACACCAGCTGAGTGAACAATGTGATGGCAGCAAATATCATGTAAGTTTTTATTTTATTTTCCTTGTGGGTTTAGTTGGGAGGGGATCTGGTAAAGAGAACAGAGAGGTGAGGGACACACAGCCAATTAGCAAAGGGCAGAGAAAGTCAAGTCAAAACTGTAGAAAGTTCTCTGAAGGACCAAAGGTCTCTGCTTGGCTGCTTCTGCCCCTACTGGCTGGATCCTCTTTGTAGCTTTCCCCGAAGCCCTCATGGTGGGGTAGAAGGGAGACAAGACCTGGGCCCTTATGGATTTCCCCCATACAGTTCTGGGTCCAGGAGTTGCTCAGAGAAAGGCATGGCCCTGGCTGGGCCCCATTTTCCCTCCCCCTAGTGCAACAGAGTCTCACTTCATTAAGATGGCTGCTATTAGTAAACAATTATTCAAGTGAGTAAAGATTGCCCTTAATTTCTAGGGCCAAAGGGACAGGGGGAAGGTTTGTAGTGACTTTTCTTATGGTCCTGGCAAGTGACAAGGGTTTTTTTGTTTTAAATAATGTTGAAATTTAGCAGGAATGCTGATCATGGGCCTGATCCTGCAAGGTCCTGGGCATCTACAGTTCTCATTAAAGTCAATGTAACTTGAGAATACTAAGCACTGAACAGAAACTGCTCAGCACCTACCTGGATTGGGCCCCATATAGAACACAATGACCAACCTTCTGCAGGAAAACTTAAATTTTCAAATTTGGGTACCTAAAGTTAGACTCATAAATCTATGTCCAGACACCTGAATCAAGTAGCCTGGTCCTAGATGGTTTTAATAGGAATTTTACATGTTCAGGATCTCTGAAAATCAGACTGAAGCTTGTTGAAGTACCTGAATATGGTTATAGGTGCCTAATGTTAGCCACCCACAGCTGCGCATCTTGGCCTAAACATATTGTGGGTTGAGGATCATAGATTAGCCAGTGTGTGTGTGTACAAATTTCAGATTGCTACAACCCTGATGTCTTCAGCACTTGCTGGTATTTAATTCAAAGATAAAACAATTACTGGTAATTGTGGAGTGTTGAAAATATTCCTCAGCATTAATATTCTTATAAGTCATGTAAATGCCAGGGTGATATGCTCAAGCTTGCCTTAGTTAGCTTTCAACTGTCTACACATTCCAGTCTGTTGTTTCCTGGCTTAATGATGATTTTTTTTTTTTTGGAGTGTTCTGATTAGATAACTGTTAAAAGCAAAAGTAAAATGTTAGGTTCACTAATGTTAGAAACCAAAGTCTCAGTTTTCAGGAATTAGCTCTCTTGCCGCTTGTCACCAGCTGCACAATAAACAGGGTTTGTCTTAGGAGTCAGAGATTACTTTTATTTGTGACAGCTATGCTCATTATAACTCCTACCAGAGGAACCTTCTTGCAGATTTTTACAGCAAAGCCCAAGATAAGGCTAAGTATATGGTTGGCATCTTAGTAATGGATTTAAAACAAACAGAAGAAAAGAGATCCCTCTTTTCCCTTCAGAAATGACTGAAAGTAGAAAAAATTGAAGTGGATAATTTACTGAATTGCATTTCCCTTTCCTTAAATATAGTGCATGAGATACAAGCATGATAGGTTTTTGGGGTTCAGTAACAATGAAAGATCATTAAGTGTATGTTCTGTATTTTGGAAGCTTTTGATGGTCATGGAAATTGTAATAGAATTTCAATTATGTGACTCTGGAGACTATGGTGTAGGGAGACAGTGGTGAGCCCCTGGGCTTTCAGGTCAAAAAAGATGAAGAGAGATCCTTTGGTATGAGCATTGTCTTTGACAAGGAAAGTGTTGCTTACAATATGGCATGTTCAAATACTTCCCCCTCCTGACACATCTAAGATACAATAGCACTGGGCTGTATTCAGAGTTGAGCAATAAGTTTGTTAGGGAATATAGTTTGTCAGCCAGTGAAAGTACAAGATGCAACATACGATACATATCAAACCCAAAACCGGTGGAGATTGTAGACACCGATCTCTGACAGGCAAGGTCACACCTCTGCCTGTCTGAGGTGTTTCCATGACATCCATTACCTTAGTATCAACATTGGACTGGATGAGCAGGTAATGAAGTTAAGTCTCCTTTGGGCAATAATTGAGGGGTTTGGACTGATGTGGTGCCACTTAGACCAGGGATCTACAGAGGTTGGCAGACGCAGGTGATAAGAAGTTCATTTTGACACCTTTGTTTTATCATGTGTTCACACAGCTACTACTCAAATGACAGATGAGGAAGGATTTGTGGCTAGTGCTATCATAACATGCTGTGGTTCGTTTAAGCTCCTTACCCATCAATCCCTGCTCCTGAGTGATTTGCAGAGAATGGCAAATAAACTTGCTTTTCCATGGGGAACATAGAGACGCTCACCCTTATTAACGTTAACAAGCACTGACATTAACACAAACAAGCATCTGTTGCCATAGGACAATTCTGTGAGTGAGAGCGAAGTCAATAACAAGGAGACGCTAAAGGGAAATATGGAGAGGATGAGAAAACTACTGAAGTCCTTTGAAAACACATCATTGTCCATAGTGTGTACCATGGTTTACAATTGCCAGTGAGCAAGAGTAAAATTTTCAAAAGCTCCTAAGTTCCATTTTCAGAAGGGAAGTTGGCATCTGAGAGCCAAAAGTTTCATTGAATGTCAATAGGACCTAGGTTTTTTAAGTGCTTAAGTCACTTCTACAAATGGGACTCTGGCTCCTGAATCTCTAGGTGCTTTTGGAAAAAAATTACTCTGATGCTTCGTATACAGAAGAATAATGAATAGAGGATAGCAAATAATGATTTTCAATAGAAGTTTGGAGACAACTATTAATTTACCATAAAATTCACAGTTTTGGGTGACATTTCCCAGATACCTAGCTCTTATCTGAATACTCATGAATAACAAATAACATGACACTACAAAATCTAGCAAAGCAAATAGTGGTTTTATTTTTTTTAAAAAAAAACCCTCATTTTTTGTTGTTTTTTTACCAGTTTTACTTCTTTAATTCTTGTTATGAAGAATCAGCACATAGTAGATGATGCATAACCTAAGGATAGAATTCCAGTTTAAACTTTAATGACAAGAGCAGGTTTTACCTGTGTCAAAGGAAGCTCTATCTGGAACTGAACAGAAAGTATTCCTGTAACGTGAAACTAGCAAATTATGGCATTTCCTCCAGCTGGGTACAAAATAATTTTTTTTCCCCTAGGAAGCAAGAAGCTATTTTTTTTCTTTTGCTGGAAATAAACTGATTTCTCTGAGTGGCAAATGAAACTTGTTTGTCACAGCAGAGGAGATAGCTGAAGGTCAGAGCATAAATCCTGCTTGCGATGACACATTTTCATGGGCTGGATCAGCTTTCCTTGATTGACAAAGCTGACAGTTGTTTGTGGTGGTGTTGTCGCTGTGTTGATCCCAGGATATGAGAGACAAGGTGTGATTAATACCTTTTATAGGACCGATGTCTGTTGAATGAAAGTACCAAGCTTTTGATCTACCTAGAGCTCATCGTTACATGTGGGGAAGGAAAGGAAATCTGAATGTCTGAGCTAAGTACAAGTTGGGGCAGACAAGTTGGTCCAATAAAAGATATTACCTCACACACCTTGTCTCTGTCTCATGTACTGGGGCCAACGGGGCTACAACAATACTGCAAACAAATTTGGGATACCAGTGTTTCTCAATAACTGGTCCATGGACCAGTGCCAATCCATGGCAGCCTCCTTGCCAGTCCCTGAGATTTCCCTGACACAGTTTAGGAAGGCAGCAAGCTGGTCCCTGGTATCAAAAAGGTTGAGAAACACTGGGATACCCTGTGTGCTTAACAGTCTAATAAATTGTAGGAGGCCCCTTGAAATTGACTGTGCAATAAGGGTTAGATTGTTGAGGAAAAGGGGTTTGAAGCGAGCCACTAAGGGTTAGCAGGCAGGTGTCTGTTATGAATTGTTGTAATGAGCCATGAAACCAGTGTCCCTGTTAAGTCCATGGTTTTTAGTGTCTAGTAGCATTATAAATTTAAGTTCTCTGACTCACCTTTTGAAGCTGTTGCTGCTTTGAGTTGTCTTCCTGCTGTGCCTTTAGCTTGCATTTAAAAAAATTAAATGTCCTGGACAGTTTGGTTGAAGGATTGGGTGCTAGTATTCTGAATTATTGCATGTTGGCTGTGTGTTCTGTGAAGGGTTGACTTCAAACCCTTGCAAGTAATTTATGCTGTCAGGGCCTGATCCCAGTCTTGTTAAAGCCAACAGGAGTCCTTCCATTGACTTTGATGTGGTTTGGCTCAGGCCCATGTGCTCTTTAGTTCAGTGCTTTTCTAGACTATTTCCCCTCCCCCCAAGTAATTGTTTTATAATTTTTTTTGTTTTTTTACTCATGGGCCCTAAGAAACAGCAACTTCTGCAAAATAACAGACTAAGACCTTTTCTACGCTAGAGGTTACTTTGGCATAACCTACGTCACTTAGGGATGTAAATAATCTGCATCCCAAGCTACGTATGTTATACTGACCTAAGTGCCGGTGTAGACAGCACTATGTCAGCAGGAGAGCTTCATGGAGGCAGGAGTTATTAAACTGATGGGAGAGTTCTCTCCCATTGGCCGAGAGCCTTTCCACCATAAGTGCTGCAGTAGTGCAGCTATACCTCTGAAAGTGCTGTAGTGTAGGTGTAGCCTAACTTTTAAAACAGGAGCTGGCAGTATGGGGGAAATATATCTGGGAGTTCTGTCTCATCTACTGTTCACCAATCCCCACTTCCTCATTTAAAGAACCCCGTTCTGGCAAGCAGTGATTTCCCTAGAGAGAGCTATAATTTTATTTCATTCATGATATTAGAAGTGTAGAAGACCAGCTGGATTCTTTGTCTCCTAGACTTGTAAAAGTTGAAGCCTTTACTTGCCAGGAGACTTGACAATCTATAAATAAGGATCTGAAGCAATGAACACAGAGATGGAGAATCTGAAAGCTGTTTATTATCTCAGACAGTATATCCTTTGCAATGCTAATTCAACATTTTGCAGAATAACACTAGAGCAGGAAATTTGCAAGTCTGGGGATTTCAGTGGAGAGTGAGAGATCAGGCCCTATCTGTCATGTTTACTCACTTCTTGAGGCTATGCATAAGGAAAAGATCTACTTTAACATGATGAAAAAAATGTTTCATGTTCTGGAGTATATCGGAGGCTATTTATTTCTCTATGAATTTACTTACTTATGTAGCCCCCATCACCTTAGTGTCTGAGTGCTTCCTTGGTGAATCATGTCACTTATCAAATAATTCACCACAAAATAAAAAGATGTACTAAGGGCCATGTTTTGTCATCATTTAGTCTTTTCTTCAGGATAGTGCTAAGCTATTTTCCAGCCAGCTGCTCTTGGGCAACTCCATTGCTCTTGGGCAATTCCTTGTTGGAATTGTGATATCCATAAAATAGAATTGTCTAAAATTGGAGAATAAGCTGATATGCTTCATATAGTAAAGCTTTGGACTATTTTTATGATGAAGCCAAAGGATTTTTAAATAGACAAACAATGGTCTCTTGAATTCAATAGGCTGCAGAGAGGGTCTCTTTGAAGATCTCTCAGAGAATTATCAATCTGAATGATGGTGGGGCAGGTAAGTATTTTTCGTCTTCTGTGATGCCACTTGGTTTGGTTATACCTTTCCTTTTCTATACTTTTATATGATAGTATTTTTGTATGGGATAATGTATGGCACTTTAATGTATATTACAGTATTCTGCATAGTAGCATCATTTAGGAAGATAAAATAGTAATAGATTTAGTATAGTAGAATATTGTCCATTTATATAGCACCTTCCATTCAAGGATCTCAAAGGGCTTTACGAACATTAGGGATCCTGTAAGATATGGACAAATGAGTGTCACCATTTACAGATAGGGCAACAGATACACTGAAATATTAATAGACTGCTCAGGGAACCAGTGCCAGAATGAGCAACAGAAATCAGATCTCCTGAATTCCAGGAAAAGGACGCACAAACATGTTTATATTTCCTCTCCTCTCAATTATTATAAAAAACCTGGTCCTGTCCGGGAATTGACACCTCATCAATTATTGGGAGTGAACTACATCCACCCTGATTGTATTGGGCCCCCACTGTCAGCACTGGTTCTCCACTTGTTAGGTAACTCTCTTCTCTTCATGTGTCAGTATAATAATGCCTGCATCTGTAATTTTCACTCCATGCTTCTGAAGAAATGGATTTTTTACCCACAAAAGCTTATGCCCAAATAAATCTGTTAGTCTTTAAGGTGCCACCAGACTCCTTATTGTTTTTATAAAAAAATAGTGGCCTACATACAACCCACAGAACAAAAATTTGCTTGTTTTCCTTTTTTTAAGCTTTTTTCCCCCCTGCTCTTTAAAACTTTGGAGAATGATGTCTCTGTTGGCCTGTGAACTTCAAAATAAACTACAGATCCTGGTCGTGCATGAATCAGAGGAGAAGAATGGTCTTGTCTGTATGAGCTTGAGTAAGTCACTTAATTTCTCTCTGTTTCAGTGCTCCAGATGTAAAATGGGGATGATATTTCCTTTGCTGGTCTTATTTATTTATATTTTAAGCTGCTTGGAGGCAGGGATTGTCTTTTACTATGTGTGATGCCTAGTGCAGAAAAGGCCATAATATTGATTGCGTCCTTGATGTTACAACAACAATAATAATAATAATAATAATTAATAGGACCCAATTCTTAATCTGAACTGTCACAGAAATTTCAGTGGGAATTGTATTTGTGTAATTGATGGGCAGAATTGAGTTCATAATGGTTGGTTTAGCAGAAGGGCTTGAATAGTTTGAGCCTCTTTGTCTGGGATCCTGAGAAGGAGTACTCTACATGGCAACGGTGTTGGGTGCTGCAGAGAAGAGGGAGAGACAGAAAGAGTTGGGAGGACTCTCTTTATTATGTGAATTAACAGGTTAAAATCAGAGATGGGCTCTAATTGCAAAACTCAGATTAGCATGTGAATCCAGAGTTTAGTGAGCTTCAGGTCCAGTGTTACTGGTTGGATCCTTCTCTAGTCTAAATGGACAAGTATCGCTTTGGCCAACTAGCCCACCCTGTACTCTGCGGACAATGTATTTTACCTTGTTTTAGCTTTATTATTAATACCTCACTCTTCTGTAACCGGTCAAGCAATGAGACATCAGGCACTTCAGAGGGAAAGCCCAGCAGTGGCTAATAGCAGGGCTAGTGCTACTGCTGCTGAGGAAAATAGTAGTGGTAGCAAGACACACTGATGAAACTGACACTGAGATCCTGACATGGTAAAGGTTAGTTTACAGTGAAAACTACTCCCTCATGTAAACCACCAGAGACTACCAGTGAAATCCTGTCACCTGTTTGCCCCTTATCCAGTGAGCATGTTTGTTACTATTTAGTTTAACTCATTTTCCCCCCTAGAGATTCAAAACTTACATTTTGAATTCTTAGTTCTCCTACCATACAACATCTCTGTGCCATCAGGAATCACTGCTTCATCACAATCTCTCACAGGTATATCTGTACCTTCTTCCATGCAACTCTTTGTGCTTGGAACACCCCCACTGAGTCTATTGTCCAAGCCACTTCCTTGCTATGTTCAAATCCCTCCTCAAAACTTACTTATACGGCAAGCCTATAAGAAGGAAAGGTTGAGAAAGGGAAGCGAACCATAAGGCCCTGATCATCCAAACACTTGGGCATGCACTTAACTTTAATTATGTGACTAGTCCCTTTGATTAGATCTTGCAAACACCTATGCCCATGCTTAAACTTAAGCATGAAAGTAATCCAATTGACTCCACTGGGACTACTCACATACTTTAAGTTAAGCATGTGCATAAGTGCTTGTATGATCAGGGCCTTACTGAATAACTGATCTCATGGTTATTTGTCCATCTTTGTTTATGACCCTCCCCCATCATATCGCATCAAGATAGCTCTTCTCCAAGATAGCTTTGGTTTCTCTTGTTTATAAGGTGCCCAGTGCATTATAGTGTGTCTGAAAAATTATAATTTTGGTAGATACGCTGGAGGGGAGGGATAGGATACAGAAGGACCTAGACAAATTGGAGGATTGGGCCAAAAGAAATCTGATGAGGTTCAATAAGGATAAGTGCAGCGTCCTGCACTTAGGATGGAAGAATCCAATGCACCGCTACAGACTAGGGACCGAATGGCTAGGCAGCAGTTCTGCGGAAAAAGACCTAGGGGTGACAGTGGACGAGAAGCTGGATATGAGTCATAGAATCATAGTCAGCAGTGTGCCCTTGTTGCCAAGAAGGCCAATGGCATTTTGGGATGTATAAGTAGGGGCATAGCGAGCAGATCGAGGGACGTGATCGTTCCCCTCTATTCGACATTGGTGAGGCCTCATCTGGAGTACTGTGTCCAGTTTTGGGCCCCACACTACAAGAAGGATGTGGATAAATTGGAGAGAGTCCAGCGAAGGGCAACAAAAATGATTAGGGGTCTAGAACACATGACTTATGAGGAGAGGCTGAGGGAGCTGGGATTGTTTAGCCTGCAGAAGAGAAGAATGAGGGGGGATTTGATAGCTGCTTTCAACTACCTGAAAGGGGGTTCCAAAGAGGATGGCTCTAGACTGTTCTCAATGGTAGCAGATGACAGAACGAGGAGTAATGGTCTCAAGTTGCAGTGGGGGAGGTTTAGATTGGATATTAGGAAAAACTTTTTCACTAAGAGGGTGGTGAAACACTGGAATGCGTTACCTAGGGAGGTGGTAGAATCTCCTTCCTTAGAGGTTTTTAAGGTCAGGCTTGACAAAGCCCTGGCTGGGATGATTTAACTGGGAATTGGTCCTGCTTCGAGCAGGGGGTTGGACTAGATGACCTTCAGGGGTCCCTTCCAACCCTGATATTCTATGATTCTATGATAATTTGAGACCGAAAAGAGTTGAATTTGAGAACTCCATGGTAGAAATTAGGATTTGCTATGAATCTTACAAGTTAATCAGCTACTGAACGAATGAGCTTGCAGCTGAAACTTAAAAAGAAGAAGAAAAAAAAAGATGTAACTGATACCTGGTGATCTTAATTTTAAGATATGTTGTTCTGCTCCAAAATGCACCACTGAGTGTAATCATAAAATTCTATCCCAATGCCCTTTATTGTAATAAATGTACATTAACTGCATTCAATGAAAGAATGACTGCGGCTTAGTCTCTAGAGTCTACTGCATGGTCTAGACAAGTTGAATCAGATACATAAATAGCATATTGTGTGCAAGGATGTAGTTGCATTACCTCTGCATTCTCAGGGATAATGTAATCCGACTTCAGCACTGATTCTTTTTAAGTGCTTTCTTAGGCAGTGCTATATATGTATGCAGTTTATTCAGCTAATTTTCAAAACCTATGGATTTTGATTGCTGTTTAATTTCACATTTTCCCCCTTATAAGCCCATAATTCCATCAATTTTTTACTATCCTAATGTATATTTTCCATTGCATATAGGCACAGGGCCAAATTCATATCTTGTATCACTCTGTTGGCTTCAGTGGATCTAGCCCACTGAGTTGAATTTCAAACTCCTAGCATTACAAAAATTACAACAGCAATTTAAGTGCTTTTGATTTAGATGGAAAGTGGACTTTAAGATATACCAGTAATGCACTGTTAAAGAGAAGATGTAAAACAAAGCTAAAGGAAATCCTTAAGAGATTTCCTTAGATAAAATACCATCAACCATAGTGGAAATTGCATGATAAATTTCATCTATAAGGAAAGCCATTATGGGTTTCCTTGTGAGTTGAAAAATTAGGGAGATGTTTCCTGGTATTTCAGGCTCATGGTGGACAAACCAAGAAGTTTGAAAATTAGAGTATGGATAAGCTTCCAAAAAGTTGGAATAAGGACTGAGATGGAGGATGATCTCCTACATAGGGCCTTGCAATGGAACTCAGAAGATTTGGATTCAGTTCTGGCTCTGACATAGATTTCCTTCATATGAATCATTTAATTTTTCTTTGTCTTTGTTCCGCATCTGTGAAATAAGAAAAATAATCTTCCCTTCCTTCCCCCTTTTTGTATCTATTTAGATAGTCACTGCATTGCCGAGTTTGCAATCTCGGCTTATGTGTTTGTACAGTGTCTGGTACAGGGGACCTCGATCTCAGCTGGGTCCTGTAATTGCTACTGTAATATAAATAATAAGAATCCAAACAGAGGTCTCCAACATATGTTCTTAAGAATCTATCAAGAAACAAGGACAAAAGAATTTATTGTGAATTGTCACTGACTCTACAAGTCCCTCTGCAGCATGTTTTATCATAGTATTGTCATTTCTTGCGGTTATGTCATAAGTCTGTTTTAGGCTAAAGCACTAGCTTCTGGAATCTCATGATTGCATGAGAATGTCAGCTTTACATTTTTTTTTTTTTTATGTAAGCATCCAGATTTCATGGATGCAAAGAGAGCTTGAAAATGTCTCATGAGTACATCCAAAAGGGTATATTATTATTCTGGTTTCTGAGCCTTTCTCCATGACTATTTATTTGTAAAATTTCATGATTTTTTAAGTAACTCTTATATCTATGGCTCATGGCTTTTGGATGCTTGGGTTGACAGTATTGTATCAGTCAAGAACACAACCTCTGTCTTAACTCACAACTGACAATGAGGCTGTTATATCTTTCTCATCCAACTGGGAGGAAGACGGGATTACAGGAGAAAATAAAGTGTCTTTTTCTTTTTTTTTTAAAAAAATGCAGTTACCACATCTTTGATCTGAAAGACTAAATTTATGAAATTGATTCTTCCCATTGCTGACTAGATGGTTTAACATTTCATAAAATTCTTATTCCTCAAATTCCATTCCCAGATACCCATGATGTTTTCGAATAAAGTATTGTCTGAGATATTCTTTGTATTTATTTACGTATTAATTTATCAGCAAATAGGAATCTATTTCACTGAAATATAGCAAGAGTTAGAAAGCAGTGATGGATCTGCCAATTGTTTAACAAGTCTTTCACTAAAAAAATAAATAAAAAAAAAAAAATCCCGCATACCCTGTGATTAAACCCCAGTAAAGTGTGTGTGATGGTGAGGAAGTCTGAGCTGGGGCTGTAGAAGCTGTAAGAGCCAACAGTGAGGGGAAAGATGGACTAGCAGTTAGACTGCTAGGCTGAGACTAGGGTTCAGTTCCCTACTTAGACAGAATTCGTGGGGCCTAATCCAATGATTTGTGAAGTGGGAGTTGTTCAGGTAAGCAAAATTACACATATTTTTAAATGCCTTGCTAGACTGGGGGGAGGGATAGCTCAGTGGTTTGAGCATTGGCCTGCTAAACCCAGGGTTGTGAGTTCAATCCTTGAGGGGGCCATTTAGGGATCTGGGACAAAAATTGAGGATTGGTGCTGCTTTGACCAGGGGGTTGGACAAGATGATCTCCTGAGGTCCCTTCCAACTCTGATATTCTATGACTGGATAATTATTAACTTGAGTATAGCTCTGGAGTGATGAATGCATCTCATTCTCCTGCGAGTTCAATAGGGAGAAACGGGACAATAAAGCAAAAAGCTTTTCTGGGAGCTATTTTTCTAATTATAATTTTAAATATTTTGGCAAACCAAGATAAAGAAAAATTAGATACTGCTACTGAATGTCACTGTGATCATCTAGCCTCACCATCTCCTGTATAGCACAGGCCATAGGACCAAGGGCGCTTGAATCTTTGTAGAAGTTGTACTCTGCAGGATAAATAGTAACAGAAACAACCAGAATACAAATGTAGCCACACTGTAATAGTTAAGGTATAATTATAGTACTACAAAAGAAAAAAATAAGACAAATTTAATTCTAAACATCGGGACTGCATTTTATTTTTCCACTTCATGTATCGTCCTTCACTTGCATTTATCATTTTACTGCATATACTCCACTATTAGTAGTAGTTATTAAACTGTAACTTGCACTTCTGTAACATTAGTCAAATCATCCTTGCTTACATATTTTAACAATTGTAACCATAAATTGTAAATTTCCTTGGAAATAATAACAACAAACAACTCTGAAGGGAGGCAAACGTGTCCCCATATTAGAGCTACCATATACAATGATTTTTGTAATGTTTTATAAAAATAAAATCAAAGTATATATTTGTATTGTTAGAAAACCTAACAAACACCATCAGCAGGCTGTGGCAGATAGAAGCCTTACAATATCTATTTAGCAAAAAATGTATACTTAATGCAATTTTGATCACATGATTACACGATTGGATTGGATGCATTCCTAGATAATGTCCTAGTGTGGCTTGGTCTTTAGCAATACAATCATGTTTTTCCCACAGTGCATATGATTCTTTTGTTAAAAAGAGGGGGACCATGGACCCTTCTATTCCCACTCCAGTTCTAGTGGCAATGCATAGAACTTCAAAAAATAGTTACTAGACCATATCTGTTAGAAAAAACATCCAATCTTCATTTCTCTACCACAGTCCTCGGCAAATTAGTCCAATGGTTAATTACTCTCACAGATAAAATGTGTGTGTTATTTTTAATGTGAAATCAGTTCACATGCTCTTTGGGCAGGGTATATGCTTACCTCTATTTGTCCAGCTCCCTTCACAATAGGGCACAACTGCAAAGCAGATAGAACGGCATCACTAAAATGACATGCCAGAACAAAGGGTTGGATGTGCTTGAACTTTCTTTTAGAAACCAGTTACCATATGGAAACCATATGAGCAGTTGCAGTTTGAATAATTGTTAAATGAAACAACATTTACAAAGAAGGTCTGTAGATATTCTGGGCCAGTGAAAAGTGGCTGAGCACAGCATTAGAATACATACGGCAGGGATAATTTATTTCGCTGAGAGTGGGATGGATTGGGAGAGGCTATAATTTCTCTTCCTCCCAGCCCCCTTAAATGTCTATAGAGCTATTGCAATGAACTTATAGAATCAAAGAATTAACAAAAAATTGTGAAACAGACGATCTAGATCTTACAGAGGCAAAAAGGAGAATCTCCAGCAGTGTTTCTGAGGTGATAAAAAGAGAGCATGCATGCTGTTCCATAGAAAGTGTTTATGCAACATAATTAGTGAACCTCTCCAATTCTACTTTGGGTTTGTGTAGAAATTTGCAAATATTTTCACCGCTCTAACTTAAACCCTGGCATTGTATTTGGTTGAACTTAATAAAAAAAAAACAAAAAACAGTATGGGGGGGGGGAGAATTGAAACTTCAATGTTCAGTACATGCAATTGCACACATGATATACACACATGTATCGTCCAGGCAGAAATGCCCAATACCTATGCACAAATCCAGTAGTTGTATGTGCAGACAGCCAGGTTAAGTGCCCCTTATTCCTATGTAAAACAGGGCCAGGATTGGAGCTAAAACACTAGTGCAAAAAGAATGAGGGAAATTTTGGGGAAATATAGATATGCATGTGACTCTTATCTCAGGGGGCCCAGAACCAAAAAAACACTATGTTGCCCCTCTGTCTGGACAGGAGTGCTCTGTTGGAGCTCTGTGGGTTCCCTGTTATACCAGTCTGTCTGCCTCAACAGCAAACTCCTTCAGACTCTGCTTGTCTAAACCTTGCCTTGCAAGTGACCCCAGTTCCTGAGTTCTCCAGAGGACTCTCTCTGGTTACTCACAGAAATTATTGAGTCTACTGCCTCAAAGGGACTGTGTACAGATCAGCCTACTAGTTCAGCAAGGACCCACATTTTACTTTAATATTGTAGCACAGAGAGGGTCTGTAGTAAAACTAAGCCTAAGTTTATTAATAAAGAACAGAGATTTGAGTGATACTAAGCAAGAGAAAAAGTGACCGGTCTGGTTACAAACAAAACAAAAATAACACACTTAACACTTAACTTTGGCAAGCTATAATCTTTGCCTAAGTAGCTTTCTCATTTACATTAAGTTATCAGCATCCTGATCCCCTCTGCTCTTCAGAGTCAGAAAGTGCTGTTCTTTGTCCCCTAAGTGAGCCATACCTAAGGGCATGATAATCAACTACAACATTTGCTCAAGAAACTTCCTGGAAAAGCATAAGATCAAATCCGCACAGACACACCCCTGGAACCCCGACCTGGGATATTCTATCTACTACCTAAGATCCATAAACCTGGAAATCCTGGGCGCCCCATCATCTCAGGCATTGGCATCCTGACAGCAGGATTGTCTGGCTATGTAGACTCCCTCCTCAGGCCCTACGCTACCAGCACTCCCAGCTACCTTCGAGACACCACTGACTTCCTGAGGAAACTATAATCCATCGGTGATCTTCCTGATAACACCATCCTGGCCACTATGGATGTAGAAGCCCTCTACACCAACATTCCACACAAAGATGGACTACAAGCCGTCAGGAACACTATCCCCGATAATGTCACGGCTAACCTGGTGGCTGAACTTTGTGACTTTGTCCTTACCCATAACTATTTTACATTTGGGGACAATGTATACCTTCAGATCAGCGGCACTGCTATGGGTACCCGAATGGCCCCACAGTATGCCAACATTTTTATGGCTGATTTAGAACAACGCTTCCTCAGCTCTCGTCCCCTAACGCCCCTACTCTACTTGTGCTATATTGATGACATCTTCATCATCTGGACCCATGGAAAAGAAGTCCTTGAGGAATTCCACCATGATTTCAACAATTTCCGTCCCACCATCAACCTCAGCCTGGTCCAGTCCACACAAGAGCTCCACTTCCTGGACACTACAGTGCTAATAAACAATGGTCACATAAACACCACCCTATACCGGAAACCTACTGACCACTATTCCTACCTACATGCCTCCAGCTTTCACCCTGACCACACCACACGATCCATCGTCTATAGCCAAGCTCTGCGATACAACCGCATTTGCTCCAACCCCTCAGACAGAGACAAACACCTACAAGATCTCTGTCAAGCATTCTTACAACTACAATACCCACCTGCGGAAGTGAAGAAACAGATTGATAGAGCCAGAAGAGTTCCCAGAAGTCACCTACTACAGGACAGGCCTAACAAAGAAAATAACAGAACGCCACTAGCCGTCACCTTCAGCCCCCAACTAAAACCCCTCCAACGCATTATTAAGGATCTACAACCTATCCTGAAGGATGACCCAACACTCTCACAAATCTTGGGAGACAGGCCAGTCCTTGCCTACAGACAGCCCCCCAACCTGAAGCAAATACTCACCAACAACCACATACCACACAACAGAACCACTAACCTAGGAACCTATCCTTGCAAAAAAGCCCGTTGCTAACTGTGCCCACATATCTATTCAGGGGACACCATCACAGGGCCTAATAACATCAGCCACACTGTCAGAGGCTTGTTCACCTGCACATCCACCAATGTGATATATGCCATCATGTGCCAGCAATGCCCCTCTGCCATGTACATTGGTCAAACTGGACAGTCTCTACGTAAAAGAATAAATAGACACAAATCAGATGTCGAGAATTATAACATTCATAAACCAGTCGGAGAACACTTCAATCTCTCTGGTCACGCAATTACAGACATGAAGGTCACTATCTTAAAACAAAAAAAACTTCAAATCCCGACTCCAGCGAGAAACTGCTGAATTGGAATTCATTTGCAAATTGGATACTATTAATTTAGGCTTAAATAGAGACTGGGAGTGGCTAAGTCATTATGCAAGGTAGCCTATTTCCCCTTGTTTTTTCCTATTTCCCGCCCCCCCTCCCGCCCCAGACATTCTGGTTAAACTTGGATTTGTGCTGGAAATAGCCCACCTTGATTATCATACACATTGTAAGGAGAGTGATCACTTTAGATAAGCTATTACCAGCAGGAGAGTGGGGTGGGAGGAGGTATTGTTTCATGGTCTCTGTGTATATAATGTCTTCTGCAGTTTCCACAGTATGCATCCAATGAAGTGAGCTGTAGCTCACGAAAGCTTATGCTCAAATAAATTGGTTAGTCTCTAAGGTGCCACAAGTACTCCTTTTCTTTTTGCGAATACAGACTAACAGGGCTGTTACTCTGAAACATACCTAAGGGTTTTCTTCCTTTCTTTCCTACAGCCCTATAGAAATGTATTCTTCTGAAGTGTATTCTCCCCTGCTCCATGTGCTCCAGAGAACTGATGCCATGCTGACTTCCCATCCTCCTGATAACTGGTGTTTACCTCAGATGTCATTGTCTCTCTGGTTTACAAAGCTGGACTGGTGGACTGGCAAATCCACATTCCTTTGTCTAGGGCAAGCACATTTATAAACATAAAGGAAAGTGGGTTCTCAGCTAAGCTGACAGACTGGCGTATGTACTGTCTCTTTGGAGGTAGCGGACTTGATCATTTCTGAGAGTATCCAGGGAGAGGGAAGGGAGCTCTTTTCTTCAGTGGCGCAGCAATTTTTGATTCCCCCAACCCAGACAGGCTGGGTGGCCTGCTGAGGTGATTCGCGGGTGGAGGTGGTGCTCCCTCCCTGAACCCTACCACTCAGGGCTCAAGCCCAAGCTCCACCACCTGGGGCAGACCCCCTGAAACCTGCTGAGGGCCCCCAATTGAGAGCAGTGTTCTAGCATGTAGGGCACTGGCTTGGGAATCAGGAGAGCTGGGTACTTACTATCACTGCCTCTGACATGGACCTGCTGTAGACTGTAAGCCAGGCACTTCACGTGACTGTGCCTGAGTTTCTCTATATATAAAATGCCACTTACGTTAGCAATGCACTTGGAGAGCTACACGTAAAATGTTTTTTAAGAGCTAAGCATTATTATTTTTCTGTGTGGTTTATTAGTGTTAAGAACCTGGTGTCTGTTAAGGCAATTACCTTTTAAATAAGATTTATTTTGTTGTGATGATGTTTTACACACTTAAAGCCAAACTTTGATCTCTTAGGCTGGTGTAAAGATGTACACTGACATAACTGGTATCAGAATTTGCTCCTTAGCAAACAATGCTTGTGGCAATTCCCAAAAATTACTTGTATTCCAGTCCTGAGCATGAAACATTGTAATAGCCCAAAACGGCCCATTAGGCCACACAGACCCAAAATCGATGGAAAAAACAGTGGCATCCCCTAGTGATCTTGAAAAAACAGCAGCACTCATTGGAACTCATGCTATCTTCCTGTGCTTTGAAGAGAATGAAAATAACAAAGCCAAATGTTCTGCAAATGGCTCTAAGGGATTGTTTTTTGTTTTTTTTTTTTCATCAGAAGAGGAAGCCATGGGTTGCTCTAGTTACAAAGATTATAGGACAAATTTACTGGGCATAAAGTAAATTTCGGAACAAATCTTAAAACAAAGAGCCCTACTTATTGAATCTGCCTTTACTACTTACTGCTAAATATCATCTTTTACTTTGGAATGAAGGTTTATGGGCAGTTTGTTAAACTTTTATATAAATTTCCCAATACACTCTTTCATGTAAAGCTCTAAACTGTGCATTGCATCTTTCCATGCTGATAGCATGAATAGAATTTTTCATGTGAACCTTCTGTGCATAATTTTGCTACCAGTTTGCTGTATTTAAATCAAATGCTCAGTTATGTGCTTGTTCCAGCATTTTCCCCCCTGTGAGTTCTAATGAATCTTTTAGAATTTGATACATAAAATATTGCCTTGGTCTAAAGTAGTTAGCACAGGGCTAGGAGATAAAAATGTCCTGAATTCTAACCATAGTATTAACAACAACTTGGTTGGGTGGGTCATTCTGTGACATGGTTGTGACTCACCAGATGGCATTATTGCAGATAGTGTTTTAAGTTAGATCACCATTTGTAGAAAGGGGATAAAAATATATCTCTATTTACACTTTCTTTGGGTAATCTCATCTGCTCATACAGCTTCAGCTACCATATTTATTATGACTAATAATATAGTTAGGAATTTTTTCCAAAAAAAATTCTTGGAAAATGTTCATTTGTTAAAACCAACATTTTTCTCATAAACATATTGGTTTCTTGAGTCCAGGATAGAGTTGATAGATCCACCCACACAAGAATAGCCAATAGCCCAATGGTTAGGAAACACGTGTGGGATATAAGAAACCTAGCTTAAGTCTCTTCTCTGCCTCATTCAGAGCCCTAATTATCACATCTCACAAATCTGCTTTTCTTCTCCTGCTGTGGTTCTCTTGTCTCGAACCAAGCCCTATGTGTCAGCCTATTTCTCTGAAGACAGCTCCTAGACATCCCACCATGGAGTCTGACTTAACGTGGTCCAGACTCATAATCTTCTCTGGGAATCTTTCCTAGTACATCTCTTCCTCTGCTCCATTTTTTGTCAATATTGACAACACCAACATCTTCCCTGTCTCCCATGCGTGTAACTTAGGGGTTATCTTGGATTCTCTCCTCTCCTTTCCACACCACTCAACCTTTGTATGAATTTAACCTTGTTCCTCTCTGTCTAATCAAAGCCCTCCTTGTTTTGTGCCTTGATTACAGCAACCTCTTCCCTGGCCTTCCAATCAATACAAATTAGTGCCACCTCGGGCTGTCAAGCGATTAAAAAATTAATTGAGATTAATTGCATGATTAATCACGCTGTTAAACAATAATAGAATACCATTTATTTAAATATTTTTGGATGTTTTCTATATTTTCAAATATATTGATTTCAGTTACAATCCAGAATACAAAGTGTACAGTGCTCACTTTATATTTTTATTACAAATACTTGCACTGTAAAAAAACGAAAGATATAGTATTTTTCAATTTACCTAATACAAATACTGTAGTGCAATTTCTTTATCATGAAAGTTGAACTTACAAATGTAGAATTATGTACAAAAATAACTGCACTCAAAAATAAAACAATGTAAAACTTTAGAGCCTACAAGTCCACTCAGTCCTACTTCTTGTTCAGCCAATTGCCAAGACAAACAACTGTGTTTACATTTGCAAGAGATAATGCTGCCCTCTTCTTGTTTACAATGTGTCCTGAAAGTGAGAACAGGCGTTTGCATGGCATTGTTGTAGCTGGCGTTGCAAGATATTTACGTGCCAAATGCCCTAAAGATTCATATGTCCCTTCATGCTTCATCCACCATTCCAGATCCCCTGGCAAGTTTCACCCCCCCCACCGCCTCTTACCCCCTCCAAATATAGACGTCAAACTATGCTATGAACGGGAGGCTATAAAAGAATACCGGGAGGATATACGGGGGATATAATTACTAGACTACGTGAAATTCACAATCTTTGTTTAATGAAATTTCCTACCATATCTGCCCCACTTTTAAAATTGTCATTCTTTCCCCAATTCCTTTCTAGCTTCCCAATTCTGCTTTATTTGCAAAAATGGCTTTCCCCTCCACACTCAAGAACTTATGCAAACATTAATTTGAATATGTTTTCAATGTGAAAGCCTTCTTCACTTAAAAATAGGGCCCTCTTTCACTCAGAAATGCAAATGTGCTTGAAAACTCATTTTCATTGGAAAATGGGTCTATTTTTGCTTGGAAAATGTGTTGAAATTTCTGTTCAAATGAGCCCATTTTGGTGCATGTAGTAAAGTGTCACTAGCTTTGCATTTCATTAAGATTACTTTGCTAATAGTTAGCCAATTTGGATTTTACCCAGAATGGTGGGTTTAATGCCTTTGATCTCTCAAAAAATAGTGGCTTTTAGTCTGGGTAGTTTGGGTATCAATAGCTGTGAAGCCATGGCAGTACAGGCTAGCTGCCCCATTACAAGCATGTCAGGGAGCCTGGGTACGTACTCTGGCAGTTTATCCCATGATGCATTAGCTTCCCTGCTACTGGTGCCCAGACTAGTGAGATTAAGGGTAACTGAGGTATGTCTACATGTTCTGCAATCACACCTCTGGCTGCAGTGTAGAAGTACACACCCATCTTCTTTGCAAGTGTAACAATCATTTTTATGGTCCTCACAAAATAGGGAATCAAATCTAGGACCCTGAAGGAGAGAGGAGAACTTCTGCAGCTTGAGTTAGAGGGCTGTCTCCAGCCTACCAATATATGCAATCCTCTGTGGGTCTAGAACACAGGGAGACATGCAAAGGGCACTGAACATTGGGTCTCACAAGGACTGCAATTCTCCCTAGTTCCTGCATGGAAATGCAAGGAGGGTAACAGGCCCTGGAATCCTGTCCATAGACACACAGGACTCAGCAAAACTTAGGTCCTGATGCATCTCTGGAGGTATCTTCCCACTTGTTTCAGTACTGGTTCAGACCAATGATCCATCCAGCCCAATATCCTGTCTTCCAACAGTGGCCAATGCCAGGTGCTTCAGAGGGAATGAACGGAACAGGTAATCACCAAGTGATCTGTCCCGTCGCCTATTCCCACGTTCTGACAAACAGAGGCTAGGGACACTTCAGAGCATGGTTTTGCATCCTTGCCCACCCTGGCTAATAGCCATTGATTGGACCTATCCTCCATGAATGTATCTAGTTCTTTTTTGAGCCCTGTTACAATCTTTGGCCTTCACAACATCCTCTGGCAAAGAGTTCCACAAGCTGACTGTGAGTTGTGTGAAGAAATACTTCCTTTTTGTTTGTTTTAAACTTGCGGCCTATTAACTTCCCCTAGTTCTTGTGTTATGAGAAGGAACAAATAACACTTACTTTCTCCACACTAGTCATGATTTTATAGACCTGTAACAAACTCTGACAAACACTACCCTGTCTTTCTTTGACCTTCATTATGGATTTAATTTGTTAGCATTTACTGTAAGGCAGATGGGTCTGCCAGTCTTTCAAAGAAACACTGTCATTCTTTGCATTTCATAAGGGCTAAAAGGCTTTTGGAAATTAGAAATGTCACTTACAATGTCAAGTTCAGTTAACTGTCCTTTCCCATGCATTCTCATTTATCCTCTTAGCCTTAAAGTTTTTGCTATCCACTGCCAATCTGCAATGATGCCCACATTAACAGGGAGAGGTGACAGGATAGATAATTGTAGAGGGCCAGTGATGTATAGGTAGAGAGAAGATACCTCAAATAGCAGTGAGAGCCATGAAATAACACAATCCATCGAAAGGTTTGAAGAGGGAAGATCTACATTCTCAGGGTATATTTCACAATGGTGGTGGTACAAACTGTTAATCCTTCAGAAAGGTGGATGAAATTCATGAACCTTTTTCAGAGTCGCAGCTGTGTTTGTCTGTATCCGCAAAAAGAACAGGAGTACTTGTGGCACCTTAGAGACTAACAAATTTATTTGAGCATAAACTTTTGTGGGCTAAAACCCACTTCATCGGATGCATGCAGTGGAAAATACAGTAGCATGCATCCGACGAAGTGGGTTTTAGCCCACGAAAGTTTATGCTCAAATAAATTTGTTAGTCTCTAAGGTGCCACAAGTACTCCTGTTCTTTTTATTAACCTTTCTGTTTACTGTCCCAGGTGAACTCTGACTCACTGAATGGTGCAGCTGATCCATATCTGAGTGCTATCTTTAGAGGTGGGAGGGAACCCCTCACCCTTCTGAATTGCTGCTGTCTGTCTGTATCAGCTATGCAGCATCTTTCTTCTTCTTTTCAAGGTTATGGGCTAGACCATGGCTTTACGGTGGACAGGATCGAACCTGGGACCTCTGGAGCTAAATGCATGAGTCTCTACTGCATGAGCTAAAAGCCACGTGGCACTTAGTCAGAACAGGGATTGGCTTTGCAATAGTGGTATTGTTACTTATGCAAGCACAAGCCTCCAGCAGCACTGCAAGGATGCACCCATTATTACTACTATTATTCCTTTGTATTACTGTAGCACGTACAGGCCCCAACTGAGAATGAGGTCCCATTGTGCTAGGTGTTGCGCAAACACGTGGTAAGAGATGGTTCCTGCCCTCAAAGGCTTGCAATCTAAATAAAGCAGTATTATTAGCCTCATTTTACAGATGAGAAGCTGAAGCACAGAGATTCAGTGACTTGCCTAAGGTCACATATGAAGTCTATGGTAGAATTGGAATTTGAACTCAGATCTCTAGCCAGTGCTTTAATCACATAATCCAGTCTTCTTCACTTAATGCACCCTTATGGGATCTGCTGGGCCCTTTCACTGCTTATAGTCAGTGCTTCTGTAATGCACACAACTCTTGGGTGTGGTGCTCTGTCCCCTCTAGCGGCACCAAGACCACTTAAAGATTGAGTCTGCGACAGCCGTAGCTAAACACCATGTGGCTTTTAGCTCATGCAGTAGAGGCTCATGCATTTAGCTCCAGCCATCCCAGGTTTAATCTCTCCCACTGATGACGCGGGGCTCGTCCG
The DNA here is from genome assembly GCF_965152235.1 of Eretmochelys imbricata. NCBI lineage: Eukaryota > Metazoa > Chordata > Testudines > Cheloniidae > Eretmochelys > Eretmochelys imbricata. The sequence continues at coordinate 20,672,446 of NC_135574.1, read as the reverse complement.
GGATATCCACTGGGAAGTCTCTGAAGATCTGGATGTGCTTCCTCAGCTAGAGGAAGTATGCTTGTAAAACCGACAGACCTCAGTCATCGATGGACAGGATCGAACCTGGGACCTCTGGAGCTAAATGCATAAGCCTCTACCACATGAGCTAAAAGCCACATGGCACTTAGTTAAGGCAGTAGCAGACTCATTGTTCTCTCATTGTTCTCTGTGCCACTGGAATGGGACAGAGCACCACACCCAGCAGGTATGTGGGTTACACTTCTCCCACTGACAGTCCAGTTACTCTGGCCACTGTAGGAGAGGACGGCTCATGGCCTTACCCTTGCTTCGTCTCGTCTATGTAGTTTAGACATCTCTTGTCAGAATTAAAGTCCTAGTCCTCGTGCACCACCTGAGTAAAGATTGAACTTTTGCCCTAAATCCACAAAGGAGTGCATTGTGATGAGGGACTGGCTTCTTGGGCAGGTCCACAGCACTAAGCACAATCTAGCCCTGTAATGAGGACGGAACCCTGAAAAAGCCTGGGGAGAGGGGATATTTTGAAATGTAAATATGCTAAAAAGTCTGCAAACCAATTGGGGAAGCTCCATTACTGCAGAGACATGCCAGTCCTTTGTAACTCTGCTTACCTTTGCCTCCACGAGCAACAGGAGAATTCCCATGTGGAATAATAAGAATTAGAGCTGGTTGAAAAGTGTTTTTGGTGCAACAGAAAATATTTTGCTGGGACATGTCAATTTTGACAAATTCAAAGGAAAAGTGTTGAAATGAATTATTTTGATCTTATTTTATTTCATTTTGATTTCTATATTTTAATATTTATATCTGTTTAATATTTCACCTATGAATTTATATTCTGTTTTCACATTATTCAAATGAAATGTTTTTGCCTTATCAGAATGAAATTATTCAATGTTATAGAAACAAAACTTTTTAATGTTTGAACAGTGAAAAACAATTGAATTTGGATTCTGTGACAAATTCTGAAATGATGGAATGTCTCACAGAATGGAAATTTTTATTTTCCAACCACTGTATAATAATTAGGGCTGTCAATCACAGTTAACTCACACGATTAACTTAAAAAACTAATCGTGATTACAAAAAATAATTGTGATTAATCGCACTGTTAAACAATGGAATACCAATTGAAATTTATAAAATATTTTGGATGTTTTTGTACATTTTCAAATATATTGATTTCAATTAAATATAGAATACAAAGTGTACAGTGCTCACTTTATATTATTTTTATTACAAATATTTGCACTATAAAAAGCTAAAGACATAGTATTTTTCAGTTCACCTAATACAAGTACTGAAGTGCAAACTCTTTATTATGAACATGCAACTTACAAATGTAGATTTTTTTGTTACGTAACTGCACTCAAGAAACAAAACAATATAAATCTTTAGAGCCTACAATTCCACTCAGTCCTATTTCTTGTTCAGCCAATTGCTAAGACAAATAAGTTTGTTTACATTTGCAGGAGAAAATGCTGCCCACTTCTTATTTACAATGTCATCTGAAAGTGAGAACAGGTGTTTGCCTGGCACTTTTGTAGCCGGCATTGCAAGGTATTTATGTGCCAGATATCCTAAACGTTCGTATGATCCTTCATGCTTCAGCCACCATTCACCATTACATTAAATTTAATTAAATTCATCATTAAATTTGTGACTGAACTCCTTGGGGGAGAATTGTGTGTCTTCAGCTCTGTTTTACCCACATTTGGCCATTATTTCATGTTATAGCAATCTTGGATGATGACCCAGCACATGTTGTTCATTTTAAGAACACTTTCACTGCATATTAGACAAAACACAAAGAAGGTACCAATGTGAGATTTCTAAAAATAGCTACAGCACTCGTCCCAAGCTTTAAGAATCTGAAGTGCCTTCCAAAATCTGAGAGGGACGAGGTGTCTAGCATGCTTTCAGAAGTCTTAAAAGAGCAATATTCTGATGCGGAAACTACAGAATCGAACCACCAAAAAAGAAAATCAACCTTCTGTTTGTGGCATCTAATGCAGATGATAAAAATAAATATGTGTCAGTACACACTGCTTTGGATCGTTATTGAGCAGAACCTGTCATTGGCATGGACACATCCTCCGGAAGAGTGGTTGAAGCACGAAGGGACTTATGAATTTTTAGCACATCTGGCACGTAAATACCTTCCGATGCTGGCTACAACAGTGCCATGCAAACATCTGTTGTCACTTTCAGGTGACATTGTAAACAAGAAGCGGGCAGCATTATCTCCTGCAAATGTAAACAAACTTGTCTGAGCGATTGGCTGAACACGAAGTTGGACTGAGTGGACTTGTTGGCTCTAAAGTTTTACATTGTTTTATTTTTGAATGCAGTTATATTTTGTACATAATTCTACATTTTTAAGATCAACTTTCATTATAAAGAGATTGCACTACATTATTTGTATTAGGTGAATTGAAAAATACTATCTTGTTTTACTGTGCAAATATTTGTAATAAAAATAATATAAAGTGATAACTGTACACTTTGTATTCTGTGTTGTAACTGAAATCAATATATTTGAAAATGTAGAAATATTTAAATTGGTATTCTATTATTCTGTAACCGTGCGATTAATCACAATTAACAATTGTTTTTAATTGCTTAACAGCCCTAATAATAATACAGGATTCATATAATGCTCTGTACTTTCAGAACGCTGTGCAGACACTAACTGATAAATGATTGGCTGGGCAATGGGACCATTTTTCCTCAGTGGGAGGTTAGCAGTAAAAACTCAATCTACATACGTAAATGGCTCCCATGAAATTGAAGTTCAGAGGCCATTGTGAGATAACTCGGTGGTCTTAACGGGCAGGTATGTAATAATTGGCATTCTTAGGACAGAAGTTAAGATTTTAAATAGAGTGAGGGTCTCTCTTAATCCCACTGCAAAGCAGTGTGCCAAGGCTTGCAAAACTGATGCTTATGCTGTTCCTGTTCTGTCTCCAGAACTGTCAAACCATGCATTACATTTCCTTAAAAAAAAAATAAACATACATAAGAGTGAGAGGCAGCAGCATGACCAAAAAGCTGGAGAACAAACAAAAGTTGTGGTTTCATTGTATTTTTGCATGCTAAGGCATATTAATCTGAGAAAAGCAAAATGTTAATGCTGTTTTGAAGAAAAGTAGGTTACTTTATACCTGATTTATTTATGTGAGCAATGTTATTGTACATAAGTGTCTTTCATAGCCACAGTTCAGGGACAATAATGTATGCAGTTGCTAGCAGCCCCTGTAGTCAACCAGACTTGATAGCAAATATTCATTTAACAGCACTTCTATTTTCAAAATATTTTCTTTATATTTTCTTTGTCTGTTGACAGGACCCTAAATATGGGGATTATGCTGATTCTTTCTGCTGACTGCTAGGTTTTTGTGATATGATCTATTGCTGAAATATCAAGCTGAAATTGGATCAGGAAAGCAGACTTACAATTGTGAGCTATCAAAATGGCGTAGTGCTGTTATATTGTATAGTTTTCAGAAAGCATAGTGGGGACAAAAATTGCTGTGGCTATTTTTAAGTTGTAACAGAAATAGAGGTTTTGTTTTTGTTTGTTGGCTTGCTTTTTTTGTAAGTCTTACAATTTGAGATTTTTATGTTGACCAGTGCAAATTGGGGCTGTCAATGATTTTAAAGAAATTATTGCAATTAATCAGAGTTTTTGGATGTTTTCTACATTTTCAAATAAATTGATCTCAATTACAATACACAATACAAAGTGTACAGTGCTCACTTTATATTTTTGATTACAAATATTTGCACTGTAAAAAGATAAACAAAAGATGATTTTCAATTCATCTCATACAAGTACTGTAGTGCAATCTTTTTATCGTGAAAGTGCAATTTACAAATATAGAATTTTTTTACATAACTGCATTCAAAAATAGACAATGTTAAACTTTAAATCCTACAAGTCGACTCAGTCCTACTTGTTCAGCCAATCACTCAAACAAGTTTGTTTAATGTAAACTATTTCTTTTGTTCATATTTTTATTACAAATATTTACGCTGTAAAAAAGATAAAGTGAGCTTTGTACACTTTGTATTCTGTGTTATCAAAATCAATATATTTGAAAATGTAGAAAAACATCTAAAATATTTATAATGAATAGAATACCAAATGAAACTTTTGTTTAACAGTGTGATTAAAACTGTGGTTAATCATGATTAATTTTAATTGATTTAATATGTTTTGAGTTAATTGCGATTAATTCACAGCTTTAATGTAAATATATTTACGGATCAAAATCTGAGTATTTTTCTGGGGAAAAAACACAATAATAGTTTTTCAAATTGGAAAATCAGTTAGTGCAGAGATTATTTTTAAAGGAAGAAAATCCCTTATGGTAACAATGCAGACATTGCCAATACTCAGCTGCCAAATTAGCACAATAAATAGTTGGAGCCATTATAGTTTAATAACCTTCATTTGTTTCATCATATCCCTATGAAAATGATACTGTTAATATCTAGTCTCAATAATGCACATATAAATACTCTCCAGTGCAGTGTCCAGCTATGCCAGAAGAAAGACAAGAGGTACTGGATGTGGTTTAGGTAGGCCACAACTTTATTCTTAACTGTTTGGGAGTACCCGACAGACAAATGTACAGTGCAGGTAATTCCATGATCATTTGCATGTATACTCAGAGGGTATAAGCAATGTAAAAGCAATGTACATAACAGTCCTCCCCGTTACCTATCCTTGACACCAGCCAACCTACTGCTGGGATCTCACCTCCTTCTCGAATGAGGGTTGGGGGTGGGCTATAAAAGAGGTGGGCTTGGCTCCCTGCCATGCCAGTCATAGGATCCCCAAACCCACACCCTGTTTCTGTTCATTTAACAAGTACCACATTTTAAATCCTTTAGCAATCCATTGTATCTGACAACTGTTTCTCTTCCCTATGGAGTACCTGCATTGGACATCTGGCCCACATTTACATAATGAGCTGCGACATCATAGCCTAGCTCCGTTCCATGTTCACCCCAACTAAGCCCCCACAACCCGCTGTGGCGAAGGCGAAACCCCCTCCAACGCACTTTGCCTTGGCCAAACTGGCAGTGTGGGAAATATTCCTTCCCAGCCCCCCTGAGAAAGGAGCAACTAGCACAATGACTACAATGCCCACAGGGGAACCTGACAACCTGGTATTTCACCACTTCCATGGGTAGGAGGGTGGGTACTGCTCCGTCTGGTCCAGGTAAGCGGGGTTTTCCTGCCTGGTAAGGACCTATATAGTGCCCCCTTTTTTCTGGTCACCTGGAGGGAGGGATGGGTCAGTGTCCCCACACAGACCGGCCCTGCAGCTGCCATAAAAGTCACTCCATGCCTCTCTATGCCCCTAAGGAAGTACACACCTTCCTCCAACAAGCCCAGCAATACGCCTGCCTCCCTGATTAATGGGTATGCGGTCATTTGTGCCTTGATCCTGCAAACAGACATACTAATCTATAGGCTGCAGAAGTTCATGCTTGCAAGGTGCCATTTCAGGATCAGTGTAATTTAATGAAATGTGACTGTAGTAACATCAATGGGAGCAGAGTTAGACCAATGCTGAGTGCTTTTGAAAATCCCACCCACAATGTTTCATAGATTAGAGCCATTATTTTTGAATCCTGATTATATATGTACTGTCCTTATTAAATAGTCCAAACGCACAGTTACAACTAAAGCTCTGAAAGAGGGATTGCGGCCTGTTCTGACAACTTTTACATACGCTTAAAAGATAAACTTTATGTTCTATGCGCATGAAATTGTTTAAATGCGGTTAAAGCTATCATAAAAATCATCAAACAAATGTAAAGTTCAGCACAGAGTCATGGTTAAGTTAAAAGTCGTACTTTATTTTTAAGGCACTACCTACATTTCTAATAAACTATAACATCACCTCACAGTTGCATAATTAAAAGGGAACACATTTTAAAATCCAATTTACAGTTAAGGGTGCATGCTGTAGGTTTACTGTTTCAATCTGGACCAGTTGCCCTCTGGACAGTCACAAGTGAGTTGTAAGTAAACCCATCTGCTGGATCCCACATGCTTCTAAGCCCACTGGAGCTTAGTAGTCTTGTCGCTGTTTCTAGCTCTGGGTTCCTAAGGTGCACTTCTGTGCTCAAACATCTTGTCTGAGCCTTTCCTTGGGATGTGTGCCTCTGTAGTCCAGACACCCCAAACCAGTGCCTCAGAGTTCTTGAGCAGCTCAATTGCTTACATAAGTTCCCACAGAGTTCCATCTACCTCAGGGCACTTTGGTTTTTAATGTAATCCCCTCTATGATGATGTGGCAGGAAAGCAAGGAAACCCTGGTTTAGCAAAGGAATTTCTTACCCAATCACTTTGCTCTTAAATACTAGAAAGTTAGGGTGCTTTTTTAAAAAAAAATTCTAAAACATGCTCCACCCTTAATCTGATTTCATCCTTCTGTAAATCCGCTCGGCAAAGTCCTCCTAACTTTTTTGTCTCCATCCAGTTCTTCTTGCATGTGACAATGGATGGCCTCCTTTTCTCAGAGTAGCACCCTCACTTAAATACAGTGTATCTCCTTTTACTGTGTGCCCAGACTCAGAAGCAGGAGATTCACCAGCTATGCTAGCACCTCAAGAAGAAAATCCTATTGTTTCCTTGGGGTTGGGCCAGCAGTTAAGAGACAATCCAACCTCATGGACCCTAGATTGTTCTGTGATGGCTTTGCAGCCATAGTTTTTTTCAACCAGGTGTTGAGCACCATTCTTGGACAGGTTAGCTGTCTGGAATACATCATAATAACCTTGCCTTCGGCATGGTTAGACGTGAGTTCAGCAGATAGCACAAAATAGAGTCCTTATACAAAATGGAGGTTACAATTCAAAATGGAGTTCACAATTTGACCCAGACATATCCCATGCTGTCACATCTACTACTTGCATTTCACTCACATTGTATAATGAATTTAGACTAGACAGGAGAATGTTTTTCTAATCAGTTTCTGGATGTTATACAGAAAAGTGACAGTTACAAGTATTGAAATTTAATTCTCCTGCCATCTATATTTGGGACCTGGTCTTATTCCCAAGAAAGGTCCAGGTTGTGACCTCTTATCTCAAACTGTAGATAGCACCTTACACCATTATTCTGTATACTACAAGGATTTCCTGTGAACAAGTCAATATAAGGAAGGTTATGACTATCTGGGTGTAAGTGGCACAAAACAGTGATGCAGGAGCACGAAGAAGGGCAGAGTTTATCCTCTAATATTGTAATATCTAAGTACAAAAGAATAAGGATGCCTCACAGCTTTCAGTATCTCAGTTCCTGCAGTCTGTCGTAATCTGAATGTTACCTGAGTGTATCTGTTGTTAGCTACAGGTGCTGTGCTTTAAGGAAAAAAAGGTTCACACTAGGTAATTTTTAGGTGTTCAGTCCAGGTATCTGTAGAAATGCATATCTCCTCCTCACTTTGCATTGCTAACAAAATGGGATAAAGAAGCATTAACCTGGTCTATTCTGGAAACAGCGGGTAGTTTAATCTATTTTTACTGCAGATCCTTTCCCAGAGCACCATGACTCTTTTATATTTTTAATCAAATGTGTGAATCGAAAAGTGTGGTGTGACCTTTGGAGAAGACACTGCAGGACATCATCTGAAGCTGTGAATAGTTTAAGCACAAACAAGAAGTTGACTTGATGGTTCTGTAACAAAAGATTGTGGTAATTTATGGAGCAGGAGTTCCAATTTCAAAACATTTTTTAATTGCTACATTTGATCTGTTATGCAGCATTGTGTGAAAACAAGTAAGAATGAAATGTCAGTGCCTATGTTACAGCATAAACATATACAGCATGAAAGCAAGGAACCCTGTTGCTTACCAGTTTTTTTTTTTCCTGAGTGTTTCAGAGGTGCCTACATTTAGTCTTGTGTTAAAAACTGAGGTGGTGGACAAGCCCGCAACCTAAAGAATTTAAGCATGTGCATAACTTGGCTCACATCAATACTACTTATGATTAAACATTTTAAAGTAGATAGAAAATAAAATACATTACTTGAAGGGATTTCACTTTCTTTTTAAAAAAAGATTTATCACCAGGACATATTAAAATTGCAAATATAGAACACAACGCACACCTTTCTGCATCTTGCCATTGTGGTATTTTTTAAGTAGGCACAATGGAAAAAACAATTGGCCACTCAATCAAAGGATTATACCAGATAAATGGGTTACTGTCAGGATATGAATGCATTAATATCCACAATCTCGGCTGTTTTCTCAGTAGTTTGGGAAATTTTGCAATAATCCTGAAAAGTATTATGGCAAGTTTTACTCATATAAGCAAATCCAACCGTGTTTTTTACAATTGAAGGGAAAAAAGCCTTGCCTTCTGTTATACAGTCCAATAATGAGTCAGTAAGGGGGACATTGTCAAAGGCACAAAGGGCAGTTAAATTATCCAAGTCCCACTGAAAGTCAGTGGGAATCAGACACCTAATTTTCCCTTTGTGTCTTTGAAAAGCAACCCAACATGTCTATTTACCTTCTCAAAGGACAATATCAAATCAGTAGCTACCTAGTACATGTTTCTTATTATGCTACACACCATGGACAATCAAAACTTCATGACACCAATGGTAATAGAAATTAAATCCTCTAAGCATAGACCCCTACTTCTTATGCTAAAATGGGATAGCCATTAGTTGTTACTTGGGTCAGAACTATGGGGTCCAGTAGATCGGTTCTGAATCAGTCCAATAAAAAGCTATGTTATTAACAATGAGAGTTTGATATATGGAATTACAACTCTTCTTAAACTAAATTTCCCTACTCCCCCCCACAAAAAACCCAACCCAGCTACAGTAGCAAAACTCCCCAGTGGACTGTGATGGGACACTAGATGGAGAGGGTTCTAAGTTACTACAGAAAATTCTTTCCTGGGTATCCGGTGGGTCTTGCCCACATGCTCAGGGTCTAACTGATTGCCATATTTGGGGTCAGGAAGGAATTTTTCCCCGGGTCAGACTGGTGTGACCCTGGGTTGGAGTGGGGGAGGGGCTTGCCTTCCTCTGCAGCATGGGGCACAGGTCACTTGCAGGTTTAAACTAGTGTAAATGGTGCAGTCTCTGTAACTTGAAGTCTTTAAACCATGATTGAGGACTTCAGTAACTCAGCCAGAGGTTAGGGGTCTATTTCAGGAGTGGGTTAGGTTCTGTGGCCTGCCATGTGCAGAAGGACAGACTAGATCAGTGGCTCTCAACCTTTCCAGACTACTATACCCCTTTCAGGAGTCTGATTTGTCTTGGGTACCCCCAAAGTTTCACCTCACTTAATAACTAATTGCTTACAACATCAGACATAAAAATACAGAAGTGTCACAGCACACTATTACTGACAAATGGCTTACTTTCTCATTTTTTACCATATAATTATAAAATAAATCAGTTGGAATATAAATATTGTACTTGCATTTCAGTGTATACTATATAGAGCAGTATAAACAAGTCATTGGATGACATTCTAGTTTAGTTTAGTTGTACTGACTTTACTAATTCTTTTTCTGTAGCCTGTTGTAAAACTAGGCAAATATCTAGATGAGTTGATGTATCCCCTGGAAGACCTCTGCATGCCCCCAGGGTTACACATACCCCTGGTTGAGAACCACTGGACTAGATTATCTCAATGGTCTCTTCTGACCTTAAAATCTGAGTCTATAGGCAAACAAGCTTCTATATGGCATGCACCACCTCTGTTTCCCTTGTTTACCAACCATCACATTCTGCCAGGGATACAAAAAGGCATCTAGTAATATACCACAAGTACATACACTATTACAGCCCTCAAATTCCTTGGTGTCAGTAGGAGAGGACTGCACTCAGCAGCTTACAAGAACTGTTTGCTGCTTCAAGCCCTTAGTTCTTTCCTCCCTTTTTCTGCAGTCTTTTGCACAGGCCAGGGATTAGGCAGGCAATGTCTGTTATGCATGAATAAAGATGGCTTATACAAGCAAGTTTCCAGAATAGAGGCCTTAAGATTCAACACTGTGTCTGTGGCTTCAGTTATTTGTCAGAGTTGTGTAGAAATTAGCTAGGTTTAAGCCTAGAAAGATTAAATTTACTAAATACATTAGTCAAAGTTTAAGTGAATAATTATTCAACTAATGTTTAATTAAAAACTTGTCGTTCATTAATTATTTTTTTTTTCTTTTCCAGTTAAAATTAACTATAAATACATAGTCTGGATGCTAATGAATTTCCATGCAGCTAATGAAATTGGAAACTTCTTGCATTTTATTAAATCCTGCACACTATTGCATTATCTCCTTAATTAAAAAATCTAATCCCATAAACATTTGTTTACACCCTTTGTCAAGGAATTATCCTTGCTAATAGTTATTTCTCTACAGTGAAACTCTATGGTATCTTTTAGAAGATAACAATGTACTAAACTTACCAGAAACATTACAGATGATGAGTTAGTCAGCAGTTTCAGATTTTTTCAAACACATGAAATGTAATCCATTTTTCTATCTCTGATATACAGATCAGACCCAGTGGCTATTCTAGCTGCTTTCAGTATATATGGAACAGAGAAGGAGACAGTGGAGTGATCTGACAGTTGGAGAAATGAAATGAAGCATTAGATATTTTTTGTCTCTTAAGTAATGGTCTTGAAGCTATCTAAAGCTTCTTCTGCAGACGAATAAATACAAAGCAACAATTTTGTATTTTTTTCCAATGGAAGATTCACAATAATAATTACATGTGTTGCCAATATCCAGGATCCTCATTTTCAAATTTCTGACTGTATATAGGAATTTTAATAAATGATACACCCCCTCACAAAAGAAGTCACAAAGCAAGACTTTAAATTGTTCCCTCATTTTTAAGGTCAGTGATGTTTTCTGTGCCCCAAAAGCTGGGGAAAGGGAGATTGTGGTGACTTTTAGCTTCAGGGCATCAATCTTTTCTCTAAAAAGCCATGTATAACTATATAATGGCTATTAGTGCATATGGGGGATGAGATCATGGACTTAGTTCTGCTCCATTAAGGTCACTGGCAAAATTTCCTTTGACTTGACTGGGGGGCAGAGTCATAGATTCATAGATACTAAGGTCAGAAGGAACCATTATGATCATCTAGTCCAACCTCCTACACAATGCAGGCCACAGAATCTCATCCACCCACTCCTGCGAAAAACCTCTCACCTATGTCTGAGCTATTGAAGTCCTCAAACCATAGTTTAAAGACTTCTCAAGGAGCAGAGAATCCTCCAGCAAGTGACCCGTGCCCCATGCTACAGAGGAAGGTGAAAAGCCTCCAGGGCCTCTTCCAATCTGCACTGGAGGAAAATTCCTTCCCAACCCCAAATATGGCAATCAGCTAAACCCTGAGCATATGGGCAAGATTCAGCAGCCAGATACCCAGGAAAGATTTTGTGTAGTAACTCAGATCCCACCCTATCTAACATCCCATCACAGGCCATTGGGCCTATTTACCATGAATATTTAAAGATCAATTAATTACCAAAATCATGTTATCCCATCATACCATCTCCTCCATAAACTTATCAAGTTTAATCTTAAAGCCAGATAGGACTTTTGCCCCCACTGCTTCCGTTGAAAGGCTATTTCAGAACTTCACTCCTCTGATGGTTAAAAACCTTCGTCTAATTTCAAGACTAAACTTCCCAATGACCAGTTTATATCCATTTGTTCTTGTGTCCACATTAGTACTGAGCTTAAATAATTCCTCTCCCTCTCCGGTATTTATCCCTCTGATATATTTATAGAAAGCAATCGTATCTCCCCTCAGCCTTCTTTTGTTCTTTGTTCTTCTGAACAGGCCAAGCTCTTTGAGTCTCCTTTCATAAGACAGGTTTTCCATTCCTCGGATCATCCTAGTAGCCCTTCTCTGTACCTGATCCAGTTTGAATTCATCCTTCTTAAACATGGGAGACCAGAATTGCACACCGTATTCCAGGTGAGGTCTCACCAGTGCCTTGTATAATGGTACTAAAATCTCCTTATCTCTACTGGAAATACCTCGCCTGCGACATCCCAAGACCACATTAGCTTTTTTCACGGCCATATCACATTGGCGGCTCATAGTCATCCTATGGTCAACCAATACTCCAAGGTCCTTCTCCTCCTCTGTTACTTCTAATTGATGCTTCCCCAGCTTATAAGTAAAATTCTTGTTATTAATCCCTACATGCAAGACCTTGCACTTCTCACTATTAAATTTCATCCTATTACTATTACTCCAGTTTACAAGGTCATCCAAATCTTCCAGTATGATTTCCAGGTCCTTCTCTAAATTGGCAATACCTCCCAGCTTTGTATCATCCGCAAACTTTATTAGCACACTCCCACTTTTTGTGCCAAGGTCAGTAATAAAAAGATTAAATAAGATTGGTCCCAAAACTGATCCCTGAGGAACTCCACTGGTAACCTCCCTCCAGCCTGACAGTTCACCTTTCAGTAGGACCTGCTGTAGTCTCCCTGTTAACCAATTCCTTATACACCTTTCAATTTTCATATTGATCCCCATCTTTTCCAATTTAACTAATAATTCCCTATGTGGCACAGTATCAAACGCCTTACTGAAATGTAGGTAAATTATGTTGTGGCAGTGGGTTTTTTTTTCCAGTTAAAGGATCAAAACTCTGTCCTGGCATATTATCAGATTGATTGGACTGGTAAAGACATTCTAATCTTCTGTTCCACCAGGAGATATATACATATGTGAATATGAAACACCATGTGTGTGGATTAATATTACTTGTTCAAGCATGTTGTTATGCCAGTTGATCTTCTACCTTTCCCAAATCTCAAAATGACACCACAACACTTCTTGGCTTTCTTTCGTTGATCTTCATTTTTTTCTTTTCTTTTCTTTTTCTTTTCTTTTTTCTTTGCCTTGCCTTGCCTTGCCTTATCCTCTAACTTAAGGGTTCCTAGAGGGGCTGACTAAACATTCGGTTTCTGGACCGGAGTGAGAAACCTTTTTTTTAAAAAAAATCCTCTTTTGGTCGGGTGCCTCAAGGTTTGTCACTGCCAACTGTAAAGCCTCAGTCATGTACTGAGTGCAGTCAGAGTGTTTAGACCTGATTATGATAGCCTTGCTTATGCTGAGTACTAACTTCCCAGATCTATGGAAATAAATGAGACTGCACAGGAAGGAAGATGAGACCAGTGTGAACCAGGGTCAGAATGTGGCTCTTCATGAGCAATGTCTCTGTGGGACAAAGAAAAGTCAGTTCTGCTTCTGTAGGCAGTACGATCTATAGTATTAAGCCTTATAATACCTTCCAGCACAGTAGGATACTATTGATTTTTTTCAGACACAACAGAAATTGAAGAGATGACTTTAAGGCATTTAGCATCAATTGCCTGGGTCATTCGCTCACTCAATAATACCTTTTCAAATCATGCTTCGTCTCTCTCCCTCCCACTGTTGTTTATATTAGGATATTTATAATACTGACATTTAACATTTGGCAATGAAATATAATTCTCTTTAGGTTAATTAAATGTGACTACTCAAAGTGAGAACTACAGTAAGGTACGGTATATAAAACAGCTGAGATAGTTGTGTAGGTTTTCAAATCTCCTATGTGTAATTTGAACAATGGTTTATGAAAATATAGACTGTGTTAATTAAGTGCTGTATACATGCAGTATATAATCCCTCTACTCCATTACAGCCTATTCCTCATTAGAGTCTGTTTTGTACATAAGGAAATATTCAACAATAGCACACATCGGCAAAACAGTTTTGTGTGGCCAATTCATTATGGAGCTGATCCAGCTCCCATTGAACATAAGAATGGACATACTGGGTCATACCAATGATCTGTCTAGTCCAGTATCCTGTCTTCCAATGGTAGCCAGTGCCAGATGCTTCAGAGGGAATGAACAGAACGGGGCAGTTTATCAAGTGATCAGTCCCCTGTCATCCAGTCCCAGCTTCTAGCAGTCAGAGGTTTAGGGACACCCAGAGCATGGGGTTGCATCCCTGACCATCTAGGCTAATAGCCAGTGATGGATCTATCCTACATGATCTTATCTAATTCTTTTCTGAGCCCAGTTAAACTTGTGGTCTTCACAACATCCTCTGGCAATGAGTTCCACAGGTTGACTGTGTGTTGTGTGATGTAGTACTTTCTTTTGTTTTGTTTTAAAATTTGCTGCCTATTAATTTAATTGGGTGACCCCTGGTTCATGTGTTATGGGAAACGGTAACATTTCCTTATTCACTATTTGTGACATTCCCCTGGAGTTATCCAGACCGGTGATCTGCTAGGTCTCTCCAATCCTTAACTCTGGGAGCTAGCCTTACCCTGTTCTGCTAGGAGAACCCCCACTCCCGGGCTGTTCACGCACAGCCTCTGGCATTTAAGCTGCTCCCAGCTACATGAGTGAGCACATTTGGCCAGCCGCTGCTTGGATTGTGCAACCAAATGACACTAGCCAATATCTCTGGTCCCAGGCAGAACCCTAGGAACCTCCGTCTTGCAGGGTCCAGTTATGCCTGCTGGACACTGCAAGCTTATATGAGTTCATCAATTTAACAAAGAAATTGATATGCTGCAAGCTTATATGAATTTGTCAAGTTAACAAAGAACTTGATATGTATAGGCTTGTTATCCCAAAAGGAATCTCTGGCACACTTCAAACCAAATGCACTGCTTGAGGTAGACTAAACAAACAAATTTAATAACCACAAAAGATAGATTTTAAGTGATTATAAGTCAAAGCACAAGAAGTCAGACTTGGTCAAATGAAATAAAAGCAAAATGCATTCTAAACTGATCTTAATACTTTCCGTGCCCTTACAAACCTAGATGCTTCTCACCACAGGCTGGCTGGTTGCCCTTCAGCCAGGCTCTCCCCTTTGATCAGCGCTTCAGTCGCTTGGTGGTGGTGTCTGTAGATGGAGGTGGAAGAGTGAGAGCATGGCAAAATCTCTTCCTGTTATCATGTTCTTTCTTCCCTCTTGGCTTTCCCCCCCCCCCATCTTCAGAGTCAGGTGAGCATTACCTCTTTGTAGCCCCAACTGACCAAGGGAAGGGGGGGTGATTCATTCGAGAGTTCAACAGATCCTTTGTTACTGCCTAGGCCAATATCCTTTGTTCCTGTGAGGTTGGGCTGGGTTTGTCCCATACATGCCCTGATGAGGTGTGAACTGCCCCTTTGCTCCTGGAGAGTTTTGCCTGGGCTTGTTTTAAGCCATGAGGACACATTCCCAGCCTCATAACTATATACATGAAATTACAACCTATAACAGTATTATAACAACAATGCTCAGTGCATCATGAGCCTTCCGAAGACACCCAACATGAGAAACTTTGAATTGGAAACCACACAATCATATTATAAGGATGAACATGGGGGTGCAGGCACACTCTTCTCACTGCATTCATGATTTTATAGACTTGTCTCATCTCTCCTCAGCTGTCTTTTTTTTCCATGCTGAACTGAAAGTCCCAGTCTTTTTAATCTCTCCTCATATGAAAGCTGTTCCATACCCCTAATCGTTTTTGTTGCCATTCTCTGTACTTTTTCCAATTCTAATATATCTTTTTATTTTGAGAGTGGGTGACCAGAACTGCATGCAGTAGTCAATGGGTGGGTGTGCTTTGGATTTATATAGTGGCCTTATGATATTTTCTGTCTAATCTAGCCCATTCTTAATGTAAGCAGAGTCTGAATGAGCTCTCCTCTGACATCTTGTGATAAGCTGTGGAAGAGGACTTCAGGAGCTGATCTCATTTTCATGGGCACACACACCCTGCCTTGGTGCTCAGCATGATGGGATTGCTTGCCCAAATGATCACTTTTGGCTGGTGTTGGATCCCCAATCTCCTTGTTATGGGAGCAGGAGTAATAATGGGTTGCTATCCTTGTTGTGTTTCAGAGTAACAGGCGTTTTAGTCTGTATCCGCAAAAAGAAAAGGCTTACTTGTTGCACCTTAGAGACTAACAAATTTATTTGAGCATAAGCTTTTTTGAGCTTGTTGTGTGAACTGAGGGCTGCAGAACTGTACCTGGCAGCCGCAATGGAGGGACTCCCCCTCAACTAAATGGCACTCGCTAGACAGGGGTCATGGGTTCCAAAGCCCAGTCAGTTGAGAGAAGGTGGGGACAGGTACTTGTACCTGGTGGTGTGTGCCCTGCTTAAGGGTATTAGACACCATTTGACCCTTCCTTTCTCCACTGTGTAATAAAAGACCTAATTTAGACTCGAGAGTCTTGTTACATGCTGCAGAGCTGAAATCACTGATACCTAGGTTCAAGTATTAGACCTGCTTTGGGACAGTGTCTCTTATGTAAGAGACTAACCAGTGTGCCCCAGCAGTGAGGCTCCCCCACTAACAGCTGAAATAACAGATCTGAAATCACTGAGAGCTGTGTTAAGTGGTGGGACCTGAAGATATCTTGGTGATTGGCTGGCAAGTGGGACTTGGATTCTGACCCCATTCCCCAGCAGGATGGCCCCAGTCCAGAGAGGTTCCTGGAGCAAGTCAGATTAAGTTTTATGTAGATGGAAGAGGGCCTTGGGCTTAAATCTGAGTCAGAGCAGAGGCTTAGTGTGCTGTATAGACATACCTTTTATGTTCCAGTAATTCTCAGCTGTTGAAACAGACCTTAAAGTCAAAGTTAGCTAGGCATAAGTAGAAGCAGCCCTTGGGCTGCTCAATTTATGCTACAGTTCAAACTATTTGTATTTAAGTGCATGTACTGAGCCACCATCCAATACCTCCAACCTCCAGCATTGAATTAAGTATCATTTATGCAATCAAGATGTTTTGGGGTGAAATCTTGACCCCATTGAAATCAATTGTAACACTCCATTTGGCTTCAATAAGGTCAGAATATTACCTTTCATCGCTGATTTAATCATACCCATACCCTGAGTTCCCTTTTATATGAAAAATAAACTTCTAGCTTTTAAACCAACAGGTGAAACAATATGGGTTACATGTTTTGTCTGTTTCCTTGTCAAGTGCTTCAGCATTGAGTCTTTATCCCAGCTTTTTAAGACACTGGATCTATAATAATAGTCTTAAATTTAGTTGTTGTGAGGGTGTCTTAGCTCAAATATTTCTATTAAGCTATTGGTTGAATACCTTTACCAATTTTGCTACTGCTTGTTTGAAAGGAGATGGAGTGATCGTGATTCACAATGAGCCTTAATCTCAGGGCAGAGAATGAGTCTGTTATTTTTGGACATTTATAAACTTTTTTCCCCTCTGCGCAAGTTTACATTTACAAGACAGGACAACAACACTGCAAGGAGTAAAACAGGGAGAAACCAAGCAAGAGACATCAATTGGAGTGAACGAGTTGTGGTTGGGTGACAGGTCATCTCTATGCTTCAGTGATTCCTGGCAGATGGAATTGCCCTCTTGTGGCTATGGGCAGCTGGTGTGGAGTAGAGCAGATTTGAGGCTGCCGATCTTTACACCAGTGTCTAGCCTAGTAGCCAGATGAGGCTGTGAAAGGATACAGGTCACACTGTATGGTAGAATTGTTATGCTTAAGAAGCTAAAAATGAAGCAAAATGGAAATGCTAATGATGTAATAGCTAATTCATAAATATAATTTCCAGCTTGTTTTGTATTTTGAAACTAAACATTCGTTTGAATTGGTGGTTCAGAATATGTTTGCTTGCATTACAGTATTATAAAAATAATAGTACTCAATGAGTGTGGGAGACTTTTAGGATGGGCTGACCTACTCTGCAAGTAATTATGTTCATTGCCAGAAATGGTGATTTGGCATATTTTATTTTACAAAAACTCATTCTCTAATATTTGCTTTGGGTTGTTACAGTTTTGTAACCTGCACCGAGAAACATATTGCTTATGGAGCAAAAGTCCAGCTAGCAATACAAATTGCTTTTTGTGTTTTTTAGACCTTATCTTTCTGTCCTTACATAGGCAAAATTCCCATTTGACTAATAAGGGATTTTGTCTGAGAAGGGAGAACAGTGTTGGGTGGTGTACTTGTTTAATGTTATCAGCTGTCAGTACTTAAAAACATTTCAAGAATCAGTGTCTAATCCATGTAGATTTGCTGAATTAAAATTGCTGACAGAGAGCCTTGATCCAACTCCCCTTGGAAGTTATTTCAATTAATTACTGTTTTGGAGCAGCTAGTCCTGGAACCCACAAGGGCAGAGGCAATTTTTTATTTGGTCCTATGCGGTGCACAGGATTCGGTCCAAGAGGTGAATATATCTGAACAGCTCAGTAACAGCAACCAAAATTTAATTAAATTTAACTTTCTTGCAGGGGGGAAGTGCCAAAAAAACCCACCACAGTAGCATTTAACTTCAGAAAGGGGAATTACACAAAAATGAGGAGCAGAAAATTAAAAGGAACAGTCACAAGAGTAAAATGCCTGCAACTCCATGGAAACTTTTTTTAAAAGTCATAACAGAGGTTCAAAATAAATGCATACCCCAAATAAAAAAAACAGTAAGAAGACCAAAAAAAATTAAACTGCACAATGGCTAAACAACAGTGTAAGAGAAGCACTTGGATACAAAAAGACATCCTTTAAACGTTGAAAGTCAAATTCTAATGAAGAAAACAGAAAATAACATAAATTCTGGTGAGTCAAATGTAAAAGTATCATTTGGCAGGCCAAAAATATTTTAAAGAGCAACTAGCAAAAGACAAAACTAACAGCATTTTTTAAGTACATCAGAAGCAGGAAGCATGTCAAACAACTCAGTGGGGCCACTGCACAACTGAGGTGCTGAAAGAGGACTCAAGGAAGACAAGGCCATTGCAGAGAAGCTAAATGAATTATTTACATTGATCTTCACTGCAGAGGATGTGATGGAGATTCCTACATTTGAGTTATTCTTTTAGGTGAAAAGAAAAGGAGTACTTGTGGCACCTTAGAGATGAACAAATTTATTAGAGCATAAGCTTTCGTGAGCTACATCTGATGAAGTGAGCTGTAGCTCACGAAAGCTTATGCTCTAATAAAATTGTTCATCTCTAAGGTGCCACAAGTACTCCTTTTCTTTTTACGGATACAGACCAACAGGGCTGCTACTCTGAAACCTGTCTTTTAGGTGACAAATCTGAGGAACTGATTGAGGTGTCAATAAAAGAGGTTTTGGAAGAAATTGATAAATTAAAAAATAATAAGTCACGAGGACCAGATGGTATTCAGTCAAGAGTTCTGAAGGAACTTCATGAAACTGTAGAATGACTAACTGTGGTATGTACCCTATCACTTAAAATCAGCATCTGTGTCAATGACAGGTGGACAGATAATGTGACGCCAATTTTAAAACAAATGCTCCACAGGCAATCCTGGCAATTACAGGATGGTAAGCCTAACTTCAGTACCAGGCAAATTGGTTGAAACTATAGTAAAGAACAGTATTATCAGACACATAGATGAACATGATATGTTGGGGAAGAATCAACACTTCTTTTGTAAAGAGAAACCATGCCTCACCACCAATCTATTAGAATTCTTTGAGGGTGTCAAACATATGGACAAGGGTGATCCAGTGCATTTAGTGTACATGGACTTTCAGAAAGCCTTTGACATGATCCTTCATCAAAGGCTCTTAAGCAAAGTAAGGAGTCATGGGATAAGAGGGAAGATCCTCTCATGGGTCAGTAATTGGGTAGAGATAAACAGTTTTCCCAGTGGAAAGAGTTAAATAGTGGGGTCCCCCAAGGATCTGTTCTGAGACCAGTGCTGTTTAACATGTTCATAAATGATCTGGAAAAAGGGGTAAACAATGAGGTGGCAAAGTTTTCAGATGATACAAAATTATTCAAGATAGTTAAGTCCAAAGCACACTGGAAGAGATTCAAAGCAATCTCACAAAATTGGTTGACTGGGCAACAAAATGTCAGATGAAATTCAGTGATGAAAAATGCAAAGTAGCGGACATTGGAAAAAATAATCCCAACTCTACGTACAAAATGATGAGGTCTAAATTAGCTGATACCACTCAAGAAAAAGATCTTGGAGTCATTGTGGATAGGTCTCTGAAAAGATCTGCTCAAAACACATAGCAGAAGTAAAAAAAGCTAACAATGTTAGGAAACTTTAGTGTAACCCTTCAGTCAGAGTTGGCAGCAACTAGGGCCGGGTTCAATATCTAGGGGTTACTTTTCAACAATACAATGCAAAACCGGCTCAACCCCCCACCCAGTGACCTGGGACCATTACACACCACCACCTGGGCACCTCTAAGAGGCAATACTTCCCTTCTCACAAGCACGGAGTCTGAGTATAGCAAAAACTTTTAATAAAAGGAGGGAAGTAAGTTTGCATTAATTTGGGAAAACACCACAAAAAGGGTTCATAAACATAAATCATGAGCAAAACAACCAACACCCAAGTAAGTTCCCTCAGGTTCTTAAGTCCAGCCACCGAGTGTCCCTTTAATGGGCCCATCCCTTCTCTGAACCCCACTCACAGTTGCCATTCTTGGTCAGTGCCGACCCAAAGTTCAGAAGTGCATCTGCAGAGTTCACCTCCCACCCTGGGTGGAAGGGGGGTAAGAAGATATCTTACTCATTCCACTGCCACGGCATTTGCTCACCACGCCCCTCCACCAGCCGCCCTGCTGGCCGATCACCACAGCTCTCTGCCAGCCGCCCTGCTGGCCGATTACCGTGCCTCTCTGTGGGGCTCCTCTCTGGCCCTCTCCATCAGCTGCCTTGCCAACTGATTGCTGCATCTTTCCTCCAGTTACCTTGCTGGTCAATTGCCGCACCTCTCCACTGGCCACCTTGCCAGCCGATTGCCAAGATATCTTCAAAGTCCAGGCATTTTGCAGTGTGGATGCAGCGTGGGTTCTGGGTTGCTAGACTCAGTTCTGGAGAGTCTCCTAATGCTATCCCACAATCCCCTAGGCTGTCTCTCCCATCCCTTCTATCCCAAAACTTCACATTCACTTTTCAGGAGCCAGAAGAAATCTCCTGGTTCAAATGCAGCTACTCGATGTTTAAGCTTTCATTTCCACATGGAATGGTCAACTGGAAACACAGCGAACCCTCATATATATTATGGCCAGCACTAAGAAGTCCTGCATCAAGTGCACTGCTAGCTGGCCAGAGGAACACAACTGGATTCTGGTTAACCTCTGGTGGAAGATAAGCAAGACGTTCGACTTCAGCAAGAGCACAAGAAATGATTGTATCTATAAGGCTATATCCGAGTGGCTGGTAGCATTTGGAATCGACTGGACAAGAGAACAATGCAGAGAGCTAATGAAGTGGCAGAAGAAAGGCTACCACAAAGTCAAAGGTTCTAATGGCACCTCTGGGAACTCCCTGTGTTCCTTCCTCTTTTATGAGAAATTAGGCTGAGTACTGTCGCTGTAGCAAGCACTGGGACCACAGTGGTGCATGACAATCTGTTGAGCAGGGATGCCCTCCAGCCATAGACTCCACCAGAGGAGAGCTATCTGCTGGGTGAAGGACAAAAAATGACCCCGCTGTTTAGGCCAGTCATCAAGTTGAGCTGTTTGGGGACAGCCCCGGGGAGCAAGCACTGGAGCCAGAATCTGGTAAATATCGGCCACCATGTTTGTTATAACAGTATACTGTGTGTTGAAGTACACAACCAGTATTTATAATATTAATAACACACCTCCATACATTTCAGGAAGCTTTTTAAAATAGACATAATACCAACCTATCTTAAAAAAAAAATCCCACCACTGCCACACACCATAACATAGCCCAACTGCAAATACCATTTCATTCCCTCTCCTACATGGAATGCAAACACATTATGTGGGTGCACAAAGCATCCATGATTTCCATTCCACCTGTGGATCCAGCATGAGTCAAGACTGTTGTGCTGTCCAGCTGTGTATCAGTTCAGAAATTCAGCACTGTCTTGAGTCTACTTCTGGTGTTAAAGGTTCCTGGTTCTCTTTACAGATATTGTGCAAAATACAGCAGGCCACACTAATGCAGACTGCATTGACAACTTTGGCTCCAGATGGTTCTGAAGGCACCACCAATGGTTGCACATGCCTCCACTGTCCTACAGCTGTCAGGGATGAGGGCCTGCAGCTGCCCAGTTGCCAGGCATCCAATGAGTGCAGCTGGGCCACAGCAGAACCACCTGATTAGCTAAGGCATTCGGGTGGTTTGCTCTTAAGCTTCAGATCTCAATGCATGTGCCTGCAGATTCTCTGCCTTCCTGTGCTTGCTTCATTCCAAATCCTGCATTTAGCCTCATTCCAGCCTAGAACATGCCTTGCATCTGGTCTTTATCCAGTCCTCTCCCAGCCTTGCTCCTGCCTTGGAACCAGCCCGGATCCTGCCTTTGTTGACTCCAGGTAATCCTGTTCTGACCCTCAGCCTTGGCTCCTGACTCTGATGCCATTTCAATCCTCGGCTTTGGCATTTAGACCCTATGGTTTGGACCTTTGGCTCTGACACTCTGACTCTGCCTTGATTTTGGGCTCTGGCATTTGGAATCCATCCACTAGGCCTGGCTCCTGCTCCAGCCACTAGGCATGACAGCTTACAACCCAGTCTCCTGAAAACAGCTACAGAGTGTGTAGCTGAACCTTCTTTTGCCAAGTCCTCTGAAATCAGGGTATGATTTCATAAGCAATGGCAATGGGGGCTAAGCGGGTTCCCCTAGAATAACTGGGGACTGTGACAACATTTATAACAATGTCATTTGGTGAGACTGATGTTTCAGCTTGTCCAAGAAAGTAAAGTCCTGATCTCCAGAACACCCTGGCATTATGCACCCTGCCAGTGCATCCGTGATCAGGGTCCATGAATCTGGCCCTGATGGAGTAGTACTCTTTGTGGTGTATGTGCTCATTGTGGAGGGAAAACTATAAGCCCATTCTCTCATGCAAAAGTTCT
Organism: Eretmochelys imbricata; assembly: GCF_965152235.1. NCBI lineage: Eukaryota > Metazoa > Chordata > Testudines > Cheloniidae > Eretmochelys > Eretmochelys imbricata. The sequence continues at coordinate 20,649,540 of NC_135574.1, read as the reverse complement.
GGACTCACTGCTAGTCATCCCAGGTCCACATGATGATGTGTTCCAACCAATCTGTGCTTGTGGCTCTGCTCCGGAAGTGCTTGTCTACACAGGGGGAATCTGTGGCTAAGGCAACAGACACAAGCATCATTAGCTGGGTTGCTACTAGCATGTCAGTACCCCCCTCCAAAATGTGCCTTTGGAAAGTCAAAAACTGCTGCCAAAATGTTCATCCTGTCTCATAGATGCTATGCCTGACTCCCAAAATAGAGCTGATAGCATGAGATGGAAAAGTTTTTCCACTGGGTCAGGATCCATGTTGATGGCTCCGGCTGTTGGGAACATGCAAACACAAAATGGCTTGGCTGGATACATGGTTGGGCTAAACCCACTCAAAACACATTCCAGTGGGAATGATAGACAAGCTCTCCCACAACTCACTATGAATCAAGCCCGAGAATGGTTACAGCTGATGTGGGCATTAGGAACCTTGGGATATGATGGTATATGCCCACCAAAGCTGAAGTTCTTACTCAAGTCTGCTTAGTGAAGTATGGATGTGCCAGCATGGTTGTAAGGCCCAAGGTAGCCAATGGCGAACACTCAAGCATGGGCTTGGAAGCACTGAGTCTGAAGGCATGGCTCACACAGACCCAGGATTACTATGCTGTGTAGATATATTCAAAGATGTGGAATGTGATGTCATAGAATATCAGGGTTGGAAGGGACCTCAGGAGATCATCTAATCCAACCCCCTGCTCAAAGCAGGACCAATCCCCAGTTTTTGCCCTAGATCCCTAAATGACTCTCTCAAGGATTGAACTCACAACCCTGGGTTTAGCAGGCCAATGCTCAAACCACTGAGCTATCCCTCCCAGCCTGTTTCTTTAAAATGTTTGAGCACTCCCCCCACCCTTGTGGAAATGCTCCTTTTCCTGTTAGTTTCAGTTTTTTGCAGCCAGTACAATAAAGTTTACTACAGCGGACAGCTGTGAGTCCATCAGCTCCCTCTGTGTCTGGGTCTATCTCCTTCTCTGTGGGGTCCAAATATAACATTTGGCCACAGGATTCATATTCCATGAGTGTCCACTGCTGCCTCTGCCTGAAGCAGAAAAACTAAGCAAATAGTATTGTGAAAACAGGGGAAAGTTCACTTTGAGACACAAGGTGATAAACTGCTGCATTTGCAGCTGGGACAATATGAGGTAGCTAGCTCGAGAGGGGGAAATAGGCAAATAAAGATAGAACAAAGGAAAGGGATAGTGCAATTACTGCTGAAGCCAGGGCTGGCCCTAGACAAATGGCACCTCCAGGCAAAGCGTCTTTGACTCCTCCCCTCCATTAAACAGTCATGAAACATTACATTTTAAGTATGGCAAAAAGAAGTGTTTCTTTTATTTTTTTGTGTAGATAGGGGTTTCATAGATATCTCTGGCATCTCATTAAATATGTTCTTTTATTATTCACTATTTACACTCTTCAAGTCTTAAGACACAAGTACACTTTCACAATTACACAGTAAAACAAAGTTCACAATATTGCAGCTGGGCTCTCCACTTCACTTCACTTCGTTCTTATATCTCACTGACTGACTGGCGATGCCCCACCCCTTTTCTGCCCGTGACGGCATGGCTGACAACATTCTAGAAGGTTCAAGGAAAATGTAATTCTCAGAAAGTCTACAAAGGTCCAGAACATTCCAGGAAATTAGTAAAAAATGAATCCACATACAGAATACCAGAAACATTTTATTTCAAACATTTTATTTTCCCTTTTGTTGCCAACAACAAAAATAGCCCCCTGATCCTGGTACCCCCCAAACACGGCACTGCAGGCAATTGCTGGGGTTGCCTGGCCCTAAATCTGGCCCTGGCTGGAGCTGTTCAAACCAAAAAGCAGTGAGGAGAAAGCAAGCAGCCATATTGACTGACCACTTGCAAGAAGGCAGGCAGAAACAGCGTAGCCTGCACTGAGAGCGCCCACGCGCATCCAAAGGAAGAATTCTGCAGTTTGCCGTGTATACACACACAGCCACGAGAGGGTGACTGAGTGCAGATAGTGCAGTAACAAAAAAGACAGTTTCCCTGTGGCAGAGCAAATTTCCAGGAGGCATGAAATCCAACAGGAGAGCTGAGAAATGGCAACTTTTATGGGCAAAGGAATTTTATGACAACTGCGAATCATGGGTTGTGTTTTGACCATTTGTAACCTGCAACATCATTCCACATGGGCAAAGAATTTCAACCTTGCTGACAGTAATGGGTCCAAAGGCACATGGACTGCTGCATGATCTGTTGTTTCCAACTGTGCCTGGGACTGCCGCATATGCTGCAATTGCTGCAGTAATGCAGGAATGTTTTTCTCCTATGTCATCAATGAGAGTGGTATGATATCGGTTTCATTAAATCAGGGAAATGGAGAGTTGGTAGCACAACTCTAAGGAAGCTGCTGCTCTAAGGAAGCTGTCAGATTATTGTTTGGACAAACATTAAGTGATGCCTCATGTGGCCAGTTAGTCTCTGAATTACTCAATGACCAGATCTGGAAGAATCTAAGTATTGTCTAAGTGCTTACATTCCAGAAGGCTGTTGAAGTAGTGGTTGTCATGGAGGTCTCAGGGAAGGATTCTCTGGAATTCAGTGTGAACCAAGAAGTTCACCTTCTGAATTGGTGGAACAGAGGACAAAAGACATGTAAGGAATTTCCTTGTGGTCATAGCATGCAAAACTGAGCAGGATGAGAAGGATTGCCAGGCACTTATTTGCAGAAACTGCTAGAAGAAAGGACACCGTTGTGACCTGTTGCACAATACAACAACAATCAACACAAAGTAACTGTCCATGCAAGAAGACAGCTATGAAGACTGGATGCAAGTCAGGAATTCATAATGTGGAAAAAGACAAGACACTGTGATACTGCCTATGATCTACACAGAGGGCATTCCTAGCTGGTGAGATTCACAAGCTTTCTGGCTCTTCTATATCAGTGAATGGCACAAAGGGGGGCATACTAGAATGAAGAATTGTGCCCCTCAAATTGAGGTAATTAATCTAACCTCAGAGTGACTCTGCAAAAATCCTACTTAATATTTGCATACTGTTCAAGGCTCTGTCATCTGGTTGACTCATCAAAAGAGCATCCCCTTAATTATAGAATTTGCCACCATCTTACAAGTATAAGAGGGTAGGGTAGCATAGAAATCTGTGGTAGTCTTTCCATTGATTTCAATGGGGGCTGGATCAGGCCAAAAGTTTGGAAACTTTTTAGTTACAAATATCTATGTCCCAAATCTTTTATTTTTTTGGCATGTAAAGTAAGCAGTAGAAGGGCCCCAGCTCTACGTTTTGTCTAGTTGAGTCTCTCTGTCTCTCTCACACACACATTCTCTCTCTCTCTCTCTCTCTCTCTCTCTCTCATGCACACGCTGTACAGTTGCAGGAAATATGTATTATGAAGTTTAATGGCATATAAGGAATTTGACACACTGACTCATGTTAATTTCCATCTTTTCAGAAGACAACCATATTGTTCCCTCAGTATAACAAAGCTAATGTTGATGATGCTTGTCATTGCTCTCTCTGGAAATTAACGACTGCTGTTAACTAGGGCCAGCATGACTGGATGGACTTAAATGATGCAATTGGCTGGAAAGGTTGCTGGCTGGAAAGGTTGACATGCCTCACTGTTGTATATTGTGTTTCAACTCAAAGCTTCACATTACCTCTAATAGCATAATCGCAAAGGGCTCACTACTGAAATGAGGCAAAGTGGAAATGTGAGGCTGCCTCGCTCCAGTTTGTGACAGAATGAGGGTTGCCTACTGTGCAAAAACACAGGTTATCCATTCAGACCTGAAACAGAGAATGCAGATATTTAAGAAAATGTATAATTTATACACAACGGCTGCGGAGGGGGGAGGGAGAGAAAGCCCTGATCTGTTTTTTGGTGTCGAAGAAGTAGAATCTAATTACACTTTTTTTAAATATAGACAACACAAAGCTACACAGCTGTGACTTGCATCTGAATCGCTTCTGAACAATGATGCTCCATTGCCAGGGTACCCTTACTATGTAAAACAGTTCTTTGCCTTTACACAAGGGCAAGCATTTTCAATTCAAAGGTCAAAAAACAAGAGCTGGAAATCAGTTGCCAGTGGTATGAGGATTTTTGTAAACAGTATTACATATTGGATGTGAATGATTTAACCAGGAGTGATGAATGGCAGCAGATGTGTCAGAGAAATTCAGAAACTCTGCCAGTGATCTCAGAAAACCACAGTGCTAGTAATAAATGCATTTATAAACTATTCCCTAACTAAGGGTGTGTCTGTGCTGCGTTGTTAACTCAATTCTGTGGACCTGGGCTTATGGACTCAATGTTTCCAAGCCTAGGCTTGAGCGTCCTCACTGCATTGTAACCCTAGGTTTATAATTGCTGGATCTGGGTCTCACAGCCATGCTAACATGTCCACATTGCACTACACAGACCATCTGATGTAGGTCTGCCACTTGAGCATGTCATACTGACATGGCTTGGATCTGCGTCTCAGTGGGACTCTGGCTCTGACTCACTCACCCCTGGAACAGGGTCCTAGGACTCCAGTCCTTATTGCTTGCTGACCCAAATAAGACTGATTTTTTGTGTGGATGGAAGGGGGCTTGGACTCAAACCTGAGTTGGAGCCTGGGCTTAGTGTGGAATGTAAACATACCCTATGGTGTCTAGGCAGGGTACAGCAGCACCCTTTGTTCCTTTACGGCTCAATCCAACCTTCATTGTAGTCAATAGAAAAAGTCCAGTTGATTGTAATGGGTGGTTGATTGAACCCTTAGGAAGGATGACTATGGCTTTCTGTTACACCCCCGACTGGGAAGGAAGCTGAAGACTGAACAGCGTTGAAAAGTGACTGCCAGGGAGAATAGACCCTTGGGCATGTGGCTCATCAGGCCTTCCTAAATTCTAAAGCAATCCCACAGGCATTCACCAATCTAAAGTGCTGTGGTGGAATTCCTGTACACTGAGATACTCAGGACAAGCACCAGAGTCCGTTCTGAATATGGACCCTTCCCTTTCCACTAATGGCTTTAAAAGCCCACAGAGCCAGTTGAAAACCAAGTTGCAGTTTTGTCGATACCCCTTGAATTCTTTATATTGCCAACAAATTAGGATTGTGACTGCTCAGTGCAATGTACATCCTTGCTGGAAGCATGTACCACCCTTCTTTACTCTCCACCAGGGCTATAGTCCCTCTCTAATGCTAAGGCTGGAAGGAGGTAGGATTCCTGTCCGGGTTCTGGGCTTCACCTGTTGCAGAAAAAAGTTAAGAACAACCATACATGAATTTACACTAACAAATAAGGCAGTAGGCATGATTGTAACTTTCCATTTGAAATTAACAAGTTCTGCCCTGAGAATCAGGGAAGGGGAAATGTTTTGTATACACAATGCCTCTGTGAAAGATTAATCTGTCTACCTGGGGTGACTCTCTTCCTTTTTCCATGTTGTCTGTTCCCCAAGGATGTAAGAGGGAGGAGATTCACCCTTTGCTGGTGATTCTTTTCCATCTACCTCTTTATTAAGAAGAAAAACGCAGTGCGAAACAACCAAATTTAACACAATTTAAATTTCTTTGGGTTCCTCCCCCACCCCAAATACTATGATGGGAAGTTGTTTTCCTTTCTGATCCTTTCTATGGCACTCAGTTAAACAAAATGGCTGCTCTGTGTGCAGACTTTTCCCCCCTCCCCCACTCCTTTCGTGTAAAGGCTTAGGGATTATCCATAAAGTTCATAGAACACATTTAAGAATCATCTGGATAGAGCGAAACCCTTTCATTGGTTACACAGGGAACAATCCTATTTTGTCAGGGAGAGAGAACTGTGTTGACTCTCTTACAGATTCAGATGTTCCTTGAGGGCATTCGGGTCAATGTTCCTTTCTTGAAAGGCATTTGAAGCAAGCATGTTTCAGCTCTTGACAGCATGCGGTCTGCCCACTGTGCAAAACAGAGGGTATCCATTCAAACCTGAAATAGAAAATGCTGATATTTTAGAAAATGTATAATTTATACACAAAAGCTGGGGGAAAAATTGCAATGTTTCCAACATCTAAGTAGAATCTAATTACACTTAAAAAAAAATTGGCAGCACAAAACTACCCAGCTGTGACTTGCCTGTGACTCATTTTTGTATCGCAGAGGATGCTTTTCTGGTGTTCCTTTCATTCACAAGGCAATATATTTTGTGATTGTCCAAGGTCACCATAGGTCGAAACATGTTGCTGAGTCATAGTAAGATGTTTATTTGCAATTATTTTTTATATGCATCTCTCTTCAGCAGAAGCCATATCCAAATCATCTTTAAAATGGGGTAATTCAGTCTGTTAATTATACTAGGTCAGGCTTTTACAGAATGGTGCTTGTCCATGTTCTGCTTTTAAAAATATGAATTAAACAATAGGGTTGTGGTGATGAATTTACATTGATTATTGGTGTTTTATTGTAGTAAGTTTCCTCTTTCAACTTCTGTTCAAGTAGGGATGAAAAATAATATAATCTGCCCAGGTATTAGCGAAGACCTTGACCTTGCATTCGATCCACACAAGCAGACTCCTACACCTATGCAGAGTCCCACTGGAGTTAGAGTCTCTACATGGATCAGATTGCAGGATTGATGCCAAAGAAGATTAATTACATCTGCTTTTACCTTGAAACAAACCAACCTGAGAGTACGGTTATTAGTATTCTTTTCTTTAAATATTTCAAAGTGATGTTTGTGTTGGCGATTCGTATCTAGTACCTGTGTAGGGTGAAGTTCATTTTTTAATCCACAGAACACAAGCAGTGAAATCTTCCAAATATTTAATGTGCCTCAGATGTGACCAGGAGGGCCCATGTGTAAAAATGAGAGAATAGCTCAGCCTCTAGGATAATTTCATAGATTCATAGATATTTAGGTCAGAAGGGACCATTATGATCATCTAGTCTGACCTCCTGCACAACGCAGGCCACAGAATTTCACCCACCACTCCTACAAAAAAAACCTCACACCTATATCTGTGCTATTGAAGTCCTCAAATTGTAGTTTAAAGACCTCAAGGAGCAGAGAATCCTCCAGCAAGTGACCCGTGCCCCATGCTACAGAGGAAGGCGAAAAACCTCCAGGGCCTCTTCCAATCTGTCCTGGAGGAAAATTCCTTCCCGACCCCAAATATGGCGATCAGCTAAACCCTGAGCATATGGGCAAGATTCATCAGCCAGATACTACAGAAAATTCTTTAATCCTTGTGTTCTAACAATTACTATGGTAATGGTTGTGATATGGAGTTTGTCTACTAAGAAATGGAGAGAGACTACCAAGTCAGTTAAATTAGGCTGCCTCATAGCCATAAGATTGCAAAGTTCAGAAGTGACTACCAAGCTCTGGGAGTAAAGGTGAAGGACTTGGGGGTGCAGGTAGTGTTCTCTTTAGTCCTTCTGGTCAAGGGTAGAGGTCCAGGCAAAGACAGATGCATCCTGGAAGTGAATGCATGAGACTTGGTGGGATAATACACATGACTGGAATATTGGTATAGAAGGGTACAGATTGCTCAGGAAGGATGGGCTGAGACTGAGATGGAAATAGGAGGCAGTTGTTGACAGTCTCTGGGGAAAAAGGGGTAAAAACAAGGGTGATGTCATGATTCATGGTAAGGGTCTACTATATATCACCTAATGCGAAAAGGTGGATGACTCTTTTAAACAACAAATAAAATCATCCAAAGCACAGGACTTGATGGTGACGGGAGACTTCAACTACCCAGACATCTGTTGGGAAAATAACACAGCAGGGTACAAATTATCCAACAAGTTCTTGGAATGTATTGGAGGCAATTTTTCTCTTTCGGAAGGTGGATAAAACTGCTAGGGGAGAGGCTGTTCTCAATTTGATTGTGACAAAAAGGGAGAATTTGAAAGAGGAAGGAAGCTTAGGTGAAAGTGATCATTAAATGATAGAGTTCATGATTCTAAGGAATAGTAGGAGGGAAAACAGCACAATAAAGATAATGGATTTCAGGAAGACAGACTTTAGCAAACTCAGGGAGCTGGTAGGTAAAATCCCATGGGAAGCAAGTCTAAGGGGAAAAGCAGTTTGAGAGAGCTGGCAGTTTTTCAAAGAGACATTATTATGGGCAGAAGTGCAAACTATCCTACTTCATAGGAACATATGGCAAGAGACCACCTGGGCTTAACCAGGAGGTCTTCAATGATCTGAAACTCAAAAAGGAGTCCTACAAAAAGTGAAAATTAGGTCAAATTACAGAGAATGAATATAAAAAACAACACAACATGTAGTGACAAAATTAAAAAACCAAGGCGCACAATGAGACTAAACTACATAGAGATATAAAGGGTAACAAGAAAACATTCTACAAATACATTAAAAACAAAAGGAAGACCAAGGACAGGATAGGCCTGTTACTCGATGAGTGGGAAAAGACAATAACAGAAAATGTGGAAATGGCAGAAGAGCTAAATGCCTTTTTTGTTTGTTTTCACAAAAAAGGTTAATAGAGATTGAACATCTAACATAGTGAATGCCAGCAAAAATGAGGTAGGATCTGAAGCTAAAATAGGAAAAGAACAAGTTAAAAATTACTTAGACAAGTTAGATGTCTTCAAATCACCAGGGCCTGGTGAAATACATCCTAGAATACTCAAGGAGATGACTGAAGAGATATCTGAGCCCTTAGTAGTTATCTTCAAAAAGTCATGAATGACAAGAGAGATTTCAGAGGACTGGAAAAGGATGAATATAGTGCCAATCTTTAAAAAGGGAAATAAGGACAATCTGTGAATTACAGTCCAGTCTGTTTAATTTCTGTACTCGGAAAGATAATGGAGCAAGTAATCAAGCAATCAGTTTGTGAACACCTAGTTAATAAGCTGATAAGTAACAGTCAACATGGATTTGTCAAGACAAATAAAGTCAAACTAACCTAACTGCTTTCTTTGACAGGATAACAAACCTTGTTAATGGGGGGAAGCAGTAGATGTGGTATAGCTTGATTTTAGTAAGGCTTTTGATACTATCTCACATGACCTCCTCATAAACAAACAAGGGAAATATAGCTCAGATGTAGCTACTATAAAGTGGGTGCATAACTGGTTGGAAAACCATCCCCAGAGAGTAGTTATCAGTTGTCCACAGTGAAGCTGGAAGGGCATGTCAAGTGGAGCCCTGGAGGGATTGGTCCTGAGTCTGGTTCTGTTCAGTATCTTCATCAGTGACTTGGATAATGGCACAGAGAGTACACTTACAAAGTTTGCGGATGATATCAAGTTGGGAGGGGCTTCAAGTGCTTTGGAGAATAGAATTAAAGTTCAAAATGATCTGGACAAACTAGAGAAATGGTCTGAAGTAAATAGGATGAAATTTAATAAGGACAAATGCAAAGTGCTCAACTTAAGAAGGAACAATCAATGCACACATACAAAATGGGAAATGGCTGCCTAGGAAGGAGTACTGTGAAAAGGGATCTGGGGGCTATTATGGATCTACAAGCTAAATATGAATCAAGAGTGTAACACTGTTGCCAAAAAAAAGCAAACGGCATTCTGGGATGTATTAGCAGGAGTATTGTAATCAAGACATGAGAAGTAATTGTTCTGCTCTACTCCACACTGAGACCTGAACTGGAGTATTTTGTCCAATTCAGGGTGGAACATTTTAGGAGAGATGTGGACAAATTGGAGAAAGTCCAGAAAAGCACAACAAAAATGATTAAAGGTCTAGAAAACATGACCTATGAGGAAAGATTGGAAAAAAGGGTGTGTTTAATCAGAAAAAGAGAAGACTGGGGGTGGGGGGGAATGATAAGTTTTCGAGTGAATAAAAGGTTGTAAAAGGAGAAGGGAGAAAACTTGTTCTACTTAACCTCTGAGGATAGGACAAGAAGCAGTGGACTTAAATTGCAACAAAGGATGTTTAGGTTGGACATTAGGAAAACACTACCTATCAGGGTAGTTAAACAGGGGAACAAATTGCCTAGGGAGGGTGTGGAATCTCCATCATTGGGGGATTTTAAGATCAGGTTAGCCAAACACCTATCAGGAATGGTCTGGTTATTACGTAGTCCTGCCTTGAGTGCAGGGGACTGGACTAGATGACCTAATGAGGTCCCTTCCAGTCCTACACTTCTATGATTCTATGAGTTTCAGTCAATGGGCTGGATTTGAGCCAATGACCTAGACATGAAAAGCTATGGGTCATTCCTGATATTCTCATTCAGTCCATCCCCTTGTTTACTTAAAATATATACCCTATACAGCTGAATCGTCTGTTTTATAAGAGCACCTTTGGGGAAAAAATAGAAGTGCATTACAATTGTTAAACAATAGGGGACAAAAATAATATCTTAAAAATAATGTCCAGGCCCACCTGACTGAAGGGAAGAAACAGAAAAATGAATAGAGTTAGTGAAAAAGGGGATGGGGAAGTTATGAAACATTTCAAAGTCATATTCATTCCACAGGTTTGGATAAGGAATAGTTTTTCATTTATTCAAAACTTTTTAAAAAATGTGTTAGAAAATTTTCAAGTTTTTTTTTTTTTATTTTGTTTTTCAGTTATTCAGTTTTTCTGATCTGTCACTTTTTCCACTCCCCTCATTTTTTATTTTTCAGTTTTGCCATGGGAAACGTGAAGTAAAATGAGAAGGAAAAAAGCAGGACAGTGGAGGAAAAACAATAAGCTAAAAATAGACTATTATTTGGTTTACCACTTTCACTGAAAAAAACATGGAAAATTTTAAGAAAAACAATGAAATAAGTGAAAATATCTTGTTTCAGAAAAGGCAATTTTTCAACAACTTGACCAACTGTAGAAATGTATCTTTTTGTACCCTGTATTGTTACTCTGTACTTTACAGGAGCTGCTGTGTTCCACCTGCAAGATATGCCACCCAATATTGCAACCTCAGTAGATATATATAGTTGGTTTAAAAAAAAAATATGGGAGTGGGGAATTCACAATTTACAACAAAATTTTTTTACCACCTATAAAGTTCATTGGATCACTTGATGATTACCTCTTCTGTTCATTCCCTCTGAAGTTCCTGGCTTTAGCCAATATCGGAAGACAGGATGCTGAACTAGATGGACCTATGGTCTGACCCACTATGGCCATTCTTGTGTTCTTATGTTCATTAAAGGGAAAAAAGGGATTTTTTTTTTGTGAAACTGTTGCAAAAAAAATTTGGTTTGACTAGATAATCCAAATATACACACACATTTTGGCTGAATATCCCAACATATTCAATTAACACTGAAAATCAGTTTGTAGAAAGTTCCAATTAAGATTAGCAGGCGCTGATATAAAAACATCAGCACTGAAAGTATGAGCTATTCTAATAACCATAATGATCTATGTAGGAAGATGCTTAGAAAATCCTATTATGTCTTGAAGTTTCATAAAGTCTATTTATTAATTCGATGTGCCAGGTTTTTTCCCTGGACCCCAATTTAGCAAAACACTTCAGCATGTTGATCTTTGATTACTTAAGTCCCATTGATGTCAATGGCACTTTAGCAGATGTTGAAGTGCTTTTGCTCATTTAATACAGTGGAGGCCACAGTCCCTGCTTCAAAGACAGTTCAGTAAGAAAAGAAAAATGAAGTGTGTGGGTAACCGGGTGCAGTCGTTGTGATGAGTGGTACATGTCCGATTAGTTATAAGGATAGGTGTACTTTTTTTTAAGTTGAACACACTAAGTTGTCACCCTAGATTCAATTCCAGTGTCCTTCCCCACCTTTCTTCCGACATTTATGCCTTTCCTACATATAAATTATCACTTTACATGTAGGGTAAATATATTAAATAAGTAGGTTTCCTGCAGGCATCATGGAAGAAGTGGAGAGATGTACATGATGAGAGGAGAGCGGCTTTGTGACCCATCTAAGGAAGGATTTTTCATATATAAGTATGGCGGAAAGTATGGAGATAGTTGCACGGATCCAAAATTTGTATCAAATATATTCACAGCTGTGTCCCTCTGCAAATTGACTTCCCTTACTGGGGACCTGCAACCTGAAAGTTAAATTAGCTAATAGAAGTATGTTTTAAACTAGGAGAAACCAGTTCTTCGTGAGATAGGAAATACTCCTTCAGGTGGCTATGTGATGTCATCAGCAGGCTCAGATGGGGAACTAAAGCAAAGGATAAATTAAATGAGTTGCCAGAGGTCATATAGGAAATTTGTGGCTGTGCTGTGAGTTGAACCCAGTTCTTGTAAATTCTAGTTCAGTACCCTATCCAATAGTCCATCCTGCCTACCCAAAATGTATTTATAATTTCTCAGTCACCACATATTCTGTTCTGATTTTGGAATGTGCACAGTTAATTATTCATTTTAAAAGATTTTCTGTTCATCTTTATTTTAACATTGCCTTAAAACTGATGTGAAAGGTTTTAATGAAGGTGTGAAATACGTGGCAGTTAAATTTAACATATGCTATAGCACCTGTTAATTTCAACTGTTCATTTGAAGCTGTTAACATTATTGTTAGCATTCAGTTCAATTCACAACTTGACTCTTAGTTTTATATATATATATATATATAAATATATATTATATATAAAAATATATATATTATATTATATATTTATATTATATATATATTAAATATATTATATTTTTTATATAAATTTAATGGATCCCATTACTTAATATTTTGTATTTCTGCCACTTTGTTAACATTGTGCAGCAGTTAGGTAAGGATGCTGAAAGGCAGGATTGCAACCTGATGTCACAAAATTTAAACTACAAAATGAGAAAAAATGCAAGTTAATAATTCAAGATTTGTCCTGAATTTTCCTAGGAAAATTTGGATACATTCAAATCTCTGGAGCCTGCCAGTGGCCTCCATCCATTTAAATCTGATTTAAACACAAGTCTCATTTTAATGCTTAGATACTGCTAACATGAAAATCTGACCTGCTGCATTAAAATTATAATGTTAACAATAGATTTCAGATTAAATTAAACAATATATACCTTTCTATTCCCCCTAAAGCACTGTGGGGACAGATGGCATTGTGCTTATGACAATGATCCTGATGGTATTCTACATCAGCAGCACCACTAATATTTTAGAATTGCAGACTTGTTATAGTCAAGATAAGTGAAGGAGTGAAACAACATGGCCGAACAGTGTTCAGATAAAGCGGCTTCACTATCTCAACTAAATAAAATAGTGTAAGTGGTGGCACTACAGGATTTATGGCAGCCTGCCCTCTTATCATTCACTCCTTCACTCTGCATGCATATTCTCAACATGCCGTATCAGCAATGAGGGGAAAACTCCCGGCTCTTGCTTCCAGTGCCCCAGCTACAAGGACGCTAGGGAGTGGGGCCAAGTGGACAATTCTCAATTGCTTGGTTCAGCCCACAGAAACGTGGGGAAGGTAGCCATAGAGGCAAAAAATCTAGAAGGGCAAAGGGGGGAAAGTGGTAGGCAAGATACTTTGGAAAAGAGAAAAGGGACAAGGAGGAAAGAAAGGGGAGAAAGCAGTTGAGAGACATGTTAAGGTGATTATTAGGTGGCTGATGGGGCAAAAGCAGTAATGCCCCCCCCCTCCATGAAAGAGAGTTTCCTTGATCGTTTTTTGTTATCCTCTCTTTGGCATTGGGCAATACACCATGATGTTTGGAAGTATTTTTTTTCCCTCTCAGGGCATATTTTTGCTTTTATTCCCTTCATATAGTAGTGTGTGTGAGAGAGAGAAATTTAAATTTCCAGTTGTAGAAATTTTTATGTAGTCATGATCTTTACTCTTGCCATTATTAGCTCTGGCTGAGATTTCTAAGAGATCTCAGCACTCAAATTCAAGGCCAGATTTTCACAGGAGCCCAGAATATATTTTAGTCAGCAAAATAAGTGGCCGGATGTTGGGTGCTGCACTCTTTTGAAAATCAGCACTGAGCCTTTTGGAAATTCTGGTGATGTGTGTAGATGTACCTTGAGGAAAAAGAGTAACAAATGAAATTCTTGTACAGTTTTAATTCCCAATTTAATGCCCCAAACTACCACAATAAATGAGGGTTTCTTCTTTTTAAACAACTACAATTCCAATCTGATCACAGTTTTCACAAATCATAGTTCTCAGATATCATTACTAATGAAGTCTGTCGTTTAGGTTTGGCAGCTGTGATTGCCATGCAAATGTGAGCTACTAATTAGATTGATTGTCTGTTTAATGCCTGCTGATTAGCTTTTGGAAACCCTCTGTATTTCTGATTTCATGATAAAATGTGCCTAAATTCGTGATTGCTGATTGATGCTCAGAAAATCTGATTACTGCCCTGAATAGCCAAGTAATGATTCTGTCAACTTTCCAGGGATATAGCGATTCACCTGACAAAGATAATAGGATAGGGTCCTACTCTTACCATTGGCTATTAAATATTGAAATGACTTTTAGTTAATTAAAATGTGCATCTTTGAACTGTGAATGGGTGAAAGCTTAGATTTGTGTCCACGATCTGCATAGCAGCATCCAGGGGCCTAAATGGTGACCCTGGGTCTGGAGCAAGACCAAGAGATTCAGTAATGAAGTAGAAGGCAAATTCTCTGGTTTGCAGTTACAGCCAGAGAGATGTTCATTATAACACCACTCAGCAATTGGGTGATTAGTACCAGAGAACAGCTTGTTCTCTGTCTGTTTTTAGGACCATTTAGTAACAGAGTTTAAAGAAAAAATATAGGCTGTTCAATGAGCCTCGAAGACCTTAATGTTACTGGCTTGGGCTGATTATACTCTATATAGATTTACAGGTGGGTGATATTCAGACCTGTATACATTGATACTAAACCCTTGACTTTGCATGTTGGCTATCAAGCTAATAAGAGAGTTTTCTATATCTCTATACCTATGAGGTGTTCGATGAAGTTTAATTATTCTAGGGAAGCAATGATGTGGTTCAGTGCAGATGGTCTGAGAGGCAGTGGTCTGCTCCACTGGATACAGAACTGAATAGGGCATTAGGAGGCCTGGAATATGGTTTATTTGTATTACATTGATGCCTATGATCCCCAATTATGTGATACGGTCCCTTGGGCTGGGCCTACCAGATAGACAAGTAACCAAGAAAGACCCTGCTCCTGGCAGCTTATAGTCTATATATCAGACAGTTACAACAGTTGCACAAAAGAGATAAACAAGATGGGGGTAGATTGGGAAGATGAGATTGCATTAAAACAACAGACTTAAGCTGGCAACCAGTGATTTTAGGGCATGTGTCCACTCTGGGCTTGAGAAGACATACTCACGCTAGTTCTGATCAAGCTCTCATGTTAAAATTTGAAGTGTAGCTTCAGAGCGTGGTATATGCAATGGGAGGGAAGAGCCACCCTGAGTATAGTCCCATCCAAGATTCTAGGCCTGTACTCGAATGGCTAGCGCTGTTTGTGCTATAGCAGCTACATTTCTATTTTTAGCATGCTAGCTCAATTGGATCTAGCACAAGTGTGTCTTCTTAAGCTGAAATTTACACCTTCAGCTCAAAGTGGAGAAATTCCCTAAGACTGCTGCTTTTTGGCTTATTGAAAAACAACTTACTAAAATATATTTGCATTATATCTTTATGACCTACAGATTGTCAGCTGCTATGACAGTATATTCAAAAGCATACTTGCTTGATTTTAGTGTCATTTTTGTTGACTTTATTGAATTTATTTTAAAAAACCATTAACCTAAGGACATTAAATAGAAGTAGCAAAGCTATCTGATGTGTTACAGTAATAGATAAACAATTATATGCAAATGAATTCAGATACCAAAGGTCATAGAGTGGAAATGGTGTAACCTCTGGAATAAATCCATTGCAATCATCTTTTTAATAGCAAAACACATTTCAAGTCCTGGTTGGCCTTTATACACTTTATAGTCTATATGGTAGGACTACCAAGTGAAACAAAAATGTTGATGTTTAGATTTTGTTATGCCAAAGAGCCAGTTATGTGAAAAACCCAAGCTACTTTATAAAGGCTGATTACATACATTGATTGATGATTGGCTTCAGAATAATTTTCTTTCCCTGGATGAGAAAAAGTGATGATATTGACCCTGATTATTCAATCAAAATGGTAATGCAACATAAATCATGGTTGCCTGTAGACTCAACAAGCCAGGAGAGAATCTAAATTATGCGTAGATTGTCTCTAATGTGTGCTTATGAATAAAATTGATTGACATTACTCCACCCCCAGCTCCCCTCCCAGTGCAGAAGCATATACATGGTCTTGTCTTATTACAGCCGAACAAGGAATTTTGATTTCAGAAATTATTTTCACTTTATTTCACTGGAATCATAATTATATCTATTCTTTATTTGATGTAAATATGCCATTTAATGTAAAAAGGACAGGCAGATTAAATGTAATATATGATTGGAATGCTGCAGCTCCTACACTTAATAAAAACAAAATTGATTATTCAAAATATACCTGTTGAGTTTTCGATATTATGCAGATAACTGCACAAGTTACTTTAGACTTTCAGTGTGCTCCTTTGCTCAGTCACCTTCTGTGCCTCCATAACTGCTGCTCCTCCCTAAAGACAAGTTAGTATATGGGAAAAGAAAAGGAGTACTTGTGGCACCTTAGAGACTAACCAATTTATTTGAGCATAAGCTTTCGTGAGCTACAGCTCACTTCATCGGATGCATACTGTGGAAACTGCAGAAGACATTATATACCCAGAGACCATGAAACAATACCTCCTTCCACCCCACTCTCCTGCTGGTAATAGCTTATCTAAAGTGATCACTCTCCTTACAATGTGTAAGATAATCAAGTTGGGCCATTTCCAGCACAAATCCAGGTTTTCTCACCCTATTAACTATTAATTTAGGCTTAAATAGAGACTGGGAGTGGCTAAGTCATTATGCAAGGTAGCCTATTTCCCCTTGTTTTTTCCTACCCCTCCCCCCCCCGACGTTCTGGTTAATCTTGGATTTATGCTGGAAATGGCCCACCTTGATTATCATACACATTATAAGGAGAGTGGTCAGTTTGGATGAGCTATTGCCAGCAGGAGAGTGAGTCTGTGTTGGGGGGGGTGGAAGAAAACCTGGATTTGTGCTGGAAATGGCCCACCTTGATTATCATGCACATTGTAAGAAGAGTGATCACTTTAGATAAGCTATTACCAGCAGGAGAGTGGGGTGGGAGGAGGTATTGTTTCATGGTCTCTGTGTATATAATGTCTTCTGCAGTTACCACAGTATGCATCCGATGAAGTGAGCTATAGCTCACGAAAGCTCATGCTCAAATAAATTGGTTAGTCTCTAAGGTGCCACAAGTACTCCTTTTCTTTTTGCGAATACAGACTAACACGGCTGTTACTCTGAAACCTGTCATTAGTATATGGGAAAACCCCATCCATCAAGAAGCAGAAGTTGTCAACTCTTCAGTGAGGAGTGAAAGACAGCCCTGTAAATAGGACAAGAAGCAAAATGGAGGAGTTAGAAAATATATTGGAATGTAGCACAGTTACCATATTCACTAACCATTAGCCAATGACCAAAATTTAGCTTTGACGCATGAGTGAGGGATATATTAGTCATTGTCAGTAACCATAGCTAATATTACTGCCTTCTGCATTCCACTGAAACACATGTATCTTGGACTTAATGAGTTACTCTTTTACCTTTACAGCCAGGTGCTCCAGGAAAGGGTAAAATCAAATTGGTGGGTGTTATGGGGAAGCTTGCATGGTGCATGCTATCCTCGTGCTCAGGATGAAGGGAGAATTTCAGTCCTAGGTTGTTGATCTGGCCCTTTTCACTACCACTAAATTTACCTTTACAGGATTCAGTAAGCAAAGATAAAAGATGTTCTGGTCATTCCAACTTTTGTACTCCCTGCTGGCTGACTGATAGGTGATAACCAGAAATAAGTAGGTAGCGGAATTTCAATAGGCAGTTCAGCTAACAGGAGCAGAGAGAAGGCCACCACATAAAAGCAGTTTGAAATGAAAAAGAGATAAAAACAGAACCATTAGTGCAAAATGCTTTAACTGTCAGTATCTATTAACTAAAGACAGTTGAAATTTTCCTGTCAGAACAATTTTCCATCAGAAAATTCTGATTTGTCAACATCAAAATGTTTTCTGGGAATATATTAATTTAATTGATTTTTTTAATAGGAATGTTATAGAAATGAAATATTTTGATAATGTCATTTCATTTTAAGAATGTAATTTATAATATGAAATTAAAGTTGAAACAAAGTTGGAAGGAAACTTTCAACTTTATCAAAACAAACCATTCTGATCATATTTGAAATGCAATGATTAGACAAAGTCAAAATCCAATTTTGTTTTGCTGGAAATACTGAGATTTCAGCTTTCTGTTCTGATTCAGAATGGAAATTCCATCCACCTCTGCTATAATATGAACCTATTGATGCTAAAATATGTTAGTTCTGGGTGGTAAAAACCATGGACCATCTTGTGCCAATAGATTATAAGGCTGAATTAGACTGGGTTTAATTAAAGTACAAGCAATCATTGACGAATTGGAAAACTATTTCACAGAGCTGTTCAGGTCAGGGAACTAAGTCAGTGTCACAAGGTGGAACAGATTATTGAGAAAAAGTGGTTAATACATATTTCAAGGGACCTGGTGACATGGCCTGTCAACACCCCTCTAGTCATAGTGAGGAAAAGAAGCTGGGGTTTGTGTTGTGGTGTTAGTGGGTTTTATTTATATATATATATATATAAATTATATATATATAATATTGTTGTAATAAACCATAAATCCAGTCTCTCTCTTCAGTTCATGATTTTTAGCGTCTAGCAAAATTATGAATTTAAGGTCTCAGGTTGTTGTGAAAGTGTTGTGCAGGTTTTCTTTGAGGTTGAGGACTGATCGGTCAGATATAGTGATTGCTTCGTGAAACGTGTTCACCCAAGGGTGATGTGGTGTTTTTAATCTTTTATCATTTTCTTGTGTGAGTTAATTTGAGAGCGTAGTGATTTGTCTGGTTTCACCTACATAAGTTGCTACTGGAGCAGTTAGTGGACTGGATGAGGTACACCACATGTTGTTGTGATAGGCATGTGTAGGATCCATGGATCCTGAAAGGTGTGCTGTGGTGGTGTTGATCGTTGTAGCAGGAGATATGTCTGTAGGTTTTGCATCTGTTGTTCTGGCAGGGTCTGATGTTTCTTTGAGTTGGTTTGTCCTGATCTGCTGATGATGAGGTTGGAGAGGTTGGGGGGTTGTTTGAAGGCCAGAAGCGGGGATTCAGGAAAGATTTCTTTGAAGATATGTTCCCGACTGAGTATGGGTTGTAGTTGTTTGAAGATACCCCGTAGGGTATGCGGTTGGAGGGTTTTTTCTGTATGGAAGCAGGTTCTCCCAGAGTATTTGGGTGGCCCATTCCATGATTGGATCTAGTTGTTTGGTGGAGTGTCCTTGTCTCGTGAAGACAGTTTTGAGTCCGTTAAGGTGTATGTACCAGACTGTCCCCTTCAAGCATATTATATGGTTTCTGAATGCCTGTATGTAGCTAACAGATTTCTTTGTCTATTTGGCATGGCTACTGGATCTATGAAGGTAGGTGTGGTGATCTGTGGGTTTCTTGTATATTGTTGTCTGTAATGGTCCATTGCTGAAGCTGATCGTGGTGTCCAGGAAGTTGATGCTAGTGTGGAGTGTTCCCGAAAGACTTTAATGGATGGGTGGTGGCTTCTGAAGTTGTGATGGAAATTTATGAGGGAGTTTGTTGTCTGTCGAGAGGATGAAAATATCAGTGTATCATTGATTTTTGTGGTGTATTTAAGAAGTAGGTTGCATCATGGAACAGGCCACCCAAATACCACGAGAGACTCTGAATTAGTTTCCCAGACCTGAAGAAGAGCTTGTAATCTTGAAAGGTTGTCACTGTTACCCAACAGAAGTTGGTACAATAAAAGATATTACCCTCACCCACCTTATCTCTCTAATATCCTGCAACTGACACAGCTACAACACCACTGTTAGTAGATAGTAATACCTTCAGTTCTTTCTTTCTGTGTATTTGATTCGTTTATGTATATTAACTAATTCTTTGGAATCTTTATCTTCAACAAAGAGTATGTCTGAAGTCTAAGGCCCAGAACACTGGTCTTGACCAATATGTAACCCTATTCAGGAAGCAGCAAAGAGTCCTGTGGCACCTTATAGACTAACAGACATATTGGAGCATTACGTCTGTTAGTCCTGTGGCACATTATAGACTAACAGACGTAATGCTCCAATATGTCTGTTAGTCTATAAGGTGCCACAGGACTCTTTGACGCTTTCACAGATCCAGACTAACACGGCTATCCCTCTCATACCTATTCAGGACTTTATTCATTATACTGTATTTAATAACTCTAGGGTGCCTTCATGTCTATAAAATTCCAGATATTCTTGGAAACCATCTCCTTAACATTTATAAAATGCTAGCATAAGCATATAGAGTCTAGGGAAACTAATAAGAGATTATTGTTATAGCAGATGTTTTCTGTGGGGGAAATCAATATGGAAGAATGATTGTGGGGTAAGAAAGTCCCACTGAGAAATATTAACTTGAAGAATTGTTCCTCCTCTTAGCTGTAAATAACCATGCCTTTTCACATGAGTCAGGTAAACTGAGACTGTACAGAAATGACATCACAACATAGGTTTCTGGGAGAATATTTTTGGCAATTGGGTTTCCTTTGTCTGAAACCCTATATAAAGATAGTGCTATGAAAACTTAGGATGGGGGAATGAAAACTGCGCATCCCTTCCAGATGCAAGAAAGACACATGTCCGGCTCTTATTCTGACAACAAAGGGTGGTAATGTATCTGTTTATTTCTGTATTCTGTATAGTGCTGTACTAATCTCTGATTAATAATCTTAGATTAAAAATTTCAATTGAGCCTGTTATTTTGACAATCTTGAGTCATTAACTCAGACATGTAACAACTGCATAATACTATTTCACTTCAGCCTCGTCCAAAATACACAGTGATGGAGATGGGTTAGAGTATCTACACTACCCAGAATGTCAATTGTAAATGAGATAAAGCAAATCTTTTGATAGGTTTTTCAGGGAGGAATCTAAGGAAATTAAGTACCCAAATGCCATTGAAATTGAATGGGAATTAGGTGACATCTTTGACAATCCCAGGCTTAGTTATTAATGAACAAGGGTTTAACTTTGATTCTTGTTAAGTTCTGCAACCACTTTAAAATTTTGACTTAGAAATAATTAATAACTTGTATAATAGGGCTTTCATAAAGTTAAATTAATAACATCTCTCTTTTACCTAAAAACACTTTTTATTCCAAGCAATAATTGTATTTTTGCATTTCTGCTTCCCCTCATTATGTTATGTATTAAATTCTAGTATAGTAGCATTTGAAAGCACCAATCAGGGATTAGGGCTCCATTGTACTAGACATGCAAGCAACTGACACCATGTGATGAGCTCTTTTGTAATCCTTGCCCTTGATTTTGTTGTTTAATGGTAGCCGAAATCTTGAAAATCTGGTCATACTTACGGGCACTAAGCACATCTGAAAATCTAGCATAACATTGTAGAATTTTTTTTGACCAAAATAATTTGCTAACATTGACACAAATTCATGAAATGTTTCAGTTGAC
Organism: Eretmochelys imbricata; assembly: GCF_965152235.1. Classification (NCBI taxonomy): domain Eukaryota; kingdom Metazoa; phylum Chordata; order Testudines; family Cheloniidae; genus Eretmochelys; species Eretmochelys imbricata. Next base: position 20,627,896 of record NC_135574.1, on the reverse strand, counting down.
TCAAATCTGATTTTTTCTATGAAAAAAAATTACAGTAGTTGAAATTTCACTCTGCTCAATTGACAACCAACCAACTGTACATGGGAGCAGAAGTGTGAGTGGTGGTGCTCCCTGGGAATTACAGGCTCTGCAGAAGTGCACCCCACAGTGAACAATCCAAGTGAACTATGGTGGCCATTGCCAATCTACATAGATGTACCCTGCGGGTTCATTTCAGATAAGGCAAACAAACTGATCCACACAATCCTGTTAAATTGTCATTTTAAGTGGAGAAAAGGTGTGTTATGATTTACCAGAACAATCATATACTTCAGCTCAGTTAATGACAAGATAATAGAAACACTTTGGTTTGTGCCCTTCAGCTTTTGTGTTTGTTTTTAGTTTTTATGCAATCTAAATCATATACAGTTTGATGCTTCCTGGCAGCATGGCTGATATGGTACATCATGTAACATCACATGAGGCTGTTCACAATGCCTATTCTTCCATCAAAGGGCAGAGTGCATTGTGTGAGGAGGCAAAGATATTGCATGGCAAATTATATATTTTTATCTCTGTATATATAGATAAAAAAAAGTTTCAGAAATAGACTGATGCTTTTTTATTGAAAGAACAGCTGTTGACAAGAACAAATTTTTTCCCCTCTAATGACGGCAAACTGATGATTCAGAGAAAAAACAAACAAAAGCAGAAGCTATTCTTATTATTTTTGTGCTGGATGACAACCAAGTGGTAGGAGTCCAGTACATCTTTCATTTTCTGCAAGGAACACATGGAATGGAAATAAATTAGTGTAGTCAAAAGTAGCATACGCTGGTTTAAATCATTGATGAAAATGACTGGTTACATGAGGAGCATCATATGGTAATTTTGTAAAAGCAATACCAATGAAATGGAACATGATCTAAGTAGTTTAAAAAAGTGTCCCAGACATTTTCCCCTTTTGTTGTTGTTTTTTTCCCCCATATTAAGTGTATTTCTTTACAAAGGAATGTGGATTTACCTGTCTGGCTTGATGACAGGCCCAGGACCATGAAAGTGCATTTACATATCAGGTAAACAAAGCAATCAAGCTAACAAGTGGTGGAGAAAACAGCTTAGTGACAGAGTCTGCAATACCAAGATGTCTTCCTAGCCCTTGAAGAAAATGGAGTTTGGGAAAAATTAGGGGAGCAGAAAGACAATTTAGTTATCCATCACTTAGGAATGAAGAGGACAGCACCCTCTGATTCTCTGAATATTGGATTCTCCTACCAAGAAGGGCTGGAGATGCTGTAAGTGAGAGAACTGTTTGGGCAAAGATATAACTTACAAAAAATTCATTTTAGCAGCTAGAAATCATGTTGTTTTTGTTTGTAATCAGACCTGTCTCTCTCTCTCTTGCTTAGTATCACTTAAATCTCCATTATTTATTCTTAGTTTTACTATAAACCATCTCAGTTCTGCTATACCGAAGTCAAGAGTGAGATCCCAGCTGTCCTACAGACTGGTGTGTGTACTGTCTCTTTGGAGGCAGTAAATTCATATTTTCTGCGAGTGTGAAGTGAGAGGGACTGTATACTGCTGAGAGATGTCTCTGGAGAACTTGGGAACTGATGTCACTGACTCTTACCTGCAAGACAAGGCTAAGACTGGCAGAGCCTTGAGGAGTTTGCTGGTGAGGCAGACAGATTGGCAAAGCCTGGAACTGACACATAATTTAAGCCCTGAGAAAAACGCTCCTTTGCTGAGCCAGAGGGGTAACACAGTGGCTTATAGTTATGGGTGTCCTGAGGAGAGCGTCGTAGTGACCTCATTGTCAGAGGAACCTCATAGTAACGAACCCCTCCTAAAAATGGACAGTGTCACAAACCCTTTCAGGGGAATACAACCATAGAAGCAATGGATAAGTTCAGGGTGCAGCATCAGAACTTTATAGATGCAGTACAAGAAGCTAAAAGGAGATATTTTCAAAGATGATGGGTGCCTTGAAGAAAGCTATGACTGGAAGTAAACCCCACAGTGGAAACTGTGTGCTTACCACAAAGGAAAATTCCAGTTGCACGATGCAATTCAATATGCAAGGAGCTGGAAGTCAGCAGAGCAGGGGTATTACGGTATCCGGAAAGCCCAGTACAGCCTGGGTAAGGATTGTGGTGGTGGTTAAGACGCCATCAGGAAAAGTATGCATTTGAATAGACCTAAAGCCACAGAATGGAGGACTGCCCACAATTGATGACATCTTGCCAGAAATTTCCGAAGCCAGAATCTTTATGGTCTGCGACATGAGGAACAGGGTTTGGCACATAAGCCTAGATAAGAATCCAGCATGCTGACAATGTTTGCATGACCATTTGGTCGCTACAGATGGTTATGCATGCTGATGGGCATAAGGCCAGCACCAGAAGTGTTCAGAGAAGACTTACACAGTCACTGGAAGGACTGTCTGGAGTGAAAATAATTGCAGTTGATATCCTCATTGTAGGTGAAGGGAGCAATGAGACAGAAGCTAAATGAGACAGTGACAGAAAACTGTAAGCTGTTCTACAGGGACAAGAACACAACACAACATCCAAAATAATGCAACTCAGACACAGTGAGGTGACATATATTGGAAATTTGCTTGGGATTGAAAACAGATCCCAACAAGATCAAGGCAGTTAGAGACATGACAGCTCCAGTGGATGTGAAAGGGGTAGAGTGCTTCATAGGAATGATAAATATTCTGTCCAAGTTCTATCCATTCCTGGCTGCGGTAGCAAAACCCGCATGTCAACACACAAGGCAGGATGTTGAGTGGGACTGGGCAGATCCCCAACAGCAAGCATTTGACACATTGAAACAAATGAAAATGGATGCACCTATCCTGAAGTACTACCACCCAGGAGAGTCACTGACACTTCATGTGATATTTCAAATGAAGAATCAGGTGAAGCTCTTTTGCAGAAGCAGCTGGTCACTTATGCCAGCAAAGTCCAGTCAGAAACTGAACTGGAGTACCTCCAAATAGAAAAGAGGTTATGGTTGTGGGATTGGGAGTGGAGTAATTCCATCAATACATTTATGGCCATCCCATAATAGTGCAATTAGATCACAAACCCCTGTAGACAATCATAGCAAAGCCCCTTCTCGGCGCCAAAGAGATGGCAGCATGTGTTTATGTATCTCCAGAGATTAGATATTTTGTCCAGGACAATTACTGGCGTATGTATGTATTTGTGAGTTGGGGGAAGGAGATTGGGATGTAGTGCAGCACATTAATGGATTCAGTCTCCAAGTTTCAACAGTGAAGCTGATGGGAAGAGTGGTACTAGCAGGGTGGCCAGAAGACAAAAGCCAAGTACCAGGAGGAGCAGAACCATTTCCAAATCAAAGATGAGTTGAGTGTGCAGGATGGAATCACATTCCGAGGACAGAGAGCTGTTGTCCCCACCTTATTATGTAAGGATGTCATACAAAAAACATGACTTACATCTGGGCATTGACAGCTGTCTTAGATGGGCTCCAGAGTGTGTTTACTGGCTGGGAATGAACACGCAACTCTACTCCTTGATAAAAGGTTGTGACACCTGCCAGCCATGTGATTGCCATCAGCAGAAAGAGATTCTTACTACATGAGCTGCCCACCTGACCATGGGAAAAGTTGGGATTGGACTTATTTACCTTCAAGGGAAAGCAGTATTTGATTACAATGGACTACTATTCAAATTTTTAGGAAGTTGATGCCCTGCCTGATACAAGAAGCAAATCAGTGCTTGGCAAACTCAGAGACCACTTCACAAGTATGGCATTCCAGAGACAGTATTCACTGACAATGGACCCCAGTTTGCCTAGGAAGAATTAAAATAATCTTCATGAAAATGGGAGTTTGACCACCGCACCGCACCTCCTCGCCACCATACCCCTAGAGTAATGGTGAGGTGGAATCTGCTGTGAACAAGACAAAGGGACTTTTACACAAAGCTGGTTCTTCTAGTTCAGACCCCTTGTTAGCATTTTTGGCACACAGGAATACCCTGCCTCCAGTTCAATGAAGGGTGGAAGCAGCTCAGCCACATGGACAGAGCAGTCCACAGAGGTTAATAAAGTTTCACTCATTCAGCTTAAACTGTATTTACTTATTTGCTTTGTGAATAAAGCAAGACTTTCAAGGGAGTTACAGAAGGTGGAGTTTTCTTGCCCAGCTCAGCAGCCTCTTATTAGACAGAAGGCAAAAGCAGAGAGATGGGAAAGGAGAAATAAGGTGGCAAAGAAAAATGACACATGCGGGAGTCAGGGGTGACCTCAGGAATTCAAGTCTCTCATTCCAGGTGTTGTCCAGGAATTAGCTGATGTTGGTGGAGGTGGTGGTGTCATCTGGTTCCCACTCTCGCTCCTTGTCTAGCCAGTATGCCTTTCAGGATGATGAAGGCCCAGTGGTCAGATGGTTAGGGTGTGAGCCATGATGGTAAAGCTCGTTCCTTCAAGTACCTGTTCCACTTGTTCCCGTTCAATGACCCTGAGATAAACAATGCCCAAGAAGGGGTAACAATCTCACCCCATTAAAATCAAAACAATTTTCAGTGATTAGAATTATATACATTTTCTCTCATTTATAAAATCTTTCACCTCACCTGTTATGCCAACCCCTTAGGTTACCATGGGAGCCTTGATCTCTTATCAGAGTTCTCTTAATGCAAAGAATCCAGTTTCTATTAATTTGTCTCTAACTTTTGCTCACATGTCACAGGCTGAGCTAGATTTTTACTACCTTGGGCTCTGTGGGGGCTTGTCTTTAGCTTGAGTTAGAACACTCAAGTTGATCCACTCGAGCTAGCCCAGCCTCGCTGGAATGGGAGCAGACTGAGAGTTACCATGCTGCAAAACAAGAGGAGCTGCACAGTGTGATTGGATTAGCAGCCCAGAGTAATGAGATTAGCATATGATGAGTTGTAACTTGAGTTGCTGCATCTCCACTGCATTACTAACTGCAGCAGTGGAAGCAGTTCAGCTTCTCTCCCTGCCCCTCATCTCCAGTAGGTTAATAGCTGGAGTTTAATGCATCACCTAACTTCATCCAGAGATTTGTGTGTGGACAGTAGTCAGGTTAGGAACAAATCTCAAATTATAACTGAAGCTAACAATGAGGTGAAGAAAAGTCCCCAAGAGTTCAGTCCTCTATATAAAGTGCATGGTGAGGAGGGAGGATTACAGTCGTGTTCTGAAGAATTTACAATCTGAAAGACAAAGATCAGACAAAATGTACAATGGAAGTCCCAGATGAAGGTAATTCAGTTTTTATTTATTCTCTTAGGGCTTGTGACAGCATTACTGCAAAATGGGGTGGTATCTGTAGGTATTGCAGATTAAATGAGGGTCTAGCAAGAATATGAATAAAGACAGCATATGTATCCCTTGCAGTACGGTAGGGAGGTCATTCCAAGAAGAAGGGGAAGAAGGACAAAGGGAGCAGTAAGTCTGGCAGACCAAAGGCAAAATGAAATGTAATGGAGGAAGATGGGGAGGAGGGGAATCGGGGCCGAGGTAATTCAAAGCGTTGAAGGTGAGAACTAAAATCTCGGACTTGATTTGTTTGAAAACGGGGAGCTAAAGGTGGGATTTGACAAGGGCAATACCATGATGCATCTCAGAAATTGGATTAGGGCTGTTAGGTCCTGGATGGACCCACGGGGAGCAAGACGTGAAAGAGGTAGTCCATAGAGAACGAGATTGCAGTAGTCAAATTGGGAGATAACCAAGGCACGGTTAATGTGACAATCAGGGTCCAGATGCCCCAAAGGCAGAACGGGGGCTCTGAACACCACAGAATAAGCAGCTGGATCAACTGATTGTATTCAATGTTATTGTGAATCAAAATATATAGAGTAAAGTTTTTTATGAAACATTGTGATGTTCTAAATATGCTCATCATTGTGAGATACGTGCACAGACTACGGCTATGAATGTGTATTGTGTATATATAGAAAAGTGCTCATACTCTGTATTGTGCAGCTTCATCGCTGCCACACAACAGGATGGTAGGTAGTCAGGCAGGGAGGGGCTTTCCCCAACTAGATGAGACTAGCTCCAAACACTAGCACTGTACAACATGGTAAAAGACAAATGATGGACCATTAGCATCAATAGAGAGACATTGAGACATATATGTTAGAATTTTCCCACCCTGAATAACCATGTCACCATGGCAGCAAAGCAGGAGAAGGGGAACAATCTTTTTAGAAGGAGGCTTGAAACTGAAGTTTTCATCTAGAAACTGAGCAGCAGCCTCCAAGTGGGAAGCCATCTGTGAAATGCTGGATCCCCCTTCAGATAGGGGATATGCTGGGAAACTACTCAAAGGCAATAGGTAACTTGTATTAGAGAAAAAAGAAAAGGAGTACTTGTGGCACCTTAGAGACTAACCAATTTATTTGAGCATGAGCTTTCGTGAGCTACAGCTTACTTCATCAGATGCATACCGTGGAAACTGCAGCAGACTTTATATATACACAGAGAATATGAAACAATACCTCCTCCCACCCCACTGTCCTGCTGGTAATAGCTTATCTAAAGTAATCATCAGGTTAGGTCATTTCCAGCACAAATCCAGGTTTTCTCACCCTCCACCCCCCAACACAAATTCACTCTCCTGCTGGTGATAGCCCATCCAAAGTGACAACTCTTTACACAATGTGCATGATAATCAAGTTAGGCCATTTCCTGCACAAATCCAGGTTCTCTCTCTCCCTCACCCCCCTCCAAAAACCCACCCCCATACACACACAAACTCACTCTCCTGCTGGTAATAGCTCATCCAAACTGACCACTCTCCAAGTTTAAATCCAAGTTAAACCAGAACATCTGGGGGGGGGGGTAGGAAAAAACAAGAGGAAATAGGCTACCTTGCATAATGACTTAGCCACTCCCAGTCTCTATTTAAGCCTAAATTAATAGTATCCAATTTGCAAATGAATTCCAATTCAGCAGTTTCTCGCTGGAGTCTGGATTTGAAGTTTTTTTGTTTTAAGATAGCGACCTTCATGTCTGTGATTGCGTGACCAGAGAGATTGAAGTGTTCTCCAACTGGTTTATGAATGTTATAATTCTTGACATCTGATTTGTGTCCATTTATTCTTTTACGTAGAGACTGTCCAGTTTGACCAATGTACATGGCAGAGGGGCATTGCTGGCACATGATGGCATAAATCACATTGGTGGATGTGCAGGTGAACGAGCCTCTGATAGTGTGGCTGATGTTATTAGGCCCTGTGATGGTGTCCCCTGAATAGATATGTGGGCACAATTGGCAACGGGCTTTGTTGCAAGGATAAGTTCCTGGGTTAGTGGTTCTGTTGTGTGGTATGTGGTTGTTGGTGAGTATTTGCTTCAGGTTGCGGGGCTGTCTGTAGGCAAGGACTGGCCTGTCTCCCAAGATTTGTGAGAGTGTTGGGTCATCCTTTAGGATAGGTTGTAGATCCTTAATAATGCGTTGGAGGGGTTTTAGTTGGGGGCTGAAGGTGACGGCTAGTGGCGTTCTGTTATTTTCTTTGTTAGGCCTGTCCTGTCGTAGGTAACTTCTGGGAACTCTTCTGGCTCTATCAATCTGTTTCTTTACTTCCGCAGGTGGGTATTGTAGTTGTAAGAAAGCTTGATAGAGATCTTGTAGGTGTTTGTCTCTGTCTGAGGGGTTGGAGCAAATGCGGTTGTATCGCAGAGCTTGGCTGTAGACGATGGATCGTGTGGTGTGGTCAGGGTGAAAGCTGGAGGCATGCAGGTAGGAATAGCGGTCAGTAGGTTTCTGGTATAGGGTGGTGTTTATGTGACTGTCAAGGTTCCTCCCCCACTCTGAACTCTAGGGTACAGATGTGGGGACCTGCATGAAAAACCTCCTAAGCTTATCTTTACCAGCTTAGGTCAAAACTTCCCCAAGGTGCAAAATATTCCACCCGTTGTCCTTGGACTGGCCGCTACCACCACCAAACTAATACTGGTTACTGGGGAAGAGCTGTTTGGACGCGTCCTTCCCCCCAAAATACTTCCCAAAACCTTGCACCCCACTTCCTGGACAAGGTTTGGTAACCAGCCTCACCAATTTGCCTAGGTGACTACAGACCCAGACCCTTGGATCTTAAGAACAATGAATAATCCTCCCAACACTTGCACCCCCCCTTTCCTGGGAAATGTTGGATAAAAAGCCTCACCAATTTGCATAGGTGACCACAGACCCAAACCCTTGGATCTGAGAACAATGAAAAAGCATTCAGTTTTTTACAAGAAGACTTTTAATAAAAAATAGAAGTAAATAGAAATAAAGAAATCCCCCCTGTAAAATCAGGATGGTAGATATCTTACAGGGTAATTAGATTAAAAAACATAGAGAACCCCTCTAGGCAAAACCTTAAGTTACAAAAAAGATACACAGACAGAAATAGTTATTCTATTCAGCACAATTCTTTTCTCAGCCATTTAAAGAAATCATAATCTAACACATACGTAGCTAGATTACTTACTAAAAGTTCTAAGACTCCATTCCTGGTCTATCCCTGGCCAAGACCCAGCATACAGACAGACACAGACCCTTTGTTTCTCTCCCTCCTCCCAGCTTTTGAAAGTATCTTGTCTCCTCATTGGTCATTTTGGTCAGGTGCCAGCGAGGTTACCTTTAGCTTCTTAACCCTTTACAGGTGAGAGGAGCTTTCCCCTGGCCAGGAGGGATTTCAAAGGGGTTTACCCTTCCCTTTATATTTATGACACGCCCCCCAAATCTCAGCTAGGGTGAAACACTGGCTGGGATTTCTTCCTGGAGCTCTAGGAAAAACAGAGTTAATAAGACACATGCATCTCTAAATATACTACCAAGTACATAAAGACTAACAATATTTTCCACATCTCAAGGACGATTTTAACCAGTTGATTCTGGGAAACTTTCACGGGAGAGTGCATCAGCCACTTTGTTAGAAGCTCCTGAGATGTGTTGGATGTCGAAATCAAAATCTTGGAGAGCTAAACTCCACCGAAGAAGTTTTTTGTTAGTTTCCTTGACGGTGTGAAGCCACTTTAGTGCAGCATGGTCGGTTTGCAGGTGGAAACGCCATCCCCAAACATATGGGCGTAGCTTTTCCAGAGCGTAGACAATGGCATAACATTCTTTTTCAGTGACTGACCAGTTGCTTTCCCTCTCAGACAGTTTTTTGCTGAGAAACACTACAGGGTGGAATTCTTGATCAGGTCCTTTCTGCATTAAAACTGCTCCCACACCACGCTCGGATGCATCTGTGGTTACTAGGAACGGTTTGTCAAAGTCTGGGGCCCTTAGTACAGGGTCAGACATGAGTGTCGCTTTAAGCTTGTTAAAGGCCTTCTGACACTTTCCGGTCCACTGAACAGCATTTGGCTGTTTCTTTTTGGTTAGGTCTGTCAGTGGGGCAGCGATTTGGCTGTAGTGCGGTACAAATCGTCTGTAATAATCGGCCAAGCCTAAGAAGGATTGAACCTGTTTCTTTGACTTTGGGACAGGCCACTTTTGGATAGCATCCACTTTGGCCTGTAGGGGGCTGATAGTTCCTTGACCCACCTGGTGTCCAAGGTAAGTCACTCTGTTTAGGCCTATTTGACACTTCTTAGCCTTAACAGTTAGTCCTGCCTCCCTTATGCGCTCAAGGACTTTTTGTAGATGTTCCAGGTGGTCTGCCCAGGAATCCGAAAATATGGCCACATCGTCAAGGTAGGCGACTGCATATTCTCCTAATCCCGCTAGGAGACCATCTACAAGTCTTTGGAAAGTGGCGGGTGCATTTCGCAGCCCGAAAGGGAGTACATTAAATTCATACAGCCCGAGATGTGTGATGAAGGCTGACTTTTCCTTGGCAGATTCATCTAGCGGTACCTGCCAGTACCCCTTGGTTAAGTCCAAGGTAGAGATGAACTGGGCCCGTCCCAGTTTCTCTAATAGTTCATCTGTGCGGGGCATTGGATAGTTGTCTGGGCGAGTTACAGCATTTAGCTTACGGTAGTGCACGCAAAAACGTATTTCCCCATCTGGTTTGGGAACTAGAACCACTGGAGATGCCCATGCACTTTCAGAGGGGCGGATTACACCCATCTGTAACATATCCTGGATCTCCCGTTCTATAGCAGTTTTAGCTTGAGGAGACACCCGGTAAGGTTGGACCCTAATTGGGTGAGCATTACCTGTGTCAATGGAGTGGTATGCCCGTTCAGTCAGTCCTGGGGTGGCTGAGAACGTTGGCGCGTAGCTAGTGCACAGCTCCTGGATCTGCTGTCGCTGCATATGCCCAAGGGTCATGGAGAGGTTCACCTCTTCCACACCATCAGCACATTTCCCTTCGTAGTAGACACCTTCAGGCCACTCAGCATCATCTTCTCCCTGGGCTGTAAACTGACAAACCTTTAATTCTCTGGAATAAAAGGGCTTTAGAGCATTAATATGGTACACCTTAGGCTTTCAGTTGGAGGTGGGGAATGCTATGAGATAATTAACAGCTCCCAGGCGCTCCTGGACCATGAATGGCCCTTCCCACGATGCTTCCATTTTATGGGCCTGGAGCACCCTTAAGACCATGACCTGGTCTCCTACTTTGAAGGAACGCTCTCTGGCATGTTTATCATACCAGGCTTTTTCCTCTTTTTGAGCATCCTGTAAGTTTTCTCTAGCAAGGGCTAAAGAGGTTCGGAGGGTGTTTTGTAGGTTGGTTACAAAGTCCAGAATGTTAGTTCCTGGAGAAGGTGTAAATCCCTCCCATTGCTGCTTCACCAACTGCAATGGCCCCTTAACCTCATGGCCATATACAAGTTCAAATGGGGAAAACCCTAAACTGGGGTGTGGTACAGCTCTGTAGGCAAAGAGCAACTGCTGCAACACTAGGTCCCAATCATTGGAGTGCTCATTTACGAATTTACGTATCATGGCCCCCAAAGTTCCATTAAACTTCTCCACCATGCCATTTGTTTGATGGTGGTAAGGAGTGGCAACCAAGTGATTTACCCCATGAGCTTCCCAAAGGTTTTCCATAGTTCCTGCCAGGAAATTAGGCCCTGCATCTGTGAGGATGTCGGAGGGCCAACCTACCCGGGCAAAAATGTCTGCTAGTGCCGGGCACACACTTTTAGCCCTGGTGTTGCTTAGAGCTACTGCTTCCGGCCATCGGGTGGCAAAATCCATGAAAGTCAGTATGTACTGCTTTCCTCTGGGTGTCTTTTTCGGAAAAGGACCCAGAATATCCACAGCTACTCGTTGAAATGGAACTTCAATGATGGGGAGTGGCTGGAGAGGGGCTTTGACCTGGTCTTGGGGTTTTCCCACTCTTTGGCACACCTCACAAGACTGGACATAGGTAGAAACATCCTTGCCCATTCCCTCCCAGTGGAATGATCCCCACAAACGGTCTTTGGTCCTGTTCACCCCAGCATGGCCACTAGGGTGATCATGGGCTAAGCTCAAGAGCTTGGCCCGGTATTTAGTTGGAACTACCAACTGTCTCTGAGGATGCCAGTCTTCCTGGTGTCCACCAGAAAGAGTTTCCTTGTATAAAAGTCCTCTTTCTACAACAAACCTGGATCGATTAGAAGAGCTGAGAGGCGGTGGGTTGCTCCGTGCCGCCGTCCAAGCTCTCTGGAGGCTTTCATCTGCTTCCTGTTCGGTGTGGAACTGTGCCTTTGATGCTGGGGACATCAGTTCCTCATTGGATTGTGGACCTAGGCTTGGTCCCTCTGGAAGCGATATAGGGGATGGAGCTGTTTCTGTTGACTGTGAACCGCTCTCCGCTGGTGCACTATGTTGGGATTCAGGCTCCGGCTGAGCCTCTTGTGTAGGGTTATCGGCTGCTGCCAGTTCAGGTTCAGTGGGGCCCTCTGGTGTTGAGGTTGCAAGTACTGGATTCAGTGCTGACACGGGGTCTGGTGTTGGTTGTTTGGCTGGTTCCGGTTCTGGGACTGGTTCCGTCTGGGTCTCTGGGACTGGATCCACTACTGCTGTTGCAGACATTGGCCTGAGGTCCAGGTCCATCACCTCTGACCGGGTCCTGATAGCAGTTTCCGGAACAGAGCTAGGCCTCACGGCTTGTTTAGCCTGGCTGCGGGTGACCGTTCCCACCCTCTTGGCCTGCTTCACATGCTTCGCCAAGTCTTCCCCCAACAGCATGGGAATGGGATAATCATCATAGACTGCAAAAGTCCATGTTCCTGACCAGCCCTTGTACTGGACAGGCAACTTGGCTGTAGGCAAATCGAAAGAGTTGGACTTGAAGGGTTGAATCGTCACTTGGATCTCTGGGTTGATTAAATTGGGGTCCACTAAGGAAGCATGGATAGCTGACACTTGTGCTCCGGTGTCCCTCCACGCAGTGACCTTCTTCCCGCCCACACTCACAGTTTCCCTCCGCTCCAAGGGTATCTGGGAAGTATCTGGGCCTGTGGACCTCTGGTGTGATTCCGGTGCAATGAACTGTAATCTGTTGGGGTTCTTGGGGCAGTTGGCCTTTACATGCCCCAGCTCGTTACATTTAAAACATCGTCCAGCTGACGGGTCACTGGGGCGAGGAGGGTTGCTGGAGAACGGGGTGGCAGGACGATAAGGGGTCTGGAGGGTTCTTTGGGAGGTAGGTGGGGCCTTGGGCGGCCGGTAATAGGGTGTGGTCTGGGGTGGTCCCTTCTGGTCTCCGCTCCAACTGCGACCAGTTTTCTTCTTCTCTGCCACCTCCACCCATCTGGCTCCAATCTCTCCTGCCTCGATTACAGTTTTGGGTTTCCCATCTAGGATGTATCTTTCTATTTCCTCAGGAACACCCTCTAAGAATTGTTCCATTTGCATTAGGAAGGGCAAATTTACTGGAGATTCAACACTTGCTCCTGATATCCAGGCATCCCAATGTTTCACAATGTGGTAGGCATGTCGGGTAAATGACATGTCTGGTTTCCGCCTTAGGGCTCTGAACCTCCGAAGAGACTGCTCGGGTGTTATCCCCATTCTGACTCTCGCCTTGGATTTAAACAGTTCATACTTGTTCATGTGTTCTTTAGGCATTTCAGCTGCCACCTCAGCTAAGGGTCCACTGAGCTGCGGCCTCAGCTCTACCATGTATTGGTCAGTAGAGATGTTGTACCCAAGGCAGGCCCTTTCAAAGTTTTCTAAGAAGGCCTCAGTATCATCACCTGCCTTGTAGGTGGGGAACTTTCTGGGATGGGAAGTGGTACCTGGAGAAGGATTGCTAGGGTTTGTTGGTATATTCTGCTGGGCCTTTATCCTCTCCACCTCCTCCACATGCTTCCTCTCTTTTTCCTTCTCCTCCTCCACATGCTTCCTCTCTTTTTCCTTCTCCTCCTCCACATGCTTCCTTGCCTCCATTTCCCTCTTGTGGGCAGCCTCCTGTGCCTCCTTCTCCAGCCACATGAGTTCTATCTGTCTTTCATGTTCCCTTTGTTTTTCCTCAGCCTGAAATTTGGCTAATTCCAGCTGTAGTCGAGCTGAGGATTTGGTCATTCTAACCTCTCTGTTTTTAACTAACTTTACACCCGAGGTTTAGAAATAAACAAACAAAACTTGGCTGTAAAATTTTGCTGTGCTGGAATAGAATATCTATTCTCTGATAGTGATTGTCAGCCTACAGAAAAAGACAATTCCCTTGTCTCTGCTCTGGGCCCAAATTAAAGCAAAAAACCTCCAACTACTTGGAAACCTGCTTACCCAGCCCAAAGAAAAAGCAAATGGGTAGAACACACACCCCCTATTTACTTTTAGGAAGAAAAGAAAAAAAAACTCTGGGTTGGAAGACTGTGAATTTCCCTGCAGGAGTTAAGTACCCTGCCTCCAGGCAAAGAAAACCTGCAATTCACAAAGATAATCCCCTTTTGTCTCTGCTTGGCCACAGTTTCAGCTTTCAGTTTCAGCTGCTTTCCAAAGGAAAAAAAAATTTCCTTTTTAAAATCTGTATTTCTAGTTCAAAAAATCTCAACTGGATCTCAAAATGATTTCAGGTTAATCCCACCGCTATGCCACCATGTCAAGGTTCCTCCCCCACTCTGAACTCTAGGGTACAGATGTGGGGACCTGCATGAAAAACCTCCTAAGCTTATCTTTACCAGCTTAGGTCAAAACTTCCCCAAGGTGCAAAATATTCCACCCGTTGTCCTTGGACTGGCCGCTACCACCACCAAACTAATACTGGTTACTGGGGAAGAGCTGTTTGGACGCGTCCTTCCCCCCAAAATACTTCCCAAAACCTTGCACCCCACTTCCTGGACAAGGTTTGGTAACCAGCCTCACCAATTTGCCTAGGTGACTACAGACCCAGACCCTTGGATCTTAAGAACAATGAATAATCCTCCCAACACTTGCACCCCCCCCTTTCCTGGGAAATGTTGGATAAAAAGCCTCACCAATTTGCATAGGTGACCACAGACCCAAACCCTTGGATCTGAGAACAATGAAAAAGCATTCAGTTTTTTACAAGAAGACTTTTAATAAAAAATAGAAGTAAATAGAAATAAAGAAATCCCCCCTGTAAAATCAGGATGGTAGATATCTTACAGGGTAATTAGATTAAAAAACATAGAGAACCCCTCTAGGCAAAACCTTAAGTTACAAAAAAGATACACAGACAGAAATAGTTATTCTATTCAGCACAATTCTTTTCTCAGCCATTTAAAGAAATCATAATCTAACACATACGTAGCTAGATTACTTACTAAAAGTTCTAAGACTCCATTCCTGGTCTATCCCTGGCCAAGACCCAGCATACAGACAGACACAGACCCTTTGTTTCTCTCCCTCCTCCCAGCTTTTGAAAGTATCTTGTCTCCTCATTGGTCATTTTGGTCAGGTGCCAGCGAGGTTACCTTTAGCTTCTTAACCCTTTACAGGTGAGAGGAGCTTTCCCCTGGCCAGGAGGGATTTCAAAGGGGTTTACCCTTCCCTTTATATTTATGACAGTAACCATTGTTTATTAGCACTGTAGTGTCCAGGAAGTGGATCTCTTGTGTGGACTGGACCAGGCTGAGGTTGGTGGTGGGATGGAAATTGTTGAAATCATGGTGGAATTCCTCAAGGGCTTCTTTTCCATGGGTCCAGATGATGAAGATGGATTTGTGCAGGAAATGGCCTAACTTGATTATCATGCACATTGTGTAAAGAGTTGTCACTTTGGATGGGCTATCACCAGCAGGAGAGTGAATTTGTGTGGGAGGGTGGAGGGTGAGAAAACCTGGATTTGTGCTGGAAATGACCTAACCTGATGATTACTTTAGATAAGCTATTACCAGCAGGACAGTGGGGTGGGAGGAGGTATTGTTTCATATTCTCTGTGTATATATAAAGTCTGCTGCAGTTTCCATGGTATGCATCTGATGAAGTGAGCTGTAGCTCACGAAAGCTCATGCTCAAATAAATTGGTTAGTCTCTAAGGTGCCACAAGTACTCCTTTTCTTTTTGCGAATACAGACTAACACGGCTGTTACTCTGAAACTTGTATTAGAGAAGGGATTTTCACAACTGTAGAAGTGTGTGCATCTGTGTGTTTATTTTCTGTGTAATTTGTATGTGTTTGCTTCCTTTAGTATTTCATCTTTGATTGTGGCTTTTTTAAAAAAAAAAACGTTTTTTGTTTATTTTTACCACAAGCGGGTCCCTGGTGTGCAAACTATGTGGAGTGTGTGTCCCAAAGTAAGCTGGTGTCAGGGGTGGCTGATCTCACACCTTCTGGGGTGACAAAGCAGAGGGGAAACTTCAGTTTCTGGTAGTTAAGAACTTGGGTAGATGGGATTTGGGGAGAGTCAGCACTGAAAGGGCTGTTGGTGTCACCCTGCAAGAGTAACTAGGCTGGTGGAAGTCATGATGAGACCATATGCTTGTGAGTGGGCTCTGGTATCAAGGCTCTGAATCAAAGCTGCAGAGTATAAAGGCACCCAAGGTTACAGGGAAGGCAATGACAGAACCCCTTATTGTTCAGGGTGATCCTCAAAGTGTCACAGTTAGCTAGTAGGACAGTGAAAAAGATGTTACTGTACAGTAAGTTTGTGTGCACACATACATGCTATATATAATATGTTAATAGATTAGGTCCCAGTAGAAGACACTCAAGAATGCTCAACTTGTAGCATAGTTCCTGGGTTTCGTAGGACCAATAAAACTTCTTGTGCATAGCAACTGACTTCTTATACAGAGCTCTTACCTAAAGAGGCGAATCTTGTAGAGAAAAAAGCAAGATGACTTGTTGACAGCCTGGGTATGTGAGAAAGAGAGAGAGGACATGAACGACACCAGGTTTTCAAGCCTGGGTCATATTCTAGTTTTCTTTATACCCCTTTGGGTCTCACTGTCTCCAGATGGGAGCTGCACAACTTTGTCTTAAACCAGCACATGGTTCATAGTTTGCCCATCCAAATGAAGTTGAATTTGAGTTTCAACTTGTCAGATTATGTTACAGAGGACGTCCAAGATTCTATTAAATTCTTATTAGTTGTCTAGAACTTAATGATATCTACAGAGAGAGATTGCTTAATAAGACCCCTCAAAGTATATATTGTCTGTCAGGAGACTGGGAGGTAATTTGACTGATCTCACTGCCCAGGAGTTCAATTTTTAAATCACCCAGATGTATGGAAAAAAAACTTCTTGAACATCAACTGGAGTAGCATTTTTCTAGTTATGTTATTTATATACTTTTAGTAATTACACTCCATTTATTGGGTCATGAGAACTGACATTTAGCTTTGAAGTGGAATGAATAATAATGAATTCACCTCCAATAGCTATCAGATTACCATGACCTTGTAAAATTACAGTGCTATTTATTGTTTTGGTTTATGGCCTTGTCCAATAGTCTTGTAGCTCAACTTACACATTGCTATCTCTTTAATATTGTATATGTTATCTCTTTGCTTTACAGAGACCATTATTGTGTGACCAAAGTGAGCCATTCACAGTCTAGCCCAGTGTGTCGCAGTTATCTATTTGTGAAATGGAGAGCAAAACTTGGAGCTATGCACAAGATTTGCAGTGAAATCTGAAACACACAAATCTCCTCTTGTTTGGTTTCTTTAGATTAGGAACCCAGCAAAGCTTATGGAGTGCAAACCCACATGCTTTTGCCACCTAAAACTGTACCTCTGTTTAAAAGTGTACTATAGTATTTCACCTATTGTAAATCAATTGGACTAGATAAAATATCCTATATACTTGTAAACTTATTTGTCAACCTAGCAGAAAACTATCCTGTTCCTGGAATCCAAGCCTATATGATTATTTAGAAAAAATGAGAGCATTCATATTATTGAGATACATCTGATAAAAATATTGTAGTCAGAGGTAGTATTTTTTTTTGTTGGACCAGTTTCTGTTGGTGAACATACAAGCTTTCAAACTTACACAGAGCTCTTCTTCAGGTGAAAAACAGAGCTCTAGCTAACCTCAAAAGCTTGTCTGTTTCACCAGCAGAGGTTGGTCCAAAAAAAAATTACTTCACCCACCTTTTGTCTCTACTATCCTGGGACCAACGTGACTACAACAATACTACAAACTAAATAAAATAGTATTTTGTCTTTGGGAATGGGCAAAATTTAGGGACAGATTCAATTTCTTTCTTTAATGTACCTATTTCTACACAAGCATCTTTATCTCTTGAGATGGTCCAAAGAGGTATCATCTGGACCTAGATCAATTTAGCTTTGGATTCATTATATGAGGTTAAAACTTTTGTGACAAAGCTCTGTCCTTGCCTCCATGGGTCCCATGTTTCCTGGCGGATTTCGCTAGCCACAGAGGCTCACTGTGACCCTCCACATAACCCTTCTCTCTGTAGAGACAAGGGTCACAGTCTACTGAGCCATTTTCATCATAAGTCAGCAAGGGAGGTGAGGAGAAGTTATCCTTCCTTGCACAGTCTCTGTTGTCTCCCAGTCTCAGTGATTAATCAGGGGGCAAAGGTTGTGGGGGGGAGCCCGGGCCTACCCTCTACTCCAGGCTCGAGCCCAGGGACCCTAATAGTATCAGCTATGGTAGCTGACCTTTTAGAAACATGACATGTACAATTCCCTGGGCTACTTCCCCCATAGCAGCCCTCACTTCCTCAAGCTCCACTTCACCCTTACCTCAGGGCCTCCTTCCTTGTGCTTGATATGGTGTGTACTACTTAGCCTCTCCAACAGCACAACTTTCTCCCACAGCTCCTGACATGCACACTCACCTGACTGACTGGGAGGCTTTTAACTAGTTTCAGCCAGCCCCTGATTGGCTTCAGGTGTCCCAATCAACCTAGCATTCTCCCTGCTTTCTGGAAAGTTCTTAATTGGCCCCAGGTGTCTTAATTGACCTGGAGCAGCTTCCACTTCACTTTACCTGGTACCAGGGATTTGTTTGGCCTGGAGCTAATATATCTATCTCCCACTACTTTTCTATAGCCATCTGCCCTTGCCCCGTCATACTTTGAAGGGTTTGATTTTTGGGTGAAATTCAGTGGCATCAAAATCACTCACAAAAAGATGAAATATAAGATTTTGTGAGATTGAATTATGGAAATCTCACAACATTGTCTGTTTTTATGTGATTTTGGCCATTTCCAAACCTGAACCAGGTAATTCCAGACCCCTTCTGGAATATGCTTGTAATTAGAAGTGTCAAAGTTGGGTTTTATTTGGTGATTTGTCTCCATATGCCACTCACAATCTGAAGGGGTTCAGATATGAGGTTCTGATTTAAGCTCATCTCTTCTTTTCATTGCCTCTTTCACTTAGAAACACTAGTGTCTCAATGCTCTGCAAGACAGAGTGGCTCCAAACATCTCACTGAAATATCTTGAGATGATGGTCACAAATGGAATGTTAACAGTGATGTGCATTATTACAGATTTCACTTGTAACAAATGCTATAGTCAACTTTAGCTTGAGACTTCCCTTATAATCCACTGTTCTCATGTGCTTGTAATTTTCTGAGATTCCCCTCACCCCATTTTAACTGAATTATCCCATATCCTTTCACTGCGAGCCGGCTGCATGAACTGCAGCTGGTCAGCTTCCAAATTGCACCACAGAAACATCTATACGCACTCACGCTTCACACCCTTCATGCCCACACCCTGGTGTCCCGCCCCGATACAAAGTGGCGGGACCTCCTGCCACCTTCGGAGGGTGAGCAGCCCTGGTGGGCCAGCCTGTATTCCACCTTGGTCCTGAGGCCCATTGGGGACATTAGTTGGCGGCTCCTTCACGGAGCTGTGAGCATGGGCGTGCTTTTGACACGGTTCACCCCCATCCCGGATACTTGCCCTTTTTGCAATGTGAGGGAAACCCTGGCACACGTATATTTAGGTGTGCTAGGCTACAGCCCCTTTTCCGGCTCCTCATGAATATTTTATTACGCTTTTGGCTACACTTTTCCCCTCACCTTTTTATCTACACACTCCCCATCCGTGGCCCCACAAAATCGCGAGATCTCCTGGTTAACCTCCTCCTAGCCCTAGCTAAAACAGCCATTTATAAAACCAGAGAGGGGAGGTTGGCTAATGAAGCATCCTGCGATTGTAGGGCCGTTTTCCGATCCTCAGTACATTCACATATCTGGGCGGAGTTCCTCTGGACAGCGTCCACCGACTCCCTTGACGCCTTCGAGGAGTGGTGGGCGCTGTCCGAGGTTCTCTGCTCGGTGACACCGTCCGGTTCCTTCCGTCTGATCCTTTGATTGAGGGGAAGAGCGAGAGACCCCAGCCCCAGCCGTTGCCGCTGTGGATACCATCATCACTGTCACCTAGGAAGGGTCCTATCACATGTGGGTGTACGTCCCCCACACCCCCAAACCGCCCACCCCGCAGCCGTGCCCATCTTGTCGGGCACTCTCAGGAGAGGAATAATCGGTGACACTGGGCGTGGCACTAGGTAACTCGAGGGGGTGGAAGACCATGAGTGTCGAGGAAGCCACCCCGCTCTGGGCCCAGGCTAGTCTGAACACTTCTCCCTCCTGAAGGCTGCTGTGTTATACCTTGTGTTTGCTTTTGTTTTGTTGCATAGTTTTACTTTATCCTTTTTGGTGATTTTTTGTAAGTGTTACACAAATAAAATTCTTTTCTGCTTTAAAAAAAACAAAAAAACAAAAAACCTGAATTATCCCATGCTTAGTCTCCTCCTGAAAGGGTTATTTTTTTAACTTCAAGGAAAATCCATTTAACTTATTGTTTAAGTATGCGAAGGTAAGAGAGAAAAAAGCTCCACCATAAACCTTTCTAGAGAATCTAGACTGTGAAACTGACATAACTCCAAAATGACTAAATTAAGAAGTTGAGGCTGTCCTGTTGGCTCATTTTTTTAAAAGGCTAATTGGAGGCCCGTTTGCAAAAACAAAATATTGTTATACAATAGTGGAGTTATAAATTATAAGTGACTGAACAAATAATTTGCAAACTAATGACATAAAATAGACAATATGGGGCAGATTCTCAGGTAGAGTAATGGAGTTATGCCAATTTAAATGATCAATTTATCTAGCCTTGTGACTAAAATATTATACTAATTGCAGGTCTATAGATAATATAAATACATAATATAAAACAGATATTAGTTATATTGATGTGATTTTTATGCTGCAGTTTCACTGTGGAGTTCCATCGTGAGATCCCATCTTGCTCCAATTGAAATCAACAGGCATGTTGATATTTTGACATTCAATGGGATCAGGGTCAGGACAGTTGTGTTTTTGTTTTTGTGTAAGTGTTATTGTGTAAATACCCAGAGTACTCAGATGGGTAATTAAAGCTGGAATCTTGCAACTTGTTGAGCACAGAGAGATCCCAGGGCGTGCCCAAAAGCAATAAATTGCAGGGTCAGGATTTAATCCACTCTTGCAAGTTAAATACTTATCTTCTGTTTCATGTGCAACCTGTGATTCTTGCTGCACCCCGTTGCATAGATGCAATAGAGAACATAATTTGGCTTCACATTTGTGGAATGAACTCTCTCAAGAACTGAAGGCCACCAAAAATTTCAACACTTTTCACCACAACTGCAAGGCACATTTCTTTGACCTTCACTTCTGTAATGTAAACACACAGCATCAAATATAGTTATATTAAACAAAAAACAAAACAAGACTCACACTACCAAGCCAAGGGCATGTCTACACTTACCTCCAGAGTGATTGATCCAGCGGAGGTCGATTTATTGTGTCTAGTACTCCACTGGAGCGAGAAGCGTATGTGGAGTTGACTGAGGAGTGTCAGCAGTTGACCTACCGCAATGAAGACACTGTGGTAAGTAGCTCTAAGTACATCGACTTCAGCTATGCTATTTTCATAGCTGAGGTTGCGTAACTTAGACCAACTTATCTTGCCCCCCACCCCAGTGTAGACCAGACCCAAGACACTCTACTGCACACACTTCTCCCTCTCTGGAGAGAATGAGAGAACAAACACATGACAGCTGTGTGGTCATGTTGCTAAATTAGTTACTGGAAAGCGTTCAAATACTGTGGTGATCGTGGAATAAGAACCTAAATAGAATAGAACAGAACAAAACTTAGCTTGATTCAGCATGGCAAAATTCTACACAATCACTTGCAGAAGGAGAGATTTGTTCTTGTTTTATTGGGGTGAGTAAAATATTATTAGTTGTTTCATTGCCATTAATGATCATAACTAAAGTTGAGTAAGTAGGTTTTTTCAAGTCTGTTTTAACATTGACTACATTTTTAAACAATCAAAAGTCAGAAAATTTAAAAGTGTTCATTTTATCATAGTAATCTAAACTCAGCCTCAATGCACCATTCCAAATTCTGTGCACCATTATTCTTCTGCATCTCCCATTAAAATAAGAAGGACAGAATTGGATGTCTTAGATTATCTTTGATTACTAGTTATGTTTTTATACTTACCTACTTTAATGGACCAATTCCGCTGTTTTAAACTCCCATGCAACCTCTGATCCTTGCTTCATGCTGTTTCTTGGGTGTAATAGAGAACATAATTTGGCTTCATACTTACAGCTCCCACTGAAGTAAGTTATAGTTTTCAGTATATCTGATGGCAGAACTGGAATTATAGGATATTTATGCTTTTAAATATATATCTTAATGGGACTAGTTTTGCACATACATAAATATAATATGTTTCCATGGAAGTTGCACACCTACATTGGAATAGAAAACAGAGCTTAACTGAGGAAAGTCTCCTTGTGTAGTCCTGCTCTTTCCTGCAGGCTATGGAGCTGTGAGAGAAGCTATATGATTTGGATCAAGTAAGTCAGTTAGCAGATTACCAGTCTAGGGTAAGGATGAGTTGTGCCTTTCTGTTTTAGGGAGCAGCCTGCTTTGTCTTTCCTGATTTTTTGCATTCTTGTGTGTTGTTTTGAATTCTAAGAAATAAAGTAATGTTATGCTGCAAACGTCCAGCAAGAGTATTTCATGTTTTTATCTAACCTATGTGTTTGTGTGACATGAAATATAAGTCACTTGTCCTGTGCAATGGTAGATCCCAGTCTAGCCTTTGGTGTGTGTGTGCTTTCACAAAGTAAATTTCCTCCTTACTCTGATGCATTTATCTGTATTCTTCAGCCCAAGCCAGGAAGTCTGAGACCATCTACCAATCAGGCTTTGTGTGTAGCACCATTGATTTCATGACCTTTAACTTCACTCATGTGGACCCTCTGTGAAGTCAATGGGCTCTCCACAGAGCAGCTTTCAGGTCTGGGGTTCAAGACAACATTTGTTACACTGCTGTAACAAATTACATTCCTGAGTTAACTAAAATATCCTTGCAACAAATATTTCACGAAGAATTGATGATAATTCTCCACTGGAACAAAGCTCTTACAAAGTGTTTAAGACGTTTTAAGGGTAAATGTGATAAGGAGCCCAACAGATGACTGTCAAAACTTATGGTTCAATTGCTTCTTGGAAAGTATCCTGTCAGATTCCAATGTTCTCTCTCACATTATCCGTTACATTGTCTAGTCATACGCTGCTGGCAAAGAAAGTATCACCCTCCCCACTTAAAGAACATCATGTCCTCTCTAGTCTTTCAAAGAATAGATCTAGTGCCATTCTTCAGAAGCTCTTGCTATTTCCCCAGATTCCTTGAATCATTTATCTTCTACCAGATGAAGCTTTTTGATTTTTAGCTACTCCAGATAAAAAGACTGAACATGTTAACAACGGGGGGGGGGGAGGGCGGTATTTTTGTATTATTAACAGTGGCAGTAATGTTGTTTTTCTGTGGGATTTCATTGAAAATGTCTTACTTTTGAAATAGATGTCATCTGAAGTACCTTGCCATGATAACTGTCAAAAAAGACATACCAATAATTAATAATACAGGTCCAAAATAAGACTGGCGCTTCATCATGCTAGGCACTGCAGAAACACACAGTGAACAACACTCCCTGCTCCAGAGAATTTATAGTCTGCAAAAAGACAGACAAAGGATAGGGCAAAGGAAGCCCCATTGTCCTCATTTTAAAAATGGGGAACTGAGACACAGAGAAATTGCCTTTTACTAATATTATTATTTTTACGTATAGAAGGTGCACTTTGAAAAATATATAACACAAGCCCAGATAACGCAATAGCATCAGAGACAGTATTAATGTGTATACATATGATAAGCAAAATTCTGGATCTTGGGTATGAGGACACCATTACGGTTGTGGTAATGGACTTTAAGGGGTGAATTTTCAAATGATTAATAATTGTTTTTGAAATTCACATTTTATTATTAGTTATTGTTACTATTTATTTTGATACTTCCTTAGTTGCTTTTGTTGCTTCAGAGGATAGATGAGGACACATTGATCTTTTCTTTGGGAAGATCAGAGAGATTAGGTATGTGGGAGAGTGTGAGAGCAGGGGAAGACTTCCAAAGGGAGTCACAGGTTGTGAACATGTGGTTTGGATTGCAGGTGTCGGAGTCCATTTGAATGGAAAGGTAGTGTTGATTAGCAAATAATATGGTAAAACTGAAGGAGGCAAGAATACATTCATATTGGAAGGAGCAGGGAAGAATGAAACTCACATAAGGTAGAGGAGAGAAGGGGTTAGAAATGGGAATTAAACAACAAAAAAGCATAAATTTAAGGTAGGCGGTGTTTATTTAAGGCTGATTGCTGTGACAGGAGTAGAGAGGAAAGAGGCATTGTCCTGAAGGGAAGAGAGGAGCATAACAGTACTTTCAAAAAACAATATTTCTCTAAAAATAAAGCAGGGCTAAGAGCTAATCAAATATTTCAAGAATCCTGGCAAAGATTTGGTTCTGTGGATAATACCTTGACACTCATAGATCTCAAAGTGCTTTACAAAGGAGGTCAGTATCATTATCCCGATTTGACAGATGGGGAAAGTGAGCCATGGAACGATGAAGTGACTTGCCAAAGATGAGTGGTAGAGCCAGGAGTAGAACCCAAGTTTCTGAGTTCCAGTACGCTGCTCTAGCTGATTGTCCACACTGTCTCTCATCTGCATAAAAGCTTTGAGGTTTATTTTCATCAGACTGGCTCCCAAATCCTTAATAAAAGTAATGATATGGGTGTTGCATATATTTTAATCTTTATCTTGTAGCATGAAGGACGCTGGATAGTGCATATTTTTATCACTGTCATCTGCTTGATAATGTGCTCTTGTGTGTGATCCTCACCTTGCTCTATATTGAATGGTCGACAAAGACCTAATGCTGTGATATAATATAGAAGTCCCTTTTTAACTCAAGTGATAGAGACCTGTGCTTCTGGAGGGGAAGTCCTACTTCTACCCTACTGTTGCCTGGGAAGTCTGTGCAGACAGTCACTGTGAACAGTGAAATTTATACATCCAATTCATTGTTATTTGTTTAATAATTTTTAGCCTAAAATGTAGTCTAAAATGTATTGATTTTTCCAGAGGAGGTTGCAAGAAAGAAGTAGTTTTCAGAAGTTGCAAGTGAATTCAAGCAAGCATTTTAAAAACAATTCAATATTAGACCCAAAACTAATGAAATGCTTCTAGTGCGAGTTCACTTTTGTTCCTGCAAAGTTCCCACTACTTGAGAATTCTAGACAACCTGGAATTATATCACTATCTATGCAGGATGCCTAAAAGATGGAATTGTACTGGTTCCCAAACTGGTTGTAATAAAGGCATAAATCAAAAGTGTTGCATCCTGCTTACACAGCAGTGTTTTCAGTCTTACTG
The DNA here is from genome assembly GCF_965152235.1 of Eretmochelys imbricata. Taxonomy (NCBI): domain Eukaryota; kingdom Metazoa; phylum Chordata; order Testudines; family Cheloniidae; genus Eretmochelys; species Eretmochelys imbricata. The sequence goes on along the minus strand of NC_135574.1, from coordinate 20,602,785 downwards.
CATTTTTCTCACTGATGTAGTTTTCAAAGGAAAGCTCAAGGTCAAGAAGAGACATTGAAGTAATTAGCAGATTGCAAGGCAATATCCTATTCCACCAACCTGCACCATTCAAGAAGGAACAGTGCTCTCCATGTTAAATGGACAACCAAAGTTACTTAAATTTCCTCTGAATTGAATCTGAAAAGAACGGCACACATCAAAGAGTGGATATCTGATAATCATATGACCAGGTTGGGTGCCCTCTCATTCAGAGGTCTGTAGATGCCTATATCTGCAGGCTGTTGAGAAGATAGTTAGAATCCTGATTCTTGAATATAGCACATTGAAAAAGTGTTCTATGCAAATATTGGAGAGCATGGGTCAAAGTTTGATGCTGCATGGGACTTCTGGCATATTAACATGTCCAGGGAAAAAAATGACTGTGTTTTTAAAAATGAATAGCACCCTGACAAGTAAGACTTAAACCTATCCAAATCTAAATCAGTCAGCCCTGCTAAAATCTTCAAATACTTAAGAGGCAGCTGCTAGCCTAAGGTGTAAAAAGTGCTGTGAGGATTGAAAAGTTACTTTGCATTTTGCTCACATAACAGTTTTGTCCTTGTGTTAAGAATAAGTAAGTGATTATGCTGCCCTTGTGTCTTTTACTTAACCTCTATTAGCACTGCATATAGTAAAATATTAATGTGTTAAATAAACATTACTCCTTTGAAAAACAAATTAGATCTCAAATAGTATGTAAAGAACTGGCTGAGCTCTTCCTTCCTGGTGATATTCAGTACAGATGTCTCCTTTTTCTAACTGAGTAGCATTTGCTGATTTTCATTTCCTTATTTGTAAGTATTCATCAAACAGATGGACCAATAATTTTCAGATCCCTGGACTGTTTGTAATGTGTTTGCTTCCTCTGTTTACTATTTGTGGTGTGATTAAGTCATATGATATTGTTTCTGCTTCCTGCTTCAAATATTTTTAAAACTGGATGTTTGGTAAATAACAAATATGTGTGTTGTATGTATGTGGTTATTAGAGCTAAGTGAAGTTGATTTTTTTTTCTTGCTTGAAATGAAAAACCAAAGAACAATTGTTCAGGTCAAACAAAATGTTTTGAATGCCAATTCCAAATGAGATTCCTGAAATGGATTGTTCTGAAAACGTCAAAACACCGTGTTTTGACATTTCAAAAAATTTTTACTGAAAAAGAACATGCATTTTGGTTGATTATTTTTCACCAAAAAAAAATCACCCAACTCCAGTAGTTATTAACATTAAAATATCTGAAACTATTGGAAATATTTTCTAGGATACCCCACAGTTGTCCATATGCTAAAGAAGAATATAACTGCATGGATCATAGCAAACCAACCTTGATGCAATTTTTTATGAAAGGTTCTTTTTAAACTATTCAGCCAGGTTTAAGTATGAGGAACCATAAGTGGACTGCAGAGCTAAGCAGAGTTGGGGATGAGAGACAACGTTCAAATCTGGGACCAAAGTTCTCCAAATTTTTGAAGTGAATTGATCCAGGACATCGCTTCAAACCCAATTACCCATGCTGCAACCCTGCAAGTGTATCCTAATTAATGAGCATAATATCATGCCTGCAAATTATGAAAATCAGGAAATCATATGCATGGATATGATGTCACACTTGAAAAATGACTGCAAACCAATCAATGCCCCATAGTCTCAGCTTATTTAAAATGCACCATTTATTTTTAATAATTTCTGCATGTATTTATTTTTCATTTATGGTAGCACCCATTATGTGCTTTCCAAATACTCAAGAAAAGACCCTTCCTGCTCTGAGAGCCCACAGTCTAGGGCAGACAGACAAGTAAACATATTAGATGAAGATGAACAACAATAGGCAACTTACATTTAAGTCAACTCCATGCACTGTAGACAGCACAGTAGAAGTGGTTCCTTCTAGGGGGACTTAAATGGGCAGAATCTCAAAGCACTTGCTTGGGTGGTTTATGTTGTCATCAGATGACATCGGATGCATTCTGATGAAGTGAGCTGTAGCTCACGAAAGCTTATGCTCAAATAAATTGGTTAGTCTCTAAGGTGCCACAAGTACTCCTGTTCTTTTTGTGAATACAGACTAACACGGCTGCTACTCTGAAACCTATAGATATCTGTGTGATTTTCAAAAGTGCCTGGGCATATTATTTCCATGGAGGGGAATTAGGCACCTAGGCAGTTTTGAAAGTCCCACTAGGTGTTTACTTGCATCTCTAGGTCCCTAAATACCTTTATAAATCTGAGTCTCTGTGCCCAATCTGCTCTCAGTGACTTCAGTGTTGCAAAAGCAGGCCCTCTCTGCCTCAGTTTTCCAATCAATAAAACTGGGAGAGTAATATTAACGTGCTTTGGAAATAGGTTTGATTAACATTGTTAAGTGCTTTGAGATCTTCACATGGACGTCACTAGAAAAGTGCAGAGCATTACCATATGCAGCAAATACGATATTCCTTTGAAAGTCAGTGGGGTAAACAATATTAAATATTGAAATGCTTTTAGTATTGTTTTGTAAAGAATAAATTAAATTGAATCATACTTTTAAAAATAAAAATTAAAAGACTACTGTCTACAGAAATTCTAAGGCGAGGCAAAGAACTATTCTGCAATCAAATATAGTTAGGGAGAGATATTTTATTTGCATTTCTGACTGCTTCTTTTCATGAATTTCATGTTTGAAGGAAAGTGAATCTATCAGGATTAGAATCTAATTATAAACTCAATTTAAATGGTCTCTCTCTTTCAGTTCATCCAGTTTTTATTGAGTTTTAGAATACAAGAATCATGTGTGAAAAAGGGTAAAAATGGATAATTATACACACACTTATTTTAAAAAATATAGTAACAATAGCAGTGATAACATGAAAAGTACCCTGACGCTATTTTATAGTAAGTGTCAGAGGATTAAAATCAATGACAAAAACATGTCTATTTAACATTATAGATACTTATGAAGAGGTACTGTAAGTTTATGTTTTAAGTAAGTTATATTCATAAAGTTAAATCTAACTATAATAAAAGACAAATTAGAGATGAAGGACCCTTTTTGAGGCACTATTTTAAGTTGATATTGGTTTTGTGTAGTTTTTTTGGAATAGTAGAACATATAATTAAAAATTTGGTGTTACTTTTCAGTTTGCTGGGTAAGATGTTACGGGCCAGATTCTCTGCTCTACTCTGTCCTCTTTGTGTCACTGTAGATGTGCAGAGGGAATGAAATTTGCCTCTTTGTTCCCCTTATTGGGATTTGCATATAATCTAGTGATCACTGTGTTTTACAGGTGCCCCATCTCCAGAGGATATGGATATAGTACAGCCTCGCTAGACAACTACACTTATGTGATGGTTGGATTAGAAGGCCGGGAGGAGGCATGACCAGAGTAAAAACATACTGCTTATTCTCAACTGGTGGATGGTGCTTTGAGGACCATTACCCCCAGACTGGTTTAATGTGCACCGTGAGGAGGCCAGACAGAGACTCAGGTAAGTGTAACTGGTTCCTTGACAAACCCCGCCATTTCTGCAAAGTGGGAACTCAGTACAGCAGAAAATCTGGCAACGTGCCCAGTGAAAAATATATAGGACTCCTACAAACACAAAGCCGTATATCAGAGCATGAGGAATCCCACAGTTTTCAGTTGTAGGAAGGGGAATACATTTATAAAGTGGCTGGCGGGGGTGGGGGGGGAAGAGGATAAAGTTCCAAAGTATATAAATCCCGCAATATATATGCAGAATGGAAAAAAAGAAATTGAAGATAAAACTGTAATCAAGGATTCCAGGATGCAGTTGCAAACCAATAACTAGGTGTTATATGAGTGTATCAAAGAAGTCTATCTTTGATCAAAATTAGGTATCAGATTCAAAGAAAGAACAAAATCAATGAAAGATGTAGAAATATCAGCAATGAACATGACAATGTATGAATACAAAGGGATGCAAATGTAATAATGTGCTATAACAACTTGTTAAGTAAAGCATAAGGGACATAGGGGTAAGTAAATGCACATTCAAAATACTTTTTCATTAGGTAACAAAATAACATTTAAAGTATGACACAGACATAAAGTATAATGCAGTATGTCACACAGACATAAAATAGAAGCCAAAGCTGCCTGGTCAGTTTAAAGCATGGGAGAATAATTTAAACAACTCAATCTCCCCCAAATATGCAGTGGCTATTCTGCACAAACAGTGCATCTTTGGATTTACAGTGATTTTATGGGGGCATGATCCAGCTAAGGGAAGTGGAATAGAAGACTGGCACTCTATGGGTGTGTCTACACTACCATCAGGGGAGTAATTGTTACATATGTAGACATACCTGAGTTGGCTTTAATCTAGCTCAGGGGTTCTCAAACTGGGGGTCGGGACCCCTCATGGGGTCGTGAGGTTATTACTGGGGGGTCACGAGCTGTCAGCTTCCATCCCAAATCCTGCTTTGCCTCCAGCATTTATAATCGTGTTAAATATATAAAAAAGTGTTTTAAATTCATAAGGGAGGTCACACTCAGAGGCTTGCTATGTGAAAGGGATCACCAGTATGAAACTTTGAGAATTACAGATCTAGCTAGCTTGCATACCACTAGCAGTGAAGCTGCAGCAGCATGGACTTCAGCATGTCCAAGGGTCCTTGGAGAGCTTATACAGCCCATGCTGGAACCTGTGCTCCTGGCACACTGACAGACACCGGTCGTCGGCAGGTGGGATCAAACCTGAGACCTCTGGAGCTTACTGCATGAGCCTCTACTGGCTGTTAGCTAAGGCTGTAGAGCAAACTCATTCATCTCTCTCTCTCTCTAAGTGGTCTCAGTGCCACTAGATGGGACAGAGCACCACACCTAGGAGGTGTATGGGTCACACAGCTTCACTGCTATCAGTACCTGAGCTAGCTAGATTAAAGCTAGCCCACATATGTGTACACATGCTGCAATCACACACCCAATTGCAGTGTAGACCTACTCTAAGTAGCATTATTGTCCTACCTGCCACGGAAATTCCTTCATAAATTCCTATAGAAGTCGTTGACACCGCAGTCAATATTAACTGGAGAAGAGCCAACTGAAGTATTAATCAGAAGAAAGGTCTAAGGATGGGGCTGGCTTTGTGTTGGGGGTACGTAGTCATCACCTTATCACTACTGTCTGCATCCCAATATAGGAGAATTAATCTCTCATAGAATCATAGAATATCAGGGTTGGAAGGGACCGCAGGAAGTCATCTAGTCCAACCCCGCTCAAAGCAGGACCAATCCCCAATTAAATCATCCCAGCCAGGGCTTTGTCAAGCCTGACCTTAAAAACATTTAAGGAAGGGGATTCCACCACCTCCCTAGGTAACGCATTCCAGTGTTTCACCACCCTCCTAGTGAAAAAGTTTTTCCTAATATCCAACCTAAACCTCCCCCACTGCAACTTGAGACCATTACTCCTTGTCCTGTCCTCTTCTACCACTGAGAATAGTCTAGAACCATCCTCTCTGGGAACCACCTCTCAGGTAGTTGAAAGCAGCTATCAAATCCCCCCTCATTCTTCTCTTCTGCAGACTAAACAATCCCAGTTCCCTCAGCCTCTCCTCATAAGTCATGTGTTCCAGACTCCTAATCATTTTTGTTGCCCGTCGCTGGACTCTCTCTAATTTATCCACATCCTTCTTGTAGTGCGGGGCCCAAAACTGGACACAGTACTCCAGATGAGGCCTCACCAGTGTCGAATAGAGGGGAACGATCACGTCCCTCGATCTGCTTGCTATGCCCCTACTTATACATCCCAAAATGCCATTGGCCTTCTTGGCAACAAGAGCACACTGCTGACTCATATCCAGCTTCTCGTCCACTGTCACCCCTAAGTCCTTTTCCGCAGAACTGCTGCCTAGCCATTCGGTCCCTAGTCTGTAGCTGTGCATTGGGTTCTTCTGTCCTAAGTGCAGGACCCTGCACTTATCCTTATTGAACCTCATGAGATTTCTTTTGACCCAATCCTCCAATTTGTCTAGGTCCCTCTGAATCCTATCCCTGCCCTCCAGCGTATCAACCACTCCTTCCAGTTTAGTATCATCCGCAAATTTGCTAAGAGTGCAATCCACGCCATCCTCCAGATCATTTATGAAGATATTGAACAAAACCGGCCCCAGGACCGACCCCTGGGGCACTCCACTTGACACCGGCTGCCAACTAGACATGGAGCCATTGATCACTACCCGTTGAGCCCGACAATCTAGCCAACTTTTTACCCACCTTATAGTGCATTCATCCAGCCCGTACTTCTTTAACTTGCTGACAAGAATACTGTGGGAGACCGTGTCAAAAGCTTTGCTAAAGTCAAGAAACAATACATCCACTGCTTTCCCTTCATCCACAGAACCAGTAATCTCATCATAGAAGGCAATTAGATTAGTCAGGCATGACCTTCCCTTGGTGAATCCATGCTGGCTGTTCCTGATCACTTTCCTCTCATGTAAGTGCTTCAGGATTGATTCCTTGAGGACCTACTCCATGATTTTTCCGGGAACTGAGGTGACGCTGACTGGCCTGTAGTTCCCAGGATCCTCCTTCTTCCCTTTTTTAAAGATTGGCACTACATTAGCCTTTTTCCAGTCCTCCAGGACTTCCCCCGTTCGCCATGAGTTTTCAAAGATAATGGCCAATGGCTCTGCAATCACAGCCGCCAATTCCTTTAGCACTCTCGGATGCAACTCGTCCAGCCCCATGGATTTGTGCACGTCCAGCTTTTCTAAATAGTCCCTAACCACCTCTTTCTCCACAGAGGGCTGGCCATCTACTCCCCATGTTGTGATGCCCAGCGCAGCAGTCTGGGAGCTCTCCTTGTTAGTGAAGACAGAGGCAAAAAAAGCATTGAGCACATTAGCTTTTTCCACATCCTCTGTCACTAGGTTGCCTCCCTCATTCAGTAAGGGGCCCACACTTTCCTTGGCTTTCTTCTTGTTGCCAACATACCTGAAGAAACCCTTCTTGTTACTCTTGACATCTCTTGCTAGCTGCAGCTCCAGGTGCGATTTGGCCCTCCTAATTTCATTCCTACATGCCCGAGCAATATTTTTATACTCTTCCCTGGTCATATGTCCAACCTTCCACTTCTTGTGAGCTTCTTTTTTATATTTAAGATCCGCTAGGATTTCACTGTTAAGCCAAGCTGGTCACCTGCCATATTTACTATTCTTTCAACTCATCGGGATGGTTTGTCCCTGTAACCTCAACAGGGATTCCTTGAAATACAGCCAGCTCTCCTGGACTCCTTTCCCCTTCATGTTAGTCCCCCAGGGGATCCTACCCATCCGTTCCCTGAGGGAGTCGAAGTCTGCTTTCCTGAAGTCCAGGGTCTCTATTCTGCTGCTTACATTTCTTCCCTGTGTCAGGATCCTGAACTCGACCAACTCATGGTCACTGCCTCCCAGATTCCCATCCACTTTTGCTTCCCCTACTAATTCTTCCCTGTTTGTGAGCAGCAGGTCAAGAAAAGCTCCCCACCTAGTTGGCTCCTCTAGCACTTGCACCAGGAAGTTGTCCCCTACATTTTCCAAAAACTTCCTGGATTGTCTGTGCACCGCTGTAGTGCTCTCCCAGCAGATATCAGGATGATTAAAGTCGCCCATGAGAACCAGGGTGTGCGATCTAGTAGCTTCTGCGAGTTGCCGGAAGAAAGCCTCATCCACCTCATCCCCCTGGTCTGGTGGTCTATAGCAGACTCCCACCACTACATCACTCTTGTTGCTCACGCTTCTAAACTTAATCCAGAGACACTCAGGTTTTTCTGCAGTTTCGTACCGGAGCTCTGAGCAGTCATACTGCTCCCTTACATACAGTGCTACTCCCCCACCTTTTCTGCCCTGGCTGTCCTTCCTGAACAGTTTATAACCATCCATGACAGTACTCCAGTCATGTGAGTTATCCCACCAAGTCTCTGTTATTCCAATCACATCATAATTATTTGCCTTTACCAGGACCTCCGGTTCTCCCTGCTTGTTTCCAAGGCTTTGTGCATTTGTATATAGGCACTTGAGATAACCTGCTGATCACCCCTCATTCTCAGTATGAGGTAGGAGCGCTCCCCTCACAGATGTTCCTGCCTGTGCTTCCTCCCGGTATCCTGCTTGCCCACTTACCTCAGGGCTTTGCTCTCCTTCCCCCGGTGAATCTAGTTTAAAGCCCTCCTCACTAGGTTAGCCAGCCTGCTCGCAAAGATGCTCTTCCCTCTCTTGGTTAGGTGGAGCCCGTCTCTGTCCAGCACTCCTCCTTCATGGAACACCATCCCATGGTCAAAGAATCCAAAGCCTTCTCTCCGACACCACCTGCGTAGCCATTCGTTGACTTCCACGATTCGACGGTCCCTACCCCAGCCTTTTCCTTCCACGGGGAGGATGGACGAGAACACCACTTGTGCCTCAAACTCCTTTATCCTTCTTCCCAGAGCCACGTAGTCCGCAGTGATCTGCTCAAGGTCATTCTTGGCAGTATCATTGGTGCCCACGTGGAGAAGCAGGAAGGGTTAGCGATCTGAGGGCTTTATGAGTCTCGGCAGTCTCTCCATCACATCGCGAATCTTAGCCCCTGGCAAGCAGCAGACTTCTCTTTTTTCCCGGTCAAGGTGGTAGATAGATGACTCAGTCCCCCTGAGGAGAGAGTCCCCGACCACCACCACCCGCCTCCTTCTCTTGGGAGTGGTGGTCGTGGAACCCCCAACCTCAGGACAGCGCATCTCATGCCTTCCAACCAGCGGAGTCTCCTTCTGCTTTCTCCCCCCAGACATATCATCTGGGCCACTCCCCACAATGGTACCTGTGGAGAGAACATGAAAACAGTTACTTACCTGTGTCTGCGTTGCTGGTACTCGGACATTCCCCCTTCTTCTTCTGGAGGTCACATGTTGCCAAGCTTCTTCACTGGCCTCTTGGCTCCGCTGTGCAACCTGCTCTAAATCTTTAGAGCTTTGTGCCCATAGAAGCATATCCTGACTTTTGTCCAGGAAATCCTCAGATTCTCGTATGCAACGCAGGGTCGATATCTGTTGCTCCAGACCTTCAATCTTCTCTTCCAATCTGGATACTCTCAAGCTGTGAACTTTCATCACATCAGGAAACACTCACCGTTTCTGTTCAAGAAATACAACTTTTTATTCTGCTCTTTATGCCCAAAACACTGTGTCAGTTAAATGCTGAAAAATATCGGTGAGTTAAGGCCTGACACTTATTCATAGATTGGGGATCCAATTATATTGGTTACCTGCAACTGAGAAACAGTGAACACTGCATCCCAAATACTTTTTATTTACTCAGAGGTGGGTCATTTTTTTCAAAACAATATTAAACCCAATAATTTTGCGATGTTCAAGACTGACTTCACAGCTGCAGTTTGCTAGTGCTAATACCTAACACTTGGAGGAGTCTGGATTTTGTATGTCTCCCCTAATCCCTCACCGACCCAGGTTTTACTTTTCCAATAGTGCATTGTTCTTCATGAGAGCAAGCAAAACAACTTTCCATAAAGCTATTTCACTTTTCAGCTTCTCTTGAGTGAGTTACTTACAGTTGTAAATTTTCCTAGATTAAATCAAAGGTTCCCTCCAGCCTATAGAGGTCAAGGGTCAAGGGTCAAAGGCAGTCACTTACAGTTTGTCCTCCACACCAGCTATAGTGGCAAGAAATATTTTAAGTTCCCAAAACAGTTCAGCAAAATAACACCCCCCAAAGAAACACATTTAGTGAGGGGTTTGCTCAACTGATCCGGATGACTAGCTAACAGTATCGCAACAAGGCAGAATGCCTAGTTAGACAGAGATGTAAGTATGTTGGTTCAACAAATGGACGTCTACAGAATAGAACTCCCAACACACACTGAAAACTGTGACCCAGGAATTTTTTTGCACCAATTAACAGAGATCATAGGGGAGCATAATGTTTTACAGGGCTCCCTGGGACAAGTATGCAGAACAATTTACCAAAGAGTGGTAGGTCAGGTCTTTACCTCTGATCATCATAGTCATTGTGAAATATATGTATGGATAATATTTAAGAAGTTATGTATCTATATTGGAAATTGTATGCTTAAAGACTTGAAATTAAAGGCAGATCCCCAGGAAGTGACATGTCTGACAGGTTTTGTTCAGGGAAGGGAAAGTAGATGCTTATATCCTGGTCTGGTCATTGTGTATCTCTATTTGCATATTCTAGATTGTGAAATCAATAAGAGAATGCTGTATCTACAGGAAGGGACACATTGCAGGAGGGTGTCCAGTTTATGAATAAAGATCAAAGGAGTGTTTTGATATATCTGGGATTGGAAGGAGACTGACAGTATCCTTTACTTAGGGGGCAAGCTGGCGGTGTATTTTGTCTCATGAAAAAAAGATCACAGCCACATCTGGCTGAAAAATGCCAGAAAGACTTTGGGGTGAGCTTTGCTTCACTAAACATAACAACATCTAGTAAAATAGTCTAGGTTCTAGAATGCATGTTGTGGTTTTATTGTATATGTAACCATTTGCTGCCAATATTTCTACTTGCTATCATTTGAATTTCTCCTCTTTGTTAAATGTTTGCTGGTTTTCGTAATAAACATATCTAAGTGTTGTGTGTTAAATGGGGTGGTGACATGAGGTGATGCTGGTAAGATGACATTTACTGTTTCTTTGGGAGCAGTGAATCTGTCAAGACTGGGAGTGCCTAGTGGAACAAGGACTGGACACCTCAGGGAGATGCTCAGGTGGCTCAGGGGTTGGAATGTGCCTATCACTAACCTGCAGAGAGACAGTAGAGACTGTAGAGGTTGAGAGGGGAGCACTTGTTTTACCCATAGCTTGTGGAATCAGGGAGCTGACCCACTGGCAGGCACAGGCAAGGTGCCTCATGCTAAGGGCAGCTAGTAGCAGGTGCCTCACATACTCCCAGGAAGTATCACACAAAGTCTAACCAGCAGTCAGTCATAATATATCACATGCATATGCTGCTGCCCATCTAATCAGATTATATTTAACTTTTCTAGTTGCTCAAGGTCTTTCCAAGTTTTCAGTGTCATTTTCATGATATTGAGAATAGATTATCATTCATTTAAATCTTACAGTCCTTCCTTGAAGCAGAACATTTTTACATTAAAGATTGAGTATAGCCAGTTGCTTAGCTAATACACCCGGGGATGCTTTGGCCTAAAGTTTATTTTTTCTTTAATAACTTAACACAACTGAGACTTGAAACTATTTAGAGGAGGAGGAGGAATATTAGAGAGACACATACTATCTTTGAATCTAAAACATACATCTAATCCAATCCAGGGGGATTGAGTAAAATATATTGCCCTAGATGTCTAAAAGTTCTTTTGAAGGACAGGTGTTAGCCGCCATGCTCAACTACATTCTTAATGTTTCCTGGTCAAAATAACTTTAATATCAGGTTCCCATGCTTTTCCAGTCTCCACATTCCAAGCACTGGTTATTTTATGCCATCATCTTTAATTAAAATAGATTTTATATTTACATATCAAATAGTGATCTCCCCTGATTTTGAAGAAAATTTTCCAACCAGCTCTGATGATTTTCTGTTGGCCTGGTGGTGGTGCTAGCATTTTCTAACACTAAGGATTACATGTAGAAAGGGAGTTGCTCACAGGGGCTAGAAAGGCTATTGGGATATTTCTACTAATTTTGCCAAGTCTCACACTTTTATTATATTTAGTGCAGGTGTCAGAGAGGCTGCTTCTAGTAAAGATGACCACCAAATTCCGTTGTTCTAATTTAGATTGATGTCAAGACTGCTTCCAAGTCTTCACACCCTGAACTCTAATATGCTTATCTATATGGAGAATAAGGCTATGGCTACGCTGGCATGCATACCTGACTACTGAATTGTGCTTGTACTCATGCGTGCTTCCCCTATCCAGACCTGAGAGTCCACAAGTGCTTTGCTGGACACAGGTATAATGCTCTGTACACACACATACTGGTGTTCCCACTGTAGCAGTAGGTATGTGACATTAGTGCTACCGTTTCTCAGGTGGCATCTAAGGGTTCTATGTGTCACAGAGAGATGGTCTAGGAACTGCTTTGTTGTGTGGTGTTGCTTCTGTCCCCCCGCAGTCACACTTGCTGATCACATCACCCACTCTCTGTTGTTCTCTGCAAAACTGGGTCAAAAACATGGAGCAATGGGATGGTGATCTGGTCATGCTCCTGCTCCTTATGGAGGGTTGATTGTGCAGTTCCATAAGTGCTCAGAGAAATGCTGGATAGAATTTGGGTATAATTTGTTTGATGCATCAAAGACGGATGACTTTAAGACTCAATGACAATTTATTCAGGTCACATTGGACAGATATGTTGAGTGCTGGTATTCCACGGTATGTTCTTTGGTGGACTGCTGGTGCAGGAGGACCAGCACAGTGTGGTTGGATCACGTGATTTTGGAAATCTGGGATGCCTAGCAGTGACTTCAGAACTTCTGCATGAGAAAACAGGCCTTCGGGGAGCTGTACAAGGAGCTGGCAACAGCCCTTTAGCATCAGAACACTCAATTTAGGGAACCAACACCAGTTCAGATGTGGGTTCCTATTGCCTACGGAAGCTGGTTACCAGACAGCTATAGGTCCATTGCAAACCATTTGGAAAGTCTACTGTTGGAGTTATGGATGTTCAGATTTGTGAGGCGGTTGGCATAAGAAAAGTTCCAGAAATAATAGTTGTTTTTCAGAGGATGGGGTTTCCAAACTGTGCTGGGGCCACTGAGAGCACTCATAATCCAATGCTTTGGCCAGCACAAGGGGCAAGTGAGTATGTGAACTTGTTCCACAAGGGTTAATGGACTATAGAGGCAGATTAATGAATGCTAATGTGGGGAAACATTGGACAGGTTCATCACACCATGGGTGCTGAGTAGATCAGGATTGTACTTGAAGGGGGAATAAGGGACTTTATTTCCCAGGAACAATATTGTTCTGAGTATTATAGCTATGCCAACTTGTTATTTTGGAACAATTTGGATGTTTTGATTATTCCTGGAAAAAGATAATTCAACTTCAAGCTAAGTGCCTGCAGAATGGTCGTGGAATACATGTCTGGTAGACTGAGAGCTTGTTGATGCAGCTTACACACTTGTCGAGATTGCAATGTGACAAATGTTTTTTGTATGGTCATCTCTTGTGCCACACTACACAACATTTGTGAGGGCAAAGGGGAGAATGTTTTCATCCCAACTGGATTCAGCACAAGTCTGGTTTGCAAAATCTGTACAGGCAGCAGGATCTCACCCATGTGCATACTGGTCCAGCAGGCAAGGGAAATTAGAGATTCCGTATGTACACAGGAGGGAGGCAGAAGAAGACATCTGCCCTTTGCTTCTTCTAAGGGACACCTTCACGTACTGTAAAGCTACTTGAAATGTATATGGAGGAACATTTGTACATATGGAGCAGAGCTGCATAGCTTTGTGTGGGTTTTGGTCCTCTTTGATATGCTGAAGATCATAAGTCATTCTTGTGTTGTGTGACATTACACACATTGAAGGAAATTATAACAGGACATATCATTGTATGGGGTTGGGTTTCTGCTCTGGAGGGTGGTGGCCAAATCATGATGTGGTCTTTGTTCAGTGTTTTTCTCCTCACTATTCACATTTCTTTTTAAACCTCTGTTACCGGGAACATGTAAATGTTTTAAACAAGATTATGATGGTTTGCTAAGCAGGAGAAAGACGAGTATTGCAGCCATTGTGTTTTCTGATTTTTTTTTTTTTATTGTCAGCAGTGTCTAGTGCAATTAATAGTTGTTAGAGATCACTAATCCCTGGTCTACTTGACACTGCTTAAGTAGGATTGAAACTGCTTGAGCTGCTGATTTCTATAAAGGGTACTGGAAGACACTGTTTTTGCTTGGTTTATTATTGTTCTTGGTTTTTAATTTTAAACATGTTCAATAAAGCCTTGAAGACATTAACCCCTTGTCTGTCTTTTAGACATATGCTGTGTTGAAAGTTAGTAAAAGAACATAATACATATGCTGCATTTCCCCCCTCTCTCACGTCTATCCATAGAACTTTAGATATTACTGAACCTTGTGGAATGGGGGTAGTGGTGGGAGACTAAAATATATCCACTATCATGACACCCCATTTGTGCACCCCATTTGCTTACATGCAGTAGGAAACTTGGGGCCTATTCTCGAACCAATAAACACCTTCAGTTCATTATACTTGGGAAGGAGGAGCCACACACAGTTGAAAAAAGCATAACACTTATTAAAAGTATGAGGTGGAAGGTATTATGGAAATACTTTGAAAACAGAACAAATTTTTTTAAAATATTAACTATTCACAATTGAAAACGCTGCACACAGGTGAATGTCTTTGCATCGATCTCCTTCCCCTCATCATCAGAAGGGGTGAACCACAGGGGGAAGTGATTCTTGATGAGAATTGGGACTTCTTCTGAAAGGAGCCACAGCGTCCGATACGTGGTGGTGGTGGTCTGGAACTCCTGCAGGCTTAAAGTTTTCTTTCTGCTTGGTTGGGGGATCACTAGCACAAGATCTACAAGTTCAGTGCATGCTTGGTAGCAACCAGAAGAGGAGAAGGAGGCAACAGTGGATGGGTTGGTTCTGGCCAGTTGATAAGTGTCTCCTCCTGCTGAAAAGATGACTCCTTCCTTGCCCGGAGGAACTCCACTTGCTCCTGGTGTCTACTGTCTATCCTGAGAGTAGACACCAGGGCTTTTTGGCAGCTTCTCTAGGGCCCTTCTCCATCTACCCCTGCCCACTCTGGGGTGCTCCTCCTACCCTCATGGTAGCATGATTTCTACCAACGGAGCTGAAAGTCCAGCCAATGGAAAGAGAAAGCAACCATTATAATTTTAGCCTTTGGAACAAGCTGTGAAATTACATGACATGGCATAACTTCGCTGTGCTCTCTCTAACTGTTTCTTAGGGAAACAACTGTAAGTTTTCTGCAGCTGTGTTCCCTTCCCCATTCAGGAGCTTCCCCCAACTGCCTTACTTCACGTGCGTTCCATGTGGCTCTGTGTAGTGGGGCGGTTGCCCCACTCCTGCAGAACAGGGGTTAAAAGCAGCCAAGCTAGGCCCTTATAAGAGAGCTGGGGGCCAGGAGCTGAAGGAGTCTCACTCTAGCCCTGGCATGGGAAGGGCTAGCTGCCTGGGAGCAAGGTACCTGAAGCAGAGCAGTGCTGGGGAAGGGCAAAGGGAGCTGGGGAGCTCCAGCCTGGTAAACCCACAGGCTGCAGGCCTTGTTGAAGGCGTATGAAAGGTACTGGGGCTGCAGAGGGGCAGCCTGGGGATAGGGAAAGGCAGCAGGTCCTACCCCCTTGCCAGTGATGAGAGCCATTACAGACTGCAGTCTGCCCCAGGGAAAGTGGGCTGGATGACAACTGTCAGTAGCCACTGAGGCAAGGTTGGGATAGAGGGTTGGGGGTTCTCCTGGGAGGGGAGACCCAGAGTGGGAGGGTACTGCTGGGCCAGAATCCTGAGGTAAAGGGGCACCAGGGTCTGGGAGGGACACGGGCCAGCAGCAGGTGAGACACCAGCCGGCAGAGGGCACTCCGAAAGCTGGAAAGAGCTAATTCCCAAGATGACCAGCAGGAGGCACCACACCAGTGTGTCATTGCTTCGCTACAGTCTGGTTTGTACAAGGAAGGGAAAATTCAGCTTTCACTTACTCCCTTCCCCCCACCAAAGTGTGCAAATTTCCAAGACAGAAAAGAGTGCTATCAGTAAGTGTTCTTAAGTTTTCTACAACCATGTTCCCTTCCCCATCAGGGTCCTTTCCCAACCCCTACTTCCTCCCCCTCCATCCCATTCTTCCCATGTCAAGTTGTATGAGAGATACTGTATGTGCTAGGAGAGCTGGGTAATGTGCAAATACAATCTTTGGAGGTCTCCTGAGTTTCTTAGAGTAGCTTTTAGATTTCCTCAATCCCAATCTTTCCTCTTCACTGTGACTCCAAGGAAGGTATGAATGACTGGCCCCCGATTTAAAATCAAAAGCTTTGTTCAAACTGGTATAGGCTGTGCAAACAATTGTGGATCATTGTCTGGCATCAATGTGTCTCATTTCTTGTTGCTCAAGGAAGAATCTGACTTTCTGAATGTGACAGTGAGTGTTTTCTCCATTATGGTTGCTAGAATATATCAAGAATTGTCACAAGGTGATTTGTATTCTCCTTCCAGAAGAACAGATTCACTGTCTCAGGCTGCCAAGGTCTCTGTTCCATCAGTGCTTTTCTCAGAGTTTGCAGTTTTCATCATATTATTAAAATTTTTGTAATTTTTAAAATTTTGAACTGACACCAATCCACCAGTGACTGAAGAGCCCCAGGTATTGCACTTCTTTATGCCCTTATGAATTTTCAATAGCAACTGCACCAGCAGACTGTGACTTTTAATCAGTGTTACATCCTCAGTACACTTTCTAATATGGTTACATTCCTAGCAATGAGAAATCAGCTCCAGAGATAGCTCTGTCCTATGTCCCCAGACTGTTTTACAAGGTTGGAGTCCCAAGTCTATGTGTACTTTTCAAACTGCCAGTATTTGTTGTGATTGGGTGGTAGATTTTGCTATGATCACTGTCAGACGCAACATACTGTTGGATGTGTTTGTTGCACTAATACTCCTCTGATATTGATTGCTTAAATGAGGACCTGGAAAGGGTATTTGCTGCTGTTAGCATCATTTAGGCTCATTTTGCATCTTTGTAGTAATGTGTCTGAAGTGAAATCTTTGTGTTATGGGCAGAAGTTCATCTAACTTTTGTCATTAACAAAGATGTATTGTCTATTTTTATAGTGAGCTTCCTGCTCATCAGCCAAGTGTAAAAGCATGAATATGTCCATGTCATTGCAAATGCTTTCTTTTCCCAAAGTACATGTATCACTGCTCTACTTCTGTTAGGTCTCAACAAATGAAGTCAACGGTTTGCCATTCTTACTGAAGATTTAGAAAAGCTGCCCTAGATCACATTATGAAACATCTGTCCCTTTCACCTTCTGCCCTTTGGTCCCATATCATATCAGGGAAATATTTGGAAATACTTTTACTCCTGAAATATTTTTGAGTATTGGAAGGTCAGTGGTCCCTTAGTTCTTATTTAGATCAGGGTTAAGCACTGAATTTGATTTGCAGACTTTTTTTCCCCAGTGACCAGGTGCTGAAAATCTCTCAAAATAGCATGGCAGAAGCTCCTTTGATATCACTTATAAATTTTTCTATACACCAGTAGTACATCATCAGCATTGTGGTTTTGTTAGCAAAGACTTCAGCATTATTCTGAGCACTGCATAAAGATCAGAACTTCTGCTACAGGAGGGCAGTTATATTGCAATAAGCTATCTGATCCATGGACAGTTCTGGCCTCTGCCCACAAAGTCCTTGTAAACTCTGATAAATTAAAAACAGATATCCTCTAGCTTTGGAGCTGTTATTATTTAGGATAAATCAGGTAGTGGTTGCTGGGTCATTCTCCTCAGAAGAGTCCATATATACTTCTATGTCTTTCAAAGTCCTTTTCCTTTGTTGATATCTTTAATGGAGCTCTAGCTAGTGCCTTTCATCTTCTTAGGATCTTTCTTGGCACTTATTGTTTTGTAGGTCAAGGGCAGGTGGTGAAGGTGATATCTTTTGGATTCTATTCCATTCTTCCAATGGTTCTGATCCAGGAAGGATCAGCAAAAGATTGTGGTTTGATGAACTCAATAGCTAGCACTTATATCTAAAGGTGTTCCCATGCCTGAGTTACTACACTTTTTTTTCTTTATCTTGAGTATATAGTCAAATGTTCACCATGCTGTCATTGTAGAAGTTACCATATATCAGTTCTGGCCCACGGCCATTACCACTGTTTGTGGTTTGGTAGAATATTGTAACAAACATAGAGAAATAGTAGAAGCTCTTTTAATTTCAAATATCCTTATCTTTGGTGATGGGAGTGCTCGCAAGTGATGTAATCTGAGCAAGCTGATGAACTTCCTGATTTCTGTGGTCATCTCCAGGATTCATCAAACTCCTGACATCTACAAACACATGTATCTTGGCTGCCTAAGGTTCAGGCCCATTCATGCTGATGATGGGTGTCATAAATTTTATTTTTAATTTTGCAGACTCATTTTTCCCCACAGTGAGATGGTCTTATTGAAACCCTCTCAGGTGAAGACAGCATATAACTGCAATGATTGCTAGGTCTGGGAATACTCTGGCACTATTGAACTGTTTGTTTCATTGCATACCAAATCTATATCACCACTTTTAATTTAGTAGTTCATATGCATGTGGGTATCAGGGGCCAGCCTACAGCAGATCCAATCTCCAGGCAACCCAATGAAAACAGCTAGCTCTGATACAAGCTTTCTTACTGACTGAGTCACCTGATAGGCTGCGGGAACCAGCTGGCTGATGTTTAAGCTTAGCAGCAACAGTCCAGTGGGCTGCTCAGTGTGCTCCTCACTTGCAGCTGTGGTTGGTCTTGTCCCAGCCTGTAACTGTCCCAACCCGAGCCTCAGCCTGTACCTGTTCCTGCCTCAGCATTCAGCTCCATCCTGGCTTCTGGCTCCCAGCTCTGACCCTCGGCTATGCCTCTCAGCTGTGACTCCAGTTACCCGCTCAGCTTCAGCTTTGGCTTCTGACTCCTAGGTCTGACTCCTTGGACACATGCTCTGACTGCAACTTCAGCTTACCTTTCAGCTGAAGCTTTGGCTTCGGACTCCCTGGGATGACTTTTGACTTCATTCCAGGATCTCACCCCGACTGGATTCAGCTCTATCTGGTAGGCTGAACTGTTGTTCCAACCATTAGGCCTGCTGACAACTCAGTCACTGACAGTTTGAACAGCCGAAAAAGATTGAGAAAGGGTGGGTAAGGGCCTGGACTGGACTTCAGATGGATTCTGTAATGACAGCCATGCCCTTTATGGACATTGTGGGAGTCCTGCAGACCCTCCAGGCCCCAGTTATGGCCCTCCAGGTACAAACTGCAGCCCTACAGCATCAAGCCTTCCTTCCCATATCGGCCACCCAGCATCTAGGGAGCCAGAGATTCCAGTGCTGGATAAGTTTAACAGGGACCATAGAAAGTTCTGCAGTTTCATGAACCGGTGGTGGCTCCTGTTCATACTATGGCCCCAATCATTCTCCTCTGACCAGGCCCAAGTAAAGACTTATTATTAGTCTACTAACTGGGGAAGCCCTGGCCAGGGCATCTCCACTCCTGGAGAATTCTGGCCTCCTGTTGGGGCAGTTCAAAGAGTTCATCTGAGCCATGGCAATTGTATTTAAGGATCCAAATCATATGCAGTCCACCAAGAGCACACTTTAGGGGCTACATCAGGGGGACAGGCCAATTGACAAGTTTGCCATTGAGTTCTGGTGACTGGCAGTAGACCCCAAATGGAATGAGGAGGCACAGGTCTACCACTTCCAACATGCCCTAAGTGAGGAAATCAAAGCTGAGTTGGCATGGGTGGAGCTGCCATCTGATGTTGGCACGTTGGTCAAGCTGTGTGTCAGTATGGACGACTGCCTGATTGAACATCACCTTTCCGCATTCTTATCACGGGGACCCAGGCAGATCAGCCAGAGAAGGGCTTGTGGTGTGCTTTGGATTTATGGCTGTATTATGGGGAACCTGGACACTATGCTGGGGGATGCCCTGCTAAGAACTAGGCTGTGTCTCAACCAGAAAGACTTGGTGCTTCAGTGCAAATAAGGGTGTCCGGGCTGACACTGTGTTCCCCTCCTCACTCCAGAGCCTTGCACCCCCCTTTGTTTACCAGTACCCTGGCTATGGATGAACACAGCATCCTCCAACTTCTCCTCGGGCTACAACATCCCACATTCCCACATGGCAGAGGTAGATCTGAGGGTGCTTGTGCACATAGGACTTTGTATATGAGTCAATTTAATACTGTTGCAAAAAAAGCAAACATCATTTGGGATGTATTAACAAGAGTCGTTTCAGAGTAACAGCCGTGTTAGTCTGTATTCGCAAAAAGAAAAGGAGTACTTGTGGCACCTTAGAGACTAACCAATTTATTTGAGCATAAGCTTTCATGAGCTACAGCTCACTTCATCGGATGCATATGCATCTGGAGAAAGTCCAGAGGAGTGCAACAAAAATTATGAACAATCTAGAAAACATGAAAGGAAAGACTGAAAAGATTGGTTTTGTTTTGTCTGGAGAATAGAAGACTTAGTGGGAACATAAGTCTTCAAGTATGTAAAAGATTATTAGAAAGAGTAGGGTGATAAATTGTTTTCTGTATCCACTGAACATAGGACAAGAAGTAATGAGCTTAAATTGCAGCTTTGGAGATTTAGGTTAGACATTAGGAAAAACATCCTAACTGTAAGGGAAGTTAAGCACTGGAACAAATTACTTAGGGAGGTTGTGGAATCTCCGTCATTGGAGGCTTCTAAGGCCTTGTCTACATTACACAGTTTTGTTGGCAAAGGTACCTTATGTACACACTGCAATGCTACTCTCCTGTTTTGCCGACGAAATAAAACCACCTTGACGACCGCAAATGCCCAGCCACATGAACTCTGTATGTAGGAGATAAAGTCTGGCTCTCCTCCAAACACCTCAGATACCCCTCTCCTTCGGTCATACTGCATCACCAGTACCAGGGACCATTTAAAATCTTGGAACAAATAAACCCTGTAGGCTCCATTTGCCAGAATCCTTGAAGGTTCATCCAGTTTTCCATGTCTTCCTTCTCAAACCCTATGAGAAGAATCCCTTTCCTGGATGCTTTTCTCCACCACCACCTGCCAGAGATGTCTAGAGCCAAGAGGAATATGAGATCTGGGAAATCCAAGACTCCAAATCATAGAATCATAGAATATCAGGGTTGGAAGGGACCTCAGGAGGTCATCTAGTCCAACCCCCTGATCAAAGCAGGACCAATCCCCAATTAAATCATCCCAGCCAGGGCTTTGTCAAGCCTGATCATAAAGACTTCTAAGGAAGGAGATTCCACCACTTCCCTAGGTAACATATTCCAGTGTTTCACCACCCTCCTAGTGAATTTATTTTTCCTAACATCCAACCTAAACCTCCCCCACTGCAACTTGAGACCATTACACCCTGTTCTGTCATGTGCTACCACTGAGAACAGTCTAGATCCATCCTCTTTGGAACCCCCTTTCAGGTAGTTGAAAGCAGCTATCAAATCCCCCCTCATTGTTCTCTTCTGCAGACTAAACAATCCCAGTTCCCTCAGCCTCTCCTCTTAACTCATGTGTTTCAGTCCCCTAATCATTCTTGTTGCCCTCCGCTGGACATTTTCCAATTTTTCCACATCCTTCCTGTAATGTGGGGCCCAAAACTGGACACAGTATTCCAGATGAGGCCTCACCAAAGTCGAATAGAGGGGAACGATCATGTCCCTTGATCTGCAGGCAATGCCCCTACTTATACATTCCAAAATGCCATTGGCCTTCTTGGCAGCAAGGGCACACTGTTGACTCAGATCCAGCTTCTCGTCCACTGTAACCCCTAGGTCCTTTTATGCAGAACTGCTGCCTAGCCATTCGGTCCCTAGTCTGTAGCGGTGCATGGGATTCTTCCGTCCTAAGTGCAGGACTCTGCACTTGTCCTTGATGAACCTTTTCAGATTTCTTTTGGCCCAATCCTCTGATTTGTATAGGGCCCTCTGTATCCTATCCCTACCCTCCAGCGTATCTACCTCTCCTCCCAGTTTAGTGTCATCTGCAAACTTCCTGAGGGTGCAATCCACACCATCCTCCAGATCATTAATGAAGATATTCAACAAAACCAGACTGAGTACCAATCCTTGGGGCACTCCACTTGCTACCGGCTGCCAGCTAGACATGGAGCCATTGATCACGACCCGTTGAGCCCAACAATCTAGCCAGCTTTCTATCCACCTTATAGTCCATTCATCCAGCCCATACTTCTTTAACTTGCTGGCATGAACACTGTGGGGGACCGTGTCAAAAGCTTTGCTAAAGTCAAGGAACAACATGTCCACTGCTTTCCCCTCATCCACAGAGCCAGTTATCTCGTCATAGAAGGCAATTAGATTAGTCAGGCATGACTTGCCCTTGGTGAATCCATGCTGACTGTTCCTGATCACTTTCCTCTCCTCTAAGTGCTTCAGAATTGATTCCTTGAGGACCTGCTCCATGATTTTTCCAGGGACTGAGGTGAGGCTGACTGACCTGTAGTTCCCAGGATCCTCCTTCTTCCCTTTTTTAAAGATGGGCACTACGTTAGCCTTTTTCCAGTCATCCGGGACCTCCCCCAATTGCCATGAGTTTTCAAAGATAATGGCCAATGGCTCTGCAGTCACATCTGGCAACTCCTTTAGCACTCTCGGATGCAGCACATCTGGTGCCATGGACTTGTGCTCGTCCAGTTTTTCTAAATAGTCCCAAACCACTTCTTTCTTCACAGAGAGCTGGTCACCTCCTCCCCATGCTGTAAGAAGAAAAGGAGTACTTGTGGCACCTTAGAGACTAACCAATTTATTTAAGCATAAGCTTTCATGAGCTACAGCTCACTTCATCGGGTGCATTCAGTGGAAAATACACTGAGGAGATTTATATACACACACAACATGAAAAAAATGGGTGTTTATCATGCATACTGTAAGGAGAGTGATCACTTAAGATGAGCTATTACCAGCAGCTGCTGAGAGTTGTGGGGGGGGAGAAAACCTTTTGTAGTGATAATCAAGGGGGGCCATTTCCAGCAGTTAACAAGAACATCTGAGGAACAGTGGAGGGGGTTCTAGCAAACCTAACATGGAATGTCTTTCACCACGAGACTCCATCTCTCCTTCCTAACAGCTGGAATGGATTTTATTTAGGGGTACCCTCAGGAAAATGCATTTCAAAAGGGTGAGTAGACTATACAAGTGATGGGCAAAAACACTCAGATTATCCCTCTCTCACCTTCACCTACGAAGACAAAGGAACCAGCCCTTTGGCTTTAGGGGGAGATCCTGACCTGAGAATTTGGTGATCCATATCACTGGGAATCTGTGGTAATGATTTTAATTTGAACAAAATCTAGCTTAAACAAAAGGAGTACTTGTGGCACCTTAGAGACTAACCAATTTATTTGAGCATAAGCTTTTGTGAGCTACAGCTTATTTTGTTAGTCTCTAAGGTGCCACAAGTATGCCTTTTCTTTTTGCAGATACAGACTAACACGGCTGCTACTCTGAAAAAAGTCTAGCTTGTTAAAATGGTTCTTAGTAACTAAAACTTATCTTTATCTCTTGTACCCATTTCTGACTTTAATAACATATACTTTTACTCACTTAAAACCCATCTCTTTGTAATTAAATAAACTTGTTTTATTTTTAATCTAAACTAATCCAGGCTTTGTGTTTAAACTCCACTGTTTGGTAACTCCAAGTACCAAACCATTGACTATTTACGCTTTATAGTGGCAACGGACCTTTAATATCCAAACTGTCCAGGTGAGGGCTGGACAGTGCAGAACACATTTTTTGGGGGGGACATTTGGAACTGGTAGTGTTCTGGAGTCACCCTGCATGTAATAACCCAGGCTGGTAGAAGCCAGAGTGTGACTGGAGTGTTGCTGACACGTTCTGGGTCAGAGCTTCTGGTCCAGGGCTAAAACTATTCACAGACACTTGGGGTATGACCTGCATGCTGGTAGGCTGTTTGCGAATGCCAAGACCCTTGGGAGCTACAGCAGCAAACCTTGTGAGACACACATGGTGGTGTGGCGGGCAGTAACACAACCCCTCAGTCATCTGGATTGAATGCCAGATCTTTATAGGATAGAACTTGCATCATTCCAGCCCCACACCCTACCATCAGATCAAGATGACGACAGCTTAGGTTAAAAACTTCCCCAAGTTACAAACTTTGCCTTGTCCTTGAACAGTATGCTGCCACCACCAAGCGTTTTAAACAAAGAACACGGAAAGAGACCACTTGGAGACGTCAAAAAAGTCGTCACTACAAAAAGAAGGATTCTGGGTGGACTCCTCCTGAAGGCCGAAACAACAGACTGGACTTCTACATAGAGTGCTTCCGCCAATGTGCATGGGCTGAAATTGTGGAAAAGCAGCATCAGCATCAACCTCAGCCGTGCAGAACACAATGCCATCCACAGCCTCAGAAACAACTGACATCATAATAAAAAAGGCTGACGAAGGAGGTGCTGTCGTCATCATGAATAGGTCAGAATATGAACAAGAGGCTGCTAGGCAGCTCTCCAACACCACATTCTACAAGCCATTACCCTCTGATCCCACTGAGGGTTACCAAAAGAAACTACACCATCTGCTCAAGAAACTCCCTGAAAAAGCACAAGAACAAATCTGCACAGACACACCCCTAGAACCTTACCAGGGATATTCTATCTGCAACCCAAGATCCATAAACCTGGAAGTCCTGGATGCCCCATCATCTCAGGCATTGGCACCCTGACAGCAGGATTGTCTGGCTATGTAGACTCCCTCCTCAGGCCCTACGCTACCAGTACTCCCAGCTATCTTCAAGACACCATTGACTTCCTGAGGAAACTACAATCCGTCGGTGATCTTCCAGAAAACACCAACCTGGCCACTATGGATGTAGAAGCCCTCTACACCATCATTCCACACAAAGGTGGATTACAAGGTGTCAGGAACAGTATCCCCCATAATGTCACAGCAAACCTGGTGGCTGAACTTTGTGACTCTGTCCTCACCCATAACTATTTCACATTTGGGGACAATATATACCTTCAAGTCAGCGGCACTGCTATGGGAGACCACATGGCCCCACAGTATGCCAACATTTTTATGGCTCACTTAGAACAACGCTTCCTCAGCTCTCGTCCCCTAACGCCCCTGCTCTACTTGTGCTACATTAATGACATCTGCATCATCTGGACCCATGGAAAAGAAGCCCTTGAGGAATTCCACCATGATTTCAACAATTTCCATCCCACCATCAACTTCAGCCTGGACCAGTCCACACAAGAGATCCATTTCCTGGACACTACAGTGATAATAAGCGATGGTCACATAAACACCACCTTATACCGGAAAGCTACTGACAGCTATGCTTACCTACATGCCTCCAGCTTTCATCCAGACCACACCACACGATCCATTGTCTACAGCCAAGCTCTACGATACAACTGCATTTGCTCCAACCCCTCAGACAGAGACAAACACCTACAAGATCTCTATCAAGCATTCTTACAACTACAATACCCACCTGCTGAAGTGAAGAAACAGATTGATAGAGCCAAAAGAGTATCCAGAAGTTACCTACTACAGGACAGGCCCAACAAAGAAAATAACAGAACGCCACTAGCTGTCACTTTCAGCCCCCAACTAAAACCTCTCCAATGCATCATCAAGGGTCTACAACCTATTCTGAAGGATGATCCCTCACTCTCACAGATCTTGGGGCAGACCAGTCCTCGCTTACAGACAGCCTCCCAACCTGAAGCAAATACTCACCAGCCACCATACACAACAGAACCACTAACCCAGGAACCTCTCCTTGCAACAAAGCCCGTTGCCAACTGTGCCCACATATCTATTCAGGGGACACCATCACAGGGCCTAATCACATCAGCCACACTATCAGAGGCTCGTTCACCTGCACATCTACCAATGTGGTATATGCCATCATGTGCCATCAATGCCCCTCTGCCATGTACATTGGCCAAACTGGACAGTCTCTACATAAAAGAATAAATGGACACAAATCAGACGTCAAGAATTATAACATTCAAAAACCAGTTGGAGAACACTTCAATCTCTCTGGTCACTCGATTACAGACCGAAAAGTGGCAATTCTTCAACAAAAAGTCTTCAAAAACAGACTCCAAGGAGAGACTGCTGAATTGGAATTAATTTGCAAACTGGATACAATTAACTTAGGCTTGAATAAAGATTGGGAGTGGATTGGTCATTACACAAAGTAAAACTATTTCCCCATCTTTACACACACCCCCCATTCTTGTCAGCTGCTGGGAATGGCCCACCTTGATTATCACTACAAAAGGTTTCCCCCCTTCCCCCGCTCTCCTGCTGGTAATAGCTTACCTTACCTGATCACTCTCGTTACAGCCTGTATGGTAACATCCATTATTTCACGTATATAAAATCTCCCCATTGTATTTTCTACTGCATGCATCCAATGAAGTGAGCTGTAGCTCACGAAAGCTTATGCTCAAATAAATTTGTTAGTCTCTAAGGTGCCACAAGTCCTCCTTTTCTTTTTGACTTTTTTTGGGGGGCACTGAGAATGCAATTTCGGTCACAATGTCCTATTATATTGGTTTGGATGAACCTGTGTGTGTGCATCTGTGTGTGATTCTGCTTGGGATAAATTAGGCTGAGATAGTGCTTTGGTAGTTCTAAATAAAATAATGTGTTCAATATTTAACATGCTAGCACTAACTTTAGGCCCTCAATACTGCATTATGACAGGAGAGTGGGAGAAGAAACAGTGCCACCTACTTAGATAATGCCTGTCATTCTTTGTGGTAGGGGAGCAATACAGTATCACTGTCCTGAAATTTATAGAAAGCATGTTTTGTAGCTTGGCTAACTCTGCTTATTGTGTCTGGTTGCTTTTTCTTGTTTAAGGAAAGAAAGAATGATGATGATATATATCTTGGAAACATAATTTTCTCACCAGTTATTTTAAAAGGTAAGCTAGGTGGGGTAACCTTCCTTATGGCTTAAATATTATATCTTATTCCTCATTACCCCACTTTTTCATCTGTCTGCAACTGGGCCCCAGCATTCTACTCTGTATTTTTGTATTTGTTTGAATTTGACTGAATCTGGGATTGGGAACATCTTCTTTCATTCCTAATTATCACAATTTTCCAGCATTTTTTCATGAAGGAAGTCAATTGCTAAATTTTAAATCTGAGACATGGTCTGAGCAATTTGGGATCCTAACAGGACAGTCAGCATGGAGCTTATACTCTCAGTAATAGAACAAATAAAGAAAGTGGGGGTAAGGAGGTGGTATTTTATATATCTCACTCTTAAACCTTCACCTTAAATTGTACCAACGGACTACTCAGTCATATTTTCAGGTAAGATGGAGTAATAAATATGTGTTGGTTTTGGGATTTGAATATTGTCTCTTATTCCAAATTACCCATTGTTTCAAAAGTGTTTATTTGTTTGGGTTCCAATATTTTACCAGGTGAGCTTTTGTTTTAGTTTCAGCTTCCTTCCTTCTGACTAGTTAGCTATTTCTTTTGGAAGTATGTTGTGAAGATGCCTTTTTCCCTCAATTTTAGAATCTGTGCCTTATTTTGATCAGCTAATGATTGTAGCAGTAGACATAGCATGGAGTTATCAGACGTGCCATTTGTATACCTCCAGACCATCACTCTACCCAACAATCTGTATAACACCTAGTTTTGAGGAAAAATGCCTAATTAAGTTCTGTAACTGGACCCCAACATTGTAGTCTGTGTGTATTTGTGTGTGTGCTTTGGGTTGAACTGACTAGGGGCTGTGAATGTCCTCTCTTACGCTTCTTGTCCAGTTTGTCAAAGTTTAGGTTTGGGTCTCAGTAATCTCCAAAGTGAGCTTTTCTTTAAGTTTGAGATGCTTTGGGACTGCAACCTTCCCAATTTCTTCCTAATCAGCCTATTTTAAGGAACATTTTATGATGAAGTCCTGTTTGTCTATATGAGAATATTTACTCTAGTTTGATCATCTATTGTAGCAGTAGATTTAGATTGGAGGTGACACTTTCAAGGACAATACATATGAAGAGAATTGGGAAGTTGTGTTTCCTATACTTCACCCATATTCTTCTGCTCAGCAACAATTAAATCAGATATGAAGCTATTGAATGGAACTGGACCCAGGACAGATCCCTGTGTGACCCCACTCAATATGCCCGTCCACCTGGACTGTGAATCATTGACAAATACTCTGAGAGTACTGTTTTCCAACCAGTAGTATACTCACTTTATAGTAGGTTCATCTAGGCTATATTTCCCAAGTTTGTTTATGAGAAGAGTATGTGAGACAGTATCAAAAGCCTTACTAAAGTTGAGATATATCGTATCTACTGCTTCCCTGCTATCCACAAGGCTTGGTGCCCTCTCAAAGAAAGA
Source organism: Eretmochelys imbricata (assembly GCF_965152235.1). Lineage (NCBI taxonomy): Eukaryota > Metazoa > Chordata > Testudines > Cheloniidae > Eretmochelys > Eretmochelys imbricata. Next base: position 20,574,670 of record NC_135574.1, on the reverse strand, counting down.
TATTAGGTTGATGTGACATGATTTGTTCTTGAGAAATCCATGTTGATTGTTCCTTATCACCATATTATCTTCTAGATACTTACAAACTGATTATTTTCTCTATTATCTTTCCAGGTACAAGTCACTCATACCTTTCTGTGCTACTAGTAGATCTTCATATTGATACTTTCAATGATACATCTTGTTCAGGGAGACTTAATGTGGGATAAACTTCTTCTTTGGGTTTTGGTATATCCTGCTTCATTCCTAATTACCCCAGTTTTCTAGCAGTATTACAGTATGTCTGCACCTGGAGATGAGGGTGTAATTCCCAGTTCATGTACACCAACTTGATAAGAGCTAGGGCAAGTATGTCTGCATGAGCTTGGAATCACACACCAGCTCCAAATGTACACATACCCTAGGTCTGAGTCCCAACATTCTGCGGTGCAGATTTGTATTTGTTTTGATTTGAACTATTCTAGGCCTGGGAACTTCCTAATGTCCCCGGTTTCCCAGCACTTATTTTATGAAGAAAATAAATTCTTGAATTTTAGAATGTGAGACCTGGTTGGAGCAGCTCAGGATCCTAGCAGTAGTAGGTGTAACAAGGAGGTGACTCTGTCATGGACAGTATATTGAAGAGAGATGTGGAAGGAAGGGTGTCTCCTACACACTACCCTTATACCTTCAGTGATGCACCCTGACAAAGAATATTCAGAGAAAAATGGTTTAGAGAAGGCTTAAATCTATAAACCCCAACATTCTACATTGTGTATTATGTGTGTTATCAGTTGAATGGAGTATGGGGTTTGAATGTTCTCATTTCTAATTACCTATTTTTTTCAAAAATCTATGATTGTGCCTTAATATTCTGTCAACTTTCGTTTTAATCAGAGCTGTCTCAGAGCTAGGAGCATGCCATCTTTTTTCCAAATCTCCCCCCAGTTTTTCTGTTGTAATATCGCAACTTTCATGTCTGTAATCGCGTGACCAGAGTGATTGAAGTGTTCTCCAACTGGTTTATGAATGTTATAATTCTTGACATCTGATTTGTGTCCATTTATTCTTTTACGTAGAGACTGTCCAGTTTGACCAATGTACATGGCAGAGGGGTATTGCTGGCACATGATGGCATATATCACATTGGTAGATGTGCAGGTGAACGAGCCTCTGATAGTGTGGCTGATGTGATTAGGCCCTGTGATGGTGTCCCCTGAATAGATATGTGGGCACAGTTGGCAACGGGCTTTGTTGCAAGGATAGGTTCCTGGGTTAGTGGTTCTGTTGTGTGGTATGTAGTTGCTGGTGAGTATTTGCTTCAGGTTGGGGGGCTGTCTGTAGGCAAGGACTGGCCTGTTTCCCAAGATTTGTGAGAGTGATGGGTCGTCCTTCAGGATAGGTTGTAGATCCTTGATAATGCGTTTGAGAGGTTTTAGTTGGGGCCTGAAGGTGACGGCTAGTGGCATTCTGTTATTTTCTTTGTTGGGCCTGTCCTGTTGTAGGTGACTTCTGGGTATTCTTCTGGCTCTGTCAATCTGTTTCTTCACTTCCGCAGGTGGGTATTGTAGTTGTAAGAATGCTTGATAGAGATCTTGTAGGTGTTTGTCTCTGTCTGAGGGGTTGGAGCAAATGCAGTTGTATTGTAGAGCTTGGCTGTAGACAATGGACTGTGTGGTGTGGTCTGGGTGAAAGCTGGAGGCATGTAGGTAGGAATAGCGGTCAGTTGGTTTCTGGTATAGGGTGGTGTTTATGACAGGTTTCAGAGTAACAGCCGTGTTAGTCTGTATTCGCAGAAAGAAAAGGAGTACTTGTGGCACCTTAGAGACTAACGAATTTATTTGAGCATGAGCTTTCGTGAGCTACAGCTCACTTCATCAGATGCATACCGTGGAAACTGCAGCAGACTCTATATATACACAGAGAATATGAAACAATACCTCCTCCCACCCCACTGTCCTGCTGGTAATAGCTTATCTAAAAGCCATTTCCAGCACAAATCCAGGTTTTCTCACCCTCCACCCCCCCACACAAATTCACTCTCCTGCTGGTGATAGCCCATCCAAAGTGACAACTCTTTACACAATGTGCATGATAATGAAGTTAGGCCATTTCCTGCACAAATCCAGGTTCTCTCACTCCCTCACCCCCCTCCAAAAACCCACCCCCATACACACACAAACTCACTCTCCTGCTGGTAATAGCTCATCCAAACTGGCCACTGCACATTGTGTAAAGAGTTGTCACTTTGGATGGGCTATCACCAGCAGGAGAGTGAATTTGTGTGGGGGGGTGGAGGGTGAGAAAACCTGGATTTGTGCTGGAAATGGCTTTTAGATAAGCTATTACCAGCAGGACAGTGGGGTGGGAGGAGGTATTGTTTCATATTCTCTGTGTATATATAGAGTCTGCTGCAGTTTCCACGGTATGCATCTGATGAAGTGAGCTGTAGCTCACGAAAGCTCATGCTCAAATAAATTCGTTAGTCTCTAAGGTGCCACAAGTACTCCTTTTCTTTCGGTGGTGTTTATGTGACCATCGCTTATTATCACTGTAGTGTCCAGGAAGTGGATCTCTTGTGTGGACTGGTTCAGGCTGAGGTTGATGGTGGGATGGAAATTGTTGAAATCACGGAGGAATTCCTCAAGGGCTTCTTTTCCATGGGTCCAGATAATGAAGAACAGAAAAACTTCAAAACCAGACTCCAGCGAGAGACTGCTGAATTGGAATTCATTTGCAAATTGGATACAATTAATTTAGGCTTGAATAGAGACTGGGAGTGGCTAAGTCATTATGCAAGGTAACCTATTTCCCCTTGTTTTTTCCTACTTCCCCCCCCCCCCCCAATTCTTGTTAAACCCTGGATTTGTGCTGGAAATGGCCCACCTTGATTATCATACACATTGTAAAGAGCGTGATCACTTTAGATAAGCTATTACCAGCAGGAGAGTGGGGTCGGGGGAGAGAAAACCTGGATTTGTGCTGGAAATGGCCCACCTCGATTATCATACACATTGTAAGGAGAGTGATCACTTTAGATAAGCTATTACCACAGGAGTGTGGGGTGGGGGGAGAGAAAACCTTTTGAAGTGATAAACACCCATTTTTTCATGGTCTGTGTGTATAAAAAGATCCTTACTGCAGTTTCCACTTTTATGCATCTGATGAAGTGAGCTGTAGCTCACAAAAGCTTATGCTCAAATAAACTGGTTAGTCTCTAAGGTGCCACAAGTACTACTTTTCTTTTTATGACCTCTGTTTCTCAGTTTTAGAACTTGACACCCCATCGTAACAGCTAAGTATTGCAACAGTAGGTTGAGCAGGGATGTGATAATATCAGAGAGTTCATACAAGGAAGGGTGAAAAAGGATGGTGGTGTTTCCCACCCATCATCCAAGTCCTTCAATGTTGCAGCCTCTCTGGGGACAACACAATGGGGCAGAATTTGACTGTGGAACTTTGTAGGAGTTAAGTGAGTGTTAAAACCCCACATATAGCCATGCATGTGCTACCTACAAACATTTCCTCCTGCGACCTAAAATTAGCTGGCACTGTATACCTACTATTGCCATGTTATAGCAAAGAGTGTTGGAAGTTCATGGGTTTTGGATCTGCCCATAATGCAGTAGCCACTGCAGCTGAGCCATCAGAAGGGGTGGTGCAATTTGCTGTTTGTATAGGCCAGCAACCAATTTCAACCCTTTTGGGCAGAGAGATATGCAGAGAAGAAATAGTGCCTCTGAGTCACATTGCCTCTTGGGAATGTGCAATTTATGCACCGCCTCTTGCTCAGGTCTGTGATTGAAGTCACAATCTAACCTATTGCCAACACATTAAAGAGGGATGGGAATGGAGCCAATGTTAGCTGCACATCAGTCATGTGCCTGCAGACAATCCCAAATCAGCAAACTTAAATCTAGACCCTGATTTGTTTATCTGGTGACCCTGCCTCAGTGCTGAGCTGATTCTCTACTTCACACCTGAGAGAGTAGACGGCATTTTTGCTGCATGCAGGTCATATGCCTCTTTTCCCTCTTCCCACCAAAGAAATAGTCTATAGAGTGACATAACTATCTCCCTTGGAGAAGCCATGTACTGAAGCAACTCCCGCCCCCCTCGCCATATGTGTGCACCAAAGGGGTTATGGATAAGGATTGGAATTCTCTCAGTGAGGCCCAATATTTTCCGGAGTATTCCAAACTTTAAAGCCTTTGCTCTTCAGAAGAAGATCTACAAAGCTTTAAAGAAATTGGGGAACTGACCCCCAATAAAACCTGCAAACGCCCCTGTTCACACTGGAAAACTATATCAAAACCTATGCACAAAACGAACCTGCAACACTGCAAGAAACACATCAAACCAGTGAGGTGGTGCCTCAGAAACACTGGAACTTTGGATCTTCAGTGGAAAAGAATCAGGAATCTGGAAACTCAGAGTGCATCTATCCGAATTTACCACAGCTCCCTGATTCACCTTCCCCCAGCAGGCCTTGATGTCCAAGCCTCTTTCATTCTTCCTTTTCCAGGATCTTTTTGATGGGAGCCCAATGACTTGCTGCTTGCTGTCTTTGGCGGGCCCCATCTAGTAGCTTCTAGATCAGAAAGCAGGCTTTTTCTCTCTCCCTTGTATCTTTCCAGTGCAGGCATCAGGCTTGTTCTCCCTCTGCATCTTCAAGAGGTGTTTCCTCTTTCATTCACTCCTAGCTGGGATGGAGGCGGTGAGGACCATCTCTCTTCTGTCTCTTCCCCAGAGTGGATTAAGGGCTCTTTTTGTCCCTCTCAGTAGTGAGAAGGCCTAGGGTCTTGTCTCTCATTTATCTCATTTGTTTGGGAAGGGTGCAGAGGCTTTCCTCTCATCCTCTACCTCTTATCCTTTTTCCTCATCCCTCCCATGAAGGACTTGTCCCTCACTCATTTATCTCTGCCATGGGGAGGTGCCTCTTTCTGCCATTTGGGGGCAAAGGTGCAAATGGGCCCACACAGCAGTTTAATTTCACATACCTGAAAATTCAAGGCAAAAGAAGGGTCACTTGCTGTGGGGAGGAGAAATTTTTCCTTTTGAGATACTTCCTCTAGGTCCCTCTGAAGAATCTGCTGTGTCTCTAGCACTGAGGCAGCTGGCCATGGAGGGAAATGACTGTACAAACGATATTGTCTCTGTGCACCTGATCTTTTCCTTCCCCATCTTAGCTCTGTCCTACTAGGGAAGGGAAGATACAGCAATGAAGGCAACAAAAGGAACATACAGACATACCTGGGATCCAGCTGTTCATGTATGTACTGAGTAAGGTGCTGCCATATGTAAAAGGGCACTTGAACTGACACACACTGACCCCAAGCACCCACTCACCAGCATGCATCCAAAGGTGTGAGTGCACACCCATACACACCTATTCCACTACAGCCTCAGACACAGACAGAGAATAAGGTGTAAGGTGACAGAAATTTCAGGAGAGACACCACCTGATATCATGGAGCTGGGTGGGGCCGGTCTTCATTGGAAATCATGACATCTCATTAGAAATTGGGTTGTGATAACCCTGCTGCCTCTTTCTCTTCAGAGCAGCAGCTCCTCAACTGAGTGCCTCCAACAGGCAGGGAGAGGACACTCCATGGGCTCTGAGGCTTTATCAGAAGTCAGTCTTCACCCTAAAAGGGTGCCTCCTTTCCTCTAGATTGTCTCCTTTCCTCCTTTCCCAGGCTTTCAGCCTTGAGTTCTTTGCTCACTAGTCTAACCAGCTGGATGATTGGATGTAAGGGATGAAAGGGACTCTCAACCCTTTATTCCAGCCCCCCACTTCTTCCCTTTCCAACTCCCTTCACTCTTTCCTTTATGAAAACAGCCCAGAACCTACAGCCAAGAATATGAGCTCCTTCTTCTGAGACTAACTCTGTTCTCTGCTCGGCAGCCTTCTGTTTTTGGAGCCTTGGAGTAATGCTTTCTGCTCCTTCCTCCTATTACTCCAGTCATCATGTGCGCATCCCCATCTGCTTCCAGCTGTGCACGAGTACCATCACTGTACTAACACTCAAGCCCCCAAGGAATCCATTTTACCATTATTTCCAAGTGTTACTAGGCCCATAACAGCACTTCTGCATTCTCAGTTACAAAGGGTTACTAGGAAAATTGCTAGTCTAACAAGTCAAGTTCTGAATAGGAAATCCCTTTCACCTTGACCTCAGCTACATTTGCTGCATCTGAGTCAACAGAACAGTCAGATGAACAAGGAAAGAGCTGGAAGAATGTCAGAGAGTAGAGACCAGACTGTTTCTATCACCCATGAAAAATCCCACATCCCACCTTCAAAACCAAACTCTCAACAGAAGTGGCTGTTCCCAAGCTGCCATTCTGATGTCACTCCATTCTGCTCATGGAGTCAGCATGTGCTTGTTGCTCTAACAACCTAACAATCTGTTGCTAAGACCCACATGGCACACAAGAGCTTATCGAGTTGCCACCATCTTGAAGCTGACCTTAAACTGACTATTTTAAAATGTTTGCCGTGCTCTTGTAGCCGTGTTGGTCCCAGGGTATTAGAGAGATGAGGTGGGTGAGGTAATGTCTTTTACTGGACCGCCTTCCGTTGGTGAGAGAGACGAGCTTTCCATTCTACACAGAGCTCTTCTGAGACCTGAAGAAGAGCTCTATGTAAGCTAGGAAGCTTGTCTCTCTCAGCAATGGAAGTTGGTCCAATAAAAGACATGATCTCATCCACCTTGTCACTCTATTTCAAAACATGTCCCTCACCCTTTTTTAGAAAAATTCTGCAGAAAAGCCAACTGAACATTTTGCACCATTAAAAGTATTTTTCTCTCAGCACTTCAGGCTGATCTTGTTTTCTTATTGAAGCTTTTTTCATTAAAAATACTCTTTCCCATTTGGGGATGCTGAAAGTGGAGCTTCATCAATTGGCATTAGTGAGGCTGGGACTTTCTGTGCAGGGATTGTGTAGGACCCCAGTCTGATTTTCATCCACTGCCTCCACACTGCCATTCAGGGAGTTGCTGTAAACATGAGCTGTGCCCCATACAGAGAGCACTCCTCGGGCAGTCATGCAAAATCCTGCTTACTATCCATGTGTAGCAGAACTGCACTAATTTCTCTGCCAGAGGAGCTGAGTGATGGAACTTGGGGCATCACAATCTGAACAGACCTTCTGTCTCCTAAGTAACATGACAGGCTTGCAGGAAAGTTGCCAAGATAGCATATTGTTTGCAGGGTTGTTGTAGCCGTGTTGATCCCAGGATACTAGGACGAGGTGGGTGAGGTAATATCTTTTATTGGACCAACTTCTGTTGGTAAAAAAGGACCAGTGTTTGAGCTTTACAAAGCTGACCTGAAGAAGTGCTTTGCGAAGCTCAAAAGCTTGTCTCTTTCACTAACAGAAGTTGGACCACTAAAAGATATTACTTCACCTACCTTGTCTCACCAGAATAACAAGTTAGTTAATGATTAGGAAATCCCTCTCACTTCAGACTGAGTTTAACTTGCTGGCCCTGGGCTAAGAGGTCATGGAGAGGAACCAGCAAAGGTCTGCAAGAATGACAGAAAATGAAGAAATTTAAGTTCAAGAGTAATCTGCAGCTTTCGAATCTCAAATCCTCACACACTTCCATCACAGCAAAACCACTCCCCTCGCCTTCAAAACCAAACTCACAACAGAAGCAGCTGTTCCTAAACTGCCGTTCTGATGTCACACAATTCCACTTCTGAAGTCAACACATGATGCGTGTTGCTATAACATCCTGACACTATTGCTAATACTTATTCCACATAAGGATTTACAGAAGTGTCACTGCTTTGAAATTTAACTTAACATTGTTCGTTTTAAAATGTCTCTCTTTTGCAATAATTTTTTTGGGGAAAACGCCTTTTTTAGAAACGAATTCTTGAAAAAAACCAAAACCCCAAAACTGACTTCACCTCTGCTTTATTCCCTTATCTTTTATAACTGTATAACTCTTCTAATTCTATGTTAAGAAAAAAATAGTAATGTCAACAATTCTGTTTCTATCCCAAAAGGATGATTAGTAAATAAGAATTAAATTTGAGCAGGTAGCTTTAAAAGGAATTCACATCGCTCACCGTTAAAATGATTTTTTTCTTCATTTAAATATTTTAACATTTTCAGAGTTATTTTTAGAAGTGTTCAGGATACATTTTTTATTACTTAGTTTTTCTTGTCTTCTCACTACCCACGTAGAAGCTGAACATGGGCTGCATCAGTTTGTATGGATTTTCTGCATTTGAGCTGTTTTAGGACTCCACACGCTGCCCCACTCATCTATTGTACACAGGCATAAAAGCTCCTGCTGTGGAGATGAACTTTTCACCAGAAGGGGGATACACACCTCTTGAACAACCCCTCCCACCCCATAATATTGCCTCCCATCCACATGGAGGAGAACTGAACTGATTCCTTTGCCAGGAGCATGAATGAACTGATCTAGCAATTTTATCTTAATTTATTTATAAGGTACTACACTTAGGGAAGAAAAACCAAATGCTCAAATACAGAATGGGGGATAACTGGACTGGAAGCAGCAATGCTGAGAAGAATCTTGGAGTTGTCATGGATCACAACCTCAGTGTGTCAGCAATGCAATGCTGTTGCAAAAAAAGCAAATGTAATGTTAGGTTGCAGTAACAGAGGCACAGCATGCAAGTCATGGGAGGTGATAGTACTGCTCTACTCAGCACTGGTTAGGCCTCAGCTGGAGTACTCTGTCCAGTTTTGGTCACCAAGGTATAGGAAGGATGTGGAGAAACTGGAAAGGATCCAGAGGTGGGCAAGAATGATGATCAAAGGGATGGAATGCAAGCCATATGAGCAACGGTTGAAGGAACTGGGTACGTTTAGTATGGAAAAGAGGAGATTGAGGGGGGACATGATAGCATTCTTCAACTACTTGAAAGGCCGAGTCACTGGATCCGGCACTCACTGCCCAACTGGCCCTCCTCCTGGTCACTCTTAGCTCAAGGCCGATGGCCCCTTTCTGTAGCTTGCACTCTGTCTCTGCATCTGCCTGCTGTCTCAGGAACCTGAGCGCCTTTTTTGCGACTCAGTCCTCTGGCTATGTCACCATCTGTGTTCCCCCCTTCCAGGGGTTAATGTCTAGTCCAATAATCATGTCACTCCCCCACTGGCGAGTGGTGGGGCCCGGCGCCTGACCACTCCTCCAGGTCCTAGCCCAGGAACTCTATAGTTAGCAGTCTCTTGCTGCAACTCTTTAGCTTCTCACCATGATGCTATGTCTCCCTGGGCCACTTCCCCACGGCCCCAGCTCATTCTTTGCCCTTACCTCAGGGCATGCAACTACCCAATCCCAGCAGCCAGCCAGGAGCACCCTCTTACTCCCCCAGTCTCTGCCAGCAGTTGGTCTGTCCAAGGTGCCGCAGGTCTTTCAGCTCCCAGCAGCGACTGACCCTGCTGCCTTGTAGCTCCTCTTATCTGAGAGTGCCAGCCAGAATGGGTTGCTCCCTGTAACTCCCCCCAATTGGCTGCACCTCACCTAGCCACTCTGGGCTGTTCGGAGAACTCCCCTCCACTGCTCCCTCCTGCGGTTAACCCTTTCTAGTCCAGTATGGGGCAGACACCCCATCACAGGCTGCCATAAAAAGATGGAGAAAAGTTGTTCTCTCTTGCCACAAAAGGCACCACAACAGGATATAGCTTTAAACTACAACATAGTGGGTTGAGATTAAATCTCAGGAAAAACTTCCTAACTGTGAGAACAGTAGGACAATGGAACATGTAGGATTCATACAAGGTTTATGCGCTTGGCAACATTCAGGGCACACCCGGAGTGTTGTGCTGGACCTGTGCACACACAGCTCCTTTCAAGGGCATCAACCTTGGAATCTCGCCCAGATGACATGAACCGTGGGAAGCCTCCCAGGACTGGGCTCAAGGCCCGAGAGCAAGGAATGCGGTAGATAGAAACTGGTAAATAAGAATGTTAAACAAAGCCAGTGTATTCCTTTTATCTGTTGGAGAATGTAATGCGCGGGGGGAGAGAAAGAATAAAGGGGAAGGTGGAAAGCTGACAGGCAGAAGCCTGTTAGCAGACCAGCCGCTTGCTTGCTAAAAGGTGTGTTCTGTCTTGTCATTGAACCGCAACAGGAACAGACTGACTTGGGAGGTTGTGGGAGCACCTTCACTGGAGGCTTTCAAAAGGAAGCTAGATAGCCATCTGCCTTGGATGGTTTAGACACAACAAATCCTGCATCTTGGCAGGGGACTAGACTAGATGATCTTGTGGTCCCATCTAACCCTATGGTTCTATGATTATTTCACAGGAACAATAACAGGGATCAACCCTGCCCCCCTTCCCTAGCAACTTCCTCTGCAGGCTTCAGAGCCCAGGTGCCAGTCTGAGCTCAAACGTCTACTAAACTGGTTTTTATGCCCGAGACTGTAGGTCTGAATTCTGAGACTCGCTGCCGTAGGTTTTAAAACGCAGTCTAGATGTGCCCACACTCATCCCAATGAAAACATTCCTCTCTCCTTGAAACCAAACTCACAACAGCAGAAACTGTGCCTAAATTGTGCCTAAAAACTAAAGGTTTTAGTTGGGGGCTGAAGGTGACGGCTAGTGGCGTTCTGTTATTTTCTTTGTTGGGCCTGTCTTGTAGTAGGTGACTTCTGGGTACTCTTCTGGCTCTGTCACTCTGTTTTTTTTTTTCACTTCAGCAGGTGGGTATTGTAGTTTTAAGAACATTTGATAGAGATCTTGTAGGTGTTTGTCTCTGTCTGAGGGATTGGAGCAAATGCGGTTGTATCTTAGAGCTTGGCTGTAGACAATGGATCGTGTGGTGTGTCCTAGATGGAAGCTGGAGGCATGTAGGTAAGTATAGCGGTAGGAGAACACTTCAGCCTCTCTGGCCACTCAGTAAAAGATTTAAGGGTGGCAATTTTGCAACAGAAAACCTTCAAAAACAGACTCCAAGGAGAAACTGCTGAGCTTGAATTAATATGCAAACTAGATACCATTAACTTGGGTTTGAATAGAGACTGGGAGTGGTTGGGTCATTACACATATTGAATCTATTTCCCTATGTTAAGTATCCTCCTCAGACCTTTTTGTCAACTGTCTAAATGGGCCATCTTGATTATCACTACAAAAGTTTTTTTCTCCTGCTGATAATAGCTCATGTTAATTAATTAACCTCTTACAGTTTGTACGGCAACTTCCACCTTCTCTGTATGTATATATATATCTTCTTACTATATGTTCCATTCTATGCATCTGATGAAGTGGGCTGTAGCCCATGCAAGCTTATGCTCTAATATATTTGTTATTCTCTGAGGTGCCACAAGTACTCCTGTTCTTTTTGCGGATACAGACTAACACGGCTGCTACTCTGAAACCTATAAACTTACTGCTTCCCTTCTGGTCTTGTCTGAGCAACCAGCCATTGCTGGCCAGTTGCTGCTTGGGCCCATCTGACCCTGCCTTGTCATCGTGTCTGACCTGGCCTCGCCACTTCACCTGAGCCCACCCACGCCTTGCTGCTACACCTGATCCTGCCTTGCTGCCTTACTCTGACCCCACCAGCCGCTTCACTGTACCTTCCTATTGGGTTGGATCTCCTGGCGATTGGACCCCTTGCATGAATTCTGACCACTGATCAGGACTGCCCTTTGACCTGCCTGACTCCCAGGCATTACAGTTTGCTCAGACTACCTTTCAATCTCCTCCTGGTCTCACTCTTGCTCCAAGGAAAGGGGCATGGAACCCACAGGGCCAGCACACTGGCATGCTCCAGAACATGGAGTCCCCTGGAGCAAATCATTCTCCTACAAGAGCAACACCAGGCCAAAGTGGACTGTCTTCATGTGGAAACCCGCATCCTTCAGGAACAGATTAGAGGGATGCAAATGGGAATGCCTTCCCTAGCCTCACAGCCTGCAGCCCCCTGAGGATCGGAGCCCACTATGTCTTTCTTGGAGTGTTATGATGGTACCTACAGCAAGTTTCGTGGTTTTGTATATCAGTGCAGGCTTCTATTTATGTTGTGGTCCCATGTCCATGCAACATTAACATTGGCATAGCATGCAAGTCACGGGAGATGATAGTACCACTCTATCTGGTTCTAGTTAGGCCTCAGCTGGAGTACTGTGTCCAGTTTTGGTCACCAATGTATAGAAAGCATGTAGAGACACTGGAAAGGATCCAGAGGTGAGTGACAAAGATGATCAAAGGGATGGAATGCAAGCCGTACGAGAAATGCTGAAGGAGCTGGGTATATTTAGTATGGAAAAGAGGAGATTAAGGGTGGGGGACATAAAGGTGGAGAAAAGTTGTTTCCTCTTTTCACAGAGTGCAGCACAAGAGGCAAATGGTTCAAACTACACCATAGCAGATTAGATTAAATCTCAGGGAAAAAATCCTACCTGTAAGAACAGTAGGGCAATGGAACAGACTGTCTAGGGAGGTTGTAGCAGCTCCTTCACTGGAGGTTTTCAAAAGGAGGCTGGATGGCCATCTGTCTTGGATGGTTTAGACACAATACAACATGCATCTTGGCAGGGGTTACACTGGATGACACTTACAGTCCCTTCTAACCCGATGGTGCTATGATTCTATGACAGACCAGGCCAAGGTAAGCCTGATCATTTGCCTCTTCACTGGTAAAGTCCTAGAATGGGTATATCCTATGTTACAGCAGGATCATCCTGTATTGGCTAGTTGAGACTCCTTCCCAGGGGCTTTTGCAACGATATTTGATTATCCATACTGGGCGCACACCATGGAGACAGCTTGATGGAGATTCCATCATGCCCCAAGATCAGTATCATTGTATGTGGGCTACTTCCAATGCTTGGCAGCAGACACAGGTTGGAGTGCACTGCTCCCCCGGAGCGCCCCCCCCCCACACACACACACGGGGCTCAATGCCTTTACTGAACTTTGAATTCAGATTGACACTTGACTTAGTAAGCAGTGAAGTGGTAGGAGAGAGACCCCATTTCACATCCAGGTTGTACCTCCAATCTTGAAATCGCTACATGCCTGAGCCCATGAAGGTGGACTGAGAACCAGTCTGGCTAGATCCTTCTGAATGTGAACGCCAATGGCAAGATAATTTTTTGCTTTTGCTGTGGCAGCATAGGCCACACAGTGTCTGCCTAGCTAAAGTTCCCAAGCCACGTGGCTTCAGGAAACAGCCCCACCCAGCCTCAATAAGGAGAGCAAACCTGGGTAACATAGAAAACTCCAGTGGGCAAGCCCTTCCAGTCAAACATCCCACCTCCTGGAGCTCATCCCCACCTACGTCTCCAGCTACAACTCTGACTTTAGAACTCCAGACAAGTTGTTCCCCTCCAGTGGGCTTTGATTTGAATATACTTTGATTGAAGGGATATGAGGTCTAACAGGCTTCAGTGTGCTGGTGGTAAAGTTCATGTCTCCATGATAGGCTATTTAGTACCACTTGCACAAAAGGTACAACAACAGATTCATTGAAAGACATAGCAACCTGCATGGAACTTGAAGAGAGGAGCACAGATTGCAGGAGGGAGAGTTTGGAGGAGTCACCAGGAAGTCAGTCTGTGTGCACATGGTTAGATGTAGAAACTGCAGTTGTAGTATTTCTGTTAATATTTCTTTATTAATGTTTAGTAATAATGGAGTCCTCTCATGTTATTACTTGGCATGTGGTATATGAAACAAGTGGGGCATGGCTCCTGCATCCCCTGCTGACTGTTAAAGGTGTGGTGAGAAAGAGCCAGGCTGCTGCAGGAATCTATGGCAAACACTCAGCTAATTCAGGGAAAATTTCCCAGACCTCTGGGTGAGTGTATGTGGCTTTTTCAAAATCTCCTCCTGCTACAGTGTATGTGCGTCCCACAGTTCCAGAAATTACTCCAGCAGTATCTGTGACAAATATGGCCATTTCCTTCAATATCTTTGGGAGATCTTACTTATTAAGTTTATGTAACCTCCAGAGAGGTACCACCAAGTGAAGAGGCTCATGTATACTGGTTCTAATTGGATTCTCCAGAGACCAACAGACAAAGAAAGGATTTTTGGATAAATAGCTTGAGTTTAAATTGACTCATACCCTTCTTTTTGATCCAGCAAATGGACAGGACCTTTCCCAATCCTTATGAAAGGGTTGGAAAGACTTATATCTGCCAGACCCTGAGGTTGGAGTTGGGATGACTGCTGGTAAGCTGTTTAACAAGTTTGTAGGTTCTTTTATTGGTTTTAATATATTTTATCTGTAATGCTTTTACCTAAAGAATAAATGTGCTTGCTTAGAAAGAGATGTGTGGTAACTCATATTTGCTGGCAATTGCAGCTCTTTATAGCCTTTGATGAGAAAACAATGCATAACTGTTGACCTGTTTAGGCAGTCTGGTTGTTGGGGAATGACACAGTGTAGGCAGGGAACTATGCAGCCTGGAAAAAACAGTAGACATGTAACTGGGTAAAGTAGGGTGGAGGCAATTCCAATGCCTGTTCCTCCCAACTTGAGCCCCAGGAACATAGCACCACATGTCAGAGGCTGACATCAGAAAACTGGGACATGGACTGTTTCTTCTGATTATTCAGATGTCTGATATGCTGCTGTTTCCCTGTGGGTCGGATCCAGCTTCCACTGAAGCCAATGGAAGTTTGATCACGCCCTACGTCAGGAGAGGGTTGTGAAGGATTTCAATGACTGCAAAATGCATGTTTAGTATTTAAATGATCCATGGGAGATATTAGCATTTTGTTTTAGTCAATTTTACCCCAGCAAGAAAAATTAGGAGATGGCATTCTGTGTATAGGCCTAAACATATTTCTCTATTGTCCTATGTTATATGCAGTATTCTGTTGAATATCTATAGGACCTATCATACAGAATTTGTAAGACCATTTGGTTTATAACTATAAAGAACATCTGATGGCAGCAAAATATATTACATGGTGATACTCGCTTTTTGCCAGTTGATTCTGAATCCTAAGAAAGATGAGAATTCTCTAATTAATGAACAGAGATGGGGAATCAAGGTTTCAGGGTCAATGAGACATGGTGATAAGTCAGCAGTGTGTAGGAGTAAATTTAGAATGAGGGTATCTTAGTTTTATCCTTTTAGTGAGAATAGAATTTCTAGCTGCAATAACTAGAAGATCTACGATTTATCCAGTGGTGCAAAGGGGTGTAAGGGAGCAGAAAAGACCCAGCCTCCATTACGTGAACACAGAAGAGCAAGAAAGGTTATTCACAAAGCGACAGTAGCTTACACACTATCCCATATGTAGAATATTATAGTGCTATCTGTGGTGAGTTTTATAGGATAATGAGAACTGGTTGAGTTATACTTTGTGAACAATTTCTTCATCTCAATCAACATTTGTGAAAAATAATAAAACCCTTTGATTTCTGTTCATGAATTATGTGCAAACTGATAATTTTTCCTCAGCTGTTCAAACTGTTTTCACAGACATATCTGAGCCTGTGGTTTCCCACAAACCATTCTTAGGAAGCATTGTTGTACTGGGGTGGCTAGGACCTCCAGCGAAAAGAGTGGTTCAGCATTTTTCTAGGCAGTAGTTATTCATGATGTGGCTACCCACATTCCACCACTGCTAGAACGCAGGGAATGGTTACTGTTTTCTTCCCGCAGACGAAGAGGTTGGAAATCCCAATTCGTCTTGTGATTCCCTGGACAGAAGACCCAGCTGCCTCATTTTCATATAGGCTTTATCCAAAGTACATTGAAATCAATGGATGTCTGTCTGTTGACATCAGTGGGCTTTGAATCAGGCACACATAGCATGTTTTTTGGGGAAATATGCCCTGCAGATCTTGACCTTCTTTTCAAAATCTTCTTTCATTGTTTTTTTTTTTTCTTTGCATAACATCAATCTGACAATTTAGAATATGCCTTAGTTATGGTATGCAGGCTAACATTCCTCCAGTTTTTTTCAATAAATGAAGCTTTTTTAAAAACAATGTTGCCAGTATTTCACAAATATCTCTGGGCCTGAATCACTAAGTAACTTCATTGAAATCAACAAGGCACACTGCCATAACACTGGAGGTATGCTGTATGCATGCCCTCTCTAGTTACTGATAATACTCCTTTTCTGTATAGCTGCAGCATAAAATGTTCTTGTGTTTATTGTTCACCTTTAGATAACTGCAACAAAGATGTTTTATTGCCTTTTGAGCATTATTTAGTTCTACACATTAAAACAAAAAAGGCTGCTATTTTCACTTAGACTCCAATTATTTTTGTATGTAAGGTTTAAAATATATTTACCCATTCAAAGTTGAATCCCTTCTAAGTCTTTTATCATTTTTTCTGAATTGGTTATTTCTTTGTTGTAAATTTCCTGTTTTGTGAGATGCAAAGTTTAATACTACATTCACTGAATGCATGTATTGAGGGCATCTAGACACAGTCAAATGGAAGGTCATCTGCTAAGTGATAAATAATCTTTAAGGTACAAATGCTACTACTCTTACTCATCTTGGTGAGCATGCTTGTGAGTAAATGCTCCCCAACATGAATGATTAGGATTGCACAGTCTAGCCCTAAATAATCACTAAGGATCCATTCTGTCACCCTTACTTCTCTGATGTTGGAGGGTGTTTAGTTTCCATGTGTTGGTGCAGCAGTTATTTAGGGCCTAATCCAAAACTCACTGCAGTCTTTGGAAAATCTCTCATTAACTTCAGTGGGCATCAGACCCAGAGACAGGCATCGAGTCCAGGGTTTAGGTATAGAAAAAATTCAGAACTGAATCTAAACTTCCCACAGTTCATGGGATTTTCATGGGGTGGGTTTTATAGATTCATAGATTATCAAGACAGAAGGCACATTGTAATAATCTCCTCTGACCCCATGTATAACACAGTCCATAGGTGCCACAAGTATTCCTGTTCTTTTTACAGTCCATAGGGCTTCCTGGCATTAATTGCTGCTTGAACTAGACATCACATCACTTGCATTTTTCTCCATGTCATTTTTTATTTCACACTGATGCACATCTGACTGGTTCTTTCCTTTTCCACTAATGGTACCTCTAATTGATAGTGGGTATCCACCCTCTAGTTCGTATTGTCTGTTTCGAATGTAAATCCTATGCAGATGTTTTGCTGTATTACAATTGGCTCAAGAACCCAAAGCAAACTAAATCATGTGAGCGTTTGGAGAATTGGAGCAGTTGGAGATGGAAAAGGAACAATTAGGTCATGGCATCCATCCACCTCCCAATGCCTGATTTTTCCCAGCGGTATATTTCTGCTTTTAAGTGTAGCTTCTTTTCATTCTAATTAAATCAAAGAGATAGACAGATTACTATTCTATAGCCCAACAAACCTTTGACTTCGAGAAAGTCCTTGTAGATGTATTTTACTGAGTGCACAGAGTGAGATGAAATATATTTCATTTTTATAAAGAAGTAAAATATTAACAATAAAAAACTAGGCCAAAATGGAAATTGCTCTCAAACATACAATCAGAATTGTGGGATTTCAGTGTCTGAAAATGGACGATGACATTTTCAAAGATTGTAACCTAGCTTCCTGAAGTAAAACCTCAGTGCAATCAGGCAGATATTATTTACACTGAAAAATATATGGAACATATACTGAGCTGGTGTAAATCACCACAGCTCCACTGGTTTCACTGATTTACACCAGCTGAGGATCTGGCCCACATATATACATGTGTATAAAGTCTGACCTCCTACATAACACAAGTATTAGAACGTCCCCAAAATAATTCCTGTTTGAACTAGATCATATGTTTTAGAAAAATATCCAACCCTGGTTTAAAAATTGACAGAGGGAGATTCTCAAATTAAAGATCACAAGACTCCTTTCTAATCGAAAGTATCAGGCAACCTAAATATAATGGTCATTACCAGTTTCCTCTGTCTTATCAGCAAAGCAAGGTTATATATTATATATTTACAGGGTTCAAAAAGGAACTTAAGTTCTAAGTAAATGGCAGGCGGCATTGTTTTTATACATCTATCCTCTTACTTCAATATCAGGACAATAGAAGAGTAGTGAGAAGAAGTGAAAAGTAAAGAGAGAATGCAGCAAACTGATGACACTATTCACCCTGTACTAATTCAACCTGTATTGCTTGCACTTTCTTGATGATCATTTAACATGCAACAGTGATTATATTAAGTATTTTTACCATTCCCTACAAAGTCACCCCTGAGGACTGCACAGCAGTCCCACTAAGCTTCTGTTTCGATGCTTTAAGCTCCATTTTAATTAGCTGGTGGGAATGGATGGAATTATTTTGCCATTCCAGTGTCCCAATTTGACAAACTGGGACTTGGCACTAACTCTTTAGAAGACACTCGATGCAGCTATATATGGTATATGCTAATGATGCTATTAGTAACACATTGCTAAATGCTCGCATGTTAGACCTTATACTCTTATCTAGATGGTTCTTTACAAAAGTAACTTGACTAATAGTGGAGAAAAGTTTTTTTTTTAAGATAAAATTTCGGTGATACTGCTTTATACTGCCAAAGAAAGAGAGGAAAACTGCTATAAAGCAATATTTATTATTAATTAGATAAAGATTTTGCTGGGTATTTTCTTTATCTACAGTCAAGATCACTTAAAAAGAAAACAATGATGAAATATGAAAGATCATAGGATGGTGATAAGCCCCCACTCTCTGTTGTGTTTGTTATGTACTGAGCTTGTTGGGTCCAGCACTGAACACAGAGTTAAGGCTATACATTTAGTTCAAGCTGTCCCTCAATGAGGCTGCTCCTGTAGATCTTGTATTACGATGTGGCAGTCTGTCACTGGGAGAATTCAGACAGGACTTGTAATGGAAATAGTGACACAATAGGGCCACATTCATCAAAGGGGTAGAGAATAGGTGGTTTTAATTTTTAATGAATAAATGGCATTTCTATTAATTAAAAGTCAAAAGTAGATAAATAAGGCATGACTAGTCATAATTACCAATTTTATCTATTTAGAGAAAACTGGTTCTTTATAAATATTGAATTGTGCTATGATCTGAAGTATGCCTGTAACGGGGCTCCATAAATAAAGATATTAGTGACTAATCACTAGAATTCGTCATTATATATCTCCTTTCTCATTTTAACCAACTGAAAAGCCATATGTTCATTACAACTCAAATCATAAAGAAAATGTGCTCATTCTTTTGATGAATCTCTTGATGAGCAGGGAAAATAGCATTTGGATATTATGATGGAAAAGTGAAAAGAAGAGGACCACTCAGCAATGAGAAACTCTTCCAAGGAATCATGGTTTCTGTCTCACTCTCTCTCTCACTCTCTGGATATGATCCTGCTCTCACATACACCAGTTTTACATCAGTGCGTATCTCCATTAACTTTAATGGAGTTACTTCTGCTATGTACTCATATACGGCAAGAATTAGGCCTCAGGGTCTTTTATAGAGGCATCACAGCATAAAATGGATGTCCTGGGGTGGTGAATCTGACCCTCTGTGTCAATTTTTCTTCACCTCCTTACTCCTTACGTAGTCACTTACACATGCAAAGGAGATGTGAAATAATATTATTGTGATTAGGTAGCAGTTAACTCACTTTTGCACAGGTTTAAATGACTACACAAAGCGGAAGGCAGTGGAGAATCAAGCCCAATTATCCTAGCATGGGTGTAGAGGTTGGCAAGAAATCCCATAAGAAGGTTTTAGATTTTGCAAATATTTCTTATCCCAAATTGGAATGAGAATTTTGAAATCTCACACATTTTCCTGAACTGAAAATCAGAAAAAAAATTCTGGATAAGGTCAAAATATTTTGTTTCAATAATTTTGAATGGTGTAATTTTAATTTTGACTTTTTTAGATTTTGTAACATCTTTTTATACAAGTTACATTTCAAAATCAAAAATTGCGCCAACATGAAAATGGAACTTTGTTATTTCAAAAATGTGAAAACTTTTTTTCATCAATTTATTTTATAAACAGGATATTAATCACAGAGACTCTTTCTTATAAAGAGTTTTGGTTTCAAGAAATCAAGCATCTTTTGATTAAAAACAAATATAAAAAAAAATTCCAACCAGCTCTAGTTGTGTGGAATAATTTTAACATAAGACTATAAGAATGACCATATTGACTCAGACTCATGGTCCATGCAGCACAGTATCTTCTCTTCTGGCATTGGCTGCTGCCAGATACTTCAGAGGGAATGAACAGAACAGGGAAATTACTGACTGAGCCATCTCCTGTCATCCAGTCCCAGCTTCTGGCAGTCAGAGGCTTAGGGATATCTAGAACAGTGGTCCCCAAACTTTTCGGGGTCATGCCCCTCCCCCTTATTCCTGTCTGCACCCCTCGGGCCAGGAGTGGGGCTGCAGCTTGGGGGTAAACGCAGACAGAGTTAAGGGGGCGGAGGCTGGGGGTGGGTGTGGGGCCAGGAGTGGGGCTGGGGCCAGGGTTGGGAATGGAGCCATGGCCAGGGGCTGAGGCTGGGGCAGGATCAGACCCGCAGCTGGGCTGCAGTGTGGGCCGTCACCCAGGTGCAGCTCTGCTCCAAGCCCTGCCCCCACTCCCAGCTTTGGACTCAGGCCGTGAATGGAGCTGCGGCCCGGGGCTGAGTCTGGTAGCAGATCCACTCCAAGTCTGGGCTTAGGGCAAGGAGCGGGTCCAGGAGCTCAGCCGCAGGCATGCCAGGGCTGGGTGGCTCTCCCTTCCTGCCCCCTGCCCTCCTGGGGGCTGGCCCAGGCCTGCTACACCCTCTTGAATGTTCCTCCACACCCCGTTTGGGGTGGCGTGCCTCACAATTTGGGGACCTCTGATCTACAGCATGAGGTTTGTCCCTGACTGCCTTGGCTAATAGCCACTGATGGACCTATCCTTGATGACATAAGGGGCACTGACCATTAAAGCAAATGATGCTTTGCTGGGGTGATGGTGGGTCAGTCCCCCAGGGTGGAGTCACAGCATCTGCCAACCTATGGCAGCCCTTCTGTGTTAAGAGGGGTGCTGCTGGTCATCTCAGAACTGTGACCAAATTCTAAAATTGGCCTATCAGCAATGGAGGCTTCCCACATAATGATGTGTTAAGTGGAGACAGGCTTTTTGCTGCTCCACCCCCTGCTTCTGTGAAAATCCTGTCATTGCTCTCTGTTGCTTCAGATTATTGGTTGCCTTGAGCATCAATCACTGTGTGATTCTGTCTGTTGGACTGTGTGTGCATGGTTGCTGTTACTGGTCTGCATGAACATAGGTGGAATTTGAAGCAATCGTGTAGGTTTCACATTGTTGTCTGGGTACTGTAATTATATGGCCCTCACCACCAGAGTGTCTGGACACTGAAGCAATAGGGCAGGTTTTGCATTGCATGGGAATGATCTATTTACTAAATAATCACTGGTTTCTTGGCTCTTCTAACTCATATTGACAAAAAGAAAAGGAGTACTTGTGGCACCTTAGAGACTAACCAAAGTACTCCTTTTCTTTTTGCGAATACAGACTAACATGGCTGCTACTCTGAAATAACTCATATTGGTTTCACATTATCATAACTTCAGGTGATTAGTCCTGGCAACAAGGAATAGATTCCCATCCATGGGGATAAAATTATAGGCATGGAGGGCTGGCTCTTCTCTCCTCACTGATATGAAGAAGTGAGGATGTGCTAATTAGTCATCAAGCCATCTTCACGATAGAAGTTTGATCTGTAAGGACATCCAAGCACTACTGGGATAGTGGCTGCCTTGTGCAGTAGATTGCACATAACTTTGGGCTTTGATTAGTTCTTGGAATGGCTTTGATTTGGCCATGCATTAATGTAGATTCAGTGGGGCCTTGATATTAAATGTCCTGGATTTAGCTTGGGACTCATTAGGATGCTTTGGACTGGGGCGTGGAAAGGATAAAAGACTGGTGAAAATTAGCACTGCCTGGTGCTTTTCCTCCCTCTTCTGCTACCAGGACAGGTGCCCTTAGAAGTGATCTTTTTTAAGTAAATAATAATTATCATGCTGGCTGCTGTGCCAAAAGATGCTAATTTATTTTGCCATTGACAGGGGACAAAGGAGAATTTTGTTCCCTTTACATTTGAAATTTGGCTGAATACATTTGACAGATGCCCAGAATTATTCGAAGTGGGTAGTGATCATCCATTATGAGTATGTTTATAAAACAAGTCAGTAGATCATCAGTGTTCTCTAAGCCAACATGCAACAAAATGCCTTGACTTTCATGGACTTGCACTGTGGTTTACATGCTTGGACCCTGACTTTTTATGATTTGCAGTACTTTTGCAGGAGGAGCAGTTAGAACCATAAAATTATATTGTGCTTTCACCCATCGGGTAAGTAACGCCAGCAGTGAAAAAGTGACCTTTAAGAATTGCATTTTCAGCTATAAAGATACTTTGCTCCTGTAACAGTGAGCATCAAAGCATTGTGATAGAATACTATAGCTATTAAGTGAAAAATGAGGTATTATAGAAAGCCATGAAAATGAAAGTAATTAAATCTTCATATAACTTTAGGTTGCATTGTAAGAGCTTAGCTGAAAAATTTGTCTTTAACTTATGGCCTGCAGCAATCACATCTGTTATATTTTAGGAACAGAAAGCTAATGAGGTGGAATCTGGAGTACTGAGCTTAATTGGGCTTGTTTTGATTAAGTGTATGTGCTGGGAATATTTTACACACTTGTATAAATTGCAAAACAGCCAATGTAAGCCACAAAATTCACAAAACCATTGTGGGTAGCCTTAAAAAATTGAACTGTCTCTGGTAAACAATATATTGAAAGGGAAAATATTTGAAGTTTTGATTAAAAAAATGTATGTACTTTAATTTGCTTAATTAGTGGCCTTCTAGGGTTATAAATGCATTTTTCTCTCTCACACACAGCCATCTACACACAAATGAATTTGTGGTGTGGTTATAATAGTACCAGCATGTATTTGGATATGACTGCATTATTTACGAATGGCAAAGCCATTAAGAACATTCTGCCAATACAGCCTTTATACAACACCATAACATGATATAATCTGTATATATTAAGTATTTAACTGAGAAGAATATTAATGTTTTAGAGTGCTAGGGTTTTTTTTTACAAATGTGATTGAAGCTATTCCTTGCATCCCTTCTCCTGCAAAACAAGAATCTATTAGTACCATGTGTCAGAACCTCAGGTGGTATAAATTGACAAAACTCCATTGATTGCAATGGAGTTGTGAACTGGTGGATTCTCACCAACTCCAGGGATTTGAACAGACAGTTGCTAAGGAGGCTTGGCCCTCTGGCTAAGCCTCAAATCCCACAGCTGAAAATGTCATCAAGTCATTTCAGAAGGTGGTAAAAATATAACCACTAATTTTTAAAAGCTTTACAAATTATTTTAAATTGGTTTTCTCTGCATATATTTGCCATCACTACTATACTTGTTACTATAATCACATGTGAGTTACTAACTGCTTACTGGCTTATACATTACTGAACATTTAGTTCAGAATATGACTATTACCTAGTAAAGAAGAGGCTCCCTCAAGTTACTAGTTAAATAAACCCTGATATTTTCAGTACCTTGCATGGCTAATCTATTTAACACATTGTGCAAAATTCTTCATTCAATAACTCTGGGGCATCCATAACTGAAGTGCAGGTTCTTCTGAAGTGGAAGATGAAAGCTATTTAACAGAGCACAGCCACAATACACAACAGTTTAGGACAGACATAACACAGAATATGGAGCTAATAGAAAAGGGCAGAGGTAATTGAGGTAGCAGAATTTTATTACCCAAATTAGTACTTGCCGGAGCTAACCCCTTTACTCTGGCAAAAACATCTCTAATAACCACAAGTCTGAAAGTCATTGGTTTTACATCTCATCTAAAACACAGCATCACGAATAGCCATAACCACTAGTGACCCAGAACATTGTACCATGTAATTGGTTCAGTAAAGACTCAGGGGTGAGTGTCACTTTCTATACTATCAACTCCGCTCCTGGTAGTATGCTGGGTTTTGCTTAGGCAGTTCTATTCAAGTACTGACCAGGATATAGTATACAGTTACACTAGGATGAAAATGTTAAGGGCAAATCATTGCAGCTTCAGGTCATAAGATGATTGCTGGTGTGATCAGGAAGGCATTCCCTCTTTTTATATGAGACATAGTAGCTTTCAGAATTGGTCATTGCTGACAACAGGACAAACCACTACTCTGCTGTGGTATGACGTTCCTTTGTTCTCTAATTTCATTCCCCATCCCCTTCCAGAACACAACAATGAGAAAATAACTCTTTGGGGTAATGAGAAAATAACTCTTCCCTCTACACTTTCCAGTCCTATCTTCAAACTCTCTCCATTCAAAGTGTTTTGAATAATAAAAGTATGTTTGTATGAACTGTATTTAATGCTTATATGATTGCCTATAGCTAAATTAATTTCACTGTATTGAGCCTACTAAATACTGCTGCTTTTTAAAGCAGGTTACTCTTGTGAAAGATTGTACTCATCAGGGACTGTCAATGACCTCATAAACTAAAGGTTATCACTATTATCAGTGGTGAACAATAGCTGGTAACTTCAACTTGTGTAAAGGTTAAGAGACTAATCATTGATGGGTTTTCAGCAGTTATCTTAGTCAGGGTTTAAGCAATTCTTAAAGGAAAACATTTTTCAGCTTTAAGATTTACCCCTGATTATCTCCTCTCTCTCTGTGTGTGTATGTGTTTTTCTCCTGTGTGTAGTGTGTGAGTATACAAATAATATGGTCCTTACACACACACACACACACACACACACACGAAAATCAGGTCTAAATGTTCAAGCTGAAAAAGTAGTCTTTAATACATATACACATTCTCTCTCTCTCTCTCTCTCTCTGTATATACTTACGTACATGCACACTTAAGATTTGGTCCTGTTTTTTAAGATGGAAGCTTGTTTGCTAAATGTTGTTTGTGAAAGTGAACACACTGTAACATGATCAGCGGAAATGGAGTCAGAGGGCCCCCTGTTCCCTGGAGGGGCTGTTATTGAGGAGATACTGGGAACAGGATATGCAGGGAGTTAAGCTGGAAGCAATGTAGCCACATGGGCAGACCTGTGCACAGGGTTTAATAAAGTTCTACATGCTGAAAGGGCAGTCCCACAGATAACGGAGACAATTTTAAAAGCATATGGGGTGACAAGTTCCTCATAGGAAAGCTACCGGTGGAAGTGCCTAGATTAATACCATGAAGGAAAATTCCAGAGACACTATGTAATCCAGTACATGAAGTTTGAAAGCCTGCAGAGAAGGTGTATCATAGCACTTGTGGAAGCCAGTAAAGCCTGGATAAGCAGCATGGTAGAGGTAAAGAAGCCAGCAGGCAAATTATGCATCTGCATAGACCCAAAACCACTCAATGGGGCTTTGAAAAGATGCCCACTGCCCACAATTGATGACATCTTGCCAGAACTTTCCAAAGCCAGAATCTTTATGGTTTCTGATGTGGGAAACGGATTTTGGCACATAAGTCCAGATAAAGAGTCCAGCATGCTGACAACCTTTGCAAAAGCACTTGGTTGCGACAGATGTCTGCACATATCAATGGGCATAAGCCCAGCATCTGTGATGGTCAGAGAAGATTCATCCAAGCACTGGAAGCGCTACCTAGGCTGAAAATAATAGCAGATAATATGTTTGTTGTAGGTGAAGGGAGCAATATCCCACAAGCTAAATGAGATGATGACAGAAAACTATGAGCTTTTCTACAGCAATGTACGGACAAGAACATTAAACAAAATCCAGAAAGAAATGTGTCTCAGAGACTGTGAGTTGACCTATATTGGATATCTGCTCACAGCAGAGGGATTGAAAGCAGATCCGAACAAGGTCAAAGCAGTCAGAGACATGCCAGCTCCAGTGGATATGAAAGAGGCACAGCGTTTCATAGGAACAATAAGCTTTATGTCCAAATTCTGTCCACACCTGGCTGCAATAGTGGAACCAACCGTACATCAGCTCACAAGAGAGGATGTGAAGTGGAACTGGGCAGGTCCTCAACAGCAAACATTTGACTCATTGAAACCAATGGTAAGCGATGTACTTGAAGTACTCTTGGCCTGGAGAGCCACTGACACTCCAGTCTCATGCATTGGACAAAGGATTAGATCTAGCTCTTTTGCAGGAGGAGCCAGCCATTCATGTACGAGGAGCCTTGTCAGAGACTGAACATAGGTATGCCCCCCAAAAAGCTACTGGCTGTGGTATTAGGAGGGGAGTGATTCCATCAGCACACCTATGGCCATCCGATAATATTGCAATCAAACCACAAACTCCTATAGACAATCATGGCAAAGCCCCTTCTTAGTGCTCCAAAGAGACTGCAGTGCATGCTGATGCACCTCTAGGACCACCAGATAGAGCTAAGACATTGTCCAGGATGATTACTGGGGCTAGCTGACACCCTAAGCAGTCTCTATCTATCTATCGATAGAGAAAGAGAGAGAGAGATACTAGTAGGGTGGCCAGAGGACAAAAGCCAAGTACCCGTAGGAACAGGATCATATTTTCAAATGAAAAATGAGCTGTGTCCAGCATGGAATCCTATTTTGAGGACAGAGAGCTGTTGTCCCCACCTCACTACTTAAGGATATTATATAAAAATATATGCCCCCAACCTGGCCATTGACAGCTATCTTAGATGGGTTTGAGTGTGTGTTTAATGGTTGAGAACAAATACACAACTCCGCTCCTTGATATAAGGGTTTCACATTTGCTGATCATGTGATATCCACAAGCAGAAAGAGACGGTTATCACATGAGCTGTCCACCTAACCATGGGAAAAGGTGGGAGTGGACCTATTCATTTTTATTGAAAAGCAGAACTTGATTACAGTGGACTACTATTCAAACTTTTGGCGGGTCTTTGCCCTGCCTGATGCAAGAAACACACTAAACACCCACTTAACGAGATATGGCATTCTGGGACATGGTATTTGCTGATTATGGACCCTAATTTGTCTTGGAAGAATTCAAGGAATTTGCATGCAAATGGAAATTTGACCAATAAGCCTCCTCCCCAGCATATCCACAGAGTAATGGTAAGGTGGAGTCAGCTGTGAGACTGTTACATAAGGCTGTTTATTCTGGTTCAGACCTCTTGTTACCATTTTTGGCACATCAAAATACCCCATCAGAAGGGTGCCTAAACAGTCCAGCTCAGGTATTAATTGGACAAATGACCAAAACCCTGTTACCAATGAGAGGAGACCTGTTGTAGCCACAAGGAGGGGGACACCACTGAGAGGAGATGGCCAACAGAGAAAGAAGGCTTTCGAGTATGACAGGTCAGCCAAGGACCTACTGGCCCTGGAGACAGGCACTCTTGGGAGGACCCCAGCCATTACAAAGAGACCATAAGGAGTGCACTAAAGGAGTTGTGAGGGATGCAGCGACAGCCAGGTAGTAAAAGTGACTATGCAAGGGGGACAGGTGATCTACAGGAAACATAAGCCAGCAGAAAGAAGTCTCGGGGTGAGTCTACAGGGCTCATTACAGAATGGAGAGATGGAGATCTGTCCAGAGGCCAATCCCTCAGGGAGGGGATTGAGACTCCACAGAGAGTTTATTAGAGTCAGAGACAAGTGACAGGGAGATAAAGATAGGTCACTCCTGGTGTGGTTGCCTGATGGGGGGACCAAACTATCTCACAGACAATAGAACCAGTAGAGTCTGCAGTAAAGACAAGACGTCTACTTAGCTATGTGCTAGAAACCTCTGGCCGAAGGGACATGGGCTCGGGACCTGGCCATCAATTATTTGTTTTAATGTTTACATTAAAGGATTGGAAAATAGGGAAGATGTGTCAGAATCAGTTGAATTGGAGTCAAAGAGCCCATCTTCTATGGAGGGGATTTTGTTAATGGGACTCCAGGGGAATGAAATGGGTAGAGTTAGGCTGGAAGCAACAAGGCTACATGGACAAAGCAGTTCATGGCATTTAATAAAGCTCTATATATCAAAGTTTACCTGCATTCTGCTTTACTCATTGCTAATGAAACACACACAGTAATATCAATTTCAGAACTGGGAGTATGAACACTGAAATATTTGTAAGTCTGCGTGTGGGTCTCACTTTTTCTGTTAGCAGACACGGCTTCCATGGCATGGTGAGCAAGCTTTCATGATTTAACAATGGTTCTTAACCTTTTCCTTATGTGGACTCTTCCTAGGAGTCCTGCTGCCATCCAGCTGGGACCTCCCACCCCTTTTAACACTATGGAAAGGTGTAATGGGGCACCTGGCCCACACTGGTCTCTAAGAGATTAATAGAGCCCCAGGGAGGCTACACAGGAGGCAGCCAATCAGAGAAGAGCTTAAAGGAGCAGCCAATCAGGGTCCAGCAGGCCCATATAAGAAGAGCTACAAGGCAGAGCAGCTTTGTAGCTGCCTGGAGCTAAAGGAGGGAAGACAAGGCTTCTAGCAGGATGAAGGAGTGCCAGCACCCTGTACAGAACCATGCTGCCAGCAGGTACTGAGGAAACTAGAGAGAGCTCCTGGCTAGCTGCTAAGACTGGCATGCCGAGGCCCTGAAATAAGGGCAAAGAAGGAGGCCATGGGGAAGTAGCCCAGGAAAATGAACTGAGGAGTTGGAGGGGAGGCAACAAGTGGTGGCCATCTACAGGGTCCCTGGGCCAGGACCCAGAGTATGTGAGTGGGCCTCGTCTCAATTGCCACTGAGAAAGTGGCTGGCCTGAGGGACTATGATACTGTCCCTTGGAACGGGGGAGCACAGACTGTGGCACACCCAGAGGGTTGTGTCCTGAAGAGGATGCCATGGTCCTTGGAGTGACGTGGGTCCTGGAGCAGAAGTGGCAAGAGATCACCAGAAAAGGGCGCACTGGTGAGCAGAGCTAATCCTCAGGACAGCCAGCAGGAGGTGCTGTAGTGGTGAGTGAACCCCATCACAAAAGGACAGAGTGGTTTAGAACTTGTTCACTATAAAACCTCACAGACTTTCTGGAGCTGCATCTTCTTCCTTTTGAACTGCCACACTATAGAGTATCAGTAGTGATCCTAGTTTTCCGTGATAAAAAAATGAAAATTCTCCAATAATAAACCATAAAAATCCGTGTTTTTCCTCAATTAAAATCTAACGCTGAACTTTAGTCTCCCTAGTCACAATATATGTAGGTATCAGTTGAACACAATGTTTTTTTTGATATACAAGTAGAACGCTATTTATCTGAGCCTCCATTTTCCAGGTCTCTGTATTAACCGAACCACCAGCCACCCAGGGGCTGACAGCGAAGCGGACTCCCTGAGCCCCTCCTCCCTTAAAATAAGGGATAGAAAACCCTGTCAATTCTCCTGATTATGTGATTTTTTTATGATCCAATCTGGCCCCAGTCCCAATTAAATTGGATAAATGGGGTTCCACTGTAAATGTAAAGCACATTCAAAAAGCAACCACAAGAGGGGGGAGGTTGCACACATTGAATAAGTGACACTGGTACTTTCAGTAAAATTTTGGTAATAGTTAATATATGTTTTTGTTTTTTTCAAAAAATGTAAAAACTAAAGATTCTCTTTTAAAAACGCCAATTCAGTGTTTTTCCACGGCAAATGGATTTCTAGGATCCCTAATTGTCAGTAATGCATGAAGCTGTTCGGACTTGGGAGACTGAAGAGAGCTGAAGCTCAAAGCTCAGTTCAAGCATGAGAAGTCTATGTAGGTCAGCGGTACATTTCTTAAAGCTAAAGAAGCTGGCCATGCTTGGAATAGTTAATGTAAGCAGGGACACAGTCTGTCAAACACAGAACTGAGAGACAAAACGTTGGCACCAACAGAATTTTCTTTCTTTTCGAAAGCCTTGTTGAAAGGACTAAATGAGTCATTGCTGGTAAAAATGAATGTCCGAATACCTTATTTCTTCCATGGAGATTAAAAAGAAAATGTAACAGCAAGAAAACAGAGTAGGTGAAATTGATTTCATTTAACAATAACCTTCCAGCCTTCCTTCACATCTTACTCAAATAACCTTTGTAAGTAATTATAGTGGGATCTGAAAATAAAGCACTTTGAGACTGAAGGGTTTTAGAAGTCATCAAAATTATCCAATGCTCAATAGACTCAAAAGCCTATATATTATTATGCTGCAGCCCAAGCAAGGCTGCCTTCAAGTTAACATCTATAAAGCAGTGAGAAGAGCAAGAGGCAGACATTGGTATCATCAAATGTTATATTGACATCCAAAGACATTATGGGAGCCAAGGAAATCAATCACGTCTAAACTTTCTTCTTTTTTATTTTGGTTTAAACTCAGGATGATCAGCAAATACTTGTTTTCTGTTTGGCCATCCTTCTGGGCCCAATTCTTCCCTCAGATGTATGCATGAAATTAGCCTGGTCATACTTCCTGTTTCTTTGATGGCAAAATTTGGTCCTTAATTTTTGAGATATTGACAGCCTTTCAGATTACCAGCTCACTAAAAATCAAGATTTCAGGAGAGCTTTTGTTACATAGTCCAGTCACTCCTGAGAGTTCTTGTCATCTTTTCTTTACCATTTCCCTTTTGCTTTGTCACAGTACTACACCCCAAAAGCTCTTGTAGTCTTAGCTTCTGCAGATGTTCTTTGTTTCCTCTGAATTTATATCCAAAATATTCCAAGATATAATTCTTGATTTTACATGACATCAAATGCCCCCCTTCACATTACTCATGCTCCTCTGCACATTACTGTAGGGCCTGTTTAAGTCTCATGTTTATTCACCCTCAGGGTATGCTGCAAGACCTATCTGTTTACTCCAGTTTCCTCCGGATCAGTGGCTCCCAAATGGCAGATCATGCATTTTCAGTGGTTCATGGCACACATGCTAGTGGTAGAGTAGACCTGTGACATGGTGCTGCCTCTTCCTTGTTTCCAGATGTTAAATTAAAAGAAGCTAAAACTACATTAAACACTTTCCCGATGTTGCTTTTCGCAGCAAAGAATTTCTGCAGTTGCCCCACGGATGTTATCCAACCATCAGTGGGAGGTGAGATGTTCTATGTAATCATGAGTGGGAGAGGAAGGTGGGCTCTGAGACAATCTCTCTGTTAAGATGTGGTCTACACTACAGACAAGTTTGAGAGTGCCTGTTCTAAGTAGGTTGCCTGGGTAAGCTGTATTTCTTTCATGATCCATGAGAAATTTTTTTCGAGGTGAATCAATGTTGTGATTTTGAAAGTGTGAAGTCTCTAATTTGTTGTAAATCTTCCCAGAGATTGTGATATTTATAACAGTATAGCCCTAAATAAGTTGTATAACAGCCTCATTAATCAGATCACATTGTAAAAGCATTAGTCTTTTTCCCCTCTGTTGCATCCAGGGTCCAACTTTTCACAGTTATAGTTACCAATAATTCAAATAATGTTTATTGCAGCTGGGAGATACATTGAACTAAAACCCCAGATCTAAGTACCCTGAAACTTTAGGGGTACTTGAAAACTTGGATCCTGATCTGAACTGTACAAATGGGCTCTATTTTATAATGACCCTGTTCCCAAAAGCCAGTTGCCTAATGCACACTGAGTAGGAAGTATGTGAGGCCCACTGCAGTTGAATCCCAGGCAGGCCCCTACTGATGTGACAACCACTGGGGATTGAACCAGGAGTCTCCAGAGCTAAAAGCATGAGTCTCTACAACTTGTGCTAACAATCCAGCATCTGTAGCTGGGGGTCGTAACAGACTCATCCACTGTGAATAGGGCACATAAGGTGACCCATAACGCACACTGACATCAGCACTTGTCAAAATCAGACCAAGTTTGCTAAACTACATTTCTTATTACTGCAATAACTGAAAATCAAGGAAAGCCAACATTCACATCCACACTAACCTCCTTTCACATATCTTTCCACCCACAAACTCTTCAGCACCATGATACACTTTTAAAGAGATGTTTTCCCATAGACACGTGCATTCTGGCAACATTTGTGTTTGTACATGAAAGTATGAATGTTAGAATCATACAATCATAGAATCATAGAATATCAGAGTTGGAAGGGACCTCTGGAGATCATCTAGTCCAACCCCCTGCCCAGAGCAGGACTAATCCCCAACTAAATCATCCCAGCCAGGGCTTTGTCAAGCCTGACCTTAAAAACATTTAAGGAAGGGGATTCCACCACCTCCTTAGGTAACACATTCCAGTGCTTCACCACCCTCCTAGTGAAAAAGTTTTCCCTAATATCCAACCTAAATCTCCCCCACTGCAACTTGAGACCATTACTCCTTGTCCTGTCATGTGCTATCACTGAAAATAGTCTAGATCCATCCTCTTTGGATCCACCTTTCAGGTAGTTAAAAGCAGCTATCAAATCCCCCCTCATTCTTCTCTTCTGTAGACTAAACAATCCCAGTTCCCTCAGCCTCTCCTCATAAGTCATGTGTTCCAGACCCCTAATCATTTTTGTTGCCCTTCGCTGGACTCTCTCCAATTTTTCCACATCTTTCTTGTAGTGTGGGGCCCAAAACTGGACACAGTACTCCAGATGAGGCCTCACCAATGTTGAATAGAGGGGAATGATCACGTCCCTCGATCTTCTGGCAATGCCCCTACTTATATATCCCAAAATGCCATTGGCCTTCTTGGCAACAAGGGCACACTGCTGACTCATATCCAGCTTCTCGTCCACTGTCACCCCTAGGTCCTTCTCTGCAGAACTGCTGCCTAGCCGTTCGGTCCCTAGTCTGTAGCGGTGCATTGGATTCTTCCGTCCTAAGTGCAGGACACTGCACTTATCCTTGTTGAACCTCATCAGATTTCTTTTGGCCCAATCCTCCAATTTGTCTAGGTCCCTCTGTATCCTATCCCTACCCTTGAGCATATCTACCACTCCTCCCAGTTTAGTGTCATCCGCAAACTTTCTGAGGGTGCAGTTCACACCATCCTCCAGATCATTAATGAAGATATTGAATAAAACCAGCCCCAGGACCGACCCTTGGGACACTCCGCTAGATACCGGCTGCCAACTAGACATGGAGCCATTGATCACTAACCGTTGAGCCCAACAATCTAGCCAACTTTCTACCCACCTTGTAGTGCCTTCATCCAGCCCATACTTTTTTAACTTGCTGGCAAGAATACTGTGGGAGACCGTGTCAAAAGCTTTGCTAAAGTCAAGGAATAACACGTCCACTGCTTTCCCTTCATCCACAGAACCAGTTATCTCATCATAGAAGGCAATTAGATTAGTCAGGCATGACTTGCCCTTGGTGAATCCATGGTGACTGTTCCTGATCACTTTCCTCTCGTCTAAGTGCTTCAGAATTGATTCCTTGAGGACCTGCTCCATGATTTTTCCAGGGACTGAGGTGAGGCTGACTAGCCTGTAGTTCCCAGGATCCTCCTCCTTCCCTTTTTTAAAGATTGGCACTACATTAGCCTTTTTCCAGTCTTCTGGAACTTCCCCGGATCGCCATGAATTTTCAAAGATAATGGCCAATGGCTCTGCAATCGCATCCGCCAATTCCTTTAGCACTCTCGGATGCAACACATCCGGCCCCATGGACTTGTGCACGTCCAGCTTTTCTAAATAGTCCCGAACCACTTCTTTCTTCACAGAGGGCTGGTCACCTCCTCCCCATGCTGTGCTGCCCAGTGCAGTAGTCTGGGAGCTGACCTTGTTCGTGAAGAGAGAGGCAAAAAAAGCACTCAGTACATTAGCTTTTTCCACATCCTCTGTCACTGGGTTGCCTCCCTCATTCAGTAAGGGGCCCACACTTTCCTTGGCTTTCTTCTTGTTGCCAACATACCTGAAGAAACCCTTCTTGTTACTCTTAACATCTCTTGCTAGCTGCAACTCCATTTGTGATTTGGCCTTCCTGATTTCACTCCTAGATGGCTGAGCAATATCTTTATACTCTTCCCTGGTCATTATCCAATCTTCCATTTCTTGTAAGCCTCTTCTTTGTGTTTAAGTTCAGGAAGGATTTCACTGTTAAGCCAAGCTGGTCGCCTGCCATATTTACTATTCTTTCTACACATCGGGATGGTTTGTCCCTGTAACCACAATAAGGATTCTTTAAAATACAGCCAGCTCTCCTGGACTCCTTTCCCCCTCATGTTATTCTCTCAGGGGATCCTGCCCATCAGTTCCCTGAGGGAGTCAAAGTCTGTTTTTCTGAAGTCCAGGGTCCGTATTCTGCTGCTTTCCTTTCTTCCTTGTGTCAGGATCCTGAATTCGACCAACTCATGGTCACTGCCTCCCAGGTTCCCATCCACTTTTGCTTCCCCTTCTAATTCTTCCCGGTTTGTGAGCAGCAGGTCAAGAAGAGCTCCGCCCCTAGTTGGTTCCTACAGCACTTGCACCAGGAAATTGTCCCCTACACTTTCCAAAAACTTCCTGGATTGTTTGTGCACTGGTGTATTGCTCTCCCAGCAGATATCAGGATGATTGAAGTCGCCCATGAGAACCAGGGCGTGTGATCTAGTAGCTTCTGCGAGTTGCCGGAAGAAAGCCTCGTCCACTTCATCCCTCTAGTCTGGTGGTCTATAGCAGACTCCCACAACGACATCACCCTTGTTGCTCACGCTTCTAAACTTAACCCAGAGACTCTCAGGTTTTTCTGCAGTTTCATACTTGAGCTCTGAGCAGTCATACTGCTCCCTTACATACAGAGCAACTCCCCCACCTTTTCTGGCCTCCCTGTCCTTCCTGAACAGTTTATACCCATCCATGACAGTACTCCAGTCATGTGAGTTATCCCACGACGTCTCTGTTATTCCAATCACATCATAATTCCTTGACTTTGCCAGGACTTCCAGTTCTCCCTGCTTGTTTCCAAGGCTTTGTGCATTTGTATATAGGCACTTGAGATAACCTGCTGATTGCCCCTCATTCTCAGTATGAGGCAGGAGCCCTCCCCTCTCACATGCTCCTGCTCGTGCTTCCTCCCGGTATCCCGCTTCTCCACCTACCTCAGGGCTTTGGTCTCCTTCCCCCGGTGAACCTAGTTTAAAGCCCTCCTCACTAGGTTAGCCAGCCTGCTCATGAAGATGCTCTTCCCTCTCTTCGTTAGATGGAGCCCGTCTCTCCCTAGCTCTCCTTCTTGGTCCACCATCCCATGGTCAAAGAATCCAAAGCCTTCTCTCCGACACCACTTGCGTAGCCATTCACTGACTTCAACGATCCCTACCCTGGCCTTTTCCTTCCACAGGGAGGATGGACAAGAACACCACTTGCGCCTCATACTCCTTTATCCTCCTTCCCAGAGCCACGTAGTCTGCAGTGATCCGCTCAAGGTCATTCTTGGCAGTATCATTGGTGCCCACGTGGAAAAGCAGGAAGGGGTAGTGGTCCGAGGGCTTGATGAGTCTTGGCAGTCTCTCCGTCACATCGCAAATCTTCACCCCTGGCAAGCAGCAGACTTCTCTGTTTTCCCGGTCAGGGCGGCAGATAGATGATTCAGTCCCCCTGAGGAGAGAGTCCCCGACCACCACCACCTGCCTCCTTCTCTTGGTAGTGATGGTCGTGGAACCCCCAACCTTAGGACAGTGCATCTCATGCCTTTCAACTGGCAGAGTCTCCTTTTGCTTCCTTCCCCCAGACGTATCATCTGGGCCACTCCCCGCAATGGTACCTGTGGAGAGAACATGAAAACATTGTACTGCGTTGCTGGTACATGGATGTTCCCCCTTCTTCTTCTGGAGGTCACACGTTGCCAAATTTCTTCACTGGCCTCCTGTCCCCGCTGTGCAGCCTGCTCTGAATCTTCAGAACCTTGTGCCCGTAGAAGCATATCCTGACTTCTCTCCAGGAAATATTCAGATTCTCTTATGCAACGCAGGGTCGATACCTATTGCTCCAGACCTTCAACCTTCTCTTCCAATATGGAAACCAGTTTGCATTTTGCATGTTCCCCTTCCTTTTCACATACTAAACAGGGACACAATCTGACAAATCAAATGTGTGGGAGACTGGGATGCAACTCTTAGTCCTAGGGAATCCACTCAATGTAAAAGCTGTGAGCTCTGTGCCTCTGGCCACTTTGGCTGTAAATGTCCCCTCTTTGTGTCCTCACCATGCCCACTATTACTAGTAGTTGCTAGGAGATAGATGCAGGAGACCCAGGTGCCAATCCCATGAGTTAACTCTGCAGTGAAGACATACTCTCTATTGATATACCCAACATCTTTCTGCAGTGTGAACTTTTCCTTCATTTAAAGTGAGATCTGGCTACAGCAGCATAGCTTCATGTATGTGACTTAATTTCCAATTTATTATTGATTAATAATTGTATACACAATTGATTTACTATACTTGAGGTTCAATATTAAGACTGTTCAAGAGCCGAAATAACCAAGATCAGCCAAATTTATTATCTAAAGACAGAGCAATACAGAAAAGGAAAGAAAGTTAATACATCACCAATCCTTCCCAGGAAGTAAATTCACAGTCTCAGTTCACTTTATACAGATTATGTGCACCCCAGAATATGCCCTAGTAAACGAGCATCATATATAGATAGCTAGATTAGATTACATAATGTTAGATAGCACTTTATATGTTACCCAGATTATATTGCCCAATAACCTTGTTTTTCTTGTACCATGGTGTGTCCCCCATCTCTTGTTTTTGAACACAGCATTCCAAACTACTTGGGCCCTAAAGGCACTCCCCCACTTTTGCCAATGTACAGCATTAACATATCTTGTCCCTGACAGATTTCCTGTCTATCTATACAGATACTGAGTTGTTCTGGACAAGGCATTGTGGGATATGTAGCATGAGTAAGCATAATATTATTTAACATGATTAGCTCCCCCCTCCACATACACACTCAATGAATGCCATGAGTAGAACACCTATTAATGGTACGTGTGTGTGTAAAACCTATATGCACTGGCTAACATTAATATGTTGTTGGGATACACTCTTTCCCAAATAACATACCCTTTAGTGTGTTTATTTTTGTTTCAGATAATTCAAAATCCAGATTTGTTCCCATGACTTGTAGTTTTCCTGAATGTGATTCAAGACATGATCCCACTTGGGGAGGGCGGGTGGGGAGGAATAGCTGAACACTTATACTCTGATCAAGGTAGCTGGCAGATCCGATAATACTACAAGCATCTTACCTACCACTTTACTTTGGTCTGTTGCTTTCACTATATGTCACATATGTATGTTCTGAATAAACAGAAGAGAATTGATTAAAGAAGTCCCTTAAATAAAAACACTGGAATAACCTTAATATCATGCTCTTTGCGCGATATAAGAACTAATTATTATTATCATCGGATGACATAATTTCAATTCATTGCTGTAATGTGTCTCATTTGCTACCTAAGCTAGTCCAATGAGTCCAGTTTGGCCAAGTTAGCTTGTAACTACAGATTTGGATTTGATTTTTCCATTTGCTCTGGATAAACTGGATACAAAGACCTTTCCTTTCTAACATATTCTGTAACAAATTCAGTTTCTAGTGCTGTGTGGCAGAGCACCAAACATGCACGGCATACATTTAGCAATCCTTTTCCTTTGGGTGAAATGGAAATAAATGCAATAGTATTATTTTTGGGGGAAAGAAGCTACAGTTTTTTCCAACTTTATAGAAGCCCATTGTGACTGTTAAAATTCTTTTGGAAAAGCAGCTAAAAAGGAGGGGAATACTTCACTGTACTCTAATGCACTGTTCACTGAGAACAGGTGACTTGTACTTGATCACTGGCTTGG
Organism: Eretmochelys imbricata; assembly: GCF_965152235.1. Classification (NCBI taxonomy): domain Eukaryota; kingdom Metazoa; phylum Chordata; order Testudines; family Cheloniidae; genus Eretmochelys; species Eretmochelys imbricata. Next base: position 20,537,025 of record NC_135574.1, on the reverse strand, counting down.
ATTGCTATTCCCAGTACGGTTATGAAATGAAAAGCACTGGAAAGCTGTAGATAATTTTGGTTCAATTATATAGCAGAAATTTTAATTTCTGAAGCTAAATTGAAAATAAAAGATAAGGGTAGAGTTGGCTTTATTTCTTCTATTGAAAAATTGTACCCAAAAAATCAATCTGTCCAAAATGCTGGAAAAGAAATTAGACCTTTTAACTATTAGAATTGAATGTGTCAAAGTACATGAGACTGTGAATACGCATTGGGCAATGCTAACAGCAGTCATATATAGTTTGTTAAATGGAGTGATAGTTCCACTTATTAGCAATGTAAGATAGAGACTGGTTCTGAAGAACTTGGCAAAGCAACTAGCATTTAGTTTTTAAACAGTGAAGAGCCTCCCCCAATGAATGGTATTTTATTTTATATTGGAGTGGACCTAGAGGCCTCAATCTGGGGTTGGGGCCCTATTGTGTTAGATTAGGGGTGCCCAACCTATGGCCTGCAGGGTGTACATGGCCCTCCAGAGTATTCATAAGGCCCGTGGCCTGTTTCAACACAATATATTAACAGCCTAGTCATCATGTTTATGTCATTTAGTTTAGCTATGTGTTCTTTACTGTGTTGTCTATAATTCGGATACACGTTTTATGCACTGATTTCTTTATTTGTTTTTAAATAGACAATACTGTATATAGAAACAATCTATCTAAATACCATACAAAACAGAATCTGTTTGGTCCTCAGAAGTTTGTGCTTAGATTTATGTGGCTTTCCTGTGTAATGAGGTTGGGCACCACATGAGATAAACGTATATTGATGAGACAGTCCCTACCCTGCAGAGTTACATCTAAGGCACCTCTCCTGCATTGCCATCTGTGTAGCCAGACTGCTGCACCAGTGTGTCAAAAGGCAGCATTAGAATCAGTTAAAAGACAACAGATATAAAAAACAGATCGGAGGAGCATGAACGTTTACGTGGTGCAAATTAGCCTTAGTGGATCAGAGAATCTGGCTTCCCTGGATTTGGTTTCTCAAAACCAAAACTTCACTTGAAAGCTTTTGCAAAACTTGATACAGAAGTGACTTCAATTTTACCCATCTCATATAAGGGGAAATTCTGACTCCAATCCCTACAGCTGCACTAAATTGTGATGCTTTAAATCTAACGGAACCCAGGTCTGAATCGTCCCTGCAATAATTTGAACTTTTGTACAACAAAAACATTGCCTCTTTGGCACATCTCTGGGAGTTATTAAATTGCACTCAAATTGATTAAGGACAATGGATGACTGTGTGTCACATGGTTACAACATTGCATTCATATGTGAATCTTACCACCCTACCTTGCCTTATCGGGTTCCTGGCACTGATCCTCTGCCTTGTCCAATATTTGCACTGCCACTTTGTCAATGTTTATTTCCGCCCTTATCCTTTCTCAATTGCAGAATATAGCCCACCATCGGCTATTTTTGAAAATACGTGCCCTGGTGCAATCATTCCATGATTCATTCCAAAGGCAAATACCAAAAATGCTGGTCAGACATCTTTTTATGAGCTGCAGGGAAAGGACATCTTTTGCCGGTTGGTTTACCACAAGTGTGGTAAACTCAGTTAGATGATGGTGTTTTAACATGAGGCACAAAAAACTAAAGAAGAAAGATTGAGAAAGATGAGTCTTTCAGAATGTTACATGCTTGTGAAAAGGAAATGTTATAAGTGAAACCATTTTTCATCCTTACATTTAGACGTTAGTACTGACCCAATGCTGTAGTTTAATTTTTTTAATTAGTTAAAGTACTATACTTCCCTTCCTCCATCCTGCAGCTATAGCTTCCTGGGTACTTTTTCTCATGTCTATTTCTCATCTACTGCCAGGAAGTTGTTTAAACCCAACCAAAATATATCTTATCAAATAATGGAAATGAACTGTAAATAAAAGAAGGACAGAATTCTGGAGTGGCTTAGTTTTAAAGATAGCCATTTGCTGAGTTGTTAAACTGACAATTTCTGGTGCAAAGGCTCAAACTAGTTCTCAGAAAATGGAGTCCATGCATTGTACCTTCTCTAGAACATTCCTCCTGAATGCACACTGCACCATCTCCTTTTCTATATGCAGCACTTAGCAGATAATGTGCTGGAAACATTGTGCATGTCCCAGTTCTTTATGATTCATTGGTATAATTTTCATTGTCTTTTCTCATTTAACCTTCTGATAAGCATATTTTGTTTATTTCAGCCAGGGGCAGCATTAATAATTATAATAAAATGTGTTCCTATACAGAGAAACGTAATATTCATGCAGCAAAATTAGAAAATATTCATGTGTCCATATGGAACAGAAATTACTATCCCATTAGCTACTAGCTTTCAGTTAGTAAAAATTGAAATCAATTTACCAAACTGTCATGTCTTTGCAAGAACTCAAACGTCCATAATATTCAATAATTTCCTAGTCATGAGTCAATGCAGCTGAAAAAACAAAGTATTACAAAACCAGAATTGTAAAAATTTCTCTCATCTCCTTGCCTCATCTTCAACTATTGACACACACTAGTAATCATAATTGACATCAGAATTTGCAAAGGGATTGGCCTTATCTCAGTATTTGTCTCATTCCCAGTATTTGCATACTTTCTGTATTTGCTTTATTAAAATATTTGTCTTATTTCAGAGTTAGGCTCAGGAATAAGCAGCTGTCTATATCAGTACCTCATGCAAATTGTTTATTGATGAATACATTTGAAGTAAGATACTCACTACATTTATAGTTTTCAGATGAAAACTCACTGAATGTTAGGGATTTTACAATATTTTGTCTTTGATGGCACCATCAGAAGTATTTAGAAATACCAAATTAAATATTTTGTTCTTGCAATCAATGATGTTTTCAAAAATATGGATTTTTTAGTAATTCAGAGTGATAGAATTTAAAAGTAAAAGGGACCATTAGATCTTCTAGTCTGACCTTCTGTCTAACCCAGACCATAGAATTTCACTCAATTACCCCAGTGATAACCCCAATAACATCTATTTGACTAATTCCAGAAGAGGAGATTGCTGAAATTAGCTTTTTCCCTACTCTTCTTCTCTTGCACATTATCGCTATTTTCTTCTGCACACTCTTTGAAAAGTTCTTTACTCTATACTGTAATAGCCTATTGCATGTCTGTGATGTTACACCCCATATTCTTCACAGAAATATTGTTATGATATGAATATGGCAGAACTAAGATATACTTTATGCAAGATGCCTCATGTAAGGTATTATTGGAAAGGTTATAATTTACTGAATGTGGTTATCCAATTTGTATGCATGTATCATTTCTGTATCTAAAGTTAGGAATATTGGCCATGTATCCCTATTTCAGATGTGCTACTTTGGGTGACACCCACAACTAGCCCTTCAGGTACAACAATGAAAAAGTCAGACAGGGCTGATGGACTGAGACAATGGACTGTGAAAGCACTTAGTCTTCCTGTGGACGCTCCAGACAGCCTGTGAGTAATGGCTGCGACAAGCCTGCAGAGACATGTGACTGTGTCACCTGGTACTGGACCCCCTTTCGTATGCCAGTGTTTTTCCACTGGAAAACAAAGGGTTATTGCCATACACAAAAGCTATATAAGGCAGGGGAGTGACATTAGCATGTTGCTCCTCTGCCTCCGCACCCAAAGAGACACTGGAAAACACCTGGAAACAAGATCTGAACTGGGGAGAGAACAGTTGAGCCCAGGCTGGAAGTTTTCTAACCTGTGAGTAATAATACCTGACGTTTCAAGCTGCAGGCCAGTGCAGCTGGTTTTCAAGAATCTTTGCAATCTGCCTGAAACAACATTTAGGGTGAGAAATTACATTTAGTAACCAGTTTCTTTAGTGAATCAAGCTTAGTTTCCATGTTGCGTTTTATTTACTTAGTAATCTGTTTGTTCTGTTTGCTATCTCTTATAATCACTTAAAATCTGCCTTTTATAGTTAATAAATTTGTTTTGTTTATTATAAAACCCAGTTTGTGCAATTTCTAACTAGGGAGGCAAGAAATTAGGCACCTCTCTCTTCACATTGAGGGAGAGGGTGAATTTTGATGAGTTTGCGCTGTGCAGATTTTTCTATACAGCGCAAGACATTATACCTTTGGATCTGTACTCCAAGTGAGGTGGGCACCTGAGTGCTGGGCAATTCCCTTAAGCTGAGTCTTCCCAGAGCTGATCTCAGTGTCTGTGCCTTTCTGCAGCTGCATGATGCACAGTGTCCCACTGAAGTCAGTAGGGAGCTCTGTGCAAAAATTGATGACAAAACTATGGCCTTCTGAGAAGTACATAATTTGTCTGTCATTAAATACCTTCTCTTTAATTGCACATACCAGTGTGGTCTTTTTAATAAATGTGGAGTGCCCAAGACTTGTCAGTTGGAAGCATGGGCTGAATGCAGCTTGTAAATCAGGACCGACTCACTGTGCTCAGAGCAGTTATGCAGTTAGACCAGCACCATGTGTCTGACAATGGCCAGTACCAGATGCTTCACAAGAAAGTGCAAGTAGCCTTGCAGTAGGCAATTATAGGACAACATGCCTCCAGAGAAGTTTCCTCCTAGCCGCCAGTAGTTTGCCATGACTTAGCAGGATTTATATTCCTTTCTTATATTTCTTGTTTTTGTTATTACAATTCAATTAAAGCCATTGTAGTTATCTGAAAAGCTATATTTGACTGATTGGATTTTAGGGAGACATAACAATTTGCATTTGACTTTACAGCAGCAGCTAATTGAGGCAGAGAATGTTGTTTTTGGTGGTTATTTATTTTTGGAATGAATGTTTGATTTCCTGGATGATCACAAAACCTTCTTTGCTGAGTTTTTTTAAAGAAGCTATTAAGACCAACACTTGTTTTTAGAGCTTTTACATTTTGTCTCCTAATATCATTATGGAAAGGGTATTTTCTAAAGAAGGAAGACACTTTGTCTTTGCTATTATGTGGCTGGGCACCTAATAGTGGAAAAAATAATTTGGGTGGAGTCTTCTGACCGGCAATTTCTAAGTGGTGAATTTCTGACATTTAGTCCATGGCTTCTTTTGAGGGTGATGTGGAGTTGCACTACCAGAAATGGGAAAGAACTGTCTCCCCTGAAGAATAATTCCAATATGATCTCCAGAAGGGGTGTGCGTCTTGTGCCATCTCTCTATGTAGGTGCAGTCTGCTCCTCATATTGCATCTGGATAGCCACGTGGTATGTTAGAGTAGATTTGGATTGAAGATGGTTCCACTTCTTTCCACTCTGTCTTCTCCATTTGAGGTGATTTATGGTCAAAAAGGTGCCCAGTGGGAGCAGTTGTGGGGTGTCCCAGGTCCTTGTGTTATATGAAGAGATGGTGTCAAGGTTCCTTCCCCACTCTGAACTCTAGGGTAACAGATGTGGAGACCTGCATGAAAGACCCCCTAAGCTTATTCTAAACAGTTTAGGTTAAAAACTTCCCCAGGGTACAAACTTTGCCTTGTCCTTGAAAAGTATGCTGCCACCACCAAGCATTTTAAAGAAAGAACATGGAAAGAGACCACTTGGAGACATCTTCCCCTCAAAATATCCCCCCTTTCCTGGGGAAGGCTTGATAATAATCCTCACCAATTGGTACAGGTGAACACAGACCCAAACCCTTGGATCTTAAGAACAATGAAAAATCAATCAGGTTCTTAAAAGAAGAATTTTAATTAAAGAAAAGGTAAAAGAAGAATTTTAATTAAAGAAAAGGTAAAAGAATCACCTCTGTAAAATCAGGATGGTAAATACCTTACAGAGTAATCAGATTCAAAACATAGAGAATCCCTCTAGGAAAAACCTTAAGTTACAAAAAGACACAGCTTATTTTACCAGCCATTAAACAAAAGAAAATCTAACACATGTTCTAGCTAGATTACTTCCTAACTTTACAGGACTTGTAAGACTGCATTCCTGATCTGTTCCCACCAAAAGCATCACACAGACAGAACCCTTTGTGCCCCCCCTCCAGATTTGAAAGTATCTTGTCCCCTCATTGGTCATTTTGGGTCAGGTGCCAGCAAGGTTACCTTAGCTTCTTAACCCTTTACAGGTGAAAGGGTTTTGCCTCTGGCCAGGAGGGATTTTATAGCACTGTATACAGAAAGGTGGTTACCCTTCCCTTTATATTTATGACAGATGGTGAGGCTCTCCATGGTCTTCATCCTTCCCATTCGTCAGCACAACAATCCAGGGACAATCTGACCCTGAGTATAATGTATACTACTTGCCCCAGGAACTTGTATAGATTACATATATACAACTGCACTTCATATATCTGCCAGGATAATGGACTGAATTCTCTGATCTCCACTTAGTATTACACTATCACCTTTCCCCATGGTCATTAATGTCATGTGCCTGAGCAGGTCTGTGCATTGCTTAGACAGTGGTGAGCCTTTTCACCACTGTTCTGTGTGCTAGAAGAAGCAGTACATGGGGGGGGGGGAAGGGAGGGGGGAGCAGCAGCTTCAGGAGAGATACAAGCATATCTTTAATTGTCCATCAGAGGCACAGAGTCAGAATGATTCAGCAGACCTTTCATAAAATCACTTGTGCTGCATAGCACAGGAGCAGAAGCAGGAAGATTTGGCGCAGCAGCAAGTCCAGGACTGAATTACTGACATCTACCTCTTCACAGCAAAAAACAGTGCAGCCTCCTTCTGCCAGGTGGCCTGCAGCTGCAGCAGACGCTTGCCCTTTTCTAGTTCCTGCTCACACACTGCCTGTAGCACCATAGGGTTTTTCTAGAGTGCCCACTGCATTTTTGGTCTCTCCAACGATGCTGACATCAAAGCAGCAGGCACTACTGTCTTCACTACTGCCTCTTGCTACTGCAGTCTCTCTCTCCCCCTTATTCTCATGCTCCCACTGTGCTACTGTGCCTCCCTAATCCCAGGAAACGCCACTGCCTGAATACCAATCAGCTCTTTCTGTGTAGGCAATGGTCAATGAATACGGTGAATGCCACTGTTAGTGCACATCTGTTACAGAACTCTCATCCCCCCCTTCTCACTTCCTGGCCACTGTCCAGGCACATAAAAAAATGACCAGGTGAGCCTCTGGTCCTGAAGAGCAGCCACATGTTGAATGTCACTCCCAATGGTGGTGGATGTTTGCACATCCCATTCCACTTTCTCTGTGACGCTACACCCCATATTCTTCAGAGAAATATGGTTATGATATGAATATGGTATAAATAAGATATATTTTATGCAAGATGGATCATGTGAGATATCATTGGAAAGGTCATGATTTACTGAATGTGTTTATCCAATGTGTATTCATGTATCATTTCTGTATCTAAAGTTAGGAATGTAGACTATGTAACAATTATAACTGTGTGTGTACTTGGGAAACACCCACCAGACAGCAGGCCATCAGCCTTGATGGGCCATTAGGAAGAAACAATAAAACTTGAAAGATACTAATCTCTCTCCTTCCTGAGAAGCATCCTGGGACGTTGCTTTGACACTACAAGGTCATGTGGTCATGTCACCTGGTGCTGAACACCATCTTGGACTTCTAGTGATTTTCCACTAAAAGGAGGGTAAGGTCACGACTGGGAAACAAAAGGTTCCTTGCCTTATGTAAATTATATTTACGGCTTGGGAGTAAGTTGATCTAGGTTGACTCTTCACTGAATCCCCACCAAGGATGGATGACAGCTGGAAAGATCTGAGAAACAAAGACACAGGGGGTGAAGAGTTGAGCCCAGGCTGGAAAAGGGATCTGGTCTGTGAATATGGTGTCTGAAGATTTGAGCTGCAAGCAGGGTAGCTAACCTTCGAGAATTTCTGCAACCTGCCCAAAAGGAACATTAAGGGTGAGAAATTACTTCTTGAAACCAGTCTCTTTAAGATCTTAAGCTTAGTATGCATGCTTTGTTTTATTTGCTTAGTAATCCGCTTTCTTCTGTTTGCTATCCCTGACAGTCACTTAAAATCTGCCTTTTGTGGTTAATAAACTTCTTTTTGTTTATTATAAAACCGAGTTTGTGCAATTTATAAGTGTGGGGGGTCAAGAAGCTGTGCATATCTTCCTTCACACTGCGGGAGGGGGCGAATTTATGAGCTTATGTTGTATAGATTTCTCTACAGCTCAACACAATATTATTTTTGGTGTACTTTCCAGAGAAGAGCTGCACTTGAGTGCTGGGCAATTTTCTAGCTGAGTCTTCCCATAGAGAGGTGTTTTCAGACTCTGTGTGATTCTACAGCTGGTGTGTCCCTACCTCTGTGTGTGTGCTGCCAGAGAGCCTGATTCAGCAAAACAGGGAGAGGGAGCCCAGGCTAGTGGAGCAGCCAGGCTCAGTGAAACCCCTGTACATAAGGTGGCACCCAGGAAGTGGGGTCCAACCCATCACATTCTTCACAGTTGTTACTCAGTTTATTGTATTTTTTTGCCAGGAATGTTGTTCCTCTTGTTTCTCTGTCGAACCAGTCAGGGATTTCTTGACATTTTATGTAAATGTATCATATTTGATGACAATTTAGTTGGGAAAGTTTCTGAGGTCCAGGATGGTTGACTGGAATGAAAACAAATTTTAAAACCTTGTAATTTTTTTTGCAAAATAGAATTCTTGTTTTCCAGCCAGCTCTATTTCTCTGTTTTAGTATCCTTCCTTTCCTTTCCAACTCCCACCCCAAAAAGAGCTTTTGCATGGGCCATGCAAGTACTCTCGGTATCCATCTTTGCAAGACTATGTACTTGCTTGTGTATTCATGACAATTTCACATTTTACAAATATTCCTTTGATCAAAATTTCATTCATATGAATGTCATGAAAAGCAAATAAATGGGATCATGGACATTTATAAAGTGTGTTTATCAGTTTTATTGGAAAGAATATTTGCAAATACTCCACTGTATTCATCCAGCTATAGCCAGAATGGGCCACACATCCTCATCTGATGAAAACTGCAGACGGTGAGAAATTAAAGTTAATGGAGCTACCCCAGTTTATACCCAGCTAAATGTTCTTAGGAAAGATACACCATGTGTATTGCATGCAGTATACCCAATACGATATTTCACCAAGATTAGAAGAGTTTGTCCGTACACCAGATAGTCCAAGCCTAGGATATTGCAACTTTATCTCTGCAAAGTGAGGCTGCAGCAAAATGTCATTAACAAATTTGTTACCACAGCCTCACTCCTGTGAGAACACCAGAAAGGAATGAGGAACAAAATGATAATTTGATAGACAGAATGTCCTCTCTCAAATACAAAAAGAAAAGGAGTACTTGTGGCACCTTAGAGACTAAACAATTTATTAGAGCATGAGCTTTCATGAGCTACATCTCACTTCATTGGATGCATACTGTGGAAACTGCAGAAGACATTATATACACAGAGACCATGAAACAATACCTCCTCCCACCCCACTCTCCTGCTGGTAATAGCTTATCTAAAGTGATCACTCTCCTTACAATGTGTATGATAATCAAGTTGGGCCATTTCCAGCACAAATCCAGGTTTTCTCACCCTCCCCCCCCCCACATACAAACTCACTCTCCTGCTGGTAATAGCCCATCCAAAGTGACCACTCTCACTTCATTGGATGCATACTGTGGAAACTGCAGAAGACATTATATACACAGAGACCATGAAACAATACCTCCTCCCACCCCACTCTCCTGCTGGTAATAGCTTATCTAAAGTGATCACTCTCCTTACAATGTGTATGATAATCAAGGTGGGCCATTTCCAGCACAAATCCAGGTTTTCTCACCCCCCCCCCCACACACACTTTTTCCAAAAACCACACACACAAACTCATTCTCCTGCTGGTAATAGCTTCTCCAAAGTGACCACTCTCCTTACAATGTGTATGAAAATCAAGGTGGGCCATTTCCAGCACAAATCCAGGTTTTCTCACCCCCCACCCCCATACACACAAAAACTCACTCTCCTGCTGGTAATAGTTCATCCAAAGTGACCACTCTCCCTACAGTGTGCATGATAATCAAGGTGGGCCATTTCCAGCATAAATCCAAGTTTAATCAGAACGTCGGGGGGGGGGGGGGGAAACAAGGGGAAATAGGCTACCTTGCATAATGACTTAGCCACTCCCAGTCTCTATTTAAGCCTAAATTAATAGTATCCAATTTGCAAATGAATTCCAGTTCAGCAGTTTCTCGCTGGAGTCTGGATTTGAAGTTTTTTGGTTTTAAGATAGCGACCTTCATGTCTGTAATTGCGTGACCAGAGAGATTGAAGTGTTCTCTGACAGGTTTATGAATGTTATAATGAAAACCTGGATTTGTGATGGAAATGGCCCAGCTTGATTATCATGCACATTGTAGGGAGAGTGGTCACTTTGGATAAGCTATTACCAGCAGGAGAGTGAGTTTGTGTGTGTATGGGGGTGGGGGTGAGAAAACCTGGATTTGTGCTGGAAATGGCCCAACTTGATTATCATACACATTGTAAGGAGAGTGATCACTTTAGATAAGCTATTACCAGCAGGAGAGTGGGGTGGGAGGAGGTATTGTTTCATGGTCTCTGTGTATATAATGTCTTCTGCAGTTTCGACAGTATGCATCCGATGAAGTGAGCTGTAGCTCACGAAAGCTTATGCTCAAATAAATTGGTTAGTCTCTAAGGTGCCACAAGTACTCCTTTTCTTTTTGCGAATACAGACTAACACGGCTGTTACTCTGAAATCTCTCAAATACCGTGTCATACAGGAAAGGTGAGCAAGAGAAAGACAATAAACCTAAACACAGGGACAGCTAGAAAGCTCATTAGAAAGAGTTCCATTTCCTCACTGCAAGTCTCTGAGATCCCACAGAGCTTTATGAGAGTTTGTCTGTGGGGTTCCATAGCCCCCTAGAAACTCCATGCAGAGACCCCAGTGTGAATTCCTGCAGTTTGGGTTAGCTTGCCATATTTTTGCATTCACAGCAGTCTAGAGGCAGATATTGACCGCTACATCTGTGGGAAGTGGGAGTAAACACACTTGCGCTAGCTATGCCCGCTCAGGTACACGACCTTCAACTAAATGAAATAAAAAAGCAACAAGCAAAAAGACATGAACTATCATACAATATATGCAGTAAGGAAGGCGGTGTGGTCTCAGGGACAGGGCACTCACTGGGAGCTAGGAAACCTGAGTTCTTTCCTTGGCTCAGCCATTGATCTCCTCTGTTCTTCTGTTTCCCCTCTGACTCTTTATCTGCTTAGAGTGTAAGCCCTTTGGGGCAGGGACTGCTTCTTTCCATGTTGCTAGTGTCCAGCACAATGGGTCGCAATCTTGGATGCGCAAGGCCCCATGTCAGAGGGCAACCCAGCTGGAGTGTCCTCCTCTGGCAAGCCACAGCATGACAAGTATGCCTGTCTCAGTTTCCCTCCTTCTCAATCACCAGAAATAGTCCAAACAGTCTTCCTTAATGCAAATGTCCCTTGTGTGTTAATTTATGACAGAAAAAAAGCTCTGTGCACCTGAGTCTCAACCATAAGCCAAATACAACTCCAGGATCCCTCATCATACCCTAGCTCTCCAGTATAACTCTGGCATCCCTCACCATGCCCCAGCTCTCTGGTTTCAAGAGCCAGCAGGTATCTTCCTCTGCTGCTCTCAGCCTTCAGCCCTGTCCATCCTTCTCTGACCTTGGCTCTCTTGGGCTCCCTCTCCCTCAGTCAGTTCCTTCTCACATCCAGTCCTTCACTGAAACAAGATGTAACCCTTTATAGTCCCAGATGCCGCCCTGCCTCCTTTACTGGCCAAACTGAGGACACTTGCTCTGGCACAGGAGAGTTGGACCTACTTCAGTTACAAGGGCCAGCTACCCTATGTTACCCCAATAAGTAACAAACAAACAAACATGCTCCTTGGAAGTACCAATGCTTTCCCAACACCATTACCCCCTTTCCTTTGATTTATTGACATCTTTCCCCATTGGCTTCCCACTCTATGCACTATGGTCTATTATCACAATTTTCCTTTTCACAACTGGCTAACTTGGAGTCTGGTCCCGAATGCTTCTCTACACCTGACATCCTTTGGTACTAAATGGAAATGCCACGGCTCAGTGCCTCTGAAGAACTGACCCTGGAGTGGTAAGTGGAAGATTTTCAGACATGCTCAAGGGAATTTAGAGATCAATTCCCACTGATACTCAATCCGTAAATTCCTTGATGTCAGGATCTCCTCGTCATATGTCTGCACTGATATAAACTTAGAACACATACCTGCATTTCTATCTATATTGTGTCCTTCATCATGCAAACAAAAGTAAGGCAACTGTCACGAAGAAAATTCCCAAATACACTCTCAAAAAAACTACAGGGCAGGAAAGAAAAACCCCTGGCTGGCCCCCACCAGTCTACCAGTACTCAGGATTGTGGGGCTTGGCCTGCAGGGCTGTTTCATAGTTGTGTATCATTCTGGGTTCAGGCTCGCTCAGGTAACTGATGAGCAAGATGGGCAAGGGTTTTGACTCCCTCAGGGAACTGATGGGCAAGATCCCCTGGGAGAATAACGTGAGGGAGAAAGGAGTCCAGGAGAGCTGGCAGTATTTTAAAGAATCCTTATTGAGGTTACAGGGACAAACTATCCCGATGTGTAGAAAGAATAGTAAATATGGCAGGCGACCAGCTTGGCTTAACAGTGAAATCCTTGCTGATCTTAAACACAAAAAAGAAGCTTACAAGAAGTGGAAGATTGGACAAATGACCAGGGATGAGTATATAAATATTGCTCAGGCATGTAGGAATGAAATCAGGAAGGCTAAATCACACCTGGAGTTGCAGCTAGCGAGGGATGTTAAGAGTAACCAAGAAGGGTTTCTTCAGGTATGTTGGCAATAAGAAGAAAGCCAAGGAAAGCGTGGGCCCCTTACTGAATGAGGGAGGCAACCTAGTGACAGAGGATGTGGAAAAAGCTAATGTACTCAATGCTTTTTTTGCCTCTGTCTTCACGAACAAGGTCAGCTCCCAGACTACTGCACTGGGCAGCACAGCATGGGGAGGAGATGGCCAGCCCTCTGTGGAGAAAGAAGTGGTTAGGGACTATTTAGAAAAGCCGGACGTGCACAAGTCCATGGGGCCGGATGCGTTGCATCCGAGAGTGCTAAAGGAATTGGCGGATGTGATTGCAGAGCCATTGGCCATTATCTTTGAAAACTCATGGCGATCGGGGGAAGTCCCGGAAGACTGGGAAAAGGCTAATATAGTGCAAATCTTTAAAAAAGGGAAGAAGGAGGATCTGGGGAACTACAGGCCAGTCAGCTTCACCTAAGTCCCGGAAAAATCATGGAGCATGTCCTCAAGGAATCAGTTCTGAAGCACTTAGATGAGAGGACAGTGATCAGGAACAGTCACCATGGATTCACCAAGGGCAAGTCATGCCTGACTAATCTAATTGCCTTCTATGATGAGATAACTGGTTCTGTGGATGAAGGGAAAGTAGTGGACTTGTTATTCCTTGACTTTAGCAAAGCTTTTGACACGGTCTCCCACAGTATTCTTGACAGCAAGTTAAAAAATATGGGCTGGATGGATGCACTACAAGGTGGGTAGAAAGTTGGCTAGATTGTTGGGCTCAGTGGGTAGTGATCAATGGCTCCATGTCTAGTTGGCAGCCGGTATCTAGCGGAGTGCCCCAAGGGTCGGTCTTGGGGCCGGTTTTGTTCAATATCTTCATTAATGATCTGGAGGATGGTGTGGATTGCACCCTCAGAAAGTTTGCAGATGACACTAAACTGGGAGGAGAGGTAAATACACTGGAGGGTAGGGATAGGATACAGAGGGTCCTAGACAAATTAGAGGATTGGGTCAAAAGAAATCTCATGAGGTTCAACAAGGACTAGTGCAGTGTCCTGCACTTAGGACGGAAGAATCCAATGACCGCTACAGACTAGGGACCGAATGGCTAGGCAGCAGTTCTGCAGAGAAGGACCTAGGGGTGACAGTGGATGAGAAGCTGGATATGAGTCAGCAGTGTGCCCTTGTTGCCAAGAAGGCCAATGGCATTTTGGGGTGTATAAGTAGGGGCATTGCCAGCAGATCAAGGGACGTGATCATTCCCCTCTATTCGACACTGGTGAGGCCTCATCTGGAGTACTGTGTCCAGAAGAGAAGAGAAGAATGAGGAGGGATTTGATAGCTGCTTTTAACTACCTGAAAGGTGGATCCAAAGAGGATGGATCTAGACTAATCTCAGTGATAGCAGATGACAGGACAAGGAGTAATGGTCTCAAGTTGCATTGGGGGAGATTTAGATTGGATATTAGGAAAAACTTTTTCACTAGGCGGGTGTTGAAGCACTGGAATGCGTTACCTACGGAGGTGGTGGAATCCCCTTCCTTAGGCATTTTTAAGGTCCGGCTTGACAAAGCCCTGGCTGGGATGATTTAGTTGGGATTGGTCCTGCTCTGGGCAGGCGGTTGGACTAGATGGCCTCCAGAGGTGCCTTCCAACTCTGTTATTCTATGATTCTATGAAGCCTGGGCTCTAGGACCCAGCAGGGGGCAAAGGTCTCAGAGCTCAGGATTGAGGCTGAGCCCAGAAGGCTACACCGCAATGACTCAGTCCCACACTGCAAGCCCCAGGAGCCCGAGTCGGCTGGCACGGGCCAGCCACAGGTTTTTCTTTGCTGTGTAGATGTCCCTTAGCAGGAAAGGGAGCGCTACAGGTAAGAAACAGTCTTTTATGTTAACTCAGTAGCATGTTACAGGGACATGATGTTATTGCAACAGAGGAATAACATCAGCACATTTGTTGGCTGTGATATTATACATTTAGGTAGGTGCCAAACTCAAAGCATCAAGGTTTGTACTTTTGGCCATAAAAAAAAGAGACTGAATGTAATATCAAAGCATCCTTACACTGCAATCCATCTACTCTATAGATAGCAGTAAAATTGCTGTTTAAAAAAAAAAAAACAAGGATGAAAAGGAAAAACATAGTCGCCTTCCCAATATACCTTCCATCTGGCTCCCCACCAAAAATAAATACAAGTTGAAAGAGCTTCTGAACATGGATGTCAAGCTTTGAAAAGATTCTTTTTTTAGAGAGAGATCTGCACAGTTTTGTCAGTATGTTCCTTTTCCTGTGTTTATTGTGTGGGATATTTTCCTGAAAGCTCTTCACTGCTTATTTTCCCCACACGAAGTCTTCATCTTGTGTTTTTGGCAGCTGTGATCTCCTCAAATCAATCAGAATTATGTCACCAACAAGATGAGTGTTTCAAGTGATTAATAAGCAGCAGGGGGGAAAGAACACTGATGGAACAATAGGTCCTATTTTCAAATAATTAACTCTTGTAATAATATTCAGGAGAAAGAGAAATTCCAAAAATATCCAGCAGCAGGCTTCTCTAAGTAGAATACTTTTCAAAGTTTTCTGTGGTATGTCAGCAGCTCTTTTAGGAAGACAGTCAGCCAAGAAGAAAAACATGGGGTGTAAATCCATCCCTACTTAGCTAAGCACTTGACCATGTGCTTAACTTTAAGCAAGTGCTCAAATGCTTTGCTCAATGGAGACCTTTGTGCTTGCTCAGGCTAAGTGCTTCATATCTTCAGAGAGGCAGTAAGCACCCACAATTCATACTGGGTGAATTTCACATGGGTAGAAGCTATATTTTGAGGTGTGACTTTGGAATTAAGTGATGCATCGGAGGCTGGTCCTCTGCACATGAATGAATATCTCCCATTGTGGGTGCTAATCTCTCCTCCCAGGAGGCATTAAAGCTCTGAAAGATTGTGGCTAATCTGTGCTCCTGTGTGTAGAATTGGGGTCCAGGTAACATCTACTACCCTTTGGCTATGTGGAACTGAAAGGTTTTAGCATCATTCTTTTTTTCTCATAAGCACTTTGAAAAAAAATGAGAGCTAATGTCATTATTAAACCCAGTATAACTCATGAATGATGGATAGAGTGCTCCTGTCTTTTGATTGTACATTGTGGATAAAGAAATATTAGAAAAAGAGTATCTGGTGTTTTAATTGGCAGGGAGTGGTGTGTTTAATTCTGTTTATGGAGGAGCGGACCATACAATCTATAATTCCCTGACATGTTTTTTTTTTTTCTGATTAATTCTTATAACTCATTTGTAGCCCTGGTAAATCATGAGATTTGAGATGAAGCCATAATCTGACAATGATAATGTATTAAAAGAATCAATCCCGATTGTGCCTTTTTCAGTCTCATTAAGTGTGCAGTGTACATCCTTATTGGATCTTTGCTCCTGGGATCGGGTTTTAGGAACTATGATGCAAACCAGTATTGAATGAAGTATCTCCACTTCTCATTTCTATTCAACATATTTTGTTTCAAAATTGTCCATTCAAACCAGGAATGTTGTATTGGAATTAGTTCAGAGGTTTGTTAGATTAAACAGCTGAGTGCTGAAAATTGAGCCTAGTTATGTTGAATCATTCAGTTCTACCTTTCAGTATCAACATGTGTGTGTCTATATATATATATATATATATATATATATATATATATAGTGTGACAAAGTTCCTCCTCTGCCTTGGTGGGTCCTGCACTTATTGGCGGATTTGCTCGCCTCAGAGGTTCATGGCAGCCCTCAGTTTGGCCACTTTCATGGCTCAAATCTGCCATTCACTCAGTTAGCCTTATCACTGGCCAGCCTGGGGAAAGGAAGAAGAACAATCCCCGCAGTCTCTGCTGATCCACCTAGTGGATTGGGGAACAGGCCAGAGACCTTCCCCTCTGGTGGAACCCACAGTCCAGGTCAACTCCTCCGGTATCAAGCAGGGAGTTGGGGGATGGGGGAACCCGGGCCCGCCCTCTACTCCAGGTTCCAGCCCAGGGACCTGTGGATTGCAGCTGCCTACAGTGGCTCCTGTAACAGCTGCATGACAGCTACAACTCCCTGGGCTACTTCCCCATGGCCTCCTCCCAACACCTTCTTTGTTCTCAGCAGAGGACCTTCCTCCTGATTGTTAGGATATAGGTATTCAGGCCTGTCTGTAAAGGCCTATACTCTAAGAATTTAGGTGTATTCTTATCACTTAGCTAGTTATAGAGGTATAAAAGAAAGAATCAAAATCACTGTCTGCTGGTGTGAGGGCCTTCTCTTACTGTGACAGTCTGAGGCCCTGTTCTTAGGCTAAGGCCTCTGGCTAAGCAGCAGAGGCAGCCATAAGCTGGGAAGTGACCGGTCACATCCTCACATTCCAAACTAGTCACATTGAAATAAGGTGCTACTGGGCTGTTAGGAATACAATCCTGACCTGATAATGCCTGTCACCTCCAGAGAAAGGGAAGCGCCTAGAAGATGTAAAAGGAAACTTAGTTTGATAGCATCCTGTCTAGCAAGAACTCACTTATCAATAGATGTAGTTGTGAAATCCTCACTTCTGTATTGTTTTGTCATTATAGTTCCCACTTTGCTATTGTTTATTTGCATGGTCTCTGTCTGGTTCTGTGATTCTTCCTGTCTGCTGTATAATTAATTTTGCTGGTGTAAACTAATTAAGGTGGTGGGATATAATTGGTTAAATAATCATGCTGAAATATGTTAGGATTGGTTAGTTAAATTTCAGTAAAATGATTGGTTAAGGTATAGCTAAGCAGAACTCAAGTTTTACTATGTAGTCTGCAGTCAATCAGGAAGTAAGGGGGGGGAATGGGAACAGGGAATGGGGTTGGGGGAATTGGAATCATATTTTGCTAAGGAGGGGGGAATGGGAACAGGGACACAGGTAAGGCTCTGTGGTGTCAGAGCTGGGAAGGGGGACACTAAGGAAGGAAACTGGAATCATGCTTGCTGGAAGTTCACCCCAATAAACATGGAATTGTTTGCACCTTTGGACTTCGGGTATTGTTGCTCTCTGTTCATGCGAGAAGGACCAGGGAAGTAAGTGGGTGAAGGAATAAGCCCCTAACACTGATGTCTGATAATGCTTGTACTTCTCAGTCTTCCGGTAGTACACCTTCTCACTCTCAGCTTCTTGCACCTCTTGCTCCCAGCTCCTCGCAAGCACCACAAACTGATGTGAGCTCCTTTTTAAACCCAGGTGCCCTGATTAGCCTGCCTTAATTGATTCTAGCAGCTTTTTGATTGGCTGCAGGTGTTCTAATCAGCCTGTCTGCCTTAATTGTTTCCAGAAAGTTCCTGATTGTTCTGGAACCTTCCCTGTTACCTTACCCAGGGAAAAGGGACCTACTTAACCTGGGACTAATATATCTGCCTTCTATCACTCGCCTGTAATCCGAGGCCCGATGGGGATATCAGTTGGCGGCTCCTTCATGGAGCCGTGAGCACGGGCATGTACTTGGCATGGTTTACCCCTATCCCAGACACCTGCCCCTTTTGTGGCATGAGGGAAACCCTGGCACACAAATACTTGGAGTGTGCCAGGCTGCAGCCCCTATTCCAGCTCCTCACGAATATTTTGTTACGGTTTTGGTTGCACTTTTCCCCTCACCTTCTTATTTTTGCACTCCCTATCCATGGCCCCCACAAAGTCACGGGACCTCCTGGTCAACCTCCTCCTGGACCTCGCTACAATGGCCGTTTATAAAACCAGAGTGAGGAGGTTGGCCAATGGAGTCTCCTGTGACTGTGGGGCCGATTTCCGATCCTCCGTCTGTTCACGTATCCGGGCAGAGTTCCTCTGGGCGGTGTCCACTGACTCCCTTGACGCCTTTGAGGAGCAGTGGGCACTGTCAGGGGTTCTCTGCTCGGTGTCATTGTCCGGTTCCCTTCGTTTGACCCTTCGACCACACTCCTGTCCCTGTTATTCCATTAGTTGTCCCCCGTATTTATTTGGTGTCCAGGTCCTGTGGATCCCCGTCTTAGGCTGCGGGGGGATCTTTTACCAGGATCACTCTCCTGTAGCCATCTGGCCTGACCCTGTCAGAATATATATATTCTATAGCGTACAATTTGTTCCCCCATCTGAGGATGTGATTCTAACAATAAGACAAGATAAGTAAAATAGGCTAATGGGTAGAACATGTAAACTCTAGCACTGAATAAGCAGAGCTTAGCTTCTCTGTGCAATCACTACAGTCCATTAATGACATGTTTTATGCTACAATAAAATAGGGTTTTCTGGAAAGAAAAATTACAGTATTTTGTGGTGTATGGAAATTATTCTGTAGTTTAATGCTCTGGTTGTCATTGTATTATACCCTTAACAGCATCCATTGTACTGCTAAAGCCCCTTCACAATACACTTAAAGTGATACTCTTTATGAGGAAAAAAAACAATGTGGTAACTTTTTTTTCCTCTTGACAGTATCAGTCTTTCTATTGGACTATGGCTAGGGTTGGTCAAATATTATTCAGTGAGTCCACTCGTCAGTGCTTTGGCTGTTTGTTTTTTGTCATATAATTTATTTAAATCATGTTTGGTGTATTCCATTAGCATGTCTAGAATACATTATTTGTCAAATACCATTGTTTGATAAATATTTTATTCCAGTATTAGACCAGCTCTGTGTGAGGTACCTAAAACTAGTGCACATATTTTCTGCTGTTGGCCCATTTGGCCTATTTTATATGACTCCAGTGGCCAGTATGGAATTCCTTGGTAGCCATAGGGTTCAGAAGGGAGAGAAGGCACATGGAAATTTACAGAAGTTCTTGCACAAATTAAAGTTCTCATGTATCAAGGTACTGTTATTTTTAAATGATTCTTTGTATTACAGGAGCACCTACAGAACCTGGCTGAGATAAGGGCCCCATTGTGCTAGACACTGTAAAGACACAAGGTAAAGGATAACTCCAGCTCCTAATAGTTTATGCTGTTATTAAACAAGGCAGTCAAATGGAAGAAGGAAGGCTTACTGTCTCCACAAAACAGATGGGGGACACAGGCAGAGAGAAATTAAGGCACAGTCCTGCATTCAAATACATACAGTTGTGCTTAACTTTAAGCACTTCAAAAGGACTGCTCATATGCTGAGAGAATATACAGACCTGTAGGATCATGGTTAAGTGATTTGCATGAGGTCACACAGCAAGTCTGTGGTAGACCTGGAGATGAAACCAGATCTTGAGAGTCCCAGAATGGTGCCTTAGCCACAAAACCATCCTCCCGCTCTACAATCTCCTGGACTATGGGTTATTGCAGTATCTACAGTTTTTACTGTTCTACTGCTATGGTGTCCACTGATTGCCAGTTACCTTCCTTGAGAGTGCAGTGACTGCTGCCTTAAAATGTTCACTAAATGTAGACCTTTGTCAAGGTGAAGCTGTCTTCTCTTTAGATAAAATGATTATAAGTGTTTGCTTTTGAGACTGTAATATCCTCTATATCATTTCTCCTGCAAGTACATAATTAACCTGTCACCCCACCCTGCAGTAATAAATGTGATAGACAGGAAATATATTAGGAAGAAACTTGTGTGTGATATGCTTTCAAGCCCTTCTTTATCCTTCAACTATCTTTTCTTTTAATTCGCGTTCAGGTAACAGCTGACTTAAATAAATTACCATATAATCGTTATCAATATAAATTATTTTTTTGTTCTGAAGTAGTCATTAAGATGAAATGTATAAGACCTGTTCTGGATATTTTGGGGAAGGTAATCACTTGAAATAAGACTGCCATTTTGTGATGTAAACTTAAAAAGAACTGAGAGCTCCAATTCTTGTGAAGCCTTGTTTGATAAATAAGAAGCAGCACAAATTGCTGTCTACAAATACTGAAGAGGAAACACTGAAGAAAAGATTGTCTCAAAGAAGAAATAACATCAGAAATAGAAAGAGTTTAAGTGTCATGTCAGAAGTTTGCAGAGTCAAACTCTGAGATTAAGCATTGTCACAACAACTGGAGGGGAAAACAGATGTAGTTTGGAGGAAATGATGGACTGAAGATATCAGAGTAGGCTGAGAGTTTGTTTATACTTTTTGCTTTGTGCACTTGCTTCTCCAGTCAACATCAGATGAATATACCTGTCTTGTCTGACCACCTACCCCATTCGATAGACATTTTGGAAAGTGTGTGACTCCCAAAATCATGGGAACTCACAGCCCAGAGGAAGGGAGCACTGAGGTGGCTTTAAGCTAGTTAGGTGCCCTATCAAATCTGGGCTGCTCCACAGCTCCTTATGTAACAAACAACCCTGAGAGGTCGTCTATGGACTGCAGTGCTGCTTGCAATCTCAGCACCATGATGCAACCCCATCCCCAACATAGCCCTCTATTTTTAGATATGCCCCTCCCATCCTCAGCCCTGTCTCCTGCATGTCCCCTACATCAGGGCTTGGAAGGGGGTGATTGGAAAGCAGCCTGATGACTGTCTTCCTCAGTGCCTGTGCAAACGAGTCACACACACAGAGCAGTGACAACTATATTCAACACTGTGTGAGCATTTCCATTCTAACCCTCTATTTTCAATGGCTGAAAACTTTCCAAAACTTTTCCCTTTAAGACTATAATTTTCCAGGCTTGGTCTCTTCCCTCAGGGAAATACATATAAAGTGTGGGCACCCCCCGTTAGAGGGGCCTCTGAACTTAACTGGGGGTGTTCCGGTCAGGAAGATCCTGAGTCCTGCAGTTCAGCTTTGGAGTCTAGAGCTCTCATGATGCCTTGAGGAAGAGAGAGACTTTCGCGTCCAGGTGAGGAGATCTTCCTTTTGGATGCAAAGACAGCATGGAGTGGGCTCTGTTTTGTGAGGAGCTGAAATCCTAGTCAAAGGATCTACTGCTGCTGAGAAACTGCTTGGCCTTTGACCAAGCAGGGGAGCCATGGAGGGTGTTGCTGGGCTTCACTGGAGCCAGGCAGAAACTGTTGCTGAGACCAGAACTGACTGAGGTTGGCCTGCAGTGAAGGCAGCATGAGTAACTACCACATTTGGTATTTGGGGAAGCACTTTCAGGGGAAGGGGGACAGTGAAGGGACCTTATGGAGTTTCCCTGAGACTGAGAAGAGAAGAAGTGGTCTTATTGGCTAACCAGGATCGAGGGTTACTGACCTTGTTATATCAGCTCCTGTCTTCTGGGGCATTGTGCTGCTTGATCCCCAGTTAAAATTACTCTGCCCCTTGGGGCTGGACTACTTTTCTGGACCAATAAAGTGTTGTCCCCAGCTTCACAATCTTCAGGCACACCCACACATGCAAACATCTAGAACTGTACTTGTGGCACCTTAGAGACTAAGGTGCCACAAGTACTCCTTTTCTTTTTGCGAATACAGACTAACACGGCTGTTACTCTGAAATCTAGAACTGTGAAATTCAGAGGAGTGCACACTCAGGGGTGAGGTACTGGTGGCAATATAAATGCAAGTTGGTTAAGTTTTATTTACTACTGTAAACTGCACTTATTAATTGATTTAATGAAGCACCCTCTACTGATTTAAAGTGGTTGTGACATTTTAATTAATCTCAGTCATTATATCCTCTTTTTGAGAGACAAGGTGGGTGAAGTAATCTCTTTTATTGGGCCAACTACTGTTGGTGAAAGAGACAAGCTTTCAAGCTGTGCTGAACGCTTCCTGTCTGGGAAAGGTATTCAGTGTCACAACTAAATACAAGGTGGAACAGATTGCTTAGCATAAGTAGTTAACACATATTCTAAGAGATCATTCAAGCTGAAGTGGCCCATTTACACCTCTCCAGTAGAAGGACAAAAAAGGGGGAGTTGTAATAAACCATAAATCCAGTGTCTTTATTAAGACCAAAAAGAAAAGGAGGACTTGTGGCACCTTAGAAACTAACAAATTTATTTGAGCATAAGCTTTCGTGAGCTACAGCTCACTTCATCGGCTGCATTCAGTGGAAAATACAGTGGGGAGATTTATATACACAGAGAACATGAAACAGTGGGTGTTACCATACACACTGTAAGGAGAGTTATCAGGTAAGGTGAGCTATTACCAGCAGGAGAGCGGGGTGGGGGGGACCTTTTGTAGTGATAATCAAGGTGGGCCATTTCCAGCAGTTGACAAGAATGTCTGAGGAACAGTGTGTGTGTGTGTGTGTGGGGGGGGGGGGAATAAACATGGGGAAATAGTTTTACTTTGTGTAATGACCCATCCAAGACCACGATTTTTAGTGTGTGGCAATGTTATGAATTTAAGCTCCCAGGCTTGTCTTTTGAAGGTGTTATGCAGTCCTCTGAGAATGAGGACTGAGAGGTCAGATATGGAGTGATTGCTTTGTGAAAAGTGTTCGCCCCTGAGTGATATGTTTGTTTTTTGTCTTTTATCATTTTTCTGTGTGAGTTCATTTGAGAGCGTAGTGATTGTCTGGTTCCACCCTTCAAAAGATGAGCCCAGCATCTTAAATTCATAACTTTGCTAGACACTAAAAATCATCATCTTAATAATGACTGGATTTATGACTTATTACAACAGGCTGGAACCCACTAACTTTGTTCTATGACTGGAAAGTGGTTAATTGGTCACATCACCTTGAATGGTCTCTTATAATATATATATATATAATAATAACATATAATAATATATGTTACTACTAATGCTAAACAATCGGTTCCATCTTGTCTTTAGCTGTGTATCTTTCCCAGACCTGAAGAACTCCGTGTAGCTAAAAAGCTTGTCTCTCTCGCCAACAGAGATTGGTCCATAAAATATATTACCTCACCCATCTGGTCTCTCTAATATCCTGGAACTAAGATGTCTACAACAAACAGAGCAAACAACACAGCATGTTTTTTTTCTTAATTGTTAAGTAAAGGTATATTAACTCTAATCTAAGAGTATATTGTTTATATAACTGGTACTTTTGGGTTAGACTCATGGCATAGATTAACTCAAGTTTATTCCTGGAGATTCCCAAGCCATGCCAATGTGCACTGACAGGGCCCAGCAAGGCAGAGCCACCACCCAGATTAATTTCTTTTATAAGCAAAAGGATAGAAGATTCCCACCTATTTAACACCACAACTGGGATACTAGGATCTCCTTTACTGTTGACATCAGGCACCTGGGCACACAGGTGAGTGTTGCCTGATCCTTAGTTACCAGGGAAGTGTTAGGTGAGAAAAGTTAAACATGAAGCAGTTATCCCAACTGAACCAAAGTCAGGCCAAGAGAGGCTGCTGGGAAAGTTTCTAAAAGTAGAATGAAGAAATATTTGTTTAAGTTACAGAGAGTGAGAAAAAAGGGGAGGCTTGCATTCCTGCATTTTTGTACCAGATGTTCTGGGAACAGTCCTTGAGATACAGAGGCGCTGTTTTCCACTCCCTGTTCTTGTGTTATGTCTGTTTTTAACTCCTCGTCTCCTGGTTGACACCCATACCGATAAGAAAGTCGGTGAAGCATTACAATTTGCTAAAAGTTATCTACAATAAGGGGGTAGAAGTGCACGCATAATAGAGAAAGAGGATTTTAACTAACATGGGGGGGTGGGCTGCTTCATATGACGTGACGGGACTGTCCATAAAAACCTATTAGTTTTACTTAGAAGCTTCTGGTTCTCTTTGGAGACGGGCTGCTCTCTATTGTTGTGTGCACTCTTCAATAAAGAGCTTTGTGTTCAGACCTTGCTGGTGTTGCCTGTCTCTCTCCAGACAACGAACTGTGCCGTCTGGGGTTCGAGTCCTCGACAGAAGGAAAAGGGATGTTACATAAAGTTTAAGCAGAAATCTGTAGGCCATTTCGGTGTATGAGAATAACAATTACCTGATTATAAAAAACATAATAGGCAGCAGGTTTAAAACAAATAAAAGGAAGTATTTCTTCACACAACACACAGCCAACCTGTGGAACTCCTTGCCAGAGGATGTTTTGAAGGCCAAGACCATAACAGGGTTAAAAAAAGAACTAGATAAATTCATGGAGGATAGGTCCATCAATGGCTATTAGCCGGGATGGGCAGGGATGGTGTCCCTAGCCTCTGTTTGCCAGAAGCTGGGAATGAGGGACAGGGGATTGATCACTTGGTGATTACCTGTTCCATTCATTCCCTCTGGGGCACCGGGCACCTGGCACTGGCCACTGTCGGAAACCAGGATACTGGGCTAGATGGACCCTTGGTCTGACTCAGTGGAGCTATTCTTATGTTCTTATAAATCTTGAGATTTTTCAAGTGAACCCTAGCTTCTTATTTGAACAAACCTTGGTTCCAGATAAAAGCCATGTTAATCTCCATGGGAATTTGCAGTTGGTACTTCGTGCAGGGATTGAAAACAGTACAATTTTAGGCCCAAAATGTCTGTGTATGACCCTTTCTGTGGCTGTATTAGGTTGAAAGAGAGAGCAAGAAATTCACCCTGCCCTATTTTTTTTCTCTGTCTGTGCCTCAGCCATGCAACATTGCCGTCCCTGCCCTCTACACAGCTCAGCCCTCTCTTCTTCCCAGGGGAAGGACTCCACACATCAGCTGGAAGAGTGGGGTTGGTTGGTGAACCAGGGGAATAAACCACACCAAAGGAGAATACTCGGGAGGGGCTGTTTTAATTTGGGGTGAGCTGGCTCTGCAGAGCACTCATGCTGGGCTGGGGTACAGAAGTCACAACCTAGCCCTAAAGAGCATTGTAAATACAATCTTCTGCTATCCCAGAGGTAATTTTGTTACAGAACAATGCAAGGGATAGCTCTGAAAGCCGTGGATGTGGGTCAGAAACCCCTTTGAAACTGTATCCTACTGACCACATGACAAAAGAGATGTTTTATATAGGAGTCACTTCTTGCACCAACTATTCACAGACAACAGAGAACTTCCTGCTAAGTTGAGGTAGCTGTGTGGACAGAAACTGTGAGGTTTCATTTGGTTTTAACTTGAACCTGTGTCTCGGTTATCTTGTCAAGTGTTCATTTTGGAAAACAAAGGAGGAGAAAGAACAAGAGATTAGCAGCATTTGTATAAACAGTCACAATTTTTAAAAGGTTTTAAAACTTATGTGGGGGATAAACTTGGCTCACTCTGACCACAGTTACCAGGGAATAGAAGGAAAGAAATCATGGGTTATTTTTTAGCCATTTCCCCTTTTTAAAATATACAATTTAAAATACACAAGGGTCAGTCAAGAGTTCATCCTTGGTAAATGTTTTTCAGCTAAGATAAGCCCACAGCAGATGCCATGGGATGGATAACTGGCATGCTTTCATACAAACCTAATATTTTACACCTTATGTTTGTCCTCCAGGATGATTTTCCTGTTCATTTTATTAATCCCCATTAATAATAAAGAGAGAAGAGTAACATACAAATGTGTTTTTTCTATAGCTAATAATTTCCCAATGATTATGGTAAAACAGCAGTGACATTTTCAGCTCTTTAAAATTATGCAAATTATTGAGAGGGTAAGTACAGTAGCTCTTCTCTGTAGTCGCAAAAAGAAAAGGAGTACTTGTGGCACCTTAGAGACTAACAAATTTATGTGAGTATAAGCTTTCGTGAGCTTTTTTTGAAGTTGTTTTGTTGAAGAATTGCAACTTTTTTAGTCAAAAACAGATTCCAACGAGAGACTGCTGAATTGGAATTAATTTGCAAACTGGATACAGTTAACTTAGGCTTGAATAAAGACTGGGAGTGGATGGGTCATTACACAAAGTAAAACTATTTCCCCGTGTTTATTTCCCCCTGCACCCCCCACTGTTCCTCAGATGTTCTTCTCAACTGCTGGAAATAGCCCACATTGATTATCACTACAAGAGGTCCCCCCGTCTCCATCGCTCTCCTGCTGGTAATAGCTCACCTTACCTGATCACTCTCCTTACAGTGTGTATGGTAACACCCATTGTTTCATGTTCTCTGTGTATATAAATCTCCCCACTGTATTTTCCACTGAATGCAACCGATGAAGTGAGCTGTAGCTCACAAAAGCTTATGCTCAAATAAATTGGTTAGTCTCTAAGGTGCCACAAGTCCTCCTTCTCTTTTTGCGAATACAGACTAACACGGCTGCTACTCTGAAACTTTTCTGTAGTGTTTAATGTGGTATTGCATGTCAAGTAGGGCAAGGTGTGAGTCGTTTGATTAGACTAATCCAACCCCCAACCCACCTTTCCCTTTCGTGTAACCACATGACATACAGTAATCCACTGTCCTTAATCAATTTGACTGCAATTTAATAACTCCCAGAGATGTGCCAAAGAGGCAGTGTTTTTGTTGTACAAAAGCTCAAATTATTGCAGGGATGATTCAGACTTGGGTTCCTTTAGATTTAAAGCATCACAATTTAGTGCAGCTGTAGGGATTGGAGTCAGAATTTCCCCTTATATGGGATGGGTAAAATTGAGGTCACTTGTGTATCAAGTTTTGCAAAAGCTTTCAAGTGAAGTTTTGGTTTTGAGAAACCAAATCTAGGGAAGCCAGATTCTCTGATCCACTAAGGCTAATTTGCACCACGTAAACGTTCATGCTCCTCCGATCTGTTTTTTATATCTGTTGTCTTTTAACTGATACTAATGCTGCCTTTTGACACACTGGTGCAGTAGTCTGGCTACACAGATGGCAATGCAGGAGAGGTGCCTTAGATGTAACTCTGCAGGGTAGGGACTGTCTCATCAATATACGCTTATCTCATCTAGCCCAGTGGTGCCCAACCTCATTACACAGGAAAGCCACATAAATCTAAGCACAAACTTCTGAGGACCAAACAGATTCTGTTTTGTATGGTATTTAGATAGATTGTTTCTGTATACAGTATTGTCTATTTAAAAACAAATAAAGAAATCAGTGCATAAAACGTGTATCCGAATTATAGACAACACAGTAAAGAACACATAGCTAAACTAAATGCTATAAACATGATGACTAGGCTGTTAATATATTGTGTTGAAACAGGCCACGGGCCTTATGAATACTCTGGAGGGCCATGTACACCCTGCAGGCCATAGGTTGGGCACCCCTAATCTAACACAATAGGGCCCCAACCCCAGATTGAGGCCACTAGGTCCACTCCAATATAAAATAAAATACCATTCATTGGGGGAGGCTCTTCACTGTTTAAAAACTAAATGCTAGTGGCTTTGCCAAGTTCTTCAGAACCAGTCACTATCTTACATTGCTAATAAGTGGAACCATCACTCCATTTAACAAACTATATATGACTGCTGTTAGCATTACCCAATGCGTATTCACATTCTCATGTACTTTGACACATTCAATTCTAATAGTTAAAAGGTCTAATTTCTTTTCCAGCATTTTGGACAGATTGATTTTTTTGGGTACAATTTTTCAATAGAAGAAATAAAGCCAACTCTACCCTTATCTTTTATTTTCAATTTAGCTTCAGAAATTAAAATTTCTGCTATATAATTGAACCAAAATTATCTACAGCTTTCCAGTGCTTTTCATTTCATAACCGTACTGGGAATAGCAATCCAAGCCAGTGATCAAGTACAAGTCACCTGTTCTCAGTGAACAGTGCATTAGAGTACAGTGAAGTATTCCCCTCCATTTTAGCTGCTTTTCCAAAAGAATTTTAACAGTCACAATGGGCTTCTATAAAGCTGGAAAAAACTGTAGCTTCTTTCCCCCCAAAATAATACTATTGTATTTATTTCCAGTTCACCCAAAGGAAAAGGATTGCCAAATGTATGCCGTGCATGTTTGGTGCTCTGCCACACAGCACTAGAAATTGAATTTGTTACAGAATATGTTAGAAAGGAAAGGTCTTTGTATCCAGTTTATCCAGAGCAAATGGAAAAATCAAATCCAAATCTGTAGTTACAAGCTAACTTGGCCAAACTGGACTCATTGGACTAGCTTAGGTAGCAAATGAGACACATTACTGCAATCAATTGAAATTATGTCATCCAATGATAATAATAATTAGTTCTTATATCGCGCAAAGAGCATGATATTAAGGTTATTCCAGTGTTTTTATTTAAGGGACTTCTTTAATCAATTCTCTTCCGTTTATTCACAACATACATATGTGACCTATAGTGAAAGCAACAGACCGAAGTAAAGTGGTAGGTAAGATGCTTGTAGTATTATCGGATCTGCCTGCTACCTTGATCACAGTGTAAGTGTTCAGCTATTCCTGCCCGCCAGCCCTCTCCAAGTGTCTTAAATCACATTCAGGAAAATTACAAGTCATGGGAACAAATCTGGATTTTGAATTATCTGAAACAAAAATAAACACACTAAAGGGTATGTTATTTGGGAAAGAGTGTATCCCAACAACATATTAACGTTAGCCAGTGCATATAGGTTTTACACACACACATACATACCATTAATATGTGTAACAAAATCAAGGGCACCCTGATTCAGCAAATACTTAAGCACATGCTCATTGACTTCAATAATTTTCAGTTGTTTAAGTGCCCTGCTAAATAAACAGGGTATTACTCGCCTACTTAAAGTTAAGCTCATGCTTAAATGCTTCACTGAATGAAGGTCAAAGAGTTCTCTGAGCACTTGTTCCATAAGGTTACCTTTTTTCTCCATGGATTCTTCCCCCAATATTCCCAGGTCAGCACAGGCGGGGTACTTGGCATTGTTAACGCTCACTGTTACAGGTCTTAAGATACTTTGGGCAGGTAATCTGATTACAAATTCATCTGGCATCAGTTAACTATTCATTCATCCATCTTGTGGGTAATTTTCAAAGACATTTTTAATTGAGTTATACTTAAAACCTGTTTTTAAAAAAAAGAGTAAGGTTTGGAGAGTTTGAAAAGTCATATTCAGCAAAAAAAAAGTAATTCATGCACCCTCTAGTTAATAACCTCTTATGTGCTTTAATAATTTAAACTAATTATCAATGGGAATGTCTTCTGTGTATACTTCAAGAATTGCTTTTAGTATATTTTCTCTCTTCTTTCATGTAGCATGCCACTTGTCCTCAATATGTCTCCAGTGCCTCTTATCACTGCTCCTCTTGTATAATAAACTTCTCATCTGTGAGAATGACCTTGACACGGTGTAAAAAAGTTCTTTAAAGGATAGCTCAATTAAAATCGAATACCTCTACTTAGGATTTTATTTCATTATTATTCATAAGACCATGCAACACTATTTGAGCCACGAGTTCTCATGCAACTTGAATGGTTGTTTCAAAAGGAATCATCATTAAAATATTTTTTTATTTCTCTGTATGCCCTGTTGATTTATAGTCAGCAGGAAGCTCCCTTTGGACTTGGCAGAGGCCTCTGTTGAACATTTATGCTGTCATGGGTAAATGGTTTCAGCTGAGAATTCATTTGGAGCAGATAATTCTAGCTAGTAGATGACGAGAGTGGTTAGTGGGTAAGTCAGGTATAAATCTACTTACCATATTTGTGGTCTGCCCAGTTTAAATGAGTGTGGAAGAGAGTGTAGTTTGGAGGATACAGACGTGAACTGAGAGTCAAGAGTCTTGAGTTGTGTTTCTGATATTGATTAGCCTTGGGATATTCAGTTAAGCTGAATTCTTGTTTATGCTGTAAATGAGTGTTATAATTGCCTATCTCACAGAGGGTTATGGTGCTCAATCAATTACTTTTGCAAACTACTTTGAGAGCCATTGGCAAAAAGCCCTATATATGTATATATGAAGTAGAAAGCATTGTTTACCTGACTCCCAAGCTAGTCTTCCAGAAATAATGTATTTGCCTAGCCATGGAAATTCACCTCTCTGAAATAATCTGTTCCTTGGCCTTAAATGTGCACTAGCACCCTAATCAGTGAATGCAGGGCCAGCCCTAGACCAAATGGCACTCCGGGTGAGGAGCGTCTTCAATGCCCCTACATCTCCATTTGTTCAACTTTTAAACCTTATTTTTTATTGCATTTGTAGCCCATTTCATGACTTTGATACATGATTTACGCTCTAGGATCTGTAAATCTGTATTTAGTCATGCCATATATACACAAATAAAATAACTGTTTCCTCTAAGCTTATAAAAACTTTTCAAATTTAAGAATAAATTAAATGTTGTAAGATCAAGATATTGAACTGTGATCCAACACAGGGTGGACCAGTATTAAATAGTGTTACAGTAGGTGTCAAGGTTCCTTCCCCACCCTGAACTCTAGGGAACAGATGTGGGGACCTGCATGAAAGACCCCCAAGCTTATTCTTACCAGCTTAGGTTAAAAACTTCCCCAAGGTACAAACTTTGCCTTGTCATTGAACCGTATGTTGCCACCACCAAGTGTGCTAAACAAAGAACAGGGAAAGAGACCACAGTCTAGTTTTGGAGGAATGCGGGATTTGATGATACAGGAGCAATTCCTAAATATGTCCAAGGATGATATAAAACAGTGTTTATGGGATAAGAAAATGGACTCAGCAGGAAGTCTTGCTTCTTATGCTGATCAATATGAGCAGATCCAGACCGCCAGAGAGGCGGGGCAAACCGGAATAAAACGGGTGGAGGGAGGAGAGAGGAACAACCCTGGTCGCAGTAGGAGCGGATACCAGAAGGAACAACCTCAGACCACACCCTACTACTGGGGGCAGCCCAAGGCCCCAACGACACCTCAAGGAACACTCCAGACACCTTATCATCCCACCACACCATTCTCCAGCAACCCACCTCGCCCCAGTGACACGTCAGCTGGAGGATGTTTTAAATGTAACGAGCCAGAGCATGTAAAGGCCAACTGCCCCAAGAACTCCAACAGATTACAGTTCATTGCACCGGAATCACACCAGAGGTCCTCAGGCCCAGATGCCTCCCAGATAAACCTCAGAGCGGAGGGAAACTGTGAGTGTGGGAAGAAAGAAGGTCACTGTGTGGAGGGACACCGGAGCACAAGTGTCGGCTATCCATCAATCCTTAGTGGACTCCAACTTAATCAACCCAGAGGCCCAAATGATGATTGAACCCTTCAAGTCAAACTCTTTTGACTTGCCTACAGCCAAGTTGCCTGTCCAGTACAAGGGCTGGTCAGGAATGTGGACTTTTGCAGTCTATGATGATTATCCCATCCCCATACTGTTGGGGGAAGACTTGGCCAATCATGTGAAGCAGGCCAAGAGGGTGGGAATGGTCACCCGCAGCCAGGCTAAGCAAGCTGTCACACCTAGCTCTATTCTGGAAACTTCTACCAGGACCTGGTCAGAGGTGATGGAACCGGACCCCATGCCAACGTCAGCAATAGCAGTAGTGGATCCAGTCACAGAGACCCAGACAGAGCCAGTCCAAGAACCGGAACTGGTGGAACAAGCAGCACCAGAACCAGTGCCAGCACTGAATCCAGCGCTTGAAAACCCAACACCAGAGGGCCCCACTGACCCTGCACTGGCAGCAGCAGATAACCCTACACAAGAGGCTCAGCCAGAGCCTGAACCCCAACATAGTGCACCATCAGAGAGCAGTTCACAGTCAACGGAAACAGCCTCATAACCTGCATTGCTTCCAGAGGGACCAAGCCTAGGTCCATAGTCCAATGAGGAACTGATGTCTCCAGCACCAAGGGAACAGTTCCAGACCAAACAGGGAGCAGATGAAAGCCAGATGAAACGGTGGCACGGAGCAATACACTGCCTCTCAGCTCTTCTAATTGATCCAGGTTTGTTGTAGAAAAAGGACTTCTATTCAGGGAAACTCTTTCTGGTGGACACCAGGAAGACTGGCATCCTCAGAGACAGTTGATAGTTCCAACTAAGTACCGGTTAAAGCTCTTGAGCTTAGCCCATGATCATCCTAGTGGCCATGCTGGGGTGAACAGAACCAAAGACCATTTGGGAAAGTCATTCCACTGGGAAGGAATGGGCAAGGACATTTCTACCTATGTCTGGTCTTGTGAGGTATGCCAAAGAGTGGGAAAACCCCAAGACCAGGTTCAAAGCCCCTCTACAGTCACTCCCCATCATTGAGGTTTCATTTCAGTGAGTAGCTGTGGATATTTTGGGTCCTTTTCCAAAAAAGACACCCAGAGGAAAGCAGTACATACTGACTTTCATGGATTTTGCCACCTGATGGCCGGAAGCAGTAGCTCTAAGCAACACCAAGGCTAAAAGTGTGTGTCAGGCACTAACAGACATTTTTGCCAGGGTAGGTTGGCCCTCCGACATCCTCACAGATGCAGGAACTAATTTCCTGGCAGAAACTATGGAAAGCCTTTGGGAAACTCAAGGGGTGAATCACTTGGTTGCCACCCCTTACCATCATCAAACAAATGGCATGGTGGAGAAGTTTAATGGAACTTTGGGGGCCATGACACGTAAATTTGAAAATGAGCACTCCAATGATTGGGACCTAGTGTTGCAACAGTTGCTCTTTGCCTACAGAGTTGTACCAGATCCCAGTTTAGGGTTTTCATCATTTGAACTTGTATGTGGCCACAAGGTTAAGAGGCCATTACAGTTGGTGAAGCAGCAATGGGAGGGGTTTACACCTTCTTCAGGAACTAACATTCTGGACTTTGTAACCAACCTAGAAAACACCCTCCGAACCTCTTTAGCCCTTTCTAAAGAAAACCTAAAGGATGCTCAAAAAGAGCAAAAAGCCTGATATGATAAACATGCCAGAGAGCGTTCCTTCAAAGTAGGGGACCAGGTCATGGTCTTAAAGGCGCTCCAGGCCCATAAAATGGAAGCGTTGTGGGAAGGGCCATTCACGGTCCAAGACCACCTGGGAGCTGTTAATTATCTCATAGCATTCCCCACCTCCAACCGAAAGCCTAAGGTGTACCATATTAATTCTCTAAAGTCCTTTTATTCCAGAGAATTAAAAGTTTGTCAGTTTACAGCCCAGGGAAGAGATGATGCTGAGTGGCCTGAAGGTGTCTACGATGAAGGGAAAAGTGATGGTGGCGTGGAAGAGGTGAACCTCTCCATGACCCTTGGGCATATGCATCAACAGCAGATCAAGGAGCTGTGCACTAGCTACACGCCAATGTTCTCAGCCACCCCAGGACTGACTGAACAGGCATACCACTCCATTGTCACAGGTAATGCTCACCCAATTAGAGCCCAACCTTACCGGGTGTCTCCTCTAGCTAAAACTGCTATAGACCTGGAGATCCAGGATATGCTACAGATGGGTGTAATCCGCCCCTCTGGCAATGCATGGGCATCTCCAGTGGTTCTAGTTCCCAAACCAGATGGGGAGATATGTTTTTGCGTGGACTACCGTAAGCTAAATGCTGTAACTCGCCCAGACAACTATCCAATGGCATGCACAGATGAACTATTGGAGAAACTGGGACGGGCCCAGTTCATCTCTACCTTGGAATTAACCAAGGGGTACTGGCAGGTACCGCTAGATGAATCCGCCAAGGAAAGGTCAGCCTTCACCACACATGTCGGGCTGTATGAATTTAATGTGCTCCCTTTCAGGCAGGGGAATGCACCCGTCAGCTTCCAAAGACTTGTAGATGGTCTCCTAGTGGGATTAGGAGAATATGCAGTCGCCTACCTTTACGATGTGGCCATACTTTCGGATTCCTGGGCAGAACACCTGGAACATCTACAAAAACTCTTCGAGTGCCTAAGGGAGGCAAGACTAACTGTTAAGGCTAAGAAGTGTCAAATAGGCCTTAACAGAGTGACTTACCTTGGACACCAGGTGGGTCAAGGAACTATCAACACCCTACAGGCCAAAGTGGATACTATCCAAAAGTGGCCTGTCCCAAAGTCAAAGAAACAGGTCCAATCCTTCTTAGGTTTGGCCAGATATTACAGGCGATTTGTACCGCAATACAGCCAAATCGCTGCCCCACTGTCAGACCTAACCAAAAAGGAACAGCCAAATGCAGTTCAGTGGACTGAAGAGTGTCAGAAGGCCTTTAACCAGCTTAAAGTGACGCTCATGTCTGACCCTGTGCTAAGGGCCCCAGACTTTGACAAACCGTTCCTAGTAACCACAGATGCGTCCGAGCATGGTGTGGGAGCAGTCTTAATGCAGGAAGGACAGAATCAAGAGTTCCATCCTGTCGTGTTTCTCAGCAAGAAGCTGTCTGAGAGGGAAAGCCACTGGTCAATCAGTGAAAAGGAATGTTACGCCATTGTCTACGCTCTGGAAAAGCTATGCCCATACGTTTGGGGACAGCGTTTCCACCTGCAAACCGACAATGCTGCACTACAGTGGCTTCATATCACCACGGGAAATAACAAAAAAACTTATTTGGTGGAGTTTAGCTCTCCAAGATTTTGATTTCGACATCCAACACATCTCAGGAGCTTCTAACAAAGTGGTTGATGCACTCTCCCATGAAAGTTTCCCAGAATCAACTGGTTAAAATCATCCTTGAGATGTGGAAAATATTGTTAGTCTTTATACAGTTGGTAGTATATTTAGGGGTGCACGTGTCTTATTAACTTTGTTTTCTCCTAGAGCTCCAGGAAGAAATCACAGCCAGTGTTTTCACCCTATCTGTGATTTGGGTGCATGTCATAAAAATAAAGGGAAGAGTAACCACCTGTCTGTATATAGTGCTATAAAATCCCTCCTGGCCAGAGGCAAAACCCTTTCACCTGTAAAGGGTTAAGAAGCTAAGATAACTTCACTGGCACCTGACCAAAATGACCAATGAGGAGAAAAGATACTTTCAAATCTGGAGCAGGGGCGGGGGGTGGGCTTGTGACTGTGACTGGCACTGTGAGCAGACTCCTTAAAGCTATCCATACATTAGGAAAAGCGTCCTTCAGTTCTGCATCATCAATGAATTGGAGAACTTGGAGTGGAGAGTGCTGCCCATGTGGCAAAATGTGATGGATGTTGTCCAGTTCGACATAGAGGTCTTTTCATTGCCATCCGAACATTCCCCTTGACATGTATCAGCATCTGGTGAAGGTCCGTCCACTTGTTCAAGAGTGTTTTCCTGTCCGCTGGCAGCTTACTAAGGTTATACAAAAAAAAACAGGTCATTTCGTGATGCTTCATTTATCCAAACCTTTTGTGGATACTCGAGCAGTGTCAATGAGTGAGCAAAAAAGCTCCATCTTGGATTTTTCTCCTGAGCTTCCCATCACCTCATCTCTGCCCTCGTAACCAAACTGTCTCTTCTTCCAGTGAATATGAGCTTCCTTGATGACAGGCTCAACTCCTAACTTTTCATAGAATCATAGAATCATAGAATATCAGGGTTGGAAGGGACCTCAGGAGGTCATCTAGTCCAACCCCCTGCTCAAAAGCAGGACCCATCCCCAATTAAATCATTCCACCATTTCTTTGACAGCAGTGATGGCATCTTCATGTTCATACCCTTGTCATAGCCTTGGCTGTGACCCGCCTGAAGCTTTATTTTATTCTCATTCAAAACATTCATAAACCGTTCTGTTTGGCCTTTTCCAGTAGAGTTGTCCAGAACATTCCAGGAGGTTAGTGAAACATGAATCCACATACGGAACACTTGAAACATTTTATTTCAAACATTCTATTTTCCTTTTTGTTTCTAAAAACAAAAACAGCACCCCAAGCCCGGCACCCTCACAAGCCCAGCATCCCAGGTAGTCGCATGGGTCTCCTGCCCCTAAATCCAACCCTGACTAAATGTATTTCCATCTGCACCATTGCTGTATATATGTGTCTGTCCTTTGCAGGAGTATTTGCTAAGTATTATGATAGACCCTTCACCTCTATCTTCAACTTTGAGACTTTAGTGTTTCTTTCCCATTCCCTTTCTGCTAAGAATTTCACAAAGAATACACTGACTTTCAGGGAGTGCCCAACAGAGCTGCATGGCTGGTGCTGTGTGGGTGGAAGCTACTACCTTCTCCAGTGATATCACAGTGACCAACCATCTGTTCAGTGCACCAACTAGTAAGTTGGACATGAGATGATCCCTACCAGGCACCAAGGAGGATAAGACAGGGATGGATGAGAGGTGTGCTAGGGCATCTCTCTAGATGTAAAGGATAATAGTTTCATTAATTGTAATACTAACCAAAAGCATGTGATATTAAAATGACAAATATGTTTCTTAATGTTAGAGGCTGGAACACTGAAGTCCTTCTCAGTGAACAAGGGATTAGAAAAATGACCCTTCATACTTTTCAATTCTCAATTTATTTATTTTTGGTCCAAAATTCAGACCAAATTGAAAATGTTGCTCAAATATTTTCATTTCGGTCAAAAAGCCACTTTTGTTTGCTGGAAAAAATTTTTACAACTAAAAAAAAAAAATGACTAGTAACTTGAATTTTTACAATTTGTCACATTCAGAATTAAGGATCAGCATTTTGAAGCTACCTTTGCCAATTTATCACACCATCATACTCCTCTTTATACATGCCTATCTGCTCAGATGTGACTGAAAATGGCTAGCAATATAAAGCATTCTGGTTGCGACCCTGCTTCCATTCAAGTCAGTACAAAAACTTGCATTGACATTAATGGTAAAGGATCAAGCCCTCTATTCTAATCTCCAAAAGCTGCCCGGGTACCTGTACCAGGTCTTGCTCTGCCTAGTGGATGAGGTGGGTGACTTTGCACTGGAATTTTGGACCTCAAAAGATAGCAGGTATGATGCTCAGGGCATAATGATTATTGTTCTTAGTTAGTTTAGCTATGTTTACAAAGATTTGTTTAACTAATTCTTTCAATCAGGGTTGTGACTGGCATTAAAATAAACATTCTACAAAAGATATTTTTGTTCTATATAAAAGAGAAAAAAAAGCAGGAGTGATTAATTTATTCCTAATTATATCATTAGCTTATTATGCAATATGGATAAAATATATTGAAGATAATTAATTAGCCTGGTACATAATTCTGAATCAAGTAATTATTTTATTGATTTTAAGTCCAGCATATCCTGAAAAACCCTTAACTTGTCATTCCTAGCAGTACATAATCCTAGATAATAATGTATAATTAATTGTTATGCTTGTAAACTGATTTTCTTTCCCGCTGGACAAATAATTCACTATTTTTAGCATCTTCACCACCCACTCTGGGACCACAGAAATCCCAGCTCCACAGCATCTGAGCCAAAATACAGGGAAAGGGTGAAATGCTAATCAGCTGCACTGTCTTCCAGCTCCTCAGAAGCCCCGCCACAGGAACTGAAGCTCCACAGCAACACAGGGGGCAAGTCAGGTAGGAGGGTAAAAGGCATGCTGTAGCATGGCTGTTCACAACATCATCCGTAAGCTACATATTAGTGACCCAGCCAACATCATCTTCTGTTATATTCCCCTTGCATGGTGCATCTTTGCACATTACAAGGGATGGGAGCCTGTAAAGAGGTTAGTTCTTATGTTAGCTATAGATCTGTGCAGCCATGGAAGAAGGGGTAAGGTGTGGGGGGAATAAGCCAGTGTGAAGACACAGGGCCTCTGTGAATCTTAGGAGATCCATAAGAAAAGAAAGTTACCTGGCCAGCAATATGCATTCTTGGGAGAATGGCCCTAACTGTGCCGTGTCTTGTTCCTGAAATATCCCAGCCTGGTCCGTAGAGGATCAACACTGTTACAGAAGGGCTTTGCAGATTCCCAGGCAGAGGGAGGCATTGGTCTGGAGCATCTGCATTATTCACTCCAGTTCAATCTCACATCACTCCTTACTATCAGGGAGGCATGAACTAAGAGAAGCTTCCTTTCCAGACACCGTTCTGGGAGTAGCAACACACCGGTATGGAGCCCCATGACACAGATCAGCAACAGTGTTAGTAAAACTGGCCCTGCTCTGACTGTCAGGGGGATGAGCAAACAGGTGAAACTGGTCTTTCCACCTTCACAGAGCGCTGGCTGGCTAGTGAGCTGGCAGGAAATCCCACCCTGGCTTCCTGCTGCAAGCTATCCTGTGACTGAGGAAGGAGCCAAGAGGGCTGCTGAGAAAGCACTTGTGTTGCTGGGATATAGCAGGCTGAGACTGAACTTCACGCTACCGAACAGGCCTAGGGAGCAGTCTGAGGGTGTGGCACCTTGAAGCATGCAATGGACATGAGGATCAGCCAGAGCCCAAAGGGAAGGAGCCCCTGATTGTTCATGGAGAGGCTGATGCTGGGGAGCCCAGGGACTGTGTGTTTGCTCATCAAGGTGACTATTTCTGATACAGGTGTTGGTGTGATTTCTGAGTGAATTCCTGCCTTCCCAAAGGCTGCAAGAAGGGTCTCTTTCCCAAGGAAAGTGTTGGAACTACCTAACTTACTACCACAGAGGGAAGCCCACATGGCTCAGACATGAGCCTTAAAATCCCACCTATCCTGGAGTAAATTTCCTCCCCTGCAGGGGTGAATTCCATTGAATAGCAGTGAGTTCATATCAAATATGACACTCTCTTCTTGTTGAAAAGGTCGAATTTTAAGCTACATCAATCTGTCCGAGAGGAGGTAAGCTAAGTGCTGCATTAGGGGGCTGTGTTGGTGAGTATCTGAGTGTCTGTTGCGGGGACGGTTTGTCAGTTTGACCGTGTGCTTGATTGTTTGAAAAGTGTGAATTGGGAGGGCTTTGTTCCAGGTGAGCCTTGAGTGGGCCTTACTGTTATAAAAAGCCAGTCAGCTGCGAACCAGCTGAGCGGCGGATAGCGGAGAGGCTAACAGAGAGAGTTCGCCTGGGAAGAACCCACTGAGGCTTTCATCTTGTAGGCTTCTCTGAGTAGTTACTACAACACCTGAGGAAGCTTGGAGAAGGAAGGTAAATATGGGTGGAGTGTTCAGCTGTTGTTACCTGCACAGGATGTGCCATGTTTGTCTTTCTTCCACAGAACGGAAGCTACTTTGTCTGTACAAAGTGCAAGCTGGTCTCCATATTGGAAGAGAAGGTTCAAGGTCTGGAGAAAAAAGTATCAACCCTGCATTACATAAGAGAAACTGAAGATTTCCTAGACAGACGTCAGGATATGCTTCTATGGGCACAACATTCTGAAGATTCAGAGCAGGCTGCACAGCGCGGACAAAAGGACAGTGAAGAAATTTGGCAGCATGCGACCTCCAGAAGAAGAAAGGGGAGCGTTCATGTACCAGCAATGCAGATACAGGTAAGCAACCGTTTTCATGTTCTCTCCACAGGTACTAATGCAGAGAGTGGACTAGATGATACATCTGAGGGAAGGGAACAGAAGGAGACTCCGCTGATTGGAAGGCATGAGACACACTGTCTTATGGAAGGGAGTTCCACGACCACCACTCCCAGAGAAGGAGGCAGGTGGTGGTGGTAGGGGACTCCCTCCTCAGGGGGACTGAGTCATCTATCTGCCACCCAGACTGGGAAAATTGAGAAGTCTGCTGCTTGCCAGGAACTAGGAGTCACAATGTGATGGAGAGACTGCTGAGACTCATCAAGCCCTCGGATCGCTACCCCTTCCTACTTCTCCACGTGGGCACCAATGATTCTGCCAAGATTGACCTTGAGCAAATCATGGCAGACTACGTGGCTCTGGGAAGAAGGATAAAGGAGTTTGAGGCACAAGTGCTGTTCTCATCCATCCTCCCTGTGGAAGGAAAAGGCCTGGGTAGAGACCGTCGAATCATGGAAGTCAACGAATGGCTACGCAGATGGTGTCGGATAGAAGGCTTTGGATTCTTTGACCATGGGATGGTGTTCCAAGAAGGAGGAGTGCTAGGCAGAGACGGACTCCACCTAACGAAGAGAGGAAAGAACATCTTCACAAGCAGGCTGGCTAACCTAGTGAGGAGGGCTTTAAACTAGGTTCACCGGGGAAAGGAGACCAAAGCCCTGAGATAAGTGAGGAAGTGGGTTACCGGGAGGAAACACGAACAGGCAAGCGCAAGAGGGGAGGGCTCCTGCCTCATACTGAGAAAGTGGGATGATCAGCAAGTTCTCTTAAGTGCCTATCTTAAGTGCAAGAAGCCTTGGAAACAAGCAGGGAGAACTGGAAGTCCTGGCACAGTCAAGGAATTATGATGTGATTGGAATAACTGAGACTTGGTGGTATGACTCACATGACTGGAGTGCTGTCATGGATGGACATAGGCTGTTCAGGAAGGACAGGCAGGGTAGAAAAGGTGGGGGAGTTGCATTGTATGTAAGAGAGCAGTATGACTGCTCAGAGCTCAAGTATGAAACTGCAGAAAAACCTGAGCGTCTCTGGATTAAGTTTAGAAGCGTCAGCAACAAGGGTGATGTCGTGGTGGGAGTCTGCTGTAGCCCACCGGATCGGGGGATGAGGTGGACGAGGCTTTCTTCTGGCAACTAACGGAAGTTACTAGATCGCAGGCCCTGGTTCTTATGGGAGACTTCAATCACCCTGATATCTGCTGGGAGAGCAATACAGTAGTGCAGAAAATCCAGGAAGTTTTTTGGAAAGTGTAGGGGACAATTTCCTGGTGCAAGTGCTGGAGGAACCAACTAGGGGCAGAGCTCTTCTTGACCTGCTGCTCACAAACCAGGAAGAATTAGTAGGGGAAGTAAAAGTGGATGGGAACCTGGGAGGCAGTGACCATGAGATGGTCCAGTTCAGGATCCTGACACAAGGAAGAAAGGAGAGCAGCAGAATATGGTCCCTGGACTTCAGAAAAGCAGACTTTGACTCCCTCAGGAAACTGATGGGCAGGGTCCCCTAGGAGAATAACATGAGGGGGAAAGGAGACCAGGAGATCTGGCTGTATTTTAAAGAATCCTTATTGAGGTTACAGGAACAAACCATCCCGATGTGTAGAAAGAATAGTAAATATGGCAGGCGACCAGCTTGGCTTAACAGTGAAATCCTTGCTGATCTTAAACACAAAAAAGAAGCTTACAAGAAGTGGAAGATTGGACAAATGACCAGGGAAGAGTATAAAAATATTGCTCAGGCATGTAGGAGTGAAATCAGGAAGGCCAAATCACACTTGGAGTTGCAGCTAGCAAGAGATGTTAAGAGTAACAAGAAGGGTTTCTTCAGGTATGTTAGCAACAAGAAGAAAGTCAAAGAAAGTGTGGGCCCCTTTCTGAATGAGGGAGGCAACCTAGTGACAGAGGATGTGGAAACAGCTAATATACTCAATGCTTTTTTTGCCTCTGTCTTCATAAACAAGGTCAGCTCCCAGACTGCTGCACTGGGCAGTACAACCTGGGGAGGAGGTGAGCAGCCCTCTGTGATTCGGGACTATTTAAAAAAGCTGGACGAGCACAAGTCCATGGGGCCGGATGCGCTGCATCCAAGGGTGCTAAAGGAGTTTGAATTGCTCCTTTGATGTAATGTTTACATATGGGAAACAAGCCATATAAAATCCTCTAAAGCCTTTCTAATGAACAATTTCTGCCTACCTCTAGTGATTAAATGTGTTCTTTTTAGTGGATAAAGACATACTTAATTCTCCGTCTTATATTTTTCTCAACTTTCTTGACCTACTGAAGCATGTCAAATCATAGTAGGGAGCTTTTAGCGCACCTCAACAGGGTCCACACAGATAGTTAGCACACGATATGCTGGAGCCCTGTAGATTTACATCCCAGCTTGTCAGTCACTATGTGACAAATTGCCTGGGATGGTGGACCACACTGAGAATGGAAGAATCAGGGCAGCCAATCCCCCCAAACTGGCGATTTATTCTATAATTAGATTAATCAAGCCCATAACAAAAGAGCTTCTGCAGTACCCACTGGTTAACAAGAAGCCAAACACAGCCTCCTTTAGGCATTCCAGCCCTTGGTTTCCATTCAGACAACCAAGTCTAGTCTGTTGACATCCTTTCGTCTGCGAGAGACAGTGGGAATTGCAGTCTATGATGTAAATAGTTTGCAATGTCTCATGTGACTGAATAGGTCAATCCGAGATTTGCATGATCTTTGGCAATTATTGCTAATGTCTGTATCTTGGTTGGGAGCTGCTTACTTCTTACAGGCTCTTTTCTCTTCAAGCTGTAGCATCCAGCTTCTGTCATGGGCTTTGATACCTTGATGGAAACGATGGCACCACTTGTTATGATCCCTTGCCAAGATTTCCCATTGGTCAGGATCAATTCCAAATTCCTTTGTATCTCGCTTGCATGTGTCTTTATAGCAAAGCTTGGGACATACTATTGTTGTTGTTCCCTCTGATAGCTCCCTGTGTAGCATGTCCTTGTGTATGCGTCCGTCTTTCAACCTACTCAGATGGACCAGCCAGCACAGTCATCATCTTTGCTTGAGCAGGGCTGTCACACTTGGTAAATTTGCCCATTGAAGAATCTCTGCATTGGTGACTTTATCTTGCCATTTGGTGTTGAGTATGCAGCATAAAAAACATAGGCGGAAACTGTTTAACCTTTTCCCCTGATGAGCATAAGTTGTCCATGTTTCCCCACCATACATGAGACGCAAGCTTGGTACATTAGCATTTTGGTCTTGATGGTAAGCTTTGAGTTGCTCCATGCTCTTCTAGTTAGTTTGCTAAAGATGGTGGCAACTTTTCCAATGTGAATAGTTAGTTCTTCATCTAGTGAGAGGTTGGTGGTCACTGTAGAACCTAAATAGCTGAACTTTTGGTCTACTTCTAGCTGGTTT
This sequence comes from Eretmochelys imbricata, assembly GCF_965152235.1. Taxonomy (NCBI): domain Eukaryota; kingdom Metazoa; phylum Chordata; order Testudines; family Cheloniidae; genus Eretmochelys; species Eretmochelys imbricata. The sequence goes on along the minus strand of NC_135574.1, from coordinate 20,493,851 downwards.
GCATCTAAGGTAATTGAAGGATCTTATGGAAATAATACAACCATTTTCTTGATGCTGCTGATGACAGCAAATGCCTGCCAGGCACTTGAAAGGCAGTCCATGAGTTCTTGTAGTAGATCTTCATTGTGAGCTATGAGGGCAGCATCATCAGCTAATAGAAGTTCCCTGATTAGCACCTTTTAGACTTTGGTCTTTGACTTAAGTTGGGACAGGTTGAAGAGTTTCCCATCTAATCTTGTGTGGAGATACACTCCATCTTTCTTGTCCTTAAACGCACAGTTCAAGAGTACCAAGAAGAAGAGTCCACAGAGTGTAGGGTCAAGAACACATCCTTGCTTCATTCCACTTTTCATCTCAAAGCTTTGAGAAGTCTAATAGTGAGAGATTATTGAAAACCCATTTCACCATATGTGAGGTTCTTGCTAATCCCTAAGGGTCAGACACTTATCCCCTGGTCAATATGTATCTCAGATCTTACCCAAATATCATGCTGTCAGCCAATCCTTAGTAAACTAACTAAAGATTTATTAATAAAAGAAGAGAGTTATAAATGATTAAAAGATCATATACACACAGTTGATTGTAAAGTCCTTATACCAGCTTTGTAGCAATGATGGAATAGACTGCTGACTTGCAAAAGTCTCTCTGGTAACTTCCAAAAGATTGGAAGTTCCTCAGTCCATAGTTCAGGAAACTCCTTTTAGTTTTAAATCCACAGTCCAGAAAATTAGAGCAGGAAAGAGGCAAAATAGTGATCTCAGGTATATTTTATATCCTCTGCCACGTGCATGGAAACTTTCTGTCCCAAACAAAGCCCAGAGCCCTGGTGTATGGAAAGTTACTGACCCAAGATGGAACCCAGGGTCACATGAGCATATCACGTGCCCCTTCATCTTTTGCTGAATCACAAGGGGTGACCATTTGCTCTTTGCTTTCTGAGGCAACCACAGGAAGACCTACTGGGTGGGATGACATTCTTCAATGGCCCATTGTGAGTGTACTTAATGGGCCATCAACACATAGATGTCTAGCCCTGATGTAAATCTATCTGGGGGATGTCACCCACGAATAAAACACATGTTTAAGATATACGTATGTAGCCAATATTCATAACTTCAGATACAAAGGTGATACATGCATATAAACAAGATAATCATACTTAGTAATTTATAACTTTTCTATTGATACCTTACATGACCTACTTTGTACAAGATTTACAGTAAATCTGTAGCAGCGGTAACAACAGTGAGATAAATGGCCACCTTTCTTGTACACAGCATCACACACTTTTATTTTTGCAAGTGTGAGGGGAAGATGGAGGTTGTGTGTGATTCTTTATTTGTATTAAGAGGCACCTTATATAGGTGTGGCTGGCAGCACCACCTTTTATTGAGATTGACTGACACTTTCCATTATAAAACCCTGATTTCAGTTGCATACAATTTTGGAAAACTTGAGCAGTTTGAGCTAAAATTGGCTATGCCAAGTGTTTGCTTCAGGATGAATTGTTTTGGAAAACTTTAACCAAAACAGTTCAGCTGCTTCCAAAAACAAGTCTAGGGAAAGAATACATTGGTTAGCCCATGTGACAAAAATTTTGGCAACCTTTGCTTTGAGAAACTTTGGTGTCCTTATGCTTTGGACTAGGGGCTTGAAATTTGTCAGATGGGTGGCCTTTGTGTCAGGGATGTGCCTTGTGCTGTCCCATGAAAATCTGTCCAAATTGGGTTATTTATAAGTCTTTAAAAAATCACAGGTTGCACATGCTCAGCAGATACTTGCTAGAGCTCCAAAGCTAAATTCTCCTAAGATTCCATCCACACTGAGCATGATCCTTTGTGGGGTTGAGCAACACTTTTACTGCCATTGCAGTGCTTGTCTGCTTCAGGCAATGCTGGATCTGGTCTCAGCACCAGACATGAAATTAGGGAGCAGCATACAGTCAGGAACATGTCTAAATCAAATGCAGAAGGGACAAGAGCCATATCTGGACAATGGGAGAAGATTGGCACAAGGAGCCTTGGGGGGGGAATACTGGGACTGGAGGCTGGTGGGAGGAAACTGGGAGTTTTGCGGAGAGACTGGGGCTGTGGGTCTGTCTGGGCAACACATGGAAAAATAGGTTTCAGAGTAACAGCCGTGTTAGTCTGTATTCGCAAAAAGAAAAGGAGGACTTGTGGCACCTTAGAGACTAACCAATTTATTTGAGCATGAGCTTTCGTGAGCTACAGCTCACTTCATCGGATGCATACCGTGGAAACTACAGAAGACATTATATACACACAGAGACCATGAAACAATACCTCCTCCCACCCCACTGTCCTGCTGGTAATAGCTTATCTAAAGTGATCATCAAGTTGGGGCATTTCCAGCACAAATCCAGGTTTTCTTACCCTCCGCCCCCCCCCCCACACAAACTCACTCTTCTGCTGGTAATAGCCCATCCAAAGTGACCACTCTCTTCACAATGTGTATGATAATCAAGGTGGGCCATTTCCTGCACAAATCCAGGTTCTCTCACCCCCTCACCCCCCTCCAAAAACCACACACACAAACTCACTCTCCTGCTGGTAATAGCTCATCCAAAGTGACCACTCTCCCTACAATGTGCATGGTAATCAAGGTGGGCCATTTCCAGCACAAATCCAGGCTTTCTCACCCTCCCCCCCCGGGGGGAACACACAGAGACAAACTCACTCTCCTGCTGGCAATAGCTCATCCAAACTGACCACTCTCCAAGTTTAAATCCAAGTTGAACCAGAACGTCTGGGGTAGGGGGGTAGGAAAAAACAAGGGGAAATAGGCTACCTTGCATAATGACTTAGTCACTCCCAGTCTCTATTTAAGCCTAAATTAATAGTATCCAATTTGCAAATGAATTCCAGTTCAGCAGTTTCTCGCTGGAGTCTGGATTTGAAGTTTTTTTGTTGTAAGATAGCGACCTTCATGTCTGTGATTGCGTGACCAGAGAGATTGAAGTGTTCTCCGACTGGTTTATGAATGTTATAATTCTTGACATCTGATTTGTGTCCATTTATTCTTTTATGTAGAGACTGTCCAGTTTGACCAATGTAAATGGCAGAGGGGCATTGCTGGCATATGATGGCATATATCACATTGGTGGATGTGCAGGTGAACGAGCCTCTGATAGCGTGGCTGATGTTATTAGGCCCTGTGATGGTGTCCCCTGAATAGATATGTGGGCACAGTTGGCAACGGGCTTTGTTGCAAGGATAGGTTCCTGGGTTACTGGTTCTGTTGTGTGGTATGTGGTTTTTGGTGAGTATTTGCTTCAGGTTGCGGGGCTGTCTGTAGGCAAGGACTGGCCTGTCTCCCAAGATTTGTGAGTGTTGGGTCATCCTTCAGGATAGGTTATAGATCCTTAATAATGCGTTGGAGGGGTTTTAGTTGGGGGCTGAAGGTGACGGCTAGTGGCGTTCTGTTATTTTCTTTGTTAGGCCTGTCCTGTAGTAGGTGACTTCTGGGAACTCTTCTGGCTCTATCAATCTGTTTCTTCACTTCCGCAGGTGGGTATTGTAGTTGTAAGAAAGCTTGACAGAGATCTTGTAGGTGTTTGTCTCTGTCTGAGGGGTTGGAGCAAATGTGGTTGTATCGCAGAGCTTGGCTGTAGACGATGGATCGTGTGGTGTGGTCAGGGTGAAAGCTGGAGTCATGTAGGTAGGAATAGCGGTCAGTAGGTTTCCGGTATAGGGTAGTGTTTATGTGACCATTGTTTATTAGCACTGAGGTGTCCAGGAAGTGGATCTCTTGTGTGGACTGGACCAGGCTGAGGTTGATGGTGGGATGGAAATTGTTGAAATCATGGTGGAATTCCTCAAGGTCTTCTTTTCCATGGGTCCAGATGATGAAGATGTCATCAATATAGCGCAAGTAGAGTAGGGGCATTAGGGGACGAGAGCTGAGGAAGCATTGTTCTAAATCAGCCATAAAAATGTTGGCATACTGTGGGGCCATGCGGGTACCCATAGTAGTGCCGCTGATCTGAAGGTATACATTGTCCCCAAATGTAAAATAGTTATGGGTAAGGACAAAGTCACAAAGTTCAGCCACCAGGTTAGCCATGACATTATCGGGGATAGTGTTCTTGACGGCTTGTAGTCCATCTTTGTGTGGAATGTTGGTGTAGAGGGCTTCTACATCCATAGTGACCAGGATGGTGTTATCAGGAAGATCACCGATGGATTGAAGTTTCCTCAGGAAGTCAGTGGTGTCTCGAAGGTAGCTGGGAGTGCTGGTAGCGTAGGGCCTGAGGAGGGAGTCTACATAGCCAGACAATCCTGCTGTCAGGGTGCCAATGCCTGAGATGATGGGGTGCCCAGGATTTCCAGGTTTATGGATCTTGGGTAGTAGATAGAATATCCCAGGTCGGGGTTCCAGGGGTGTGTCTGTGCGGATTTGATCTTGTGCTTTTTCAGGAAGTTTCTTGAGCAAATGCTGTAGTTGCTTTTGGTAACTCTCAGTGGGATCATAGGGTAATGGTTTGTAGAAAGTGGTGTTGGAGAGCTGCCGAGCAGCCTCTTGTTCATATTCCGACCTATTCATGATGGCAACAGCACCTCCTTTGTCAGCCTTTTTGATTATGATGTCAGAGTTGTTTCTGAGGCTGTGGATGGCATTGTGTTTTCCTTTTCTTTTTACATGGAAAAATAGTATTTCATCATGTAATTAAAGACTATTGTTACTCATATGCACAAAGGGGCTGAATTAAAGTTGCACAGGCGACCTTAATTCTGGCACTTTTGAGCATTTAACTTTGCAGCCTTTATGATGTTTTTTAAACATGGTTGTTGTGTGTGTATTAATTATATACAGTACCATAGTTAATAAAGGATATGTGAAACATACATTGTATAACTCCGTTATACATCATTCATCACATTCATATCTTGTACCTGTGAAAGATGAAACAATTGCTGTGTTTTTGAGATGAAAGCAGTTAAAATGCTTTTCAGAGCAAAGCTCAGATACAATAATTTGTCCAGGCCCTATCCTGCAAGGTGCTAAGTACCCTCAACTTCAGTAGGAGTTGAGTAGAGTGATGCGGCAGGCAGAGATATAGAGAAAAGATCTGTATTAGATATATTGAGTGGCCAATATTAAATGCTGGTGATCTGGTGCTAGGGATCTAATAATCTGGATTTATCATTCATTCTTGAATCCCCCGTTGCGACACTGAATTTCAGAGCATAAAGTTAGGGATTTAATTCTGTATGCAAGCCCCTTAAAAAAGTGTCCTGATTTTCAGAGATTGTAGGCAGCCACAATGCTGAAGTCAATGGGTTCTCAGCACCTCTGAAAATCAGCCTGCTTTTCTTGAGTGCCTAAATATAAATTTGGAAACCTAACTTTAAAAATAATAAAGACATAATGTAGAATGATTAAGTGCTAGACTGCAATATCTTTACTCACACTGAAATCAATAGGACTACTTGTGCAGTAAAGAACTATTTATCCTCTGTAAAGGTGTTAGTATCTGGCCCTAAGCCATTTCAATAGACAATTATCACATTCTATATAGCGATTTGTAGCGTTATCAATGCTGGATGCTATTTATTTAACTTGAAAATAAAATACCTAATTTTAGGCTCAGACGCTTTGAAAATAAGCATTATAGCTTGTACAACTCTGATTGCTGTAGCATGCACTATCTAAAATAGTTGTAATTGGAGCAAAGAGAGTCTTTGTATTGTGTCCTGTGCAGTTAAATGCTGTACAGGTTGCAAGCATCCTTTTAAAACAGTGAGCCTGTCCCAAGCAGAAACCATATAAATCACGTGTGGACTATTTTCACCTAATTTACCTGTTCTATTTGGATCAGGGGAAACAATTAGAGATTCTAGCAACACTTCTATTCTCCCATTAGAGAACTGTTTTTTTCCTGTTGGACAGCTTGGTCTTTACTGTACCTTAGTTAAAAGGCAGCTAAGGAGTCCTTGTGTCTAGATGCAGTTACCATGGTAGCAGGAGACCTTATAAAACCTCAGATATGTGGTTAGTGCACAAGTGTGACAAAAACTAGAGGGCTATTTTCAGCCAAGCTGCAATTGTTCACACAAGGTCTGAATTGGCCAGTTGTCCGTAGTCAGTTATTTTCCAGAGTCCAATGGAGGATTAATCTAGAGCAATGGTTCCCAAACTGTGGGGCATGCCCCAAAAGGGGGCATGGAGGAACATGTAGGAGGGTGCACAGTGGGACCCAGGGCAGCCCCTATGGGGGGCAGGGAGGGAGTGCCACCCAGCCCTGTTCTGCCCCCAGACCAACTCCACCTCCAGATGCAGCTCCACTCTGCCCCCTGCTCTGTCCACAGCCCAGCTCCAGCCCCAGACACAGGTCTGCTCCTCCCCAGCTCCTCCTCCATCCCCAGTTCTCCCCCCAGCTCCACCTTAAGCCCAAACTCTGCTGCTCAGGAAGCCTTGGCTGTCCAGTAATGGGGGTCAGGGGCATGACAGGAAAAGTTTGGGCACCACTGATCTAGAGGATATAGGACCAAATTCAGACCTAACCAGATGAGGATCTAAAGAGTAGGGTAAAATTTGTTTTTTTATATGGCAAATTCTATACTGAAGGCATTTCACAAACAATGGGCCAAATTATTTTCCATATAAACCCAGAAACAATGACAAAACAACCCTGACTCAAACAGCCACAGTTACATGAAACCTGTTTTCTTTCACAATCTTACCACTAGACTAGATATTACCAGTTGCAGCAGGATTAACCTTTCTAAGTATAAGGATATCTGCTCAAACCAGAACTTTCTTGTCTACCAATAAAAAGGTCAAATAACACATTTTAACTCTGACCACTGTTACTTAAGTAGGCCCAGATCTATCATGATGACAATAAACATTTGCCTTGTCATGCATGAGGTCTTAGAAGGAGTGAAAAATCTTGCAGCAACAAAAAATGAACCCCACAAGCAGAAATTATGTTATAAAACTGAACAGAATAGACTTGACTTGAAATAAATTGGCATCTGGAGGCAGAGCCATCCCTAACGGGGTACGGGGCCGGGGCAGAAGTGACGGATTTGTCTCTTCTGAGACCCACCATGACAGCCGATTGCACCGACCCGCGGGGCCCCCCAAAGCACAGGGCCTGGAGCGGGTGAGGCTGGGGCAGAAGTGAGGGATTTTCCATGTCTCTTCCGTGACTGACTGTGCCGGCCAACCGCACTGGCCCACGGGACCCCCTCAAAGCGTGGGACCCAGAGTGGTCGCCCCGATTCGCCCTACCCAAGGGACGGCTCTCTCTGGAGGGCTGCCTGACGCAAGCCCCCCTGCACCTCTCAAGCCCTGCACATGGGCTGTGCAGCAGGTCTGCTGTCTGAGCACCAGCACAGTGGGTCTGAGAAGCCCACATAACTCGTGTGGAAAGGCTGTGGCACATGAGCTGAAACAGCAGCTGAAGGTGTCTGCAGAGCATTCCCTCATCCTTGCTTCGGGCTGCCCCTATTGCTTCACACTTCAAGTCCACAGGCGTTCTGCAGGGGAAGTGGATCTCACCCCTTGTGAATAACGACAATGTTCCCCTTTAAATCTCATCATAATTAAGTGTGTAAGTTTGGCCGTCCCTGTCAGCAGCCATGTGACTTACCGAATATTCTTAGTAACCACCAGCTCAGCAAAGCAGAAGCAGGTAATTCCTTTCGACATGGGAGCCAGGTAAAAATTTAAGTATTTTTCATGTAGGGACGCATCCTGCCCCTGCTGCAGTGGCTGTGCATTGAGATGTTGTGAGCGGGCCAGGGGCAGGGAGCCATGCACATGGGCTGTGGAGCAGCAGCAGAGCCACTTTGCCCTGAAAGTAGCGTAGAAACAGTATCCTCAACTCCTGAGTTCGCTCTCCGTTGTGGGATGTGACAGGGCGCTGGCTAAGGAAATCTCAGCCAGGCTCCTGTCACCTCAGCTTCAGTCGAGAAAGGGGAATTGGGGCTGGCTGAGTAAGTCCAGGCCTGATTGGCAAACGGGGAGCAGCTGCCGGCCTCGTTAGCCAAGGGGTATGTCAAGGTTCCTCCCCCACTCTGAACTCTAGGGTACAGATGTGGGGACCTGCATGAAAAACCTCCTAAGCTTATCTTTACTAGCTTAGGTCAAAACTTCCCCAAGGTACAAAATATTCCATCCGTTGTCCTTGGATTGGCCGCTACCACCACCAAACTAATACTGGTTACTGGGGAAGAGCTGTTTGGACGCGTCTTTCCCCCAAAAATACTTCCCAAAACCTTGCACCCCACTTCCTGGACAAGGTTTGGTAAAAAGCCTCACCAATTTGCCTAGGTGACTACAGACCCAGACCCTTGGATCTGAGAACAATGAAAAAGCATTCAGTTTTCTTACAAGAAGACTTTTAATAAAAATAGAAGTAAATAGAAATAAAGAAATCCCCCCTGTAAAATCAGGATGGTAGATATCTTACAGGGTAATTAGATTCAAAAACATAGAGAACCCCTCTAGGCAAAACCTTAAGTTACAAAAAAGATACACAGACAGAAATAGTTATTCTATTCAGCACAATTCTTTTCTCAGCCATTTAAAGAAATCATAATCTAACACATACCTAGCTAGATTACTTACTAAAAGTTCTAAGACTCCATTCCTGGTCTATCCCTGACAGAAACCAGCATACAGACAGACTATAGACAGACACACAGACCCTTTGTTTCTCTCCCTCCTCCCAGCTTTTGAAAGTATCTTGTCTCCTCATTGGTCATTTTGGTCAGGTGCCAGCGAGGTTACCTTTAACTTCTTAACCCTTTACAGGTGAGAGGAGCTTTCCCCTGGCCAGGAGGGATTTCAAAGGGGTTTACCCTTCTCTTTATATTTATGACAGGGTACATAAAGACTGGCAGGAAAGAAGCCAAGAAGAAGGAAAGGGAGGAGCCAGAGAATCAGAGAAAGCCGGAGCTCTTCTCTGCTGGCTGCAGGAGCTAGCAGTCCTTGCGGCTGTAATACTGAAGCTGTTTGTAGCTAAAAGATGGTAGGAAAGCACACTGTAAATAAAGATCACGGGTGATTGCACCAACGCAGAGGTCTCTGGCTGGTTTGTGGGCTCAGCAGTGGCAGAAGGAAGGAGCGCCGAGTAACACCCTGTTACATGGGGATACTAGGCATAGTTATTCGTGAATCTGCTCCATTCTTGTCCCTAATCCTGAAGCTGTCCTCATATTGTCATAGACCCACACTTTTAGTGCCGTGGAAAGAACACCCCCCTCCACTTCCCAGAGCTGGGCTCCAGTGCATGCTTTGCATTGTTTCCAGGCATCTGTCCTCTCCTCCAAACACAGCTGGCAGAACAAACAAGATGCCTGTGGTGATGGGATCAGTATTTGCCCCTGCAGTTACTGAATTCCATTCTTTCTAACTGATAATGAAGTTATTAAGTAGGACTTAAATGATGCATTGAGGCAAAAATAATTGTAGACCTTTGCATTTGGTATTTGTTTAAGGTTATTATTCAAGAAATGATAGACTGTGTTAACCCTTATAATAAAGCTGAGCATTTTCAGAAATTAAAGGGGAAAGGAGTGAAGTGCATTGTGTATAAAAGTGACATTTTTGTTTCTATTTAAAGATCCTTTAAGAAACAGTGATCTGGAGGTGGATTTCCCGCATTCCTTCATTTGTAACCTTTATTTGTGATTCAGGGAAACAGTAACTGTTCTGGAGATAAATGAATATTCTGTTCACCTCTGTCAATTCTGAAATGCCACTTCCTCAGATGGCAAATCTGGACAGGGTGTCTTGCTTTTTATCAGCTGGATGCTATTCACATCTACACTGGTTAATTATGAACAAGATAAAGATTAAGACAAGGCCTTAGTGCTGGGAAAAATAAAATAACTATTTTTTCCAGAAATCAGTGAGACTGAAGTTGCCCTCCATTGGCACAGGATGGCGCTAACTGTACAGCAGCTCTCTGTGTGAGGGTTGCCCCTCAAACTGCATATATGAGTTATCCCCAGATGAAGAAAGACAGTGCATCCTCTATCACCCTTCCTCTGGGGTTCTGCTGGGAGAGGGGCAGCTTGAAGTTACATAGGCAATCTGTTGGTAGAGGTTACCCAGAGGTTATACTGAATCAGTTCATCTCTTGGAATCCTTAGTCACATCTGTCCTCCCAACAGCAGCTCATATTTGTCAAGTAATGTTGGCCTGTGTATTCCAACTTGTGAACAATCTACCATCTTGGATTACACTAGTGGAACAGATGGTACATCTAGACTGGCATCCTATAGTATTTAAAGTTAATTGAAACTACTAAGTAAGAAATATTTGGTATGAGTCATAGTGGTTGGGTCTGATATATTTTGGACTGACTGCTATCAAATAGTTTTACATACTAACTTTTTTCCCCATCACTGTTTACATGCACAGTGTGTAATGCATATGCCTTTAATATACAGTAACACCTCACTTAAAGTAGTCCCGGTTAACACGTTTTTTTTATTAGAGAATAAACTCATTTAAAGTCATGTAATGTTCCGTTGTAAGGTTGTTCGGTTCACCCCACTCCTCCCGCCAGTGTTCCAGCCAGGGAGCAAGCAAACCCCTGACCCCGCTTCCCGGCGGGAGCACCAAGCAGGCGGAGAAGGGCAAGTGCCCATGCCCCGAACCCACTCCCAGGCTGAAAAGCCAGGCAGGCAGAGTGGGGCAAGCCCCAGTGCCCCAACCCCGCTACGCCCCTGCCTCAACCAAGCTTCACAATAATCATTTGTGAGTACAGTATTAAATTGTTTGTTTAAATTATTTAACACTTATACTGTGTATGTATATAATGTCTTCTGTCTGGTGAAAAAAATTCCCTGGAACCTAACCCCCCCCATTTACATTAATTCTTATGGGGAAATTGGATTCGCTTAACATCATTTCACTTAAAGTAGCATTTTTCAGGAACATAACTACAACGTTAAGTGAGGAGTTACTGTATTGGAGAAGATTATTTTATATTGTCTTGGTTTTCGTGCCAAAATTTGCCAGGTGACTTTGAAAGAGTTTAGTCACATCCAACAAGATAGAACAGTTACTTTGGACACAGTGATGAAACAATAAGGGCCAAATTATCCAAAGTGTTCAACTCCCACAAAGATAGCCAGGTTTTCATACATTCCCTGAAACAATTCCTGTTTGAACGAGAGCAGATCTTTAGGAAAAACATTCAATCTTGATTTAAAAATTTCCAGTGATGGAGAATCCCCCGCAACCTCTGGTAAATTATTCCGATTGTTGGTTACCCTCACTGTGTTCATATGAGCTCCGCTGTCATGGAGGTCCCAGAATTAAGTTGGGCATTCAGGGCACTGGAAAATTTGACCTTGAACTCTTTTGAAATCTAGCCCTGAAGTACTTCAAACTAAAAATAAGTAAGTAAATAAATAAATAATACCAAACAACCTAACATAAGGAAATAAATATGTAAGAAAAACAGAATTTTTGATGACGTGCTGTAAAGATTTTATTTATTGCCAGTTGTTCACAAAGGTCACCATAAGTCACTGAAGAGTTAGGTTACATTTTTCTAATTGGTTGCCTGAAGTTGGATATATAAATTAAAGCGGTTCAATTATTAGCCTTCTGTGCAATGTAGCAACTCTGAAAATTATGCCCCTTTTATTTAGGTCTTAGATCCCTCAGTAGAGTGGTCATACTTTAAAAGTTTTTTGGTTTTGAAGTGTTCCTTAGTTTGAGAGAGATTCCCTATACACAGTTGCCTGGGAAGGCTGTGGAATCTTCATCAATGGAGGTTATTAAGAACACATAAAACAAACACTTGTCTGAAGAGATCTAGGTATACTTAATGTTTTCTCAGTGTGGGAGGATGGACTAGATGACCTCTCGAAGTCCCTTCCAGCCCTACGTTTCTACGATTCCAATGTAGCTGCAGAAAGTAAAATCTCTCAAAAGAACAAAATTTGTAAGTGCAACAGCATGTGGATTAATGGTCCTACTTTTAGGCTACTGAGTTTGGTAATCTGAGTTTTAGCACATTACTTTGCCCTGGCTCACACAGCCATGCAAGGTAGTAAAAGTAAGCATTCTCTTCAGAGCCACCTCTGTGCTCCCCTATAAGTCAACTTGGTGGTGGTGGGGGGGGATGGACAGAGTCTTGGCTCCATTTCTCATGCCACCGTGTTGGGCAGCATAACTGCACCAGCGCATTGGCAGATATATGCTGCGCTATGTGCAGACTCAGCAAAAGTTACTCTCTCCCCAGAACAGCAGGAAGACTGCTGATCCCTTGATCAGAACAGACGATTAGCACACAATCTAGTCCTTATTTTTACAGAAAAATAGGATGGCATCTTTCTATACTTTTTTTTCAGAACCCACGTATCCTTGTCTGTCTTTAGAGAATGGTATAATTATCACAGCTAATGGCATTGGAGGTTCAGAAGGGGAAACAATAGCAATAGATCCAGAGCTTGACCCTCTTTACCCACAACAAAGGTGAACGAGATGCTATGAAATATGAGGAATATAGACTTCACTGACTGTTTACAGTGTTTCAGAAGGAGCTTTGGGGTCATCACATTACTGATTTAGATTCAGCTTTCATTTTATAAAACGACCTCAGTGCATTTTGCCCAATTGCAATATTTTAAGGCCATTTTATACTGAAATCTTTCTGATCAGAATCTCTGGTGAGAATCCCTACTGGATTTTTTTTTTCAGCAAGTGTATTTTTAAAGCACACAGCCATTCAGAATCTGGTTACCTTCTCAAATTTTCATACAAAATGGATTAATGTGTCCCTATCTTTATTACATTTTCAACTCTTGTCATTCACGATTAAGCCAACACTATGAAGACGCATTAGAGAGCAGTATAAATAGGAGCAGTAAAATACTGTATATAAGTGCCTGAGAAAGCTAAAGGCAGGTTGATTTGTGTTTCTTTTACATTTGATGCAATAGAGCTGAAATATTTTACAGAACTTTGGAGTCAATAATATTTCTGTGGCAAAATATGGAACACGGAAGTTAAGAGAGGAAAAGAGAAATGTGCTAATTAAATCACAGGGCTGTGTGATAGTGTGTACCATGCAATTTCTCGTAGCACAAATCAGAAACCACTGCACAATTTGTAGCAATGGCTCAAGAGGCCCAATACTGGAAGTGCAGAGGCTATTATAGATCAGGATTGATGTGCGTCGTCAAAGGTGTCGAAGGAATCGTGCACCTTGCCTGCCTCAAACTATCCCTAGTTTGCTACTGATAATCCCCCACTACTGAAAGCATAAAATGCACACACAATTGATCTTGCCTTTACATTCATCATTACATAGCCTAGTGCAGAGCATCTGATGAATCAGCTAAACCACATGCATAGACAACGCCTGATTTTACCAGCTATGGTCTCAATCCAACTGTTATTAAAAATAACAGCGTTTTGCCTGTATTTCTAAAAACCAATTTATACCCTAACATTATTCTCGGATTAAAGTTGGTGCACAGAAGTGAGTAAGAGAGTAGGATTTCCTTACAGATGAGATCCTGGAACTTTTAAACTGTTTTGCTCTTTGCAAAAACTTCTTCTGTCTAAATTCCAGGTTTCTTTGAATGCTGGATCTATCTGAACAGCATGGCTTTAATGGACACACAGTAATCAGGTGATTTTTTGTTTGCTATTGAATTCTCAGGCCTCCATACAAAACTGCAAAATTTTATCTCAATATGACTTTGTTATCAGAAACATGCCTTTGTTCTACTACTAAGGGAGCTCTAAAATCTAAGGGGCGATATCCTGGCCTCTTTGAAATTGATGAGAGTTTTGCCATTGACTTCAGTGGGCTGGGATTTCATCCAGGAGATGCAAACTGCCAGCAAAAGGGCTTAGGTGCCATCTTGAATGTGCATGCACCAGCAGGCTCAGTGAAGCATTGTTTTATTAGTTCTCACCACTAGCAGAAAATACTTGTTGGAATGACTTTGCTTTTCGGGCAAACAAGTGTTTTCCATTGCCGTTCCTGTGTATCATTGTGAGAGGTGCAGATAGGTCAAATTGCGGCATTTAGCCACTGGCCTGCTTTAGGGGGTGGTGTGGCACTGCACTGACACCAGAAGTATCGTTCCCACAGGGACTGGTGTGTAGTGGCACTGAGCAGTCTGCACCATCCCAATCCCTTGTGCTTCTGACATCCTTGTATTCCCCCGGCAATTGATAGAGACCCAGGCATGGGAGAAGCAAGTGGGGAGGTAAATTCTCTGCATCCAAGCTCTTCCTCTCCTCCTCCGTCCACCCCACTAAGAACCAGTTCCAGTCTGGTCCTGTATAAACAGCCATAAGAATGACCATACTGGATCAGACCAAAGGTGCATCTAGCCCAGTATCCTCACTTCGGACAGTGGCCAATGCCAGGTGCCCCAGAGGGAATGAACAGAACAGCTAATCATAAAGTGATTCATTGTTAGGGTATATAACAGACAGTTTTGTGCTGTGCATGAATGTATCTGAGCCAGGTAAGTGTTCTTGCATCTCTCCAATTTATCTCAGTTTACTGAATTATTATCTCTCTAGAGATTCTCGACTGTATTTCCATTCTCCATTCACCATCTGTACCCTTATTGTCTGTCTCCTTGCTTCTGCTGATACCATCGGTTAACCAATGCTCTGTGTACAATGCATGGTAGAGATTATTCACATCTGAACAGTTTGCTATGGATAGAGGCAATCACTCTATGCGTTTTCATTTACACAAACATTAACCTATCTTTGTATACTTCCTATCCATTTCCACTGACACCACAGTTATTGGTTGTTACTAACACTGATCATTCATGAGTATTTAGTGGAAGAATTGAGTACAGCATAAAGAAAAACACTGTCCAATTTTGAAGTAATTTTTGGACTATGTTTTTCCCTCAGGTATTTTTTTTACTCTGTAAGGTCAATGTCAGGCCCAACTGACTTCCAGGGGAGTTTTACACATATGTGGATTTTTGGGGGGAGGGGAGAGAGGGGGAAGAGAGACTTTCACAAAGTCTAGTCTGCAGCATTTGGCCTTAAATAGGGAATTATAAGAATGAGATTCTAAAACTCCATGCTTTCAATTATTCTAAAAGCCATGGGGTACAAGGTGTAATTGGCAGGAGAGTGTAGTTTGTCAGTGCAGCTCCAAAATTATCTAGTCAGGAGTTTGGAATGAATGCTTTCAAGTAAATCTTTTCCATCTCAGACAGTCCTGTGGCTATTTTATTTCCACTTAACCACTGTGAAATATTCATGATTTTTCATAGCACCCTCAGTTTTCCAGATGAATAATACATTTTATTGTACACACTAACATTATTGTGTCCTGGGTATTGCTCTTATATTTTTATTCGGAAGAAACAAGAATGATTGAGTGCAAAATCTGTTTTGTACAGTACAAAATATGGCAGCCAGAAGTACCCCACTTGCTCACTTTTTTTATTAGTACGATATGTGAAAAATGTCAAATGTATTTCAGTGTGTCACTGAGAATTCTGTGTAGCCAGCACTAATGAATATGCTTTACTCTTCAGCTGGTGTAGTGTTTCGTTTCTTCCTGACAAGATCATTTGACAAGCAGACCTTGCATTAGCAATGTTGTGTATTTTCATAGGCATGTAAATGATGTTGACAGCCTCATAAACATAAATTGTCAGGCATACCATCCCACACCAATGCTTGTTAAAATACACTAACGGAATATAATAAATAAATCATTCTGGAGTATTTATAACATGCTAGCTTACCATTAGGATTTGCAAAAGGTATACAGTACATTCATGTTGAGGGTAACCTACTGTACTTTTCTTACCATGCACATGAATTCAGTCAGTTATTTAATGTAAATAAATGCCATGAGGAATATGGAGATTCAAACTTGTAGGTATTCTCACCATTCTGTAAATAAATCAGTAGCAGATTATTCATCCTCCAAATGTTGGAAAGTCGCTTATTTTTTGTGTACACTTAGACCCAGATTTTGACATGGGCTACATAACCATGAAGGGAGGTAAGGAGGAAAAAGAACCTCCGTTGTAGGCTACCTGTACATTAGTCTAGGCACAAAATGATCAAGAGGAACTGTAGCTGGTAGGAGATGGACAGGGAGTGAGGGAAGTGGGCAACTGGGTGCAGTCTAAGGCCTGCCATTTGAATGCTGCATTCAGCAAAGCTATTGTCACCAGATGGATGGTAGTAATTTACCACAGGTACAAACCAGCCATAAATTACCGTTGCCTGCCCCATGCTGAATGAGCTGTGCAGGTGGTGCATTGTAGGGATGGAGCCAAGGCTCCCTGTATAGGACCACAGCAAATTATTACCCCCTGAGAGCAAGGGGAAGCAGGGATGGAATCATGGCCTCTCTGAGCCACAATTCCTTCCCTGTGATGCTCTCCTGGGGTAGTGCAGCAACAGGCTGTGTACTTCTTGTGACAAAATCTAACCCTGAATAGATAAATTCTGAAGGCTTCACTCTGCTTTTGAAAATCAAAATGGGCTTCTAATTAATTTTTGCCTAATGACACAACCTCCTCAGAGCATCTGGCTGCCTCCCATCCCCTTAAGCCTTGTCACACTGAGTACCAGTGTGGATACTACACAGGTACTCTACTGGCTACTTTAATAGATGATCTCTTTGAGATGGATAAAGATCAGGGCCCCAGTCCTCTGCTGTGGCCTTGGAGCACTCAGTACAGATGAAGAACAGGAATTCAAAGAAGTCTTTAAGCCATCCTCAGTGCTGGTCCAGGTCCATGCTGCAGTTTAGAGCATCCTGAAGGTTGCTCTAATTAATATCAACTGCCTGTTACCCCACCCCCATCACCGAACCATTCCAGCAGCCAGTGATCATCTGCCTTAAGGGGACACCTCAGTCATGCCCCTTTCTCCTTGACCTCATCCTCTATGCCAGTGGATGTGCAGATGAGATGATGTAGGAGCTGATATGGTGGCTTCACTGGGACTACAATAATCAAGAAAGTAAATACTACCCAATACAAGTAAAGGTGGGAGAATCAGACCCTAAAAGTACAATAAACACAACAAGTACTTTATTACTATGCTTTCCTCCAGAATTGGTTTCAATAGGAAATTCTCCTTGAAAACTGTGTGGCACAATATGGCCCATATTTCATCATTTCTTTATCCCCTAGAATAAACATTTATTGTGCTCAATAGGGCAAAACATCTCTGGCATTTTCTACATACCACTCTGTGTAGGAGCTTTCCTGTCTCATTTCTCCATGACAACCTCATTTGACAGGCAATGTTGCTTTGGCAATGTTGTATCTTATTTTCTTAGGCATGTAAATTCTGTTGACAGTCTCATAAACATAAATTGGCAGGCATACTGTCCCATAGTGATGCTTATTAAAATACACAAATGGAATAGAACAATACATTATTTTCAAATGCAGGCAGAAAATACACACACCCGTATGATATATTCTGCCATCAATTTAGCTGAGTTACAGTTTGTGACAACTAAAAGCACAAACTTGAAAAAGTTTGCAAGTTCATTTTGTGTAAGAAGTAAAAGTTTGCATGGTTATTCTAAGCTCACGTGAATTTACCCCAAAGCTTTTCATCCTCTCTTTTTGCTTTGTTCTATTCCTTTCATTCTCCCATCTTAACCAGGCATAAAGACGTAATTCTATCTTTTTTGTGACCCCTCATTATTCTCCAAACACCCGCTAAGCCCAGTTAATCCTATATTCTGATTTCTTCTGAATAATTTTCAATAATTTCCCGCTTTACCATGAACATGGTATAGGACAGCAGCAGCAAATTACTCTCTCCCAATTCACTCTGATGCATTTGTGTTGACTGGTGCATTGTGAGGATGGAGCCTAGCCTCCTATATAGGCCAGCAACAAATTAATGCCCCCTTGGAACAAAGGAAAGAAGAGAGGAAACTCTGGCCACCCTAAATCACAATTCCCTGTGATCCTCCTGTGGTGGTGTAGCTCCTAATGATAGGCAGTGATTTTGTGACAAAATCTGCCCTCAGTAAATAATAGTAATTAATGCTGTCAATTCATCGCAGTTAACTCATGTGAATAACTCCAATAAATTAATCACACTTATAATAATAGAATACCAATTGAAATGTATTAAATATTTTTGATGTTTTTCTGCATTTTCAATATTGATTTCAATTACAACACAGAATACAAAGTGCACAGTGCTCACTTTATATTATTATTTTTATTACAACTATACGCAGTATAAAATGATAAGCAAAAGAAATAGTATTTTTCAATTCACCTCATACAAGTACTGAAGTGCAATCTCTTTATGGTGAAAGTGTAATTTACAAATGCAGATTTTTTTTGGTTACATAACTGCCCTCAAAAACAACAGTGTAAAACTTTAGAGCCTACAATCCACTCAGTCCTACTTCGTATTCTGCCAATCTCTAAGACAAACAAGTTTGTTGACATTGACAGGAGATACTGCTGTCTGCTTCTTCTTTACAATGTCACCTTTTGTAGCTGGCTTTGCAAGATATTTGCATGCCAAATATGCTAAACATTGGTATGCCCCTTCCATGCTTCGGCTACCATTCCAAAGGACATGCTTCCATGCTGATGATGCCCATTAAGAAAATAATGCATCAATTAAATTTGTGACTGTACTGCTTGGGGGGAGAATTGTATGTCTTCTGCTCTGTTTTACCCACATTCTGCATATATTTCATGTTATAGCAGTCTCAGATGACCCAGCACATGTTCGTTTTAAGAACACTTTCACAGCAGATTTGACAAAACGCAAAGAAGGTAACAATGTGAGATTTCTAAAAATAGCTACAGCACTCGACCCAAGGTATAAGAATCTGAAGTGCCATCCAAAATTTGAGAGGGATGAGGTGAGGAGCATAATTTTAGAAGTCTTGAAAGAGCAAAACTCTGATGCAGAAATTACAGAACCCAAACCACCAAAAAAGAAAATCAACCATCTACATCTGGCTCAGATGATGAAAATGAACATGCTTTGGTCCACACTGCTTTGGATTGTTATCAAGCAAAATCCATCATCAGCATGGAAGCATGTCCTCTGGAATGGTGGTTGAAGCATGAAAGGACATATAAATCTTTAGCGCATCTGGCATGTAAATATCTTGCAATGCCAGCTACAACAGTGCCAGGCAAACACCTGTTCTCACTTTCAAGTGACACTGTAAACAAGAAGCAGACGGCATTATCTACTGAAAATTGTAACCAACCTTGTTTGTTTGAGTGATTGGCTGACCAAGAAGTAGGACTGAGTGGACTTATAGGCGCTAAAGTTTTACATTCTTTTATTTTTGAATGCAGGTTTTTTTTGTACATAATTCTACATTTGTAAGTTCAACTTTCATGATAAAGAGATTGCACTACAGTACTTGTATGAGGTGAATTGAAAAATACATTTTTTTTGTTTTTTTACAGTGCAAATATTTGTAGTAAAAATAAATATAAAGTGATCACTGTACACTTTGAATTCTGTGTTGTAACTGAAATTAATATATTTGAAAATGTAGTAAACATCCAAAAATATTTAAAATAAATCATATTCTATTGTTGTTTAACAGTGCAATTAATCATGATTAATTTTTTTAATTGCTTGACCTAATAGTATAATAGACCTAATAGTAATTAATAATAATAAGATAAATTATGAAGTCCTACTTGATTTTTGAAAATTGTAAAGGTGTAACATTTAATTTTTTGCCTTGCCACATAATTGTTGTATTATGATGCAAAAACTGAGACTAATATTTTGTATTGAATATGGTCGTCTAATTTAGACAATGATCCTAAAAGGTCAGACTGGCTGTGTAAATGTTAGATACAGTCAAAATTTAATGAAAGTTGGCTTTTAATAATGTTTTTCAAAAAGAAAAACTAACAAATATGCAAAAAATATTTGCAAAAGTTTTGACTCACTATAAATTGTTCACATTTTGAAATTTCAGTAAAATTTTCAATTTTATAAACAAAAAGCCTGCAACAATATGTGACCATCTATATTCAAAATATAAATAAACAAAGGTTATTTTATTTGCAGTTATGGGAAGTTGAACCTTTGGGACTATATAGAGGAGAGTTTTGTGAAAATAAGGCACTAGGAGCAAATACAGAGAGAAAGTGAGAGAGAGAGAGAGAGAGAGAGAGAGAGAGAGCAACTGGTAGTTGAACATCTGCTGTATTTTAGACAGTCACATTTTATTGGTGGGAGTGGCAGGACAGGTAGTAAACAGATTGATAGGACTGGTAGTTAAACAGCTGCTATATTTCAGGCAGTCACATTTTATTGGTGGGTGAATGAAGTGATTTCTATAAGACAGTGTCTTAAGAACTTTGGAAATTTTTGTGTGAAAGGCACAATGTAAATGTAAGTTATAGGGGGAAAATGTAAAGCATCTAAGCAATTAGTCTTAGTGGAATGTAGGTTCTTAAGTGTCAGATTTTCAGAGTATTTAGTCTCCTAAAGAAAGGCCATTTAGTGAGATTTTCAACATTGCTTAAGTTAGTCAGGCACCTAACTCTCACTGATTTCAATGAGTTAGGTGCTAAGGCACATATCTACATCTTTAGGTACCTAAATTCCTTTAAAAATATTGCCCTAAATGTCTGTCGCTTTTGAAAATGGGACTTAGTCTCCTAAATCATTTAGATTCTTTTGAAAATTGTACCCATTATCATATCACCACTTACTTATAGTGCCATGAAAAGGCTGACTCCAAAGTTACATATACTTATTTATACACATGCATACCGGAAATGTAAAATAACAAATTAGATTTTTTCCCACATACTTGACTCACAATTATTCTCCAGCAACAAGAAATAAACATAATTAGAGCAAGTAGCTGCCTAGAACAATAATAATACAATGACTTGGATGGAAACAACAGAGTGCAGATTCAAAAATTGTGGGGAGAGGAGCCAGTGGAGAGACAGAGTTTTAAGTTATCTTTTTTTCCCTGATGGAAGAAGATAAACCAAGTTTGGTAATGATCATTTATAGACATTTTTTTCAGGAGAGCTTTAAAACAGTTTTAGACAGAAAGCTTTTATTTAAATCCTAACTTATGTACAAGGAAAAGCACAGGAAAGGGTAAACACATGATGCGCAGATACAGATACCTTGTGGAAACAGGTGTTATTCAATTTGCAGACATTAGACAACATCTCGCTAAGTTCACTACTCAGACCCACCACTATTTTTAGACTATGTAAATAAGATTGCAAGACAGTATAGTTAGTAGTTCCATTTTCTAATTGAAGTAAAGGATGTGGGAATGAAAGTGGGAATGGGAAGGATAAAGACATAACGGCATGTAAAATTCCTGAAAAGAATTTTTTTTTATTTTGAGCTGAAGTATGGGATATTTTTTGCTGACTAATACTTTGAAAAACTCAGGTCAGCCACTAGGAAGGTATCTCCTCCAAGGTTCTAAAAACTTTGTGAAAATATGGGCCACCTTTGGAGCAAACCAGGCAGGGCAAGGATGTTTTATGATTTTGCCTTGAAATCACACAAAGCTCATGGCTTTTCATGTTTTTTGCTGCAAAAGCAGCTGAAACTCAATTTTGTCTGAGTTTTGCACTAAGGGGGTGATTTTCAGCATCCCAGGGGGAAAGTGAGATTCCCATGCGCTGGTTTTCAAAGGGAGCTGGAGACCTAATTTCTTTTTGTGCCTTTGCAAATAGCCTCCTGAAAGTACATTGAAAGACTTGTACATTCCTATACCAGATACTGCCTCTGTGTTTGATGGTCTTTACCCCTGTTTTCACCCCTTCCACACTATTATAATAATTTTTGTACAAAGTATGCCTTGTGAGGTCTCATCTGAAAACTCATAACTTGCTGGTCAGTACTGGCCAGAAAAATATGCGTGTGCAACATTGTATGTGAAGTTATAAGATTCCACTGTATGGTGTTCGTGAAGCATGTTCCAAGTCAGGGGAATGTTCAGATCAGTTCCTCGGAAACAAAGGGCAAGCTGACTCCTTAGCTAGGTTTAAACAAGGTCAAATGGGCTATCACCTGCTAAATGGCTATTCATTGGCAGGAAAGGGGACATAGGTGAAAATCTACATCTTAAAAACAAACAGCATGAGGTTCTCATCCACACAGACTTTGTGTCTCCTAAATCTTAGCTGGAGATGCTTCTCAAAGAAGGGAAAGGACCATAAGAAGGAAGGGTTGACACTCCAAATGATTCCTCCCTTTCTCTCTGCCCACAGATCCATGACACCTGAAAAACACAGGGACCAGCATAGGACTGAGGGTGGGATCCTGATGGAAAGAAGTTCAACCAGTAGGAATGCTGAAACATGTGGTGAGAGAGTCTTTGCTTTGATTTCACGGTAGTTCAATAAGTTAGGCATTAGTTGCATTTTACCTGTATTTTTCTTGTAATCAATTCTGACTCTTATGCCTAGTTACTTGTATTCACTTAAAATCTATCTCTCTGCAGTTAATACCTTTATGTTATTGTTTTATCTAAACCACTGTGTTTGAATGGAAGAGTTTGGGAAACTCCATTTGGGATAACAGGATTTGTGCATATCATTTTCTATTAATAAAATGATGGACTTTACATGAGCTTGTATTGTTCAGGAGAGAGCTGGGCAGTACAAGATGTGCATTTTTGAGGAAAGTCTGGGAGTTTTGTGCGGTTGTTCTGCAGTGTAATTCAAGAGTGGCTGGCTGCAGCAGTCATACAATATAGCCAGGGGTGTAAGCAAACCAAGAATGGTAGCTACAGCAGCAAAAGCAGTGTAAAGAGCAACCCAGGTAGGAGGGCTGAGGTGATGCAGCTGTTCATCAGTCTAGATTGTACCCTGGGTATGTCACACGGTGATTCAAAGAGTTAACTGAATGGTTTAAAATATATAACTCAGTAAAGAAGTTTTTTTAATATGCATTTAGTTAATCCTCTCACTTTATAATTTTTATGAAAAATGGAAGGCTCTTCCCCAGTTCTCAGAGAAGATTTAGTAGCCTCGTCTCTGTAACTAGGAATCGTAACACCTGATTTCATTATTTTTACAAAATGTTCATGTCGTACATTGGCTAAAACAGAATAAAATAGTATAAATAATTACAATGAAGCTGCAATTGACAAAATAAATGAGCAGAGTTAAGTTTATCAGGAATCATCCTGCTTAATGTCTGGTCACTAATTCACCAAATTAAGAAATTCACAGCGAGTCACTCAGATATTACTATGAACTGGCAATTTTTTCCGGCAATAATACTTAGGGTGGTTGGGAATTTTTCATCTAAATGTTTTTTCATCAGAAAATGCTGATTCTTCGAACTGAAACTTTGCTCAGTTTTGACGGATTTCTCAAGTTGAAAATTTTGGGAAAAAGAGTTCTGAAATTGTCAAAACATTTTGTTTTGATAATTCCAGAATGAAAAATTCTGGTTTTCCAGTTCAACACAACTATTTGTTTAGAAATGTAAGCTTTAACTCTTGTTTTTTAAAAAAAAAATAAAATAAAAATGGTTAAAATCAAAACAGAGCATTTTGATTGACCTATTTCTTAAAAAAATTGGGGATCACAAACATTTCCAAGATTTTGACTTTTTGTCCTGACCTGAGATGGGGAAAACGTTCCAAATCTTGAACACGTTCATGGAAATCTTTCTGTGAAAAGTGCCGTAGGCACTTCAATGTCCAAGCAGAGCAGAGAAGTCTTTCATTAATAAGGTTTCATTCAAATGCTTCTTTTACACTGTGTAGAATTCAATTTAATGTAGATTGGATTGCTAAAAGGCTAATCTACTGTGCAGGACTTGGAACCTGTAGTTTTGGTGGCTATTACACACCTCATATGTCACGCTAAGCAAGGCCCTGATACTGCAATTCAGTGGGTACAGGCACAATACTGTGCCCTCCCAGAAAGTCACTGAATTGAATGGGGTGCTGTGTGGGTGCAGCGTGCACCAGCACTCAGTGAATTGCAGGATTGGGGCCCGTGTCTGCAGAGTATCCTTGAATTCTTCAGGTTGTATAAGTCGTGAATGTGAGTAGAGCTCATGGGGGGGAACTGTTATGGGAATGCTCAGGGCTAGATCCTGCGAACGCATCCACGTGTGACTGGGGGGCACATGCAGAATTCTTCCAACTCCACCAGCATGCTGGCCAGTAGAGTAAATTCAGCGCAGAAGGGGAAGTAATTTGCTGCTGGTATAGACCAGCAATAAGAGTGAAGTTGGAACTTTAGTGTCATAATGTAATGTCTGTTATTATCTTCTCCTTGGAAGACAAAATGTTGATATGAAGTGTTCCAAACTTTTTCTAACAGTCAAGATCAATGTTATTCAGCTACTCTAAAACAGATATTTGAGACAGAAAGAGAGAGACCAGAAAACTGTTCAGTTGGAATTTGAAATATCCCAGCCTGATGACTTGCAAATATCACACCAAAATAAAGATCATAGTTTGCCTGTAATGGGTGGACATCTCATTCATGAAGACAGGTGATTAGGTGGTTACAGGCAGGGAGCGGGCAGAACCTTGGTTCCCCTATGCCAGTGGAAGTAATCTGTGCAAAGTATTGGGATGGCACATTTAACTCACCTTCCCCTCTAGGGCAATAGAGGATCAAAGGACCAAACTCTGAGTCATTATCCAGACCCATGTTTGCTCCTGTAACAGACCCAGTATGTGCTTGCCAGAGGCTTGCAGCAGAGTGACAGTCTAGCCCTGTGTTTTTCCCAAAAAGCACAGTCTTCATTACTACTCAAGATTTGTGTGTCCACGTTTAGACAAGCAGCTGGATCCCAAGTGGCCAGAAACCATATCCCTAGTATCACAGACTAAGCAAACAGAGGAGCAAGGAAAGCAGATGTCCTATTACAAATGCAGTCCAGTCAGAAACATGCTTGAAGATATTTCAAGCTTCATAACATATTGCTGTCTCAGACGTAAGAGTAACAGCCTATTAAGAGTTTTGCAAAATGAATGCTGACCTCCACTTATTCACCTACTTGTATTTCTTAACATTTCAAACAGAAGTGCTCAGGTCCCAGACCTTTCCAGTCTCTGAGACAGCAAAAAGTTCTGAAGCTTGAAATGACTTAGTTTGCTGAGGATGCTATTGTTGCTGAGATATCACTTATATTTTGGCAGTATAATACTGATTTATTTTAAGAAAAATTCGAATTGATCTGTGTTTCTCAATTGTTCTTATTTAGTGCTTCATTTTACTTGTTCCTTTCAGTTATGTGGCAGTACAGAATAGTCATGCACCACAGAAGGATTCCAATTTTAATTGATATACACATTTAGATTTGTAAGAATTATGAATCTTTTAGTGGGGGATCTCATGATTTTGGACAGGGATGGTAACCAATTTAGGAACACAGTAACTGCCATACCAGATCAAACCTGTGGTCTACCTAGCCCAGCATATTGTCTGTAGCAGTGGTCAATACCATTTTCTTCAGAGGAAGGTGCAATAATCCCTGAGGCAGATAGCGACATGCATTGCCCCATTCATCTCCACGTGATGCTAATTCTGAGTACATTGCTGTGAGCGGGCCCTACCAACACCATTCCTGCAGAGGACGCTGTTTGGCAGCCCATGCTGAAGCCGTCCCTTTGCTGCAACGTGTGGACAGAGGCCCTAAACGCAGATCCCTCTGCTCACTTGGGTAAGGACCAAGGCCCAGATTTTCAAGAGGATTTATATGCTGTTCTGCTGAGCAGTGCAAGGCCTAAGTGATTTAGACAGCTAAGTCCCATTTTCAAAAGCATGTTGGGGGAAAGGGCTGAGCTCAGGGAAGAAAAGGTTGAGAACCCCTCACTTAGGGGCCACATTTTTAAAGGTATTTATGCAACCGAAGATGCAGTCTGATCAAATCAGTGGATATTAGGTATGTAAGTGCTTTTGAAAATCACTCTAGACACCTACCTGCATTTTTAGGTGCCTAAATACCTTTGAAAAGCTGGCCTTTAGGACTTACAATGCTGAGCAGAAAAACACCTAAATACCCGAAAAAATTTGGGCTTGAGTCCTCTACCCTCCGAGACAGATCCCAGCCTGACTGAAGACAGCCCAGTGATACAGGGAGGCCCAGACTGCTTAAAGGGAAACATTGCCAGGATCCCTCACTAGTCCAGCAAGTGGTGCTTGTCTAGGCGGCCAGTTTCATTGCCAACCCAGCGATGGACAGGGCCATGGTATGGGAGTAGGGCTAGAATATGGAAGCAGGGATGCGGGGCATGTGGGTGTACGTGGGGTCCATAATTTTCTTAATCCAGCCCCTGCGTGCCAAAATTTGGGATCTGATGGATTAATCTATTTTCATAATTCAAGTTGAGAGAAATGCAAATATAACATCCCCCCACCAGGGCAGCATTGATCCCAAAAGGTGGGAGAGACCCTTATTTCTCCCTACTCTGAGCCTACCTGGCCCATCTGATTTTCTGGATTTTCAGAAGTTTAAGATGGTTTTACCTTAACTGTTTGTTTACTGGCTTCAGAGGTGTAAGTCTACATGCACTGGAAAGGCACAAGCCACTGCCAGTCAACCTTAACTCTGAAGTAACAAAGAAGTTTTTGGTTGGTGAAAAAATGACCTAATTTGACAGTGTCCCTTCACCCATTGTTTCCACTTTTCATGTGATTCTGAAAGTTTAGGAATCCATTACAGCAGTAACTCCCCCATGAGACATCAAGAGCAGTAACCAGGTCATTCACCCCAAACCTGCTAGAAGATCCCACCACCTTCTTATGAATTCTAACACTATGTAACGTTTTGTGTCCTTTTTAAATGAATGGCACCAAATATAATACAGCAAATGTTACATTGCTTTGCTAAGTTTTGACCGATTTCTCAAATTTTTCTTGTCTTTATTCCTTCAAATTGATCAAACTGTAAATCCAGGGCAATTTAAGTTAGCTGCAAGTTGGACAGATTGATCACCCAGACAGGTGATGTTAAACTGAAGCCTCAATTCAGAAAAGCATCCCTATTCTGCACAGCACTTATACACGTGATGAACTTTTAAGTGTGTGCTTAAATGCTGTCCTGAATGGGGATGGATTTAAGCACTTGTTTATGGGCTTTCTTGAATGGAGGCCAGAGAGATGAAATGACAGAACTGCATAGAAATATTTTATTAAAAGAAAGGTTAAGATCTCAGATTAAAAATACCAACACATTACAGACTACTTGTGCAGGGTCGCCTACATGTTACTCTATGTTTGAGTCACAAAAATGACAGTGGACATTAAGGAAACCCTTGAGAAAAAAATGTTAATGGAGAAAATGGCTTTCAATTCCTGCTCTCCACACACACCCCTCCCCCAGCAAAAAAACAAACAAAGAAATATAAAACACAATTTGTACATTGTAAAACAACAAAACAAAAACTAGGTGTTTTTTCATACACAGAATGCATACATATTTTTGAAGACCCAAACCTGTAATACTGTGGCTTACTAGAAACTGAGATTCTGTGAAATGCAGCCTTACACTGTATCTGTCTAAAGGAAAAAAGGAGAATGACAAATGTATGGTTTGCCAAAAGAGAAGAATGATCATGGAATATAAAAAGTCTCTAATGCTGTCAGTATAAAGGAGGACAAAACCCAAGCCAGCTGCGAGTGCAGTTTCAGGAACATGCTTTTTCACAAACTAACTGATGTGGCAGTTTCATATAAATCAATCTGAGCCTCTGCAAATCATTCCAGACCAGATTCTGCCACCCCTTAGTCATGCTGAGGAGTACGGCAATCCACAAGTAGCCTGATTCATTTCTACAGGGCTACTCATGGATTATGGTACCACGCGGTGTGAGTAAGGTTGGCAGAATCTACCCCTCTGATAACTAAATCCTAAATGCCTCTTGAGTTTGTGGAATTTGAATCATGCAAATTAAGGCTGCAAATGTTTTTTTTTTCTTTGAATATGCTCGCCTGAAATTTAAAATCATGAATACCTTGCTATTCCTGCAGTGATTTGTTGCTATTGTTCATAATATCAAACTGTAACCTTAATGGCTGTTTCCATTGTTTGCTGTGCGCAGTGTTTTTATAGTTCACTTTGACTTAAAGCAAAGTGATGTAAGACACTCATGGACATAAAGGATTGTAAAAGAAAGGCAAGTGTGATCAATAGGACACCTTTGTTGCGGGTAAATATTGTGAGAAAATGATCAGTATCCGTGCGGTAAGCCAGAGAAAGCAAATAACATGAGTGGCATGCTTCCTGAAAGCATTCTATGTATTTATGTGCCATTCAGAACGGAGATCTGTAAACAAGACTGGAACAAAAATACAATTTTATTGATATCCACCTGATTTATGTTTACAGCATGTGTTGATAATAACCCTATTTGTCATAGAGTCCATCATGAATACTAATTTGGAGTTACTGAGTCAAAACCAAAATAAGTGAGCATTAGATGATCTTTTTACACCATGTGTTTTCGTGTGAACATATTTACAGTAATCGCTATTTCCTGTGAGAATAAATGGTGGGCTTTCAAGAGATATAAGACTTTTGGGAGGCAGGATAAAGGGGCGAGTTTACACATGTATCCAAAGAACAGTTCTGAAACAGAGCTCTGGGACCACAAAGCAAAACTTATGGTTCGTTTTCTGATAATCTGAATAATAATGATTAATAGCACTTTTTATTTGTGTAAAGCCTTTTATTATATACAGGGGAAACTGAAGAAAAGAAAGGTAAGGTGACATGCCCACAGTCATGTCAAAACACAGTGGCAGAGTGAGAAATAGAATTCCAGGGGAAGATCCTCAGCTGGTGTAAATTGTCATAGCTAGGGTCTATCTCCAGGGATCCCAGCTCCTTGCTCTAATAACCCCTGCCTAGACACCCTTTAACTCCAAAAAGAGTTAATTAGAAAGAAGCATGAAAGATAAACACTGATAACACATACCAAAGTCTAAATAAACAATGTTATTTAAAGACTATTTTCTACTCTCTATATTGGGTCAGTTCATGGTTCAGTTCCAATTGCTTTGAGCTACTATCACAATGCGCAGCTAGTGAAAGCCATCTTAACCAGCTAGTTAATGGTTCCCCAAAGTGGCACAGACGAGCAAAGCCATGCTGGCATTGGATGTATGGCTGCAGGATTGCCCACTATTGTAATTTATTGATCTCATCAATTTCAAAGGTTGCCCCTGAGCATGTTGGGCAACAGAAGATGAAGCAGCCTTGATCAGTGGCCACTGCTGAAGATGTGCTGTTGGTGTTTTATCGTCTATGGTTGAAGATATCCCAAGTAATGCGGCATACACCACTATCTACAGGACAGGACGCTGTTCCTGAGCCCAAATGACCTGATTGGCAGGGTGGTATTCAGCATGTAATTCTCCTGTTTTAGACTCAGATTGTGAAGGTGCTCAAGAGGGGGATGAGGTTCCATGGAGCATCCTTTTTTCTTACACCACTAGTGCCGTGGGGATTGCTCTTTGCTAGCCTCTCCTAGGATTCTTCTATCTACTCCAAAAACAAATGGGAAGGGGCAGGTCACTCTTTCTGTGTTGTGTATAACAGTCAACCAGTACTCCTGGCAGAACCGTGGGGAACAAAGAATTGAGTCCCCTCAGTCACATAAGGCTTCCACCTGTTGTAAATAATTAAAAGCATGTTCTCACATTTCAGAACGAACCTTTAAGTGAAGGTCTCAAAGTTTCATAAAAGAATGGAAGTCGATACTTATTTAAATGGAACATCCATTTCAAACAGACACACAGAAATACAAGCAGAGAAAGCATGAAGATTACCTTATCTTTTGTTGTCCTTTTGGGATATAAATTATACTAATAGCTTTTATAACCTTCATTCTCCAGGTAACCCTAAGCTGAAGCTCGTGTCCTACTGTTTGTGAAGGATTGGAAATGACTCCCTCTGGTTTTGAAGATCTATAATTCCCAGTGACTTCAACTGGGGTTTCTAGTGCTCAGAAGATCTAAAAATCAGGCCCTAATTCTAAATTGGCCAGGGAGGCACTACAGAATGGCATATGGCTTTCTCATTGGGCTGAGCTTCTTATCAGCAACATACATCTATTGAGATAAAAGGAACCAAATTCAGATCTCTTTCATAGTAAGGCGAAGCACTAGCCTCTAAGCTTAGAGGTCAACTAATATATGGTGATTAACACAATATTTATAGAATAGAAAGGTGTCTAAGGTGTTTGTTGCAATATTTTGGCACCGTGTAAGATGTTATTTGCTTGCATGAGTACAGCCTGCAGGCAGCACTCTGTACCTAAGAAAGTGACTTTGGTGAGGTGAGGGCAAAGCGGACTCTCCTGGTGTTGTGCTGGACTTCTAAAGAATTGCATCACTGCTAATGGCAGCATTTCTTCACAAAAATAATCCTGATAGTTCAGAAACAATGGAACTAGCAAATTCTTCTGCATTAGCACCATTTGGTGTTGCCCAATAATCTTACATTTTTAAATTAAATCCCTTTCCTTTCTTGATCAAAAGTAACTTAATTATTCACCTAAGGTCTGATCCTACTCCAACTGGAGTTAATGGAAAAGTCTTATTGATTTCAGTGATATAGGATCGGGCCTTCAATGAAATCCTCCCGAGTGTGAAAAGTCTATGAAACCCATGATAACACTGTTCATAGATTATAAAGTCATTGTGATGAACTAGTCTGACCCTAGTCCATAGAACTTCCCTGAATAAATTCCTGTTTGAAATAGAACATATCTTTTAGAGAAACGTCCAATCTTGGTTTAAAAATGTCTAGTGATAGAGAATCCATCTTGACCCTTGGTAAATTGTTCCAGTGCTTATTTACCCTCACTGTTAAAAATTTGAACTTTATTTCTGGCTTACTTGTCTAGCTTTAACTTCCAGCCATTGGATCTTGTTATAGCTTTGTCTGCTAGATTGAAGAGTCTATTATCAAATTTATTTTCTTTCTAGTTAGTTATCGCCTGTGATGAAAAATCACCCTTAATCTTCTCTTTGTTAAATTAAACAGATTGAGTTGATGTTCCCTGAGTCTCTCACTATAAGGCATGTTTTCCAGTTCTTTATCCATTCTTCAGGATCTTCTCTGAAACCTCTCCAATTTACCAAAACTGAACTATGGACACCAGAACTGGACACAGTAGTCCAACACGAGGCAAGAAGAAAGGTGCAGCTCTTCTTGGACTGTATAACTGAGATTTTCCAATTGTTCTTTCCAGACAGCATGGAAATATTGCACCTACATCTAAGGGAAGGCACTGCTTCCATGACTAATCTACATGTACAGAAATAAGGAGAAATTTAACCTTAAACCATATTCAACATTTCTATCCATTGTAGAGTAATACAGAGGCAAAATGTATTCAATGTTCAGACTTTCAGGGTATTTATTTCATTTTGATATGAGAAAGAATTGTTTTTTGTCAATGACACTTCTTTGAACTAAAAACCAAACAAGTTTATCTATCAAGGTTGGAAGGAAAGAAATGGATAGACATTTTTCAATGACATACAGCTTCAGTTCTGAGGCAGAAACTATAACAAGCAGCTGTTCTTTGCAATGAATTTATTTAAGATGTGAAAGCCTTCTGTTCTTGGTTAAGTATATGCAGCATATCTACATGAACGTGCACTCTTAAGTACAATTGTGTGCAAAGACAGTTACTTACATTATGACAGGTTTCAGAGTAGCAGCCGTGTTAGTCTGTATCCGCAAAAAGAAAAGGAGTACTTGTGGCACTTTAGAAACAAACAAATTTATTTGACCATAAGCTTCCGATGAAGTGAGCTGTAGCTCACGAAAGCTCATGCTCAAATAAATTTGTTAGTCTCTAAGGTGCCACAAGTACTTCTTTTCTTTTTACTTACATTATGTTCTTCTGCGACCTTCACTGCTTTTAGAATAACACATTGCCAGTGTGTTTGTCTGTACACAATACTTCTTCCATACTTCACTGCTCATGTGCTTGGTTTTTTTAAAAAGCTTTCCTGATGGCCTTCTAGTTGTGAGAGAATGATACATCCTAACTATTATTTTGAGGTCTGTCTTTTCTTCTAAGATCCTGCAGTTGCTTACAAGTGCATTCATTTATAACCATTTGAAATATCAGTCAACTAGCATGTCCAAAGGTCTCATATTATTTATCCAACTCTCAGTGGTTCTATCTTATTTTTAATATGACAAATACACTCACACCCATCCACTTGTAAGTGTACCCATGCACACAAACACAAACAGACATTTATACACATGTAAGAGTCATGGGGTAAATAAGTTTTGATCGGAGGTGCATAGCATAGCCCACAGTGAAAATGTCAAGGGCAGGGAAGGCTGGATAAACACTGTCAGATTCTCCAACCAGTCAGAAACTTTGTTCCTGGTCCCCCACACTCATTATCAAGAAGTTGAAAAAAGAAGCCACACAGTCCCTTTCATTAAATTCCAGTCTCTCTCTCACAGTCAGTAAAGTGAGAAGTTATTTAAAACTCTATTCACAAAACAAAATGTTCTTCTGACCCCCAAAGGGCCAGCCACATTACCAGATCAATACTCGTTTGGATCATATCCAAAATACCATGCTGCCAGCCAAACCTTTAGTGTCTTAAACCAAAGGTTTATATAAACAAAAAGAAAGAGAAGAGAGTTGTTAAATGGTCAAAGCGATCAGATAATTACATATGACTTTGGAGTCCATATATGAGGTTCTTAGCAGCATTGTTGAGTTGGCTTGCTTGTAAAATCCCTCTGGAACACATCCAAAGCTTGGATGGCTTTATCAGTCCTTTGTTCAAAGCTTCAGTTTGTAGATAAGTTACTCCAGAAGTGAGAAGCAGGACTGAAGAGAGAATAGAGAAGATACAGCTTCCTTTTTTCTCTTTTGCCATGTGGCTTGTGCACCCTTTGCTCCAAACACAAGCTCACAGTACATAGGCATGGAAAAGCTCTTGGAGTCACTTGTCCACAGGCATGTCCCTACATCTCCTGCTGACTCATTGGCCCTGACCTCTTAGGAACTCTCAAATTGTTGACTGTCAAAGACCTTCTTTGACAGACATTCAGGAGGCTCTTGAACATTATGCTCAGCCTATCTGAACCTCCTGAAAGATGGGCAGTTTCATTATACAATAGCTTTGATTGATTAAGAACTTTGAAACTGGAAACAATCAGATATCAGTTGCTGTTGAGAAGCTTTCTCAGGCAAAACCTATGAAACTGAATAATCTTCCAGGATTGACACCTGTCCAGGATCATATGGCAAAGTGGTCAGGACAACCATGTGGTATACCCCAAAATTAGTGTCTTTAGGAAGTTCATTGACTTTCCCACACATTTTTATAAGCTTGAGAAATGTGCTATGTAGTTTGCTAATTCCGCGTATAATTTCAACATCACTTACAGTGTCTCATATAAAATTACATTTCCATGAAAGGTAAAATGTGACACCACTAGAGGCTTTTGATTGCAGAAGAAAAACATGAGG
The DNA here is from genome assembly GCF_965152235.1 of Eretmochelys imbricata. Taxonomy (NCBI): domain Eukaryota; kingdom Metazoa; phylum Chordata; order Testudines; family Cheloniidae; genus Eretmochelys; species Eretmochelys imbricata. The sequence continues at coordinate 20,460,403 of NC_135574.1, read as the reverse complement.
TTCAGCATAAACCCCTCCAGCTGGAAATTAGTCATAAGCAGTATTTTTTTTTCACTGAGAAGGAGACCAAAGTTCATTGTTGTTATATTAAAATGAGTTACAATACCATTTCCTGAGTTCCTGCTTCGAATGGAAAACAAAAGGAGCTGCCTCAGCAAAAAGTAGTTCTTAAATAAGCTGTTCAGTGATTTTAGCTTTTGCCTTCAGGCATGAGAGACTGAAGAATTTGCCTTCTTGAAATTGGAAGCAGACTCCTGTCAGTAGAGTGTTAGTGGCGTGTTCAATATCAGCCGTAAAGAAGAGATTGAAGAAGCAAAGTGAATGCACACCCTTGGAGTTGGGTGAGTGCTGCAAAAATGTTTCTGCGTAAATATCCAAACAAATATTTGATTTTGGAGGGGAAAGAAAGAAGCCCTTTTGTTAAGGCCCTGAACTGAGACTTAGGAGACCTGGGTTCAATTCCTGACTCTATCACAGACTTTCTGTGTCAACTTGGGCAAGTCACTTATGCCTAAATGTACAAAAGGAGTTGGGTACTGTGGTGCTGAGTGTCACAACACCTGGCTTTTAAGTGCCTCTCTTAAAGAATCATTGGGGCCAGAGAGAGAGAGAAAGCACAAGCATGAACAGGAATATAAGCTGGTGATTACAGCACCCACCCAAGATGTGGGAAACTTTAAAGTTAATATTGTAGAATATTCATTCGTGACATTTTTGTATTTGCAATCATTAGCAATTGCTCTGGAAATTCATTTCTAAGGGTTATCCTAATTACAGCCAGGAAACAGAGTCCAGTCAAACTATTCGCCAGGAACTGGTTGTGAACAAGCTACACATTAAAAGATTAATTGTGTTTGGTAAATAATGAATACATTTGGGAAAGTTGCATTTTTCTCAAACAATTTGCAAACAACAAAAATTACAAAATTCTCTGAATCAATTATTAATTACAAATTATTCACTCTTTCTAGTGGTCCTGAACCCTGCTGTGAAAAGGAAGAGAAAGGGCACCATTATAACTGATTCGTCCAGATGTAATATTGGAATAAATTTATAAATACATATGCTTCGCTAGGCTCTGTATTTCCTGAGTTTTCATAACACCTTTCTATTACTGGAGACAAGAGCCAAAATTTTCAAAAACACCTAAAGGACTGTCAAGCCTTTCAGTGGGAACTTGGTACCTAAATCACTTAGGCACTTTTGAAAATGGGATTTAGATGCCTATGTTCCTTTGGATGTTTTGAGAATTTTACCCAAAGACCACATTTTTTCTTTCTCCATAGCTGATCAGCAGATTACTTCCAGGCAGCGGACAGCTTAGTAAACTCAAGCTTTATTTACCAGAAGAAGAGTTGACTGTGTGGAGTTTTCTAATTTGTGGGTAAAATAATTGGAACTAGTTTATATTGGTCACTTCTCTGGCTGTTGATCCATGTTGAGTAGGGATAAATGCAATCTTCTCTGTTTTCACCCTGGATATAGTAGGAAAAGTCATTGATTACAGTGGGATTGCTTGAGAAGAGTACAAATAAAATGGTGGCCAGCAATGCTAAGGAGTCAAGGAAGATTGCTTAATTCAGGAAGTGTCTTCTGAAATCTTTCCAGACTCCTCCTTTCTGTTTCCCTTCATTACCCCTTCAGCCAAGGAGTCTGAACTATTTGACCCAGAAAGGGCAAGCACTGTGTTTGTCATGGGGAACTTGTCATGGAGGGGAATAGATAAATGCATTAACCCATTTAACTAAGATCGAGTGAATGCTTACTATGGAGCAACGTATCACTAATGACTGGAACAGGTGCAGAAAGTGTCTTAATAAATCAGTAACCTAGGAAGCACATAAATTACTTCGAAGGTTAATGTATTTTCCTCTTTGTTCGTCAAATATTTCAAAGATATTTTCATGAATATTCAAACCTTACAAAAAAATCCCTCAGTAGAATATGTTTAGGATGGTAGATAAAGGGAGAACTAAGAATAATGGGCTGAAATTAAGCCAAGAATAATGATGAATGAATACTAAGAGAAGATTTGTGACAATGAGATTTATTTGACTATATAATAGCCTAGCAAGAACAGTGGCAGAGATGCATCTCTAAGCTCACTTAAAACTGGGTTATACAAAGCCCTCAAGAATATTGTGTGACTTCTTCAGAGAAGTCACACAATAGCAGGAGGATAGACTAGGAGGCCTAATGGGCTCTAATGTCTAGTATTCTAATATTACCTTTTCTAGGTGTTTGGTGAAACCTAACAACATAGCCCACTAGGATATAAATAAGTGAATGAGATAATGTAAAATGTATTATGTATCATGGGCTTGGCAGGTGATTCCTTTTAAGAAACCAAAAGAGGGTCTCTTGTGGTCACAAGTTCATAAATGCTTCTGTTCAGAACAAGCCCGCCCATGAAAATTTTAGTCCATCCTTTACAAAGTTTGGGGGTCTTTGATCTGGAGTTCATTGATGCTCACCTTATAATTTTTTGGTCAGTGGTTGGAGCACTTAGCTGGGATGTGGGAGTCTGGGTTTCAGATCCCTTCCCCCTGGCTGAGAAAGGATTTGAACAGGCATCACCCACCTCTTCAGTGGGTGCCCTAACTGCTAAGCTATAAGAATCATTCTTGCACTTGCTTGGGCCCAATGATGATTTAATTGTTATTATTAATTATTTATAATTAAAGAGTCATTGGGCCAGAGGTAGATCAAGTCAGAGAATGCCTCTTTAGCTTGGTGATTCGTGCATCGAGGTACGACAACTCAAGGTCCAGTCCCCCTGTTCAAATTACTCCAATTGTTTAGCCATTGTGGAACAGCTTCAACAGGCGAAACTGGGGGAGCTCTACATCAGAATATCCTGTAGCTCAGTGGTTAGAGCTGAGCAGGACAGCCTTTGTTCACACCTTTTCTGCTCCTGGCAGAGAGGGGGAAATGAATCTGGGTCTCTCACATCTTAGGTGACTGCTCGAACCACTGAGTTAAAAGATCACCCCGATTGCTTCCAATTTGTGTGGACTGAGGCAGAAGCCTATCTCATTCACACAAGAAATGTCCTTGGAACCTGAGGCACCTGACTCCAGGAGAGAGGTTCTCAGCTGTGAATTGCTAGCAGCGAACACTATCTGAGAGAGGGATGGGGTTTAGGCACACTCCTCTCATCAGCATCTCCCATTGGCTAGCTTAGGTGAATCCCTGCCTAGCTTCATGTCTTTTGTGAATTGCAGTCTAAGGCACCTATCTCTCCCCATTCATTGTAAAGGGACCCTAAGTGTGTATCAGGCTTTACAGAGTGCAGTTTTTCTAGGCACCTAAAAGTAGATGTTGCAATGCTCAGTATCACAACGCCTAAGTCTCTCTGTGACTCCAGCGCTGAGCTCCCACTGAGAGAGTTGGGCCCCTCAGCTGGGAATCTCAAAGTTCTTAAAGGCACCTAAATCCAAGTCTGTCTGAAAATCGAAGCCTTAACTCCCATGTATACCTCCCCCTGCTTGCCTAAAGCTGATGCTCCTAAGTCCATACTGAGGATCTAAATAAAGGTGGCTTGATTTTTCAAAAGCGTTGAGCATCCAGAAGCTGCCATTCAAGTTTAATAGAAGCCGCAGAATGTTTAACTTTTAAAAACTAGGCTGCCTATTTAGATACCTAAGTATGGATTTAAGACTGTAACGTTAGATGTCCGTTTTAATCAAACCTTGTCCAAAAAGTCTTGAAAAAAGAGAAAAAGAGTTAGAGAAAAATATAAGAGGAAACATTAGAATAAGATATTTTTAAAAGACACAAAAATATGTTTATTAAACAAAAATACAACTAGGCAGAGAAGAAAAGGTGATGAAATGGGCTGCTTTTTTTTCTCTTTGAGTTATCTATATGAAATAGAAGCAGCCAGAATTCACTACACTGGGAAATTGGTATTTTTTGTGCTTTCTTTGTTCTAGATAAACTGAAAAAATATATTCAAATATTACAAAAATAACTTGAAAAATTAGACTAAACATGGGAAATTTGAGCCCTAAAACGAGAATTCAAAAAAATTATGGGTAAGTAAATAAAACTTTTATAACACAAACTGGTTTGCTAACTTAACTACTGCACTGTACCAGCAAAAGCTATTTATTATCTCGATGGTCAGGATAAATTAGCAGTGTATGTTTTTTTAAAGTGCTTTACATGGTTTCTTATTTTGAAAAGAAAAAAAAAACCTTACTTTTCATAGGGATCATATCTACATCTGCACTGGCCGCTGCAGAAGTCACAGAGGTCGCAGAAAGTCACAGAATCCGTGACTTCCCTTTCCGCCGTGACAGACACGCAGCCCTAAGCATAAGCTACAGTGACGTCAGTAATAAAAATCTCTCTGCTTCTTCATATCTTATCTAAAGTCAGTTTGATTACTTTGTGTCTGGAAAAAAAATCAGAATAAACAACACGAAAGCTAAAAATTTACCCAGCTCTAGTATACAACACACCACATGGGTTTGGGATCATGTGGGATCAGAGACACCAGGATCTGAAAGTCAGTTATACTAGGCTTGCTTCTCATACTCTGAGAAAGCACCATGGGCTGCAAAGATTCTTTAGCTGGATGATTTGGGACTCAAAATGCCTATATATTTATTAACTTGTAACTTCCTAATGAACCCAGTACAGTCTACTTTCATTTTCCTATCTGCCTATAGATAGAATCCATATAAACTTATTTTCTTACTTCTGTGAGGAATAGCTAGCTGATAGATCCTTTACATTTAGCTGATCCAAACCTCTCTTTGAGACTCCCCACCCCCTGCACCCCCCGACTCCTTGGGTGGAAATGATGAGCAATGCTGCAGCTTTTTGTGTGCTAACCTTCAAAATACTATCTGCCTCTTAGTCCTTGCTTAGTGACTGCAGCAAGAGTGTGTTTCTTTCTCCTGGAGCATAAGAGAAAGGGTTCAGGCCAATTATTGACCTCCATTCCTCAAAAATGTAGCGGGGGGGGGACATCAGTGACATTATTTGATGCCCCTAAACGGACAACATGCAGAACAGGCAGCAATAGAATACTTGACGGCAAATTAGGCACGGCTTTCCATAGATCATCTAGTCTAACTTCCTGCATAATACAGTTATTCATTTATAGGGACCAATAACTTGTGTTCGGCTGAAGCATAGCTTCCAGAAAGCCATCTGCTCTGGAGTTGAACTTTTCCAGGAGTGGAGAAGCCAACACTTCTCTTGGTAGCTTATTCCAATGATTAATCCCGCTTACTGTTAAATGTGTGCCTGTCTCACTTGAGTTTGCCTGGCTTTAACTTCCAGATGTTGGCTCTCGTTATGCCTTTCTTCTTTTGATTTAAAGAGCTCTTTAGTACCTGGTATTTTCTCCTTGTGAAGCTATTTAATGTCCACCATCACCAAGTCAATTCTTAGTCTTCTGTTAATAAGCTAAACAGATGGAGCTCTTTCCATCTCTTACTGACTTTTTTCCAGGCCTCCAATCATCACAGTGGCTCTTTTCTGCACTCTTTCCAATTTTTTTCACATCTCTTTTAAAATGTGGATACCAAAACTGCAGGCACTATTCTAGGTAAAATAATCTCCCTACTTCTACTCACTACTTCCCTAATTATACATCCAAAGATCACATATTTTTGCCAGAGCATCTCACTAGAAGCTCATGTTCAATTTGCCTACTGTGACCCCTATTTTTTTGGTCAGAGTCCCTGCTTTCCATGAGACAATTCCCCATTGTGTAGCTGAGGCCTGCTTTCTTTGCTCCTACATGTCTGAACTTACAATCTGATAGGCTAGGAAAAAATACCAGTGAACTTTCATGCTGCATACACAGATATATCCTACCACAGATAACAATATATCATTCAGCTCTGGACAAGACATTAGTAGAATGACAGATAAATTGTAAAGTGTTGAGAGAAGAACTAAAAATGACTGGCAGGCTGAAGGGTGACAACTAATAAGAATGGAAAATGTTATCAGTCTACAAATATTCGAAGTGTGCAAATGTTAAAGAGGGAATGGAATTATTTACTGTGGGGTATGCAGACATAAGTGGTGATTATGGGATGAAAGTAAAGAAAACTTAGGTTGACTATCAGGAAAAGCTTTAAGTATTGAAATGTATTATTCTGTTCAATAGATTCCAAAGGCAAGTGGTGGAGGATCCACCTTCTGAGACTTTTAAAACTAGACTGGACAAAACACTGGCAAAAATATTAATAAAATTATTCTGTGGGGAATAATCTTGCACTGATAGACATGGACAGGGTAGTCTAATTGACCATTTCCATATATAACTTCTGATTCTGTAATTCTATGATCTGGTGGATAAGCAGGTACTGTTTTTCACATAGTCAATTTTTTGAAGACATTTTTGCACCAAATGGTCATTTTCTAATAACTAAAGTATTAGTTACAACTAAAGTATTTGCATCAATCATCACCTTAGTGGGACTCTCATGAATAAAATTATCTAGATTTTCCCCTGAAGCTTGAATATACATGGAGATTAGATTATGCCTGGACCGTCTCAGCCCAAAACAAATCCTACTCATAGGATAGGAGATGCACAAATTTGAAAAACCTTGCACTTGTAATTGCCTCTGTTTTATACCTGTTCCACTGCAAAACAGAACATTTCAATCTTCAAGGCTCTATTTGGAACCTTTAATGAATACTGAGGGCATGATCCAAAGCCCACTGAACTCAACAGAAAGCCTCCCATTGATTTCAGTGAGCTTTGGATCAGGCCCTAAATTCACTTTTGGAAAATAAAATAAACAGTCGGATCTAAAGATAATGAGCCCTTCAAAAAACAATAGGATTATTCACGCACCATGAAAATACATTAAAAGAACATTAAGGATGTGATGCAAAACAATAAATGTGAAAGAATTTAGTTAAGAGCAATGTTTGCCATATGCTTTACAACACATTGGCACAATGCAGTACATTTGAAAAGTACACCCTGTTGTGACTAGGTGTAGGGTGACATGTGGTAGCCCTACTTTCTTGACTTAGAATTTCCTTTCATATGGCTTTGTGTCACAATTCTGCTTTTAGCATACTCTGATAAATTCTCTTTTTAATAGGTGGATAAAAATTCACCAAGATGTACAAAATTTAGAGAATAGGCTAAAAAAAAAAAATCTGAGGATTTAGGTGCCAAGTTTCAACCCAGGTTGAGGTCCAGTGTCTCCTCTCCAATTCAGATCACGGATCAGTGCAGAATGAATGCAGACTGCAGAATGGATAATGTCACTCATAATGCAAGTGTGTGAGAGAGAGAGAGTACTTTTTCCTACCCCATTGTAATATTGTAGCATCTGCAAATAGTGGGGTCTTTTTTAGAATGAAAGTCCATGTCATAATGCTACAGACTTCTATGTCAATGATTTTGCAGTCCATTTTAATAAGTTGTTCTCAATGACCTAGAGTGGCTTCTAAACGTTATCTTCATTGGCTTTATTCTCATAGGACACTGGGTTTCAGAAGGCCTCTGCAATGAAGTGGTAGATAAGTTGGTGAATCAGCTGAAGTTTTGTCCTGGCCTTTACTCACATCACCAGCAGCCAAGCCTGGAAGTGAGGAACTCATGCATCACTGTGTCAAGGTCTGCATCCTACACAGATTCCTGGTTAGTTGGATATGGAAAAGTGTTTCTAGATATACTGGCTAGACTAGAGCTGGGTGTGAAAGAGTTTTACTATCTCATAAACATTTTAGATTTCAAGAAATGCTCCTGTTCTCCATCAGGATACAATGACACCTTTCAAAATTTGTCATGAAAAAGTGAGAAAGGGAGACCTTTCCCAGAATAGCCAAAGTATAGGATTTAGGGCACTCAACTGGCGTGTAGAAGATGCAGGTTCTACATGCATCCCAAGTGAGTGCCCTAACTACAAGGCTATTAGCTATTCTAATACCTATAGCTACAGATATTTCACAAAGCTGAAAACAATTATGAGCCAAATCAACTGAGATGAAGAACATAATAAAAAAAACGTGAATGATATTTGGGAATCATTTAAGAACAGATGCCTAACAAGACACAATCCTGCAACTGATTAAGAAGATTGAGCTGCCTAAATAAACTACCTCACGTAGAGGAGAAATGAAGGAAGCTATAAAAATATATATTAACAAATGGAAGAAAGGGGAAATTGATAATAATTAATATAAATCAGAAGTTAGGAATTGTAGAAAATTGATAAGGGAAGCAATAGGACAGAGTCTTCTATGCCAGAATACTTAAGGACAATAAGAAGGAAATTTTAAAAATATTTGGAAAAAGAATCCTGATAATGGTATTGGTTCATTACTAGATGGAAATGATAGAATAATCAGTTATTCAGAAAAGTCAGAAGTGTTTAATAAATATTTATGTTTTGTATTTGGGGAAACAACAGATGATATAGTCTCAACATATAGTGATGATAAAATCTTTCCATTCCACGAGTATCTCAGGAAGATGTTAAAAAAAAACAGCTAATAAAGCCAAACATTTTTAAATCAGCAGATCCACATAACTCACATCCAAACATTTTAAAAGAGAAGGCTCAGGAGCTTTCTGGACCTTTAACATTAATATATTCAATAAGTGTCGGACCACTGGGGAAGTTCCTGAATAGTGGAAGAAAACTAATGTTTGTGGCATTTTTTTAAAAAAGGTAAATTGGATGATGTGGCTTATTATAGATCTGTTATCCTGACGTCAATTTCAGATGAGGTAAAGATGCAGCTGATATGGGACTTGATTAATCAAGAATTAATGGAGGATGATGTAATTAATGAGAATCAATGTGGGTTTATGGAAAATAGATCCTGTAATACTAACTTGATATCTTTTTGGATGAGATTACAAGTTTGGTTGATAAAGATAATGGTGCTGATGGAATATACTTAAACTTCTGTCTGGCATGTGAGTTGCTACGTCACAATATTTTGATTAAAAAACTAGATTGATCTGAAATTAACATGGCACACATTAAATGGATTAAAAACTGGCTAACTGATAGGTCTCAAAATGTAATTGTATTGGGGAATTGTCATCAAGCAAATGTGTTTCCAGTGGGGGCCAGGAAGGATTGGGTCTTGGCCCTCCCTTATTTAACATTTTTATCAATTACCTGGAAGAAAACACAAAATCATCACTAGTAAAGTTTGCAGCTGACCCAAAAATTGGGGGAGTCATAAATAATCAAGAGGACAGGTCACCACTGATTCAAAGCAATCTGGATAGTTTGGTAAACCGGGCGTATGCAAAAATATGCATTTTGGTATGGCTAAATGTATACCTCTATGAAGAAAGAATGTCAGCCATATTTACATGATTGGGGACTCTATGCTGGGAAGCAGTGACTCTGAAAAAGATGTGCAGGTTGTGATAGATAATCAACTGAATGTGAACTCCCAATGTGACACTGGCCAAAAGAGCTAATGTGAGTCTAGGATGCATAAACAGGGGTAGGAGCAGAGAGGTTATTTTACCTCCATATTTGGCACTGGTGTGACCACTGCTGGAATACTGTGTGCAATTCTGGTGCCCACAGTTTAAAAGGATGTTGATAAATTGGAAAGGATCTTGAGAAGACCCATGAGAATGATTAAAGGATTAGAAAACATTCCTTATCGTGTTCGATTCAAAGATCTCAATCTATTTAGCTTAACAAAGATAAGGCTAAGGGATGACTTGATTACAGTCTATAAGTATCTATATAGGGAACAAATATATAATAATGGGATCTTCAATCTGGCAAAGAAAAGCCTAACAAGGTCCAGTGGCTGGAAGTTGAACCTAGACAAATTCAGACTATGAGAGTAATTAACCACTGGAACAATTCACCAAGAGTTGTGGTGGATTCTCCGTCACTGACCATTTTAAATCAAGATTGGATGTTTTTCTGACAGAAATGCTCTAGGAATTATATTGGGGCAGTTCTATGGCCTTTGTTATGCAGGAAGTTAGTCTAGATGATCACAATGATTCATTCTAGCCTTGAAATCTATGAATCTATGATTTCTGGTGTCTTGTGATGGGGTATATACCCCATCCTGGCTGAATCTGAAGGGTGGGTCAGCCCCAGTTAAAGATGAGTTGCACCTGGGAGATGAGCTGAGTGGTGATTTTAAAGGAAGTCTGGAGCAGAAGGCAGCTGGCTGGCTGAGCTGGGGCTGAAGTTGGTCCGGCGAAGCTTTAGGCTGGCTGTGCAGGCTGAGAGAGTCTGAGAGCTGGGGCTTTGAGAGGCAGATAGGTGGCTGAACAGAGCTGGAAATAAAGACTGAGAGGGAGAGGCTGAAAGTTATGTTGGAAAATGAGGGAGAAGAAGCTAGGGATGAGAAATGCTTCAGATTAGGAAGAAGAAAAGACTAGAAATATACGTATCTGAAGAAATGGCAGCAGACAGGGATGGAAAAAAGTGTAAGTGAAGATGTAAATATAGTGCATGTTATTCACTTGAAACAAGTGGAATGGATTAGGCAAGATATCAGATATATTAAGAGCAAAAAGAATGCAGCATGGAGATTTATTAAAAGCATTTGCACATAAGGAACAGGCTGAAGAACTTATTAAAACTACAACTTATCAGCTACCTAAAATTGTGACAGAAGCAAAAGGGATAATGTATGGGGTTCCACTAGGCATGACTGAGGATGAAATTGAAAAGGGGATAGGTAAGGACCAAGTGCAGTTTGTTAAGCAGCTAATTAGGAGGAAATGGGGAGAACACAAGCCATCCAGAGCCATCCGAGTATCTTTTAAAGATTCAATGGTACCCAATAGGGTTAATATAGGATATCATTTATTCTGGGTTAAACCATATATCCTGGCCCCTCTGAGATGTTATAATGTCAAAGGTTTGGGCATGTGGTGGCTGGCTATAAGAGGAAAATGTGGTGTCATGAATATGGAAGAGAACACTTGCATGAGAATTGTATGGAAGGAAGAGAACGAAAATACCTCAGTTGTGGGGGTAAGTATAGTGTATCATACAAAAGGAGTGTGGCAGTGGAACAAGCAAGAGAGATACAGAAAATTACAACTACCCATAAAATATCCTATGCCGAAGCTATCAAAAGAGATTCATAGCAGAATGTGGAACAGGAGGAAAAATGCCAGTGAGGGAAAAGAGCTATTGGTACCACAACACACAGTTCAGGGCAGGGAAGATAATATAAGGAGAATAGATGAAGATGTACTGCTTGCAGGCAAAGAGAAATTTATGCCATTTATGATAGAAGTGATTAATTGAGCTTTACAGACAGGGAAGAAGATTGAAAGGATAAAAAAGTATAACAAAAGCAGTAGAAAAATATTTGCATATAGGCAATCTCTCGATAAATTGCATTCATAACATTTTAAATGAAGGTAATAATGTAGTTTAAACATGGTTCTAATGGTTATTTTTGCTGGAATGCACATAACTCCTGACCATGTGTTATTAAACTAAAGAAACTGGTTTTGAAATGGAAAACAAACCTGACACGATGTGTACAAGAAACATGGCAGGTGAGAAAGCTTATGTTTAGATTTTCAAGATATGATGTAATCAGACGTGACAGAGTAATAATGAGGGGGGGGGTCTGTATATTTTTAAAGGAAGGTCTTAGTTACGTTGACATAGATGTACAAAACTTAAGTTTTGAGTACAACACTGTAAGAGATTCCTGTGCAGAATAATAGCACCTTTATATGAATCTAGTGTTTGCAACTCAAGTAAAATTATTAGGCAATCTAGAATCAGAAGAGTTAGTTAAGGATATCAAAGGCCTGTACATCTGTGGGGACCTTAATAGCCATAATGACTTATGGAGAAGCAGGAAAACTGACTAAATAATGGGAAATACCTGGAACAATTAATTGACAAGCACAACCTGTCATTGCTCAATACTGGAGCACCTACTAAATTTAGTTTGGTGGATGGAACCTTTTCCTGTTCAGAGCTGGGGATTCCAAAAAGCAATATAGCAAGTAAATGCAGCTGGGCAATCTATAAAGAAGATGGAATAGGAAGTTATCACTTCTCTATGCTAATTATATATCAAGGTCAAGGAAATGTTGAAAACACTGAAGGAATTCCTACTTGGAGCCAAAGGAAAGCAAATTGTGGACTCTTTAAGTGTAAGAGTGGTGAGTATCTAAATACCAAATGTATAAGTGATAATCTAGAGGAATTTTATCGTAGTATAATATAGGGAAGGTGTAAGAGCAGCCAATCTAGCTATATGTAAGATATTCCATTGCTGCAAATTCAGAAGTGCAGTTCCCAGGTGGAATGGAGATGTTCCCCGGTGGAATGTAAATCAGCAATTAAAGAAAGAAATAAGACATACAAACAAATAAAAGTTACAATGAATAGCAAAGACTTAATGAACTATACAAGATGTAAAGCAGTGGCACAAAGAATTGTTAAAAAGGCAAAGAAAGAGTTGGAGAAAGTAATGTGGGAAAATAACCAAAATTTCCAAGGTTTCAGAAATATATAAACAAGTTAAAAGAATCAAAGGAATACACAGTAAAAACAAATTTATACCTGGTCTTATAGAAAGTAATCATGCTGAAAGTTCTAATTTAGGGAAAGCGGACAATTTAGCAAAAGAGTTCCAAAAAGTTAATAGTGAAACAAATCGAAATAAAAGGTTTTGTGAAAATGTTTGCCGAAGAAAACTGTGAGCTCTTGCATGGCTGGATGAAGTGAGCTGTAGCTCACGAAAGCTTATGCTCAAATAAATTTGTTAATCTCTAATGTGCCACAAGTCCTCCTTTTCTTTTTGCGGATACAGACTAACACGGCTGCTACTCTGAAACCCATAAGATGATGTACTGAATAAAAATTGCAGCATACAGGAACTCAAAAAAGTATAGACAAAAGAAAAATACTGCCCCATGTAAAAATAACATATTAATCTAATGATTAAGCACCTACCAGAAGGGAGTTTAAGAGCTTTATTGAAATTATATAATATATGGGAAAAGGAATACTGCTGGAAGAATAGAAGTGAGTGGTGTTTATATCGATATAAAAACCTGGGAAATTATGCACAGAACCTGGTGCATATAGACCTACTGTGTGTGTGTGTGGGGGGGGTGTGGGTGTAGGGAGCCAGGGTGGCTCCCCTCCGAACCAGAGGGTAAAGAGCCACCCTCTGAGCCTGAGTGGGCAGGGCCAGGCCAAGCTTCCGCCAATCCCTGGAAGGGGAAGGGTGGGACAGGAAGTACAAAGGGCGGGGCCCTCTGCCCAGTGAGGAGAGCACCAGGGAGGGAGACAGACACAGGCTGCTCCCTCGCTATACTGCTGCTGACCCAGGCGAAGCCCTGGGCAAGGAGGAGCCTAACCGGGGGGAAGGCCTGTGGCAACCAGGGCTGCCGGCCGCTGAATACCCAGAGGACCTGGAGGGGCCTGACTGCAGCCTGGGCCAGCGTGAGTCTGATACCGAGGGGGAGCGGCGGTGGCCCGCAGCGGAATAACCCGGAGGAACTGGAGCTGCCCACAGCGGAATACCCGGAGGAGATGGAGGGACCAGAGCAACCCGCCTGAGAGAGACCGGGTAGGAGGTAGCCCAGGGGCCCAACTACACCGTGGGGTGGGTGTGTTTGGTCAGCGGGTGCGGATTGCCCCACTGACCCAGCGGCGGGACCTTCAGGACTGTCAGGGCCCTGGGCGGGAATGCAGTGGAGTTGGGTGGGCCTGCGTTCCCCTACCCCAGTGCTCCCCTGCCTGAGGGGCGTGCTATTGACTCTTGCCGGCGCTCCCCTGCCTGAGGGGCACGCTACTGACTCCGGCCGGCACACCTTCCCGCTAATTCCCCAACGCCCGGGAGGTGGGGCCGAAGATACTCACTGATCAAGGGACCAACTTCACATCTAAGCTGTTCCGCCAGGTATGTGCCCTATTGGGGATTAAGACATTTCAGACCTTGGTCTACCATCCCCAGACTGACGGATTGGTCGAGCGGTTCAACTGGACCCTGAAGGGGATGTTGTGGCGTTTCCCCACCCAGGATCTCCGCCAGTGGGACCACCTGCTCCCTCCTTTATTACTGGCGATTCGAGAAGTCCCACAGGCGTCCATGAAGTTCTCCCCGTTCAAGCTCCTCTATGGGTGGCGACCCCGCGGGGTGTTGGACCTCTTGAGGGAGACTTGGGAACACAACCCGTCCGCAACACAGGTTCTCTTGCAATATGTCTTACAACTGCAGGGGTGGCTGGCGCGGGCGGGTGAGCTCGCAAGGGAGAACTTAAACACCGCCCAAAGAGCCCAGGAGCAACACTACAATTGGGGCGCCCAGGCTCGATCATTTGGGCCAGGGGACCGAGTACTCCTCCTGCTCCCTTCAGAGGAATCAAAGCTTTTTGCCCACTGGCAGGGTCCGTATGAGGTCCTCCGCCAGGTAGGGCCGCTAACTTATGAGATTCGGCAACCTGGTCGCAGTAAGGAAAAGCAGATTTATCATGTGAAACTCTTAAAACCTTGGCAGGACCGGGAAGGGCTCATAGTGGCCCCATATCGCCCCAAACCGGAACTGGGGCCCCAACCACCCGAGGAGTCGGATAATGGTGAACCCCAGCTAGCAGAGACACTCACTGTTGAGCATATATTTTTCTGTTGACTTTTATAAAACTTGCCTAAGCAGACCAGCTTAGGGAAATTAACCTGGGTTTTAAATTAGAAAGGGAGCCTCGAAAAGCAGGAATGACTTAATCAATGAAATATTGTTCCTAACTACGAAGATGTACAATTAGGTATTCCTATAGTAATAGTGTGGATTCCAGTGTATATTGGGATACTGGGCAATGAAATGACAGATAAAGCAGCAAAAAATGCCTTTAAAATGAGGAGGGTGTTACACAGTTCCTTCTGAGTAAACAGGGCTTCAAAAGTTTGGTTAAAAGAGAACTTAAGAAAAATGTCAAGAGGAAAAAGACAAATGAAATATGTTCTAAACTTGAGGATAAAGGTATACTTAATTGCTCTGATAGAAGAAGCCAAGTAACTATATTTGGAGTGCTAACTGGTCACTGTGACCTGAACAATCAATTATATTTGCTAAACAAGCACAAAGATGGGTTGTGTGACTCATGCAACATCCAAGAAACAGTGGAGTATCTGCTGTGGCAATGCAGGGAGAATTACACAAAGAAAAATTCCTTACGAAGAACTGAAATACCTCAGGGTGGCCAGATTTAGTCTGAAAGGTTTGATGAAAGTGGGGTAACATTGAAACATTATTGTGCTTTTTTTTTAAGGATACAGGCCTGGGTGAAAGTATATGGAGTTTTGCTTATGCAAAAACTGCAGTAGGTGGCCATCATACCCACCTATGCTGAGGCTGCTGTATCATAAAATGACAGGAAAAGAAGGAAGCCCAGAGGGATAGTTGGCCGTGGGATCACATCCTGACTAGCAAAGGCTTGCAGAAGCCCAGGAGAGCAGAAGTGAAAGCATGAAGCAAACTTGGGTGGTGAATCCTGGGAAGTGTTTACGTGATGAACTGAGTGAGGGAAGCATAAGAGGGATAAAAGGTCAAGCCCAAGAAGAGCAGAATGTGGTTTAAGTTGGTAATTTTATTGGGAGATTCCATGGGAGAGCCCTAAGAGTTCTGGCCACGGAGGAAGGATGAACTTAGACCGGCTGTGGGGGATACTTGCTGACAGGTTTGTTAAGAAGAAATCCAGGGAGATGGCCGCAAGGAATCTGGTGGAATAAACTTTGACTGCCTGTCCTAGGGTCCCTGGGCTGGAACCCAGTGTAGCAGGCAGGCCTAAGTTTACCTACCAGCCACTGCTAAGGTGGCATAAAGCCTCTGAGAACAGGGTGTGAAAATAGGGTGTGAGGGAAGGCTTCGAGCCAGCAGCCTTATAAAAAAGCCTGGGAGTTCACCTGGGGGAAATTCCCACAGCGTGTTTTTGCCTTTCAGGTTTCTGTGAACAGTAAAGACAACATCTGAAGAGACTCTTAGAAGGATGACATTATGGATAGTGAGTGATCAGCTGTTGTGTCCTGCACAGGATGTGCCATATTTGTCTTTCTCCCAGAGGATAGAAGCAACTTTGTCTATATGAACTGCAAGCTGGTCTCCATAGTGGAAGAGAAGGCTAAAGGACTAGAGACCCAAATATCAATTCTGCATTGCATCAGAGAAAATGAAGACTTTCTGGATGGAAGGTGACTGCAGGCACAGCATGCTGAAGAATCAGAGAGGGCACTACAGAACGGGGAAGAAAATTGACAGCATGGGACCTCCAGAAGAAGGAGGAGAACCCATATACCCCCAGTGCAGACAGAGGTAAGAAACCATTTTCAGGCTCTCTGCACAGGTACAACAGCAGAGAATGGTTTGGAAGAGTTATCTAAGGGAAGGGTTCAGAAGGAGACCCCATCAACCAGAAGCCATGAGATGCATTGTCCTAGGGATGGAGGTTCCATGACAACCACTCCCAAGAGGAGTAGACAGGTGGTGGTGGTCAGGGACTCCCTCCTAAGGGGGATGGAGTCATCCATCTGCCATCCAGACTGGGAGATTCAAAGCGTGCTGCTTCCCTGGAGCTGGAATTCAGGATGTGATGGAAAGTCTGCCAAGACTGATCAAGCCCTCAGACCACTACCCCTTCCTATTTCTTCATGTGGACACCAGTGATACTGCCAAGAATGACACTGAGTGAGTCACTGCAGGCTATGTGGCTCTCGGAAGAAGGATAAAGGAGTTTGAGGCACAAGTCGTGTGTTCGTCCATCCCCCCTGTTGAAGGAAAAGGCCCAGGTAGGGACCATTGAATTGTGGAGGTAAATGAGTGGTTACGCACGTGGTGTTGGAGAGAGGGCTTTGGATTCTTTGACCATGGGATGTTGTTCCAGGAAGAAGAATTGCTAGGAAGAGATGGGATCCACCTAATGAAAAGAGGGGAGAGCATCTTCGCAGGCAGGTTTGCTAATTTAGTCAGGAGGGCTTTAAACTAGGTTTGCCAGGGGACAGTGGCCTAAGCCCAGAGGTAAGTGGGGAAGTGGCATATTGGGAGGAAACACAAGGAGGAGGTGCAAAGGGGAGGCCTCCTGATTCATACTGAGAAAGTAGAGCAATCGGCTAGTTATCTTTGGTGCCTGTACAAGAATGTAAGAAGCTTGGGAAACAAGCAGGAAGAATTGGAAGTCCTGGCACTTTCAAGGAACTATATTGTGATTGGAATAACAGAGACTTGGTGGCGTAACTCACATGACTGGAGCACTGTCATGGATGGGTATAAACTGTTCAGGAAGGACAGGAGGGGGAGAAAAGGTGGAGTAGTTGCACTGTATGTAAGAGAGCAGTATGATTGCTCAGAGCGCCAGTGTGAAACTGAAGAAAAGCCTGTTGAGAGTCTTTGGGTTAAGTTTAGAGGTGAGAGGAACAGGGGTGATGTTGTGGTGGGAGTCTGCTATAGACCTCCAGACAAGGAGGATGAGGTAGATGAGGCTTTCTTTGGACAACTAACAGAAGTTTCCAGATCACAGGCCCTGGTTCTAATGGAGGACTTCAATCACCCTGACATCTGCTGGGAGAGCAATACAGCAGTGTACAGACAATCCAGGAAGTTTTGGGAGAGTGTTGGGGACAACTTCCTGGTGCAAGAGCTGGAGGAACCAGCTAGGGGCCATGCTCCTCTTGACCTGTTGCTCACAAACAGAGAAAAATTGATAGGGGAAGTAGAAATGGGTGGCAACCTGGGTAGCAGTGACCATGAGATGGTCAAGTTTAGGATCCTGACAAAAGGAAGAAAGGAGAGCAGCAGAATACGGACCCTGGACTTCAGAAAGGGGTCTGTCCATATTTGACTCCCTCAGGGAACTGATGGGCAGGATCCCCTGGGAGGCTAATATGACTGGGAAAGCAGTCCAGGAGAGCTGGTTCTATTTTAAAGAAGCCTTATTGAGGGCACAGGAACAAACGATCCTGATGTGCAGAAAGAATAGCAAATATGGCAGGTGACCAGCTTGGCTTAACAGAGAAATCTTCGGGGAGCTTAAACACAAAAAGGAAGCTTACAAGAAGTGGAAACTTGGACAGATGATGAGGGAGGAGTATAAAAATATTGCTCAAGAATGTAGGGGTGTAATCAGGAAGGTCAAAGCACAATTGGAATTGCAGCTAGCAATGGATGTGAAGGGTAACAAGAAGGATTTCTACAGGTATCTTATCAATAAGAAGAAGGTCAGGGAAATTGTGGGACCCTTACTGAATGCGGGAGGCAACCTAGTGACAGATAATGTGGAAAAAGCTGAAGTACTCAATGCTTTTTTTGCCTAGGTCTTCATAGACAAGATCAGCTCCCAGACTGCTGCACTGGATAGCACAGTATGGGGAGGAGCTGAGCAGCCCTCAGGGGTGAAAGAACGAGTTAAGGACTATTTAGAAAAGCTGGACATGCACAAGTCCATGGGTCCGAATCTAATGCAGCTGAGGGTGCTAAGGGATTTGGCTGATGTGATTGCAGAGCCATTGGCCATTATCTTTGAAAACTCGTGGCTATTGGGGGAGGTCCCAGACTATTGGAAAAAGGCAAATATAGTGCCCATCATTAAAAAAAGGGAAGAAGGAGAATCTGGGGAATCACAGACCAGTCAGCCTCACAAGAACATAAGAATGGCCATATTGGGTCAGACCAAAGGTCCATCTAGCCCAGTATCCTGTCTTCTGACAGTGGCCAATGCCAGGTGCTGCAGGGGGAATGAACAGAACAGGAAATCATCAAGTGATCTATCCCTGTTGCTAATTCCCAGCTTCTGAGCCTTACCTCAGTCCCTGGAAAAGTCATGGAGCAGGCCCTAAAGGAATCCATTTTGAAGCACTTGGAGGAGAGGAAGGTG
Source organism: Eretmochelys imbricata (assembly GCF_965152235.1). NCBI lineage: Eukaryota > Metazoa > Chordata > Testudines > Cheloniidae > Eretmochelys > Eretmochelys imbricata. The sequence goes on along the minus strand of NC_135574.1, from coordinate 20,441,568 downwards.
ATCAGGAACAGTCAACATGGATTCACCAACCTGCTTGCCTTCAATGATGAGATAACTGGCTCTGTGGATATGGGGAAAGCGGTGGACATGATATATCTTGACTTTAGAAAAGCTGTTGATACGGTCTCCCACAGTATTCTTGACAGCAGGTTAAAAAAGTATGGATTGGATGAATGGACTATAAGGTGGATAGAAAGCTGGCTAGATCATTGGATGCATTCTAACTACAGTCTTATTCTATTCCCTGAAAATATGAAAGGTCAAAATGCAATAAGGTCATAAATAGCCCTCAGGTCTCTGCCTACCCTGCTTGCTCATTATGTCCCAATTATATACTGAAACATATGTCTGCAAAACAAAGAGAGGTTGTGCTGCAAGAAAGAGAGGTTTGCAAAGTAGAACCACCCCAAGCAGGCTGAGTTCAAGACATTTTAGGGATCAAGCTAAAGTGTTTCCATAGCTTCCTTTCACCTAGACAGTACTGCTGCATGCATGTATTTAGTCTCTAGGGCATCTGTGAAGATTTTCTCAGCTGATTCTTTTGTGGGGTTTGCACATCTGAATATGAAATAGAACAGTTGTAGATGCCTTGCACTGACTTAAGACCGGTAATGAATCTGGCCCAGCTAAAGTATATTCTTAACCTGACTTAACACTTATGCATAATACTTACCGGCACACAGCTCTCCATCATGCTAATTCATGACATAAATGCATGGCTTACTAGCTGTTTTGCCAATAAATGGGCACTCCCATCCTTGACAATTCTTTTCCATCCTTGGTAAGATCATTTCTGTGTTTAATTTTACTCATTTCAGAACACCACATGCAGGCTATCATGGATTCAGTGGGATTTGTGGGTGCTCAGCAATTTTAAAAATCAGGAGGCTTATATTGATATGCCTAAACATGGATTTGGGAACCTAACATAGGTGTCCAGGCTCAAATTTAGGTCAACTGGATTAATCTGGTGTGTATGTGCTAAGCAATGAGTGTAGGGATTGCACAACTGCGTCCTCAGACTTTAAATACTTCGGAGAAAGTGCTGTCTGTATTTTGGCTTTGGTCAGCATAGAGGAGACTGTCAGTGCTTCACAAATAATAAATTATAATGGATAATTAAAATATGCATACTTACATCAAGGCTGAATATGATCCTCCAGCCTATATGCTGAATATGGATCTAGGCAGCTGTGATGCCTCCTAGGATGATACTGTATTCTTATTGTTAGTTGCCATCAATTAGTAACTTTCCTTTTGCTTTTTCTAACATTATTATTACAATAACATAAAACAGACTCTACTGCCGTGGAAGTGAGACAACTAAAAAGGTCACAGCCTGTCTTTCATTAAGTCCCATTTTTAAATATGATTATTAAAATACAAGAAATGTAAATATCCATTTTGTTCATGAGAAAACTCACAGATCCCCATAAAGGTGTTGTAATGAAATACTGGCTTAGTAATATCTCTTCAAAGCAATAGCTGGTAGTGCCAATGGTCCCTGAGCAGGGCTGATATCATTGGTTATTTAAGAAAGAATTCCAGGAAAATGCTTTTTAAAAAAAAAAAGATTTATTTTTAATGGAAGCTAAAGAGAACGTAATGGAGAATCCAGATTCCTCCCATTATCTTTCATAGTGTATTTTATTGAAAAGGAGATGACTATATATTGTTTGAAATACTAAAGCGTACCATAATCTCTAAAATAATTATCTAATCCTAAAAACCATTATTTTGTGTTGCATAGGTAGGCCTTACTCATGTGAGTAGTTCCTGTGACTTCAATCAGACCATTGTTATAAATAAGGTTTATGACTCCAATTCAGCAAAGTACTTGGCTTCAGTGGGAATACTCATGTTCTTACAATTAAGCACATACTTCAGTGCTTTGCTGAATAGGGATGGATTTATGCACATGCTTAAAGTTTAGCATGAGCATGTATTTAAGTGGTTTGCTGGATTTAGGTTTATTTGCATAATGTTTCAATATTAAAAGGAGTACTTGTGGCACCTTAGAGACTAACCAATTTATTTGAGCATGAGCTTTCGTGAGCTACAGCTCACTTCATCGGATGCATCTGTGAGCTGTAGCTCACGAAAGCTCATGCTCAAATAATTTGTTTAGTCTCTAAGGTGCCACAAGTACTCCTTTTCTTTTTGCGAAGACAGACTAACACGGCTGTTATTCTGAAACCTGTTTCAATATTGGCTCCTAAATCGGTAGGGAAAAAAATATAGAAACTGTCAGACCAGATCAGCCCATAGTTTGCCTAGTCTAGTGTTGTGTTCCCAGTAGATGATCTGGAGGAAGGAATAAAACCCTCACAGTTGACAAACTTGCAATAACATACCTCCATTGGGAGTTTCTTCCAAATCTCAGTCTGTTACCTTTTGAGGGATGATGGGAGGAGGCATGAAGTTGGAAAATCTTGATCTGATTAATCATATCCCTTAATTTTGTACCTTAGCTAATGTGACTGCAGATATATGTGCTCTGTAGTAGGAATATCATCCAAATTTATACTCACGTTTGTATTAATAATGTTTTGGGGCAACGAGTTCTGCAAGTTAATTGTGTATTAAGGGAGGTGTTCAGTGAAGACCCAGAGAAACTGCAGATGAGAGAGAGACTCTAGGAAGAACCAAGATGAGAATAAGCATAGGCACAATAGGAGCAAATCTAGGGCCCCAGCTCCTGGAGCCACAAGACGAGATCTTTTACCAAAAGAAACTACAGCATTTGCTCAAGAAACTCCCTGGAAAAGCACAAGAACAAATCCACACAGACACACCCCTGGAACCCCGACCAGGGGTATTCTATCTGCTACCCAAGATCCATAAACCTGGAAATCCTGGACTCCCCATCATCTCAGGCATTGGCACCCTGACAGCAGGATTGTCTGACTATGTAGACTCCCTCCTCAGGCCCTACGCTGCCAGCACTCCCAGCTATCTTTGAGACACCACTGACTTCCCGAGGAAACTACAATCCATCAGTGATTTTCCTGAAAACACCATCCTAGCCACTATGGATGTAGAAGCCCTCTACACCAACATTCCACACAAAGATGGACTGCAAGCCGTCAGGAAAGTATCTCCGATAATGTCATGGCAAACCTCGTGGCTGAACTTTGTGACTTTGTCCTCACCCATACCTATTTCACATTTGGGGACAATGTATACCTTCAAATCAGCAGTACTGCTATGGGTACCCGCATGGCCCCACAGTATGCCAACATTTTTATGGCTGACTTAGAACAACGCTTCCTCAGCTCTCGTCCCCTAACGCCCCTACTCTACTTGCGCTACACTGATGACATCTTTATCATCTGGACCCATGGAAAAGAAGCCCTTGAGGAATTCCACCACGATTCAACAATTTCCATCCCACCATCAACCTCAGCCTGGACCAGTCCACACAAGAGATCTACTTCCTGGACACTACGGTGCTAATACGCGATGGTCACATGAACACCACCCTGTACCAGAAACCTACTGAGTGCTATCCTTACCTACATGCCTCCAGCTTTCATCCAGACCACACCACATGATCCATTGTCTACAGCCAAGCTCTAAGATACAACTACATTTGCTCCAACCCCTCAGACAGAGACAAACACCTAAAAGACCTCTATCAAGCATTCTTACAACTACAATACCCACCTGCTGAAGTGAAGAAACAGATTGACAGAGCCAGAAGAATACCCAGAAGTTACCTACTACAGGACAGGCCCAACAAAGAAAATAACGCAACGCCACCAGCCATCACCTTCATCCCCCAACTAAAACCTCTCCAACGCATCATCAAGGATCTACAACCTATCCTGAAAGACGACCCATCACTCTCACAGATCTTGGAAGACAAGCCAGTCCTCTCTTACAGACAGCCCCCCAGCCTGAAGCAAATACTCACTAGCAACCACACACCACACAACAGAACTACTAACCCAGGAATCTATCCTTGCAACAAAGCCCGTTGCCAGCTGTGTCCACATATCTATTCAGGGGACACCATCATAGGGCCTAATCACATCAGCCACACTATCAGAGGCTCATTCACCTGCACATCTACCAATGTGATATATGCCATCATGTGCCAGCAATGCCCCTCTGCCATGTACATTGGCCAAACGGGACAGTCGCTACGTAAAAGAATAAATGGACACAAATTAGACGTCAAGAATTATAACATTCAAAAACCAGTCGGAGAACGCTTCAATCTCTTTGGTCACTCGATTACAGACCTCAAAGTGGCAATTCTTTAACAAAAAGACTTCAAAAACAGACTCCAAGGAGAGACTGCTGAATTGGAATTAATTTGCAAACTGGATACAATTAAGTGAGGCTTGAATAAAGACTGGGAGTGGATGGGTCATTACACAAAGTAAAACTATTTCCCCATGTTTATTTCCCCCTCACCCTGCACTGTTCCTCAGACGTTCTTATCAACTGCTGGAAATGGCCCACCTTGATTATCACTACAAAAGGTTCCCCCCCGCCCCCCTGCTCTCCTGCTGATCTCGTTACAGTGTGTGTGGTAACATCCATTGTTTCATGATCTCTATGTATATAAATCCCCCACTGTATTTTCCACTGACTGCATCCGATGAAGTGAGCTGTAGCTCACGAAAGCTTATGCTCAAATAAATTTGCTAGTCTCTAAGATGCCACAAGTCCTCCTTTCCTTTTTGAAGATGAGATCAGAATCTCACCTTTCATTTTAAACAAGAACATTTCTACTCCTTGTGTATGCAAAAAAAATCTTGAAAATGTGACTGGAGTGTAACTGATACATGGACCTGCAGACAATTTGAAACAGTTCCTAGAGCTGTGATCTGCCCCATTCATTTAATGAAGCCTGCTGCTAAGCAACGAAAAGGTGAAGGAACTGCATATGGTTCAGGATAGAGAGGCCCCACGGGGGTATGTTTAGGGCCCCAGGTAATGTTAATTTGGCCATGGGGAAAAGAATAATAGCGCTTTACAATTATACACTATGGTACCATTCATCCAGAAGTATCCCAGATACCATAGTGATGGGTGCAATAGAGAAACCTGAATAGAGGAGAGATAGTGGAACAAGCTGTCTTTTATGTAAGCAGATGCAGCTCCACTGAATGAAAGGGACAGTACCTACACTACTGGAAAACTTGACACTCTACAGGAAACACCCACCTGCCACTGAAATGCAGCCATCTTTGAGGTAGAGCTAAGCAAACAGTCTATCCGCAGAAACAGAGTTTTGAAGTAGAAAGTATGAGTCACTCCTTCAGTTAAAATTTAGGGGAAATTTAGGTTGTCAGAAAATAATTGCCCAAGAGATGAAGTGTCAAGTGGGTAATGATGTTACACAGGTATATAGACTAGATATTTCAAATGTTTCTCTCCCCTCAAAATGTATTTTTATAAGTTTCCTCTTCCTCAGTACAAAAGATATTTCTTAAGTTTCATTCATAGTGCTAAACTTTGATGTGCATTTGGACCAAGTTCATCCATGCTTTAGTTTTAATGACTTCAAAGGAGTTATAGCAGGGATGATTTTGCTCTTTATCTGTTTCTCCCCACTCTCTCTTGCTCTCTATGTTGAATTAAATACCAATATTACATCAGTATCAGTACTATTTACAACTATCCTGTTACGCATACAGAAGCTGTAAGATGCAAGGTCATTTGGGGGGAGGGATAGTTCAGTTGTTTGAGCACTGGCCTGCTAAACCCATGGTTGAGAGTTCAATCCTTGAGGGGGCAATTTAGGGATCTAGGGCAAAAATTGCAGATTTGTCCTGCTTTTGAGCAGGGGATTGGACTAGATGGCCTCCTGAGGTCTCTTCCAACCCTGATATTCTATGACAGATCATCTTTTTTCTGCAGTCTCTTTACCAGTGTCTGCCAGTAAGTCCCACTGATTGTTTTAGTACTTCAAAATCTATCTCCCTTTCTAAGCATGGAAGGAAAATACTTCAGTCTTGTACAGAACAGTTCTTCTCTCTATTTCCTCTGAGATCACTCAGACTTCACACAGCTGATTATATCTTTCTTAGACATGGAGACACATCTCTAGGTAGAACTACCTGCAGCAAATGTCAACTGTTTTCCTTTATCAGTACTAAGATGGTCTCTAACAGCATTGTTTAGTTTCTCAGCTCTTCGCTGTAGTTGAGTTATAACAGATGATGATGATGACTTATGTTTCTCTAGTACCTTTCATCCAAAGGGTTCCAAAAGTGCTTTACAAAATATATAAAAGGAGCACTGTACCCACCACTGACATGCAGCCATCTGTGAAATGTGCCAACTGCTCAGACAGTGAAGAATACTATGACTAAGTGAAAGGACACAGAGAATTTAATCCTCCAAATTGGAATCTGAACAGTGCTAACATCCATCCCCTTGAGAAAACATGCCACAGGTTCTTAAAGTGAAAAAGGCAGGACCTAATAGGACCTCAGTTTATCATGTCATCTCAAAGGCAGCCCTTCCAGCAGGATAGTGCTCTTTATCTGCCACCTGGGCCCATGTGCGTGTTTGCAGCACAAGAATTTGTTACACATCCCCTTCCTCACGCTGACTGAGATACATTCCCTGCACTCAGAGAAGACCACAATACATAATGAGACAGGAAAGTACATCCTTCTGCATTCTGCACCCAAAGGCCCAGAACAATGTGTCCCTGCATGCCTACATATAACAATGCTAAGCAGTTTTATAGCACCTTCTCTCCAATGATCTTAAAGTCAGCTCCCAGACTACTGCACTGGGCAGCACAGGATGGGGAGGAGGTGACCAGCCCTCTGTGGAGAAAGAAGTGATTTGGGACTATTTAAAAATCTGGACAAGCACAAGTCCATGGGGCATGATGCACTGCATCCGAGAGTGCTAAAGGAGTTGGCAGATGTGATTGCAGAGCCATTGGCCATTATCTTTGAAAACTCATGGTGATCGGGGGAGGTCCCGGATGACTGGAAAAAGGCTAATGTAGTGCCCATCTTTAAAAAAGGGAAGAAGAAGGATCTGGGGAACTACAGGCCAGTGAGCCTCACCTCAGTCCCTGGAAAAATCATGGAGCAGGTCCTCAAGGAATCAATTCTGAAGCACTTAGAGGAGAAGAAAGTGATCAGGAACAGTCAGCATGGATTCACCAATGGCAGGTCATGCCTGACTAATCTAATTGCCTTCTATGATGAGATAACTGGCTCTGTGGATGAGGATAAAGCAGTGGACATGTTATTCCTTGACTTTAGCAAAGCATTTGACACGGTCTCCCACAGTATTCTTGCCAGCAAGTTTAAAGAAGTATGGGCTGGATGAATGGACTATAAGGTGGACAGAAAGCTGGCTAGATTGTCGGGCTCAATGGGTAGTGATCAATGGCTCCATGTCCAGTTGGCAGCCAGTATCAAGTGGAGTGCCCCAAGGGTCGGTCCTCTGGACGGTTTTGTTCAATATCTTCATAAATGATCTGGAGGATGGTGTGGATTGCACCCTCAGAAAGTTTGCAGATGACACTAAACTGGGAGGAAAGGTAAATACACTGGAGGGTAGGGATAGGATACAGAGGGTCCTAGACAAATTAGAGGATTGGGTCAAAAGAAATCTGATGAGGTTCAACAAGGACTAGTGCAGAGTCCTGCACTTAGGACGGAAGAATCCCATGAACCGCTACAGACTAGAGACCGAATGGCTTGGCAGCAGTTCTGCAGAAAAGGACCTAGGGGTTACAGTGGACGAGAAGCTGGATGTGAGTCAACAGTGTGCCCTTGTTGCCAAGAAGGCCAATGGCATTTTGGGCTGTATAAGTAGGGGCATTGCCAGGAGATCGAGGGACGTGATCGTTCCCCTCTATTCGACATTGGTGAGGCCTCATCTGGAGTACTGTGTCCAGTTTTGGGCCCCACACTACAAGAAGGATGTGGAAAAATTGGAAAGCGTCCAGCGGAGGGCAGCAAAAATTATTAGGGCTCTGGAACACATGAGTTATGAGGAGAGGCTGAGGGAACTGGGATTGTTTAATCTGCAGAAGAGAAGAATGAGGGGGGATTTGAAATCAGCCTTCAGCTACCTGAAAGGGGGTTCCAAAGAGGATGGCTCTAGACTGTTCTCAGTGGTAGCAGATGACAGAACAAGGAGTAATGGTCTCAAGTTGCAGTGGGGGAGGTTTAGGTTGGATATTAGGAAAAACTTTTTCACTAAGAGAGTGGTGAAACACTGGAATGCGTTACCTAGGGAGGTAGTGGAATCTCCTTCCTTTGAAGTTTTTAAGATCAGGCTTGACAAAGCCCTGGCTGGGATGATTTAGTTGGGTATTGGTCCTGCTTTGAGCAGGGAGTTGGACTAGATGACCTCCTGAGGTCCCTTCCAACCCTGATATTCTGTGATTCTATGATTCTAAAGCACTTTACAAATGTTAAAGAAAACAACTTCACAACATATATGTAAAATAGATCACTATCATTAAGGCCATTTTACAAAACAGGAAACTGAGATAAAGTCAGCATCACTAAGTACCCTAGCTAAGATCACAAAAGGAGTCCGAAGGATAAGTTCAAAATCCTGTGTGCATTTCCAAATAGATCATATGGTGATGATATACATTCCATTTTTTAAAACAAAGAAACATCAGACTTAACATTTTAAGTTAACTAAAACTAGTTGCCAGTTCAAGCACCAAAACATTTTATAGAATAATTGATAATCTTATTAAATTTATCACAGCTGAGTTTCTTGGAAACATGTCAGGCTGTAACAATCATTAAGCATGTGTGTTATGATTTGCTGTTTCCCTACTTCTTGTGTAGTCTTTTACACTAGAGATTGTTGGGGCATTTCTGATTAAATGTTTTTTTTAATCAGGAAAATGTCAATTCATTGAAACTGAAACTAAGTGTAGGAAAAGGTCACTTTTGATGAATCTACCGATTTGTGGGGGGGGGGGGGGGGACTTCTGAAATTGTGGACACACAGACTCAAAGGCCTTAAGATCAGAAGGGACCATTGTGATCATCTAATCTGACCTACACATTGCAGGAACCTTACCCGCTCCTGAAATAGAACCCTAATCTCTGGCTGAGTTACTGAAGTCCTCAAATTATGGTTTAAAGACTTTCAGTTACAGAGAATTCATTTACTCTAGTATAAACCTGCAAGTGACCTGTGCCCCATGCTGCAGAGGAAGGAGAAAAAAACCCAGGGTCTCTGTCAATCTGACCTGGGGAAAATTCCTTCCTGAGCCCAAATATGACAATAAGTTAGACCCAGAGCATGTGGGCAAGCCTGCCAGGCACATATCTGGCAAAGAATTCTCTGTAATAACTCATACCCTCTCCATACAGTGTCCTGTCTCCAACAGTTGGGTACTTTTGGTACTGGCAGTCACCCATGGGCCACATGCCATTGTAGGCAACCTCATCATACCACCCCCCATCATAAACTTATCAAGCTCAGTCTTGAAGCCAATTAGGTATTTTCCCCCACTGCTTCTTTTGGAAGGCTGTTCCAGAACTTCACTCCTCTGGTGGTTAGGGACCTTAGCCTAATTTCAAGCCTAAACTTGTTGATGGCCTGTATATAACCATTTGCCCTTGTGTCTACATTGGCATTTTATTTAAATAACTCCTCTCCCTCCCTTGTTTATATCCCTCTGATGTATTTATAGACAGCAATCATATCTCCCCATAGCCTTCTTTTGATTAGGTTAAACAAGTCAATCTCTTTGAATCCCCTCTCATAAGGTAGGTTTTCAATTCCTTGGAAATGCACCTTCTCTGTACCAGTTCTAGTTTGAATTAATCTTTCTTAAGCATGGGAGACCAAATATGCAGACAGTATTCTAGATGAGATTTCACCAGTGCCTTGTATAATGGTATTAACACTTCCCTCTCTCTACTAGAAATTCCTCGCCTGATGCATCCTAGGACTGCATTAGCCTTTTTCACGGCTGCATCACATGGATGGCTCATAGTCATCCTGAGATCAACCAATACACCCAGGTCTTTCCCCTCCTCTGTCACTCCCAATTGATAAGTCCCCAGTTTATAGCACAAATTCTTTTAGTTAATCCCTAAATGCTTGACTTTTCACTGTTAAATTTCATCCCATTTATATTACTCCAGTTTACAAGGTCATCCAGATCTTCTTGTATGATATCCCAGGCTTCTCTGTATTGGCAATAACTCCCAACTTTGTGTCATCTGCAAATTTTATTAGCACACTCCCACTTTTTGTGCCAAGGTCAGTAATATAAATATTAAATATTAAACAACACTGATTCCTGAGGAACTCCACTTGTAACCTTCCTCCAGCCTAACAGTTCACCTTTCACTATGACCCATTGTAGTCGCAGTGACGGAATCCCTGGGGTGCAGCGTGAGACTGTGGGACTGCTGTGCCCCCTGAATTCTCCAGCCTGAGCTGTCTCCCACGATGCTTTGCTAGTAAATTCAGGTGGAGCCCCACATCCAGCTAGACTGCATGAATCATAGAATCATAGACTTTAAGGTCAGAAGGGACCATTATGATCGTCTAGTCTGACCTCCTGCACAACGCAGGCCAGAGAATCTCACCCACCTTCTCCTGTAACAAACCCCTAACCTATGTCTGAGCTATTGAAGTCCTCAAATGTGGTTTAAAGTCTTCAAGGTGCAGGGAATCCTCCAGCAAGTGATCCATGCCCCATGCTGCAGAGGAAGGCAAAAACCACCCAGTGTCTCTGCCAATCTGCCCTGGAGGAAAATTCCTTCCTGACCCCAAATATGGCGATCAGCTAAACCCTGAGCATGTGAGCAAGACTCACCAGCCAGACACCCAGGAAAGAATTCTCTGTAGTATCTCAGATCCCACCCCATCTGACATCCCATCACAGGCCATTGGGCATATCTACCACTAATAGTTGAAGATCAATTAATTGCCAAAATTAGGCTATCCCATCATATTATCCCTTCCATAAACTTATCAAGCTTAGTCTTGAAGCCAGATATGTCTTTTGCCCCCACTGCTTCCTTTGGAAGGCTGTTCCAGAACTTCACTCCTCTGAGAAAGGCACCAGCCAAATCCCACCAGCTCCCAGCCTTGTACCTCAGGAATATAGCGTCTTGCACTTCTCAGGACCCTTTCTTGAGCAATGCAAGTTTATTAATTGGTTTGCTACTTCATCAATGGAAAGTGAATATACACCAGCTTTTGTAAAACTGAGCACATTTACCAAGCACTTCAGGCAAATTCACTTGTAAAGATAAATAGTAAAACGAGTGTATTCAATACAAAAGATAGATTTTAAGTGATAGGCAAAAATTCAGAGTGGTTACCAAAGAAAACAAAATAAGTGCACAATCTACATCTTAAATTTATAAGACACTAGGCAGTATTTCAATCAAGGAGTTTTCTCATCCCACTGGATGTTACAGTTCACAATATACAGGTTTCACCCTTGAAACCTGGGCCAATCTCCTCTGTTGGAGTCTTGAGCCTTCTGAGCATCGTTGTTGCTTGCAGCATAGGTGCGGGGAGGACAAAAGGTGAAGCATGAGGCCACTGTGTTCTCTTTTATACCCTTAGTCCATGTGCTTGGAGAACATAAGTCCAGGCATGTCTGGTGGGCATTGCTGAGTCACCAGGCAAGGTTGAGCAATTCCTCAGGTTATCAATCACTGTCAAACTTGGAGGGCATATCTAGTGGGGCCTCGCAGGGCTCGGTGCTAGTCCGGTACTAGTCAATATTTTTATTAATGACTTGGAAAATGGAGTGGACAGTATCTGTATAACATTTGTGAATGATACCAGGCTGGGAGGAGTTGCAAGCACTTTGGAGAACAGAATTAGAACTCAAAACAACTCTTACAAATTAGATAATTGATTTGAAATCAACAAGATGAAATTCAAATAAACCAGTTTAAAGTATTAAACTTAGGAAGGAAAAAATCTAATGCACAACTACAAAATGGGGAATAATTGGCTGGGTGGTAGTACGGCTGAAAAGGATCTGGAGGTATGGTGGGTCACAAATTAAATGTCAACAATATGATGCAATTGTGAAAAAGGTTAATACCATTCAAGAGTATATTAACAAGTGTCATGTGTAGGACACAGGAGGTAATTGTTCTGTTCTACTTGGCACTGGTGAGGCCTCAGCTGATGAACTGTGTCCAACTGTGGGCACCACAGTTTAGGAAAGATGTGGGCAAAGTGAAGAGAGTCCAAAGGAGAGCAGCAAAAATGATAAAATGTTTTTAAAAAACCTAACCTATGAAGAAAGATTAGAAAGATGAAAAAATATGCCCTTGTTTAGTCTTGAGAAAAGAAAACTGAGGAGGGACTGAGTAACAGTCTTCAAATATCTTAATGGGAAAGAAGATAGTGATCAATTGTTCTCTATGTCCAGTGAAATTAGGACAACAGGTAATGGACTTAATCTTCAGCACAGGAGATGTAGATTAGATATTAGCAAAAACTTTCTAGGTATAAGGGTAGTTAAGCGCTGGAATAGGTTTCCAAAGGAGGTTGTGGACAACCCATCATTGGAGGTTTTTAAGAACAGGTTGGACAAGTAGATGTCAGGGATGGTCTAGGTTTGTTGGTCCTGCTTCGGTGCAAGGAATTGGACTATATGACTTCTTGAAGTCCCTTCCATCCCTATTCTGGAGATTTTAGCGATTTTCAATCAATAAAATGTCTCTCTGCCCATGGATTCTTTTATAAAAGTATAATTCTTTGTTCTTTAACTGCATGTTGCAGCTATCTGTTGCTATGGCTGGGGTTTAAGGTAATCCCAGACTAGTGAAGGAGTACTGATTAACAAGTTAAACAGTTATTTTGTCCACTCCTGTATCTTGACCAAACACCAACTTAGGTGATTATGTTCTGACTACATAAATCCCCCCTACATTTATAGTAATAATTAATAATGAGTTTGAATCTGATCTTTCTCATTCCAAGGTAAATTTGCATAACAGTGACTCCATCTAAGACATGGAGTTAGGCAAAAATGTAAATCTGGTGTAAATTATTTCAAACTCAGGCCCAGTATTCTTCTTTGTGTTCTGAACCATAGCCACATTTCACCCCAGAGGTGGTTGCATTTTACTGGTGGATAAAACATTCCCTAATTTTTTTAAATAATTGAACTGATAGAAAATTGAAAGAAGGTTTGCAAAGGTAAGTTATCATTAGTATTAGTGCTGGTATCTTTAGCTACAGATGAAAACTACAGCCAAAAACATCTAAACGAAGCTGTGAGGGAACATCTTATTGATGATGAAAAACAAGAGTTTGACACTTGTGGCTGGCAATTTTTCATATAGATATAGATCTGCAAGTTTGAGAACTATGTCATCAGCTGGGTGAAGTATCTCCCTAAATCACTCGTGCAGTTTTCTTTGGATACAGAGGATTCTAAGCTTCCTGTCAGACACCATTGTGCTGTGTAGCTCTGCTCTGTTAAAGTGCTGCCATAAGCCACCTCCGAGCGGCATGCATTTTTGTAGTGGCCGAGGGGATTCCTGAAGAGATAAAGTGAAGTTCTTTCTCATAACAGTAGGAGTCATGCTGGGGAGCTGAGGTAAAACATAGTTCTGCAGACCCTTGTATAATTACTAGAACATCCCTACTAGGGTATAGCAGGAAGACTCATGACAGGCAATGGCACAAGGAGGTCATGTGCCCAGTGGTGGTCCACTCGGTTGGGAGTCTCCCGAAAATAATGTGTGCTGCAGAATAACAATTCTACTGGTCAGCTAGGAGGCTGGTCATGTTCCTTGGCTTGCAGACCATGTCCCCTTGGGGTCACCATACCAACAAGTGCAGAAGCTGTCATTCTCCCTACTGCTCTTTGAAGTGTTTGTTTAGAATTTTGCCTTGATGCCGCCTAGTGGGTTCATGGTCGGGGGGTAGTTATCTACATTCTGTTCCCTCACGGGTACACTGCTGCAGCAGGGGCAGGGTGGGACTTACAGCTTATAAAGTGATCCGGGATCCTTTTGTCTGACAAGAACACTATAAATGTAAGACATCTTGATGGACTTCCCCTCCCTCATTAGCTGGGTTGCAGATGGACATGGCTGGGGGAAATGGAAAGTGTTCTTGTTATGGGGGTACAGGAATTGGTGTGGGAAGGCTCTGGCTGCATGAGTGTAGGGTTTTAAAACAGTCTGGTCTCATTCATTGAGCTATTCCTTATGCTACACCATTATTATCCCTTTAATAATAGACACAGTGGCTACTGGAACTCATTTTGCGGCAGAACAATATTAATTAACACATCACTCTGCACCAAGCCACAGAAAAGTGCTATTAGCTTCATTAAAACTATGATCTCAGTATGTTAGCTTAATACAAAAGGTGTGTCCTTTTCTTTACTGGTTATTTTACAAAAGATTAAATTGGAGAGAGGAGTTCTCTACATTTTTATTCAATGTTAGGAACTGACCCTGATTTTGACTGGAAGCTTCATTAATATTCATTCATATATAATTGCCTTAATTTTTGTTATAATGACTTCAGTTACCAACTGTTTGATTGATGGGACTTGTGTTTTCCCTGTGAAGGAGGTGAGCTATATAAAAATAAATAAACTTGCCATTCATGCATATTTTTAGCTGCCTTTAATTACAAGCTAGCTAAATAAGCATGAAAATCTTACTATGATTGATAGGATCTCTCCACTGAAGTGATTGTTTTTCATGAAGTTGGAAGGTGCTTGAATCAACCTAGTTCTAAAATTAACTGGAAGCTGCATCCTACAGAATCAAGAAATTCTTATCTAAATTAGAGATGAGGGTGAGGCACTTAATTACTTTAGCTGTAACTATGGGCAGCCGCAAAAAAAGGCAATCTGTGAAAATGCAACACAAACTCAAACTGTGCATTGGAACAAAGATACCCAACAGGTCCTATCCATCTATAATTCCTGTAATTCTGTAAATAAAAGACTAGCTGAATTACACTAAGAATTATTTCAGTAATATACAGGAGGCAGGCATAAGTATGGGACAGATCCATCCTGATGAATCATTGACCCCCATCTTGGTAAGGCACCTCCATCTTTTCTTGTGCTGTATATTTATACCTGCCTACTGTAATTTTCACTCCATACATCTGATGAAGTGGGTTTTACCCCAGGAAAGCTTATATTCTAATAAATTTGTTAGTCTTTAAGGTGCCACAAGAATCCTCATTGTTTTTGCTGAAACAGACTAACACGGCTACCACTCTGAAACTTGTTAAAAGTGTTGGATGGTAGGTATATCTGCACCTGTTACTACATGTAATTGCCCAGAGCCACTCTTTTAAAGGAAGATTTACAATTGTGCTGTAGATATCCTCTCTTTGTCGATGTATTGAGTGGAGCTGGAAAGATCATGATCTTGGTCATCACCAGGAATGGAACCCAGAAACTCCAGAGTTAAGAGCATAAGTCTCTACCTTTTGAAGTAAAAGACTAAATCCCCTAGCAGACTGTGTAGAATGGGGATAGAAGGAGATGCGTAACACACTATGAAAAGTAAGTTACAGAAGGTCATTTGAATGGTTGAAAATCCATAAAGTACATCAAGAAGTGTCTGGATTAAAAGCTTGTACATATTTCTCAGCTAGCCAGCAGGGACCATATTTTGGGTAAAGCTCTCTGAAGTTATGCACAAAGTAGGAAAAGACAAAACATCCTTGTTTATCTGCTCTTAAGGGATATACTGACTAGATTCAGTCAGAGTGGCATGATGTGATTGATAGACAATACTAAAACAACCCAGTCAGTTCAGAGAAAACAGGCAGTGCTGTGAAGGTGCCTCTGTGCTGTTTGCTGTATATACTGATAGACATGTTTGCCATTCCTATTACACGGGTGATTTTTTTTTCTTCTCTACGCATTTTCATTTAAATAGAAACAAAATTAATGGTTAAAAGCTGTATTCATATGCTTAAAGTTAATAAAAGACCTTAAAGTTTATTCTTAAAGCCTTTATTTATTGAACTTTGAATTTATTATACAATTAAATCAAATATTGCATTGCTAATAGCCTTGAAGCAATAGCAATTAGCAACGGAGAATGTTTACAAGTTGATTTATTGACCCAGATGCCAGCCTGATAGCCAACTACCAGTGTAACATGGCCTGGTTGTACCCCTCTGCTACTTTCTCTTTACATCATTTACCTGTATAATCTCAGGTACGGCATATTGTACAGGCCTCAAATGAGGGAAGGCCAATTCACTTCAGCTGAAAATCTGGCCCTGTCTAATGCTTACTAATTTATATATTTTGGCCTCAAATAGACAGCTATAAATGAAATTTCAAACCATTTTATGACAGGTTCAGGAAGGGCTGAATCCTAAAATGTGCTGGGCTACTGCTGAACACCTGCAAATCCACTGCCATGAACAGCGGCTGTCAATGTTCAGTGGTCTTTACTGTCTTGCAAGATCTAGCTTAAAGTTGTTAACACTGCTCTTTTTTAATTGAAAATTTAACTTCTTGGGGACCTACCTGTTAATAGTGGGTGAGGGGACACCATAGCAAGGAAGATGGGATAGATTGATCAATCTATCTGATTCCATACCAGGTTCATTTTCTTACAGGTATACAATAAAAGGCAGTTACATTTAAATTTCTAAATGAGCAGCAAAGGAAACCAAAATTAAAACAGCCACTTTAACCTTGTCTTGCCTATGTTGCCCTAAACATAATATTTATTGCAACATATAACACTTCCCTTATACCCTTGCACAAGGTTGAGCTAAGACTGAGTAGCACATTTATCTCCCATACTTCTTCTTAATTATGTCCCATCAATAATTTAAGTAGATGTGTGTGTGCTAATTAAACTGAACATATGTAGACTAAAGGTGGTTGGGTTCAATGTGGACTGGACCCTTGTGCATTCACCTGGTTAATGCTAATCTGGCTGAACAGAGTAGCGGCTGCTGCCAATGAAATGTGTAGAAACTCCCACAGCCTCATTCCTTTCATTGGTGGGCAGGAGAATGTCCACAGATAGCCGCACAATGTTTACACATATTACTGTGAGGTATTAAATCTGTATAAATGGCATGTAAGATAGAGTGCCACGGGCCTGTCCGACTCCCTCTGTCTCTCTCACTCCCCAACCCCCATGTAATCTATTGTTGACTGTGACAATAAGGCAATGTCTACACTTAAAGCAGCATATAGAATACATACACTGCACACAGTGCGGACATAAATGGCAGTGTAGACGGTGAGGCACTGTTTAGTTATGTAGAGTAAAGATATGCCAGAACCTTAGGGTATGTACCCTACGTGGCTGTCTATGTGTCCAATCCGTGCCTTCCCCATGCACACTAGATTTAGCAGTGCAGCAGCCTCCCCACTGCCAGAGCCTTTCCCTGTGGTGTGGTCACAACCTGCTTTTCTCTTGCACCTGTAGCTACACAAGCCTACACTTGAGGTACAGATACAGTACGAAATTATTTCAAAATTATTCTATTCAAATTTTTGGAAGCGATTTTATACATTCGGTCTTGTGTGTCCCCACTAAAGCATGTGAATTCGGTGGAGTACGTTCACAATACCGAGGCTAGCATCGAACGTAAAAGTGGTGCACTGTGAGTAGCTATCCCACAGTTCCCACAGTCCCCACTGCCAATTGGAATACTGGGTTAAGCTCCCAGTGCCTGATGGGGCAAAAACATTCTAGCGAGTGTTTCTGTGTGTGTGTGGTCAGTTGCTTCTCCCGCCTTTAAAGCTATGACAGACAATCATTTTGCATCCTGCTTTCAGCAGACGGTGCAGTACAGTGCACTGCTTCTCTCCTGGTACTATGAATCCACCTCGCATTTCCTCTCATCTTTCTCTTCCTCATCTACCGCTTCTGCTGCCAACTCTGCTCAGCCATCGTGAACTGAGCAGCACAGCTTCCACCGCCAACTCTGCTCTCCCGCTCTTGCCGCACTACCGATCTTCTCCATGTTGTCTGTCCCGGTCTCCCACCTCCGTGAAAGCTACAGAAGACAACCATTTCCCGCCTTTTTTTGGCTATCTTGAACCGAACAGCACCTTGTCCACTGCCACTCTGCTCTCCTATGTTTCACGCCCTTTTTCCAGGATTACCCGTGCCGGCACCACAGCGCAGCAAGCATGGAGCCTGCTCAGATCTCCGCCGCAGTTTTGACCATGGTAAATACTTCACGCATTATCCAGCAGTACTTGCAGTATCTGCAGAACCGGGCGGGGAAGCGATGACAGGACGATTACAATAGTGATGGGGGCATGGACACAGACATTCCTAGAAGCATGGTATGTGGCGACTGGGAGATCATGATAGCGTTGGGCCAGGTTCATGCCGTGGAACACCGATTCTGGGCCCGGGAAACAAGCACAGACTGGTGGAACTGCATTGTGTTGCAGGTCTGGGATGATTGCCAGTGGCTGTGAAACTTTTGTATGCGTAGGGCCACTTTCATGGAACTTTGTGACTTGCTGTGCCCTGCCCTGAAGTGCAAAGACACCAAGATGAGAGCAGCCCCCACAGTTGAGAAGCGAGTGGTCATAGCCCGGTGGAAGCTTGCAACGCTCGACAGCTACTTGTCAGTTGGGAATCAGTTTGGAGTGGGCAAATCTACCGTGGAGGCTGCTGTGCTGCAGGTAGCCAACGCAATCATTGACCAGCTGCTATCAAGGGTAGTGACTTTGGGAAATGTGCAGACCATTGTGGATGGCTTTAATGTACTGGGGTTCCCTAACTGCGGTGGGGCGATATATGGAATGCATATCCCTATCTTGGCCCTGTCACACCGGGGCGGCCAGTACGTAAACTGCAAGGGGTATTTTCCATGGTGCTGCAAGCACTGGTGGATCACAAGGGATGTTTCGCCGACATCCACGTGGGATGGCCGGGAAAGGTGCATGACGCTCACATCATCAGGAACTCTGGTCTGTTTGAACAGCTGCAGGAAGGGACTTAATTCCCAGACCAGAAAATTACTGTTGGGGATGTTGAAATGCCTATAGTTATCCTTGGGGACCCAGCCTACCCCTTAATGCCATGGCTCATGAAGCCATACACTGCCACCCTGGACAGTAGTAAGGAGCTGTTCAACCATAGGTTGAGCAAGGGCAGAATGGAGGTAGAATGTGCTTTTGGACATTTGAAAGCACTCTGGTGCAGTTTACTGACTCAGTCAGATCTCAGCACAACCAATATTCCAATTGTAATTGCTGCTTCTTGTGTGCTCCACAATATCTGTGAGAGTAAGGGGGAGACGTTTATGGTGGGGTGGGAGGGTGAGGCAACTCGCCTGGCAGCCAATTTCACTAAGCCAGACAACAGGGCAATTAGAAGAGCGCAGCAGGGCGTGCTGTGCATCAGAGAAGCTTTGAAAGCCAGTTTCATGACTGGCCAGGGTACGGTGTGATAGTTGTGTTTGTTTCTCTTGCAGTTACCCACCCCCTTTATATATGAAAGGAAATAAAGTCACAATTGTTTAAAAAATGTTCTTTATTGTTTGTTGCACAACACATTGAGAGAAATGAGAAGCTAGACCGGGAGGGGGAGGGGTGTACTGGGTGAGGGGGAAGGGGGAAGGACAAGTCCATAAACAAATCAAAATTTTGGATATGCCAGCTTTCTGCTGCTTGTGCAATCCTCTGGGATTGAATGTGTGGGTCCCCGTAGCATCCCCCCACCCCATGTTCTTGGGCATTTGGGTGTGGAGGCTATGGAACTTGGGGAGGAGGGAGGGTGGGCAATTATACAGGGTCTGCAGTGGCAGTCTGTGGTCTTGCTGCCTTTCCCTCATTAGAGCCACCATACAGTGGATGTGAATACAAGTTGTTTGTTGTTTTGAAATCCTTTTGCTCTGTTTTTTTTGTTTGTTTGTTTGGTTGGTTGGTTCATTTGTTCTGACTGCTAAATAAAAATACTTTGTTTCAAGGAGGCTGTTTCTCAGTGGCACTGATTACAGGCTTCCAGTGGGAGGAAAGGTAAATGCCCAAAGCCCAGCTGCATCTGCAGAGTGCTAGGTGGTTAATATACACAGGATAGTGTACCCGGGTCCGAGTCTAAGTGTGAAAGAATGGCGAGATTCTACCTTGAGACAGGTAAGATCAAGTGGCCCAAGACCTGAGGGGAAACACATTCAGAGAGACCAGAAAGGGCACAGAGCTGTAACTGTAACAGTGGCTGTTGTCTTCAGCACATAGATTTAGTACATCAGAGGCAATGCCTCCCATGGGCAGGCCTCCCTTGTTCCCCATGGCCAATCTGTTGTATCCATGAAAAAGAAGTGATCTTCATCTCATGCTGCTGCTACTGCTATTTTTGTTTTGTTTTGGTCTTTGCTACACAATTGAAAGGCTAATATCACACTTTAGGGGCCTTGATAGGCTGTCAGCTATGTGATGTAAACTACACTTGTGAGTTACGAGAGCTCTGCAGGAAGCAGATGTTGACACATAAAATACACTCAATGTTTTTTGTTAATGTCCTTCCGCCTTTGATTGAGGTCACAAAGATGTTCCTTACTACTGGAAATATACATATATATTTAGGATTTTATTGTACAATAATTTTTTGGGGGGTTGTTCACATTCTCTTTTTCTATCCCTTCTTAATAAAATTCTCTCTTCTTCTAAACCTGATCTCTAGCGAAGGACAGAGTGAGTGACACAAAACAATGTACAGGTAAGATTCTTGGTGCTTTTAATGGATTTATTGCTCATGAAAGGTTCAATATTGCCAGATCTGCAGCCTCAAGCCCTCTGATCACTCATGGAACAGCTAAAACCTACAAAGCATCACTTGAAACCTTGCCTCATGTCATTGTGTCTCAGCCCTGTCCTACCAATTTCACTACTGGCAGGGACAGAAGCTTCAATGGGACTATCCTTTCATATTCCTATCTCTGTAGGACAATAGTCCAGACAACAAGACCATTCCCTATCTTGTTACCCTATGATCTTCACTACTATTTCAAAAAGAGGTTCTTTTCTGTACAACATGATACAACTGATTAAGATCTAAGAGAAAAAGAAGCAATTAGATAGAATTCAAGTGTCATTCGAACTGAAGAGGGAAAAACATTTTTTTCCCCAGCTAGGCTAGATAGCCTCAATGCCTCCCAGATCTGTTACATTATGTTTCTGGAGATACCTTCTTCTTCAGGCAAGTGTGCCTCAGGTGCTTGGTTAATTATTCTGCTGGTTCAGAAAGCCTGAGGTGAGCATGGTTACTCATGTACTCATTCATCTGTAATTATAAGATTCAGAGTTAGATGTTAACTAATTCTCCTTGCATACAAACAACTCCAAACAGATTTAAGCCCTAACATGGTACAGAAACACATACATAAATTGTCAACCATATGCAAATCACCAGCCCTGGGGAGTCAGAAGAACAAAATTAGTAACATCACAAGATGAAGAGTAAGTATTAGGTTAGCAGCCAGTCTGGAATTCTGCAAGTAAGTTGATGAATGCCTATCAAATGGATGCAAGTTAAAAAGCAACAGAAAAGTTTGTACAAATACAGGGAACTGCGTAGTATTATATATACTCAAGAATTCGATGAACCAGCTGGCAAAGCCGTGTTTAGCGCTGAAATCAAAAGGTGTCCATGCAGTCAGGGTGGTGGGGGGTGGGGTGGCTTTCTGAAGGGAGGTATTCTACACAGCAATGGAGAACAGTTTGATTTGGGAGCTTGGCCATGAGAGATGATGTCGTGTGTGGCATTACCTGTATGAATTGCAAGTGCAGTTTGTTTTGCAAGTGAACTCCCTATTCAAAAACATAACACCCTGTGCATAAAACAAAGCAGGCATACAGGCTCCAGTGATGGCATTCAGTCATTTTTCTTGCATAGGAGGAATGAACAAACTTTTCTTCAGCTTGTCAGAAGTGAGGATAACTAGCACTATTTGGATGATTCTGGAATGACAATTAACTATCATATTTAGTTGTGCCAGCAAAAATATAACAGGCCAGATCCTTCATGGCTGTAAATCAGTTTAGCTACATTTAATTCAGTGGAACTTGTGGATTTGTATCAGGTGAGGATCTGGCCCCAAAACAATAAAAGTGACACTCCTAGGTGCTCCTTTGAACTGAAAATGTAGGGCTAAGGGGTGGGTGGGGGAAACCCAACACCATGAAGATGCACTGAATTGAATCCTATTCTGGAATAAAACCTAGGGATGTTCCTGATCAAAGACTAAGATAGATGCTGGTTTTGATCCGCAAATCTGGAGTAAAACAAACATAATATGGCAATGGATTGTCTCCCCATTTATGTGTTTACATGACTATATACATTCTTGATCAAGTTTAGTTCCTAATGTAATGGTAAGATCAGACACAGGGCCTGATTTTGCACTACCTTGCAGCTGGTGTGGGCGTGCACTCCTGTGCATATTGAGTACAAGGTAGGGGTAAAATGTTTCCAAATCAGAATTTTCCACTTACTTACACTGGTAGCAGCATTCCATACACACTGTACACCCACTCTGGAAGGGTTCTAAATGGCCGCATACCGTGAAAAGGCCTGGAGAGTCAATATCCACCATATTTTGGAAAAGAGAACTTGGAAAGAACTAAAAAGGGGCCGTAGCAGCAGCAGCAGCATAAATTCTTCTCTCCCCTCTCCTACAAAACATAAAGGGAATATTACAACTGTGGCCAACATCTTGATTTCACCTGAAATTTCATGGGTAAAATTTCTTGAGCAGCAGTTGGCTGCATGTATGTTTCAAAGCAAAACACACAAACAAAAAGTGGCAGAAAAATGAGATTTTGAGTAGTGTGAAAGCATGTGAAGCAAAGGAGCAAAGCTCTGGATGATGTATTTTTATTTAGTAGAGGGAAAGGGTACTTTTTTTACTGCTCTGCTTTGTATAAGCCTATGGGCCAGATCCTCAGCTGATGTATATTCATGTAGCTCTGCTGATTTACAGCAGATGAGGTGCTGGCCCTCGTTTTATTTGTATGTAATGGTAATTTAAGAAAACCCTGCAGAATTCAGCAGTTTCCTATCCATACAAATGTTTACACAGCTACGGGAAAGCAGTATTGCTTGTCTAAAATCAGGCATCTGACAACACATTTCAGAATATGAAAATAACTGAGAATCTTAATCTATTTTTCTCACTGAATCAGCAGCCATGGAACACTTTTCTCATCTATCTTTATGAAGAGGAAAGCTTCTCCCCTGGACCATGACCTGAACCCATGCCCCATTGTAAACTGCCCTTTGATGAGTCAGACTCCAAATGAGAAGTGCTGGAGGCTGTGTCTATGAGGATTACATTCTGTAACTTATTTATTAGTTGCTTTTTGTGCGGGAAAGGGCAAAGACTAATGAAATGAAATGTTGTTGTTGTTCGTTCATTCATATACTTACTTGTAGGTTCAGGAAGAATTTCCCAGCAGGAGCTAATCCCTATTTGTAAAGAAAGCTGAGGGAGGGAGGAAGGGATTACAAATAGTAACAGAAACAAAATGAAGAAACTACTTTGTGCTACAGTTATAACATAGAATAAAAAAAACCCTCCTCCACCTGTCCCACACCCCGTCACCTATAAACATCTAAGCAGTGCTGCCTTGTGGTTAGAGCACTGTACTGGGACTCAGGAGGCCTAGGTTCTGTTTCTTACTCAGTCATTGATCTGCTGGGTCTCTTTGGGGAAGTCATGTCCCTGTTCTGTGCCTCGCTTTCCCCATCTGTAAAATGGGAATAACGGTACTGCTCTCCTTTGTACAATCAGTTATAAAAGCTAGGTATAATTATTATTCTCTCAGCCCTCTTGGTGCTCCTGGGTTTTTTTTTTCTCCTTGGCTCTGGACCCCATTGGGCCAGGAACGTACAAGTGGAGAGGAGGAAAAGTTTGAGAGTGAGCCCAGGGGGAAAGGAATCATGCTAGAGATAATACAATCCCTGGAACAATGTACCCTCACTTCTTGGGTCAACGGTATTGCTCCAGCAATTTCCAGCTTCACGCAATCGCGTGAACCCAAGCACATTTTAAGGAGGGCAATTGTTCTGCATAGTGAAAAGACTTCTAGTAAAATGGCCTAGCTCTGTATTTTTTTCACCAGATTGTTTTGGGGGGATGCTCATTCCTCTATGCCCTTGCCATCCATGTTCAGCCTGCCTCCTCCCCTCATATAGACGTTCCCTCCCCAAAAAGAGCTGCCTCCCTCTCCACAGATGAAAATCCTAGGCCTTAACCTATTCAGTGTTGTGAAATGGCTGCAAAACAGAGATGCTAGGACTGGGGCAGAGCAGACACATTTAAAGGGAACATCTGCAAAATTGCTTCTTATTCTTTTGCAGACCTGATGGCTGTATTTAAACAAGTAGCTGAAAGCACAGATTAATTCAGTGAAATCCATATTAATATTCAGCAGTTTAGAGGTACTTGCACTCATTTTAACAGCATAATGTTCTATGTGGCAGCTCTTCCTCAATAAATCTAATCCCATACATTTATGGATGTCCATATTTATTCTTTAAAATGTTTATGATGTTCTTTTAAAGGCTGTGGTCTATTTTAATTTCAGAAATGTAATGGCCATGAAATAGTTGGAAACACTGACTTAGGGCTATTAATGCAGTGCTAATGGAAATGTTCGGGTTAGGATAATGTGTATGTGTGTGTCTCTGTGTTGTGACTTTGCTAGTATCAATTTATACTTTGCATTGCTGTTCTGGCCCAAACCTGACAAATCAGACCCACAGTAGCCATAGAGTCTACCTTTACAAATCCAATTGCAGAGTCAGGGACTTTGTGTCTATGTGCATTTCACTCACTGGGCAAATCACGAGGCTGTCATAGAATCATAGAATATCAGGGTTGGAAGGGACCTCAGGAGGTCATCTAGTCCAACTCCCTGCTCAAAGCAGGACCAATACCCAACTAAATCATCCCAGCCAGGGCTTTGTCAAGCCTGATCTTAAAAACTTCAAAGGAAGGAGATTCCACTACCTCCCTAGGTAACGCATTCCAGTGTTTCACCACCCTCTTAGTGAAAAAGTTTTTCCTAATATCCAACCTAAACCACCCCCACTGCAACTTGAGACCATTACTCCTTGTTCTGTCATCTGCTACCACTGAGAACAGTCTAGAGCCATCCTCTTTGGAACCCCCTTTCAGGTAGCTGAAGGCTGATTTCAAATCCCCCCTCATTCTTCTCTTCTGCAGACTAAACAATCCCAGTTCCCTCAGCCTCTCCTCATAACTCATGTGTTCCAGAGCCCTAACCATTTTTGCTGCCCTCCGCTGGACGCTTTCCAATTTTTCCACATCCTTCTTGTAGTGTGGGGCCCAAAACTGGACACAGTACTCCAGATGAGGCCTCACCAATGTCGAATAGAGGGGAACGATCACGTCCCTCGATCTCCTGGCAATGCCCCTACTTATACATCCCAAAATGCCACTGGCCTTCTTGGCAACAAGGGCACACTGTTGACTCAGATCCAGCTTCTCGTCCACTGTAACCCCTAGGTCCTTTTCTGCAGAACTGCTGCCTAGCCATTCGGTCTCTAGTCTGTAGCGGTTCATGGGATTCTTCCGTCCTAAGTGCAGGACTCTGCACTAGTCCTTGTTGAACCTCATGAGATTTCTTTTGACCCAATCCTCTAATTTGTCTAGGACCCTCTGTATCCTATCCCTGCCCTCCAGTGTATTTACCTCTTCTCCCAGTTTAGTGTCATCTGCAAACTTTCTGAGGGTGCAATCCACACCATCCTCCAGATCATTAATGAAGATATTGAACAAAACCGGCCCGAGGACTGACCCTTGGGGCACTCCACTTGATACTGGCTGCCAACTGGACATGGAGCCATTGATCACTACCCGTTGAGCCCAAAAATCTAGCCAGCTTTCTATCCACCTTATAGTCCATTCATCCAGCCCATATTTCTTTAACTTGCTGGCAAGAATACTGTGGGAGACCGTGTCAAAAGCTTTGCTAAGGTCAAGGAACAACACGTCCACTGCTTTCCCCTCATCCACAGAGCCAGTTATCTCATCATAGAAGGCAATTAGATTAGTCAGGCATGACCTGCCATTGGTGAATCCATGCTGACTGTTCCTGATCACTTTCTTCTCCTTTAAGTGCTTCAGAATTGATTCCTTGAGGACCTGCTCCATGATTTTTCCAGGGACTGAGGTGAGGCTCACTGGCCTGTAGTTCCCCAGATCCTCTTTCTTCCCTTTTTTAAAGATTGGCACTACATTAGCCTTTTTCCAGTCATCCAGGACTTCCCCCGACCGCCATGAGTTTTCAAAGATAATGGCCAATGGCTCTGCAATCACATCCGCCAACTCCTTTAGCATTCTCGGATGCAGTGCATCTGGCCCCATGGACTTGTGCTCGTCCAGCTTTTCTAAATAGTCTCGAACCACTTCTTTCTCTACAGAGGGCTGGTCACCTCCTCCCCATGCTGTGCTGCCTAGTGCAGCAGTCTGGGAGCTGACCTTGTTCGTGAAGACAGAGGCAAAAAAAGCATTGAGTTCATTAGCTTTTTCCACATCCTCTGTCACTAGGTTGCCTCCCTCATTCAGTAAGGGGCCCACACTTTCCTTGACTTTCTTCTTGTTGCTAACATACCTGAACAAACCCTTTTTATTACTCTTAACATCTCTTGCTAGCTGCAACTCCAAGTGTGATTTGGCCTTCCTGATTTCACTCCTAGATGGCTGAGCAATATCTTTATACTCTTCCCTGGTCATTTATCCAATCTTCCACTTCTTGTAAGCTTCTTTTTTGTGTTTAAGATCAGCAAGGATTTCACTGTTAAGCCAAGCTGGTCGCTTGCCATATTTACTATTCTTTCTACACATCGGGATGGTTTGTCCCTGTAACCTCAATAAGGATTCTTTAAAATACAGCCAGCTCTCCTGGACTCCTTTCCCTCTCATGTTATTCTCCCAGGGGATCCTGCCCATCAGTTCCCTGAGGTTGTCAAAGTCTGCTTTTCTGAAGTCCAGGGTCCGTATTCTGCTGCTCTCCTTTCTTCCCTGTGTCAGGATCCTGAACTTGACCATCTCATGGTCACTGCCTCCCAGGTTCCCATCCACTTTTGCGTCCCCTACTAATTCTTCCTGGTTTGAGAGCAGCAGGTCAAGAAGAGCTCTGCCCCTAGTTCGTTCCTCCAGCACTTCCACCAGGACATTGTCCCCTACCCTTTCCAAAAACTTCCTGGATTGTCTGTGCACCACTGTATTGCTCTTCCACATAAGAACCAGGGCCTGCGATCTAGTAACTTCCGTTAGTTGCTAGAAGAAAGCCTCGTCCACCTCATCCCCCTGATCCGGTGGTCTATTGCAGACTCCCACCATGACATCACCCTTGTTGCTCACATTTCTAAACTTAATCCAGAGACACTCAGGTTTTTCTGCAGTTTCATACTGGAGCTCTGAGCAGTCATACTGCTCTCTTACATTCAGTGCAACTCCCCCACCTTTTCTGCCCTGCCTGTCCTTCCTGAACAGTTTATATCCATCCATGGCAGTACTCCAGTCATGTGAGTTATCCCACCAAGTCTCTGTTATTCCAATCACATCATAATTCATTGACTGTGCCAGGACTTTCAGTTCTCCCTGCTTGTTTCCGAGGCTTCTTGCATTTGTGTATAGGCACCTGAGATAACTTGCTGTTTGTCCTGCTTTCTTAGTATGAGGCAGGAGCCCTCCCCTTTCGCGCTCTCCTGCTTGTGCTTCCTCCTGATATCCCACGTCCCCACTTACCTCAGGGTTTGGTCTCCTTGCCCTGGTGAACCTAGTTTAAAGCCCTCCTCACTAGATTAGCCAGCCTGCTTGCGAAGATGCTCTTCCCTCTCTTTGTTATGTGGAGCCCGTCTCTGCCTAGCACTCCTCCTTCTTGGAAAACCGTCCCATGGTCAAAGAATCCAAAGCTTTCTCTCTGACACCACCTGCGTAGCCATTCGTTGACTTCCACAATTCGACGGTCTCTGCCCAGGCCTTTTTATTCCACGGGGAGGATGGACGAGAACAACACTTGCATCTCAAACTCCTTTATCCTTCTTCCCAGAGGCATGTAGTCTGCAGTGATCCACTCAAGGTCATTCTTGGCAGTATCATTGGTGCCCACGTGGAGAAGCAGGAAGGGGTAGCGATCCAAGGGCTTGATGAGTCTCGGCAGTCTCTCTGTTACATTGTGAATCTTAGCTCCAAGGACATCAGTTGAGAGAGACATGGAGATGGTCATGATCATAGAATATCAGGCTTGTAAGGGACATCAGGAGGTCATCTAGTCCAATATGATGATAGATCCTGCAGTGCGTGGTGCTGCCTGAATATCATAGATCTACATTATCATCTATTTTACCGTGCCCAAGTGATGGACTTTTGATAGTACAAACACACAGATATTATTCTTGCCCTGAAGAGCTTTCAATTTAATAATGGACCTGGTGGACTGCAGTGATGATAAAATGGGAAGGAGAGAGGAAGGATAAGGGAGATTATCAACAAGGAGATGGTTCATTTGTTCTTCTTAAGTATGTGCATATCTTGGCATTGCAAGTTATACATATTAATTATGGACAAAAATGTCCAAAGTAATTAGTGATACTGAATACCTCAATTTTTGGGTGCTGAACATGAGTCATCCTAAAGGAGCCTGACTATCAAAGGGCGGTGCTCAACCCTTTCTGAAAATCAGATCTGTGCTTTTGTAAAAGGAAATGAGTAAAAACAAAAATAGCAACAACTTTTGCAAAGGTGGCCTGCTGGTCTAGAGCTCTAAGCAGAAGAGTAGTAGCACCTCTGTTTTAAACCCAGCTCTACCAGTGATACACTGTATGGTCCTGTGGAAGTCACTTGCACAGGAATTCTCAAAGGGCTCCATCAAGGGCATTCTGCAGAGGATTCGGGAAGCCATTTGGGAATTTGAAAAGCAAAAGTGTGGGGAGCCACTGAACAATTTTCCAAGTAAAAGTGTAGCTACTGCTAGTGGTCTGAAAATCTTCTGTCCTTATTGGGTGCACAAAAGGGTATGTGCTCTTGGCTGCCAGTTGAGCACTTGGGCAATAGGATTTTCAAAACCTCACCACTGTTTCCAGCCAATGTGCTAATGCCCATTTCAAAATTTCATACTTGCAAACTGCACTGTCTAAGGTCACTTCTGACACTTTATCAATCCCATCACATGGTCCTTGTGTTCCAGGAGAACAGTAGGATGACATCATCAGCCCCTGAGCTGATAGAGAAGTGGTATAAGTAGAAATGGAGATAGCAGAGACAATAAGTTATGTGTACAACTGACAATAGAGCTGTTGGATGCTCATGTTCCTTCTGGGCCCCCTCAGTACCTGTTTGAGCCAACCCAGCCCTTTGAAAATTAAGATCCTCTGTGTTTGAGTTGTCCTATCTATAATATGGAGAGAATACTTACATTCATAGGTGTGTTGTATTGCTTAATCAGGCAAAATCATCAATGGCAAGAATGGGTTATCAGTATCCAGAGATGGGGCTGTGCTAAGCAGGGTTGGGGAAGTCTCCCTTCTTTCCCTACTTCATTTCAAACACTCAGCCTGAGCTATGGTGATCCTGCCGATTTCTACTTTAAGTGGGTAATTTATTTGGATTGCAGCAGTGGCAAATTTCTTATCATGATCCACTTTACAAATACCATTTTGTTCATGTTTGTTAGATAACCTTAGACTTACAAGTTCTTCAGACAGATAACTTTTTTGTCTGGTAATTCAATACAAATAACTTAGTACCTTAACACAAATGAGCTCTCAGCTGAGAATTAATTTGGTGGAGAGTGCAAGTATTTGTATTTGTTCATGTGTTTGTAAATGATAAAGTCAATTACTAGCACTTTAAATAACTTTGTATGGTACTTAACTCTCTTGCAACACTCTATGGTTCTAAGCTCATATTTAAGACTATGCACAATTTTAATCTAATGCATTCTTCCCACTGTGAAATTCTGTAGTTCATCCCAATTTAATGCACAGTTTGTTTCATATGGAATATGTGAAAGTGTTCAACTTGAGCTGCAGTCTGTCTGAATCATAGTTATAAAATATCCTTTATCTACACTGAATCAGAGAGGGTTTTAAATGTCAGTTTTCTGTCTTTTATTTCAGCTGATTATAATGTGATCTAAGTTAATAAATCAGCCATATAGGGCAAGAGTCTGACATCCGTACTCTGGTTTAGTAGCAGCTTAATCCACAAGTAGTCATTCATTTCAATGTGACTCTTCATGGACTGTTCAATAGAAGGGTATCAAAATCTTGAATAATAATGAATGAAAAATAATAAAAGATACTCTTTGAGATAGGGCTATGTCTTTGTGTCTGTACAGTAACTAGCACTTATCGGTGTGGTTAGGGCCTACAAAAAACTTGACAGTGGTTAGTCTGCTCGTGTGTTGAGACCACAGCCTATCATGCTGACCAGTGTAGTCTCTGTTTCTTTGTACTCCCCATTCAGTCTGTCTGTATCCATCTGTTGTCTCTTGTCTCATACATAGATTATAAGCTCTTTGGGGCAGAAACTGTCATTTTGTTCAGAGTTTATACAGCACCTCGCAGAATGGGGTCCATGACTGGGACTCAGTAATAATCATTAAAAAAAGACTGACTGGCACTTCAGAAGGTAACATTGTGAGGCTCTTGGTAATGGTTCTAAACTTATTCAAAGACATCAAGGTTCTTGGGATGACAGATTCTCAATGCTACTTCTGTAATGTTTTGGTCTCTTTGTATATACATGCCTAGCATGTACTGGTCAGATGTTTACATGTTCCCTTTAAGAGTTCAGTTAGTATAAACTCGCATGCCAGTGTTTTTGGAACAGGAGACAGTGAATTAAATTCAGCAGGGAACAGAGATATAGGAAAAGTAATTTGAAAATAAGCAACTTTGTTCACTACTCCTTGTGGGGTCCTATTATTATTTATGGTATGTGAGTGTTAAGAAAACCCCCAGGGCTTAATGAAAATATTTACAAACCCCCTTATTTTACAACTGTTAACACAGGAAATTAGTTGTTTGAAAATACATACCAGGAAGTGATTTGTTTGCTATTCATTATTCCTTATTCTCTGTGACAGGGTCAGACCAGATGGCTACAGGAGAGTGATAGAAGGTAGATATATTAGCCCCATATTAAGCAGGTCCCTTTTCCCTGAGTAAGATCATGGGCTGTTCCAGAATAATCAGGAAGTTGCTGGAACCAATTAAGGCAGGCTAATTAGGGCACCTGGAGCCAATTAAGAAGCTACCAGAATCAATTGGGACAGGCAGGCTAATCAGGGCGCCTGGTTTTAAAAAGGACCTCACTTCAGTTAGTGAGGTGCGTGTGAGGAGCTGGGAGCAAGAGGCGCAAGAATCTGAAAGTGAGTAGGTGTACTGCTGGAGAACTGAGAAGTACAAGCATTACCAGACATCAAGAGGAAGGTCCTGTGGTGAATAAAGAAGGTGTTGGGAGGAGGCCATGGGGAAGTAGCCCAGGTAGTTGTAGCTGTCACACAGCTGTTACAAGAGGAACTGTAGACAGTTGCAATTCACAGGGCCCTGTGCTGGAACCCAGAGTAGAGGGCAGACCCGGTTCCCCCCATCCCTCTCAACTCCCTATTTGAGACAAGAGGAGGTGACCTGGACTGTGGGTCCCATCAGAGGGGAAGGTTCCTGGCCTATACCCCAACCCACTAGGTGGGTCAGCAGAGACTGCAGGGATTGTTCTCCTCCCTTTCTCCATGCTGGCCAGTGATGCGGTTAGCTGAGTAAACAGCAGGTTTGAGCCACTAGCAAAAGTGGCCAAACTGAGGGCTGCTGTGAATCTCCGAGGTGAGCAAATCCACCAATAAGCACAGGACCCACCAAGGCAGAGGAGAAACTTTGTCACATCTCCTATTTAAAAAGAGCCAACCAATCCGGGTACAATACTATATGACTTAGATGACACACTAAAAATAGTGAACAGTCCATTGTGACAGATTTATGTTACCAATCTGCCTGGGGCTTCAGGTGATCAGGCTGAAGCCACAGGATCTTTAGGGGAGGAGATGAAGGAGCACACCAAGTGACTAAGTTTAAAGCTTTATTAACCAAATAACAGTGGTGAGTGCTGGGTGTGCCCCATGTCACTCAGAGGGAGGAAGAAAGTGTTAGTGCCTGAGCCCTAACCCACTTTCATACTTACACATGCACAACCCAAGGCTGGCCAAGCCTGTGTGTAACATAAGAAAAAGAGGGGGAAGGGTAGATGAAAGTTCTTGCCCTGTGCACAGGTCGTCTAGGGTCCACAGTAAACCTCTGACTTGCTTCAGCTCTCAGGAGGGTTTTAAGGATGGGTTCTTCTGGGGATGTTTTCGTCCAGGGACACTCGTCCCCTATGCTTTTGGTACCAGTCCGAACCGGCCTTCCACAGCTCTCTCCCCAAAACACACTGGTTTCAGGGTCGTGAGACTGTTGTTTTTCAACTCACTGACCTTCCCAATCTTACTAGTTTTGCAACCCCTTCAGTTCTGTTTGGTTCAGTTCTCCTTTCTCACGGCTGGGCAGGACTGAGATACAGGCTTCTGGCTGTTTGGCAGCAGAGAGCTTGCTTGTGTGCACTAGCCTTGGGCTGCAGTTTCGTTCCTTATCTTCGTGACTACCTGGATCGTTGAGTTAACCCGTTCCTTTCTGCCTTCCTCGCCCTTCGTCCTCTTGTAACCTGCAAAGGAATTTTCCACTCCACACTCACACCTTCAACCCTTCCCAAGATACTTTCCAATGCATATAAAGGCGTTAGCAATATACAACACTGGTGCTGACCCAGGGGATCTTATGCGGGGGCATTTTATTGTGACACCATGAACAACCCAGATTGAAATTTGTTTGTGAACACTATTTGGAGAATTATTACTTACAGATTCACAGAAATGAAGAAAGTTTCTGTAATTATTCACAGAAAAAAAGGCTGAGATGACAATTTAAAAACCAGTGTGGCTAAAGTGTTAATTTGAAAAATCTGATTGAAATTTTTGCAACTAATAACTCAGCCAGACCTAGCAGTGAATAAGTAATTGTGTAACATGTGGATCATGTATAAGTTATTCAGAAAATGAGAAAGTTGAAGAGAGTGTAACTTGCACTGATCAGGTAACCAGTGGGTATGTAAAAGGAGTGCAACTTATACACCAAGGGAGAAGAAGGGTAATATAGCAGAAAAAGCAACTATCAGGAGACTGCAAGATCCACCCCAGTCTCCACTTCTTTCTTTCCTCCCATTTGCTCTCTCTCTCTCTTTCCCTCTGTTTTGGAATCTACCTTTTTCTGATTATTTCTTCTGTCCCAGGACAAGCAGTTCGGGTCCTAGTAGGGGCATATGGCAGCCAGAGAAGGCTAATGGAGGTGAGCTGAGATGAAATCCCACATCTTTCCTACACATGGGGTGAAGTATTGGGGGAGAAGAAAACTCAACACACAAGAAGAAAATCAAATTGAGGCATCCTTACACAACTCAGCAATATGTGTAAGCAATAGAATACTAGGAAAACAAGGGAGGGGAAGGGAAGGAAGTAACAGCAAAAAAGCATTTTTGGTGTTACACTTTAATTGACTTTAAAAAGAACACACTGTTTTCTGTCACTAGTCTGAGACCCTCCAGTTATGTTTACAGTGTCTTTGAAATTGATACACAAGGGTCTTTTGAAATGGTTTTTGAAAGTGAAACTTTTTAAAGAAGATACTTTTAAAAAAGTATTTAAAATAAACAAAACCAAAACCAACCAGCACAGCCTTACCAAAGAGGGAAAGCAATTGGTGGCTACATTATCTTAGGTAAAGCCTCTGTTGTTCCACACTGGTAGACCCAACAACAACTGATGTAGAACCTTGTTTCAGAGATGAGAAAAATCCAGAAATTCACACTGGCTTGTGACATAGTGGCACTGGTTTTGAGTGGCCTGGTTTTGTAACTAAGTTCTGCTCCGAGTTGCAAGTTTCAACAAGCCCAGAAACGCACAGTGATACTCATTCAAAGTAACTGAATTATATTGTCAGCTGGCCCAGCTTGGGTTCAATAATATTTGTGGAAGTTTTCATGAGCATGGTCTGAGTTTGTAACAAAACCCAGAACTTGGTAAGTTTCTCATGGTTTTATATTTAATTAGGGACGTTTTACACAACTGCTTTCCATAAGCATCAAGATATACTGAACTTGTATGTTACCAGCATTAAAAATGGCATGTACAGTAAATGTTTTAAATGTGTAATTCCTTTCTTTGTATATTATACATGTATTATAAAGGCTGAAATGTCATCCTTGTACTATATTACCTTTTTGTACAGCTCACTGGGATTTCCAGTAAAATACATTTAGATTGTGAGGTAACAAATGTGTCTACGTATCTCTGTGTTTGCACAACACCAGTGTAACTCACTGTGTCATATCCCCATATAGTGGCTGGTCCACATAGAGGACAATATCCTACAACTGCTGCCACTTAATCAAAATATTTCCTTAGCTCCACTGACAGAAGTCAATGCTTTGAAGCTGAAGATCCAGGGTTATTTTCCTACTGACAATCTTCAACAGGTAGGCTGTTGAATCTAGCACTATAGAAAACTTCTCCTTATTAGAGCCTTGAGATGCTACCAAAATACAAGTAAATAATAACATATATTCTAAAAGATGATGATTATTATGTATAGTTGTGCATGGCACATTACAGAAAATAAACAAGGCATAGATATTTAATAATACTGACATTAAGTATAAGAATGCTTCATTTTTATTTTTTATCTGCCAATACACTATTATTTTCCCTTATGCCCAGTACAGCTGGGTAATTGATCAATGGATGTTACTGAGTGCATAAACAGAAAATGCTGTGTGAGCTGATGAGGAAGAAAGTGCCTGAGGAAAAGTTTATTCCTAAGCATCAAAACCTATGAACAACTGATGTTTTACTGAGCTATGTTTGTCCATCACTGGTATTCTAGCTGGGCAAAGTAATTTGGGTGCTTGAATTGTCATAAATAAAAGTAAAGATTGTTTTGTTTTATTCCCCCTCAAGGTGGTTAAAGGCGATAACTGGTGAGAAAGACCAGAAGACTGAGTGCACCCTCCCTCCATCTGCACTGTACAAGATGGAGGGGAAGCAAGGCCATAACCTCACTCCTTATATCAATGCCTTCCCATCTCTTCCGGAGAGCCTGGTATCGTGAAATCAGTGGGAGTTAGGCATGTAGATGCTTTTGAAGATCGCAATAGGCACCTGTCTGCATTTTTAGGTGCCTAAATGACTTTAAAAGTCTGGCCTTTTGAAAATGGCACTTAGGCTCCTAATTTACTTAGGCACTTTTGGAAATTGTACCCATATGCTTGTTCTTGTTAGAGTGATATAAAAGGATCACATCATTAATGAGAACAAACTATATGTAGAAGTAGACAATTCCCATGACTAAAGTAAGTCAGAGTGTTAACAGGAATAAAAGGGGGTGTGTGTTTTCAAGTAATGGAAAATGTGAAGCATTTGACTGCAGAAAGAATGTTTTTATTTTCAGATTCACAGATTTGCATACAACAGTCAGAAGTGGAGAGGAGCAGAACAGTCTGTGGATACTTAATCACAGACTATGAACAGAGGTCATGTTGTGAGCTAATGCTGGGTATCAGGATTCCCTTCACTGCACATCAAGTTCAGTATCATTTGCTTGTCATGAGGTGTTGGTAGCTATTCTGCACTGTTGTCCTTTCGTAAAATTGGATCCTTTCACTGGCTACAATGGGATAACTTGCAAAGTAAGGTAATACTCAGTGCGAGTAAAAGCCCCATGACCTGGCTCACAGTCCTGGGAGCTGAGATTGTGTTAGATATATAGGGAAAAGTAACTTCACCTAGATATTCAAATAGCTGCAAAGTTCTTTATTTAACTGGCAACTTCACTACTGTGAAGTGGTAATGATCTCCCTATCTGGATAAATAATGAAACAAATGTGCTATTTTTCCCTTGTGGATTGGTGGATTTGTGTTAATTTATAAGGATGAACTCAATTAAAAAGAATGTATTAATTTCTGCTTTTTAACTTATTTACAGTAACTATCCCTGTCCTGTGGATGGATAGCTCTGCTGGTATATAAATATTTCACTTTTTAGAATAAAAGCCTAGAATTGTTTGTAGCTCTTTTCTTGTCACTGTCCTACTTTTTGCATAGTTTGCTTGACAAAAAGTTTCTATGCTTTACCTACCTGAATTTATTACGAAAACCTTTGGGACTAATTAGGATTTGTATAGTAAAGCAATGAGAGAGATTGTCTCTCTCTATATGCATAGATCCCCAGTTTTGTGCCTTGGGTTATTCTTGGGGCTACCAGAGTCAGATTCGATTTATAGAAGCACATTTGTTGCTCATCTGCATTACTAGGGCACAGTACAACACCACCAGCAGCAAAGATCTTGACAAATTCTAATATCTTCCAGTAAGCTAAATAATTTCCCAATTGTCTTCAAAAGACTCTCATGAAAAACAAAACAGAACATGCGATCATTAATGTAGGAGAATGGGATTGTTAGAAAAATATTTTTAAAGGAATATAAGTAATGCTTTGTTTTGTAGGTGAATTTAATCAGTAGACTAATAAAGGGCTAGTAGCATGGGCTAGAGCCAAGTACAGACCTTTCTGTTTCCCTCTGCAATTGTTCACAAAGCCATCATGCTGGCAGCTCTTACATAGGCTTTATTCTGGCTGTGACCTTCACACATGTTAGCAGAAGGGAGTATCCAGTCCTTAATTCCCAAATCTGAAAAATGCCAATTACCTGAATTCAACTCCCATTGGGTGATGAGGGTACTGGCACCTTCCAGCAGGCTCAGGAACTCACCAATCAGGTTCTTAGGCAGTTACTGGAGCAAGCTTCCCTACCTACTTCTGGAAATTGATCTCCATTCTCTCTCTCTCTCTTTCACTCTCTCGCATCAAACAGCATATAATCTAGCCTGCTCCCTTTGGTGCCTAAGCACTTTCTAGGCCTAAACACAATCTAGGCCTAAGCACTGATGATCAATTCTGCAGCTCCCTCATTCCCAGTTCTCCCCTCAGTGGAGACTGCAGTGTTAATCATGCTAAGTTTTGCAGCGATTTTGTGATATAGAAAAATGCTCAGTAGAGAATAAGTTGAGAGCAACAGAGACATTTTCACTTAAAGACAGACTTCCAGAGGTGCAAAGCTAGCCACTTACTGTGCCATCAAACCCTCAGCAGAGTTCTTTTTCTAATTGTGACATTTTTCAACAAGATGCTAGCATACAGGTCAATGGAAATAAATGTGCTTTAGATCATGTTAACAGAAATAAACTGGTATGCACAGAAAGCTTCACTATCTTAGCTCAGCAGAATTTAAACTGAATAATTAATTCCTTTTAATATGTCAAAGTAAAGCCTGTTATTAAGCATATAATCTAAAAAGCAACTCTAACAGATTCTGAAATGGTTAAAGTAATATTGATAATACTGTTGGTGATAGCGACAAGTTTTAGAGCTTACACAGAGCCTTTCTTCAGGTCATTCTTGAGCACTTTGCTGGATCAGGGCCTTATAGTGCTTTCATTTATAGATCTAATAATCCTATGAAAGAAACGTAGTTAACAATTATTCTTATTGTACTGAGATATAGAGTTTTTGCTCAAGCTCACCCACAGGTTAGTGACAATGCCAGGAACAGACCCTAAGTAGAGCTGGTTAAGTTTTTTTATTCCTGAAGAAAACAATATTTTTTCAGTGAAAATTCAAATACTGAAAAATGTCCAAAACCTTAATATTTAGATTTGGAAATGTTGCTGTGGTGCCTCAAGGGAGTTATAGTTCAGTTTTCTCATCTCCCCATTCTCCTCTATGGGTTGGGCTCCCCAATTAGACTACATCTCCCATGATGCATCACGGTTTTCCCTCTGGGAGAGGAGAGGTGTCCCTGGTTGTGGTGGATCATGGGAAATGTAGTTTGGCCAGTGAGTCAGCCCATAGAAGAGAATATTGACATGCGGAAACAGAACTATTGCTTCCATGAGGCACTGTAGTAACATATCCAAATAGAATTAGTTCAGTTTTGTGGCCAAAAAGTTTCAGTTTTCAATTAAAAAAGGTCAATTTTCCAAGGAACACATACAGATTTTGAAAAATAAAAAAGTTTGTCAAAAACCCAATTTTGCATTAAAAAACAAGTTTGATGGACTATTTTTTGAACCAGTCCTAAACCTGGGTTTCGATGCTCACAGCTCTGCTTTTGTTAATTTACTAGAGATGGTTGAACTGGTTTAGTTAAAAGCACAACTAACCCCCACATTTGCCAACCTTCATATTGTAGCAGAGGTTGTTTTTTTTTCAAGTCTGAAAAAGTACAGGTATTGTTTTCTCTTCACTTTTTTATTTATCTCATTGGTTTCTGTGATTCATATTCCAGCTGGTATTGGAGGCAGAAGTTCCAAATTACTGACATGAGATTTCTGACCTGACCTGAATCAGAAAGTACAGTACCAAAAATATCTTGAGAAATCTTTTCTGGCCAAGTTTTTCAGCAAGAAGGCATTTATAAAAGCACCTACATGAGTTAAGCACCTTATTCCCATTGACTTGGCCCCTAACCTTCTTAAGCACTTTTGAAAGTCCCATTAGGAGCCTAAATACTTTAAAAAATCTGGACCTTGGCTGTCTTTTTTTAAAATGTTACTCCCAATCTGTTAAACTTTAGGGCATGCTGCATGACCAATCTTTTAAGCATTTGAGAAGGTAGAGAGTTGTGGTCAAGACGTTTTGTTTGTTGTGGGAGTTTTTGGCATGTTTGCATTTATTCAGAGATGGGAGGAATAGTCCATTTTATATTTTCTGTTATATTAAATTATGCCAACGTAACTAGACCTTAGAATGGACATTTCTGAGTGTTCAAATTAATTAATAATATTTAGTAGTAAACATTGCAAACTGAGTAACAGTTAAGTTGTGTCTCGTTCAGGATCATAATGTGATCATTGCTCAGCTAAGCATAAACCCCAGTCATCTGATTCTCCCTCCATCTACACCAATTTTACACTTGCGTAATCCCACTGATTTCACAAAAAAAAGAATGAGGAGTACTTGTGGCACTTTAGAGACTAACAAATTTATTTGGGCATAAGCTTTTGTGGGCTAAAACCCACTTCATTGGATGCATGCAGTGGAAAATACAGTAGGAAGACATATATACACAGAGAACATGAAAAAAAGGTGGGCTATTATTAGCAGGAGGAAAAAAAACTTTTGTAGCGATATTGCAGAATTGGAATTAATTTGCAAACTGGACACCATTAAATTAGGCTTGAATAAAGACTGGGAGCGGATGTGTCATTACACAAAGTAAAAACTATTTCCCCATACTCATTTTCCCCCACTGTTACTCACACCTTCTTGTCAACTGTTGGAAATGGGCCATCCTGATTATCACTACAAAAGGTTTTTTTTCTCCGACTGATAATAGCCCACCTTAATTGATTAAATGCATCTGATGAAGTAGGTTTTAGCCCATGAAAGCTCATGCCCAAATAAATGTGTTAGTCTCTAAGGTGACACAAGGACTCCTCATTCTCTTTGCTGATACAGACTAACACAGCTACCCCTCTGAAAACTGATTTCACTGTAGCTAAATACTGTTTTACACTGGTGTGAGAGGAGACTCAAACCCCAGAAGTTCTGATTCACAATCCCATCCTCTAACTACTACAATCTACTACCTCTGTTCAAAAATATTCAGCCTACGCACAGTATAGATTTACAACTAATGTAATGGAATATTTCCCTGAGGACATACATTTCCTGACTTTTTTTCCCTAATGATAGTTATAGACTATACAACATTAGCTAGCTTGGAGGTGCAAACACACCCCAGAGGCATAGCCTCATTTATTTTTCATGGAATAATTGCTTATTTTAAATAATGTATGCAATAGCTAGGTAATGAGTGGGAAAAACAATATCTAAACATGATTTGGTACCGCTTTCTATTGTGTCTGTGGTTTGACAGCATAACATATTGGGGTTGGTCTCACTGGACAGGATTACTTATGTTTTCCTCTGATAGTGAAAAATCACCCTACATTTTCCCAAAGTATTTGATATGTAGAATTCTCAGATTTCACCTTTTGATTTGAGATGCTGCTACAGTGAGAATGATACACAGAGTTTTATTAGGTCTGAAAACTTTTATTGGAATGATTTGTAAGAAGGGATGGAAACAAATAAGAGAAAAGTATTAGAGTTGAAATAGGAGTTTGAGGCATTATGGGAGTTGTAGTCTGGCTGGCAAACCTGGCCAATAGGCACAAAGGGAGACATGAGCCACCTCAACTACAATTCCTAGGAGATGGTGAGGCAGCAAGATGGACGTAGAGATCCAACCCAGAACTCGAAATTTTCTTTTCGGTCAAAAAACAAAAATAAAATGTTTCAACATTTTGAAACATCAGCATTTCCCTTGGGACACAAATTTTGTTTTTTTATTAGCTAAGACAGATAGTATAATTATTGGGGTTACTCTGTACCCCAAAACCCTAGGGTACCAGTAGCATGCCCCGTGCCCTGTGTCTCAGAGGCAAGCTCTTTCAGTGCTACTGCAGGTAGGCCTTGTGTGTGCTAGCCCTCATGGGTCCCAATAACTCAGACAATTTTTTACTAGAGCTGTCAGGAAAGGGGAAAGGTTGCAAACACCCTAGGCTCAGAGGCTTAAACAGTTACAGTTCAAAATGAGTTATAATGGTTCTTGTTTGGGTCCCTTGGAGCAATCCAGTTGAGAGTCAGGACTCTTCAGCAGGGCCGGTCCACAACATTTTGGCACCTGAGGCAGGGAGCTCAAATGACACCCCCATACACCCTCACTTGGGCCAAAACTTTGGAAGGTCTTAATTCTGCCGTCTTCCTGTTCTACTCCTCTCATGGTACTGCTACCTACCCCAATAAAGGAGAACTAACAACTTAAAATGCCTTGTTCAAAAATTTTAAGTAACATTTAACTTTCAGGTTTCAGAGTAGCAGCCGTATTAGTCTGTATTTGCAAAAACAAAAGGAGTACTTGTGGCATCTTAGAGACTAACAAATTTATTTGAGCATAAGCTTTCATGAGCTACAGCTCACTTCATCAGATACATTCAGTGGAAAATACAGTGGGGAGATTTATATACATAGAGAACATGAAACAATGGGTGTTACCATACATACTGTAACCAGAGTGATCACTTAAGGTGAGCTATTACCAGCAGGAGAGCGGGGGGGAGGGGAGGAACCTTTTGTAGTGATAATCAAGGTGGGCCATTTCCAGCAGTTGACAAGAACGTCTGAGGAACAGTGAGGGGGTGGTGATGGGGAATAAACATGGGGAAATAGTTTTACTTTGTGTAATGACCCATCCACTCCCAGTCTCTATTCAAGACTAAGTTAATTGTATCCAGTTTGCAGATAAATTCCAATTCAGCAGTCTCTCATTGGAGTCTGTTTTTGAAGTTTTTTTGTTGAAGTATTGCCACTTTTAGGCCTGCAATTGAGTGACCAGAGAGATTGAAGTGTTCTCCGACTGGTTTTTGATTTATAATTCTTGACGTCTGATTTCTGTCCATTTATTCTTTTATGTAGAGATTGTCCAGTTTGGCCAATGTACATGGCAGAGGGGCATTGCTGCACATGATGGCATATATCACATTGGTAGATGTGAACGAGCCTCTGATAGTGTGGCTGATGTGATTAGGCCTTATGATGGCGTCCCCTAAATAGATATGTGGACACAGTTGGCAACGGGCTTTGTTGCAAGGATAGGTTCCTGAGTTAGTGGTTCTGTTGTGTGGTGTGTGTTTGCTGGTGAGTATTTGCTTCAGGTTGGGGGGCTGTCTGTAAGCAAGGACTGGCCTGTCTCCCAAGATCTGTGAGAGTGATGGGTTGTCCTTCAGGATAGGTTGTAGATCCTTGATGACGTGTTGGAGAGGTTTTAGTTGGGGGATGAAGGTGATGGCTAGTGGCATTCTGTTATTTTCTTTGTTGGGCCTGTCCTGTAGTAGGTGACTTCTGGGTACTCTTCTGGCTCTGTCCATTTGTTTCTTCACTTCAGCAGGTGGGTATTGTAGTTGTGAGATTGCTTGATAGAGATCTTGTAGGTGTTTGTCTCTGTCTGAGGGGTTGGAGCAAATGCATTTGTATCGTAGAGCTTGGCTGTAGACAATTCAAAAGCCTGAACAGCAAATGTAACTTTTCTGTCCGCATAGTAAACACTGGCATTTTTATCTGTTTGAATAATCAAAGTGGTGCTTTCCGTGCTTTCTTGGTTGCAAAGATTTGAACTGTTTCCTGCTGAAGGTCCACAGTCTGGGCCAGCTCATGCTCTATTGAGATGTTTGGAAGGCCAACCAGCCTCTCCTGTGTCATTGTGGAGCATAGATGTGTTTTTATTAACTTTAGCTTGGAGAAACTGCGTTCTCCACTGGCAACTGTTACAGGAAGTGTTAAAAGTATGCGTAGAGCAACAAAAGCATTTAGAAAGAGGGTGATCATCTTACTTGTGCACATATATTCCATAACAGCCTTTG
Organism: Eretmochelys imbricata; assembly: GCF_965152235.1. Classification (NCBI taxonomy): domain Eukaryota; kingdom Metazoa; phylum Chordata; order Testudines; family Cheloniidae; genus Eretmochelys; species Eretmochelys imbricata. The sequence continues at coordinate 20,399,039 of NC_135574.1, read as the reverse complement.
GAGTTGATCCTGCTGTAGTGTATCTTGAAGGGGCTTTCAGTTCATCACCTAAATTACTCACATCAATATCGCGCATGTCATCATGTGTCAACACTGTCTCTAGTGCCCAGCATTGCTGATGCAGGTCTTCTTCAGGTATAGTGAGGAGTTTTGGAATATCATACAACATCCCAAATACACTACTGTGTTCCTTGAGCTTCATGAAATGTTCTTCAACTGACTATATTGCACAATCTAGCACCTGAATAAAGAATTCAACTTTGAATTGTTGTTTGGGGTCTCTTATGGGATTATCCCGTGCCTCGTAATCAAAATGTCTTCTTCTTCGGTGACTCTTGTATTCTTGAATGGGTGGGAAAATAGCTTCTGTGCACTCTTCAGAACGTTTTGAAATCCCTCATCTGACCAGTAAGACTGTAGGTTTGACTTTGCTTTGCTCAGTTGTTCCATTGCTCCAGATATATCAAGGTCAACACCTTGGAGTCTCTTGCTTACAACATTTATTTCAAACAGTATGTCGTGCCACAATACTAAGTCACACAGAAATTTGAATTATGTATGTTTCTGGTGATTCGTTTCCCTCTGCCACTGTTCTCCCATGAACAGTTCCTGTCATAGCATTTTCCTCCATAATGGCAAATATGGCATCATCTATCTTCCCAATTTCGTGTTTGATAGGCTTTATCACCTCTACTGGACTTTCCCATCATGTGGCACTCAGTGGTTTCAGTGTCAGAGAGGATGTTCCCAGATGTTGCTTCAAAATTTGCCATCAATGAGTTGATGCAGAGAAAAATACATAGATGCTTTGAATTAATTAAAAAATTCAGCAGCCTCACTAGAAGCTGATGCTGCATCACTGACCACCAATTTCAATGAATGAGAACTGCATGGGACAAAAAAAGCCTGAGGATTTAACTCTCGGATCCGTGTCTGCACTCCTCTGTTCTTTCCTCTCATGTTGGCACCGTTATCGTAGCCCTGACCTCTCATGTCAGCTATCGCAATTCCCATATCTTCCAGCTTTTTAAGAAGCACATTTGTCATACCAGTTTCTGTAGTATCATCAATGTCAATAAATTCTAGAAAATGCTCTCTGACAGTCACCATTGCAGAGACATTTTCACTAGGTTCTGTTGTTGTTGTTACAAAACGCACCATTAAAATCATTTGTACCATATGGCTGATGTCAGGTGTACAGTCCAGAATAACAGAGCAATATCTTGCTGACTTCAGATCTGCCACAATCTTCTGTTTGACTTTTGTTGCCAGTAACTGCATGATCTCATTTTGAATTGTTTTTCCAAAGTAGTGGTGTGTGTACATCTTCTTAGATGCTCCTGGAATACAGCATCAAACTCAGCCCTCAGCTCCACAGTTTTAAGGAAGTTTCCATTGTTTGGCACATACAGCTGATCTGAAGTGCCACGCAGTGCTAGGTTTTGGGTAGTAAGCATTCTCACAATGGCAATGAGCCTTTTCAGAACATTTTGCCAGTAAAGAGACTCTGATGCAATCTTCTTTTGATGCTGATCATCTCTGGTGGCCTTTAACCTTAATCTCATCTCAAGCTCTTTCCACCTATGGAATGCTCTCTGGTGATTTGCTGCCTTCTCATGGCATGCCAGATTTCTAGCCAGATTCTTCCAGTTCTTTGTTCCTGTAGAATCCAATGTGGCTGGAACATTAGATTGGAAGAGTTCGCAACAAAAACAGTATGCAGCATTCTCGGTTTTTGAGCACATAAGCCACAGCCTCTCCACTTTGTCACCATGGCGGATTTCATGCCAGTAATGTGTTGGATGGAAACTTCTATTTTCATTATCTTTGGGAAACGTGAAGTTTTTCACTTGCTGTGGCCCATGCAGTACAAGGAAGTCCCTCAGGCTACTGCTCAAGTGGGTCCACAGTCCTGGATCATCTAGACTTAAGGAACTAAACTCAGCAGCAGCTGTTTCTTCCACCTCAACCACACTCTTCTCTGATCTACACTTTTCTTCAGGAACGTGCATGGTTACATCCATTTGAGATGGAGATATGGAGGCTGCAGTAGCTGCCAGGTCACCTGCACTCTGACTAACTGGAAGATCAGGCATCTCCTCACCACTCACATCCTCACTGGGGCTGGAAGGCTCACCGTGAATATTTGTGTCTATGTATCTCAGGAGAGCTCCTTCCTGCTTAGATAGAAAAGCTTCTTTTGCTTTCTTTCTTTTTCAGAATGCTGCCCCAGAGGGGTGTTTTTCACTCATGACTGCTGTTCTGTGCCAGCTATAGTGGCTCTCAACACTCAATTGAAGGGGACAAATAAGCAGGCTGGTAGCAGGGCCTGAGTGAGGGAATATATCAGCATCTTAAGGGCCTAACTGGCTCCTACTACTTCAGTTGTCTGCCTGTTCTCTTCAAGTGAGTTCAGGGAAGCAGCAGGAAACAGGAAGCTCCCTGAGAAGCAGGTGTTAATCAGTCCAGGCTCCTGGGGGTGCTAGAAAGGTACATAAGAGGCTCCTCCTCCTCTCTCTCCCTTCAGCTCCTGCTTCTTTCTGTTACTCCCTCTCACCTTTTCTCCTGCCTGCCTGTTATGTCTCTTGTGCCCTCCTTCCTCCACCAGAGCACTCCACCATCTCTGTGCATCTAGAGCAGAGAAAATATATATGCACCAGCAGCAGACACAATTTTCTACACTCTGGGCTGTCGTGGCACCCCTCACTCCCAGTCTAGCACCTAAGGTGGTCACCTCAGTTCGCCTCATGGTAAGGCCAGCCCTGCTCTTCAGGCCTAGTGCCTGGGATGCCCTCTTCAGGCCAGTCTCTATTCCAAGGAAATAGGTGCTTGAAGGTTTCCAGGCCAGGCTCAGTTAAGTGTCTCTCATTGGGGCCCCTCTGCACCGACTCCCTGCCCCGCCACTACTGCTCTTCCATAAGTCCCACTAAGGCATGCACACAGCTGTAACGTCCGGCACTCGTAGCCTGCTCCACATGTGGCTCTGCATCTGTTCCTGCTTCCAGTTTCTCTCCAGCCCCCTGTTTGCCATGTGGCTGCTGCTTCAGCTTCCAAACAGACCCCAGCCACTTCCTGGTTCAGCATCTCTCCCTTTCCTTGGCCAGGGGACAGGAAAATTCCATGGGAGTTGTTGGGAGCTGTTGTAGTCCCTAGTTTGCAGATCTATCTGAATAGATAGCTAGATAGAAGAAGAAAATCTTACCCCAATAATGTAGAAAGGGGCAGCAGCTCATGCTTGAATCTAATTTTGGTCAATAAAGGGTGCAATGTATTGATGGATGATTCTGTACTTAATTAAAAATCAAAATCTGAAAGATTCTGAAAAGCTGCAATATCTAGTGAAATTCACAGGTGATACAAATTCCCAGCACCTCTCAGGATCAGGCGCTAAAAGAAACTGTGAGTGGGAAAAAATGGAGGCATTCAGTGAAGGTAGATGGTATTTGAAAGCCTGGAGACTATTTATCTCTGTACTTTATATGGCCCTCACCACGACAGTGTTTGTGCACCTCACATGGTCATGAATGTATCCTGCCAATACACATGTGAGACTGGGAGCTATTATTATACATGCGTTACAGATGAGGAAATGATTGCTCAGGGGGATTAAATGACTAGTTTATAGTCACATAGGAAATCTGTAGCAAAGCCAGTGATTGAACCCAAATCATAGTGCACTGTGTTAACCATTACATCACCTTTACTTTATATAAAAACAAACTGCTTCTGAAAGTTGTGCTTTCATTTACTTATGACAGCTAGTAAAGGTTATACTGTGTCTAACTCAAATCAGGAAAGGCGTTGTTTACCCTGTCCACCTTGAGGGGCCTCTACAGGCTGCCAATGTTTGGAAACAGATTCATTTTTGCAGATATGATTTGTGAAACATCAAATTTAATGGTCTTCTACACTGTAAACTCTACCCGTAGCAAAGGGAATGTATTAAAAAAAAATGCACAGTGAACATGGTTTTTTTACATTTTTTTTGGTTACAGATTGTTTGTTGCTGAAGGGAAACATGAACGATTTGATGGATTTGGTTATGTGTGAAATGGATATGCAACAAGGGAACTAGAAAATCTTTTACATTTGCAAAGATCAGTACTCCCAACCTACCATATAATACCCCATTCCAATTTCATCCAACTGTGACTGAGGGAAAAATTCCATAACATCAGTGTGCACTTAATTTTCATAGGGAAATAAAATTACAAAGTTTAGTAACACTATAAAAATGTGCAGTGTTATGCAAGAGCTTAAAATTACATGCTCTCTAAAGTAAAATTATTATACTTCAGAGGCTCGCAAAAGCTTTCAAAATGAAGCAGTATAATCTAACAGTTAAGAGCTGTTACTTCTGGTTGAGTGGGAGAATAGAAACACAAATGCCATTGCTGTTAGGACCAAACAAGAGGACAAAGAGTGAAGGTGATTTCTTTTTGTGGTTTCTGATATCATTGTGCATGCTAAGGGAGAGCTGAGACAAACACAGACATGGTATTTGTATTTTCTATGCAAAACTACGGGAATAGGGGCAAGGTGAGACTAAAGAAACATTCAGGATTACTAAGGCTACGTCTAGGCTGCTAGTGGTGTGATTCCCCTGCTCACGTACCTATATTCATGCTAGCTCTCATCAAGCTAGCGTAGCAGCATCACCATAGGCAGTGACAGTGAAGGCATGGGTGAACCATGCCATGTACATACACCCAGTTTCAGGTGGGTTTGTACTCAGCACGGCTCAGCCATGCCCCTGCTGCCACTACCGGTCCTACTCTGGCTACACTGCTATTAGCATGAGTATGTGTGCATGAGCAGGGCAATCACACCCTTAGCTGGTAGTGTAGACATGAGCAAGTTTGTATAGGAATAGGTCAGTCCCAGGCCATCAGATGGTTACAGCTGATCACAGCTAGACAGAAGAGATCTACAGGATGTTCGGTCTCATGTGTTGACCCCACTAAATCCAGATGTTGATTACAACCTACCCTCCATCCCACCATGGGAATGAGCAGACACAGCTGTTTTGCATGTGAAAACTTTTGAATGCTCTAGGTTTTCAGCATGCCTGAGAAAGGCAAACCATCCAACTATGAGGCCAAAGGGCTGATGAGCAGACAGAACAGCATACTGACGTGACGACCATATCTGTCACTGCCTTGGCCCTAAACGGACATTCTCTGACCTTGACTGTAAAGATCACCATGGTTCACTACTACATGAATTAACTACTTCAGGTGAAGCATGTTGGAAGAAGAATAGTACACTGGAGATGCCAGGTGCAGACCCTGCTCTGAACACATCCTTCAGCAGCACAAAGAATTACAGCAAGACTGTTATTGTGGGAAAGGAGGCAAGAGATCTTTCTAATTTTCCACCATCAAAGCCATGAAATCCTGGCCAGTGCAGTTATTTCAAATTGTGAACCAGCTGATCATCCTGGACTGTACAAACAAATATTGGACCCAAGCACCAACTGCTGTTAGGAGCTCTCATCCTGCTATGTAGATAACATAAAACAAATATAAGACCAGAAAACCATACACTGCACCGTATATACCTATTGTAGTTTGGTCCTATCTTACACAGTAAAACTCTAGGAGCCCTCAGGATTGTCCACTGAACTGTGAAACAGATCCATCTTCCTTCTGAATGGTGAAAGCCAGTAAGAAGGAACAGTCTTCACTGTTAACAGAAATTATCAATGTCTCCTTTACAGAAGTGAACACACCAACCCCTCTGAAAAGAACATTACTGCAATTTGCTCTATCTGGGTCTGTAGGTGGATGCAGTGCAGACACTCCAGTTCCTGCAGAGTGCATTTGCCCACCTCCTCAATGGACTGAAACACTATGCGCACACCACCCCTGTGCTCTGATCCTGCTACTGGCTCCCTCTCTGTTTCAATTACCAATGCAAAGCATAGGTGCTGGAACTGAGGGTGCTGGGGGTGCTACCAGTGCTTGAAGTGGTTTCCATCCTATATAGGGTGCACAGCTCTCAGCACCCCCACTATACAAATTGTTCCAGCACCCCTGATGCAAAGGTTTGGTCTGATGTTCAGAGACATTAATGAGTCAGGAAGCATCCACATCAGTGAAACCACCACACTATATGATGACCATGCTACGTTACTCTTGGACAAGACATTTTAAAAAGACCAATACAAAGCATGAGAGCTTGAGATAAAGGCCTTGATCCTCCTGTCCAATAAACTGTGCTCAGTGCAGGATCTGAGGAGAGCAGGGCAAAGGGGGTTGTACAGTGTAACAATCTTGGGGTTCATTAAATAACAAACCAGTGAATGAAAAACTATATATATATATATATATATAGTTACTAGCTGTTTATATATATATAAGCTGTTTATATATATATACAGTTCACAATTATATATATATATATATATATATATATATATATATATATATATAAACAGCTAGTAACTATCTAATAACACATGCATTAAATTCTCAACCCATGTAGTACATTTCCATAAACCCAATGTGTCAACTATCTAGAAAGGAGCTGTTACCAGCACATCATTCTCACGTGAGTCTTTTCTGCTCACTTTCCTCAAATACTCTTTCTCCAGGCATGTTAGCAAATTTTGATGAGTCTTTCAGGGTGTTTAATTTCTCACTCTGATCATCTCAGTATCAGCCTTTCATTAGAGTCTGAGTTGTTCTCTTGTTCCTTGACAGTTTCTCCTTTGTGCATTTGTCATAAATATAAAGGGAAGGGTAAACCCCTTTAAAATCCCTCCTGGCCAGAGGAAAAATCCTCTCACCTGTAAAGGGTTAAGAAGCTAAAGGTAACCTCACTGGCACCTGACCAAAATGACCAATGAGGAGACAAGATACTTTCAAAAGCTGGGAGGAGGGAGAAAAACAAAGGGTCTGTGTCTGTCTGTGTGATGCTTTTGCCGGGGACAGAGCAGGAATGGAGTCTTAGAACTTAGTAACAGGTTTCAGAGTAACAGCCGTGTTAGTCTGTATTCGCAAAAAGAAAAGGAGTACTTGTGGCATCTTAGAGACTAACCAATTTATTTGAGCGTAAGCTTTCATGAGCTACAGCTCACTTCATCGGATGCATACTGTGGAAAATACAGAAGATGTTTTTATATACACAGACCGTGAAAAAATGGGTATTTATCACTACAAAAGGTTTTCTCTCCCACAACCCCACTCTCCTGCTGGTAATAGCTTATCTAAAGTGATCACTCTCCTTACAATGTGTATGATAATTGAGGTGGGCCAATTCCAGCACAAATCCAGGGTTTTACAAGAACGTCTGAGGAACGGGTGGGGGGGGCGGCTTAGGAAAAAACAAGGGGAAATAGGTTACCTTGCATAATGACTTAGCCACTCCCAGTCTCTATTCAAGCCTAAGTTAATTGTATCCAATTTGCAAATTAATTCCAATTCAGCAGTCTCTCGTTGGAGTCTGTTTTCAAAGTTTTTTTGTTGAAGGATAGACACTTTGAGATCAGAAATCAAGTGACCAGAGAGATTGAAGTGTTCTCCGACTGGTTTATGAATGTTATAATTCTTGACATCTGATTTGTGTCCATTTATTCTTTTACGTAGAGACTGTCCACTTTGACCAATGTACATGGCAGAGGGGCATTGCTGGCACATGATGGCATATATCACATTGGTAGATGTGCAGGTGAACGAGCCTCTGATAGTGTGTCTGATGTTATTAGGCCCTGTGATGGTTCCCCTGAATAGATATGTGGGCACAGCTGGCAACGGGCTTTGTTGCAAGGATAGGTTCCTGGGTTAGTGGTTCTGTTGTGTGGTATGTGGTTGCTGGTGAGTATTCGCTTAAGGTTGGGGGCTGTCTGTAGTCTCTAAGGTGCCACAAGTACTCCTTTTCTTTTTTAGAACTTAGTATGTAATCTAGCTAGGTATGTGTTAGATTATGATTTCTTTAAATGGCTGAGAAAATAACTGTGCTGAACAGAATGAATATTCCTGTCTGTGTGTCTTTTTTGTAACTTAAGGTTTGCCTAGAGCGATTCTCTATGTTTTGAATCTAATTACCTGTATTTACTATCCTGATTTTACAGAGGTGATTATTTTTTACTTCTATTAAAAGTCTTCTTGTAAGGAAACTGAATGCTTTTTCATTGTTCTAAGATCCAAGGGTTTGGGTCTGTGGTCACCTATGCAAATTGGTGAGGATTTTTACCAAACCTTCCCCAGGAAGTGGGGTGCAAGGGTTGGGAGGATTTTGGGGGGAAAGACGTTTCCAAACAATGGTTTCTCAGGAACCCAGATAAAGTTTGGTGGAAGTCCAAGGGCAAAGGGTAAAATAGTTTGAACCTTGGGGAAGTTTTAACCTAAGCTGGTAAAAGTAAGCTTAGGAGGTTTTCATGCAGGTCCCCACATTTGGGTACCCTAGAGTTCAGAGTGGGGAAGGAACTTTGACAGCATTGATGATAAAGGATCAGTCAGATGGGAAATGTCAGTGGCCACATCTACTGTCCATGTGTTGGAACTTTCTGAGCTTACTCGTAAATCCCTTAGATTATGTTGAAATGTGTCCCCCCAGTCTGTCTGGACTATATAAGACCTTGGATGCAGCTGTTCTTTAATGGTACCCCTTTGGCCCCAAGTATTATAGGTGCAATTCCTCAGGACCACTCTCTTGTCTGGGTTAAGAGATGGGAGATCACGGGCCTATTTGTCAAAATAATATTTCTGCTTCCATTTCTGATTTTCTTTCATCTTCCGTATGGTTGCATTGTTATGAGATTTCAGGAAGTTATCAGTAATCGGTAAATTAGATCTGATCCTGCTTCCCATTAATAGCTGAGCTGGAGAAAAGCCATTCTCCAGAGGTGTACTTCGGTAAACCAGTAACACTTTATACCAATCATCCCCACTGTCTAAAGTCTTTTTCATAAGGTTCTTTATTATCTATATATTATCCATATTTTCCACAAGGACATTTGATTGGGGGGTGTCACGGAGTCCCTGGGCAATGCTCTGGAACTGGTCCCTACGAAGCCAGTCAGGACCGTGGGGAAGTCTCCTCTCTGGGAGCAGCCTGTCTGCAGGGCAAAAAGCTCACACAGCTTCCACCTTCCTGGATCTGACCTCGGAGCATTCAGCATCCTCTGCTCCTCCGTGCACTTCCCAATTCCCAGTCAGATGTGACTCTCAGCCAGCCAGTAAAACAGAAATTTATTAGACAACAGAACATGGTCTAAAACAGAGCTTGTAGGTACAGAGAACAGGACCCCTCAGCCAGGTCCATTTTGAGGGGCAGTGAGCCAGACAACCACGTCTGCACTTCACTCCTCATCCCCAGCCAGCCCCAAAACTGACTCACCCTCCAGCCCCTCCTCCTCTGGGCTTTGTCCCTTTCCCAGGCCAGGAGGCCACCTGATTCCTTTGTTCTCCAACCCTTTAGCTATCACCTTGCAGGGGGGAAGGACCCAGGCCATCATTTGCCAGGAGACAGAGTTTTGGCCATTTATGTACCCTGGCCCTTTGCTCTGCAACAATTACACTCCCTTATCCCACCACCTAGAGACTTAAGAAATGCATAGGGGAAACTGAAGCACCCCTACAGTATTCAGAGGAAAATTACCCCCCACTTTGTCACAGGGGGTAATTTGTATTTAATGTTTTGTGATGAAAATCCCAATCTACATCAAATTATATAAAATCTACACTGGAAAATTGTAACCCATTATCGCTAAAGACTTTATCTGGAATTCCACATCTGGAGAAGATTCCCTTCATGTCGGCTATCACTGACTTACTATTAGTACTGTGCAGTGTTCAGATTTCTGGATACAGAGAATAATAATCTGTCACTATTAAATAAGCCTTTGATTGCCAGCTAAATAAATTAGTGCTTACCTTCTCATAAGGTCTTTGTGGAACTAGATGAAGTCTCAGTGGCTCTTCTTGTTGACCTGGCTTGTATTTCCAGCATGAAAAGCAGTTTCCTACCACATTAGAGATGGAGTGATTGATCCGCAGCCAATACAGCACCTCCATGCTCGTTGTTTGCACTTCTCAATTGCTAAATTACCCTCGTGGATCTTCTGTAGTATTTATTTTCAGAGACTCACTGGAATTACAACCTTACTGCCCCTGAAAATCACCCCATCTATCACAGTAACTTTGTCTGCAGTTCCAATAGTCTCTTATACGTGGACAGAAACTGTTTATTTCTTCAGGCCACCCTTTAATTATCACTTCTTTAAGAATTCCCAATGATTCATCTTTTTCCGTATCCTCTCTTATTTGATGCAGTTTTCTGTTAGCTATGGGAACTGATTTTACAATCAGATCTACATAAGCTTGCTTCTCTGTCTTTAAAATCTTCTCTGGTTTTGTGGAAGCCACAGCTCTGGAAAGTGCATCTGCAGTGAACATGAATTTACTGGGTGTGTAGGTCACAACCAAATAATACTTTTGCAGCTTTGTCATCATTCTTTGAATGCTTAAGGTACAGTCATTTAGCAGTTTGCTAAATAGCACAATCAGGGGCTTGTGGTCGATTTCAGCTTCCACTGTCTGTCCATAAATATACTGATTGAATCTCTCACAATATTCCTAAAAGCTCCTTTTCGATCTGTGCGTATCTGGTTTCCACCTCAGTCAGTGATTTTGATGCATATGCCATTGGTTGCCAACAATCCTTATGATTCTATAAAATCACTGCACCTAACCCAGACTGTGAAGCGACTGCTGAGATTTTAATGGACCTTCCTGGTACATAGAACTTCAACACTGGTTCTTGTCTTCCCATGATTCTTCCTGTTCTGCACCCTCATACCACTCATTTTTATTCTCTAGGAATTTTCTCAAAGCTGCTGCTTTTGTGAATAGATTAGGTATGAATTTTCCAGTATAATTAACCATTCCCAGGAACCATTGGGCACCTTTCTTTGAATGGGGACATGGCATCATTTCAATGGCTGAAATCTTCCTCTTATCAGGTTTTACACCTTTGTTGGAAAAGAAGTGTCCCCAATAAAAGTCAGTACTGTAACCCCAAAAACACATTTCTTACTATTTAGTTTGAGGTTTGCAGCTTTAATTGCATTCAGAACTTTCCAAAATCTATGATCATGCTCCTCTTTCATTGAACCCCAGATGATGATGTTATCCACAGAGATATCCATTAATATCCATTAATATGTTCATAGATCATATGTATGGTTTTGTGGTACACTTCTGGCACTGAAACTAAGCTGAAGGGTAAGCATAAGAATTTGTATCTTCCAAATGAGGTATTAAATGTGCATATTTTTGAGCTTTCTTTAGTTAATTTTAGCTGCCAAAAACCTGAGGATGCATCCATTTACTGAAATATTAAGCATTTGCAAATTGAGCCATAAAAAATCTCTTCTCTGGTTGATAGTTTGAATTGTTCTCTTTTTACAGCCTTGTTGAGGTCTCTGGGATCTAAGCATATGTGTAGCTGGCCATTACTTTTCTCCACGATGACTAAGGTGCTCACCCTTTCTACTGTCACCTAATTTTTTTGTATCACTTGCATCCTTGCAAGATCAGCCTTGAGTTTATCACACAGTGCAAATGGCACCTTTCCACATGAATGGATAACTGGAGGGATCTGCTTGTTTATCCAGATTGTATGTTCACGCCGCAAGCAACCCAACTCTTGAAACAAGTCATGACATTTCCAAAAGAGTGCCTCATAGCCAGGTTCAGTGAGAACACCCATTTCACCAGACTGAGTTTCTCACATGCAACCAGGCCTAAAATTGGTGTCACCTCTCTTGGCACTAAAATGAATGGAAGTCTTTACATGGTATTTTTATGGTTTGATGCTAACAGTGCATCTCTCCTTCACTTGTATATTTGTTCCAGAAAAAACAGTTACTTTTATTTGTGTTGGTCCCAGTTTTGGTCTTATTTTTAGTCTCTCATAATCTTGTTCAGACAGAATATTAGTCTGAGCTCATGTGTCCAGTTTCAGTGAAATAATTGTTCCATTCACTGTCATAGGCAGAATCCAGTCCCTCTCATCAGGCTTGCTAGATCCCAGTACATCAATGAAAAACTCCTCAACCAGATTGTCTTTAACTCAATATTCTTGACTTTTCTGCATTTGGGGTTCATTAAATAACAAACCAGTGAATGAGAAAGGGATCAAACTTTCATAAAACAAACTGGAGAGCATCTCTGATGAACTGCTGTTTCCAGCCCCTGTTTTCAGGACACATCTCCAAATTCCTATGTTCATAATACTGTCCCTTATGAGGGAGCATCTCTAAATTATAATCTTCTACAAATATATCTCTGCATACAACATCTTCACCCAAAATCTCTGAATTTGGCATTGGTCACTGGCAAATTCAGCCCGTACTGGACATTACAGCAGCACACATAGGATTATGAAAGTAAAGCAGTATTTCACACTAGTTACTGTGAAGACGATATGGTGATGGGTAGAGCATAAGAACCTGAACAGAACAGAACAGATCTAGCACAATTAAAGTGGGACAATGGATCAGCATCAGCACCAGAGGCAAAATATACAGAAGCTTTCACATTTCAATAAGAAAATGGTAGGGTGGAATACTTGACTAAAGCAATCCCGGTCTTCTGTGCAATTGCAAGAGGCATTTTATACATAAATATGCAAAGAATTTTGATTAATGGCTTGGAAGGTAACAACTTGAAATTTATCATCTGGCATCTTGGATAAATACAGTACTTAGTTACTTAGCTTAGTTGTTTTTTTTAAAGAGTTCCTTGCATAACAGAAGGCAGAAGGGACTGGCTTCTCATAGTTCTTCTGCATGGAGAGAGAGACATTTTTTTATCTAAGAGCATAAACAAACTGTCTACTTCATATTCAGATGCCCAGATATGAACTGATCTTTATATTTGTTTCATGAGAATTCCAGGTCTAAATATAAATTCATTATTGGGTGTATATGATTGTGGACTAGTTCAGAGTTCATGTCTGGATAAGCACCAAACCTTTATGCTAAAATACTCACACTTGGGACCCAGGGTCTATACACTGCTATGCATAATGCTTACCACCCATGAATAGTCCCACTGACTTCTATACCTCAGATTTCCATATCTACAAAACTGAGATAGTAACACCTATATGTGGGACAAGGGAGATATGTAGCTTAATGTATTAATGCTTGTAAACTGCTTTGCGATCCTCCAATGAAAGTTTCCATGGAAAGAACGAAGTAATAGTAATATTATTCTGAAGGAAGTAAAGTTACTTTTGCTGAAGTTCCCGATGTAACAGGATAACATTTTAATGAGATTAAGAACATATTTAAGATTGGCAAATTTATAAGATATCTTCAGAGGATACAAGCATGTAAAGCTGTTTGGCATAACTTTTGCAATTGCATTTGTAATAGTAATTGGATATTATGAGACTGTGAATAGCAGAGAAATGCAATTGGGAGTTCTGAGTTGTGAATTATATGGCATATTTTATTGCTTAGACCCGGAGAGTTGCTACTGTTACAGCATCCAAATGGGGCTTTCTTTGATTTATTTACATATGTACAGTATTTGACTGGTATTATGCTCACTTATTTATATTTATATCAGCTATTTGATCACATGGTGATGTGAAGAAACTGTTGCAATATTGTGATCTAACATTTTATATTTTCCTACTTGCAATAACTGTGACATACTAAAACATCTGTAATCATTTCTGTGTCAGACATGAGGATGCAGATGGAGATTCTAGGACCTGATAACAAAGTGATTTGCTAACAGGTGCTAAAGAAATTTACTTGTGTTCAGAGGCGTTCACAAAGGGGAGCAAGCAGGAGCACAGCCTCCCACCCCAATAATCAACAAGGGCACAGAACTCCTCTGGGCCCGGGAATGTGGTGGGGAGAATGAGCTCCTCCGGCCTCAGGGCCGTGCGGAGGGAAGTGGGAGGGAGGAGCAAGCTCCTCCGGTCCTGGGGCCATGGCAGGGATACAGAATGTGCCCCTCCAGACATAGTCAAATTTAAATTCCTGTGCATGCCCGTGTGTGTGTGCGCGTGTTGTTTCTTCATAAGAACCTGAGTTAGGCCTGATTTTGAATGAAACTGTAGTAATTTGAGATAATCAGCGCAGGCCAAAATGAATTTTTTCCATTATGGAAAACTGAAATGACAGTTCGCTTGCTGACCACCTAGAAGGCTGACAATTCCACTTCTATCTGCCTTCCAGTTCTCCCAAAGCTGATTTTTTTTTGGAAATTCTTTCTGATGAAAAATTTATGTTTTTGACATTTTGTCCCAATTAGGATAATTTTTTTTTTTCAGAAACATGAGAAAGTTCTATTCTCACCCAGTTCTAGAGATGACTTAATAGTCTTTTGGATCTTTTATTCTCTGCTATCCAGAGGAGGGGACAAGATGTCATCATTCAAGTTTTGGGTGGTTTTCTTTACAATTGTAAGATCTAGAAATGTAAGGCAATATTTTTATCTGTAGGTGCCTGAGACAGTGTACTCCCCCTTAATCTGTACTTAGGCACCTTATTAAGTGGCTTGACTTTCAGAAATACTGAGCACTTGCATCTCCCACTGACCTGAAATCATAAGGTGCACATCTTCAAAAGGGGTCACTCTTAATAGAACTCCTTTATAGAAGGAATATAACTGAAGTCCTGGTCAAGAATGATCCTATAGCATTATTCACAAAATTAGATGCTGTTAGCCCCATTTCTGGAAATGGAAATGCCACATTTTACACAAATAAACTCCCTCTGCAATTTCAGTTTGAGGAAATTAATTTTTATTTTATTGTTTTTGTAGGAAACCAATCCATTTCTTCTGGTGGGATCATTTCTATGTCCTGTTTAGTTTCTGCTCTCCAGACAGTCTGAGTCCTCAGAGTGGATTTCATGCTTGCTCTGCCTGGCCTAGATTTGAGCAGCAATAGTATTTGCTCCTGATCATAGAGTCGCATGTCCTGGTTCAGACTGTACTCAGTGCTAGTACTGGGGTATAGAATCATAGAAGATTAGGGTTGGAAGAGGCCTCATGAGGCAATCTAGTCCAACCCCAACTAAATCATCCCAGCCAGAGCTTTGTCAAGCTGGGGCTTGGATGAGGCTACTGCTTTGTCTCAGTTTTTCAGAGGTCTTTACTCTCAAACATGTGGAAGACACTGTTGCCCTGTACATTTTAACCTCAGATCCTTGAGCTGCCCCTTATAAAGCAAAATTGGCCAATTCTTATATTCTTCTTTTATGGCATGATGATAGCCTCTTGGACTTAATTATGGCGTCTTGTAGGATCCCCTTCCGCCCTGTTATTTTACATTCATACACTAGTGTCTTGATTATCTAGGCCTCTCTGTCTAAGACATGTCCGTAATTTCTTCCTGTTTTTATTCCTTGCCATTGACTCCTGATTATACAAACTCCCAATTGTCTGAACAAATATGATGTGACCCTGCTGTCTGGATAATCAAACATACTTCCTCCTCTAAATGGACCTTACTCACAATCCTACCTCCACTGTCATCAATGAATAGGTTCCTACTCACTGTAGATGGACCAGAATCTAAATTTCTTAGTTCTTCTATAATTGCCTTGCCAGAAATAATTTGCGTGGTGTGAACCCTTTCCTACTATGCTGAATTCAGGAGGCTCACAGTGGGTGTTGCATACTTCCCTATTATTTACAGATTCTCAATCAAAGTATCTGTCAATAAGAGTAGATCCAGACTGTCTTCCCCTCTAGTGGGTGTCTCCACATTTTGGATCATAAAGTTGTCTTTATTACTTTGGAACCTCTTTGATAATTCCTATTTCCCTGGATTTATTACTTAAATACTGAAGTAGTTAAAAATCCTCCTTGGACATAGTATTCCCTGTGGGTTCAATAATCCTGAGAGCTGGCCAAGGAATTTTTAATTTTCTCTCGAATTATCATTCTTCTCCTCATCATTTTGCCTTTATTGTCAGTTCCTTGTTTCCTGACTCAAAGGACTTAAGACCTATTCTCTTCATTGTGGATCTGTAGTGGTCTGACATTAGACATAGAGCCACTCTTCTTTCTGTTCTCCTATACATTCTGTATCTATTCGTTGTTACTAATTAATTAATATCATTGATTTTTTTTAGGTTCAGATCTTCATCATTACGATCAATGGAGCTATGCCAATTTATACCACTTTAGCATCTGCCCTGTATGTTGCAGTAACGATTAGAGGCCTGAGTGAGGACAGGAGCCCTACTGTTCTAGATAGTGTACGAACAGAAGGGTACAGTCCCTCTCCTATGCTGTCATTCTGGCTATAAAAATCATCCCAACAGGTTTTAGTTATACTAACTAGAGCACAATTGCCATGATTATAAGGCAGTTCTAATTTTCCTGGTTTCCTAGATTACTTGCATTTGCATACAGAGGCTTTATTATTGCTCTTCTTACTCTCCATCTTTTGTCTTCTTTGTGGTGGCTGATTTTTATTTCCGCTTCTACACTCTGAATATCTAAGAGTCTAACATCCCATTTATGATGCTAGGTACTTGGCAGATTTAGTGGACCATCAAATCAGCTGTATAAAACAACATTTCCATGGGGTGCTACGTTTAGAAATGTATAGTACACATAAAAGCAGCTAGTGCTCAGCTGAGAATATTACTGGGTTTAGAACCACACAGGCCGCTTTCGAACCCCATTAAATGTTATGATATGTACACAGAGATAGTGCAAGAGAAAACAGTATAAAATATTAGTTTACCCTTATCAGATTAATGTGTATTCATCTGAGCCACCTGAATTCAGCTTAGTGGGAAAGGGCTTCACACAATGCAAAAGGGCAAGGGCATTATTTGCAGCAATAAAAAAACAGTAGCTGGCCTTTATCAGCTGATTCAGGTTTGCAGGACTCAGTCTGTGCGGCTACAAAATTGCAGTGTAGATATTTAGGCTCATGCTGGAGCCCAGACTCTGAGACCCATGAGTCAGCAGAAATGGGCCAGCCGCGGGTGTTTTACTGCAGTGTAGACATACCTTCAGTGTATCCCCTGCTGGTGCTCAGGCAGTGAGGAGAAGAAAGAAGCAGCTCTTTACTCCATGACTTGTATATTTGCTGCAATGAAGAAACTTTACTGCTTGAGAGATGGGCTGAGAGGGCCCAGGGTCATAGCTTAAATAAGTTTACTGGTATTTGAAGTACTGATCAAACTAGCTGTGTATAGATGGGACTGGGGGATAGTTTTTGTTCCAGGAGCTCTAGAAAAGGCTGATGCAGAAAAGGTTATAGATCTGATTGTCCCCTTGCATCAGTGTAGAGAGTGCAAAGTGGGTTTGTGATTACATAAGGCATAAAGTAGTGGAGAATCACATCCATAGTTTTTTAAAGATCATGACAAAGAAAACTCAACAATGTTTGCATGTGAATGGGTGTTGGTATTCGGTAGGTGCAGAAAGGTTGCCCTATCTCCTCCAGAATCTCCAACAGAGCATCTGACATCTTTATAGCTCTCATGAGGTCCATAGAAAATACTCAATGTATCTGTCTCTAGTGTTCGTAGCCTGTTTTCCTATCTTTTCATTCTTTCCTAGGGTTGGACAATTGCTTCTTTTCAAGTGAGGCAGAATGGTCTAGTGGACTGCACCCAGGGCTGGAGCCAAGAACTGCTGAGGTCTAATCCTGCAACTGACACAGTGTGTGACTTTGAGGTAATCATATAAACTTTCAGTTGCCCCATCTATAAAATGAGACGAATACTTACCTGTCTCCCAGTGGTGCGGATTCATTAAATAATGTTTGCACAGAAAGCGCAGAAAAACAGAAAGCACTCTGTGAGTGCCAAGTACTAGTATCCTCTGAGGTATTTTTTCTCAGTGGCAGGTGCTAATATACTATATCATGGGTGACCAATATACTTGTGTATGGCATTAAATTATTTCTAAGCCAATCATTTGCAAAGGAAAGAGCTTTAAAGGGGCTGATTCTCCTCTTACACCAATTTTATGCTAGTATAACTGTCAGTTTCAGGGGAATCATCCCTAACTTTCAGCAGTGTAAATAAGATGGCATCATGTCCTGGGAAGCAGTGTCTTCAAGCCACTTTACAGTTGCTCTGTAGAGGGGCCATAGAACTGTGTGAGCTAACTTATGCCCTCCATAGGCCTATTGACATTAGTAAGTTTGTATGGGTGTAACTACGGGCACAATCGGACCCTAAATAGGTAATAGATCATTTATTCAACAAATAGCCTCTTTTTTCTGCTCATAAATATATCTGTGAACAGGTCAGAGATTAATATATTCATAGATTACAAGGCCAGAAGGGATCATTGTGATCTTCTAGTCTGACCTGTATATCACAGGCCATAGAACTTCCCCAAAATAATTCCTAGGGCATAGCTTTTAGAAAAATACCTATCTTGACTTAAAAATTGTCAGTGAAGGAGAATCCATCACAACCTTTGGTATTGTTCTAAATGTTAGTTACTCTAACTGTTAAAAATATCCACCTTATTTCCAGTCTGGATGTGCCTAGCATCAACTTCCAGCCATTGGACTGTGTTATACTTTTCTCTACGAGATTGAAGAGCCTATTACTAAATATTTTTCTCCATATAGCACTTATAGGTTGTAATTAAGTCACCCCTTAATAGTCTCTTTTTTAAGCTAAATAGATTGAGCTCTTTGAATCTATCACTATAAAGTATGTTTTCTAATCCTATAATCATTCTTGCAGTTCTTCTCAAACACTCTCCAGTTTGCCAATATCCTTCTGGAATTGTGGATGCCAGAACTGGACACAGTATTCGAGCAGTGATCACACCAGTGCCAAATACAGAGGTAATATAAATTCTCAGCTCCTATTCAAGTCCCTCGGTTATGCTTTCAAGGATTACATTAACCCTTTTGGTCACAGTGGCACACTGGGAGTAGATCTTCAGCTAATTAACCACCAACAACCCAAAATCCTTTTCAGTCCCTGTTTCCCAGGATAGACCTCCATCCTCTAAGCCCTGGTCTACACTAGGAATTGAGGTTGAATTTAGCAGCATTAAATCGATTTAACCCTGCTCCCATCCACACGACAAAGACCTTTTTATTTACTTAAAGGGCTCTTAAAATCAATTTCCTTACGCCACCCCCGACAAGGGGATTAGTGCTGAAATCGGCCTTGCCTGGTCGAATTTGGGGTACTGTGGACGCAGTTAGATGGTATTGGCTTCCAGGAGCTATCCCAGAGTGCTCCATTGTGACCGCTCTGGACAGCACTCTCAACTCAGATGCACTGGCCAGGTAGACAGGAAAAGGCCTACGAACTTTTGAATTTCATTTCCTGTTTGGCCAGCGTGGCAAGCTGCAGGTGAGTGCAGAGCTCATCAGCAGAGGTGACTATGATGGAGTCCCAGAATCAAAAAAGAGCTCCAGCATGGACCGAACGGGAGGTATGGGATCTGATCGCTGCATGGGGAGATGAATCCATGCTATCAGAACTCCGTTCCAATTTTCGAAATGCCAAAACATTTGTCCAAATCTCCCAGGGCATGAAGAACAGAGGCAATAACAGGGACCCGAAGCAGTGCCACATGAAACTTAAGGAGCTCAGGCAAGCCTACCAGAAAACCAGAGAGGCAAACGGCCGCTCCGGGTCAGAGCCCCAAACATGCCACTTCTATGATGAGCTGTATGCCATTTTAGGGGGTTCAGCCACCACTACCCTAACCATGTTGTTTGACTCCTTCAATGGAGATGGAGGTAACATGGAAGCAGGTTTTGGGGATGAGGAAGATGATGATGATGATGAAGTTGTAGATAGCTCACAGCAAGCAAGCGGAGAAACCAGTTTTCCCGACAGCCAGGAACTGTTTCTCACCCCAGACCTGGAGCCAGTACCCCCTGAACCCACTCAAGACTGCCTTCCAGACCCACCAGGCGGAGAAGGGACCTCTGGTGAATGTACCTTTTAAAATAGTATACATGGTTTAAAAGCAAGCATGTTTAATGATTAATTTGCCCTGGCAATCGCGGCTCTCCTGGATGTACTCCCAAAGCCTTTGCAAACGGTTTCGGGGGAGGGCAGCCTTATTCCATCCACCATGGTAGGACACTTTACCACTCCAGGCCAGTAGCACGTACTCGAGAATCATTGTAGAACAAAGCATTGCAGTGTATGTTTGCTGGCATTCAAACAACATCCGTTCTTTATCTCTCTGTGTTATCCTCAGGAGAGTGATATCATTCATGGTCACCTGGTTGAAATAGAGTGCTTTTCTTAAGGGGACATTCAGAGGTGCCCGTTCCTGCTGGGCTGTTTGCATGTAGCTGAACAGAAATGTTCCCTGCTGTTAGCCACAGGAGGGGGGAGGGGCTAGCCACGTGCTGGGGGAGGCAAAATGTGACCTTGGAATGAAAGCACATGTGCTATGTATGTAATGTTAACAGCAAGGTTTACCGTGAAAGAGTGTGCCCATTGTTCTATAAAATGTGTCTTTTTAAATACCACTGTCCCTTTTTTTTTCCTCCATCAGCTGCATGTGTTTCAAGGATCACAGGATCTTTTTCCCAGAGGCTAGCGAAGATTAGAAGGCGAAAAAAATGCACTTGCGATTAAATGTTCTCTGAGCTTATGCTGTCCTCCCACACCGACAGAGCACAGACGAATGCATGGAGGCAGACAATGTCAGAGAGCAGGAAAGCACAAAATGACCGGGAGGAGAGGTGGCAGGCTGAAGAGAGTAAGTGAAGGGCTGAAGAGAGGGCTGAAGCTGAAAGGTGGTGGCAGCGTGATGAGAGAAGGCAGGATTCAATGCTGAGGCTGCTGGAGGATCACACTAATATGCTCCAGCGAATGGCTGAGCTGGAGGAAAGGCAGCAGGAGCACAGACCGCTGCTACAGCCCCTGTGTAACCAACCACACTCCTTCCCAACTTCCATAGCATCCTCACCCAGATGCCCAAGAACATGGTGGGGGACCCTCCGGCCACCCAGCCACTCCACCCCAGAGGATTGCCCAAGCAACAGAAGGCTGGCATTCAATAAGTTTTAAACTTTTAAAGTTCTGTGTGGCCTTGTCCTTCCCTCCTCCACCACCCCTCCCAGGCTACCTTGGCAGTTATCCCCCTATTTGTGTGATGAATTAATAAAGAACGCATGAATGTGAAGCAACAATGACTTTATTGCCTCTGTAAGTGGTGATCGAAGGGAGGAGGGGAGGGTGGTTAGCTCACAGGGTAGTAGAGTGAACCAAGGGGACGGGGGGGGGTTCCATCAAGGAGAAACAAACAGAACTTTCACACCGTAGCCTGACCACTCATGAAACTGGTTTTCAAAGCTTCTCTGATGCGCACCGCGCCCTCCTGTGCTCTTCTAACCTCCCTGGTGTCTTGGCTGCGTGTAACCAGCAGCCAGGCAATTTGCCTCAACCTCCCACCCCACCATAAACTTCTCCCCCTTACTCTCACAGATATTGTGGAGAGCACAGCAAGCAGTAATATAGTGGGAATATTGGTTTAGCTGAGGTCTAACCGAGTCAGTAAACTGCGCCAGCGCACTTTTAAATGTCCAAATGCACATTCTATCACCATTAAGAAAAGGAGTCCTTGTGGCACCTTAGAGACTAACCAATTTATTTGAGCATGAGCTTTCGTGAGCTACAGCTCCCTTCATCAGATGCATACCGTGGAAACTGCAGCAGACTTTATATATACACAGAGAATATGAAACAATACCTCCTCCCACCCCACTGTCCTGCTGGTAATAGCTTATCTAAAGTGAGCATCAGGTTAGGCCATTTCCAGCACAAATCCAGGTTTTCTCACCCTCCACCCCCCCCACACACAAATTCACTCTCCTGCTGGTGATAGCCCATCCAAAGTGACAACTCTTTACACAATGTGCATGATAATGAAGTTAGGCCATTTCCTGGACAAATCCAGGTTCTCTCACTCCCTCACCCCACTCCAAAAACCCACCCCCATACACACACAGACTCACTCTCCTGCTGGTAATAGCTCATCCAAACTGACCACTCTCCAAGTTTAAAACCAAGTTAAACCAGAACATCTTGGGGGGGGGGGTAGGAAAAAACAAGAGGAAATAGGCTACCTTGCTCTTGTTTTTTCCTACCCCCCCCCCCAGATGTTCTGGTTTAACTTGGTTTTAAACTTGGAGAGTGGTCAGTTTGGATGAGCTATTACCAGCAGGAGAGTGAGTCTGTGTGTGTATGGGGGTGGGTTTTTGGGGGGGGGTGAGGGAGTGAGAGAACCTGGATTTGTGCAGGAAATGGCCTAACTTCATTATCATGCACATTGTGTAAAGAGTTGTCACTTTGGATGGGCTATCACCAGCAGGAGAGTGAATTTGTGTGTGGGGGGGTGGAGGGTGAGAAAACCTGGATTTGTGCTGGAAATGGCCTAACCTGATGCTCACTTTAGATAAGCTATTACCAGCAGGACAGTGGGGTGGGAGGAGGTATTGTTTCATATTCTCTGTGTATATATAAAGTCTGCTGCAGTTTCCACGGTATGCATCTGATGAAGTGAGCTGTAGCTCACGAAAGCTCATGCTCAAATAAATTGGTTAGTCTCTAAGGTGCCACAAGGACTCCTTTTCTTTTTGCGAATACAGACTAACACGGCTGTTACTCTGAAATCTATCACCATTCTGTACTTGCTCAGCCTGTAGTTGAACAGCTCCTGACTACTGTCCAGACTGCCTGTGTATGGCTTCATGAGCCATGGCATTAAGGGGTAGGCTGGGTCCCCAAGGATAACTATTGGCATTTCAACATCCCCAACAGTTATTTTCTGAAAAAAGAAAAGGAGTACGAGTGGCACCTTAGAGACTAACCAATTTATTTGAGCATAAGCTTTTGTGAGCTACAGCTCACTTCATTGGATGCATTCAGTGGAAAATATAGTGAGGAGATTTATATACACACAGAACATGAAAAAATGGGTGTTATCATACACACTGTAACCAGAGTGATCACTTAAGATAAGCTATTACCAGCAGGAGAGCTGGGGGGAGAAAACCTTTTGTAGTGATAATCAAGGTGGGCCATTTCCAGCAGTTAACAGGAACATCCAAGGAGCAGTGTGGGCGGGAATAAACATGGGGAAATAGTTTTACTTTGTGTAATGACACATCCACTCCCAATCTCTATTCAGACCTAAGTTAATTGTATCCAGTTTGCAAATTAATTCCAATTCAGCAGTCTCTTCTTGGACTCTGTTTTTGAAGTATTTTTGTTGTAATATTGCGACCTTTAGGTCTGCAATCGACTGACCAGAGAGATTGAAGTGTTCTCCAACTGGTTTATGAATGTTATAATTCTTGACATCTGATTTGTATCCATTTATTCTTTTACGTAGAGACTGTCCACTTTGACCAATGTACATGGCAGAGGGGCATTGCTGGCACATGATGGCATATATCACATTGGTAGATGTGCAGTGAACGAGCCTCTGATAGTGTGGCTGATGTGATTAGGCCCTATGATGGTGTCCCCTGAATAGATATGTGGGCACAGTTGGCAACGGGCTTTGTTGCAAGGATAGGTTCCTGGGTTAGTGGTTCTGTTGTGTGGTATGTGGTTGCTGGTGAGTATTCGCTTCAGGTTGGGGGGCTGTCTGTAAGCAAGGATTGGCCTGTCTCCCAAGATCTGTGAGAGTGATGGGCCGTCCTTCAGGATAGATTGTAGATCTTTGATGATGCGTTGGAGAGGTTTTAATTGGGGGCTGAAGGTGATGGCTAGTGGCATTCTGTTATTATCTTTGTTGGGCCTGTCCTGTAGTAGGTGACTTCTGGGTACTCTTCTGGCTCTGTCAATTTGTTTCTTCACTTCAGCAGGTGGGTATTGTAGTTGTGAGAATGCTTGATAGAGATCTTGTAGGTGTTTGTCTCTGTCTGAGGGGTTGGAGCAAATGTGGTTGTATCACAGAGCTTGGCTGTAGACGATGGATCGTGTGGTGTGGTCTGGGTGAAAGCTGGAGGCATGTAGGTCGGAATAGTGGTCAGTAGGTTTCCGGTACAGGGTGGTGTTTATGTGACCATCGCTTATTAGCGCTGTAGTGTCCAGGAAGTGGATCTCTTGTCCAGGCTGAGGTTGATGTTGGGACGGAAATTGTTGAAATCATGGTGGAATTCCTCAAGGGCTTCTTTTCCGTGGGTCCAGATGATGAAGATGTCATCAATGTAGCGCAAGTAGAGTAGGGACCTTAGGGGATGAGAGCTGAGGAAGCGTTTTTCTAAGTCAGCCATAAAAATGTTGGCATACTGTGGGGCCATGTGGATACCCATAGCAGTGTCGCTGATTTGAAGGTATACATTGTCCCCAAATGTGAAATAGTTGTGGGTGAGGACAAAGTCACAAAGTTCAGCCACCAGGTTTGCCATGACATTATCGGGGATACTGTTCCTGACAGCTTGTAGTCCATCTTTGTGTGGAATGTTGGTGTAGAGGGCTTCTACATCCATAGTGGCCAGGATGTTGTTTTCAGGAAGATCACCGATGGATTGTAGTTTCCTCAGCAAGTCAGTGGTGTCTACACAAAGTAAAACTATTTCCCCATGTTTATTTCCCCACACACACACCCGACTGTTCCTCGGATGTTCCTGTTAACTGCTGGAAATCGCCCACCTTGATTATCACTACAAAAGGTTTTTCCCCCCCCGCCTGCCTGCTGGTAACAGCTCATCTTAAGTGATCACTCTCTTTAGAGTGTATATGATAATACCCATTTTTTCATGTACTGTGTGTATATAAATCTCCTCACTGTATTTTCCACTGAATGCATCCGATGAAGTGAGCTGTAGCTCACAAAAGCTTATGCTCAAATAAATTGGTTAGTCTCTAAGGTGCCACAAGTACTCCTTTTCTTTTTTCGAATACAGACTAACAAGGCTGCTACTCTGAAACCGGTTATTTTCTGGTCTGGGAATAAAGCCCCTTCCTGCAGCTTTTGAAACAGACCAGAGTTCCTGAAGATGCAAGTGTCATGTACCCTTCCCGGCTATCCCACGTTGATGTTGGTGAAATGTCCCTTGTGATCCACCAGTGCTTGCAGCATCATTGAAAAGTACCCCTTTTAGTTTATGTACTGGCTGCCAAGGTGGTCCGGTCCCAAGATAGGGATATGCATTCCATCTATTGCCCCACCAAAGTTTGGGAATCCCATTGCAGCAAAGCCATCCACTATGACCTGCACATTTCCCATAGTCACTACCCTTGGTAGCAGCAGCTCAGTGATTGCACTGGCTACTTGGATCACAGCAGCCCCCACAGTAGATTTGCCCACTCCAAATTGATTCCCGACTGACCAATAGCTGTCAGGTGTTGCAAACTTCCACAGGGCTATTGCCACTCGCTTCTCAATTGTGAGGGCTGCTCTCATCTTGGTATTCTTGCACCTCAGGGCAGGGGAAAGCCACTCACAAAGTTCCATGAAAGTGCCCTTATGGATGCAAAAGTTTCGCAGCCACTGGGAATCGTCCCAGACCTGCAACACTATGTGGTCCCACCAATCTGTGCTTGTTTCCCAGGCCCAGAATCTGCATTCCACCGCATGAACTTTCCCCATTAGCACCATGATTCCCACATTGCCAGGGCCCGTGCTTTGAGAGAAGTCTGTGTCCATGTCCTCATCACTCTCGTCACCATGCTGATGTCGCCTACTCGCCTGGTTTCACTTTGCCAGGTTCTGGTGCTGCATATACTGCTGGATAATGTGCGTGGTGTTTAATGTGCTCCTAACTGCCAAAGTGATCTGAGCAGGCTCCATGCTTGCTGTGGTATGGCGTCTGCACAGAAAAAAGGTGTGGAACGATTGTCTGCCATTGCTCTGATGGTGGGAGGGGCGACTGACGACATGGCTTACAGGGTTGGGTTACAGGGACCTAAAATCAACAAAGGGGGTGGCTTTACATCAAGGAGAAACAAAAACAACTGTCAAACAGAATGGTCCCCTCAAGGATTGAACTCAAAACCGTGGGTTTAGCAGGCCAATGCTCAACCCACTGAGCTATCCCTCCCCCTGGTATTTCAGGAGGGACTGAATCTCCATTAAACTTTTCAAGGTGCCTGTGAGAGACCTCACTGAAACGATTGTCGGCCGTTGATGTCATCGAGGGAGGGAGGGGGGAGCAAATGAATATAAAACAAATCTGGTGTATTTCTTGTTTTGATCCACTCCATATCAATGCTTTTTTTGCCTCTGTCTTCACTAACAAGGTCAGCTCCCAGACTGCTGCGCTGGGCATCACAACATGGGGAATAGATGGCCAGCCCTCTGTGGAGAAAGAGGTGGTTAGGGACTATTTAGAAAAGCTGGACATGCACAAGTCCATGGGGCCGGACGAGTTGCATCCGACAGTGCTGAAGGAACTGGCGGCTGTGATTGCAGAGCCATTGGCCATTATCTTTGAAAACTCGTGGTGAACGGGGGAAGTCCCAGATGACTGGAAAAAGGCTAATGTAGTGCCAATCTTTTAAAAAGGGAAGAAGGAGGATCCTGGGAACTACAGGCCAGTCAGCCTCACTTCAGTCCCCGGAAAAATCATGGAGCAGGTCCTCAAAGAATCAATCCTGAAGCACTTACATGAGAGGAAAGTGATCAGGAACAGTCAGCATGGATTCACCAAGGGAAGGTCATGCCTGACTAATCTAATCACCTTCTATGATAAGATTACTGGTTCTGTGGATGTATTGTTTCTTGACTTTAGCAAAGCTTTTGACACGGTCTCCCACAGCATTCTTGTCAGCAAGTTAAAGAAGTATGGGCTGGATGAATGCACTATAAGGTGGGTAGAAAGTTGGCTAGATTGTCGGGCTCAACGGGTAGTGATCAATGGCTCCATGTCTAGTTGGCAGCCGGTGTCAAGTGGAGTGCCCCAGGGGTCGGTCCTGGGGCCGGTTTTGTTCAATATCTTCATAAATGATCTGGAGGATGGTGTGGATTGCACTCTCAGCAAATTTGTGGATGATACTAAACTGAGAGGAGTGATAGATACGCTGGAGGTCAGGGATAGGATACAGAGGGACCTAGACAAATTGGAGGATTGGGCCAAAAGAAATCTGATGACGTTCAATAAGGATAAGTGCAGGGTCCTGCACTTAGAACGGAAGAACCCAATGCACAGCTACAGACTAGGGACCGAATAGCTAGGCAGCAGTTCTGCGGAAAAGGACCTAGGGGTGACAGTGGATAAGAAGCTGGATATGAGTCAGCAGTGTGCCCTTGTTGCCAAGAAGGCCAATGGCATTTTGGGATGTATAAGTAGGGGCATAGCGAGCAGATCGAGGGACGTGATCGTCCCCCTCTATTCGACATTGGTGAGGCCTCATCTGGAGTACTGTGTCCAGTTTTGGGCCCCACACTACAAGAAGGATGTGGATAAATTGGAAAGAGTCCAGCGAAGGGCAACAAAAATTATTAGGGCTCTGGAACACATGACTTATGAGGAGAGGCTGAGGGAACTGGGATTGTTTAGTCTGCAGAAGAGAAGAATGAGGGGGTATTTGATAGCTGCTTTCAACTACCTGAGAGGTGGTTCCAGAGAGGATGGTTCTAGACTATTCTCAGTGGTTGAAGAGGACAGGACAAGGGGTAATGGTCTCAAGTTGCAGTGGGGGAGGTTTAGGTTGGATATTAGGAAAAACTTTTTCACTAAGAGGGTGGTGAAACACTGGAATGCATTGCCTAGGGAGGTGGTGGAATCTCCTTCCTTAGAAGTTTTTAAGGTCAGGCTTGACAAAGCCCTGGCTGGGATGATTTAATTGGGGATTGGTCCTGCTTTTGAGCAGGGGGTTGGACTAGATGACCTCCTGAGGTCCCTTCCAACCCTGATATTCTATGATTCTATCTTTTACATCTTTGGCTGGCAGCAGGCAGTACAGTAGGACTGCAAGCGATCCTCATCTCCTGTCTGCTCGGCAGAAGATGGTGCAATAGGACTGCCAGCAGGACTAAAGAGAATGACCTGGTCGAGTCACTCCTAATTTAGTTCCTGGGCCCATGTCTGCCCAGGTGCTCCTGACTGACCTTACCGAGGCAGCCAGGAGCACCTTGGACATGATGATGATGGTTATCAGGCCTATTGCACCATCTGCTGCCACAAGGCAATGGGTTGCTGCTGCTGTGTAGCAATGCAGTACCACATCTGCCAGCACCCACGAGACATACGGTGACAGTGAGCTGAGCGGGCTCCATGCTTGCCGTGGTATGGCGTCTGCACAGGTAACTCAGGAAAAAAGGCGCAAAACAATTGTCTGCTGTTGCTTTCACGGAGGGAAGGAGGAAGGCAGGGCCTGACGACATGTACCCAGAACCACCTGCAACAATGTTTTTTGCCCCATCAGGCATTGGGATCTCAACCCAGAATTCCAATGGGCAGCAGATACTGCGGGAACTGTGGAATAGCTACCCACAGTGCAGCACTCTGGAAGTCGATGCGAGCCTCGGTACTGTGGAAGCACTCTGCCGAGTTAATGCACTTAATGCACTTAGAGCATTTTGTGTGGGGACACACACAATTGACTGTATAAAAACGATTTCTAAAAAAACGACTTCTATAAATTGTACCTAATTTCGTAGTGTAGACATACCCTAAGTATGGTCTACATTCTTTGTTCCTCCATATATACATTTACATTTAGCCATATTAAAATGCATATTGTTTGCTGGTGCCCAGCTTACCAAGTGATCCAGATCACTCTGTAACAGTGATTTGAGCTCTTCATGATTTACCACTCCCCCAGTTTGTGTCATCTGCAAACTTTATCAGTGATGATTTCATGTTTTCTTCCAGGTTATTAATAAAAATGTTAAATAGCACAGTGCCAAGAACCAAACCCTATGGGACACCGCTAGACACATGCCCGTTCAATGATGATTCCCTGTATACAATTAGATTTTGAGACCTATCAGTTTGTCAGCTTTTAATCCATTTAAGGTGAATCATGTTAATTTTATATTGTTCTAGTTTTTTAATCAAAATGTCATACTGTACCAAGTCAAATGCCTTACAGAAGTCTACGTATATTACATCAACAAAAATTACCTTTATCAACAAAACTTGTAATCCATGCATCTGTTCACTGTTCATTAATTTTAGAGGAAGCCTTTGTTAGAAAGATATCCATATGCACTGTCCACGACAAGAGTTTTGCTATTCAAACACCAGTTGGGCACGTAAATCAAAAATATTGTTTCTGCTCCTTGAACTGAGGTTATAAACAGGGTGCCCAAAGAAATTGTGACTTTGATTAGCTCAGGGAGAGGGCAGGCTGGGAAAAACAGTAACTTGGAGACAGAGGCAGAGAGAAATCAGGAGATTATGAGGTCCAAGGGAATTTAAATCTCTTTTCCTGTCCTCTTTTGTACAGGAAAAAGCATTGCATTTGCCTGTCTGAAAATGGCTGGATTCCCCCAAAACAGAGGGAGAGACAAAGACACGATATTTATTGGCTAACAATGCTCTATCATGGCATTAGCTAGGATAGGTATCGTAGTACCATCAGTAACCTTTTCTAGTGCTGGCACTTAATAGCTTTTTCCCGGTATTGATTGTTGCCTTCCCCACTTCTCCCTGTGACTCCATTGCATTGGTTCCACCTTTCTCTGATGACTGGGAGATGACCCATCCAAGCCCAACACAGCACATGCCTCTGGATTCCACCTTCCTAGCTGTTATCACAGGGAAACTGTTCTATGGAGTTCATTCCCCACGTCAGTGTCTGGCCACATATACAGGCAGATAGCTGGATGTCGAACTTCATCTTTGACTGTGACCTTCTGCCAAGTTAGATACTCGCCTATGGTGGTGCCACACGGCCTCCTGTTTCTTTGACCTCTTCTGTACAATCTTCTTTCCCTCCTTCTGTTTCCACTTTTAGAGCCACATAGGGTTTTAGGAATGGCCATGGAAGCACTTCTAGTGTATGTATTCGCAGGAGTGTTTTTGTTTGCTGAGTAGCCACATTGCTTCTGCTTTCTGCAAGCATCCTTGCACATAAAACCTCTCCCCAATGTCCAAGAGCAAGTGAATAAAAGGAGCTGCTAATAACAGAACACTATTAACAGGTTTCATTCACAAGGATGCTCCCATTCATGGTTTTGTGTTATTTAGCCATTTCTAAAAGCTCATATGTAGTTCCAAACACTAAAGGCAATATAAATTGCATCAATTGGGCGGAAGGGCTGAACATCAGTGTGAGCTTCACAATATTGGAATTAGGAAGCGATTTGGCACAGCATATAGCTGAATATTGCAGTTTTTATTGGGTTTACAGTAGCAATATAACTTGCTTCTGGAACCTTGAGGGTGTGGGTTGGATGTCAGAAGGAACTGGCCAAATCTCCTGACTTTTGTCAGTCAGTACTAAATGCTCTTGTTTGTGTCTTTTCCAGAGTCTTTTGATGCAAGCATATTTCTTCTTATCACAGAGCCACGTTCTCCTTCTCCTGACTGGCAGTCTTGTAAAATTGCTTTGCTCCCCCTTTGTTTGAGGTCTATTGTATACTAAAAAAACATAAAGAGACCTTTCAAAATCACTAATGAGTGTGTATCGTAGCAGGCAGTAAATCTACATCATGTATCCAGATAGGGATCTGTCCTTACAGGGATATTAGGAAAGGCTTCGTTTTTCTCCCGAGTGTCTCTGCCCCAGCTGGAAAGGAAGGCTTGAAAAATAAACTTTATGATAGCAACTAATATTACAAATTGTAACACCATGGAATAAATCACAGAAGCCATGAAACACAACCTACCCTGTTTTCAGCCAAATGATTTATTCATGAATGTTTGTAATTCAAATGGATTGTCCATGAATATTCATGGATTACTCCTGTGAAACTGGATATTGTAAGGAAATCTAGGCTAATTACAACCTACAGGCTCTCGGCTGGCATTAACACAATGGCAGTGGGAACATTTTGGAAGTTGGAAATTCTTATTGGAGTTCCAGCTGCAACTATTTCATGCGGCTGAATGTATACATAGGTCAACAAAGCAAATATGTAGTAGTGCTTGGATGTGGGCTGCTGGCATCTTTCCAGCATATTTGCAGACTGTGCATCATTAAACCAGGAATGTTACATAACTTATGGGGACATGAATAATACACAGTCATGCATAGCCAGCCCTGCACACAAGTAAGTCAAATGGCTCTTGGGACTATGTGCCATTAGAGGCAATAGATCAATTTTTGCTCACAGTTACAGTGGTGCACCTCCATTAACTTCAAGTGAGTTACTCTGGTGTAAATGAGATCTTAGGCTGGCCCTGTTATGTAGATTCACAAATCACAAGCTGACTTGATTTCCCCTCCAGTAACAGCACTGCAGTACTTTCAGAGGCAGCTTACAAGGCAATTTTCTATCTGTTCCCTGTAGAATACAGCAGTAAATAGACCCTTTCCTCTTTCCTTTCCCCCAAAAGTGAGCTTCTGTGTGGAATTATTCCTAAGAATGCATAGACTAGAGATGGCTGAGGAAAAGCTGTGTCATATGTGTGATATTGCTGACAAACAAGAGAGTTGTGCTAAGCAAGATGTAATATCCAGGTTTTTGCTAATTTAGTGAATGGCGAACCCAGTGAGTTTCTTAGGGAGCTAATAGATTTTAAGGCCAAAATTTACCACTATGTTAATCTAGTTTGACCTTCTCCTTAACACAGGCCTCACCAAATAATTACTGCATCAAGCCCATAACTTCTGTTTGAGCTAGTGCATATATTTTAGAAAGATATTCAAACTTAAGGACTTCAAATGGAGAATCCACAACATCCTTAGGCAAGTTGTTCCAACAGTTAATTAACTTCATATTTAAAAATGTGCACCTTATTTCTCCTCTGAATTTGTCTGGCTCCAGCTTGGTTAAAATTTTCTGTTGAAAAAGGGGACAATTTTTTCAGCCTGAATGCTCCATTAAATGCAAGTTACAGGATGCTATGGAGTCCTGGTTAGCGTGGACAATGAAAGACAATTGGCCTGAAAATTCAGATTGCTTGTGTCTCTAAAACCATCAAGAAATAACTTAGCAAAGTATCCAATTAGTGTCCAATGGCAGCGTGTCCATTTTCTCTGATTGTGCCAGTGCCATTGTTAAAATATCTTTCGAATAATATCTAACTCACAGGGTATAAAATGATATCACAAAATACACATTCTGCATGAACCCTCCTCACTCCAGTATTTGTAAGCTAAAATATGAGAATTCATTATGGTACATCATGATTAATGAGAATTAACTTGAATTTATGAAATGATAATTATATATGTCATAAATAATAATGAATTAGCATTTTCCCACCCATATGCATATGATCTGTTTCTGATGTGTTTAAATTAGTCATGTCAAGGATTCTTTTTATTTTTTTCCCCGCACAGATTAGTCTTGACATGAACATTTATCTAACCGTAAGCATTAATATTTCCTTTTCAGTGGAGCAGGGAGAAGGAGCAGGGTTTTTTGTTTTTTTGTTTTCTTTTTGGGAGGGAACAAGTTATTTTGTTTTTCTTTTCTTAACTAAGCATCAATCTCTGAGAACCAATGAAAAGATGAGTCCACAGGTTTTTAAATGGAGGTATTTAAGGGCCTATGGCACTACACTGGTTTACACCAGATGAGGATCTGGCCTTTGGTTAATGGATTTTCTGTACTCAGAGTTTCCCTGTCTGAGATTTTCTCTGTGTTGATGATTTGTGTGTTCAGTACTTTCCTTGTGTTCATAGGGGACTTTTTCAGTTAGTTTTCTTCTTGTGTAAATAGCATTTGTCTGCTGACTTTGAACAGCTCACATATCATGGAAGTTTAGATCAGGGTTTTTGTTTGGCCTCGTGGTGGGGTGTACAAACCCCACACAGGACAGAAGAGGGGTAAGGAGCTGTTCTGGGCCCATGCGGCCCTGCTCCACTGCATCTTCAAAGTTGCCCAGGCTGGAGAAATACCGTAAAAAAGGAAGCAGAGTAGCTCAGTGGCAGGTGGAGGTGAACTGACCTGTGCTCTGAGCTCCTGAGAAGGAGCACCACAGAAACACTAGCTGCTTGAGGCCTGGCAATAGTGGCCTGACCAAGCCTGCAAAGGAGGGACCTGTGACTTTGCGAGGGTACAGATTGTATCTTTGTGGTTTAGTTATTTATTTGTACCCTGTGAGAAGAGATGGGACTGGTAGAAAGTGATACAGGGAGGCAGCCAAGTAGCACCCCCGTGTGCAGGACTGCGCTCCTTACCATTGGGCCCTGGATTGGAGTCCAGTGGAGACGGTGGGCCCAGGCTCCCCCTACCAAACCCTAAGGAAGGAAAATGATGGAATCTATCCCTCAGCTGGGAACCTAGTTGGAGGAAGACTCTGTAGGTACAAGGGTACAGATGACAAGGCCCCCACCGTGAGTGAAGCCCTGAGGGAAGCCCTGAATTCCTTGTTGAATTCTGAAGACTTCCCCATTATTGGACTCTGTGTATACACACCAAAAGGGGTGGACCTGAAAGTCTGACCTCACTATATGGCAGAGTCACTGAAAAGACAGACCACCACAGGGCAGAGTTGTAGTAAGAAAGGAGAATGCCTAGGAGAAAGACAACCTGCAACAACCCTGACTAACTGCTAGGCAGCATGGTCAGTGAGTGTCCCCCATCACAGGCCTGTTTTAATTAGAGGGGTTGTTTGCAAGATTCACATCAGCATGAACACACTCAAAGTACAGGGTCAATCTGAGCTGAAGTTTTGGTTTGGGCCCACTGATTCTCAGTAACTCCAAAGAAGCAGCCCATAAGCACTATTTAAGACATTAACAATAAAAATAATTTCCAAATACCATGGTAAATAGACAGATGCCCATGTATTTTAACTTATCCTTTGGAATGGCAGTTGTGAATCCATATACTTGATACACAGCTGTCAATTGTGTGCAATTAGCAATGAATCAAAAATTGACTTCCAAAGGGTGAAGTTAAAATGCAATAGCAATTGGGACTGGACAGGTTGCAGCTCAAAGAAGAGTTTGCCCATCTGCCTTGAGACCATTTTCTGAAGTGCATTGAACATTCTCCCCTGCAGCATACATCCTTTGTGCTAATGAATACCTAGACCTGTAAACTCAAAAAGCAGTAATTTATTTTTTATGTTAAACAATGATCATTTCATAAAAATCCAGGTGATTTCATATTTATAATCATGTAGCATGTTGTAGAAGGTGTCAAATTTCACCTCATTTATGAAAACTGAACACTTGGCTAACAAAATCAGGAGAAAGATCCGTATTTATAAACTTCAAGTAGTGACATTCTATTTTTACGTTGTCAGTGTCAGTCATTATCAGAATGTCACCTACAAGAATGATTTACCACCAAAATAGCTGTTACTCTGTTTCACGCTTAGAATGAAAGTAGACAGATTTAATATGAAAGCTTGGAGAGAGACTACATAAAGTTTACAGACCACCTTTTATTGCACTGAGTGTCTTACTATATGAGTCATTCCATTGACTGTTCAATGTCACTACTCACAGAGTAAGGCACTGCTCAGTCTGAAGAAGGGTAGCAAAATTGGGCTGTAAAAGATCGTAAGAGTTACTTTGCTGGATTATGCCTCTTTGAAAACCAATTAAGGCTATTACTATGCCATATTTAATTCAAAAGTTCAAAATGGAAGCTATTGCAAGATGTTTTATTGTGTTTCTCATTTCATTAATCTTTCTCTATAACCTGTTTTATTGGATGTGAATTGCAGAAGCACAGCTCCACATTCACATTGTTCAAAGAGCAGTATGAGGGCTCAGGCAACATATGGCAATAGCTAATGGTTATGAATAAACCATGAATCGTCAAAATTATTAATAACTGATAAAGACCGAAAAAAGCCTTTAGCTGAACAAAATGAAAGAATGAGAGCATGCAATATACCTTGGAGAAATGTGCCCTCACTTAAGAAGTGAACATTCCCAGGGCCTGGAGCCCTGGATTTAGCAGGCGACTGTGTGGAGCCAGCTATCAAAATGGCTTTAGCAGTAGTGACTTCAACAGAGTGTATAGTCTCATAGAATCGAATGGCAGAGGTGGTGATAGACCGGCAGAGACTAGATTGCTTAGGGGATTGGTAATGCGATCATCATGGTATCATTTACCACTTTTATTGAAACATTCATCAGATGATCTCAGAGGGCTTTTTCATAGATTTTTAGATTTTTAAGGCCAGAAGGGATATTAGATCATCTAGTCTGACCTCCCACATAACACGGGACATAGAATTTCATCCAAACCCTACACTGAGCCTCAAAACGTGGCTGCTTTACAAACACTAAGGCCCAGATCCTCAAAGGTATTTAGGTTGCTAATTCCCATTGGCACCTAAAAAGCTTTGACCATCTGGGTCTAATGGCCTGATTCTGTAACTCTTATGCCTGCCAAGAAGCACGTTCACACACAAATACTCCCATTGTTTTCAATAGGAGTTCTGACATCTGTAAATATCATAAGGCATCAGGGTTGCAGAACTGTATCCATTAAAGATTTAGGACTTAGTTGTGTGTCCAAGACACAGTCCTGGGCAAAGGTGTAACCACTGGAAGGCCTGGTTGGGACATATTCCCCCCAATCATTTTCCTCTTTGTTGATGCTCCCAACCACCTCCCCAATCTTCCCACTTTTGTTTGAGGAGTTACACATTAAAGGCTTCCATTCCTTCCCCAGGAAGAAAGGTGACCCTTAGACTGCTTCTTCTCTCCACCTAATGGAGTAAACCTTTCTATTCCCCTGCCCTACTTTCTGGGTTGCAGACCACAGGAAAACCTGAAGGGGGAGAAGGAAGTACAAATATTGTAGTATTACCTTAGATGGAAACAGAGCCTTGGAGGCTTTCATTTGGATAGTGCCAGTTGAAATCCAGCCCTATGCAGCAGTCACTAACTGCCATCTGATGGCACTTTGCTGAGCTATGAGAAATTAGTGTATGCAAACCTTGTGTGCCAGCAGCACGCATAAGCACATGGTGCTGTTTGAATGGTGCTCATCTATTGCAAAAATGTGTCTTCTGGAAGCTGCCATACCATGGGAAACAAACACAAACCACCCTGTTTTCTGCTTTTACCAGACATATTGCAATCCATCATGGACAATCAATACTTCCATTATCTCACGTTTTTCTAAATTCCCTCTTTTCAACTCACAGAAACACTTCTAATGCAGTATCCCTAACTGTAGCTGATCAGGAAAATATTAGCTTGTGGAGTATTATTCCTATCCAAAATTGTCAGGGGATCAGTTTGAGCAGAAACCCTGTGAGGAAGTAACTACGGTGTTAGTCGGCTTGATTCAGCAACACCAAGATTATTAGACAATAACATTCCCACATTTTGAAAGCTGGATATAGTAGCCAACCATTAGAAAGCCTATAACCTTATGCAGCACATATTAGATGCAAATACACATCCCCAGGCATACTAATCTGGCAACACCACAGATCATTGGCCTGTATGTTATCTCATCATAGTTCAAATAGTTAATATGATTTTGTTTTAATACAGGTGAACAAAACATTCAAAGTCTGGGTTCTATTCAGATAAATACCCCAAATTTGGGATACTTAAATGATCATTATCCACATTATTTGAACCTCTTAAATTTGTAAAATTTGGTAGAAAACTTATGAGAACAGGCATTTTGGGATGTATAAGTAGGGGCATTGCCAGCAGATCGAGGGACGTGATCGTTCCCCTCTATTCGACACTGGTGAGGCCTCATCTGGAGTACTGTGTCCAGTTTTGGGCCCCACACTACAAGAAGGATGTGGAAAAATTGGAAAGAGTCCAGCGGAGGGCAACAAAAATTATTAGGGGACTGGAACACATGACTTATGAGGAGAGGCTGAGGGAACTGGGGATGTTTAGTCTACGGAAGAGAAGAATGAGGGGGGATTTGATCGCTGCTTTCAATTATCTGAAAGGGGGTTCCAAAGAGGATGGCTCTAGACTGTTCTCAGTGGTAGCAGATGACAGAACAAGGAGTAATGGCCTCAAGTTGCAGTGGGGGCGGTTTAGGTTGGATATTAGGAAAAACTTTTTCACTAGGAGGGTGGTGAAACACTGGAATGCGTTACCTAGGGAGGTGGTGGAATCTCCTTCCTTAGATATTTTTAAGGTCAGGCTTGACAAAGCCCTGGCTGGGATGATTTAGTTGGGGATCGGTCCTGCTTTGAGCAGGGGGTTGGACTAGATGACCTCCCAACCCTGATATTCTATGATTCTATGATTTCTTGTGAGAATTCTGCTGGCTTCCGTCTTAAGTCAGGCCAGGAATACTGATGCACATAGAGCCTTTATTGTGGAATTTCAGCACTTCCAGCTTGGAATCTGGAAGCCCAAAGAAATGTCTCTAATTTGGGGATGTGAAATTAACAGGTTACATGTAACTACATTTTGTAACAAGACATGATCTCTCAGATAAACCTGCTCAGTTTTGGGTCAGGTCATTTGTCCTATGGTAACTGCAAATTCATTTTTTTACAACTAGTACTCACAAGCAATGAACTTGTGATTGTGGGACATGGAATTCTTTAAAGCAAACACAAAGTACAGGGATAATTGAACTGCCCTATCTCATGCAGGCCGTGTGAAGATAAATACACTGAAGATGGTGAGATGTTTAGATTCTACATTGATAGGATGCATATAAGTAATGTGGAAGGATTGGAAGGATAAAAACATTGTACATCAGTGTGAAGTAGTATATAATTAACAATTCTAAAAGTTTTCCAATATATTATTGGATGAATTTTTAATGGTGGTTCACTTTATTCTTAAAAATCTGTCTCATGCATTTTAAAGCCAGAAGTGATCATCTAGTCTCACCTCCTGCACATCACAGGCCATAGCACCTCACTCATCCACTCCTGCAATAAACCTCTAACATCTGGCTGAGTTACTGAAATCCTCAAATCTTGTTTTAAGGATTTCAAGTTACAGAGAATCCACCATTTACTCAGTTCAAACCAGCAAGTGACCCACGCAGAGGAAGGTTGTAGAACTCCTTGAATACCTAGTTGTCTGAGCTTCATGATTATATAAATATATGGACACAGGAACCTAAAACACTTGCAGTGCTTGACAGCCACTCAAGGATGGATCCTGTTAATTAAAGGAAACAAAAACCAAACATACTGTCAAGCTGTCTTGGTTTCAAGGAATATGTATGTGTGAATTGTGGCATAGAATTTATGAACAATTCATGAACAAATGAGGTGATTTATCTCATGTGCTTAATAAGACAAATCATTTGAGGATGGTTACAGAGCATGAAACTTATACCTTATTTTAGGAACATTTAAAGGGATAGATTACCCCTGGGTAACTAACTCATTCTTCCAACAAGTTGATGTGGGAATCTGAGTGGCATTTCAGGACATGCTAATTTCCTAGGGAAAAATTGGTATTGGATGTAATACTTCCTGAGATTATCTAAAGTACATGGACTATGCTGCCACTTACTGAGCAGCCGACACGTAGAGATGGGCAAAAAGGAAATGGTAGAGTGGCTTTAGCCTGTAGAAAGAACTTCACTGTTTGGATTTTTCTTTTTGAAACCAAACTGAATGATGGTTCTGATCCACATTCCATGTTGTTTAAATACCCCTCTGTTGAAATTATTAATAATATTTGAAATTGTTAATATTAATATGGGAAACTACCAAAGACTAATTTAACTATAAATTCCTTTATTAAATCCAAAGGCCAAATGGTACTTATACAATTGCTCTAAATATGCTTAAGAAGCCTAAATAATAAGCAATTTATTAAATCAAAACAGTAAGAAAATATAAGCATTTGATCAAGATACTTACAAATTGTCTAAACCCAGGGGCGCCTAGGCCCAATATTGTCAGACTGGTATTAGCAATGAACCTTTTAAGAATTTACTTTCTATTACCCTTTAACAAATAAGTGTGGTGTCATTGTCAATTACTGACTTCAGCTAAAAAAAATCTGAGGCAGCTCCCCCTTATTTCCAGTCTTAATCCACATAAAAGTTACAACCTTTCTTCCCAAGGTCTTTCCTCCCCTCCTTCTTGCTGCCCAGTGATTTTTCCATTGCACCTGGGTTGATGTAGCCTTTGACATTGGTGTGTGGATTGGGAAGGGCAATGCTGTCTCATTGTAAGACAGATTCTTTTTGTCTTATTTAAAAACATCTGCAGTCACCCCTATTGGTCTGAGGCCTTCATTTTAGAAACTTCCTCTTAAGTCATTAGTTATTTGTTGAACCAGCCTTCCTCCCTACATTTCTTCTGGCCTTATAATTTATTATTTTCAAAGCCTTCCTTTTACTTGCTCATCAGGGCCTTTCTTTACAACACATATATTTTCTTAACCAAATCTAAGATAACCCAAATTCTTTAATTCATATTTATCCTACACCCTAACTTTAGGACGGAGGGGAATTAACATCCACCTTCCATTTTACTTGACACCTTCCCCTACAGTTCTCAGGGGTAAAGGTTCAGCTAGGTAGTTCTGATTTTGGAGGAGCTCCACCCAAATGCCAGCAAACTGCAAGCTGTGGGGATAGCTAAGCAACCCAAATGATCTGTAATTACGGTACACTGCAGGTGACATATTGTTTATGCTTCTCATAGCATCACTCATGTGAAAAACTTCCATATGTGAAGGGGACAAAAAATCAGAGATAAGAGGAGAGAGCTGGACAAAACATCACTTTGCAAAATACTTATGGCAAAGGTGTAACATAGCCAAACATTCCTGAAATTAACCAAAAATTCTGCAGTGTAAGATTTCTCATTTTCTCTGAATCTAGCAAAACTGGTACTAATTTGTGAATGCTGAAGTTATTTTGTCAATTGTATGGTAGCAAACTTCAAACTTCTATGATTTTTTTTATGTTTCTAGTTCATTTATATCAGAGATACTTTCACACTGCAGGTTCCCAGCACACATACCCAACCTCACATAGAGACTATTTTTATACCACAGTTCTTATAGTGCATAAGTTTTCCTCTTTGACTTCTCACTCATCTTAGTAATTGTTATGTTCACAGCATACAAACAGAGAACTTAGACAAATCTTAAAATACTCTTGCTTGAGTGTTGCAATGTAACACAGCTTTATTTCTTAACATTCAGAATGATAACACACAAGAACACCAAAATAGAGAGAGAGACAAAGCAGGCTGCTCCCAAACACAGAGAGGCACAATTCACCCCATCTTACTCTAGTCGGGCTCTCTGCAGAAATGACTCTGATCACACACTTCCCTGCAATCAGGAACAAGAAACCCCTTAGAAGTTCAAACAACAAGGAGTCCTTGTGGCACCTTAGAGACTAACAAATTTATTTGGGCATAAGCTTTTGTGGGCTAGAACCTACTTCATCAGATGCATGGAGTGGCAAATACAGGAGCAGGTATAAATACATGAAAAGATGTGAGCTGCCTTACCAAGTGTGAGGTCAGTCTAATGAGACAATTCAAGTGACAGCAGAGTACCAAGGGAGGAAAAATAACTTTTGAAGTGGTAATGAGAGTGGCCCATTTCAGACAGTTGACAAGAAGGTGTGAGTAACAGTAGCGGGAAATTAGTATTGGGGAAATTAGGTTTAGGTTTTGTAATGACCCAACAACTCCCAGTCTTTATTCAGGCCTAATCTTATGGTGTCCAGTTTGCAAATTAATTCCAGTTCTGCAGTTTCACGTTGGAGTCTGTTTTTGATGTTTTTTTGCTGAAGAATTGCCACTTTTAGGTCTGTTATTGAGTGATCCAGGAGATTGAAGTGTTCTCCTACTGGTTTTTGAATGTTATGATTCCTGATGTCAGATTTGTTTCAATTTATTCCTTTGTGTAGAGACTATCCGGTTTGGCCAATGTACATGGCAGAGGAGCATTGCTGGCACATGCTGGCATATATCACATTGGTAGATGTGCAGGTGAACAAGCCCCTCATGGTGTGGCTGATGTAGTTAGGTCCTATGATGGTGTCCCCTGAATAGATATGTGGACAGAGTTGGCACTGGGGTTTGTTGCAGGGTTTGGTTCCTGGGTTGGTGTTTTTGTTGTGTGGTGTGTAGTTGCTGGTGAGTATTTGCTTCAGGTTGGGGGGTTTTCTGTAAGCGAGGACTGGCCTGTTCCCCAAGGTCTGTGAGAGAGAGGGATCATCCTTCAGGATAGGTTGCAGATCCTTGATAATGCGCTGGAGAGGTTTTAGTTGGGGGCTGTAGGTGATGGCTAGCAGTGTTCTGTTACTTTCTTTGTTGGGCCTGTCTTGTAGTAGGTTACTTCTGGGTACCCTTCTGGTGCTGTCAATCTGTTTCTTCACTCAGTCAGAGACAAACACCTACTGGATCTCTATCAAGCATTCTTAAAACCACAATACCCACCTGGTGAAGTGAAGAAACAGATTGACAGAGCCAGAAGGGTACCCAGAAGTCATCTATTACAAGACAGGCCCAACAAAGAAAATAACAGAATGCCTGTACCTCAATTTACCCACCTGTAAAATGGGAATAATAATTTTATCAACCACAGCAGGATGTTGGGCCTACCCTGGTGGGCCACGTGCCAAAGGTTGCCGACCCCTGCTTTAGCATATGGCAGGAACCCTTTGTCTCCCAGTTTGGTTCCCATGCCCGGTCAGTAGTATTCATACTAGTATTATGATGGAGTCTAGTACCAGGTGACTTGGTCACATGCTTCTGTAGGGCTACAACAGTCATGAGACAGAGGCTGTCTGTAATGTCCTCAGGAAGGCTTCCCAGGAAGACTTCCGGGTGGGAGATTAGCATCTTCTAAGACCTATTGTTCTCCTTTATGGCCTTTCCCAGCCAGCCTTCTAGACTGATTTAATTCTGCCTAGTGGGCGTTCCCCAGGTGTAAACACATTTGTAATAGATGCTTAGCAATATTCCTAACTTCAGATACAAAAATGTTACATGCATACAAATAGGATAATAATATTCAGTAAATAATAACCTTTCCATTGATATCTCACATGACCTGTCTTGCATAAAATACATCATAGTTATGCCATAATCATATCATAACAATATCTCTATGAAGAATATGGGGCATAGTGTCACACACACATTTGTCAGCTTTGCTTTGCCCTGTTACCTACACAGACCAAGAATCCATTGTAGGCAAGACACAAGTCAGATTTCTGATTTTACCAGTCTTTGAAGTCATTTTGCAGAATGTTGAGGGCTGTGTCAACAGGACACATACAGAAAGTAAAAAAAAATCCCGTTTGTAGTTCTTATAACACTATTAAATGTATATCTATATCTAACACTGTTCATTATACATTTCTTTACTTATTTCCCTGTACAAATTCAAGTTCAAATAGTTGTAAGTTCTAGTTATTTTGTATGTGTGTGTGTGGGGGGGGGGGATACAGATTTTAAAATTTGCAATTGAACTTAATGAAAACTTGCCCTACCCTTGAAAATTTGTTCGCCAGGTAAGCTGTCCCATGCTAACATTGCTTTGATAGTGCCATGCTCAGATTTTTCCTAAATATTGCTTTTCTGAGAGACAAATTCTGTTAGGCCTCATGTGGATGCACAGTGCTGAGGAGAGGGCAAAGAACCTCCTCAGCCCCTTGGATGACTCATAAGGGCCAGACAGAACTGCAATCCTTGCCCTGGTGAGAGCAGTGGAACAGTTCCCTCCTTAATCTTCTTGGGGAGCCCAGTACCTGAATCGGGGATAGGGATGGAAGGAGTCAGGCCTACATATCTACCCGCTTGGGGTTGCCCATGGAGCAGGGCTGGCACAGGTCAGGAAGTAAGCTTTAATTGGCTGTAGTAGCTGTCATTCACTCCCACTGTACACCAGGGAGCTCCAGTAACTCCCTCTTGATCAATGGACCTCTGCACTGTCCTGTTACATGCCTTAGAGCCACAATCTAACCCATAATGTTCTGTGTAATTTTAGGAGGCAAGAGAATCCAATTGAAAATGTAAATCTTCTGTATCTTTTCATACAGCACTTGGCAACCAGGCTGATTTATCTCATACATATTCATTAACTTTGAGAGCTTTTAGTCAATCATTTGACACTTAATTTAACTTACTTGTATTATCAACCCTGAATAGTTACTTGCAATGCTTAAAATAACTCTTAATTGTTATGGGGGAATAACAAAGATTATTAAAATTATGTGTAAATGTACTGAGGCATCTTGTTTGTATATATATATATGCACATGCACACCTTACGTAACTGTGTACACACACGTCTGTATTGTCTATCTCTATTTTGTTTTTACACCCTTGAGTCCAATTCCACCCTGAGGCTTGGTCTACAGTATGCGTTTATTTCGGAATTAGCTGAGTTAATTCAAAATAAAACTGATTCCGTCCACATGACCAAACTATTTTTTTTCAATTTAAAGGGCTCTTTAATCTGGTTTCTGTACTCCACCTTGACAAGTGGAGTAGCACTAAAATCAAGACCGCAGTTACAGGTACTGTGGATGCAATTCAACAATATTGGCCTCTGGGAGCTACCCCAGAATGCTCCCTTGTGACCACTCTGAACAACACTGTCAACTCCGATGCACTAGCCAGGTAGGCAGTGAAAGCCCTGGGAACTTTTCAATTTCATTTCCTGTTTGGTCACCGTGACGAGCTCATCAGCACAGGTGACCATCAGCGCAGTCCACCATCACAGGCGACCATGCAGAGTCCACCATCACAAGAGACCACGCAGTCCCAGATTCGCAGACGAGCTCTGGCATGGTCTGAATGGAAGGTACTGGATCTCATTGCATGTTGGGGAGATGAATCTGTTATGGCAGAACTACGTTCCAAGAAAAGAAACACAAATACATACGCTAAAGTCTCCAGGGCCATGACGGAAAGAGGCTACTCCAGAGACACAGAGCAGTGTCGTACAAAAATCAAGGAGCTCAGGCAAACATACCAAAAAGCCAGGGAGGCGAATGGGCACTCTGGGTCACAGCTCCATACATGTTTCAGAGTAGCAGCCATGTTCCGCTTCTACCGTGAGCTGCATGCGATTATGAGGGGCGACGACACCACAACCCCACTACTGTCCGTGGACGCCTGCAAGGGGGGAGTTGCACAGAGCGAGGAGGATGAATTATTGGAGGACGAAGAGGAGGAGGACAGTGCACAGGTGGCAAGTGGGGAATCCATTTTCCCCCCACCAGGAACTATTCTTAACGCTGGAGCCAATAGCCTCCCCCCCACTCCCAACGGGGGCTCCCGGACCATGAAGAAGGCACTTCTGGTGAGTGAGAGCCTGATCGCAACCTTGCGGTGTGGGTGGGGGGAAACCCAGCCATGCTGGGCTGTTCGCATTTAGTTTAAAGGGCTAATCCCTGCTCAGTTCCTCATCAGAGCCACACAGTGGGGGTGGGGGTTGTGTGAAGCGATCATCCCAGAGAGCCCGCAGGCCTTCCTTTTATATGGCAAACCCAAAAGGCATTGCTTGCTTTGGGAAAGGGAGCCCGGCATTTTGAAAGCATTGAAATGAATGCGGAAGAGGCAGAACGCCGCATGCCCCTTGGGCATACCATGGCTGCCTGCAAGCTGAACTCTGTTGTCTGCCCATGTGTGATGGCTTACTCACACCAAAGTGGCAGGCACTTCAGTATAAGAGGCAATATGTGACCTTGTACACACAGAACATGTGCTGTGTACTATGAATTACCTGTTTCACTGAGAAAGAGTGTCCCGTTTGTTCTCTAAAATGTGTCTTTTAAAATACTACCCTCCCTTTTCCTCCTCCCGCAAATGCAAATATTTCAGCGTGGCCCCTATCTACTCCATCCCACAGGCTGGTCCAGATTAGAAGGTGGA
Organism: Eretmochelys imbricata; assembly: GCF_965152235.1. NCBI lineage: Eukaryota > Metazoa > Chordata > Testudines > Cheloniidae > Eretmochelys > Eretmochelys imbricata. The sequence continues at coordinate 20,354,252 of NC_135574.1, read as the reverse complement.
AAAAACGAACTACGGAGGACATGTTCGCCGAGCTCATGCAGTCCTCCTGCACTGATAGGACCCAGCTGAATGTGTGGAGGCAAACAATTGCGGAGTCCTGTAAAGCGTTCAATGAACATGAAGAGAGGAGAGACGCACGCGATAAGAGCAGGCAGGATGCTATGCTCAAGCTCATGGGGGAGCAAACTGACATGCTCCGCTGCATTGTGGATCTAATGCGGAAAAGGCTGCAAGACCACAGACCGCCACTGCAACCCCTGTATAACCTCCCATCCTCCTCCCCAAGTTCCATAGTGTCCTCACCCAGACGCCCAAGGACACGGGCCGGGGGAGGCTACGGGGATCCACACACTCAACCGCAGAGGATTGCACAAGCACCAGAAGGCTGGCATATATGAAATTTTCATTTGGTTTCTGGACTTGTCCTTCCCTCCTCCACCACCCCCCTAACCCAACCCTCCCCGGTCTAGCTTCTCATTTCTCTCAATGTGTTGTGCAAAAAATAATAAAGAACAGTTTTTAAACAACTGTGACTTTATTTGCTTTCGTATGTATAGGGGGTGGGTAACTTCAAGAGAAACAAACACAACTACCACACCGTACCCTGGCCAGTCACGAAACTGGCTTTCAAAGCTTCTCTGATGCGCAGCATGCCCTGCTGTGCTCTCCTAATTGCCCTGTTGTCTGGCTTAGTGAAATTGACCACCAGACAAGTTGCCTCACCCTCCCACCCCACCATAAACGTCTCCCCCTTACTCTCACAGATATTGTGGAGCACACAAGAAGCAGAAATTACAATTGGAATATTGGTTGTGCTGAGATCTGACTGAGTCAATAAACTGCACTAGCGTGCTTTCAAACGTCCAAAGGCACATTCTACCTCCATTCTGCACTTGCTCAGCCTATAGGTGAACAGCTCCTTACTACTGTCCAGGATGTCTGTGTATGGCTTCATGAGCCATGGCATTAAGTGGTAGGCTGGGTCCCCAAGGATAACTATAGGCATTTCAACATCCCCAACAGTAATTTTCTGATCTGGGAAGTCCCTTCCTGCAGCTGTTCAAACAGACCAGAGTTCCTGAAGATGCGAGCATCATGCACCTTTCCCGGCCATCCCACGTTGATATCGGTGAAACATCACTTGTGATCCACCACCATGGATGGATTGCAGCACCATGGAAAAGTACCCCTTGTGGTTTACATACTGCCCAACCCGGTACTCCAGGGCCAAGATAGAGATATGCATTCTGTCTATCGCCCCACCGCAGTTAGGGAACCCAAGCACATCAAAGCCATCCACAATGGTCTGCACATTTCCCATAGTCACTACCCTTGATAGCAGCTGGTCAATGATTGTGTTGGCTACTTGCAGCACAGCAGCCCTCACAGTACATTTGCCCACTCCAAACTGATTCCCGACTGACCGGTAACTGTCTGGCGTTGCAAGCTTCCACAGGGCTATGGCCACTTGCTTCTCAACTGTGAGGGCTGCTCTCATTTTGGTGTCTTTGCGCTTCAGGGCAGGGGACAGCAAGTCACAAAGTTCCATGAAAGCGGCCCTACGCATACGAAAGTTTCGCAGCCACTGGGAATCATCCCAGACCTGCAACACTATGCAGTCCCACCAGTCTGTGCTTGTTTCCTGGGCCCAATATCAGCGTTCCATGGTATGAACCTGGCTCAACGCCACCACGATCTGCCAACTGCCACATGCCATGCTTCAAGGAATGTCTGTGTCCATGTCCTCATCAGTATCATAATTGTGCTGTCATTGCTTCCTCACCCGGTTTTGCAGGTACTGCTGGATAATGCATGGCGTATTTACAATGGTGAAAACTGCAGCAGAGATCTGAGCAGGCTCCATGCTTGCCATGCTATGGCACCTGCATGGGTAATCCTGGAAAAAAGGGTGCAAAATGTAGGAGAACAGAGTGGCAGTGGAGAGGTGTTGTTCGGTTCACGATAGCCGAAAAACGGTGGGAAATGGTTGTCTTCTGTAGCTTTCAAGGAGGTGGGAGCCCAGGGCAGACAACATGGAGAGGCTCAGTAGCAGAGAGCAGAGCTGGTGTCAGAAGCTGTGCAGCTCGGTTCACGATGGCCAAGTAGAGGTGGCAGCGGAAGTGGTCAACGAGGAAGAGAAAGATTAGCTATTATAGAGATTACATAGGAAGACGAGAGGAAATGTGAGGTGGATGTATAGTAGCAGGAGAGCAGCAGTGCACTGTACTGCACCATCTGCTGAGAGCAGTATGGCGTCTGCATGCCAAAAAGGCATGAAACGGTTGTCTGCCGTAGCTTTCACGGGGGGAGGAATGACTGATGACACACACCCAGAAACACCTGCAAGAATGTTTTGCCCCATCATGGACTGGGAGCTTATCCCAGAATTCCAACGGGTGGCGGAGACTGCGGAAACTGTGAGATAGCTACCCACAGTGCACTGCTCTGACGTTCGATGCTAGCCTCGGTACTATGGACGCACTCCAGCGAATTCACGCGCTTTAGTGGGGACACACAAGATGGAATGAATAAAATCACTTCCGAACATTCAAATAGAATAATTTTGAAATAATTTCATACTGTAGACGTACCCTGAGTTACATTGCTGGAATGCTACATGTCATCACGAAGACAACCTGGGTATATATCAGGGCAGATTTTGGCACCTTGTCTATAATCCCAATAAGGAGATAGGCCCTGATCCTGTAAGGTGTCTTTGCAGATTAATACTTGCAGGATCACGGTCATATTCTCAATATAGTGATGGACAAGTCTGAAAGACTTGCAAAGTGTAATTTGAATAAGCTGTAGTACTATGGCTTTTAATCAACATCTTGAGGTTGGAAATCATGTGAGAAAAGTTTCTCTTACAAGTGCTCTGTTATTTCCCCCTTCCAGATCAGCAGAATATGCCACAAGAAAAGAACAGCCTTTCTCATATGATATTTCACTACTTCCATTTTAGCCCCTGCTTGAACCATGAAGGGAAAAAGCAGAAAAAAAAGAAAATAATTGAAATGTTGCTAACCATAAAAAGTTAGGTTTGAGTTTTTGGCAAAGGGTGTATTGTTTCCCCTGTTTGTACAGGGCCACCAGCCCACTTTAAGCCTCTGAGAATCATAATTGTAATAACTAACAAATAAATGATTCAGTTAGTTCTTATTTCTACAGAGACTCACTAATTTAACAGGCTAATGTATCTGAACAATTTTAGCCCTATACTTATGTTCTGAGTACTTTAAACCTAAATAGAAAAACAAATGAAATATAAGCAAATAGAACCATTCCACATCTTAAAAAATAAATAAATAAACCATATACATCTGAAAGACCATCCACTAACACCATTATCCACTCAGCTACTTTCCCTAGAACCTGACAAATATAAAAGCCAGTTTTGCATTAATATCCCCATCCTGTCTTTTTGGAGATAGCCAGTGCTATCCCAAATAGATGTGTGTGCTTGAAAGATTAGTTTTCATGTGCATAATGTATCAACACCATTGCACAGCTCCAAGCATAGTTAATTTTTGTTTAAAATGAAGAAGCATAATGAAGATTGTGTGCTGGAAATGTCATAAGCAACTGCTTGTGCATATTATCCAGTTTTAATTTCTATGATTTATGTGACGGGAGTCAAGAGCATGCTGTGAAAAGTGAAGCTGAGGACTTGAAACAAATATGAAGCTAAATACCTCAAAGGATTTTGCCATCTTAGTTGCTCAGGGAAGCATTTTGATTATACTGCAAGGGAGGTGAAGACAGAAGGTTTTTTTCCTTATGTTTATGTTTGATTTACTGTACCTTCCTTAGTTAGATTTCCTTGATCTGACAAACAGATTACTACAACTCTTAGCACTATTAGATTTCCATTGTATTCTCAGCATAACAAATAACCTTACTGCACAGACTTATATTGATGTTTGGAACATTTTCTTTCTCATGCTGCACTGAGGAAACCATATCTATTCAGAAAACTCATGTGCATACACTTAAATCCCATAGATGTCAATGCAATTTAAAGTCGTGCTTCAAGTTAAGTGCTTTCCTGAATCAGGGCCAACATGCAATGTTCTTTTCTATAACTACTTGAGCTAAAATTTCCCATGCCAGGTGTCTACCTTAAGCCTCTCTCTCTTTCTCTTTTAAATTTCAGCTAAAATGAGTCAGAACAAAGTTGGGACAAAATATATAATTCATTTTGTTTTAGCATGGGAAAATCTAAAAAAAAAAAACCCTTACAATTATTTTGTTGAAAGTCTCGAATGCTTCCATTCTTTGGAGCAGAGACTTGAAATTTGGTGAGGATGGAGGAAAGGGCTCACCCTGGTATCAGGGATGTGCCTTTTGCCCAGGTTATAAGTCTCTGAAAAATCTCAGGTCATTCATGCGCAGTAGAGACCTGTTGGAGTTTAGCAGCTAAATTCTCTGAAGAGTCCATCTGCAGCGAGCATGCTCCAGCCCTTCACAGCTCCCATGTGCAACTATACTGTACAGTCACCATCCCCACAGAACAATTGAGCATGTTCCCTCCTGGGGCAATAGGGGCTAAGGAGGGCTTCCCCTGCAATTGTCGCACCCCAAACCCCACCCCAACCTTGGCTGCAGGGAGCACTGTGTGCCAGAACTGACAGCATCAGAACTGATAGCAGAGAAACTGTTGCTTGTGTTGTCAGTGCTCCTGCTCCCTGGTGTCATAACAGGCAGTGAGGAAGATAAGGAGAAATCAGCCTTGTTCAATTGCAGAGAGGTGAGTAATGGAGTGGGGGCAGGAATAGATGCAGGGCAGGGGGACAGGAACAGGGCCTTAAGGGGGGAAAAAGTTAGGAGCAGGAGCTGAGAGGAGGGCATGGGGCAGGAGCTGGGGGGCAGAAGACAGGGAGAATAGAAACAAGGGGGTAAGAGCAGGACCAGATGGTAGGGAAGAGGGACAGGAACTGGGGATGAGGGAGGATAGGAGGTGGGGAGAAGAGTAGGAACTGTGGAGAGGGTAGGAAAGGAATGTGTGTAAAACTTGGTGGATGTGGGCAGGAGTGCTATAGAAATGCTAAGATCTCTAAAAATCAGGCCTAGGCATCTCAGATTGGGCACCTAAAATTAGTTGAAGCTTGTCACTATTGGCTTTAATCTCTGTGCCTCAGTATCTCGTGTCTAAAATGGGATGATAATACCATCTACCCTGGTGTTAAGATAAATGCATTCACGTTCATAAAATACTGAAACTTTAAACTACTCCAGAGGGGGTTCAAACTGGGTTTTCCAGAGACCACAGACAAAGAAAGAAAGGGCTTTTGGAATAGAAAAGACTGAGTTTAAACAGATACAGGGCTTTCTTTTGATTCAACTCCTGTGGAAGGGTTGGAAAGACTTTGGCCTACGAGGACCCCATAAGACAGATGGGTGACCTCTGGTAAGCTTTTCACATGTGTATAGGAATGCTTACTTTTATTTTTGTACATATTTTCTCTGTAATATTTTCCCCTAATAATAAATGTTTTCTACTTTGGGAAGGCTGGTTGGTAACTAGTACACACTGTTGTAGCCACTGGAGAAAGGTTAACCACAGGTGCTGGACCCCGGTCAGATCTGATGGGGAAAACATAGTGAACTGCAGAGGGGCTACAAACCTAAACCCCTGTTCTGGAGGGAGAGAGATGCAGGTCTCCATCTGAGAGAGGGGATAGCTAAGAAGTCTTAAACCTGTAAGTGGGTGCCTTCAAGGAAGATCAGGAGAGGGGTCAAAGGTGCAGTTAACCCTGAAAAAGTGAGATCTCCACCTCTTGAAGTGTTAAAAATAAGACTGGAGGCTTTTCTGAAAGACATGCTTTATTCAAATACATTATTGGGCTCCAGGCACGAGTAACTGGTTGAAATTCTGAAGCCTGTATTATACAGGAGTTGAGACTAGATGATGTAATGGTCCTTTCTGAACATACAAATTTCTGAAATTATGACCAGCTACCTATTCAGTAAATACCATCCACCCCATGCTCTGAATGAGGCAGAGGCCCTATGGAAAAAAATAATACGGGATCATGTAACTAAAGACTGTATCATATCATACACCGGTATGCAGCACAAGGGGACCAATTAAAGGTTCCATGGCCAACTTTAATTCTGGCATTTCCTAATTTTTGAGCGCTTGACTGTGCAAACTTAATGTTCTTTAACATATCCTCAACTGATGTAAATCAGCACAGCTCCAGTGAAATCAAAGGAGCTACCCTGATTTACACCAGCTGAGGATCTGGTCCGATGGTTTTATAGTCATAATTTTAAAAGAGTTACACAATTTACTTCACCTAAGGAATGCTAATTGCCAGTCCTTTCAGCCTCTTACCTCATTACAGCCTTGCTGATTTATGGGGAAGAGTTATGAGAAACACCTTGTCATGATTTTTGGGACTAGCTATGCCCCAGTTCTCTTTCTGATCTCTGAGGGTATGTCCACGCTGGAAATGGCCCAACTTGATGATCACTTTAGATAAGCTATTACCAGCAGGACAGTGGGGTGGGAGGGGGTATTGTTTCATGGTCTCTGTGTGTATATAATGTCTGCTGCAGTTTCCACGGTATGCATCCAATGAAGTGAGCTGTAGCTCACAAAAGCTCATGCTCAAATAAATTGGTTAGTCTCTAAGGTGCCACAAGTACTCCTTTTCTAGTGGCACAGCTGTAACTCTGTGGCTACACTGCTGGAGCACTGTAGTGTATAAACTTGCTAAGCTCCGAAAGTGGGTTTTCTGTCACTGTAGTAAGTACACCTCTTTGAGAAGCAGTATCTGGGTTGGTGGAAGCATATTTCTGGCAATCTACCTCCATCTATGGTGGGGATTAGGTTGACCTAATTATGTCGCACAGGATGTGAAATTTTTCACTGAGTTTACACCTCAGATATTGGGTCTCATGGCTTTTCCTTTCTCAGGGTGGAATCTCATGATTCTGCCACTCTTACACTGGGCCCTGGGCACCTGCGTTTCTTCCATTCAGGAACCTGTGACCAATGAGAATGACCAACTCTTTTCTTAAAACAAAGTATTTTTATTTAGCAGTTGGAAACAGATTTTAAAAAAGCAGCCTGCTGTTTATAAGCTATCTATTTATCCAGCCAGCCTATATTTAGTCTCATTTACTCTTCTACTCATCTTCACTACAACCTAAGTTAGATAAATTTCCCTCATAAGTTACCAGAACAGAACAAAATCAATTTTCATTCTCCTAGCCAGAACAGATCCTACTGTGTCTTTGAGTATCTCAATCTAGTTTCCTCTTGTTGAGACTGGTTAGGGTGCTCCCCGTAAGAGCATGCTGGAGCCATTAAAGCTATTCTCTCTGGCATTGACTGTTAATCACCCTTAAGTGTAAACTGTTGGACAACTATTGATAGGGCCTCCTCCCTCATTCTCCAGGTGAGTAGACACACAATGCTAATGACAGGTCAAGAGACAAAAGCAATCAAGGAACCTGGGTAACAAAATGGAGGAACTAGAACTACTGGTGCAGGAAGTGAAACCAGATATGATAGGGATAAGAGAAAGATGCTGGAATGGTAGTCATGACTGGAGTACTCGTATTGAAAGGTACGCTATTCAGGAAAGACAAAAATAAAGGCAAAGGTGGGCAGAGTAGCATTGTATATTAATGATGAAGTAGACTGTAAAGAAATTAGAAGTGATGGAATGGATAAGACAGAGTCTGTTTGGGCCAAAATCACTTTGGAGAAGAAAGCTACCAGAGGTTTCCATTATATAGTGCTTAGGAGTGCTATAGACTACCAGGATCGAATTTAGATATGGATAGAAATAATGAAATAAATACTACTGGGAACTGTGTGATTATGGGGGACTTTAACTTCCCAGATATAGATTGGAGGAGAAGTGCTACTAATATAGTAGGACCCAGATTTTCCTGGATATGACAGCTGACAGATTTCTTCACCAAAATAGTTGCTGAACCAACAAGAGGTGGTGCCATTTGAGATTGGCATTGGTGAGTAGGGAGGACCTCATAGAAGAACTGGTTGTAGAGAACATAAGAATGGCCATACTGGGTGAGACCAAAGGTCCATCTAGCCCAGTATCCTGTATTCTGACAGTGGTCAATGCCAGGTACCCCAGAGGGAATGAACAGAACAGGTGATCATCAAGTGATCCATCCCCTGTCGCCCATTTGCAGCTTCTGGCAAACAGAGGCTAGGGACACCATCCTTGCCCATCCTGGCTAATAGCCATTGATGGACCATAGTCTTGGCCTTCACAACATCCTGTGGCAAAGAGATCCACAGATTGACTGTGCGTTGTGTGAAGAAATATTTCCTTTTAGTTGTTTTAAACCTGCTGCCTATTGGAGGACAACCTTGGTTCGAGTGATTCAGGAAAAAAAAAGTGATATCCAGGAAACTACAGGCCTTTAGTTTAACCTCAATTGTATACAAGGTCTTGGAATAAATTTTGAAAGAGAAAGTAGTTAAGGACATAGAAGTGAATGGTAATTGGGATTAAATACCATACGGTTTTACAAAAGGTAGATCATGCCAGACCAACCTAATCTCCTTCTTTGAGAAGAAAACTGATTTTTTAGACAAAGAAAATACAGTAGATCTAATCTACCTGGATGTCAGTAAGGAATTTGATACAGTTCCACATGGGAAATTATTAGTTAAATTAGAGAAGATGGCGATTAATATGAATACTGAAAGGTGAACTAGGAACTGGTCAAAGGGGAGACTACAACGGCTCATAGAGAAAGGTGAAGACCAATCTTATTTAACATTTTTATTACTGACCTTGACACAAAAAGTGGGAGTGTGCTAATAAAATTTGTGGATGACACAAACTTGGGCGGTATAGCCAATATGGAGGAGGACCAGAAGAAGATACATACAAGAAGATCTGGATGACCAATGGAGGGGATGGTATGATAGGTCTGCCTATGATGACATGTGGCCCATTGGCAACTTCCAGTAGCAAAAACCCCCAACATCCAGAAATGGGACACTAGATTTCACTCTGTTTCCATTACATCTTACTACTTGGAACTACTACCTGCAAATTCCCTTTCCTTCAAAGTATTGGGGATTTCATTACTATTGATCACATATGATATTATACATCAAAGGGTTGTAGGGATTAATTTATGACAAAAATATGAAAAGAATTAAATATGATAATAGCCTTGATAGGCATGGGGAGGGGGAGGAGTTGTTAAAGGTGTGCCTAGTGAGGAGAGTGATGGAATGAAAGGGAATAAAGGAAAATGTAGACCCAATAAAAAGATAAAATTCCTAATGGTGAAGTGTACTAGACTGTGTGATGGACTCCAAAGGGAAGTGGCAGAAGCCCCATGGCTAGAGTAATTTACAATAAGATTGGAACAATTGTGAAGATTATATCCTAGGAACAACACTGCGCCGTCAGGATACGGTATGAACTATGTACCAAAAGGGCTTTCTGGACTGTACGTTCTACTGATATAAATCAGTATGGACTTATTTATTTAAGCAGAGCTCAGATTTACATCTTTGCCCTCTTTCCCTGATGTCACTGATTCTGTGACCATTCTTCAACTTCCTCACCTTGACAAAAATGAGAAAAATCAATTTAATTCAGTGTAATCACAATCACATTATCATCTCGTGTCCTTCCATTAGGTATGCTGCAGTTTGCTGCGCTGCCAAAAACAAATCAGTTTATTTAGAAGTGCCATGACTGTTACTGTATAAACAATAACATTATCATTCTCACCTCGAACAACCAGCGCTGAAAATATATTTTACTGGACCAAAGGGCAAGAACTGGAGGACTATGCTACAGCTTTTTCTTGTGCCCTCCAGAGCTCTGGAAGGAATTCTGCCTCCCCTGGGGCAAAATTCCTCCTGAAACACACCTTGTAACACTGTTATTCATTGCCCCCAAACCGATCCAGTGTCTATCAAGCACAATGCAGCAGGTAGACTGACCCCAGCAGAGTAAATAAGAGATAGCACAAGAGGCAACAGGGACAAAGAAGCAACAAACTAGAAGGTCAAAAAGAGTTGACTAGATGAATAAAATAGAACCTCAGTTACAGAGGAATAAAAAAGAATTAAGGTAGAGGGATTTCTTCCTCATCATTGAGCCTGCTCAGAAAGCAAAGGAGCTGTCCTGCTTCAGAGTAGGGACTGTGATAGGTTCTACAGCCTCATAATGTGGGATAGCCAGAAAGACTTTGTTGACTTTCTTCCCTGTTTACCATTGCTAGAGGAAGGGGGAAAACATGCTGTGGCATATTTTTCATGTATCTGGTGACACTTAGGTTCTCGGTGTGCCACACTTCACACCTAAGGGTGATCTGTGATTCAGTATGAATAAACATAAAATCACATTAAAGGCATCAAAGTAAGATGTAGAGTTGGACTTTCTTCTTTACTACTTTAGTATGTACTCTTTGTTTAAGGTCATTCAAAGAAATCTCTCCTGAACCCCCTCTTCTGGCCTTCAAACAACCCCTACCACCACCACCACCACCACTCCAAGCTCATCATCAAAAGCAAGCTCCCCACAAAACAGGACACATCAACTCAAAGCAGCACCAGACCCTGCCAGAACAACAGATGCAAAACCTGCAGACATATCTCCATTGCTACAGTGATCAATACCCTTCACAACACACCTTTCAAGATCCATGGGTCCTACATGTGGTGTACCTCATCCAGTGCACTAAATGCACCAATAGCAACTGTGTGGGTGGAATCAGACAATCACTATGCTCTCGAATGAACCCGCACAGGAAAATAATAAAAGACAGCAACACCACATCACCTATGGGTGAACACTTTTTCACAAAGCGCTCACTCTATGTCTGGCCAATCAGTCCTTACCCTCAAAGGAAACCTACACAACATTTTCAAAAGACAAGCCTGGGAGCTTAAATTCATAACTTTGGTAGACACTAAAAATCGTAGACTTAATAGAGGCACTGGATTTATGGCTTATTACAACAATCTATAACTCACTAACAACCCCCCTACCCTCCCAACTGTTCCCACATGTGACTGGACAAATGTTAACAGGCCACTTCACCTTCAATGGTACCCTGAAATGTGTGTTCACTACTTATGCTAAAAGAAAAGGAGTACTTGTGGCACCTTAGATACTAACAAATTTATCTGAGCATAAGCTTTCGTGAGCTTGCAGTGCAAAATACAGTAGGAAGATAGATATATAGATATATATATAGATATAGATTAGATTAGATATATACACAGAGAACATGAAACAATGGGTGTTATCATACACACTATAACGAGAGTAATCAGTTAAGGTGAGCTATTACCAGCAGGAGAAAAAAAAAGCGTGTATGATAACACCCATTGTTTCATGTTCTCTGTGTATATATATATATACACACTTCTTCCTACTGTATTTTCCACAGCACAACTTATTTTACCAGCATTAAACAAAAGGAAATCTAATGCATTTCTAGCTAGATTACTTACTAACTAACGGAAGTTCTGAGACTGCATTCCTGATCTGTTCCCGGCAAAAGCATCTCACAGACAGACAGACCCTCCGTTTCCCCCCCTCCAGCTTTGAAAGTATCTTGTCTCCTCATTGGTCATTTTGGTCAGGTGCCAGCGAGGTTATCTTAGCTTCTTAACCCTTTACAGGTGAAAGGATTTTGCCTCTGGCCAGGAGGGATTTTATAGCACTATATACAGAAAGGTGGTTACCCTTCCCTTTATATTTATGACAGCTTGTAAAATAAGCTGTACTGGAGGGAATGTATATTCCTGTTTTTGTGTCTTTTTGTAATTTAAGGTTTTGCCTAGAGGGATTCTCTACGTTTTGAATCTGATTATTTAGCATCCTGATTTTACAGAGGTGATTCTTTTACCTTTTCTTTAATTAAAATTCTTCTTTTAAGAACCTGATTGCTTTTTCATTGTTCTTAAGATCCAAGGGTTTGGGTCTGTGTTCACCTGTACCAATTGGTGAGGATTATTATCAAGCCTTCCCCAGGAGAGGGAGTGTAGTGCTTGGGGGGATATTTTGGGGGAAGATGTCTCCAAGTGGTCTCTTTCCCTGCTCTTTGTTTAAAACACTTGGTGGTGGCAGCATACTGTTCAAGGACAAGGCAAAGATTGTACCATGGGGAAATTTTTAACCTAAGCTGGTAAGAATAAGCTTAAGGGGTCTTTCATGCAGGTTCCCACATCTGTACCCTAGAGTTCAGAGTGGGGAAGGAACCTTGACAGAAACTATGACAGTTTATACCAGCTGAACATGTAAAGCGAAGTAGCTATCCTTCTAGCACAGAAGCTGACAGCTGTTAAATACAGCATAGTAAACATTCAGTGCCATAGCCTGCTGCAACTGCAAGGGGAATTTTGGCAGGCAGCATGTACTTATCCAAACTGGAATTTGGCTTCTTATGTTTGTTGTGCTTTTTTAAAAAAGAAGGCAATGATTTTTCCTTAAATAGACTGAAATTATCAGTATTCTTAATATTGTTATCATAATTTGCTAATGATTTATGCACCAGTCTTTGTTCATGTTTTTGTTTTGTTTTGTTTTTTTGTTTTGTTTTCTTTTTGTTTTGCTTTGAAAAAGCTTTTGGTGATGGGGAGGTGGAATTTCTAGTTTAGTATACAGGAGTTCTATGTCCTACCACTGGAAGTTTAACTGAAAACTTCTGAGTAAAATTAATTGGTGCAAGAGCATCGGTAAAATAACTTAGCAATTTCAAAGCCAGTGCTAATTTAAATCTATTTTAAAAAAGAACATTGAACAAGAAACAGAAAAAATCAGAGAAACAAAGAGCTTAAAAGAAATGTGTGAAATACTTCTGTGAAGCCTCAAAATACAGGCAAATATACCTTTATTTACATTAAAACGATAAAACAGGCAAGAGAAAGTAGCTTTTTTGCTAACTATTTCACAATCAGTTGACTTACTTAGGTACCCAAACATAAATCAGATTTTAATAACCTCTTTCCCAGTATGAACTCTCCATCTAGTTTAATATAGAGATTTTTTAAAAATAGATGCATTCTTTGCATAAAGAGAAGTTACAATAAATTAAATGCAGAATGAGAAATCTTATACTGTAGCAGGGTAATGAAAGAAGAGGTGCAATTTGAATCTGCTATTGCAAATATGTTATTTTTTCTGATAATGAAATATGTCCTATGTGAATGGATGTAGATGTTTGCAATAAACCTGTCTGAACTTGGTGTCTTTAATATTGCTCAGATACATTTTTTGCATTAAGCATAACAGATTATGACCTGCAAATTATGAAAAAGATTAAGATATGCATCAATGGAGAGATTTATGTCTAGTGCTGACAAATTATTCATTAAAGTTTTATGTAACAAGACCACAGAGAGTATTAAATACAATTATTGTGGCAGTTCTTCTATGCATATTCATCTCTACTGGGGAGAGGTCACAATAAAGTTGGGGACTGTTTACTTATGAAGCTTGTTTAATTGGGAAAAAATAGAAATAATGTTTTTCATTTGGCATCTTTTACAGATTTATGTTTCTTTATTACTTCTCTTCACTCAATATAGCACAAAAGGAAAAGGAAAAATTTAAATACATTAAATATTGTTTGATCAAGATGTCTAATGATATCCTCATGTAGAGGCAGACAGTCTTTCCTTTTGAAATAGCCAGAGCACTTTCATTCTTGTGGTAGTTTCGTATTCCACCGTCTCTGTATGTATAAATATATCTTCTTACTATATGTCCCATTCTATGCATCCGATGAAGTGGGTGGTAGCCCATGAAAGCTTATGCTCTAATAAATTTGTTAGTCTCTAAGGTGCCACAAGTACTCCTGTTCTTTTTTTGAATCAGTAGTGACCATTAGCAAATTAACAAGAAAAAAATCTAGAAAGAGTGGAAGAGCTGATTTTTGGATAAAAACATTGCAATAATGCTACAGTACATGGGAGCTTGCACTATACTCTGCTATACATTCTACTTGAGACCTACTTTTTGCTGTTGCCAGATGAAAGTTAAACCCGTGGGTCATCTGATGAGTTTGTAAACATTTTATCTACATTTTTGTCACATAATCAGGTTGGACCTGAAGCAGGACATATGATCACCGTGTCTGGATAATAGCTCTCTCTTCTTAATCCTGCACATTTGTATAATTTTGATTATGCCAGGAGAGGGCAAAGATGCTCCAAAGCAAATATCCTACACCCAGTTTGGGGAAGAAAACCAACATCAATCTAAAATTACTTCCTGTCACCTAAATAGAAGCCAACTTAATTCCAATGGGTAGGGGAATGACTAATAACTTTTAAGGCCTCAACATCAATTCCAAATAGTCATCTTGGGGTTTTTCCCTTTAAAATGTGAATATTTGGGAAAAGGCATGCATGGAGCACATGTGAACTGTAGATGCTCTGTAGATGCACTGTCATTTAGGGCCTGATCCAAAGTCTACTGAAGTTGATGGAAGTCTTTTTATTGACTTCAATGTGCTCTGAGGCAGGCACTTATATCATTGCAACTGAAGTGCAAATCAGAATGGTTTAATGACTGTACAAGGTGCAAAGTAGTGGAGGATTGGGCTTTCTGAGTCTGGCTTGACTTTAGCCTAGCTCAAAAAGGCCATTACCAATGTGTTTCCCGATCATTTTCTTTAATTTCTGGAAGATATTAGAGCAGACTATCACTCTGTGAGGGAGGGGGTGAGGGTTCCAGCTGGGGGTGCGGGCTCTGGGGTGGAGCCAGGGATGAGGGGCTTAGGGTGCAGGAGGGGGATCCAGGCTGGGGCTGAGGGGTTTGGAGTGAGGGTGGAGCCTCTGGGCTGTGGCAGGGGGCTGGGGTGCATGCAGGTGTGAGGGCTGTGGCTGGGGGGTGTGAGCTCTGGAGTGGGGTTGGAGATAAGGGGTTTTGGGTGCAGGACGGTGCTTTGGGCCGGCACTGAGGGATTTGGAGGGCAGAAAGGGGATCAGGGCTGGGGCAGGCAGTTGGGGCATGGGAGGGGGTGCAGACTCCAGGCAGTGCTTACCTCAGACAGCTCCCGGAAGCAGCAGCATGTCCCCCCTCTGGCTCCTACTTGAAGGCATAGCCAGGCAGCTCTGAGCACTGCCCCATCCACAGACACTGCCCCCGCAGCTCCCATTGGCCATAGTTCCCAGGCAATTGGAGCTGCAGAGCTAGCATTTGGGGAGGAGGCAGTGCATGGAGCCCCCGGTTGCCCCTACACCTAGGAGCCGGAGAGGGGACATGCCGCTGATTCCGGGAGCTGCGTGGAGCCAAGGCAAGCAGGGAACCTGTCTCATCCCCGCTGCGCCGCCAACAGTTTTAACGGCCTGGTCAGAGCAGCCAGGGTGCCTTTTCAACAGTGTGTTCTGGTTGAAAACTGGACACCTGGCAAACCTAGATGCAGGATTCTTAATGGTTCTTACTCCAATGGAACACAGATATTACAAAATGGAGCTCTGCCATGCCTATTTCTGCTGCCTGCCTTGATGCATACTCTTCTTCTTCTGACACACCTCCTATGCCCCTACTCTAAAGAGAGAAAAGTCTACCCATTGTTCTCTAAAATGTGTCTTTAAATACTACTCTCCCTTTTTTTCCTCCCACAGCTGCAAATGTTTCAACGCTTCCCCTATCATCTCCATCCCAGAGGCTAGCACAGATAAGAAGGCGGAAAAAACGCACTAGCAATGAAATGTTCTCTGAGCTCATGCAGTCCACCCAAACTGAAAACACACAGCAGAATGCATGGAGGCAGTCAATGGCAGAGTCCAGGAAAGCACAAAATGAATGCGAGGACAGGACGGACGCATGAGAGGAGAAGTGGCGGAAGCAAGAGGAGAGGTGGCAGGATCAAGATGATAGGTGGCGGCAGAGTGATGAGAGGAAGCAGGATGCAATGCTGAGGCTACTGGAGGATCAAACTGATATGCTCCAGTGTATGGTTGAGCTGCAGAAAAGGCAGCAGGAGCACAGACTGCCACTGCAGCCCCTGTGTAACCAACTTCCCTCCTCCCCAAGTTCCATAGCCTCCTCACCCAGATGCCCAAGAACACGGGTGGGGAAGGGCTCTCGGCACCCAACCACTCCACCCCAGAGGGCTGCCCAAGCAACAGAAGGCTGGCATTCAATAAGTTTTGAAGTGCAGTGTGGACTTGTCCTTCCATCCTCCCGTCCTCCACCACCCCACCCAGTGCTTCCCTCATCCCCCACCCCTCCCAGGCTACCTTGGCAGTTATCCCCCTATTTGTGTGACTGTCAAGGTTCCTTCCCCACTCTGAACGCTAGGGTACAGATGTGGGGACCTGCATGAAAAACCTCCTAAGCTTCTCTTTACCAGCTTAGGTCAAAACTTCCCCAAGGTACAAAATATTCCACCCTTTGTCCTTGGATTGGCCGCTACCACCACCAAACAAATACTGGTTACTGGGGAAGAGCTGTTTGGACACGTCTTTCCCCCCAAAATACTTCCCAAAACCTTGCACCCCACTTTCTGGACAAGGTTTGGTAAAAAGCCTCACCAATTTGCCTAGGTGACTACAGACCCAGACCCTTGGATCTTAAGAACAATGAACAATCCTCCCAACACTTGCACCCCCCCCTTTCCTGGGAAATGTTGGATAAAAAGCCTCACCAATTTGCATAGGTGACCACAGACCCAAACCCTTGGATCTGAGAACAATGAAAAAGCATTCAGTTTTCTTACAAGAAGACTTTTAATAAAAATAGAAGTAAATAGAAATAAAGAAATCCCCCCTGTAAAATCAGGATAGTAGATACCTTACAGGGTAATTAGATTCAAAACATAGAGAACCCCTCTAGGCAAAACCTTAAGTTACAAAAAAGATACACAGACAGAAATAGTTATTCTATTCAGCACAATTCTTTTCTCAGCCGTTTAAAGAAATCATAATCTAACACATACCTAGCTAGATTACTTACTGAAAGTTCTAAGACTCCATTCCTGGTCTATCCCCGGCAGAAACCAGCATATAGACAGACACACAGACCCTTTGTTTCTCTCCCTCCTCCCAGCTTTTGAAAGTATCTTGTCTCCTCATTGGTCATTTTGGTCAGGTGCCAGCGAGGTTACCTTTAGCTTCTTAACCCTTTACAGGTGAGAGGAGCTTTCCCCTGGCCAGGAGGGATTTCAAAGGTGTTTACCCTTCCCTTTATATTTATGACAGCGGCTAATCAGCTGAACATGATCTTCCAGTGCAATACCATGGCCAAAAGGGCTAATGCGATCCTTGGATGCATAAACAGCGGAATTAAGAGTAGACAGTTATTTTACCTCTGTATTAGGCAGTGGTGCAAATGCTGCTGGAACACTGTGTTCAGTTCTGGTGTCTACAGTTAAAGAAGGATGTTGATAAATTGGAGATGGTTCAGAAAAGAATTATTTGGGGGACATTCTACAGCCTGTGTTATGCAAGTGATCAGACTAGATGATCACAATAGTGACTTCTGGCTTGGGAATCTATGAATCTACGACTAATTCAGGGTAGCTGGTCAGGCTTTTAGGTTGTCAGGCAAATATCCACCCAGGTCCCCAAGGAACTTGGGATTCAGTATCAGTTTTATCAGTTAAAATTAGAAAACAAATACAATTAAAAAAGTATCACTAAAAGTAAACCACTATTAAGAATCTTGAACTAAAAATTAAGTAATATACTATTATGTTATCAAGGTCAAATAAATAAATTAGCAGCAATATTGGATCAGTACTAACTCACCAAGTTAGTCAAAACAACAGATTAATACAACAAATAATGAATCCTTATAAATACTAGCAAATAATCTGAGAAAGTGGCTGGCCTTCTGCTTTTAAACCCCAACTAAAAAATGTAACAAAGGTTGTGAAATTAGGAGCTGGTTGTATATTTTGATATTGAAACCAAATTATTTTCTAATGTCTGAACCATAATCTCAGAGCTGGTTGAAAAGCTTCTCTTTCAGATTTCAGGGGTGGTTGGTCAGCCTTTTCCTTCTCCTCCCCTGCAAACAGATATTACAATATCGATCTGAACGGAACACTCTGATAAGCAGAAGTTTTATCAGCACTTGTTTGATAGTTTGCATCAGACATCTTTAAATTTCTTTGGATTCTCAAGACAGTACCCACTTCAATGAGTATTTTTATAAACCTGTGTTTTAGGGCTATTTAAACGTGAGGAACTTTCTTTCTAGTGCCGTCCACTGCGGACTTTACAGGTAGTCATACGCTCATGCATGCTCACAACCCACACTTTCATACCCTAAAAATTAAAAGTAAAAGACTAGTGCATCTCCCAGCTAACAAAAACAGAAGACAAAAATAGGGAAAAAGAAAAAAATGTGATACTTCAGATAACGGGGTTGGTGAACTCTTCAGCTCTCATAGTTTCTGGACTCTTCTGGAAGTGCAGTCGAGGAGCCAGATGGTAATATTGCTGGACACTTGTGGGCTTTTTCCTGAGGGTTTGATACTGCCCTGTAATCACAACCCAGAGTTAAGAGAGCAATGCAGAAGATAAAAGGAAATACTTTTTCTTCTTGTGGAACCCATTGCTACAACATATCATATCAACATATCTTGAGGCCAAGAATTTAGTAGAATCCATAAAGGATAAACAGCTATATGAATAATGAGATCATTCACAATTACATTAGATAAGATAAAAATCCAACAGAGACCTTCATACTTTAGAACATAAACTAACCACTAACAGATGAGAGTCAGGTAGAAATTTCCATTATGGAGAGTCAATCCACAGCTCTTCATTACATTTCTTGCATCATCTTCTGAAGCAACTAGTACATGCCACTTTCAGAGACAGGATTCTGCATAAGATGGACAAGTGGTCTGATCCAGTATTTCAGTTCCTATCTTGCTGTTTTGTGAATATCACATATCCCCTTGCAAACCCATTTTTATACAATTAGGAAAAGTATCTCCAAAATCTTGAGCACTATGTTGTTAGGTGGTAGACAATGATCCAGAATCAATTACTTGCACCAGCAGAGTGTGAAGTAGGGAGGAGTCTGACCCATCAGGAGTTGCTACATCATTGTGATGGGGCTAGAAGAGAAGAGCTGTCCAGCTGCAGCTGCTGTGCTAATCAGGTGAAAGGGGAGAATGCCTCATCTTAAACTGCTACATCAAGGGCAGTGAGCAGAACTGCTCAACTGGGACACTTGCAGCCTTGCTCAGCATATTCTGAGCTGATAAATAAATAAATATAATTATTTCCCAACTTCTCCTCCCTGTTCCCCTTCTCTCCATTAGAAAAGGATATGTGTATACCATTATCACTATGTATACTACTATGCATGAATAATATGCCTCTGTCTTTCCCACTCTTTCCTATCCACAAAAGACACACGCTGTGGATAAGCACCATGCAACTTCTGCTCAGTACTTTTAATGAAAGTAATTTCAGACACAAGTGGCTTTTTCATACATTTATATGATTTACTGTGGTTGAAATAGGGAGCTCAGTTTTCACCTGTGGCCAAGCTCTGCTCAGTGCAGGGGGGCTAGGCACCAGGGAACTGGTTACATCTTCCTGACTCTGCTTTGGCTAGTTCTGCCATGATTTAAAACAACTGAGGGGGCTGCTCTAACTTATGCCATTGGCATAAGGCCCGTAAGGGATCTTATGCCAGTGGAGAAGGTTCCATCAAGTCCCCTTTCCTGCAGCAAATATGTCTCCTGTCTCTCTCAGCATACCCTCTACTCTGGGGGTTAAGGTGGCTACACAGATTGGGAGTTTCCCTCTGCCTGGGAAATTCTAGTCTGGCCACTTACAGCCAGAAACCTCTCGCTTTGTACTGCATGAGCAAATCAAAATGACTAGAACAGAACCAAGACTCTGTCCTGAAATTTTAAGATATCTTAACGTTCCCTCATTATTCAAGTTTATTTTAAGCTTATTTACCATTAGAGAACTAGTACTGGAGATTCAGTGAAAAATTTACTAATATATCCTAAGCTCCAAGGATCTGTAAGGGTGCAGGTTTTTTCCCTTTCAGTGCCCAGTTGATGCCAGGATTTGGACAAAGGCAAGTTGGTTTAAAGCTCAATCTGACCAAGCCAGAGATTTCATCTGGAGGACTGAGTAAGCATTCAGGAGATATGGCAGGGGTGGTGCCTGACCCATCCCTTATCCAACAAATTCACCAGGTAGGGGTGTTTGGATTCCCCAATTGCTCTAGGATTCTCAGGAGGCATCAATGCCCCCAATTAGCTGGAAAGACAAATGCAGACATTACAGTCTGTGGATCTTGCCATAGTCATCTGTGCCTTGAGAGCTCCAGAATACATTGCTGCAATGGATGCTACACAAAGTAGATTTTCAGTTAATTACAGTATAGGATGCAACTGCCCAGTTATTTGGTAGTCTGAGCCACCTGGAGCATATTACACAATATTCTAAAGATTACATTGGCCATCTGTTTGCTTCAACATAAAACTGAAAGTGCTGTCCCTCATCTATTAATCCCTGCATCGTTTGGATCCTGGCTACCTGAGAAACACCTTTCTCCCCATGAGCCACTATGGCAGATAAGGCACATAAGGCATTTGGAGTTAACAGTTCCTAGAAACATCCTGGGCTGGTTGCAGGAACATTTAAGTGGAAAGTCTTTATATGCTGAAGTTACTTCCCCCAGCCAATATCCGGAATCTGAGGTGGTTGTTCTTCAGGGCTTGGTGTAATGCTTAACTCTTCTAGCAGGCTTTTGCCTTAGCGAGGAGTGGTGGGGAGAGAACAGGGGTTAGGATAGAGTTTAACAGAGGATAAGTGCCTTCCAATAATGGCATTACTCAACAAGATATGTATATAATTATTTCATTTTGTTCAGACTGCAGAGACTATGTGATGGGTGCTTTTGTTCAAAAAAGAAAGAAAGAAAAGCATGCTGGAAACAGGAATTCCTCCTACACTCCACACCTGTCTTTTAGGCCTGCTGGAAGGAAAATCTAGCCCCTTCACTGCATGAACACTCAAATTGTTTCTTGTATCTTTCCTAGTAGCTAAAAAGGTAATCCTCAGACAGTGGAAATAGCACATCTGTCCTAACTATTAGCAATAGGTACAAGAAATGACAAATTCAGCTTTAATAGAAAAGCTTACGTTGGGGAGAGCAAATAACCAAGGAACATATGTACAAATTACAAGGCATATGGGCTCCTTACTCTCATGGTAATTAATATAATATTGTGAGTTCATTTAAATTCTCTTTAAAAAGGCTGTTGGGGACATAATACCTCCTGGTATTATTCATCATAACAAATACTTGAAATACTTACACGGGGAGATGGATACATTACGTACTAGGAAAAGACAATAGTACACTAGATTCCCAACAACAAAAGTTTCATTACAGCCTGGGCATGGTTGTTTCAGAGTAAAACCCACACACCTCAAACACTAAAATCAAGAAAATAGCATGTTATGGGAGTTATTTCTTCCCCATCTCCTGCCTGGCAGCCTACACATCTCTTTCTGCCAAGGATACACTTTAGGCTGCCACTGAAAAGCGACTACCTCATCTAGTGGATGCAAGAACACATCCTATTCCTCAATTTGCCTTACTTGCAGTGTAAAGGAAACCCTTATCCCGAACTCACCAAAGATAGGACATGTGCCTAGGACCCAGCTGTGTTGGAGACCACGATGTGATGTGTGAAATGTCAGAATAAATATGATTTTGGAGCTGATTAGATTAGAAGCACAGAGAAACTTCTGCACGCAGAGAGATTGAAAAGATTGCCGTTCTTTAAACTAAAGAGATGATGAATAAGAAGGTACATAGAGCTAGCTGAAATGTTTAGACTGAAAAATGAGATCTCATCATTTTTTTACATTTTTTGGGGGGGGAATGGTCAGAATGTTATTTTTTATTTTAATTTTTCATTGCAAAATGTAAGAGCTGAACTAGAGGGAGAAATCATTTAGTTTTGTTTTAAATTAAATTTTTCGTTTCAGTGCAGTTTTTGAGAACTGATTTTTTTTTAATTTCAAAATTAAAAAATGTTGAGATGCTGAAATTTAAATTTTGTTTTTCTCTTTTCTTCCTCATTTTCCTTTTTTATGTTTATTTATTTAATTCCTTGCCCCAGAATGAATGATGTTGAGGATTTACTTTCTTCCCCATCCTTTCCCCCTTTTCTTTTTCTTTCTTTCCTTCATTCTTCACTCTGTGCTTTTTCAAATCTTCTCCAACTTTGATAAGGTTTTGGAGTAGCAAAAGGCCTTTGCCATTTTTCAAAATCTGGAGTAGTATCAAGGCATAAGACAACCACTAATTGAAAGGGATTATGGGTAGGTCAGGTTATTTCAAAATTGTCCATCACAGGGTTTCTTTTTCCTTCCCCTAATGGTACTGGCTAGTGTCAGAGACAAGATACTGGACTAGATGGACCACATCTGAACTCGTTTGGTAATTCTGAGGTTCCTGTGTTCTGATGGGATATCCAATGTACAAATTACCTACAGAGCCTCAAGTTGGCTGTTCAGCATACAAATCCATTTCTTATTAAAAATTGAAAATAAAGAAAAAAATGTCTTCCACTAGTTCACTGTAATTTCACTGAACACTAAATTTATAACCGTGCCTTGCCCCACCCGGTACTATTTTTGTATAGGGGATTATTCAGAAAGCTCACACAAGTGAGCTGATGATATAGGATTGCATCTTATAATCCTTCCTGTTCCATGGATAGGAAAAGGCAACAGGGGAGACATTTTAGTGCAGTGTCCCTAGTAGCTGCACATTACCTTCTCAATTTATTATTTATTACTCTTTGTATTATCCTAGCACCTACCGCCCAGTCATGGACCGAGACTCAATTCTGCTGAGCATTGTACAAACACAGAACAAAAGATAACTCCTGCCCCAAAGAGTTGACATCTAAGTATAAGACAAGAGACAACAGATGGATACAGACAGAGGAGAAAAAGTAAACAACAAGACAATATTGGCCGGCATGATAGGCAGTGGTCTCAGTACACCGGCATCTTAGCTGTTGTCTGTGAATCCAAGTTCCGCGGTCTCATTGCTCTCACTTTGCCCAACCAAGGATTGAAAGTATAAAGGTTCTAATTCATCCTGAATAAGACACAAATGATGTATTGTTGGTAAAGGGAAATATTTGGAGAAAGGATGTAGACCGTTCACAGAAAGTTCATTGAAAATATACAGATATACAATGATAATATTTACAACTATTAATTCAGTATTTATGGCCTCCAAATATTCTGCAATATTTGTTCAAAACAACTGTTACCACAAGCATTCCTACCATTAAGTTCAGTTTATAGAATATTCACAGAAAGCAAATACATAGAGAGTTAAAATGCTACTGAAGGGAATTCAATTATTTTATTTGAATGAATATCTACAGAAATATTTTTGAGATGTTCAATCAACACCAATACTCCTGAAGCCATGTTAGTAGCTCAAGTCATTCTTAAGCAGTGCCATGTGACATCAGAGGTAACAACTCCTTCTCTCCAGCTAATTTGCATGCTGCAGTTCTATTGGCTGAAGTGAGTCAGTGGATTACTTAGGCCAACCACTCTTCAAGAACCAACCAGATCCAATATTGCAGCCATTCTTGGTAGCAATGATAGACATACTATCATTTAGGACAGGTGTTTTCAATTTAGGGATCTTGAGCAGGTGTCAGGTGTCACAACAGTCCTTCCCTTACCATATCTCAAAATTGGAGAAGGGCATCCCAGCTAGATCTTGGCTAGATGGAAGGCAGGTCCAGTTGTGGTCCCAGTATGGAAGAGGGATGCTGGTGGTGCAGTATGGATAAAATAGAGAACTCCTAGTTTAGGAGAAATAGTGAAGAATACCAAATCCATTTTGAAACTAGTGAGGGATGTTAGATGGCAGAATGTGATCACCCACATTGGAAACTGGCCAACACTGATAGTCTAGCAATACTTCTGTGAAGGTCTGTTTACTCCTGAGACACTTTAATAAATAAAGTTTTGTCTGATAGGTAGAAAAACTACACAAGTATATATATATATATATATATTGGCAAGGCACCTTCTTGGTCTCACCAGCCTCAGCTGTTTTTAGCCTTGGTGAGATGGACTTGGGGTAAAACAGTCCCTCTTGGATGCACAGGGGCAGTCCGTTCCTTCTGACAGCCAGTCTTTTGGGCTTTTTTTCTCCCTTATGGGAGGGAATGAAGCCTCCCCTCCTGGTGAGTCTCAGTCTCTTGCTGCTATTCGCCTATTGGCAGCTTGACTCCTTCTCTCTCTCTTCTCCACTTCTCCCAACAGGGAAGGGTTTAAAAAGGTCTAAGGTAGCCCTTAGTTTGAATTAGCTGATCCTAATTGACCTCAGGTAACTCCCTCTCAGTTCATCCTACTTGATTTCTAGTAACCCCTCCTCAGCTGAACCTGACTGACCTGTAGTCACCCCTTCACAGTTGATAGGGAGGAGGGCCTTTTAACCTTCTGGGACTGTTTTCTACACCCACCCGCTTGCATCCGTCTGTCCTGAGTTTATCACGATAGATAGATTAGATTAGATTTGTTCTCAGAGAGACTCTGAAAAGTTCTATACATTCAATCAACACGTAATTTTACTAGAGGTGGGAGATTATTCTTCAAAAATCTTCCCAGTGCTGTAAAAACATTTTCCTCTCTACAGCAGTGCCCTCTGTGACTCCAGTGTTGACCTAAAGATGAACTATAAGCATGACTTCTCACTTTTGCCCTGATTCTCTTACCATTTTTGTATCTGGCCCATGCCGTGAAAATGGTTTTTTGCCTTTTCTAACTTTCCACAGTTCATCAAGTGACTATTAGCATATAGTGGGTCCTGCTGTGAAGAAATGTGGTATCAAAAAGATGGAACCTCTAGACAGTTACCCAAGTCTTTCCCATCAATTGCAAATTGCAAGGCATCCAAAGAGGCCCAGTTTAGCAAGAGTGATCATCAAGCCAGTTATCCACAGCCTGCTCTCTGGAATTTGAAAAAATTCTTTACACGCTTCTTCTGTGAAAATCCTTAACTTTAGAACTCATGGCCTTAACAAGCTCAGATCAGCATGCCTGTGGAATTATCTATGTTTCATCTTTGTCATATTTCACTATTCTACCACACCCCCCTTCACCATTGCTAGGAGAGTAAAACCATCAAGGATTAACCACTGTCTCCCAACTCTTCCCTCCTGGGAGAAGAACCCTAGACTAGGATCCCATACTTAAAGGCTAAGCCTTTAAGAGTTAAAATAGCTCACTAGTAACTGAGGAACTGAAATAAAATTAAACTATATCCCTCTTTACTATGGCACATCCTCTAATCTTTTAGGCCTATGGGACTATTCATGTCTATTTCAGTCAAAACAATCTCTCATCTATCCAAAGTTAGCTGGGTTTTCAGTCATGCAGGGTATCAAGCTCTATTATGCATTTGGATACCTTGATTTATATGCAGTGAGGTATCACCTTGTACCATTGTCAAGACTCCCCCTTTAAGAAAAAAAAACACATGAGGAACCCCAGAGCTTATGACATTCAGTAGAGGAACATACATACAATGGAAACCCAAGATTGGAAGCAGTAGCTGCCTTATTTTACTAGCAAAATCAACTCAGTAGTACAAAAGTAGCACACTCCCAGACGTGAGGATAAGAGACCTTCGTCCAGGCTATGGATTAGAGTTCATGTATTTGGGTTACATTAGCATTTCACACAGACTTGATTCAACCATCCATTCCCATCAGTGTAACACAGGATGGAGGTTCTGCAGTGACAGAAAGCTTAGCCAGTGTTGTATGCTTACCCCTCCCGCTCCATCAGTCTCTCCTGGAGTGAGCTACCATACTCCAAAAGTCGGAGGTGCTGGCTGAAGGTGCACAATTTCCTATGCAGCCCCTGTTCTGAGGCTCCTATGTGTTAAATTTAAAGCTGTGCCCTCAGCATAAATCAAACCCTACTTTCCACAGAATCAATATTTTCAAAGTTTTCTGTACCTTTTACCACATGAATAGAACAAATATTACCAAATAATATAAGGTCTATAACCTTTTCATGGTCCATAGCTCAGGTTCCTGAATCCTTGGGAAGGATATTCTTGAACTTGGGAAGGATATTCTTCAGGTCCACTGTCCCTTTACAGCCTTTTTGCTCTCAGGTTTAGAGTCCTATGCATATTTCAGTCTATGGCAGGGGGTGACAGGACTATGGAAGTCACATCTCTCCAGGCTGCTTGCTCCAGATTATTTTTACTATTTTTGCCTCCCATGCCCTTTGATTCTTGCAGATGCTTTGGCTCTGCCTTGTTATAGCAATAGATCCTTCGTTGTGTTCTCTGCAGCACCACATAGATATATCGATACGTTGACTGTAATTGTATTGGTGTTTACTCTTTTCCTCTTTCTTCTGGAGAAAAAGATGGGGTGGGGTTGAGAGAAGGGGGGGGGTTGGGTTTTTTTGGTTGGTTAGATTTTTTTCCCCCTAAATTAAAACAAGGAGTAGAAATTAACTGTTACATTAAACTTATTTTCAGTACATAAAACTATAACAAATATGTGTATATTAATCTCCTATTGTATAGATGTAACACTGCTGAGATACAGCTAGCACATAAGAATAGAACCTCTAGAGTATCCATCAAAATTCTCTCTTCTCCAAGAAGTCCTGAACTCCTGATCCCAATCAATCCATGCTACTCTATTTTCCACAAAGTCCTTTCCCTGCATGTTAGGTCTGCTGTTAGGCAGCTTCTCAATGCTCCAATGTAAGGATCCGATCTTGCAAAGATAACCAAGTGAGGTAACGCATGCACCTGCATAGAGACCCACTGAAGTCAATTTGCAAGAATGGAGTCTAGGGTTACAGCTGAATTTATTACTTTATTGACGTCACCAACAGCACACCCTTTCTATCCCAAGGCCTACTAGGTCCCTGGAAGTGTTTATGTCTCCTTCCTGACTATCGGATGATACTAAACTGGGAGGAGTGGTAGATACGCTGGAGGGCAGGGATAGGATACAGAGGGACCTAGACAAATTGGAGGATTGGGCCAAAAGAAATCTGATGAGGTTCAATAAGGATAAGTGCAGGGTCCTGCACTTAGGACGGAAGAACCCAATGCACAGCTACAGACTAGGGACCGAATGGCTAGGCAGCAGTTCTGCGGAAAAGGACCTAGGGGTGACAGTGGACGAGAAGCTGGATATGAGTCAGCAGTGTGCCCTTGTTGCCAAGAAGGCCAATGGCATTTTGGGATGTATAAGTAGGGGCATAGCGAGCAGATCGAGGGACGTGATCGTCCCCCTCTATTCAACATTGGTGAGGCCTCATCTGGAGTACTGTGTCCAGTTTTGGGCCGCACACTACAAGAAGGATGTGGATAAATTGGAAAGAGTCCAGCGAAGGGCAACAAAAATGATTAGGGCTCTAGAACACATGACTTATGAGGAGAGGCTGAGGGAACTGGGATTGTTTAGTCTGCAGAAGAGAAGAATGAGGGGGGATTTGATCGCTGTTTTCAACTACCTGAAAGGGGGTTCCAGAGAGGATGGTTCTAGACTATTCTCAGTGGTAGAAGAGGTCAGGACAAGGAGTAATGGTCTCAAGTTGCAGTGGGGGAGATTTAGGTTGGATATTAGGAAAAACTTTTTCACTAGGAGGGTGGTGAAACGGAATGCGTTGCCTAGGGAGGTGGTGGAATCTCCTTCCTTAGAAGTTTTTAAGGTCAGGCTTGACAAAGCCCTGGCTGGGATGATTTAATTGGGAATTTGTCCTGCTTTTGAGCAGGGGGTTGGACTAGATGACCTCCTGAGGTCCCTTCCAACCCTGATATTCTATGATTCTATGATCTCCATCCAAACCTCCACCAACTTTTTTGTCCTGTCAGGGCTCACACATCTTCACCTGAGGTCATCACAGTGAGAAGTCCAGTGGTGTTCCTGGATTAGTTCCCGAGCTAGCAAGATCTCAGATTTATGTTCTAGAAATATTTTCTTTTTATTAAGTGTAGAAATGGTAAAGCCATTCACTACAAGCAATGCACTTTTTCCATTTGGCCCTTTCTTCTGTTTGCAACATGATTTCAAGAAAAGATCAGACTTTTTACCATTTTGTTTATTGCACATAATTGTTTGATGACTAGGATTTAGGAGCAAATTTAGCTCCACAGGTTTTTCAGGACACTCCTTTGAGGATCCAATGCTTTGATGGCACAGAACCCCATTTGAAATCAATAGGACTCTGAACAAGTGCATCAGTCCATCCACATGCAACAAATTGCAGGACTGAGGCATTAAATGGGAATGGTTTCACCGAGTTTAGTAATAAATTATTTCTTTTAATAATGGTTTCTGAACATATCAGTAGTACAGAAGAAGATTTCATTCACAGTGGAATGGCGAAAAAAATACTCAAAAGTCTCACAAATAAATCCTAAACTTTATTTTTCCACAGTTGGAATATAAACACTGTAAGAGGGAAAAGAAATTCAGGCCCTCAGTAACTGCTCAGCCATTAAAACAGTTTTCACAGCATCATAGATAATTACAATTATCCATCTCTTAGGGACACTGGAGCTGACAATTTTCTGCAATGGGAAATAAATAAATAATCCAGAGCAGATGTTGACTACTTATACTGGTTTAGAAGACAGCTTTAGGCAGGGATGTCAGCATTAAACTTGAAAATACTGATAGAACTTGAAAACATTTCTTTCTTTTTTTTTAAAATGGATACAGGCTAAGCTACATGTTTATTATTGGATGATGGACTCCAGTGGGGGGAAAAAGAAGCCTGTCAGGCCAGCCTGGATCAGGAATGTTTAAAGAAGTACCAGTTTAGTAACTGTTAGAAGTAGGCAAGTGCCGATGGGTTGTACTGCAGGTATTTTTGTCATTAATTATTAGAAGATGCAGCAAGTGACTGTTCTGCTTCCAGCACAATGGTACTTTAACCGTTTTTCATCCTCAGGATCCTCATCCTACACCAGCAGGAAATAAAAGACTGACACTGCCTTCAAAGTTTTCTTCCAAAGCCTTCTGTCTAGCAAAGAGTATTAGTATAGCTAGCTGTATACTGCATGTGGCATTCCTCTTAGCAACTGTATTTTGCAGTTGTAGTGATGTGCTTGTTGTTTTTAACTAAATATTGTCTGATTGCTTCCTTCCGAGGTATGTTGGCTTTCGTTAAGGAATGCGCTTTGACAAGTGGCTCTGCTGTGTTGATTATCACTTCAAATTTTTATCACTTCGTAGTCTTCGTCCCTTCCTTGGTTTATGCAAGCATATTTTCCTCCACCCATCCCTCTTCCTTATAACCTGAATCATCATTCTGCCCATTGTTAGGCTAAGCCATAAGCTTAGTGGGCTGGATCTGAGTTTCCTCAGACACCAACTCCAAACGACATGGGCAACTCAGGTAGCTCAGCAAAGGATAAAGCTTTTGGATTCAGATTCTAGCTGTGCAATGCTTTACCGGAGATCAGACTGGGTCCTTCTCTGACCGGATTTGCGTCTGAATACAAGACCAAAATATTTGATTTCCCCCAGTAACAGTACATTCCAACGACCAGCCTACCACCGGGGAGACTGCAGCAGAGGAAGAGATGGCAGGAAATAAGGAGGAAAGGATTTTTTAAAAAATCTTATCTTTCATGCTAGAATTAAGGGAGGTTATAATAATAATACTAATATTTCAGGCATATTCACAGCTATCTTTAATTTTAGTACTGTGTATAGACAGTATGCAAGAACCACAGTAAAATAAATAGATATACAAGGAGAAATGTAGATGATCCTTCTTGACGATGACTATATACATTGTCAAATGTATGGAAATCAAAAACCCAGTCTAGAATTTGATCCAGATTTTGTATATTAAAACTATAAAGGGAAATATTTCAGGTGGCTTAAACAAATTATCACCTGGCCCAAGAAAACATGGAATGTGCACATCATGCCAGGAAATTAGACTGTGAACTTTAGCTGTATTTTGTGATTTCATTGACAGCATATGCCGTAGGAATGCTGCTGGTACAGTATGTTTACTGTCAATGCTTGTAACAGTCGCAAGTATTGTATATTTCTGTACTGTTGTCTGCCCTCTAACAGTTACCAGCGCACAACCACAGCTGACTTTTATCCATTTGTTATGGTGGTGTGTATTCCTATTTTTAAATTAAGTCGGCCAGAATTAATAGATTTATTAATTGGGTACCTTATTAATGGGGGAAAATCACATGCCTTGCCTTGTAAAAACTGATATCAGTGTTTGCATTCTGACAGCAGTATAATGCTGTATATTTTAAATGAGAAGGTTATTTTACAGAGATACATTATGTAAAGAAATTTGGCAGACAGAAATAATTAATACCCAGCATGCAAATAATGGTGGAATAAACCCCACAGTATGTGGAACAGAACAAAGCAGAACAGAGCAGAACCTCAAAATGTTGAATTTGTACATTATTCTGTGTACATTGTATGCATTGGAACCATGGTGCTGCTAATGCATATTACAATGAATGTTTATTATGTAATGGGGTATTCTGTGTATCTCCCTGGTTTTTAGTTCTTATATGGTCCCATTACCAGAGTATCTGAGTACCTCACCATCTTTACTGCATTTATCCTCACAAAACCACTGTGAAGCAGGGAAGTGCTGTTATCCACATTTTACAGGTGGGAAACTGAGGCACAGAGAGACTAAGTGACTTTCCCAATATTACACAGATGGTCTGTAACAGAGCAGGGAATGGAACCAAAGCAAGATCCAGGCTGGCATCCTAACCACCTAGAATATTGCAAACATTACAGTAAAATGTGCCTTCTGGAGATGGCAAATATCAATGTTATTTATAGCATCTACTGCACAGTGAATTGCCCTGAATATTGTGTATAGGAGATAAAGAAGATGGTTCAAACACGGCACACAATGGCTATTGAAATCAATGTGCAAACGTGACTTCTAGAGCTGGTCAGAAAATTTTCATCTATACAAAATTTGGACAGGAAAAAGGAATCAAATTGTCATTATTTTCCCTTCATTTTCTGACTAGCTCTAGCAACTACAAAATCATGCCCAAAGACACAGTATTTCCCCGTAACACTTCCATAGCCTGCAATTGGCATTTTAAAAAATGAAACTCCTATTCCTGTTAGACTAAATCTGGAATTGGCTGACCCAAGGTCCTTGACTTACAGTCAGAAGAGGATAGAAGCTCACGATGCAAAGTAAATGACTTCTTACACTTAGTGTTTCAAAGTGATGAAGGAGTAAGGCCAGCATCTTCTACACTGAGAAAAAAAAGAGGCTTTTTGAAACCTGAACCAACACTTAGTTCCATGTCTCAAAACCTATATGGATTCAGGGGTCATCTGCAAAGTTCCAATTATAGGAATGGAGCCACATATTCAAAAAGATACTACTATTGCTAATACTATTCATAATTTGTTTTGCACTAGCACCCGCAAATGCCAACCACCGAGCAGGGCCACATTCAGCTAGGCACCGTACAAGCACATAAGAAGATTGTCCTTTGCCTTACAGTTTTGTCCACACTTAAACTAGACAAATACATTTAAAGCAGTATAACCCCCGCCCCACCAGTGTGGTTGCAGTTATACTGGTATAAAGATGCTTATGCTAGTATAACTAATTCCCATAAGGGAAGGTGAATAAACTGTACCATATAAGGCTCTTACATATGGGTATAACTGCAAACCCAGGATGGGCTGTGCCACTGTAACTATTTCAGTAAACATATCACACCCCTCACTGCAATAGTTATACCAGTACAAAAACTGTGTGTAGACCAGGCCTTAGTGTAAGACGAGAGACAACAGATGGGTACAACAGACAGGTGGAGCACAAGGAAACAAAGAGACAAAATTGATCAGCATGCTAAGCCCTGGCCACGGCATACCAGCTGACTCAGCGTAAGTCAGTGGGTCCAAATAACCATTCTTCTGCATGTTCAGCAGTGCAAAGAGTACGTAAAATGCAACAAATCAAAATAGTAGTGTTTTGCACACTCTCTTCACTAGTGTCTCTCATCCATGAGGTGCGAGGCAACAGTAAATCAGGCCCAACGAAACAAGCTCACAGCTTTATTTAAAGAAAAACTTTAAAAGCTTTAAAAATAGAATCACAAAAAGCTTCAGGAACCCGTCAAAGTAGCACTCCCCAACCATTCCTCAAGCCAGCCAGATTGATTTTGCTCCATTTGTTTTCATTAAAAAGATTGTTGCAGGCTGCAAGCTCATTTGCCAACTGTGAATGAATTTTAGTGATGAGTCAGAAACCCCTCGAAATGTGGGGTATCTAATGGAGACGCTGAGGGAATGATGATTAGAACAAATGTGTGTGAGGCCGCAATAACTGTCATCAACAATGGTAATATTCATAAAAATAATGCTTTTCATGTGCACTCATAAAAGTCCATTTATATGATTACCGTGCAAATATGTAGGATTCCAGAACATTGCATTTTTCACAATTATGAGGGTATTACTGAATTTACAGACTCCTCTCAAAAGACTTCCGATTTCAATGTGCTGTACGCTGTCCACCTTCAGCAGAAGCTGTGCACAGTGGATACATTTGCTGACCTATGCCCATGAGATTATAGATTATTTAAAAGGACCTTTTCTGCTAAACCTTTTAAATGTCCACCTGTCAAGGTTCCTTCCCCACTCTGAACTCTAGGGTACAGATGTGGGGACCTGCATGAAAAACCCCCTAAGCTTATTTTTACCAGCTTAGGTTAAAACTTCCACAAGGTACAAACTTATTTCACCTTTTGTCCCTGGACTTTATTGCTGCCACCACCAAGCGTCTAACAAATATAACAGGGAAAGAGCCCGCTTGGAAATGTCTTTCTCCCCAAAATCCCCCAAGCCCTACACCCCCTTTCCTGGGGAAGGCTTGATAAAAATCCTCACCAATTTGCATAGGTGAACACAGACCCAAACCCTTGGATCTTAAGAACAAGGAAAAAGCAATCAGGTTCTTAAAAGAAGAATTTTAATTGAAGAAAAAGTAAAAGAATCACCTCTGTAAAATCAGGATGGTAAATACCTTACAGGGTAATCAGATTCAAAACATAGAGAATCCCTCAAGGCAAAACTTTAAGTTACAAAAAGACACAAATCCCGGAATATAGATTCCATTCAGCACAACTTATTTTATCAGCCGTTTAAACAAAACAGAATCTAACGCATATCTAGCTAGATCGCTTATTAACCCTTTACAGAAGTTCTGACCTGAATTCCTGCTCTGGTCCCAGCAAAAGACACAGAGACAGAGAGAACCCTTCCCCCCCCCCCAGCTTTGA
Source organism: Eretmochelys imbricata (assembly GCF_965152235.1). Taxonomy (NCBI): domain Eukaryota; kingdom Metazoa; phylum Chordata; order Testudines; family Cheloniidae; genus Eretmochelys; species Eretmochelys imbricata. The sequence continues at coordinate 20,320,941 of NC_135574.1, read as the reverse complement.
AAGTATCTTGTCTTCTCATTGGTCATTTTGGTCAGGTGCCAGCAAGGTTATCTTAGCTTCTTAACCCTTTAAAGGTGAAAGGGGTTTTCCCTCTGGCCAGGAGGGATTTAAAGGTGGTTAGCTTTCCCTTGATATGTATGACACCACTGTTATATTTTTATTAGCATATAACAAAGAGGAAACAGAAAAGTGCAATGTTTCAGGACACCTGAGAAACTGCAAAGTACAAATTAATACTAGCAATGTATTTAATAAGTTCTAACCACCAAAATAATCAGTTAAGATTCATTATCAAAAAGGCATTTTCTTATAAACCAGATTTCCCAGGCCATGAAAATTACTTGCTGGCATCCCACTGGGTTGCAGCTTCAATGATAATTTAATGCTGAAATGTGTCTTAGCGCGTATGTATATTTATTTCTGGTACAGCTGTTTTACTGTAGCTGTCGCAACTTGAAAAAATGGTTGATGGTTTTTTATTTTGTACCTTGGGGAAGTTTTAACCTAAGCTGGTAAAAGTAAGCTTAGGAGGTTTTCTTGCAGGTCCCCACATCTGTACCCTAGAGTTCAGAGTGGGGGAGGAACCTTGACAACACCCATCTCAGTTATTAAACACACCAGGCAGATTGCCCTCTGACACACCTGTCAGATCTGTCCCCCCACCTCCTCCAGGTAGACTGGATGCTGAATGACCCTATGTGCCCTGGCAATGGCTCCTTAGTATACAAGGCAGCATACAGCTCCTGATGTCACCTTGGCAGGTGATTCTAGAAGGCACTAGGTCATTTCTCAGCCCAGCTTGACTAGCTGACTGTACTCTAGGCATGAGGCTGCATTTCTGTAGACCACTACATACCTGAAGTGCTGCTAACAGAAGGACATCTTAGCAGCAGTTTCACTTGATTGTGGTGCTACACAGTTCAACTCTGATCTTCTCTACCTGACTGCTGATGTTCAATATGATCATATTTTGGTTTGGTTTGCCTCTTGTACTTTCTTTCCACCTCACAAACTCACCCAGATGCCTACACAAACTTTTTGCTTGCAAACATTGATTCCCCTAAATATTTGTGAGAGTCTTCATGTGAGGTTACCTTTCTTCTGGTGTTCATACAAAGAGAATTGGCTCACCCAAATATACATGAAAATCAAATATTTAACTGTGGCAAACACTGCCAAATCCAATTTTGTTTAAAATGTGTGCAAATATTCATGACAAATGTTTTGTTCCATTCAACCAGCTCTGAATAATTAACAATCCTTAAATTGCAACACAAGTAACAAAACCTATTAGTTCTAATAAGTACAGTGGAATTAATCAGGCTTTCATTTAAGCAGATGTATTACAAACTAAATTGTTTCATAAGCTGTCAATATCATAGAAACACAACTGTTTGCATTTATTTTAATAACCAAATACCAGGATGGAAAGATGATCTTGTGGATAAGGTACTGGGGACGGACTTCGGAGATCTGGGCTCTAATTTTGGCTCTGCTGCTCGCTTCTTGTGTGACTTTGGGAATTCAATTAGCTGGTATGTTCAAAAGAACCTAAGAGAGTTAGATGCCCCAAATTCATTGAAATTCACTGGGAATTAGGAATTTAATCCCCTTAGCTTCTTTTGAATATGCCTTCTTTTAACCTCTTTGTGTTCAGTTTCCCATCTGTAAAAGAGAGAGGACAGCATTGCCAAATAATATGATTTTATAATGAGTGTCACAATATTTGGTGTTTTTCTTACAGTCCCAGTTTTTTGAGTCAAATGAGTATGTGATGATAGACTCATAGACTATAAGGCCAGAAGGGACCATCATGATCATCTAGTCCAGTGTTTTTCAACCTTTTTGATACCGGGGCCATCTTGCTGCCTTCCTAAACTGTGTCAGGAAGATTTCAGGGATCGGCACTGGTCCATGGACTGGTGGTTGAGAAACACTGATCTAGTCTGACCTCCTGCACAATGCAGGCCACAAAACCTTACCCACCCATTCCTGTAAGAGACCCATAATGCCTGATCTCAGCTTTCATTTGTTTTCTTCAAAATTAAATGTCTAACCCTCATGATTTGTGGAGAAAAACTTGAAAACATGACCCAAGAGCCCCCTCAAGTTTCAAAATCCAGATAAAGCAAAAGAGCCACAAATTTATTATTTCTTCAAATCTTATGATTTTTTAACCAATCACATGAATTTTTGGGACCTGACTCATGATTTTTCAATACCTGTGGTTCGACTGATTGAGAGAATGATATACATCCCTACCTCCTAGGGGTGGTGCAAAGATAAATCCATTTGCCTAAAACAGAATACGTATTCACTACATTCTGCATTTGCAAAGTATAATAGGTACAATCACAGAAATGCCATAGAGTTAACCTTCCCACCAAATAGACATAATAAATCTTTGCACAATCTATGCACAGAGTACATAAAAAGAAAGTGAACCTGGAACAAGTTTCCCCGTGCTGTATAATCATTATCCCATGAATGGTATTTTTCGGAATGCAAATGTTCATGGAAAGTGGGATCTTGCTCGTACATCCAAAACCACCAGGTTGGTTGAAATGGACATTAAGGAGCAAAGAATTGAATACCTAATGCTGAAGGAAAGCCAGTGTGGGCCAAGCTCTTCACCAGCTGGTGAGGAAACGTTCTTCCATGTACATATATGGCCCCTGGACTACTGACAAGGTTAGCAAAACACAGGATGATCTCTTGGTTTATAGGCATGTGACTGTGAGCAGTTGCAGCTTCCACAGGCAAATTATCCTAGATTTCAGCTCATTCGGGAAAGTTGCTCACTCTAGGTCTGATCCTGGAAACACTTAACATATGCGAGTTCATGGGACTACTCCCAACATACCAGTTCTACCTCAACAAACCACATATGGAAACTTCAGCATGGCTGGAGTAGCTGCATCCCTCTTTGTGCCCAGGGAGCATGTCTACTCTACAGGCATAGCAGTGGTATACCTCTACAATATACCTTTGCCAAAGTAGCCATACTGTGACTATGGATATTTATGGATTCCTATAGTGTTGCCCTTCCCATTATGAATAGCCAATAGCCTTCTGATTCTGAAAATAATATGCCCTCCTGTTGTTGAGACCCTACAGGGATGAGGGCCATTTAAAGTGCCTAGATAGGTAGATTACATATTTATGCTAAACTTTGTTTTTTCTCTGTTATTTGGGGAATATGTTAAAGTTTTAAATGATTGTGTTGTTCAAAAATGTCATTTCAAAATTTGCCATCAGCAAAGTTTAAGATCAATGTAGTGTTAAATAATTTATTTTTTCTTAAGTCCTTGATTAACAAAGAAATCCCCTGATTATTACACTTCCCTGAGTTTCTGATAATCTTCCTTGCAACCAGTCACATAATGCTTGAATAAATTTCACTGAGATGTCATCAAAGTGAAAGAGCTGATGGGGCCTGTAATTAACTTCTAAATTCATACAAAAGTAATAGAACATTATAAATACCCCACATGAAATGAATACACCCACTTCCAAAGACCACTGGAGTTCTATGCAGCTGCAGGATTTCAACCTTTGCACTGTTGACAATTTTGTCTTAAGTCTCATTTCTGCCCCTAATTGTATCTATATTTAGCTTTATGAAACATTCCCTACATTTCCACTTCAATGCAATTTATATTTTTACAGTACTTTCCATGTATGTATCCCATGGTACTTAACACATTCAAATTACCACAAGCTATTCAGTCCTGATGGGCAAGACTAAGCAAGTTGATGTGTCCTCAAACCAGACTTTCATTTCGATTGAAAAAATAAATTAGCTGCACCTTATGGTGCACATCTAGGAAATGGCTATACCATAGAAGACAGGACCTCCAAGCTGTTCTGTGAATTATGACAGTCACATAATTAAGAGAGGAAATGGTAGTTGCTTCTTTTGCAGTTGATAGGATTATAATGAAATCATTACAACCCTGCAGTAGAGAGCAAGTGTTGCAAAATACAAGTGTCGCAAAATAATTTCATACAAGTGTCGCAAAATAATTTATGAATATAAATTTATTAGCCACATAACATCCCTTGAGGACACATAATTAGTACAATTACCCATTTTATGGAAGGGTAACCTGGGACACAGGATAAATAAATGACTTGCCCACTGTGACAAATCAGCAGTGGAATCAGGAACAGAATCCAAGACTTTTGCTTTCCATTCAAACCATTAGGTCACAGTCCCTCAAATATTTGGAATTTTAAACTCTGCATTGTAGCCTGAAGGTATAGAATTAAATATATTGCTGTCCTCTCTGTCATACGCATCATCATCATTTACTCTATACTTTACAGCTCCTCCAGCCAAGCCACATACCATATTTCCATTCATGTGTCCTTCCTACATGCAATATGGTTATGTATTTAGGGGCAAATCTATTTTCTTTCTGCAATGGCAGCACTAGGCAATAGATTCCAGGGCCAGAAGGGCCCATTGTGATAATCTAGTATGACCCTCCTGCATAACACAGAGCATAGAACTTCCCGAAAACAATTCCTAGAGTATATCCTTTAGAAAAATATCCAATCTTGATTTAAAAATTGTCAGTTAGGGAGAATCCACCCTTGGTAAATTGTTCCAATGGTTAATTACTCTCACAGTTATAAATGTACGCCTTATTTCCAGTCTGAATTTGTCTAGCATCAGCTTCCAACCATTGGAGCATATTATACCTCTCTGAAGAGCCCATTATTAAATATGTGTTCACCATATAGGTGCCTATGGACTGGGATCAATTCATTCTTTAATCTTCTCTTTTTTGAGTTAAATAAATTGAGCTCTTTGAGTCTATCACTATTAGGCAGGTTTTCTAATCCTCTAATTATTCTCACGGCTCTTCTCTGAACCCTCTCCAATTTATCAGCTTGAACTGTGAACGCCAGACCGGGACACAGTATTCCATCAGGAGTCAAACCAGTGCCAATACAGAGGCAAAAATTACCTCTCTGTTCCTACTCAAGAGTCCCCTGTTCATGCATCCAAGAACCACATGAACCAGCAACCCAGATGTCAAATATTCTAAGTAACACTGGTAAAAATTTGGCCCCTTTTGGTCATAGCGTCATACTGGGAAACAATGTTCAGCTGATAATACACCACAACCCCCAAATAGTTTTCAGTCACTGCTTCCCGGGATAGAGTTCCCCATCCTATAAGTATGGCCTACATTCTTTTTTCTTAGGGGTATACATGTTCATGGCAGATAAAGCTATTGAGAATTTTGGTTTTAATCCTGTAAACAACTTTAACACATTACTAAAGAAAAGAAAAACAGCATATTAAATGAGACCGATGGTTTTAAATACTATCCAGGCTGATATTATCTGTGTTATATAATAGGTTAATAACGTAACTGTTAATCACTGCTTGGGTTAATGAAGGTCACAAAAGGCAATGCATTTGCCGACCAAAACATGAACATCTGCAAAGCCTGATCTCTACCTGGATCTCGAGTGTGTAAATAATCCCTGATCCTCAGAATCACTTAAAGGGTGCCTAGGGAAATGAAATGGGAATGGCAGCTAAACTAATCTAGTGATGTGACTCTGATTTGAGGATAGGGAGTTCAAGCAGCATTGTAAAGTGTCATAGCTCTGAGCAGAGCTCTGAAGATGCACCAAGCATATCAAGACACACCCACAGAAATTAGCAGTATTTCAAAATCTTTGCATGACATTACCTTCTGCAGTTTCCGGACTTCCTGGTCTAACTCTAAATACTGGTTTTTATAATCCGTTCATATTCCATTAATCTCATTGCCTCATTTCTTCAGACTTCTGTTATCCTGTATTTCCAACTTCTTAATTTTCCCTCTTTTCTATTTTTTTTTTAAAGTAACACTGCTCATTAGTATAAGCCTCTTCAGAGAGACATCTGAACATTTTCACTGGCATTCCAAGAAGACATCAGTCCTCACTCAGCCCTCAGCATGACACAACACAATGAATGCCGGGGAGTCAAGCAAAGAAAGAGCTCTCACAGCAGCACTAAATCATCACAACATCAGTTCATTTTACACTGACAAGGATTTTTAAGGTCATGGCTACACTTGCAGTTGTAGAGCGCTTTGAGTTAAACCAGCCTTCGTAGAGCGCAGTAGGGAAAGCGCTGCAGTCTGTCCACACTGACAGCTTCAAGCACACTGGCATGGCCACATTTGTGGCACTTGCAGTGGCACTGGGAGCGGTGCATTATGGGCAACTATCCCAGCATGCAAGTGGCTGCAACGTGCTTTTCAAATGGGGGTGGGGTGGTGTGTGACCAGGAGTGTGTTGTGTATATGTGGGGAGAGAGAGAGTGGGTTTTTGGGGGGCTGAGAGCATGTCAGCATGCAGTCTTGTAAGTTCAGACAGCAGCAGACCCCCCTCACACTCCTCCCCGCCTCTCTCTCTCGCACACAGCATTCCATACTCATGGTTGCTGTGTCTCGGAGCAGATAAGCAGCCAGCTGTCAGAAATGGAGCTTTCAAAGGTCATTTCCGCATTCCTACAGCCGATTCCAAACAACGACAAGAGTGGCCACTTGACTTAAGGGAATTATGGGACGTTTCTGGAGGCTGATCAGAGCGCAGTAAAGGAACACCTCGTTCACACTGGTGCTGCAGCACTCCAGCAGGGGCGCAGCAAACATTCCACTCGCTGAGGTGGAGTACCAGCCGTGCTGTAGCCCTGGAGTCAGAGCTCTCTACGTGCCTTGCCAGTGTGGACGGGTAGTGAGCTAGTGCACCCGGGGCTCCTTTATTGCGCTGTAACTCACAAGTGTAGCCTAAGATAAGGGTTTCAAAGCCAAACAATATAGGTGCCTGTTTCAGTGAAATAGGAAACTTATTTCTAAGTCTTTTATAATCTTTCTCATGATCTCAAGATGCAATGAGAGCAGTACATTCCCTGTGATGAGTTATTTGTTTTTTTACAGAAATGTAATATTAAAACTATTGATTTGATATCAACTGTATAAGATTAACACTGTCGATATGGACCCAGTTTTTTTTAAATGCTCAGAATACTTCATCCACTCCCTAGTTATAACATTACAGATCCAACAAAGAGAATTTCAGTGTATGTATAAAGGTCAATTCAGAAAACAAAGGATAAAGCATAATTTAAATGATTAAGCCTGTCACATCTGGCCTGCAATATATTACTTTAATTAACTTTTTAAAAAAATTAGGGCCCTTTGTGTACCCTTCCTCATGCTGAATAGAATCTTACAACAGCAGAAGACCCACTCGAATATGTCTTTTTACTCCTCAGGGAATTCTGTGCCAAAAAAATTGAAAATCGTGCTAAAAAATAAAAATTCTTCTCACAATATTTTAAAATACAGCAAAATTCTGCACGTTTTATTTGTCAATAAATAAATTTGGAGGCTCCAGCATGGCAGTGGGGAGCACAGGCCACTGGCTGCACAGAGGTGAGAGATCACCCTACAGACTTCCCTCTTTCCCCTGGGACGTTGACTCGGTAGTGAGGTTACACCTGACCCTGACATAGCGCAAGAGCTGGGCCTGCCCCCAGAAACACCCCAGGGCCCTGCCCCTCCATGCCAGGCACACCGAATGTGGGGTAGGCAGGCTCAACCAAGTAGGATCCAAGTGTGGAGGGGCTCAGTGTGGGTGGATCCAGGTGTGGGTTAACAGGGTTCTGTGTAGGACAATCTGGGCTCAGAGAGCTCAGTGGGGGGTCCAGTTGTGGGGGGATTTTGGCGCACAGAGGCTAGTTGGGGTGGGGGAGTGAGGTTCCAGGGGCAATGGGACTCTGCAAGGGGTTCCAGGTGCAGCTAACTGGGGCTCAATGGGATGGGAGTCTGGGTGTAGGGGGCTCGTCAGGGTGGTCCAGGTGTAAGAGGTGGTCTGGGTGCAGAGGTGGGGGTCCGGAGGCAGGGGATGGATGGATAGGGGAGCAGCTCCCTGTACCATGGCTGAGGAGCAATGGGGGCAGGAAGCAGGGGAGGATGCGGATCTTCCTGCAGCCAGGGGAGGATTCTGGGGGTGGGCCTGATCCAGCCCTGTCCACTCCTTGCAGGGGAAGAGGAAGTCTCATCCTCCCACTTCTCTAGACCAGCCGAGACGAACAGCTGATCTCGGTGCAGGGGAGGGGTCACCGGCTGGGGTGTCCCCATTCCCGTGGTGATTTCCCTCTCTACTGGGTGCTCTATGTGCCTGAAATGATGTACCTGTGCTGCTAGGGAGGGCTGTGTGACCGTTCTTGCAGCTTCCCTGTCAGAAAGTCATTCCCTAGTCCCAGTGTTTCCCAATCTATAATCTTAATCTGCCCTCCACCTACCGGCTTCTCCTCCCCCATTTTCCTCCATGGGTCCCAGGTTCAGACTCCTTGCCCAGTCAGTCCTAGTATGCCACCCAGCTCGTCCCAATCTTTGTCTTGGCTCCCAGGGCCAGTTTCCTTGTTCAGTCAGTCCCAGTTTCTCTCTCCCCACTGCCACGCTCCATTCCTAGTTTCTACTTCCCATCACCTTACCACCCTCTACTCCCCCTTCCCATCCTCAACAGGTCCAAGTCATGTCACTTCTGCATTTGAATCAGGCAGATTCCTCCTCCAGGCTGCAGGGGCCCAACAGAGAGGTTATTGAAAGCACAAGGGAGACTAGTTCCCTGTTATCAGTTCAGGTTCCCAGTTCTGGATTTGGCATTGCCCGTAGTATCCCAGAGCTGCAATTTCAGGGAAATGCCTTCTCAAACACAGGCTGGAACATGTTCATTGTGGATGGATTCTTTGAGGAACTTAGCTGCTAAAATATTAGACATCTGTACTAAGCATGTGCAAACTGCAATTTTACAAAGTCTTATAGCTTGGCCAGAGTTGGTCAGATTCTCACTGGGACTGCAAAAGGCACATCCCTGACACAAAGTCCACCCACTGCTCCAGTTAAATTTCAAGTCACTGCTCAAAAACATGGGGGCACTGGAACTTGTCAAAGAAAATAATGCCATTTTTTAAATGTAGACAAAACAATCTATTTTTCCCTAGTCTTATTCTTAGAAACACGAAAACCATTTTGGCTGAAATTTTGCAAAACAATTCAGATTGAGGCAGACACTCACCATGGAAAATTTCAGTCTAAACAGTTAAACTTTGGCAAAGTTATAAGCAACTAAAAACAAGGTCTCATACTAGAAAGCACAGGGCAAACTTAATAATAGATAGTGTGACCAGCCACGCCTATCACACACACTCAGGAGGCAGCATATTATCGAGAAAGCATAGAAAGATCCTGTGACATGCCTCAGTGCTCCCAATGTAGCATGCAAGAATTGAAAATCATCAGCAGAACTGTGGCTGGAGGGGAAGTGTCTGAGTTTCTTGGGTCAGGGCATGGTCTACATAAGCCAAAGTAGACACAGGACCTGAGCAAGTTTCTTCTCTCAGCTACAGCACTGATATCAGTTGAGTTATTCCTGATTTATGTGAGTATAAATTTATTAGAATCCCCACTTACCGCAGCTTTTTAATGGGAAATCTTCTGCAGACTAAAGCCTGGCTGCAATTTTTAACAAATTAGATTTTGTCAAGCAGTCTTGAAATTGAGTGATAATTTTCTTTGCAATTTAGATTAAAGTAAAAAAAAGATATTAAATTAAATGGCATAATTTTTAAAATATTCTCTGTATTACTGTAAGTGTTGCTGATTCTCTAGCAATGTGGTCTGTGTTTAAAATGAGGGACTGTTTCAAAGGCCATAGAATTGACATAAGGATCACAAAGAAGCATTAATAATAGCCAAAACGTATTATTCTAGAATGGACAAACTCAGTGTTGCATTTGGGAATACTACAGGGATGATCCAAAACCCAATGAACTCAATATGAGTCTTCCCATTGACTTCACTGTGCTTTGCATAAGTCCCTATATACAATAGTACAAGCATAGGCTTTGATCCTGCATTGAACTCTCTTCAGGTGGAGTCCAATGCTTGCACAGGGCTCTTGTAGGGCAGGTCTATCTTAATATAGATGGAAGGAGTGGGTTCACAAAATGAAGAGTACTGTATTCCCTTCCTCTCCCCCATCACATTCAGAGGTCAGTTTGAAATTGAAAGTCTCCACTTTTTAGTCCCACTTACCTCTCCCGCTGCTCTGTGATGATCCAGTAGTTTACCCAGGGGTTCTTTACCCACACTATCTTTTCACTATGTTTATGGACTATAATTCTACACTGGCATTGAAGCAGAGCAATAGGCACAGTGTCCTTTGGATTTTATACAACAGTACACACAGGTGCTAATATAATGTGGCTTGTTATTTGGAATGACCCATGGGACCGACGCTAGCCTCATCTGGAACCTCATCTGGGAAAGGGTAGACAGACAATCAGGAAGAAGGTCCTAAGTCTAATAGTGATCAGACCATAAAAATAAGTGGTTGGAAAAATGATCTGAAGCAGATGTTGACATAAAATCACTATTATGCACAGATGGGAATGAGAAAGCATCTGTCAGCACTGCAACTGGTCAAACTCAGTGCTGGAAAAGACACTCAGAGGGGAATCTGGAGGTTCCTTAGCCTCTGTGGAAAGTCAAGGAGCATTAAATCCTTCCCACTACTCCCTTTAAAGAAAATAAATATGTCTATTAAAAAAATGTGTGTGAATATATAGATATAGCTACACGCTGTGATAAAATTAAATTATATGTAACATTATTCTATTATAAATTTATTATTATATATAATTTAATCATAGTGAGTGCTTCATGTGTGTGAAGACTGTTTTTTTTAAAGGCTGGCAGGTACAGCACAGGTAAAGCTAGAATCAGAAACCAAATTTGGGATTTCAATTAAGCTATTTTTGTGAAAAGGCCTCCGGCAAAAGTACAAGAAGATTAATTGGGATGTGGAATCAATACAGCAAAGAGATGAAAGCAGAGGTGATGTGGAAAGATGGGAGTGTGTAAAAACAATTGCTAGGAAGCTTGTAGCTAAAGCAAACAAGTGATACTTCGTAAAAAGTCAACAAATGGTTACAAAGAGGAAGAAGGGGTTGGGAAGAGCCCTATATTGTTCAACCACTACTCCTACACTCTGTTTCAGAATAACTATTAATGGACTCTAAAAGCAATTCCACCCAGTTCTCTGCCATGAAACTGATGGCTGCAAAGCAGCACCTTGTGAAATGATGTCAAATGGGGAATCCTGCAGGCTCTGGGCGAAGGGGAAGAAGAGAGAGAGTGTGTCAACAGAATAGTGGAAGAAAAGTAAGTTTGGGTCTGGATAAAAAAGACCCCAAACTTCAACCAATGCCAGGTTGAGCCTGTGAGGTTCAAAAAAGTTCATGGAAGTTTTATCTTTCATTCCTCCAAATCTCTATACTTCTAAGTTCCAACTGTGACCCAGGGCAGGTATAGCAAGGGACCACAAGAGAAACGATTCTCATGGCATTCCCAGGCTGAGCAGACTGAAAGAAGGCTCTGTCTGGTGAGATTCTCAAGTGAGCTTTGAAGAGCCATGAGATAATTCTCTGAATTTTGGATTACATATGCAAATCAGACACAAGTCTCAGAGCCACCTAGGTTTGCCCACTTCTGAGGAGACGGACTGATAAATAAATAGCTAATCATTTCAGAAATAAAGAGGAGAGCAAATCAGTAGGGAGAGGTGCCTTATTGCACATGGTCAGTAGAGAGAGAAGGTTCCTGAAATGAAAGAGTGGGAAAGAATAATCAAAAAGCAAAAGAAGAGTGCCTCCAAATTTTTAAAAAGAAATGGTGGTGAAATGAAACCTTGTGGTGGAATATATTTTTGGAGGTGGAGATTTTAAACCCAAATGAATTTAGTGCTCCCTTCTGGTGTATGTATGGTAGGGAGCAAAAGAGAATGGTAAGGGTTAAAAAGGATCAAATGCACAGAAGTGCAACAGGTTCTTTGGAGTGTTTTCCTCCTTTCCTGGGAGTTTGTGGAATATCTTTAGACACAGCCACAGTGCATCTGGGGCTCAAAGGGCTCTTTTTATGGAGGTAGCAATGCCATTCTCCAAGGCATATTCCCCTAACAGTCAAGTGAAAATACTGCAGAGGAAAGTTGGCAAAAGGAACAAAATCCTGCCTCTGGAACTGCAGAGGGTCCCCTGGCAGTGGAGCAGATAGGGCTCCAAGGTGCAAATGCAAAGAGGTAACTTTTGGAGGGGAAAATGTATAGCCTTCCTTCCCTCTCCCCCACTATGCTCAGCTCTATGGGGGCATTTTCCTTTCCAACTTTAAATCTCCTTGCTTGAAATTTCACAGGATATGACTTCAGTTTTGCTTTGGCAAAGGTTTCCAATTTCAAAGTCTACCACATTTTCTTGGTTCAGCTGTAGAAATTCTGCAAAGCAAGAACCAGCTGTTTTTGCCTATGTTAATTGTCAGATTAATCAAGAAAAAATGAAAGCACAGAATTATTGCTCCGAGCTAAGAACTTTTAATAGTTAGATGACCGCTGATATACAGAAAATAATGGATGGATTTAAAAAACAAAGAAGCAAAACCACCACAAAAACCATCCATAAGACAGAAAAGCAAATGGTGCTCAAAATCTTTATGCACTGATTGTTCATTTATATTCAAGAGATGAGCCATCAAAATATGTTGCAGTACTTGTTAGTTAGAGGGTGTCCTTGATAAGCAAATTATGTATAATCTGAGCCTTGGTAGTTAAAATCAGCACATTCATTTCATTATCACAGGAACTGTAAAGAAGGGAAGAGAATTCCTGATTTATCTGAACTGGAAACAGAGGAGAGGATAAAGTATAGGAGCCAGTGGATTTATTACAGCATTATTTGGGATCACCAGCTTTGACCACTGAGACCATTATCACTATTCACTTCTGCAAATGCAGCTTTCCCTACTATTAGGTGGTGTCTCCCCTCATTCTCTGATCTGTCCATTTAATCATCTGTTGCCTATTGTTGAAAGCCTTGTTACACTGGAAATTTAGCCAGATTCCAGCTACCTGTTTATCTGCTCCAGTAGAAACTCCAGTTGTAGACAAAGGTAAGCCACAGTTTATATTGGTGCAGTTTACCCCCAGTTTTAAGCGAGGGTAAGATGGAGCAGATCAAATTACAGTTTACCTAAGGAATCACACTGGTGTCTCTGTACCTGGCCATCGGTGGCTGGAATGAGGGTATCCCTAGTGGAGACAAGGCCTAACAGATTGTGGACTGTCTGAGACAGGGATTGTCTTTGAGCCATTTGCTGAATGGTGCCTGCCACAATGGAGCCCTGATCTCTGTTTGGAGTTCTTTGGTACTAGCTCAGTAGAAATATTAATAATAAGAAAGTAACCTTCTGCTGTGTACCTTTGATAAAAGTAATGTCTATTGGCAACCTAGACAATATGCTGTAACATTTGCAAAGATGTAACTTTATGACTATTCTGGCAGGTCCTCTCAGAGGTCGAGAGAGGCCCAGGACAATTCCAGATTCTGAGGCCCCTAGCCATAATAAAAATTAAAAATGATGACACATGAAAACAAAATAAGGCACCAAAAAAGAGTGAGACATAATTTGAATTTTTTTTGTATTTAAAAAATGCTTTTCTATCCTTTTTCTGTGCAAATGCACTAATTATTAAGGAAAAATCTAGCTTTCGTGCAATGTCACCATTGATATTTAGCATGGCGAGCCCATTCAAACGCTCTTGTCCCATAGTTGAATGGTGACAGTTCTTTACCTGTTTCAACACATTGAAGGTGCGTTCACCTGAAGTCACTGATGCAGGCAAACTGACAAAAATATATACTGTAATTATGATATTAGGAAACACCACAGAGAGTTCAAGTTCAAGTATTTCTTGAAACAATTCCTTTGGCTTGCAATCCAGTTTAAAGTTCTTGGAATATATTTCTTTGAGGAAGATGACCTCGTCACTGAGATCTTTTGAGATTTCTTTGTTGTACTGTTGCTGAAATTGTTCAGCTATAGAAAGTAGATCTTCATTACTCAGTTTGTTGAACTGCCAAAGGAACCCCAAAAGGGTACAAATTAGTCACAGTGACTCAGATTGTGTGTATGACCTGATTGAATAGAGTCAATGATGACAAGGAAGACGTTGACCCTGTAATGCTGCTCAGCATCGGATTCAGTAGGTAAGTTGCGATTCGTGGAAAACTCCAATGAAATACCAATATTCTGTGCTACTAATTTGGACTCATCCCATTGTTCATGAATCTGTTGAATGTCATTGATAAGACTTTCAGTGTTATCCCTCTCAACATCCAGTGTAGCATTGCATGCTTCAATTACCAGATTAGTTTGATGGATCATTGTAAGTAACTTCATCCACAAAGATGATGTCAGAATGCATTCAAATTTGGAAATGTGCTTTTGAATAGACTGAAGTTCAATTTGAGCCTGTGCAGTGAGATTGAGAGTTTCAAGCTCATTTAAAGCCTTTCTCACTGAATTCAAATGCTGCGCAACTAGCTGAACACCATCAATCCATGCAAGCCATCTAGTTTTGGACATCCCATGCAGTGAAACAGGAAGATATTGTTTCAGAATTTCCCACCTTTGTGGACTGCTACTGAAGAGATTGTACATTTGCTGAACAGTTCCAAAGTAAATAATTGCCTCCTTGCATGATTCATCACAGTCAACACCTGCAAGGTTTAATGCGTGGTTTCCACAGCTGGAGAAATTACAGTTTGAATTATGCTCAAACAGAACTGCTTGTACACCTTTGTACTTCCCAGCCATATTAGCTCTACTGTGACAGTTTAATCAATGCAGACTTGAAAATCTAACTTAAAACCTTCTAGAATGGCTAGTGCTCGAGCATCAATTTCTTTTCCAGTTTTTCTCATGAAATTATAAAACAGAATAAACCTTTTTTCAACTGAAAATTTTGAGCTGTCTACAATCTTAGCATATCGAATAACCATAGTAGTCTGTTCCTTGTGAGAACAATCTGGAGTGGCATCAACAATGATTGAAAAGTTCTTGGCATTTCAAATCTCATCAAGAATTGTTGTTTGTACAAATGACCCATATAGCTCAATAAACTCATTTTGTAGGCATGTGGAGAGATAATGGACTTGCATGCACTTTTGACTCTCTTGCAATTCTCAAACACGTTTAACATGCTCTGATAAAAGTGGGTCATATTTGCTGAGGAGCTCAACTATGCCTAGAAAGTTTCCATTTGCACGATCACCAATATGTTGACTGGAATCAAAGAAAGCCAATCCCCACTCAGAAAGAAAAAGGATGATATTCAGGATGCGCTCAAGAAGTTTTTTTCATTATTAGTTTCTGTAGAGAGTTCAGTCAAGAGTAAATTCTCAACTGAACTTTTTTGCTGATGCTGCCCTACTGGCTGATTTCCATGCAAACATAATTTTCTTTGTGTGATGTTGAACTCTCATGTGATGGTATCTGTCTTTCTACTTCCTCCAGCCTCTGCTGATGCTCCATCCTGATTGATCAGAGAGAACTGATGCATTTGCAGCACTTTTGTTCAAAATGAAGAAGGGTGCACAGTACAAAGATTGTTTTTCCATACTCCAGCATAAACAGTCTCTTGTGCTGGTCTCACCATTTGGAAGAGTTTTTTTGTCAGCAGACGAGTAGGGAAAGCATGATTATCAGCATGCTACTTGGAATGTTACTTGGAATTTCAAAACAACTAATTTGAGGAAAAGATTGCATTTGGGTATCATTGCTCTTGTCAATAATTCCAATGTCAGTCACAGTCAAACATGTAGGACTCATGAATTGAATCTGGGTTTATAGACTACGGAAGCCTATGATGATGGTCAAGCTAACAAGATAGGATCAACTAACCAACCAGTCACCTCTTTTAGCTACCATATGAAGATAATAATGAGGAATTCTCATACATAAATAATTCCTTAGTCAACTAGACGTAAAACTATAAAGACACTAAAATGTAACAATTCTCTACCTTTCAACATGTATTTGATCCAGCAAAGCCACGAGTAGTGGTTTGTTTATATTATCAGCTGATCTGAGAAGACACATTCATCAAGATCTAATCTTGTGCCATCAGAATCGATATATTTGTATTAATATTTATGAACATTTTTCACTCTTTAATATGACAAAATCTATATCAGTTAACAAAAAAAATCTCTTTTATCAAATCACATCCCTTATTTGCTTAAATTTGCAGCTCTAAGCTGAGAGAGTGTGTCACATTTTGGTCCAATAGGGATGCACATAAAAACAAGTTGCGAAACTTATCAAATGCCAAAAAATTTACAAGTGTCTAAATTTGAGGCCCCCTTTGAACTTGAGGCCCAGGCCAAATGGTCCTCCTGGACCCCCCCTCGGATTGGCCCTGTATACTGGGGAAGCAAGATGGAACAGATTAGAAAAAGTCTGAGTGCTTATGGTAGCTATATGATATTTGAGTCCCAAAAGAGAAGGGAGCAATTTGCAAAGACCAATTCAGATTTATGACTGCATGGGTGGTTCCTGGATTGTATACACTGAAAAACAAAAAAGGTCTCACTGCCTTAAAACTTCCATGCAAATAGAATTAATGCCATCTCAATTAATAAGAATTTGTTTGCTCTCAGCTACAGCTACCAGTATCCAATCAGTAGTTCTGTAGGAACACTTTTCTCCTTCGCCTAATTCCGTCAATTCGCATCAGCAGCTCTAGTTCTACATCTCCAAGCATTCTTGTCAAGTGCATCCTCCAAGCCAACACTAACCTTCTTCATGTCCTCTTTCAGCATCTCAAAACATCTTTTTCTGGATCTTCCTCGTGGTCTTTGTCCTATGACTACTAGCTCTTGTACTCCCTGGCCAACATATCCCATGTCCCATCATCTCATTGGCCCAGCTATCCTGGTCAATACTCCCTCAACTTTTCCATGATGGGGCATACCTGCAGCATTGCTTATAATGTTTCTTTCATGACTTTGGTGAGATTCTACTCAGAATGGCTAACCCATATTCCACTCACACTATCACGGCTACATTTACCACACTAGTTTGATCAGAACTAGCACATGCAGGTCTATCCAAGTTGGGAATTATACTCCCAATTCAAGTGTAGCCATATCAGTTCCCCTTTTATTTGAGTGGATCTTACATACAGCGAGCACATCGATCGACGCTGCTGCAATCAATGCACCGGGGGTCGATTTAGTGGGTCTAGTGAAGACCCACTAAATCAACCACAGATTGCTGTCCTGTCAACTCCGGTACTCCACCAGAATGAGAAGCATAAGGCAAGTCGATGGGAGAACATCTCCGGTCAACACAGCGCAGTGTAGACACTGCAGTAAGTTGACCTAAGCTACGTCAGCTCCAGCTACATCATTCACCGTAGCTGGAGTTGCATAACTTAGGTCAACTTACCCCCATAGTGTAGATGAGGCCAGCAACAGGGGAGAGAGAAATACCAAGTAAAAGATAGGAAAATGTGAAGTAATATAAAAATGGGTGGTAAATGTAATAGAAGAAACTACATTTAACTTCTTTTTGTAAAATTGACTAGATTTCAAGTTGAATGTTTCCCTTTAGTGCTTGAAATTAATGTGTCATTCCATTTTAGAATGACAAAATACCATTCAGTGAAAGAGGAAACAAGAAGAAACCATTTTAAATAAAAGGAAGAAGGAGAAAGCCACCACTCCACAAAGGGTATCTGTGACACTGAGTCAGGCTGCCAGCTGTCAGGTAGCATAACCTTTGGTTCCAGAGATTCAGGAAGAGAAAATGGTGCTTCAGTTTGACATTTAAGTCAACAGCAAACTACGTCAAGTCCAAAGCGACCCAAACTATTGTGCATTCAAACTGGAAAACTATCTATTGTTATGGACACGATATTATCAGAGTTCATAGCATACCAAGGAATTTACAAAAAAACAAATGAGGTTCTTCTATGAAGAGGTTCTTCAATGAAAAAGTGCAGTCTCTGTGCTCACACTATATTCCTGCTATCTATAGCCTTCTCACAATCCCTTCAGTGATAGGTACAGAAGTGAAGATTATGTGGTGCTTGTTAGGGGGCTTATTCCTTCACCCACTTACTTCCCTGGTCCTTCTCAGAGAGCAACAATACCCAAAGTCGAAAGGTGCAAACAATTCGATGTTTATTGGGGTTAAATTCCAGCAAGCATGATTCCAGTTTTCTTCCTTAGTGTCCCCCTTCCCAGCTCTGACACCATAGAGGCTTACCTGTGTCCCTGTTCCCATTCCCCCCCTTAGCAAAACATGATTCCAATTTCCCTACCCCCATTCCCTGTTCCCATTCCCCTCCTTACTTCCTGATTGACTGCAGACTATATAGTAAAACTTGAGTTCTGCTTAGCTATACCTTAACCTATCATTTTCCTGAAATTTAACTAACCAATCCTAACATATTGTAACATGGTTATTTAACCAATTATATCCCACCACCTTAATTAGTTTACACCCAGCAAAATTAATTATACAGCAGAAAGAAACAATCACAGAACCAGACAGAGATTATACAGTCAAACAATAGCAAAGTGGGAACTATAATGACAAAACAATACAGAAGTGAGGATTTCACAACTACATCTATAAAGACATAAGGGTTTCCCAGCTGTGTCTATTGATAAGTGAGTTCTTACTGAACAGAAAACTATCAACCTAAACTTCCTTTTACATCCTCTAGGCTCTTCCCTTTCTCTGGAGGTGATAGATCAGATCACCTTTCTAACAGCTCCAGATTGCCTTATTTCAATGTGACTAGTTTGGAATGTGAGGATGTGACCATTCGCTTCCCAGCTTATGGCTGCCTCTGCTGCTTAGCCAGAGATCTTAGCCTAAGCACAGAGCCTCTCAGTAAGAGAAGGCCCTTACACCAGCACACAGTGATTTTGATTCTTTCTGTTATACCTCTATAACTAGCTAAGTAATAAGAATACACCTAAATTCTTAGAGTATAGGCCTTTACAAACAGGCCTGAATATCTATATCCTAACAGTGCTCTCCTAGTCTTTTCTCACTATTTACTGAGCAGAGGAGGATAGCTTATAGAAAGGGCCTCAAGTTGTTCCCTCAGGTAACCAGATTGCTCAAGGTTTTCTATCCCAGTCCTAAACTCCACTGTCGACTTTTATTTTACTCTTTTTTTTAAACTCCACAACTCTGCAGAATCTAGCATCAAAACAGAAAACACAGGAATGTTGCCTACAGAATATATAAGTACTAAGCAGAGACACATTTCAAGCAATTTAACAATATGCAAATCATCCAAAGTGCTCCAATTCAGTAGAATATGAATGCGGCTGCACAAGCAAGTTGCATATTGTTACTATACAAGCGTCCTGACGCACAACCACAATCTGATATACTATTAGTCAATGCAGATATATTTCTTTGGGCAAACGGGGGTAGAAATAAATTCTGGGATTGTGCATGAAATGCCTAATTCTCTCACAGTCACTAGTGTAAATCAGAAATACCTCCATGTAAGTCAATGGAGTTCCACCATTGTAAAACCAGGGTGAGAGGAGACCTATAGATTTTATAGGGCAAAAACTGCAGGGGAGCTGAGCCCTTCACCTACCTTCAACTCATTGGAATTAGAAGATGTTCAGTGCCACTCAGGATTTGGCCCTTAGACCATGAAAATTATCTCAGAAATGCATATATTTAAGAATAAACAACTTATCATCCCTACCAGCAATTACCAACCAAACTTCCTCTTTCGTGAATGTTTTGCCCCAGCTGGATTGATTGGTAAAAGGTTCTGTTTTTCAATGTATCATTCCACTTTTAACGGATTTGCATTTTTAAACATTACCAAAGTATTGCATGGGCCTCATAGATGCCCCCTTGATGATGTCTCATTTGGTACAGTGCTTCCAAATATTAACTTCTTATGAGGCCTTCCCCAAGTTGTGGTCTGAGCCTGTCCACTCTGGTTATGTACTAAAATGTGCAGGTACTACATTCAGACACAAAGCTACTTAATGCTGCTCCTTTCATTCTTACATCACAAAGCACTTCACAAAGGAGTATAAGGTCCATAATCCACATTTGGCAGATTGGAGAAACTGAGGCATAGAGAAGTTAAGTGATTTGCCTAACATCACTAATAGGTTAGTGGCAGAGACAGTAGAAGCTCCCAAGGGTGAAATCCTGCCCCCCTGAAGTCAATGGGAGCTTTGCCATTAACTCCAACGGGGCCAGAATTACACCCCAGATTTCCTGACTCCTAGGTGAGTGCCCCATCCACACGTCTAAGAAGATATTTTCAGCGAAGCAGTGAAAAACGACTGGTTTTCACTTCAGGTGTGTTTGCATCATATGAAAACTGATCAGTTAGAGTGAAAGCAAAAAGGAGCAGTGAAAATGATTATGGAAGTGGAGAGATTGATTTATGATGGAAGATGTTTACAGCTGGAGTAAAAGATGACTAATGTGGAGACATTCTATCCACTTGACCCCCTAGTCTTGATCTTGGATGGCTAGTCTGAGTCTCTGCAGGAGCCACAATGTCCACACAGCTATTTTTAGCATGCTAGCTTGATAAATGAAGTGTGTGGGGGGAATAGCTCTCTTTTATGGACACCCAGCCAGCCAGGTAGCTATAAAGTCCCTCTTGGTGGCTGTTCTCTGCTTGTTTTATCTGTAAAGCATTAAAAAAGTCTCCCTGCATAGGTAAAAGAAAGGGAGTGGGCATCTGAGCAAAAGAGCCAATGGGATGGCTAGAACTTTTTCAAATTGAAACAAGACTCCCCCTTTGTGGGTCTGTTGTTGTTCCCCTCTTCCCTCACCAGTGCCAAATAGAGAGGAATAATCACTTTCCTCTATCTGCTGGGAATGGTCCTACTAATGCAGCCCAATACGCCGTTAGCCTTCTTGGCAACAAGGGCACACTGCTGACTCATATCCAGCTTCTCATCTACTGTAATCCCCAGGTCCTTTTCTGCAGAACTGCTGCTTAGCCAGTCAGTCCCCAGCCTGTAACAGTGCATGGGATTCTTCTGTCCTAAGAGCAGGACTCTGCATGTATCCTTGTTGAACCTCATCAGATTTCTTTTGGCCCAGTCCTCCAACTGTATAGGTCTGGACCCTGTCCCTATGCTCCAACTTATCTACCTTCCCCCCCCCCCCCCCCCCGCTTAGTGTCAGCCGCAAACTTGCTGAGGGTGCAATCTATCCCATCGTCCAGATCATTCATAAAGATGTTGAACAAAACCAGCCCCAGAACCAACCCCTGGGGCACTCCGCTTGATACCAGCTGCCAACTAGACATCGAGCCATTGATCACTACCCATTGAGCCCAACAATCTAGCCAGTTTTCTATCCACCTTATAGTCCATTCATCCAATCCATACTTTTTTAACTTGGTGGCTGTTAGGGGGCTTTTTCCTTCACCCACTTACTTCCCTGGTCCTTCTCGCATGAACAGAGAGCAACAATACCCGAAGTCCAAAGGTGCAAACAATTCAATGTTTATTGGGGTGAACTTCCAGCAAGCATGATTCCAGTTTCCTTCCTTAGTATCCTCCTTCCCAGCTCTGACACCACAGAGCCTTACACCTGTGTCCCTGTTCCCATTCCTACCCTTAGCCAAACATGATTCCAACTTCCTTACTCCCATTCCCTGTTCCCATTTCCCCCTTTAGCAAAACATGATTCCAATTTTCTTACCCTCATTCCCTGCTCCCATTTCCAACACCCACATGCCCATGCCCACCCACACCCACACCCACCCCCTTCCTCATTGACTACAGATTATATAGTAAAACTTGAGTTCTGCTTAGCTATACCTTAACCAATCATTTTCCTGAAATTTAACTAACCAATCCTAACATATTGTAACATGATTATGTAACCAATTATATCCCACCACCTTAATTAGTTTACACCCAGCAAAATTAATTATACAGCAGACAGGAACAATCACAGAACCAGACAGAGATTATACAGACAAACAATAGCAAAGTGGGAACTATAATGGCAAGACAACACAGAAGTGAGGATTTCACATCCCAGCTATTGATAAGTGAGTTCTTGCCAGACAGGATGCTATGAAACTAAGTTTCCTTTTACATTTTCTAGGCACTTCCCTTTCTCTGGAGGTGATAGGAATACAATCCTGTCCTGATAGTGCCTGACAGCCCAATAGCCCCTTATTTCAATGTGACTAGTTTGGAATGTGAGGATGTGACCGGTCACTTCCCAGCTTATGGCTGCCTCTGCTGCTTAGCCAAAGGCCTTAGCCTAAGAACAGGGCCTCAGACTGTCACAGTAAGAGAAGGCCCTTACACCAGCAGACAGTGATTTTGATTCTTTCTTTTATACCTCTAGAACTAGCCAAGTGATAAGAATACACCTAAATTCTTAGAGTATAGGCCTTTACAGACAGGCCTGAATATCTATATCCTAACAGTGGCAAGTATAGTTCCTTGTTAATTAACAACATTAATTAATTAGCCTTCCAGTCACATTAGCCCAAATTAGTGAGGTCCCATTGTATTATGTATAATTGGGTAACAAAATCATTACTTCATGCTCTTGGGTTTCCATTACATTTGATAGCCAATGAAAAAAAATTCTCCTCTCACCTGTCTGGCTGCATGGCTTAGCTTATTTATGTTCAGTTCTATATCAAGTGCTTCTAATTGTAATTATCTATGGTAGTGTTTCAGTCTCCTTATCCACCCTCCTATCAATCAAAGGTCTGAAGGGTAGGAGAAATGTAAAGTGCCTGTTAAAGTACTATCTTTGTTAAAAGCTATATTTGTTTTGGATGAGATGTGTCATATATCTCGTGTGCAGCATTGCCTGTCTGATATGTCCTGTCACATTACTTTTTCTATCATGTGTCACATTATATAAGGTCATGCCACTCTAGCGAACAATAAGATACATGTAACTAGAATGGCAGTGAACTGCTTGCCAGAAATTCCATCCTTACCCTTCACTCCTTAGTCCTGAGATGAAGAGCAAATCAACAATTGCAGCACTGAGCCATCGAGCCACCTGAATAAAGTAAATTGCCAACTGTTGCATGCACAGCATTCAACAGAGCTTTTGAAAGCTGATTTAGAGCCTATTACTGCATTCCCTACCCAGAGCAAACCCCCATTAACGTCAAATGAAAGTCTGTACAAACTAGAGGATTACACAGTGCCTTCTCCAAAGAATCTAAAGACCTAATCCTACTTTCAAGGAATAAAGCATCATGCTCCAGATTACAACACATTCTGGAAGGTACAAAGGACCTCACTCACTTGTCATTTAAACTGGTGCAAATCAGTAGTAACTCCACTGAAGACAATGGCATTACAGCTGTGTAAGTGAGAGAAGAATCAGGCTCATGTCTTTTCTTCATATTTGTATAGTGCCAACCACACAGATGATGCTAAATAAATACAATATAATAACAGTAAGGAAACTATGAAGTACTAATAGGACAGAATCAAATCGCTGCCTGAAGACTTCATTAAGAGGACGGGTTACTGTGAGTAAATGTCAGGAGGATTCAGGAATGCACTGTTTGTATATATAATGTGGTTCTTAATAAAAACACTGGTATTTGAGCTTTAAAATCTTTATTAATTGCCAGCAAGATATTTGACAAACTATGTGCACATTTAATATCATTCTCAGTTCTGTCATTGGTTTGCTGGTATGAATCTTCAGGAACTGTTTTGTTGGCAGTTAACCTGGATATAACAATGGATGCATTAATTTTTCATTCATTGGCAGCAGAAGGCCAGCATACCTTTGCCATGTTAACTGCAGGGACCTCATCTTAAAAGATAATGCAAGCCCTACAAAACTACTTTGGACTCATTCCAAATAAATTAAATATAATATATAGTGGAATGGGTTAAGTTTTGGCAGTGAAACCAATTAATTCAAGGAACTTGACAAGCTATACACTTGTGTAGTGCTGAGCAAATAGCACAAAAAATGGATTTGTAGGCATTCTTTTGATAGAAAACTTTTGATAGCATTTTTGAACTCCTTTCATTCACTTTCTGTGAATATTTGAATGGGTAAATTTTTGTTCAAAAGAAAGTTCATGGGAAGAAATCACATATGTATTCACATGTATTTGCACCAGAAATGTCTAGCAACCATCTTAGAAGCTCTGCATGCCCATGAGAGTCATGCAATCGAGGAGCAAAAATAATACCAGGTGACTTATATGATATACTTACATTGTGCAAACAGTGACTTGGGAATTAAAAATACTCAAAGCAATAGTTGCAGGGCATAGTCTGTGAGCAATCCATAGGATCACATATGTTTGCATAAACTATTCACTGAATAATTCTAAATGACAACTTCATAATATCTAGTCTAATCACAGATAATTTGCAAACAGAAATTGGTCTAAACACATCAAACTATTGACAGCAAGCAATTAGCCTAGGAGCAAAGTTTTGACCCTGAATAATGAGAAGTGCTAAAGACTCTAAGAAGTCCACTAGGGACTTCACTCTTGCTATCAATTTTATATGGAAGGTGCTCAGATACTGAGTAATGGGTGTCAGTGTAACCTCCTAAAAGATAGACAGTTTTCTTATTGGCTTCAAACAGTGCATTGGCACCATGGAAGCAGTGAAAAAAGAAAAAAAAGAATGAGGGCAAAACTTGTAGCACTGGTTTATTTCACCATGAAAGATAACGCCATCGACCCACTGTCAGCTATGGGTCCACTACTAGTAGCAGACCTCCATAGGTCTAGTCCTATCCCAGCTGCTAATGGACACAATGCCTGACCCCAAAGTTTGACACTTGTTTTGGTAAGAATAACACACATGGGGCTTGTGGAAAAGGCACCTTTTCCATCAAGCGATCCCATTGGTTTCAAAGAGACTACTCCCAGGTGTAAATGTTCTCAAGGGTTGAGTAAGAGCTTAGCAGTCTGGCTTATTCTTATTTTAGCTCAATCTGTTCCTTAAAGGCTGCAGAGAACTCTTAAAACTCTATATAGTCCAGCCACTAAATGGGAACTGATAGCCACATGATGCAAGTAAGGGTTACATATCTCTATCTATCTAATCTATCTATCTAATCAGGACAATTTGTAGATTATATGAGAAAGCACATTTTCCCACCTCATCCCAATATTTTGTTGGTCAAGGTTCAGATAAGTCTGGTCAAAGTTCAGAAATGATAGATGTTTAGTCCAAAAACTCTCCAAGGGCTAAGTCTTGGCTTTTCCAGGAGTTTTGTATATGGAGCATTGCTTAGATGCTCCAGGAGCAACCCAGGGAGCAGACTGGGAGGGAGGGACAAGCCAAGCGCCATTCCTGTAGCTGGTGCAACATATGTCTCACAGCTCCAACCAAGCTGTGCATTAAGGAGTTCACAGCTGATGCTTCATCCCCTTCCAGCACTGGAGGAGTACAACAACTCTGCAGAGTCTCTTGAGGTTGCAGGAAACCAGTGCAGAGGAATCATTTTATGCCTCTTTATTCTTCTTAGCCAGACCTCAGGATGAGTAACAATCTTTCTTAGATATTTACATGATCTCCATTATCATAGTGTCTTCACGTCTCACAATCCATATTTTAATACATTTAGCATCACAGCATCCCTGTGAGGTAGGAAAGCTCAATTATCCCCATGTTACACATGAGGAACCGATGCACAGAGCGGCTTAGTGATTTGCCCAGGGTCAAATAGAAAGTCTGTGTCAGAGCAGGGAACTGCTCCCCAGCCTCACAAGTGTCAAGGGAGAGCCCTAAACACTGGACCTCCCGTCTCACCCCAAACCTTTTAACCTGCACTTGGAATATAGGAATTGCTGAACTACATCAGACCCCAGGTCCATCTCATCTGTTATCCTGTGTATAAGGTGTTTGGCAAGTTCTGCAGTTTTTCATTTATTTTGACTACTATCTTTCCAAGTATTTGACTTACTCTTTAGCTGGTTGTGAAACATTTATCAAATAAATTTATCAAACATGTATGAGATTTTTCTTGTCTCTGATGTTCTACCCCTATTGTTGAGACCTGCCCATGCCTTGTATGGATAAGACGTCTCAGAGTAACAGTGTGAGTCTGGGGAGGCTGACACTGACATATTCCTCATTTAGAGAGACAAGGTGGGTGAGATGCAGTAATATCTTTTATTGGACTAACTTCTGTTGGTGAGAAAGACATGCTTTCAAGTCCAATAAAAGATATTACTTCATCCACCTTGTCTCTCTAATATCCTGGGACCAACACGGCTACAACAATCCTGACATTCCTCATTTAGCAGTCCTGATTTTCTTTTAGAAGGTACAAAGGTTTCAGTATAGTTTGGTGAAAAAGACACTTTATTGAAGCTCTTCTGAGAACAGCCTTGTAGGCTTGAATGGGACATAAGATTCAAGCTTACTAGTCTGTGACTCCAGAAATGTAGCTGGGACAAAAACCAGGGCATTAAACTTATTAGCTTTTGAGGACTATGCTAGTGACAGTTCAGGACTATGAGAAATAAGAACATAAGAATGGCCATACTGGGTCAGACCACAGATCCATCTATCCCAGTATCCTGTCTCCTGACAGTAGCCAATGCCAGGTTCCCCAGAGGGAATGAACAGAACAGGTGATCATCAAGTGATCCATCCCCTGTTGACCATTCCCAGCTTCTGGCAAACAGAAGCTGTGGACACCATCCCTGCCCATCTTGGCTCATAGCCATTAATGGACCTATCCTCAGTGAATGTATGTAGTTCTTTTTTCAACCCTGTTTTAATCTTGGCCCTCACAACATCCTCTGGCAAGGAGTTCCAGAGGTTGACTGTGCTTTGTGTGAAGAAATACTTCCTTTTGTTTGTTTTAAACCTGCTGCCTATTAATTTCATTTGGTGACCCCTAGTTCTTGTGTTATGGGAAGGGGCAAACAACACTTTATTACTTTCTCCACACCAGTCATGATTGTATAGAACTCTATCATATCCCCCCTTAGTTGTCTGTTTTTCAAGCTGAAAATTCCCAGTCTTATTAATCGCTCCTCATATGGCAACTGTTCCATACCCCTAATAATTTGTTGCCCTTTTCTGAAAATTTTCCATTTCCAATATATCTTTTTTGAGATGGGGTGACCAGATCTGCATGTAGTATTCAAGATGTGAGCGTACCTTGGATTTATATAGAGGCAATATGATATTTTCTGTCTTATTCTCTATCCCTTTCTTAATGATTCCCAACATTCTGTTCACTTTTTAGACTGTTGCTGCACATTGAGTGGATGTTTTCAGAGAACTATGCACAATGACTCCAAGATCTCTTTCTTGAGTGGTAACAGCTAATTTAGGCCCCATAATTTTATATGTATAGCTGGGATTATGTTTTCCAATGTGCATTACTTTGATATTGTGGCACTGTAACCGATGGTATTGTACCAGGACAGGTCAAACACTTGGTTTTCAGATCACCTTTAACTGTAATATTTATGTATAATATTGTAGCTACTCCAGAAAACAATTCCTAATTTGCTACTAGTGAGTTGAGGTCTGACTACGAAAACCACTGTTAAAATGTCCATTATCTTTTGTATACCACTGAAAAAAAGAGGCTGTGAATCATGGTCATATATTTCCTAATTAACCTAGCCTAATGAGAAGAGAAATGTAGAGAGAGAAAAAACGTTCAGCTGCTGAATTTCTATCCAGATTTTTACCTCACCATCATCTCCAGGAAAGACTGACAGCTCAGGGTTTAAACTCAGGCTGATGCCTAGCTCCCTTCTGTCCACATATGAATCGCTCTAACCCTGGACTTGAACCAAGGGTCCCAGGACCCCACAGCAGTAAAGGGGTCAAGCCTGAGTCAAGCCTGGACCCTGAAGTCAAGCCGTATTGCTTTATAGTGCAGATACAGCTGCAATGGACTCATGCCCTGGGAGACCAACACAAAGTATCCTACAATCCCATAAGCCAACTTTCTTTGTCCTATGGACAGTCAAGTTTGGTGGACAGTCATGTTTTCCCACTTGCGCGACGAACAAAGGGCTAGAGTGGCTACATTTTGGGAGGGCTCTAGGAAGTCTGGGATATGGGTGGTTGGAATCAGGCCCACATAGTGCAGTGTAGACATAGAGCCACAGGCTGAGACCCAGGGTTCAACAATTCCTAACCTGGAGTTACAAATGAATGTAGACACTCAAGCTCTAGGTTAACAAACCCAAGGTCTGCTAACTCGAGTTCTACTAACCCTGGGCTTATGTTGCCATGTAGACATACCTCTGATATGCACAAAAGCTCCATTAGGATCAGTGGGCAACAAATGAGCAGGGGATTGGACTAGATGATCTCCTGAGGTCCCTTCCAACCCTGATATTCTAGGATTTAAATAACCCCCCTACTCTCAATGGCAGGGGTTACTCACACAGGTAGTTCCATTAAAATTAATTGACCACTACCAAAAAGGAATTCACTATCTAGCTTTCTGTGCCTCAGTTCCCAGTCTTCTACTTTTATGTTGTGTTCCTTAATAAAATAATAATAAATTTATGTATTATTAATTATTATTAATTACTATTATTATTATATTTGTATTACCAATCATGGACCAGCAGCCATTGTGGTGGATGCTGTGCAAATACAACAAAATGACAGCTCTTCAGGAAAGGAGCCGTCTCTTCCTACATGACTGTACACTGCTCTCAGAATGGGATCCAGATGCTGAGTGAAATTAATTCCCAGACTGTTCTGCGTATGTCCACATCCATTACCACTTAATTTTAATAGTAAATGTGTTATATTTATTTAAGAAAACTTGTGAATAATTAACACATGACAAATACTTTTTCCTAATGAGATAACCAGAGTGCATCATTTCAAAAAGTCTGTTTAAAAAAAAAAAAGAAATAGTCCTTCATACTGGAAACACAGGAGATCAGCAATCTAATCACATCTCATTCCTCACTAGGAAAAAGCTAAGATGGAAAAATAATCATCTAAATTTAATCTGAAAAAAATGTTTTGTCATTGTGGATTTATTGAATTTTAATTAAATATTGTTTAAATGAGACTGCTTTGTAAGATATTAAAAAGCAACTGGATATATTTGTCACTGGCTATTTTCTTATTGTAATTGCAACGGGAAGCTGTAATCTTTTTTAACAAACAGTCTATTTATTATACACGAACAGTTCTCCTTTTGCAACCTTCTATTTATCCTGAATAACTAAACCAGGGGCAGGATATTGGTTCCAGCTCAGTCTTCTTATATCGCTGCAGAGTTATCAAGAAACAAGAACAGATAAAGAAGTTGACATTCTTTCAGACAGGAGATTCTTTGTATACAAAAACATACACCAACGCCCTTAGTGAACACTGCAAATGTCACCAAGACAGCTCTGAGTGCATGATGTTTTTCCTTCCCACGTAACTTTTTACTCCTACTCTAACATTGGCATTAAAGGCCTAATCCTACAAAAGTCCCACTGATTTCATTGTGAGCAGGATTGTGTTCTTGCTTGCTCATACTGAACATTCAAAGGTATTCTGGTTTTCACACTAGCACTTCATGTTCTTTTCTAACTGTTCGCCATGAGATAATTTTGTATGTGGGCACATGCAACTAAGGATCATTTTAAAAATCAGTGGGAGCACTACATGTGCTTCTGAGGCAGAATTTCCCCCATGTTTTCATATAGCAGCATTTTTACAATAGATCACATTCTGCTGTCAGTTACATATCTGTAAATCAGGCATAGCTAAATGAAGTTCATGAATTTGCTCTGGACTTATACTGTTGGAATTCAGATTTTCATCAAACCCCTATTGAATTAATTGGGAGTATTCCACCAACAAAGGTCAGAATATGAGTATGAGTAAAGTTACTCATGTGCATAAGTGCTTGCAGGATCAGCATCTTAAAGAAATAATGTTATAGGGCTAACCCTGCTCTCAAAGTCAACTGAAAATCTCCTAAGATGGATTTCAATAGCGGAACTGCTCACATGAGTAAGGGTTCTTAGGTTAACGACATACACATTGAAAAGTTAGATAAAAATATAACCGCGCTTGCTGGACAGTTGCAATGTAGCACTACTTTATTTCTCATAATTTAGAACAACACAAGAACCCGAAAACAGAGAGAGGGAAAGCAGACTGCTCCATGAGGCACAATTCAACTCTCTTTGCTTCTAGACAGGCTCTTTCCAGACTGACACAGGTGACCCAGATCACATAGCTTCCCTTAGAGCTCCAAAGCGTGCAAGCAGATCCAAGAAATCCTTCACATTTCAGGTGACAGCTTGTCATTTTAACCAGTTTCCAAAGCACCACAGAATTACTCATGTGAGTATGCAGTACAGGATGTATTGGACCCCTTTCAACTAGTTTCCCGAGTTATTAACCCCAAATATTATTGAAAAGCAAATGTGTATCCCATATACACTCACATAAGAAGTGAATTTATTTACATTAAGTCAGTAGTCAGTGGAACTCAAGAGTTGTTCTGGATTTAAATGAGATCAGAGTCTGGCCTAGAGTGATCAACACCAAACTGCAGACCAGCTTCCCATGTGAAAATGAACTAAATTCTGTAGAATACCAAAATCGAAACATGGAATAGAACACTTGATTGGAGTGGATATGCCTACACAATGCTCTCCTCTAAAACACAATGATATATTCCATTGGAATTTACTAGGAGCAAATAAAAACCTAAATCAGACTTTGCTAAAATCATCCAAAGTATACCTACACTACCTCCTTAATCAATGACAACACTGAATGATGCCAAAACCCAACAACCTCTGCTCAGCGTTTTGGGGTCGAAACTCCAAGGGCATGAGCATTCTTGTCCCAATACAGAGAAACCCGCACTCACATTAGTTCAGTGGGATTATGTGTATGATTAAAGTTAAGCACATGCTTATGCCGTTCACTGGATTGGGGTCAGGGAACTCAACATCTAGCAGGATCAGGCCCCTACTCTATGCAGACTCTTATCTTCTGAGTGCAGAAGGGAAATAACAAGTTGATACAAAATGGTAGGTTTTCCTCATTCTTTTATAGGAATCAGACCCAAAAGGAAAAAAAAAAACTCATTAAAAATATATATATATATTGCCTAGTGGCCAACAATTCCTCTTGTAACTATTCTTCCTTTAGGGAATCCTCTCTGTCTCTGCTTCATTAAGTGGCTCAAAATTCCTTTTTACAGTAATTCCTCCTTCAGGGAGTTTTTCCTCTTTCCTGTTTCATCTCTGCTGCATTAGTTGCTCCTCTGCTGCATGCCCGATCACTAGCAAACAGGATGCTTCTTTTCTAAATCATAGCAGTGCCACAGCCAGTCCTACCTTCACTTTTTCATAATGGCTCTCAGTTTGCTGGGAATCAAGCTTCTTATCTGCATCTGTTGTAAAGTTTACAGTAATGATTTGTCATTAAAAACGATGAAGAAAACAGGTAAATGACAGAACAAACACTTCCTAGCTCACCAAGATGATAGTACATATTATAATTTTTATTTTAGTAGTGCCTAGAGGCCCCAGTCAGAGATTAGGCACTCACAGTGCTAAAACAATCCACGGATGAGGGTCTGTTATGGGTCCCCATCTGTTCCCAGTCCAGAGGACATGAGTTGTTACTGGAGGTAGTCAGCAATTTTCCATCTGAGCAATTTTCCAATGGAAAATGCTCTTTTCACGAAATCAAAACTTTCACTTTTGCCAAAAAAATATTATTTTCTCTTGGATCTACAGAAATGATGGTTCCCTGTTTGCCTGTTTGGGAAAGGTCTTGCCAGTTTCACTTCCAGTCAAACAACGGGCAAGCTGAAAAATTCCAGTTCATTTCTCCCAAAACAATTTTAAAAAAAAATCCCTTCCCACAAAGAAAAATCATGTTTTTGACTATTTGGCCTAATTCAGTATGATCTTTTTTCCAAAAATATGATATGATTTTTTGGGGGGAAGATCTTTTCATAAGATCAAGCTGTAGCAGCTCCTGAGTTTAACTCTGGAAATCCATAGTGCAATTTGCAGTATTAGACGGTGGACATCACAGTAGGCATTGTAGACACATGTAAGAAAGTGATGGTCCCTGTCCCAAAGAGCTTGTAATTTAATACTCCACCAGTATCTGAACTGGCCTTATGTTCTCTTCCAACAGGTAGTCAGATGACATAACTCCCTTTTTGTCTTTGACAATTTATCCCCAAAGATTAACACACCCTTGTTTGCCATGGTTCAGTATAGGTCATACACCAAGGGCCTCTGGTGGCACACCCCATTCCCTGGCATGTCCTCTCAGGAACTACAAGTTGTTCTCTTGAAATTTCTTATAAAATGCAATATAAATTAAATGCACTGAACTGTACTGTGAGTCATCCAAAAACAAAGTCCCTGCTGTTAGGAAGACTGATGAAACTAAAATCTTTTTAATGCTGAATAAATAATGGCTTACAACTAAAATCACCGGTGGTAAGATGAGGCCCTAAATTTGCACTAATTTACATAGCTGCCAATAAGCATCATATTCACCACATGCAAGCCTAAGTATAGATGTGACAAGCTGCTGCTTTTCCACCTCCACTGTTCTTTGCATTACAGAACTGTTGAATTTGGGGAGTAAAAGCTGGCCATATTTTCCACTTCTACCCTGAGCACCTCAATACTCTTTTGAAGTAATTCAGGATACTTTTAGCTCCTTTTCCATTCTTCTGCCTCTCCTTTTAAACACAAGAATTTCACCCCGGTGAGACTTTCTCCCACCAGCTCCATTTTTATTACTCTTTTGCTGACTTCCCAATAGACAAAAATCAAGTTGAAAGGCTGGTTGTGCTTTGTGACAAACACAATCTGCAAACTATTTTTTTGTACTTTGGATATACTGGACGCACAGACAGCTCCTGATAATTGTGCTGTCTATAGCATTCCTTCTTTTAACAGCATCTTTAGGAACATGCTAAAAAGAAACATTTGGAACCTAGTTGGGTCACCTTGATTACCGTGGGTTATACTGACAGGTTTCAGAGTAACAGCCGTGTTAGTCTGTATTTGCAAAAGGAAAAGGCGTACTTGTGGCACCTTAGAGACTAACCAATTTATTTGAGCATAAGCTTTCATGAAAGCTTATGCTCAAATAAACTGGTTAGTCTCTAAGGTGCCACAAGTACGCCTTTTCTTTTCGTGGGTTATACTGAAACTGAGCAGGAGGTACCACATAGCAACCCACATCAGGAGTGGACCAGAGAGAGTCACCTTTCCTTCCCTGGCTTCTTCCTGGCTCTGGGAGAAAGTCAATTACTTCATTAGTTCCATGGAGCAATTTACCTCGTGTCTGTTTACTGCCCCCTGAGCTACTCTGGCCAGCAAGTTTGGGTGGGCAGAATCAGTGCTTCTCCTGCCCCCTCCCTACCCAGTGACTCACAACAAGGAGCATTGGGTGAGTAGTGCAGTAACAGTCATACACCTCTGGAGTTACAATCTAAGCAGGTCTGAACAGGAGAGTAATTAGCAGCCTTCGCCTGGCTGAATAGGGGTTTTGCCAATAGAGTACCTTACAAAGTAAAGTACTACTCAACATGAGTAAATTGGCAGTATTGGTCCCTTTGAACCTGTTCCAGCATCCACTGATATCAATGGAAAGAACTCCAAGTACTTCAGTGAGCACTGGGTCATACAGTTGAAGGCTAGAAGGTACCACCAGATTATTTAATCTGACCTCCTGCACCGGACCGGCCACCAAACTGTTATGTTCATAGCAGACAATCAGGCAAATTAGATAATCAACATAGTGTGCTTGTTCTGGGAATTTGCAATGTAATGGTACTTTACATAAGGACATAAGAATGGCCATACTAGGTCAGACCAAAGATCCATCTAGCCCGGTATCCTGTCTTCAGACAGTAGCCGATGCCAGGTATTCCAGAGGGAATTAATAAAACAGGTAATCACCAAGTGATCAATCCCCTGTCGCTCATTCCCAGCTTCTGGCAAACAGAGCTAGGGACGTTGTTGCTGTCCAACCTGGCTAATAGCCATTGATGGACCTATCCTCCATGAATTTATTGCATTCTTTTTTGAACCCTGTTATAGTCTTGGCCTTCACAGCAACCTCTGGTAAACAGTTCCACAGGCTGACTGTACTTTATTTCTTAGAATTCAGAATAATTAAAAAAAAAAACAACACAGAAAGAAAGAAACAAAGCAGGCTGCTCCCTAAAAAGATAGAGGCACACCTCAACCCACCTAATTTTTGACTCACTGACTGCTGCTATGCCCAGATCATACGTTTCCCTACATAGCCCAAATACCCTGTAAGCAAGACGAGGAAACCTCTGAAATTTGCAAATTTACAAACCCCATCCAGACCAATCCCTTTACTGAGACGAATAACCTGGATTAGACTAAAATATTAAAGCCCTCCAGAGACTATGCTATTATGATCCATGCAGGGACTAGAAGGGACTGAGGTGCATCAATGTCCAAGGTCTCTGAAATGGACGGGAATTGATTTGGTGAGATATGTCCCAATGAACCTAGCAAGAAATCAGCACCTCATACTTCAGAAGAAGGCAAAAAGACCCAGCTCCCTGCCAATCTGACCTTGGGGACAATTCCTTCCCAACCCTAAAGATGGCAATGAGTTTGGTCCAGAGTGTGTGAGTAAAATCAAAAAGAAAAGGAATACTTGTGGCACCTTAGAGACTAACCAATTTATTTGAGCATAAGCTTTCGTGAGCTACAGCTCACTTCATCGGATCAGGTTCTTTGTGAATAAGGATTCAGTGACAGGTCAAGAGAGGTTTGATATCTCATGTAATTCAAGATTTCAGAGCCATTGTCAGTCTATATCGGTAGCATTATATCATCTCTGGGACATAGCACTCTTATTATTTGTACTTTTTGTCAGGGAGGAATATTTCTGGTGACTTGTTTGTCTTTAGAATTTTTTCCATTTTACTGGTCTCGGAGATTGGTTTACCATGGCAAGAGTTCAGAACCAAGAGGGCTAGGAGGGTTGGCTTGTATCTGGGTCAACACAGTTGTGGTAGAACAGCCATGTCTCATTAAATTGTCTCCACCTGTCTCTATAAAAATTGCTACAGAGATACTATTTTTAGCATAGATTTTTAACTATTCTGAATATGTGGGTGATATCTGGTCTTTCCAATGTTATACGTAAGAGAGAAGAGATATGCTCCATGCAGACATAATCCTCAATTGCTGGCTTAGGGTAACTACTTCGCTTTTTGCATCACTAGAACAGTGCAAAAGGAGCCAAAGCACAAGGAATCTTCTGACCCCAAAAGGCTGATTTTTGAAGAGGCTCAAGGGAGCCAACTGTTGAAAATCAATGTGATTTGGCTGCCTAATTCCTGTAAGCTCCTTTGAAATTAGTATCAACCTATATTATTTGTTTAATTTATTTTAACATGACCAACTTGCCCCTTTTTATTGTCAAGTGTCTGATGTATATGTTGTTTGATTGGTTCTTGTTTTATTTCCTATCCTAAACACAAGCAAGCAATGGTATACAATCAAAGAAAAAGCTTTAAACTGCAGAAAACATGCAATGTACGGCTGTTTCAAATCTGGGTGGAACCTTTTTGTCCCATCAGCAACTTCTCAGGAACAAGGCTTTCAAACTCAACAGGGCTGGAGTCATTTGAATGGTAGTCTTGCTCTTCAGTCTATGCTTGTTATATACAGAAAGAGTGTGTTACTAATGTAGGCGCAGTCTTTTTAGTAATAAGACAGAGACCTCAGGTACCTAATCTTGATTGAAATGTATTAATCAATTGTCAGTACAGTGCATAACAGAGAGACACTTTCATTACACCATCTGTGGGAAGGTACATAGTCTGTGTAACTGAAGCTTGCATATGATAACAAAGATGACAGACTGATCCCAGTTTGACTCATTGTCTGTAATGAGACCTTGTTATAGGTACTGGGTTTACTATTTCACTTTAAGCAGGTTCCTCTTTTCACATACAAACTTATCTTTATTTTTAGCACAATTTCCAAACTTCCCATCATATTTCATAAATTTCTAACTGCAAGATCAGTGTCTGGTGTCATTGTTTATGCCATTTATATATAGATATAAATTTCCAATAAATACATTAAATTTGTTGGTACTGAGCTTAAATAATTCCTTTCCCTCCCTGGTATTTATCCCATGGATATATTTATAGAAAGCAATCATATCTCCCCTCAGCCTTCTTTTGGTTAGGCTGAACAGGCCAAGCTCTTTGAGTCTCCTTTCATAAGACAGGTTTTCCATTCCTCGGATCATCCTAGTAGCCCTTCTCTGTACCTGTTCCAGTTTGAATTCATCCTTCTTAAACATGGGACACCAGAACTGCACACAGTATTCCAGTCTCACCAGTGCTGTGTATAACGGTACTAACACCTCCTTATCTCTACTGGAAATACCTCCCCTGATGCATCCCAAGACCGATTTAGTCTTTTTCACAGCCATATCACATTGGCGGCTCATAGTCATCCTGTGATCAACCAATACTCTGAGGTCCTTCTCCTTCTCTGTTACCTCCAAGTGACGCATCCCCAGTTTATAACAAAAATTCTTATTATTAATCCCTACATGCATGACCTTGCACTTTTCACTATTAAATTTCATCCTATTACTATTACTCCAGTTTACAAGGTCATCCAGATCTTCCTGTACGATATCCCGCTCCGAATTGGCAATACCTCCCAGCTTCTTGTCATCCTCCAACTTTATTAGCACATTCCCATTTTTTGTGCCAAGGTCAGTAATAAAAAGATTAAATAAGATTGGTCCCCAAACTGATCCCTGACGAACTCCACTAGTAACCTCCTTCCAGCCTGACAGTTCACCTTTCAGTATAACCAGGCAGTATATATTTTGTATCTTTTGCAAACCGTCTTTTTCCACAGTAGCTTAACAGCATTCTCAAGGTCTCTTGGTAGTTTTGTGTACCTAGTAGGCTTTAGGCTTAATACATGTTGGGCCCACCCGTCATCAATTGACGAGACGAAAAAGAAGATTTCCTTTCCAGACAGCATGAATTTTAATCCATTGTAAGTGTGGTAGTCAACAAAGCTGCTGAAATATCTGGTCATGTTCTGAGCTCTGCTTCTCCATCTCATTCACAATCTGATAGAATTTTTGGGTGTGCATGAGGCAAACTCTTGGACTAGATTAGTGGCTGCATTAGAGAGATAAACGGGAGAAGAGGAAGGAAAAGACACAGGAATTGAGACCCAAAGAGCACTTTTAGGTTTCTGTTATATTTTAAAGTATCTGAGAAGTGGGATACAGGAGAAAGGAAGGGAATACAATGTGAGTGATGTAATATTCACAAAACAAACCCTGCACTGTGGGTGACAGTCACTGAACCTGGCTCAGAGGGATATTAATCACACCTCCCTGCACAAGCCAAATTGATTCCTATTGAGGGATGTCAGCTTTCAATCCTGCCAGGGGCTCCACAGAAGAGAGGCTGCTGAGAGGATGACCTGGGCCTGCTGCTTTCCCAGCTGCTGCCTCCAGGGTCTACACAGCTTACATTCTGGTGTGAATGGAGTCCTGACTCTACAAATAACCCTGCTGCCTTTCTCTAAGGTAACATTCCCACTAATGTGAAAGTGAATTTAGTCTGAATACAACATGAGTAAAGATGGAAGGACATGACACAGGCTATGGCAAAAATCAGCTTTGGGATCTGCAGAACCTGCTCTGCACCTCAATGAAAGCACCTCTCTCATGTTTCCCAATCCATCTTCTCACACCTTCCAGCCCCCCTCTCTCCTCGCTCTGGGCAAGCCATCCTGCTTACACTCGACACCTCTGAGCAGAGGCAGCCTTCTCTTCCACATCACTCCTTCCTGGGCTGTAAAAACTGCTCCCATTCTACAGCTTGATCCACTTTTACCCCAACCCGCCCCCAACACCCCATCCACTTCCCTACCAACATCCCTCAGGTGGAGCCAACCCATCTGAGATTACAGACAGGAGACTGCAATGCCTGGGGTGTCACTTGGCTATGCTATGCCTTTTCAGCCCCCATGGGATATTGTCACAGGTGCCCAGGATCACACCAACAGATGTCAGGCTCTAGCTCTGTCAGGAGGGGCGGAAGGCTGCAAGTGCCACAGTTGAGCAGTTCTGCTCACTGCCCTTGATGTAGCAGTTTAAGATGAGGCATTCTCCCCTTTCACCTGATTGGCACAGCAGCTGCAGCTGGACAGCTCTTCTCTTCTAGCCCCACCACAATGATGTAGCAACTCCTGATGGG
This sequence comes from Eretmochelys imbricata, assembly GCF_965152235.1. Taxonomy (NCBI): domain Eukaryota; kingdom Metazoa; phylum Chordata; order Testudines; family Cheloniidae; genus Eretmochelys; species Eretmochelys imbricata. The sequence goes on along the minus strand of NC_135574.1, from coordinate 20,282,755 downwards.
TCAGACTCCTCCCTACTTCACACTCTGCTGGTGCAAGTAATTCATTCTGGATCATTGTCTCCCCTGCTCAATTGGCTACTGCTAGTGTAGCTTTAAGCTTCAAGGAGGCTGATCCCACCCCAGAAGGAGTCATTTATCCCTTAGTAACTATAGCTGGGTGGAGGTGTGTCAAGGGGGTTACTGCAGGGGTTACTCTTCTCCCATCTACTGTTGTCTAAATTGTAGATGGATGAGTCATGGGTAGATCCTGTTGTGATAGGCAGGTAGCGTAGAACTGTAGGAAAGAGATCTTTATTAAGTATGCAAAATGGTCAGCATTACATGCTGAGACTGAAGAGCCTATGCTCAAGCAGTCTTTGTCCCAGCTTCCATGCCTGAGCCCATGGTGCCATGCTAAACTAGATCCTTCCAGAAACCTGACCCTCTTTATCCAGTTCTACTCTTTATACTACAGCCTTGGCTGTCACCCTGTCCATCTTGATGTTGGTACAGTTTCGGACTTAACCCATAGAAACTCAGCACTATCCTAGCATTAGTTTCTTTTGGATAGAAATATTCTTTTATGAATTGGTTTTGTTCAGAAAGCACACAAGGTTGCCTCACAAGTTTGGGTTTTTGTTGTTATCCTGTTTTGAAAAAGCCAGCTTTTGAGCACTGGGTGTATTTCCCTTTATTTCCTATTAGAGGTTTATCATCCTTTCTGTCATGTGTTTGATGCAACATAACAGTCTGTTTCACTTTGTGTCGAATTACATTTGGCGACAATATAAAATGCAAGCGAGCCTGACATAACATGGCATGGGACAGCTTATGTATCATGTTCTATATGAAAGGCAAAGGAAGTGTCTTTTAAAAGGTTAGCTTGATTCTATCCCACACCACAGACCCTTCCTCCCTTACCTTTAATCCATCAGCTCCTTTTGGTCTGCTTCCAAACTTGTTTTTGTGCCTTCTTTAAAGCTGGTAAAAAAAAATCACTTTTTTTATGGAAAAGGGGACTTTTTTGGCAAAAAAATTAAAGAAAAATATTCTGTTTTTACTAGTTCTACTGTCTCCTAACTAGTCCTTCAGCATCTTCTTCAGCATTCCCTCATACTCTCCTCACTTATCTGTCAGCATTCCCCAGAGCTCTCTCCCCAGTCATCTTATCTTACTCAACCCTCTCTATTCTCTATTACCAACCTCATTTGCTTCCGTGGTTTCAGCGACAGTGTAGTACAAGAACTGGGAAAATAGCTGATTTTTCAATCAAACCAAAATGGAATTTATTGAATGTCTAAGTTAAATGAAAAGCTTTTAAAAAAATCATTTCAGGTCAAATGAAAAAAATGTATTCAGCCTGAAGTAATAACACATTACATTTCATTTGTTTTTGTTTTTTTTTTTTAAAAACCTCTTAATTAAATTTATGGAAATTCCAAACAAAAAACTCTTTCCAAGTTGGTGGATGAGAAGGTGTTATGGCAAGTCTGCTTCAGTTTCTCCTTGGTTGGGGGAGTGACCTTGTTGCCCCATGTCTGGCAGCTCCTCGTTATGAGTCCAGCCTCTCAGGTTGGTAAAGAGTCTAGTGACTTAGGAGGCTAGTATCCCTAGGCAAGGGTTGACAGTCTCTGGCCTCTTGAGATTTGGACCCCTTTGCTCTACAGGCTTAATAACCATTTTGTTGTGGTTAGTAGAGGAATCTGCCTGCCCATTCCTCTGAGCTCTAATACAGGGACCCCATATGAAGCAGCTGGAACCAAATTGTCGTAATCCCTTACTGATTTCTACAATGCCCCTCTTGTAGGTTGTTTCCCAGACTCACTTTCTGAGATCCTTTTCTTTGAAAGGTCCAGCTACCTGGGCAGTTTCCATACAGAATGTCTTTGCAGTAATTCCTCAGCCTCTTCTGACCTGGAGCCTTTTTATCTTCCCAGCTGTTGCTGGGCCACCAATGAGCCCCAGCTGAGGAGGCAGCTAACTTTCCTGTTAACCTTTTAGCAACTGGAACAGCATAGGGTCTGTTCTCCACATAAAACTTCACTTTCTTACTCTTTGGCCATCTTTTGCCTTGATAAGTGTAATTTTCTCCTGTTGCCTTTCACCACATCCTCTGCACCGGTCCATTCATGCCCATTCAAAATGTTGTTGCTAGCATCATCTTCTTTTCCTTCCCCTTTCTCTTTCCTGATGTTCTTTCACTGACTACTTGAGTGAAATCCTGGGTCAAAATTCCCATTGACTTCAATGAGGAATTTCACTCTTTGTCTTTTATTGTTTCAAGTTTGTCCCTTCAGGGCAATAAATGATTTGATCCCATCTTCATGTTTGATCTCATATCCCCCCTATTTTCTCTCTTACTCCCTGTCCATCTCCCAGTCATATCCCTTTACTTTTCCCTTCGTGTCCTCTCTTGTTGTCTCAGCCTCACACCATCTTTCATATTATGCCCTCTACTTCTAAATCTTCTGATTCTTCTCCACCAAGCATATTTTTGTAAACTCAAATCCACTTCATCCAGAAATCATTTCTTCAGCAAAAATAATCTCCCCACACGCCTTTATCCAAACAGTTGTCTTGTGTATTTTCTTATCTTTGTGTGTTTTAGGCCTTGGATCTGAAAGGCACTTAAAGGCATACTTAACTTTGGGTGCATAAATAGTCCCACTGACTTCAATGGGACCATTCACATGCTTATAGTTAGGCATGTGCTTAAGAACCTTGCTGAACTGGGGCCTTAGATTGTAAACTCTTTTATCCAGGCAAACTGTCATGTTTTAGTGATAACAATTAAACCCACACTAGAAAAGGAAATGCAGAGAAGAATCTAAATCACCCCATAAAAATATTTTCTAAAGAAGAGTAAAAACACCTGGATCTTTTACAGGCTATGGACCGTAGGCAATAACCATTGATATTATTAGCTCCACTGTTATATCCAATTGCAGCATGGTACAAAAATCACTGTTGTCACTTTAATATCATATTGATGATTCAGACAAAGTCAGATAATTCCCTCTCTGATAATATGATACAACGCTGTTCCTGCATGAGTTGCTTTCCAGTAATGACGGATAAAAAAAATTACTGTATTTGTCTCCATAACAACATTATGGCTGAAAAACTTATTCACCAGTATAGCTGAGCTAGACTTGGAGCTATCTCCCATGTTAAATTAAAATGCCCTTTTTTGTTGTTGTTGCTCTTCATTAACTGTGTTGAATACTATGTTATTACTTGGAGAATTGCGTCAGGCTTATAATATTTATAAAATGAAAAGCTACTCATCTCTGGTCCATTTCTGTTGTACGTATTCTTTATCTCTTGATTTACCCCCCCCCCCCCTTATGTTCAGTATCTTTAAGAATTAGGTTTAAAAAATCATACCAGTTTGAACAGTGTGGGCCCTATTCCCAAATATAGTTATTGAGGCCATTTTTATGCAAATCTCACAGGAGATAGTTCTTCTCACCAAAAATGTTTTTTTTAATTCATACTCTATACTCAGTCCATTCACATTAAGTACATTTTTGTGATTAATTAAACTATTTCCCTACATGGGTAATTCTCAGCTAGGTACCCAACAGGGATTTGCAACTCCAAGTGGATGGACTCTACAATTCAAGCATATCATGCTTAAACATAACAAGTTTTTAAGCATGCGATTCAAGAAAAACTAAATTTTCCTCTCGGCATCTTATTGTTGTCTTAACCAATACTTCATCTATTATTCAAATAAGAAAAAAAATATAAAAGAACACTCAACATTTTTTGTTGTGTGCTGGCAAGTGTAGTTGTGTGAGAATGGAGTGCAAGTTGTCATCATCTAACTTTAATAAGTCTATCGGTAGGTCCGGGAGTATTGTGGTTACTGACAGTAGGCCTGCTGCTAGCGTCCTTACCCAAACAATCCTGCCATTGACATCAGTGCTTTGGTAGGGGTATGGCTAGGTGGAAACTGACTTCTATACTTAGCTATTGAGCTCAATACAGAACTAACTGGATGAAATTCTATGACTTGTGATGTACTGAAGGAGGGCAGAGTACATGATCTGACGGCCTTAAAATCTATGAAGCTTAAATATCAGTGGAGGTGCAACTTTGCTGTCTTCTGAAAGACACACGAATGCTGATGATGTCAAATTTGACAAATGTTGATGATTTGACACCGATGGTCACTGTTTCCGGTTATTATTAATTTGTATTACAGTAGTGGCTAATAGTTTTCATCAAGAAGCAGGGTCCCATTGTCCTCGGCATTGTACAAACTAGTAAAGAATCCAGTCTCTGCCCCAGAGAGATCACAGTCTAGGATTATGTCAAGAAGCAACACTTGAATGAAGCAGACAAATGAGAGGGAAGGAATTGGAGGATGTGGTAACAATATAAGGAAGACACTGGGTGAAATCCTGGCTCCATTGAAGTCAATGGAAAAACTTGCATTGACTTCAGGGACAAGAGGGTTTCACCCATTTTGTATAATAAACAGCTGTCTCACCTCAGAGACTGTACAATTATACTGATTACATGTCTGGGTTTAACACAATTTTGGGTTCCAGTATAGCCTCAGATATCTAATCAAATCAGTTTAAGCAAGCTGTGTTTTTATTAGTAGTAGTGATCATGTTTATTACTATAGAGTCTAAATACCAACCAAGAATGGGCTCCCACTGTGCTAGGCACTATACAAACATGGAGTAGCAGATAGTCCCTGTCCTGAAGTACTTATGCTCTAAATAAAAACAGACACAGGGTGGGGGAAAGCGTCTAACATACAAGCTGCACGAACAATGTGATGGTGGCCAACATCATGTTAGTTCCAGATTTTTTGGGGGAGGAGGCTTAGTTAGGAGAGGATCAGCTAAAAGGAAATGGAAGGGGAGTGAAAAGGACAGGCCAGGAGAGAGTAAAAGGAGCAGGTATGTAGTGAACAGATTGTGAGCAGGGGGAGGGATGGAGCAAACAGCCAATGAGCACAGGGTAGAGAAAGTCCATTCAAAGCTATAGAGTAGTGGTTCCCAAACTTGTTCCATCGCTTGTGCAGGGAAAGCTCCTGGCGGGCCGGGCCAGTTTGTTTACCTGCCGCGTCCGCAGGTTCGGCCAAGGAGCCGCGGTTCACTGCTCCAGGCCAATGGGAGCTGCTGGAAGTGGCGTGGGCCGAGGGACATACTGGCCACTGCTTCCAGCAGCTCCCATTGGCCTAAAGCAGCGAACTGCGGCCACTGGGAGCCGCGATCGGCTGAACCTGCAGAAGCGGCAGGTAAACAAACTGGCCCGGCCCGCCAGGGGCTTTCCCTGCACAAGCGGTGGAACAAGTTTGGGAACCACTGCTGTAGTGCAATCTCTTTATCATGAAAGTTGAATTTACAAATATAGAATTATGTACCAAGAATACCTACCATCAAAAATAAAATAATGTAAAACTTTGGCGCCTACAAGTCCACTCACTCCTATTTCTTGTTCAGTCAATCACTAAGACAAACAGGTTTGTTTACATTTGCAGGAGATAATGCTGCCTTTTTCTTGTTCACAATGTCACCTGAAAGTGAGAACAGGCATTCACATGGCGCTGATGTAGCTGGTATCACAAGATATTTACATGCCAGATGTGCTCAAGATTCATATGTCCCTTCATGCTTCAACCACCATTTCAGAGGACATGTATCCATGCTGATGACGGGTTCTGCTCGATAACAATCCAAAGCAGTGTGGACCGACGCATGTTCATTTTCATCATCTGAGTCAGATGCAACTAGCAGAAGGTTGATTTTCTTTTTTGCTATTTAAGTTTTCCACATGACAGTGTTGCTCTTTTAAGACTTCTGAAAGCACGCTCCACACCTCATCCCTCTCCGATTTTGGAAGGCACTTCAGATTCTTAAACCTTGGGTCAAGTGCTGTAGCTATCTTTAGAAACCTCACATTGGTGCCTTCTTTGCGTTTTGTCAAATCTGCAGTGAAAGTGTACTTAAAACGAACATGTGCTGAGTCATCATCCAAGACTGCTGTGACATGAAATATATGGCAGAATGTGAGTAAAACAGAGCAGGGGACATACAATTCTCCCCCAAGGAGTTCAGTCACAAATTTAGTTAACACATAATTTTTTTAACGAGCATCATCAGCATGGAAACATGTCCTCTGGAATCAGAGTAACAGCCGTGTTAGTCTGTATTCGCAGAAAGAAAAGGAGTACTTGTGGCACCTTAGAGACTAACGAATTTATTTGAGCATGAGCTTTCGTGAGCTACAGCTCACTTCATCAGATGCATACCGTGGAAACTGCAGCAGACTCTATATATACACAGAGAATATGAAACAATACCTCCTCCCACCAGCAGGACAGTGGGGTGGGAGGAGGTATTGTTTCATATTCTCTGTGTATATATAGAGTCTGCTGCAGTTTCCACGGTATGCATCTGATGAAGTGAGCTGTAGCTCACGAAAGCTCATGCTCAAATAAATTCGTTAGTCTCTAAGGTGCCACAAGTACTCCTTTTCGTCCTCTGGAACGTGGCCGAAGATGAAGGAACATACAAATGTTTAGCATACCTGGGACGTAAATACCTTGCAATGCTGGCTACAAAAGTCCCATGTGAACGCCTGTTCTCACTTTTGGGAGTCATTGTAAATAAGAAGTGGACAGCATTCTTTCCCATAAATGTAATCAAACTTGTTTGTCTTAGAGATTGGCTGAGCAAGAAGTAAGACTGGGTGGATTTGTAGGCTCTAAAGTTTTACTTTTTTTTTAGTGCAGTTATTTAACAAAAACCCTATATTTGTAAGTTGCACTTTCACAATAAATGATTGCACCACAGTATTTGTATGAGGTGAATTGAAAAATACTATTTTTTTTTGTTTATCATTTTTAGTGCAAATATTTGTAATGAAAAATATTATAAAGTGAGCACTGTACACTTTGTATTCTGTGTTGTAATTGAAATCAATATATTTGAAAATGTAGAAAAACATAAAAAGGTAATAAAATTTCAGTTGGTATTCTATTGTTTAACAGTGCGATTAAAACTGTGACTAATCGTGATTAATTTGTTTGAGTTAACTATGATTAATCTGCAGCCCTAATACACATAAGTACTGCAGAATCAGACCTTACATATCTAAGAACCAGATTATATTACAGTGAACTGGCTCATGTATATGTGTACCACTGCCCACTTAGGAAATCCGAATCAGAACTGTTCAGCTTACATGTGCTAAGCCAGTGATAGGATCCCAAGTTCTAGAACCCTGCATGGAAAAACATGGTTATTTGGCTGGCTCACCCAAGAAGCTAGACCATAATGGGTCACACTGATTCCATTACAATAGTATACTAGAGTGTATATATCTCCCTGAGTCAGAAGGGACTAAGGGATAAAAAAAAATCTGTCTAGTAAAAGTCAGCTCAGGAAGAAGATCAGGCTTATGTTTGTTTTTCCTTAAAGTTAATAATAGAGACTATCCCCAGGAAAAGGCATGAGTTTTGGCTACTAGTCCAGTGTGTGTGTGTGTGTATGCTGTGCTGAGAATGGGATAGGTACTCTGTCTTTTTACCATCCTAATACTGCTAACGGCTAACGGAATTTCTCTGTTAACTCAACTGCCGAGCTCTGTGGTTTTGGAACAGAAGGATCTGGAATCTTTGTGATCAGAGAGGCAGAAGTGAAGTCTAGAATTAGTCAAAAAATTTGGAGAAAATATTCAGGAAAGTTTAGTTTAAAAGAATTGTCTCCCATCCCACCCTCATTTTTTAATCAAGATTTGAAATTTGAACAGGAATTTTCATCACCTGAAAAATATTTGACCAGCACTAAGTGAAAGCCTCAGTATCTGCAGATTTGCTACAAAGTCAACAATTGGCAAGATTTTCCGAAGTGACTAAAGATGCAGGGTGTTTAGATTTTGGATGTCCAACTTGAGATTCATTAAAGGGCATGATTTTTAGAGGGCTGGCACTCAGCACTTTTTGATAACAGGCCCCTTTATGTGCGCTAAACCTGGCACCCAAAATCAGGAGTCACTTTTGGGGATCTGGGCCATTCTGCTCTTGCGAAATTCCAAGCTGAAATGGCTAGCCAAAAAAAAGTATTTATCACATTTTGAGGTCATACAGACTTCGGACAAATCATTGGTTGCTCAACATTTTAGAGGTGAGATCTTTTCTCAGTCATAATATTTTTCCTGTCTGTTTGCCTGTTTGACATTCATTTCCAGAATCCTGAAAAGCACAATCTACCTAATATTTCTTATTTGTACTTATTCCTATGGCAAAATCCTGGGTGCCTGCTTATGATGGACACTCAGCACAGAAGGGGTGTACAGCTCTGCAGTTCCAATCAGAATTTTTAAAAGTAGCAATTTCAAAACACGAATATAAATTTCCTATTATATAAATAGTGAGGACACGTTAGATAACATCATTGGCTCAATATTAAAATAATCACAAGCACAGCTTGAAATCTTTAGGATTATCATAAAAGAGAATACAAGTCAGCAAGGTTGTAGATACTTCAGTGACCTGAAGGCAAAATCCACATCAGAGTTTTTAAGCTAGAACTAACAATGTCATGGTGATATTTGAACCGAAAAGTCATTCTGAGCTTTCTCCTTATGGGAATTGATCCCTATCACTTTCCATCAGATAGCTGTTATGATATGACTAGGCAAATAATAGTTTAAGAATAACAGACTGAACATTTACATACTTTTTCAAGAATGCTGATCACACTGACATGCTCCTTAATCAACAATAAAATGGGAAAGAAAAGGTTTTCTATTCTCTGCTCTTTTTGCATGTTGTCATTCATACTGTAATGCATTTGTGTACAAAATCATCCACATGACATAACCTAGCCATATGACAACTATAGTGACACTCAACCCATTCAGTAAGTTTCAGATTCAGTGGACTCAGGGGACCAGGCTGGTTTTAATATTTTCCCCGAATTATTTCAATGTAGTGAGAGAAAGTACATCAGGTGTTTGGCCACCCATATGCCGACTGCCCTCATTAAAACAATTGCCAGGTTATTATTAGTGCTGTCAATTAATTGCAGTTAACTCATGCGATTAACTCAAAAAAATTAATCGTGATTAAAAGAAATTATTGTGATTAATCACAGCTTTAGTCACATTGTTAAACAATAGAATACCAATTGAAATTTATAAAATATTTTGGAGGTTTTTCTACATTTTCATATATATTATATTCTGTGTTGCAACTGAAATCAAAGTGTATATTATTTTTATTATAAATATTTGCACTGTAAAAATCATAAACAAAAGAAATACTATTTTTCAATTCACCTCATACAAGTACTGTGGTGCAATCTCTTTGTCATGAAAGTGCAACTTACAAATGTAGATTATTTTGTTACATAACTGCACTCAAAAACAAAATAATGTAAAATTACAGAGCCTAAAATCCTCTCAGTCCTATTTCTTGTTCAGCCAGTCGCTAAGACAAACAAGTTTGTTTACATTTACAGGAGAAAATGCTGCCCTTTTCTCTTTTACAATGTCAACAGAAAGTGAGAACAGGCATTCACATGGCACTTTTGTAGCTGGCATTGCAAGATATTACATCCCAGATATGCCCCTTCGTGCTTCAGCCACCATTCCAGAGGACATGTTTCCATGCTGATGACGCTCGTTAAAAAATGATGCATTAATTAAATATGTGACTGAACTCCTTGGGGGAGAATTGTATGTCCCCTGAGCTGTTTTACCCACATTCTGCCATATATTTCATGTCACAGCAGTCTCAGATGATGATCCAGCACATGTTAGTTTTAAGAACACTTTCACTACAGATTTGACAAAATGCAAAGAATGTACCAATGTGAGATTTCTAAAGATAGCTACAGCACTCGACCCAGGGTTTAAGAATCTGAAGTGCCTTCCAAAATCTGAGAGGGAAGAGGTGTGGATCATGCTTTCAGAAGACTTAAAAGACCAAAACACTGTTGCGGAATCTGTAGAACCTTAACCACCAAAAAAGAAAATCAACCTTCTGCTGGTGGCATCTGACTCAGATGATGAAAATGAACATGCGTCGGTCCTCACTGCTTTGGATTGTTATTGAGCAGAACCTGTCATCAGCATGGACACATGTCTCCTGGAATTGTGGTTGAAGCATGAAGGGACATATGACTCTTGAGCGCATTTGGCACTTAAATATCTTTCAGCGCCAGCTACAACAGTGCCGTGAGAACACCTGTTCTCACTTTCAGGTGACATTGTAAACAAAAAGCAGCAGCATTATGTCCTGCAAATGTAAACAAACTTATTTGTCCGGGCAATTGGTTGAACAAGAAGTAGGACTGAGTGGATCTGAGTGAATTGCAGGCTGTACAATTTTACATTGTTTTATTTTTGAAACATAATTCTACTTTTGTAAATTCAACTTTCATGATAAAGAGATTACACTACAGTACTTGTATTAGGTGAATTGAAAAATACTATTTATTTTGTTTTTTACAGTGTAAATATTTATAATCAAAAATAAATATAAAGTGAGCACTGTACACGTTGTATTCTGTGTTGTAATTGAAATCAATATATTTGAAAATGTAGAAAACATCCAAACATATTTAAACAAATTCTATTCTAATTATTAATGGTGTGATTAATTACACAATTAATCATGATTAATTTTTTTAATCAAGTGATTAATCGGGATTCATTTTTTTATCTCTTGACAACCCTAGTTATTATTATCATTTGTTTATGGTAATGCCCATGGTGTCTTCAGTGCAAATAAGAGGGCATAGTCCCTGTCAGTCTCTAACACTCTCAGGACAGACGTACAAAAAGGCAGAGGTTAATGGGTAGGATACAAGCAGAATAAAATGAAGGTGTTACTTGATATGCCTTCACAAACTGGTATTGAGCTAAACTAGATTCACTGTAAGCAGCTGTAAGAAACTATAATTAAGGTGGTTACATTTCAGGCTATACTTTCAAAAACAGGTGTCTAAATAGCAGCCTCAAAATGGAGACAATCTTCCAATGTGAAGCTCTTTCAACATGAAACATATTAGGCCACCTTTAACGTTACCTAGGGGGGTGGTAGAATCTCCTTCCTTAGAAGTTTTTAAGGTCAGGCTTGACAAAGCCCTGGCTGGGATGATTTAATTGGGGATTGGTCCTGCTTTGAGCAGGGGGTTGGACTAGGTGACCTCCTGAGGTCCCTTCCAACCCTGATATTCTATGATTCTATGATTCTATGAACACACATTAATTGGCACCTGTCACCTGTATGTACATATTTTGTATATGAAATATGTATATATATATATATATATATATATTGCTGAAGTGTTCCCCCACTCCAGCATGCTAAGGCTTGGCATATATAACCATTGATTACTTCTGAATAACCCTGAGCTCGCAACAGCAAGGGGTCAGTTTGCCCAATCATTAACTCAATCAAGAGGTAAATTAACTGGTGCTCTCCCAGCTACTGTATGCATTTGACAGCCTGTGGGGCCAAAAGAAGGCATATATTAGCATATACTAAACAGGAAGAGCACATGTTGTATTCACCTCCCTATACTTTAGAAGCTTAGAGCAAGTTATCTCCCATCCATTGTTAGTTTAAACTGGCCACTATAGAAGTCATGTGTGATGTGGAAATAAAAATTATAATGAATATCAACCTCCATGATTCTAGACCTAGGTAAAAAAAAATAATTACTTAGTCAGGAAGAAACTTCCCTCATAGGTATTTTATTGCACAATTCTCCAGGGATTGAGAGGAATTGTAATCTTCCTCTGAAGCATCCGCGATTTGACCTTCCCAGAAGCAGGATACTGGACTAGACAGACCATTGTTCTGATCCATTATGACATTTCTTAAGTTTCTATTATCCCACATTCTGTAATGGAAAGTTCGTGCACTTTAAATAGAACTGGGTACAAACTGCACAACATTTTCTGTGAATGATTGTTCCAATTTTAAAACAACGTGGCTTTGGCTGTGGTCATGTCCCTTTTGTGTTTGTGTCCCAGAAATATGCAAGTGAACAAGTTTACTGGGTAGAACGTTGATGGAAACCACTAATGTTAAGCTAATAGTGAAGAATAAGCCTGGAAATCAAATTCTGAATTGCTAAATGCAAGCATTCTTACTGGAAATCTGATTAGGAAAGTTATACGCCTCGTTCCAGGCTACAGAAACATACAATTGCAAATATGTGTATACAATCACAATAGCTGGGATTGTGAATATCCACACTGAACTGCTGAAAAATCAGCAACAGTTAAAGAATTACGTGCAGAAATTTTTAGTCAATCAATTTCAAGCAACAAATACATTCTTGAAAACCACGTTCTGTTTGTGGTCAGTGTTGCGTACTAGAACTTTGTTGTACTGATAGAGATTTAGAGATTTAAATATGAAGGGTGTTTGCCCATGTAATAAATAGCATGGTCTAATACTTTTTGTGCCTTCCTTTCATAAGCAATATGTTCACTTCCACTTTTTATTACTGTTTTAAAGCACATGCCCATGTATTTTGATGTATTCATATTAAAGAGATTATAATAATATTTAACTGATGTACCATTAAGTACTGAAATTAATATAATATGTATTGTATAAGTGCTGATAATAACAATGTCCAGAGGTAGGGTATAACATTGATAAAATTACCTCCACTAGAATCTCATTGTAAAAAGAATATATTTTACTTTACACAGTGATTCTGTACAACACTGGGTCCCAATCCTGCTTTGTGACTTACATGGTCACACTCACACAATCACAGAGCAGGACCGGGACCTAATTACTACCATGAAAGTTTCTCTGTGAGTCCTCAATAGAACTAAGAACTCAAGCATAGAGCAATCCCATCCCTGTTTAGCAAAGTACCATTGAACTTGATAGAATTGAAACATGTGCCCAAAATTAAGCACTTGCTTAAGAACTCTGCTAAATGGGTCTGGGATTACTCATGTGCTAAAAATTAAGCACATAATCAATGTTTTGTTGAATCAGGGCATGTCTCTAGGGTCTGGTTCCAGTAATTGTCTTCAATGAAATTATCTTCAGGTGTCCTGAGTACCTCTTGGTTGGAACATCAAGAACAGTGTGTATGGTGTATTGGCATGAACCATATGGACATAGAAAAATAATACCCAGGCCCAGATTGAAACTGGCAGGATTAATTCAAATATCAAATTTATGAAGAAAGTTAACACAAAGAATGAAGGGAAGAATTCCAAAAGAGGAAGATGACAAAGAATTAATTTTAATTTTGAGAACGTGGCACAGTAAACGTATATAAAATAAGAATGGCACAGTGGAGGTCATTTGGATGCTGTTTATTACCTGTTCTCACAATGAGGATACCTCTCCAGCGGAGGAAACTCCAGTTATTAGGAAGATACAGGTATTAATAATGGGTGGTTCATCGTTAGAAACATAGATATACATAAGACATAGCTGGGTTTACGATGACAGAGAGACTTGCATGGTGGCTTGCCTGCCTGGTGCAAAGGTTGTGGCTCTCTCGAGAATCTAGATAGACGTATGTGTAGTACTTGGGAGGAGCCGATGGTCGTAGTACATGTAGGTACCAATGACATAGGAAAGTATAGGAGAGAGATCTTGGAGGCCAAATTTAGGCTTCTAGGTAAGAGACTGAAGTCCAGGACCTCCATGGTAGCTTTCACTGAAATGCTTCCAGTTCTGTGCGCAGAGCCAGTTAGACTGGAAGAACTGCAGGGTCTCAATTTGTGGACAGGACGATGGTGTAAGGAGGAGAGGTTTAAATTTATTAGGAACTGGGGAAACTTTTGGGAAAGGGGGAACCTATACAGGAAAGCTGGGCTCCACATAAACCAAAATGGAACCAGATTTCTGGCACTTACCATTAAAAAGACCGTAGAGCAGTTTTTAAACTAATGGCTAGGCAGAAGCCAACATGTATGGAGGAGCATGTGGTTCAGACAGAGACATCTCTTAGGGGAGGATCTATTAATGAAGATTTTCTATGTCCTAGTAAGGAGGAGAGGATGGAAGACAGCAAAAATACAGGTAGGATCTGATGAGAAACAGTAAAATGAAAAAGAGTACCTTTCAATTACCCTGGCAAATGAAGTGTAAAAAATATAATTAGGAAGGCCAAAAAAGAATTTGAAGAACACCTAGCCAAAGACTCCAAAAGTAATAGCAAAAAAAAAAGTTTTAAGTACATCAGAAGCAGGAAGTCTGCTAAACAACCAGTGGGGCCACTAGATGATTGAGATTCTGAAGGAGCACTCAAGAATGATAAGGCTATTGCAGAGAAACTACATTAATTCTTTGCATCAGTCTTCATGGCTGAGGATATGAGGGAGACCTCCAAACTGGAGTCATTCTTTTTAGGTGACAAATCTGAGGAACTGTCCCAGATGGAGGTATCATTACAGGAGGTTTTGGAACAAATTGATAAACTAAACAGTAATAAGTCACCAGGACCAGATGGTATTCACCCAAGAGTTCTGAAGGAACTCAAATGTGAAATTTCAGAACTACTAACTGTAGTCTGTAACCTATCATTTCAATCAGCTTCTGTACCAAATGATTGGAGGATAGATAATGTGATGCCAATTTTTAAAAAGGTATCCAGAGGTGATCCTGGCAATTACAGACTGGTAAGCCTGACTTCAGTACCGAGCAAACTGGTTGAGACTATAGTAAAGGACAAAATTGTCAGACACATAATTTGTTGGGGAAGAGTAAACTTTGTTTCTGTAAAGGGAAATCATGCCTCACCAATCTCCTCGAATTCTTGGGGGGCAGTGAACAAGCATGTGGACAAGGGGGATCCAGTGGATATAGTGTACTTGGATTTTCAGAAATCCTTTGACAAGGTCCCTCACCAAAGGCTCTTAAGCTTTCATGGGATAAGAGGGAAGGTCCTCTCATGAATCAGTAACTGTTTAAAAGCAAGGAAATAAAGGTTAGGAATAAATGGTCAGTTTTCAGAATGGAGAGAGGTAAATAGTGGTGTCCCCCAAGGGTCTATACTGGAACCTGTCCTATTCAACATATTCATAAATGATCTGGAAAAAGGGGTCAACAGTGAGGTGACAAAATTTTCAGATGATACAAAACTACTCAACATAGTTAAGTCCCAGGAAGACTGCGAAGAGCCACAAAAGGATCTCAGAAAAATGGGTGAGTGGGCAACAAAATGGAAGGTGGAATTCAATGTTGATAAATGAAAACTAATGCACATGGGAAAACATAATCTCAACTATACATATAAAATAATGGGGTCTAAATTAGCTATTACCACTCAAGAAAGAGATCTTGGAGTCATCGTGGGTAGTTCTCTGAAAACATCCACTCAATGTGCAGCGGCAGTCAAAAAAGCGAACAGAATGCTGGGAATAATTAAGAAAGGGATAGATAATAGGACAGAAAATATCATGTTGCCTCTATATAAATCCATGGTACACCCACATCTTGAATACTGTCTGCAGATGTGGTTGCCCCATCTCAAAAAAGATACACTGGAATTGGAAAAGGTACAGAGAGAGGCAACGGGGTATGGAACAGCTTCCGTATGAGAAGAGATTAATACGGTTGGGATTTTTCAGCTTGGAGAAGAGGGGTTATTATAGAGGTCTATAAAGTCATGACTGGTGTGGAGAAAGTAAAAAAGGAAGCATTATTCCTTCTCATAACGTAAGAGCCAGGGGTCACCAAATGAAACCTGTAGAACTCTTTGTCAGGGGATGTTGTAAAGGCCAAGACTATAACGGGGTTCAAAAAAGAACTAAATTAGTTAATGTCACCTCAGGAAGGGATGCAGAATAAAATTTCTAGACACCATACATGACTGTTTATTGGAGGTGCTTGTCCTGGAATCAGCAAGGGGAAAGCCAATTGTTGATTTTGACATAAGTGGTCGACAGGATCTCATCCAAGAAGTGAATATAGCTGAACTGCTTGGTAATGGAGACTATAATGTAATTAAATTTGACATCCTTGTAAGGGGGAAAAAATCCTAGTTATTCCATCCAGTGGGCTTTTTACTGCATTCTGTCTTAACTGTGCCTGTCTTGTTTACATGTAAACTCCTCATGATAGGGGTCTGGCTGTATTTTCTGTCTTCTACAGTGGTGAACATATTCTCATTGCTTAACAAATGATACATAATAACAATAGGACAATTCGTATGCTGCATGTGGTTACTGTATAGTTGAATGAAGATTTATATTGTATTGTAACATGGATTCATGCAATTCTGGCACTTATTGGCTGAATTGCAAACACTAGGAGCCCCATCGGACCGAAGCAAACATGGCTGAAAAATTTCTAGATGGCTTCAGAATATGAAGTGCCTGATGTGGGAGACACATGCTGTTTCCAGAATCCAAACAGCGTTTTTCAGCAGAACATGCTTGCAGAAATCTTGTTCACTTGTACTGCTGGGAATATTTCAGAAGAATCTCGCCAGCACAGTAAGGCACACATTTCTCCTCCAGTGTCGTTAGGAGAGGACAGACCTGGGGGAACTGCCATTCTACTCACTGCAATTATTGTATTATCTTGAATAAAACAGCTTTTCCTGAATTCTGACTTAGATAAAATGCCCAAGAACAGTGAAATACGCATAGGAGCCCCTAACACCACTCCCAAAGAAAACATTGCAACTCTCTAACTAGCAATTGCTTGAGATATAGCCCACACTACAGTCTCTGTCTCTCTTGTCCATCCCAGAAAGTTCTCAGACCATTCCTGCGCCATTTCCCAGACCCAGTCACACAAATTTTATTTTTATGCACATTCTTAAGCTGTTATTCTCCCCTCCCCATAACTTTCATTCCGTGGGGGGGTGTTTCTGAACTGCTTTTATATATGGGGTGCAAAAAATACTCTCTCATGGAGGTGGGGAGCATGCTTATGGCTGCATGTCTCCAATGGATGTAGAATAGTGCCCTCTTCTTGTGTTGGTACTGTTCCATGTGTCTGTGTAGAGGGAGCAAGATCATGACATCAGCACCCATCTATCCCCTTTAGGGAGTTGCGCATTGCTAATGGCTTAAGGAAGGCACAGTGTGTGAGCATATTGACAATACCTGTGTCTGGCTTTTATACAAGTCCTTTTGACCTCCCTTCTCTTGCATAAAGGTTAGCTACAGCCTGGCTCATTGAGAAGTCCCATTGATTTCAATGCACCATTTGTTGACACCCACCCCCCACCCCCCCAGGTCCTATACTGACCAAGATGTATGGTGATAATTATGCCTGCATGGAGTTCCATTGACTTCAGTGGGGATCAGCATAACCTAAGAGATCTTCCCATATAGAATTCAGTGCAGGACTGAGCCTAATTTATTCCTCAATATGAGTAGGTGTGGCAGAATTGTGTCCTATATGATAACACCTGAACACAGTTAAAATACAGCCTGGTGCTTATTTAGGTTACAATTTATCTTGTTACATATCCCTAGTGCGATAAGTTTACATAGAATGAGAAGTGTTATAAACAAAGAAGATAAATATTTTTCAGAAGGTCAGTGAATGCTAAAAACACATTGAAAAACACCAAGTCTTAAGCACATTTTATATGATCTATCATTCACAGACAGCAGACATACATCAATGGGTTATATTTTTACTCTAGAATTCAATGCCCTTTGTGCAAAATGTATACGTTAATTGGTAACTAATTCACTTTGATGACATATTAGGTGTTCTTGAGGGACATATTTTTCTAAATTGCTACATTTGAAATAGGTTGTACTTTTCAGGGCTTACTGTTAAGCTTATCAGCACAACTCGGAAAAATTTACTACTGTTGCGCCATGCAGTTGAGGACTCCCGACGCACCTCATAATATATGAGCAAAGAAAAGAGGAATAGAGTGAAAAACTCAGAAAGCTAACACTAAGTGTAACCCCCACTTGGAGTCTGCCAGCTGCTGAAACTCTTACCCTCTGGACTACAACTATAGGATCAGTTCTGGGTCCAGTTCTGCTCAATATCTTCATCAGTTATTTAGATAATGGCATAAAGAGTACACTTATAAAGTTTGTGGATGATACCAAGTTGGGAAGGGTTGCAAGTTTTTGGAGGATAGGATTAAAATTCAAAATGATCTGGACAAACTGGAGAAACAGTCTGAAGTAAATAGGATGAAATTCAATAAGGACAAATGCAAAATACTCCACTTAGGAAGGAACAATCAGTTGCACACATACAAAATGGGAAATGACTGCCTAGGAAGGAGTTCTGCATAAAGGGATCTGAGGGTCATAGTGATCACAAGCTAAATATGAGTCAACAGTGTAACACAGTTGCAAAAAAAGCGAACATCATTCTGGGATGTATTAGCAGGAATGTTGTAAGTAAGACATGAGAAGTAATTCTTCTGTTCTACTCTTCACTGATTAGACCTCAATTGGAGTACTGTGTCCAGTTCTGGGTGCCACATTTCAGGAAAGATGTGGACAAATTGGAAAAAGTCCAGAGAAGAGCAACAAAAATGATTAAAGGTCTAGAAAATATGACTATGAGGGAAGATTGAAAAAAATGATTTGTTTAAGTCTGGAGAAGAGGAAACTGAGAAGGAACATGATAATAGTTTCAAGTACATGAAAGGTTGTTACAAGGAGGGAGAAAAAATCTTCTCCTTTAACTCTGAGGATAAGGACAAGAAGTAGTGGGCTTAAATTGCAGCAAGGGCAGTTTAGGTTGGACATTAGGAAAAACGTCATAACTGTCAAGGTGGTTAAGCACTGGAATAAATTGCCTACAGAGATTGTGGAATCTCCATCACTGGAGATATTTAAGAGCAGGTTAGACAAACTCCTTTTAGAAATGGTCTAGATAATACTTAGTCCTGCCATAAGTGCAGGGGACTGGACTAGATGACGTCTTGAGGTCCCTTCTAGTCCTACGATTGTATGATTCTACGATTCTATGAATAATAGGCACCTGAGACATGCTTGGAATCAAGGGTGGGGACAGAATGGACTAGAAACTTCTACCAAGGTCAATAGGGAGGCATCTGCATGGTATGATAAGGTTAAGCAGTTTGCTGGGCCAGTGATGAGCCACAGCTGCTGAGCCCCTCAGTGGAGGGGACAGCCTGATTCACAGACAAAGACACTAGTTTTAGTTTCAGTTTTGAGCTCTGAGTTCAGGAGCTGAGAGAGGAGCAGGACTGCTCAGGGAGTCTCTGATTAACTCATACTCCCCACAAAAGGAGTCTTTGCACTGTTGTGGGATCTAGCACTTGGATCAGACAGTTGCAGCTTTTTGGAGACCAATGTTGAGAGTAGCAAAGATCCAACCTGGTGTTGACTACTGAGAGCCAGATGAGACCTGCCACTGAATTCCGAACCACAGAGACTAGAAAGGATCCTGCCCCTCCCAAGGATGAGGACACTGTAAGAGGTCCCCATTTTTTTAAGCTGGCCAGTGCTCGCAGTGTTGCAGCATTCATCTCTGGATTCATCCCCAGTGTACCATCTACCTCAGAAGGTGCCAGGGAAGGAACTGGGGGTTGAGATAAATTGAGAGTGCTGGGAAGTGGGGAATTTGTTGATATATTAATATTTAATAACTATTAGTTAAGCCTAATCCTCTGCTTTCCCAGATCCTTTTTTTTTTTGCTCCCAGTGATGCCCCCCTTTTTTATATTGTTTTTTTTGGGGGGAGTATAATTTCCTTGCTGGGGTTTGTGTTGATGAACTTAATTGTTTTATGTACCAGATTTTATATTCCTTGCAGGCAGTGGTAGCATTATCCATTTTCCCAAGGCAGAGCACCTCTTGTGTCTCAAGCCACTAAGGAGGCACATTGGATGGAGGCATCAAGTATCACAAAAGAGAGTCCAGGACCCAACCCATGCAAGGATCTAAGTTCCCTCTAAGCTGTGCGGCCACATGGCTGCCCAGCGGTCTATCAAGTGTCTCACACTTTAGATGCCCCTCCCCCCCACTTCCGCACTGCTCCTGCCCTCTGCCTTGGAGCCCCTGGCCAGCTGCTTCTGGGACCCTCCTGTTTGCTGTGCAGAGCAGGATGCAGTAGGGAGGTGCTGATGTCAGAGTGTCCCCTTCCCCGCACCCCTGTACCCCATATCTGCAGAGTGGGGGATGGGGAACACGACAGGGCTCAGGAGTGGGATGTGGGACAGAACTTGCTGCTGAGTCTGAACAAGCAGGCTTCAGACTGGAGATTGCCAATCTACTTAAAGGGGCAGCTTACTTAAAGGGCCAGTGCGTGTCACACACACACACACACACACACACACACACACACTGTGTCTGTCTCCCACAAACACATACACACACTATCTTTTACACTCACCTCCCAACACATACTTATATTAATGTTGTTGTCATTACTTCTTGATACTTTCTGCAATGCAGATATATTCTCTGTAATTTTATTCTTTCAAAGTTTTGTTATTTTAATTTTTTGACTGGTCTATGCATTTCATCATTTTTATTTCTCTTATGCTTACATTTAATTCTTTGAGTCGTGAGATCTAAAATGCGTAACCTGTTCTGGCTGGAATAATTATCCCTGTGGTGACTTTTAAAAATATATATTATATCTAGGTTTTTTGTTTCTACCAGTGGTGCACAACTGCAATTTCCCTCGACACTGGTGCACATAACAAAATTAATTCTGCACATGGAAAACACTAGAGGGAACATTGGCAAGGAGAGGGGAGAAGCCAGTCCAAATAGCAAACACTGAGGAGGAGGCTTGAGCCATGCATTTGGGGAGGGGCTACATAAGTATGTAGCATTTATTGCACAGGTAGAGCACAACCCTATAATCTTCAAGATGCTGTTCAATTTTCCCTTAAGAGAAGGGTAAAGCAAGAACTCTTTTAGTAAATATCAGACATTATTTTTTGTGAGAACAGATCCTGAAATAGCAAAATCATTTCTGAACTACTGCTTCCCATTCTGTCCTTTTACTGTACATTTGGTGGTTAATAGCTGAACATACCACCAGCTAGGGCATGATGCTGCAAAGTGCTGTATACACTGACCTGATCCAGCAAAGCCTTTAATGATGTGCTTCACCATCAGCACATTGGTCATCGTACCAGTGCAAGAAGCCTTTTGGGAAAGCAATAGCAAAATAGGTCAAATGTTGGGGTGCATTTTAATCCAGTTTGTCACTTGCTGCTAATATCACAGAATCATAGAATATCAGGGTTGGAAGGGACCCCAGAAGGTCATCTAGTCCAACCCCCTGCTCGAAGCAGGACCAATTCCCAGTTAAATCATCCCAGCCAGGGCTTTGTCAAGCCTGACCTTAAAAACCTCTAAGGAAGGAGATTCTACCACCTCCCTAGGTAACGCATTCCAGGGTTTCACCACCCTCTTAGTGAAAAAGTTTTTCCTAATATCCAATCTAAACCTCCCCCACTGCAACTTGAGACCATTACTCCTCGTTCTGTCATCTGCTACCATTGAGAACAGTCTAGAGCCATCCTCTTTGGAACCCCCTTTCAGGTAGTTGAAAGCAGCTATCAAATCCCCCCTCATTCTTCTCTTCTGCATACTAAACAATCCCAGCTCCCTCAGCCTCTCCTCATAAGTCATGTGTTCTAGACCCCTAATCATTTTTGTTGCCCTTCGCTGGACTCTCTCCAATTTATCCACATCCTTCTTGTAGTGTGGGGCCCAAAACTGGACACAGTACTCCAGATGAGGCCTCACCAATGTCGAATAGAGGGGAACGATCACGTCCCTCGATCTGCTCGCTATGCCCCTACTTATACATCCCAAGATGCCATTGGCCTTCTTGGCAACAAGGGCACACTGCTGACTCATATCCAGCTTCTCGTCCACTGTCACCCCTAGGTCCTTTTCCGCAGAACTGCTGCGTAGCCATTCAGTCCCTAGTCTGTAGCGGTGCAATATATGTGATGCCAGAGAGCCCCCTACTATCAGCACATGACCGTTAGCATATATTGCCTCGTGCAGTGGGGAGTGGCCATTCTACACATTTGTCAAGATAAGTAAATTGGAAAGTAAAGGTTTCAAAGTAGCAGCCATGTTAGTCTGTATCGGCAAAAGGAACAGGAGTACTTGTGGCACCTTAGAGACTAACAAATTTATTAGAGCATAAGCTTTCGTGGGCTACAGCCCACTTCATCGGATGCATAGAATAGAACATGTAGTAAGAAGATATATATATATATATATATATATATATATATATATACACACACACATACAGAGAAGGTGGAGGTTGCCATACAAACTGTAAGAGGCTAATTAGTTAAGATGAGCTATTATCAGCAGGAGAAAAAAAACTTTTGTAGTGATAATCAAGATGGCCCATTTAGACAGTTAAAAGAAAAGGAGTACTTGTGGCACCTTAGAGACTAACAAATTTATTTGAGCATAAGCTTTGACAGTTGACAAGTATCCTAACACCTTCTTGTCAACTGTCTAAATGGGCCATCTTGATCATCACTACAAAAGTTTTTTTTCTACTGCTGATAATAGCTCATCTTAACTAATTAGCCTCTCACAGTTTGTATGGCAACTTCCACCTTCTCTGTATGTGTATATATATATATGTATGTAATATATATATATATATTACTATATGTTCCATTCTATGCATCCGATGAGGTGGGCTGTAGCCCATGAAAGCTTATGCTCTAATAAATTTGTTAGTCTTGAAGGTGCCACAAGTATTCCTGTTCTTTTTGGAAAGTAAAGTTTACAACAATTGCTATAAAGAGCCATTTGCATAATTTTTGAACTAATTAAGTTTTACAGGTGCTTGGAATAAAACAACATTCACCTTGATCACTGATCAAAAACTTTCGGTAAAGATAATGGGTAAGATCCTTGGCCTCTGTTCTGGCTGCCTTTCAGGCCAGGACTATGCAAAGCAACTGGGTAGTCATCTTAAAGGCTAGCCAAGGATTCCCCCTAGGGGCGGGCCGGGGCTGTATTCCATATGGGACAGCACTTAATGTGAGCTTGGTGTAGCTTAGTACTGGACTGACTGTGTTCAAAGAGCTATTTTCATGGCTTTGATTAATGCCATGATGTATTTCTTGATGTGTTGCTTCATAAGTATTTGGAGAGAGTTTTACAACAGTGATGCTATCTTCAGTTAGTCAGCCTTCATGCTTTAATCATTGAGAATGTCTTGGGTAGACTGGGGTGGGGAGAAAACCTCTAGGAGCCAAGGATGTCAATAGTAGAGGCTACTGGATGGCTTAGTTTGGGGCCTTTGAAAGAAACCGATGGTCTGAAATTTGGAGCGGGTAGTGGTTGGTTCAGGAGACTGGTGTGAAATTCTGGCTGCCAATGAAAGCCAGTGGGTGTCCAGTAGAACATATGGGCCAGAAGATAACTTTTGAGAATCCTGGGGTTTCCCTGTTCAATAGAAGGTGATAATGTGTTGTCAGTTGTTTTCTTTATGGATACGCCTCTCTCCACCATGGGTCAAATGCTGAGTTCTTTAGTCAGGTTTTACTCAGTTGAGGTCCATGCAAGTTTGTTTCAGTAAGGTCTGAGTATTAATGGCATAAACAGCATAAACGGCTTGTAATCACAAGTGAAATCCTGAATCCATTGAAGTAAATGCATGATATGTCATTCACTTCACTAGAGCCAGGATTTTACCTATGGTTTTCTACCACTCCAAAGAGTGTGTTTTACAAAACATCTAATATAGTGTAAATCCACAACCTTTTTTTAAAAATTTGTATTTAAAATAGAGACCATCTCGCTTAAATAGAGATGATTAATGTATGTGGTGCTGAAATATGAATAGACATGGAGTTTTCACCCTAGAGTGTTCTGCATATGCAAGTGAAGAGTGTGAGTTAAGTGTGTCAAATATCTGCAGCACAGAACTATGTGTAAATCAGTGTGAAAAGTCATTCAAGCTTTGTGCTGTATTATCCTGCCTCTGTCCCTGAGAGAGACCTTTTCAGGATGCTTGAAGTTTCAAGAAAAGAAAATGAAATATTTAAAATCTAAAAGATGGTATTTAAATAATGTGGAAGTGTTGGCTCAAATTGACAAAAGTCTTAAGCTTTTAAAATTTCACAATGTTTAAAGTTTAAAGAATTTCCATGAAACTGCCATTAATTTACCATAATCATTTTTTGCTGCTAACAGCAGCTCAATCAAATCTCTTGAATCTGGGATATCAACTAGTCTGTCTATTTATCTTTCCAAATAGCTAATGTGAGTGACTTGTTAAGCAATCCTGAACAGCAATCATCCCTCATACTGGTTTAGGAAAATGCTCTGCCACTTCTAGGCAATTTCCAGGCAGACTGCAAACTTGCTTCTAGTATTGTTACCCAAAAGTAAGTTTTGAGTGTGTTGTGAGCTAATCTCTTACTTGAAGTAAAAAGTTATTTAATGATATTATCTCTATGACACAGCAGAACTATGTGGCTTCCTAGGTCTAGATTCTCTCAGGGCTCATGTATAAATATAGTAGAAGCCCCTAGTGGCAGAAAATCCACAAAGAGGACATATTGATAAGAGCAGCATGAAAAGGCTCCAATCAGCACAGACTGAAAAGTGGGCTGCTCTGGCTGCGGTGGGCTTTGAACAGAGCACTGGGAAGTGCATCCCAGTGTTTCCTTGCAATGACCAGCAAAGTTTCTATGAAGCTGCAGCAGGATTTGACCCCTCCCCGCAAAACAAGCAAATCTGAGGGTATGTCTGCAGCGCAGCTGGAGATGTAACTTCCAGCTTGGGTGGACATACCTGCACTAGCTCTAATTGAGCTACTGCACTAAAAATAGAAGTATCACTTCAGTGACATGACTGGTGGGACAGGTTAGCTGCCCCAAATAAAGTCCCCTCTGATATCTCAAACATGGGTGGCTAGCCCATCACACTGCTGTGACTACACTTCTGTTTTTAGCATGTTAGCTCAATCAGCGGGAAATTATACCTCCAGCTCCAGTGAAAAGAAGCTAAGAGACGCTGGTGGCAGCAACACTGTCTGTGTTCCATCAGGGTGCACTCTCACCCCACCAACACACAGGGCTTGGCTGGAACAGAAGGAAGATTTATTCTGTACCATCTAGTATCAGTTCTTCTGAAACTTGTTTATCACCCACTACAGTAATTTCATCCGAATCCTGACCTCTGGACCTGCAGAGGGCTCCTGTTGGTTTTCAGGGGAGTCCCACAGTCACCTTGAAGGGTAGAATTTGTCCAAAGGACTTACCCAAAACACAACAGTACACTGTGACTATGTATATATTTATGCCTATGCTTTAGGCCTGACCTTGAGGAGTAGGTTTTCCTGTGTAACAAGTAAAGGAACAGCCCCGGTGCTGGTTAGACACCATTCAAAAATCCTTCTGCTCAGAAGGTCTTTCCCAAGGTGTATAATTTTGTTTCCTATTAATGTAAAAGCCTGAAGTATGCGAGTGCAAGAAGAGTCAAGAAACCTGTACTTCCCTGCTGCTTCTGTGCAAAGACTGGATACTAGAGCTCCTTGGGAAATGGGGAAGAATAATTGTGACAAATCTGAATTTTTTTGAATACTTTTTGATCCATAAATACCATATAACAGTGACGCCGTTGTGCATCAGCAGCAGGAATCAAACCTGGGACCTTTTGATCTTAAAACATGAGCCTCTACTGTCTGACCTACAAGACACCTCTCAGTCAGCCAAAGCCATAGCAGGTTCATCGATCGCTAGCAAGCTTAGCCACCACCAGAGGTGGACAGAGTGCCACGCAGAGCAGGCATGGGTTACATTGAAAAAAGAATAATTAATTAATTAATTAATTAATTCATTCATTCATATTTTTCACTACAGGTTTTTGCTATTCTGCCTTTTTCCCCTATGGCAGCCCCTCTATTTTCCTTTCCCCATGTTGTCACTTAAAAAGGAACATAGGAATTGCCAGACTGGCTCAGATCCAAGATCCATTCAGTCCAGTATCCTGTCTGAATACTGTACTGTACTGTACTCTGATGCACCAGGTGCATCAGAGGATGGCAGGAAAACCCTTGATTAGGCCTATATGAAATATATGGAATCCCCCACATAAATATTTATCCTGATCTCTAAAAGCTAGGGATTGTTTTGAGCGCTGAAGCATAAGGTTTAATATTCCTTCCAGAATTTTTATCGTCATTAATGATGATAACTCTGGATACTCTTCGTATCCATACAACTATCCAAACCCTTTTTAAATCTTGTTAATTCTTGGCCTCAATGGGTACATCTACACACTGAACAGCAGCTCATGGCAAAGCATCTTAGAGCCCAGGCTGACAGATTCAGACGTGTGAGGCTTGGTCTGTGGCACTAAAGCTATCTGTGTAGATGTTCAGGTTCAGGCTGGAGCTCAGGCTCTCTGAAGCCTAGCGAGAAGATGGGGGAAGGGCTTCAGATCCCGAGCCCCGTGTCTACACAGCTATTTTTAGCACCATAGCAGGAGACCCACACACCCAGTGGCTTTCTGTGGCAATGAGTGTGGCATTTTGTACCTTGCAGCAGCACGCTGGAATCCCCCAATTCAACCCTGTCATATAATTATGATATAGTTCATACAAAGCATGTCATGTAGGATATCATGTGAAAGGTCACGATCTGCTGAAACCCATTGTTCTGCCAAAATATTATATCAGTGTGTATGAATTTATATTTTGTGATAAGGTTGTTACTGAAATATGTTGTAAGTTTGAGGGTCTCCACGGCTAAGTTCTCCAGTGACATCAAAGGAGGTGATCCACTCCCAGGAGGGTGTTAAGGGATCATTAATCAGCAGGGGAGTTGTAAACAAGTGATTTATAATGCTGTAAGAGGGCTTCACATGTGTTACATAATGGGGGCTTGCTCAAATCTGTGACACAGCAAAGTCCACTAGGACATGTCTGGGCTTGTATTTTCCAGTCACATGGATAGAGGATATAAAATAGGGGACAGTGGCATCATGCTTTGGCCTTTCTCCTCCCCCACCTATGCTGGAAGCAACAAAATGCTGAGAAGACAAAGACCTGATCTGAGGAGACTGGTCCCAGGCTTAAAGGAAAAGCTTGTGTATTAAGAACTGTAACTATTGTGACAAAGCTCTGTCCTTGTCTCCGTGGGTCCCACATTTCCTGGCAGATTGTGCTAGCCTCAGAGGCTCACTGTGACCCTCCACGTAACCCTTCTCTCTCTAGAGACAAGGTTCACAGTCTACTGAGCCATTTTCATCATAAGCCAGCATGGGAGGTGAGGAGAGGCTATCCTCCCTTGCACAGTCTCTGTTGTCTCCCAGTCTCAGTGATTAATCGGGGGAGGGGGGAGAGGGGAAAAAGGGGCAGCTCAGGCAAACACTTTACTCCAGGCTCCAGCCCAGGGACCCTAATAGTATCAGCTATGGTAGCTGACCTTTCAGAAACATAAAATGTACAATTCCCTAGGCTACTTCCCCACAGCAGCCCCCACTTTCTTAGGCTCCACTTCACCATTACCTAAGGGCCTCCTTCCTTGTGCCTGATATGGTGTGTACTGCTCAGTCTCTCCAACAGCACAACTTCCTCCCACAGCTCCTGACATCCACACCCACCTGACCAACTGGGAGGCTTTTAACTAGTTTCAGCCAGTCCCTGATTGGCCCCAGGTGTCTTAACTGACCTAGAGCAGCTGCCATTTAACTTATCCTCGTACCAGGGATTTGTTTAGCCTGGAGCTAATATATCTATCTCCCACTACTTTTCTATAGCCATCTGGCCTTGCCCTGTCACACTATCTACAACATCCAGTGGGATGAGAAAAATTGCTTGATCCAAACACTGCCTAGTTTAATATGGTTTAAGATTTAGACTGTGTCCTTACCTTTTCTTTTGTGTGACTATCTCTGACCTTTTGTGCCTACCACTTATAATTACTTAAATCTATCTTTCTGTAGTTAATAAATCTGTTTTTTATTTTACCTAAAACAGTGTGCTTTTCTTGAAGTACTTGAGAAATCTCAACTCAGTGTACAAAAGCTAGTGTGTCTCCTCTTCACATTGAGGGAGGGACAGACTAGGTAATGCACTTACACTGGTCAGGCTTCTGACCAGGGCAAGACAGGGTGCAAGGCTGGGGGGTTGGGATATTTGCTGGTGCCTTTCTCTTGTGATTCATGAGTGGCTCAGGGAGCATTCATGCAATCTAGCTGGGTGTGGGGCTCCACATGCTGTTGTGCTGAGTGATGACAATGCTTGGAGAGTTTGCTGCTTGTCACTAGCAAAGCATTGGGAGAGACACCCCAGGCTGGAGAGTTAAGGGGGCACAGTGATACCCCAGTTCCAGGTTGTACTCCGGGAATCCCATCACAATGAGTTCTACAGCTTATTTACACCTGGTATGAAAAGTATTTATTTTTATTGATTTGGCATTTCCCCAAAAGGAAGGGCAAGGGGGAGAAAAAGGGATTGGATAAGATGAAAAATTACTGCATTTTTCTTTTCCCCATTTCACTGGAAAAGCAGAACATTTTGAAAAAACAAAAATGTTTTGCACAAATTTTCTTTTTTGAAAAAAGGCCATTTTTCAACACCCACAAAACAAAAATGTGTTCATAAAACACTAACCAGCTGGTCACGCTCTGAGCACTGGTGCTACAGTAGTACTAGCCTCTTCACATTAATTAGCAAGAGAACTCAGTCTGTATGAAGAGCGGGTGCAGGAGTTTCCCATTTGTAAGGTTGGCAGAATGGCTGCACCTCCACTTCCATTCCACTGAGCTCCATGAACAGTAATATCTTGCTGTTAGAGAGGTTCCTCCAGAGATCTCAAAAGCATTACAAAGAAGATAAGCATCTTCAGACCTGTTTTGCAGATAGGGAAACTGAGGCCCATGGCAGTGGCATAACTTACCCATGGTCACATACAAAGCCAGTGGCAGAGCTGGGAATGGAATCATATCCTCTAGTCTCAGTCCAGTGCTGTATCCACTGTGGTACTGCATTGCATGAATCAGACAATGCCCACGGAGCTCCTCCTTGAACAGTGTGTCTCTACTCCATCTCCAGTGTCGGCTATGGCTGCAGATCCACAAGCAAGCTCATGGATCCCCACCTTCTGAACAGTCACAAAACCCCTTTTTAGATATGATTTTGCAAACAGAGAAAATGCAACCCTCTTTTTCTGTGCGTTAGGTTTGAAAGAAGCACATTCAGTGTAGTTGTCCTTTGGTTATGTGCTGTGCATCATCTCTTCTAATGATAAGGTAGAACAGCCAAAACCGAATTAAAGATAACTAATTGCTCTATATGGGCAAGAAAGGGTGAAAGTCACCTCTGTGCAGAGGGCAGCAAGAGGCTCTATTTTGCAGGATGATGTGGAATTTAAATGTTTTTTTTCTGTGTAGACATTTCATCTAAGAACATGCAAGCATTCAAGGGAATAAACCAAATTTACATTAAAGAATTTGTGCTTACCAGCCACCCACAAAATATGTGTGCCCTATACTGGAGTATTCTATTCTTATTCCATTCTATTCTATAATACTCCAGTACAGGGAACAGATATTTAGGATATCTTAATAAACAGAGATACACAATATACATAAATTCAAATATATATCAAATAGAACAGACTGGCTCCTGCCTGCCATGGGTTCCTAGAATGTTTGTTCCATTGTCAAAGTGCTAATCTAACCATAGAATCATAGAACCATAGGGTTAGAAGTGACCTCAAGGGTTATTTAGTCTAATCCCCTGCCAAGATGTAGGATTTATTGTGTCTAAAAAGTGCTGTATTAGGAGGAATATTGAAGCATCATGGCTCCTATATACAATCTTAAATCTTTGGTGAGGCTCAAAAGATCTTCATCACTTTAGATATTTCTTGCATTTGTTTTAACTGCATGTGAGATCTTTTCTCCATCATATAATTAATACATTACATGCTGGAAAAGCCCAGAAAGCCATCCAATCTTCAACTGATTTTTTTTTTAACTATCAAACATATAACTGCTCCCAAGTTTCCTCTAACAATCCTGCCTGTTCTAACCAGGAAAATAGCTAGATCTGACACCTCCTTAAAAAACATTCTCTAAAAGATCTGTACATTTGTTTCATATGGCCAGAGGCTCTCACCTGACATTCATTGCCCTCATAAACAAATCAGTGAAGTGGCACAAGAGAATTTAACTGCCTCTCGTCTTGTTAATATCGACAAACAAGACTCTGTCTTGGATGAGGTTGTGTAACTCTATCATAAACATTCCTTTATTACTCTCTTTGTTTGTGTGTTGTGCAAATCTGATTATTTTAATCACTCTACTGTGTACACTTTTTTTATCAAGACCCATCTGCCTGTGTTTCCTTCAGTACTGCATATTTTGATCTCCAACTGTTTTTTTTTATAAAAATAATTCCTCAATAAAAGAAACATCTATTTTATCACATATTTTAAAAGAACCATAATCTCACTTCATTTCTGCTCCCACTTAAAGGAAGAGATGTGGTTCATTGAATACTGATTTTACATTCCCCCGTTGATGTGTGTGGAAGTTCCATTAACTTTAATGGAAACAAAGCACAGGCATTCAGAAGAGGACAAGACCCCGCCACATATACCAGGGAGGCACCATTCTCACCAAGAGGACTGGCGGGAGGGTCTTCAATTACATTTGCAAACCAGCATTAAAACAAATACAATTTATTTTTGTGCATCAGTGGAAAAAAGCCAGCTAATGTGGATCCATACCTTTTTATGTGCACTCCCACTACACTGTGTAATGCTTAAAGGCAGCTGAGGAAGGAAGCAGGTGTGGTTTTGTTATTTGATTGATAAGTATTGTTGTTCAGACAGTTGTGCCTAAAGTCTGGGGCACTGGGGGCTTCATAGCTTGCCAGGCACATTAAGGGGTGCTGGTCTGGCATTCAGTCACTGGGTGATCTGGTGTGGACTAATCCTGTTTGATTGGTTTTGGTGAAGTCATAAATTCCCTTCTCCTTACCCTCTCTTCCCCACTCATCCCTATCCTCTTTTTCCCATAATAATTCCCAGCTGCTTTGATTTAAGCATTTTTATGCCCTTCACTCACAACATTCAATCACCTACTCCCTGTGACGTTCCCCTGGTGTTATCTGGACCAGTGATCTGCTAGGTTGCTCCAATCCTTGACTCTGGGATCCAGGCTTACCCTGCTCTACCGTGAGAACCCCCACTCCCGGGCTGTTCACACAAAGCCTCTGGCATGTAAGCTGCTCCCAGCTATGTGAGTGAGCACTTTTGGCCAGCCACTGCTTGGATTGTACAATCGAATGACACTAGCCAATAACTCCGGTCCCAGACACAACTCTAGGAACCTCTGTCTTGCAGTGTCCAGTTATGCCCACTAGACGCTGAAAGCTTATATGTGTTCATCAATTTAACAAAGAAATTGATATGTACCAGGCTTTATCAGAATTTATCCCAAAGGGAGTCTCTGACACGCTTTAAACCAAACACACTGCTTCAAGTAGAATAAACAAAGAAATGTAGATGCTTCTCACCCCAGGCTGGCAAGTTGCACTTCAGCCAGGCTCTCCCCTTTGATCAGCACTTCAGTTGCTTGGTGGTGGTGTCTGTAGATGGAGATGGAAGAGAGAGGAATAGCATTGCAAATGTCTCTCGCTTTTTTCATGTTCTTTCTTCCCTCTTGGCTTCCCCCTCCCCCCTTTAGAGTCAGGTTAGCAATACCTCATCGTAATCCCAAACTGACCAAGGGAAGGGGGTGATTCACTTGAGAATCCAACAGATCCTTTGTTGCTGCCTAGGCCAGTGTCCTTCATTCCTGGGAGGCTGGGCTGCATTTGCCCCACACATGCCATGATGAGGTGTGAACTGCACCTCTGCTCCTAGAGAGTTTTGCCTGGGCTTGTTTAAAGTCATGAGGATACATTTTCAGCCTTATAACTATATACATGAAATTACAACCTATAACATTACTATAACAACAATTCTCAGTGCATCGTGAGCCTTCCGAAGACACCTGACATGACAAACTTTGCATTGAATATCACACAATCATATTATAAGGATGAACATGGGGGTACTGGGTGTTCCCCTGAGGTACAGAGTGTCATACCTTAGTTTATTGCAAGAAGGTTAGTCACTGACTAGTCTGAAGGCAGTTTCTGTTATAGTTCTCTTGGCATCCAGGCATCAAGGCCATGAGGCGGCGTGCCTCAGTTTCCCCATTATCACACAGCATATGAGGTTTTTTTATGGTTTCTCTGCTGTGATAAGCTTTAAATCTGTTTACAGGTATTAACTGAGAACGAATATTACCATAAGTTTTAACATCAGTATCAAAATTCTTATCCCAAGACTTAACATTAATGCCAACATTTTTATCACAAATGGGTGTTTATAAATATCTTTATGATACCACACCCTCTGTTCATACAGTCTGGTTTGAGGTTGGTTCATTCATTACCCATCATGTTCTTTGACTCTCTCCCATGTAATCAGTCACTGGCTTTTCTTTCCCTCCAGTGTTCCTCTCTGCCTGGGTTCTTATTTTAATTATGTTTCTGGGATTTTGGTACCTCAATGTGCAGCAAGACAGGAGTTTAGGGGGGCCCTGCATATTGTCTGGCCCTTTGGGGAGCTGTCTCCCAACCCCAGGACTGTACATATGCAAAAAATCCAGCTCCCTTTTTGGGATTACTCTATGTTTCCCCCTCCCAGCACTAGTCCTTCCCTGCCCCCCTAGAGGACTGTGCTCTGTGCTTTCTGGGCTAGGTGTCTTTACCCTTCGATCAGATTCACCTTTTCCCAGCAGCTTTCCCATAACTGTTCTCAGTGTCTTACAAGCCTGGGGGAAAATACCACTTCTGTGTTAGTTGGGTCATTTGTGTTCTCACAAACTACCACCTGGCAATTTCCTGGTCTCAACTCCTCTGCTGTAACAGGCGTAGGAGCTGCATCTTGATGTAAAGAGATACAGATACCTTCCAAAAAATTTGAAAAGCCGTGACCTGGATTGGGGTACCCTCCATCACCCCTTTCTCTGTCCCTGCGAAGTCAGCTGTGTGACTGCTCCCCTCCAGAAAGTCAGTCACACAGTTCCCTCTCAAAACCTAGGTCATGGGCTGAGTGCCTGGGTGCACACAACTATTGTGTCCTGGGCATCCTCTCACAAGTGACCAGTGAGGAGACATTCCTGTACCCCCATTATTCCTTCCCCAGTTTCCCCTCTCTGCTCCCTCCTAAGACACATTTCTCTGTGCTCCCCAGGAAGGGGTCTGTCCCTTGTTCATCTGCAAAACTGCCAGCTAACAACTGGGACAGTTTCCTTGGTCATGTACAACATCTCTCCTGCCCCCAATCCTGAGGGCATGTTTCCTTTTGCGGGAAAGAAGCTAGTCTCAGCCCCTCCCACACTTGGAAGCACACTGCTTCCCTGTGTTACAGAGTCACGGGGATACTCATCCCCCTCAGTGGTTTCTGAGATCCCGTCACCCTTCTCTGGGATCCCCCCTGGGGCACATTTCCCTATGCTCCTAGAGCAGGGTCTGTGTCTGGTTCATCTGCAACTTGCTGGCAGCTAACAACCTGGACAATTCACTCCCTGGCAGGCATTACACCCCCATCTTTTCCTGATGTGGTGTTGCATCCAGCTGCAATGCAGGAGTTTGTCTCAGCCAACCTCCCACCTCGAAGCTTCCCCCTGCTGCATAAGAATCAAGGAGACTCTCTCCCATTCTCTCAGCAGTTCATGAGACCTTACCCTTTCCCTCAGGGGTCCCAGCATAAAACTCACACCTGCTGCAGGCAAATACTTTAACCTGAGCTACACACACAAAAAATCATTACCAAGAAGCAGGTCGACTAGGAGGTATTCCATTACCCCCACAGTCAAAACACTTTCCAGACCTTCCCAAACCACACGGATTTTAGCTAGTGGTATGAGGAATCTGCTTTTGCCCACCCCCACAATTGCTGCCATTTGGCCAGGTAACATACTGGTCTCTGGGACCACACTCTGCTTAACCAGAGACATCTGGGCTCCTGTATCCCTCTACCCCAAGCACTCACTGCCATTAATTTGGACAATCTTAACATTCTCCATATCTGGTTCTGCAGAGGCTAATCTCATAAAACCAATATGATAGGTTTCAGTTGCTTGTGTGGGGGGTGGGTTCTGTGTTGAGGACAGAAGAACTAACATGAGCTATTGGTTGCCCGCTTCCTCCTAGCACAGGGCATGTATTCCTCAGGTGATCAGTGGAATTACACTCATAGCACTTTTTGGGCCCTTCTGCTTCTACAGGAGATTTGGGATGAGGGTTAGAGGAATGGTTTTGGGAAGGTGAATACCCAGCCTCCCAGGCACCTTTCCTCTCGCTAGGGATAAAATGGGATCTCCCCTTCCCACCAGCTTTAAACACCTCTGTCAGTGGTTTGTTTTCAATAGATGCCTGGGTCTGTGTGAAGCCATCAGCAAGAGATGCCATCTGATCCACTGACTTTATAGCTTTGTCCCATAGGCACTGCTTTACATCAGCCTTACATATGCCTAAGAAATGCTCTTGAGCCACAAGATCCAACATTCCCTCAAAGCTTGTGACACCTTTGCCCCTCACCCGCTTCCCCACCAAATCTTTTATTTTGTTTACATATTCCCCATTATTCATACCAATATCCATCTTAAGATTCCTAAATTTAACTCTATATATTTCAGGAGTAAACTGAAACCTTTGTAAAACAGTGTTTTTAAATTTACAATAGTCTAAAGCATCTTCAATAGGCATTTCATTGAATACATTTTGAGTTTTACCAGTTAATTTCACAATCAGGAACTCTCTTATCATCAAGGATTTCATGTATTACACACAGCCTTTCAAAGGTAGTCAGATATTCAGCAATATCGTCCTTCTCACTGTATGCAGGACATAAGTGTTCCCATTTGTGGATTTTTGGAGTGAGGGCAGTCATTGGAGTCAGTGGGTTTTGGTTCTGCTTCTCTAGTAGATCCAGTTAGTATTTTTGCTCTCTCTCTCTCTCTTTCTTCCCAATCTCTTTCTCTTTCTTTTAAATTCAGGGCTGGGGGAAAGCTGACAGGCACAGAGAAGCACATGGTTCGGACATCCCTTAGGGGAGGATCTATTAATAGAGAATTTCTATGTCCTAGTGAGGACAAGAGGATGGAAAGTGATAAAATACAGGCAGGGTCTGATCAGAAACAATCAAATAAAAAAGAGTCCTATTCAGTTACATTGTGTAATGGCAGACAGCTAAAAGGAGACAAGTTTTTAAAGTGCTTATATATATGCCAATGCTAGAAGTCTAAATAATAAAATGGGTGAACCAGAGTGCCTCATACTAAATGAGGATATTGATATAACAGTCATCACAGAAACTTGGTGGAATGAGGATAATCAATGGAATACAGTAACACGAGGGTACAAAATATATCAGAAGGACAGAACAGGTCATACTGGTAGGGGAGTGGCATTCTATGTGAAAGAAAGCATAAAATCAAATGACGTAAAATCATAAATGAATCAAAGTGTACCACAGAATCTCTACGGATAGAAATTCCATGCTCTAATAATAAGAATATAGAGGTACGGATATATTACCAACCACCTGACCGGGATGGTGATAGTGGCTGTGAAATGCTCAGGGAGATTAGAGAGGCTATTAAAATAGAAAACTCAATAATAATAATGGGGGATTTCAATTATCCCCATATTGACTGGGTACATGTCACCTCAGGACGGAATGCAGAGATAAAGTTTCTTGACACCTTAAATGACTGCTTCTTGGAGCAGCTGGTCCTGGAATCCACAAGAGGAAAGGCAATTCTTGATTTAGTCCTAAGTGGAGCACAGGATCTGGTCCAAGAGGTGAATATAGCTGGACTTCTTGGTAATAGTGACCATAATATAATTAAATTTAATATCCCTGTGGCAGGAAAAACACCACAGTGGCCCAACACTGTTGCATCTAATTTCAGAAAGGGAAACTACACAAAAATGAGGAGGTTCGTTAAACAAAAATTAAAGGGTACCGTGCCAAAAGTGAAATCTCTGCAAGCTGCATGGAAACTTTTTAAAGACACCATAATAGAGGCTCTACTTAAATGTATACCCCAAATTAAAAAACAAAGTAAGAGAACCAAAAAAGAGCCACCGTGGCTAAACAGCAAAGTAAAAGAAGCAGTGAGAGGAAAAAAGGCATCCTTTAAAAAGTGGAAGTTAAATCCTAGTGAGGAAAATAGAAAGGAGCATAAACACTGGCAAATGAAATGTAGAAATACAATTACGAAGGAACAGTTAACCAAAGACTCAAAAAGTAAGAGCAATTTTTTTTAAGTACATCAGAAACAGAAAGACTGCTAAACAACCAATGGGGCAACTGAACGATCAAGGTGCTAAAGGAGCACTCAAGGACGATAAGGCCATTGCAGAGAAACTAAATGAATTCTTTGCATCTGTCTTCACGGCTGAGGATGTGAGGGAGATTCCCAAACCCAAGCCATTCTTTTTAGGTGACAGATCTGAGGAATTGTCATAAACTGAGGTATCATTAGAGGAGTTTTTGGAACAAATTGATAAATTAAACAGCAATAAGTCATCAGGACCAGATGGTATTCACCCAAGAGTTCTGAAGGAACTCAAATGTGAAATTTCACAACTACTAACTGTAGTCTGTAACCTATCATTTAAATCAGCTTCTGTACCAGATGACTGGAGGATAGCTAATGTGACGTCAATTTTTTAAAAGGTATCCAGAGGTGATCCTGGCAATTACAGGTCTGTAAGCCTGACTTCAGTACCAGGCATACTGGTTGAAACTATAATAAAGAACAATATTGCCAGACATATAGATGAACATAATTTGTTGAGGAAGAGTCAACTTGGTTTTAGTAAAGGGAAATCATGCTTCACCAATCTACTAGAATTCTTTGAGGGGGTCAACAAGCATGTGGACCAAGGGGATCCGGTGGATATAGTATACTTAGATTTTCAGAAAGCCTTTGACAAGGTCCCTCACCAAAGGCTCTTAAGCAAAGTAAACTGCTATGGGATAAGAGGGAAGGTCCTCTCATGCATTGGTAACTGGTTAAAAGATAGGAAACAAAGGGTAGACATAAATGGTCAGTTTTCAGAATGGAGAGAGGTAAATAGTGGTGTCCCCCAGGGGTTCTGTTCTGGAACCAGTCCTATTCAACATATTCATAAATGATCCGGAAAAAGGGGTAAACAGTGAGGTGGCAAAATTTTGAGATGACACAAAATTACTAAAGTTAATTAAGACCCAGGCAGACTGCGGAGAACTACAAAAGGATCCCTCAAAACCTGTGGACGGGACAGCTCTACTTGGACCCGTTCTGGGCACCACCAAAAATTATACAAACCTGGCATCCCTGTGTGGAAGGAGTGGGGTTTATATTGTAATCAATAAAAATATTTAGAGTATTATATACCCACACTGTGTCTGGTATCTGCCTGCTCCCACCATCATGTAGGGAAGCCTCTATCAGAGCTTAACAAAAGTACACCTTAAAAAGAGAGGCATCAACCCATCTATCTGGGAGGATTTGGTGCGGAACAGAACACACTAGTGTCACACCATACACCAAGCCACAGCCCACTTTGAGGAGAACATATGTGCTCATGAGACAGAGAAGTGACAAAGGAGGAAAAAGGCACAACACTCGCGCCAACAACTATGTCTCCTCCAAGATCACACCTGTCACTTCTGTGGCACAATCTGCAGGGCACAAATTGGGCTCCGCAGCCACCTAAAAACCCACCAATGAACCCCCTTGGCAGCCATCATCCTCGCATCAAGGGATAGCTGAAAACTTTTAAAGAGGAGGGAAGAGGCAGTGGAAGGGCAGGGCCTTTGGAAGAAGGGGTGGTGTGAGGGCTTGGCCTCGGTGGAAGGGGCAGTAAAAGGGTGGTGCCTCAGAGGAAAGGGGTAGGGTGGAGGAGGGGCCTCAGTGGGAATGGGTGGCACAGGGCCACGGTTTTGGTGCTGGTGCTCCACCCCCACTTTTAGGGACCTTCCGCTGTTCCTGTGTAACAAATATTAATCATGTAGCTTAATACACTATTGAAGGAACTTAGATACACAGTGATGAGGGTGGTACAAAAGCCCATATGAAATAGTATAGAGGCTTCCTCTATGCTCCACCATCAAGCAGAATCCAGCAGGGCATCGGTCGATCTCAGCTCTTTAGGAATTTCACCTGGTAGACAGCTGACGGAGATACAATTAGGAATGGCAAAGAATTGAAACAACAACATTGCAACAAAATGTATTTCAGGTCAGAAAGCTGACCTTAAAAGTTCCTCTGATTGGATGGAGAGCATCTTTCACCAAACACAGTAGCAGTCTGAGCAGCAGCTAAACTGCTGAAAATGTATCCAGAGAAGAGAAGTTCCAAGCTGGTTAAACTACAGGCTTTGACCTCTGTTAAATGGAAAGCTAGACAGACGAAACACAGACTTCTCATTAATAATTTAGGACAGTAGAGAGGCAATGCTGGACTCCATTAGACCAAGGACAAAATCAACCACTCAAGTATGTGAGGGGAAATATCACAGTGTCAGGAAGCAGGGCCTGCTGCAGAGCTAGTCTCTGGGCAACCTAATGAGCACAGCTGGCCTGTAGTAGGCTGCCTGATTGGTTGGAAGAGTCAGCAGACTGGCTCTTAAGCCCAGCATCAGCAGCAGGTCATGGGCTGCTCAAAGCATTTACCCAAAGCAAATAACTCCGTCTTGGTCACATGACACTGTATATACATACGCAGACTCTTGAACTGGAGAGTTAAAATGCCCACAAAGCTGATAAGGACGCATAAGAATGTAAAATCTTTGGGCCTGAGATGGTGGCTTCCTTCATGTGTGAACAGCGCCTGGCACACTGTGGGTGTTTCCATACTACTACCACTAAATAGTCATATATTCATTACACCGAAAGAGATGCACATTAAAAATATTTTAGAATTCATGTCAATAACACTGAGAAAATAACCTTAATTCCTTCTGCAGCATTACTTGGTTTAGTTAATAGGTTACTTTCACCCTGGTGTAACACCATTGAAGTTACTCTTACCTATTCCTATGTAAATGGACCTATTTTGGATTTAGAATCATATAATCATAGACTATCAGGGTTGGAAGGGACCTCAGGAGGTCATCTAGTCCAACCCCCTGCTCAAAGCAGGACCAATACCCAACTATATCATCCCAGCCAGGGCTTCATCCAGCTGAGCGGCGGTGAACCAGCTGAGCAGTGGGGGACAGCAGAGCAGCTCACAGCAGGAGTTTGCCTGGGACTGGTAAGTATCTGAGTGTGTGTGTGTTTGCTTGCTGAGGAAGTATCCGAGCGTGTGTTTGCTGGGAGGGCAGTGTGAGAGCCTGAGTGAGTGTCTGATTGGCTGCTAGCCTTCAGGGGGCGGGCATTAGGGTGTCCGTTTGTTTGTGTCAGGGAAGCCTGGCTGTTTAAAAATAGCCAGAGCTTCGTGAACCAGCTGAGCGGCGGCGAACCAGCTGAGCAGTGGGGGACAGCAGAGCAGCTCACAGCAGGAGTTTGCCTGGGAGTTCGCCTGGAGTGAGCCCAGTGAGGCTTACGTCTTGCAAACTGCTCTGAGGAAGCTCATAGTAGGAAGGTGATATGGAAGGGGGGGGTTCAGCTGTTGTGACCTGCACTGGATGTGCCATGTTTGTCTTTCTTCCACAGGACAGAAGCGACTTTGTCTGTACAAAGTGCAAGCTGGTCTCCATATTGGAAGAGAAGATTGAAGGTCTGGAGCAACAGATAACAACCCTGCGTTGCATACGAGAAACTGAGGATTTTCTGGACAAAACTCAGGATATGCTTCTAGGGGCACAAAGCTCTAAGGATATAGAGCAAGTTGCACAGAGGAGCCAAGAGGCCAGTGAAGAAGCTTGGCAACATGTGACCTCCAGAAGAGGTAAGCGGAATGTCCGGGTTCCAGTAACACAGACACAGGTAACTAACCGCTTTCATGTTCTCTCCACAGGTACCGTTGAGGAGAGTGGACCAGATGATATGTCTGGGGCGAGAAAGCAGAAGGAGACTCCTCTGGTTGGAAGGCATGAGATGTGATGTCCTGAGGTTGGGGGTTCCACGACCACCACTCCCAAGAGGAGAAGGTGGGTGGTGGTGGTCGGGGACTCTCTCCTCCGGGGGACTGAGTCATCTATCTGCCGCCCTGACCGGGAAGACCGAGAAGTCTGCTGCTTGCCAGGGGCTAGGATTCGCGATGTGACGGAGAGACTGCCGAGACTCATCAAGCCCTCGGATCGCTACCCCTTCCTGCTTCTCCACGTGGGCACCAATGATACTGCCAAGAATGACCTTGAGCGGATCACTGCGGACTACGTGGCTCTGGGAAGAAGGATAAAAGAGTTGGACGTGCAAGTGGTGTTCTCGTCCATCCTTCCCGTGGAAGGAAAAGGCCTGGGTAGGGACCGTTGAATCGTCGAAGTCAACGAATGGCTACGCAGGTGGTGTCGGAGAGAAGGCTTTGGATTCTTTGACCATGGGATGGTGTTCCATGAAGGAGGAGTGCTGGGCAGAGACGGGCTCCATCTTACGAAGAGAGGGAAGAGCATCTTTGCCAGCAGGTTGGCTAACCTAGTGAGGAGGGCTTTAAACTAGGTTCACCGGGGGAAGGAGACCAAAGCCCTGAGGTAAGTGGGAAAGCGGGATACCGGGAGGAAGCACAGGCAGGAATGTCTGTGAGGGGAGGGCTCCTGCCTCATACTGGGAATGAGGGGCAATCAACAGGTTATCTCAAGTGTTTATATACGAATGCACAAAGCCTTGGAAACAAGCAGGGAGAACTGGAGGTCCTGGTGATGTCAAGGAACTATGACGTGACTGGAATAACAGAGACTTGGTGGGATAACTCACATGACTGGAGTACTGTCATGGATGGTTATAAACTGTTCAGGAAGGACAGGCAGGGCAGAAAAGGTGGGGGAGTAGCACTGTATGTAAGGGAGCAGTATGACTGCTCAGAGCTCCGGTACGAAACTGTAGAAAAACCTGCTTGTCTCTGGATTAAATTTAGAAGTGTGTGCAACAAGAGTGATGTAGTGGTGGGAGTCTGCTATAGACCACCGGACCAGGGGGATGAGGTAGATGAGGCTTTCTTCCGGCAGCTCACGGAAGCTATTAGATCGCATGCCCTGATTCTCATGGGTGACTTTAATTTTCCTGATATCTGCTGGGAGAGCAATACAGCAGTGCATAGACAATCCAGGAAGTTTTTGAAAAGCGTAGGGGACAATTTCCTGGAGCAAGTGCTAGAGGAGCCAACTAGGGGGGGCGCTTTTCTTGACCTGCTGCTCACAAACCGGGTAGAACTAGTGGGGGAAGCAAAAGTGGATGGGAATCTGGGAGGCAGTGACCATGAGTTGGTTGAGTTCAGGATCCTGACGCAGGGAAGAAAGGTAAGCAGCAGGATACGGACCCTGGACTTCAGGAAAGCAGACTTCGACTCCCTCAGGGAACGGATGGCCAGGATTCCCTCGGGGACTAACATGAAGGGGAAAGGAGTCCAGGAGAGCTGGCTGCATTTCAAGGAATCCCTGTTGAGGTTACAGGGACAAATCATCCCGATGAGTCAAAAGAATAGTAAATATGGCAGGCGACCAGCTTGGCTTAATGGTGAAATCCTAGCGGATCTTAAACATAAAAAAGAAGCTTACAAGAAGTGGAAGGTTGGACAT
Organism: Eretmochelys imbricata; assembly: GCF_965152235.1. NCBI lineage: Eukaryota > Metazoa > Chordata > Testudines > Cheloniidae > Eretmochelys > Eretmochelys imbricata. Next base: position 20,241,102 of record NC_135574.1, on the reverse strand, counting down.
ATGACCAGGGAAGAGTATAAAAATATTGCTCGGGCATGTAGGAATGATATCAGGAGGGCCAAGTCGCACCTGGAGCTGCAGCTAGCAAGAGATGTCAAGAGTAACAAGAAGGGTTTCTTCAGGTATGTTGGCAACAAGAAGAAAGCCAAGGAAAGTGTGGGCCCCTTACTGAATGAGGGAGGCAACCTAGTGACAGAGGATGTGGAAAAAGCTAATGTACTCAATGCTTTTTTTGCCTCTGTCTTCACTAACAAGGTCAGCTCCCAGACTGCTGCGCTGGGCATCACAAAATGGGGAAGAGATGGCCAGCCCTCTGTGGAGATAGAGGTGGTTAGGGACTATTTAGAAAAGCTGGACGTGCACAAGTCCATGGGGCCGGAAGAGTTGCATCCGAGAGTGCTGAAGGAATTGGCAGCTGTGATTGCAGAGCCATTGGCCATTATCTTTGAAAACTCGTGGCGAATGGGGGAAGTCCCGGATGACTGGAAAAAGGCTAATGTAGTGCCAATCTTTAAGAAAGGGAAGAAGGAGGATCCTGGGAACTACAGGCCAGTCAGCCTCACCTCAGTCCCTGGAAAAATCATGGAGCAGGTCCTCAAAAAATCAATCCTGAAGCACTTGCATGAGAGGAAAGTGATCAGGAACAGCCAGCATGGATTCACCAAGGGAAGGTCATGCCTGACTAATCTAATCGCCTTTTATGATGAGATTACTGGTTCTGTGGATGAAGGGAAAGCAGTGGATGTATTGTTTCTTGACTTTAGCAAAGCTTTTGGCACGGTCTCCCACAGTATTCTTATCAGCAAGTTAAGGAAGTATGGGCTGGATGAATGCACTATAAGGTGGGTAGAAAGCTGGCTAGACTGTCGGGCTCAACGGGTAGTCATCAATGGCTCCATGTCTAGTTGGCAACCGGTGTCAAGTGGAGTGCCCCAGGGGTCGGTCCTGGGGCCGGTTTTGTTCAATATCTTCATAAATGATCTGGAGGATGGTGTAGATTGCACTCTCAGCAAATTTGCGGATGATACTAAACTGGGAGGAGTGGTAGATATGCTGGAGGGGAGGGATAGGATACAGAAGGACCTAGACAAATTGGAGGATTGGGCCAAAAGAAATCTGATGACGTTCAATAAGGATAAGTGCAGGGTCCTGCACTTAGGACGGAAGAATCCAATGCACCGCTACAGACTAGGGGCCGAATGGCTAGGCAGCAGTTCTGCGGAAAAGGACCTAGGGGTGACAGTGGATGAGAAGCTGGATATGAGTCAGCAGTGTGCCCTTTTTGCCAAGAAGGCCAATGGCATTTTGGGATGTATAAGTAGGGGCATAGCAAGCAGATCGAGGGACGTGATCGTTCCCCTCTATTCGACATTGGTGAGGCCTCATCTGGAGTACTGTGTCCAGTTTTGGGCCCCACACTACAAGAAGGATGTGGATAAATTGGAGAGAGTCCAGCGAAGGGCAACAAAAATGATTAGGGGTCTAGAACACATGACTTATGAGGAGAGGCTGAGGGAGCTGGGATTGTTTAGTCTGCAGAAGAGAAGAATGAGGGGGGATTTGATAGCTGCTTTCAACTACCTGAAAGGGGGTTCCAAAGAGGATGGATCTGGACTGTTCTCAGTGGTAGCAGATGACAGAACGAGGAGTAATGGTCACAAGTTGCAGTGGGGGAGGTTTAGATTGGATATTAGGAAAAACTTTTTCACTATGAGGGTGGTGAAACCCTGGAATGTGTTACCTAGGGAGGTGGTAGAATCTCCTTCCTTAGAGGTTTTTAAGGTCAGGCTTGACAAAGCCCTGGCTGGGATGATTTAACTGGGAATTGGTCCTGCTTCGAGCAGGGGGTTGGACTAGATGACCTTCTGGGGTCCCTTCCAACCCTGATATTCTATGATTCTATGATTCATCAAGCCTGACCTTAAAAACTTCTAAGGAAGGAGATTCCACCACCTCCCTAGGTAACACATTCCAGTGTTTCACCACCCTCCTAGTGAAAAAGATTTTCCTAATATCCAACCTAAACCTCCCCCAATTCAACTTGAGACCATTACTCCTTGTTCTGTCATCTGTTTCCTCTGAGAACAGTCTAGATCCATCCTCTTTGGAACCCCCTTTCAAGTAGTTGAAAGCAACTATCAAATCCCCCCTCATTCTTCTCTTCTGCAGATTAAACAATCCCAGTTCCCTCAGCCTCTCCTTATTTACAATAGTATATCTAGTGCAAAGTTTGACCTCAGAGTAAATATCAAAATGATATGTTGCCTTATTTTCTGCTTTTGGCAGCTTGAATCAGAGTTGCAACTGACTGATGAAACTTTTGAGCTTCTCTGATATATAAGTGCATCATTAAAGTGTATGTTTATAGAAAAAGTAACACACTTACTGTAACTCATAACAATTATTTGGTTACATGAGTCCTCTTCATCACATACATAGAAGGTAGTAACTGAGTTATAAAAGGTTTCAGAGCAGCCGTGTTAGTCTGTATCCGCAAAAAGAAAAGGAGGACTTGTGACACCTTAGAGACTAACAAATTTATTTGAGCATAAGCTTTCATGAGCTACAGCTCACTTCATTGGATGCATTTAGTGTAAAATACAGGGGGGAGATTTATATACATAGATGACATGAAACAATGGGTGTTACCATACACATTGTAATGAGAGTGATCACTTAAGGTGAGCTATTACCAGCAGGAGAGATTGTGGTTGGGGGGGAACCTTTTGTCGTGATAATCAAGGCGGGCCATTTCCAGCAGTTGACAAGAACATCTGAGGAACAGTGCGGGGAGGGCTCTCGTTACAGTGTGTATGGTAACACCCATTGTTTCACGTTCTCTATGTATATAAATCTCCGCACTGTATTTTCCACTGAATGCATCCGATGAAGTGAGCTGTAGCTCACAAAAGCTTATGCTCAAATAAAATTGTTAGTCTCTAAGGTGCCACAAGTCCTCCTGTTCTTTTTGAGTTAAAAAGCCCTCTTCTGTAGCAGATTTCTTCATACATTGAACTGATAAAACCAGGGACCAACCAGACTTTGTTATTGCTTATTGTGCTTTATTCGATGAAACAATATACTCCATGTACACTTTGGATAGGGTTTACCTGTGTGACCTTGCGCTGTACGTGTTCCTGTTTTTATAACTGTAAACTTGTTTGTATGCATCAATCAAAATCTATGATACCAAAACCAGGATTTTATAAGAAAAAAAATAGAGAAAGAACATATAGTTTTAGGGTTACATATTTTAATTTTAAAATCTGAAAATGATTGTGATGTATGTAAAAATGTGCACATTAAGCAAGTGAAACCTATACACTGCTGGACCGTAAAACAAAGAGTTCCAGCCTGAGTCTGAATGTCTATGCTGCTATTTTTAGCCCCACAGCACAAGCCCGGTGGATTTTTTTGCTGTGTAGACGTACTGTTAGGCCTGAACGTCCACCATTGGCGTCAATAGGACTTTTGCTATTAACTTCAATAAGCGCAGGATCAAGTTCTTAAGCATGTGCCTTACTTGGGACTTAACTTTCACTCAAGAAGGATGGATTTAAGCATGTGCTTAACTGCTTTCTGAACTGAGTCCTAATGCAGATAATAGTACCCACATTTAGAGCTGCAAAGGAAAGGATGCTCCCCATCCTGTAAATATTTTTAAGAGATAAATTTTTCCCCATCTCTCATCAAGATGAAAAGACAAAATCTGAAGAATTCCTGAACTGTAAAACCATTTTTGTTCTAATTATTGATCTTTTTTCACTCTAATTCATCCCATCTGCATCACTGATGTGATGAGGCTACAAGGCGTTTTCAATGGTTGATTTTATTTTGGACTTGGGTCTTGTCATTTGCTCTACAACTAATCATGTGTTTGCTGAGAGTTACCATGGGGGGACTGCAGAAGATTGAATTAAATAATTCACTCTAATTTTTTTTTTAAGTTATGGGTTGTTTTTTTATGCTTCACTTCACCAAACACCATATGCTTACCGGGTCAGGCCCAAGTCTTTGTCCCCAGAAAGTCAATAAGAGTTTTAAAAAGTGTAGCAGTGGCCCATTACATTGTGTGACAAAGGACCCAAAATGAAAGAGACAGATACACAGGTGCACACCCCCAAAATATAAGAGAATGAAGCTAGAAAATATCAACTTTTTCTTTTAAATTGTATAAAATTGCCTATAATCAATTTCCTGATGTTGATTTTGGTTTCTGTAAGTAACATACTGCTGTAAACTAATTGTGTGTAAGGTTTCCATGGTATTTCTTGAGATATAGCATGACTATTTCATTACGTGTCTCCTCCTCATTCAATGAAAGATGGACAATTTTTTTCAGCTATGTGCTAACTCAATAAACCATTTTACAATGATGCTTGGCATGCTTTTATTAAACATCAGTATTCTGTTATTATAATAGGGTTATTCTCCTGTTTTTACAGATGGGGAAACTGTAGCAAGCTGAACACCAGTTATCTAGCTAGGCACTGCCAAAGCAAATATAAGTAATCAGAAGTTCTTGGCTCCTGATTGTGTACTTAGAGAATTAGGACACATCTCTTCCTTGGCTGATGTTCACACAATGACTGTAGTTAACCTTTTTTATACTAGTTGTCTTGTCATGTACAGACTTTCACCTAAATGGCTCCACAGTTAGCCTTTCCCATCCAGTTGTTCTCAATAACAATTTCTGAACTCCACTGGATACATAGTTGAATGTCTGCTGAATGTACTGGAATATATGTGACTGTCACATTATCAAAGCAGTTATAAGAGGGTTATCAAGTTATTGATCTAAAATTTATGGACTATAATGCATTACAGATAATACAAAATAATTTATTTAGACTCATTCATAGGTGGTAATTTTCTGGAGAAATATATAAGTAGTGTAGTTATTTCTTTGTGGAAAATAGGCTATTTAGAAGAGGTATTGAGGACATACACAGAGTATAGTTTAGCTGGGGAGTAATTTTTCTTTTGATGGAGTCAAGTCTTTCCTTCCATTCAATGGGGACTTCTTTAAGAAAACTCCTTTATAGTTTTTCCCCCTTGGTGGTACCTGTCAGACTAGCCTCTATAATGGAACCAATGTTGAACTCCAAGTTATTTAATGTCCATTGGGGACCTCTTGAGAAGTAAAGATGAAAATAGCATTTTATAACAAGGCTGGTTTAGTGCTAATACCTTGGCTACCTCACAATTCATTTTATATCCTGATATCTCTGAAAAGGGGATCTGCTGGTTGAGGAGTTTTGTTTTGCTTTTAAATTAAGGATTGGTGATTTCTCAGCTATAAGGCATTGCATTATCATCATTGTCAACTTAGCATGAGTCTAATGTGGAGATTATCAGTTCTCATGCTTTGTGCATCTGTTGCTAATATTAGCAGGGTGCTGGTATTGTGACAGGTAGAGAGACTCCAGAGCCATATATAAATATTAAAGTGAAAAGTGAGCCTCTTCATTTTTCTGTGCTGCTAGTTTGTAGGACTGGCCAGAAAAGAAGAATTGTTTCAATAAAAAAGAAGGTTTCAGAGTTTGTTCTCTTTCTTCATTGAGACCTTTTTTGAAGTGTTTGAGAACAATGAGAGAAAGAGAGAGACACACCCTACTACAGTTAATATCCTAGTGGTTAGGGCACTCACGTGGGAGTGACTCAGGTTCCAGTCTCTCTCTCTCTCTCTCTCTCTCTCTCGTTTTGACCAGATCATTCCATCCTGAACTTGAGAAAGTTTAGTCGAAACTCTGACGTTTTAGTTTGGACAAATCACCATTCGCTGATTGAGCTAAAAAAAAAAAAACCTGTTTAAAAATTCTAATAGTAACGTTCTTATATAGTTTACAGAAATTATATAAAGAAAAGCTTCCAAAGAGATAGTGCAGGATACTTGACTTCCCAAATGTCTTTAATTCTCTCCTCCTCCCTTTAATTAGCTAGAATCCTTTCCCAATCTTGGAAGTTATGCTTTCATCATATGGATACTAAGCACACTGTAGCTGATTGTCTGTGTGCACTACACAGGTGCCAATAACTAGATTACATATTTTATGGTAAGCTAAATTCTAATCCACTTCAGCTCTCTGCCATCAGCACCAGCTTCATCCTCCTTTTCCTCCTCCCATTCTTCTCCCTTCTTCTCACATGGCAGTTCTTGGTCCCCTGGTCCCACGGGTTGCAACTAGAACACATACAGTTACTTTCTGTGAATGTGACGTAAGAAAACTGAATGCAAAGTCTGCAAGATAGCCAATAACCTGGATTACTCTCTCTGTTAGAAAGGAACCCAGCTGTTTTATATTTGGGAATCATGCCCATAGGCAAATATAGTGTATAATGCTACCATTTTAGTGTAAGAAAGGACAGGAAAAGATTTAAATGTTCTAACAATTCCAAGTCTGATTATCTCTTACTATTACCTGCCAGAGGCAGTGCTAGCCCATGGGGGACTATTTTTGCCCTCCCCCACAACACATACTATTAATTAATAGGGGGGCCCCTTGAGCTGTGTGGGGCCCTAAGCAATTGCTTAGTCTGCTTATGCCTAGCACCAGCTCTGATTACCTCTCCCTGCAGTGCTTCCTTCCTTAGTCATCCCTCACCCTTAGAGAGTCAAAGCCCAATTGTTTTTTCAGGCACTGCTTTTTTTTTTATAAAGCTTACCATGGGTCATCAAATCCATGTGAAATAATGCCATGTGAAATAACACAGCTCAAGGAGTGCATCACAAATCATGAATATTCTCAGTGAGCCGATCACATGCAATCCACTGGATTAAACTTTGTCTCCATAAATTGTATGCCCATTTTTGCACAAAATGAGTAATCAAGCAATTAGTCTGGCTGAAGGAAATGGTAAAAATCACAGCCTGTTTATGGATCAATCATGAAAAAAGGTAAATTTGGGAAATAAATTATTCATAGTGAATCGTTCGTGCATCTTTAATATATTTTCTGCCCTTTTACAGTGAAATCATTGGAACCTGAGAACATACTAAGTATTCTTCATTCAGAATAATAGGATTCACATTGTAAGCAGAGATTATTGGCTAGTACTGAATCAGTTAAAAATGCTGTCAGTTAAGGCAATTATTTTACTTCAGCATTGTAACTGCACTGGTCTGAATCATGAGTACTGATATTTTTATCTTAAAGGTTGAACTGTTCATCATATTTTTTTCCTCAGAGGTTTAGCACCACTATATATAAATTTCGCTTGTATCTAACCCGGCAGTAAATAACAGCAATTCATAAGAGCAGCATTTGCAAATTCCAACATCAGAGGTTTGTTTTTATTTGCACCAAAAATTGTATTTCCTTTTATTCGCAGTTCATAAAAAGAGGGTATCAATTCAGGATCACCATTTTGCTCCTCATTAAATCCTAATGACTTACAGATATTGTAGCACTACCCAACATAAGTCCTCCATATCTTCCTCTCTGAAATCCTAGTGTATTTCAACAGTCCTAAATTCCCTTTATTGATTTTTGTAGTCTTTGAGGTTGGCAGTGCTGTAACATGCTGTACTGTGCTTTTATTTTTTGTTTGCTTTCATTATTTCTCCCAGCTCTCTAGTTTGGTTATTGCATTCATGTCTCACTTTGAAATTTATGACCTATTTAACAGCATTTTTATTTTTTATGATTATGTCAGTCTTGCCCTGTAAGAGGGTTTTAGGGAAAATGTTCCAGTTTTCTTCAAAACAAAAAACACACACCAACAAATTATCTAGCTGAATTATGATTTCTATTTTGACTGAGAGCTATGAACCAGAAAGTATTTTAGATAAATGCAGATTACACCAAAATAGTAATAATAATGTGATGTGAATTCAGCTTTATGATCTGTCTGTTTCATCGACTTCTGTTTATGCACGTATAGCAACGTGACTGCCTACATTGCATTTGTTATGACATCAGCTCAGCAGACTCTGTTTGTGTGTGTGTATGTGTGTGAGAGACAGACAGACAGACAATGTGGTAATATAGTACAAGTGGATTTTTAATATTGTCACTTACAATTAAAGCGTTTGGGGCCAGAATGGGAGTCCATGGAAGTACAATGATGTACATCAGCCGAAGATCTGGCCCTTCTTCTAGGTCGCAGAATGGCTCATGGGACTGGCAATGTGATGTAGAGTAGAGCTGGCAGGAGGGCAGTAATTCCATTTCACTGCAACTTCCAAGGTTTCAAAATTAGTTTTTGTTCCCCACTGGAACAAAACCACAATCTTCTGAACATTTTCAAAAAGTGGCTTTGTGTCCCAATATCCATTTTTCAGACAAAACCTGAACTTTTTAATTTGGGAAGGGCGTGCATTGGAACTGGTGGTTCAAACACTGCCTGTGGGGCTGGGAGACCCAGATTCAAATTCCTGCCTCTGCTGGATTCAGAACAGAGGTTTTCATCTAACATCACTGCCAATCAGAAAAGGCAGGACTTGAACCTGGGTCTTCTGCAGCCCAGGCCAGGGCCTTAACCACCAAGCTTTTGACCCTCCTCATGACATTTTCATAGGAACTGATATGTCTCCATAAAACATTTCAGCTTCAACAAAATGTCTTGTTATCAAAACTGTTCCAACCAGCTCTAATACTGAGCCTTTCACCCACAGGTCACTGTTTCAAATCAGAGCCGGCAGTACAGTGATGGCTGTTTGGCAGCCTGCATGAAATGAGTTGGTGGTCTCATTCTCAGAACAATTAGTTCCCTTGTTGCTGACAATCTCTAGAGAATAGCCTCAGACTGAATGGACCTGGAGACTAATCAACACCCACTCACCCTTAGTTGTGTTTCCTCTTGATCAGCCCTAAGGCACATGGGTAGGACAATGTCCGGACGTGTATGTTGCCATTGCTTATTCTATACCAGCCCTGGGGATAAATAGAATGTTGGTTTGCATTTCTGTCAGTGTAACACTTTTCAATCGCAATACATTTTTTTTCTAGGGCAAAAAATAAAATAAAAGACTATTGTGAGACTGAAATCCATCTTCATACAGAATGGCAAAAACAACAAAACTTAATGAAAGCTCAACATCATAGTTAAGCTCAGCTTTTCCTTCAGCTGGACTTTTGCTACCTTCTGAAGCTCGCTGGCTCCCATAACAAAAAAATAATGAATGCCTGGATATACATGCTGTCCTGCAATCACCCTGAAGTCCAATTATGCCTGCATTAGGCCAGATTTTCATAGCACAAAGCAGTCCAAGTATTGCCTTAGTGGGACAGCTGGGGACACCCACTGAGTAAGGGAATTATTGGGCGGGATACAGCAGATATAACTGATTCTACCTACTCAGCCCTGGCCCTGTTGGCAAATGGGGCTTATTGAGGATGGTATGGAAGATAGGGGGGTGGGACCAGAGCACACAGTGCTCTATTGATGTTGACTGCAACCAGTAATAGTTAGAACAGCCCTGGTGCTGCCTCTGGAATTGAAGAGTGATAGAATGGTGATAGAAAACAACCTATGTTCCTTCTAGGACTTCTCAGTGGAGCGCAGGCATCTCCTCAGGATCTGGGCCATGATTTCACAAGCTGTTGGATTGTCAAACACAATTGGTTTGGGAGGTAAAAGGCCGTGGGATGGTTGGAACTGTTATTTTGTACTATTGTCCTGCAACTGATCATAATTTTTTGTCAATATATGCTCATAGAACTACTCATCTGGAAAACATCTGTCCATTTCCCCAAACTTAAATTCATCAATATTTTGTAATAGAATAACAATCATTTTATTAAGTGCTCCTGCCGGTGCACTGCAGGTGCTGCATGGATTAAACTACAGTCTTAATAACAATTAAAATGCCATAAAACACAACATACGGAAAGTCAAAAAACCCAAAGACAAACAAGACCAACAAAACAGCACTATCATAAAAACACAAACTCAAAAAATGACTCTGTCTGTTAATTTAGGTAGTGTGAAAAATAATTGTAGCAAAGACGCAGTGACGCAGACTTCTCTGTGGATTAGCAACATGAATGAATGAATTGGTAGAGCCACCCCTGATTCCCAGTCCAGGAAGATGAAACTCCAGATCAGCTTACAGCAGGGATGAATCAGAGTCTTTAAAAGCTGAAGTGTTTCAGACCATTACTGTGCAATGCTACTATGTTTTTATAAAGGACTGTCTGCAGATAAATTTTGTCACATTTACAGTTGCCGGTGTGAATGAGTTGGGTATATTTCCCATGGTTTGGTTTGAGACTTATAATGTGGTAACAAACTTATACTGTATTTTGTTAAATAATACACACCCAAATACTAGACAATACCAAATCAAGATGATAATCAAATAGCTGGTGGCTTATTTGTTGCCTGTACATTAGCATATATTATGCAATATGTTCTTGACTATTAGCTGGGCCTCATCACAACTTCCAAAATTGCAGGCTTAGTTTGTGTCATAAATATAAAGGGAAAGGTAACCACCTTTCTGTATACAGAACTATAAAATCCCTCCTGGCCAGAGGCAAAACACTTTCACCTGTAAAGGGTTAAGAATCTAAGATAACCTTGCTGGCACCTGACCAAAATGACCAATGAGGAGACAAGATACTTTCAAAGCTGAAGGCAGGGAGGAACAAAGGGTCTGTCTGCCTGTGTGATGCTTTTGCTGGGAACAGATCAGGAATGATCTTCAGAACTTCTGTCAAGTTAGTAAGTAATCTAGCTAGAAATGTGTTAGATTTCCTTTTGTTAAATGGCTGGTAAAATAGGTTGTGCTGAATGGAATGTATATTCCTGTTTTTGTGTCTTTTTATAACTTAAGGTTTTGCCTAGAGGGATTCTCTATGTTTTGAAACTGATTATCCTGTAAGGTATTTACCATCCTGATTTTACAGAGGTGATTCTTTTACTTTTTCTTTAATTAAAATTCTTCTTTTAAGAATCTGATTGCTTTTTCCTTGTTCTTAAGATCCAAGGGTTTGGGTCTGTGTTCACCTATGCAAATTGGTGAGAATTTTTATCAAGCCTTCCCCAGGAAAGGAGGTGTAGGGCTTGGGGGGAAATCTGGGGTGGGGAAGATGTCTCCAAGTGGACTCTTTCCCTGTTCTTTGTTTAACATGCTTGGTGGTGGCAGCATAGGGTTCAAGGACAAGGCAAAGCTTGTACCTTGAGGAAGTTTTTAACCTAAGCTGATAAGAATAAGTTTAGGGAGTCTTTCATGCACGTCCCCACATCTGTACCCTAGAGTTCAGAGTGGGGAAGGAACCTTGAAAGTTTGTTACCCACAATTTAATGCAGTTGCAAAATTTCACCAATGAAATTTCAGGAAGTTTTTGATAGTGGAGGTATACAGACAGAACAATACAGATCTGGTCACCTCAATTTTCCTCTGACATACACAGTTCTTTGGGCAACTCATGGAAATTCTAGAAATCGTCTGGTGCAGTATGTCAGCACATTATTGCTTCGTGGGTTAGCATGACCTGACAACCTCAAAAAGGAAGAGGAGGATAAGGAAGTCAGACAGAATGTAAAAGAGGTGTATCAATATTTAGTGTATCATCATCTACACTCAAAATTAGTTAGTTTCATTTTCCCATAAGTTCTTTTACCTCTCAGGCAAGGGCAAAGTTTTCTAGCGAGGCAGGTCTCGGTTGGTACCCTACTCTACCCAAACTCAGTACTTTTTCCCGCAAGGTGCCTGTCTCTCCTCCGGCCCCTTTTTTGGAACTGTTTTGCCTTTAGCACTCCTTTAGCGATCCAGTCTTCTTGGCTCCAGCTCCTCCCAGAATGAGCTGGGTATGGCTTATATAGGCCGAGATCCTACCCACTCCCAGTCACCTCTGAGTAGATTGGAGTCAGCTGTTCAGGCTGAGCTGGGGGAAGTTCTGCCCCATGTGACAGGTCGCTCTGTCTCAGAGTAGAAATGCATTATTTTTTACCCTGAACTTACAGTATGTCTAATCTTTCAGCTTGAGGTTTCCCACCTTGCAAAGTTGTTCTGCATCAGCTATTCAGTAAGTGTGGGCCCCTTACTGAATGAGGGAGGCAACCTAGTGACAGAGGATGTGGAAAAAGCTAATGTACACAATGCTTTTTTTGCCTCTGTCTTCACTAACAAGGTCAGCTCCCAGACTGCTGCGCTGGGCAGCACAGCATGGGGAGGAGGTGACCAGCCCTCTGTGGAGAAAGAAGGGGTTCAGGACTATTTAGAAAAGCTGGACGTGCACAAGTCCATGGGGCCGGACGAGTTGCATCCGACAGTGCTGAAGGAACTGGCGGCTGTGATTGCAGAGCCATTGGCCATTATCTTTGAAAACTCGTGGTGAACGGGGGAAGTCCCAGATGACTGGAAAAAGGCTAATGTAGTGCCAATCTTTTAAAAAGGGAAGAAGGAGGATCCTGGGAACTACAGGCCAGTCAGCCTCACTTCAGTCCCCGGAAAAATCATGGAGCAGGTCCTCAAAGAATCAATCCTGAAGCACTTAGAGGAGAGGAAAGTGATCAGGAACAGTCAGCATGGATTCACCAAGGGAAGGTCATGCCTGACTAATCTAATCACCTTCTATGATAAGATGACTGGTTCTGTGGATGGAGGGAAAGCAGTGGATGTATTGTTTCTTGACTTTAGCAAAGCTTTTGACACGGTCTCCCACAGCATTCTTGTCAGCAAGTTAAAGAAGTATGGGCTGGATGAATGCACTATAAGGTGGGTAGAAAGTTGGCTAGATTGTCGGGCTCAATGGGTAGTGATCAATGGCTCCATGTCTAGTTGGCAGCCGGTGTCAAGTGGAGAGCCCCAGGGGTCGGTCCTGGGGCCGGTTTTGTTCAATATCTTCATAAATGATCTGGAGGATGGCGTGGATTGCACCCTCAGCAAGTTTGCAGACAACACTAACCTGGGAGGAGTGGTAGATACCCTGGAGGGTAGGGATAGGATACAGAGGGACCTAGACAAATTGGAGGATTGGGCCAAAAGGAATCTGATGAGGTTCAACAAGGACAAGTGCAGAGTCCTGCACTTAGGACGGAAGAATCCAATGCACCGCTACAGACTAGGGACAGAATGGCTAGGCAGCAGTTCTGCAGAAAAGGACCTAGGGGTGACAGTGGACGAGAAGCTGGATATGAGTCAGCAGTGTGCCCTTGCTGCCAAGAAGGCCAATGGCATTTTGGGATGTATAAGTAGGGGCATTGCCAGCAGATTGAGGGACGTGATCGTTCCCCTTTATTCAACATTGGTGAGGCCTCATCTGGAGTACTGTGTCCAGTTTTGGGCCCCACACTACAAGAAAGATGTGGAAAAATTGGAGAGAGTCCAGCGGAGGGCAACAAAAATGATTAGGGGACTGGAACAAATGACTTATGAGGAGAAGCTGAGGGAACTGGGATTGTTTAGTCTACAGAAGAGAAGAATGAGGGGGGATTTGATAGCTGCTTTCAACTACCTGAAGGGGGTTCCAAAGAGGATGGATCTAGACTGTTCTCAGTGATAACGGATGACAGGACAAGGAGTAATGGTCTCAAGTTGCAGTGGGGGAGATTTAGGTTGGATATTAGGAAAAACTTTTTCACTAGGAGTGTGGTGAAACACTGGAATGCGTTACCTAGGGAGGTGGTGCAATCTCTTTCCTTAGAAGTTTTTAAGGTCAGGCTTGACAAAGCCCTGGCTGGGATGATTTAATTGGGGATCGGTCCTGCTTTGAGCAGGGGCTTGGACTAGATGACCTCCTGAGGTCCCTTCCAACCCTGATATTCTATGATTCTGTGATTCAGCCTCAGAGGTGGAGTGTCTTTTGTGTCTGACATGACTGTCGTTTGAGCTGAAACAGGATGAAGTGGAACACAGCTGCATTGAACAAAATATTCTTATTGGCCGTACCATTCCCTCCATTTCAGTTATCATGGTTCTGATGAGATCTTTAGGAGCAGTCCCCATGAAACCTTTAGACTCACTCTAAAGCCCTTTCAAGTAAATAGAATGATTCCCATTGTCTTCACTGGGCTTTGCATCAGGCACTCAAAGCATGGAAGCCTTTGAGAAGCAATGTTTAAACATGGATACCACATTATGTCTGTTGTGAATCTTTCAGCAGATCTCAAGGGAGGATTCTGCCATTATAAATCACAATGAAATGAAGAAACTGAAAGTGATACAAAGGATTAAATTATCAGAAAGCGTTTTCTTCTGTCGGAGATAAAATAGGTGAATACTCTCAAGGTATACCATGAAGTTTCATGTTAATGAGTCTGAGCTCCAAGATCCCATGCTGTGCAGTAATATTACACCCCTTCCTTCATTTTTGCTCCCTCTACACCTTATGAGTTGAATGGATTGTGATAAATCATGCTGTATAAGTGTCAGTCAGTGCCAATGAAATCCAAAGCTAAAATAAATAATAGGCATATCTTCATTTCTTTTGTTTCTCCTTGGAGTATTATTAACGACTCTATGAATGTCATAAAATCAGCTTCAAAAATGTAATATTGGGAGAATGGGAGCAGGGGAGGGAGGGGGAGGATCCCCGGGGAAAAAAATCACAAATGTAATTTTTATAATGTAAAATAGCATTATTTCAGTATCTTTTCAGTGCAAGATTATTTTCTTCACTTACATACAGAACAACCACCCCTCCCCCTCCATCCCTCTGTCTAACTGAAATATACCCTCTAGAAAGGCATTAGGTTAACAGGTAGAATAAGGCTTATTGCTCCATAAAGTAGTTGATTTATCACTTGTTTATTCCATGTCAGTATAATTAAATCTGAAAGGTGATGATAGCGTTTGAACATCTGTCTTTAGCTTTCATATTTTTCACAGTCTGTTGATTGGGTTACATTTTGTATTATTTCAATGTCCACAACTGTCAAGTGAAATGGGAGAGTGCTCATATGAAGTGGTTCGCTGAAGTCAGAAGCAGCCCTTCATATTTTTTTATGGTAATAGTGTATGACATCTCCAGCTCAGAACAAATTGTTTTCAGTTGTTTGATGGGTCTCAGCTGTTCCAAACTGGAAAGCGACCAGATTTTATTTCAGTTGAAAAGTAGGATCTGTTAGAATAGTTGTAGGCTTTCTACTTTTTACTAACTCACTCATAGTAAAATGCCCTCTGAGATCCCAAGGACTGAAATCTGATAGAAGTTAGGGAATATAATAATAATCATCACAATAAAATCTCTGTACACACTGAAAAAGTCTGAAGATATGTGATCATCTCATTACCAATTTGACCTGTATGCACAAGAATGAAATCTACAAGTTTATCTATACAAATAAAATCTTGGTTTTATACACAACCTTTCACCCTGAAGGATCCCATTGCTTTTCTTACTTCTTCAGGTAATTAGTGCTAAAATATATATATACCAATAATTGGTGAAATAATCTCTCCTTTCAATTTTGTGTTAATTTTGCTGGTTGTTTACAGGAAACTGTCATGACACATTTTTAATACACTTCTCATCTAATCCCATGCATAATGCTTCATGTAAACCCCTAGCATGAGAATTACACATTTTCTGTTTATAGCTGAAAGTCCAACAAGCTAATAACAGGTTGTCTGAATTCATAACATTGTAATGAAGGGGTGCTTGGCATGTTTAGGAGGTCAAATTAAGGAACATTTCTGAGACTCTAGAAAGTATTATTGGAGTTTCAGAGACTCAAATTTCAGAATAATGAACTAAATTATAGGAGGTGGAAATCAAAGAAACAGACTTCCTCCAACAGGAAGGGCAGAGAGAGGTAGAGAGTGAGTTATGGTTAGAATCAGTTTAGGAGAGTCGTGGGAGGTCAGCCACTAGGTGGCACTGCTACTACAGGATGATTCCTAAGGCAGTAGAGAAACTGGAAAAAAAGCAAGAAAGCAACTGAGGCCTGAAGCCAAGTCTGACATTAATGGGAGTTGGGCAGATCCCTGAAATAGGAAACTGAAACAGGAAACACTTTTGGTTTGCTTATTTTATACAAGAAATAAGACACCATTTCTTTCAAATCCTGAGCACAAGTCAGTTCTCAAGTGTGTGTCACCTTACATTATTTTTCTCAATATGTAGACCACCATTTGTGTGGCTCAGTAGATATTACATAGAATATGCATAGAAATAAGAGATGATTGTTGGTAACTCTATGAAAGGCTTTATCTTTAATATGTACTATATTTTAATATGTACTGTGTTTCCCCCCAAGGAGTTTATATCAGTGCTTCTTAATAACTTAGCTTATTAAGCTTAGCATGTTTACTGCTATCCCAAATAACCTAATTTCTATGGCTGACAGCCAGATTTATTTATTGAAATGTATATTGCTGTAATAGCTTTAAAACTCACCTCAAGGTAAAGTATGTTAAAATATAATTAACCATTTTAGTGTAGCTTATAATTGTTTTTCCTTGCAGGGGGGAAATGTTTTGGTTCCACAATAATTATAGAAGAGCAACTGTTTTCAATCAAACTGGAAGCACTTGCAATAATGCTAGTTTTTACCTCTTTACCATTTGAAACATTCAGCAACATCAAGAAATCTTCCATGAAGCTGAGAAAAATCAAATACTCATCTGCACCCTGGAAAATATCTGTTATCCTTGCTTTTTTAATTTTTTTTCCTTTAAACACAGACTTTACATTTATATTTGGAAGGAGAGAATTTGGTGCAAGTTACAGTTTTATCTGGTTTTCTTAATTTTCTCTCTAGCTGTGCTTTATGAAAAACATGAAAAAGAGATTAGGGATGGAAAAGACCTTTTGGGTTATCTGGTCCATTCCACTGCCACTCTACTGCTCTCTCCAGTTTGGGGATTCCAGTTTACCCTAATACCCAGGCAAGGGTATAATTCTCCACTGGTTTTACATCAATGTAACTCAGTCAATGGTCAATGGAGTTACACCTGATACATGCCAGAGTATGCCTTTCCTCTGCTAATTTAGCACCCTCACTTGGAATATACACTAAACAGTTTGCAAGGAGACCCAGACCTGCAAAGGAAACCCAACACAGTTGTTGCCTCACTACTTCTCGAACTTCCCCCTCAAACAATATTCAGATCACTCCCTTATGAACTTAGATGCCTTTGGTGGACTCTTTGGGATTTTTTGGAGGTTGAAAAGCAGCTGTTGTTGAAGAAGGAGAAACAAAGGAAGCCAATTGGGAAAAAGATTGATGACTGGACTCCTAGCTGTGCCAATATTCTTAGGTCAGGTGTACACTTAAAACTTTTGCCAGTACAGTAATATTGGTTGGGGTGTGATATTTATGACATTTTTAAACCAGCAAAAGGCCTAGTATAGATGTAGTTATACCAGCAAATATATATATATATATATATATATTTTACCGTTATAGTTGATTTTATTCAGGGAACTGGTATGAGCTATATTGAGAAAGGCACTCTTTCGCCTGTATAAACTATGTGAAAGTCACATTTTGAGAGTAATCCAATGCCCAGTATCATTTGAAGGGAGTGCCATTTGAGGATCTTTTTGAGTTTCCTGCCTTTCTCTCAGTAAGTGGAGAAGCCGCATTGTAGTGGGAGAAGTTTCCACCTGGGTATCCCATCTCCACCTCTTCTATAAGAGGAACTGCTCCCTTGCTGGTTCCCAAAACCATATGTAGTACCAAATAGCGGGTCAGTAGAATATTCAGTGGTAAAGAGGGATCAAGTATCTTTGAAGTACTGCAGTGTTCAGTGGGCCCTGCATTTCTGTGAAGTTTTGTAGCATTTCAGAGCACATTCTAGAAAATGATTCAATGTACCCTTAAGCAGACGTAACTCTTTCCATTTGTTTCTAGAGCTAAGCAAAAATAACATAATATAAAATAATAAACCCACACATTCTCTGTACTGGCATGCAAATTAACATCAAAATGTCCCACTTTGCTGCTAAAATTCTCATATTTCATACAGTGGGGTTTTGTAAAATGGAGCAGAGCAACTATGAAAATCTAATTATATGTTTGGAAAGGTGGAGAGGGATTGATGTAGAATGGTAAGCAGCACACACTTAAAACCAATTGTATGGTTTTCAAATAACAGAGCTTGTAGGTAATAATGAGCTATTTGCTAAGAAAGGAAAAACAGAGGAACTGGTAATAAACAAACGCTGACTCCAGCATGTGAACTAGTATAGTACAATACAGTTTACTTTTATTACCCGTCATTCATACTGAAAACAAATGTGTAATTCTCCACAATATAATGGGAATGTTCCAAGAATGTGTAAGTGCAGAGGAGAGTTGGATAATTTTGTCAAGTGGGGTACTGCTATATTTTTCCCTATATAGAAAAGAGAATTATCTAATATTTTACTCAAGAGATTCATGAAGCTGCCATGTTCAATCCATTCACAGAGGTTGGCATTGGGCCACTCACTGCAGGTTCACATAGATGTTCATGTTCAGTAGTGTTGAATTTGTGTTATACATTGGTATGATTGAAGACTCATCATACAAGCATAGGAATTGCCACACTGACTCAAACCAGTGATCCATCTAATCCAGTGTCTTGTTTCCGACAATGTCAAGTACTAGGTGCTTCAGAGAAAGATGCAAGAAAACCCATACAGTTATGAAGAAACTGATCATAGGTAAGTTTTCTCCTAATGCCTATCAGTTAGTAGTTAGTAGAAGTTCTCAATATCCATATAAATGTATAATTCTTTCTTGCATCCTACTTAGTTATTGATCCTAATGGTATCAGGAGGCAGTGAATTCCATAGATAAACTAGGTTGCATGGAAAAAAGGTATTTCATTTTGTTACATTTGAGTTTTTGCCTTTTGGGTTCATTGTATGACCCCTCACTCTGGTATTCTGAGAAAAGATAAATAGAAACATTTAGTTCAACCACTCTCTGTCTTTCAATATTTTGCACTCTTCTATCATGTACCCTCTTATTGAACTCCTCTCCTAATCAAACAGACATAATCATTTCAATCTTTGAACTCTTTCTACTGAAGCTATACAATTTCTAAGATAGTGTGACCAGAACTGAAAATAGTATTCCAGGTAAAAGTATACATTTAATTTATATCTTTTATTATCTGTATTAATCGGTTCTTTATACATGCTTTCATCGGCATTAATCAAATTATTTTGCAATACTACATCATGTAAGGAAATTATATTTGGGTCTAACATTTATTACATAAAAACATAAGAATGGACAAATCTGGGTCAGCTCAATGGTCCATCTAGCCCATTATTGTGCCGTCCAACAGTAGCCAATACCAGGTACTTCAGAGGGAATGAACAGAACAAGCAATCATCAAGTGATCCATCCCCCCTCATTGACTCCCAGCTTCTGGCAATCAGAGGCTAGGGATTTCCAGATCATGGAGTTACACCCTTGACCATCTTGGCTAATAGCCACTGATATACCTATCCTCTATGAATCTATCTCATTCTTTTTTGAAATCCTGTTATAGTTTTGGCCTTCACAATATCATCTGGCAATGAGTTCCATAGGTTGACTGTGCATTGTGTGAAGTACTTCCTTTTGTTTGTTTTAAACCTGCTGCATATTTATCTCATTGGGTGACCGTGGCTCTTGTGTTATGTGACGCAGTAAATAACATTTCCTTATTCACTTTATCCGTACCAGTCATGATTTCCTATAGCTCTATCATATCCTCTTTTCCTTGTCTCTTTTCCAAGATGAAAATTCCTAAATCTTTTTAATCTCTCCTCATACAAAAGCTGTTCCATACCCATAATCATTTTTGTTGCCCTTCTTTGTACCCTTTTCTATTATAATACATCTTTTTTGAGTTGGGGCAATCAGAACTGCACAAAGTATTCAAGGTGTGGATGTACCATTTATTTACATAGTGGCAATATGATATTTTCTGTCTTATTATCTATCCCTTTCCTAATGGTCCCTAACATTCTGTTAGCTTTTTTGATTGCTGCTGCACATTGAGCAGCTGTTTTCAGAGGACCATCCACAATGGTCTGACCCAGTATGGCCATTCTTACGTTCTTATGACTTAATTATCTTGAGTAGTTTTGTATCATCTGCAAATGTTGCCACCTGACTCTGTATATCTTTTTCCAGATCATTTATGAATATGTTGAACAGCATCAGTCCCAGTACAGATGCCTAGGGTACTCCGCTATTTGACTCTCTTCTTTCAGAAAACTGACCATTTATTCCTGCTCCTTGTTTCCTGTCTTTTAACCAGTTACAGATCTATGAGAGGACCTTCCCTCTTTTTCCATGACTGCTTACTTTGCATAAGAGCCTTTGCTGAGAGATCTTGTCAAAGGTTTTCTGAAAGTCCAACTACACTATATCCACTGGATCATCCTTGTCCACATGTTTGTTGACCTCCTCAAAGAATTCTAATACACTGGTGAGTTATGATTTCCCTTTACAAAAGCCAACAAATCGTGTTCATCTATGTGTCTGATCATTCTGTTCTTTACTATAGTTTCACCTAATTTGCCTTGTACTGAAGTTAGGTTTACTGGCCTGTAATTGCCAGGATTACCTCTGGAGCCTTTATTTTTTTTAAAAAAATGGTGTCACATTGCCAGTCATCTGGTACAGAAGCAGATTCAAATGATAGGTTATATACCACAGTTAGTAGTTCTGCAATTTCATATTTTAGTTCCTTCAGAGCTCTTTGGTAAATATCATTTGCTCCTGATGACTTATTGCTATTTAGCTTATCAGTTTGTTCCAAATCCTCCTCTACTGAAACGTCACTCAGGAACAATGCCTCAGATTTGTCCCCTAAAAAGAATATCTCAGATGTTGCAATCTCCCTCACATGCTCTGCAGCAAAGACCAATGCAAAGAGTTTCCCCAAAATGGCCTTGTCTTCCTTGAGTGCTCCATTAGCACCTCATTCATCCAGTGACTTCACTGATCGTTTGCTTCTGACTTCCTGCTTCTGATGTACTTTAAAAAAAATGTTAGTTTTTGTGTCTTTGCTAGTTGCTCTTCAAATTCTTTTTTGGCCTGCCTAATTATTCTTTTACACTTGACTTGCCAGAGTTTGTGCTCCTTTCTATTTTCCTCAGTAGGAACTTGTCAAGGTTCCTCCCCCACTCTGAACGCTAGGGTACAGATGTGGGAACCTGCAAAAAAACCTCCTAAGCTTATCTTTACCAGCTTAGGTCAAAAAGTTCCCCAAAGTACAAAATATTCCACCCTTTGTCCTTGGATTGGCCACTACCACCACCAAACAAATACTGGTTACTGGGGAAGAGCTGTTTGGAAACGTCTTTCCCCCCAAATACTTCCCAAAACCTTGCACCCCACTTCCTGGACAAGGTTTGGTAAAAAGCCTCACCAATTTGCCTAGGTGACTACAGACCCAGACCCTTGGATCTTAAGAACAATGAACAATCCTCCCAACACTTGCACCCCCCCCTTTCCTGGGAAATGTTGGATAAAAAGCCTCACCAATTTGCATAGGTGACCACAGACCCAAACCCTTGGATCTGAGAACAATGAAAAAGCATTCAGTTTTCTTACAAGAAGACTTTTAATAGAAATAGAAGTAAATACAAATAAAGAAATCCCCCCTGTAAAATCAGGATGGTAGATACCTTACAGGGTAATTCGATTCAAAACATAGAGAACCCCTCTAGGCAAAACCTTAAGTTACAAAAAAGATACACAGACAGAAATAGTTATTCTATTCAGCCATTCTTTTCTCAGCCATTTAAAGAAATCATAATCTAACATGTACCTAGCTAGATTACTTACTAAAAATTCTAAGACTCTATTCCTGGTCTATCCCCGGCAGAAACCAGCATATAGACAGACACACAGACCCTCTGTTTCTCTCCCTCCTCCCAGTTTTTGAAAGTATCTTGTCTCCTCCTTGGTCATTTTAGTCAGGTGCCAGCGAGGTTACCTTTAGCTTCTTAACCCTTTACAGGTGAGAGGAGTTTTCCTCTGGCCAGGAGGGATTTTAAAGGGGTTTACCCTTCCCTTTATATTTATGACGCCCCCCCAAATCTCAGCTAGGGTGAAACACTGGCTGGGATTTCTTCCTGGAGCTCTAGGAAAAACAGAGTTAATAAGACACATGCATCTCCAAATATACTACCAAGTACATAAAGACTAACAATATTTTCCACATCTCAAGGACGATTTTAACCAGTTGATTCTGGGAAACTTTCACGGGAGAGTGCATCAGCCACTTTGTTAGAAGCTCCTGAGATGTGTCGGATGTCGAAATCAAAATCTTGGAGAGCTAAACTCCACCGAAGAAGTTTTTTGTTAGTTTCTTTGACGGTGTGAAGCCACTTCAGTGCAGCATGGTCGGTTTGCAGGTGGAAACGCCGTCCCCAAACATATGGGCGTAGCTTTTCCAGAGTGTAGACAATGGCATAACATTCTTTTTCAGTGACTGACCAGTTGCTTTCCCTCTCAGACAGTTTTTTGCTGAGAAATACTACAGGGTGGAATTCTTGATCAGGTCCTTTCTGCATTAAAACTGCTCCCACACCACACTTGGACGCATCTGTGGTTACTAGGAATGGTTTGTCAAAGTCTGGGGCCCTTAGTACATGGTCAGACATGAGTGTCGCTTTAAGCTTGTTAAAGGCCTCTGACACTTTTCGGTCCACTGAACAGCATTTCGCTGTTTCTGTTTGGTTAGGTCTGTCAGTGGGGCGGCAATTTGGCTGTATTGCGGTACAAATCGTCTGTAATAACCGGCCAAGCCTAAGAAGGATTGAACCTGTTTCTTTGACTTTGGGACAGGCCACTTTTGGATAGTATCTACTTTGGCCTGTAGGGGGCTGATAGTTCCTTAACCCACCTGGTGTCCAAGGTAAGTCACTCTGTTTAGGCCTATTTGACACTTCTTAGCCTTAACAGTTAGTCCTGCCTCCCTTATGCGCTCAAGGACTTTTTTTAGATGTTCCAGGTGGTCTGCCCAGGAATCCGAATATATGGCCACATCGTCAAGGTAGGCGACTGCATATTCTCCTAATCCCGCTAGGAGATCATCTACAAGTCTTTGGAAGGTGGCGGGTGCATTTCGCAGCCCGAAAGGGAGTACATTAAATTCATACAGCCCGAGATGTATGGTGAAGGCTGACCTTTCCTTGGCAGATTCATCTAGCGGTACCTGCCAGTACCCCTTGGTTAAGTCCAAGGTAGAGATGAACTGGGCCTGTCCCAGTTTCTCTAATAGTTCATCTGTGCGTGGCATTGGATAGTTGTCTGGGCGAGTTACAGCATTTAGTTTATGGTAGTCCACGCAAAAACGTATTTCCCCATCTGGTTTGGGAACTAAAACCACTGGAGATGCCCATGCACTTTCAGAGGGACGGATTACACCCATCTGTAACATATCCTGGATCTTCCGTTCTATAGCAGTTTTAGCTTGAGGAGACACCCGGTAAGGTTGGACCCTAATTGGGCGAGCATTACCTGTGTCAATGGAGTGGTATGCCCGTTCAGTCAGTCCTGGGGTGGCTGAGAACGTTGAGAACCTAGTGCACAGCTCCTTGATCTGCTGTCGCTGCATACGCTCAAGGGTCATGGAGAGGTTCACCTCTTCCACACCATCAGCACTTTTCCCTTCGTAGTAGACACCTTCAGGCCACTCAGCGTCATCTGCTCCCTGGGCTGTAAACTGACAAACCTTTAATTCTCTGGATCGATTAGAAGAGCTGAGAGGCGGTGGACTGCTCCATGCCGCCGTCCAAGCTCTCTGGAGGCTTTCATCTGCTTCCTGTTCGGTCTGGAACTGTTCCTTTGATGTTGGAGACATCAGTTCCTCATGGGATTGTGGACCTATGCTTGGTCCCTCTGAAAGCGATGTAGAAGATGGAGCTGTTTCTGTTGACGGTGAACCGCTCTTCGCGGATGCACTATGTTGGGATTCAGGCTCTGGCTGAGCCTCTTGTGTAGGGTTATCGGCTGCTGCCAGTTCAGGTTTGGTGGGGCCCTCTGGTGTTGAGGTTGCAAGTACTGGATTCAGTGCTGGCAATGGGTCTGGTATTGGTTGTTTGGCTGGTTCCGGTTCTGGGACTGGTTTCGTCTGGGTCTCTGGGACTGGATCCACTACTGCTGTTGCAGACATTGGCCTGGGGTCCGGGTCCATCACCTCTGACTGGGTCCTGATAGAAGTTTCCGGAACAGAGCTAGGCCTCACGGCTTGTTTAGCCTGGCTGCGGGTGACCGTTCCCACCCTCTTGGCCTGCTTCACATGATTGGCCAAGTCCTCCCCCAACAGCATGGGGATGGAATAATCATCATAGACTGCAAAAGTCCACATTCCTGACCAGCCCTTGTACTGGACAGGCAACTTGGCTGTAGGCAAATTGAAAGAGTTGGACTTGAAGGGTTGAATCGTCACTTGGATCTCTGGGTTGATTAAATTGGGGTCCACTAAGGAAGCATGGATAGCTGACACTTGTGCTCCAGTGTCCCTCCACGCGGTGACCTTCTTCCCGCCCACACTCACAGTTTCCCTCCGCTCCAAGGGTATCTGGGAGGTATCTGGGCCTGCGGACCTCTGGTGTGATTCCGGTATAATGAACTGTAATCTGTTGGGGTTCTTGGGGCAGTTGGCCTTTACATGCCCCAGCTCGTTACATTTAAAACATCGTCCAGCTGACGGGTCACTGGGGCGAGGAGGGTTGCTGGAGAATGGAGTGGTGGGACAATAAGGTGTCTGGAGGGTTCTTTGGGAGGTAGGTGGGGCCTTGGGCAGCCCCCGGTAATAGGGTGTGGTCTGGGGTTGTCCCTTCTGGTCTCCGCTCCAACTGCGACCAGTTTTCTTCTTCTCTGCCACCTCCACCCATCTGGCTCCAATCTCTCCTGCCTCGATTACAGTTTTGGGCTTCCCATCTAGGATGTATCTTTCTATTTCCTCAGGAACCCCCTCTAAGAATTGTTCCATTTGCATTAGGAAGGGCAAATTTACTGGAGATTCAACACTTGCTCCTGATATCCAGGCATCCCAATGTTTCACAATGTGATAGGCATGTTGGGTAAATGACACGTCTGGTTTCCACTTTAGGGCTCTGAACCTCCGACAAGAATGCTCGGGTGTTATCCCCATTCTGACTCTCGCCTTGGATTTAAACAGTTCATACTTGTTCATGTGTTCTTTAGGCATTTCAGCTGCCACCTCAGCTAAGGATCCGCTGAGCTGCGGCCTCAGCTCTACCATCTATTGGTTAGTAGAGATGTTGTACCCAAGGCAGGCCCTTTCGAAGTTTTCTAGGAAGGCCTCAGTATCATCGCCTGCCTTGTAGGTGGGGAACTTTCTGGGATGGGAAGTGGTACTTGGAGAAGGATTGCTAGGGTTTGTTGGGATATTCTGCTGAGCCTTTATCTTCTCCATCTCCTCCACATGCTTCCTCTCTTTTTCCTTCTCCTCCATTTCTTTGTCCCTTGCTTCCATAGCTCTCCTGTGAGCAGCCGCTTGGTGTTGTTCTGCCTCTTTCGCTGCCTCCCTTTCTTGTTCCTTCTCCTCCTTCTTCAGCCGCATGAGTTCTAACTCAAGAACTGCTTTCCCTTTGTGCATTCCAGGACTAGTCCTACTCCAACAAGCAGTCATTTATAGTGTCAAGAAACTTTATCTTTGCATCTTGTCCTGAGGTGACATGTAACTAGTTAATATGTGGATAGCTGAAATCGCCCATTATTATTGAATTTTCTATTTTTGTAACCTCTCTAATCTCCCAGAGCATTTCACAGTCACAATCACCATCACCATCCCAGTCAGGTGCTCAGTAGTATATTCCTACTGCTGTACTTTTATTAGTCAATCATGCACTTTCTACCCATAGAGCTTCTATGGTACAGCTTGATTTGTTTAAGATTTTTACTCTATTTGACTCTATGCTTGTTGGACAAATACTGCAGTGCTTTTACCCAGATAATGGAGTCCTGTCCAGTGGCTAGATTCATAGTGCCTGGACACTGTAGCAACTGGCATTCCAGTTGGGATGCAGGTAGTCTGCAAGCCACAAGTCTATTAAGTGACAGAAAAACATGCATTCCCTTGAGTGAAAAAGTAAAAGCTCTTCTAAATTTGCCCCAGTTAGAACTCATACATGAGGCTGCGTTGATGCTAGCAACTAGATCAAGGAACTGGAAATGAGGACTTCAGGGTTCTATTTCCAGTTCTTCCACCTTCTTGCTCTCTGAGCTCGGGTCAGTACTTTAATCTTTCTGACCTACAGTTTACTCATTTATAAAGTGAGTACAGTCATAAATACTTACTTGATAGGCATGTTGTGAGGCTTAATAAATTAATATTGTAAAGGACTTTGAGATGCAAGGATGTAAAGCATTATAGAATGGCAAATGTTGTTGCTTATAAAAATATCGACTCACTTTATGTCATCTATAATGAGTATGATGAGATGCACTAAAGTATTATTCCAGTGGGTAGTCATTGCTCTATCATATTTTTCATAGCAAATTGTCTTCTGATTTGATAGGGGAGGGGGAGCCCTTTTCACCAATAGCAGCAACAGATTAAGTTATAATGGAATTAGGGGAATTTTTTCTAATATGCTATCATTGCAGTTATATTGATTCATTCTTAGCACTTAAATTATCTTTAAAAAATTTATGATGCATTTTTATAGCTATAACCAATCATACATATCATTAATGAGTAGAGCAAGAAGCTCAAGTCAAGAAGAGATTGATGAGTATTCAATTATTGATGTAAATGTATCACCGGGTATAGCACCTTGAAGGAATGTATTAAGAGCAAAAGTCAAATCACTGGCTCTGTACACATACCATCAGATTAAATACACTCATACTTCATTTGTGCAGTGAGTGAAGAAAGCTAATTAAGTTGAATACAATTTCAGCTGCATGTACTGGCACTGTTAATCAGTAAACACGTTTGAGAACTGCAAATAGGATAGTGGGCTTCGGAGCCCAATATACTTGTAAAAACAAAGCAGAGACCAAACCAGAAGAAAACCACACAGAAAATATAGCAATTATACTAGAAAAATATTAAATCACATAAATTAGCATTAATTGCTCCCCTCTACTTAAACTCCTTTTCTCATTTACTTAAACCCTATGGAGGAAATGTCATCTACAGATAAGCACAGAGGACTGGGAACCACAATTTAGTTGTTTCAGTTCTCAAGAAATCTTTTTGATGCTTTCTGTACATGTGGATTAAACCCTTAGACTTGCTCAGAGTGTTAAATATACTTCAAGTTCAAACCACACTGTTGAGTTGTCTGTGATTTGGTCAGAAAACTACAGCTACATTGTTTCATTTTGAAATCCTTGGTACTATATAATGATTTATGAACATAAGTCCAAGAACAAACAAACACAGGCTTAAGAAATATTTATCAGTAGACCTCCAGCAGTTTTGTGTTCTAAAAAAAAGTCCTCTTTTAGCTGGACTGGTGTTAAAGGATCTAGCTTTTGAGAATTTGCTAATAGACTTCTATGATTTGGAGTCATTTTACCATGAATAGTCTTCTTATATTTTGGTTTTGTGTTTTATACAACTTATCACTGTTCCCTCTGGTGTGTCTGATGTATATGGTCAAAATCGTTGCACCTTTTTTTGTTGTTGTTGATAAAAAATGGGATTTCAACAAAATTATTCATTTTTTTTTTTCAGTTTAATGTGGAAACATATTTTCTCCCCATTTTCATTCACTTTTAAAATTTTCTCAGACATTTTTCCAGTGAATTTAAATAAGTAAGAGAACATGGAACTTTCCCACCAAAATGAAAGTGAAAGGTTGTAAACAATTTTTTTCTAAATGAAAAAATTCTACAATGTTGAGAAAAAAATTGACCAAAATGAAAAAAAAATTACCCGAATCTTTGATGAAACTTGCTTACCTTATTTCAACCAGCTCTAGTGTCTGAATGAGCAGAAATGCAGGCAGTATGTTTTTATCTTTCTGGTTCTGCCTTTCCTCTATTATCTTGTCAATACACTTCCAGAGACTCTCCAAAAGCAGATTTATTTGTACATTGTGTATGTACAAGTCTATGAAATTGACTTTTGCTCTGACTCTGTATCATTTAATACAGTGTTTCTCAACCAGTGGGTTGTGAGCCCAGACGGGTCATGAAAGGCAACTGGGGAGTTGCAAGTCATTGAAAATGTTATTACAATCCAAAGCAAAGAAAATTTCACTCCCCGTCTTCCCACATACTCTTCCCATTGAAGGTCAAGTATTCTCTGGCAACCTTTCCATGTGCACAAATAAGTTATGTAGGCTTCACATTGTTATCATTGGTACTTTTATTACTTTTCTTTTATATTAAATATAAGGGGGATCCCAATTTTTTTTTTTTTAGCTTTGAATAAGGGATTTCTAATCTGGTGTGGAAACTGTTTTTAAACTTTAAATTTTTTCCCATTTTGGAAATCCATCACATATTTATCTCTATTTCTGCTATTCCAAGCATTTTCTTTTCAACCTTCAACTGATTCTGCCCTGCTTCTTCACTTTGGAATCTAGTTCCCTCTCTATACAGCATCACTTTTTGTGCATTCTTCTTTCACACATACAATTCCAGATGATAATAGGAACATAAGAATGGCCATACTGGGTCAGAGTCAGAACAATGGTATCCTGTCTCCAAGTATCCTGTCTTCCAACAGTGGCCAGTGCAAGATGCTTCAGAGGGAATGAACAGAACAAGCAATCATCAAGTGATCCTGTCATCCACTCCTAGCTTCTGGCAATCAGAGGCTGGGGACACCCAAATCATGATGTTGCATCTTTGACCATCTTGGCTAATAGCCATTGATGGACCTATCCTCCATGAACTTATCTCATTCTTGTTTGAACCCTGTTATAGTTTTGGCCTTCACGACATCCCCTGGCAACTATCCTCAGAGGCTGACTGTGTGTTGTCGAAGCAGTACTTCATTTTAAACGTGCTGCCTATCACTTTCATTGAGTTATGTGAAGGAGGTAAATAACCCTTTCTTAATGCACTTTCTCCAAACCAGTCATGATTTTATAGATTTCCATCATATCCCCTCTTTGTAGTCTCTTTTCTGAGCTGAAAAGTCCCAGTCTTTTTAGTCTCTCTTCATATGGAAGCTGCTCCATATCCCTAGTGATTTTCGTTGCCTATCTCTGTACCTTTAACACTTCTGATATATCTTTTTTTGAGATGAAGATACCAGAACTCCAGACAGTTTTCAAGATTTCAAGATGGGCATACCATGGATTTATATAGTGGCATGGTGATATTTTCTGTGTTATTATCTGTCCCTTTCCTAAAGGTTCCTAACATTCTGTTAGCTTTTGAGTGCTGCCTTACACTGAGCAGATGTTTTCAGAGAATTATTCACAATGACTCCAAGATCTCTTTCTTGAGTGGTAATAGCTAATTTAGACCCCATCATTTATTATGTATAGTTGGGATTATGTTTTTAAATGTACATTACTTTGCATTTATCAACATTTAACTTCTTATGACATTTTGTTTCCCCAGTCACCCAGTTTTGTGAGATCCCTTTGTAACTCTTCACAGTCTGCCTGGGTCTTAACTATCTTTAGTAATTTTGTATCATCTTCAAATTTTTCCACCTCACTGTTTACCCCTTTTTCCAGATCATTTATGAATATGTTGAATAGAACTAGTCCCAGAACAGACTCCTGCAGGACACCACTATTTACCTCTCTCCATTCTGAAAACGGACCATTTCTACGTACCCTTTGTTTCCCATCTTCTTTAGATTTTATTATCCTTAGTAGTTTTATATCATCTGTAAATGTTGCCACCTCACTGTGTACTCCTTTTTCCAGATCATTTATGAATATGTTGAACAGCATTGGTCCCAGTACAGATCCCTGGGGGACACTGCTATTTACCTCGCTTAATTCAGGAGACTGACCATTTATTCCTACCCTTTGTTTCCTATCTTTTAACCAGTTACTGGTCCAGGAGAGGACCTTGCCTCTTATCCCATGACTGCTTACTTTGCTTAAGAGCCTTTGGTGAGCGACCTTATCAAAGGCTTTCTGAAAGTCCAACTATTCTATATCCACTGGATCACCCTTTCTCTACGTATATATTGACCCCTTCAAAGAATTCAAATAGACTGGTGAGGCATGATTTCCCTTTAGAAAAACTGTGTTGACTCTTCCCCAACATATCATGTTCATCTATGTGTCTGATAATTCTGTTCTTTGCTATAGTTTCAACCAATTTGCCTGCTACTGAAGTTAGGTTTACCATCCTGTAATTGCCAGGGTAGCCTCTGGAGCCTTTTTTTTAAAAGTTGGCATCACATTAGTTATCCTCTAATCATCTAGTACAGAAGCTAATTTAAGTGATAGATTACATAATACAGTTAGTAGTTCTGCAATTTCATATTTGACCTCTTCAGAACTCTTCAGTGAATACCATCTGGTGCTGGCGATGTATTACTTTTTAATTTATCAATTTGTTCCACAACCTCCTCTACTCATATCTCAATCTGGGACAGTTCCTCAGATTTGTCACCTAAAATGAAACTCCCTAACATCCCCTGCTGTGAAGACTGATGCAAAGTATGTCTTTAGCTTCTCTGTAATGGTCTGGTCCTCTTTGAGTGCTCCTTTAGCACCTCATTCATCAAGTGGTCTCACTGATTGTTTGGCAGACCTTCTGATGCACTAAAAAAATATGCTGTTTGGTTTTGTTTCTTTTGCTAGTTGCTCTTATAATTCTTTTTTGGCCTGCCTAATTATACTTTTAAAGGATGCCTTTTTGCTTTTACCTGCTTCTTTTACTCTGTTGTTTAGCCATAGTGGTACTGTTTTGGTCCTCTTACTGTGTTTTTTTTTTTTTTTAATTTGGAGTATACATTTAATTTGATGCTCTATTTTGGTGTTTTTTGAAAGTTTCCAGGTTGCTTGCAAGCATTTCACTCTTGTGACTGTTCCTTTTAATTTCCTTTTAACTAGCTTCCGAATTTTTGTGTAGGTCCCCTTTCTGAAATTAAATGCTACTGTGCTTATATTCTTTAGTATTTTGCCCCCTCACCTTAAGGATGTTAAATTTAATTATATTATGTTGACTATTACATAGCGGTTCAGCTATGATCACCTCTTGGCCCACATCCTGTACTCCCTTTAGGACTAAATTAAGAATTGCCTCTCCCCTTGTGGGTTCTGGGACTAGCTGCTCCATCAAGCATTCACTTATGGTGTCAAGAAACTTTATCTCTGCATCCTGTCCTCCTGAGGAGACATGTACCCAATAAGTATAGAGTAACTGAAATCCCCCATTATTGTAAGTTTACTATTTTTATTGCCTCTTGACTCTCCCAGAGCATTTCACAATCACCATTCTGGTCAGGTGTTCTGTAGTATATTCCTACTGCTATACCCTTATTATTCAAGCATGGGATTTCTATCCATACAGCTTCTATGGTACAGCTTGATTCATGTAAGATTTTTACCATATTTGACTCTATGCTTTCTTTCACATATTGTGCCACTCCCCCACCAGCTCAATCTATTTGTCATTCTTGTATATTCTGTACCCAGTATTTACTGTATCCCATTGATTATCATCATTCCACCAAGTTTCTGTGTTGCCTATTATATCAATATCCTCATTTAATACCAGGCTGTCAAGTTCACCCATCTTAGTATTTAGGCTTCTAGCACTTGTATAGAAGAACTCAGAAAAGTTGTCACTTTTTAGTTGTCTGTCTTTAGGTGATGTAATTGAATGGAACATTTTTCAGTTGACTGTTTCTCTTCAGTTACTACCTGTACTTTATCATGATGATGATGATGACTAAGATGGCATACCCTGAGAGACCATTGTCTCTCTGTTGGCCATTTGTTCAATCTATTGCATTTTGTGCACAGATATTTTATAGACAAGTCAGAAAGCTCCCTGTTCAGAAAAGCATCCTGAGCCAGAAAAGCAACTGAACACATGCTTAAGTCTCATTGGTGTCCCACAAGAAAGTGTTTAGCTATTTTCCTGAATACAAAAATACAGAATAAATCAAGTGATGTGGGACAGAAAGGACAGATCATTCAATAATATAAATAGAACGGCATTTCATAATGCCACAGAGAACAATTATGGGTATCAAATCTTTTGTGTTTAAACCACCATGCCTGAGAAAACTACATGTTCAAGAAGAGTGTTTTGAAAAGAGATGCTATTTTGAATGCTATTTTCAATGGAGATTCATATCATTTAAATGTTATTATTACTCTGTTTATTTTTGCACTGTTTATTTTCATTCAATCACCTATTGTTAGCAGAAGGTTTCAGTAATTATGCAAGCAGTCTCAATAAATTAAACCTCCTGTCATTTCCTAAACCAAACAAGTGGGTCAACAACTATGATTAAACTGTCAACTTTAATGAGTCGCTGTCTTTGGAATAATCATAGTTTCCTTAAAAAATGTGGATGGAGAAATTCCCTTCAATTGTTTGCACTAATTAAGTATAAAATTATGATGTCCCACATGTTAAAATCAGAAAGCTATTTAGAGATATAACATCAGCTTGTAATAGTGAATATTTTTGTTCTCTCAGTGCTGTTAAAATTAGATGGAGGATGTCCACTGTGTGTCTCTCTTTTTTTTCTTTTTAAAATAGCCACCACTTTGTTTGCAAGAAATAAACATGTTTGTTTGTTAAGGGGAAAACCAAGAGAAACAGACACTAGCCCTGAGGGCCTTCGTTGGAGCCACATTGATAGGAAGCGTGAACACACATCAACATACATAAAAAAGGCAGATAATAGCTAGTTACTTATTAGTATTCCAATACTATGGCTCAGAGCACAACATTTGAGCCCTCTCAAAAGTGAGCTGTTTTAAACCTGCTGAAAATTAGGCACTGAGCTCACCTGTATTTGAATACTTCCATAGGCCCAGCATCACACTTAACATTTCCCAGTTCAGCTTAGCTAATTTTACCTCTGGGTTTGCAATAGTTCCAATACGTCCCTATAATTATACAGAATACCAAAGAGTTGACTACACTTTCATAACAGAAATCTAGAGAAAAATTAGAAATCTACTAGAAGGGCTAGACCAAAAATTAAAATGGCTGGTGTCAAGGTTCCTTCCCCACTCTGAACTCGAGGGTACAGACATGGGGACCTGCATGAAAGACCCCCTAAGCTTATTCTTACCAGCTTAGGTTAAAAACTTCCCCAAGGTGCAAACTTTGCCTTGTCCTTGCACAGTATGCTGCCACCACCAAGGGTTTTAAACAAAGAACAGGGAAAGAGACCACTTGGAGACGTCTTCCCCAAAAATATCCCCCCCTAACCCTACACCCCCTTTCCTGGGGAAGGCTTGGTAATAATCCTCACCGATTGGTACAGGTGAACACAGACCCAAATATTAGAGAGCTTATTCCTTCACTCTCCCACTTCCCTGGTCCTTCTCGCATGAACAGAGAGCAACAAATCCCGAAGTCCGAAGGTGCAAACAATTCGATGTTTATTGGGGTAAACTTCCAGCAAGCTTAAATCCAAGTTCCTTTTTCCTTATTTTCCAATCCCAACTTACTTCCTGTTTGCCCCTAATTTATATAGTAATATTCTTAGCTATACCTTAACCAATCATTCTGCTGAAATTTAACTAACCAATCCTAACATATTGTAACATGATTAGCTAACCAATTATATCCCACCTCTAAACTAAATTAGTTTACACCCAGCAAAATTAATTATACAGCAGACAGAAGCAATCACAGAACCAGACAGAGACCATGCCAATAAACAATAGCAAAGTGGGAACTATAATGACAAAACAAAACAGAAGTGAGGATTTCACAACTACATCTATAAAGACATAAGGGCTTCCCAGCTGTGTCTATTGATAAGTGAGTTCTTACCAGACAGAAAACTATCAACCTAAATTTCCTTTTACATCTTCTAGGCTCTTCCCTTTCTCTGGAGGTGATAGATCAGATCACCTTCCTAACAGCCCCATATTGACTAGTTTGGAATGTGAGGATGTGACCGTTTGATTCCCAGCTTATGGCTGCCTCTGCTGCTTAGCCAAAGGCATTGGCCTAAGAACAGAGCCTCAGACTGTCACAGTGAGAGAAGGCCCTTACACAGATTCTTTCTTGTGTACCTCTATTACTAGCTAAATGATAAACATATACCTACATTCTTAGAATATAGGCCTTTACAGACAGGCCTGAATATCTATATCCTAACACCAAACCCTTGGATCTTAAAAACAATGAAAAATCAATGAGGTTCTTAAAAGAAGAATTTTAATTAAAGAAAAGGTAAAAGAATCACCTCGGTAAAATCAGGATGTTAAATACCTTACAGGGTAATCAGATTCAAAACATAGAGAATCCCTCTAGGCAAAACCTTAAGTTACAGAAAGACACAAGAACAGGAATAAACATTCCCTCCAGCACAGCTTATTTTACAGCCATTAAACAAAAGAAAATCTAACACATTTTCTAGCTAGATTACTTACTAATTTAAGAGGTGTTGGAAGGCTTGCATTTCTGATCTTTTCCCAGCAAAAGCATCACACAGACAGACAGAACCCTTTGTCCCCGTCCCCCCCCTCCAGATTTGAAAATATCTTGTCCCCACATTGGTCAGTTTGGGTCAGTTGCCAGCAAGGTTACCTTAGGTTCTTAACCCTTTACAAGTGAAAGGGTTTTGCCTCTGGCCAGGAGGGATTTTATAGCACTGTACACAGAAAGGTGGTTACCCTTCCCTTTATACTTATGACAGGTGGTTTGTGAATACTTTTGTGAATGAAGGCATCAAGTTTGTATTAATGTGATCTGTGGAGTCATTTGTTTTCTGAGAGTATTTGGATGATCACTATGTAGCTGTAAAAACATGGTGAAAATGTGTACCAGAAACCATTGTATGCATTATTTATTTATTATTGTTTTTACTTATTGATGTTTTTTTATTAATTCTTGTATTTATATTGTTAAAAGTTTCAATCATTTATTCAGGGAATAACATAAAAACAGTGTGGCTTAGACAGGCAATCACACATCACATAAATAACAAAAAGCCAATAGTAAAAGCAAATATTTCATAAATAGAGCATGGGTGGCAAATCATACATCCAAATTACCTGGTAAATACCTCAGTGGACCTAGAGGCCACAACAGCAGTAGGAACTGGAGCAGAGACCAGCTTGTTCTTCCTCTGCTCCCCCTGTTGAAATGAAGGGTACATCTATACTGCACTTAGACACCCCTGGCTGGGTTGCGTCATCTGGCTGGGCTGTTTAATTGTGATGTAGATGTTCAGGCTTGGGCTGGAACCAGGAATGGGCTCTGGGACCCCCGCCCCCCCATAGAGGAGAGAAGAGAAGAAATAGGGTCTTAAACTCTCTAAGCCTCAATTCCTTGTCTATAAAATGAGAATAATAACACCTCCATTCTCCCACCCTTTGTCTAGGACTTTCTTTGCTTTGTGTCTCTACAGCAATTAACACAACTGGGCTTGATCTCAATGGGGATTCCAAGTGTTGCTAATAGAAATAATAATAATAATAAATAATGCCAGCAGCATTAGGTACTAATATTTGGGCAAAATTCTTCAAAAATTCAACACCCCAGGAGCTGGCTTTGCACTTGGACATCCATGCACCGATGCAGCTGCAGCACTGTAATCTCTCTAATGTAGCCTCTCTAAGCCAAGAGTCTCCCATCTGCTTAATTACTCCAGCCCTTGCGAGCAGCAGTAGCTAGGCTGGTGGGAGAAGCTCTCCCCCCGACATAGCACTGTCCACACCAGCGCTTAGGTCGGTGTAACTTATGCCGCTCGGGGGGGGGGGTGGGATTTATTCATACTCTTGAGTGACGTTAGTTATGCTGACATAAGCTGTAGTGCAGACATAGTCGCAGTTAAATCAGGAGAGAATTCACAAATCCTCACCTCACTAAGTACTGCTCCATTCTCTCTCTCTTTAAAAGAGACAGAACCCTGTTTGGAGCTGATAGCTAAATGTAAGTCCCACAGGCTCTGTAGCCTCTCGCAGAGGCAACATGGTGGGGGGAGCATGGGCGGTCGTGTGCCCCCCCTTACCCCCCAGATTTGCTGCTTGGCTTGTACTGAGCATGCTCAGTAACACTGCTGAAGCCAGCTGCCCTCACTCTGCCCCCCACCCCCCACTATCAGCAGGCACAGGTCATCTCTGGCCTCTCGGATAACAAATGTTCCCCTGCCAGCTCTCCCTCAGGGTCCATAAAACACATCACGGAGGACCAAACATTATCCTCATGGAGGGCCCCTAGTAAGTAAAGTTGGAATAGCACACACCTGGATCCAGAGTGGTACAGGAACTGGGACCTAGCCCTCACAGCAGCCACCATCACTTGGTCCTGCAGGGATCAGCAGCTGAGTCCACTGGTCTTTAACTCTGTATTTATATCGTTTCTTCCCTCTTGCACAGCTCTTGTGATCTGTGAGGTGGATTGCCCACAGTAAAAAGCATCTCTTAGCTTCAGAAACAGCTACTGAGCATGCCTAGTAACTACCGTACTCTCGTGCTGGCTGTTTCTGGGCCCTTGGCTGAGTTACCCTGCCCTGCCCTCCAAATGTTCACAGAGACACAAAGAGTATTTCAACTACAATCCCTGTCATTGAATCATAGAATATGATTCTGTCCCCTTCCCACCTCATCTCTTCCTTTCTTTGTGCCGAACAAAGTTAAATACTACAGTATAAACCATGTGGGTTACATTCAATTGTGTTTCCACCAGAGGTGAGAAAATGATAATTATTAATAATAGTAACTTACTTTTACAGCACCCAAAAAATGTGCAAGGCACCTGACAGAACCAAGCTCAAACCCTGGCCCCAGATGCTTGCACTTTAGTTCCACATTTGATGTGACAAGGAGGCAACAAGACAGTGGGGAGGAGTTTTGGAGACAAAGACAGGGATCATGGTAATCCAGTTGCAGACATGGGTGGCCTTATGATTACAAGGTTACAATTCCGCATTGGAACTTAGAAGATCTGGGTTTAATTCCTTGTTCTTCAGTGGATGCCTGACAAGTCACTTAAGTCTCTGTGCCTCAGTTCTCCATCTGTAAATGCTTCGTTGGTCTGTATTTAGATGTAAGCTCTGTTTTTTACTATCTATATGTCCAGTGGACCTAATCTCTGCTGGGACTTCTAAGTGCTACCCTAGAACAAATATATAATAATAAATAAAATAAAATAAAATAAAATAAATAATAATAAGGTACTCAGCAAAGGCATTTGCACAGCATGGAGGAACAAAAAAAAAACAGTGTTGTATCCTTTTCCATATATATCTATATATCAAATAGATAAAAGCTTGATGGCAATGGCCAGAGACTTCATTTTTACCCAGATAAATAACCAGACCAATGTGCGCTGCCCTCCAGGGTTGTGTTGTGATGGTGTTTATACTGAAGCCAACCACCTGCAACAATCTGGTCAATTGTCCTTGTAGCTAAAACAGCCGTGAGTTCCTTTGCAGCTGAGATTAAAATGACCAACTAAACTGTGCAAAAGGGCCATATCCTATTTGTTGATGGCAAATGTAAAATTGATATTGATAAAAGTGCTAATATTGCTAATCAGAATGTCATACAGCACTAAGTCCAACACCTTACAGAAGTCTAAGTATATTACATTTATAGTTCCATTTATCAACCCGATTTGTAATCTCTGCACAGAAGAAATAAGGTTTACTTGAGAAGAGCTATTTTTCATAAAACCATGTTGAATGGCATTAAGTATATGCCTATCCTTCAATTCTTTATTAATCAAATCCTGAATCAGGATTTTTTCCCCCAGGATTGGTTTATAGTTGCTTTAAAGTTGCTACACAGCATAGTTTCTCAAGTGGCTGGATTCAAGACTAGATTTGCACTGATTGAGCAAGGTAGAGCTGCTGCAGTATAACCCTCAATCTGGACCTATGATCAAGGGTTTGGACCAGAATATGGTTTCTTTAGATTTTTTAAGTAAATTAAATTGACAATATAATTTCAAAATCCAACAGAGATTGAAGGTGGTGGTGGGGAAGTGGGAGGAAAAAGGTCTTTCCTGATTGGCGAGACAAAACACAAATATGGAAAAGTTATATATTTTTTATCTTCTCATGGGGTAAACAAACACTTAGGAGTTTCATTTTTAAAACTGTTTTATTTTCATAAATTTCCCTATATATGAAACAAATGAGGTAGAGGAAATAATACAGAGAGAAGCTTCAATGTAACAAATAAGCCATCTGCTAAGAACAAAGTTCTATACTGCAACATAAAATACCTACCTAGAATTTATTTTCCAAAGGGCATTAGAAGAATTATATAACCAGGGGGTATTTTCTAAATCATATTTCAGTGTAGTAAAGGTCATAAAAGATTTATGCTTGTCTGATCTGGAAGTTATCCCCAGACACTATATCCTTTTGATCACATTCCAAAAGCAGCAGCCAGGCTGAATAGAAGTGTGAGGTTTCTGGGTTGCTGTGTTTTTTTGTTTTGTTTTGTTTTTTGTTTTTCCTGAAACTTCTCCATCACCACAATGGCTCACATTCTATGGGCTAGGAAGTAACGTCAGCCAAAACTCAGCAAAGAACATCTGCCCCCCACCAAAGGACAGAAGATCAAAGCTACATTGTATACAGGTTATAGATGTCCTTTACCAGATGTCCCAATAAGAGAAATAATGGATCCATTGACATTATAGTTCTTGTATTCTTATATATTTGATCTTCCCATTCTCCCTGGGATTATTGTGCTTTAGGGCATGCTGTCTAGAACCAAACAAATGTATCTTTTTCTCAGGAGTTATTATAGATTGCTTTTAAACATGCTGGAGTGAGCTGCCATTGATCTTATGAGACCAAATTCTGTCACCCTTGACTAATGTTGAATGGTACCTTATATAATGAAACTGTGCTTGGATCAGCACTAGAGTTTTATTATTATTTATTATTTCAATTTTTATTACAATAGTACCTAGCGGCACCCACCAAGATCAGAACTTCATTATGTTACCCACGGTACATACACATAGTAAGAGATAGTTCCTGTTCCTAAGAGCTTACAATATTAATACACAAGATAGACTATAGTGGGAGGGAAAACAAAGGCTCAGAGAGGTAAAGTAACTTACCCAGGGTCTTGCCAAAATTTGAACTGTTGTAATCATTGGATCCTAGCAGGCCTACCACAGTTGTAATCCTAACTGTGGGGAAGTTTATAAAATGTTTCAATCACCTATAACAATAAATATTGATGGAAAAAGGTACGAAAGGGAGACTGAATTAGTACAAACAAAAAAGGTCTACTCATATAACGCAGGTTTCAGAGTAGCAGCCGTGTTCGTCTGTATTCGCAAAAAGAAAAGGAGTACTTGTGGCACGTTAGAGACTAACCAGTTTATTTGAGCATAAGCTTTCGTGAGCTACAGCAAGGATTATATAAAAATCATGCTTTATAAAGAGTATGAGACAGGAAATCAAGGGAACTAAATTGGTGTGTAGGAAATTAGGCATCAACAGTGGACAAAATAATGAGAGGATGGGCTATTCCTACTCAAAAGGCAAAAGGGGGACACATACAGGAGCCAAAAGAAAAGGAGTACTTGTGGCACCTTAGAGACTAACAAATTTATTTGAGCATAAGCTTTCATGAGCTACAGCTCACTTCATCGGATGCATGCAGTGGAAAATACAGTGGGGAGATTTTATATACAAAGAGAACATGAAACAATGGGTGTTACCATACACACTGTAATGAGAGTGATCAGGTAAGGTGAGCTATTACCAGCAGGAAAGAAAAAAAAACCTTTTGTAGTGATAATCAAGGTGGGCCATTTCCAGCAGTTCACAAGAACGTCTGAGGAACAGTGGTGGGGGAGGGGGGATAAACATCGGGAAATAGTTTTACTTTGTGTAATGACCCATCCACTCCCAGTCTCTATTCAAGCCTAAGTTAATTGTATCCAGTTTGCAAATTAATTCCAATTCAGCAGTCTCTCCTTGGAGTGTGTTTTTGAAGTTTTTTTGTTGAAGAATTGCCACTTTTAGGTCTGTAATCGAGTGACCAAAGAAATTGAAGTCTTCTCTGACTGGTTTTTGAATGTTATAATTCTTGACGTCTTATTTGTGTCCATTTATTCTTTTACGTAGAGACTGTCCAGTTTGGCCAATGTACATGGCAGAGGGGCATTGCTGGCACACGATGGCATATATCACATTGGTAGATGTGCAAGTGAACCAGCCTCTGATAGTGTGGCTGATGTGATTAGGCCCTATGATGGTGTCCCCTGAATAGATATGTGGCCACAGTTGGCAACGGGCTTTGTTGCAAGGATAGGTTCCTGGGTTAGTGGTTCTGTTGTGTATGGTGGCTGTTGAGTACTTGCTTCAGGTTGGGGGGCTGTCTGTAAGCAAGGACTGGCCTGTCTCCCAAGATCTGTGAGAGTGATGGGTCATCCTTCAGGATAGGTTGTAGATCCAGGAGCCATGCTCCCTCCGTAGCCCCACGCCCTCCTCCTCCTTTTCCCCCTGAGTCCCCGCCCCCTGGCCAGGCTGGAAGCCAGAGCCGAGCTGTGGAAAGAGCCACCCAAGGAGCCCAGGCTGCTGTGGGGAGCCCCGGACCCCCCACCAGCCCTGGGTGCGGGGACCGGGGTGCCCAAGAGCAGCCCTCGGCCCACGTTCCCACTTCCCAGGGTGAAGGGTTCATGTAGCGTTCATGCACCTGGAAACAGTCAGGGCACACCCTGGACCATGGGCCATGGGAACATGGACCATTGGGAAGTCAATTAAAGGACATCAACCGTGGGAAGCTTCCTTGGCCTGGGCTCAAGGTCTGAGAACAAAGATTGTAGTAGATAGAGGCTGGTAAATAAGAATATTAATCAAAGTCATATTACTTCCTTTGTTGATGCCTTTTGCGGTCGGAGTATGTAATGCGCAGGGGGGAGAGAAATAAAAGAGAGGTGGAAAAGCTGACAGGGGCAATCCCGTCAGCAGACCAGCCTGCTTGCTTGCCTAAAGCTGTGTCCTGTCTTGTATTGAACCGCCACACCAGGGCATGCTGCCCAAGGCAGGTGGAAAGTGTGAGACTCTCCACAGTGGCCCAGGCTCCCTGGGTGTTTCTTACTACTTACTTGGCTCCTGCTTCTGGACTGGCCAGGGGGTGGGGCCTCAGGAAAGAAAGGAGGAGAAGTGGGCGAGGCCTCATAGTG
This sequence comes from Eretmochelys imbricata, assembly GCF_965152235.1. NCBI lineage: Eukaryota > Metazoa > Chordata > Testudines > Cheloniidae > Eretmochelys > Eretmochelys imbricata. The sequence goes on along the minus strand of NC_135574.1, from coordinate 20,200,002 downwards.
GCGGGGGCTAAGGCCCACATAGGCTTCCCTCCCCCACCAGGAAGAGGCTGGCACTACCCCTAAGCCTCGGGCAAGCATGGAGCAGCACCTCAGGGAATGTGGGACAAATGCACCACAGGGAATCTGGGACCAGGACTTCAACTCTGCATTTCGGGACTGTCCTGCCCAATTTGGGATGGGTGGTCACCTCTCTTTTGAGGTCCTTAATGAGAGGGACATTGTGGGAGGTGGCTGATTGAGGGATTCCTGGAGGAGTGGGAAGGGTCATCAGGACTCCGTTTCACTCCGGAGACTCTGTCCTTCATTCGTGAGCCTCAAGAGTCATCACATTGTTGTGATATCCTGACCTCAGCACGTAGTGGGGATGCCTGACTACCACCACCACACCATCAGATACTCTAGCTGGAGAAACTTGAGACCCTGCTCTGTTTTCCCTTTACTTGTGTGTTCCTTTCCATCCCCCACTATTTTCTTCCTATCCTCTCTTTCTCTCACTATTGTCATTTGAAAGCCGCCATTCCAGATTATGGAATTATTATTATTTGTATTAGTAGTGCCTAGAGGCCTCAACTGAGATCAGAGCCTGACTGTGTTAGGCATTGCACAACCATGGAGTAAGAGTCCTTCTCTGCTTTGAAAAGCTCATGTCTTTAAATAGACAAGTGGGAAAGAAAACAGACAGAGAGAATGAAGTACCTTGCTCAAGGTAACATACCAGGCTAATAGTAGAATTAAGAATAGAACCCAAATCTCTAGAGTCCCTGGCCAGTGATCTGTCCTTAAGACCACACTGCCTTCCCACAAAAGGGATGCTTGTTTAATTAGGATTGCCTGTGTGCATCTGAGAGGTGAATTTAACCTTCAGAATTGCTTAGCTCTACTTACTTTCTTGTTGCAGGGTAATTCAATGACATGCTATAACTGCCTCATCAGGCATAGGTCTATGCAATCCTCATTTAAAAACATTTGTCTTCCTCAATCATACCTAATGGCCTAAAAAGAAAAAGTGCAATTATATTTAATTTAAATCACTTCATTCAGGCTGCGGGTGTGGGCAGGAACATTCATTTCCAACCTTCCTCACTTCTTTCCTGTGACCTTTTTATCAAATGGATATGATTAAAAAGCACATTTTCATAACATTTTTTTTTCTTTTTAATTCTGGGATGTCTAGATAAACTTGTCCTTTTGACATATGATTCAGGGAGCTAGCAACTTGTGTGTCTTTGTTGCATTTTCATTCATATTACCATGAATCTTACATTTCCAACAGGCACATTTTCAAAAGAGCAGTCCTTTATGCTTGACTTTTTTGTTAATATATCTGAGGGGTAACATCCAGCAGTAGCTGATGCAAATATAACAACTTCCGTTCCACAACAAGTTGACAGACAGGAGAGTTGGGAATGAGAATGGAGGACAGAGGCAAATTATTTACATATAATAAAGAGAAGAAAAGCGACCACATCTATACCTGCTAAAGAACAGGAAGCAGAACTCAGGTTCTGATAACCACTGTGCTACACATATGTGTTTTACGAAGTGGGTGGTTAGAGGAGCTGCCCTTCTTAATATTACAAGGTTGTAGAATTTTAATAAAGCCAAAGCCTACCCTCCAAAGTGCCTATCGTGCTCTGGTTGAAGTCAATGAGTGTTATAAGTACACATTCAGAAAGGAAGAAAGGTTCAGGTGCTAGCCTGGGACTCAATTCCCTGCTCTGTCCTAGACTTCCTGTGGGACTTTCCTTGGGAAAGTCTTCTAGTCTCTCCACGTTTTAGTTCACCATCTGTAAAGTGGAGAAATAGCTCTTTCCTTCCTCACTGTGGTGCTGTGCTTAAATACATTTACAAGATTATGTAGTGTTCAGATATTCTGACAACGGGGGCTGTAAGGAGACATACAGGGGCAGATTTATAACTCACAGAAATTAGACATGGAAAAGGGCTATCAGTCATCTAGGCAGGGCAGGCTCCAGGCACCAGCAAAGGAAGCAGGTGCCTGGGGCAGCCAATAGAAAGGGGTGGCACATGCGGGTCTTTGGCGGCAATTCGGCGGTGGGTCCTTCATTCCCTCTCTTCCTCTTCGGCGGCACTTCGGTGGCAGCTCAATCGGGTTTTTCTTTTTTTTTTCTTCGCTGCTTGGGGCGGCACAAAAGCTGGAGCCAGCCCCGCATCTAGGGCCTGATCCTACTCATTTGAGTGAGAGTAGAATCAGACCCCTTATCTAGCCCCTACTAATGCAGGATTATTGCACGGAGTGCCTTCCCAGTACTCAGTTCTAATTGTCTCAAGGGAAAAGCTTCCATGACTTCACTTGGGAGAACAGTCTAAGAGAGCTTGTTGTCTGCAACTTTTTTCCAGATAAACTGCATAAAGATTGCTCTTTTTTCAGTTTTATTATATTAATATAATATAATATAATATAATATAATATAATATAATATAATATAATATAATATGAATGCAACTGTTGTGCAACCAATGTAATAATGCTATTTCACTTATATATTATAAGATACTATAAAGAAATAGTATTTTATGGTACCTCTTATTGAAAAGGAGCCTATAGGCTTTTATAAATGTATGAACTGACATATATATTACTTTACAGCGGGAAATGCAGCCACTTCTATGGTAAAACAGCAGTCTTGCTCCTGAAATTATTGGCATTGCTTATACTGGCTCCAGTGGAGCAGTGTATGGCCCAGTTAATGCACAGCAGAACTAAACAACAATGTAGGACAGAAACTGGTTTTGTATGTAATTCAAAAAGCCGGTGTAATTTAGGTAGGAAGAATATACCTCCTGCATTGGCATTTGGTAAAAACACTGGTGTTAATCCCCCTACACTTCCCAGAAGTGCTCCAGGCTTTTTACTGACCCAAACGGTCAAGAGCACCTCAAGCAACAGCATGCCCACCTTAGCATTATGCTGGGAGTATTGGTTCACTATAGGGGGAAAAGTGCCAATTACTAGAGCTCCAGTATCTCACCCTACAGAGCCTCTGAGGTTTTCCAGCCACTTACTAACCTGACAAAGTATTGCCAACCGTCTCAGAGCTGGTCAAAATATTTTAACCAAAAAATTCTTCTTCATGTAATTGCGCACGTCCATTCCACTGTGGAGGTTTGTTCACTCCAGTGCGCAGTTGGAGAGTTTTTACCCTTAGCAGTACCCATCAGGGTGGCTTGAGCACCCTCTGCTACCTCACATTGCACAAGCATAAAGGGGTGAGTCACCGCAGGCCCCCCTCAGTTCCTTCCTACCACCCGTGATGGTTGTTGGATCTCCCTGTCCTTGCTTCTGCAATTCATTCTTTATAGCTGTATGTAGTACCCATGGATAGTTAGTTAGTTAGTTAGTTAGTAAAAATATTGGTTTTGGTTTTGTTGTTTGTACAGGCTCTGGCACCCAGGTAGGGTATCGGCCCCACTGTTGGAGGTATAACATTCTCTCTGGTGTTTCAGGCTCTGCCTGTCTTGTGGTAAGGCCATGTCAAATAGTGATCCCCGCCCCAGCTGCCATAAGTGCTTGGGGGAGGCTCATGTGAGTGACAAGTGCAGCATTTGTGAAGACTTTAATCCCCATTCAAAAAAGACAGGGCAACCAGGTTAATATATCTGCTCATCATGCTATGGCCTCTATCTGAGCCCTTTCCATCAGTCCAGGTACCAAGCACCTTGGCATCAGTCAGTAGCATGCCAGTTCCAAGAAGCAGATCAGTGTCCCCCATACCAAAGAAGAGGCATCAGAAATCGGAATCAGTCCTGATGTTGTCAAAGGAATCAAAAAGGATGAGGTCTGATAAAATCTTGAGAGGGCCTTCAAAGAGGAAGCCCTCCCCAGAGCATACCTCTCAACAGGGGAGTTCATTGACTTCAGAGCCCAATGCTCCAAAGACCAGCTCCCAAAGTACCTTCATCAGCATCTTCTAGCACCACGATATCACAGAGTATCTTCCTTGCAGCATCTACTCGTGAGGCATTTGAAGTTGTGATAGGTGTTGACGCTCACAGTGCTGCAATGACTAGTGGTTCAAGAGTCTCGCCCAACAATGTGCCCACCATATTTCCTCTAGTGCCTGTACCTCTGCACCAATCAGCACCACCAGAGGTTGCTGTCAGGGTGCCAGTCAGGTCAGTACCATCTAGGGGAAAGCCACAGATGATATCCCCAGCTCCCCTTTCTGCAGAATCTGAGGTTTCTTCTCTGATACCTATGGCTTCAGTGCCACCTTGGTCTCAAGAAGAAGCTTCATCCTCATCTGACTATGAAGTGGGTTCCTAGGTATATCAGTTTAACCAATCCCATCAAGAGGGATTTGCCACTTGCCCACCCTGGTTTCCACCCCAGTACCATCAGGGAGCTTACAGGATGGACCCTTGGGCTTTCAATTGGTGGGATCCAGAGTCACACCAGTGGCCCTTTTGGAAATCATGTGGTTCCCCTCCCCCTCCCCAGTCAAGAGCATCCCCACAGCCATGTCATCCAGCTTCATCTGCTGGGTGCCTGAAGCATCATCACCACAAGCACTGTAGCATAGGTATCTAGCCCAGCACTGAGCAGAGTCAGGATCCTCTCACAAGCAACTGCAAGAGGACCAGGAAATGGACCTGCTCCTGGAGCTCTTAACATCCTCTTCCTTAACTTCTGATGAAGCAATTGTGGCAGAGCCTATTTCTCCACCTCCAGATGAATTTAAAACTCTTCAGGAGCTGTTGAGGAAGATGGCTATCAGTCTTGATATCCACTCAGAAGAGGTCTGGGAAAAATCCAACAAGCTATTGGACATACTAACATCTGCAGCCCCAGCTAGAATAGCTCAGCAAATAACTGAATGGTTTCAAAGTAGCAGCCGTGTTAGTCTGTATTTGCAAAGAGAAAAGGAGTACTTGTGGCACCTTAGAGACTAACAAATTTATTTGAGCATAAGCTTTCATGAGCTACAGCTCACTTCATCAGATGCATTCATGTATCTCAGAACCGAGCAAAATACCACGACAGATGCCCAGCTCCCCTTTCTTTGACTTTTGTAAGAGAAGAAAGAAGGTATTATATCCTCTCCCAGGGGTTCAAGCATCTGTATAACCATCCTCCTCCAGGCTTCCTGGTCATTGCAGCAGCCAATGAAAAGGAAAGACAGAGCACCAGGCCTCAACCACAAAGAATAAAAAGGAAAGGAAGTTGGACTTATTTGAAAGGAAGTTTTATTCCACAGGTGGATTACAGATTTACATTGCAAACCAGCAAGCTTTGCTGGGACATTACCATTTCATGCTGTGGGATGTGGTTTTGAAATTTAAAGATAAGCTCCCAGATAAAGTGAAACAAGAGTTCCTTGCTTTGATAGAGGAGATCAAGCTGGTCACAAGAATGGCTCTACAGGTGGGTCTCAATGCAGCAGATTCTGCTGTACGCAACATGGCCTCTGCCACCATGATGAGCTGCTCATGCTGGCTGCACACTTCTGGGGGAACTCCCCAGCTGGATCTGTTTGCTACCAAGGACAAAACAAAATGTCACCAGTTCTGCTCCAGAGCCGATCACAGCCCAGATTCACTGACAGATGTTTTTCTACTGCCATGGTCAAAGGGTCTGCTGTATGTTCTGCCCCTCCCCCCCATCCTTTTTCTGCCCAGAGTTCAAGGTCAAACAGGACAAAGCTAGTCTTATACTGATTGCTCCATCATAGCCTCTTCAATGCTGGTTTCCCCAGCTCTTGTACCTCTCAGTCATCCCTCATTCTCACTTCATCTAGACCTAGTTTTGCAGAATCAGGGCAGCATCCTCCACCCCAACCTCCAAGCCTGGAGACTTCATGGCTAACACTGGTGGAAGAGTCCTGCTCCAGAGAGGTACAGGAGCTACTGCTGAATAGTAGAAAACCACCAATAAAGACAACTTAGCTAGGTAAGTGGAAGAAGTTTTCTGTCTTGTCGAGGCTGAAAGAGGTCCCCCCTGTTCTAGGTTCTATTCAGCATGTTCTGGACTATCTTTTGCATGTGAAACATCAAGGATTAGCAATTAATTGAATTAGAATACACCTGGGCAGCTTTACGGGCATTTCACCTTCCTGTGGATAACTGCTCCCTTTTTTCCAACCCAATGGTTGTAAGATTTTTAAAGGGCATGGGCAGGATTTTTCCATATGTACAGAACCTATACCACCAGGAAGCATGAATTTAGTCTTGACAAAGCTGATGGGTTGCCCAATCAAGCCTCTAATGACATGCTATCTGTTACACCTTTCAATGAAAGTAGCATTTTAAATGGTCATTAAATTGTCCAGAAGAGTAGGGGAGTTGAGGGCATTAGTATCACATCCTCCATGTACTTTTTTTATTCAGATAAAATCTACCTTCGTCCCCATCCAAGGTTCATTACAAAAGTGGTCTTCTATTTTTATATCAACCAGGCAATTTGCTAGCCACCCTTCTCAAAGTCTCGCAGTAAGAAGGGAAAAGAGTCACTTGCACACACTAGATGTCAGAAAAGCGTTAGCATATTATCTGGAGCAGACTAAGCATTTCAGATCTTATTCTAAGATCTTCTGTTGCATTTGCAGACAGAATGAAGGGCAACCCAGTTTCCACACAGAGGATTTCAGCATGGATATCCAGTTGTATTTACCTATGTTACCAGCTGGCTCACATGGAGCCTCTGGATACATCCCATTAGACTAGATTCCAAGTGGCCACTGTGGCATTTCTGGCTCATGTGCCAGTATTAGACATTTGCGATGTGGCATCCTGGTTATCATGTCATACATTTGTCTCACACTCCGCAGTCTCTCAACAATCTAGAGACAATGCTAAATTTGGATGAGTGGTCCTCCAGTCCTTGTTCAAATAGATGCCAATCCCACGCAAAAAAGAAAAAATGGTTACTGAATCGTCTGTAAGTGTTGTTCTTCGAGAAGTGTTGCACATGTCCATTCCATGATCCGCCTTCCTTCCCTTCTCTGTTGGAGTTGTTATGATAGGAAGAAACTGAGGAGAGTCTGAGGCAGCTCATTCCTTTATGCCTGCATCATGTGCGCGAGAATGAAGAGGGAGGCTGCCCCAGTGGGTACTACCCCAAGGGGTAAAAACTCTCCCCAACAACTGTGCACTGGAGTGTACAAACACCACACCAAACACCATCTCAAAAACAAACTCTCATAGATGAACATTGTTTACAGTGACATTTTTCAACGAGTTTATAAAAGGATGTTTTCATTTCATTTAGTTTCAATTTGAAATTTTCAGTTTGTTGGAGTGTTTGAACACTTAAAAATATTTTGAAATTTCAGATATTTGTTTTTCCCTTTTTGTCTTCTTCTTCTGCTGCTGCTGCTGCTGCTGCTGAATTTAATAGAAACATGGATTAGAATTCAAAAGGACCTTGAAAAGCTAGAGAACAGGTCTGAATTCAACAAGATGAAATTCAATAAAAGGTAAGTGCTGAGTACTTCACTTAGGAAGGAAGAAATCAAATTCACAGCTACAAAATGGGGAATAACTGAATAGGTGGCAGTACTGCTAAAAAGGATCTGGGGTTATAGTGGATCACAAATTGAACATGAGTCAATAATGTGATGCAGTCGTGGAATAGGTTAATGTCATTCTGGAGTATATTAACAAGAGTGTCATATGTAACGCACAGGAGGTAATTGTCCCAGTCCACAGAACTGGTGAGGCCTCAGCTGGGGGTTCCTGAGTCCAGTTCTGGATGCCACACTTGAGGAAAGATATGATAAATTGGAGACAGTCAAGAGGCAAGCAACAAAAAATGATAAATGCTTTAGAAAACCTGACCTCTGAGGAAAAACTGCAAATGTAATATTGAAAAAAGACTGAGGGGACACCTGATAACATCCTTCAAATATGTTAAGGGCTGTTATAAAGAGGACAATAATCAATTTTTCTCCACGCCCACTAAAGATAGCACAAGAAAAAATGGGCTTAATTTGCATTTAGGTTAGCTATTAGGTAAAGCTTTAACTATAATGGTAGCTATGTTCTGGAATAGGCTTCAGAGGGAGGTTGCGGAATCTGCATCATTGGAGGTTTTTAAGAACAAGTTAAACAAGCATCTGTCAGAGATGGTCTAGGTAAGGGGTTCTCAACCTTTCCAGACAACTGTACCCCTTTCAGGAGTCTGATTTGTCTTCCGTACCCCAAGTTTCACCTCACTTGTAAACTACTTGTTTACAAATTCAGCCATAAAATACAAAAGCGTCACAGCTACGCTATTACTGACAAATGGCCTACTTTCTCATTTTTACCATGTAATTATAAAATAAATCAATTGAAATATAAATATTGTACTTACATTTCAGTGTACAGTATACACAGCAGTGTAAACAAGTCATTGTCCGTATGAAATTTTAGTTTCTACTGACTTTGCTAGTCTTTTTAGGTAGCTTGTTGTAAAACTAGGCAAATATTTAGATGAGTTGATGTACTCCCCTGGAAGATCTCTGCATAGCCCCAGGGGTACATGTACCCCCTTGTTGAGAACCACTGGTCTAGGTGTACTTGAGCCTGCTTCAGCACAGGAAGCTGGACTAGCTGGCCTCTCAAGGTCCCTTGCAGCTCTACCTTTCTGTGATTCTATGAAAATATTTAAATATTTTTAAGAAATTACTCATGCATACATCACATGCAGAGCAACCTCACTTCATACATCATGCCATATTATGATCTAAATCTTCACAAATTAGCTCATGCTCTGGTGCCTCTCTTTATTTCTTAAATAGCATGAGCTTGATTCTATCAATAAGTTTCACAGTCACGCTGAGGACAATACTCAGCCTTTCTATGCAAGTACAGAACAAAAGCAAGACTGCCTGAACTGTGTCATCATTCCTAGCTTTAATCCTCAAGAGCTCTGGAATAAAGCTTATGAAGTCCTGTGTGACTGTGGGCAAGTCACTTTCTCTGTGTGCCATTGCATTAAAGACAAGGGTGATCAATTGTTCTCCATGTCCACCAACAGTAGGACAAAAAGTAATTGGCTTAATTTGTTGGAAGGAAGCTTTTGGTTTGATACTAAGAAAATGTTTCAAACCATAAGGATAATTGAGCAGTAGAACATGTTACTTTGGAGGTTGCACAATCCCTGTTATTGGAGGTTTTATAGGTTAGACAAACATCTGCCAGGGATGGTGTAGGTATCCTGCCTCAAGACGAGGAGATGGGTAGATGTCCTCTTGAGGGCCCTTCCAGCCCCACATTTCTATGATTCTATGATCATTTTCCATCTGTAAAATGGGGATAATAATATACTTCCCTATTTCCCAGGGGAGTTGTGAAAGTAAATACGTTACCCCTACAGCTACTGCTTCTCCTTCCCTGCTGCTGGAGTTCCATGCATTGCCTCTGCCTCCACCCCTCTGCCTCACCTCTGTGGGAGGTCTGCAAAGCAGGCAGCAGCCTGGGAATCCAGCAGCAGGGAAGGAGAAGCAGCAGCTATGGGAGTGAGGGGAGGAGGAGCTCAGCCAGCAACCCGCTTCCTCCCTCCTTGGGCTGCAGGGACAAGGAGAGTGCCACTGCCAGGGGACGCTGCTGCCTCTTCGGTGCTGGACATTCGCACCAGAGGCGTCCTGAGAAATCTGCCGTGCGTGTGTGTGAGACGCAAACTTTCATTTGTCTGTGTTTATCGTGCCCCTCCTGAAGTGGTCAAATTTAAATTCCTGCACGAGCGCCTGATTATTGTAATGATGATTGCCATCGAAATAAATGAAAATAGAGATTCTGATTTGTATGTTCATTCTGTGTATGTGTGCTACGGCTGCTGTCCTAAATTGGAGCCAACCACATTATTATTTCTTTTCCCACTCATGCAGTGTTAAGTTTGTGAAAGGGTGAAGGAGGTCTCAGGACAAAGCCCTACACCCTGTCAAGTTATAAGCACAAACAAAGTTATCCAAATGCAATGGACCCTTTTTCTGGCAGGTCACAATGACTTCAGGCTCTGTCTTCTCACTGCCTTAGTATTGGTCTCACACATTCATTCCGACAAATCAACAGAAGAAGAAATTTGTGGCTTCCTCAGGATTCTCTGTTGTCAATTTAAGGTATGCCATTGCAGCTCAGTACATAATGAGGGATAGAACACAGATTTTCCTGCTCCTGAAAGCTTAGACCCCTATCAAACAGTCTCCTAGGGAATCTCCTTCAGCTGTTAGCAGTTTAATGACTATGACACACAATTGCTCAGTTCTGATCATATCCAGCAGAGGGAAATGGTTCACATAATCCTAACCAGGAAATTATAATAGCCTAAACTATTTTCCAAATGAAGTCTGGGAAATATGTAAAATAGGTACGTCATATATTTTGACAGGCATTTTGGCCTAGTGAATAGGGAATAAGAACAGAATTCTATTTCCCACTCTGCCACTGGCCTGTTGGATAACCTCGGGAATGTCTCCTTGCCTCTCTGTACCTGACTTTCGTCTCTTGACTTAACAACAACTCATGGGGTGCTGGTGCTGCAATGCTATGGACATCTACCAATGTCCTAATTATTGTACCTGCCAAATACTATGTGACAGCATGGGTCTCTAGTGGCAAGTTGGACTCAGCAATCATTTATGCCCTTCATGTCCTCACTGGTCTGACCTGGAGAACTTCAGACTCCAACCTTCCAGCCTTGGTGGGCATTGCTCCCCCGGGTATTAGTTGTGAATGGAGGGTCCTGGCCACATTGCTGCTGCAGCCAGTTAGACAGATACCTTACTTCATAATTTCATCTCAAAGTCACATAAAAAATGCTGGCTAAAAAAGAATACATTAGACACAACCTGTCTAAGGAATGGCAGCAATAGGTGGTGTGGGACTATATTTTGGATCAATGGCACATTTCTTTGCAGATAGCCAACTCAGGTCTGCATCCCCTAGTCTCACCAGATCAGCTCTCACATGCCCCTCAGACAACCAGCTGAACTGAAAGATCCTTCTTCATTGCAACAGGATACATTATGGTCACAGGTGGTGTAACACACATCTTTACCATTGGGGTTTCTTCAGTGCTCCATCCTGTGCCTGTGAAGCTCGAGAATAGCATGCCACCTGCTTATGGACAGCCCTCAGTGCCGTCTGGATGGTGGATGCATTTGCTTGCTATCTCCGGATGCTGCTGCCATGATAGAGTGGCTACATCACTTCTCATTCATTGTTTGTGTCATCATAAGCCGTACACCAGAAGAAGTTTCACCTCCTATAACAAGGGGGAAATGACACTGATCTTTTTCCAAAGCACTGAGATCTACTCATGAAAAGTGTGATATAACAGAAGGTATTATTATATTCTATTCTATGTTCACAGTCTATAAGTACCTACTTAGGGAAGAAATATTTGAAAATGGGCTGCTCTGTCTAAAGACAAGGCTATAACAAGGTCATATGGAAACCAGACAAATTTGGACTGGAAATAAGGTATACATTCTTACCCAGAAAGGGTAATTAACCATTGGAACAATTTACCAAGGATCGTGGTAGATTCTGCGTCACTGGTAATTTTAAAATCAAGATTGGATGTTTTTATTAAATATTCACTCTTATTCAAACAGGAATTACTTCAGGGAAGTTCTGTAGCCTGTGTTGTGCTAGAGATCGGTCTAGATGATCACAGCGGTCCCTTCTGATCTTGCAGTTTATTAATTGAATCTATGTACAAATGTGTCGCATCATTTTGTGTTTTTGAATGTTGCTTTAAAATGGCTCTGAGATTGTGTATGTAACATCTGATGCATAAATCAACAAAGTGCATCATAGGCGCTGACTTCCTCTCTACTCAGGGAGTGCTCAAATCCCCCTCTGCCTCAGGCCCCACCCCCATTCTCTCCCTTCCCCCAAGGCCACACCCCGCCTCAGCTCTTCCCACACCCGCCTTGCCTCTTCTCTGCCTCTTTCCACCCACTCCCTTGAGCGCACCCCATCCCCACTCCTGCATGCTGCAGAACAGCTAATCTGAAGGAGGCCCTGGGATAGAGGAGAAGAAGTTGATCAGCAGGGCTGCCGGCTGCCGATTATTTATCTGATAAGTTTAACCTCTTTTACTTCATGCAGAACCAAAAAGAAAGAAAATACAAATGAATATTTGTGGATTTTTTTTTCATTATTCACCAATCTCTAATTAAAACACTTTACACATTTTATGAAATAAGCCTCGGACACAAGAGGGCTGTATTAATGGAAGCATAGAGAACCTGGGTTACAACCTGGAAGCCTTATTTTCTAAGTGTCTTCAAAATATTATGCAGTACATTTCCACACACCTTTTATAGCAGTCAGGTTTCTATTGACAACGTATGAAAGGTGAAACTTTTTCAGGTAATTTGCATTCATTTCCTGTTTGCTGAATGGAGTAGCCGGCTTCACTAACAGATATGCTCTTGCAGGCAGGCAGCAACTCAATTAACAAGAATGACAAAGTTGGCTGGTCATCTTTTAGTGAGTACAGTCCATTCAAAAGACTCACAGCCATGTAGCTGCCTACAAAGAGCCCATATTGGCTGTCCACAAACCATTGATCACTTCAAGGCAAACAAACTTATTTGATAATTGCTTACTGGGGAAAAAAAAGAATTCCATCAGGCAAATTCACTTTCTTTTAATACTTGATGTTTTCTTAGTCCTTTTACTGCTTTGACAATAGAATCTCAAGGAAGTATGCAGGTAGCAGAATGTACATTATTCACCATTACCTAAGGGCAGTTGCAAAATTCAGCACCAGTAACATGCATTAATTTACATATCTGCGCACACTCAAGAATAAAATGTTTTGCTTTAAATGTACAAACTCTGCAACTTGCCTCCAGTCATCTGGTTTCTCCTTGACAATTGAAAAGCCAATAGGCAACCATGTCAGGTTTAGCCTTCCCAGGAGTTCTTGCTTGTCTACTGGTTGGTATTTAAAAACAGTGAAGCATGCCTGTCAGGAGGCTTGTTTCTAATTGGAGCATATATAACCATTAGCCAACAAATTATCTGCATTTGAAATGGCAAATAGCCAATGGAAAACTAGCTGGGTGTTAACATTTGGATGGCTAACAGGAAATAGACTTTGCTGACTAGAACAAAATCAGTACCTGCATTGATGAGTTGTAGGTAGCAGACAATCTGAGAGTAGCCACATTATTTTTCTAATTGAAAATTCTTGACACTCTATGCATCAGCTGCATGTAAAATACGTAACTGAATGCTTTTCACTGAAAGCACTAAAACCCTCTGATTCACTACCGCAGCAGAATCCCAGAATGCTGTAAATCGCTATCCACACTGTAGCAGGATGGCCAGTCCCTTCAAGGACCTGCAGAGATGAGGAGCAGCAAGCCTTCACCTAAGGAGAAGCCCAGCATGCTGGTGTTGGGAATAAGATGATCCAGCTAAGCAGCAGCTAATGATTAGCACTGAGTCCCAGATGGAAGATATAAGATAGGACTCAGCTCCGTAAAGGGGGGGTGAGGAGAAGAAAGACAAACACTTCTCTGAACAGAAGAGGGCGGGGCATGGGGGCGGGGCAGTAGCAGATGCAGTCTTGTGGTCCCCTGAGGCTAAGGGAGGGCCATGATCCTTTAGCTACTGGAATATAGGGGACCCTGCAAAACCAGTCCAGGTCAATACTATCACTTTTTTTACGTTTCCATATTTCTTGCATTTGTATAAGAGAGTAATGAACGAGCCTGTGCAAAAGGCTAAAACAGAATTGGGTGTGGCTCACTGTTTTGTCCCCAAGTTTACAGAGTGACCCATCAGATTACACATACTCGTTGCTTTGTTGTCCAGCAGTGAAAAGGATAACACTGTGTTCCTCGTATGGAAGATAGTATTGCTAAGAATTGTGTCATTCAGACAGAGGGCTGGAAAGCATGTGTGAATATGAATCAGTGGTTGGATAAATAAATGCCCACCATCACTATTTCATATAAATCATCTTTATTTGAAAAATGCTGTTCAGCTACTTGTATATAAAGTCAAGCTAATATTTTGTTTTAGATTCTTCTGACCATTCCACCCCCACGGAGAAAAGGCCAATACAGTGTAATAATAAATGATAAACTTAAAAATAAACATTATTTATATTTTAGATTTGTAAAAATAACATCAAAAGAGATGTGTACCCAAATAATAACAAGGGATGCTTCTGGCAAGTACTTAAAATGCAATCAATGATACAAAGATATAGCTGTCCCATAACATATAATAATACTAATAAACTAGCATAAAAATCCTGGTTGGTGAGGGGGAGGGGTTCCCTCTGAAAAGGAACCACCTCCCCAACACTGCTAATGGAGCTGCTGGGAAAAGTGAGCAGAATACCGGCACTTATTCTCTTCCAACAAAGTTTACTGTGGAAGAACTTTCTAGAGATTTTCAGATTTAAAGGCCAGAAGGGCCATTATGATAATCTAGTCTGACCATCCCACAGCCCGTAGAATCTTACCCAATAATCTCTGCATGAAACCCAGGACTTCTGTTTGAACAGTAGCACTTCTTTTAGAAAGACATCTGGTCTTGGTTTGAAGACCTCAAGTGACAGACAATCTATCATATCCCTCGGTAAGCTCTTCTAATGGTTAATTACCATCATAATTAAAATGCACCTTGTTTCTAGTTTGAATTTGTCTAACCACTGGATCTTGTTATGCCTTTTACGGCTAGATTAAGGACCCATGTACTATCAGAAATGTCTTCCCTATGTAGGTATTTGTAGATTGTGATCAAGTCACCTCTTTACTTTCTCTTGGATAAACTAAATAGATTAAGCTTCTCATTACAAGGCATGTTTTCCTGATGCTGAGTCATTCTTGTAGCTGTTTTGAACCCTTTCTAATTTTTCAGCAACCTCATTGAAGTACGGACAGCAGAACTGGGCACACTGTTCCATGCAGTATACAGAGGTTATACAACTTCCCTACTCCTATTTGACATTCTCCTGCTCAGAGCTGTCCCTTGGGTATGGCAAATCGAGGCGACCGCTCTGGGAGCCATGCTTTGAGGGGCCCACAGGCCGGTGTGATTGGCCAGCGCAGGTGGTCCCAGAAGTGATGGATTCGTCACTTCCACCCCGGGCCCTACACACCCCTGCCCCTGCTTATAAATCCAAGGATTATGTTCATCCTCTTTGCTATGGCATCTGTGACAGAGCCAGACCAGTGGGGTACAGGAGTCTGGTAGATAGCAAATATACTGCCAATGGATAAACAGTTTTCTGTTCCCTGACTGACCAGAGCAGGGGCTGCCCCAGAGCAATTAGAAACCTGCTAGAACCAATTAAGACAGGCAAGCTAATCAAGACACCTGGAGCCAATTAAGAACTTTCTAGAATCAATTATGGCAGGCAGACTAATCTCGACACCTGGTTTAAACAGGACCTTCCATCAGTTAGTTGAGGAGTGCACAAGGAGCAGGGAGTGAGAAGGTGTGCTGCTGGAAGACTGAAGAGTTCAAGCATGATCAGGCTTCAGGAGGAAGATCCTGTAGTGAGGATAAAGAAGGTGCTGGGGGAAGGCCATGCGGAAGTAGCCCAGGGAATTGTAGCTGTCATGCAGCTGATACAGGGAACATTGTAGACAGCTGCTATCCACAGGACCCTGGGCTGGAACCCAGTGTAAAGGGTGGGCCTGGTTCCCTCCATCCCCCCAGCTCCTGATTGGACACAGGAAGAGTTGACTTGGTCTGTGAGAAACACCAGAATGGAAGGACTAAATTGGAAAGGGATCTGGCCTGTCCGTGACCCACTAGGTGGAATGGAGAGACTGCGGGGATTGTTCACCCCTACTGAATTTTATAGCACCGTATTTTCAAAGTGAGGTTTTTTAAAAAGATCTTCTTAGTTTTTACTTGTTATCTCTATTAATGTTTGAGGCACACAGTTAACAAAATCGCTGTGAAGTCTTCTCTAAGCAGCCTCAATGGCTCCAGTGAGCTGTTAGGGCAGCTGGAGGTAAACTTGGCCATACCTTTAATGCTGGCTTCTAAACTGGCTTAGGGGCCACTATGCACCAGTAGAGTAGATTTTCTGCAAAGGAGGATGAAAGCCTCTGAATCAACCATAATATTAGTTCAATGTCCCAAAAGATTATCTCGTGTATAAATTTATTCTTTGCTATATTTCAGGCTCTGGGGAGAGGACCGTAATTTTCCCAACAGACAAAAATACAAACTGAATATTATGGCAGTTGGTAGATGTGAAACCAAAAAATCAAAGACCAAGTTCCCTGTGCATATTTAAAAGGAATATCTTCTGTGGAGTACAGTAGCCTTGTCTCGCATTTTCTGCTTTTTGGTCTTGTTTTATTTCAAAGCATTTCTGAGGCAGCAACTCTACTATAGTGGTGAGACTATGTCGTATGTCTGGGCCTGAGATAAAAATTACCTAAATGGTTAGATAAAACTAAGCACCCACAAAGTCACTAAATTCTGTAATATAACATCCCCTTCATATGTAAGCAAAACTACTAGTAAATCAAACAAAGGAAATTAAATTGTGAGGTACTTCAGGAAATCAACCCTGTGCTTTGATACCAACTTTCCCTTGGTAAGGGTCTTAGAAGCGCTATTTGGCATAACAATTATCACTCACTTTCCAGTTATAGTATCCTTTCCTTCAAATACAGGTATTTCACCAGAAGTGTCTTTGATTTTACCATCTATTGGTACCAGGTTGCTTTGAAAGCTGTTTGTTTTGCATGAGGTTTTCCAGCATGTCCTAAATAGCCACAACATCTGAGTGAGACTAAAGGAGATTAAGAGAGTCCATGTATTCCAAAATTCTTCTTTCCTTTGGCTTTATTTGTAATGTTATTTTTCCTGTGACAGATATGCTCAGATTGGCTCCAAACCAGCTTCCACTCTCAACCTGGCTTTAAGTCTTAGCTTTTCTCTTTAATCTCTCCCTGCAGTCACAGATTGTGCAGGACATGAGATCACTCAGAGAACTCAGATAGGCTTGTCCATTTTTTTAAACCATGAATATCATGAAAATAACAAACAATATGATTAACAGTACTGTACCCTTCCTGTAGGAAGGCTTGTTTATAATGCATTTGTTTTGTTATGCCTTACTCTTTACGAAGATACATATGTACAGACTGACCTGGTCTGAAACCCATTGAAGGGAATTGAAAGATCTCCGTTAACTTTAATGAGCCTGGAGACAGGCCTTTTTCTCCCATATTTGCAAGCCACACATTCCTTAGTAACCAGATTGCAATCAGTAGGACAAATTGCTGGCTCTTCTTCTAGTACAATGGCATTCTGTAAATCATCAGCTGAAGGTACTGTAAAGATTTCAAGTCTCTTTTGCCAGAACACTTTCTATTGCCTCCTTGAAAGAGTCATAGCTTTGATACCGACTATTCTGTTTCAAATAGATCAATTGGCAGCTCTTCATTCCTATGTTTATTCCCTAGAAGAGGTAGCCAGGTGAAGGCACCTTTTTAGGTAATCAAATATGTTAAATATGCAGCGTCCTGGAAACACCTGAAATCTTAACCCAATTTTTTTCTGGGAGTTAATACCACATATTATAATCATGCTGTTGCAAATTGTTTGTAAATTAAGGCATATCCTCAACTAGGTTATATTTGATTTTAAATGAATTAGAAAGGAAATGTTAATTCTAACATGAAACAGACATGATAATCCTCTGGCATAGAGTCTTTTGAAAACACTGGCGCTTGGCAGTTAAGGGGTTTGGCCTCAGGATATCCATTGTAGGTTGAAATGAAAACAGACATCAGCTCTGAATTCAATAAACACTGGAGGTGAAGGGTCACTCTGCAGTTAAGGACAAAGTATTTGCATCCCAAAGGACAGTAAAACTTCTTGTCACCTGCCCTCTCACCAGGGAGAATGTAGTGGCCTTGTTTATCTTTATTAGTTATTTTTAGACTTTATCCAGTACTTTACTGTAACCCTACAGCATATTATATTGTCTTTCTTCTTAATCTTTGTTTATCTTCCCATACTCTCAGGTGCATAGGGCATCCACCATCTTCCATCATTTATTTCAGTCTTGTCCTGGTCTGTTCAGGCTTCTGAGTGTCATGTTGATGGATATGGCTTCTTACTCTCTTGTTCTGCATAATATTTTCTCTAGGTCCTCCTCTTGTTCTCGTTACAGGTGGTGTCCGTATTATCATTTGATGTGGAATTCACATTGGTGGCATCCTTAAAGCATGTCCTACATATGTCCATTGTTGTCTTCCGAACATTTTAAAATGATTTAAGTTGCTTTACTCTCCTTAGAATCTTTCACTGGCTTTTACTTTGGAATTAGTTGATCTTCTTAGCAATTTTTGTTGGCGATTTCCATGAGTCTGCTCCATATAGGAGGAGAAGACATGATGCCTGTGTTAAAAAATAGTATCTTTGTGTCAGTGCCAATCCTGCTACTTTTCCAGATCTTTTCAAGTTTATGAAAATTGTTTTGCTGTTTTAGATATTTGTTCCTTGACATCTGTCATGGTGTTACCATTGTAGCTAACTATCTTATGTAATCATTTAATTGTATTATCTACTGTTGTAGCCAATCCATATGTAATCAATGTGTGATGAATAGATTTATGTTGTACGTAAAAGTACAGGAATAGGTGGGATAGCATTATAGGGATGTAGGATTGCTAAGCATGGATTATTCTTAGGACTGTTTGGCAAATAAGTAAGTAATGACTGTAATGCAAAGTCTACAGACTTTAAGTCTGTAAGATATGTAGTGTGGCCATAGAAGGCCTCAGGTTTGAAACAGGTTGGCATGACTAGTTGACAGACAGATAACACCTTACCAGTAAAAGTAGGATTACAGTAAAAGATGTGTTAACTTCTGATGTCCTGGAAACTGTGCGGCAATCAACTGGAACATATGCCACAATGTATCAGCTAGTATCACAAGACGACCAGTACCAACATGTTGGGGAATTTTAACTAGAACACAAGTTGCTATGGTAACTATTTTACATAAATATTAATAAGTAAAAAAAGAACTAATGAAGTAGCCTCTGAAAAATGGGGCACCCCTGAATTAGTGGTTTGTGGGGGGGGGGTATGAATAAGGAAAAAAGGGTTTGAACCCTTATGCATGTATATGAGCCTTAGTAGGAGTAAGCATAAACCACAATAAAAGATGTTTCCCAGCCCGTGTGCTTAGAGGAATGCATGGGGATACTCTAGGATGACAACCACTGGTGATGGTGATGATGAGGAGGAGGAAGAGGAAGATAATGACTGACACTCCAAGGTCCCCCCAGCAAGAGATGTGAGTGATGCCAGTCATATATCTTAATACTTTGCACTATCTCTCTGTCTGCTATTGTATTTCAGCATTTGTGGGATTTTTATCTGCTTCCTTGATTTGTTAATAAAGGGACTTGTAATAAATTGCAGTTATTTCTCCTGTGCTTCTAGAATATCTCATTCTAGTGATACTGATACTAATATTCCTGATGGTGTAGCCCTCAGGAGGCCAAACCTTTATTGACCACTGTGGACTAAGAGACTAATCAATAATCCATATTAACTAATCAGTCATTAACCAATCTATCAATAAGGTCACACTATCATTGCAATTCTCACTCCCTAGATAGGTAAAATGACTTACTTTGTGTAGTGTTTCTCCGTCTCCTCTGATGGATGTTTTGGGACATTGGTAGCCATATATTTTGTCTTCCCCTTGTTGATGAACAAATCAACTTACTTTGCTGTGTTTGCCAAAAGCTGGGTCTTTTCTTTCATTAAAGTGATGTGTTGAACTAAGTCGGACAATGTTAGCAAAAACAAGGTTATTCAATTGTCCCTTATCATTTGTCCATAAAAGTCCTTGGTTGTGTTAGGAACTCCTGCAGCCCATGCAAGGCTTGTAACTGAATTAGTATAGCTTGCCTTCTTTTCCCACCAGAGGCTGCCACACCAATGATATAAGAACTCAGTGAGTGCCAATCAGTGTCTGCTCAAAACAATGGCTGCCTAGTTTTTACCCAATAGGTGCTGTGTTGTGTTTTCAGAATAAAACCCCGTGCAGCTCTGGCTGAACCTAAGTCTGGTGCGAATGTTATCTTGTTCCACAACAGTTTGAACAGAGGACCAACTACCTCCCCCAGCACCTCCACCCCTTCATGATTTCTACCAGGTAATGGAAAACACTAGCATACCTGTTAGTATGACTGATATGCTGAGCCCGATACAACCACGTGCCTCAACTACAGGTTCAAGCCTCTTAACTCTCAGAACCCTACAACTGGACTCCTCGTGTCTCATTGATGGATATATCTGATGATGATGGAAAGAAATTTTGTGGATTCTTGAATCAATGCCTACTTGAATAAATGCCAACATCTACTTTTGCTGTTCCAGCTGCTTACGTGCCAAGACAGGGATTATAATTAGCCTACTGACCAGATTGGGTGTCACTGCTGCTGAAACAGTCCAGTCCCATGCTAAATAACTTAGATGATGTCATCCATGTCTTCTCAACTATAGTATTTTCAGTGACAGGAATTACAGTTGTATAGCTGAAGCTGCCCTGCAGCCCCTTATACAGCCAGCCCACATCAGCCTACACTGTCCACTTTCAATGCCTTATTGTTGATACTGAATGGAATGAAGCAGCATAGGTTTATCACATCTGTGAAGGACTGAATGATGATATTATGGATGTTAAGGGTGGAATTCCCAATGACCATGAACTTCTTTGTCAATTTTTGTATCTGGTTGATGTGGCAATCAGAGCTGTACCATCCCAACAATGTGAATTGTCCATGTGCAGTCTACGTCCATAACTCTTACCCGTGGAGCAGAGTTATGATGTCTGTGATAAAAAACTACTCGCCATTGAAGCTGCATTCAAAGAATGGCAGCACCACCTCAAGGGCACCTGATTTCCAGTCCAGATATTTACAGAGCACATAATTTGGAATACCTTTGGGCTGCAAAATGCTTGAACCAATGTCAGATCTGATGGTTTTTATTTTTCTCCAGATTTAATTTAATTTTGATGTACCATCCAGGCACCCAGAATGGCTGTTGAGAATGCAAACAATTGTAGGGGCATAATAAATACTTGCCTTACTACAGTTGTCACTGAAAACAATTGACTGATTCATTGCCTTCTCTGACTGCACATTCAGCATTCTCATATAGATCTTTGATTATTCTAATTATTTTTCTTGTTACTCCACAGCTTGTCATAATTTTCCAATGATTCTCTCAGTATATGTTGTCAAAGCCTCTGGAAATATACAACATTTATTACAAGATATGGTTGCCCCTTTGTTCTATAATATGTCTGAGAGCACACGATCTTAGAGGCCTGAAACCTGCTTTTTCCTCTCTATGTTGGGGATCTATTTGTTTCTTGATAAGTTCCAGGTTGATGTTGCACCTGATTTTCCCAGGCACTGTGAGTAAAGGGATTCATTTCCAATTACTGAAGTTGGTAAAGTCTCCCTTCTTTGACAGTTTTACTATAAGGCCTCTTTTGCACTGAGTTGGGTTCTTTTCTATGCTCCATATTCTTTCCAAAAATCCAAGGCAAGTCTCAGGGGCTGTTTTTTCACTTGTTTAATCATCTTTCCCAGTAATATGATTCCCTTTAGCCACTTTCACTTTTTTTGAGTTTACTGATGGTTTTTCTAACTTCTTCCATTTTTATATCTCCAAGGTCATATCAATCTTTGGTGGTAGGTTTTCATCACATATTTCTAGTAGTTCTCCTGGGCTTGGTCTATTTAAAGCAATTGGAAAATGTTCTGTCTATCTTTTCCTTTGTTCTTCTTCTGTACTAAGAATCTTACAGTTTGCATCTGTAATAGGCCTACAGTACCACAAAAGTTTCCTGTTAGCTGTTTCATTGTCTTACACAAGGTTGTAAGCTCATTTCTTTGGCTAGCATCTTCAGCCTCTCAACACTTGCTATCAATAAATGAACATTTACCCCTTCTAAATGTGTGTCTACACTGCAATAAAAGACCTGCAGCACTGAGTCTCAGAGCCTGGGTCAATTGACTCAGGCTCGCAAATTAAAAATAACAGTATAAATAGTCTGCTCAGGCTAGAGCCTTGGCTCTGAAACTCACACTTTGTCTCTTTACAGGTGGCATCCATATTATCATTTGACATGGAAGTCATGTTGGTGGCATCATTAAGGCATGTCCTAGATATGTCCATCATCATGTGTTGATGTGTGGTCTTATTTTAACCTTCTTCATCTTCTTTGACTTGATATTTAATTTAGCAATACAAAGGTTATGGTCACTACCAATATCGACTGTCCTGTATACACATACATCTGTTAAAAAGCTGACAAATTTTCTTGATATGCAGAAATGATCTATCGGGTTCTTTGTAGTACCACCTGGGGAGTTCTAAGTCACTTGATGGATTTCTTTATGAGGGAATCTACGTATCACCAGGTTGTTCACACTTCAAATTTCTATTAATTGTTCAACATTTTGATTCATGTCCAACCCCTTGTTGCATTTGCCCATAACTTTATCCAGCACCTCATTGTTACTTCCAACCTCTGCATTAAAATCACCCATAGTATCGTGTTTTGGGACCCTGCTTAACACATCCTGTAACCAATCATTAAAAAGCATTTTTTCCTCATCTGGCTTTTCATTGGTTGGTTCATAGCATTATCTGACTGAAGAATCTAGTCTGAAAGTGAGCTCTAATAACTCTTTCATTGACTAATTCTCACTAAGTCAGTGACTACTCAGCTTCGTTTGACATTCCAGCTTCACGTCTATCATCCACATTCTCAGTGTAGATAATGGTCTTATTTTTTTTCTCTAAAGAGGAGTTTGTTCAAACCTGTCCATCTATAACTCACTGATTCCAAGGACATCAAGATGGTATTGATCTATTTCTTTAATTATTTGAGCAGTTTTACTATTTGTGTACATTGTTCTCACATTTACAACCTGCTTTTCATTATTGATCTGGCCTTGAAAACGGGAATTTTCAGGACCAGGTCTTCCTTAAAGGTTTGACCAATGCCCGTCATGTTCTTCACATGAAGCTGAGCTCTTGTTTGAACCTACTGCATACCAATATGTCTTCTGGTGTTTGCTTCTGTAGTAGTTTTGCTTTATGTGATGAGGTTACCAGCCCCATCCAAAACCTTATTTCCATGGCTTCTTATTCACATAATAGACACATGTAGACACTCCTCCATCTGCCACCAGGACATGCTTGTTAACATTGGATGCCCCAAGATAACATACTGTGCATACGTAGAAATAGAAATAGAAAGTGTGTATGTTACAGTGGTGGGTAATAGCTCTCTAACACCACATTCTACAGGCCATTACCCTCTGATCCCACTGAGGGGTACCAAAAGAAACTACTCCATTTGCTCAAGAAACTCCCTGAAAAAGCACAGGAACAAATCACACAGACACACCCCTAGAACCACAACCAGGAGTATTCTATCTGTTACCCAAGATCCATAAACCTGGAAATCCTGGACACACCATCATCTCAGGCTTTGGCACCCTGACAGCAGGATTGTCTGGCTATGTAGACTCCCTCCTCAGGCCCTATGCTCCCAGCATTCCCAGCTACCTTCGAGACACCACTGACTTCCTGAGGAAACTACAATCCATCGGTGATCTTCCGACTAAAATAATAGCGTAGCCATGGTAGCACGGGCTAGCCTCCCCAGATACCTACTCACCAATCGGGAAAGTTTGTACTCGGGATGCCTAGTGCATGATGCCAGCTGTTGCTCTTGGGTTGCTGCGACTACATGGCTATTTGTAACATGCTAGCTCAAGGTACGGGCGTGTGAGGTGGGGATCACACACCCCCACACCAAGTGGAGCCGTAGGGCTTGTCTACATTGGCACTTCACAGCACTGCCACTTTCTCGCTCAGGGGGATGAAAATACACCCCCCCCTACGCACTGCAAGTTTCCGCGCTGTAAAGTTCCAGGGTAGACAGTGCCCCAGTGCTAGGAGCCGTGCTCCCAGCCCTGGGAGCTATTTCCCCTCGCGGAGGTGGGTTTTTTAGAGCACTGGGAGAGCTCTCCCCCAGCGCTGCGCTGCAACTACACAAGCCACCTTAAAGCGCTGCCGTGGCAACGCTTTAACACTGCCAGTGAAGGTGTGCCCTAAGTCTCCGTTGTGGAGGGTGGAGTCACATCCTTGCCTGGATAATGTAATTACTTCTGTGCCAGGGATATTGGAAGGATTTTTCTGGGATCCGGTCCCGTTGCTAAATCAGTGTTCCAAAGAAATGTGCCTACAGGCTTGTCTTCACTAGGCAAAAAGGGTGTATTTTAACCCATGTTAGCAAACACATGGTAGCTAATACATGTTAAAATCCTAGGGGAGATGGAGTTCCAGCTTTAACATGTATTAGCTGGTCAAGGAAACATAAATCCAAGGTAAACCTCAACCCACTGGCATGTATTTAAACTACAGCTTGCATTATGTATACTAGCATTTTAACACATATTAGTTAACATGTTAAAAATATACATTGTAGCCATTAATAGACATGGCCTATGTGTTTTGGACAATATAGTGATGGAAGTAAAAATAAGATCCTAGACATCCATTAATTTCAGTGAAGTGATCATTATTTAACATTTTTATTGCAGAATCACCTAGAGTAGAGTTTCTCAACTTTTAAGGTGGATGACCCCTTATTAAAATTCAAAAAATGTTGCGATCCTCCTTACATTTACTATAAAAGTTACAGTAAAATGTATTAATTACAGTAATGCTGCATGTTTCAAGAGGATGACTGAGAAACCTTGACCTTGAAGGGTAAAGTTGTATGTGGAGTGGGGGAGTGAGATTTTCTTTTGTGACAGACCCAGACCAGTGGGGTACAGGAGTCTGGTAGAAGTGGCAAATATACTGGCCACTGGATGAATAGTTTTCTGTTCCCTGAGTGACCAGAGCGGGGGCTGCCCTAGAGCAATCAGGAACCTGCTAGAACCAATTCAGACAGGCAAGCTAATTAAGACACCTGGAGCCAATTAAGAACTTATTAGAATCAATTATGGCAGGCAGGCTAATCAGGACACATGGTTTAAAAAGGACCTCCCATCAGTTAGTGAGGGGGTGCTCAAGGAGCAGAAAGTGAGAAGGTGTGCTGCTGGAGGACTGAAGAGTACAAGTGTGGTCAGGCTTCAGGAGGAAGATCCTGCAGTGAGGATAAAGAAGGTGCTGGGGGAAGGCCATGCGGAAGTAGCCCAGGGAGTTGTAGCTGTCACACAGCTCATACAGGGGACATTGTAGACAGCTGCTATCCACAGAGCCCTGAGCTGGAACCTGGTGTAGAGGGTGGGCCTGGGTTCCCTCCATCCCCCCAGCTCCTGATCAGACACAGGAGGAGTTGACCTGGTCTGTGAGAAATGCCAGAAAGGAAGGTCTAATTTGGAAAGGGATCTGGCCTATCCCCGACCCACTAGGTGGGACACAGAGACTGTGGGGATTGTTCTCCATTTCCCCCATGCTGGCCAATGATGACGTTAGCTGAGTGAATGGCAGGTTTGAGCTTCTAGCAGAAGCGACCGAACTGAGAGCTGCCGTGAACCTCTGAGGCAAGCAAATCCACCAAAAAGTGAAGGACTCACCAAGGCAGAGGAGGAACTTTGTCACACTTAGTATTAGATTATAATAAAATTTTCAATGCCTTGCAATCCCCAATTGCTTTTCACGTTCTCCTGCCAGGGATTATGACCCACTGGTTAAGAAACTCTGGATCTAGAGGTCAGGGCCCTAATGTAGTAGTAGTTTAACACTTCACCTCTTTCCCTGTGTAGTAAATGTAAGTTGGTTTCTTCCCAAGTTGACTATTTTATTGTTTATCTAAGATTAGATAGATGGATGGATGCCTCCAAAGAAAGAAAGACCAAAAGAAATAAAGAAACCTCATGAAACTCAAAACTGTTTATGACATATTTCTGTTCTGCTCTTTATTTTTCCCAGCCAATACTGTGATAACTGAAGCCTCTGGATAGCAAGTGTGGTGACACTTATTGATGGCACAGCTATAAGATAACTTAACTCCATTATCAGATCTCAGTGTAAGTCCCTCGGATGCACTCACTGATAATGCAACCCAACATGGAATTTCAGCAGAAACCCTGCATGGGACTGCATCTCATGTTGATTACACAACTCATATGGGCTTCCAATGTACTTGCAGATTAAAAAGGTAAAAAAAACCCAACAGTTTCTGTAAATTAAAAAAAAAAAAAATCACTGCCCAGCCCTCTCCTTTGCGTTAACGAGACCTGGCAACTGCACATAGGTGCTGAAATTAGGGGTACTGAGGGTGCGGCTGCATCCCCTGGCTTGAAGTAATAATAAGAACCCAAATACATGGTTTCCTCCTTTATCACCCCCACTATAAGAATTGTTTCAGCACTGCTGCAACTGCACTTACAGTTAGTAAGCTACATGTTCGGATGCTAGAATAGTATAATCTCACGTGAAGTAAACAGTGCTCGAAAGTAAATCTCTCTCTTTGTCTATCTGGGTCATGGGAATATTACCTGTTAATAAATTAATTTCCCCCACAGTATCATATATTTATTTTATATCAAACTCAAACCAATAAATTATTCTGGAAAGTGCTTACTTTTCAAAATTTCATGCAGACATGGCAAAGTTGTGATAGATGCATCACAAGAGGTTGCATTGGACAATAGCTTCTTATTCCCTTGCATTTCTGTGTGGTTTAGATGACATCTGATGTATGCAGTGACTCTTGCGCTTTCATTAGCTATTCAATATTTTGGATTCTATGTGGCTCCTTGCATTTAATAAACATAAAAATGAATGAAATCCTGGCTCCATTGAAGTCAGTGGCAAGACTTCCATTGATTTTAATGAGGCCAGGATTTCACCCATAACCAAGTGATCATGTGATCTCTTTTTTCTTAACTTGTGGAAGAAATCAGAGGCCAAAATCTCTGCTACAGTACATCTGGATAGCTCCACTGACGTCAACAGAGCTGTGGAGATGAAGGAAGACGGAAACACGCATCAGGGCCCTAATTGTGCCCTGGGTGATTGCTACTTCCACCACCCAACACAGATGTAATGAGGTTGAGTAGTGCCCATATAAGAGAAAATAAAACTACTAATTATTCCTCAGAAAAGTTTTTAATGACTTCCGACTATAAAGGAAAAACAGACAAAATAAGAAAAGAAAGATTAAAGACTAGCACTGAATAAGGATTAATATAAATGGCAAGTTGTACTGAAGACAAGCACAAGTACATGTAAAGTTATTTATCAACTACCTACTACTATTCTTAACACTATAGTATCGATACAAACTTGAGGTCAATTCAGTTCGAGCAACCAGACTTCTTTACTCCATAATCTTACCCTGAATTCGTCCGAAAATACGTTACCCTTCAATTGGCCCTTTTCCGCACTGGCCAGGTACAGACAGTCGAGAAGTGCATGTCCCGTCGGTTCAGGGGGTGTGGGTCAGGTTTCCCGATCAAAGAGGGTTCCCCTTATGATCAAACACACACACCTTAGTCCTGTGCCTTCGTACTTTTTATCTTATTTGTTGGCCATGTTTCAAAACAAACCAATCAATCAGGGTGGGCCAAATTCTTAGTGTGGTTACTTTGATATTATAAAC
The DNA here is from genome assembly GCF_965152235.1 of Eretmochelys imbricata. NCBI lineage: Eukaryota > Metazoa > Chordata > Testudines > Cheloniidae > Eretmochelys > Eretmochelys imbricata. Next base: position 20,172,392 of record NC_135574.1, on the reverse strand, counting down.
TATGCACAGGTGCATAGTTTATCTTCATGTAGCCAATTATCTCAAATGTGGTTGCTTTAATATTATAAGCTATGCATGGGTGCATAGTTTATCTTCATATATATGAGCCGGCCTAAAGTGTTATCTGGTTGCAGCACATTCTGACCTCAAGTTTCAGTTTAACTTTGCAGAGCTGGCTTTTTGAAGCTTCTGGAAGTTTGAGGCCTAACATTGACAATACCTATGTTCATTTTTAGTTTAAAATACTTTTATTCATATTAATCTCAAGAGCTACCCAACTTACACTAATAGAGAATTTGGCCCTGAATTTTTCTCTAGTCGCTGAGTCAAAGAAGGTAGTTTTTAATCATCCCAATAGGTAGACTGACATCTAATTTAGGAAGGAGACAAATACTGAGTAGGTGTCTAGGGCACTGACAGATATTTGTTGTGTTTTTAATAGGGCTCTTGAAATAAGTTATAGCTCTTTCAGTGTGCTGTAATTTTGGGAAAGGCAGTCACAAAAGATCCAGGGATGCTATTGTATTGCTGTAGGGCATCATTAGTGCTCACTACTTTGGTTGTCTCATACCTAGCAATTACTAGAAATTGGAAAGTGTACTAGTTTATGGTGGAAAATAAGCTAAATCCAATCAAATTATTCTGACAGCCTTTCAGCTTCATAACTAGAATGGGTCCATGTTGTCTTCACATTCTATTATAATGAAATTTGGAGCTGAATAGTGCAAACATCCATGAATTCCTAACTACAACATCTGTAGCAAACTGAAACATACATATGTCTTTGCATAATAAGTGTGTTAAACAGAGTCTCAGAAGCAGACAAACTTCCCACCCAAAACTGCTTAACAAAACACTAATTGGCCAAATCTGTTCCTGTTGTAACTCTGTTGACTTCAGCACAGTTACACCAAAGATAAATATGGGTCGTTATCATAGTGATTCATGATTTGCCTAGGTCAGGTCAGATCGGGTCCCCTGCCATACCGTAGCTTTTGATAAATCCTTTTCACTGCCATTGTTTTTGTGCCATCCACTAACAACATATAAATAAATAAAACAGTCTTGTCAGAATTATTTGTTTTGAAGGAGGAGGCGGTAGTCAAGTCAAAATTAAACTCACTTGTCTTGCTGCTATCTATGAGGATTGTTCACCCATTGTAACAGTGGGAGATTTTGTTGATTTCAGCATGCAAGTCCCACATTTCTATTAGCATTAATAGAACTGTATGCAAAATCCTATGTGTATCAATGGAAGGATAGATCATTAGGAGTCTGATAGCTCTATTTGTTACTGCTCATGAACTTCCCATACCACTTCACTTTAAGCTATAAACCGTTGGAGGTAGCTGCAACCTCTTATGCTGAAAAGCAGTTATGCTTTGGAGGCTAATATTGTTCATACCACTCTAAGTATTTTCTCCTGTGGGAACTCTAGGGAAAATATTATTCACAGACTCTATATTTTATTAGGGTGCTGTGATCACATGAAATAGAGGAGTTACAACTGTGCCTTCTAGAATTCTACTGTTCTCAAATTAATTGCCAGCTGTAGATATTAAAACTGGCCATAGACATTAGCCATAGACATTGGTAGAAACTTGTAATCTTGTCAAAGGATATCAGGTTTGCTTGACCTGACCTACTTTCTATGAAACTATGCTGATTGCCATTAATTATATTTCCACCCTTAATTATTTATTGATTTTTTTCATTATCTTGCCAAACTTCGATTTCAAACTCCCCGGTGTATAATTATCCTGTTCAGCCTTAATTACCCTTTTAAAATATTGCCACAATGTTGGCTTCCTTTTAGCCCTCTAGAAATCTTCCACTGTTCCAACACTTATTCAAAATTAACATCAACAGTCTGGAGAGCTCCTTGCTATCTCGTTTTGATCAGGACACATTTATTACCAAGCTAAAAAAGGGCACCTCCATTTATTATTATATTCAATTTTCCCTCCACCTATTCACTGCATCACTCTGCTTGGCTGTTACATGTATCTTCTGATTGCTGCTTTGAGAACTCATATGAACAGAACAAAGTTGTCCGCTTGTACTTCCTTCTTCTCATATCATGCTTCCAGACTTCTCAGTAAGTCATCCTTGTGGAAAGATTACTCACCTCTACTTATAGTCCCAGTACCAATCAATTAACTTGTATCTGTGGCTCTGCATCTTGCAAAGTCATTTACGCCTGTGAACGGGGCACATTGGGTGTAAGATGCTACCATTCTTGTCAGAGGCCAAGTGACATGTCAGGACAAGAAGAGGAGGGGGTATCAGGAGATGAGGAGGTGTCCATGACTGCTATGATCAAGTGGATTAAGAGTTCTGAGGGCAGTAGCAAGTCAGAGCAGAAGCATTTATTAAAATGTCAGAGGAGAGCGATCTGTAAAATGACTTTCTGGTTATCAAGAACCTAACCTACATTAAATACATCCCTGCACTCTGATTAGCTAACAGTGATCCTCAGCCGATCAGGATGCAGATTACACAATTACTGAGAAATAGCCATATTGTATTCTGGCAAATTATATCTCCAGTCAGAACAAAGAAAAAGTGTAAACAAGAGAACTCTATAACCAACATTCATGGCCCCTGGCAGGTGGAGAACAATTCCATTTCTGCATAAAGTTATTGTACAATGGGATCTGGTTCTGATTAGAACTTCTCAGTGCTACATTTACACAGCACCTTTTAAACCATAATGCTCCAATCACTTCATATGTATTCATTAATTGAGCCTCTTAACTCCCTAGTGAGGCAGGTAAATATGGAATGATGACAGAACAAGGAGTAATGGTCTCAATTTGCAATGGGGGAGGTTTAGGTTGGATTTAGGAAAAAACTTTTTCACTAGGAAGGTGGTGAAGCACTGTAATGGGTTACCTAGGGAGGTGGTGGAATCTCCTTCCTTGGAGGCTTTTAATGTCAGGCTTGACAAAGCCCTGGCTGGGATGATTTAGTTGGGGATTGGTCCTGCTTTGGGCAGGGGGTTGGACTAGATGACCTCCTGAGGTCCCTTCCAAACCTGATATTCTATGATTCTAGGATTCTATGATCAGCAGAGAGGCAGAGTGCCTGTTGAGAAGGTGATGAGCATCCTCAACATTCAAAGAATTCAATTGTTTATACTCCGATACCCATTTTAAGGATGGGTGAACTGAAGTACAGAGCATGTAAGTGAATGGTCAAGGCCACACAAATCAGTAGGAAAGTCAGGAATGGAGGCCAAAGTCTTGAACCCTCTCTTCTAACTGCTAGACTGTACACACTTCCATACACCTTATACAGGGTATTACACTGAGAAAGTAGATAATTCTGGGGTACAAATCAAAATAATGTTTTTTCATTCTGTTAATATTCTTTGTTCATGCTGTGCCAGATGGAACAATATTTTGCCAAACTACCACCTTTTTCACCACAATATCCAATACACAAAAAATTACATGTGTGGACATAAGAAGAAATTCTCTGGCCTGAATTATAAAGGAGGGGTCAGACTAGCTGAGTTGGTGGTGCCTTCTGGCCTTAAAAATCTATGAATGTAAGATACTGTTAAAAGTTATGATTTCTTGTAAAATAATTATGTTCCCATTTTATTTGATAGTTGATAGTCCCGTCATTCCCAGCCCAGCCGGGACTAGCAGCTGAGCCCAGTGCAGGGTGGGAGTCACTAGCTGGGTCTTCCCCAGTCCCTCCCTCTGTCCCAGAGATCTACCTCTCTGTCGGCTGCCCTGGGCACCCAAAACATACTGCTGGGGAGGGTCACATGACCGCTCTTGTGGCTTCCCTTTGCTTCCCCAATCAGAAAGTCACTTTTCTGTGGAGAAGCAAAGAAATCTGCAGGGGACATGAATTCTGGGCATGCACAGTGCCGCAGAATTCCCCCAGGAGTAAAATTCACATCTCTTTCTCATTACATTATCGGTCTTTGGACCCATTCATGAACTACATACTTTGCATTTTGATTTAATTTGTACAATAATCATGTCCATGCACACACAGCAGGAGAGGGGTTGGGTAACATGAACCCTGGAATACAAACTATATAATAGAATCATTTGAATGGGGATTTTTGTTTCACATATGCACATATCGTACTTAATGATCTAAGGGATAGCTCTCAAATCATGAACCCACATAATCACAGGCACAGATACACACACACGTTAACTCTCTTCAAAACTCAAATCTTATTTCTGTCTTAAATTACTAGATTCTCAATGACCTTGTCTGGCATCACTTTAAAAAGAGCATTCAAATTGTTCACCTTAACACCATTTGGCAGCATTGATGCAGTTACTCAGTGGTCTCAGCCCTGTCACACCTGTCCACATCACAAAAACTGCCACGACCTCAAACAATGTTGGTAGTCTCAACCAGCATTTAATAGGATTGAGGCTGAACTACCCTTTCATTGTATGAGCTGCAGTCTCTAAATCAAAAGCTGAGACATATTGCAGAGCAGTGTGGGGAACCTTTCACAGCAGCTTGCACTACTGTCATTTAAGTGTTTTAAACAGCAGGTTTCATTTTCTATCTAAGGTACTTATATGGCCTCCATCATCATAGTAACCAAACACCTCACAATCTTATAATGTATTTACTCTCAGAACATCCCTGTAAGGTAGGGAAGTGCTATTATCCCTGTTTGACAGAGAGGGAACCAAGGCTGAGGGAGATTAATTGACTTGTACCAAGTCACTAAGAAAGTCTATGGCAGAGCAGTGAGTTGAATGCTGGTTCCCTAACTCCCTGGCTAACACCCCAGCCACTACACCAGCCTTCCTCTCTCTGCCAGTCACTCCAGCATATTGCACTTCTAGATCTTTGTCAGTCTTTTGCTGCCAGTGAAATAAGCCAGCACTTTTCAGGAAACTAATAACTGAGCGGTCTTGGTATTTTTTTCAGGTGTACTTTACATATTCTTACTGAGGGGGACACCTCCCACTAAATAGCATTTGTAACATAATAATAATAAATTAGCATTTGACTCATCAGTATTTCTGGTTTACAAGCCCAAAGAACTGTAGGTTTTAAAACATAATTAACTTGTAAACTTCTTGGTACCATTAAATAAATTGTTTTTTTTTCTTGCCTTCGTCCTATGGCAGATTGCTTATGAGGTATTAGAAATATTATTTGCATTCAAAGATGAAAGCATGAGACTCAACCCAGCAGACATGTCGGTTTTGATGCTAAAATTGTAATAGAATGTCAACATTATTCAAAGATCGTTTTATGTATCAGTGTCACAAATGTGCAAATTATTTCAAGCAAGGTTCATTCCAACACTAATAAATGGTAAACCATGTATTCCTTTAAAATGCCTGATTTTCTTTTGCCCTCACAAAACCTGTAGAAAATGCTAAATGTTGCCACAACTTCTGTATTGTTTTATCTATAATAGAGAATGAAACAGTTTACCAAGGAATATGGAAAATCCATCATCACTGGGAGTCATTAAAGCAAAACTGGGAGTCTTTTTATAAAAAGATATGCCCTATTTTTGTGAGTGGGCTGTTAGGGCCAAATTCATGCCTATGAAGGGCTGTTAGGGAATAAGGAGGTGTCTTTCTTAAACCCCTTGTGCTAGTTATCCATATTGTGTGTAACTGGACAATGTGGAGAGTGGCCTGTGCGAGGCCACTAAGCCTCCCATCCTCATGCATGTGGCCAAGAACGGACAAAGAAGTTCTGTCCCCACAATTTGCTGTCCCATGGAGGTGCACTGTTGTGTTGAGGAACATGTGTTGCATCAGGGATAGGGCTGGCATAGGGCATATGCCCCCCAAGGAGAAGAGGAAATCCAGAAGGAAGATTTTTTACCTTGTGACCCAGCCTGGTCCCTAGGCTACTCCAGCGGAGGTGCAGCAATGTGGTGACCCTGGCTCAGGGCTTGTGGCAAAGTCACAGCTGAAATGTTGCCTTCTAGGGAAGAACAATTATCTGCTTCACAAGAACTCTTCTTCTTTCTTCTTTTCATCCCAGAGCATCTTTGCAGACACGGGGAGCAGTACAGCATTGTCATTCATTCATCCATGGCTTGATCCTCCATGAAGCCTGGCCTGATCATCTTATTGTGCACGATATCCAATCTTCTAATCAGGGGTTGGCCTTTACGTCAAACTGACCTTTTTTGTGTTTGCATTATTTGCTTTGGCATCCTATAATCTGTTTGTCTTCTGCAATATTATAATCTTTTTGAGTGCCGCTAATCCCATCTCCCGATTTCACATCCTACTCTCCTTTTAATTTCTTCATTTGTCCTAAAATCATTCCACTTTACACCTGCCACCTTTCAAAGAACCCTCATCTCTACCGCCTCCAACCTTATGATGTCTTTTTAATTTATTGCAATGCTTCCAGACCATACCATAATACAGTTGGTATGCTGGTCTGAACATCTTCACTTTGGTAACAAGCGTAATATTTTATCATTCCCTACTTTTGTCATTCTGCAACAGGAATTAATTTGATAGCCCTTGTTATGCAGGTGGTCAGACTAGATGATCACAGTGGTCCCTTCTGGCCTCATAATCTATGACCCTATTAAACCTAGAATTCTCTCCCAGAACTGTAGGGCAGTGATGAAATTACTCTATGCAGTTCCTGAGCAATCCCTCCATGATGGAAAGGCTGGCATATCAACCTAACTGTAGCATTACCGTCACTTCCTCTCCATCAAACTCACCCTCTGTACATGAGTGAAGGAGCTGTGTGTCCCAGGATATGTCACAAAAAAGAAGATGCAGTAAAGATGGGAAGCAGTGCATAGGATGCTTATCTTTTTATTTTTATTTACTATGATATTTTCGGGTGCCTTCCACTGCTGTGTCCATGACTCCTTCAGCCAGTAGAGTTGTTGTCAATTTGTGAATGGAAGTCAGCTATCATCAACTTGACGTCATGGTTAGGCACATTAAACAATGCTTATTTTCAGACCTATTTTTCGTATAGTTTCTCTTCCTAATCAGGACAGCCACTTAACTGGCTGCCTACTAGTTTGTTACAATTATCGGGCACCTACTGCATTAATTGTCTTTTTATTGAACATGAAGCTCCAGTGATTAAAATTCAGGTTTTGATCTGGAAAAAGGGGTAAACAGTGAAGTGGCAAAATTTGCAGATGATACAAAATTACAAAAGATAGTTAAGACCCAGGGAGACTGCAAAGAGCTACAAAAGGATCTGCGTGACTGGGCAACAAAATGGCAGAGGAAATTTAATGTTGATTAATGCAAAGTAATACACATTGGAAAGCATAATCCTGACCAGACATATAAAATAATGGGGTCTAAATTAGCTGTTACCACTCAAGAAAGAGATCTTGGAGTCATTGTGGATAGTTCTCTGAAAACATCCACTGAATGTGCAGCAGCAGTCAAAAAAGTGAACAGAATGCTGGGAATAATTAAGAAAGGAGTAGATAATAGGACAGAAATTATCGTGTTGCCTCTATATAAATCCATGGTACGCCCACATCTTGAATACTGTGTGCAGATGTGGTCGCCCCATCTCCAAAAAGATATATTGGAATTGGAAAAGATTCAGAAAAGGACAACAAAAATGATTAGGGATATGGAACCGCTTCTGTATGAGGAGAGATTAGTAAGATTGGGACTTTTCATCTTGGAAAAGAGACAGCTAAGGGGAGATATGATTGAGGTCTATAAAATCATGACTGGTGTAGAGAAAATAGATAAGGAAGTGTTGTTTACTACTTCTCATAACACAAGAACTAGGGGTCACCAAATGAAATTAATAGACAACAGGTTTAAAACAAATACGAGGAAGTATTTCTTCACATAGCACCCAGTCAACCTGTGGAACTCCTTTCCAGAGGATGTTGTGAAGGCCAAGACCATAACAGGGTTAAAAAAAGAAATAGATAAATTCATGGAGGATAGGTCCATCAATGGCTATTAGCCAGGATGGGCAGGAATGGTGTCCTTAGCCTCTGTTTGCCAGAAGCTGGGAATGAGCAACAGGGGATAAGAACATAAGAATGGCCATACTGGGTCAGACCGAAGATCCATCCAGCCCAGTATCCTGTTTACCTACAGTGGCCAATGCCAGGTGCCTCAAAGGGAGTGAACCTAACAGGTAATGATCAAGTGATCTCTCTCCTGCCATCCATCTCCACTCTCTGACAAATAGAGGCTAGGGACACCATTCCTTGCCCATCCTGGCTAATGGCCATTAATGGACTTAACCTCAATGAATTTATCCAGTTCTCTTTTAAACCCTGTTATAGTCCTAGCCCTCACAACCTCCTCAGGCAAGGAGTTCCAGAGGCTGACTGTGCGCTGAGTGAAGAAGAACTTCCTTTTATTTGTTTTAAACCTGCTACCCATTAATTTCATTTGATGGCCCCTAGTTCTTAAATTATGGGAACAAGTAAATAACTTTTCCTTATTCACTTTCTCCATACCACTCATGATTTTATACACCTCTATCATATCCCCCCTTAGTCTCCTCTTTTCCAAGCTGAAAAGTCCTAGCCTCTTTAATCTCTCCTCATATGGGACCCATTCCAAATCCCTAATCATTTTAGTTGCCCTTTTCTGAACCTTTTCTAATGCCAGTATATCTTTTTTGAGATGAGTGGACCACATCTGTACACAGTAGTCAAGATTTGGGCATACCATGGATTTATATAAGGACAATAAGATATTCTCTGTCTTATTCTCTAACTCTTTTTTAATTATTCCTAACATCCCATTTGCTTTTTTGACTGCCACTGCACACTGTGTGAACATCTTCAGAGAACTATCCACGATGACTCCAAGATCTTTCTCCTGATTAGTTGTAGCTAAATTAGCCCCCATCATATTGTAGTTGGGGTTATTTTTTTCCAACGTGCATTACTTTACATTTATCCACATTAAATTTAATTTGCCATTTTGTTGCCCAATCACTTAGTTTCATGAGATCTTTTTGAAGTTCTTCACAGTCTGCTTTGGTCTTGACTATCTTGAGCAGTTCAGTATCATCTGCAAACTTTCTCACCTCACTGTTTACCCCTTTCTCCAGATCATTTATGAATAAGTTGAATAGGATTGGTCCTAGGACTGACCCTTGGGTAACACCACTAGTTACCCCTCTCCATTCTCAAAATTTACCATTTATTCCTACCCTTTGTTCCCTGTCTTTTAACCAGTTCTCAATCCATGAAAGGATCTTCCCTCTTAGTAAGGATCTTCCCTCTTAGATTAGTAAGACACGATCTCCCTATAAAGCCCTGGCTGGGATGATTTAGTTGGGGATTGGTCTTGCATTGAGCAGGGGGTTGGACTAGATGACCTCCTGAGGTCCCTTCCAACCCTGATATTCTATGATTCTCCCATGACAGCTCACTTTGCTTAAGAGCCTTTGGGGAGGGACCTTGTCAAAAGCTTTCTGGAAATCTAAGTACACTATGTGCACTGGATTCCCCTTGTCCACATGTTTGTTGACCCCCTCAAAGAACTCTAATAGATTAGTAAGATATGATCTCCCTATACAGAAACCATGTTGACTTTTGTGTAACAATTTATGTTCTTCTATGTGTCTGACAATTTTATTCTTTATTATTGTTTCAACTAATTTGCCCGGTATTAACGTTAGACTTGCCGGTCTATAATTACCAGGATCACCTCTAGACCCTTTCTTAAATATTGGCGCTACATTAGCTATCTTCCACTCATTGGGTACAGTAGCTGATTTAAAGGACAGGTTACAAACCATAGTTAATAGTTCTGCAATTTCACATTTGAGTTCTTTCAGAACTCTTGAGTGAATGCCATGTGGTCCCGGTGACTTGTTACTGTTAAGTTTCTCGATTAATTCCAAAACCTCCTCTAGTGACACTTCAATCTGTGACAATTCCTCAGATTTGTCACCTACAAAAGACGGCTCAGGTTTGGGAATCTCCCTAAAATCCTCAGCCATGAAGACTGAAGCAAAGAATTCATTTTGTTTCTCTGTGATGACTTTTTCATCTTTAAGTGCTCCTTTTGTATCTCGATCGTCCAGGGGCCCCACTGGTTGTTTAGCAGGCTTCCAGCTTCTGATGTACTTAAAAAAACTTTTTATAATCACCTTTTGAGTTTTTGGCTGGCTGTTCTTCAAACTTCTTTTTGGCTTTTCTTATTACATTTTTATATTTAATTTGTCAGTCTTTATATTCCTTTCTATTTACCTCACTAGGATTTGACTTCCACTTTTTAAAAGATGCCTTTTTATCTCTCACTGCTTCTTTTACATGCTTGTTAAGCCATGGTGGCTCTTTTTTAGTTCTTTTACTGTGTTTTTTTAATTTGGGGTATACATTTAAGTTGAGCCTATACTATGGTGTCTTTGAAAAGTTTCCATGCAGTTTGCAGGGATTTCACTCTAGTCACTGTACCTTTTAATCTCTATTTATCTAACCTCCTCATTTTTGCATAGTTCCCCTTTCTGAAATTAAATGCCACAGTGTTGGGCTGTTGAGGAGTTCTTCCCACCACAGGAATGTTGAATGTTATTATATTATGGTCACTATTTCCAAGCGGTCCTGTTATAGTTACCTCTTGGACCATATCCTGCGCTCCACTCAGGACTAGATCGAGAGTTGCCTCTTCCCTTGTGAGTTCCTGCACCAGCTGCTCCAAGAAGCAGTCATTTAAAGTATCAAGAAATTTTGTCTCTGCATTTTGTCCTGAGGTGACATGTGCCCAGTCAATATGGGGATAATTGAAATCCCCCACTATTATTGAGTTCTTTATTTTGATAGCCTCTCTAATTCCCTTAGCATTTCATCGTCACTATCGCTGTCCTGGTCAGGTGGTTGATAATAGATCCCTATTGTTCTATTCTTATTATATCATGGAATTACTATCCATAGAGATTCTATGGAACATGTGGATTCATTTAAGATTTTTATTTTATTTGATTCTACACTTTCTTTCACATATAGTGCCACTCTCCTCCCTACCACATGACCTGTTCTGTCCTGCCGATATATTTTGTACCCCGGAATGATTGTGTCCCATTGATTGTCCTCACTCCACCAGGTTTCTGTGACGCCTATTATATCAATATCCTCCTTTAACACGAGGCACTCTAGTTTCACCCATCTTATTATTTAGACTTCTAGTATTTGTGTACAAGCACTTTAAAACTCGTCACTGTTTATTTGTCTGCCCTTTTCTGATGTGTCAGATTCTTTATGTGAATGTTTCTCGTCTGAGCTGGCCCATACTTTATCCTCTTCCATCCTCTCCTCCTGACTAAAACCTAGAGAATCTCTATCAATAGACTCTCTTCTAAGAGAAGTCGCTGTCCGATCCACATGCGCCTCTGCAGCAATCGGCTTTCCCCCATCTCTTAGTTTAAAACCCCCTCTGCAACCTTTTTAATGTTAAGGGCCAGCAGTCTGGATCCACAGGATGGATCACTTGGTGATTCCCTGTTCTGTTCATTCCCTCTGGGGCACCTGGCACCGGGCATTGTCGGCAGACAGGATACTGGCCTAGATGGCCCATTGATCTGACCCAGTAGGGCCATTCTTACGTTCTTATGGCTTTGCCTCTTCACAATGAAAGTATAAAGGCTTTCAGCTCTCAAGGAAAGTTACTATATGATTTTAGTGAGCCCAAGTGACTCATGAATCACAAGACTTTTTCGCCAGCTGTTCATTTGCTGCCTGAAACCTAGACATTTTGCACAGCAGTGAGCAGCATTCATTAAGTCCATATATTCAGTCTCACCTCTTCTCTCCCATTGTCTTTTCAGTGTCTATGTAGAACACAAAATGTACTTAAAAGGTTACATTTCAAACAGATACAGTAGAGTACAAAAGATTATTATTGTTTATGCCACTGAAGTGGAAGCTGTATCCCCCATGCAGAAGCACCTACACAATAAGGTCATAATTTTAATGAGAAAGCTGACATCCTCTGTGTTTGCAAGACAGTATGCCCTCCCTCCCACCATCTAATCTCCTTCATCTGAAAGAGAAATGTATTTTTAGAAGCCTCAGTCGGGCCTAAAGCATTGATTTATGAAAATAAGGCAGAAGAATTCATGAATTTTTTTCAGACCTCTATCTCCCCGTTCCTTAGACATTTCTATTTTAAAGTATATAAAATGAATTGTCCTAATGTGGCATATTATTACTTGAGTACTGTGCATTTTGCACTCCTATTACATAGTAAAATCATCTGAACTTTACTTTGTATTGAATGGAAAACCTCTATCCAATATGTATTATTTTACCCTGATCGTGATATATGAGTCTTGATTCACTCTACAAATTCTCTTGAGGGATTGGAATAACTACCTACAGGTACTCCATAAATAAGGGTAGACGACCAGATGAAATTGTAGCAGTGTATTACAGAGTTCTTTGTAACATAATCTACTGAAGCTACACCAGAAGCTCATTTCGGCTCGTGTTCCTGAAGCTAATGCACTCTACTTCTTCACATTCCACTAACCTACAGAGCTGGTGCTAATTAATTCTTCTGCAGTATCATTTGTGTTTTATAAAAACTGTTGCTGTCTGCAGTTTTCCGTCACCACTATTTACAAGGATTTTGAGATTCCCAAGGAAAATAAAATTATGCCTGATCCACAATCCCAGATTTGTAGAGATTTTTAAAATCCTAAAGGAAGTCCAGAACTAACTGTTGCAAATGGATCCTTCTATTAAGCAAAACCAAACCTCCCTAAATCTGGAGCAATAGGGAGGCTTTAAATCCAGATAAAAAATGTATGGCTTGGCTGATTTCTAAATAAGATGGGATCCTGTTCATAAATATTTTTTTTTTAAGATGGAAGTCAAGAATTCCTGTTTAAACCATTTCCTGTTTTTTTCACCCTTTCATTGATCCAATTTTCTCTTATTCTCTATGGGTGAAATGCACCACTTTGCAAAGGGTCATTAAAAACTATATGCCACTTAATTCCTACTTAAAATCTGTTTAAGGCAGATACAGTAAAATCTTAAATTGATTAAGTGGTATATAGGCTTTGTACTGACTACCTGCACAGGAATGAATTTTACACTATGATGTCACAATTGGATTATTAACCTCTAGTGTGGAATAGTGTGATACCTTGAGAGCTACAGACATGTCTCAGTTTCATTTACTGTAACTATTAGTTGACTCTATGTTTCCAAATATTGATATAGCAGTTAAAACTGATGTATTCATAACAAATTTTGGAACAAAGGTTCACTTTCAAGGCAGCAAAGGGATGAATGTTCAATCTAATTGAGCTAGCCTACAGGTAGGAACAGTGATGGCTCACACAAGCTGTAGAAAGCCAGGTGCAATGGCTGTTAATAATAAAAAGATATCTGGAAGAACTGTACTGACTTCACTGCTGAGACAATGAGTATGAATAATGATCTCACTGCTGAACTTTGCAGAATAGAATGAATTGTCCTTGACTTTGCTCTTCTAAACCAGGGGAAAATTCCCTAAAACCATCATACCTGGCAAAAAAAATACCCTTCTTTGAATGGACAGAAATAGTGTATAATCTGGACTTATCATAGACGTCATAAATAAGAGAATACTGAGAACTACCTCAGAAAATGTAAATATGAGTAAACAGCATCTGTCTTCTGCTTAAGGCAGATAAGGCATCGAGGCCACCTTGTCTGAATATTGACCGTAAAAGGTTTTTGCTTGATCATTCTTAAGCACCAGGAGCATCTGAATGAAGGCAAGACCATATATCCTTTAAAAAAAATCACGCAAACTTTAATGTATCCAGAGGCCTAGATACAGAAGTTCCTTTCAGGTCTATCCACAGGCCTTACTAAGCTTATTTTCAATTTACAGTCCTTTATATCCTCTCTCTAGCTAACTCTCCATGTCAGCCAAATAGTTAGGGAATACAAAACATTGTATACTAATATTGTGAGTTCAATGGAAATGATTATTTTAAGTAGCAAAAATTATCTATGACACATAAAATTCATTGACTAAAAAGAAAAACCAGCAAATGAGTAGATTATCCAACGTACTGGAAATGATCTAAAAAAAGTCATCAGTTTCAAAAGAGAGGCATGTTCAAGAAACACAGAAAACCCCCTCAAGAAAGCCTTCTTCTTCTGGATGTATTCTGCTGTACAACTCACCTTTAAATTGGAGGCACCATTGTTTGAAATATTAAAATTGTAGGTCCGACACAGTTGACTCATTTCTTATCATCTTCAGCTCCATTATTACAGAAAGAGCAAATGAGTCACTCATAGGCAGATCAGGGCAATCAATGCTGAAAGCTAATTGCTTAATAGACTTTTGAAATTGGCCTAGAGCAAGAGTTCACTACACTCAGAAAAGGAATGCAAAATGTTACAAGATATTGAGGCACTGTAAGCCACAGAAGTAAGCTATCAGCTTCACAGTGATGATCTGTATTGAACAGATGGCTTAATAAATATTTTCTAATACCTGAGAAAAAGTTGGTGGTGGAACTAAACCAGATGTCCTTAGCTTTCTAGGCATGTGAAATGCCACTTGAACTTCATAATATTAATACTTTCAATCTATGGGAGCTGATTCTGTGTGGTGCTGAGCCACCTCAAATCCCATTGACCCTTATACGTGTGTTGTTCTCACTGAGGTATGGAAAGCTTGTGTTTAAGACTTACATCATTTTCATGTAAATATGAGAGAGCTTTGACATAACAGCAACCAGAGCCTAGTGTTGACTAGAGCCTTCAGCTCTGTTTTGTAAAAAGGAGAATGCCTTTAATTTCTACAGCCATTCCCCACATCCTCTGATAGCCTGCTCCAAAAATACAGTGCTTTCCATCCAAGAGAAAAAATCATGAGGCCTCACAGCACCCTTTCCTTCAAGTAGCATTGTTATGTTCAGTTTACGAAAGGGGAAACAGATACAGAGGTGGTCAGTGATTTGCCTACAGTGATGCAGGAAATCCATAGCAGAGCTCTCAAGGAGTTCAGGTCTCCTGATGTCTAATCCTAAAAAGCAGCTTCATTAGCTTTTAGTAAGACAATGCACTCATTCCACCTTAGCAATAAACAGTACCAATGAAAAGGATATGTAAAATAGTAGCTATTTTTGATTCTGTAATCAAAGCACATACACTGAGAAATTCACAAAGTCATCAATAAGTGTAAATGTACTCTCCTCAATAAACATGGTAAGAATATTTTAAGAGAGCACTGACAATTGTAAATAATATGGTAATATATATTTAATTTAGTGCATAAAATTGCATATATAGCACCCACCATATTAGTTTTCTGTTTGTACTTTTCATAGCACCACTTTTGTAAATTATGTACACCTCCTAGATTACTTTGAAGTAAGAAAAGAAACATCAGAGTCACCCATTTGCATTAAGACTGTATCCACACCTGATTAGATAACTTGCCAACAATATTCATACATTAGAACATAAGAAAGACCATACTGGGTCAGATCAAAGGTCCATGTTACCCAGTATCCTGTTTTCCAACAGTGGCCAGTGCCAGATGCTTCAGAGGGAATGAAAAGAACAGATAATAATCAAGTGCTCCATCCTGTGTCGCCCATTCCCAGCTTCTGGCAAACACAAGCTAGACATCCCTGCACATCCTTGCTAGTACCATTGATGGATCTATCCTCCACGAATTTATCAAGTTCTTTTTTTAACCCTGTTATAGTCTTGGCCTTCATAACATCCTATGGAAAAGAGTTCCACAGGTTGACTGTGTGTTGTATGAAGAAATACTTCCTTTTGTTTGTTTTAAACCTGCTGCCTATTAATTTCATTTGGTGACCGCTAGCTCTTTTGTTATGAGAAGGAATAAATAACACTTCCTTATTTACTTTCTCCACAGCGGTCATGATTTTTTAGACCTCTATCATATCCCCTCTTAGTTGTCTCTTCTCCAAGATGAAAAATCCCAATCTTATTAATCTCTTCTCATATGGAAGATGTTCCATACCCCTAATTATTTTTGTTGCCCTTTTCTGAACCTTTTCCAATTCCAATATATCTTTTTGGAGATGAGGTGACCTCATAGTATTCAAGATGTGGGCGTACCGTGGATTTATATAGAGGCAACACGATATTTTCTGTCCTATTATCTATCCCTTTCTTAATTATTCCCAGCATTCTGTTCGCTTTTTTGACTGCCGCTGCACACTGAGTGGATGTTTTCAGAGAACTATCCACAATGACTCCAAGATCTCTTTCTTGAGTGGTAACAGCTAATTTAGACCCCATCATTTTGTATGTATAGTTGGGATTATGTTTTCCAGTGTGCATTACTTTGCATTTATCAACACTGAATTTCATCTGCCATTTTGTTGCCTAGTCATCCAGTTTTGTGAGATCCCTTTGTAACTCTTTGCAGCCTACTCTGGACTTATCTTGAGTAGTTTTCTATCATCTGCAAATTTTGCCATCTCATTGTTTACCCCTTTTTCCAGATCATTTATGATTATGTTGAATAGTACTGGTCCCAGTACAGACCTCTGGGGGACACTACTATTTACCTCTCTCCATTCTGAAAATTGACCATTTATTCCTCCTCCTTTGTTTCCTATCTTTTAATCAGTTACTGATCCATGAGAGGACCTTCCCTCCTATCCCATGACAATTTACTTTGTGTAAGAGCCTTTGGTGAGGGACCTTGTGGAAAGCTTTCTGAAAATCTAAGAATATATCCACTGGATCCCCCTTGTCCACATGCTTGTTGACTCCCTCAAAGAATTCTAGTAGATTGGTGAGGCATGATTTCCCTTTACAAAAACCATGTTGACTCTTCCCCAACAAATCGTGTTAATTTATGTGTCTGATAATTCTGTTTTTAACTATAGTTTCAACCAATTTGCCTGGTACTGATGTTAGGCTTACCGGCCTGTAATAGCCAGGATCGCCTCTGGAGCCTTTTGTAAAAATTGACGTCACATTAGCTATCCTCAAGTCCTCTGGTACAGAAGCTGATTTAAATGACAGGTTAGATACCACAGTTAGTAGATCTGCAATTTCTCATGTGAATTCCTTCAGAAGTCTTGAGTGAATACCATCTGGTCCTGGTGACTTATTACTGTTTAATTTATCAGTTTGTTTTAAAATCTCCTCTCTAACCTTCCTGCTTGTCAGTTTGCTTATGATGACCCATACATCTTTCAGCCTTGGACTCTCCATCTAGTTTATATCAACTGCTATCATGCCCTTTTTAGAGTGGTTTGAAAAATTCACAAGCATTCCTAATCAATAGACTTGAGGAATAATTCATGATTTTTCATAAACCAGCAGGGACCCAAATATGCCAATGTTTGTCAGAGATATTTGTGAAAGTAGATGAAATTTCTGAAGAACTCAAATGTTATTAAATATACCAGGACATTCATTATGATTCAAGAAATCAAGAATAACTTTTGTTTGACGCACGCTTGAGTACATACAGTTCAATAATGAAGAATTTATTCCATCATTAATAAATGGAGAAGTTATACATGAAACTTCTAGTAGCATGAATGAGAGATTGCCTTGTATTGATTGGAAATTAGACCCATAGACTGCACACAGCAGCACATGAGCATGATATCCTGATCTATAGAGACTATGGGATAAAATGGATCCCTATAAGGAACTGTGAGATCCTTTTAGATAGAATAAAAAGGATAAGAACTAACAGTTGGAATTCAATGTGCTCCTTGTATGGGGTGTGGGTTAAAGAAAAGAAGGAAGGACAAAGGGATCAATTTAATTAGAGCACGACAAATTTTAGTTAGTGCTGTTGGTTTTATTAGGTTTACTTATATGCTGGAAGACATCTGTAACCTATTAAAAACTGTATACATGATAGCATTAAACCAGAGTAGATTAATGATAGCATTTAACTAAAGTAGACACAAATCAGTAAACTGATTGGGGAATGGTAAAATCTATTTTACCTGCAAGAAGTCGAGAAATGCTATTGTCTTCATGAAACCAAGCCTGTCACTCATTTTGATTATATCACTTCTATTTAGATTAGTCTGTATTATTTCACCATATAATGGCCTTCTAGGATTATAGTTTATATTTATTCACTAATATGCCTGATGGGTGAAATCAAACAGAAGTGAAGAAATAGAAGAAGATAAGCCTCACTTTAGCTAACTCTAGGTTTTTAATTATTTAAGACTATTTTTACCGTATACCAACAGCCAAAACTACTTAAAAACCAAAGTGGTTGGAAAATGGTGAAAATTTTTCCCTTAACATTTTGAATTTTCAAAAAATTTCAATTAGCTGTATGGAAAACTTACATTTTCTTGTCATTATATGCATCATTAAATGGTTCTGTTCTAAAACTAGCTTCTCCTATTCTCTTCCCCCACAATACCACCCCTTTCCCACCCCAAACAAGATTATATCTGTTCCAAGTACAATGCGTTAGATCCTGGCCCCTTTTCATTGTTTCACTTTGGTCACAGCTCAGGCTTTGGAGGGTAAATATCCCCAGCTGGCATAAATTTTCATAGCTCCATTGACATCACTGGAAGGTAGGTGAGACTCTGCCCCAGGGCCTTTACATGCAAAGAGCTTGAGAATATTATGTTACTGTGTATAAATGTCAGTTATTATTCATCTCGTATTATTTCAAAGATAGGTATATGAGTGTTTGGCTGCACTTATTGAATATGCAAATCCTGAAGCTCGAAGCCTTCCAAAAGCAGAACTATTATTGAAGTCAATGGGAAGACAGTGCCCCCAGAGGTATTCTTGCTCTGAGTATCAGGAGTTTTGATTCACGACCACTCTACATAGATGACTTTTTGACACTGTATCTTAAGAATGCCCAGTTTGTATGATTTATTCTAACAAGGCAAATATGATGGTATTTCCCCTGCATTGCACATGATAGAAGTGTGCTGATGTTTTAAAATTATCTGGTAGTTCTTAATAAAAGTGTAACCTTGAAGAAATATATATTTTAAATGGTATTTTATTATTTTTAATATAATTTTATTTTTATGAGAAACTGTTGTAGAATAATCTACCTCGTAAAATCGAATCCTAGTCACAAAAGGCTCCTTTAGCTTTTTCTGAAATAAATAACAGGAAAAAAATCTGCTTATTAAGCTGACTGTACTTTTGGCAGATCGTCTAGCACTAATAACAGTACCATGTTAACCAGCTGGCTATTAAATCAGCATTTTTGCCCTGATTTTTGGACTTCTGTGAGTCCTCTTATTTAATGTGTTGGGAGACTGCAGACAGGCTTGCCAATACTGTAATTCAAAAATAATGGACAGATCTCAGATGTACTCAGTCTTGACTTGAGCCTCTAGAGTCAAGTCCCTTCTCCTTTCCCATCCTTCCTAGGCATCCTCTCTCTCCAGGTCTAGGCACTGCAGAGGACCCAGGGCATTAGATGCTGGCCAGACAGCTTCTGTTCAGGTCACTGCTACTTGGGGTGGCTCAACTGTACCCAAAACCTGTACACCCCTCCTTTCCTCACACTGAGCCTCCTGAACCCCCTGCCTGGCCCCTGACACCCACGCCCCACGCCCCCACCACCACTAAGATCTGTGCCTGTGCCCCTCCTGGCCTGATCCTCCACAAGGATAACCAGACAGCAAGTCTCCAAAACAAATGGCTCCTGCCCAGACAGTCTCCAGGAATCTCCAGGAACAAAGCTCTGAGCAAAGGGGCTCAAACTTCCTCCCATCCCAATGCCACCCTCCACCATCTGGCTCCTGCCTCCAGTCCTCTTCTCCCTGCCCCCTTCCCCACCTGCCTTCTTCCTCCCACCCCTGCTTCCCCAAGGCCCCTCTCTTCACTCCTCCCTCAGATGGAATCTGAGAACCAGACTTTTCCCAAAATGTTGCAACTTTCTCCAGGGATTGGAGCCCTGGTGAAAATATGGGATAAGAGGCACGCCTTACTGATTTGGTATGGGAGTAGCAATTTTTTATTTAAATAAGGAATGTGCCTTATAATATGGGACTGTTGGCAAACTGGAGATGAAAGAGAACACATTAATGAGATACTATTTAAAAATCTCATTAAGATCCTGATTCAGCAAGGTACTTAACCACATGCCCTTGAAGTCAACAGGACTAATCACATACTTACAGTTAGGCCTACTTAAATTGAGGCCTAACCATGTAACAATTATATGCAAATATCTATTAGTTGTTCAAATATCACCTTGATTAGAGCTCAGCAGTTCCTAGCTTCCAGTTCTAATCAAGGTGATGTTTGAACAACTAACCAGGCTGCATCTTGCATAGCCTGTTACAGAGAAGTTGGGAGAAGATAGGAAAGAAAACTCAAAAGCCAGGAATCAGACACAGAGGGCCAGATCCTCAACTGGTGTAAATCCTTTGAAGTCAGCAAAGTTACCCCAATTTATATCAGCTGAATATTTGAACCATTATTGCTTCCATATGTCTGATTCGTCATCTCCAGTGTCAGCCTGTTTTCTTCTTTTACTCATTATTAAATTAATTATGAATTTTTTATTATTATTATTGTGATTGCTTTTAGGAGCCTCAGCCATGGCCAAGGACCCCATTGTGCTCGACACTGTGAAAATACAGAGCAAAAAGAAGCCTTCTCCTCCTCCTCCAAAGCTAAAGATTTAGCTCTCTGACAACCTTTAGTATGTCCTTTCTTCAGTGTTAATTGACTACGACACTAGACCTTCACTTGCTACAAACAAATTGGTATGCAACTGAGCAATATTTACTGTCTTATACCTTGTGTGATCATTTCCACAAAGGCAATGTGTGTGGAAAACCATTTTGGTCTGTTGCCATTGTTCACCCCCTTTGGACAGGTAGAAACGACTACACGAAATACCGGGGAAGTGGTAAGCAGAGTTGTGAGCCCATACAGCACTGGGTTTGTAAGACTTGACGAATACCACACTGATGGAGGCTGGCTTTTTCAGGACAGAAATCAGGACACTCCTCCCACAGGGGTTAGGGTTCCACAACCTGAGCTATAGAAATGGTTGGTTCTTCCAGCAATGTGTCCACTTCTGATGTATTCATCAGATCTGAGAGCCAGTCCCAGAAGAGTTTCCAAATAGATGTTCTTGTTGGACCTCAAGTTTCTGGGTTTGATGCATGAATTACCAGGTGAATTCTATGGCCTATGTTATGCAGGAGGTCGGTCCGTATGACCAGAACAGTGTTTTCTAGCCATATGAATCTATGGCGTATTTTTCCGAGGACCAAAAAGAGTAAAGTAAATGTGAAAAATTATGAAAAGAAAAGAAAAGAAAAGAAAAGAAAAGAAAAGAAAAGAAAAGAAAAGAAAAGAAAAGAAAAGAAAAGAAAAGAAAAGAAAAGAGAGAGAGAGAGAGAGAGAGAGAGACTATTCAGGGGAGAGAGATTTGCTTTTCCTAAGCAAAGGGAAGAAGATTTACAATATTTGTTATCATCTTCTGTTCCCTATGAAATCTTTTCATCCCAACAAAAGAGTACTCCAGTACTAAATCATCTCAGACGTGAAATTTGTATTCATATCCATGAGAGTCCTTCTATAGTGTTCTAGGTCAGCCTAGCCCCATGAGAGAAAAATCAGACAACAGTGGCTTTGAAACAAGGGATAACACTGTGAATGAGGATATGACACGCTGTTTCCTTAAGTTATTGTGCATGATTGTTTCCTCTCATCACAGCCAACACACTGTCCACCAAAATAAGCACAATAACATCATCAGTCACTTTAAAAGTGCTCTTACATGCAGCATATCTTTCTCTGGCAGAATGAGGTGAAGGATATCTGAGACAAGTATTATAATGGCTAACTGTTCCTATACTTTACTTAAAAACAAACAAACAAATAGAATCTTTGACCTTACTCTATGATCTAAAATGATCTCACAAGCTAAGTGGGGTCAGTCCTGGTCGCTCCTTATATAACTCCTTATATAACCTTTTCCTCCCTTCTTGCTGCGCAGATGCAACTTTGGTTTTCTTCTCCAAAGAATTGTGCAGACTACTGATCTACCTTGAGGCAATAGTTAATGAGAACATTTATTTCAAAGAAAAATCCTTCCTTAGACCATAATCACTTTGGACTAGGTGGTGCTGATTTAGCACAGACCACATGGGGAAAGAGGAGAAACAAAGGGGGCACCTCCCACAGCATCCCTAGAAATTGCTACACCCTTTTTTAAGGAGTTCAACATATACTCTCAGCACCATCTACTCCTCATTCCTCCCTATCTTCTTTGAGAATTTCTGCACCACCAAGGGAGCATCTCAGCAACTGTGCCAAGCACAGGGGCTGCAGTTCTGAGTAGCATTTACATGGCCACACAAAACTTATTCCTGGTGCTATGTGGCTCTATAAGGGCTGACTGGAATCTAGCCCTGTAGACAAAAGATTTCCTGATTAATTTTTATTTGCTGTCAGTGATGTGATGTCTCCATATGTAGAACCACCACATGAGAGCAACTTACACAGTACAGTATGTTGAAGCATTGCAAAATATTATAAGCAGAATAACCATTAAAATTAGAATGTTCATTTATGTATAGATAACTGGAAATCTAATAGCTAGAAACTGAAGCTAGACAAATTCAGATTGGAAATTATTTTTAATAGTGAGGGTAAGTATGCATTGGAACAATTTATTAAGGATAGTGGTGGATTCTCCATCATCGGCAATGTTTAAATCAGGATTGGATATTGTTCTAAAAAGTATGCTTGAGTTCAAACATATTTGGGGGAAGTTCTCTACCCTGTGTTATGCAGATTAGGTTATCTGCAGTGGTCCCTTCTGGTCTTAAAAGTCATGAATCTAAGGCCTTGTCTACACTACAAAGTCTGCCTTTTGCCAACAAAACAGGGCAGGTGTACACACTAAAAAGCTACTTTAGGTGGCAAAACTCTGCTGTTTTGCTGACAAAATAAAACCACCTCAGAGAGAGGCATAAAGCTTTTTGTGGCAAAGCTAAAGCAACAAAGCATCAGTCTAGATGCTGCTGGTTGTTTTGAGGACAGAACTGGCTTCCACCTGTATCCCACAATGCCTGTTGTGACCGCTCTGCTCACTGTTTTGATCTCCACTGCCCTGCAGACATGTGCCCCTTTCAAAGCTACAGGAAGTGTCTGACAGCTGAGCGTGCTGCTCCCTTTGGGGAGCAAAGAGTGAATCATTAATGTGGAATGCTCTGTACTGCCCTGCAGTAGGAACACAAGGGCAGGCAGACTGCTGCTGCAGGGAGTGTGGAGGGTGGACAGGATTGATGTGCTGCTTTGACATTCCTCAGCACGGAGAGCTCACAGAGCTGCTCAGGATGCTGTTCTCCGCAGCTGAGGAGGCTGTGGGAGAACTAAGAGGGAATCACAGAACCACAGGCAGGCAGAACGGACAGTTTCCGGAGAGACTGCTGTGCAAAGCAGAGAGGGGAGCTGATGTGGGGGGTTTCCCCCTTCCCCTGCCTCAGGATAGGTCTGTCAGCCTGCTGTCTCCCCCGCCCCAGACACACCACTCTCCTGTCCTTCCCCCCCACACTTCAGTTGAAGAGTGGCTGACAATCTACTAGGATGCCCCTGGAATGATGGGACTGAGAAATCTGCATCGTGTGATGCTGTACCTACCCCAGGAGGCATTGCAATCCCTTCCCAAAGCACCCTGCGGTCAGTTGCACAGTGGGATAGCTACCCACAGTGCACTGCTCTCTGTGTCGATGCAAGAGCTGTTAGTGTGGATTCGCTCTGCCGACACAAAGAGCTAGTGCGGACATGCAACAGTGGTTTTAATTAAAGTGCTTTAATTAAAGCAGCATAATTTTTGCTGACAAAACTTTGTAATGTAGACAAGGCCTAAGTGTACGTAGCTGTCTATTATATGTGAACTATAGCAAATAAAAGACTAATTCTATCCCCTCTCTTTCTGAGTGTGCAAGCAAATGTTCAGTCTTAGGAAGACATCCTGTGTTGTTTGATTGAGCTATTCAAGGTTCATGTAGAGGGAAGCTCTGAATAAAGGAACCTGTGCAATGGGAGAGTTTGCTTTCTGCCTTGTCCTCTGATTAGTCTATTCTTGAGTCAGTGTCATGCCCCAAGAACCAAGCATTGGGGCTGTGGTCAGATTCCTGACACAAGGGATTGCCAAATATGTTGTGTGGTCATTTCTGTTCCAGGTTATGTATTTGTGTGTAAATAAGACAAAGTAGGCTTGGAATACGCCCAAACTCCGTATCACTGAATTCTACACTGGGAAGCTGACTTGCCAGACCCCAGACATGTGTTACCACTTTTCAGAGGGGTGATGCTGGTGTCAGAAAAAAGGATAACAATATTGTAACATTTCCAAAAGTCCCAGAGAGTTAAATTATACAGGAGCAGGCCCTTTTAATACATAACCAATACATTTAACTCTAAGGATATCACTTTAAAGTTGAATCAGATGTTTACAGCTGTGAAACAAATATTTAAAAACTTGAGATGTTTCAATGTATTTTATGTAATCTGTTCTTCTGAAATTCATTTAAATGCGCTGCTGCCATACTTGGCTCATTGTTGTGAGAAAGTCTCTTTAGCAATTCATATAAATTAATATATACATTGTGTTAGGTACTTACATGGTCCCATTACAATAGTAACTAAGCACCTCACAATCTTTAATGTACTTGTCCTCGGAATACCCATGTGAGGTAAGGAAGTGCTATTAGCCCCATTTGATAAATGGGAACTGAGATATAGAAAGAATAAATGAATTGTCCAAGCTCACACAGAGTCTGTGGCAGAACAAGGCATTCAACCCAGCCTCCAAAGTCCCAGGTTAGCACGCTAACCACTGGACCATCCTTCCTCTCCATTCTTCATCCCATTAAATTACACAGAAATCCTAGTCCTTAGCTTCACGTATTCAGAATTCCCATAAAACTTGTTGAAAGGTTTTCTAATGTTTTTCTATGGTGTCTATAAATCAAGGTTTCATCTAGACAAATGATGACACACGCATCCACCAAATGGTGAAAAATGGTCGTTCATTAATGCCAGATAGGCAGCCAGTGCATTTGTCAGGCTAGAAGAGTAAGACTAAGAAGTCATCTATTCTCACAGCTCATTTTAGTGACACTCTGTCCTAATGCTGCTTTATTCCGTTTGGTTTTTGATTCTTACCCCTCTCTAATAATACTCACTGACAGAGTAGCTATAACTTTGGGAAACATAAAAAATGAAGCTGAATGTTAGAAAAAGGTTAAAACATTTTACTAAACTTAAATCGAAAAAGCTGTGTGATATGGTACAAAGCAGTGAATATGTCTGGAATAGTAAAAAGTGGTGACAATTCCATAATAGGTATAGCTAATATATGTTTGCTGTTCCACCTACATTACTTGGAATCACAGCTTCAAATCCCAGAAGGGCCAATTCAGCTTTTTATTATTTTAAGGCAAATAAAAGTTCTGTACACTTTACTCTCAGGGAGTCGTTTAGATGGCACCTTAAAAATTGAAGTCTTGTCTGCTCTACATAGACATTGAAGATCCAGTGGCACTTTTCATAAGAGTAAGCTCCTGACTCTTCCTTCACACATGTTTTATACTAGTGTAGTTTCACTGATTGCAATAGCGAGAAAGGATGGTTAAGCTAGGTACTACGCTGGCATATACAGAGCTGGGTTCAATTTCCTGCTGTGCCACAGACTTCCTGTGTGACATTGAGCAAGCTACGTAGTCTCACTGTGCCTCAGTTCCCCCTCTCTAAAATGGAAATAATAGCATTGTCCTCCCTCACGGGAGTGTTGTGAGAATAAATACGTTAAAGATTGTGAGGTGTTCAGATGCTATGTAAATAGGAATCATACAAGTACCGAAGATAGTTATTCCTGATTAACACTGGTGTGAGAAGAGAATCAGGCTCTCCACTGCAATGTGGGTGCAGGTTGTTTGCCAGGACTACTTGGGTGTATCTCACTTAGTCAGTACCCTGCCATTGAAGGTCCCTTAGGCATTGGTCAAGCTCTGCTCTCTCCCTCCTATTCTCTGCCTATTGCACATCATAGTTTAGTCTCCTGAGGTCTGTAACACCTTGGTCTAATTTCAGTTGTTGGGTTTAATGTGTGGATGTTCGTGGCCTGTGGTTCAAAGGAGCTCATATATATCTGATAGTCCCATCTGGCCTTAAACTCTGTGGGTTTGCCCAAAATTTCTCTTCCACTCACTGTGGTGCTATATGCTGGCTGCCATTTTCCACCGATGAGGTGGCAGCATTTCTGTGACGCTAGATGATTGCTTTCCACAGGGGGAAATATACGGAGAGGAAAATGTCTGTGTAGAAACCCATCGCAGACCATGTCCTTGTGGCATACCAGTGGCAGTGGTGTGTAGGGTATGGGTCGCTACGTGCTTCAGTGAAAAGCTTGCTGCATCCAGACTGCAGCATGCAGCTATGTGCCTCAGTGAAAGGCCCCAACAAAGGGAAAAACAGGGCCTTTTCCTACTGCCAGAATCTTTCACTGTAGTAGGGAAAGACTCCAGCAGCAGGGAGGAAGAGAGACACTACGCTGCTAAAACCAGCAGTGTAGACGTGGGAAGCACTGCATGGACATGCAGGGAGCTGTGTAGGGTACATACCCACAGGGTTCAGGCTTTTCTTTATAGTAGTCACCTAAGCAGCGCCTTATTGTCTACACTGCTATTTATACCCATGCTAGGGGAGGGTGCAGTGCATGTACATGATACATGCTGCTGTAAGATGTGCAGTGTAGACGTACCTCTAGATACCAACTTCTTCCGGGACCACTTGCAGCCCACTGAATTCAATGCAGATACTCCCTCTGATTTCAGTGGGCTTTGAACCTGGCCCTATGTATGATTATGTCATTGGCAACCCCCTAACTCTTCCCTGGGGCAATAAGGCTGTTCTGGGGGAATTAATGCTTATCTGAACTCCCTATAAATTGCCACATCCTTTTAAGGGGTAACGAAGAGCATTTTGCTGCAGAAATCAAGCAGCAGCTCCACTTCTCCCCTCCAACTTACCAGAACCCTCATTTCTTGAAGCTCTTAAATACATTTTTTGTAATAAATTTGGTGTTGAGAGGGAAGCTGCTGCTCTCCTCAATGTAGCTTCACCATTGCATGTCAGTGCATATTTGTTCTCTTCTGTGTGGTGAATATGGACCAGAGGAAAGTTAGATACAGATATAAATACTTTTGCTGGAAGGTTGCAATATAACATTACTTTTATTTTTTTAGAATTCAGAAAAATAACACACAAGAACCCAAGGACAAAGAAAACAGGCTGCTCCTTAAGGTAGAGAATCACAATGCAACCCATCTTGTTTTAAGCTTGCTCTTGCCAGAACAACTCTGGTTGGCCCTTTCCCCCACAGAGCCCCATAGTCTGCAAGCAGGACAAGAAAACTTGCCTTCTCTTAAAGTGATAGCTTGCAATTCCAACAGAGTCCTCAGTGCACCACAGGGACTTTTCAAGATAAAAGGAACGAGAAAACTATTGACAAGGTAAATCTTCAAGGACATAAGTATATGGATTTCTCCAACTTCTTCACTACAGAAACATTATATCTGACTTTGAAATGCACAACCTGATTCTCCTCTCTGTTACAACAATTTACACAGGTGTAATTCAGTTGACTGCAGTGGCATTACAACAGCCTAAAACTGTTGTTAGCAGAGTAGAGAATCAGTCCCTAAAACATTAAATCCACAAGTTATTTCATCCAAAATACTTTGTACCACATAATTTTTTCCTCAAACCATAGGGGGCTTCATTTGGATCTCACTTACATGGGTGTAATTCAGAAGTAATGCCATTGAACTCAATGAAGCTATAAGGGTATAAGCAAAAGGAGAATCACACCAGAATATCTGCTTCTCTGGGGCTACGCAGTGTGTGAGTTCTGATCTATTTGTTCTTATAAATTATGAATGGTTCTGGAATTCTGTATCTTGATTATACATATTTTAGCATAGGACCTGAGTTAGGAGAAAACATTTTCGATAATTCCTTTCTTCTTTAGGTTACAAAACTACAATCCAATCAGCTGCCCCAAATCATCACTATAGCTTCAGCATATGATGATTAAAGAGGCACTAAATTTCACCCGGGGTAATTGGGAATTAAAACAAGTTGTGAGCACGTAGTGAAAGAAATAGGGGAAGAAACGTATCTGAAGTGGTTTCAAAGGAGCCTCAGAAACTGGTCCTGGTTTTTAACTGGAGGGCAATGGAGGAATGAGATGGATGCATTCCTGCTTATATGTCTTCGTGGATGAAGTGCCTCTTGTAAATTATTATGAAAATGCCCCTCTTTCAATAAGAGCTAACTGAAATCAAACACAAGACTGAGACTTGGAGACAGGCACAGAGAACAGGAATATGGGAAGTACGTAAATAAGCTGAAATTAGGGAATACAACATAAAATGTAAAGAAGCAGGAAAAAATAGGAGGACAGACAATGAGGAGGAGCACAAAGAGAAAAAAGGGAATGACAAGCATGATATTGGACTTGCCGAAGTTTTATATGTTGTAGCTACTAATACCGCCCAGAAAACTAACCCTATCACCTGAATAAATGCCACTGCAGCAGCAATGGAAAAACCAATATATACACTGGCCAATTTTATAATACTTGTAAAATATATTTTACATCTAGATATCTTTTGTATATGGATAGAATCCATTAAAAATAGAAAAACTATATGACCCTCCATCAAATCTCTTTTTTAAACACTCCAGCAAATGAATAACATTTTGAATTCTTTCTGTTACAAGCGTACCCTGTTCTAAAAGAGTGTAAATGTCCTCTCCCGTGTTTCCTTATTCATAGATTATTGGAAAACCTAATATTCAGTTCCACTAATTTGCCTTTTAGAGATAGGGAGATAATAATCCCAGGGAGAAAAAAGAACACCATATTCATTTCCTCAAGTAATAAGACTAATTTCTCTTTTGAGTTGTCGATATCATGGTTAGAGGAGTATACTTTCTCTTTCTTCATTGTCTATGACAGGTTTCAGAGTAACAGCTGTGTTAGTCTGTATTCGCAAAAAGAAAAGGAGTACTTGTGGCACCTTAGAGACTAAGCAATTTATTTGAGCATAAGCTTTCATGAGCTACAGCATCCGATGAAGTGAGCTGTAGCTCACGAAAGCTTATGCTCAAATAAATTGCTTAGTCTCTAAGGTGCCACAAGTACTCCTTTTCTTTTTGTCTATGACAGCTTATATCCATCTTCTCACCACCAGCTTCCTCCATACATACACACAGACTTACCTATAAGTCCTAGCTTTGTGTCTATTTAAGATGATTGATCTAATTTAGATTAAATTCTTCTTTCAGATTTCAGAATATATTGGGCCTGATTCCCATTTACGCTTATGGGCCTCTTACACTATTCTGAGAGTGCACAGTGGAATTAAACTGGGGGAAATGGTATACTCCCACTCCAGGGCCTGATTACATGCCCCCAGAGGTGTAAAGGGACCTTACTGTAAATTAGACTGAGGCCCATTTTTGTGATTTCCTGCCTAATTTTTTCATTTCTCACTTTTCTTTAACATAGTTTGTTTTTATTATTATTGTTGAGCTGATATGAGCAAGGAATCACTCACCTGGAGAAGGAAGCTGAAACTGACAAAACCACAGACACCAGGTGAAACCAAGATTGTATTCAATATATAACGGATTTCAGAATGTATCTATCCAGGGCACATTCTGCCACCTTTCATACCCTTAAGTAGAGCTAGTTGAAAACATTTTGATGGAATAATTTTCTTTAAATAATGCAGTTTTGTCAGAATGTTTTGTGGGAACATGACTGTTTGGATGAAACTGCTTGGCTATTTTTATATATATATATATATATAAATATATATAGTGTTTAATGTGTTAATATAGTATAAAAGTCAAAATGAAATTAATTAAAATGACACTATATAAATAAAACATTTCAATGCTATCAAAATGAAATTTTTCAGAATGTTCATTTTGTGGGAAACTTTGACATTTCAGCTTCTCATTCCGCTTTGGAATGAAATGTCCATGTTTCCTGCAGGTCAGAATTTGTGGTTCTTGTCCAGCTCTCATCTTACGCTGTGAGTAGTCCCACTGAAATCAATGGGACTACTTGGGAAATAAGGTACTAATCAACATGACTAGGGGCAGAATCTGACCCATTATCAAAGAGCTAGAGTGTGCCTTGGCCTACATACCAGTCTAGGATTATGAAATGGACTAAGAGCCACCCTTACATCTTTATATGGGCCACCCAAACCCTGGATCTGGGCATGCAGAGGTAAAGGGCATCTTCAAAACAGCCAGGTGTAAAGTAGCAGGGAGTAAGCAAAGCTTTGGTTTATCCCATTCTCCGAGACCTTCATACCACATTAACCAGTAAAGCTGAACTAGTGCAGTGGTGAGAGCAGTTGGCTGATGCTAGTATAGCCCAGCAGCAAATTGCTACCACCTTGGAGTGCAGGCAGTCAGTCGTGGCTTTCTGACTCACAATTTCTTCTCTGTGATGCTCCTGGGCAGTGCAACACCTGTCCCTTACTATGAGCTGCAGCTCATTGGCACAGTGTAGAACAAAAGGACTAGTTGCTAAATGCTACTCTATGGTCCTAATAATGCAATGTCATTGCATGACTAGGACCAACGTGTAAAAGTGGTAGATAGTGATCTCATATTTACATCTTCATATAACCTTAATTTCATTTCGCAACATTGTTGCTGGTAATACTTATATCTATTCTTCTAACCATAGGTGAAGAAATATATTGATTTAATGGAGAAGTCAGATGTATAATTTCAAAGTCTGAGATGCCAGAAAATAAATCAGTTATTAGACAAGTATAGTGGATGTCAGTGAAAAATATTTGCTTCATTCTGACAGCATTTTAAGTCCACTTCAATAGCTGATTTAACATCAATCTGCTGTTATAAAGTGTTTCAGCACCTATCCGGTTTAAGGTATTGGAGTGTCAGTGATTTGCAGTTTTCCAGATTTGGCTTTAACACACAATAAAAAAAAAGAGCAATTATAGAAGTGTGACATTTTCTGAAGTTCCTTAAAAAATGCAAGAGAAAGGCATGATTACCTGTGCTGGAGGCATATATAGTGAGATTAATAAGGGCAAGGGAGAAACTATTAGCTACATAATTGGCAATATAAATCTTCCAAACTTATTGGTAAATGTTTGCTGTGTTTTATAAATCAGACATCTTCTAATCAAAATTGTTGCTCTTCAAGTGTTTGAAAGAGCTAAAGGATGTAATATTTGGTTAATTCTTCTGTTTTTATTGTGAATATTAGCTGATAAAGTATGTTGCCTGAAAAAAAGAAGAAATTATATTCTTCTATTTTTATTTTTTAAATGTACTATATTTATCCATGTCAGTCTCTAACAGAGACCCAATACCAACTCCAGTTGTTACACATAGCAAATTCCATATCTGTGTAGTAGATACTGCCAATCAAACCATAGCATTCCTTTGTTCATTCTCCAATATTAAAACAATGTAATCATGAGAAGTAAATGGAATAGAACAAAAATGAAATTCTGGCCTAATACATTAATACTTAACTTGATCTTTTCAGTTACAGGTGATGAAATGATAGACGGCAGTCCTTTCATTAAAAAGAAAAGGAGGACTTGTGGCACCTTAGAGACTAACAAATTTATTTGAGCATAAGCTTTCGTGAGCTACAGCTCTTTTCATCCGATGCATGTAGCTCACAAAAGCTTATGCTCAAATAAATGCGTTAGTCTCTAAGGTGCCACAAGTCCTCCTTTTCTTTTTGCAGATATAGACTAACATGGCTGTTACTCTGAAACCAGTCCTTTCATTGTCACTTGTTCAACAAGTGCTCTACAAGATGATTACGCACTGTAGCTGAGTGCAAATAGGATAATAAAATTACTAGACAGCTGTAAATATGCTAGAGCTAGTTAAAAAAGTAAAATATTTTCCATGACAGCTTATGAATGAAACAATTTTGTTATGATGTAAATTACACATTTCCATCCACCCATATCTCTTTCCTTCCCCATTTGCCCTCTTTCTTCACTTTCAGAAATAAGGCAGAAGGACAGGAGAAGATAAAAGGCAGAGACAGCCCCCACATTGTCAGGTTTTTTCCTCGCTCTCTCCCCTGTTTGTTTGTTTGTTTGTTTGTTTTCTGTAGAAATGTTCATTTGGCCAAAAATAGGGTGACCATATTTTCCCAAAGGGAAAATGGGACACTGTGCAGGGCTGGCCTGAGGCCACTTCTGCCCCCCTCCCATCTGGGGCCAGCCCAAGGCCCCCTCCCAAGCCAGCCTGCATGTGCAGGGCTGGCATTGCTGCTCGCACCCTCCCCTGCTCATTCCTCTGTGCCCCACTAGGGGTCGCACCCACTTTTTTGGCATAACTGGGCATTTTCCCCATTTTCTCTTGCTGACTTGATGACCAATTGACAAGACCAAATGGGACAAATGCCCAGTTTTCCCAAACAGTCGGGACGGCCAGGACAGGGCTTAAAAAAGGGACTGTCCTGGCCAAAACAGGATGTATGGTCACCCTAGCAAAAAGCCTTTTTCAGTAAAAGAAGGCTTTGACAAATAAAATAAAATAAAATTGACCAGTTCTTAATATACCTTTACAAAGTTCTTAAATAAATGACCAGAAAACATAAAATCTCTTTCCAATGCACTTGAAGATTCAAGCGTGGAAAAAAAGCACAGATTTGAGGCTAAGCTTTTCTGGCGTGACTGGAGTTACTGATTTACCCCTGAAGAGAATCTGGTCCTTTGTCTTTACCACAGTGAGTCCAAACAAATTAGACAACTGAGATCTGAAGTTTGAAATGCAACATACATACAATGTGACAGGTTTCAGAGTAGCAGCTGTGTTAGTCTGTATTCACAAAAAGAAAAGGAGTACTTGTGGCACCTTAGAGACTAACAAATTTATATGAGCATAAGCTTTCGTGAGCTACAGCTCACTTCATCGGAGCAGTAGCTCACGAAAGCTTATGCTCAAATAAATTTGTTAGTCTCTAAGGTGCCACAAGTACTCCTTTTCTTTTTATACATACAATGTGTATACATTTCCTGTAGAGCTATCACATGTCATCAATATTAGTAGCAATATGCTTGGATAACAGGTTTCCACTTGCAGTTGAAAATTTCCTCCTGGTTTGGACAATGAAGAGCTCTGGAAATCATTAACTTCACTACTGAAAACTGACATGTTTTGCATTATCTGAAGATTGTAATAATGAGTCTCGATTTCCATGGTCGGGTGGATTTGCATACAGATCATAGTTTATTCTAAACATCATTCGTTCTGTATAGGAATGTATCCCCTAAAACGTGCCTAATATATTTATCCAGGGGTTCCATGGAGAGACAGGGTGAGCTGGAATCATAATGTTGTAGTGACAAAGTGGTCTGTGGATGGAGTAGTGATACCCAGTGTTGTGGCAATTGGCTGTATGTCCTGAATCCCAGTTGTTGGACCACACAGTTGGTGTAGTAGCTCCCAGCTCTGCACCTCCCATGGATGCAAAGATTTATCCCAAATGAGTCAGAAATTGAACTGGAAAAGAGGGTTGGAATTCTTTATTTGTATCTTCAGAAGTCCGGGTCATTTTTGCTTAAAACAGAGGGAAGCAGCTAATAAATTTGCTTCTTCTCTCAAGGCCAAAATTCTTTGATTTGTGAGCATACTTCTTTTCAAAGATGAATCAGGAATTAAGAAAACACTCAAGGATGTTAATTTATATGTGGGAAGCTTCCCCTTTATTTTGCAAGAGGAAGTTAACAATAAACCAGCTCATGGTAGGGTTAAGACATATTTTTAAAAACTGTGTGTATAAATGAGAGGTGTTTTGCCTTTCTTGCTAAAGCATTGTTATCCCTGAGTGAGATTGCTCATAATCATCGCTTCCCAACATGTGTAAGGAGATGGAATTTGTAAATTCTGCTATTACTGTAGCTTTGCATGATTGACACAAATGTGCTTTATGATAATATCTCTTGTTACTCTATACTATGAGTGAAGTCTTTGCTTACTTAGACAAAGAAAGGCTGCTTCTCTTTTGGGGATGAAGTCTTAGGGGGCTTAACCCTGCGTATATTAACATGACTGAGTACCCTGATTTACATGCGTAAGTTTTTGCAGACCCATGCCCTAGTTTTGCTAGAGTGTTTGATCGACAGCTATCTTTGTTAATTATTATTATTGATTGCTATTATTACCATAACTCCTAGAGGTATGTCTGCACTGCAGTTAAACACCCACAGCTGGCCCATGTCTGCTGACTAGGGCTCACGGCACTCAGGCTGTGGGGCTGTAAAATTGTGGTGTAGGCTTTTGGGTTTGGGATAGCAATTATTCATCAGAAGAGAAGCGCATTTTGCACTTGGTGGTGTAGACATACTCTAGGACAGTGGTTCTCAAAGCTGGTCCACCGCTTTGGCCCGTGCCGCTGCCTGCAGCCCCCATTGGCTTGGAGTGGCGAACCGTGGCCAGTGGGAGCCGCTCTTGGCTGAACTTGCGAATGCAGCAGGTAAACAAACTGGTCCGGCCTGCCAGGGGCTTTTCCTGAACAAGCGGCGGACCGGCTTTGAGAACCACTGCTCTAGGAGACCCAGTCATGGACCAGGACCCCATTGTGCTAAGCGCGGTACAAACACAGAACAAAATGATGGCCCCTAGGGCCCAGGGGCTTACAATCTAAGTACAAGACAATAGATAACAGGAGGACATAGACAGATGGATGGGGGAGTTCAAGGAAATAATGAAGACAACATTGGTCACCATGATAGGCTGTGTCTCAGCAAACCAGCAGCCTAACCATTGTCAAGTAAGGCATCAATATTTCTGTAGAAAGCATGTTTGGCAAGAGTTCAGAAGGATAGAAGATACATTCTGACTTTTATATCCCTGCCACTGTAAAAAATGATTAAAAAGCAAAATATTTTCTCTTTACTGGAAGGGAGATGGACTAGATGATATATTGTAATAGATCTTCTCCATCTCTAACTTTCAGAATTCTTAGAAGAACAAAGACTTGGTTCATAAGGTTAAGAATGACAAAAGCAAATTAAGGGCCTGCTGAAGTCCCTAACAAATGTCCCAATGACTTCAGGTTTCAGAGTAACAGGCGTGTTAGTCTGTATTCGCAAAAAGAAAAGGAGTACTTGTGGTACCTTAGAGACTAACCAATTTGTTTGAGCGAGCTGTAGCTCACGAAAGCTTATGCTCAGACAAATTGGTTAATCTCTAAGGTGCCACAAGTACTCCTTTTCTTTTTGCCAATGACTTCAGTGACAGTAGGACTGAGGCTGCTATATACTGGAAGGTCTGTCTTAGAAAGGATCCATGAAAGTGACACAAGTTCAATCAAACGAAATTTAACAATATCAACGTCACCACAGACATATCTATTTATCTGCCTACCCAATCACCATAGCATATACCATTTCCCAGGAATTTAAAAGTAGAATTGTTCCATTAATTAGATGAATCCTCTCTGTCTTACTTAGCCAGTAGGAGAAAAAGATGCCTGGATATATACATATGTGTGTGAAGAACGAATGAATGAATGTATTGTGCGTGTGTGTGTACGTGAGAAAGAGAGAGAAGACCTTACGCTGTGAATCAGGAAAATACTTTATGTGCTTATTTTTAAGCATGTGAGCTGGCCCATTGACCAATGGTTATAGTTAAAGCAGATGTGTAGGTGCTTTTGCTGGATTACAGTCTAGTCCTGAAAGTGCTGAGATCCATAGACACATATCTGCTTAGATAGGGGCTACTGTAGTAATACACATATGATTTAGAAAATCCTTTCCAAGATTTTGCATAATATTTGCACATTAATGTGACAGTTTTAAGCTAACATAACCATATCATAGAAAGATGAAATAAGTATCAAGTGTAGTAGAAAAAGAAAAATCCCTTGAACACCACATCCTCTAAATATTTTTCCCTCCGGCGGTGAGAGAATATGCAGGTTATGTTTCTTTGGAAATCTAATCAAGATCATGTCACATAGAACAAATTCTTTGAATTATTTTATTTTGTAACCAGATACAGAGAAAAAGGCAAAAACGTTTAGCATTCCAAAGCTAACCCAATTTTGTAAGATTTCATTATGGAGGAGCTGCATTTGCTAATTAACTACATACCAGGACAAGTCAAACTATTATTTAAAAAAACCTGAAAGTTAAATAGAGGTCCATTATTCTCCCCGCTATCAAATCCCATTCCCTGAGGAATATTTAACTAGTAGCAGCCATTTACACTTTGCCTTATTGAATATCATTATGAAAACAAGAAGCTTACACTCAATAGCTTGTAGTAATTCAAAAAGATACACAGTTTGAGTGAGACCTTCAAAGTTGTTTAAGGGATTTAGACACCCACTGCTGACTGAAATTAATAGAAATTGAGCATCCAAATCTCTTAGACAACTTTGCAAATCTCAACTTCTCTCTTTAATAGATGGGGGGTATTGAGAAACAGAAAAGATGGAGCTTCTATGGTAGGGTACCATCAAATTCATCTTGAAACTTGGCAGGAAAGTCCATTGACTTCCCAATTTAGTTCTGCCAAACTTCGTTAATTTGCACAAATCTGCTGCTTCAAACCTAACCTGTCCCTCTGCATCCAGTCCTCCATATGTGACTGTCTCACCAATATACCTTACAGGAGAACTTGTCAAGTTGAATGTGTCCAACACTTATACCTTCTGTTTTCTTTTCAGATCATCTTTTCTTTATTTTTAACTCTGTCCTGTACTGATTCTTCAGCCAAGAAATGGGATTTTTTAAAAAAAAAGTTTAATGTATCTTTAAAAATCACTGAAATCTAATCTTGGGACCACAGTGCCAAAACGCCTTAAATGATAATTGTAAGACAACACTACAGGGCAGAGTTAAGATTATTTGGGTACTTTCACTGTGCATTGCTTACCTTAATATGTTTGGATTTCTTTTAAGTATTATTTGATTTCAAATGTCCTGTATTTATAATGCTTGTTTTGGGGATAATTATAACATTTCTGTAATGTGTTTTGCCCTTTTATTTCATTATTGATACAAACTATGTATCAATGTAGGGTTGTTTTGTTTGTTGTTTATATGTTTGTTTGTTTGGGAACAGTAAAAAGACATGGAATACAAGATAGAGTTTGTTGCTACATCAGGAATTTACCAAGGATTTAAATTCTTCTAAGCATGAAACCTATGTCTTTGAGACAGCTGTACAGATCTGGAGTTGTTCTGAACAGATATTTTACTTCATGGGCCATCTTACCTGTTGATGTGAATCCACTGAAGTCATGCAGCTATATTAATTTATACCAATTGATGATCTGACCCATGTATTTTAGTTTTGATTTGCTACAGATTTACATAATTGTTCTGGAGTTTTATTGTGATCCTCAATAGTGCTGAGTGTTTATTCATGAGATCCACTCTAAGTAAGGTGAACACTATGTCTTGAAACACATAAGACATCAATTTTATTTTCCAATCCTTCGTTTCCCTCTTTAATGACCTGATAAATTGAGAAGAGAATCTTCCAGACGTATCACTTCTAAAATACCATGTATAAAGCTATGAGGAAAGCAAGGTTAGAATTATAAAATGGCCTTCACATTCAAGTGTACTGTTTCAATCATTACATTTGTTCTCCCAGCCATACTTTGAGGCTTAAACTCATTTATCGAGAATTGATCTGTAGACTTGTTTTCTTTTGTTTTTACCTATTGCAAAGCTCCTGGAGATGTCAGAGAAATTATGATATTGTAAATGAAAGCAAATGACTAAACACATTGATTTCTGATTCTTTCATGGTGGAAGATCAATTACTGCATATGCCATGAATGAAATGGGTTAAAAAACCCACTTTTTCATAGAATTCAGTATAAAATAATGCTCAGTTGATAACTTTAATTATTTATTCTTCCTAATACAGAATATGATACTACTCTCATTGGAGTCAGTGGGAGTTTTGGACCAGGATTTAAATCTGAACAGGATTTGTACTATAATGAGGAACATAGTGTTTCTACTGGGAGTTTTTTTACATGGTAATTCATACTAGGCTATTGTTGTTATGAACTCCTACAAATCATGGTCAGTTCACATCTGGCTAAAGAAATTTGTCCATTGCTGTCATTTATCAGTTGGGAATGAGATATTTCAAATAAATGTGCCTTTCCTAGAGGAAAAACAGGTGTAAATCAGTTAAAATGTTTGTCTGGAAGCTGGCAGTTTATTACCTAGGTGATGATCCCTTTATATTTTTTACTTTGCAGTGTGAAACGTAAAATAATTTCACATGACGGAATGACAAAATACCTTTTTCCCCTGGTGAAATCTTTAACCTCTTAGACATTATGATTCATATATATTTTACATCTAAGATTAGCATCAAGAAATCCCAAATCTCAGCATTGAGACACTAAATAGCTATCTGTGGACTTGACAGCACAAACTTGCCATTAAGGCACATACTGTAGAGCATTCTCTCTCTGAAAAAGGAAAAGCAGCAAAACAATTCAGAGATTTTTAAACTAGGTGATGGAGCATTTATCTCTGAAATTGTGTAATTTTCTAGGCTAGTCTGCTAATTGTGCTGATTTGATTTTCAGTTGCCAGGCTGGGATACCCTTTTCGTTTACCAATCCATTGCCAATCTGAACAAGAATCTTTGTGCTCTCCAATGGAAGATTCAGCCAGGTCATCAGCTGGTGCAAATCTGCTTAGCTCCCTTGACTTCAATAATGTTACAATGATTTACAGCTGCTAAGGATCTGCCCAAGTGTTTGTAAACTATAGAGGTCTCCTTTGGCACTGTTTGTGGCTTTAATAACACATTTTCTCATTGCATGTTTAGACGTTCTTGCCCAGAATATGCCATCTTTTTGCATACTGTTCATTCCCAGAGGAGAAACTCTTAGCAAAAAGCAATAACTAATGGCAGTTCAATCTATAGCTCCTGTTAAGAAAAAAAACAGATAATGATTCTCAGTTGTTCTCAACTGCCTAGTAGATCTTTGAAAAGTTCTATGCAGATTGGGACAGAAAATATATGTATCCAAATTCTATTTTATCATGAGGTGCAGACTTTGACAAATCTGTTCTTCTACAAGTCTTTATGAGGTACTCTCCATTAGGATGCAGGGACTGACTCTGGAGCAACTGCATTCCATTAACAAGTGCTATATTTTAATTAGTTTTCTCTCCAAATACAACCTATGCTTGATCAAGATTATTCAGCATTTCTATTGGCGGCCAAGATGCATGCCCAAATTGGTACCTTGGCCTTGAGGACAGTGATAAAGGATCAGTAGTGTGGCCTTACCTTGCAATTCACTTACAATTCTCTTAATTACAATTAATAGTATCTGCCAAAAGGAAACAGAGTATTGGAATAATTCTGGAAGGAATAACGTGTGCATTAATTCATCTCTTAGTGAGGACATTATCTGGCAAAGCAGCATCTGAATTCTGTCTGAGACTACGTTTATTTAATTGTATGTTCTGATTAATTTAACACAGTCACCATCTATTTACAGTTCATTGAATTCTTCCTTATTGCTGTAGGACCAATATGTGCATATGTGTAATACAGAGCCATGAGATACAACATAGATTATATCTTCACTTGGTGATAAATCCTGTCCATGAATGGATGGATTAAATGACTTCATGTGAGGGTGTATCAGCAGATCCAGCTAGAACTCACTTTGGAGATCGGAGAGTGAGTCAGCAATCATCTTAGCCCAGTCTAGACTATCACAGCTTTAATCAGTAGAGTGAATAAGCAATGCCATTTAATTTCCACTACAGTTCTTTGGTGCTTTTTTATTGATACAGCATAAAAAATGTTAGAATCTTTATCAGAATCTTCCGCAACCTCAGTTATACTTAAAGTGTCCAAAAAAAAAAATCACTAAATTAGTGATCCTTATATTTTCCTTTTCTGGTGAGAAATGTCATGTACATAAACCAAATGGCACACAAGGTCGAGATATAGGAAACATTTATCTTGTGGATAAATTGGAGAGAGTCCAGCGAAGGGCAACAAAAATGATTAGGGGTCTAGAACACATGACTTATGAGGAGAGGCTGAGGGAGCTGGGATTGTTTAGCCTGCAGAAGAGAAGAATGAGGGGGGATTTGATAGCTGCTTTCAACTACCTGAAAGGGGGTTCCAAAGAGGATGGCTCTAGACTGTTCTCAATGGTAGCAGATGACAGAACGAGGAGTAATGGTCTCAAGTTGCAGTGGGGGAGGTTTAGATTGGATATTAGGAAAAAAAAATTCACTAAGAGGGTGGTGAAACACTGGAATGCGTTACCTAGGGAGGTGGTAGAATCTCCTTCCTTGGAGGTTTTTAAGGTCAGGCTTGACAAAGCCCTGGCTGGGATGATTTAACTGGGAATTGGTCCTGCTTCGAGCAGGGGGTTGGACTAGATGACCTTCAGGGGTCCCTTCCAACCCTGATATTCTATGATTCTATGATTCTATGATTCTAAGCTGCTTAAGTGTGTGCTTATGTGACTGTTTCCACTGACATGAATAGTAGAGCTGGTCAGGAAATATGTGAAACTGGGCTTCATTCAATTGATATTTTATTTAGTTTGGATTTATGTGGTTCTGCAATGCTCCCCAAGTTTTGCTTCGAGTTTGAAACTCCATAGTTTCACATTGTTTCACAGAATTCCTCATGATTTCAATGCAAATCTATATATTGGGGAAACATCCTTCCCTATAGTACTACACTGGTCCTTTATGTACTGTGGGGTAAAGTTTCTATCCAGCAATAATATTTTATTTTCTAGTTCTTCCTTTGCTTCTCAGGTTGAGTACTGGCATTCTTCTGGTCAGACTCCAGAACTAGCAGGTATGAGTGTTCTGGGTGTCAGTTATGCCACATATCTTGAGCAATCCATTACTTCCTGCTGTACTTATTTAATGTTTGTGAAGCAATAAATAAATGTTAAGTACCATCGCATAGATTCATACTAATAGACAATTTACTACACAGGGACAAGATTTTAATATTTAGTGCTCATCTTTAATTGTAGCCTACAGAGCCCAAAAATACTTTATGCAAAGAGGCTATGAATTTGTCAGGTTTTTATTATTTTTCAAGTTAAGAATAGGAGAGGTGGGATCATGGAAGAAATAATCAGAGAATTGAGTACAAAAATTAAACAATGTGAAATCAAAGTAAGAGATTCTGACTTTCTTGCCCATGTAGAATAGCACCCTTATTTCACAAGGTATCCTACTTACAGTTCTAGGTCTTTGAGTGAGAGAAATGGAGGGCTAAAGGAGGAGGATTCAAGAATCATTGAGACCTTTATTCTGAAAATAAGTGTATGGCTTCAGTGGGACAGCTCATGGAATTAGGTACTATGCCATAAGAGTAAAGGCAGTTAGCATAACCTATCCCAGAATTAGATTGTGAACTCTTTGGGGCAGGGACAAAGTTTTTGTTCTATGTTTGTACAGTGT
The DNA here is from genome assembly GCF_965152235.1 of Eretmochelys imbricata. Taxonomy (NCBI): domain Eukaryota; kingdom Metazoa; phylum Chordata; order Testudines; family Cheloniidae; genus Eretmochelys; species Eretmochelys imbricata. Next base: position 20,130,929 of record NC_135574.1, on the reverse strand, counting down.
CTATCATAATGGGGTCATGGTATGTGCTATCACAATACAAAAAATAATGCAAAGAAAACCAAGATCTCTTTCAACAAACTGTGGAAGAAGAAAAGATCACAGTAACTTAATTGAAAGCCAATATCCATTCTAATTCAACAAAGTTGCAAGTGTGAAACCTATATGGCAAACTATATCCCTGAACCCACTTTCATTCAGTACTCGTTCAAATCATGAGTAAGTCCACTAAAGAAATATAACATTGAAAGAGTAAGATGGGAAAGTGAGAGATGAGTCCACTCAATTTAGGCTTACTCTTCTTTCATCTTTATTTATAACTTTTTAGACAGAATCACTCATAATATCTGATCATATACATATGACAGATAAGACAGATAAGATAGAAAAGGGAGGGGCCAGGTTACCAAGTTCTGGGGTACCAGGAGGATCTCCGCTTTATGATGGCCATCTCAGTCTCTATACCTGTGTTCTCCAACTTGGACCCTTGGTCACTTGATTTTTATATATTAATTTGTCCTTGTACATCATCTAAGATCCCACATATCCAGTTACACATTCAAACTTTCATAAGTTATTTTTCATTCTCCATTCTATGTTATTATAAATCATAGACATTACATCAGCACCCTTTTTTTTTTACCATTCAACATACATTGCCATGAACTGTTAATATTTCTACATGAAAAATTTCAAAAGATCTAGGTTTCATTGAAATGCGGAACTAAAACAAATTTTTAAACTTAGATATTTTTTGCAAAACAGAATTGTTTTCCAACCAACCCTACTAATGACTCTTTTTAAAATGATCTCCTGTAAATATTTGGCCACAGTTTTCCAGTGCTAAACAGTGTATGCACAAGTGACAATATATAAAACATGATAAAAAAATTCCAACAACAGTCTTAGCATTTTAATGAAAATATATGTAAAAGTTCTTTATCGGCTAGATTGTCTTTTATTTACAAGTTAAACATTTCACAAATAAATGTTATTTTTAAGTTGATGGTGACCAGTTATATTCTATTTTAACTAAAGTTTGATCTGGGAATTGTAATCTTGTGTAGAACAACTATGTGAAGGAAGAATAATATGGTAGTTTGTGCTTTCTCTGTGATTAAAGCTTTGTTCTTCGAGCTGTTTTTGCAGTAGCTATTGCTATGCACCCTTTTACTATGTTTTATTTTTCCTATACAAAGTCCATTCAGAATGAATGGGACTCCTGCATTATTTATGTCTTTAAAAATTGCACAAAAAGAATAAGATACAGATAAAGAAACAGTATGTTGCATATTTTAACATAAAAGTACTACATAGTAAAAATGATGTGGCATTTTATGCATTTTAGAAGTAGATTGAGTTGTATATGATTCTTACATAAAATTATGAATTACTTATTTCATAAAGTCCAGTTAAAGACAACAAATGTTAATACCATTGCTTTATTATTACAGTGAGAAAGCTCATGTTCTGTAACAAGATAAAATGTTACACAGTGAATGGTGTAAGCAGATTAACATTCCATTCTACCAAGGACCAAACCCTGACCTCTTTTCTATGGTTCACAAGGCCCAAACTGTAACAGAAATATCAGTTGAAGAGGCCTTGTGGTGGGGGACTTCATAACCATCTGATTGTTCTCTGTGCTGGCTTTTTACATGGGTGTGTTGAAGGACCATCTTGGAGAACCTAAATGCATAGGTCTCTGTACAGCATGTGTACACTGACCTAAAACTCCATGTAGTGATGAGAGCAAAGGGCATCTATTTGTGTCTCATAGGTAGAGCTGTCAGGACTTTTCCCAACAAATGTTCTTCATTGGAAAATGCCAATTTGTCAAAACTGAAACATTGCATGGGAGTCTCTCTTGACAAACTTCCATCAAGAAGGTTTCTCATTTCAAAAATGGACTTTCTGGTTAAAAGCAAAAGACCTGCACACTGCAGAATAGCCAGTAGCCCAGGATTAGAGAACTTTCCTGTCAAAACCAGGTTCAGGTCTTTGTTGTGCCTGATTTAGAGCAAGTTCAATTTCTCCTGTTGGAGTTGTTTCATTTTGTATAAATAAGTATTCAACAGGAAAGAGAGAGACTTCACTCTATAGCCTGCTGAATCAGTAAAACAGGGACTTAATCTTGGGCCTCCCTTATTCCAGGCAAGTTCCCTTGGCTATTCTGAGGTAGGTGTATCTCTTTTTTTTAGCAAATTTTGAAAGGTCTATGTTGTATTCCAATGCACAATGAGAACAAATTCTGAAACCTTAAATTGTTTTGCCAAATGAATTCTTGTTTTCTGGCCAGTCCTTCTCCTAGCCTGTTGCAATAGTGATGGCTCAACTGTACAGGTGTCCCAGGTGCTGTTTCTGGGCTGAAGAAAGGATAGCTTCCCTCTGAACGATCCTTTTACTGAAGCTTAGATAGATAGATAGATAGATAGATGCCGCTACTCCACATATCAACAGTGCTGAAAGTCCAGCCCTCTGCCCCAGGGCACTGCTTAGATTGGGAGGTGGAAGGAAATCCCACTCTGACTTCCTGCTGCCCACTCTCCTCTGACTGGAGGAGGAAGATGTCTTTCTGAGAAGATACCGCATGAGCTGTCAGACAGGAAACATGCTGCTGCTAGTGCAGATTGACATCAGCCTGAGAGCTGGATCTCAGGGTTGGAGGACAGAGCATCCTGTTTGTCTACCTACCATGAGTTTGCTCCACATGGAGAATCAACCAGGACCCAGAGGGAAGGCAGTGCCCAGATCGGTAATGGAGGGATTGATGGTGTGGATGGGCATTTGAACGATTTGTTTGCTGATAAAGGTGTTTGTTACTGATTTCTGGGTGAATTCCTGCCTCTGCAAAAGTTGCAGGTGTGGTCTCCACCCCTTGGGAACTGGTGGGCTTTTGCAACTAACTACCAGAGAGGGAGGTCCTGAGTATGTATACATGCTATTCAAGAGTAATTACAAAGCCATACATTACATAAGATTGGATGAAACTGAGTTATAATAAAAATACTTGTCTGGCTACAGTGGCAGTATACATGCATGATGAAATTCTTAGGGTTTTTTTTTGTTTTTAGTCTTATAAATGTATAAGGTTTATTTGCCTGGTTATTCCCCTCGAGAATAATTTAATAAAACTGAGAACTTACATGGTCATTGCACCTCTGAAAAATCAGGCCACCTTTAATTTAGGTACTTATATATGCATTTAATTGCCTACCTTTAGACTCCAAGTCAGAAAAGTTTGGCCAGAAAGTATAAGAGACATGCTTTATTGCAGGATGTGAACATAGTAGATTTTTTTTTTTATGAGAGCATCCTTCAAAAAGAGTTTGGCCAAAATGCCATTGTGACATTCTGCAACAGTGCAAAATGATCCAAGCAAGGCATCCATTTATTATTCCCCCCAAATAGGATGTTTTTGTAGTGCTAGCTTTGAAAGTCCTCTTTATCTTCATTAAAGTGTCATACAAGTTTTGTCATTGAACTCCAGCAGTTCTGTGGTGCTAACAAGTCCTACAAAATTCTCAGAAATAAAAATATATATTTGTAGAGTATCTGGAGCACAGCAAATGAGCCCCTTACCCAACTTCTCAAGAGCACCTTTATGGCTGTACCACTCTGAATTTGACAAATCAAAAGTGAATGCCTAGTCACTACTTTTCCACAAGATATTTCTTTGAGTCACAGGAGGGAAAGCATTGTGTCAGCACCCTGCTGCATGTTTCATCCACTCCATGTGGTACTTTCCCTTTTAGATCTGCCTGGATTTGCACACTGAGCAATGCAAGGTAGCTTGTAGAACTGGAGCAACTTTGTGGCTGCTGTTGGGCAACTGCAAGGAGACTCAGACTGAGCACAGGGCTCCTCAAGGAGCCTTGCAGCTAGAAAAGTAGCGTAGAGACAAGAGAAAGCCATGTGTGTCTGCATACCTGGAGATGCCCTTCCACGCAGATTCCCCTAAATCGTCATTGCTTAGAGCATTTGACTAGTTCCCACTTCATGACTCCTTGAACTCCTCTCCCTGGAAGGATGAGTAGCAGGGAACTCTTCCAGCCTGCATGGAGCATTCCAGCATGTTTTTTATTCATCTGGAAAGCTATCTGCTGGATGAAAAATACTGACTTGTCTTTCAAATAGTGTAGAATGAGTCTAAAGGATATTCTTACAAGAATAAATATCTAGTTATCTCTTCATATGCCAGCTGCATTTTTCTAGTAGAGTTACTGGTGACTTCACAGTGATTGATGAAAAACTCAATTTTTGATAGTACTTTAATTTCTCCGTTAAAGATCTTTTGCCAATATCTAAAGGTGAGGTGACATTCAAACATATGTGACTTATTGCTCCAGGAGACGTATTGCAAGACATATTGCAATTTGTTGCTATTAAGCCAACTTTATGTCATTTACTAAAATGAAAACAGATGCTGTGCAAAACAAATAATAAAGGCTGAATATCTGAGAATTAACCATCCTTTCAGTCATTCATATTTAAACAATTCTTCCATATGTGATATATTTCAGCTAACTCAGCAAGAAATATATTTCAGCAAGACACAAAATAAAAACAACAACAAGAAACAACATTCTCTGTTCCAAAGATCTTACAGCCTAGAAAACTTACAGCAAGATGACTGGATACACTGGAAGACTCAGAGTAGAGTATTCATTCTTTTTGATTGTCTTGTTTTTTTCATTCATCACATTTAAGTAATTCATATATTTTGAGGCTATCAGGGAAGATTTCAATAAGGAGGTGTTATTGTTGTATTATTGTTGTAATAGCATGTTAGTGTTCATTATTTATCACTGCAAAGGTAGCAGATGCCCCCTAACACACATAAAAAAAATACTATCCTTATCCTATCAAGCGTACAAACTAACACCTGGCATTCAAAGGAATGGAACCTAAGGGATGACAGGGGAAGCTGTACAGGGGAAGACTAACACAGCAATGTCACCCTTGGTTGTTCTCAATAAATTAAAAAATAATGATTTAGCAATTATTTTTCCCATTCATTGTTTCCTAAATATCTAGATTGGAATATACGCTATAGCGATAGAAATAGAGAAGAATGCACACATATATCTTTGAAATGCTAGCTTGACAGATACAGATATTTGTTCGGGAGTAATCAGAGCATAACCCACAGCTGTGTGTACCCACAGCTGCCTGTACTGAAGTTCAAGAACTCTCAGTGCACAAAAAAGCAAACAAACCATCAACCACCACTGTTTTTTATCATTATTATCTTGCAAGCAAGTCTGCCTGTCATTTCCTCCAAGCCACCCCCATCTGCCAAAATCCACCACTGATCACCACTTTAAGTATTCTCATTTTAGGGACAAAAAATAAAATTATTTTTTGTTGCCTTCTGCCCAAGCCTCCGGCAGTCATATCAACAGTCCCATCTGTTCTTTCCCCAGCTTAATCCTACCCAGATCCCTGTTTTCAGGATTCTCAATTAAAAAAGATAAAGAAAAAGTGCAGCGTGTATAACCATTGCATTGTACTCAGTGCAATATACCTCCACAGCAGCACTTTGTCTCTCTCACACATATATGACGTCTCTTCATTTTAAGCACATTGTTTTTCTGAAATGAAAAGAATTCTAAAGCACTTATGTGTGCTCAACCAATCGTATCTCTGAACTGGCTGAACATTGCTAATGTGATGAATTTGCTTAGGAGCAGAGTTGTCAGAACTGTTAAATCACTGGGCCTGACAGCACATGCTTCAGATTTTCAGAGCTGGGCTTGAGGCAACAAAATAAAACATGTATACATACCTCTTACAGTTGTCACCTCCCATCATGTTGCACAGTTCTAACATTATGGAGCAGTGACAGTTACTCCACAGTGGAGCAGTACAACTGAGTTTCCATTATAAACCTAATTTTACCTCTCCTCCCCCTATAGAACCCAGAGGGGGAAAAATCATACTGGTCTCAAAACTGGTAGATTAATTCTGAGGCCCACAGTAGAATGTATCTAGAAAACCAGATAAGGGGCTCAGTTAGGGTGTCCTAAAGCAGAGCTGTTCAACACCGTTCTAAAGGCCTATCTTATTTATCATTTTGTCCAAAAAGAGAGAAGACAGATGAAAGCTGCTTCACTAGATTCTCCCAGTAGAAATGTGGGATGGAATCCTGACTTAGTTGACATTAATGTGAGTTTTGCCATTGATTTCAATAGTGCCAGGATTTTGCCCTTACTGCCCAGTGCACACCATTCCTGCCCCAACTCACATTTTCTCTCTTTGGTCTGTATGATCTCCCCTGGGTTCACCTACTGCAGCACTTAGCAATACAACTTAATGGGAGAGGACCCCTCTGTTCAAGGTCTGTCTGATGATGTCCACAAGAAGATGTTAAATACCAGAAACTCCTTGTCCTTCAGCACCTCTCAGTAGGGGCTGAGTGATTCTTGTCTCTGAAGTGCATGACATTGTCAATACAACAATATTCTTCTTAAAACCCAGATTTGTTTAAAATAGAGAGAAAATCATAGTAGAAGAGAAAAAAATGTTTGCATATCATTCCTCAAGCTGAGTATTTTGCAAAGCCCCATGAAGTAGGCATCTCTTAGATTAGTTATAAGCAAAACAAAATGAAGATCTTGCTGTTTGCTTTGCCCAGCTTACCATTCAACTCATTTCTATATCACTGCCTTGTCCTCTTCATTATTTATCACTCCCCCAAATTTCTGTGTCACTTGCAAAGTTTATATCAGTTGTCTCCCAGGTCACTGACAGAAATGTTAGATAGCATATGGTCAAGAACTAATTCCTGTGGGATCCCATTGGAAACACCCTCACTCAGTGATGATAACCCATGTACAATTACATTTTGAGACCTATTCATTAGCCAGTTTTTAACTCATGTAATGCGTGCCATGTTAATTTTGTATCATTCTAGTTTTTCAGTCAAAATGTGAATGTAGATGTAAATGGAAATTTCATTTTGTCGACATTTGTCAATGAAAAAAATCTGACAAAAGATCCGACCTGTAGATTCTGACCTTGTTCCTGAATCAGTCAAACATTGATTGCCCTGTTGCAAGTTACTGTTTTATTTTATTCCTCTTTTCCAAAGTCCTTTCAATCACCACTGGGACAGATCATGATATCCTTATGAGCACAGAATTGTAACTTATACCACAAGTGGCCCCACTGAGGTCAGGAAGATTAAATCCTTCTCAGTTAGTTCAATTGAAAACTATCACCCTGAACTCCATACTGTGCACTGCTGAACTGTAGCAACATCTGGGTTCACAGTTTATGCCAAATCTCTTTGGCCCAATTTCATCTTAGATCTGACGATGGTTGCCACAAAAGGATATAATCATGCATATATATATAAAGCAGTAACATGCAGTGAAGTGCTGGTTTTATACAAATAATATATAATAATTTATTATAATGTATTGTTATATGCTTCAGAGAATACTTATTTGATCCAGTTAATGACTAAAAGTGTTCACATAGGGTAAGTTGCCTCTTGAAAACATATTGAGAGGAGACTGGATGGCTGAGGAGATAGATAGGTAATTGAGGTTATAGACCCTTTATTTCTGTCACTGGTTCAAAACTACTGCAGACTGCAAGTGCCTGAACACTGCTGTTGTCTGATGTCTGCTGGGATGGGAATTGGCTGTTTAATATAACACTGACCTTCTTAAAGGTTCACAGCTCCTGAGGGAGCTGAGCTGTGATGACAAAGGGGGAAGGGCCATGGAGCAATGAATGTGGGTCTATGCCTCAGCCCTCAGCAGATACCCTCAGATTCAAGGACTGTCCCTAAATATCAGTTCCGTGGGGACGGCCTCAATGGAATGATTGAAAAGACTCTGCAAGTTGAAACTCATGCTGTTTCCTGGTCCTTACTCAGAGATTTCCTACAGAGGCTGTTGTACGGCTCTTGGAAAAGAATAACTGGAGCTTGAAAACAAAACTACAGCTAGTGTGTCTGATTAAATGCCACCCAACCTACAGCAGGGTTAGAACTTCCTATATGCTATCATAAGAACATAAGAACTGCCACACTGGGTCAGACCAAAGGTCCATCTACTCAGTGTCCTGTCTTCCGACAGTAGCCAATGCCAGGTGCCCCAGAGGGAATGAACAGAACAGGTAATCATCAAGTGATGTGATGTTGCTCATTCCCAGCTTCTGGCAATCAGAGGCTAGGAACACAATCCCTGCCCATCCTGGCTAGTAGCCATTGATGGACCTATCCTCCATGAATTTAATCTAGTTCTTTTTTGAACCATATTATAGTGGGTTCTGCTCTTTGGAATTCTTCAATTGCTTAAGTGATCCTTAGGAAATTGGAAGTTGCACATAAAGGCAATGTCTGGTTTCACAGAGATGATGGATCCCATTCTCACCTCCATTCCTTAGAATATGATTATCAGGTGTTATTTGCAAATCAAATTGATATGGTTACTTGGGAGTTCAGGATCTATTGCAGAGCTACATTTTCTAGTGAGTAGAATAAATGCAAATTGAATTAGAAAACAAATGTGATATAGCTACAGCAACAATGTCACAAGACAAACTGTAGCTCTTATGGGGCCTGATCTGAAAACTCCCATTGACTTCAGTACACTGTGGATCAGGACTCACTGTCTAAGTCATTTAAACCATTCCTTCAACTTTAGTGCAGGGCTCTCCACAGTCTTCCTTTAAAAGGTAGTGACTAATAGTCTTGTTTAGCCCAATCCCTGCACAGTCCTATAGGAAAACCTTCCTGCTCCCTGCAAGTCCTGTCTTAACCTCGACTCTGTCAGCTAACCTACAGGCTTCTTTTCATATAGTCCTGGAAGTCACATCACCCCTCACTGGCCACATGATGCCTCTGGGACTATATTTCCCAGCATTTAGGGCCAGGATCCAAACAAGATGCTCTAGGGTGTACACATGTGCTCTGTTATTGTTGACCTGGTTCTCATTTAAGCTAAGATAATTTTATACCATTCTGGAAGCCAAAAGTGAATGTAAATTATATATAATTTACCCTCACTTTTTAAGGCCCATTTGCACATTAACACATGAGAATAATATGCTATATCTAAAAATGCTTTGCAGTATTAAATATAGGGAATGGTATATAGAATAAACTACAGAAAATTGCAGTGCAAAGAAACATTTACAGGTAAAAAAATAAAGCATGCAGTCCTAAAACTAAAGGGACAAAGCCTTCACTGGTGTATATCGGTGTAGCTCAATTGAAACCAAAGTAACTATGCTCATTTACACCAGCTGACGATCTAGCCCTGGGAGATGGAGAGAAAAATGTAGAAGCGTAAGAGAGAAGGACTTGTTTTAAGATGGATGAGGTGGGTGAGGTAATATATCTTTTATTGGACCAACTTCTGTTGGTGAGAGAGATAAGCTTGGAGTTTACACAGAGTTCTTCTTCAGGTCTGGAAAACATGCTCAGAGTGTCACAGCTACACACAAGGCAGAGCAGATTGTTTAGCAGAAGTAGTTAACACATTTCAAGGGACCATTCCAGGTGAAGTGGCATGTTAACATCCCTCCCGTCATGACTGGAAGAAAAGGGGGAAGGCGTAGATGACTGGTGCCTTCCCATACTGCTGGGGGTGGCACAGTCTAAAGGGAAGGACATGTGCCCAAGTGGGGGGCAGCCTGCTGCCACCCCAGCTGCTGGGGACAGACGATGAGCGAGCCGGAGCCCCTCCCCCCGCAGCTGAGTCCAGGCAGGAGAGGGCAGCCGCTGCCTCCCCAGCCGGGCTCTCCCTTGCAGAGCCAGCTCCATCCCGCTCTCCACCTGGCTGCCAGGGAGAGCAGCCAAACATGCTGGGGGGGGAAGGAAGGGATGGACAGAGCCCTTGTCTCTCCCCACCCCCCGCAGGCCAATCTGGGAAGGCATTTTGACACACACACCGCATGCCCACCCCCCACGTGTTACCTCTGGGGGAAGGGAAGGGAAAGGAAAAGAAACATGGTTGGATATGATTGTTAGTTGTTTACAGGTTGTTGTAATAAGCAATAAACCCAGTTTATCTACTCAGTCCATGATTTTTAGTGTCTAGCAAAGTTATGAATTTAAGCTCCCATACTCATCTTTTGAAAGTGTTCAGATTTCCTTGGAGAATGAGGACAGAGAGGTCATATAGAGAGTGCTTGTTCTGTGAAAAGTGTTTACCCTCAAGTGATATGGTGTTTTTGTCTTTTAACATTTTTCTGTGTGAATTCATCTGTGAGCATGGTGATTTTCTGGTTTCACTCACATCGTTGTTATTCGGGCATTTAGTGCACTGGACGAGGTACTCCACATGTTGTGATAGGTGTGGGTAAGACCCCGGAATCTTGAAAGGTGTGTTGTGGGGGGTATTGTCAGTGGAGAGATGTCTGCAGGTTTTAAGATGACGTGATAAAATATGGAGTATTGGTGTTAATAAAGCTACATGATTCACATTCGTAGGGCTAAAGACAAAACACCCTTCAAAGGAGGGGCACAGGTGTACCTTGGAATATGGCTTTGTAAACAGTGCTGGTGTACGCAGACCAGGCACTCACCTAATCTTCATCCTCCTCCCTATTCTCTTTGATTCCATCTGCAGGCAAAATGCATTGCACAGTAGGACAAAATATTTCAGAAATCCTAGAAAGGGAGGAGAAAAGTGGCAGTGTTAATGGAAGCACTGGTCACAGCACTATTTATTGACCCTAACAGCAGTACACATATGGGGGCAGTTGGAACATACGGACGCTATGGAGATCCTGTCAGCATGCCGTCGTCAGGCAGCTCTCTCAAGTGAGGGCCAATCTTGCATCTATCAGAGTCAAAGAACAATGCGTGATTACATGTTTGTAGGTGCCAGCGAGGACACTTCCATTTACCAGGAAATGAGACTGTAGCTGTGTCTTGTCTTTTACAAGAAATTGCCATCTCAGTGCAGGAGCTGGTCCCTTTCCAATGTTTATTCCGAGTGCGTCTTTCCTTAGGGCTATGGGACAAATTGTCATTGCTCCAAAACAGCATACTCAAAGCATAATATGCCAAGTGCCTAGGATGGCTCACTATGCCAAACATGAATTTTGAGGGCTTGCTGTTCACACAAGCAATTTTTTTATTTAGCTAATCAGGCAGCTCACTAAGGGTCTAGGTCATTCAAATAATGCCTGTGTCTGTACTTTCATCTTCCAAAATTAATGTATTTTTATTCCAGACATAGCCTAAACATCTTTCTTTTAGTTTGGTTGGTTGCAGGGTTTTTTCCTTTCTATCTTTATAAACATCTCTGTGAGCCACTCAGCTAGCATTTAGATAAGCTAAAGGTTAAAGCAAGCAGGCAGGCAAATATTGAAATCCTATCTGGATTGCAGAAGGCAGTTGTCTGGCTCATCACAGAACTCATTACGAGCTCATGGCTGGAATGGGCATGAACTTTGTTTCAAGTCAAGGCCAAAACCTGATGATGCTAGGCAGAACAAGTAACCTAGAATAATTAAAAATGGCACTGTTGGTATATACTCAATTTTAGAGCCTCTCATTGGAGAGTAAATGAATGGATGACATGTATATTACTTTATTTAAAGTGCTGAAGGAGAACTCCTCCTGTCAGGGGGAATCCTCCTCTGCCTGCCTGGCTAGATGTCAAAACATAGTCAGCATCCCAGAGTAAGAGAGGTTTTTGAATGATTTCTATGGTGGCAATGGATTTCAGCATTGCCTGTGAAATGGTTGTAACCAGGAAAGTGGGAATCTGCAGAAATATTCAATGCCCATAGTCTTTATTATGAACTCCTGGGAGTACGCTTGATGGTTTGGAAGTAGAGCTGGGTGAAATTTACAGAACATGTGCTGAAAAATGCAGTTTCACCCAAAATTATGAAGGTGAAATAACAAAATAGTCAAAATGTTTTATTTTGACATTTTCCATGTGAAACATTTTGACTTTTCATTACAAAAATAAAACCAAAAAAATTGGTTTTAGGCCAAGTGAAATAATTATTTTCATTTTACTGAGAAAAAAACAAAAAATCCATTTTGTGTTGACTCTAAAGATTTTGTTTTGTGATTTTTTGAGTCAGCCCCAAACCAAATAACCAATTATTCATTCAGCTCTATTTGAAAACACTCTAGGACAATTGGTGATGCTGATAAACACTCTCATAGGAACAGAAGGGGAGAAACATGAAACTTAATGGGGATAGGTGATGCCATCTCACGACCACCACACTTGTCCAAAACATTGGATGATCATATGAATTTGCATATTAAAATTGGTGAACTATTTTTAAATGATTGGTTCCCCCTTTGGCATCTGACACACTGATGTGTATGCCTGGCAGCTCTTCTTCCCGAAAGCAAACCTTAATATCTTGCAATACCTTAACTTGGAGTTTTCAGCTTGCTAATACTTTGAGACAACTAGAGATTTCTCAAGGTTTTTTCCTCCATCAGAAACTGATACTTACATCCTTAGGTGCAAGTCAATGAAGTTTTTTTGCTTCGGAACTGTAAGTTCAGCAAAAGGACAGCTCAGAAGGACCCTTTTCTTTCATAGTGCTCTTTCTTGTCATGTTTAATATTGTAGCTGTGCTATCAATAGTTTCTAGGGGCTGGAACTCATCCAACTTGAGGCTAGATTGTTTTACATCAGTACGAGCACTTACATCACATTCCATTGTTACGTTACGGCACACAAATATTGAGGTAGCTTGTATTTCATAAAATCTGTGATTCCAAAAAATAAAAATATTTTGCAAGTTTAAGTCCGTTGAGGTTCTTTAAATTAACTGTATCTAAAATAAAAAGTGGGGAAGAAGACAGAGGGTTTGCGCCTAAGATCATACCAGCAGGGGTGTAAAATCTAATGTATGCCAGTGTGCTGGGGACTAACTGGCCTGTATGGACCCTGCAGGTCATCAACATATCACCCTGATTGGAAAATGGTATTTTTGCCTACTGTTGCTTTGTAACGTATAACTAATTCTTTAATACACCTTACAACTTGCCACACAGGTTAAATCTCCTTTAGAACTCATGCTTTGGCTACATCTGAAGAAAAATACATAAAATAAAAACTCCCTTGTTATGGGCCAAGGGGAGAGGGTGTCTAGGAGGGATTTGAAAAAGGACAATGTGGAAGCTCCTTCTGAGAATTATCCATGGTATCTCTCCATCTTATACTGAGACCATAACTATGAAATCGGATCAGCTCTGCCACTCAGCAACATAGATGTATTTCAAAAGATGCAGTGTCTGCCAGAAGCCTTAAAAATACACTTTCTGGATCAGCATGCTGCAGTTTTTCAAATACAACTCTTTTTCAGTTTTTGCAACAAGGCAAAGGATTTTCTCATGATCAAAAATGCATTGAGTTAGCCACCCGCTTGGTGCTGGGTTGTCCTCTTCCTCATTATTTACCCTTCCTCACAATTAGATATCGGCCAACTGAAAGTCTTGCTTCCAGTCAGCATTGTCACCCATGTTGCTCAGACAGATGTAAAAAGACTGAGAATCCAAATGTATTCCTTTGATATTTCTAGTCATTCCTCCCCCCCCACACACACACCCCAGCCCCACAGCTTAAAAAATGGTGATAGCTGGGTTTTGTTTGTTTGTTTGTTTCTTCCCTTTTAATCAATTTCACAATCCAATGAGCTAGTGTCACACTTATCTCAGCACCTTAGACATAAACACCTAATGTGGGACTCTGTCAGAGGTTTACATGTAACATCCTCTGTCAGAGCATTATATGTAATATCCTCTGGCCTGCTCTGGCTGTAATATCAACAAAGAATTACAAGACAGAGAAACGTGGCATTCCTTTTGGAATACCATATTTGGTTGTCTTTGGTCAAGCTTTGCTTTTCCAAATCCTCTCTATTAGATCCCTTCAAATAGTTCCTAAAACTTCTTTTTCCCTGTTACTAGACTCATTCCTAACCCCTGACTTGCTCATGTGCACCTCCTTCCTTAATACATTTGTGTCCTTCTACCATGTTCTCTTCTGTGCCTCCCCTTTTATGTTGGCTTCTATGCAACAGGTTCTCACTCCTCGTGGGCCAAGCTACTTGTTCTCTCATTCTATTCTGCTCAGATTCTTATACAACACCTATCACTGTTACAACTGACAGCCAAATCTTTCTATGACACACACTTCTTTCATAAAGACTTTTCATACTGATGTTCTGACATGCCATGGAAGGATGTGTCTTATTGTCATTCTTGATTTTGCAATGCATAATTAACCTGTAGGAACTACCACAGGGGATAACTGTGGCAAATACTATATCTTCACAAGATCCAAAAATGATGACATGAATAAGAAAAAATAATATGTGCATTTACACTGACTAAAGTAAACTTACGACTATCATCATGCTTCATGGCACAATGTTTCCAGAAAGAATTTTTCCACCTGTGGGGGGCCAAATAAAGTCAAAAACCCAGGTCCATGGAATGTTTACAGAACAAAATCCTTTTACTGCCAGGGGCTTTATTTCATAGTTTAAAATCAATTCAGCCCTTTCCCAGGAGCATCTGCCCCAAGCTCTACCAAAATGAACCCAGCTGAATAAAAAACTATATCTTACACTTAATGTTTATAACCCTCTTGTGGGGCAAGCTCCCCCTGCACCACCAAGTCCTTTCAGGTCTCATACTGGTCTGATGGACAGGTATGGTCCCCTTAACTCCCATTATGTTTTGTCCTCTCTAGGACTATTGTCATGGCTTCTCGAGGGACAACATTTGCAGGAATCCTTGCTCTCCTGGATCTTAAAGAGAGACCAGCCCTGAAATTACCTTTTTCCCTTACAGGGTATGTCTGCACTGCAATTAGACATGCGTAGCTGGCCTGTGCCAGCTGGTTTGAACTAAAGGCCTCAGGCTAAGGGGCTGTTTAATTGCGGGGTAGAATTTTGGGCTTGGGCTGCAGCCCAAGCTCTGAGAGCCTTCCACCTTGCAGGGTCCTAGAGCCTGGGTTCCAGCCCAAGCATCTACACAGCAATTAAGCAGCCCCTGAGCCCTGCAAGCCAAGTCATCTGGCATGGGCCAACTGTGGGTTTTTATTTGCAGTGTAGACATACCCAAGGTCACGACTGAGTGTTGCAGCACACTCTGCCATTGGAATGCAGATCTCTGGCACTCAAAACAGAGCCAGCACTATCAATTTTACCTACACTCCGAACGGCCCTCACTCAGACCTTTTTTTCCCCTTAAGGGACCATATGCCCTGTCTTACAGGTATTCTTCCTGGAAGGAAGTAGCACTGGGCCAAGAGGGTTCTCCTCCTAAACCTTAAAGTGACAGTATACCCGTTATGCTGCCCATTTTATAATATTCTGTAATTTCCCAGAGATGTCACCTAGGTGCTGGACATATTGGTCTATTGGGAGCGATTGCTGGAGGAAGAAGCTGGACTAGACAGACCACTGATCTGTTCCAGGATGGGATTTTTTTTCTATAGCTGGCATGTGCCAACTTAATAGTTACAGAAGCACTATAATGTTAAATATCTTGACTAGAGAGTTTTATATGTGTCTTAGATGACTGAGGCACTGTGGAGATATTTATAAACCTAACTGACAAGTGAATGCTATTCAAAAAACAACAACTACTACTCTTGTAGCTTAGAAAGAATGTAATTAAGGAGTCTCAGGGGTCCAGGAAGTTTCTCATTGACAAGAGAAACCACAACGTCTCATGAAACCATTTTGCCTAGAGTGTAACCTGATAAGTCATGCTATTTTTCTGTGAATTATATGCCTTCATTTAAACATAAGAATATAAACCTATTTACAGCAAAGATTTCAAAATGTTAATACACATGAAAAACCTCTCTCTTGCTTGAAAATTGGTCCCAAATTAATGTAAAATAAATCTTTGCATAAAAGAAGGAGAGGAAAAGAAAGTAATTAACAGGCTCCCTTCTCTTCTTTGCAGACCCCAAAGTCTTTCATGCCTCTTAATGGTATCAGACAGAATAAAACAAGAATATTCTCCAAGAAAATATAGAAATACAGCACTGAGTGTGATATTTAAAATTTGCTAAGAGACGAACAGTAAGATGAAATAACTGGGGTTTCCATCACATTTTGTAGTTTGAATAGTCATAAAAGAATGATGATGGTCCAAGTTATGTATCTTCATTAATCTCAATAAGAATTTGCACAATAGATACAGTAATAGCTGTGGTCAATCAAGAATTACTTAGTTAACTGATAATCATAGATAAGTGGCCTTCGCACTCCTTATACCCATCAAGAATTCTAGAACAGTGATAATCACTCAGAGTTAATGGCACATCTAACCATTTTATTCAGTAAGTACCCTTGAAGTAACAATATAAAATATTGAATTTTCATTATATTTCCCAGTTTATTACTATTAATGGAGTCAATATCACACTAATGTAAGATCCCTATTTTTCACAATCAAATTAAAAGAAAGACTAGGATGTTTGGAATATAAAACACATTTAATATACATGAATGGTAACATTGACAAGATATTAATATAAGTTGGGTTTATCCAAAGCACTTCAGTGGATTTGGGCACCTACTTAATCAAAATTTTCCAAAATTAAAATTTTTAATGAAGATTGTCATCAAAGAAGTCAGTGTTAAGCAACAAAGTCCTGAAACATTTTAACAACATGTTCACTGGTATTTTTCAGGGTTTTCAACAAGCTGTAGAACTGGCTGAAATTTTTAGATGATCGTAAATGTAGAAATTTCAACTTTTTGACATTTACTGATTTTTTTTTCAAAACCAGTAATTATATATATATATATATATATATATATAAACCAGTTCTAATGTCACCCTAAAGCTCTAAATATATAGAGAGTGCTTTGAGAAATAAACATACTGTATAAACCTACGAGAACAAACTGTGGGTCTATACCTGTAAGTAACAAGACCCTGTGTAAATTTGCTCATATGAGTTAACCCACTGAAGTTTACTACTCAGGTGAGTAAATGTACGCACCTTGTATGTATGTATGTAAATGTATGTAAGTTTTTCCAGGATCGGTTACTTCATCATATACATAAACAAGAAAATACTTTTATACTTTCTGAAATTTGGTACTAATAGAATCATAGAATATCAGGGTTGGAAGGGACCTCAGGAGGTCATCTAGTCCAACCCCCTGCTCAAAGCAGGACCAATACCCAATTAAATCATCCCAGCCAGGGCTTTGTCAAGCCTGACCTTAAAAACTTCTAAGGAAGGAGATTCTACCACCTCCCTAGGTAACGCATTCCAGTGTTTCACCACCCTCCTAGTGAAAAAGTGTTGCCTAATATCCAACCTAAACCTCCCCCACTGCAACTTGAGACCATTACTCCTTGTCCTGTCCTCTTCTACCACTGAGAATAGTCTAGAACCATCCTCTCTGGAACCACCTCTCAGGTAATTGAAAGCAGCTATCAAATCCTCCCTCATTCTTCTCTTCTGCAGACTAAACAATCCCAGTTCCCTCAGCCTCTCCTCATAAGTCATGTGCCCCAGCCCCCTGATAATTTTCGTTGCCCTCCACTGGACTCTCTTCAATTTGTCCACATCCTTTCTGTAGTGGGGGGCCCAAAACTGGACGCAATACTCCAGATGTGGCCTCAACAGTGCCGAATAGAGGAGAATGATCACTTCCCTTGATCTGCTGGCAATGTTCCTACTAATGCAGCCCAATATGCCGTTAGCCTTCTTGGCAACAAGGGCACCCTGCTGACTCATATCCAGCTTCTCGTCCACTGTCACCCCTAGGTCCTTTTCCGCAGAACTGCTGCCTAGCCATTCGGTCCCTAGTCTGTAGTTGTGCATTGGGTTCTTCCATCCTAAGTGCAGGACCCTATAGCTAGACAATTATAATTGCCATGAACAAGGGAGCCTGGAGTAAAAGAGGCATTGTCCTGCAGATGCTGCATCTGCAAAATGATTCTGAATGTGGAATAAGCTGTGAATTTAAAATTCCCGGAACTTGGAAAGTGGGAGGAGCAACAAAATTCCACAGTTAGAACTATGTGTTGGAGATGGATGCACTTTATGGATGCAAAGCCCTCGCAAGAGATGTATGGGGAGCTACAGCAATCAAAGTAAAATCAATGATTCTCATGCTTTAGTTCAGTTACTGTGGTAATGGAGACATATAACTATTGAAAATTATTAGATAAGTATCTTGATTCAGTGGAGTCTTAACACATGCTTGACTTCAAGCACATGAGTTGTTGCATGGACGTCAATACAACAACTGTTGTGCTTTAGCTTGGGTGTATGCTTAAGTAACTTCCTGCCAGAGAGAGAACATAGGATGAAGGTTGTGGTTATCTAAAACAGCTAGAATAGTGGGTGTTTCTCTCTGAAGTAATTTTCACTCCATGCATTTGAAGAAGTGGGTTTTTTACCCATGAAAGCTAATGCCCAAATAAATCTCTTAGCCTCTAAGGTGTCACCGGACTCCTTGTTGTTTTTGTGGATACAGACTAACATGGCTACCCCCTGACACTTGACAATATTAAATATGTGTATTTAAGTGTAGGAGGGAAAAAAACCCATGTGCATACATACCTATATTTAAGTGTATGAGCATTAAAATCTTTATAGAAAATAATGTGTCTGTTTTTCTCAAACAACAGAATTACCTGTCCTTAAATTTAAAAAATAATTCTTTTTGTCAATTGGGAGATAAAGGCACAAAACTCAGATGATATCAAAGCTTATCACAACCACCTTTAGTCTATTAAAAATGAATTGGGAATCTGAGGACCACTGGCTTTGTCATGAGATTTCTAATCACTTCTGCCTCCATTCTGGCTAGAAATACCAAAATGTTAATCAAAATGTTATTGATATGCTGATACTATCTTACAGTAAATGTTATAGCACCTGCATGAGAATGTTATGTTGTGAAATCTTTTTGATAGGATCAGGGTGTATTCACTTATTCCATATCATCAGGGTGCAGGGTACCATTTCTCAATATGTGTTATATATAGGCC
Organism: Eretmochelys imbricata; assembly: GCF_965152235.1. Classification (NCBI taxonomy): domain Eukaryota; kingdom Metazoa; phylum Chordata; order Testudines; family Cheloniidae; genus Eretmochelys; species Eretmochelys imbricata. Next base: position 20,111,950 of record NC_135574.1, on the reverse strand, counting down.
TAATTTTCTTTACATTTATATTGGTATGACTCCATTAATTTTAGTGGAGGTACCTCTGATTTCTGGAATTAACCCCCTCATTATCTCTCTCTCCCCACACACGTATACACACTTCTCTTTATCCAACAACTGAATAATCAATCATCATTTCGCATTAATCTTTCCTACCCTGGGAACATTCTTTTTTTTTCCCTGCAGGTATTAACATTTCTCTTTCAGCTTATCTATATCGAAGTATTTTGGGGGAAAAATGCAAAACTCACAGGGTCAAATAATTCTAAGTGTTTTGTTTACCAGTCTTACATAAGTTCAGCAAATGCTTGATGCTATCCAGTTTCTAGCAATATTCAGAAAGAGATGCAGAGGAAGCCTGGGAGTTCTTATCTGTGTGGTACTTGAAAACTGTCAGAGGAAACTAAGAAATAGGCTTATAGAATTTTAATGTTGGATTAATGTTGCATTTGCAGCAAAATACATTAGAAGGGTGACTGAAAGTTGAGTGAAGAAAGTGAAAAATGGCTTTTTTTTTTTTTTAGCAGTGAGTTCAAATGTTCACCCTGTCCTTTCTGTGAACCCACTATTTATGGCAAACTCTTTTAACCTATATATAATGCATGAAGAAATCTGTACAGAATAACATTACATGTAGATGATTGTGTGACAGACTTTGAGAACCATGAAAGCCTTGAATTCCCAAGTTCACATTACTGTGAGTTAGAAAGGGTATGCCATAATCAACCTAGAGTGAACATCACCACACTACACCTCACAGAATTAAATAAATGTGGAGCCTCTTCAAATGTTGCTCAATCTGTTCAGTCCTAAATTACTTCTATATTTTACAGCCTTGCATTTTATCCCTAAACACACATATAATACTTTTTATAGGTTACCATTTAACGATTACTGCAATATATCTAAAATTTACAGTGGTTACTTAGAACAATATTGTCCTGTAGCAACTTTAGAGTTGTGACAGACTGTATCACTATGTTCACCACTTTTATAAAACTATGATACATTTTGTACAAAGTATGCCTTCTAAGGTATCATTTGAAAACTAATAATTCATTGATCATTATTGTCCTGGTAAAATATCTGTATGTAAAGTTATAAAACTCTACTGTATGAGGTTACTAAGGCATATTCCAATTCTGGGGAAGCAGCCCAAAACAGTTCCTCAAAGAAAAAGTCAAACTGATGCCTCAGCCAGGGGTCAACATAATCAAGTGAACTATTACCGGGTTGAGTGGCCATTCTTCAGCCGGAAGAAGGGTGTGACTGAGAAATTTACATTTTGGCAATGGAACAGCTGGGGGCTCTGTGGAAGCATTCTGGGTGTTGCCTAAACCCCAGTTGGGGAGGATTCTTAAAGAAGTGGAAAAGACATAAAAATGAGGAACCGAGGACACAAATCACCTCCCTCCCCCATCTCTACTCATGGCATCAACAACATTTAAAAGACAAAAGGAGTATCACTGAACTGGGGTGGTGGGCCTGGCTGTAAGACTTTCAGACAGTAAGACTTCTGTAAGCATATGGTGACAGAAATCTTTGCTTTGAATTCACTTAGCTTGTTAAGTTAAATATTATTTAAATTTTACCTTTTATTTCTTTGTAACCAATTCTGACTTTCTGGCCAAAAGAAATCTGATGAGGTTCAATAAGGATAAGTGCAGGGTTCTGCACTTAGGATGGAAGAATCCAATGCACCGCTACAGACTAGGGGCCGAATGGCTAGGCAGCAGTTCTGCGGAAAAGGACCTAGGGGTGACAGTGGATGAGAAGCTGGATATGAGTCAGCAGTGTGCCCTTTTTGCCAAGAAGGCCAATGGCATTTTGGGATGTATAAGTAGGGGCATAGCGAGCAGATCGAGGGACGTGATCGTTCCCCTCTATTCGACATTGGTGAGGCCTCATCTGGAGTACTGTGTCCAGTTTTGGGCCCCACACTACAAGAAGGATGCGGATAAATTGGAGAGAGTCCAGCGAAGGGCAACAAAAATGATTAGGGGTCTAGAACACATGACTTATGAGGAGAGGCTGAGGGAGCTGGGATTGTTTAGCCTGCAGAAGAGAAGAATGAGGGGGGATTTGATAGCTGCTTTCAACTACCTGAAAGGGGGTTCCAAAGAGGATGGCTCTAGACTGTTCTCAATGGTAGCAGATGACAGAACGAGGAGTAATGGTCTCAAGTTGCAGTGGGGGAGGTTTAGATTGGATATTAGGAAAAACTTTTTCACTAAGCGGGTGGTGAAACACTGGAATGCATTACCTAGGGAGGTGGTAGAATCTCCTTCCTTAGAGGTTTTTAAGTTCAGGCTTGACAAAGCCCTGGCTGGGATGATTTAACTGGGAATTGGTCCTGCTTCAAGCAGGGGGTTGGACTAGATGACCTTCTGGGGTCCCTTCCAACCCTGATATTCTATGATTCTATGATTTTGCATGTTAGAGGCTGTATGTGAACAGGCGAGAAGTGGTTGTTCTTACAGCAAAGCAGTGTAAAAGGCACCCTATGCTGGAGGGTGGAGAGGACACAGCTGTTCAACTGTCCAGATTGTACCCTGGGGAATGTCATAAGAGTACAGCAATTATTTTCAGTATTCCTATTTTAATATATCCGTTCTTTGAAGGTAGCAAGTAGGTCAACTTGCATTGCATAAGTCAATGTTTAATATTAGGATTTACTGAATTTGACAATCACTAAAGATTCATAGACAATAGAATTTGAGAGATGGAAAAAAACTATTTTCTTTCTGATTATCTAATTAATATCCCTGCCAGGGCCAATAAAGAAGATCTTTTCTAGAAAGAGTCATTTAAATGTTGCTTCTATTTAGAATAAGTTCATTTTATTACAGGTGCCATCCACTATGACAGGACGCTTGATCCATTCACCTGGGTCAAAGTATTTGTTTTACAGTGATTTTATATTTTGGGATCTCTAAATACCATGCTTGGCAACTGAAACAAAATGGTGTCACAATACAAGCCTTTCCTGTTTCCCATACCGCCAGTGTAGGGTAACTATTATGTCATCAGAATGCCTTCCAGGGATCGCAGTACAGAAGGGGAGCATTCTTGATACTACACCACTTATGGGCTACTATGATGGTCTGGAGACAAGAGGAAAGCAATTATAGTTCTGCAATGTTCATACACAGGCAGTGCAAGGTATGTGTGCACGAGAAGCTTTTTGCCCCTTTTTCCCCTCCATTACACACCCCATACAAAGGCCAAGCAGAATCTAGCCCTTGATGAATCTCATTCAAACATCTCTAACGCTGCCATAATAAAATAATAATAATAATAATAATAAGGTTATTCATCAGTTGACTGGGAAAATTAGAAAAGTCCATTATCCACAATCTTTATTCAACCAATTCTGCTCATTTTGTGAATTTAGAGTCACATCTACTTCCTTTAGTAGTGAAAATGAGTTTTTATTGCTTTTCACTCTTGCTAGCACTAAGAGACAAAACAGATGAGAGAGAGAGAGAGAGAGAGAGAGAGAGAGAGTGGGAGTCCATTCTTTCCTTTACATCATAGACAAAATTGTCTGCTAATCTCCAGTCACTTATAGTGGGAAATCTATTTAAAGCAATGGGGGTGCTAGGGTTGTCATTGAAGAGACAATTTAGCCTGCAGAACATATATTAATAGAGAAAATGGATGAGTAGGAAAGAACCCAGCTTGACTCTTTGCACCTAGGTTGAATTTACAAAGTCAGCAGTTTGGAAAAAATAATCATCTTTACTGGTTACCTGAGAAAATTTGAAATAGCAGCTAAGAGATTGTGAATATAGAACCCCACAATGCTATTTTAACAGATTTACTTTTCAGATTAAAGTAATATTTTAATATCTGTGATGTAGCTTTATTTCTTTCCCCATACTTGCATTTTTCTAAGCTGAATTTAATTATTTTCTGCCCATTTTTCTTTGTACTATTTCCATGTCTTCACTAGTACCTACAATACCTCCCCTCATTTTGTATAATATATTCATAAAAAATATGCTGTTTACCCAACATCATTAAAAAGATATTAAATCAAACAGGACTTAAAACTGATCCTTGCAATACCCCATTAGACATTGCCCCAATACTGAAACGTTACTGTTTATCATTATGATTTGTTTATCATCCCTCATCCATTTTTCAGTCCATGTAATAGTGCTCATGCCCTTACACAACTAAATTAACTAAATTAAAGAGAAAGCAAAGAAAAATGATCATTATTAGTACTAAAGCTAATCATCTGAGAAACAGGTATATACATTGCAAATAAGTTAAAATTGAGAAAATAATGAGTTCTATCAGATTTTATCTTTATCTTTATCTTTTATCTTTATCTTTACCAAGTCAGTAAATCTATGATAACAAGAAAATGTCTGCCTATATATTATATAAATATCTGTAAGTACAGTAATAAAACCTAATGACAGCAGGATCCCAGAACAAATATAAAACTTTACAGCTAATACAGGATAAATTACCTTTTCAATGACATACGATAAGATTTTAAGCTCTACATTGTTAGAGAGCTTATTCCTTCACTCTCCCACTTCCCTGGTCCTTCTAGCATGAACAGAGGGCAACAATACCCGAAGCCTGAAGGTGCAAACAATTCAATGTTTATTGGGGTGAACTTCCAGCAAGCTTAAATCCAAGTTCCTTTTTCCTTATTTTCGAATCCCAATTTACTTCCTGTTTGCCCCTAATTTATATAGTAATATTCTTAGCTATACCTTAACCAATCATTTTACTGAAATTTAACTAACCAATCCTAACATATTGTAACATGATTAGCTAACCAATTATATCCCAACACCTTAATTAGTTTACACCCAGCAAAATTAATTATACAGCAGACAGAAACAATCACAGAACCAGACAGAGACCATGCCAATAAACAATAGCAAAGTGGGAACTATAATGACAAAACAATACAGAAGTGAGGATTTCACAACTACATCTATAAAGACGTAAGAGTTTCCCAGCTGTGTCTATTGATAAGTGAGTTCTTACCAGACAGAAAACTATCAACCTCAATTTCCTTTTACATCTTCTAGGCACCTCCCTTTCTCTGGAAGTGATAGGCACTATCAGGACAGGATTGTATTCCTAACAGCCCAGTAGCACCTTCTTTCAATGTGACTACTTTGGAATGTGAGGATGTGACCCGTCGCTTCCCAGCTTATGGCTGCCTCTGTCGCTTAGCCAAAGGCCTTAGCCTAAGAACAGGGCCTCAGACTGTCACAGTAAGAGAAGGACCTTACACTGGCAGACAGTGATTTTGATTCTTTCTTTTATACCTCTAACTAGCCAAGTGATAAGAATACACCTAAATTCTTAAAGTACAGGCCTTTACAGACAGGCCTGAATATCTATATCCTAACATACATACTCCAAGAAGAGCTCAAGACGTGACCATTCATATAATCAGAATGCCATGATTTTTAAATGATGCAAATTTGGGGTCCAATCTTGCAAAGACAAACTTAGGATGAGGTGAAATTTTTCAGCCAAAACTTTTTTCTGTAAAAAAAAGCAGATTTCACAATACCAAAACATTTTGTAATTTTTTTTTTTTTTTTTTTTGGTTCTGCTCAATTGTTTCTTTTGAAAAAAAAAACGAAAAAAAAAATCTCTTTTCTGACATTTTCAAAACAAAATGTTTGGAGTTTTTGTTTTGAAAAGACTTTTTCAAATTTACTTTAGTTTTATTTTTTAAAAATGCAAAAATATTTGAAAATGGTCAAAATTGAAACAAGATGTTTGGATTTTGCTGAAATTAAGCATTACATTTTACTGCAAATAAAAGGTTCTTAGACTTTTCAATTTTCCAACAATTTTGAAATTTTTTAAAACTTTTTGAATTTGCCAGTGAACCTGAAAAATCCCTTATTCTCCCATCTTTACTTACACAAGTGCTTATCTTTACTACAGTGAATAGTCCCACTAAAATCATATGTAGAACATCTCTCCCTTTTTTCTTATTAGATATTTCTATGGATGTAATTAAAAGAGAACACCGAGTATGTTACCCAGTGTCTTTGGCTTTATTTACTGCAATAAGTATAATTTATTCATTATATTATCATTATTATTTTAGGGTGCAATTTCATAGACAAATTAAATAGACAAAGTACATAAAAAAAAAGTGATGCTTCTCTCTCAGAGGATGCTTTTTCATGCTTTGCTTACAATATCCACTTCAAAGCTAGTAATGGCATCAAATGTAATAGTTTATAGTCCATTTTATAGGTTCTTTTTTCATTAATGAGTATATAACTTCAAGTGCCCACAGCAATTTCTAAATGTATTGCTCATATTACTGAATATCACTTGATAACCATTCAGGAGAAAACTCATTTTATCTGTGATATGATTTACAGTTAAATAAATAAGGACCCAAATTTGCAGCCCGATTTACATATGGTTAAGAACTATAAAATAAGTTCACAAATTGAACCCTGCAGATAACTTTGCAGGGGCTAGAAGTGAACCATCCCAAGAAGCTTCATTTGGAAGCTGAGTTTGGCAAATTCAGGCCTTAAAGGAGAACATCCTACAGAATGGGGCTGAGAGCATCAAGGGTAGACAATTGTTGATAGCAGGATGCCAAAAAGAAGTTATGAGATGTAAATAATTTCAGAACAGGTTCTCAGATTTTTTGAGATCATGGACTGAAGTTTATGAAGATCATGAAACATTAGGGATGGATGGGTTTGAGATTCTTAAACCTAAATTCCACTCAAAATGCGAAGTGGTTTAAGAAATGCATAAACACATTGGCACAGGGGTGAGTTCACCCTCTGCTACTGCAGAGTAGATGGAAAACTGGATCCAAAAGCATTAAAATAGAAATATGCAGAGATAGACATTTGCTCAAGGTCACATATCAAATCAATGGAAGAGTTCAGAATAGAACCTGGGTCTGCTGAAGCCCTCTCCCTTGCCATATTTCCTGGACCACATTGCTTTCTAAAGAGGCCTATTTTTAATATAAACCTCTTATCTAAGCATGCATATCTTTAAATATAATCATAAAAATTGATAAACGGAGAAAAGGACATGTTCAGTGCATACATTTAACTAACAGAAGGTGATGGAACTGTGTCCTCCTTCTTCAGTCAGGTTTCAGAGTAGAAGTCTTGTTAGTCTATATCTGCAAAAAGAAAAGGAGTACTTGTGGTACCTTAGAGACTAACAAATTTATTTGAGTATAAGCTTTCATGAGCTACAGCTCACTTCATCAGATGCATGCCATGGAAAAATACAGTGGGGAGATTTTATATACACAGAGAACATGAAACAATGGGTGTTACCATACACACTATAACGAGAGTGATTAGGTAAGGTAAGCTATTACCAGCAGGAGAGAAAAAAAACCTTTTGTAGTGATAATTAAGGTGGGCCATTTCCAGCAGTTGACAAGAACATGTGAGGAACGGGGGGGGGGGGGATAAACATGGGGAAATAGTTTTACTTTGTGTAATGACACATCCACTCCCAGTCTTTATTCAAGCCTAAGTTAATGGTGTCCAGTTTGCAAATTAATTCCTATTCAGCAGTGTCTCATTGGAGTCTGTTTTTGAAATTTTTTTGTCGAAGTATTGCGACTTTTAGGTCTGTAATTGAGTGAACAGAGAGATTGAAGGTTGTTTCTGTTACAAGGAGTAATTGATGACACAAGTAGGTCTATTCCTTGGTGACACTGTGCTCATTTACAAAATAAGGACACAAAGTCCTGTTTCCCTGAACACTGTTGAAACAGATAACAGCAGGCAGGTTCTTTGCTTAGAAATCCCCAAGCCTGCCTCTCTTGCTGTCTAGTGGTTTTTCTCCTCTTCCCTAACACATACAAAGTTTCTCAAACAATCCCCTACCCCCTACATTTTCACCCACTCCCAGAGAAACCCCTCAGACTATGCAGTTTGAGCCTGCTCAATCTTCAGCATGCACCCCAGTGCCCTGGGCAGTAGCCTCATATTTTTTCCATCTATCACCACATAAAGAGGCATTTAATTGCTCTTACATTTAACCTGAAAGAAGGTGCTTAGCATCCATCAGCTTTAAAGAGGTGTGCCATTGTCTCTAGACAAAGACAAAAACACTCTACCACCTCTGAGTTTTATCACCTGTGGGTTACCATTTTTTAGAAAAAAACAATGAGGAGTCCTTGTGGCACCTTAGAGAACAGTTGACGAGAAGGGGTGGAAATCACTTTTGTAGTGTTAATGAGGCTAGTGTAAACAAGGTGGCCCATTTCAAACAGTTGACAAGAAGGTAAGAGTATCAGCAGGGGTATTTTTGTCAACTGTTGAGAACAGCCCACTTCCACCTTAATTGAATTGGCTCGTTAGCACTGACCCCCCACTTGGTAAGGCAACTCCCATCTTTTCATATGCTGTGTATTTATTCCTCCCTACTGTATGTTCCACTCCATACATCTGATGAAGTGGGTTTTAGCCCATGAAAGCTTATGCCCAAATAAATATGTTAGTCTCTAAGGTGCCACAAGGACTCCTCCTCATTGTTTTTGCTGATACAGACTAACGCAGCTACCACTCTGAAACCTGTCACTTTTTAGAAATGATCAGTCCATATCTGACCTATCCATCCTCATCCTCAGAGGAAACCTGCACAATATCTTCAAAAGATGAATCTGGGAACTTAAATTTGTAACTCTGCTGGACACCAAAAAACATGGATTTAACAGAAACAACGGTTTTATGGCCAATTACAAAACTTGTAACACACCCTTCTGCCCCTCCGTTGTCCTATGACTGCAGAGGGGTTCATTGCCCACTTCATTTTAAGTGGACTCATACAACATGTGCTTTTCAGTGTTATGCTTAATCAGTCCCACCTTTTATTTAGCTTGGACACTGTGGTTTCCTTCTCCAGATCTCAGGAAGAGCTCTGTGGAGCTCAAAAACTTGTCCCCCTCTACCAGCAGAAGTTGGTCCAATAAAAAATGTTACCTCACCCACCTTGTTTCTAAAAATAATTAAAGGGACTTTAAATAAACCCACAAAATGTAATGGGAAAATTTTTCAGATAGACAGTTTTCAGTAAAAAAAATCAGTATTTGGTAGGAAAAATAGTTTTAGGGTTTTGAAAACTGAAAAGTTTTAACAAGTTTTTGATTTCTCAATGAAATATCATCTAAAATGAAAATCTTACACATAAATGTTTTTAGTCACACAGCCATTCTGTAGTCAAAAAATGTTTCAAAATTTTTGACCGGTTCCACTAAAATCCAAACATACAGGTATATTAAATGCAATAAGAATAAGAATACTTTACAAGTTTCTGCTCTTTTTATCAAACTATCTCAAACTGTTTAAAACATTAATTAATTACACCTCACTATATCTTACAAATAACAGAGTCAAACAAGTCATTTAGTGAGTCTAGGAATATCCATATCCTAATTTTAAACTAATGCTCAGATTCCACATTGATTTGTACATTAAAAACACAGATAGTTAAACAGATAAAAACTATTGGTGAAGTCCTTGCCCCATTGAATCAATGGGTGTTTTGTCATTTACTTCAATGGAGCCAGGATTTCACCCTCCAAATCCTCCGAGGCATCAGACAAACACCTTCACCTACCACAACTGACATTAACAAAAAGTTTTTAATATTTTTAAAATTCATAGTTTCAACTAAATTTCATGTCCATTTGAAATGAATTGGCATCTTTCAAAATGTGCATTATCTGTCAGCTTCCTGTAGTTGACAAAGCAAATCAGAACTAGCAAAGTTAAATGTGTGAATAAAATAAAAGGGAAAAAAACATAGTAACAACTAATAAGATGCCAAGGAAATTCTGTCTTTAAATTAGACATCTGTGCCCTATTTTTAAATGTTCATCTTTGAAAGTGATTCAGCACATTTCCCCCGATCTCCTGTCATTGTACACATATTTTCAGACCTTTTGGCTTTAACACCTTCTCTGCTGCATATGTATATTAGCATTTGCTGATATTATATCTTTCACTTTAAAACCTATTTGCACAGATGGTTTCTATCACTGACTAAAATATCAAATTCATGAGGTATCATTTCTCGATTTGTAATCATGGTTCATTTTTCAACTTTAACAACAAACCACAAGGTAAACTTGTTCTTCAGAACTTGCATGGGTAACTTAAAACTATGATATAAGAAACAAGATGATTCAGGCACATTAATAGGTAATGGGATATAGAGTTTTTCACTTCTAGCGTGCCAGGGCTAATCAATCTATGAATTTCTAACTCAGCAGACACCACAGTATGTAGGGTCACCACCATCCTAGGTTGAATTGAGAAAGCAAGACCCTTCCTGAGTGGTGCAAGGCTATGGCTACACTAGAATATTTACAGTGGTGCAGCTGTTTAGCACTGCTTGTGTAGCTGTTCTAAGGTGACAGAAGAGAGCTCTCCCGTTGACTTAATTAATACACCCCCAACGAGCAGCGGTAGCCATGTTGGCGGGAGAAGCTCTCCTGCCGATATAGCGCTGTCCACGCCAGTGCTTAGGTCAGTGTAACTTATGTCGCTTATGCATATCCCTGAGTGACATCAGTTCTATCAACCTAAGCTGTAGTGTAGCCATAGCTGAAGAAATTCAAAAAGCATCCAAAGGATTCCCTGAAATCCAAAGATGAGGAGGGAAAAGCTGTTGTCTGTTTATTTCGAGTGGAAGAGAGAAGGAGAAATATTTAGAATACCTGGATGCAGATGCAGGAATCTCTGGGTGAAATTCTGTGACCTGTTTTATGCAGGAGGTTCAATTAGATGATCATAATGGTCCCTTTTGGCCTTAAAATCTATTAATCTATGTGTCATCTGAAATGAAAAAAAAGAGCTGAGCTCAATAAGTTTGATGAATATGTCAACCCAAAAGCTAACCCAAAATTGATGTGCTATCCATTTTGTAACAAAGTGCAAGATCCAAGTGTCTGTGGATCAATTAAAGTTGCGGCTGTGAATGATGAAATGATTCAAGACAGGATAGTGTTTGCAACAAATCCACCAAAAGTTCATGAAAAGGTCATAAATCGGGGAACTCAACTTGATTTGAATAAATCAATAGACAGTCCTTTAACACATAAAAAGGCACAAGCCCAGCACATACCTATGTGTAAAGAGGAGGTAGTGTATGGAATCACAAAGCCTCAGTTTGCTTTGAGGCTGCCACAAAACCAGAAATGATTTGATCCAAGTCAGAAGACTACCAACCTGTAAGCAAAAAGAAAGTTTTTGGCAAAAGTGGGAGAATACATATGTCAAATGTGGATCCAGCAATAGGACAGTTCTGTTATGTAATACATAAAATATGCAAATATGTGGGTTTAAATTTGAATACAATTTGAGTACTACCCATTGTTGAAAAAAATTACCTTTTGCGAACACAATCTAGTTAGCTACAAGCTATAATATTACTTAATGTCACCAGGTCATGCTATTACCAATCATCTTAAATTCTGCTAAACTAAATATTTAGGCAGTTAGAGATATGCGGACAGGAAATAGTTTCCTGATATAATACTTGGCTTTTTAAAAATAATTGCACCACAACTAACAGCTAGCATTAAGTTAAATGATTCTTTAGTGCAAAGCTGCTGCTTACAATATATATCCACTAGAGTTTAGTGAATAATGGATTTGTTGGGTTTGGTGGCCAAACTGAAAAATCAAAAAAACCTTCATTTTAAACCAAAAACTCTTTTTTTTTGTTTTATTGCTGAAATGAAAAACCAAATAAATAAATCAAGTCAGCTAAACATTTTGAATGTTGTTTTGAAACAAGATTTTGAAATGAAATGTAAATTCAAACTGACATTTTCAAAATGAATGTCAATTTGAAATCAAATGTCAAACATTTGCTTTTAAAATGTCAACACAAAACAATTCAATGTTTCTGGAAAAAAATTACCAGGTTTTTAGATGAAACTGTTCATCATATTTGACCTGAATTTATAAATAGTTTCAGTGCTCCCCAGAATGCATTTACTGTTCACTGAAAACATTTTTTCCCAGTTCTAATACCCATACTGTACGGGAAGACTTTGGCAAACCAGTAAAGTGCCTGAAACCACTATGGCTTATTGCTAAAAGCAGCCAAGTCAGCAGTCTGTAAATTAGCCAAGTCTGCAGGCTTAGCTTAACCAAGGCAGGAGGGGAAGGGGGTTTTTGGGTGCCACAGAGAGGGCAGCTTGACCCTGTACCCTTCCTGATAAGAATTGTGTTGAAGTTGCTGATACATGCATCTTAGAAGAGCAGGATGTGCCCCAGGAATGTCTATTGGGGCCTCAAGGCTGCAAAGGCTGGAAAAACCCACACCTGGTTAATCGATAATCAGAAGGAACCTCTCACTTGACCATTGAAACTGCTTACCTAACAAGTTTGCTTTAAGGGACCTGTCATTCTATTACTAATGTATAAATAAGGGGGAAAAGTTTGAGGTAGTGGGACTCTTCAGAACTGGACTCTATTTCTGGATGCATCTTGTGTTTCCCACCAGCAGATGGGCTGCCACTCAAGAGCCACACTCAGCTTTGGTAATTATCAAGGGTTAGGGGTGTTTTACTAACCTGTTGCGGACGTGTGTACAGGTGCTTGAAACTAAGTAAAGTTTAGCTTTAAGTGCAAGCACTCTTGTGTTGTCCTGTTTGTGCCAGCCATCTATTGGTTGGACGGCCGTGTCTCCCCTAATTTATTTCCTGACACCACCTCCCACAGAGTAAAAGTTACCAAGAGCTTTGGGTTGAAAGAACCCCGGGGAACAATACAAGCAAGAAAACAGATCATATTGAAAACATAACGTTGTTATGTGCTATCTGATTTGAGTCCCAATTTTAAATTAGTTGGTGGTCTCAGTCAAGTTCTTAGTGGGGAGGCATCCACAGAACAATCAACATTCAGCACTAACTGGCACCGATGTGTTGACCTTCACAACACATAGATTGCAAGATCATTGGATAATGCAGTTCCTATTACCCCTATAGGTGGCGCTGTAGGTCAGAGTTGGGGCATACTGGCAAGACATTGTAGGGAAGATTGCAATGCCACTGTTTTGCGAATGAAGTCCATATTAATCAAGGTACATAAGCACATGAGTAACTCCAACTATGTGTGTAGCTCCATGAAAATCAATGGGTCTACTTATGTGGTTAAAGCTAAGCATAGAATCTAGAATCATGGGACTGGAAGGAACCTCAAGACGTCACCTAGCCCCATGCACTCATGACAGGACTAGACTTATGCATTTGCATAAGTACACTGGAGTTTCACAGAGCTTGCAGATTCCAGGTATGTCAGAGTGGCATCTTTAGAAAAGCAACATGCAAAGAATTTTTAAAAAGAAAAGAAAAAAGAAAAGTAAATACAGTGTAGTTCTCTTGCCGATGAGACCTCAACCTAGCTCATCTGAATATACTCCTTCTCAAGGTTTGGAGAGTTAAAAGGATGTAATGCAAAAGCACAAAGTACTCTATAGGATTCTTTATTCCTTCAGTGTCACAAGAGAAACAACTGACACTGAAGTACCAGTACAGCGACTTCCTCAACATAGCAAATGTAAAGCAGGAGAAGTGGTAGACAAAATATACTTGTAAACAACTTGCCATTGAACTATCTCTATGTTTGCTCTAGAAGAGTCTCATTGTGTTAAGCTTTTTATGGAGAAAGTTGACATGCCAGGATTGAGACTAGAAGGTACAGACTTAATTGGATAGAGAGCGATAGAACTACAAAATTCTCACCAACACTTGAACCCCTGTAAGCTGAATGTTTGTTGATGTTACTGTGAGAAGGCTCTTTATGTTTGTTTTATTCATTCTCTGGAAAAAATTTCCAGCGGAAGGTTTGTATTTAATCTCCCTTTTTTAGATTCACTCAGTTGTTACAGGAATAGTTTGTGTTCGTCTCCCTGAAGATGTTTAAAGTTGGCTTAAATCACTGAGGAGAGTCAATTAGGGAGGCTAACTGTATTGCTGAAAACAATAATTAGTTTTTTACTTCTCTCTCTGTTTTCCGTTTCTTGTTTTGGTCCTTTTGTTGTTCAAGCAGAGGTAAAAATTCAGATCAGGGAGGCAGCTAATCTCAGAAATGAGGATTAACTGCCTATCTAGCAAGGCATGTTCTACAACTGATAGAGTAGGAACAGTTACTCTATCTTCCAGGCTTGAATGGATGCCATTTGATTTCCATATCTCATGATTGGAGACTCATAATTCATATATAAAATGAAACTATTGCAATGTTCTCAACAATTTGATGATAAACTTGATTAACTCTAGACACTTTCTTGGAATACTTTAGAAAATGTTGCCAGGGGAAAGAACTCTGCCACAAATTATACTTTTAGTGCTTAGAAATTGTGTATAGGTCAGTCAAGATTGTGATGGACCACACAGGAGCTATGTTATGAAACACCATTGCTTGATTTAATTGGGGATCGGTCGTGCTTTGAGCAGGGGGTTGGACTAGATGACCTCCTGAGGTCCCTTCTGGTCCCATGACATTCTATGATTCTATGCTTCACCACTTAGAAGCATAGTCTGTTGCTAGCTATCCAAAATGATCTTGTTCTGAAATAACCTTGTGCACAGGTTTCTTGTTATAAGATTGTGATCATACCTTATGGGGCTGTAGTTCATACATGAGCTCAAACTACTGCAAACACAATTTCTCTCTCCAGAGTATTTGGGAAATTACTATAGGGTTTTAAGCATAATCACAGATAGTTACAAATCAAACCTGAATAGACAAAGGAATTCAGATCCAGATCCTCTAATCTAACACTTATCTTCTCTGGAGGGCCTTCCATCACGCTCCAGGGTCCTACCTGGCATCTGGAAAATTTCCCCAGGGCAGCAAACCTCAAACACTTGAAAGTCCCTCATAGGCTAACATTAGTGCTGTCATAAATATAAAGGGAAGGGTAAACCCCTTTAAAATCCCTCCTGGCCAGAGGAAAACTCCTCTCACCTCTAAAGGGTTAAGAAGCTAAAGGTAACCTTGCTGGCACCTGACCAAAATGACCAGTGAGGAGACAAGATACTTTCAAAAGCTGGGAGGAGGGAGAGAAACAAAGGGTCTCTGTCTGTCTATATGCTGTTTTTGCCGGGGACAGACCAGGAATGGAGTCTTAGAACTTTTAGTAAGTAATCTAGCTAGGTATGTGTCAGATTATGATTTCTTTAAATGGCTGAGAAAAGAATTGTGCTGAATAGAATAACTATTTCTGTCTGTGTATCTTTTTTGTAACTTAAGGTTTTGCCTAGATGAATTCTCTATGTTTTGAATCTAATTACCCTGTAAGGTATCTACCATCCTGATTTTATAGAGGGGATTTCTTTACTTCTATTTACTCCTATTTCTATTAAAAGTCTTCTTGTAAGAAAACTGAATGCTTTTTGATTGTTCTCAGATCCAAGGGTTTGGGTCTGTGGTCACCTATGCAAATTGGTGAGGCTTTTTATCCAACATTTCCCAGGAAATGGGGGGTGCAAGTGTTGGGAGGATTGTTCATTGTTCTTAAGATCCAAGGGTCTGGGTCTGTAATCACCTAGGCAAATTGGTGAGGCTTTTTACCAAACCTTGTCCAGGAAGTGGGGTGCAAGGTTTTGGGAAGTATTTGGGGGGAAAGACGTTTCCAAATAGCTCTTCCCCAGTAACCAGTAGTTGTTTGGTGGTGGTAGCGGCCAATCCAAGGACAAAGGGTGGAATATTTTGTACCTTGGGGAAGTTTTGACCTAAGCTGGTAAAGATAAGCTTAGGAAGTTTTCATGCAGGTCCCCACATCTGTACCCTAGCGTTCAGAGTGGGGGAGGAACCTTGACAAGTGCTAATCAGTTTTTTAATGAATTCATATAATACTTTTCACTTCTCTAGTGCCTTTTTTTGCCTTGTTTTCTTTCTACGATGGCCCCTGGGAGCTGGTTTTTGTGCTTCCTTCTCCTGGCCCACCTGGGGCTGCTGTCCTCCCTCCGCCGCAGTCCCCAGTGCTGGGGTTAGGCCACTGGGCCGGTATCGGGACCCAACCAGGGGACAGTCAGGGGTACCACGGGACGAGCTGCACTCTTTCTTACTGGATACCCGTAGTTCCAGGAACAGGGTGCAGCTCGCTCTCCAGCACTGGGGGGACTTTCATCTTGCCTTCTGGGCCGTGAGGGCCATTTTGGGGGAGGGCAAAGGGACTGGGAGGCAGGATGCCGTAAGCATGGGCGTGTACTTGGCTGCATTCACCCCTGTCCCTGATGCCTGTCGCTTCTGTGGCATGAGAGAGACCCTTGCGCACGTTTACCTGGAGTGCACTAGATTATAACCCCTATTCCGGCTTCTCCTAGATCTTTTATGTTTTGACTATACTTCTCTCCCCACCTTCTCATTTATGCATACCCTATCCGTGGCCCTCCTCGTCAGCCTCCTCCTGGTGATGGCCAAAGTGGTCATCTACAACACCAGGAGAAGATGTTGGCTGATGGGGTTCTTTGTGACTGTGAGGCCTATTTCTGGTCCTCCCTCTGTTCACGCATCCAGGCAGAGTTTTTCATAGATTCATAGATATTAAGGTCAGAAGGGACCATTATGATCATCTAGTCCGACCTCCTGCACAATGCAGGCCACAGAATCTCACCCACCCACTCCTGCAATAAACCTCTCACCTATGTCTGAGCTATTCAAGTCCTCAAATCATGGTTTAAAGACTTCAAGGAGCAGAGAATCCTCCAGCAAGTGACCTGTGCTCCATGCTACAGAAGAAGGCAAAAAAAACCCAGAGCCTCTTCCAAACTGCCCTGGAGGAAAATTCCTTCCTCTGGGCGGCATCCGCTGGCTCTCTTGACACCTTCGAGGAGCAGTGGGTGCTGTGCGGGGTTCTCCGCTCAGTGTCCCCTTCAGGTTCTCTCTTTTTGACCCTTTGACCTTCACACCTGCCCTCGTTTTCTTTTTTGTTGTCCCCCATAATCAGTTGAGTTCCCAGGCTCAGTGGATCCTCCCCAAAGGCTGCGGAGGGTCCTTTAGGATAAATAGGATCACTCTCCTGCTGCTCCCTGGCCCTGCTGTCTCCCCTCTCCCCCAGCGGCTACCAGGTTGGCCTACTTGCCTTTTTTCTCTCTCTCGTGCAGGTGTGAAGCTGCTGTGAGCAGGGTGCGACCTAGGCACTGCAGCTGCTGGGCTTGCTCCAGGCCCCCCTCTTCTGCTCTCCTGCTGGCCCCCTGCTTGCTGCTGTTTCTGCTTGGGGGAGGCCCTACTGGCCTGCTCTTTGGAGGGGGAGTGAGGGGCCCCTCTTCTTTCCATCTTCCTTGGGGTCTCTCCTGGCCTTATGCTCTGCAACTGCTGCTACTGCCCCTACTTTGGTTTCTGTGGTGGTAGCTGCTGTTGTTGGTGAGAGAAGGGGGAGGGGCATGGAGCCCTTCTCCCCCCCCAATCCATCTTTCTCCCTTTAGCTGCCACCACTGTTGTTTCCCCCTCCCCAAACACTGCTGGAGGCCATTTTCCACCCTGTGGCCCAGCTGCTCACCTCCTCCTCTAATCACCTTGGGTTTCTCAGCAATGAGAGAGTCTTTCTTTCCGAGCGCTCACCTTTCTATCCCACCCTTGGCTTTGTCCTCCCTCCCCTAGCTGCATTTGGCTGGTGGGCTCCCCTTCCCCCCTGCTTTGCCCTCCCCCACCACCCTTCCAGCAGTTTGTCCCCTTTCCCCTTGCTGCCTGCCCCACCCGCTCCCTTTTGGCCACTCTGTTTGTTCCCTTTTGCCTCGCCCTAGTTCCCTAGGGGCTTCTTTCTTTGCGGTTCCTTTGTTGGTTTGTTTGCCCCACCCTATGAATAAACTAGCAGATCCCAGGGCACTAGTTTGTTGCGAGCCCCACCCCCACTGGGTGTATGGGTGGTGTTCACCTCTGTTTCCTCCCTTCCTCCCTAATGCCGCCCTTCTGCTTTTCCTCTCCACCTTGGGGAAGCTGCTGTCCATCCTTAGCCCCCTCCCATTGGGCTATAAGGACCCCACCCTTCAGTCACGTACTATCCTTTCACCAGCAGGTGCAGGGGAGGCTCTTGAGGGATCCTCCCTGGTGCCTCATCAGGAGGCCCAGTGCCGGGTATACTACTCCTCAGGGGAGGGCTGGTGCTTCCTCTGCCAGGCACCAGGGAACATCTGGAGGGACTTCCCCTTGGCCCAGCATGGAGGGGCACCTGGGACTCCCAAGACCCGGGAGGGTGCTGGTGCAGTTATCGCTGGTGACCTTAGCCACTTGGGGTTGCCTGGTTTTCCTTTTACAATGGCCCCCGGGAGACGTTTTTTGTGTTTCCTTCTCCTGGCCCATCTGGTGCTGCTGTCTTCCCTCCGCCACTGTCCCCAGTGCCGGGGTTTGAGACAGGCTGTGCAGTGCTGGTGGAACAGGACTAATATGATTCTTGGATGCATAAAAAGGGGAATACTGACTAGCGAGATTATATTTTCCTCATGGGCGGCGCATGAACCGCCGGCTGGGGAAGCTTAGCCCCCAGCTCTGCCCCTTCTACCTGAGGCCCCACCCTTCCCCTCGCCATAGCCCAAGCACCCCCCACCCCCCCACCGCAGCTGTCTGCCCCCGCCTCAGGCTAGCAGCCCCAGTCCTGGAGCTCAGGGAGGGAGGACGGACAACACCACTTCAGTCCCCTCCAAACCCAGAGCACTGGGAGAGCGAGCGGTGCTGCCCCAGGTCCTGGAGCCGAGCCCCAGAACGGAAGCAGGGGACCTGGGGGTGGAGCATTCACCAGGCCATGCCTGGCTGTTTGGGGAAGCACAGCCTCCCCAGCCTATGTTACCCGCCACCCATGATTTTCCTCTCTATTTGGCACTGGTGTGATCACTGATGGAATACTGGATCTGTTGTGGTGTCCACAATTCAAGAAGGATGTTGATAAATTGGAGAAGATTCAGAGAAGAGCCAGAAGAATGGATTAGAAAGTAAAGGATTAGAAAACCTGCCTTATAGTGATACGCTCAAGAAGGTCAATGTAGTTAGCTTAACAAAGAAGTTTAATGGTTACTTGATCACAGTCTATCAGTACCTACATGAAGGACAAATATTTGATAATGGGCTCTTCAGACTAGCAGGCAAAGATATAACAGGATCCAATAGCTGGAAGGTGAAGCTAGATAAATTCAGAGGCAAAAATTCTTTCTTTTTTTTACCGTGAAGGTATTTAGGCATTGGAGCAACTTGGTTTGTAGTGGATCCTCCATCACTGACCATTTCTAAATCAAGTTTGGATGTTTTTATAAAAAGTATGCTGCAGTTCAAACAGGATTTAATTCAGGGAAATTCGGTGGCTTGTGTTATGCAGGATAATAGATAGTTAATAACAGTAGTCTCTTCTGACCTTTGAATCTGTGAATAAGCTAGCAGAGTAAAAACATTGTTAGTATGACCTATTTGACCAGAGTAGATAAATAGAACCTCATTTAGAAACAGTTCAGCGGTCACTGCATGTAGAGGTCATAGTGAATTTCTTACCTCATCTGTTGAGACTTTGTGACCAAGTCCTCCTTTTCTTATACCTAATTTAATGCCAGTTACACCTGTTGCATTTCCACAGTTTTAAACATAATGTATAATACCATATCTTGCTATTGTTTCCCTGTATTGTAGATTAAATTCTGTTGACACTGATGTAGTGTATGTGTAAATCATCCATATCACTTGTACTTGAAATCATCATGAAACTTCAGTAAAATATTAATTATGTAAAAAAACATAACTAAGGGGAGAAGAGAGAGAATTGTAGGATCCCTTCTAAATATTTACTTTTTCATTTTGGATTGAATTTACTGCTTATTTCTCTTGCTCATAATGTTTAGCGATGGCTTCAAGACACTTTTCCCTTCTTCCTCTATCTTTCTTTGGCAAGGAAACAGAGGTGAGTACCAATTAATATAATGCACTCTGTCTGTCTTGTATTAATTTGATAGGAAACAATGGGGTAAGGGGAAGATCAGCAGGCTTCAGCCCGCAGCATCAGGAACAAAAGAGGTTGCTTGTACTGAATGCAGGGAGACTAATGGGCAAATGTATTCCTGCATGTACCAATCTGTGCTCCCTAGAATGTTACTTATCATTCTGTCTAACTTCAATAATACTCTTAGCATGATATGTCTAAGATTAATGAGGCATACATCCTCAGTTAAGAAGCCAGAACAAAAAAAAAATACATTTGCCAACAATATTGTTGCAGTTGAATTAATAATTCCAGCTTTTGCAAATGTCAATCTCAATGAGGGACACTGACCTGCATGGCAGGAGGTTTGAAGCCAAGCTACCAGGGGGAGATCTGGGAGGGATTATACCTCAGAAAGGTGCAGCATGCTCCCTCTACTTGCATACCTAGGCAGAGCTGCTGGGCAATAACACTGGGCAATGGGCCCTCCCACCTCTCTCCACCCATTTGTGGTGGCTTGTGCTCATGGTGCTGAAAAGAGTAAACAGTCTCTGCATGCAGGACACAGCAGGGACTGCAGCTGTGTTTGGCCCTGGGGAGGGCTCCTGGTGTCTTCCCTCCTGGTGAACCTGTCACATATGGGTGGAGCATAACATAGGCTGGGGAAAGCTGTGCCTCCCCAAACAGCCCTGCGTGGCTCTGTGCACGTTCTGCCCCAAGGCCCCCTCCTGCTTGCTGTTAGCTGACCCAGCCCAGTCAGGCTGCCTCTTTTTTCCAGGAAGCCTGCTGTGTGGGGCTGGAGCTAGGGCGGCCAGCCTGTGCCTGGGACCACCCAGTGCTGGGAGGTCCCTGGCCCTGGGGCTGCATCACCCAGTGCTCCAGGGCTAGGGGAGGGCTGTGCATCACCCACCCACCCAGCACTCCGGGGTTGGAGGCACTCAGGCAGCCCAGGGCTGGGGTGGGGGCCTCTGTGCTTCAGTGGGGGAAGAGGGGCAGGGCCTGAGGCAGAAGGGACGGGGCAGGCTGGGCCAGGAGATAGCCTCTCTGCACCCGTGGTTTACCCACCACCCTTGCTGTCACGGAGTAAGAAAGTCTAGTCCTTCATACTGGTCAGAACCTAAATATTATCATTGTTGTTGCTCTGGCCCAGTACTTTTGAAGAAGCTTGTGAACGGGAGCTCTGTGGTAATTGACAAACAAATGTACTGAAAATTACTCCTCATACATTTTCTTTCCATACAAATCATCACCACAGTTCAACAAAAATCTTTCAGCACACTTCCTCTTACACAGTAGCATTCAGAAGAATTCTGCAGCCTTAACAAGTTTCACCTCTACCATTGGTCATCCTGATAAAAGCCTGAAGACATCTGGTTACTTCTCAGATGAAGTGTGTACCTCTAACAGATCTCAGAACTGTTCCTTAGGAGGACTGTCCTCTGTGGAACTACATCTCCACTGAGCCCTGCCAAGGAACAAGACACAGTAAAGACATACCCATATCAAGAACAATAGATACCATATATCTGGGATACCTTACATTACCTCCTTCCCTTGAGGGAAGATTTCCTTATATTACATGAGGCCTTCCAATCCCACAGACCCATCACTTTCCATCTGGATAATGCCAGCTGTCCAGTGACAGAGAATAAGATACCAATGGCCAAGCTAGGTTGGAAATGTAAAGATGAGGTAAAGAGTAAGTCGTACACAGACAATGCATGGACAGAGCATGCTGCACAGGGATTGGTTCCTGAAAAGTAACCAGGCTAATCCCCAAATGAGTAATGCAATACATAGTAAATGCAATGAAATGTGTAAATGTATATAAAAGAAGAGTGTTTCTGTGTAAATTTGGACATTTAGGCCAAGAAGTGTTGCTGGCATAAGTGTGGTTGTCCAAGTTCTTTTACATTGAATAGCCAATCTCTTTTAAATGATGTTATTGCCAACAGAACAAAGGTAACATGTTGTGCTGGAAGTTTTGAGGTGAAAAAATGCACAAAATTGTAACAAGAAGCCTTTTATTGGGAAGACCCAGGAACAGGGTGACACAAATCAGCATGACATAAAATCGACATAAACCACAAAAAAATGCAAAAGTTGGGTAAATTGAAACTTGTGCCTGTGTAACACATGGGTTACATAAAAAATGTGTAATATTCTAAAAGCTGACTGGAGAAAAGTTAAGTAATACAGAAATTGAAATGTATAAAAATTCTAATGAACATGGCTCAAACTGGAGAAACACTGGACCAAAAATTGAAGGAAAGGGACTGATGGACCAGACCAAGGGATCAGAGAAGGTAAGGACCATTATGAAGTACAGGAGAATTCCCAGTGCCCAGGTATATGGTAACTTGGGCCCATTCACCTATTCCGTCTTGTCTGTTGTTATTGTCTGTCATAAAAATATGTTCAAATATTATAAGTGACAATAATTCTGTCTAAAATTATACAGATAATGGCAAAAAGAGGGTGGTTCTAGACTGTTTTCAGTGGTGGCAGATGACAGAATGAGGAGTAATGGTCTCAAGTTGCAGTGGGGGAGGTTTAGGTTTGATATTAGAAAAAACTTTTTCACTTGGAGGATGGTGAAGCACTGGAATGGGTTACCTAGGGATGTGGTAGAATCTCCTTCCTTACAGGTTTTTAAGGTCCGGCTTGACAAAGCCTGGCTGGGATGATTTAGTTGGGGATTAGTCCTGCTTTGAGCTGGGGGTTGGACTAGATGACTTCCTGAGGTCCCTTCCAACCCTGTTATTCTATGATTCTATGAAAAATTGATTAAGCCTGAATTGTGTGGACTTGTAACTCAGGTTCCCAGTTTAACCTCCAACAATTTTTATAATTCTGCACACGCATGTGGACACGCACACACCTCTCTAATGGTCTCTCAGAGATGATTTTTCAGTCTTCATAGAGTGAACACAGTATGCAGAGTGTCACCTGGACTCTTTGGAGCTTGAGAAATGACAGCATCTCAGTCCTTTCAAACATTTCAATACATTTGCTAGTAAACAAACAGGGTGGGGTTTCCACAGCTAACAGCATTCCAGTCCTTGTGGTATTAGCTGACCCATTTTCTAATTGCTGGTGAAACTGAAATGTGTAGCCTATATGCAAAGTGGTACAGGGTTTGGGATCAGCACCTCACATATCCATTACCTGTGTCTCCATACAGATCTCATTCTAGAGGGCGCCCCAATAAGCCATATTAAATCAGGCAAGAAGTTGCAAACATTTATCTTACTAAGTGCTGCCCTATTTTCTCTCTTTAACTGAAACAGAATCCCAGTTAAAAGCAGTTAGCTTACAGCCAAATGTGAGTTACAAAGTCTCTGTAGCCTCTAGGGGAGACAAATACTTCCCTCCAGCTCTCTCTCTAGGTCCATAAAACACACTGTGATGGACCACACTGTAATGGAGGGCTTCCCTAGTACATAAAGCTGGAATAGCACATACCTGTATTCAAAGCGGTTACAGATATTGAGATCCAGTCCTTATAGCAAACACAATGTTTGGTCCTGCATTAATCAGCTGCTGATTCCATAGGGATGTTTTTAACTCTTCTGTTTATAACCTTCCCCCACTCTTGCTCACTGATTGGCTCAGCTCTCAGAGGATGACGAGGCTGTGACCTGCCAGATGGATTGGTCACAATGAAAAACTTCCTACATGGTCTCAGAACAACTTTTAAGCATGTTTGGTAACTACTGCACCTCGTTCTGGAAGTTTTTGGATTTTTTAAAGTTACCCTGCCCTACTCTCTGCCCATGTGCAAAGACACCAAGCGTCCAACTAAGATCCATGTCTCCTCTACACTGTTTCTCTTCTCCCCCGGAGAAATAAAATCAAATGCTACCAAATAAAGCATGTGAGTTACAAGTGCAGTTTTGCCTACTTAATTCAGATACTCCTGATGCTACAGTTTCATCTAACAAGCGGAGAAGTTACCCCCAACAGGAAAATGAAAAACTCCAAATAAGAGGATCAGGATAAAGTAGTAGGGGCTGACCAATGGAATAAGTTTTGGTTATTGAAATTGTCATATTGGTGCTTCTGTCATATTGATTATTCTCTTCCCCTATAATGTTTATATATATGTTAATGTTGTACTATGATTCACAATAACTTGCCTTTTCAAATGATTAAGTGATCTAGTGTCAAAAGGCTTCTCTGATTTACACCTTTCCAGGACTTAGTTGAGTCAATCACTGCCACTTTGGAAAAATCTATCCGTGCTTGAAGTGGTGACGTCATTCGTCTCTTAACACAGACTAAAGGTGTCTTTCTTCATAGGAAGGCAATAGGCTCATAAATCAAAGTTTAATATATCCATTAAGTATTATTTTACCTGAGACAATCATCATTACAGTAATTCATTTTGTCAATTTCCTTTGTGAACAAATTCTTTGGGACCCACAATGTTAATTGACCTATTATTATTTGTTGGGTTGTTTTAATATATTTGTTTAGGTTGACTGTTCTCACTACTAACTGAGTTTGGAAATACTCCACTTTCCTGTTTCTTGTTTTGGAGGCAACATTTCTGACATGATGTGTCTATTGTATGTTGCGGACATTTAAGAAAATTCTATAGCACATTTTTGTTTAAAAACATGTAATTGATCATCGTTTTTAGTGTATGAATTCTATAGCCAGTCCTAACCCTGAAAGAATCATTTCTGGATCTTGGTGACCTCAGTGATCAGACCGCCTCCCAATTTGAAAGATGATCTCTCTAATTTAAAGAAGTGTATTTTTCTTTTATTATAGAAAGATTATTTTAATTTAATGCACATTATCATCTCCATTTTGCAGGTGGGGGAAACTGCGACACAGAGATTAAATGACGTGGCCAGGGTCACACAGGGAGTCTGTGACAGAGCCAAAACTTGAATTAATATCTCCTGAGCCCTAGTCAGGGGCACCACAAGGTGGGGAAGGAGAGGGGCAAAGCCTCCCCCAACCCTGATCCTGACACATTCAGTAAACTTTTGTCCCCTGGTAGTGCTGCTTCTGCAGCCTCAGAGGCAAGTGCCGTGTTTCCTTCCGGTGCCCAGAGAAAATTGCAGCAGCAGAGAAGCTTGGGCTGCTAGCACTGGCTGCCAGTGGGAGGTGTCCCTGTCTCTCCGGAGGTCCCACATGCTGCCCATGGGGAAGGGGGCACGCAAAGGACTCAGAGCCGGCTCTGGGAGTATCGTGGAGGAGAGGAGATGCCAAGGAGTTGCCTCTGGGGGTGCTGGTTCCAGCAAGGGGGTAGTGGTAGCCTGGGGAATAGCATTGTTACTGCCAGGACTTCTTTACTGTGCAGTCTGCCCAGGCCCCAGCCCAAACTCGGCCACCATCTCCCAGTAACACTTAAGGCAGTGCAGGGTGGGGCAGAGGTGGCTCAGTTCCAGGCATCGGACCAGAGGGAAGGCTACACCCAGAAGAGTAGGAGGATGGCTCTAATAATGTTAGCCTTACTTGGGTGTTCTGGAGACTAGCCGAGGCATGTCACTGTGTACTCAGAAAAGGACCAACCCCGTCCAACAATTCAACTTCGTAGCTCATGATCAAATCTGGTAAGGCCTGTCACCTGCCTCCATTGGCCCAGCTGACTCCAGCACCCAAGCCCTCCCCTTTCTTGGGGTATCTACTCCAATTCCCTCCCTCCACCACTGATAGTATTTGGTAAAATTTCAGGAAACATTTTGTAAATATTTTAGACTTCACCCCTCCCTGCCCGCTTGAGATCCTAAGTAGCGCCCCGGACCCAGTTCAGTACCTTAACTACCGCAGTCTATCCCTGCTTTAGGGTTAACAAAGGGTACATCTATACTGCAATAAAAAACCTGTGGCACCAAATCTCAGAGACCAGGTCAATTGACTCAGGCTCACAGGGCTCAGGGCTAAAAATTGCAGGGCTAAAAATTGCAGTGCAGGTATTCAAGTTCTGGCTGGAGCCAGGGCTCTCAGACCCACCACCTTTGCAGGGTTTCAAAGCCCAGACTCAAGCCTGTGTCTGAACATCCCACTACAATTTGTAGCCCTGCATCCTGAGGCCCGCAAGCTCGAATCAGCTGTTGGGCCAGCCGCAGCCATGCTGCAGGTCTTTTATTGCAGTGTAGATGTACCCAAAGCCTCCTCTGATTGTTAGGACTAGATCCTAAGGTTTCTTAAACCATCTCTGCTACCAATGTGTAGATTCTTTCATAAGGCAGTGGGAAGTTAGCTATTTTTTTAAAAGGGAGAAGACTGAAACACTATCTTTCATGCTTATTATTTTGTGATATTAACATCAGTTCTGACACTATCAATAATGTACCTTTGCAATTTACTCCAGTCATACTCTGGTGTGTCCCTTAGGAAACTCATCCTTCCAAAAAATAAAAAGAACAAAGACACTTGCAAAGCTTGAATATTGAGAGCATATTTCAAGGAAGAAATGAGCTATAAGCAATGTCTTTGATTTCCCTGTGGAATTTTCGGATGGTTGCATTTGATGGGGCCAAATCAAGTGAAAATGTTTCTGCTTTAAAAACAAATATTTACAGAAAACATTTATACTGTGTCCAAGTTATAAAGAGCCACTCTCAATGTAGGTTGCCATGTCTTACACACTCCCCTGCTAGCCCCTACATAGTGCAATACTCTACCGAATGTGAACAAAGGGTGCACTTCAAGGTGAAAGTACCATTTATGAAGACTGGAAGATTAGAACAGCCTATAAGAAAGAGTTGCTGTATTTATGAAACAATTATTTTTCTGGGAAGATTGAAGACAGACTATTAGCAGCAATATAGCAAACTACTTCTGGAGAGAGGATCTTTAGCAGAGACAATATTTCACTCCATTTTTTTTCCCTAGTTGCTTTTCTGAAAAAGTAGGATTTTGTCTGAGGCATCAGTTTCATATGTACAAACAATTCAGAGTCAAAAGGGCACCTCATTTGATTTCCAGTTTCCAGTAATAACTTTCTGGCAGGAGTCGAGGGAAATGAAAAGCAATATTGGTCAGCAGAAAATGGAGCAACAGTGTCTGGTAACACCATAAGACAGCTCATTAAGGGAGGACAAAGCAGAACAGATGTTGTTGCAACTACATGACTACAAGGTTGCCCTTTGGGTAGCCCTAGAGTACGTACCCCAGGACAAGTGACTGGATATTACACCTTTAGACTGTTCATATTACACCTTTAGACTGTTCATCTGAAAGAAAGACAATCTGTTCGGTCTTGGGTATTGATTTTGAAGTAGTGGCCTGGAGACAAGAAGAACTGATTTAACATATTGACTAGAAGTAATCAAAAGGAGATACAGTTCATACTTATGTTCAGAAATTGTCAGCTTTGAATCCTAAGCACATCTGGTCCTACTCTGATTACAGAAAACACAGATATCAAAGAGGAGCTTCTAAATGTACTTCCAAATCTAGGATCAAGATCCTCTTCTTGAGCAAGAACAGATAAAAGCTAACTATCTACCATCTAGCCAAATTAAACCTGCATGTAAAGCATCCGGCCAATGTTGCAGGACAGGGTACTGGGCTGTATAGACCATTGGTCTGACCCAGTATGCCCATTCTTGTGCTCTTAATTTAATATGCTGCTGATGGGAAAAAACGCCTCAGAAGGCCTTTCTTAACTTTTCTGTGCTACTGCCAACTGGAAAAAGATCTAGAATTCAGTTGTAGTTCTAACAAAAAACAAAAACAAAAACAAAAAAAAAGTATTTGTGTTCCTGACAATTACTTACTTTATTTTGTGTAAATTAGGCAAAATCTCTGACACCCACCTTCTCTAATCATATGACTAAATACAAAATGGCTGACTAGTAGCTGTCTCATGATTATCCCACCATCCAGATGACGAGGAGAAAAAAAAGAAGTGTTTCAAAATTCTAGATACACTAAATTTCACATTTGTTTCATCTCAGAAATAATTGAGATTAAAATCTATAGAAAACAAAACCAAGTGTAAACTTCTGATTTAAATACCTTTACCTTTCCTTCTGTCCTTCTCTTCACTGAACTGTCTGTTCAGCTTTTATGCTATGCTGAATCAGTTTCACCATTGGCATTACATTCAATTAATGAATGACCATATAAGACCTTAAGATAAGATCTATTTGATGGTAACAACTTTTGGTCATTACCACCAGTCTGGGCTGGTGACTTAAGAATCAGATACTCTAATAACTCATTATCAATCCTCTGAGCTAACTACAGCCTTCATTCTATATTTTCTTTTTGTGGACTTTATTGATTTCTCCCAAATGTACTGTCTACTCCCTGATATGTTTCAGAGTAGCAGCCATGTTAGTCTGTATTTGCAAAAAGAAACGGAGTACTTGTGGCACCTTAGAGACTAACAAATTTATCTGAGCATAAGCTTTCGTGAGCTACAGCTCACTTCATCAGATGCATTCAGTGGAAAATACAGTGGGGAGATTTATATACACAGAGAACATGAAACAATGGGTGTTACCATACACACTGTAACGAGAGTGATCACTTACTCCCTGATAGACAGTGGGAGTTAATGTAACTATATTAAAATTGATCTTGCATGTTCAAAGCATACAGTAGTGATAGTATCCAGGTGCTAATGGATTGAGTATACAATGCCAGCTGTGTGGATCACAGTCCATGTCACTCTCACGTTCTTAGTGACATTTAGTGGACACGATGAAACACACAACAGTATTTAATACATTGCCATGTTATTTGTCTCTTATGTTAATGTGCATGAGCAAGCACTTAGTCACAAGAAAATCAATAAGGGCTAGCGTGAGGCATCTAAAAAATATATGTTTTCAGCACTTCTGAGCTGGGAAGTGCTCTGATTAATAAGAGAGGAGCAGTCGAGTATACTAAAAGGAAAAGCAATTTCTTTGCCCTCCATCACCTTAAAAATGAAAGACTTATATTCCCATAAAATACTGTAATTGGTGCCTTTCCAGATCTTGGGTTTCTCAATATTTACAGTAAAAGAGAGAAAGTGAATGTCTATCTCAAAAATGTCTTCGAAACCCAGGAAGGCTGGTCTGGGAGAGCAGCGAGAGAGAATCATGCTTCAATGATCCCTGCTGTGTCCTTCCATTCAATACTAAATAAGTGTCAGACAATTAGAAATGGAACAGTGGATGTGTAAATGGAACTGCCTCCTCAATAAATTACTAATGCCTTGATAATCTGGGTGTTTTGTAACACACTATTACAATATCTACCGTCCTACTTTCTTTTCTGAATTTATTGGTGAATATGCGAATAGAGGGGAGAAAGATCAATGTGGCAATGAAATCATGAAACAATCTACCACATGATTCTTTCCAGCCTGATTTCTTGCTTCTGTCCTACCAAAAGCAACAAGTGTATTTTCAAGATGAAAAACTCCCTTCTTTTTGGCAAAAGAAAAATATTTTATCTGTGTGTATGATCACCACCAGACAATGTTTAATATGCTTTAATCCAGAATAAGTTCATACTTATACCTTAAGAGTGAAATTCATTTGTCTTTTGAGGGATGCAAGCATTTTATAGGCCTGTTACTGGCCCCAATGAAGAGGGAGCCAGTAACAGGCCTATATCAGTCTATGGAAAAAGCTAGGAAACCCAAATAAAATCCAAATAAAATACACTTGAAAGTTGTGTTAAGTTCTTATTCTATGAATATGACATACTTTGGGCAGACATAGGGTTATCAAGTATGAAGCACATACATAAATAATAAATCCAGTATGCAATGGTGCGTAACACTGTAAATGCGAGTGATCTGAGCCTACACTGAAAATAGCGAGGTCAGAACAGGCTGCAAAAAAGAAGAGCAGATTCCCCCAAAACCGGTGGTCAACACAGTAGTTAGATTCACAAACCAGTCTCAAACTGTGCTCCTGATCCCCCATACTGGTTATCAAGAAGCTGAAAAAAAGAAATCTCACAGCCTCTTTTATTGCGTTCCAGTCTCTGGCTCCCAATGAGCAAATAAGTTCAGTAAAGTGAGAAGTTACTTAAAACTCTATTCACTATACAAAATATGCTTCTGATCCCCAAAGGGCCAGCCATGTTACCTGATCAATACTAGTTTGGATCTTACCCAGAACACCATGCTGCCAGGCAATCCTTTAGTATCTAAAACCAAAGGTTTATTGTAATAGAAAAGAAAAGGATAAGAAGAGCATTGTTAAATGGTCAAAGCAATCAGGTACATACATATGACTTCAGAGTCCATATATCAGGTTCTTAGCAGCTTTTGCTGGTTTATACAGTCCCTCTGGAACACATCCAGTTTGCAGATGATACTAAACTGTTCAAGATAGTTAAGACCAAAGCAGACTGTGAACAACTTCAAAAAGATCTCACAAAACTAAGTGATTGGGCAACAAAATGGCAAATTAAATTTAATGTGGATAAATGTAAAGTAATGCACTTTGGAAAAAATAACCCCAATGATACATACAATATGATGGGGACTAATTTAGCTACAACTAATCAGGAGAAAGATCTTGGAGTCATCGTGGACAGTTCTTGGAAGACGTCCACGTGGTGTGCAGCCACAGTCAAAAAAGCAAACAGGATGTTAGGAATCATTGAAAAAAGGACAGAGAATAAGACGGAGAATATCTTATTGCTCTTATATAAATCCATTGTACACCCACATCTTGAATACTGCATACAGATTTGGTCCCCTTATCTCAAAAAAGATATACTGGCATTAGAAAAGGTTCAGAAAAGGGCAACTAAGATGATTAGGGGTTTTGAATGGGTCCCATATCAAGAGAGATTAAAGAGGCTAGGACTTTTTAGCTTGGAAAAGAGGAGACAAAGGGGGGATATGATGGAGTTATATAAAATTATGAGTGGTGTGGAGAAAGTGAATAAGGAAAAGTTATTTACTTGTCCCCATAATATGAGAACTAGAGGCCACCAAATGAAATTAATGGGCAGCAGGTTTAAAACAAATAAAAGGAAGTTCTTCTTCACTCAGCACACAGTCAACCTGTGGAACTCCTTGCCTGAGGAGGTTGTGAAGGCTAGGACTATAACAGGGTTTAAAAGAGAACTGGATAAAGTCCATTAATGGCTATTAGCCAGGATGGGTAAAGAATGGAGTCCCTAGCCTCTGTTTGTCAGAGGGTGGAGATGGATGGCAAGAGAGAGATCATTGATCATTACCTGTTAGGTTCACTCCCTCTGGGGCACCTGGCATTGGCCACCGTCGGTAAACAGGATACTGGGCTGGATGGACCTTTGGTCTGACCCAGTATGGCCATTCTTACGTTCTTATGTTCTTATCCAAAGCTTGGATGGGTCGATCAGTCCTTTGTTCAAAGGTTCAGTTTGTAGAGAAGTTACTCCAGAGGTGAGAAGCAGGACTGAAGACAAAATGGGAGGTAATGCAGCTGCCTTTTTATATTCTCCACTATGTGGCTTATACATCCTTTGTCCGAAACACAAGCTCACAGCACATGGGCATGGAAAAGTATTTGGAGTCCCCTGGCATGTTGGTACATGTCCTGCTGACTCACAGGAATAGCCCCGGCTTCTTTCAATGGGTTCATTGTACAGCTGATTGCCCTTGACGAGCCATCAAGCAGGCCTGGTAGTGCTGATGCCAGTCTGTCCAGGGGTGTCACCCAGATATACATTTGAGATATCAAATATACCACACATATTTATAACTCATGACACAAAGATGATACATACATATAAACAAGCTTATCGTTTTTAGAAAATCATACTTTTTCCACTGATACCTTACATGGCATAGCTGGGATAAGATTCATTGCAATTTCATAATATTGGTATCGATAATATCATAAATGGCTCCCCTATTCCTTACAGCATCACAATGTGCTTGCCATTTTATATAACGTGTTGTCTTACAATGTTGTGTGTTATGCAGAAAAGGAGAGTTTTTAAAGGAATTTTTTGAAACTCAGTGGAATTCTCTTTGCAGAGTATGAAATCCCATTCTTCACAGGAGGAATGTTTAGGCTGTAAGACTGAATTAAAAAAAGGACCATGCCCCAAAGAGCCTACAATCTAACTCAAGCAGATATAAAACACTTGACAGCACTTAAAGGTAGTTTCCATGGGAAAACTTTGTGAAGTAATTGGGCACTAAAGATAGATTTCCAGGAGGAAAATGGCTGACAGTATCTAGCCTTTCAACATGATTTGTAAAATTCTGGTGCTTTTCATACTTGTAGGCAAATTTTCAAAATATCCAAGATAGTGGTGCAATTCACTCTTGCAAAATCTGCATCTACATTTCTGCACCGGGAATTGAAGAGCAAATGCAAATCAGGGTACTTGCACCTGTCACTATCTACAAGAGCAGAAGTGAAAATGCAAACTGCATACTTACGCTCACTCTCAGACAACAAGCCTGGCAGCAGGAGTATTTGTTTGCTTACGGCCCTGCTGATGAACAGGATATTATCCAGGTTACTACCCTTTGCAGGATGAGGTACAGTGGAATAGAAGAAGTAGAGGGTGGCATTGAAACTCGGGCAGATAAGACATTTAGGAGCACCCCAGCTTACAGGGTGAGGACAGTCACTGTATCTTCTGGAGGGGGCAATATGCACTGCTTCTAACTTGCCCAATTTTAAATGGGCATGGGGCCACAGCAGAAACTCACCCTTGGCCTTCTTTTTGAGGTTATTTAAATCCCAGGATGTGCTAGCAGACAGTGCTTCCTTTAATCAAGACTATCCAGAAATTGCCATTATGACTGTGTTCTTCTGCAAAAGACAAACTAGATATTATCAGAGGGGCAGCCGTGTTAGTCTGGATCTGTAAAAGCGACAAAGAGTCCTATGGCACTTTATATACTAACAGACATATTGAAGCATAAGCTTTCATGGGTGAATACCCACTTCGTCAGATGCATGTAAATTTTCAGAGGCAGGTATAAATATGCAAGCAAGAATCAAGCTAGGGATAACGAGGTTAGTTCAATCAGGGAGGATGAGGCCCTCTTCTAGCAGTTGAGGTGTGAACACCAAGGGAGGAGAAACTGCTTTTGTAGGTGGCTAGCCAGTCACAGTCTTTGTTCAATCCTGAGCTGATGGTGTCAAATTTGTAAATGAACTGAAGCTCAGGATTAAACAAAGACTGTGAATGGCTAGCCACCTACAAAAGCAGTTTCTCCTCCCTTGGTGTTCACACCTCAACTGCTAGAAGAGGGCCTCATCCTCCCTGATTGAACTAACCTCGTTATCCCTAGCCTGATTCTTCCTTGCATATTTATACCTGCCTCTGGAAATTTCCACTACATGCATCCGACGAAGTGGGTATTCACCCATGAAAGCTTATGCTCCAATATGTCTGTTAGTCTATGAGGTGCCAAAGGACTCTTTGCCGCTTAAACATCCTCTCTCATTTAAAAGGCTATACAGATGCCAGCCATACTCTTTCCCCTGCTAAACTGGCAACAATTTTGCAGTGGTGTAAGAGCTCCTATGTCAGCTACACCTCACCAGTTGATGGCTCTGGGGGTGATAGTCGCTGGAGCACTCCATGGGGCTTTATAGCCAGAATGTATTCTCTGTGGAAACGCAAATGGAATGCACCCCACTGGTGGTTCTGGCCCTGTGTCAACATTTCAAAACCAATATGTTTATGGAACATGCTTAAAATATTTTTTTTTGCATGAAATGGTGTCATTATGGGATTACTAGTTTGTACTATTTTAAGAACATACAAAGTGATTAAAAGGCTCTTTCAGTTTCTCTTTTTGTTGCTAGTGTTTTATCAGATTCTTTGAAGAGGTATGAACTTGGGCCCAATAGGTGTTGGGAAGGTTTATTAAAACCTGACAGGAATCTGTCTAATCCCAAGGCTTTACTGGCTCTGAAGAAATACCTTATTTGTTGTCATTAAATCATTAACTGATTGTAATGTAACTTTTCAGCATATGACAAGCTTTGGAAATAAAAACAAAAACCATCAACTGGAGACTAAGGTCTGTAAGTACTTCTATTTTATATTTAATCTATGCATGCCTTCAAAGAGTATCCTGGAGATTTCAACGACACCCTTACAATCAGTGACGGTGGTGTTACAGTTGGCATTAATTCTGTGTGCTAACTTCTATACATTTGCCTTGGAGATTTTATTTATTTGTTTTCAGTGAATACATGACAGATGACCATGTATTACAGAGATATTAAAACAATAAATTAGCCAATAAGGCAGGTGTTATGATCTTGTGGTAAGTGCTCTGAACGGTGACTTAGGAGGACATCAGAATTCAATTGTTAGCTCTTCCACAGACTTGGGCAAATGATTTAGTCCTCACTACAGCAGCACTGAAGTTCACATTTAACTTGAGGCATGTGACTAATATTATTGTTTATTATTTGTATTATTATAGTGCTTAAGAGCCCCAGTCGTAGACCGGGACACCATTGTACATCTAGGTGCTGTACAAACAGAACAAAAGGTCAATCCATGCCCCCCAAAAGTTTACAATTTAAGTATAACACAAGAGACAACATATGGAGGCAGACATATGGGAGAGTACAAGGAAACAGGTTTCAGAGTAACAGCCGTGTTAGTCTGTATTCGCAAAAAGAAAAGGAGTACTTGTGGCACCTTAGAGACTAACCAATTTATTTGAACGAAAGCTCATGCTCAAATAAATTGGTTAGTCTCTAAGGTGCCACAAGTACTCCTTTTCTTTTTACAAGGAAACAATGAGCCAATATTGATTACCATGATAGGCATTGGTCTCACCACACTAGCAGGCAGCCTGCTGTCAAGTTTTTTATAGGCCTCATGGCAAAGAAGAATTTTAAGGAGGGTTTGGAAGGAGGAAAATTAGCTAGTTTTGTAGATATTTATGGGCATTTGTCTGGGAATATTAGGCTCTGGCCAGATGACACTGAGGAAAACATTTACATCAGCTGCCCTTTAAAATTCCTTCCATCCTTCAGGAAAGAAGTGATTATTTTTACAGGAACTCTGCATTGGACAATGGGCATTCCTTGTAGCAAGAAGGGAGAAACATTATGTATTGTGAAGAAGTACTTGTGGCACCTTAGAGACTAACCAATTTATTTGAGCATAAGCTTTCGTGAGCTACAGCTCACTTCAGCATCCGATTTTCAGCATTTTCTTTTTGCGAATACAGACTAACACGGCTGCTACTCTGAAACCTGTCATTATGTATTGTCGTAGTGATGTACCTACCATAATCTTGGTCATCACTGGAAGTCAAGTCTGGGACAACCAAACCAAAGACCATGAGACTCTTCAATTTGAGTGAAAGAACTAAGTCCCCCAGCTGGTAGCTGTTTCCAACTCATATCCTCTTTAGATCGGGCACAGAGGTTGATGTGTAACACCCACTGATCAGTGGGTTGTTATAAAATAGCCTGTCTTTGTCATCATTTCTTTACATATCTTAGCTTTCAAGCCTTTTAAAACAATTGTCAACATAGAATGCCTTTTCAGGATTTCAAATGTGTTTGTTCATCTATCACTGTTAGCAGTGAGCAAACATGTTATCAATTAGCTTCGCTAATGTGAAACCATTATTGGTTCCTAGGAGGAGGAAAGAGTTTATCAGCTGGAACATATAGTCTCTGTGTGCTTGTAAAGTATTATACTGTTGTGTAACAGCCGATACTTGATACTTATTTGTTTGGCACACTTAGGGTGACCAGATGTCCCGATTTTATGGGGACAGTCCTGATTTTGGGGTCTTTTCTTATATAGGTATTACCCTATTACCCCCCACCCACTTTCCTGATTTTTCACACTTGCTGTCTGGTCATGCTAGGCACACTGGGCATAGAGCTATAAAGGTTTAAGGCTCTGTCTGCACTGCAGCTGGACACAAGCCTCCCAGCCTGAGCAAACAGACTTGCTAGCCAGGCTTACGCAAGCATGATAAAAATTAGGCTTGAGCTCAGGTGGCTAGGCCGGAGTCTCCACTGGTACCTCAGCATGAACACTGCTATTTTTAGCATGAGCCCCTGCTAGCTCAAATCTGGCTACCCTGGCTGGGAGGCTCACTCCCAGATGCAGTGTAGGCATATCCTTATAAGGCTATAAGGAAGATTTTCAGTTCCACAAAGGGCAGTTAAGCTTCCATCGCCCACTGAAATTTGGAGGGAGTTGGGCACCTAATTCCTATTTGTGCCTTTGAAGTCTCCTTCTATGTAAAAAACAGCAGCACAGGTCAATACTCAACAAAAGATTTGCATAGCACTAGTGTTACCATATTTCAGGTTCCCCAAAAAAGGACCCGGAGGAGGGGAGGGACATTGGGAGTGGGAAGTTGGAGGGGGGATACATTTGGGGAAGCTGGAGGAGGTACCTGTGGGGGGGGTACTTGCTGGAGATGAGGGGCAGTGCTGCACGCTGTCACAATGGCAGGGTGGCTGGTGCATGCCCAGGATGCAGCAACAACCATCAGCCAGCACCTCTGTGAGGGACTCCTTCCCCAGGGCTGAGAGCTGGGACCTGGGTGGGCAGGATCCAGCATCTGTTGCTGCAGGGGAATGGACCAATCAGCTGCAGATGCAGAGGAGGGACCAATCTGGAAGCGGACCAAGCGGGGCTCTCTCTCAGCTGAAATGTCTGCTCTGTGAAACTCCCAGACATTTCCTGTTATTTGAACCATCCACCCGGACAGAGGACAGTGCCTCAAAAAAAAAAAAAAAAAAAAAAAAAAGACAATGTCCAGGAAAACCTGGACGTATGGTAACCCTACATAGCACAGACCCATAAAATAATATGAAAAATGAAATCACCATTTATTCATGGATTTTTAAGGCCACTGGGGACCATTATGGTCATCTGGTCTGACCTCCTGCTTATCGCAGGCCATAGAACCTTGCCCAGTAATCTCTGCATCAAGCTCACACCTTCTTTGTGAGCTATCGCATATCTTTGAGAGAGACATCCAGTTTTAATGAAAAAGAAAAGGAGTACTTGTGGCACCTTAGAGACTAACCAATTTATTTGAGCATAAGCTTTCGTGAGCTACAGCTCACTTCATCGGATGCATTTGACTAGCCTTTGACTAGTACACTGGCGGGAGGAGGGGGACACCCCAACATCAGCCCCCACCTCCCTCTCCAGCTCTGCACATCACAGCAGACTCCCCTCCCTCCTGCAGCAGAAGCCTAGTGCCGGGGATAGCAGGATTCCGCGTTAACGTTTGGATTCCATGATTCCCTCGAAGTTCTCCCACAGGCTCTTCTCCGCATAGACCAAGGAGATCCACCCCCTCCCCGGTGGTCCAGGAGTGTGTTTGCTGTCAGGAGCCAGCCTGCTCAGCTGGGAAGTAGCTATGCGAGTTCTCCATGCTGAACAGTTTCAAAACTTCCTGGTGCTTTGAAAGGGGAGGGGCACATGCCTGTGCAGATGGATGCAGAGCAGAGGAGTTCAAAACAGTGAGCAGAGCAGTCACCGTGGATATTGTGGGATACCTCCTGGAGGCCAGTTAGGGTGACATAAAGAACACAGTGTCTACACTGATGCTTTGTTGATCTAACTTTGCTGCAAAAAGCTCTACACCTATCATCAAAGTGGTTTTACTTTGTTAGCAAAGCAGGAGCGTTTTGCCAGTGGGAGGAGCATTGTAGTGTGTACACCTTCACTGTTTTGTCAACAAATGCTGATTTTTGCCAACAAAACTGTGTAGTGTAGACAAAGCCCTCACTCCTCCAGCCTTTGTAAGAGTCCAAACAGCAAAGAGATGAAAAATGTTCATGTCAGCTATCTTTATTTACCTCTTCCAGAATTCAA
The DNA here is from genome assembly GCF_965152235.1 of Eretmochelys imbricata. Taxonomy (NCBI): domain Eukaryota; kingdom Metazoa; phylum Chordata; order Testudines; family Cheloniidae; genus Eretmochelys; species Eretmochelys imbricata. The sequence continues at coordinate 20,074,270 of NC_135574.1, read as the reverse complement.
GCTGATAGGACATGCTTTTTCCTCACATAGCACCTTCATGGGCTTAAGAGAGCCATTAAACCAGCCTTTGTGTTGCAAAGTTCCACAATGGCCCACTTAGTCTTGATAGTACTTATAGATGGATGGGGGAATCTACTTTTCCTGTCTAGGTTCAAAATTCAAAGCAGGCCTTTTTACAATTATAAAGCAAAACTTACATATTACCTTTTGGCACAGAATACAGACATTACAAGTAAGATTAATGAATACAAGCATTTCATAGAGTCTAAACACTAAACACATTCTTACAAGTTCAACACCTATCTTGAACGATATTAACATAGGTGAGGTGGTCTGGTTTCCAACAATGACTTTGTCAGTACTCAACTGATATCTATATACTTGACAAGAGCTGGGTCCTGGTTTGCCAGCATCACACACATATCTATATTTAATATAAATAAAAATTAAAAATTAAAAAAATTAATAATAGTTGGTATACTCAACTAACATTTTAATCAAAACTATTAAGGTAGCAAATCTAACAATCTGTTCTTCATAACTAAACTTTCACAAACTCTTTCTACTGTATATGTAATGCACACTCAGAATGAAAATGTAGTTTGTAACATCTGTGTCACAATGTATGGGCTCAGAATAATATTTACACTTACTGCTACTCGTTAGCACACAGAGCTCTACCCTCTGATCTTCTAGGTATTTATATGTCCCTCATTATCATAGTAGCTGAGCACTTACAATCTTTAATCTATCTATGTTCACAACATCCCTGTGAGGTAGGGAAGGGCTATTATTCCCATTTTACAGATGGGGAACTAAGACACAAAGAGACTTAGGCCTTGTCTATACGACAGAGTTTGGTTGGCAAAAGGTAGCTTTTGGCAGCAAAACACTGGAGGTGAACACATTGGTCCCTAAAAAGAACAACACTAAGATTTTGTGTTGCAAAATTGTCTGGGGAAATCACAGCGGGGAGGAGGGAACCCCAGGAAGCCGCACAGACCGCTCTCAGATTTCCGTGCTGAGCCGTAATACCACCACTAGAGAAGGCAGGAGAAGGGATGCCGGCTGCTGCTACGATCCAGCAGCCACATCCCGTATCCAGAAAATATACCGGACGAACTGCCTAAAAGCCATAAGGGAGATCCTCAATGGGACCTCACCCGACTGCACCATCCAACCGCTACTCCTACTTCAAGGATGTGTTCAATCACGAGGCCCAGAGCAACATGCGACATCCAGAAGGCCTTCTCCTGCTTCCCTGGATCAACATCACAGGGGACTTGGAGCGAGATTTTTCCCCGCAGGAGGTACTGGTGAGGCTGACGAGGACCAAAAAAGGACCCTGGAAAAGATGGCATCCTGCTAAAGAAACAAGACCTTGTCTGCTTAGTACTCACCACAGTCTTCAACAAATGCAAGCCGTTCCGCCATGCTCCCCACTCCTGGAAAAAATCCATGACCCTGCTCATCCTCAAAAAAGGCAAATGAGACGACCCTGGCAACTGGAGGCCTATCTCCCTCTGCTCCACCATCTACAAGCTGTATGCCAGCTGCCTTGCAGCAAGGATCACAGACTGGTCAGTGTGCAGGGATGCTGTCAGCTCAGCACAGAAGGGCTTCATGTCCTGCGAGGGATGCTATGAGCACAACTTCCTTCTTCAGATGGCCATCCAGGTGGCCAGAAGATCCAGGAGGCAGTGTGCCATAGCATGGGCTTGACCTGGCCAACGTCTTTGGATCCATACCCCACATCTTCGCCACCCTGGGAGAGTTTGGGATGCCGGAAACTTTCATCCAGATCCTTTGGGACCTCTACAAGGACTGCACCACCAACATCCATGCCATGGACAGAGGGATGGATGCCATCCCCATCTGCTGCATCATGAAACAGGACTGTCCCCTCAGCCCCATCTTCAACCTGGCCATGGAACCGCTCATCCGAGCCATCTCCAGCAGCCCAGCCGGCTTTGACCTACATGGCAAGAAAATCAATATCCTGGCCTATGCGGATGATCTGGTCCCAGTCACCGACTGCTCAGAAAGTCTCCAGCAGATGCTCGATGTCACCAGCCGAGCTGCCAAATGGATAGGCCTCAGCTTCAATGCCAAAAAGTGTGCCTCCTTCCACGTTGATGCTGGTGCCAGGGCTCTGGTCTGGGCATCACAGTTCCTGATCCAGGGCAAGCCCATGGTCCCTCTCGCAGAGGGAGAGGTATACCAGCATCTGGGCACACCCACAGGAGTCTGCGTCTGACAGACCCCTGAAAACACCATCAAGGAGATCCTGCAGGATGTGGCCCAAATCAATTCCTCCCTCCTTGCCCCTGGCAAAAAATCAATGCACTCAATACCTTCCTGATTCCCCCGCATCTCCTTTGTCCTCAGGGGATCAGCCGTAGCCACGGTGCCCCTGAACAAGGCTGACAGCACCATCAGGCAGCTGGTGAGGAAATGGCTCTACCTTCCCCCAAGGGCTAGCACTGACATCATCTACATTTCCCACAGGCAGGGTGACACCAATGTACCTTGCATAGGCGACCTGTGCAAGGTAGCAGTGATCACCCACACCTTCCGCCTCCTGATGTGCCCAGACCCAACGGTGAGGAGCATCGCGGATGAAGCCATATGGGACGTGGTCAGGAAACACATTGCCAGGGCCCTCTCCAAGCAGGATGTCGCCACCTACCTCAGTGGCTGCCTGGAGGCTGAGTTCAGGAGAGAGCAGGGAGACTTGTCCTCTCTCTGGTCCTTCTCCCGCAACACCTCGGGATGCCTAGAAAAGAGGATCTGCTGCCGCTGGAAGTGGTGCGAGGAGCTCCAGGAGCTGGGAATACTGGTGCCGTGCATAAAGACTTCAGACCATACCATCATCATCCCGACCACCAGAACTATGCTGGAAAGTACCCCAAAAGGCGCCAACCGCTGCCACTACACTGAGAACCTCAAGCGGAAGCCAGACAGGGCAAGGTGTTCGAGGTGTCCAGCAAATGGGATGCCAGCAACCACTTCCTCCCCAGGGGCAGCTCCACCAGGTTCGCCGACTGGCTGTTTGTCCACCGGGCCCGACTCAACTGTATTCCCCTCAACGGAGCCATCCGCCATGGCAACCAGGACAAGTACTGCAGGAAGTGTGGCTACTCCAATGAGACCCTGCCTCACATCCTGTGTGGATGCCGGCTCCACTCTGGAGCCTGGAGGCACTGCCACAACGCCATCCAGAACCGGCTGGTGAAAGCCATCCTGCCATCCCTGAGGAAGGTCACAGTCAAATCTACCATCCACAGAATGGACAACCAACTGCAACCCGACATCGTTGTGACAGACACGGAAAAGAAGGTCCTCATGATGGACGTCACGGTGCCATTTGAAAACAGGTCACTGTTTCGGGTACGCCACCCACAGAATGTATTTAGAGTCCACTTATGCACTGACGTTTTAAACTCCCATACCCCAGTCTGGGTCTATGCTGGTTATGTACTATGTATGTATCCTGTCAACTTTGTAACCAATACTTGTAATCCCTCATAATTCAAGCCTGACCCCAGATGTACAGTACTTTCCTTCTTAACTTGTGTAAATTTGTTTTTAAACATTTAATAAATTTTTAAATAAAATTTAAAGTTATAAAACAGTGTATTTTGCTTGAAGTGCTTGGGAAATCCCAGCTCTGGTTACAAAAGCTAGTATAAGTCCTCTCCACGTTGATGGAGGGGCAGATAGGTAATAAGCAGACACCTGTCAGGCTTCTGACCATGGCAAGAAGGTATAAGGCTAGGGAGATAGGGGGAAACTGGCTCATGCCTTTCTCTGTGTGAATCAGGAGTGGCTCTAGGAGCATTCATACAATCTAGCTGGTTGTGGGGCTCCACATGCTGTTGTGCTGAGTGATGATAGCATCTGGAGGGGTTTGCTGTTTGTCACTAGCAAAGCATTGTGAGAGATAAGGGGGCACAGCGGTACCAAGTTCGACGTCACACTCTACACTTAAAATGCTACAGCAGCACAGAGTTCCCCATTGCTGTAGTTAATCCACCTCCCCAAAAGGCAGTAGCTAGGTCTCTCAGGGGCTGGATTTTTCAACTCCTGAGAGACATAGCTATGCTGATTTACTGTTCTCTCATTGAAGAGCTCAGAGAAGAAATAACTTTTTAATATATAATCCACCAACACCTTGGCTCAGTTTTGGGGGGGAAAAGTGTAGTTTCATTAACTTCCATGATTCACATGCCAAGGTTTGTGTCATTTCCCATTCTTTTTTTTTTTCAAGTGTCACTGCGAGCCCTGTGCAGTGAAAAGATGTATTTTGTAAACAACACGAATCAGCGTTGAGGCGGTTATCATTTCACACAAGACTCCCCTCTTGGAGGAAGAGCTGTGGAGAATATTGGACTATTTTTAAAGCACCTTTGACAGTCTGCAGTACTGAGTTAAAAGATGTCAAGGTACATTAACTTTAACAAAAGTATCCATGCCATAAGCCTCCACTTGGTATAAAAAATACCATAGCAGGATTTTTTTCAATATAACTTAACCCAAATCCTTTATTATTTATTTAGAAGGTATCAAGCAAATCCGGATAGATGCTGATAGGATGGGATTTGTAGGTACAGAGTTTCAATTTTGCTTTGAATTAAGCATAATTGAGACTCTGGCATTTGAAAATGTGCAGTCTGCAGATTAGATCATGTAGTTTCCCACCCATTACTGACTCTCCTCCTCACTGTGCAAGCTGTGTTCTGTCTCGCACACATTTCATTTCATTCCACAGATAATCAAGGACAAAATTTAGAATCTTAGGAAAAGGCTTTTTCATAGCACATGAATTTCATCTTCAGTCTTTGCACGCCACAAAGATTCTTCAATTTGCTTCTGTTTTCTATGTTTTGGCATTCTTCTAAGTATGTTTTCTTCTTGTGAAGAGGCCATTTCTATTACACTGCTCTCAATCCATTACTCCGTTAACTCTGCAATGTGGTTGGAAATTTCAGTGGATACTAAAAAAAAGCAACTGAATTTATTTTTGTTTTTTTCTCTAAAGTAATCATTGGTAATTCATCAGTTTTAATAGCCTCCCATCACTGTAAATGTAACCCACTGGTGTGTGTGTATGTTATAGGCATCTAGTCACAGAGAATACAAATTATTACAGTTCCCAGCTACAGAATATTGATCCCAAATCCCAATTTTCCATAGTTGTGAGGCTGTTCAGAACCTTTACTTGGAACAGGATTTTGCAGGTCTACTTTCTCTATGGCCTGGTGCAAACAACACTGACTTTTGGGATGTTCAAAGTCTTGATCCAGATTTGAAATCCTGTGGTTCAGACCCATCACTAATTAGGAAGCACCCTGAAGTGAACAAAGAGCCGCACAGTGGGAAATGTATGCTCACAGAGCTCAATTCACACCTGTTAATGATTAGTTTGCAGACCTTGCCAGATATGCTATTTATCTGTTGATCACAGTAATTGGAATGAATTGCTCAGAACCAGTTGTGTGAAATTGTCCCAGTTAAGCCCTATACCAGAAACCTACTGACTGCTATGCCTACCTACATGCCTTCAGCTTTCATCCAGACCACATCACACGATCCATTGTCTACAGTCAAGCTCTACGATACAACCGCATTTGCTTCAATCCCTCAGACAGAGACAAACACCTACAAGATCTCTATCAAGCATTCTTACAACTACAATACCAACCTGCTGAAGTGAAGAAACTGATTGACAGAGCCAGAAGAGTACTCAGAAGTTACCTACTACGGGACAGGCTCAACAAGGAAAATAACAGAACGCCACTAGCCGTCACCTTCAGCCCACAACTAAAACCTTTCCAACGCATCATCAAGGATCTATAACCTATCCTGAAGGACGACCCATCACTCTCACAGATCTTGAGAGACAGGCCAGTCCTTGCCTACAGACAGTCCCCCAACCTGAAGCAAATACTCACCAGCAACCACACAACAGAACCACTAACCCAGGAACCTATCCTTGCAACAAAGCCCGTTGCCAACTGTGTCCACATATCTATTCAGAGGACACCATCATAGAACCTAATCACATCAGCCACAATATCAGAGGCTCATTCACCTGTACATCTACCAATGTGATATATGCCATCATGTGCCAGCAATGCCTCTCTGCCATGTATATTGGCCAAACTGGACAGTCTCTTCGTAAAAGAATAAGTGGACACAAATCAGACATCAAGAATTATAACATTCAAAAACCAGTCAGAGAACACTTCAATCTCTTTGGTCACTCGATTACAGACCTAACGGTCACAATATTACAACAAAAAGACTTCAAAAACAGACTCCAACGAGAGACTGCTGAATTGGAATTAATTTGCAAACTGGACACAATTAACTTAGGCTTGAATAAAGACTGGGAGTGGATGGGCCATCACACAAAGTAAAACTATTTCCCCAAGTTTACTTCTTCTCTCCCCCACCCCACACTGTTCCTCACACATTCTTGTGAACTGCTGGAAATGGCCCACCTTGATTATCACTACAAAAGGTTTTCTCTCCTCCCTCCCCCCGCTCTCCTGCTGGTATTAGCTCATCTTAAGTGATCACTCTCCTTACAATGTGTATGATAACACCCATTTTTTCATGTTCTGTGTGTATATAATATCTCCCCACTGTATTTTCTACTGCATGCATCCAATGAAGTGATCTGTAGCTCACAAAAGCTTATGCTCAAACTTTTAGTCTCTAAAGTGCCACAAGTACTCCTTTTCTTTTTTTTTTTTTTTAGGGGACATAGTTACTACGCTTATGTTTGGAAGGGCTTGGTTGGTTGATCTTTTAAAACAGTACCTTTCTCTAATGAGTTTTTTACAGTATTCCCAACCCTAAATGTTTAAAAATCATGAGTCAGGCTCACCAAAAATCATAATATTCGCTTTAAAATAATGAGATTATATAAAAATAATAGATTTGGTGTTCTTTTTATTTGCCTTCTTATTTCTGAGCTTATAGGCTGTATTGGGGTCACATTTTGAAGCTCTCACACAGCCACAAGGGCTAGAAACGTACTTGAGAATGAAGGCTGAAATCATCACATATCCACTTGACTCCAGGAGCTGAGGCTTTAAGGAAAACAATAATTATCTTGAGATTCATGATAAAATTATGAGAGATGGCAACAGTGCTCTTTGTTCCCAACTTTGACCCTGACTGGCTGTGTAAGTGCTTAAACGTGGCACTAGAGCCTCAGTTTCTCCAGTTGTAAAATGGAGATCATCCAGTGGCCAGTGTAGTGGGTGTGGCCAGTAGGTAATTGGCCTAAAGCATAGTGATGCCTTGCTCAAAGGTTTAAAGTCACCTTGGCAGTTGATGTGAGGTCAAGACTTCATTTCTAAGAAATAAGCCACACCGAAGTGTCCCTTGATTGTTATGTCTGGCTATACAAAAGCCAACACCTTAATCCATCTGGCCATTCTTTCCCACAGATAGAAAACTCAATGTTGGGACAGGCACAGAAAAAAGTCTAAAAGAAGCTTCTCTTCTTCCTCTTGTCTCATTTCCCTCCATCTTCCTCATGCAAATGGTGTCCCAGCATTCACCTAGGCTTTGATATCTGTACCTAGTTGCAAGCAGACATTAGAGTCTGACAAGCAGAACACAAACACTAACTCTGCTCCTGGAAGCCAAATACAGCCTTTTATTTTTATTGTTTAATATTTATATTTCAGTAGCACTCAGAAGCCCCACTGAGATAGTGGTGCCATTGTGGGAAGTGGTGTAGAAACACATATGAAGACACGGTCCCTGCCATAAAGAGTTGAGTCTAACACAGAAGGTCCAGCTCCATTTCCACCACTTGCTTATGTCACAGCTGAATTTACCTCCTGGTTCCTTCTTGTGAGTATAGACAATTTTTGGTGCCATATTGCTGGTACATAACTCACAGCATAGCATTCTGTCACTAGAGAACTGTGCTAGCTTTCTATCCTAGCTATCACTTTTCAATTTAATACCACTGTTCCAAGCATTAGTAAAGTTATATACTATAATCTACAACCAAGTGGCTAGAACACCAGACTGAGATCTGGGTTCTATTCCAAACACCGTCACTGGCCTGCTTGGTGACATTGAGCAAATCACTTTCCCACTCTGTGTGCATCCAATTCCCCCTCTGTAAAATTAATGATACTGACCTCTTTCATAAAGCACTTTGAGAATGACTAGTGAAAAGCACTATGTAAGAATCAGGCTTTATTGTTACTATTGTTAATAAAAATATTAAAATTCTTAGGAATACATGATGGCTCAGCTTTCATGATACTTACAAAATCTTTCACTTGCACATGATCTCCCTAAACTACAGTTGTTTTGTTTGTTGTTTTGTAAGGAACCCATTGTTTCTTCTGTTGGGCAAAATATGCAGACATTGCCCAAGAAAGTAACCATTCCATCCTGATGCCCATTAGACTCCTTTAAGAAAGGACAGATATGGAACATCTCCTGACTCCAAAGGCACAGCCTTGTCTATTGGACCGTAAGCAGCAGTTGGTAGATAAAACTTTGGTGCTTGGGGGTTTTTTGGGTGAGGACTTATTAAAAATTCTAATGCTTTGTTTACTTCTCAAGTTATTTATCTTCTCTTTCTCTGAATGTTATAAAGAGGTAGTCAGCATCATTACACCCCAGACAATAGACTTGATTGCTTTTTTTCATAATAGCGTTTGAGAACAGAGTTGTGCAATTTTCAGAAAGTGACAGAGTAGACAGAAGAAAAAGTGAATGCTTTAAATAGAATAACTACAATGCTGGCTGCAAAATGTTCTTCTTTAACCCTTAATATATGCCCTTGCTATGGTATCAACATAACTGTCTTCATTCAAGCTAACAGGATTCCATCCTTCTCTTTTGTTACACCGTCTTCCTCTTACTCCCTCTGTTCCACATTTTCATTTTCTTTCCTACAATAGATTATGGCAAACTGTTTAAGTTTGTCTGTTTCCTCTTCTCTTTTCCTTATGCTGTCTGCCTATATATTTTCCTTCTTCCCGAATCTTCTTTTTGTACCATACTTCACTTATCTAATTTATCACTGTGCCTATTCTGTTATGCAAGAGGTTAGACTACATTATCAGAATGGTCCCTTCTGGCCTTGGAATCTATGATTCAATCTCTCCCTCCTTTTGCCCCCATTAACACATTCACATCGAGCTTGGGAAGTTTTACCAGACTCCCAAATAGCCTAATTACTAAATCTAATAGCAATGATGAGGTATGAAAGATGGGAAGTCCCACAGGTCAGAGGCAACACCCAGGAAAGGAATCAACTCCTACCTGCCTCCAGCCACTAGGGAAAGGAGAAGTGTCAAGATTCCCATCAGGGAGCTGTACCCCAATCTTGCTCAGAGAACCCATCTTTATAGATTCATAGATAGGGACCGTTAAGATCAACTAGTCTGACTTCCAGTATAACACAGGACCATAGAACTTCTTCAAAATAATTCCTTGAGCATATTTTTTGGATATTGCCAGTGATGGAGAATCCACCATGACTTTTGATACATTGTTCCAATGGTTAATTACTTTCACTGTTAAAAAGTTATGCCTTATTTCCAATCTGAATTTGTCTGGCTTCCAGCCACTGGATCATGTTATACTCTTCTCTGCTAGATTGAAGATCCCACTATGAATTTTTTGTTATCCATTAGGTACTTATAGTTGTAATCAACTCACCCATTAACCTTCTTGTTGTGTAGCTAAACAGATTGAGCTTTTCAGTCTATCACCATAAGGCATGTTTTCTAATCCTTTAATCATTCTATGAACCCTGTCAAATGTATCAGCATCCTCTTTGAATTGTCTTTTATGTCCTCCATTTAGTTGGTGGCCTGCTAAATTTGAGTCCTCTCCAACCCAACCCACTCTGGCTGCTGGAAGGAAGAAGGTATATTCTCTAGACCAGATTCTTCAATCAAATCCATTCTCTTTGGGCCATGCAGGAGGTGCAAACAGGCTCGAAATTGTCTGCAACTGGCCAGCAGAGCATTCCCCTGTAGTAGCAGAGCACCCTGCTGGCACAGATGTCCTGAGTCAGGTCCATATGCCTCCTGCCTTCCAACCCTCTGTGTATGGTATGTGTAGGGAGCAAGTTGGCAGGGGTGGGTATAGTGATAGTTCACTGTGCTACACTGGTGCTCCACTAACATAAGGTCCATTAAGGACTCTGTATCAACAGCATAAGTTAGAGCTGCTAAGAATCAGCCCTGAGCTGGGCCTGGAATTGGATTGGGAACCCCCACAAAGTTCAAGGTGTGGAGAGAAGTTGGAGCTGAAGTATTGGCTACAGCCCATTTCTATACTAAACTCTACATTTTCTTTCAGTGAAAGTGTCAAACTATCCAAAAGGAGGGTCCACAGACTCATGCTGTTAAGAGGATCTTCTGACTCAGACCTCATAGGAAGAACAAGTATCTTCCTGCTCAACATTATATACAGCAAACAGGGGCTAAGGACGACTATAAGGCTGTAAATAGGGAGGCTTTTCTTCTGTGTTCTGGGAGCACCCACCCCAAACAATATTAGTATTGACTTACACAAAAACTCATAAACTAAACACATTGAGCCTCATTCTTTTCTCACTTGCACTCGTGTACATCAAGAATAACTTTCTGAAAGTCAGTCGAGTTACATTCATATAAAACCACTGTAAATGAAAAGGAGAAACAGGCCTTTAATGCACCAACTGTTTTTAATTACACAAGATATTTTTGTATCTCCCAATGTGAAGGTTTTTAAGGTTTAAAATCACCATGAACACTACCTTTGCAGTCCTACTCCTTTTGTCATTAGTTTAAACAGAAATCAAATTTTAAGACAACATTCATAACCTCGACCCCATTCAGAAATTGGAATCCAGTTGCAAATTGGTCTTCCTTCTTATCAACAATAAAACACATGGCAGAATCTGAGCCTTCCTTTTCTCCCCACACTGTGGCCTATTCATATTAAATTTGATTGCCCAGAGTTTTAGTTACTCCTCTTTTGTTCAATCAGTGATTCATAGCCCAGTAACTTTGAATCCTGTTTTCTGTTAATCTTAAATCCTATAGAGTTTGTTTCATATACCACGAAGTATCCATTCTTGCTCTCAAACATACATTTTCTGAACACTGCTGTTTGAGTCTTCAGTCTAGGTTTTGCCTATGTGTGCTCATGACCTCAAAAGAGTTGCTCAAGGAATATATACATAATAATCCTCCATTCCTACTGTCAATCAGTTTATTACATTTCAGTTTTTCTCTGGGCAACATAGATAAACTGAATACTTAAAGAATAAATACACATGTAGGATATTAAAATTCATGCAAAAAATCAGTCACTAATACTTAAAGACAAATGGACAGTGTAAATACATTGTCCAACATAATTTTTCAGAGTCCTTACAATTTACAGGTTTTCCTTTTGCTCAACTTGCCAAATCTGCAAAACTTGTCAATTATTTTTTAAGTCCCAGTTCTCAGAGCACCTCGGAGCTATAAACAATGAAGAGATTGGAGCAGCTTCCATGGGCCCTGTTTCTGTCAACATTAGCACATAAGCTTAGCCTTTAGCCCATGTGTACGCTCATTTATGTCATAGGCTTTAAATTAAGCATGTGCATAAGCCTTTGCAAGATCAGGGCCATTGTGAGATGGGTGTCTTCCTTCTCAGCACATCTGGGATACCAAAAGGACATTTTAAAGAATTCCAAAATTTTTCATCCATCGTCCTAGATTCCAAAAGAATTTTCTGGGGTACCCATTCTCCGTCCTTCATACTGGCCATCAGCTCAAAGCCAGGGCAGCTCAATCCGGATTTTTGTTTTTATTAAGGTTTCAGAGTAGCAGCCGTGTTAGTCTGTATTCACAAAAAGAAAAGTACTTGTGGCACCTTAGAGACTAATCAATATATTTGAGCATAAGCTTTCATGAGCTACAGCTCATTTCATCGGATGCATTCAGTGGAAAATACAGTGAGGAGATTTATATACACACAGAACATGAAAAAATGGGTGTTATCATACACATTGTAAGGAGAGTGATCACTTAAGATGAGCTAATACTAGCAGGAGAGCAGGGGGAGGGAGGAGAGAAAACCTTTTGTAGTGATAATCAAGGTGAGCCATTGCCAGCAGTTAACAGGAACATCTGAGGAGCAGTGGGGGGAAATAAACATGGGGGAAATAGTTTTACTTTGTGTAATGACCCATCCATTCCCAGTCTCTATTCAAGCCTAAGTTAAATTGTATCCAGTCTGCAAATTAATTCCAATTCAGCAGTCTCTCGTTGGAGCGTTGTTCTAAGTCAGCCATAAAAATGTTGGCATACTGTGCGGTCATGCAGGTACCCATAGCAGTGCCACTGATTTGAAAGTATACATTGTCCCCAAATGTGAAATAGTTGTGGGTGAGGACAAAGTCACAAAGTTCAGCCATCAGGTTTGCCGTGACATTATCGGGGATAGTGTTCCTGATGGCTTGTAGTCCATCTTTGTGTGGAATGTTGGTGTAGAGGGCTTCTACATCCATAGTGGCCAGGATGGTGTTTTCAGGAAGATCTCCGATGGATTGTAGTTTCCTCAGGAAGTCAGTGGTGTCTCGAAGATAGCTGGGAGTGCTGGTAGTGTAGGGCCTGAGGAGGGAGTCTACATAGCCAGACAATTCTGCTGTCAGGGTGCCAATGCCTCAGAAGATGATTGTTAAGAACATTGAAGAAACTTTGCTATGCTAAATTTCTTCAAATTTAGAACACAATATAGGCATAAAATGTGATCCAGCACCATCTATACCTGGATGTTTTAAAACATCTAAACACTATTTGCTCAATCTCCAATTTACATTTATCTATTCAAACACAAGAAAGGTCTGCCCACTCAAAAAAAGAGAAAAGCATTCCATGGTTCTGGCATACAGAGCACACAGACAGACTCGAGTTTCTTTCCTGAAATGCTCTGTATTTGTCAACTAATAATTTGACAAAATCAAATATAACCCAGCCCAGGACCTTAGAAGCTGATTTAATACATTTAAAGCAGGCATGGGATGGATGCCTATTATTATTCATAGCTCCATTAGGCATGTTTTAGGCTTCCTGTGTTCCATTTTTAGAAGAACTAAAATAGATATTTTGCTACGGGTTTTAGCATTCAAGAAGATTACTTATACTAATCAGAGCTATTGTCTCAAGAGTACAGTCAGATTTTGACACTTCCACAAAGTCTTCCACCATGTCATTCTGGGCACATGGAATAATTTTTACTTCTATGATCTTAGGGTCATATTTCCCATTTGGGGTAAATGGGAGATCTGTATGCCAAAGATGGGTGAATTATAATGATACCTGGTCAAAAAATGCTATATATTTTCTGTAAAAATAAAGGCAAACAAAATGAAACATTTTCATTTCATTCAAAAACTTTTACATATTTTTTCAGTTCAATGAACCAAAATACTTTTCAGGTTTGAAATTCTTCCTCCTTTTCTCTCGCTTTCAACTTTGTCCTGGAAAACAAAGAAAAAGACTGAAATGCGGGAGGGAGGGACCCGAACTATTTTTTTCCCTATTTTCAGCTTTTCATGGTGAAAAAAACAGAAAATTTCAACCAAAACAAACATTTTCCATGAAAAATTTCATTACCATTTAACAACCATTTTGACAACCTTTAATTATATCTAAATCTTAAGCCCATCATGAATGCTTTACTTTCACCCTATGAACGCATACAAGGCAAAGGCAAAAGAAGAAGCTCAAGCCACACCCTGAGTTGTGACAGCACAGACCAAGGACTGCAGGCCGCTGAAAGTAGTAGGTCCATCTGAAGCTGAGGCGAGTCACAACTCCACCCCAGCTAGAGCCTGTGTATGGTTTGTGTTGCCTCAGAATGGTTTTCTGCATAGCCAGAACAGGGCCAAGATATAGATTCATCACCTCTCCCAGCAGCCTCCACCAGTAGTGGTTGTTACTAATGACCCCCAAACAGATGTTAAAACTGTCCTTCCTTTGTGACCTCCCCAGTAACGACTCTTTCCTGGTGGGGATCCCCTGCTCTGGTGCAGCTCCCACCATCCACACATCTTTGTGAATTTGGTCCTCAGTAAATACATTTGTTTTTCATGTTAAGCTCAGCCATTCTCCATCCAAGAGCCCTGAAGCTCTCTTACCCTCCAAGGGTGGACCATTAAAACGCTGTCTTCAGCCTAACGGAAGTAAAAGTGGAATGGGCCTCAAACAGAAAGTAGTACTGGTCTATCACAAAAAATGCAAACCTCTCCAATCCCAGACTGACTGGGGGCACCACTGTGTTGTCCCTTGAACAAACATATAGTAAGGGATAACCCATACCCCAAGAGTTTACAGTCTAAATGGACAAAACACACAAAAGATGGGAGTAAGGCAGTAGGATAGTTCCCATTTTATAAATGGAGCACTGAGGCTCAGAGAGATTAAGTGATTAGAGCTGGACAACATTTTAAGATGAAACTTTTTTTGCCAAGGAATGCAGATTAGTGTTGAGAAACATTTTATGAATCTGTGTCAACAGAAAATCCAAAATAGTCAAAATGTTTAATCGGGAGTTTAATTAAATGTTTTTATTTTTTTTATTTGAAAAGACTTGTTTCAAATTTGAGTTCAATTTTTTTAAAGGGTTAAAAAAACCAGAAAAACTAAACCCAACATTTCATTTGGGGTTGACAATTTTTTTTTTTTTTGGACCCATCATGAAATATGTCTGGGTTTTTTGGTTCACTGGAAATTTGGGGGAAAAATTGGTTTCAGGATGAGCTGTCCTGATTTTTTAGTTCAACCACCAAAACAATCCATTATTCGTACAGCTCTGTAAGTGACATAGGAAAATTGTGACAGAGCAGGAATTGAACCCAAATTTCTAGATTTGCAGTCACCGTGCTGATCAGTTTATCTATCAAAAGGCTCCACAAAGGGTTACAAGATCTCTCTGGAGTCGCATAAACTATTATTACATGCCTTTTCTATCTTCACAGTACTGTATAAAAATCCCTCTGACATTTCTTTTTAAAAGGTCATTTGGAAAGAGAACACTTTCCAGTCCTTTATTGAGATTAATCAGGTTAATTGGCATCAGATTAAATCGGTTCTTGATGTCAACACGGTTTTATTTTATTAGTGAATTTTCTAAATATCGCAATTACCATACACCTATTAGCAATATAAGGCTTAAAATTATCTCTTTCCTTCAGAGTTATTCTGAGTCTCTCATTACGATGCAGTAGGAGGATGACCTCTAGTTTAAGGCTAGAAATCTGTTTTACTGTCTGATTGGGTTTTATACAAAATTCCACATAAATTCTAGTTAAACCACAATTTGTAATGCTATAGCAAATTATCATTCAATTAGACGTAACTCTATTTGCCATAACCGACCACAGGAGATATTGGAGATTCATGAAGGAAGCTGTGCAGGGTAGGGATCATTTCTCAGTGTAAATATATATGAACATTTCACTACAAATCAATAGAACATTACTGATGCCTTCACCACATACTTTAATACAGTTAATTCTGAGCCATAGATATGTGTTTGTCTGGGCCAGAGTCTCTCAACATCACTCATGTTAAGTACTGCCTTGGTCCGCAATCCAGCAAAGCCCTTAAGCATAAACTTAGATTCACGCTCACAAGTGGTGCTACTTAACTCAGTGAAACCATGCCCATGTTTAAAATAAAGCATTTTAAGGGCCTGATCCAAAGCCCCTGGAAGTCAACCCTTTACCGCACAATTAATACCATTGACTTTAACATTTACAATACCTACTTCATCTTCTACAATATCTTTCACCAGAACACTTAGTCACATCAGCTTATCAGTGATTTCAACTCTCATAAGCCCTGAGCAGAAATAAGGACTCTCAGTGGAGTGTTCTGAAACATTGGAGAGGGAGTGTCAATCTGCATCTAGGTCTTTTTAAACAGAATACATCCCCCTCTATCTTTCACTGGGATTTGGCATCACTACCCCTCGCTTGTGATGGAAATTAAAGTTAGGATGCCCCCCTCAATTACAGTATGTTAAATACAGTTCTGTCACCCTTTAGTCATACAATAAGGATAACACTTCATTACTCCTACATCTTCAGTGAATTTTAACCCAAAACAGCTGAAACTGATCACTTTGGCAAACCAGGTATGTCTATGCAAATATGGCCTGCTCCTGAGTTCTTTTCCCGCAGTTCATCGATAGATAGCAGGAGAGATCTCATTCTGACCACTGGCTTAGACAGTATATAAGACAATTGCTTGTATTTGGGTTAAGTCCTAGCATTTAGCCCATAGTTAGATGGTATTAATTAATATTGGTTTCTTTTATCACAAAGTTTAATAATATGAACTGGCTTGGAATGGTATACAAAGAAACAAAAAGGACGTATTCATGCATCTTATCTGTTTGATGTACTGTTGAACTTGGACTGATATTCTCTGTGGGATGCATAAAGTAAAAACTGATGAGCAGGACAAGGAACTCTAGTAAATCCAATCTTGTATTAACAAGCACAAAGCTGGGCAGCAACCAACTTTCCCCTGCCTAGTACTGTAACAGAAGAAAGACTAAACAGGGGCTTGAGTAGCAAAATTATCATCATTACTTGAAGTACCAGAGTGCCTCAGAGCCCCAGTAATGGACCAGGACTCCATTGTGCTAGGCACTGGACAAACTCAGAACTAGAGAGACAATCTCTGCCCCCAAAGAGTTTATAATCTAAAGATCCAATCCTGTTGCATTGAAATCAAGGGGGACTTTTGCATTGACTTATATGGTTTCAGGACAATACCCTAAGTGCCTCATTTGTTTTCTGAAAATCATCAGGTAAGTCAGTATAATTGAGCATAATTTAGATGAAGAAAGGATGAGTGGGCGGGTTGCTGCAAGAAATTGCAGCTACATATAGAGGAAAAATAATACAGATTACATCTTTTTACACCTTCCTGCTGACTGTTTCTCACCCTGAAAGCCTAATCATTCATCCCTTTGGCACAATATTTATATACTTTATATCTGCAATATTTAGCCAAGCTCTCTCTGGATCTGTTTTAAGGGGCTGATAAAACAGTGTCCTGTCACACCTCTCAGGAGAAATCCTTGGAAGAGATGAGCATTTACCCAACATTGCTCTCGGACTCCTCTCACAGAGGAAAGAAAGGATGCAGTCAAGCGTGGTTCTGTCTATCCCTGCCACAGTCCATAGTAACATGTAGACAAGGGTAGCAAAGCCAGTTAGAATGTCTACAAGAATCAACGAGGACACAATGGGTGGAGATTTCCAAAAGTGCTTCAGGGAGTTAGGTGCCCCTTACACATTGACTTTCAATGGTAGTTCAGTGCCTAGTTCCCTTAGGCACTTTTGGAAATATGACCTAGATGAAATTACTATAGGGTGGGTGCACAATTGACTGAAAGACTGTACTCAAAGGGTAGTTATCAATGGTTTCCTGTCACACTGGGAGGGCATATCAAGTAGGGTCCCACAGGGGAAAACCTTGAGTCTGGTACTATTCAATATTTTCATTAACAACTCGAATGATGAGTGGAGAGTATGCTTAAAAATTTGCAGATAACGCAGAACTGGGTGGGGTTGCAAGCGCTATGGAGGACAGGGTTTGAATTCAGAATAATCTTGATGAACTGAAGAATTGGTCTGAAATCAATCAGATGAAATTCAATAACAATAAAGACCTTGACTTAGAAAGGAAGGATCAAATGATCAAATACAAAATTGGAATAAATGACTAGGCAGCAGTACTGCAGAAAAGGATTTGGGAGGTACAGTATATTACAAATTGAATATAAAAGTCAACCGTGTGATGTCACAGTGAAAAAGGCAAATGTAATTCTGGGATGCATTCACAGGAGAACCATATGTAAAACACAGGAAGTAATTGTTCTGCTTTGCTTGGCACTGGTGAGGCCTCAGCTGGAGTTCGGTGTCCAGTGTTGGGCACCACACTTTAGGAAGGATGTGGACTAATTGGAGAGAGTCCCAAGGAGAGCAAAAAGGCAAGGTTGAAAGTATTGGGCATATTCAGTCTAGAGATGAGAAGACTGAGGGGGGACACGATAACTGTCTTCAAATGTTATAAAGAGGATGGTGATCAATTGTTCTCCATGTCCACTGAAGGTAAATCAAGAAGTAATGGGCTAAATCTGCAGCAAGTAAGATTTAGGTTAGATATTAAGAAAATCATTCTAACTATAAGGATAGTTAAGTACAGAAAGTGGTTACCTAAGGAAATTGTGCAATTCCCATCATCAGAGGTTTTTAAGAGCAGATCAGAGAAACACCTGTTAGGGATGGTCTATATATTCTTAATCTTAATCTTGCCTCAGAGCAAGGGGTGGGGAGGATGACTACATGACCTCTTACAGTCCCTTTCAGACTTATGATTCTATCCCACACTTAGTCTTTGACTACCACCAAAAGGAGATCATCATGCAACAAAAGGAGACAGGTCTAAAATCAAATTGAAAGGGATCCTTGACATCTAGCTGCCCACCACCTCTTTCTCAATAACCTTTCCTAAAAAGAGGAAGGTGGAAGTAATTGATGATTCTGAATTGTCAGAATCACGAGATGGCTTGTTGAGCTGGGAGATCTGACTTTTTAATGGTAATCATAAATTACATGTGCAATTTGGCCTCTACATTTTAAAAATAAAGCACTTAAATAGTAAATAAGAAATTCTGCTAGAATAATGTCTCTTTAAAATTCAAAGATGCTCCATAAAACAGTGTTCTTTCCCATTGTAGTTTCAATAGAAATAAAACTATACAGATTTAACCAGTAATGCCCACTATATGTTTCTATGCACAAAAAGCACCCTGCACTGACTTTTCCTGGTTAATTCTCTAAACTACTCTTCTACTTTTTTTTTTTATTAGAGCTTTTTGTCCCTGACAACTATATTTTTCTTTAATCATAGTTTTCAGAGAGGCAGGTTTCTAAAAAATAGTTCAGTCTATTCTAAATGTTCACATCTGGATGCATATGTCATCCCACAATATGCTGCACTGATGCGTGTGACACTTTCGGCACGAACACACATATTGTGTTTGTCAAAAAACTACCCAAATTAGCAGTGATCCAAAGACTGATACCTTATTTTCGACATGGAAAAGACTCTGTTACACTTAATTATCCACATGCTACAGTGTGCAAATTTGACTTCTGTAGCCTGGTAGCGCTTGGTGTGTCACCTGAAAACAATGTTTGAAGGGGCTTGGGAGAAGGTGGGTGGGAGAAGTCAATCTGTTGCTATGCTAATTATTGGTATAAACTTATTTATGCTGCTTTTCTACCAGAGGATGAACACCCACATGTTTGGAAACAATCCTACATCTGCCAGAACCCTTTCTACATCCCCATGAGACAGTTTGTTTTGTCAGATATGAACAGCAGTGATATAACTGATATCTAGATGGTTATCCCCACTGAATTCCTCACTTGGGAACAGATTCTCTCTCCCTTTCTGTAGACGGGACTGCTGTAAATTAGAGCTGCCGGGGACCATTCTAATTTATGCAGAAGGCTGTTTCAACCTCTGGAGTAGCCCCAAATCTGAAGGGTGTGGGGTGTAAATGCTTCTTGACCCCTCCTCCTGGAGGTGCAGCATAGAATTGGTCCCCAGGACTTTGGGAACAAAAGAAAGAAAGGACTGCTTCCAGAGAATCCTTCCCAGGTTTTATCCTGAGCTCAGGGCATGCTAGGACAGAACTTTGGAGGATTAGAGAGTGCTGGGTGAATTTTTATACAGTAAAGATATGACTAAAAGCTCATAGTTATGCACCTCACTATTGGATCCCAGTGCCTTGATTTAAGAAAGGTGGAGTAAACAATGACCAAACACATGACATGGATTTAGAGATATTTTAAAGTGAATCTTCTCCAAGGATAGACCCTTTGGTTGACATAAGTTAATTTCTATGCTGTGCCCAGTACCAGATACTTCAGAAAAAGGTGACAGGGTAACAAGCCTTGTGGATAGGGGGGAAGCGGTAGATGTGGCATATCTTGACTTTAGTAAGGCTTTTGATATGGTCTTGCATGACCTTCTCATAAACTAGGGAAATACAACCTAGATGGAGCTACTATAAGGTGGGTGCATAACTGGTTGGAAAATCATTCCCAAAGAATAGTTATCACTGGTTCACAGTCGTGATGGAAAGGCATAACAAGTGGGGTACTGCAGGGATCGGTTCTGTTCAATATCTTCATCAGTGATTTAGTTAATGGCATAAAGAGTACACTTACAAAGTTTGCAGATGATACCAAGCTGGGAGGGGTTGCAAATGCTTTGGAAGATAGGATTAAAATTCAAAATGGTCTGGACAAACAGGAGAAATGGTCTGAAGTAAATAGGATGAAATTAAATTAGTACAAATGCAAAGTACTCCACTTAGGAAGGAAGGATCAGTTGCACACATACAAAATGGGAAATGAATGCCTAGGAATGAGTACTGCAGAAAGGGATCTGGGGGTCATAGTCGATCACAAGCTAAATATGAGTCAACAATGTAATGCTGTTGCAAAAAAAGGAAACATCCTTCTGGGATGTAATACCAGGAGTATTGTAAGCAAGACACGAGAAGTAATTATTTCGCTCTACTCTGTGCTGATTAGGCCTCAACTGGATTATTGTGTCCAGTTCTGGGTGTGACATTTCAGGAAAGATGTGGACAAATTGGAGAAAGTCCAGAGAAGAGGAACAAAAATGATTAAAAGTCTAGAAAACATGACCTATGAGGGAAGATTGAAAAAATTGGGTTTGTTTAGTCTGGAGAAGAGAAGACTGAGAGGGGACATGATAACAGTTTTCAAGAACATAAAAGGTTGTTACAAGGAGGAGGGATAAAATTTGTTCTTCTTAACCTCTGAGGATAGGACAAGAAGCAATGAGGTTAAATTGCAGCAAGGGCAGTTTAGGCTGGATATTAGGAAAAACTTCCTAACTGTCAGAGTGGTTAAGCACTGTAATAAATTGCCTAGGGAAATGGTGGAATCACCAACACTGGGAATTTTTAAGGGCAGGTTGGAAAAACACCTATCAGGGATGGTCTAGATAATACGTAGTCCTACCTTGAGTGCAGGGGACTGGACTATATGACCTTTCCAGGTCCCTTCCACTTCTATGAAACTCTGCCCCAGAGGGTAGAAAGAGGGTAAGAAGCTTGTGAAGCTGAAGGGACTGGGACCAGAATAGGGGGTGGACCTGGTTCCCTTCCCCTCTATGATATGGGGTAATTTCTTCCTCATCCTTTAGTTACCAGTTGGTCTATATATGCTCTGAAGCTTGAGGATTCACAAACCATTTATTGTTTTTAGTATCCTAACTAATGTAACAGCATGTGTTTCATTATCCATAACTTTTGCTCTTGGTTTCACTGATACCTCGTGGGCAATGAGTACCAAAAATTAATTATGTGCTGATTACAAATATTTCCTTTTATTGGTTTTAAATGTGTTGTCTTTCAATTTTATTATGTGTCTCCCTGTTCTTATTTTACTGTAGACAAACATGCCTGATTTCCCTTTTCTAGAAGATTTCTTATTCTCTCTCTCTCATGTTCATACTTAATCATGAACATTATAAATTAAAGTCCTGATCTTTTCAACATCTCTCTTTATGGAGGATTGTGGAGGCCTTTAATTGCTTTCTCTGGGCATCTTCCATTTCTGCGACAGCTTTTTTTTTTCCTGATTGAGTAACCTTGAGCATCCATAATGACATAGGGTCTTTGTCCCACATGGTTACAGTTCCTTTCTAACTCAGTAAATTGTACCCGTAGTTTTCAGTGAACTTGGGTTTTGAATGAGCTTGGGTTTTGAATGATTATGGACTGAATTTCAGATGCCACAGGAGGATTTATGATTTCAGGTAGAAAGCTTGCAAAATAAATGGTTTCCTAAAGTTGCAACCCATAACCAGTGGAATCTACGTGGTTGCTGAGTTTTTAGCTTTGAACTCAAAAGGAAAGGTTCACTGAACCTTCTGAAAACTGAAATCACAGAGACTTCCAGCTAACTTCTCAATATATTGCAAGCTTCATGTGACTTCATGGAGTTGCACATGGTTTATGGCATGTCACACACTAAATTGACTTATATCTCCATCAAAATGAGTACAGCATGATTAAGATCATGTGTGAGACACATGACGTGATATACAATGAGGTGACTTGAAAGTTAACTGGTAGCACCACTGTTTTATTAGGGGAACTCTGCCCCATCTTTAACCCAGGGAGGATTAGGGAGACTGTTCCCTTTCCTGTAAAATAAAGGCTGCTAAAGAGGATCATTCATAGATTTCAAGGCCAGAAAGGACCACTGTGATCATCTAGTCTGAACTCCTGTATAACACAGGCCATAGAACTGCCCAAAACAATTCCTAGAGAATATTTTTTAGAAAAAAACATTCAGTCTTGATTTTAAAAGTGTCACTATGGCCCTTGGTAAATTGTTCCAATGGTTGATTACTCACCGTTAAAAATTTACACCATATGTCTAGCCTAAATTTGTCTAGCTTCAACTTCTAGTCATTGGATCATGTTCTACCTTTCTCTGGTCAATTGAAAAGTCCATTATTAAATATTTGTTCCCCATGTAGATATTTATAGACTAATCAAGTCACCCTTTAACCTTCTTTTTGTTAAAATTAATAGATTGAGCTTTTCCCTACTCCAGCCAAGATATCCCCTAATGTTTTAATGGTGAAAGTCTACAACACTGTGAGATGATTTCTAGAGGATGTTCACAGAGATAATGGTTCTTCCCAGGGTGAAACATCATCCCACGCTAAGCTCTTTGGAACTATTGTGATGAAGTGGTTATAATATCCTTCACAGTTGGTGACCTTCTCTCTCTCTCTCTTTCCCATTTTCTAGTGGAAACGGAAAAGTGTATTTTTAATGTCATATTTTTGTGGTATATTAAAAACTGTTAACATTACAGCTAACACTAAGTATAAGGGGGCTCCTGGCCCTGCTTGCAGGCTAATGGGATTTGTAGGTCAGTTGGCAAAAAGCCAGCATAGAGCAGGGTGGGTTGAGTTGTGCCTCTCTGCCTTAGGGACAACTTGTTCTGTTACTCTTTGGGTTCTTGTGGGCTAAAGTTCTGTATTCCAAGAGATGAAGTAGTGTTACATTATAACTTTTAAGCAACAGTCTTATGTATTTATACAACTTCTCTAGGGCATATGCTGTGAACATAATTTTTAATTTGATATCTAAACATTTGCTTTTTCTATTTTTCAATCAGGGGAGTAGCTCCTCCTTCGTCATGTCCCAGAATATTCCTCCAAAGTAGCTAGGGGGTCTGAACTGCAAAATTCAGACTCCGATCCAAATTTACCTCTCAAATTTCAGATCTATTCGGATGTGGAGTTTGGGATCAGCTTATTATGGAGGAAAATAGAGAGAAAGAGGCAAAATTCAGATCTCAGCTCAGGTTCAGCTACAAGCAACTGCCTCCCATCCTCCCCCTGCTCCAAGTTAAAGGATATGTTTATGGAGAGTTTGGGGTCAAATGTCTCTCTTCACCTACTTCCTGTGTAGCAGAGTGCTGTGCTAAAGCTATGGTGGAGAAAGCCTGGCTAAGAAGCTACTGTAACTCCTATACAGTCTGAGTTATGACGAAACCTTTCAGAGAAAATAGATGCAGAAGGAAAGATGGGGGGGAGGGGGAGAGAGAATCAGGGAGGAAATTACTACTTCTTGAATTTTATTTTTCAACCCTCTCTGCTTCAGAGGCAGAATAAAAAACACGCATTGTTGTGGAAAAACTCCATCACCCTTCTACAAAAGTTAATGCTGGATCTGGTATTTGTCTGAATAATGGAAGTGAAGAATGTGGAATTGTTAGTGTATATGTTGGCTTTGGGGGCTGGGGGAAGGTTTGGGTGTGGGGTTTTTTTTGGGTTGTTTTTGGATATTGAATCTAAAAGCCAGGGATAAAGTAAGGAGGAGTCAAAGTAAGCTCAAAGCAGGAGAATACCCCTTTCCCTCCCTGGATTGGTTAAGCAACGCTCCCTCAGTTCTCCCTTCCTTTTGGCTGGGGCAGTGTGAGCTCCCCATCTTCTTTCAATCTACTTAACCACTGAATATAAAGAACTGTAGAAAATTACCATCATGTGCAGATGACCATCATGCCCAGAGATCAGATCATCAGCCTGGGACAATTTACTTGCACCCTGTAGTTTTTCTAAGAATATGCACGACCAAGATTGCTCAACAAAAAGGGCCAGAAACTCAGCTGAAGTAGGTCAACATATCTCTATCAGCCTGCTGTGACTCCACTGGCCCAGAGCATTTAGAGCTTTAAAATTGCTTGCCCTGCAACTTACTCTTGGTACTTGCAAAAAATCTTCTCTGCAGTAACACACCTGATTTGTAGAAATGACAGTCAAAGGGATCTGAGTAACTTAAGGGGATAAAGCAAGAAGTCAAGAGTAGGTGATGAAGTGTTGAGGTGTGGCTTTAGAAAAGTCATTGCAGTTTGTCTGTCTCTTCTAAATGAATTACTAGACAAAAAAATAGGAACAGTCCCTCTGAAAATTCAGTCTGCCTGAGTTTGAGATGCTGCAACTGTTTAGAATAGTTTAATAGCTTATGACACTGTTTAAAAATAAAACTAGGACAACCACATTTTCAAAGAGAAAATCAAGGACACCAGCCTTGAGAAGTAACATTCATACAGGACAGCGTTAGCAGAAGACAATGAGATGAAAAAGCAAGGAAAGGGCCAAGAAAACAGAAAGAGATACTATTCTACCCTCTGTATTTTATATGCTTTCTTCAGCAGCTTTCTCCTCATTAGCCAACTTCCTCCCTACCTCACTCTCTTCTCCCTTCTATCATATCCTCTCTGTAGTTAAATAAATAAATAAATAACTAGAGAAGCTAAAACCCCAGCTGGGTCCAGTTTTATAAGGGATCTTGATGGGGCCTGTCATAAATATAAAGGGAAGGGTAAACCCCTTTGAAATCCCTCCTGGCCAGGGGAAAGCTCCTCTCACCTGTAAAGGGTTAAGAAGCTAAAGGTAACCTCGCTGGCACCTGACCAAAATGACCAAGGAGGAGACAAGATCCTTTCAAAAGCTGGGAGGAGGGAGAGAAACAAAGGGTCTGTGTGTCTGTCTATATTCTGTCTTGGCCGGGGATAGACCAGGAATGGAGTCTTAGAACTTTTAGTAAGTAATCTAGCTAGGTACGTGTTAGATTATGATTTCTTTAAAAGGCTGAGAAAAGAACTGTGCTGAATAGAATAACTATTTCTGTCTGTGTATCTTTTTTGTAACTTAAGGTTTTGCCTAGAGGGGTTCTCTATGTTTTGAATCTAATTACCCTGTAAGATATCTACCATCCTGATTTTACAGGGGGGATTTCTTTATTTCTATTTACTTCTATTTTTATTAAGTCTTCTTGTAAGAAAACTGAATGCTTTTTCATTGTTCTCAGATCCAAGGGTCTGGGTCTGTAGTCACCTAGGCAAATTGGTGAGGCTTTTTACCAAGCCTTGTCTAGGAAGTGGGGGGGAAAGACGTGTCCAAACAGCTCTTCCCCAGTAACCAGTATTAGTTTGGTGGTGGTAGCGGCCAATCCAAGGACAAAGGGTGGAATATTCTGTACCTTGGGGAAGTTTTGACCTAAGCTGGTAAAGATAAGCTTAGGAGGTTTTTCATGCAGGTCCCCACATCTGTACCCTAGAGTTCAGAGTGGGGGAGGAACCTTGACAGGGCCTAATTAGGGTGGAGTAATAGGAGGATTTAATCCACCTGTGGACTGTTTGGGCTCTGATGGTAATTATAAAAGTCTCACTGTGGCAGCTTAGAGAGAAAAGGAGTACTTGTGGCACCTTAGAGACTAACACGGCTGTCTCTCTGAAGCTTAGAGAGAGAGACTAAGCTAGTAGGATATGCCCTTTCAGAAACATTTTTCTTGAGAGTGATTTTGCCTAGAAGGCTTATTCTCCTAAACAGGGTGCTTATTTGTAGTGTTGTGTTTTGGATGAGTTTAAAAATTGTATTTATTTTTGATATTTTTACATGAAACAAACATTTCAGTATAGAATGGTTATAGCCTAGTGAGTCTCAAATTCACCCCATGCTATCCTTTCTACTCATGTTATCTCTGAGACATCTACTTCAGGTTAAATTTTTGGGTGGCTAGAAAACCAGTGGACTTTGCAAACCCTGAGTTAGATACCTAAGTTCCCTACACAATTTATGGGGAGAGACAGGCACCTAAGAACAAGATTCACAAAAAGCCAGCACACCAGAATGGGGAGTGTGGGGTTGCCTAAGCTTGCTAATAAGAGATGTTGATAAAGGGTTGTAATTAAGCCCCACCCGTCTCACAGAATTAGGCACCCATATCTGGGCTGAAGGGATCTTCCTATTTCTTCTTGGGATTCTCAGTCATGAATCTTCTCCTAGCACTGGGTGCCTAAGGTGTTTCTTGCAAGAAATGTTGAAGGAGGGGGCTGTGTAACTTTTAGCACAGTGGTCCAAGTACTCAAGTGGGATGTGGGAGATGTAAGTTCAATGCCACCCTTCCCCCCCCCCCCCCCCCCGCTTGATGGGGAGGAAAAGATTTCACACTGGGCCTCCTACCTTTCAGTTGAGTGCCCTAACTATTGGCCTATGAAATATTCTGATGTGACTTTTCCTATTCAAGCTGCTCTTCTGTGTACAAATAAAGTCATTGGGCCAGAGAGAATCAGAATGACTCTGTAGTCTCATGAGCAGGATCCTAAAGTGGGGCACCCAAACTCCAGTCTGCCTACTCCAATAAATCTTTAATTATTTATCCAAAGTAGAGAACAGCTTCAATGGGGAAGATTGAGAGAGTTCCCAAATCAGACTATCCCATAGGTCAGTGGGTAGGGTACCATGGGCACTGGGTGCCTTCCCATGACACCCCCAGGTTATGTCACTGTGTCCTGTTCTGTCAGTGACAGATGGGAGTGAGAGAGATCCTTGCAGTCCTTGTACATGTCAGTAACTCAGTCATATAAGTGGTGGCATGCTGAAGGCATTGCCAGATTGCTTGGAAGACATCTGAGACAGTATGGGCTAGTGACAGCTGATTGGGTAGGGCTGTGGAGGGCACGCTATATCTTTGCTACCAAAGCTAGCAGCCCAACTCTGAAATGAAAAGAGGGACTTTTATGAAGAATTTTAGACCAAAACCCAAGGCCAGCTCAAATAGGTAAATTCTTGAGCAGTTGAATCCAAGTGTTTATTTCACTAATGAATATAAATCTGGAGTGTTTCAGGACTGCTGAGTGTTTGCATTTCCTTGAAACGTTTTTCTTGGGTCTCTCGTGTGGTGAACATGCTGCATTTCAGAAAATAGCTGAGATGCTAATCTTTGCTGCTCAAAAGGGATAATTATTGGGTTTTCACAAAAGAATCCTGCTCCTTGGGGGAAAAAGGAGTTTAGAAACTAACTCATAACAAAGGATATTTGGTTATTCCCCTCTGAATTACATGGCACTCAAATAAAAATATAAAAGATCCATTGTCATTGGCAAGGCAGTCTTGTCTAGTGGATAGTGGACTGGGAGTCTGCAAACATGGATCTGCCACTGATCTACTATATGAAAACACATTTCCCCTCTCTGTTTCCCTCCTACCTTTTTGTCTATATAGGTGATAAGCTCTTTCCGGCAGGGACAGTCTCTCACTATATATATTTGTGTAGTGTTGAACACAATACAGTATCCAGGTGCTATTGAAATGCAAGCAATTAATAATCAACCATTTCTGCTCTTACAGTATATCCCTAGGTTCACCATACATGCTTCAGCCAAGGACAATGGATGGATTAGGTGAAGCATTTAGATATTATATATTTTCATCCCAAAAGTCTTGTCTATACCCTCTAAACTGAACATGAATCAATAAATACACATTTGGATTTTCTTTTCAGCTTTAGTTTTTTTTTTCCTATCACAATATGAATGTCATTAACACAGGCAGAGATGGAATAGAGTGCTAACAGTAGGGGGGATAGTGTTCCTTCTGTTCTTATGCACACCTGCCATTAGCATTAATAGGTGTTATGTGTGTAAATTGAGAGAGTATATACCACTTTATTAGGAGGAAATTACATGTGAAGTTACTTACTGCATCAAACCAAAGAGCTGGAGTATGTTTTATGATGGATTATATCTCTGATTGGAGTCATATAAATACAACTAGATATTTAAAGAGAGCTTCATTCCATACTAACCCAAATGACTATTAATGCAGCCTGTCAGAATCTAGACCTAGTATGTAGATTCTGAAAATTTGGGAGTTGAATATTCCCCCACTTTGAGGTATTTTCAAATGTTTTTTTGTATTTCTACTAATAAAAAGAAGCACAGAAACCCTGAATTTAACATCATTCCCTCAGTAAATTTAGAAAGGAATGACAAAATGGTGAAAAAGCATTTTTTTCTAACTCTTCCCCACCCCCTGTCCCAAAAGTGAATGTGTGTGTATATGTGTGTGTACTGAGCAAAATAAGGTAATAAGAATCAACGTGTTTCCAACTTGCATGTTATATGGCAATTGCTTAAATCAAATGAGAAACCCTTTTTTTAGCCCAGGATACTGAGCTCAAGTAGAAGTTGTCAGGTTTGATAAAGTAGATTGGTCCTAAGGAGGAAATTTTCTGTTTCTATTTCCAGAGGTGCATCTGTTTGTTAGCACGTATTTTCTCCAACAAATGCCAGTTTGCCTACAACGCTTCCACTGAGCTTTCTGTATTTTAGTAAAAAGTCTTAATTTTGATCTGACTCCCTTCAGGTAGCAATAAGTTGACTTAGATAATCACACTTCCATATAGCAGATAAAAATAACCACCTTGATTTTCCACTCTTACTTGTTAGAAAATGGTTGTATTTTTTATTACCTCACTCTCACTGTGAGCAGGGATCCATAAGCCTTGGAACCTGAAGATGGTCCTGCAATAACAGCTATTGCTAAACCATTAGAGGAATTATTCACAGAAGGAGCTCCTGGCGAAAAAAATCCTATAATTTCAAACATATAACTGAAATTTTATTGCTTTTAAACTGAAGTGGTTAGACCTTGAGAAAATCCGTTCAGCAAGAAAGCCCTCTCCTCCCTTTTGTGTGTTAGATAAAGCTTGACAGAGCTCACAAGCTAAGTGGGGCTGATTTAACATCTCTCTATTTCAAGCTCTCTTAATGAAGAAGAAAAGGTCACTGAAAAGTGACTCCTTCAGCACCATGCACTGCCTCACTGGGAAGCAGGTTGAGGTACAGCTTCTAGTCTTTTGCACCCCATGCTGCCATAGGCTGGAAGCACTGCAGAGGCAGTACATCCTTCCCTTCAAAGGCTGAGAACACTTTGTGATGGCTCTCAGGTGACCATCAGAGTATTAAGAGGACTGCATAGGAACCTGCATGCATCCCTCTTTGACCAAAAGTAGGACTGCTGTGATGTGGAGGGGAAAAGATTGAAACAGGAGACCCTGAACAGTCCCCATAAAACATTCTCCTTTGGGATTCAATTCTATATCTATATGTATCAAAAAAACTAGTCATCAGTGGTAGCTTTAGGCAAGAGAGAATTGGGCAGTTGCCAGAGGGGCCACATTCTGGAAGGTTCTAGTTATTTGACTTAACCCTGTGGGGACAACGGCCAAGCAAGCAAGGTAGCCTGGGGCAGACTCAGAGATAGGAGAGGTTAGGAGGGCAGGACAATGGGCCTAGTTTCTGATGTAGCACTCCCCAAAGGTCACATCATCTAGCACTAACCCTGAATGGGTTGGAACCACTCTTGCTGCATGCTTATAGAAGCTTGCTAGACTCATCCCCGGGGAGGTGGTAGGAGGAAGGGGAGCAGCAGGCTGAGACAGTGAAGTGGCCATGCAGCTATCTTTACTCTCTTTCTCCCTGGGCACTGGTGAAATCCAACAAAGTCAAGCCCAGCAGGAAAGGAACTTCCTCACCCCTTCCCCCTCCCCCAAGGATGAAAGTAAAAGAGAATAGGGTGCTCTACCTCACTCAGTGGCCTCCATGCCAGCTATCAATGAGTTGGTCCCAGAGCTAGATATGCATGGACATCCCTGACATCTGACTCTTCTCCCTCACGCTCTCCTGCCTCACTAGAGAATAGGGTGGACCCCTTCCCTGAGAAATGGTGGGTGGCAGAGGAAAGGTGCCTTTATACAACTGCTCTGGGTGCTTTTCAAATGCCTTAGATTAATTATGTAACTCTTCTGCCAGGTGGAGCTGGCAGCATCCAGGGCCGGGTTCAATATCTAGGGGTTCCTTTTCAACAGTAAAACACAGAACTGGCTCGAGCCCCCACCAAGTAACACGGGAAAATTACACACCACTACTGGGTGCCTCTGAGAGGCAATTCTTCCACTCTCGAAAGCACAGAGTCTGAGTGTAAAAAAGAGATTTTTAGTGAAAGGATAGAAATTACCCACCATTAATCAGGGAAAATGCCACAAGCAGGATTCATAATCATAAAACATTGAGCAGGACACCCATCCCCAGTGTGTGTGGGGCAGTGCCTTCTGCTTCACGTTCTTGAGTTCTACAACTAAAAGTTCATTTTCTGTGCCCCATTCTGCTTCCTCACCATACCCCACTCACAGTGGTTGTCCTTAATCAGTGAGGACCCGGGTTCAGAAGTGCATCTGTATGAGTTCACCTCCCACCCGGGGGAGAAGGCTTGCTCCGCTATCTGAGCACTTGCTATGGCTCACCGTCCTGCCAGCCGTGGTTCCTCACCACTGGCTGCCCCACCAGCCATGGTTCCCCTCTGCTGGCCACTTGTTTGCTGCTCCCACCAGCTGACTGCTCACTGCTCCGGCCGGCTGACTGTCAGTTACCTTTTGCTGTCACATGCCTCTCTGCTGTGTCCTCTGCAGGTCAGTCTCTTTTAGTGATTTTTCAGCTTTTAGAGGGCTGGGCCAAAACGCTGTCTCACTACAAGTGATTTCAGCTCTCATTTAAGCACTTAAAATAACAAAGGCTCCTTCCTAATCACAGTTGCCAACTTTCACGTGGTAAATAATCACCCCAATTTTCACAATAAGCCAAAAATCAAGCTAATCCCATTTCAAAACAGGGCCAAAACAAGCCAGTCCCTAAGAATCCCAACACTCTATGTGAATAGATCCCCCTGGCATGCAGTCTGGGACTGTGGTGGGCCTGCTGTGCACCCATGACTCTCTCCCCTGCTTTGCCTCTGCTTGCACCCCCCCCCCCCTCCCCTGTTTGCCTGGAGACAATAATTTAAAAAAAAGAAGCTACAAGCCAAACAACCAACAAGCCAAAAATTAGCCCACAAGCAGCTCACAAGTCAATACCAAGCCCAATTTCTTTGTTTTTTTTTTTCCCCGGGGGGTTTGGAATGTCTGCTCCTAATGGAGACTATTTAGCTCTATCTTTGAGCAGTGGGAAGGAACAGGTTAAACTAGACCAGGGACCCTTAGGGAGAGGCCATACCTCCTGGCTTGGACACCTGTCCCCACCCTGCTTACTTTAACAAGGATCTGGCATTTGAGCCCCTGGCTTAATGAGCTCCTTTCATCTAAGGGTGACCCCCTCATTTGGGACTGGTTAAGCACAGTTCTGCTCCCCTTTATTCATGCAATAAAGACAACAACATTGAAAACAACATTTCACTACCCCTGTATTCAGTACTAATGTGATTTGTAACCCAACACCAGCCAACATTGATCACTTTGAGCAATACCACTCTATCTGCTGGACATCTAGGCAGAATAGGTGTGTTCCTGTAAATACAGTTTGCTCCTGAAGTCTCTCCCCTTCCCAGCTAGCTATCAGAGGAGAGTTCATTCAGACCTACTTACATCTAGATGGGGAGGAAGAAGTGGAAGGGTGATGCTATAGATCAAATATATTTGGAATGTCAGCAGTGTGACAGCTAGGAATATAGTGGTTAAATTTGTCGGGTTAGTTAGGATGCAAGGAGTGAAAATCAAAGGAGGAAGAAAACAGTAATCATCTATTCTAGACTAGCACTGCCAGAGGAAAATAGGAAGGAAAACTTCCTATACCAACAATTGGCTGTGCCATTGTAGTCAGGGCTTTTAACAACCCTCATATATCAGTTGGGAAACAAACATGGACAAACCTACATTATTCAAGATGTTGCTAACTTATATAGACATAGCTTTATGATCCAAAAGGTGGAGAATTGAACAAGAGCAGAAGACGTCCT
This sequence comes from Eretmochelys imbricata, assembly GCF_965152235.1. NCBI lineage: Eukaryota > Metazoa > Chordata > Testudines > Cheloniidae > Eretmochelys > Eretmochelys imbricata. Next base: position 20,042,015 of record NC_135574.1, on the reverse strand, counting down.
ATATCTGCTCCCTACTAATAGAAAAGAAAAATGGGAATGACTGCAGAGCATCAATAAAGTAAAGAATTTTCTCACAGGATGCAACTGCACATGGGTATTAGATTTTTAATCTTTGATCTGAATAACAGAGTAGCTAAACAGGTCAACACCTTGTTTTTTCAGTAGATAAAGTCAAAGGAATAAATTGCTTGTATTTGTAGAGCCCTGGTTAGGTTTGTATTAAGCTCACAACCTCATTATCTCCCCACAGCCAAGCATACCAGAATGAAGACCATATGTCTACTAAACTCCATTTCCCTCCTTTCCCCTATATTTCCCACTGAAGATTCATTGATGTTTCAGCGTGAACAACCTTTATCAAACGAAGGTTATGCAATGAACAGAGGCAGATATTCCCTCTGCCTTGAGTTCAAAGTTATTCAATACCAGAGCCGTGACTAAGCACTTTAGCACCCAGGGTGAGCAAGCATATTTATGGGCAACATATGGGGGGGCATGCAGAGTCATGTGCCCCCTCCCCAAACTTTCTGCCTTCCATTTAGCACAGAGGTTTTCAAACTGTGGGGTGCACCTCCCTAAAGGGAAGCATGCCACAGTTTGAAAACCGTCACCTCCTGCCAGCGTGTAATGTCAAAAACCTCTACTGACAGATTTTGCTTCCAGTTATTGACATCTAAGGATGTTCTCTTTTGCTTCCTTGTCACAATTTGCTACACCTCACCTTTCCTGGCCTCTGGACAGGGTAGCAAACTGTGACAGGGCATCAACCATCCATCACAATTGGTTACCCCTAGACCAGAGGATGACAGAGCTGAGAGGTAGCAAATTGTGATGGGTGGTTGATACATTCCTATGGTGCACTGCACCCCAAATCAATACAAGCACTTCTGGAGAATACACTCACCATTGATACAAGGAGCCAAGTAAGTATGCACACAAGTAGGGTGCCAGGCTGGTATTCCATCAGAATGGCCAGTCGAAAAGGGAGCCTGGCAACTCCTCACCAGGCCACTAAAAGTCTGGTTGGCTGCAGCACCAGTGGGGAAGGCAGGCTCTGTGCTCAGCTCCAGGGAAGTGTCCGTCATGTCCCTACAGCTCCTAGGCAGAGATGTGGCTGAGGGTGGGGACCATGCGCTGTCCCTGCCCACAGGTACCGCCCCAAATGCCCACTCCACAGCTCCCATTGGCCGGGAACTGCAGCTAATGAGAGCTATGAGGGCGGTGCCTGAGTACGGGGGCAGCGCACAGCACCCCCTGTCTGCCCCTCTGCCTAGGAGCCGGAGTGACATGCCACTGCTTCCTGGAGCTGCCTGAGGTCAGCGCTGCCTGGAGTCCATACATTGAACTCCTTCCCATGTCCTAACCCCCTCTCCCAGTTCGGAACCCCCACACACACCCAAACTCCTTCCCAGAGCCCCCATCCCAACCCTCTGCCACAGCCCTGAGCCCCCTCCCACACTCCAAACTCCTTATCCCTGGCCCCACCCCAGAGCCCGCACCTGCAGCTGGAGCCCTCACTCCGTCCCACATCCCAAACCCCTGCCCCAGCTCAGAGCCTCTCCTGTACTCTGAACCCCTCATTTCTGGCCCCACGTCTGAGCCTGCACCCCCAGCCCAGAGCCCATACCCCCTCCCACACCCCAACCCCCTGCCCCAGCCTGAATTCCCCTTTTAAGGATAAGGCCTTTTCCTGTAGACATATTGTAAGGTCTGAGGCCTTTGTTTGCAGCCATATTAGGAGAGCAGCAGCCATGAGCTAAGAAGCAGGAAGTCACATCCATCTACGTTACAATAAATTACATTAAAACAAGGCTGTGAAGAAGGATATCCTGTCCTAATAGTACCAATCATCACCAGATAAAGAAACAGATCTTAAGATGGTGAAAGAAAACTTTGTTTGATGGCATTCTGTCTGGCAAGAAATCACTTATCAAAAAGTTGTGGCTGTGAAATCCCTACTTCTTTATTGTTTTGCATTACGGTCCCCACTTCTCTATTGTTTATCTGTATGTTCTCTCTCTGGTTCTTTGATGCTTCTGTCTGTTTCATAACTAATTTTGGTAGGTGTAAACCACCTATGGTGGTGGGGTATGATTAGTTAAAGAATTGTTTTATAATATGTTAGGATTGGTTAGAAAATTGTTTAGTAGTATTTTAGTAAAATGATTGGTTAAGGTACAGCTAAGGAAGACTCAAGTTTCACTATATAAACTGGGGTCCAAAAGAAAGCTCTTTGGAACCAACTCCAGGACACAGCCCCAAGTTCAGAGCTGCCAGATCTCAACATCCTGCCAATTACACCATGCAGAATCTGGAGTCCCCCAGATGATCTTATCCTGACTGGCCATCAGGAAAATGTTCACCTGCCTTATTGGGAATTGTTAAGGCTGATTCCCCACTCTGGCACTTCAAGTGCAGAAGGTGGGGGCCCGCAAGGATTCTAAAAATTAATACTGGCCACTCCAGGCTTGTATTAAACTCCCAAGTTTTTCTTTTTTCTGACCTTGGATGGGTAGATGCTGCCACCATCCAAGTGCAAAACCCCTCTGAGAATCCAGGAAGGCGCACTTGGGAAGTCCTTCCTGTGGGGTACCCTCAAGCCCTCCCCCGCCCTCCTGGGAAGAGCTGAGAAAGAAAAATAAAGGAAATCAGCTGTTGCTACCAGCTAATTAAACAACATGTGCACAAACCTCTTCAGACACAAAAATCCAATCCTGTTCTTAAAAAAGGTAAATTTTATTAAGAACAAAAAGACAGGAAAGTGATCAGGAACAGTCAGCATGGATTCACCAAGGGCAAGTCATGCCTGACTAATCTAATTGCCTTCTATGATGAAATAACTGGTTCTGTGGATGAAGGGAAAGCAGTGGACGTGTTGTTCCTTGACTTTAGCAAAGCTTTTGACACGGTCTCCCAGAGTATTCTCGCTAGCAAGTTAAAGAAGTATGGGCTGGATGAATGGACTATAAGGTGGATAGAAAGCTGGCTAGATTGTCGGTCTCAACAGGTCTTGATCAATGGCTCCATGTCTAGTTGGCAGCCGGTATCAAGTGCAGTGCCCCAAGGGTCGGTCCTGGGGCTGGTTTTGTTCAATATCTTCATAAATGATCTGGAGGATGGTGTGGATTGCACCCTCAGCAAGTTTGCAGATGACACTAAACTGGGAGGAGAGGTAGATACGCTGGAGGGTAGGGATAGGATACAGAGGGACCTAGACAAATTGGAGGATTGGGCCAAAAGAAATCTGAAGAGGTTCAACAAGGACAAGTGCAGAGTCCTTCACTTAGGACGGAAGAATCCCATGCATTGCTACAGACTAGGGACTGAATGGCTAGGCAGCAGTTCTGCAGAAAAGGACCTAGGGGTGACAGTGGACGAGAAGCTGGATATGAGTCAACAGTGTGCCCTTGTTGCCAAGAAGGCCAATGGCATTTTGGGATGTATAAGTAGGAGCATTGCCAGGAGATCGAGGGACGTGATCATTCCCCTCTATTCGACACTGGTGAGGCCTCATCTGGAGCACTGTGTCCAGTTTTGGGTCCCACACTACAAGAAGGATGTGGAAAACAGGAGTGAATAACAGGACCACTCAATGACTGCCTGTTCTGTTCATTCCCTCTGAAGCACCTGGCACTGCCCGCTGTTGGAAGACCGGACACTGGGCTTAATGGACCATTGGTCTGACCCAGTATGGCCATTCTTATGTTCAGTAAAAATTACAGTAGATTTTTGTCTTTGAGAATATTGCCTTTGAGAAGGATTTAATATGAGATAGTCACTAACGGCAGTATATTATCTGGGAACCAAGTTCTACACACAAGTAGTGATATGCGAAAAAGCTCTAAGGGGCTGGATTGATAGGCAAAATAATAGTTGAGAAAGGCAATCCCCATCTGTGGATCAAATGAAAATGAAGAAGTTTTGATACCAGGCTAGGAAATCAGTCAGACTGGAACTCACATGATCCAACAGAATAAAAATAAAAAGAAAAAAATTATAATTAAAAATTCCAAATTAAAAATCACAGCAAAAACATGGGCAGTGCTAAACTAGAAACAGAAATGCCATTGCTAAAACTACTAGCAATTGTTTGCTTATAAATATTTTCAATGATTATTTGCTATTAGAACATAAATTAAATAACACAACGACATCCATATGCACAATGCTGACAAAGATAAATGAAGTGTGAAGAGTAATAAAAATAACATTTTTAAAAGTAAACAATTAGAAAGAGCAAAACCATATTTGAAATGTATTACAAGAAAGGGAGTGCTACTCAGGGAATCACTGTAACAGATAAGACAAATTTGTGAATTGCTGGGAGACTTTATGCTGACATATAAACTGATAAGGGATTCTTTTAAATACATAAAATGTGTGACACACAGTTTTTGGGGGGTGTATGTAAAATATTTCACTGAACCAAGTCTCCTGTAGCCCCTCAGTACGTTATATCCGATAGGGAGGAGCTGCCATTTCTAAGCATTGGGATGCCCTGGGCCTTTAGGAACAGAGCCCTGGGAAGCGGGTGAGGAGCCATAAAATCCTGAGGGAGGGGAAATAAAAAAGCCACTCTACCCTCCCCACCACTCTATTTTTGCAAACACTCCAGGTGGCTCAGCCCATCAGGGTAACTGTTAGCCCCTCTGCCACTCCCTGTGAGGGGTTTTGCCCTCCGCCACCATCTGGCAGCCCCTCACCCATGGCCTTAACCCTGGCTCCTCCCCTTTCCCTCTCTCCAGTTTTATCCCTCGTCCCCTCTCCTGCCCCCTGCGTCCAGCTGTTTGACTCTCCCCACCATGCAGTCAGTTGCTGCCCCCCTGCTCAGACCCTGCCCATCCCCCCTCTGATTTGCCCCTTTACCCTCCGTGAACAGCAGCAGATTTTAATCCCCAGCAAGTGCAGCAGCTTCAGCAGATGTTACTGAGCATGCTCCATATGAGCCAAACAGCACCCTCAGCGCCCCACCCACCTGCCGCTGCCACCACAGTCCTAGCACCGCGGAGAGAGCCTGCTTCAGCCATGTCACTGGGCCCATGATCCTACGGGGAAGGTGGGTGCTGAACACCCTGGGTTCCAGTTGATGCTCTTGGTCCTGATCCTACAGGGGTGGGGGGCTGATGCCAGTGGCCCGATCCTGCATGCTGCCCCATTTTTGTGCCCCCACCGGCTTTGCACCCTAGGCAGCTGCCCCGCTCGCTGTGCCCTAGTTACGTCCCTGTTCAGTACTGATTAGAATTCTGCTTCCCTGCATGGGTGCTACAGTTTGTTTGTTTTATGTCCTGTTGTTTAACATATATCAGTTCAAAGAACCTCCTGAACTAGGACAGGTGTAAAAAAAATACTCGTAACCTTTTGGCATGCAGCATGATAGAATAAAATCTCCTTGTGCATGCATATTTCTGTGCTTCCACCCAGGAGACTTAGCTCTTTGCCTGAAGAAATATTCTTTCAGTCCAAACCTGTCACAATAATTCAAAACTATATCAGGTGTTCTTTTCTGAGAATGATGTCCACATTGATATGGCAGCTAGAGGAGGACCAATGATACGAGGTCTACAAATACATATATGAGGGCAATGAACTTTCAGAAGTGTGACCCTTCATCCATACAAATACAGATAAAAGTAGCACAATTGGAAGATAATTCCCATGGCTTCCCCTTCAATTTGCGCGTAGCAGCTTTCTGTTGGGCTTAGTGTCCTTTTACACAGGAAAATTTGCAGCCTTTCCTTTCAAAGGTGGCCCCTGCCGTGGCTACCTACAATTTTTCTCCTCCATTTTAGATAGCTGCAGTAATTCTATTTAAGGGTACACTTGAAGACCACTTAGAAATTCCAGTTAGGACACTTCCACTTACTCATCAGTGTGTCCACCAATGTACTGGTTTCCAGTTCATTTTGGGGTGCAATTCAAGGTATTTGTTTAAATCTATAAAGCTCTCCATGAGTCTCTCCTTGCTGTTTTGCCTCTGATTCTTCACTGAGCATTTCTTTTTGGCTCTCTTGCATCTCTGTTTGTCTGAGAGTGCATTTGCTTAATTTGTTTTATGTTGACAAATGTAACATTTCCCCAATTATTGTTGCAAGCTATTTGTTTCCTTTTCTGTTGTGTTTCCTTTTTTTAACATATAACTTCAACTGCAATACCTGAAAGAAGCAAATATTTTCCTGAGACTTGTGGTATTAATTGCAGTAGAGCCTGGTCTGGAACTCATAGTATTGACAGTCTATTTTGTCAGATAGTACATCTCATACTACAAATCCTGATTTCACATTATAGCCATACTTGCATTATCATCCTTCATTTACCATAGTCTGTCTGTCTTGGTCTCAGAGATTCTTCAGAAAAGATGTGAGTAAATCACCCCAATGACTGTCATCTTTTTTCTCTTAAGAAACATCAGGCTGACATCCGCTTACCTAGGCCCATGTCATCAAGGATATTTCACAGACCTCAATTTTCTTGTGATCAGGTTTTTAGATTTTTTTAGCATCTTAGCCGTGACTTTCGTTCACAGTTTGTCCTTATGGGTTACCAGGATATGATATTGCTATATTGTCTATTATTATAGAGGCATTGATTGCACCATCATAATTAAGGTTGTGTTTCAGGTTGCACCAAAAGCAGGCAATTCAATTTCTTTGATATACATTAAAAAACGTAGTGTATCCTTCCCAAACCTAGAACACTTACTCTTTGAGTATAAAATTAATTTTATGATAATTTACATATACATCTGTTAATTAGTGTATTAGTTTAAAATAATTAATTTAAACATTGGGTTTTTTAAGAAATTCACCGTCTATGTCACTCTCTTTTGTCCCAAATGATTTTAATAACAGAAGAAGCAATTCTTCAAAATTTCCACATAGTGAGCAATAATTGAAATGTTATTGCTAGCTAACTAATTGAAAGGCTACATTTCAGACAATTCTTCACGAACCAGGCTCTGGAACTCTAGTTGATAACACTGCACACGTTTCTGGTGTAGTGGAAATGCATAATATAAGATTTGGGTTAATAGAGATCTCTGGCCCAGAATAATATTGCTCAGAACCATTTCTCTGTCTTAACTATCGAGAACAGAGCTGTGTATCTCCACATGTTCCATTGTGGAATGTCTATGGAATTGTTTAAGAGCAAATTCTTTGACACTCACACTTTTGTAGAGACGAGTGGGCTCCACATTTTGCCCTCAACACAAATTAAAACTTCACAGGTACATCAAGTTTGCCACCAACAGCCAGTGCAAAGTTGTTTTGAAAAATGCAGTATGTTCAGGTTAGAATTTTAAACTTTCAGGAGAGATGTTGTAAAATAAACCTCTATAAATTCCCAAATGGTAACAAGAATAAAAGAGGAGAGGAGTGTATCAGGGCTTTTCAAGAACAGGGCCTGTCCTAACAAATCTGGTGCCTCCTGCACAACCTTGTGTCCTCTCTCATTTTTGGCTGCAATAGACAAGATTCCATCTGACCCAAATGCCTCCCATTCCATATTGGGAGTTTCAGGTGTTTACTCCCGTGGTGTAATAGAAGGAAGGAGTAATAGGTCAGTCCTTGAGGGAACTATTTAGGGATCAGGTCAAAAATTGGGGATTGGTCCTGCTTTGAGCAGGGGGTTGGACTAGATGACCTCCTGAGGTCCCTTACAACCCTGATATTCTATGATATTCTATGAATCTAGGTCAGGTGTGTAAAACTGGTGTATGGGTTTATAAGAAGATGTTTCTAGATAAACAGAAATAGGAGAGAACCTGTGATGTGTCCATGATCAAATAAGATTCCCCGTGAGGCTCAAGCCTATTTGAATTCCAAACCAGTGATCAGACCCCAACAAAATCAATGAAAGGTCCACCTTTTGCCCATGAATTTCAGGATGTCACCACAGCAGCAGCTCTTATTTCACAAGGACTTGGGAGAAACTCAGTTGCAAGACCAGAAAGTAGGCTGTCTTCTCCTACCTCTGAAGCATTTTGCAGGTTAGTACTATTGTTGACTTTCTCACAGGGAAGCCCTGGCAATGCTAGTATAGCAAGGGGAAATCAGGAGTGAAAACTAACTGCTTTTAATTTAATGGTACACTGTGAATGATATTTGATTGTAGCCAAATTGTTTTTCAAATTGTCTTAACTCGCATGGTACACCAACTTTTTTTTTATTTAAATGTGATGATAGGGAAAGAGTCATTAATATTTTGCTATTTTTCATTTTTGAATTTTTCTTGTCACAGATTTATTAAATTATATACTTAATACAGATTGATTAATTTATTAACTGACTAGCTAATGGAGTGATTCTAGCAGTTCAGCAGAGGAGGAGGAGAAAGAGTCTGCCTGGGTTTGAGTTGGCTATTTCTGCAAGCAAGAGGAGGGAAGATCCACTGCAGTGTTTCTGACTCAGTAGACTGTAGAGAGTTGATGAACAAAGAATCAGTGAATTCAGCCTAAGCTTTTGGAACTTGGAGTGATTTCTTATTGTATATCTCTGGAAACTGACTTGGTTAGATTTAATTTTTCTGTTATTCATATTTATGTATAAATGTGAAGATAGTGCATGTGGATTATGAAATAGCCCTGTTCTGTAATGGAAGTACATCTATTATTTTTTATTCTTGGTTATTATCAAATTTAATAAAGTTGGTACTTGAGAATTATTTTCATTTCTCTTGTTCTTTTAGGACTCGACTGTGGGAAAGTTGTCCCTGTGCAATCCTTGCTTAAGATCCTCAGTGACTGAATTCTAGATCTATGTGCTTTTCTACAGGAATTGTGTTGAAGCATTAGGAGAAGTGTGTTAAAGCCAAACTCTAGGCCACACAAAGGTTGCAATTCCAGATGCAGAAACATAAGGCCCTTTGAAAATGTAGAGTGCTACAATATATGTATTGAATAAGCACAATTTTTGATCTGTAAACTCTTAAGGGCACAGAATCTTCACATGGTTGGAACCGAATATTTAATAATAGTGGCAAATAAAATAATTAAAAATAATATAATATTACCCACAAGTTTTTTTCTGGACATATGGGAAAGTTATATATAAAACAACCTATTTTTACTCAGACCTATATTATGTCCTGTGCATGTGGATTTAAGGAATCACATGGTGTCAAGTCTGCATTCTTAGATAATGTTGTCAAGGCAGCTACTAGAAAAATTTATATATTTGAGTCAAAGGCTAGAATACTAACTTTTGTATTTATACATACATGTTTTTCTAGGCTATTTAATGATATATCTTACAAGCACAACATTCGTCATTACTTCAATTACTAATTATTTTCAAGATGTAAAAGATGCCCATTACAATGGAGTAGTGAGAACATGTGGTAACTGATGTATATTCTGTTAAAGTATATGCTGTTAATCCAATTGCTTTATCTGATCCAAAGTCACTTAGATTATATTAAATTAGCCATCTGTTTGGCTTTCACCTTGGAATGTCTGCCAGATGCTGAGTTGATTTAGACCACAATTTATTTGAAGACACAGACTTAACAACAAACGTGCTTGTTGTGAGGTATTCCACACACCGCTCCCCCCCCCCCCCCCCCCCCGCGTTTCTTCCCCCTGGCCACTGTTCCTCAGACGTTCTTGTCAACTGCTGGAAATGGCCCACCTTGATTATCACTACAAAAGGCTCGCCCCACCCCTATCCCCCGCTCTCCTGCTGGTAATAGCTCACCTTAAGTGATCACTCTCCATACAATGCCTATGGTAACATCCATTGTTTCATGTTCTCTATATATATAAATCTCCCCACTGTATTTTCCACTGAATGCATCTGATGAAGTGAGCTGTAGCTCATGTTAGTCTCTAAGGTGCCACAAGTACTCCTTTTCTTTTTGCGAATACAGACTAACATGGCTGCTACTCTGAATCCTGATGGAGGAGTTTACGTGAAAAACACTCATGCATTCCAAGGTGACTACTGCATATTCAAAAGTAAAATCTTTACTGAGTATATCATGCCCAATACATTGCTACACACAATATGTCCTGTGATATTATTTCTGGTAATTTGAAGAGACTTAAATCACAAGGCATTATACCACAAAGCTCTATCATTCCATATAGTGCCCAAGTATACATTTTATTGTTTTCTTTTTAATTAAAGTTTAAAACTAAAATTAATTTGGTATTTTTATCTACTGGGCACAGAAGCTTTTAACTAAGTCTCTAGGTACCCTTTAAAAGTCTATTAAGGGCTATAAGTCCTTGCTGAGCTGGTACACGAACGGAGAATGTTAAGGAAGTGGTCAACTTTACTGAACCCCATATAATAGCACTGAATATTCTTCAACACCAGAACGAAACCATCAGAGTCAGGCTGTTGGAAAAGATGCCCAAGTTAGAGGCTCAGTTTAAAAGGAGGGTTTTGAATGGTATTATTAATTAACCATTAATGAGTAATCCTGCTATGACATAATAAATCGAGGTCATTTGTTCAAATACAGATGACAATAGGTACTCAGCGAGCAAAAATCAATACCAAGTGATACTTATCTGGTGTGGTATGTGAAGTAAACTAGTGGTATCAGTCTAGTCCTTAGTTGACAACTGCACTAATATCAGTACCATAATTGGCATTAACTGCTAGTTTCAGCTGCAGGAACAAGAAATTAATAAGATTCAAAAAGGACTTGGACATTTCTATGGATAACAAGAAAATCTAGTTATAACAGTAAAAATTAACCAGAAGTGTTTTGGAAAGGATATAAAACTTCATACTAAGAGGTTAAGCCAAACTCCAACTACTAGAGTTTAAGAGATTTCCGCCCGGGGAAGAATATCTCACATCTGCTTACTTCACTGTCTTTTGCACCTTCCTCTGAAGCGTCTGGTGCTGGGCAGAGAGATGATGCTGGACTAGATGGACTATGGATTTGATGCAATATGGCAATTCTTATGTTCTTATAACTGAACAGATATGGATACTTGAATGGCCATAGCGACTGACACATGGTCATTCCAGAATAATTTGATGCACATTATCATGACAGCATAGAGAGCCTTGACCTGCTGCTATCCACCAGTAAAAGACTCCAGTTTCAAAAGCAGTAAAGAGTCCTGTGACACCTTATAGACTAACAGACGTATTGGAGCATAAGCTTTCGTGGGTGAAGACCCACTTCGTCAGATGCATGTAGTGGGATGCACTACATGCATCTGACGAAGTGGGTCTTCACCCACAAAAGGTTATGCTCCAATACGTCTGTTAGTCTATAAGGCGCCACAGGACTCTTTGCCGCTTTTACAGCTCAAGACTAACATGGCTACCCCTCTGATGCTTGACTCCAGTTTCAAAGGCTGTTGATCTGACGCTATTCATAAACACTAAATTAATTCATGAACAAAAATTACTATCATCTAGTCATATCTCCTGTGTTGTGATCTTCTCAGGTCTCTGAAGGTAATCAAAAAATATGTACCTGATTAATTTTTAAATGGGAGACCACCAAGGACAAACATTGTTTCCTTCATCATCAATCTATTTACTCAGTAGGTGATTTTCATCCATCTGAGTCTGTACTGCCCATTCTAGCATGAAAATAAGAGTAAATATTTTGAAACAAATGGTAAAAATATGGGTTTGCCCACAAGTTAATTCAAGATCCTGTGGCACTTTTTGGTCAAACAAGGGCCAGAGTGTCCAAATTCAAACAGGAGTACTTAAATTCAGTGTTTACAAATTTCCCTGTTGGTTTCCCAAGTAAATACTGTTCAATAATGGTGCTCGTAGACAATGGCATTGGAGACCCAAAATACACATGAACCAATAACGCTGGATATCTATATTCCTCATGGCAGACTGCAAAAGGCAGCATTGCTCTTTAGCTTCAAAGAGAGTCAGACTTTGTGGCCTCCAGGTCCTCACCCTCTCATGAGACTTCTTGTTAGGAACTGCCATCATCATGGATCTTGTCTCATTGAAGGAGTAGCACTGCAAGATCAGAAGTTTGAGTTTGGTGCAGTGGAGAAGGGGGAACCAGTGGAGTGACAGGAAGGGGCAGACACATGAATGAAGCAATGAACTGGGGAGATGATTTTGGCACCAGCATTCTGAATGGAGCGGAGTGAGGCAAGGATGGGGTCAAACCTGCAGTGCAGGAAGTTGCTGCAGTCAAAATGGAAGAATACAAGGGCCTGAACAAGAGATTTAGCACTAAACCAAAAGGAAAAGGATGAATATTGGAGATGTCACAAAGGCAAAAATAGTAGCATGTCAATTTTTCCCCACGGGAAAATGTTGAATTCAACAAAGGTTTTTAATTTCTCAGCTGGAAGAATGTAAAGGATGCATTTTGTTTGAGTTGAATTCTCAAAACTAAATACCATTTTTCACTTTGTGGTGTCATGGAAGAGTAAAAAATATCCCATTGATGTGTCAAATTATTTTTTTTTCTTTCAAAAACACCTTTTTTTTTTCCATTTCAGAATTTCCAATTTAAAACTTTTGGGGATTATTTGTCCTGTGAAATTTTTCAGTATGTTGAAACTCTATTCTGATTAGAAAGAGAAACTTAGTTTCCAATGTCAATAGTTCTCATGGGATGAAAATCCTCTTTCACAACTAGCTGCAGTAAGGACTGCATTGTTGACAGCAGTGGCAGAGTATGGGAAAAGATGATAAGGCTTGGGAAGGAAGATAAGTAGCTCAGTTTTAGTCGCCAACAATACAATGATGAGGATATATCAGAGGGAGACATGCCAAGACAGAGGGAAAGAGAGACAAGTCAGGAGAGGAGAAAATCCACCTTCATGACTGAAGTGACAGTATGCTCAAAATGCCTTAAGTGTTCACAGACAATATTTATGGACAGAAGGCCAATAAAAAGCAGAAAAATCCTGACATCTGTGAATTGTATTTGTTTGTTTTTAGCTGGTTGGTATTATTGTTTTATCTGCATTTTTTTAAAGGAAGATATTACTCTTAACTATTGGAATCAATAGATATTGACAGCAGTCATGTGACCTTTGTAACCCTGACTCTGATCAGGTCACCTCTTTCCTCCTTCAACTCCTTCCTTAAAACCCTCTTCTTTGGAAGCCTGCCAATACCCATTTTACCAATCTTAACTCTACTCATTTGAGCTCTTTTCTATATTATTATATTATAGTATATTCTATATTATTGAGAGAGTTCAGTTGTAATCTTCTCAGTGCATATCCCTAGCCTTTCCTGTGTTTGTAAAGTATCTTGCACACATGGTGATCTACAAATGCAATAATTTAGATTAAATCAAGGGTACCCAACCTATGGCCCACCAGAGCATTTCATAAGCCCCGTAGCCTGCTTTACACAATATACTAATGGCTGATTCATTAGCGTTTTGTTGTCATGTTTACATCATTTTAGTTTACACAAGTGTGTAAATAGACAATACATATAAACAACCTATCTAATTCATATGTAACAAGCTGAACTTAAAATATAAATTAATACAGGTGACTTTACATCGTATTAAAGTATGTAGAATCTGTTTGGCCCACATAAGATTGTACATAGATTTATGTGGCCTTCTTTGTAATAAGGTTGGGCACCATTAGATTAAATTTAATTAATCTAGAATTTGATATTGCGGATACATATGTTGGCTTATGTTACCATAAATGAAGCTGTGTTTTCAGATAAATACCCTTCAGATAACTTCTTCCTGTGATATATTTCCAGGGAAGGAAACAGGAGCTGATATATTTCCAACTGGCAGGAAACATGAGCTGAAGGAAAAGCAAAGGAAAATAAGCAGAAATAGGGAGAGAGAAATAAGCAGAAATAGGAACGAATAAATAGCTGATGGGGAAAGGATGGGCTATGAAGAAAAGGCCAGAGAAGAAATTTTATGGTTGAGAGAGGGAAAACAGATGACAAAACAAAAAATAAAGAGGAAGAGCAAGGGATAGTGTGATGGGGTTCACCCCTCACCAGCCTAGAAAAGGTTAATGTGGCTCAAAAGAGGCTAAGTAACCTGATAGGCCACACCTGAGGGGAGTTATTCTTGATAGGCAAGTACTGACTGAGGGTGGAGCCTAGCTGAGCAGGAGCAGATGGGGTTGGGTATAAGACTCTGAAGTGAGGACAGAAGGAGGTGGTGGTGGTGTGGAGGCTTGCTGTCACTCTTGGGGCTTAGCAAGGGAAAAGGAGAAAACCCAGGGAGGGAATAGAAGTCCTGGGATTCTGGCCTTGAAGGGTTTATCCATAGGAGTGGTGGAGAAGAAAGAAGCCTGATAGAGGTGGAGTAGGAAGCAGCCCAGAGAAACAGCAGCAGGGTTTTTGGGATGGAGCAAACCTTAGCTGCTGATTGAAGGGTCACTGGACTGGAATCTGGAGGAGCGGGTGGGCTTCCCCTACCAGCCACTGGGGAAGTAGCATAGCCTTGAATTGGAGGACTGCTGGGAACAATACCAAACCACTCAGTAGGGTGGGACTTTGATACACCCAAAGGGGAAAACTATGGTAACTTGGCCAACAGGCCAAGCCATGAAGAGGGAGCACCCTGAGTCACACAGAGAGAGAGAGAGGTCATGGGGCATGCAGGTAAGTGCCAGAAGGTGGTGTCAGACTTGGAAGGAGCTGATTCCCAAACCATTCAGGAGGAGGCGCCCCAGCAGTGAATATCAAACCCTGTTACAGACACATAAATGGAAAACATAGAAATAGGCAGAGAAAACAAAACAGAAATCATCACTGACACAAAGTAAAAGTGAAGAAGCAAAGAACTAAAGCAGGGGAACAAGATAGTAAAACAAAACGCCCCCCCCCAAAAAAAAAATCAAACATATTTCATGTAAAGGGGTGAAGAAGAGGGATAAAGAAATACTGTATATTTACAAAACACTTGGCAATGTTTAGGCAGCTGGTCTGCTGTGGCTGCTGCTTATTACACTTAGGTTGTAAGCTCCTTGGGGAGGGGATCATCGTTCAGTTCTGCGGTAGCACAATGGGGTCCAGGTCCATGAGTAGGGCTCCTAGGTACTATGGAAATTCACAATATTAATATCAATTAATAATGAACTGTTAATAACTGGCTCAGGCTATGTAGAGTACAGACACTGAACACTCCACTACATTGGTATAAATAGCGGTGTAAAGGGTGAGGAACTACTCAGGTGAGTAAAGATATGCATGACTCCTAGGGCATATACACCATGGTGCTCTCTGAGGAGTGCCTCCCATGTCTACACTGCTATTTTTAGCAGTGTAGCATCCCATGGCTGGAGCCTTCCCTGCTGCAGGGAAAGACTCTGGAAGTGGGGAAAGGCTCTGGGAATTTCCTGCTTCTGTAGCCTTTCTCTGATGCAGGCGGCTGCGGAAGACTTTCCATGTGGCAGTGAAAGAGTATGGCAGTGGGAATATGCTCTGGCAGCTCCCCCTGCTGCATGAAGCTACATACTATAGCCTGCTTTTCGCTGTGGCATATAGCTAGCTACACATACCCTACATGCCACCATCAGTGTAGAGAAGGCTTCCGTGCTGCCTTGTGTTCCCCTGCCTATTTTGTGTATCCATTTGTCATCTTTTGCCTTATATTTAGGCCTCAATCCTGCAGAAATTTACACTCTCTGCCCCGCACCCCACTGTGAGTCATTTAATTGACCTTAGTACTGGGGCCTCCATTTATGAATTCTTTGGAACAGCAATTGTTTGTTCATTCTACATGGGCATGGGGCCTTGAACCCAGGCTGGGATTCTGTCACAATACTTCTAATAAAAATAAGGATAAGGGTTACATGTACAAAGAAAGACCCATGAATGAAGAAGAGCACAAAGAATCAGGAAAGAAGGAAGGAAGTAAACAGGAAGCAGAAATACATCAAAAGTTAGACTAGTCTTAAACACTGGGCAGTTCTATTCTTACATCAAAGAGACAAGGTGGGTGAGGTAATATTTTTTATTGGACCAACTTCTGTTCGTAAGAGAGACAAGCTTTTGAGTTAACACAAAACTCTTCTTCATGCCTGGGGAAGGTAATAAGAGTGTTGCACCTGAATACAAGATCAAACTGATAGTTTAGCATAAGTGGTTAACAGAAATTTCAAGGTGCCATTCAAATTAAAGTGGTCCATTAGCACCCCTCAAGTTATAGGGGGGAAATGGAGCTATGGAGAAGGGGTTTTTAATTGAGTTATAGGTTGTTGTAATAAGCCATAAATCCTGTGTCTGTATTCAGTCCATGATTTTTAGTGTCTATCAGATGTATGGATTTAAGCTCCCAGGCTCGTCTTTTGAAGTGTTGTACAAGTTTCCTTTGAGGATGAGGACTGATCAGTCAGATATGGAGTGATCACTTTGTGAAAAATGTTCACCCGCAGCCAATATGGCATTTTTACTTTTTATCATTTTCCTGTGCAAGTTCATTTGAGAGTGCAGTGATTGTCTGGTTTCACCCACATAGCTGCTGTTAGGGCGTGTAATACACTGGATGACATACACAACGTGTTGTGATAGGTATGTATAGGACCCATGGATCTTGAAAAGTGTGTTGTGGGGAAGTGTTGATTGTTGTAGTGGAGATATGTCTGCAGGTTTTGCATCTTTTGTTCTAGCAGGGTCTGGTGCTGCTTTGAGCTGGTGTGTCCTGGACTGTGGGGAGCTTGCATCTGATGAGCTCAGGGGGATTGTTTGAAGGCCAGAAGAGGGGGGTTAGGAAAGATTTCTTTCAGGATGGGGTCCCCATTGAGTAGACACTAAAAATCACGTACTGAATAAAGACACTGGATTTAGGCTTATTACAATAATCTATTTGGCATTATGGTTTATTACATAACCTATTAACAGCCCTCCTCCCAGATGCATTTTGCCTCTATCATTGTGTCTACACTGTGCACCTTACAACGATGCAGCTATGCCACTACAGCTGCGCCATTGTAAGGTACGCAATGTAGCCGCTCTTTGTCACCAGGAGAGACCTCTTCTGACGACAAAATAAAACCACCCGCAACGAACGTCCACACCAAAGCTTTTTATCATTAAAACTTGTGTTGTTTATGGGATGTTTTTTCAGACCCCTGAGCAACAAAAGTTTAATGACGAATGTGAAGTGTAGATGTAGCCTGTTACTGGAGGAGTTTTAATGGGCCACTTCACCGTGAATCATCCCTTGAAATATGTGTTAATATGCTAAACGATCTGTTCCACCTTGTATTTAGCTGTGACACTCTGAATACATTTCCCAGAGCTGAAGAAGATTTTTGGGTAAACTTGAAAGCTTGTCTCTCTCACCAACAGAAGTAGGTCTGTCAAGGTTCCTTCCCCACTCTGAACTCTAGGGTACAGATGTAGGGACCTGCATGAAAACCTCCTAAGCTTACTTTTACCAGCTTAGGTTAAAACTTCCCCAAGGTACAAATTAATTTTACCCTTTGCCCTTGGATTTCCACTGCCACCACCAAACTTTATCTGGGTTCCTGAAAAAACAGAGTTTGGACACGTCTTACCCCCAAAATCCTCCCAACCCTTGCACCCCACTTCTTGGGGAAAGTTTGATAAAAATCCTCACCAATTTGCATAGGTGACCACAGACCCAAACCGTTGAATCTTAGAACAATGAAAAAGCATTCAGTTTTCTTACAAGAAGACTTTTAATAGAAGTAAAAAGAAAAGAATCACCTCTGTAAAATCAGGATGGTGAATACCTTACAGGGTAATTAGATTCAAAACATAGAGAATCCCTCTAGGTAAAACCTTAAGTTACAAAAAAAGACACACAGACAGGAATATTCATTCTATTCAGCACAGCTATTTTCTCAGCCATTTAAAGAAATCATAATCTAACACATACCTAGCTAGATTACCTACTAAGTTCTAAGACTCCATTCCTGTTCTGTCCCCAGCAAAAGCATCACACAAACAGACACAGACCCTTTGTTTTTCTCCCTCCTCCCAGCTTTTGAAAGTATCTTGTCTCCTCATTGGTCATTTTGGTCAGGTGCCAGCAAGGTTACCTTTAGCTTCTTAACCCTTTACAGATGAGAGGAGTTCTCCTCTGGCCAGGAGGGATTTTAAAGGGGTTTACCCTTCCCTTTATATTTATGACAAGGTCCAATAAACGTTCTTACTATATTCACCTCGTCTGGGACCAACACGGCTACAACAATACTGCATATTATCACATGTCATTTCCACTGGGTACAATACTCTACCTAAACTGTTGAGTAATGTAGCCATGGACTGTTGGATAGCTGTGATGTAGTATCCTAAAAGTAGCTTTATCACAGTGGTGACAAAAGTGACCTCTATTACTAAATATGCATATCCCACATTAAAATTGTGTAGCTCATTGTCCCTTTCTAGAGGCTAGAAAACATAGATGTTCATGAGTCTGTTACTGCTGCTAAGCTAACAGACCTTTTCATTTAGCTCAATCCATAGAGGCTCATGCTTTCAGACCCAGAGATTCTAGGTTGAATCCCTGTGATTGACCTGACCAGGGGCATACAGCTCAGAGGAAGCAGCAGAATCATAAACGTCTAATCTAGACATTAGGGGATTCTGAAGAGCCACACCATGTTAGGATAATTATATCTCATTCAATTTCTTAGGCACTTGGGAATCCTTTTGGATGAAAGTTTCTGTAGAATGCTCAGTAAGTTGACACCATCTATATTATTAGCAGGAGACTGTTATATGTTAAAACTGTTTTTTGTTTTTCCCTTGTCGTTATACACCAAATGCAGACAGACTAATCTATCTGTCTAGAGCCCAATGCTAGCACTGCACAGGTAACTGAAATGTAATAAATGTCTTTTCTGAAGTAAAGTGCCCTTCAGTAAAAAGAGGAAAAGAAATCAAATATTTTATAAATGCAGGCATTGAAGTCACTCCTGTTGAAGTCAATGGAGGCTGCGGTTAAGTATCTAGCAGGATGAAGCCAGGGGAAGTGTTTTATTTGAGAAAACTTTAATCCATCACGACAAAATGGAATACAAATTGGCTTTATTGCTGTCTATTTAATATATCAGGTGAAAAGTAAGGCAATTTCTCAATGATTTAGGACAAATGCCTCAGAATAGTGAATTTAGAAATGTATACAGAATAAAAAGTGGTTGTTGAATAAAATGCATAATCGTCTGCTTCCTTGTTTCATTCCACTAGAGTTTAATTGAGTTGAACTGCGTTAGTGGATACCCTCAATGAAACTACACAGTGGTTTGATGAGGATCTCAGTTCAGCTACTGATTAACTTGTTAGAATGCCCAGGTAAGATGATATTTATTTTAAAAATCTGAATACAAAATTTAAAACCAAGTTACTGCTTGCTGTAGACAGTAACATTGATTTAATTAGAAGAAATTGCTTTCTGAATATGTTGCACTCATAATGAAATTTTAAAGAATTATGTTAAATATGTACATGCCTTAATTTTAGCTATGACCATCAGGAAAGTTTATCTCATAAGAAAAAATGGGTAAGATTTTCAGAAGTACAAAAGGTTCAGATTTTTATAATTCCAATTGGAGTTAGGCTTGGGAGTGCTTTTGAAAAATCTCAGTAGTCACCTATCTGCATCATCAGGTGTGTAGACTCTTTTGAAAATCTGGCCCTTAGTGCCAAACTATCTTCTGAAAATTTTACCCAACAAGTACAGCGAACATTTGAATCAGAAAGTATTATGAAAGAACTTGTCATCAAATTAAATATGCAACAAATGAGAAATTAGAGGCAAGTTATTGTATAGTGTTATACACCCAATGACCCTGATTCTTCAATCAGATTGCAGATCCCCTGTGCAATACCATGGGTGTCAATGTGCATGTAATGCTTTAACAATAAAGTCATCTTACTTGATTTGAACAGGACACCATGCTAGGCTAGGCTCCATATAGGTCTATTTGCATGCTTGGTGGCAACGTTTGTAATTGATTAATTCTTAATTAATTAATCCTTTTAAAAGGCATTCACTTTTCTGTGCCAGATTAGAAGTCCCATTCATAAAGTCATATCATTACTGCAGGAAATATATAGTATATTGAAGAAGTATAATTCATTCTTAGCCAGTTGTGTTTGGCAGGAATAATAAAGAACCAGGAAAAAGACACCCACTGTTTCAGATAGTATGATTGTGTGGGGGGAAGCGGGGGAGGGAAGGGTTGAATGCTCAGTAATTCTATCTCACAACTGTGTGTTCCACATAATCTAGTTATATACATCTGAGCCCTGACATGTGAGTACCATAACGATTTTTATATCTCCAGAGGAAAGCTGCTGTGAATTTACAAGCAGTTCCTACAGCATCAATCCTGATTAAACACAGCCACTGGTATGATGGGCTAAATTTGTTCCCCTTAATAGGAACAACTTATTATTATATTTAAGAAAACCACCAGTTATTCTATAAAATAAAATAGTGTTTAATTATTAAAGGGTTGGTTTTTTTCTTCCTCTCCAGCACTTTGAGTCAAGCTGTGAGGAAAATCTCTAAGGCCTGCTTTGCAATTTTATCTTAATCAGGGGCGGGGGCTTGTAAATGGGAAATAATCCAAAAGTTCAAGTGGAACAAAAAAATTAGGCTGTACAAAATTCAGTGTGTACAGAAAACACATTTTTTGAATTTTTTTGAAGTTTTTGCCTCACTCAGGCAGCACGGTGGGGACAAAGTTGAACATCTGATTTTATTGCTTGTGCATTCAACCACAAAGCACTTTCTGTTCATTTGTCAAGTAAAATACATGCTTAAGCAAATATGAATTGTTTTTGTGTGCAGATTTACTGCTAACATTTTATTTAAATATATATGAACATTATGGCCTTGATCCTGCAGTCTGATATTCATGGGCAGAATCCCAGTTCCTATGTGAATTCCCATTGACTTTAGAGTCTTCATGATGCTTTCTGGTTACTGTGCATTATTAGATCACAACGTTGCCATTTTAGATTGATCTATAGGGGTTTCTGCTCACCCCAGCTTTCTCCCCCCCATCTATCAAACTCACATAAAATTGCATTTTTAATTAATTTAATTCCAATTTGAGGATTTTTTTAAAGTCCCAGTGGGCTTCTTGGTGAAGAGACCTGTGAGAAATACTCACAGGATTTTGTTGCGCTATTAAGCAGCAAAAATAGTGTATCTTAATATATGCAAAATATGTGATAGGCAATATAGCCCCTATTTTGTTGTTCTGGTTGGGGAAAAAAAACTTGTGGGTAATATTATATTATTTTTAATTATTTTATTTGCCAGTATTATTAAATATTTGGTTCCAACCATGTGAAGATTCTCTGCTATATACGCACATGTCTACAGGTATAAGGAAAAGCTCAAGTATTTATCATGGAATTGCTGAGTAACGTAAAGCATTTATATTATGGCTCATAATTGAACCAAACTGATTCAAGGTTACATTGTGACATCATTCTCATTGGTTCTAGTAAATCATTGGATAATGAGGAAATAGAAACTTGCACTAAGTTACTGTTTATTGATGTTTCAACTGTTGTGTAACACCTGCATACAGAGAGCAATACTCAAGGCAAGGAAGCACTAATTAACCCATTCCTGTCTGTTTTCAAAACATCCTTCCCATCCCAGGAGCCTATAAAGGTACAAAGAAAACTAAATCTGGTTCAATTTCTTATTGAAGTGAATGTTGTAAATATAACAATGAATGGAGAAATGGAAGAATCAAATAAAGATCCTGATTCTCCTCTCACTTACATTACTATTAATCCCAACCATCACTAGCTTCAGAGGAGTCACTTCTGATTTAGGGTATGTCTACACTGGCAGAGTTACAGCGCTGGCAGTTACAGAACCGCTCAGAGAGCGCTGAAGGGAAACCGCTGTTGTATGTTCACACTGTCAGCTGCCCGTGCAATAGCATGTTCACACTTCTGGCACTTGCAGTGGTATTCGGAGCAGTGCACTCTGGGCAGCCATCCCACAGAGCATCTCTTCCTCATCTGCTGCTAAGAGTTGTGGGAAGGCGGAGAGGGTCGTGGGGCATCCTGGGTCCTCTCCTAATGCCCCATGATGCATTGCTTTGCATCCCAGCAATCCCTGTGCTTCCGTCTGCATTTGGCGCCATCTTTCAATGGTTTGTGCAGTGCGCGCTCTGCCTCTTCGGGCTGCAGGAATGGATCCCGTGCTGTTGACCAGTATGCTGCTCGCTCTGACTAACACTTCACACAAGTGGCAGTGGAGTTAAAGCGAGCCGCACATTGGTCAACAGGGCAGGATCCATGGGGCATTGGGAGAGGTCCCAGGATGCCCCACGACCCCCTCCTCCTTCCCACAACTCCCAGGCAAGAGGAGTTTGTCACTGATCTCTCCATGCATAGTAGCTATGACATGAGATTGCTTGTGATCTTCACAGAGGTGCTGACCACAGTGGAACACCACTTTTGGGCTCAGGAAACAAGCACTGAGTGGTGGGATCACATCGTCATGCACGTCTGGGATGACAAGCAGTGGCTGCAGAACTTTCGCATGAGGAAAGCCACTTTCATGGGACTGTGTGATGAGCTCACCCCAGCCTTACAGCGCAAGGACATGAGAATGAAAGCTGCCTTGCTATTGGAGAAGCACATTGTGATTGCACTGTGGAAGCTGGCTACTCCAAACTACTACTGATCGGTCGCTAACCAATTCAGAATGGGAAAGTTGACCGTTGGACTTGTGTTGACAGAAGTATGCAGAGCCATTAATCGCATCCTGCTCTGAAAGACTGTGACTCTGGGCAACATGCGTGACATTGTGGATGGCTTTGCACAAATGGCCTGCCCTAACTGCGGAGGGGCAATAGATGGCACACATATTCCAATTCTGGCACCAGACCACCTAAGCACCAAGTACATTAACTGGAAGGGGTATTTCTCAATAGTTCTCCAGGCGCTTGTGGATCACTGTGGGCATTTCACAGACATTAATGCAAGTGGTCCAGAAAGGTGCATGGTGCACGAATCTTTTGGAACACTGGCCTGTTCAGGAAGCTGCAAGCAGGGACTTTCTTCCCAGACCAGAAGATCACTATAGGGGAAGTCAAAATGCCCATTGTCATCCTGGGACACCCTGCCTACCCCTTAATACTGTGGCTTATGAAGCCATACATGGGGCACCTTGATAGCAGCAAGGAGCGGTTCAACAACAGGCTGAGCAAGTGCAGAATGACTGAGTGTGCTTTTGGCCGTTTAAAGGCCCGCTGGCACTGCCTCTATGGGAAGCTGGACCCGTCTGATGACAATATTCCTATGCTTATAGCCGTGTGCTGTATGCTCCATAATATTTGTAAAGGGAAGGGTGAAAGCTTCACTCAGGACTAGACCGCTGAGGCTCAGTGCCTGGAGGCTAAATTTGAACAGCCAGAGACCGGGGCTATTAGAGGGGTGCAGCGTGGGGCCATAAGGATCAGGAATGCCTAGAGGCAACAATTTAAAGCTGAAAGCCACTAATATTTGTTGCTATGCTCGGCAGTGCAGTGCTTGTAATGCTACGAGGTGACTGTGATTGGTGCAGATGATTCACTATGATGGTTTAAGAAAATTGCCTGTTGCTTTGCAGGGCTCTGTTAGCTTTCAATTAATAGAATAAAGATTGTTTTCAAGCCAACCCAATTCTTTTATTAAAAAACAACTAGAGGAGAGAGACAAACAAAAAAACTATTCAGCACTCTGGGGTATGGGGGAAGGGAGGGTCCCAGAAGGAGGGGGGTGGTCCTGGGACGGTAAAAGATTTGTGTATGTCCAGGGATCATATCCAACCTTCTCCTTGGAGTACAGTGCAGTGGGTATCCTTTTTGTAGTTGAAGTTATGAACGTTGGCTCTGTACTGTCTGTAGTTAAAACTTGTGCTATGCTTCTGGGTGACACCCCAGTAAAAAGAAAAGGAGGACTTGTGGCACTTTAGAGACTAACAAATTTATTTGAGCATAAGCTTTCGTGAGCTACAGCCCACTTCATCGGATGCATTCAGTGGAAAATACAGTGGGGAGATTTATATACATAGCCCTGGTCTACACTAGGAGTTGAGGTCGAATTTAGCAGTGTTAAATCGATTTAACCCTGCACTCGTCCACACGACAAAGCCCTTTTTTTCGACTTAAAGAGCTCTTAAAATGGATTTCCTTACTCCACCCCCGACAAGGGGATTAGCTCTGAAATCGGCCTTGCTGGGTCGAATCTGGGGTACTGTGGACACAATTAGACGGTATTGGCCTCCGGGAGCTATCTCAGAGTGCTCCATTGTGACTGGTCTGGACAGCACTCTCAACTCAGATGCACTGGCTAGGTAGACAGGAAAAGGCCCGCGAACTTTTGAATTTCAATTTCCTGTTTGGCCAGTGTGGCAAGCTTCAGGTGACCATGCAGAGCTCATCAGCAGAGGTGACCATGATGGAGTCCCAGAACCTCAAAAGAGCTTCAGCATGGACCAAACGGGAGGTACGGGATCTGATCATTGTATGGGGAGAGGAATCTGTGCTATCAGAACTATGTTCCAGTTTTTGAAATGCCAAAACATTTGTCAAAATCTCCCAGGGCATGAAGGACAGAGGCCATAACAGGGACCTGAAGCAGTGCCGCCTGAAACTTAAGGAGCTGAGGCAAGCCTACCAGAAAACCAGAGAGGCGAACAGCCACTCCGGGTCAGAGCCCAAAACATGCCGTTTCTATGATGAGCTGCATGCCATTTTAGGGGGTTCAGCCACAACTACCCCAGCCGTGTTGTTTGACTCCTTCAATGGAGATGGAGGCAACATGGAAGCAGGTTTTGGGGATGAGGAAGATGATGATGAGGAGGTTGTAGATAGCTCACAGCAAGCAGGCAGAGAAACCAATTTTCCCGACAGCCAGGAACTGTTTCTCACCCTGGACCTGGAGCCAGTACCTCCCGAATGCACGCAAGGCAGCCTCCCGGACCGCCAGATAGAGAAGGAACCTCTGGTGAGTGTACCTTTTTAAATAGTATACATGGTTTAAAAGCAAGCATGTTTAATGATTAATTTGCCCTGGCATTCGCGGCTCTCCTGGATGTACTCCCAAAGCCTTTGCAAAAGGTTTCTGGGGAGGGCAGCTTTATTCCATCCACCATGGTAGGATACTTTACCACTCTAGGCCAGTAGCATGTACTTGGGAATCATTGTAGAACAAAGCATTGCAGTGTATGTTTGCTGGCGTTCAAACAACATCCGTTCTTTATCTCTCTGTGTTATCCTCAGGAGAGTGATATCATTCATGGTCACCTGGTTGAAATAGGGTGCTTTTCTTAAGGGGACATTCAGAGGTGCCCATTCCTGCTGGGCTGTTTGCATGTAACTGAACAGAAATGTTCCCCACTGTTAGCC
This sequence comes from Eretmochelys imbricata, assembly GCF_965152235.1. NCBI lineage: Eukaryota > Metazoa > Chordata > Testudines > Cheloniidae > Eretmochelys > Eretmochelys imbricata. The sequence goes on along the minus strand of NC_135574.1, from coordinate 20,016,730 downwards.
ATGGAGAGGGTGGAGGGGCTAGCCACGCACTGGGGAGAGGCAAATTCAACCTTGGAATGAAAGCACATGTGCTATGTATGTAATATTAACAGCAAGGTTTACCATGAAAGAGTGTACCCATTGTTCTATAAAATATGTCTTTTTAAATACCACTGTCCCTTTTTTTTTCTCCACCAGCTGCATGTGTTTCAAGGATCACAGGATCTTCTCCTTCCCAGAGGCTAGCGAAGATTAGAAGGAGAAAAAAACGCACTCGCGATGAAATGTTCTCCGAGCTCATGCTGTCCTCCCACACTGACAGAGCACAGACGAATGCGTGGAGGCAGACAATGTCAGAGTGCAGGAAAGCACAAAATGACCAGAAGGAGAGTTGGCAGGCTGAAGAGAGTAAGTGGCGGGCTGAAGAGAGGGCTGAAGCTGAAAGGTGGCGACAGTGTGATGAGAGGAGGCAGGATTCAATGCTGAGGCTGCTGGAGGATCAAACTAATATGCTCCAGCGTATGGTTGAGCTGCAGGAAAGGCAGCAGGAGCACAGACTGCCACTACAGCCCCTGTGTAACCAACTGCCTTCCTCCCCAAGTTCCATAGCCTCCTCACCCAGACGCCCAAGAACACGGTGGCGGGGCCTCCAGCCACCCAGCCACTCCACCCCAGAGGATTGCCCAAGCAACAGAAGGCTGGCATTCAATACGTTTTAAAGTTTTAAACTTTTAAAGTGCTGTGTGGCCTTATCCTTCCCTCCTCCACCACCCCTCCTGGGCTACCTTGGTAGTTATCCCCCTATTTGTGTGATGAATTAATAAAGAATGCATGAATGTGAAGCAACAATGACTTTATTGCCTCTGCAAGCAGTGATCGAAGGGAGGAGGGGAGGGTGGTTAGCTAACAGGGAAGTAGAGTGAACCAAGGGGCGGGGGGTTTCATCAAGGAGAAACAAACAGAACTTTCACACTGTAGCCTGGCCAGTCATGACACTGCTTTTCAAAGCTTCTCTGATGTGCACCGCGCCCTCCTGTGCTCTTCTAACTGCCCTGGTGTCTGGCTGTGTGTAACCAGCAGCAAGGCAATTTACCTCAACCTCCCACCCCGCCATAAATGTCTCCCCCTTACTCTCACAGCAAGCAGTAATAACAGTGGGAATATTGGTTTCGCTGAGGTCTAACCGAGTCAGTAAACTGCACCAGCATGCTTTTAAACGTCCAAATGCACATTCTACCACTATTCTGCACTTGCTCATCCTGTAGTTGAACAGCTCCTGACTACTGTCCAGGCTGCCTGTGCATGGCTTCGTAAGCCATGGCATTAAGGGGTAGGCTGGTCCCCAAGGATAACTATAGGCATCTCAACATCCCCAACGGTTATTTTCTGGTCTGGGAATAAAGTCCCTTCCTGCAGCTTTTGAAACAGACCAGAGTTCCTGAAGATGCGAGTGTCAGGTACCTCTCCCGGCCATCCCACGTTGATGTTGGTGAAACATCCCTTGTGATCCACCAGTGCTTGCAGCACTATTGAAAAGTACCCCTTGTGGTTTATGTACTCACTGGCTTGGTGCTCTGGTGCCAAGATAAGGATATGGATTCCGTCTATGGCCCCAGCACAGTTAGGGAATCCCATTGCAGCAAAGCCATCCACTGTGACCTGCACATTTCCTAGGGTCACTACCCTTGATATCAGCAGATCTTTGATTGCGTTGGCTACTTGCATCACAGCAGCCCCCACAGTAGATTTGCCCATTCCAAATTGATTCCCGACTGACCAGTTGCTGTCTGGCATTGCAAGCTTCCACATGGCTATTGCCACTCGCTTCTCAACTCTGAGGGCTGCTCTCATCTTGGTATTCTTGCACCTCAGGGCAGGGGAAAGCAAATCACAAAGTTCCATGAAAGTGCCCTTACACATGCGAAAGTTTCGCAGCCACTGGGAATCATTCCAGACCTGCAACACTATGCGGTCCCAGCAGTCTGTGCTTGTTTCCCGGGCCCAGAATCAGCATTCCACCACATGAACCTGCCCCATTAGCACCATGATGTCCACATTGCCAGGGCCCGTGCTTTGAGAGAAGTCTGTGTCCACGTCCTCATCACTCTTGTCACCGCGCTGATGTCACGTACTCGCCCGGTTTCGCTTTGCAAGGTTCTGGTGCTGCATATACTGCTGGATAATGCGTGTGGTGTTTAATGTGCTCCTAATTGCCAAAGTGATCTGAGCGGGCTCCATGCTTGCCGTGGTATGGCGTCTGCACAGAAAAAAGGCGCGGAACAATTGTCTGCCGTTGCCCTGACGGAGGGAGGGGCAACTGACGACATGGCTTACAGGGTTGGCTTACAGGGAATTAAAATCAACAAAGGGGGTGCTTTGCAAGAAACTGAATGGCCCCCTCAAGGATAGATCTCAAAACCTCAAGGATAGAACTCAAAACTGGGTTTAGCAGGCCATTCATTTCATGGAGGGAGGGAGGAAAAAATGAATACAAAACAAATCTGGTCTATTTCTTGTTTTGAGCCACTTCATCTATCTTTATACATCTTGCTGTCAGCAGACTGTGCAGTACGATCGCTAGCCATCGTCATCTCCTGGGTGCTCGGCAGAAGATGGTGCAGTATGACTGCTGGCCATCGTCTTCTGCTGGCTGCTGATTAAAAGACAGTGCACTGTCGGTAGGACTCAATCGCCATGAGACGAAACTTAAAAGGGAAATGACCTGGATGAGTCACTCCCATGTTTGCCCAGGTGCTGCAAGAGATTGAAGTGTTCTCCAACTGGTTTTTGAATGTTATAATTCTTGACGTCTGATTTCGTCCATTTATTCTTTTACGTAGAGACTGTCCAGTTTGACCAATGTACATGGCAGAGGGGCATTGCTGGCACATGATGGCATATATCACATTGGTAGATGTGCAGATGAATGAGCCTCTGATAGTGTGGCTGATGTGATTAGGCCCTATGATGCCCCTCTGCCATGTACATTGGTCAAACTGGACAGTCTCTACGTAAAAGAATAAATGGACACAAATCAGACGTCAAGAATTATAACATTCAAAAACCAGTTGGAGAACACTTCAATCTCTTTAGTCACTCGATTACAGACCTAAAAGTTGCAATTCTTCAACAAAAACACTTCAAAAACAGACTCCAATGAGAGACTGCTGAATTAGAATTAATTTGCAAACTGGATACAATTAACTTAGGCTTGAAGAAAGACTGGGAGTGGCTTGAAGAGAGACTGGGAGTGGATGGGTCATTACATAAAGTAAAACTATTTCCCCTTGTTTATTCCAACCCCCCCCCGCACTTGTCCTCAGATGTTCTTGTTGTCAACTGCTGGAAATGGCCCACCTTGATTATCACTACAAAAGGTCCCCCCCCCGCACCCCGCTCTCCTGCTGGTAATAGCTCACCTTAAGTGATCACTCTCATTACAGTGTGTATGGTAACACCCATTGTTTCATGTTCTCTATGTATATAAATCTCCCCACTGTATTTTCCACTGAATGCAGCCAATGAAGTGAGCTGTAGCTCACGAAAGCTTATGCTCAAATAAATTTGTTAGTCTCTAAGGTGCCACAAGTGCTCCTTTTCTTTTTGCGAATACAGACTAACAGGGCTGCTACTCTGACCCCAGTACAAGTTTGGTGTCAGCTCTGCCTAGCCTGCTTGATGGCCCATTAAGGACCATCAGCTATACAACTGACCCACTGAGAAAAGGCAGACACGCCTTGGGACTCAGCAAGTCATGCAGGGAGCTGCCTATGGACAGAACTCTGTTTCCATGCCATGTGATGGGCAGCTTGTCTTTGGGACAGGGAAAGAAAGACCACATGGCAAGAGACTAGAAAAAGCTGCTGCAGCTCCTCCATCTGGTCTTCAATCCTGATTCTTACCTCTGGAGGGACTTTGCTACACTGAAGCTTTGAACCAAGGACTGAAAGACCCATCCCAGCTGTGGATGTACTCCAGAGACTTGATTTGAACCTGCAGTTTATTCGATCACTGCTGCGAGCCTGAACCAAGAACTTTGCCATTACTGTATGTAATTGATTCCATTTCACCAGTTCTAGCTCTCATCTATATTTCTTTCCTTTTATGAATAAACCTTTATATTTTAGATTCTAAAGGATTGGCAACAGCGTGATTTGTGGGTAAGATCTGATTTGTATATTGACCTGGGTCTGGGGCTTGATCCTTTGGGATCGAGAGAACCTTTTTTCTTTTACTGGGGTATTGGTTTTCATGATCATTTATCCCCATAACGAGTGGCACTGGTGGAGATACTGGGAAACTGGAGTGCCTAAGGGAATTGCTTGTGTGACTTGTGGTTAGCCAGTGGGGTGAGACCAAAGTCTGCTCTGTTTGGCTGGTTTGGTTTGCCTTAGAGGTGGAAAAACCTCAGCCTTGGGCTGTAAATGCCCTGCTTTAAGCCATGTGTCCTGAATTGGCACTCTCAGTTGGGTCCCGCCAGAACAGCATCGTTACAGCACAGCAAAGAGTTTTGCGACAGTGGTTGCAGGATGGGCGGGCGCGGAGCTGCTCAGTTTGCAGTGCTAGTAGCACCTGGGGCATGTCCCCTTGGCGCTCCATAATATTTAAGAGCTGCTCCGTGGCTTCGTTCTGGCACGCTGTGTTCTCCTTTCAGTCCCTTTTCTCGCTGTCCCGCCACTCGCTCAATTCTTGTTTTTCGGCCACAGAAAGTCCTCTTTAGTTCTTCATGGCTGCTTTCTAATTCTGCTCAGCCTTTCAGCTGGCAATAACAAAGAGGGAGGCTGGACTCCCAAGGTCGTATCTGTGAAGCCAAAATGCAACATTTTACAGAAGCAGTATTGTTTGCTACACACAGACCACTGATTCAGTTATTTAAAACACAGCCACAATTCACATACCTGTCACTAACTGTCTGACCCCAGGCAAGCACACATGAGCCACAAGACCCCCAGAATGGTGAGTAACCACAGGGGAAGGGAAATCAGTGTTCCTGAACTGTACTGTACACTGGGCACATGGCTCTTGGGGAGAGCCAGCACTGTAGGGGGGGCCTTGTAATCATTCCTGCCTCCCTTTTTTCACAGGCTGTTCCTTATGGAAGATATCTCGCTGCTGAGGGTGAGCAGGGAATCAAGGGACAGTCTTCTCCAAGACTGCGGCTTCTGCCCTGGTCCTTCTGCGACTCACTTGTGTGCAGCAACGGTCCCCACCCCCACTTGTGACAGCAGAATGGCACGGGAAAGTTACCCTTAATGGGGCAAGAAACAAAGAAGCTCTGCCAAAGAGCCTGTGGCAACAGATTGCACAGTATCTCCATGAGAGTTTCCTGGAGATCTCTGAGGCAGATTCCCATGAAGTGAGGGAGTCAATCAACACCCTGTTCCACCACTCAGACTAGGGATGTGGTGGTATGTGCATCATACAGACACAAGCCTGCTTTCTGCAACCCTCCTGCCCCCAACAACTCGCTTCAGTGATTCCCAAAATTAAAGCCACTTACCAGGGGCCTCTTCTCCCGTTTGTACTTCTCCAAGCTTCAACAGCTGTGACTGGCTAGCCTCCTACAGGGTAGAGAAGAGCTTCTGGCTGCATTCATCTCTGACCTGTGAGTCATCCTCTGCCTCTGGGTCCCCCTCCCACTTCACATCCTTGTCCAAGATTTAGTCCACCTGGCTTGGTCCACTCTCGACTGGCACATGAGCCACCAAAGTATCCACAGAGGAGGTGGGGTCACCACTGAGTATCGCGTCCAGCTTTTTGTAGAACTGACAGCTCACGAGAGTGCAGCACCTGCTGTGCCTTGTGGTAGGCATTCCATAGCTCCTTCACTTTGAACCTGCACTACACTGTGTCCCGGTCATGGCCCCTTTCTGTTATGCAGCGTGAAATCTGTCCATAGGTATCATAATTCCTATGGCTGGAGCGCAGCTGGTGCTGGACAGCCTCCTCTCCCCAAATGCTGATGAGGTCCAGCAGCTCGGCATTGCTCCAAGTAGGGGATCGCCTGGTACATGCAGCAGGTGTGGTCACCTGGAAAGATGCGCTGGACCACTGCAAGCATCACCGAGCAAACAGGAAGGAGACTTTCAAAATTCCCAAGGAATTTAAGGGGTGGGGCTCACAGTTGGTCATCTGAGTTCAAACCATTGACCAGAGAGGTAAGACCAGGCATTGTGGGACACCTCCCGGCGGCCAATCACAGCGTTGTAATTGACCAGGGTGTCTACACTGGTACCGCGGCACTGTAGCCCTGGTGCAGGAAGCTGTGCGCCTCTCGTCGGGGTGGGTTTTTTACAGCACTGCAACTGCGCATTTTCAGCACACTAAGTGGCGTGGCAGTGTGTGCACCTCAGGAGTTAAGCTGCAGAAAGCGGCTTTACTGTGCAGAAACTTGCCAGTGTAGACAAGACTTTACACTGACTAACGGAGAGGAGAGTCAGATGCTCAATGGGCAGTTTGCAAAGTTTGGCAAAGTTAGAAGAGAAATTTCTCGGAATTGGTCAATTGTGCTAATGAGGCTACCTAACAAGCTTAGTCCATACCTTTCAGAGGAAAGATGGGTCTTCTGGTTAGGACACTGGACTGTAACTCAGGGTTAGGCTCTGCTGGTTCCCCATTTGGATAATGGGGGTGTTAGTAATGCCTTTTCTGTCTATTTAGGGTATGTCTACACTGCAAAAAATTGTGTTGTTCTTAACTCGGATTAAAATAACATTGAAGACACAGCAACTTGGCTTTTAACTCAAGTTAGCAGCTCTAGTTAAAGCCAATAGGAGAGCATGGGGTTGAATATGAGCTGCTAATCTCCATTCAAGGTTGAACTGGCACATCTTCACTGCTATTTTATCCTGTTATCTAATATGAGTTAGCTAGCCCAAGGTAAGAACACACCTTTTATTTGCAGTGAAGACATACCCTTAGACTGTAATTGATACACTGCCTCTTATGATGTGTATCTACAGTACCTAGCACAATGGGGACCTATATTGCAATAGGCACTACCAACATACAAATAAACAGTAAAATATCTGGAACATACAGCAGTAGATTTTCAAATACGATATTCTACTTGGCTTGTCTTTCTCCTGGGTAGCCCTTGGGCCCCAATCAAGTTTCACTTTAAGGGTGTTTCTGAACAAGTCACCATAACAATAGTTTAAAAAAGGGTTGTTCAGCTCAGGAATGCCTTGTTTCTGTTGTTTCCTAAAGCACAGCTATTTCCACATTCTTAATGCTTCCCCCCCCCCCCCCCCCCGCCTCTGCCTTTGGAATCCACAAGTAATCCCCTTGAAAGTGTGGATGTTACATCTTTGTAACAAGTCCCAAGTTTTAACAGGTTTCAGAGTAACAGCCGTGTTAGTCTGTATTCGCAGAAAGAAAAGGAGTACTTGTGGTACCTTAGAGACTAACCAATTTATTTGAGCATAAGCTTTCGTGAGCTACAGCTCACTTCATCGGATGCATACTGTGGAAAATACAGAAGATGTTTGTTTTTATACACACAAATCATGAAAAAATAGGTGTTTACCACAACAAAAGGTTTTCTCTCCCCCCACCCCACTCTCCTACTGGTAACAGCTTATGTAAAGTGATCACTCTCCTTACAATGTGTATGATAATCAAGGTGGGCCATTTCCAGCACAAATCCAGGTTTTCTTCTCCCCCCCCCACCCCCCACAAACCCACTCTCCTGTTGGTAATACCTTATCTAAAGTGATCACTCTCCTTACAATGTGTATGATAATCAAGGTGGGCCATTTCCAGCACAAATCCAGGGTTTAAGAAGAACATCTCAGGATGGCGGGGGGAAGGGGGGGTGTTAGGAAAACAAGGGGAAACAGGTTACCTTGCATAATGACTCAGCCACTCCCAGTCTCTATTCAAGCGTAAGTTAATTGTATCCAATTTGCAAATGAATTCCAATTCAGCAGTCTCTTGCTGGAGTCTGGATTTGAAGTTTTTCTATTGTAATATCGCAACTTTCATGTCTGTAATCGCGTGACCAGAAAGATTGAAGTGTTCTCCGACTGGTTTATCAATGTTATAATTCTTGACATCTGATTTGTGTCCATTTATTCTTTTACGTAGAGACTGTCCAGTTTGACCAATGTACATGGCAGAGGGGCATTGCTGGCACATGATGGCATATATCACATTGGTAGATGTGCAGGTGAACGAGCCTCTGATAGTGTGGCTGATGTGATTAGGCCCTGTGATGGTGTCCCCTGAATAGATATGTGGGCACAGTTGGCAACGGGCTTTGTTGCAAGGATAGCTTCCTGGGTTAGTGGTTCTGTTGTGTGGTATGTGGTTGCTGGTGAGTATTTGCTTCAGGTTGGGGGGCTGTCTGTAGGCAAGGACTGGCCTGTCTCCCAAGATTTGTGAGAGTGATGGGTCATCCTTCAGGATAGGTTGTAGATACTTGATAATGCGTTGGAGGGGTTTTAGTTGGGGGCTGAAGGTGATGGCTACTGGCGTTCTGTTATTTTCTTTGTTAGGCCTGTCCTGTAGTAGGTGACTTCTGGGAACTCTTCTGGCTCTATCAATCTGTTTCTTCACTTCCTCAGGTGGGTACTGTAGTTGTAAGAATGCTTGATAGAGATCTTGTAGGTGTTTGTGTCTGTCTGAGGGGTTGGAGCAAGTGCGGTTTTATCGCAGAGCTTGGCTGTAGACAATGGATCGTGTGGTGTGGTCAGGGTGAACGCTGGAGGCATGTAGGTAGGAATAGCGGTCAGTAGGTTTCTGGTATAGGGTGTTGTTTATGTGACCATTGTTTATTAGCACTGTAGTGTCCAGGAAGTGGATCTCTTGTGTGGACTGGACCAGGCTGAGGTTGATGGTGGGATGGAAATTGTTGAAATCATGGTGGAATTCCTCAAGAGTTTCTTTTCCATGGGTCCAGATGATGAAGATGTCATCAATATACCACAAGTAGAGTAGGGGCGTTAGGGGACGAGAGCTGAGGAAGCGTTGTTCTAAGTCAGCCATAAAAATGTTGGCATACTGTAGGGCCTGCGTGTACCCATAGCTGTGCCGTTGATTTGAAGATATACATTGTCCCCAAATGTAAAATAGTTATGGATAAGGACAAAGTCACAAAGTTCAGCCACCAGGTTAGCCGTGACATTATCGGGGATAGTTTTAACAGGCTTACATTGTGCTGTTGCAAGTATTCTGAAACAGACAAGAAGAATGAGGGTCTGTGGTAGAGGGCTGTTCTTCTGCTGTATTTGAGAGTGAGAAATCTGTGGAGGTATTACGGGGCGGGGTGGGGGGGGGTGGTTTATGCTGAATTTTTAAGCTCTTGTTTCCAGGGCTTTGAAAAATGTGCTTCAGCACCTGGATGTGAGATATCTTTTGAAATCCATGAAGGGTCTCGTTACCTGCTATGCTGATGTTGAGAATCCAGGGAGCTGATTAAAGGAAAATCTGTTTGCTTGCTCATCTGTGCACCAGGTTGCACTAATCTTCATCAAAAGTTGCAGGAATGATTATGAAGGCTGATTTACCAGGATCCCTTAAGGTTTCTGAGCTTTGGACCCCTCTGTAAGAGGATTTTGTATGTGCCTTATGGACACATGAATATATATATATATATATATAAGCTGTCAAGCCTCTTAAAAATTTAATCGTGACTAATCCCACTGTTAAACAATAATAGAATACCATTTATTTGAATATTTGTGGATGTTTTCTACATTTTCAAATATATTCATAGAATATCAGGGTTGGAAGGGACCTCAGGAGGTCATCTAGTCCAACCCCCTGCTCAAAGCAGGACCAATCCCCAATTTTTGGCCCAGATCCCTAAACGGCCCCCTCAAAGATTGAACTCACAACCCTGGGTTTAGCAGGCCACTTCTCAAACCACTGAGCTATCCCTTCTCCTTCTTTTATTGATTTCAATTACAAAACAGAATACAAAGTGTACAGTGCTCACTTTACATTTATTTTTATTACAAATATTTGCACTTTAAAAAAACAGAAGAAATTGTATTTTTCAATTCACCTAATACAAATACTGTAGTGCAATCTCTTTATCATGAAAGTTGAACTTAAAAATGTAGAATTATGTACAAAGAAACTTGCATTCAAAAATAAAACAATGCAAAATTTTGGAGCCTGCAAGTCCACTCAGTCCGACTTCTTGTTCAGCCAATCACTCAGACAAACAAGTTTATTTACAGTTGCAGGAGATAATGCTGCCCCCTTCTTATTTACAGTGTCACCTAAAAGTCAAAACAGGCATTCTGATGGTACTGTTCTAGCTGGCGTCACAAGATATTTATGTGCCAGATGCGCTAAAGAGTCATATATCCTTTCATGCTTCAACCACCATTCCAGGGGGCATGCATCCATGATGATTATGGGTTTTGCTCGATAACAATCCAAAGCAGTGCGGACTGATGCATGTTCATTTTCATCATCTGAGCCAGATGCCACCAGCAGAAGGCTGATTTTCTTTTTTGGTGGTTCGCGTTCTATAGTTTCCGCATCAGTGTTTTGCTTTTTTAAGTCTTCTGAAAGCATGCTCCACACCTCATCCCTCTCAGATTTTGGAAGGCACTTCTGATTCTTAAACCTTGGGTCAAGAGCTGTAGCTATCTTTAGAAATCTCACATTGGTACCTTCTTTGCGTTTTTTCAAATCTGCAGTGAAAGTGTTCTGAAAACGAATAACTTGCTGGTCATCATCCGCATCTGCTATAACATGGAATATATAGCAGGATACAGGTAAAACAGAGCAGGAGACATACAATTCTCCCCCAAGGAGTTCAGTCACAAATTTAATTAACACATTATTTTTTTAACATCATCAGCATGGAAGCATGACCCCTGGAATGGTGGCTAAAGCATGAAGGGGCATATGAATGTTTAGCATATCTGGCATGTAAATACTGTATCTGATTTTGTAAGCAAGTAGTTTTTAAGTGAGGTGAAACTTGGGGTACGTAAAACAAATCTGACTCCTGAAAGGGGTACAGTAGTCTGGAAAGGTTGAGAACCACTGATCTAAACCAATTCTACTCTGAAATGTGGTGATGCAAATAGGTCAGCTGTCTACCTGACAGAGCTCTTTTTTGTGTGCACACAGTAATACCTGTTTACTTTAGTGACAACAATAAACATATTTAATTTTCAAAACAAATAAGAGAATGGTTATTAATTTAGCACAGAATTTGGCCTGCAGAATCTTTCTCACAGTGCATATATACAAAAGAGACCAGTTTGACTTTCAGGTTCCTGGAGGAGATTGAAGTGCTCAACATCAGGAAAAAAAAAAAACGTGCAAATTTGATCTGGAAGACTTGGTCTGTGGAACTCCACAATAGTGTTTTCAGATATGCCTTTTTTTTTTTTTTTCCACAGAATAGAACCACACTCTAAATCACATTAGCATGAATCTGTTTTAACCATTTTTGTTTTGTTTTTTAATTATAATAGCAGAGCTTAGGTTGGGATCTTCAAAGGGCCTTTTTGGGAGCTAGGTGCTCCATTGCATTTAAAATCAATGGGAGTTGGCCATCTATTTCTCTTAGGCCTCTCTGAAAATCCCACCTTTAGTGCTAAATCATGGCCCTGCTAGTGCACTGGCACAGGAGCATAAGAAGGTGCAAAGCAAAGTATGTGCTTAAAGTTCAGAACATAAGGTCAGCCATACTGGGTCAGACCAAAGGTCCATCAAGCCCAGTATCCTGTCCTTTGACAGGTGCCCCAAAGGGAATGAACAGACAGGTTATCATCAAGTGATCTATGCCTTGTCACCCAATCTCAGCTTATGGCAAACAGAGGCTAGGGACACCATTCCTGCCTATCGTGGCTAATAGCCACTGATGGACCTATCTTCCATGAATTTATCTAGCTCCCTTTTGAAACCCGTTATAGTATTGGCCTTCACAACAACCTCTGGCAAGGAGTTCCAGAGGTTGACAGTGCATTGTGTGAAAAAAATACTTTCTTGTGTTTGTTTTAAACCTGCTCCCTATTAATTTCATTTGGTGGCCCCTTGTTCTTGTATCATGAGAAGGAGTAAATAACACTTCCTTATTTACTTTCTCTATATCACTCATGATTTTATAGACCTCTATCATATCACCCTTTAGCCGCCTCTTTTCCAAGCTGAAAAGTCCTAGTCTTATTAATCTCTCCTTATATGGAAGCTGTTCTATGCCCCTAATAATTTTTGTTGCCCTTTTCTGAACCTTTTTCAATTCCAATATATCTTTTCTGAGATCGAGTGACCACATCTGCCCGCAGTATTCAAGGTGTGGGCGTACCATGGATTTATATAGAGGCAATATGATATTATCTCTCCCTTTCTTGATGATTCCCAACATTCTGTTCACTTTTTTGACTGCTGCTGCACATTGAGTGGATGAATTCAGAGAACGATCCACAATGGCTCCAAGAACTCTTTCTTGAGTGGTAACAGCTAATTTAGACCCCATCATATGTATAGTTAGGATTGTGTTTTTCAATGTGCATTACTTTGCATTTATCAACATTAAATTTCATCTGCCATTTTGTTGCCCAGTCACCCAGTTTTGTGAGATTCTTTTGTAGCTCTTCGCAGTCTGCCTGGGACTTAACTATCTTGAGTAGTTTTGTATCATCTGCAAATTTTGCCACCTCACTGTTTACCCCTTTTTCCAGATCATTTATGAATATGTTAAATAGGACTGGGCCCAGTACTGGGGGACACCACTATTTACCTATATTCATTCTGAAAACTGACCATTTATTCCTACCTTTCGTTTCCTATCTTTTAACCAGTTACCAATCCATGAGAGCACCTTCCCTTATCCCATGACTGCTTATTTTGCTTAAGAGCCTTTAGTGAGGGATCTTGTCAAAAGCTTTCTGAAAATCTAAATACACTATATCCACTGGATCTCCTTTGTCCGCATGCTTGTTGACCCCCTCAAAGAATTCCAGTGGATTGGTGAGGTTTGATTTCCCTTTACAAAAACCATGTTGATTATTTCCTAACAAATTATGTTCATCTATGTGTCTGACAATTTTGTTCTTTATGATAGTTTCAACCAATTTGCCCGGTACTGAAGTGAGGCTTACAGGCCTGTAGTTGCCAGGGTTACCTCTGGAGCCTTTTTTAAAAATTGGCAGCTCATTAGCTATCCTCCAGTCATTTGGTACAGAAGGTGATTGAAATGATAGGTTACAGATGACAGTTAGTAGTCCAGCAATTTGACATCTGAGTTCCTTCAGAACTCTTGGGTGAATAACATCAGGTCCTGGAGACTTATTGCTGTTTAGTTTATCAATTTGTTCCAAAACCTCCTCTAATGACACCTCCATCTGGGACAGTTCCTCAGATCTGTCACCGATGCAAATAATTCATTTAGTTTCTCCACAATGGCCTTATCCTCTTTGAGTGCTCCTTTAGCATCTCGATCATCCAGTGTCCCCACTGGTTGTTTAGCAGGCTTCCTGCTTCTCATGTCCTTAAAAAAAAAAAATTGCTATTACTTTTGGAATCTTTGGCTAGCTGTTCTTCACATTCTTTTTTGGTCTTTCTAATTATATTTTTATACTTCATTTGCCAGAGTTTATGCTCTTTTCTATTTTCCTCATTAGGATTTATCTTCCACTTTTTGAATGATGCCTTTTTGCCTCTCACTGCTTCTTTTACTTTGTTGTTTAACCACAGTGGCTTAATTTTTTTTTTGGTTCTCTTACTATGTTGTTTAAATTGGGGGATACATTTAAGTTGAGCCTCTATTATGGTGTCTTTAAAAAGTTTCCACGCAGCTTGCAGGGATTTTACTTTTGGTACTTGTAACTTTTAATTTCTGTTTCACTAACCTCCTCATTTTTGTATAGTTCCCCTTTCTGAAATTAAATGCTACAGTGTTGAGCCGCTGTGGAGTTTTCCCCTCCACTGGGATGTTAAATTTAATTATATCATGCTCACTATTACCAAGCGGTCATGCTATAGTCACCTCTTGGACCTGATCCTGTGCTCCACTTAGGACTAAATCAAGAATTGCCTCTCCTCTTGTGTTTTCCAGGACTGGCTGCTCCAAGAAGCAGTCATTTAAGGTGTCAAGAAACTTTATCTCAGCATCCCATCCTGAGGTGATATGTACCCAGTCAATATGGGGATAGCTGAAAACCCCCATTATTATTGAGTTTTTTATTTTAATAGCCTCTCTAATCTCCCTGAGCATTTCACAGCCACTATCACCATCCTGGTCAGGTGGTCTGTAATATAGCCCTCCTGCTATATTCTTATTTTTCAAGCATGGAATTACTATCCATAGAGATTCTATAGTACAATTTAGTTCATTTAAGATTGTTACTTCATTTGATTCTACACTTTCTTTCACATAGAATGCCACTCCCCCACCAGCATGACCTGTTCTGTCCTTCCGATATATTTTGTACCCTCATATTACTGTGTCCCATTGATTATCCTCATTCCACCAGGTTTCTGTGATGCCTATTATTATATATCAGTATCCTCATTTAATACTAGGCACTCTTGTTCACCCATCTTATTATTTAAGCACATGCTTAAGTACTTTCCTGAATTAGGGCCTGAGTGTGCAATTTTAACTGTTTTGCAGAGGTAAATTGCAAGTTGTACACATTTTTGAAAATCTATATCCCAGCAATTTTCTAATACCCCAAGAACTCCAGCAAAAAATGCAGTTCACAGCAGCAATATACCACTCAAGGTGATTCATTGATGAGTAATGATGTACATGAAAGTTGTAGACAAAGCAAAGTAAAACCATAATGTGAATATTATTTTTGAGCCCTGTGTTGAAATCTGAAAAGAAAAACTAGTGGAGCATAAGGGTAATGTAGCCTCCTTTTGTCTCTGAACAAAAAAACCCTGAATATCATTCATTGTGGAAATGTATGATGTATGACTTACAATAAACAGGATAGTTGCAGTTGAAGATGCTAGAATTGCTTTAAAAAAACCCCAAAACACCTAACCCCCACAAACCCCATAGTTTTTTTGTTTTACATGAACACTGTGGAGAGAGAAATAGTATAATTCCATGATGGATTAAAAGGTTAACATTTTACAGCAGTGCTGTTGTAACAGTGTATGCCTTGGCTATAGGGGTCTAGGGGTACTATGCTCATGAAGTGTATGTGACCATGGTCTTGTCCCCAGAATTACAAATTTCTAATCTAGATAAGGCAGGTATGAGAGTCAGGAAAACTGATATCTATTCCCAGCTCTGCCACTGACCTGCTGCATGACCTTGGTCAAGACTCTTCCCCTCACTGTGCCTCTGTTTCTCCATCTGTGAAATGGAGATCGTGGTACTCATCTTCTTTTGTAAATCACCTTGATATGGATGGATGAAAAGGTCTATATGCTAGCTATGGGCTATTTATGATTCTTGTAAAAAATCTTCACCGCTTCATCAGTAGATTGAGTATGCATTGCATCCACTCATACACACAAACCAGTAAGCTATTTCGCATGGCTGAAAATCAGGCCCTTTCTTAATATTTGGCAGTGTTTACATCTAGTGTTTTGGTTCTGCTCAGAATGGAGGGAGGTGGTAGCCTTGAAGATCAGATCTAGAAGCTGGATAATTGATGGTGTTCTCATATCCAGTGGTTTTGATTCTGTCCTCTATCCATTATTCAGGAGATCTGAAGAGATTGATTGAGCTATCATTTTATGTTGTGTAATGGGGTCTACAAACCCTATACTGACCAAAGGCAGAGTGTGGAGGAGCGTTCCTCCTGTTTACAAGCAAACAGCTCGATCACACCTCCCCATGTAGCTGCCAGAACTGCCAGTCATGAAGGCAGGCACCCACAGCTGCAACCAATAGAGAAGACCTACTCTAAAGGGGAGAAAGAAAGGAAGGCAGAAAAGCCTGGGAAATGCAAAGGGATGACAGCCCCGTACCAGGCTGCGTCCAAGAAAACAGCCTGGAGATTGCACACCCTAAAATTGAAGAGCTGATAGATGTAACTGGAGGTGAGGGTCCAGTAACTGATCTGACTATTGACAAATTAAGCTGGGTCAGTCAGGAGAAGCTGAGACACCTCAAAAGACCACACCAAGAGTTGGTGACATGAAGATCTCCATGAAGATTATATATGTGTGTGTGTGTACACACACACACACACACACACATGCACACCGATAGTGCAACTGAGGAAAATGTGATTGACTCAGAGATTAGGAGTTGTCTGACCCTATTGCTTTGTAACTCGTGGTTATTACTACTGAATCTCATAACTACTCTAGTCCATCTTGCCTCATTGCATATCTATGGAATAAATTCACAGAACCGTGTTGAATGTTTTGGTGGCAATTGCTAGTCACCAGATTGACAGACAGAGCTATTGAGAAACTGTGAGTCTCTGATGGATTCTGCAAGATATTATCATTTCTAATCTTTTAATTTGCATGTATACAGTAAATTGCAGCATACAATAACTTGTAAGGAAATACAGGGTAGTCTCTGTAAAACTGATCACACAGAAAATCTTGAAGTTAATTACAAAGGTGCCAAATTGCCCAAGTGGAATATTTTGGTGACATTTTGGGGGGTGCTTAGAGTTTTCAAAGGAGCACGAGCAATTTAATGTTTCACACTATTTTTCTCTATTAATTTGATGTGGTGCCGTCAGACACATCACACAGTGCATTACTCTGAATTATGTCATAATGTCAAAAGTGAACAAAATATATGGCAGCACATGAAGAAATGATACATTGTGTTATGATCTCTAATAAGACTTCCTATATCAGTTTCCTGTACCACTTAATGTAAAATTATGGCAGGATGCATCAAATCTGAGAGTGTTCAACCCATTCCTCTTGAAAAGCACTGGTTAGCAGCTTGCACACCGCTCCATTGATTGTGCCTAGCCCTTAAATGAATATGACAGATATCCTTCTGTGTAGGAGCCAAGTACAAATTCAGTGCATGAGCTCTTCAGAACATGAGCTCTTCTGCACCATGCAGAGGTGCAAGGCATGCTTAACAGTCTTAAGGGATGATATGTTCTTCTCCCAAACACCTGCGATTCCTGGGAGGTTTTGTGCTCAAATAAGATCCCATTCGGCCAATGTAACTCGGCACTGTATCTATTCTGGCTGGTGCCTATTATGCACAATCTAGTTAGAACAGAGTGCTGGTGTAAATGAGATCAGTATTCAGATTCATGGATCCCAAGGGCAGACGGTACCACTGTGATCATCTAGTCTGATGACCTTTATCACACAGTCTATTGAAATTCACCAAATTAATTCCTGTTTGAACTATAGCATATCTTTTAAAAAAAAATCTAATCTTAATTTGAAAATTACCAGTGCTGTAGAAACAATAAGGAGTCCTTGTGGCACCTTAGAGACAAACAAATGTATTTGGGCATAACCTTTGATGGGCTATAACCCACTTCATCAGATGCATGGAGCTCACCATAACCCTTGATAAATTGTTCCAATGGTTAATTACCCTCACTGTTAATAATTTATGCCTATTTTCCCATCTGAATTTGTCTAGCTTCAACTTCCAGCACTGAATCCTGTTATAGCTTTGTCTAGACTAAAGAGTTCATTTTCAAATTTTTGTACTTATAGACTGTGATCAATCACTCCTTAACCACTGCTTTATTTAATTAAATAGATTAAGCTTTTTGTGTCTATCACTATAAGGCATGTTTTCCAATTTTTTATCACAATAATCCAAATAAATAATAATTCTCACAGCTATTCTCTAAACCCTCTCCAGTTTATAAATATCCTTCTTGTGAACACTGGAACTTAGACATAGTATTCCAGTAGCAGTTGCACCGGTGCCAAATGAAAAGGCAACATAATATCTAGGGCTGTCAAGCGTTAAAAAAATTATTCGTGATTAATGAGGCAATTAATCACACTGTTAAACAATAATAGAATACAATTTATTTAAATATTTTGGATGTTTTCTACATTTCCAAATATATTGATTTTAATTACAACACAGAATACAAAGTGTACAGTGCTCACTTTATATTTACTTTTTATTACAAGTATTTGCACTGTAAAAAAACAAAAGAAATCGTATTTTTCAATTCACCTAATACAAGTACTGTAGTACAATCTCTTTATCATGAAAGTTGAATTTACAAACGTAGAATTATGTACCAAAAAACTGCATTCAAAAATAAAAATATGTAAAATTTTAGAGCCTGCAAGTCCACTCAGTCCTACTTATTGTTCAGCCAATCGCTCAGACAAACAAGTTTGTTTACATTTGCAGGAGATAATGCTGCCCGCTTCTTGTTTTCAGGTGACATTGTAAATGAGAACAGGCGTTCTCATGACACTATTGTAGCCGGCGTCACAAGATATTCACGTGCCAGATGTGCTAAAGAGTCATATGTCCCTTCATGCTTCAATCACCATTTCAGGGGACATGCGTCCATCTGTTCATGGGTTCTGCTTGATAACACTCCAAAGCGGTGTGGACCAACGCATGTTCATTTTCATTATCTGAGTCAGATGCCGCGAGCAGAAGGTTGATTTTCTTTTTTGGTGGTTCAGGTTCTGTAGTTTCCACATTGGAGTGTTGCTCTTTTAAGATTTCTGAAAGCATGATCCACACCTCATCCTTCTCAGATTTTGGAAGGTACTTCAGATTCTTAAACCTTGGGTCGAGTGCTGTAGCTATCTTTAGAACTCTTACATTGGTACCTTCTTTGCGTTTTGTCAAATCTGCAGTTAAAGTGTTCTTAAAAGGACCAGCATGTGCTGGGTCATCATCTGAGACTGCTATAACATGAATATATATGGCAGAATGTGGGTAAAATAGAGCAGGGGACATACAATTCTCCCCCAAGGAGTTCAGTCACAAATGTAAGTAACACATTATTTTTTAATGAGCATCATCTGTCCTCTGGAAAGGTGGCCAAAGCATGAAGGGGCATATGAATGTTTAGCATATCAGGCATGTAAATACCTTGCAATGCTGGCTACAAAAGTGCCAGGCAGATGCCTGTTCTCAGTTTCTGGTGACATTGTAAATAAGAAGAGGGCAGCATTATCTCCTATAAATGTGAACCATCTTGTTTGGCTTTGACTGAAAAAGAAGTAGTACTGAGTGACTTGTAGGCTCTGAAGTTTTACATTATTTTGGTTTTGAGTGCAGGTATATAACAAAAAAAATCTACATTTGTTAGTTGCACTTTCATGATAAAGAAATTGCACTAAAGTACTTGTATGAGGTGAATTGAAAAATACTATTTCTTTTGTTTATCATTTTTACAGTGCAAATTTTTATAATAAAAAATATACACTTTGATTTCAATTACAACACAGAATATATATGAAAATGTAGAAAAACAACCAAAATATTTAATAAATTTCAATTGGTATTTTATTATTTAACTGTGCGACTAAAACTGCAATTGTGATTAATTTTTTCAATTGTGATTACTTTTTTTGAGTTAATTGCGTGAGTTAACTGCAATTAATCAACAGCCCTAATAATATTCTTAGTCCTATTTGATATTGCCTTGTTTATATATCCAAAGATTGCATTACCCATTTTGGTCACAGAACTGAACTCATGTTCAGCTGATTAATTACCATGAATCCCATGTCTTTTTCAGAGTCACTTATTCCCAGGATAGAGTCTAACACCCCATGAGTATGCCCTACATTCTTTGTTCCTCAATGTATATATTTACACTTGTATGAGTAAAAAGAAAAGGAGTACTTGTGGCACCTTAGAGACTAACAAATTTATTTGAGCATAAGCTTTGTGAGCTATAGCTCACTTCATCGGATGCATGCAGTGGATCCGATGAAGTGAGCTGTAGCTCACGAAAGCTTATGCTCAAATAAATTTGTTAGTCTCTAAGGTGCTACAAGTACTCCTTTTCTTTTTGCGAATACAGACTAACAAGGCTGCTACTCTGAAACTTGTATGAGTCAGATACATATATACTAATACACTACCCTAAAAATAAGAAGTCTAATAATGAAATACAAATATGCATAGGTTGTTTAGCAATGTTAATGATGGACCAAATCTTACTTATACCAACTCCCATTTTGTGAAATGAGACTCAGTCTGAGTCAGGAGAAGTAATAACTACCGCTACGATTTTGTCACGGAGGTTGCAGAAGTCACAGAATCCGTGACTTCCAAAGACCTCCATGACTTCAGCTCATGGCGGCTGGGAGATGTGGAGTACCCCTTCAGCGGCAGGGGCCCCCAAGGTCTGAGCCACCGTGAGAAGTGGGGGACCCCATAGCTCCTGCCTGCTGCGGCCTGGGGGGATGCTGCAGCTTCCTGCTGCTGCGGCCGGTGGGCACTTAAGTTCTGGGCTGCCATGGGTGGCAGGGCAACCCCGGAGATCCAGGCCATCATGGGTGGCTGGGGGATCCGAGCCACTGGTGGGGGAAACCCCCACAGCTTGTGGCTGGGCCCACCCACAGCTCCCAGTGGCTTTGGGCATCAGGGACCCCGAAGCTCCAAGCCACAGGCAGAGGGAGACCGTGGATATCTGAGCCCCCACAGATGGTGGGGGTCCCTGGAGCTCCCAACTGCCTCCTGCATCTGTCCAGTACTCCCCATTTTGTCATGGATACTTTTAGTAAAAGTCAGGGACAGGTCACGGGCTTCTGTTAATTTTTCCTTATTGCCAGTGACCTGTTGTGATGTTATTGACATAATCTGGGACCATACTGATCATTGTTGCAACCAAAGTCCTGTAGTGGCACCAAATCTTATATAAAGGGGGCCAAATGAGGTGTCTAAGACAAGGTTATGGTTTGCTGGTTATGATTATGCTGTCTATATGTTTCAGAGTAACAGCCATGTTAGTCTGTATTCACCAAAAGAAAAGGAGTACTTGTGGCACCTTAGAGACTAACCAATTTATTTCAGCATAATCTTTTGTGAGCTACAGCTCACTTCATCAGATGCATACTGTGGAAAGTACAGAAGATCTTTTTATACACACAAACCATGAAAAAATGGGTGTTTATCACTACAAAAGGTTTTCTCTCCCCCCACCCCACTCTCCTGCTGGTAATAGCTTATCTAAAGTGATCACCCTCCTTACAATGTGTATGATAATCAAGTTGGGCCATTTCCAGCCCAAATCCAAAGCCCGTTGCCAACTGTGCCCACATATCTATTCAGGGGACACCATCACAAGGCCTAATCACATCAGCCACACTATCAGTGGCTCGTTCACTGCACATCCACCAATGTGATATATGCCATCATGTGCCAGCAATGCCCCTCTGCCATGTACATTGGTCAAACTGGACAGTCTCCACGTAAAAGAATACATGGACACAAATCAGATGTCAAGAATTATAACATTCATAAACCAGTCGGAGAACACTTCAATCTCTCTGGTCACGCGATTACAGACATGAAAGTTGCGATATTACAACAAAAAAACTTCAAACCCAGACTCCAGGGAGAGACTGTTGAATTGGAATTCATTTGCAGATTGGATACTATTAACTTAGGCTTGAATAGAGACTGGGAGTGGCTAAGTCATTATGCAAGGTAACCTATTTCCCCTTGTTTTTTCCTACCCCCCCCCGCCTGATGTTCTTGTTAAAACCTGGATTTGTGCTGGAAATGGCCCACCTTGATTATCATACACATTGTAAGGATAGTGATCACTTTACATAAGCTATTACCAGCAGGAGAGTGGGGTGGGGGGAGAGAAAACCTTTTGTTGTGGTAAACACCTATTTTTTCATGGTTTGTGTGTATAAAAAGATCTTCTGTACTTTCCACAGTATGCATCCGATGAAGTGAGCTGTAGCTCACAAAAGATTATGCTGAAATAAATTGGTTAGTCTCTAAGGTGCTACAAGTACTCCTTTTCTTTTTGTTGTCTATATGTGTGTATCATTTTTGTAATTGAAGTTATGAATATTGGCTCTATACTGTCTATAGTTCAAACTTGTGCTATGCTTCTGGGTGACACCTCAGATAAGTTGGTGTCAGCTCTGCCTAGCCTGCTTGATGGCCCATTAAGGACCATCAGCTACACAATTGACCCATTGAGAGAAGGCAAACAGGCCTTGGGACTCACCAAGGTATGCAGGGACATGCCTATGGACAGAACTCTGAGGTGTTTCCAGGCCATGTGATGGACAGCTTGTCTTTGGAACAGGGAAAGAAAGACCACATGGCAAGAGACTATAAAAAGCTGCTGCAGCTCCTCCATCTTGTCTTCAATCCTGCTTCTTACCTCTGAAGGGACTTTGCTACACTGAAGCGTTGAACGAAGGACTGAAAGACTCATCCCAGCTGTGGATGTACTCCAGAGACTTGATTTGAACCTGTTTCAGAGTAACAGCCGTGTTAGTCTGTATTCGCAAAAAGAAAAGGAGTACTTGTGGCACCTTAGAGACTAACCAATTTATTTGAGTATAAGCTTTCGTGAGCTACAGCTCACTTCATCGGATGCATACTGTGGAAAATACAGAAGATGTTTGTTTTTATACACACAAATCATGAAAAAATACCTCCCCCCCAACCCCACTCTCCTGCTGGTAATAGCTTATCTAAAGTGATCACTCTCCTTACAATGTGTATGATAATCAAGTTGGGCCATTTCCAGCACAAATCCAGGTTTTCTCCCCCCCCCTCCCCCCCACACACACACAAACCCACTCTCCTGTTGGTAATAGCTTATCTAAAGTGATCACTCTCCTTACAATGTGTATGATAATCAAGGTGGGCCATTTCCAGCA
Organism: Eretmochelys imbricata; assembly: GCF_965152235.1. NCBI lineage: Eukaryota > Metazoa > Chordata > Testudines > Cheloniidae > Eretmochelys > Eretmochelys imbricata. Next base: position 19,994,029 of record NC_135574.1, on the reverse strand, counting down.
CAAATCCAGGGTTTAACAAGAACGTCGGGGGGGGGGGGATAGGAAAAAACAAGGGGAAATAGGTTACCTTGCATGATGACTTAGCCACTCCCAGTCTCTATTCAAGCCTAAGTTAATTGTATCCAATTTGCAAACGAATTCCAATTCAACAGTCTCTCGCTGGAGTCTGGGTTTGAAGTTTTTTTGTTGTAATATCGCAACTTTCATGTCTGTAATCGCGTGACCAGAGAGATCGAAATGTTCTCTGACTGGTTTATGAATGTTATAATTCTTGACTGATTTGTGTCCATTTATTCTTTTACGTAGAGACTGGATTTGTGTCCATCTGATTTGTGTCCATTTATTCTTTTACGTAGAGACTGTCCAGTTTGACCAATGTACATAGCAGAGGGGCATTGCTGGCACATGATGGCATATATCACATTGGTGGATGTGCAGGTGAACGAGCCTCTGACAGTGTGGCTGATGTGATTAGGCCCTGTGATGGTGTCCCCTGAATAGATATGTGGGCACAGTTGGCAACGGGCTTTGTTGCAAGGATAGCTTCCTGGGTTAGTGGTTCTGTTGTGTGGTATGTGGTTGCTGGTGAGTATTTGCTTCAGGTTGGTGGGCTGTCTGTAGGCAAGGACTGGCCTGTCTCCCAAGATTTGTGAGAGTGTTGGGTCATCCTTCAGGATAGGTTGTAGATCCTTAATAATGTGTTGAGGGGTTTTAGTTGGGGGCTGAAGGTGACGGCTAGTGGCGTTCTGTTATTTTCTTTGTTAGGCCTGTCCTGTAGTAGGTGACTTCTGGGAACTCTTCTGGCTCTATCAATTTTGGTTTGAACCTGCAGTTTATTCGATCACTGCTGCAAGCCTGAACCAAGAATTTTGCCATTACTGTATGTAATTGATTCCATTTCACCAATTTTAGCTCTCATCTTTATCTTTTTCCTTTTATGAATAAACCTTTAGATTTTAGATTCTAAAGGATTGGCAACAGCGTGATTTGTGGGTAAGATCTGATTTGTATATTGACCTGGGTCTGGGGCTTGATCCTTTGGGATCGAGAGAACCTTTTTTCTTTTACTGGGGTTTTGGTTTTCATAACCATTTGTCCCCATAACGAGTGGCACTGGTGGTGATATTGGGAAACTGGAGTGTCTAAGGGAATTGCTTGTGTGACTTGTGGTTAGCCAGTGGGGTAAAACAAAGTCTTCTCTGTTTGGCTGGTTTGGTTTGCCTTGGTGTGCATAGAAACCCCAGCCTTGGGCTGTAACTGCCCTGCTTGAAGCAATTTGTACTGAATTTGCACTCTCATTTGGGTTCCGCCAGAACCAGCATCGTTACACCTGTCCTTGACTTTTACTAAAAATAGCCATGGCAAAATCTTAGCCTAATAACTAAATAATCAGGTTTTTAGCATTTGGCCCAATGTTTATAATATTTGGGGTTGAACCCCATTTTGTAACCAATGAAAACATCTTTTAGAAGAACAGGCACTTTACAGTAATTGGTAACACAGCATTGTTACTCCTTTTTGACCTGAGCGGTTAGCAAAATGTGGGGTTCTGCTTGTTGTTTCAGCTAAAAGGCAAAAAATGATGTTGGAGTCAGGCATTTTCTTTGATACAATCCTGTTTATTTACGAAGAACACACAAAATCCTGTTTCCCTGACCGTAGCAGGAATCAACAACAGGAGATAGGTTGGACAAACACCTGTAAGGGATAGTCTGGATAATATTTAGTCTTTCCTTGAGTGCAGGGGACTGGACGAGATGACCTCTTGAGGTCCCTTCCAGTTCTATGATTCTATAGTCTCTTCCCTCACAGCTCCAAGCCACTATGCCTCCAAATCACTTCTAGAATTTTTCCTAAGGGCCATGATTCAATGCTTGCTCTGGCTGTGCCCTTGGCCTTCTGCTCTTTCTCTAAAACTATATTTCTGGCTACACCATTATAGCTGCTTCAGTGCAGACATTTGCTTCAGTGATAGGAGGGGTTCTCCCGTTGCTCTAGTTAATCCATCACCCCAGAATGTGATATCAAGGTCGATGGAAGAATTCTATTCATCACTGTCTCCTCTGGGCAGTTAGGTCACCTTAAATATGTCGCTTAGGGGTGTGGATTTTTCACACCCGTAAGCAATGTAGCTGAGTCAATTTAACTTTTTAGTGTAGACCTGGTTTAAGTCTTTCTGTGTGGTGTGTTTTGCTGCTTCTCTCACACACATACACTCCCCTCTCCAAAAACAATACCCAGCTTAACCCCTCCACCCACATGTGCTTTTGCTTTGGGCAGTATCATGTGTCTGTGTTTTGGGTGGAGGCTGCTATTGTTTCAATTTTCCGGTTTGGTAAAGGAGCTTAATATTTTTTTTACATTTTTTTTCTGAAAGGAAGGCTGCTATTACCTGCACCAGTTTCAAAGAGATTTAACCCAGCCCCTAACAGACTCTTTAGATTAGGTGCATGACTATTTCCCAAGTGAGAAGGGTTTACTTTCTGTAAATTATAGCTAAGAAAAAGCAGTATTCAGCAAAGCAAGCTGAGGACTCATTTATTATATGTTTGGGGTACCAAAAACCAAAAGAAAAGAAAAAAGAAGTCACTGACTATCAAAAAAACCCCAGACACTGCAATCAACCTCAATAAGGAGGGAACACCAATTCATGAAGGTATGTAGAGTGGAGTGCACAAGCTCAGAGCCCTTGGCAGGTCTAACCTGTGTGATCAGCATTTGCACAAGACAGATGCTAAAATCCGTTACTTACAGAATTTTGGCAGCATTACTAAAGAAAATCTTCTGCAGAACTGGCCTCCTCTTTCCTTCTGTTCTGCCAGGGTTACCCCCCTTCTCCCTCTGCCCCCAAGAGTTGGAAGTACAAACATGCCTTCCTGAAACATCAGTTATGTATGTCTCCATTTTCCTTTCTCAAGGGAAACACACCTTAGTAGTTAGATTTATGTTTGAGATCCCGACCTCAAAGTCCCCCTTAGGACCAAATCCTGTTTGCTTTCTCACATGAGTTGGCTACTTGCACTTAGGGTTGCCAGGCATCTGGTTTATGATTGGAACCTCCAGTCGAAAAGGAACCCTGGCTGCTCCAGACGGCACCACTGACCAGGCCATTAAAAGTCCGGTCAGCGGGGCTAAGGCAGCTCCCTGCCTGCCCTAGCTCCGTGCCTCTCCTGGAAGAGGCCGGCATGTCCCTGCAGCCCCTAGGCACAGGGGCGATCAGGGAGGCTTCACGTAACTGCCCCCTGCCCCAAGTGCCAGCTCCGCAGCTCCCCTGGGCCGGGAACCATGGCTAATGGGAGCTGTGGGAGCGGCGCCTGCAGACACAAGCAGCATACAAAGCCCCCTGGCCCCTCCACCTAGAAGCCAGACATGCTGGCCGCTTCCGGGAGCCGCCTGAGGTAAGCTCTGCCTGGCCGGAGCACACACCCCGTAGCCCCTCCTGCACCCCCCCGCGCCAGCCCTGAGCCCCCTCCTACACCCAAACCCCTAGGCCCCAACCCGGAGCCCCCTGCTGCACCCCAAACTCTTCATCCCCAGCCCCACACCAGATGTCTCACCCCCAGCGGAGCCCTCACCCTCCCTGCACCCCAATCCCCTGCCCCAGCCTGGAGCCCCCTCCCACACTCCTAACCCCACAGCTCTGCCCCCCACCCCAGAGCCTCCTTCTGCATCCCAAACCTCTCATCTCCAACCACACCCTAGAGCTCCTAGCCAGAGTCCTCACCTACTCCCACACTCCAACCCCCTGCCTCAGCTCGGATCCCACTCCTGCACCCAAACTCCTTCCTGGAGCCGACATCCCCTCCTGAACACCAAACCCCTCCATCCCCGGCCCCATCCCAGAGCCCACATACTCACCCCCTCCCACACCCCAACTCCCTGCCCCAGCCCAGTGAAAATGAGTGAGTGTGTGGGAGAGCGAGCGTGGGAGGGAGAGGGAATGGAGTGAGCAGGGGCAGGGACTTAGAGAAGGGGCGGGGCAGCAGGGTAGGGGGTGGAGTTAGAGTGTTCAATTTTCTGCAGTCAGAAGGTTGGCAACCCTACTTGCACTAGCTCAGCAAGCAAGATTTAGTCTATGCAGAGTATTTTTTGTATAAGGAATCTTGTTCCAAACCTGTGTCAGGAATGCTTATAAGGTATGTGCCTGAAATAAAGCATTAATGGTTGGTTAACAATATATGAATTAGTAAAGTCATTAATATAGTTAATGATCCTCAATTACATAATAGAATGACAGTCGTATGATACTTTTATTCTCTCAGCTTTTTTATACGTTACTGATAGTCAATTAGCCACACTTGAAAAAAGCTGGGAGAACTATTTGCAGCAAACAATTTATTTGATGAATTTAGCCTCTCTTTCTGTTTGTGAATTACCCAGGAGCAGACTTTGATATTTACAACTGTCATTGTTACTCCAAATTATTCCATGAATCTTTCATGTAAACATCTTTCAGCATACACTCTGGTCGCAAACTATTTGCTGTGGCTATTGCTCTCTGTGTATGTAATATTCCTAGCTTGCTATTTGCAGTGATAGTGATCTCCTGACTCAAATAGTGTTCTGTTCCCTGATAGGGTGAGCACTAAACTCAAACAGTACTTTAGCAATCTGTCCAAATACTTTTAGTTTGGATGCTCAGATATGTATTCGCAGCACTATATGCTATACTTTGCCATGCCATAAAACATTTTAAGAAACAAAATTTGGTTTATTAAAAACAGGGACGCTGCAGTAGAATGGGCTTTTGTGGGGGCTGAACAAGCCTGCCTGGAACTCTGGATATGTCCTTGCATTGCTAGTCCTCGTTCATCTCGTCACATCTTCATCGCTATTTTTAGTGATGCTAGCTAGGGTAAAGCTAGCATGGTTATGCCTATCTGATCTGCAGTCACAACTCCAGTTGCAGTGTTGGCATACCCTATGAGGCCTTCTCAGTCAATTATGAGTGAACTTTTCTGTCCTTTGCGGGGAACTGTAGGGAAGGTATATTGGATTATCAGCACTTGAGTGATTTAGACTGCACCCTCACTGCAAAGGAGGCAGGTTCCAGCCCAAGTTAAAGCAAAGCCCAAGTTCTAACCTTCACCCCCCGCCAGGTCAGCTAGCCCAGGCTAAATGTCAGCAGTCATCGGTTTTCCTCAGCTAAAGCCCAGGTAAGGGCACAAGTTAACTCTGCACTGAAGACAAAGCCTTAGACGTCCGCAGTGAAAGCAACTCTGCCAAGCTTTCCAAGTCAATAGTGAGGATTATCAGGGGACACTTTAAGAAAGGTGATGCCCTTGACATTAACTTCTTCAAGAGTATCTATCCATCTAGCTTTTTTTTTTTAGTAAGATATGTTTTACACATTAGATGGTGATGTGAGATAGCTGAAAGGCCAGCTGAAATCCATCAGTGTTCTTCAACTCTAGCTACATTCCTATTCAATCCTCACTGCCTGAGATGAGCTGCAATTTGCCTGGCTGATTGATTGTTCACACTGCGTAGGTGGTCTTGATGGTTTCGCAGCTTGGGAGCTCTTAAGCAGACAAAGATGTTAGATTCTTTGGGGGTCCCCCCTTCTCAGCTGCTTAGCAAAATGAATCTAATATAGCTGACTGTGAGACAATCAATGATTGTTGTCTGAAAAGGTGATTTTCAGACTAATGTACCACTCATTTCTAATTCTGATAAACCTGACTGGCTGAAACCAAAAGGTAATGTGAAAATGAGTCCGCCTTGAAAAGCTAAAGCATTTTCAGCTTCACTCTGAAGTTAGACTTCAACTACTTTCTTACAAAATGTGCAGTATATTAACAGCTAATGAATTTAAATGAGAACCATTTTTAGTCCCTTAAAAATTACTCGAAACTTATATAATAAAATTGTCCATGCCTTAGTAGTGATTATGATAATATCTAAATAATATCCATGTCATCAGCTATGGCGAAGAATGAATAAAGGAAATAAAAAAGAGACAGATCTCAGATATGTGCATGAAAATTTGTCCTTTGGATATTCTCAAGAGCAGAGCTACTGCAATAACCACCAAGGATTTTGTAACAATCTTATTTTTTCTTCCCCATGAACATGTCACAGCATTTATATTAATCATCTGTTTATATAATAGGCAGGAAAATAACTCTCTGGTACATCCCCAATTATTGCAGGCCTAAAACTTCAAGTGACAAGTGATTTTGGATACTTCAGTTTTGGACTGCCCAAATCAAGACACCCATGGGTGATATGTCGCATAGGCTGGGGAAGGCTCTGCCTCACCAAACAGCCTGGCATGGCCCCACCTACACTTTTCCCTGAAGCCCCTTCCTGCTTGCCCTTCCCCCTTGGCCCCAGCCTAGGCAGGCTGCTCTTCTTCAGGGAAGCCTGCTGGGGCTGGGGCGACTGGGACTTTGGGTGGCTGGCGCTGCCTCGTACTGGGGGGCCTCCAGGTGCTGGGGCCATGCCACCCAGCACTGGGCAGGGGGGAATGGAGCCGCTGGGGGGTGGGGTAGGGGGTGCACCACCTGCCCGCCCTGCTCTGGGAGCTGGGGGGGGGCGAGGCATGCATCGCCCGCCCATCCGGCGCTCCGGGGCTGGGAATGGGGGAGGAGGCTGTTGGTCATGGGGAGGAGGGAGGGGACTATGGTGGGGAAATGGGTGAGTCCTCGGGCAGGGCCGTCCAGGGACGAGTCTCCCCCAGCCACCGGTTCACCCGCCACCCATGAAGACACCTTAAAAATGGTGGGGGAAATCCTGGTTCCAGTAGCAAATCTTCCACTGATTTCAGTGGAGCCAGGATTTCATCCTCTGATTTTCAGAAAGTGCATATTATTGTTCGGTTTACGGGACCTCAGCTAGGTGCTTTATAAACTCAGAACAAAAAGATAGTTCCTGTCACCCAAGAGCTTTCAATCTAAGCTAAGCACCCACCTTCTGAAAATCAGGCTGACAGGGGTCTTGAGGCAGGCACCCAACAACTGATTATCATGCAATGGTGCGATTTGTGCCAGTTGAGGATCGGCTCTTAGGCTGTGTTATCTAATTGCTGATTAGAGAAGAAAAATCAGTTCAACTAAATAACTGCATATATAGACAAATCTGAAGGCTCTAAAGAAAGGTGAAGGCATTCTGGTTACAGTTTATTTTTTATTTTTACAATTATTTTACACATCTGAAGGGCCTCCTGTTTTCAGGCAGTGCTGGCAACCCACCACGAAAACAGTTTGTGCTATCATGAGTGTAAAGGCACAATTTAGAATTCTCCTCCTAGGTGGGGAGGAAGCTATGTGGTATATCTTGACTCAAGTAAGGCTTTTGATACTGTCTCACATGACCTTCCCATAAAGTAGGGAAATATAACCTAGATGGAGCTACTATAAAGTGGGTGCACAACTGATTGGAAAACTGTTCCCAGAGAGCAGTTATCAGTGGTTCACAGTCAAGCTGGAAGGGCAGATCGAGTGGGGATCAGTTCTGGGTCCGGTTCTGTTCAATATTTTCATCAATTATTTAGATAATGGAATAGAGGGTACACTTGTAAAGTTTGCAGATTATACCAGGCTGGGAGGTTTGCAAGTGCTTTGGAGGATAGGATTAAAATTCAAAATGATCTGGACAAACTGGAGAAATGGTCTGAAGTAAATAGGATGAAATTCAGTAAGGACAAATGCGAAGTACTCCACTTAGGAAGGAACAATCAGTTGCACACATACAAAATGGGAAATGATTACCTAGGAAAGAGCACTGCGGAAAGGGATCTGGGGCACAGTGGATCATAAGCTAAATATGAGTCAACAGTGCAACACTGTTACAAAAAAAGGAAACATCATTCTGGGATGTATTAGCAGGAGTGTTGTAAGCAAGACAGAAGAAGTCATTTGTCTGCTCTACTCTGTGCTGATTAGGCCTCAACTGAAGTATTGTGTTCAATTCTTGCCACCATGTTTCAGGAAAGATTGTTGGATCATATTAAAGAAGTTCTGTATTAAAATCAGAAATGAGTTTGATTCCCCATAGTTTAAATTCCAGTGTATTACTAATTAAGACGTCTCTTGGTTTTTGGTACTGTTTCTCTCCCTCTCTGTGTGAAACTTGCAAGCTGCTAATTGTGTTAGTACATTCTAAGACAGAGTCTGTTCTCAAAGCAATTCTTTGTAACAACAACTACTCAGACAGAGAGAGACTCAAAGCAATACTCTGTAACAACAGAAACAGCACCCAGAGACTCCCCGCCCTTTTGTTGTATTCATCTCGCTTTGTTAACAATTGTGATTAAAATAGAGATAGAGGATGTATGTGGATGGATGCTTGGTGTGGATAATAACTGAATGATCAGGGAGGTGCCAGCCTATGAATCCAGTGTCCATCGACTGAAGAAGGTGTCAAGTGGAAACAACCAGAGGACCCCCGGAGGGCAGACTGGAATCCACCCAACAGCCTCAAGGATGGGAGAACCAAAGAACAAGATAACATCTGGCAGCACAGAGCCGTCAGGAATGTGCCATCTGCTGATTGATTCAGCAACAGCATGATGAAGCAATTCCCATAGACTGGCATAGGAAGAAATTCCTATAAAAATGGACTCTAGAAAGTGAGAACTTTGGGGTCTGATTCTGAAAAAACAACTTCCAGGAGCATCAGATGAGCATCTGACAAGGCCCTGCTCCCTCCTCATATTCAGGCCACCTGGCCAGTGGCTTGGCATGAGCAACTCTAAGGCTGGTAACTATGATAACAACCTTGCAGAACCTGTGCGTGTGTGTGTGTGTATGAATGAATGTGTGAATAAATATGAGATTGAATGGAATGTTATAGCTATAACTAACTGCTTACTATGATTCTTTCTGTATTCACAATAAATGTGGCATTTTGCCTTTTCCCCTTTAATAAGATCCTGCTGGTTTTTATTTTATTGGTATAACAAGATGTGCACAAATTGGAAAAAGTCCAGAGAAGAGCAACAAAAATTATTAAAGATCTAGAAAACATGACCTATGAGGGAAGATTGAAAAAATTGGGGTTGTTTAGTCTGGAGAAGAGAAGATTGAGGTGGGGACATGATAACAGGTTTCAAGTACATAAAAGGTTGTTTCAAGGAGGAGGGAGAAAAATTGTTCTTAACCTCTGAGGATAGGACAAGAAGCAATGTGCTTAAATTGCAGCAAGGGCAGTTTAGGTTGGATACTAGGAAAAACTTCCTGACTGTCAGCATGGTTAAGTACTGGAATAAATTGCCTAGGGAGGTTGTGGAATCTCCGTGGTTGGAGATGTTTAAGAGCAGCTTAGACAAACACCTGTCAGGGATGCACTAGACAATACTTAGTCCTGCCATGAGTGCAGGGGACTGGACTAGATGATCTCTGAAGGTCCCTTCCAGGCCTATGATTCTATGGAAAATCCTGGAAGTGATATTTTTGGACTCCATAGTAAATTCTCATTAGAGGAAGGCAAAGCAAACCTGAGAAAGCATGGCAGCTCAGAATCAGTGATGAGAGGCCCTAAATCTCTCTTCCTGGTTCTTGGGGAGGGTTCAGATTTATCTGAGTTGAAGAATAACCAAATACCTAATACCCCCATGACAAGAACAAAAACAAATACAAAGATGTTCATGATAAAACACTTACCATCACCAATAATAACCTCCTAATTAATTTGCTCTAGTTCAGGACGTCAGTTAAATCTTTTCATGTGTTTCACCTTGTCTTAACTGGCAATAATAGTAAAATGATAGTCTATGTAACAGTTTATAGCATTTGGAAAAGGTTTGGAATTTGACAGTTCTAACTCAGCTTGTCCCTTTCCTTTTCTTTTTTCAAAGAGCAGGTACAGTTCGGATTTATTCTAGAGAGAGCTGTGTGGACAATAACATATCTGAACATCTTAAAGTTGCAAAACAATTACCCTTTGGCCAGAGATAGAGTCAACTTTAGATTGGAACACCACTTAGGGAGAATATTTTTCCACTTTCTCAAACATTTCATATTTGTTTTCTTGGGCAAAAATAACACTTTTACAGATAAGAATCTGCTTTAATGCCTTGAAATATTGTGCTAGTTCAATCATGGGGAAAATGGGGAAGATGTTAGTTGAAGAAGTGAGGGATTCAGCATAAGAACCTAGATGTATAAAACAGTTGGCAGGCTGTCATCACGAGCCCTAATCACACATCCATTTGAGAACCTGCACCCATTCAATGTTTCCATGAGGTCTGCTTATGGAAGCCCAGGAAGGAATCAATTGTTCTTTATAATGTAATGATGAGAAAAAAGAACCAACGCAAAAAGAGATAGCGGTTAAGGTCCAGACCATGTTTGATGTATGTAATGTCAGGTTTCAGCTGCTATCTCTTATTCAGTGCACACAGTGTTGATTGACAAAAATGCAACACTTTGATTCATGCTATTTAACTGCAAAATCAGTGGCTAAAAAGGTTATCACCATCCAGGATTTGATCACTGATGAGGTTCCTGACTTTGCATACATTACCAAGGTCTGGCTGAATCACAATGGAAGGCCATCATTGGCCCAGATGTTTCCTCTCTGAATCTTGGCTCATCATGAATTGAGAAGAGGTCAAGAAAGTGATACTACAGGGCTCTTTAAGGTAGCACACAAAGGCATAACAAGAAGCAACAGCAGGAAGTAGAAGTCAGCAAAGTTCAAACCGGAAATACTATGCACATTCTTAACAATGGGAATAATTGGCCATAGGACCGAAGTAGGAATAGGTGGCAATGTTATCACACACCATTTTGCAATCTCAACAAGATGCATGCCTGGTACAGTGGAAAATAGAGCAGGAACTAAAACCAATGTCAGTCAATGAAGACAATACATTCCAGCAATGGAAATAAAGAGTTAGAAGCGGATTAGAATTAGTTCTATTTTTTTTATTTAGTTCTTCTGAATAGTTAGTGATCCTAGAATAAAATCAATCTGAATAAAAACAGCTGTAAAAATAACCAGTAATAGCGTAGCCCCCAATTTAGCAGGCCATATCTATTCAACAAAGCATTTAAACATTTTAGGCATGTGCTTATTTGACTTTAATGGGGCTTAAGTATGTCCTTAAGTGCTTTGCTGAATTAGAATGGATTTAATCATGTATTTATATGTAAGAGATTACTTTTTGGGTCCAATCGTCAGTAGCTGATAATCAATTACATTTTCACACTTGAACAACCCTAATTATATTGTATTTTGGTATTTCCTATAGTAACTATAGGGAAGTTGAAAGAATATAGCAAATACCCCAAAGGTAAAATTGCAAGGTTTTACAGCTGACTGCTAAGTGCTGAATATTATTTATTTTCCCTATGTAAGTCTTGGTTCTCCAAAGCCTACACAAAATTAAAAGAACCGTCTATATAAACAATGCTCTTTTTGTTTAATATCCGTTTGCTCTGAGTACGTTCTGGGCTTGTTGCTGCCTTCGTGAACACTTTTCTTCTGTTTGCTCATGGTCACATCATTGTGTAATGTAGTTTGTGAGTTTCAAGGTCAATCTGAAGTCAGTTCAAGATTACTGAGATTTAGTTCCCACTATGCAAGAACAGAATGTCAAAATAGAGTAAGCAATTTTGGGGGGAAGGTATTCAGTTTTTTTTCTATTGTGTTTTATCCTTGTGGAAAATAAACTAATTGCCTGGACTAGGCAATCTGTCTGGAAACGGCCGAAATGCCCCTGTTTAATCAAGTTACCCAACCTTCCTGATAGCTGAGAAAGTGGTAGGCAACTATTATTTTCCTGTTAAATCCTTGAGGCAACATACTGCCCAGCATTACATCGATTATAGTCTCATCAGAATTCAACCCCGCTGCCAGTGTGCATAGGAGAGAATTCAGAACATAAAGAGTGGAAACAAACGGAGAGATGTGAAGAGGAAAAAGATCCCTAAACTGTGGTGCTGTGGTTGTTTTCTTTGCCTACCTTCCACTTTCACTCATTTGCCTCAAAGTACATGGCCGGCATGTTGTCCGTGGTATAACATGTTTGTGTGTATGGAAAGGTAGATATGTATGTGTGTGAATTAGAGCTGGCTTGAAAATGTGGGGTTCCCCCCCCCACCCCTCCATGGAAACTTTTGAGTTGTTGGTGAAAATTTGAAATGTGAAATATTTCAGCTGAAAATTTGAAATATGTTGAGTCTGAAATAGTGCCCTGGTGCCTGATGGAAGTTGTAGTACAAGTAACTCATGTCCTCATTCTCCTCTACAGGCAAAGTTTCCTGGGTGGATTATATCTCCCATGATGTGCTATAGTCTCACTTTCTAGTGAGGAGACACTACACATCATGGTAGTCGCATTGTCACGTGAGATGCGGTCAGGCTGGGGAGCCTGACCAATAGGGGAGAATGGGAACATGAAGCACCCAAACTACAACTCCCATGAGGCATTGTGAAAGATTCAGAATCACAATATTTTGATTTTCCAATGAAAAACCCATTTTGGGGGGTTTTCAGACATTGTTTTTCAACAACAAATCAAAATTTTCAACAGAATGCAGATATTTTCCACACACACACGAACCCTTTACCTGAAGATCTAATCTTCCTGCAGAATAACAGTTTTGATGGAGAATTTTTGAGCAACCTTATTGTAGAGATATATATGTTGATGCAGCCATTAATGCACAGAAGTAAGGATATGTCTGCACTTGGAGTTGGGCATGTGATTCCCAGCTCAAGTAAACAGCTCAAGCTAGCCCTTCAAATATGTATTCAGGGGGCCTAGGCCGAACTCTACTCGGATGGCTATCCTGAGCCAGAGCCCATGCTACCCAGGCTGCACTACTATTCTTAGCATGCTGGCTCAAGCCCATCTATTCTATCTGGGAATTACTCCTAGTTGCAGGCCCAGTCAACATCCTTAGGGCCACAATGGTGGCATTTAGTCGCTGGACTGAGTAAAGGGCAGTTCATGTCATATTACAAAATGCTTTTTGTGATACAATTTAAGAAAACTACACAGGATCTGTATGTACAAAATTTCAATGTTACAGAAAACTGAAGCACAGAGTAGATAACTGTATTCTCCCTTTTTAAAATTGTCTTGGAAATTGGTCTGGTTAAAGAACAGATATGAATGAGAGATGAGTGTCAAATATGCTGTAATATGTAATACGGGAAACACCAGTATCCTAATAAGTAGTTTCTGGATCACTCTTATCGCTGGCAGAATAAACCTGGTAATTTTACCTCTGAAGTAGTTTAAACACTTATGAAACTGTGTGTTATGCTAGCATCCTGCATCCTCTTCACACACCCTCTAGTTGAGTCACATCCGTTTTCTTTAAAAGCCACATTACCCGTCTATGCACCTGCAGAAATAATCACATCCCTGTTGAATAAGGTCCAACATTATGCCTGAAGGTTTTCCATGCAACCCAAAAACAGAGCTGGCTGAATAATTCAAATAAAATGTTCACAAATACTCCTCTGAGTTTTAAATTTATTCACATCAGCTTTTTTTCAAAACCTTGTGTGTTTTATTGCCTCAAACCTTGAACTGATAGCATTATACTAGCAAAAATTGCAGAAAGCAAATTTCAAAGTTGCATGGGTGAGTAATCATAGAAACTTTATTTTGCATTCAGCACACAAGTTTTCATGTCAGAAATTATTGCATGCTTGTCCAGTCACAAAAGAGAGATAAAGCCATGTTTATTATCTAACCTATCAGATTTAATAATTAATAATAATAATAATTAATAATAATACCCAGCTCTTATATAATGCTTTTCAGCAGAAGAACTCAAAGCACTTTGCAAAGTATCATTATCCTCATTTTACAGATGGGGAAATTGAGTCACAGAGCATTATTGTATTTAAGCAATACAGCTCAATTTTCAACTATTTATGACCAATCCATAGAGAAAAAAATTGAAATAATATTAATTGGATACATTCAAATGATGAATACAATGAAGAAATAACAATCTGCCCACAGAATGTCCATGCGGAGAGAAAGAAACTAAATTTGTCAAATACATCATTTGTTTTGTGTTCAGTTGTAACTGAGTTGCAAAGAAATGAATTTATAGAACCCATGCAGAGTCTATCTTTATCTGTAACTTTTCAGGGCTGTCGTTCAGAGACGCAAAATCATCAGCAAAGTCTGGGTCTTCTAGGCAATTGCCATCCACCCACATTACACCAGTATTTGTGTTGCTAATACACTTCTCCATTATCCAGCCTATGGCAATACAAAACAACAGTGCCAATGTCCACACTGAACCACTTGTTGTTCACCTTAAGCATACAGAGTGCTTCACATGTCTGTATGTGGCCTTGATGATGTTAATGACTTTAGCTGGGATCCCATAGGACTGAAGAATATTCCACACGTTCCCAGGACTCGGAGCTAATCCTCTCGTGGAGGTGGATGACCAGGAGCGCTGGGAGAGCTCTCTCCCAATGCTCGCGCATGACCATACTCGCACTTCAAAGCGCTGCTGAAGCGGCAGCGCTTTGAAGTTTCCAGTGTAGACATACCCTTCTATGATGATCTACATAGGGTTTCCTGGGACTGAACGTAGCCAGTTCTTCTCTACGCTTTAAATCCACTGCCTCTCTCATCCTGTGTAGTATCACGCTGCAGCTTTCCCTGCAACAACAATTAATGTAACTGTTCTCCAGTTGTTACACTCAGTAAGATTATATATATATAATATAAAAATAGCAGGCCAAGCAGGGCTTAAAATGAGTTATGATAAAACAAACATCACTGAAAGCCAGACATCAAGCAGTAACATCACATTAGAAGGCAAAAATATGAAGAAAGTAGAACAGTCCAGCTACCTCAGAAGCACCATATTAGCCAAAAGAGACCTCAAGAAGGAAAAGAGAGGATAAGAAGGATAGGAAAGGCATCCACAGCATTCATTATACTCAACAGCATATAGAAATCAAAGATATTCAGCAGCAATCAAATCTGAGAATTTTCAGTTCCAGTGTAATCTTGGTGTTAACATACAGCTGCAGGAGCTGGAGATCTACTAAAACGTTAGACAGAAAAGATTCTGGGCATTGGTAGGAAAGATATAATCACCAACGAAGATACCCAGGAAATCACCACCCAGCCGCTCATTTCCACCAGAATCATAAGGAAACATAAGACTTATTTGGGGCATGTACTCTGGATACCAACATACAGACTTCTACATGACGCTGTGTAATGATGCTGGTTCTGGAGGGACCCAACTGAGAGTACCAATTCAGGACACGTTGCTTAAAGCAGGGCAGTTACAGTCCAAGGCTGGGGTTTCTATGCACACCAAGGCAAACCAAACCAGCCAAATAGAGAGGACTTTGGTTTTACCCCACTGGCTAACCACAAGTCACACAAGCAATTCCCTTAGACACTCCAGTTTCCCAATATCACCACCAGTGCCACTCGTTATGGGGACAAATGGTTATGAAAACCAAAACCCCAGTAAAAGAAAAACGGTTCTCTTGATCCCAAAGGACCAGGCCCCAGACCCAGGTCAATATATAAATTAGATCTTACCCACAAATCACGCTGTTGCCAATCCTTTAGAATCTAAAATCTAAAGGTTTATTCATAAAAGGAAAAAGATATAGGTGAGAGCTAAAACTGGTTAAATGGAATCAATTACATACAGTAATGGCAAAGTTCTTAGTTCAGGCTTGTAGCAATGATGGAATAAGCTGCAGGTTCAAATCAAGTCTCTGGAGTACATCCACAGTTGGGATGGGTCATCAGTCCTTTGTGTAAAGCTTCTTTTTGTAGCAAAGTCCCCCCAGAGGTATGAAGCAGGATTGAAGACCAGATGGAGGAGCTGCAGCAGCTTTTTATAGTCTCTGGCCATGTGGTCTTTCTTTCCCTGTTCCAAAGACAAGCTGTCCATCACATGGCATGGAAACACCTCAGAATTCTGTCCATAGGCAGGTCCCTGCATACCTTGCTGAGTCACAAGGTGTGTTTGCCTTCTCTCAGTGGGTCATTTGTATACCCAATAGTCCTTAATGGGCCATCAAGCAGGCTAGGCAGAGCTGACACCAACTTGTCTGGGGTGTCACCCAGAAGCATAGCGTAAGTTTGAACTACAGACAGTATAGTGCCAATATTCATAACTTCAACTACAAAAATGATACACACATATAGATAGCATAACCATAACCAGCAAACCATAACCTTGTCTTAGACACCTTATTTGATCCCCTTTATACAAGATTTGGTGCCACTACGGGACCTTGGTTGCAACAATAATCTATACTGTCCCAGTTCACGTCAATAACGTCACGTGCGATCATGTGGATACCAACGTGTATGAGGAAATGTGGGCACCCAAGATAAACTTTAAGGAGAACCCTTAGCAAGGAGACCAGAATTGCCAATCTCAACACCATAGAGAAAAAGGAAGCAGCAGCAAGTGACAGAGAAGGACAGAAGAGACTGGTTTCCTCCTTGAGCACCAACATTGGCACGGAAAAGACATTAAAAAATGAGAGAGAGAGAGAGTCTAACAGTTAACTCCTTTTATACTGTAATACCTATTTTTGTCGCTGCACAAGCCTAGATCTTTCACCTAGTCTATGCTCTCCATCAGCAGTTTGAGGAATGGGATATTTATCACATTTAGAGACCACGTTGACCTTCCTGAAGTTAATACAAAATCAGATTGGCCCATAGCTGCAAGCATCAAGAGTTTGTTCACTCATTAGATGGATTCTAGATCAGGGATGGCCAAACAGTTTGGCCCAAGATCATTGATGGGCTACATCCTATTAACCTCCAAAGAGAGAAAGAGAGCTAGAGATGGAAAGAGAAATAGGAGACAGCAGAATCACAGCAGCAGGAGCAGGAGCTGGAGAGGGAAGGAGAAATACAATTTAATGATTATGGACTGGACTTTTCAGCTATGCCCATTGTCTGCTGGCAGTCCTGGAGAGGGAGGGCTGAAAAGGAACCTGTTCTACATTATCCCTGCATTCTTTAAAGTAGTCTAGGTACCATTACTCTAGCAGATAACAGCTGGAGTGTGGTAGCACCGCAGCCATACTCCACCCATCCCAACACAAACACTTGACTTGGGACTGAAAGGGCAGAGCTGGCTATCTCAGCACTATATTACACCTGGTCAGTGCTGCGGCAATGTAAAGGACCTAGATGATCTAGAAGTGGATCTGCCCCAGCAATGTTAGTTTTGCTCTGTAGCATAGAGCTAACCAAATGTCATGCTTTAGGGCATCAGTTGATAACTATGAGGGGTCCTCAACCTTGGGACTCTGTCTGCTCTTGGTCCAGAATAGTCCTATTCTATTCATCTTCAGCCCACACATCAAATCCCATCTATTTTCACAGGAGCAAGATGAAGGAAGATGGGATACATTTTTGGCTAATTTTGGCTGTGGGTGAGAAGATACTCTTTACCCAGAATGGCCTTGTTCCAGTTTATACATCAGCCACTGTGATTACCAGAGGCAGAGAAAATCTCTGAGATATCTGGAGTCCCAGATAGATGGATATCCAGTGAAGAGTACAGAGAGCTCATGTGAGTTCCTTCCTTTGTTTTATCCGAGTTTCTTGGTACCTTTGCGGGACAGTGAGTTGCAATAGAGTAGAAGGAATATTAGGAAATCCGGGATCATATCAAGATCTGTGGCACAGAGTCCTCATCTGTTAAATGGATAATAATGTTTACACTCCTTTGCAAAGTGCTTTGAGATCTATGACTGAAAAGTGTTAGCTAAAGACTGATTATTTCTGTCACCTTGGTGCAAAAGCCAAGTTTGGTGCTGCATAATCATGAAAGGGCAGATATTTCATTTTAGTTTTAATGTACTTAGGGTCTGGAACCACTTCCTGTTGTCACCATCTTTTTATCGAATTAGGAAAGAATGCTTGTAATGAAAAGGTAATGCATTAAAAACAAATGTTCTGGTTCCCACATTATTCACTTTCATACTAAGCTATTACAGAATATTCAATTATGGATTGAGAGAATGCTGTAAGATTGGTGGTTACTGTCCATGGTAATAATGGTATTTCCTACCACTGGACAATATGTTGGACTGGATTTTATTATATACTTTTTTTTAATGGGTAGTTATTTTACTCCCTGGTAAATACTATTCCACTATATATGGTTTTGGGGAGATAAAACCTGTCCAAACTTCTGTAAAGATCAGAGTGTTTTATCTTATGTTGGATTACTATTCCAGAAGACTGAGACCAGATAAACAAAGCCCTTATATAACTTCAGGGCTGTTGTGATCAATTTGCCTGGTGCTCTATTCAGGGGACCATGCTGTTTTACCATCTTGATTGCAATGATAAATCCATCATTATGTTCAGCGCAGAGGAAATAGCTCAGAGCCTTGGCATTTGTGGCAAATCTTTTCTATGGCAGGCTCATAGTAAATCAGTCTAACCTGAGCCGACAATGATTGATTCTGAACAAAATGTCATGAACAATCAAATCCTCTGTTTTCTTCTTCTTTTAAAACAGAATAGACTTAACCCCCTAAGCCTAACTACATTCAAACTGGAGCAAATTGGGGCTTTTATCAGTAATTATGAAAAGACAGGAGTTCATACTTTAGACTTCTAAAATTGTATGGCATACAGAATACATTCTATTTATTATCATTGATCATGTATATAGCATCACAGGGCTACAAAGTTTAACCCACATTAGAGAGTATGTGGGAGAGAGGTGGGGGGAAGATTTATAAGCTCTTTGAGGCAGGAACTGTCTCTTCCTATAGGCTTGTGCAATGCCTTGGCATAATGGAGCTCTGGGCCTGACTGAAGTCTCTGGATGATTCAGTGATACAGATAGTAACAACAACAACAACAACAACAACAAAAATATATTTAACTCGCATCGCACTCTGAGCCTCCCAGTACATCTTGCTTTGTATGCCTCTGCAGGCCCTAATCCAAGCTACTAGAGAGGATGCTTGTACTTATGGGGCACCCTTGGCTCTGACTTATGTCCATATTTGCCTGAAGTCTAACATTGCTTTTCAACAAATTCTATAGTTCATACCAAAAAACTACATGAATAGAACATTGTTAAGGTTACAAAGTCAAGCACTCAAAAATCAGGAAATGTCAGAGTTTGTTATCAAAACTCAGATCTGTCCCCTTGTTTGTATTATTATTAAATATGTTTATTAGAGTAAAGGCTAACGGACAACCAAGAGTGACGTCCCATTGTACTAAGTGCTGTACAAACACACAGTAATAGAAGATGTGCCCTGCCCCTAAGAGCTGTGTAATCATAGACTCATAGAATTTCAGGGTTGGAAGGGACCTCAGGAGGTCATCTAGTCCAACCCCCTGCTCAAAGCAGGACCAAACCCCAATTTTTGCCCCGATCCCTAAATGGCCCCCTTCAAGGATTGTAATGGAGCAGAGAGGACCCAAACCAGCAGAGAATGGGTTAAGGAGAGCCTGTGGGCCCAGCTAACCCCACTCCACTATATCTGGAGCCAATACCAGCCTGGAAGGGAACTAAAAGAAGAAAGTCTGACTCAGTTCAGTGCCTCCAGTTGTGCATATTGAATGATATAATAAAATAAAGTGGGGGAGGGGAAAGAGTTGTCCTATATGATGGATAAAGTTTATGAGTTCATATATGGTAAATGGAGTCACAATTGCCAACTATACACTGACAGACCTAAAGATGAAAAATCAGGTAGAGTGGGAACAGCCTTTTGAATCCCTGAGATTAGAGTTAAAAAATCTAAAAGAATATCTAATTGTGTAGCCATGATGATGGCTGAATTGATGGGAATAATGGTAGCACTGAACAGGATAAAGGACTTATAGCCTACAGTGGCTATTATCTTTTCTGATTTGTTATAAGAATTATTGGCAATTAAAATGAGTACTTCAGAAAGCAGAGTGTCTAATAAATGAAATATTGTTTTTGACAACAGTGTTCGTATGTTTGGCCAGGAACATAGTATTCGCATAGATTCCCAGACTTGCTGGCATCCCTGTCAATGAAATGGCAGATAAGGAAGTGAAAAGTGTTTTTAAAAATGAATAAAATTGATACAAAAATTCATTTGAGTACATAGGAATTTAAAATTAAACAAAATTTAAAATTTAGTTTAAAAAAGGATTTAAAACAGAAATGGCAAGAAATGAGGCACAAGGAGGAAAGAGGAAGAAGATTCTATGAAGTATGCCCCAAAATAGAGGATAATATGATACTCCAGGGTTATTAGAGGATCAGTGAAGTGCTCATATTTAGACTGTAACTGGCAACTCTGGTTTGGATAATCATTTATATTTCTTGAATAGACTCAAAGATGAGCTGTGTAACATACGCAAATTTAAGAAATGGTTGATCACCCGCTACGGGAATGCAGGGAGTGTTTCCAAGAAAGAAAGGCTTTTTATGAAGAATTTAGGCTCACAGGCTGAGTTTAGTGAGAGTTTCAGGAAAGTAGGGTAACACAGAAAAACTCTACTACATTTTCTTAAGCATTTAGAGCAGGGTAAAAGAGTGTAGTGGCATGAATGCATAAGGAATAAAATAGGTGGCAGTTATGCTTCACCATAAAACATAATATGAAGGAGTAGTAGTAGTGGTTCAGGACAGACTAGCCAGGAAGGGGGATGGAGCTCTGCCTCTCTGCCTGAGGGAACTTTGCCTGCAGAGGTAAGAGAAACAATGCTTCTAGCTGGAGCAGCCACCTGGATGGAGCAGTTAGGCCCCAAGACATGAGCAATGCCAAAATAAGAGACTGTCTGGGAAGCAAGCTCGAAGGAAAAGGAAGGGATGCCCCATAGGAAGACTGGTGGGTGGCCCAGTATTGAGTTGGATTTGCTTTTTGTTTCAGGACACTTCAGGGCTAAGGCCCTCCAACAAGCCGCCCCCACCCCCCCTTCCCCCAGGGATAATTAATCAGTGGGCTGAAGCCCAACTCAGTGAACACCAGAGACAGAGACTTTTTCCCCCTGGGAGACCTGTGGTTGAAAGTCCACAAGGGGATACTGCTCCAGCGACACCATTACAAGCTTACACTGTAAATAGACAAGACAGACTGAGGGTGGGGAAGCAGGTCTAACACTTCCCCAGAGTGAGCAATGTGATGGCAGCAAACATCACATTAGTTCATCATTTATTCAATTAATTTATTTATTTGCTGGTGGATTTAGATTGGAGGAGATCAGCTAAATGGAAAGAAAAGAGAAGGGATGTGGGAAAGGGGACAGGGCAGGGGAGAAGAGGCTAAGAGGGGCAGGGTCAAGTGAAGCTGAGCTGAAGGGAGCGTGAGAGAGGGCATGGGGAGCAGGAGAGCGGGAGGGTTGGAGCACACTGCCCATCAGCACAGGGCAGAAAAAGTCCATTCAAAACCATAGAAAGTTCTCCAAATGTCCAAAGGACCAAAAGTCCCTGCTTTGGCTGCTTGTGTTTCTCCTGACTGGAATCTCTGGCTGGCTCTTTTTGCAAAGCCACATGGTGGGGATGGAGGCACCACCTGGTACTCATTGTTCCCAGAATATGGCAGGGGTATCTCCCATGCACAGTCCTAGGTCCAGGGCAGTGCAGGAGGGAAAACTGACCCCATTTTACACCTGGCTGGGCCCCATTTTACCCCTTCCCCCCAGGTGCAGCAGTCCCTGTTTGGTTGCTTCTGCTCTTACCGGCTGGAGTGTATTCAATATGATATGATTTAACTACCTGTCAGCTTTTTTCATAAAGTGGCTAATTTTGTCTGGAATAATCTCATAAGGCTAAAGGTACATGTCCCAGTATTATTCCTATATGGCCTATAAGAAAACATGATGTTAAAGGAAAAGAGCTTTGGCTTTTGTGTGTACAGAAGAAATAATGAAAATGATATAGCCCATGAAATGATTACCTCACTTATTTATTTATCTAGAATATTGGATAAAAGAATTTTAAGAAATTGAAATTAAATGAAGTATGAGCATCTTTCAAATCTATTCTGTTTCTCACATACAAAGATCAGACACTTTGAAGAAGCAATCTGCTTTTATGTGAGGTATAGTAAATAGAAGGATCTTCCAGCTGAGACAAAAGCTTTTCAAAGCTCATAAGTTTCAGAGGAGATGAGAGAAGAATAAGCTTAAATAGTCTATCGGATATACGTATACTGCTTTGTGGGGTGAGAGTTTTTCCCCCTCCTTTCAAATTGTGTATGTGAATTAGGTGTTTATGAAACTGAAACACTGGCAGCACTTGCTGTGGATGGGATATTGTTGTTTGCACAGCTCCAACAATGCATCTAGTCCTGACCTGCCTATACAATCATTACTCCCATTCACAGTGCGGGGGGAGGGATAGCTCAGTGGTTTGCCTGCTAAACCCAGGGTTGTGAGTTCAATCCTTGCCAGGGCCATTTAGGGACCTGGAGCAAAAATTGGGGATGGGTCCTGCTTTGAGCAGGGGGTTGAACTAGATGACCTCCTGAGGTCCCTTCCAACCCTGAAATTCTATGATTCTACATCATTACTGGAACTGTGTGAAGAAAGGTAATTCTGTTTCGTGGAGGATTTCAATATTTGGAAGTTTGGTTTAGTTCTGATTCAGAACAAAACCCAAAATCTTTGAAATTCTCCATGAAAGATAAAGCCCCAGGGTTCCCAACTCAGAGACAGGACACCAGGCTGGCCACCCCAGTCAGAGATGCTGGAAGTGCTGCCATCCCCAAATCCAGTACGGTCCACGTGGCTCGGTGGTCTGCAGATCCTGAAAGTCCTGCCCATGTCTGTCTGCTCTGTGCGCAATTCCTGGCGAGCAGGTTTCAAAAGTTGGCTGGTTTCCAGAGAAGCTTAATGCAATCACAAAATTGGAAAATTCTGACAAAAAAGCTTTTGCTGGAATTTTTCTGACCAGCTCTGACCAGCTCATATCAATATATTTTACCTATCAAAAGTTCTCACCACAGTTTCAGTTGGATGAGGGTAATTGCTACTTCCTGTGATAGAGTGTTGTGTAGTGCGGCTGTACTAAACAGCTCTGGCATTCCATTCAGAAGGTGACGGAACTTCAGTCGAGGGTGAAATTGTACTGCAGGTGGTCCCTTTATTCAGACTTACAAAAGGTGTTATATAAATGAAAAATATTATTTTATTCTTTGAATCTTGGAGCTCTCTTGTGTAAAGACTACCAAATGTAACAAATTATGTGATGATTTTGTGATATGAACAAAATGTGCAATAAAGAAAAAGATGAGACCACAAACTTAGTGTGCCTCCATACTACACCCAAACACCAACTTACCTGTAATATTTTAACGATCATCAAAAGATGCATTGTAGTAGCTGGTTTCAGAGTAGCAGCCGTGTTAGTCTGTATCCGCAAAAAGAAAAGGAGGACTTGTGGCACCTTAGAGACTATAGCCGACCCTAACTTCCCAGGTCATGACTGGAATTGTTTACTTTTGCAAGCAGATGAAAGAGAAGAATACACAATACTGAACTCTATAGAGAAAGTAACTCTAGAATTTGATTTTACTCATAATTCTCATAACACAAGTGCAAGAGATGTTCAATGAAATTGAAAGATAGCCAATTAAAAAGAGACACAAAAAATACTTTTTTGCACAATGCACTGTTATTCTGTGGAACTCACTGCCATAAGACGCTTAGGCTTTCTTTATGCTAGCACTTTTGTTCGTCAGGGGTGTGATAAAAACATCCCACTGACCGACATAAGTTTCACCAACGAAAGCGCCGGTGTGGACAGCGCTATGTCAGTGGAAGATGCTCTCCCACTGACATAGCAACAGCTGCTCACTAAGGGTGGTTTAATTTTGCCAGAGGGAGCTCTCTCCCACCGGCATAAAGCAGCTACACAGGAGACCTCACAGTGCTGCAGCTGCACTCTGTAATGTCTGTAATGTAGACATAGCCTGAGAGTTTAGCAGGATTCTTCCAGGGGATTAGACATTTACATGGATTACAAGAATATCAAGATTTATGACAGTAAGTATTAAAAAGAATAATATAAATAATAGATAAAAATAAACAGGATTAGTCGAATCAATTCAGGGCTTCAGCCAATCTCTACCTATTAGGGGTTAGAAGGAAATTCCCCTGGGAGTAGGTGATCTTATATTGCAGAGTTTCTCACACGTTTTTGTGAAATATCTGGTTCTAGCCACCAACAGTGATGAGATATTAGATTAGATAGACCACAGGTTCATAGATTTTGAAGCCAGAAGGGACCATTGTGCGCTATAGCACAGGCCATAGAACTTCCCCAAAAATAATTCCTACAGTGTATCCTTCAGAAAAGCACCCAATCTTGATTTTAAAGTGGTCAGTGATGGAGACTCCACCACAACTGTTGCTGAATTCTTCCAGTGGTTAATTACTCTCTCTGTTAAAAATTTAAATCTTATTTCCAGTCTGAATTGGTCTGGCTTTAACTTCCAGCCATTGGATTGTGTTATACCTTTCTCTGCTTTCTCCAATTTAGAATGGCAATTCCAGTATTCTTAAAGAGCAGCAGACATATGTACATTTGCTTATTTTCTATTTCTGTTTACACACAAACAGAGTCATAGAATCATAGAAGATTAGGGTTGGAAGAGACCTAAGGAGGTCATCTAGTCCAACCCCTTTCTCGAAGCAGGACCAACCCCAACTAAATCATCCCAGCAACAGCTTTGTCAAGACAGGCCTTAAAAACCTCTAAGGATGGAGATTCCACCACCTCCCTAGGTAACCCATTCCAGTGCTTCACCACCCTCCTAGTGAAATAGTTTTTCCCTAATATCCAACTTAGACCTCCCCCACTGCAACTTGAGACCATTACTCCTTGTTCTGTCATCCGCCACCACTGAGAACAGCCAAGCTCCATCCTCTTTGGAACCCTCTTTCAATTAGTTGAAGGCTGCTATCAAATCCCCCCTCACTCTCTCTTCTGCAGACTAAATAAGCCCAGTTCCCTCAGCCTCTCCTCATAAGTCATGTGTCCCATGACTAATCATTTTCGTTGCCCTCCGCTGGACTCTCCAATTTGTCCACATCCTTTCTGTAGTGGGGAGGGAGTGGAGGGGGCAAAACTGGACACAATACTCCAGCTGTGGCGTCACCAGTGCTGAATAGAGGGGAATAATCACTTCCCTCAACCTGCTGGCAATGCTCCTACTAATTCAGCCATTAGCCTTTTTGTCAACAAGGGCACACTGTTCACTCATATCCAGCTTCTCGTCCACTGTAATCCCCAGGTCATTTTCTGCAGAACTAGCCAGTCAGTCCCCAGCCTGTAGCAGTTCATGGGATTCTTCTGTCCTAAGTGCAGGACTCTGCACTTGTCCTTGTTGAACCTCATCAGATTTCTTTTAGCCCAATCCTCCAATTTGTCTAGGTCACTCTGGACCCTATCCCTACCCTCCAGTGTATCTACCTCTTCCCCCAATTTAGTGTCATCTGCAAACTTGCTGAGGGTGCAGGTCATCCCATCATCCAGATAATTAAGGAAGATGTTGAACAAAATCGGCCCCAGGACCAATCCCTGGGGTACTCCGCTTGATACCAGCTGCCAGCTAGACATCGAGCTGTTGATCACTACCCATTGAGCCCAACGATCTAGCCAGCTTTCTATCCACCTTATAGTCCATTCATCCAATCCATAGTTTTTTTACTTGCTGGCAAGAATACTCTGGGAGACCGTATCAAAACCTTTGCTAAAGTCAAGATATATAATGTCCACCACTTTCCGCATATCTACAGAGACAGTTATCTCATCATAGAAGGCAATCAGGTTGGTTAGGCATGACTTGCCCTTGGTGAATCCATGTTGACTGTTCCTGATCACCTTCCTCTCCTCCAAGTGCTTCAAAATGGATTCCTTGAGGACCTGCTCCATGATTTTTCCAGGGACTGAGGTGAGTCTGACTGGTCTATACTTCCCCAGATTCTCCTTCTTCCCTTTTTAATAGATGGGCACTATATTTGCATTTTTTCAATCGTCCAGGAGCTCCCCCGATCGACGCAAGTTTTCAAAGATAATGGCCAATGGCTCTGCAATCACATCAGTCAATGCTCTCAGTACCCTCGGATGCATTAGATCCAGTCCCGTGGATTTGTGCATGTCCAGCTTTTCTAAATAGTCCTTAACCTGTTCTTTCACCACTGTGGGCTGCTCACTTCCTCCGCATATTGTGCTTCCCAGTGCAGCAGTCTGGGAGCTGATCTCATCTATGAAGACCAAGGCACAAAAAGCATTGAGTACTTTTTCCATATCATCTGTCACTAGGTTGCCTCCCCCATTCAGTAAGGGTCCCACACTTTCCCTGACCTCCTTTTTGTTGTTAACATACCTGTAGAAACCCTTCT
The DNA here is from genome assembly GCF_965152235.1 of Eretmochelys imbricata. Taxonomy (NCBI): domain Eukaryota; kingdom Metazoa; phylum Chordata; order Testudines; family Cheloniidae; genus Eretmochelys; species Eretmochelys imbricata. The sequence goes on along the minus strand of NC_135574.1, from coordinate 19,967,748 downwards.
TGTTACCCTTCACATACCCTGCTAGCTGCAACTCCAGTTTCTCTTTGGCCTTTCTGATTACACCACTGCATGCTCGAGCAATATCTTTATACTCCTCCCTAGTCATCTGTCCAAGTTTCCACTTCTTGTAAGCTTCCTTTTTGTGTTTAAGCTCACCAAAGATTTCTCTGTTAAGCCAAGCTGGTCACTTTCCATATTTGCTATTCTTTCTACACATCAGGATGGTTTGTTCCTGTGCCCTCAATAAGGCTTCTTTAAAATACAGCCAACTCTCCTGGACTCCTTTCCCCCTCATATTAGCCTCCCTGGGGCTCCTGCGCATCAGTTCCCTGAGGGAGTCAAAGTCTGCTTTTATGAAGTCCAGGGTCCGTATTCTGCTGCTCTCCTTTCTTCCTTTTGTCAGGATCCTGAACTCAACCATCTCATGATCACTGCTGCCCAGGTTGCCACCCACTTCTACTTTCCCTACCAATTCTTCCCTGTTTGTGAGCAGCAGGTCAAGAGGAGCATGGCCCCTAGTTGTTTCCTCCAGCACTTGCACCAGTAAGTTGTCCCCAGTACTTTCCAAAATCTTCCTGGATTTTCTGTGCACTGCTGTATTGCTCTCCCAGCAGATGTCAGGGTAATTGAAGTCCCCCATGAGAACCAGGGCCTATGATCTGGAAACTTCTGTTGTCCAAAGAAAGCCTCGTCTACCTCATCCTCCTGGTCTGGTGGTCTTTTGCAAACGCTCACCATGACATCACCCTTGCTGCTCTAGGCTCTAAACTTAACCCAAAGACTCTCAACAGGCTTTTCTCCAGTTTCATACTGGAGCTCTGAGCAATCATACTGCTCTTTTACATATAGTGCAAGTCTTAACAGTCAAACAAATCCTAGATTTTTGTGTGCGAGGTTTTTATTGACAAAAGCTGGGATTTTCAAAGAAGCCTAAGGGAGTTAAGTAATAATAATAATAATACCCAGCAGCTCTGACATAGTGTTTTTCATCTACAGATCTCAAAGCTCTTTACAAATGAAATCAATACCATTAGACCTATTTTACAGATGGGGAAACTCAGGCCCAAAGAGGGAAAGTGACTTTCCAAAGGTGAGCCCAGTAGCAGTCATAGGAATAGAATCCATGTCTCCTGAGTCCCATTCTAGTTCTTAGCCACTAGATCACACTGCCTCCCACTGAATGCTCCTGGGATTTGAGTGCCTATTCCCCCATTCTATAGAAAATTCCCACTTGGGCAATCTTATTAAATGTATAGCAGTCAGGATTAAAAACTCAAACACCAATGTAACTTTACATACGAGTGGCATCACTGAGTCAGTGCTGACAGACATTAGTATCATTCGAGCTACTCATGTGACCGAAGTTATTCACGTGCTTAAGTGTTTTCAGGATCAGGACCATAATGATATATTATCATCATCAATTGCAGCGTAGATGCCTATAGAATGAACTGCATCAGCTGTTTAATAGCGCAGAGCAGCAGCACACAACAGTTTGCTGCAGGGCAGGGAATGAAGAATGCCATCCGTTGAATTTGTAGGGGGAACTTAGGTAGGCAGAATGTAATTAGCCAAATTGAAATTTGTCCAGAAATCCTACTCCCTATTGTGAAAAGTGGCATGGGTTCCTAATTACTAGTACAAGTGCCCAGGTCCTTACTTCTGAAAGGCAGTGCCCTCCAGCATCCTGCTGGAGCATTGTTTGTGCACTGACACAGAGGAGGCAATACCATCCTCAGAATTACTGCACTATTTTCTGAGGAATCTTGTCTATTATCCAGGTATTGACCCAGCTAAATGCATTACAGTGGCTTCTGAAACCTACTGCAATCACAGCACCAGGTAGTTCAGCTTAATTGTTCCGCAGAAAGAGAGAATAATTGCGACCTTCCGAATAAAATGCAGGTATATTTTTTACTGAATAACCTAAAGGGAAAAAAAAATCTTCACATTAAATCGTGGAGGAAAAAGGCTGAAAAGGCTTCCTAACTCATCTTATGCAACCAGTTGCAAACAGAAATATTTTCGTCTACATTGATCTCTCAAGCATTTTAAATTCACCTGAAGTGTCTTCCCCTCCCTGTGTCGAACATTCCAGTGTCTAATAGTTGTTAAGAAAATCCTTCTCATCTCCAACCTGTGAAAAGTTGCTGCAAAAGACACTAAAGATTATTATTATATTTAGTGCAAGGAGCGTGTGATGCGTCTAGTCATTATACAGAATGAATGCTAGTGAGGTTGCAAAGCCAAAAATTCAAAGGCAGTGAATGTCAGAATTAAGGTTACTTCTGAAATTCTCTTAATGCTGTCCCCTTGTGCATGTGCTTTGTGTTGACCTCATTGCCATTTGTGACTTTGCAAATCTTCCTCTTTAATTAGATAATTGTTAGAGAGCTTATTCCTTCACTCTCCCACTTCCAAAAAGAAAAGGAGTACTTGTGGCACCTTAGAGACTAAACAATTTATTTGAGCATGAGCTTTCGTGAGCTACAGCTCACTTCATCGGATGCATCTGAAGTGAGCTGTAGCTCACGAAAGCTCATGCTCAAATAAATTGGTTAATCTCTAAGGTGCCACAAGTACTCTTCCTTTTGAGAATACAGACTAACACGGCCGTTACTCTGAAATCTCCCACTTCCCTGGTCCTTCTCGCATGAACAGAGAGCAACAATACCCGAAGTCCGAAGGTGCAAACAATTCGATGTTTATTGGGGTGAACTTCCAGCAAGCTTAAATGCAACTTCCTTTTTCCTTATTTTTGAATCCCAACCTACTTCCTGTTTGCCTCTAATTTATATAGTAATATTCTTAGCTATACCTTAACCAATCATTCTACTTGAAATTTAACTAACCAATCCTAACATATTGTAACATGATTAGCTAACCAATTATATCCCACCTCCTTAATTAGTTTACACCCAGCAAAATTAATTATACAGCAGACAGAAACAATCACAGAACCAGACAGCGACCATGCAAATAAACAATAGCAAAGTGGGAACTATAATGACAAAACAAAACAGAAGTGAGGATCTCACAACTACATCTATAAAGACATCAGTGTTTCCCAGCTGTGTCTATCGATAAGTGAGTTCTTACTAGACAGAAAACTATCAACCTAAATTTCCTTTTACATCTTCTAGGCTCTTCTCTTTCTCTGGAGGTGACATATCGAATCACCTTCCTAATAGCCCCATATTGACTAGTTTGGAATGTGAGGATGTGACCGGTCGCTTCCCAGCTTATGGCTGCCTCTGCTGCTTAGCCAAAGGCCTTAGTCTAAGAACAGGGCCTCAGACTGTCACAGTGAGAGAAGGCCCTTACACAGATTCTTTCTTGTATACCTCTATTACTAGCTAAATGATAAACATATACCTACATTCTTAAAGTATAAGCCTTTACAGGCAGGCCTGAATATCTATATCCTAACAATGATCATATATGACTAGCCCCACTATATAGATAACACACTTATATTTGTCCCGAGGAATCAGGGTCGGAAGGTTTGTATAATTCTTGGTGGTGCCCAGAACAGGTCCAAGTCCTGCCCTCCCCCCGCCCACTCCTACACACCTGCCTTGTAAGCCAATATATATTTTTTAAAATAATGTAAAAATGTGAGGGCTCTGGGGTGGAGCTGATGATGAGGTGTTTGGAGTGTGAGAGAGGCTCAGGTAGAAGGTTGGGGTGCAGCGATGAGGATTGTGGGGTGGGGCTGGGGATGAGGGTTTTGGGGTGTGGGGTGAGGGCTGTGGGGTGGGGCCAGGGATGAGGGGTTCACGATGCAGGAGGGGACTCAGGGCTGGGGCAGAGGGTTAGGGTGCAGGGGGGATGAGGGCTCTGGCTGGGGCTGGGGATGAGGGGTTTGATGTGTGGGAGGGACTCAGGGCTGGGGCAGAGGTGGGGGTGAGGGCTCTGGCTGGGGGTGCGGGCTTTGGGGTGAGGCAGGGCTGGGGATGAGGAGTTTTGGGTGCAGGCAGGCCAGAGAGGAGGGGCCCCCCTCTCCCTCCCGGCAGCACACTCACCTCGCACCACTGTCATTGCACGTGCTCCTAGGGCTCCTCTCAGATCCAGGAAGCCCCCTTGCCTTCCCTGTGGTGGGTGTGGGGGGGCTGCCATCACATGTGCACCTCCTCCCCTGCTGCTGCCCCTCACTGTAGCCTCACTGGGGGTGGGGAATGGGGCTGCCCCTTGCTCAGCATGGGGCAGGAGCAGTGACTGCGGGCGGCGGTGGGTGGGGCCTGTGCTGGTGGAGGGTCCCATCGGAAAAGAGAAGGGTCCAAGGCAGAAGGGCAGGGGCAGGGTCAGCCCATCCTGGCACTAGTGAATTGGGGGCACTAGGATCCTGCAGTGGCAGTTGATGCCGGGAACCAGCAGAGCAGAGGCAGCAGGGAGCTGCAGGGGAGAGGCAGGGATGCTCCAGAGCCCAGGGGAGATGCATGGGGGCAGCAAGTGGGGGCCAGGGGACATGCGGGGGAGGTGCACGGGGGCAGCAAGTGGGGGCCAGGGGACACTTGGGGGAGGTGTGTGGGGGTGGCAGGCGGAGCCAGAGGAGAGACCCGGCATCAAACACTGGTGGAGCCAAGCCCCCAGTCTCTGAATATTGCTGGAGCCTGGGCACCACAGACCCATATAACTTGCCACCCCTGCCAGGAATTGAAATGAGAGAGGGTGTTCAAATTTACAGGGGGCTGAGGGGTGGAAAACGACTAAATTGGCAACACTGCTGCAAGTAGTTGACCACGGGGTCGGGGGGAATGGGGAGTTCAACTGGGATGTTGGGAAATCCCTGCAGGCAGACAAGTACTTAGATTTGGCAGATTCTTCCTGATAGACAGTGTGGCTAAATTTTGGGTCCACATTTTAGAGATCTGGGTTCTGTTTCCAGCTTTACTAATCTCTCAATAGGGTATGAGACCTTGCCCAACAATAAGAACCATAAAAGGTACAGAATTATTAACAACAGTCAGCAGAAGAAGCAAGATTTGAACTCATGACACCCTTGTTCTTAGTCTAGCTCACATTCTGCTAGACTAAAGTCCATTCCAAACAGCAGAAGGAGCAGCTAGAGAGGGCTCCATTTTGCCTGTTTCTCATTCTGAGATTCAATTTAGTGTGGCATGTTGAAATGAGATGCAGGGGCGGTTCATGCACAGGTCTGATAGCATGCTAATGGATTTTAGCAGTCAGTCTCTAAAAAGCTCCAGCAAGGAAACGGTGGGATTTAGCAGGTTATAACTCAGTCAGATCTGAATGAATTGAGGACATGAGCACAGTAAAAGGCATCTCCTTGTCCCCAACACTTCACCCCTACCAAACCCCCGGTTCCTTCTGCAATCTATGGAAGCATTACAGCTCCTCAATGAAAGCGTTACACCTCCTCCTGATGAAACGAGTGTCCAGCTAGTTTAATGGAAGACTTTGTGACAAATACCAATGAAGCCAGAAAAAAGAATTTTCCATAGATACATATTACTTCATTATTAGTGTTGTTGTTATTTATTTATTCTTTTATCATAAAAGCACTTAGAGGACCAAAGTGAGTTTGGGGTCAAATTATACTAAGCACTGTACGAACTCAAAGTAATGGACTGCCCCTGCTCCAAAGTGCTTAGTATCAAAATAGAGGAAATAAGTATTATGATCCCCATTTTACAGATGGGAATTGATGCACAGAGAGGTTAAGAGTTTGATGTTTCAGAGGTACTGAGCACCGGCGACTCCAGCTGAAATTGACATTAATTGCAAGTGTTATGCACTTAAAGAAGTAGACCCTACCTGACTTGGCTGACGTCCACGTCCAATCCAGGAAGTGAATGCAGATTTCCCGAATCCTCTATCCTTGCCTTTACCATAAAACTGTCCTCTCTTTTTAACATTTTGGTAATTCTAATATGAGCTTCCTTAGGGGACAGAAATAGCAATTTCCTTTAACAACAATCCATAAAGCAAAATACAATCACACAATTGCTATTATAACCCACCCACCAGTCCCCAAAACCACCCGAGATATCTCTCACTTAAGCCATTCCCGTAAAGTCTCATAGCTCAGAGATTGTTTTCCCTAATATAATTCAATAAGTGTTGAAATAACAAAACTTGTAGTAGGATTCCCTGAAAGCTTATACAAACTAACAAGTTTAATGGATTTTTAATGGTCCCTTAACAGAGTTATGTGGGAATAGTGTGGGGTGCTGGGTGGTGGTAGTTATTCTTGTACATAATATTAAAAATATTTGGAATTCTCCACAGTAATCTTCATACCCAGTAGAACTATATTCTCTTTGAAATTTAATATTAAAGAGTTTCTAATTTAATATGGCAAGTGTTGCACCGTTATACCACAGGTACAAGTAATATAATATACCTCAGGACATCACAGTGCTCCTGTTACTTTAGCATCCCCATTTGATTACTAGATTAAAACATAAAACAAATGTGGGCAAGGCAAGTATGTCTAATGGGATAAAACTGTCTTTCTAAATCATATATTTGTATGCAAATATGGTAGCGAAAGCTGTTGTGAGGTTATCAAGCAACTGTAGAATTAGAAGTTATGAGCTCAGAAAATTAGCAATGGCTATAAAAGGCAGGCAATGAAAGAATGGAATTGGCACCAGTTGGAGTCTTGGTTAACACAGGGCTCTGTTAATGATGCTGTCATGAAAACAGCAGAAGGCAAACATGGGGCTGTTTAGTAGCTTTGTCATAAATATAAAGGGAAGGGCAACCACCTTTCTGTATACAGTGCTATAAAATCCCTCCTGGCCACAGGCAGAACCCTTTCACCTGTAAAGGGTTAAGAAGCTAAGGTAACCTTGCTGGCACCTGACCCAAAATGGCCAATGAGGGGACAAGATACTTTCAAATCTGGAGGGGTGGAGGAACAAAGGGTCTGTCTGTCTGTGCGATGCTTTTGCCGGGAACAGATCAGAAATGCAAGCCTTCCAACTCCTCTTAAATTAGTAAGTAATCTAGCTAGAAAATGCATTAGATTTTCTTTTGTTTAATAGCTGTAAAATAAGCTGTGCTGGAGGGAATGTATATTCCTGTTCTTGTGTCTTTTTGTAACTTAAGGTTTTGCCTAGAGGGATTCTCTGTGTTTTGAATCTGATTACCCTGTAAGGTATTTACCATCCTGATTTTACTGAGGTGATTCTTTTACCTTTTTTTTTAATTAAAATTCTTCTTTTAAGAACCTGATTGGTTTTTCATTGTTCTTAAGATCCAAGGGTTTGGGTCTGTGTTCAGCTGTACCAATTGGTGAGGATTATTATCAAGCCTTCCCCAGGAAAGGGGGTGTAGGGCTTGGGGGAATATTTTGGAGGAAGACGTCTCCAAGTGGTCTCTTTCCCTGTTCTTTGTTTAAAACGCTTGGTGGTGGCAACATACTGTTCAAGGACAAGGCAAAGTCTGTACCTTGGGGAAGTTTTTAACCTAAGATGGTAAGAATAAGTTTAGGGTTTTTTTCATGCAGGTCCCCACATCTATACCCTGGAGTTCAGAGTGGGGAAGGAACCTTGACAAGCTTAAAGAATCATCATATTTGGGGTTGTGTGGGAAACTTTCATACATAGTTGACTTTGACCCCAGTTATCTTCCCCTTGTTTTCCGTAAAGTTTCTGGTTAAGTAATGGGGTATGTTTTGTCCTCACTGAGGTGTAATATATAATTCACTCAGTTGCAGTTACACAGATATAGGCCATTGTGTTGTAAAAGGATGGAATATGGGTCTTTCCTGAGTGAAGGAACAACCCTGCACTGGCAGGCAAAGATAGTAGTTAGTTTATATGTTTTGATCTCTAATATCTTTGATTCTATACAAAGCTGGGTTTGAAAGAAAGCTCAGGATCTGAACACCCTCAGAGCTTTGGAATTAAAACTAGACTTCCACGTAACACCTTACCATTAATAAAAAGATTTAAGTTGAGAAAAGGCTTCAGCTAAATACAACCAAAATATGAAACAATCCTGGCTTTAGTTTCCCAAAACAAGAAACAGAACAACAAGGAGTTTTGTAACATGAACTCCCACTCCCTCTCTGTAAACAGATAAACTGAAAAAACAAATAACATATCCCAACTCTCTCTCAGCCTGGGGGCTGCAGAAAAGTTGGAATTGGAGCTCAGCCCTCCATGGTTTTGGTTTTGCAAAACTAGCTTTTTATACCTGAAATCTCCCATAATCGAAACTAGTGTGTATGTATGTTTATCCATATGTAGTTAGTATTGGTATATTGCACATGTTACAGCTAAGCTGTGACCTGGATGGTACATTCAGAAGAGAGAGGAAGAACTGTGTTAACACACTTGCACAGAATACCTGAACCTTTGGTCCAGATGTGTAGGGGCACCTGTCTCTCTGAGTTGGTGGGCGGAGAAGGGGAGGCAATAAGTGGAGCTTTGTCTCCACAAATCACTACTCACCTGCCAGTGTGAGTAGGTGGGTGTCATAATTTGCTGTTAGTACAGAATAGCCAGAAATTACTCCCCTTTCTCCATCTTCTCCCACATGCAGGAGCAAGGAGGAATATGGGGAGACACTGTGAGTCAAAGGCACAGTGTATCCCAAGGCTACTCTGAAGGTGGTGCAACTTGCACAGGACTGTGTCTGAAGTCGCAGCCTATAGCTCTTATGTGTATAGGATACATTCTGTGCAGTAGTAACTTTGAACACTTTTAATGTTTAAGTTTTTAATTGGTGATTTTTTTTAACTTTGCTACAGTTTTGAGGTGCAAAACCTTCCTTAAATTCTGTTATTGGCATGTACAGCTATTTGGTTTTCACACCAATTTACTTCCCAGAATAATATTGGACACATTCTCTGGAATAAGCAGATGCTTGTTCTAATGTAACTTGAATAGAATATTCACCACAACCCGTATAATGACAGACTGTGATGTTGCCAACAAAGGAACATGGCTTTGATATAAGAAATACTTGGCTAAAGAGAAACACAAATATTTTGGATGGTCTTCTGGTTGGGGCATTGGACTCGGTCTAAGAAGATTTGGGTTTAATTCTTGGCTCCGCCACAGACTTGCGTTGTGACCTTGGGCAAGTCATTCTCACTCTATCTTAGGTCCCAATTTTCTGGTTGTACAATACTGTATTTACAATGTACAGTGTACAATGCAGGCTGCCCTGGAGCTGTAGACCGTGGGAGCACAGGCTGACAAAGAGCCACAAGCATGGGGGTTTGGGAGCAAGAGCTTCTATGCTCCCTGCCCCCTTTCTCCTACCCTTTGACTATCTTTTCTGTTTACATGGTGAATAAAGGCAATCAGGAATTTTTCAGCAAAAATTCTTTTAATCAGAAAATGCCAGTTCATCCAAATCAAAACCACTGGCAGGAAAGTGTTGGTTTTGACACATTCCGCCTTTTGAAAAAAAAAATTGAAAAAAAGTTTGAAATTGTCAACACATCCAATTTTGACATTTTGTAAATGAAAAAAGTTCAGTTTTTCAGATAAAAATGACTTTTTATTTTGAAATTTAAATTAAATTATAGTAAAATAATGTAAAAAATTAAAGATAAAAACTGAAATGAAACACTGAAATTGTCAATACATTTTGATGGACACTATCCTTATTTTTTGTCAGAATTTTGGTTTACAAAACTTTTCAATATCTTGTATTTGTGTCTCAATTCGAGAAGGGGAACATTTTTTGGAAATCTTGAAAAATCTCCCTGGATGGAAATTCTGTTTCCTGGCTAGCTGTAATGATAAGCTCTTCAGGGAAGTGACTCAGAGCTCAGCACAATGAGGCTTTCAGCTCAGTTGCTGCCTTTATAGGTTACTATAATAAAATAAAAATAACAACAGAAAGAGACAGACAGACTGAATGACTTCCTTGCAACATGAATGCAGAGAAGTCATTGGGCTGATAGAAAGAGAGTTCTTATCCATTACTGCAACAATTTCCTCAGTGTTAGCAAAGGGAATATGTAAAATGACTGACCAAGTAAATTGTTTTCAGTATCAGTGTTCTATTTGTTCAAGTTCCACTTTTAAATCAAAGGTTTCAGAGTAGCAGCCACGTTAGTCTGTATCCGCAAAAAGAAAAGGAGTACTTGTGGCACCTTAGAGACTAACAAATTTATTTGAGCATAAGTTTTCGTGAGCTACAGCTGACTTCATCAGATGCATTCAGTGGAAAATACAGTGGGGAGATTTATATACACAGAGAACATGAAACAATGGGTGTTACCATACACACTGTAACGAGAGTGATCAGGTAAGGTGAGCTATTACCAGCAGGAGAGAAAAGAAAACGTTTGTAGTGATCATCAAGGTGGGCCATTTCCAGCAGTTAACAAGAACTTGTGAGGAACAGTTGTGGGGGGAGGAATAAACATGGAGAAATAGTTGTACTTTGTGTAATGATACATCCACTCCCAGTCTTTAGTCAAGCCTAATTTAATGGTGTCCAGTCTGCAAATTAATTCCAATTCAGCAGTCTCTCATTGGAGTCTGGTTTTGAAGTTTTTTTGTTGAAGAATTCCCACTTTTAGGTCTGTAGTCGAGTGACCAGAGGGATTGAAGTGTTCTCTGACTGGTTTTTGAATGTTATAATTCTTGATGTCTGATTTGTGTCCATTTTTTCTTTTACGTAGAGACTGTTTGGTTTGGCCAACGTACATGGCAGAGGGGCATTGCTGGCACATGATGGGATATATCACATTGGTAGATGTGCAGGTGAATGAGCCTCTGATACTGTGGCTGATGTGATTAGGCCGTATGATGGTGTCCCCTGAATAGATATGTGGACACAGTTGGCAACGGGCTTTGTTGCAAGGATAGGTTCCTGGGTTAGTGGTTCTGTTGTGTGGTTGCTGGTGAGTATTTGCTTCAAGTTGGGGGGCTGTCTGTAAGCAAGGACTGGCCTGTCTCCCAAGATCTGTGAGAGTAATGGGTCATCCTTCAGGATAGGTTGTAGATCCTTGATGATGTGCTAGAGAGGTTTTAGTTGGGGGCTGAAGGTGATGGCAAGTGGCGTTCTGTTATTTGTTTTGTGACAGGGTCGGGCCAGATGGCTACAGGAGAGTAACAGAAGGCAGATATATTAGCCCCAGGTTAAGTAGGTCCCTTTTCCTTGGGTAAGGTAACAGGGAAGGTTCCAGAACAATCAGGAACCTTCTGGAGACAATTAAGACAGACAGGCTGATTAGAACACCTGCAGCCAATCAAGAAGCTGCTAGAGTCAATTAAGGCAGGCTAATCAGGGCACCTGGGTTTTAAAAGGAGCTAACTTCAGTTTGTGGTGCGCGTGTAAGGAGCTGGGAGCAAGAGGCATTAGGAGCTGAGAGTGAGAACGTGGACTGTTGGAGGACTGAGGAGTACAATCATTATCAGACACCAGGAGGAAGGTCCTATGGTGAGGATAAAGAATGTGTTGGGAAGAGGCCATGGGGAGTTGTAGCTGTCACACAGCTGTTCCAGGAGGCACTCTAGACAGCTGCATTCCACAGGGCCCTGGGCTGGACCCAGAGTAGAGGGCGGGCCCGGGTTCCCCCCAAACCTCCCAACTCCTGGTCAGACACAGGAGGAGTTGACCTGGACTGTGGATTCACGAAAACTGCCAAACTGAGGGCTGCCGTGAAGCTCCAAGGCAAGCAAATCCACCAATAAGCGCAATACCCACCAAAGTAGAGGAGGAACTTTGTCACAGCTTTGTTGGGCCTGTCCTGTATAGGTAACTTCTGAGTACTCTTCTGGCTCTGTCAATGTGTTTCTTCACTTCAGCAGGTGGGTATTGTAGTTGTAAGAATGCTTAATAGCGATCTTGTAGGTGTTTGTCTCTGTCTGAGGGGTTGGAGCAAATGCAGTTTTATCGTAGAGCTTGGCTGTAGACAATGGATCGTGTGGTGTGGTCTGGATGAAAGCTGGAGGCATGTAGGTAAGCATAGCGGTCAGTAGGTTTCCAGTATAGGGTGGTGTTAATTAAATTAGCTAATGAACACTGTAGTGTCCAGAACATGGATCTCTTGTGTGGACTGGTCCAGGCTGAGGTTGATGGTGGGATGGAAATTGTTGAAATCATGGTGGAATTCCTCAAGGGCTTCTTTTCCATGGGTCCAGATGATGAAGATGTCATCAATATAGCACAAGTAGAGTAGGGGCATTAGGGGACGAAAGCTGATGAAAGTGTTGTTCTAAGTCAGCCATAAAAATGTTGGCATACTGTGGGGCCATGCGGGTACCCATAGCAGTGCCGCTGATTTGAAGGTATACATTGTCCCCAAATGTGAAATAGTTATGGGTGAGGACAAAGTCACAAAGGTCAGCCACCAGGTTTGCCGTGTTTCAGAGTAGCAGCCGTGTTAGTCTGTATCCGCAAAAAGAAAAGGAGTACTTGTGGCACCTTAGAGACTAACAAATTTATTTGAGCATAAGCTTTTGTGAGCTACAGCTCACTTCATCGGATGCATGCAGTGGATCCGATGAAGTGAGCTGTAGCTCACGAAAGCTTATGCTCAAATAAATTTGTTAGTCTCTAAGGTGCCACAAGTACTCCTTTTCTTTTTGCAGGTTTGCCATGACGTTATCAAGGATACTCTTCCTGACGGCTTGTAGCCCATCTTTGTGTGGAATGTTGGTGTAGAGGGCTTCTACATCCATAGTGGCTACGGTGGTGTTTTCAGGAAGATCACCGATGGATTATAGTTTCCTCAGAAAGTCAGTGGTGTCTTGAAGATAGCTGGGAGTGCTGGTAGCGTAGGGCCTGAGGAGAGAGTCTACATAGCCAGACAATCCTGCTGCTAGGGTGCCAATGCCTGAGATGATGGGGCATCCAGGATTTCCAGGTTTATGGACCTTGGGTAACAGATAGAATACCCCTGCTCGGGGTTCTAGCGGTGAGTCTGTGCGGGTTTGTTCCTGTGCTTTTTCAAGGAGTTTCTTGAGCAGATGGTGTAGTTTCTTTTGGTAACCCTCAATGGGATCAGAGGGTAATGGCTTGTAGAATGTGGTGCTGGAAAGCTGCCTAGCAGCCTCTCGTTCATATTCCGACCTATTCATGATGATAACAGCACCCCCTTTGTCAGCCTTTACCTGCACATCTACCAATGTGATATATGCCATCATGTGCCAGCAATGCCCCTCTGCCATGTACATTGACCAAACTGGACAGTCTCTATGTAAAAGAAAAAATGGACACAAATCAGACATCAAGAATTATAACATTCAAAAACCAGTCGGAGAAAACTTCAATCTCTCTGGTCACTCGATTACAGACCTAAAAGTGGCAATTCTTCAACAAAAAAACTTCAAAACAAGACTCCAATGAGAGACTGCTGAATTGGAATTAATTTGCAAACTGGACACCATTAAATTAGGCTTGACTAAAGACTGGGAGTGGATGTGTCATTACACAAAGTAAAACTATTTCTCCATGTTTATCTCTCCACCCCCCCCCCCCACACACACACACTGTTCCTCAGACGTTCTTGTGAACTGCTGGAAATGGCCCACCTTGATTATCACTACAAAAGGCTTTTTTTTCTCTCCTGCTGGTAATAGCTCACCTTACCTGATCACTCTCGTTACAGTGTGTATGGTAACACCCATTGTTTCATGTTCTCTGTGTATATAAAATCTCCCCACTGTATTTTCCACTGCATGCATCCAATGAAGTCAGCTGTAGCTCATGAAAGCTTATGTTCAAATAAATTTGTTAGTCTCTAAGGTGCCACAAGTACTCCTTTTTTAAATCAAACAAATTGTAGACTTTATAAACCTATCAAAAAAAGCCACTTTGGTCCAGCCTCAAAGAGAGATTATATATATATCACTTTAGAAAATAAAGCCCAACTTATGTTGATTATAAACCAAAAGTCTGTTTTCCTGAAGGCATCAAAAATGATTTTGCAGTGGGAACCTGCAGAATCAGGAATATATGATAATACACGGATCGTCATATTGGTTTGAATGATTTCAATCAGCAGAACTTGCTACATTATCTGAGCTCTCTAATACACGGTAAGAGAAAATGTAGATATGGCTTTTCTTGCATGTGTATTATCAAAGCAAAGGATGTGGTTCAAAAACTGTTCAGATAGGAATGAAAAGACACTTTCACAGCTATGGTCTGTAAGGATACTACGCTGGTTTGGGGGTGATTATTCATTTCCTATGCTAAAAGAATTGATAGTTTCAGACACTGCCACAAATAAGGGTTCAGGAGATAGCATTACTCATTGGTGAGAGTGCTACAGGATCCCCTCTGTGCCTGATCCAAAGATATATGAGTCTGTAACAGTACCAGTTAGAGAACTTTAGCTCCATCTGTAGTAATGCATGCTTTTAGCTCTGGAGTTCTCCAGTTTAATGTCTGGTGTGTTAGCCAAGATGGCAGTTGTCAAATGAGGACAATGAAGACAACTATTATGATTTTTTACAGGAAAGCTGGTGATTTGCAATACTTTTTGTAAATACACATTTATTTTGCTATTATTCATGGGCTCTCATTGTTTGTTGTTTGTGTTAATTTGGAATAAAGCTAGTTGGAAAATTTTCTTTGAAATGGTTTTCTATTGGAAAATGCCATTTTGCCAACATTCTTTTTTTTTTCCACTAAATCATTTATTTTTACAAAATTACCTGTAGGAAAGCATTTATTTGAAACACAACATTTATTATATTATGATCATGACTACGGATGTGTCATGGAAAAATGTAAAAATATTTCAATATTGATAAATTGGAAAATTCCAACAAAGAAATTGTTTTGCCACATCAACATTTTTCCAACCAGCTCCAATAAGAGTTTAAAATCTAAAGGTCGAATCCATACTGAGAATTTAACTTGAATAGGATCTTTGCCAGAATTCACGTGGTTAAAAATCCAGACTGAGGCTTACTTCTACTGTTGTCACCCCGCTTCTATTTTCCTGTTGGGTAGAAAAACCTGCTAGGTAAACTGTATGATGTCCGAAGTGGAAAATAAATTCAGACATCCTCCCTTAGAGGTGGGCAAGTATCTCTGAATGATTTTAATGCAACAGGAGAGAACTGAACTGATAGACAGTTACATTCTATGATAAGGGTGGCTGGCCAGAAAAGAATACGATTAAGAAAAAAAAGAGATCAAAAGCAATGGCTTCAAATATTGTATACCGGGTGAAATTCAGCCCAAGGCCTTGGCACCAATCAGACCCCATTACTCAGAAGCATTGTAGCAGTGCTTGGCACAGCTGAGGGAGGGGATACTGGTTCATGACTGGTTGCGGGGGGGGGGGGTAGTGCATGTTAGAGCACCCTTTGTAAAATTATCAGCATTGCATTCAAAGCTCTTCAGGACAGGCACCATCTTTTTGTTGTGTGCGTCTGTCACAATGGTGTCTTGGGCCAGGCCTGGGGCTCTTAGGTACTACCGCAATACAAGCAATAAAATAAATAAATAAATAAATAATAGAGACATCGGTTCTGATGTGGAAGATGGTAGGACCAGAAGCAGCCAAAGTAGGGACTGCTGTAGGGGGGGGGCGAGAGGGTCAAACGGGGCCCTACAATGAAATGTAATGGCCACCCCACTCCCCAGCACCCTCCCCGACCCACAGCTGTGCCAAGGAAGACCCCTCCCATTCTGGAGGCACTAGGACTCAAGTGGTACCTCTGCCCACGCGCCACCACATGGCCTTGGAGGAAATCTGCAGAGAGAAGCCAGTCAGAGACTCCTGCTGGTAGAACAAGCTGCAGAAGCAGCAAAGCAGGGTGCTGTGGTTCTTTGGGTATCTGGAGAAATGTCTACAGCTTTGAATGGACTTTCTCTGCCCTGTACAGATTAGCTGTTTGCCCCAACCTTCCTCCTGCCTCATTGTCTTTCCACCACCACTTCACTCCACACCTGCCATTCATATCCTCTTCGCAGTCCCACTTCATCTCTCTTCACTCCAATGTCCCCTCTTCCTTTCACTTCTCTTCCCATTTAGCTGATCGCCTCCTAACTGAACCCACCAACAAAATAAATAATAATAATCAGTTACCATCATGGAACTAACAGGCCATTTGCTGCCATCACATTGTTCGCTCTGCTTCTGTGTTAGACCTCTTCCTCCACCCTGTGTCCGTCTTATCTATCTAGAGTATAAACTCTTCTGGGCAGGAACCATCTACCTCTCTGTGTTTGGTACAGCACCTAACACAATAGGTCCCCATTCTGGGTTGGCCCTCAGACACTACCACAGTAAACATTAATTAGATGACTGGGATCATTGGTGCTACTGCAACACAAATAATAAACAATAATAAATAACAGACATTAGTTCTGATGTGGAATCTAACCTGCTGTTCAGAAGAGCAGATCATCAATCTTTTTTTCAGATCATCAATCCTTTTTTTTTTTTACAAATGATGTTTTGACCAAACCAAACAAATTTACAGTAAAATTTCATGTTGGTAGAAAATTGCTAAGAAAAAAAATTGTTTCATAAAAATATTCATTTTCTGTTAAATATTTTCAATTTTCAATTCAGTTTGTTGTAAAAAGTTTTGGGGTTTTGTTTTAGAAAAGCATTTATTTTAAATGAAAACAGATTTTTTAATCAAAAATGTTGGTTTTGATAAATGTTCAGTTTCAGTTTTTTCATTAAAAATGATTTCCCCCCTGGAAGCTTTAAACAAATAATATTTAAAACCAAAACCAAACCAAATAAAACAAAACAAAAAGGTATTTTTCAACCAGCTCTGCTAGTCAGATAAATAGCACCTGAATGCTAGAAGGAATAAATCATTCCGTTTTAGATATATTGCAAGGAAATGAGTCCTACATTGAAAAGACAAGTTACTGTGCCATTTTAGTGGATGAAATGAAGTCAGGAGTAACTATCAATTTACTCTAAGGCCTTGACTTCTATAAGAGGGTTTTGTCATTCTAGTTATATCAGAATTGCTATTCTGGCAAAACTCTCTTGTGTAGATGCACTTATATTAGTATAGAAGTGCTTATATTCAGATAACTGAGTTTTACTATCTGTGATAGGTTGGTCGGTAAAAAAAATCACACACACCCCCACCGACTTAGCTATGCCAGTGAAACCTTTAAGTATAGACCAGGCCTAAGATATTATCACAAAGGATTAATCAAGAAAAGGTTTATTGATTGTTAGGATAATGCCAGTTCAGAAATATACTTAAGCATTTGCCTAACTTTAAGTATGTAAGTTGTCCAATTTACTTTCACGGGACTACTCCTAAGCTTGACGTTAGGCATGTGCTTAACTTTGCTTGAGGTTGGTAATACTGAACATTATCCAGATGAGTAACACCACTGAAGTATTCCTTTTTGTTTGCATAGTGCCTAGCACATTGTGGTCCTGATCCCTATGGATTGGGTACTGCTGCAAAATAAACAATGAACGGCATTGAGAAAGCAATGATTTAGGAATTCTATGTTATTTTAGTTTTTTAAATTCATTTAAGGATTAAATCAAATAAGAGTCTTCTTTTTCTTTAATAAGGTCAAAATGAATACATTGTTAATAAGCAAATCCAAGAACAAAGTGATGGAGAATCAAGGCTCTGAAAAAGGAAGGAAATTTGGACAAAAATAAATAGACCTATTCTTTTGGATACGCCTCATCTGTGGTTATTATCGTGTAAAGTACAAAAAAGAATGCCTCCAAAACAGAGGGTTGAGCAACATTTAATTCCTTAGTTACCGGTCAAGACAGATCCAGGTCCCTAAAGTCTTACTTTCCTGATCATAGTTTGAAAGATGCCGTATAATGGAAAATAACTGAGGTAAGAGCTATCCAGTTTCAGAGCAGAGTGATTGGCACCAGCATTGTAAGCTTCCTTTAATTAAAAGTTATCACTAGCAAAAGAGAAATATGGTTAGTTAATTCCAGAGGAGAAGGCTGGCTAGAATGCAGGGGAGCATGATGGAAGACAAAAAAAAAAAAAAGGTCCAATTGAGGAAACAGGATAAAATGGTGATGAACAAGGTGTCATATATATTAAAGAATTAGAGATGGTTTTATATTTTTGTACCCAATGGTAGCAATGATACCTCTTTCCTGTTGTTGAGAAACATGAGGGTGAAATTCTCTATTGGTGTAAATCCATTGCTATCAATGGAGTTATGCCAGCAGAAAATTTGGGCCCAAGTAATGTTAGTATATATTGATCCACTACAGAATCTGCCAGGATTTGCATTTGCAGGCCTAAGTGCTCAGCTAGGCAACAAAAGTTGTTTCAACCCAGAAAACCATATTATTTGTTTTTAAAAAAGTTGAAATGAAACGTTTTGACAGTTTTAAAACATTGTTTCAATTTGTTTTTAAGTTGAGACATTCGTCGAAACCTGTCCATTCCTGTAAAAAATGTCAGTTTTGACAAATCAGCATTTTTTGACTAACAGAGGTTTGTGAAACAAAATCCTGATCAGCTGTATCTGAGAGCAATGACTGGTTAACATAGCAAGAAAACCCAGGTGCTGGAATAATTTGGGTGGTGTTGACAGCCATTGAACCAAACTGTAAACCAAATATATGATGGAAACCACTTTAAACCAGGGTGGTCCCCAGTACCCTTAGTTCCAGCACCTATGCAGACAGCCCTCTCTAAAGCAAACTATTATTTATTTAGAACAAATTAATTTCAGAGAACACATATCTAAAAAAATAATAAAGCACACTACATGCTTGTCTAGTTTACCAGGGGTTTAACTATCTTCTACATGGGGACCTAGTAGGACTAGCTCCCTACAGTCTCTTCTACACGTCTGGAAGGATGCCATTGTCTTCCAAGTGTGTGCTTGGCTGTTCTTATCAGGGAAACCATGATGTCATCTTGCTGTATAGACCCCACTCTGAATTTGAACTTTATGGGCAGATCATAAACATTCTACTATCCCCAATATAAACTACATCACAACAGACACACAGGAAATTCTAAGAACCCACTTTAGTTATACAGTAGGTTTACCTCCCTGACCAGGTCATACACAATGTTATTAAAATGGTTAGTTCTGAGTATTCATAACATTTTTACATACAAGTTCCATGTCTGTGCCTACGTCCTTTGCCGAAAGCTCTTCAGGAAAGGCAAGAATACAAATATTGCAACTCCTAGTATAATGTTTGGCAGAGGCCCTGGAGGTTTTTCGCCTTCCTCTGTAGCATGGGGCACGGGTCACTTGCTGGAGGATTCTCTGCTCCTTGAAGTCTTTAAACCACGATTTGAGGACTTCAATAGCTCAGACATAGGTGAGGTTTTTTGCAGGAGTGGGTGGGTGAGATTCTGTGGCCTGCGTTGTGCAGGAGGTCAGACTAGATGATCATAATGACCTTCTGACCTTAGTATCTATGAATCTGTGTTCAGATGATTCAGTTTTCCTAGGCAGCATTGCAAAATCCTTCATACTGCTGAGTCTCCAAAACTGTCATTTTTTCTTTAACTTCCCTAATATTATTTTCTTCCCATTTGATCCTATGTTATAAGTCAGATATTTTAGAATAAAAAAAATCCAGTTATTTATAAAAGGAATAAAATCATGCTTCTAGACTTTCAATAGCCAGTATCTACATTGCTATAGATCTAGCTATCTATGACTATGATTCCACAAACATGAGCAGACCCAGTGATTTCACTTGGATTACTAACTTGCTTAAAGATAAGCATATGTGTAAGTGTTTGCAGGATCAAGGCCTAAATACATAATGTTATATATATATTTCTAATTGATGTTAAGGGTCTAATTGTGGCTTTCTAAATCATGTTGAGAAGTGTCTTTCTACACCAATAATCTCATTGATTTAAATTGGATTTATGGATGTAGTAAGCTTCTAGTCAGCCTGACTAAAGGTGATACATTGAACCCTAATGTAAGTCTGAAAGAAGAAGTGGGTATAGGGGCAATTTGTTTAGTAATTGACTTTTTTCTGTGATCCAAAAAGCCATATAAGCTGATATAGATACAGGTGAATTTGATCCATGACTAGAGAAGAGCTTTGTATAGCAATATTCGTTCCACGTGACAGTCAATACATGTGTTGTAAACAAAATATATCTATTGAAACTTCCATTAGTTATAATGAAGTAATTAGAATATGTTCAAATAAATAAAAAGAGTACCAAAAACTGCTTCCTTATAGCTAACAAAAAAAGGAAACAAACACTCTAAAAGCTAAAGTCTATGCATAAATGGAATTCACACAGCTGGAGGTCAGTACAGATGATCTAATGGTCACTTCTGGCCTTAAATGATGAATCAATAACAAAAAAGAGTCAGAAAGTAAGTTACAGCTCAAGTGCTTTATAGAACCTCACCTTCCTGGAATCACAAAAAGGTGGAGTGAGTGATTGTTAGCCCTGCAAAGAGCTGTTCAGTACCAGCTAAGACAGCCAGGTCTCCAACTTTGTGCCCACAAATATTTATGGCCACAATTTTATTATCATTAAATTACAGTGCAAACAGTCTGGTTTTCTTTGGGCTTCCTCTGAAGGGCCCTCACGCTTATATGTGCACATAACTACAAGTGTCAGAAAGAGATGGGTCTTTAAAAAATCTTTAGCCACGTGTATCTCAGGAAATACAATAACAAGCAAGTGTAACACCAACAGACCCCAGTCTCCGGTGGGCAGGATCGAATCAGGGACCTCTGGAGCTTAGTGCATGAGCCTCTACAGCATGAGCTAAAAGCCAACGGGCTCTTAACTAAGGCTGTAGAGCAGACTCATTTAATTCTCTCTCTAAGTGGTCTCAGTGCCCCAAGACGGGACAGAACACTACACCCAGGAGGTGTGTGGGTTACATAAGCACAAAATATCGACGAGGAGAAGGTTGAAGAAAAATTTAGATGAGCTGAATTTTCTGCAGGTGTAAATGGATGAAACTCTACTGACGTCAATGGAGCTGCAACCTTTTATATCAGCATAGTTCGCACAGATATCTATACCATCCTAACTTTCATGTTAGACACTAAAAAGCACTACTGCACCATACAATGGAATAGCTTGTCTAATGGTTTTATCAAAAATTAGTGGACTTTTTCATTGGCTGTGTACTAGTGAAATGTCCCAAATTGGCACAAAGAACTCTTTGCCACTCTATAAGTAGAAAACAGCCAAAATCATTGCATTTAAATTTTGCAGGGAAATAAAAATATCACAAAAAAAAAACCCAGCATCTGGCTCAAGAGCTTCTATGCCAATTTTGCTCAGCCTAAAGCAAATTAAAATGGTTGAATTATAAACCCCATAGATAGAAACAGGGCTGCAATAATAGCATTCAAATATAACAATGCTGCTTGGGTGCCCCCTCTAATATAAATTGCCTTAGTGTTCTGAGTACATTTACATTAGGGGAAATTGGGTTTAGTTAGACAATGAGGTAGCTCAGCATTGTTTGGTTTGCAATTATATACATTGATTAGACTTTGAAGATAATGAGCTCTGCTCAAAGGGGTGTGACAATGAAAGTGCTATATGAAGAACTTGGGGTAAGGGGAATGGCTTAGTAGAAATTTCCCTCAAAGACAGTCTCAAGCAGGCTGTTTCAATAAGTGGCCACTATAGCCACTGTAGTTACAAAATGCAGGCCCGGACATAATTCCTGGTTGCATATTAGTAATGGAGATGTTTATAAACTTTGTTCCTGTTAAAAAAAAAATCAGGAAAGTAAATATTACCAGATGTATCTTTGATTAATATCTATCAGAAGGAAGTCAAACTAGGGTATAGCATGCATTAAAATAAAAATTAGAGATGTATGTATTTACTGTTACTGTGCTCTATCTTATGGCATATATCATCATTGAAGCTACAGTGGTAACCATCTAAGGCAGTGGTTCCCAAACTTTAACAACCTGTGAACCCCTTTCAGTAATATGTCAAGTCTCGCAAACCCCCTCCTAAAAATGAATATTTCCAGGAATTTTCTCCTTTACCTGAGTATAAATTATAAAAGCAGTAAACTTGGAAATATAAAATTTGTTTTTATGACATGCTTATTTCACACTATTTATTATTAATTATTATTTATCATTACAGTATTTTTATTACATTATGAAAACAGCAACACTCTTCCAAGATCTCACTTTTGTGGCTTGTATCACTTTGAATGAGCCTGTTACAAGACAAGGCTCCTATGTTTCATCAAGGAGCATCAGATGTGAAACAGCATGAAGGTATTTAAGAAGCCAACTCAAACAGTTCCTCCTACAGAAGCATTCAGGTCTTGAGGAGTTCAGGCAAACAACACACGTTACAACAAAGCTTAAACTTGTTCTTCATAATAATTTTTAAAACAATACTAGCTTCCTATTTAATTTTAAAAAGAGCAAAAAATATCCACCTCTCTCTCCATTTCTTATAAGGAGTCTTGAAGTTTAAATCTCCTCAGTGTGATAGATATGCTTGCTTTGATCTGCTTAGGTCTTGGCAGTCCAGGGGCTCCGGGGCTGCTGGTCCCGTGCTGCCCAGGGTCTGTAGGGACAGCTCTGTCTGCCATTAGGGAATTTTTTCCCCGAGAACCCCCTGTAACATTTCGCGAACCCCAGTTTGTGAAACACTTATCTAAGGGTATGTGTACGCTGCACAATCCTCACAGTGGCAAGTAGAGTACATACATTGCACGCTCCCCTAGCATGGGTGTAAATAGCTGTGTAGACAGTGAGGCACTGCTTAGGCGAGTACTGTAAAGACACACTGTGACAGTGCCCCCCATAAGGCTTTATGGAAATATGCTTATGAATATATATATGATATAACTGGAATATATTTTATGCTACATAGGCCATGTAACATATCTATGTAAAGGTTATGATCTACTGAATCTATTAATCCTATTTGCATGCATATATTCATTTTGTATTCTAACCCTGCTGTGGTCACCTAGGACAGGGACTAGGGTGTCCCCACTCCGGGGTACTCTCTCTGCCCTGGGCACTTCTCTGACCCACTGACCATTACATACAAGTTAAAGCAAATGCAAGTTATTTAATCAACACTTAATTTTAACAAGAATAAGGAATAATGGGAAAGGTTAAAGGAAACACATCACCCCACTCGTGGCAGGGAACATCACAAACAGTGTCTCTGGAATGTCAGGGCAGTTCAGTCTGTTCCTTGTAAGTCCCAGGCCTCCTTCTCAGGCCCTGGCTGTGTTGCAAGGATGCTGTGGGCTGGACACTTGCTCTGGTGGTGGCCTCATACTCTCAGGCTCTAAGTGGTAGGACCCTTCTTCCCAGTGTTGCCCCCGCCTGTCGGGGTTACGATCCAAGCCTGGCCTACAGAGCCTCTTGGCTGAGGCGTCTCCCTGTGCTGGGCCCGCTGCCCAGGGTCCCCCTCGCTCTCCCCAGCTGCTCACCGCACCCAGCTCCGGACTGCTCCAGCCCCAGCTCCACCACTCTGCCTCAGCACTGCTGCTGCTGCTGCTCTGCCTCCAGCTCCCTGGGATGCTTCTCTGGCCCCTCTGGCTCTGGTTGCTGCAGCTCTGCCCCCAGGACAGGTCTGATCTGCTCTGCACGCTGCTTCTGTGACTCTGCTCCCAGCACTGACCTGCTTCCTGGGCTGCTTCTCTGGCCCCTCTGGCTCTGGTTGCTGCAGCTCTGCTCCCAGGACAGAGGCTGCATCTGCTCTGCAGGCTGCTTCTGTGACTCTGCTCCCAGCACTGACCTGCTTCGTGGACTGCTTTTCTGGACCCTCTGGCTCTGGTTGCTGCAGCTTTCTTCCCAGGGCAAGTCTGCTCTCTCTGGGCTGTGCCTCTGGCTTTGGGGCTGCAGTTCTGCTCCCAGGACAGGGTCTGCTCTCTCTGGGGATCTGGCACAGCTCTGCTCCCCAGCTCAGCTTGGGCCCCTGCTTTCTCCTTAGCTCAGCCCCACTCTGTCTGACCAAGGCAATTCCAGCTCACACGGAAGATGGGACCTCCCTGGCTTCCTGACTCCCTGATTAGCCAGGCTGACCTGGAGCATTGGCCTCTCCCCATTGTTCCTGGGGGCTGTCAGTTTCAGGGTCCTGATTCCCCATTGACCCTTCCCCCTTTTTAGTACTGGGAGCAAGCAACTAAAACACCCCCACTGAATGTTAGTATGGGGGCAACAGTCCCCTTACACATGCATGGACAAGTGACTTGCCCATGTAATGCCAAAACTCCATCTTGTAGCTGGACTTTGCATAGGAGAGAGGAGGGGGTCTCCACCCACAAGAGAAAGTCTATTTAAGCCCCTGGGAGACCCCTCCATTTTGTCTTCAGCTTGCTCAAGAGATAGCCTCTCCATCCCCAAGGATACCTGAAAGAAACTGGAACAAAGGACTATAACTACAGGGGGGGGTGAGTGATTGCTGGACCCAGACTGGAAGGAGACTAGTCTGTAAAAGGAAGCTTACTGGGTGAGGTTTTTATCTGTATTCAGTTTTCTTAGTCTTAAACATAGACTTGCATGTTCTATTTTATTTTGCTTGGTAATTCACTTTGTTCTGTCTGTTATTACTTGGAACCACTTAAATCCTACTTTCTGTATTTAATAATCACTTTTTACTTATTAATTAACCCAGAGTTTGTATTAATACCTGGGGGGGGGATAACTGTGCATATCTCTTTATTAGTGTTATAGAGGGCGAACAATTTGTGAGTTTACCCTGTGTACGCTTTATACAGAGTAAACTGATTTATTTGGGGTTTGGACCCCATTGGGAGTTGGGCATATGAGTGTTAAAGACGGGAACACTTCTTAAATTGCTTTCAGTTTAAGCCTACAGCTGTTAGGGAACATGGTTCAGACCTGGGTCTGGGCTTGCAGCAGGCTAGCGGGTGTGTCTCAAACCAGGCAGGGCACTGAAGTCCTAAGCTGCTAGGGCAGAAAAGCAGGAGCACAAGTAGTCTTAGTACATCGGTTGGTAGTTCCCAAGGGGGTTTCTGTGATTCAACCCATCACACACCCCATAACCCTTAAGGTATGCCCCCTACACAGTCCTCTACATACCCAATCAGTGTCTCTCATGTCTACACCACTATTTTTAGTGCCTCCCAAATCTACACTCCCCATTGCTGGAGCCTTTCCTGCTGCAGGGAACTGCTGGGGCCTTTCCTCTTCACAGAGAAAGGCTCTGACAGCTCCCTATTGTTGGAGCTTTTCCCTGTTGCCTTCACCCTACCACAGCCTTTCAGTGCCAAATGTAGCTACACCACAGTGTGAATGAAGCCTGCCTTTCACTGCAGTGTGTAGTTACACATACCCTGTATACCCTTGCCAAGGGTTTACATATTTCAGGTTTCCAAAAAGAGGACACTGTGGGGGAGAGGGGGAGTTGAGGGAAGTTGGGGAAGGTGGAGGGGCAGAGGGCGAGTTAGAGAGGGGGTACCTGTGGCGGGGTACCCACTGGAGGTGGAGGGCAGTGTCGATCCCTGTCATGGTGGCAGGGTGGCTGGCACAAGCCCAGGACGCAGCGCCAACCATCAATCAGCGCCTTCTTGCAGGACCCCCTCACAGTGGGAGAGCTGGGGTCTGGGTGGACAGGATCCTGAAGTTGTGGCTTTCAGGGGAATGGACCAGTCAGCTGCGGATACAGCAGAATGGATCAATCAGCTGTGGAAGCAGGGGAATGGTCCAGTCGGGAAGCAGACCAATGGAAGCTCTTTCTGAGCTGCAATATCTGCTCTGCAAAAACCTAGACATTTGCTGTTATCTGAAAACCCCACCCAGACAGAAAAGCAGGCTCCAAAAAGGGGCTCTGTGTGCGAAAATCTGGACATATGGAAACCCTACCTCTGCCAGTGATGTTCAGTTTAGCTGTACCTTTAGTGTAACTATTGTAGTTATATATTTTATTATATTTATTATTATTTTTGGTACCCATCCTTAAACCCTTACTCAATCTAATGTCTTGATCCAGCAAATGCACTTATGTTTAAGCATCTGAGTAGTCCTACTGAAATCAATACAACAGCCAATGAGTTACAAATACACATATTGAAGTTAATGGGACTACTTTTGCTTAAAGGTAAACATATCCATAAACGATAGTGTATCAGGAGCTAGATTCCCATTTACTGCAATAGGAATTTTGATTTAGTGAGGATTCCAGCTCTGAGTGCATTATTAATTATTATTTATTTAATTGCCATTGGGCCTACCCTAAAGAGCCACCATGAGTTATGGAGCTGACACCTGTGATCTCTCTGTAGCAGGGACCACGGCTCGGAGGACAGGCACAGCTGGCCAGGTCAGCAATAGGGGCCCAATCGAAAGCTCGTTGGCTGCAATAGGAATTGAATAGCTCCCTTGCTGATTTCTCCTCAAAAGTGTGCAGTCTCTGCACAATCCCATTCCCTGAACTGCAGCTATTCTCCCATCTGCAAGGCTTTACCATATGGAATTCACACTGTGGGGTCTCTGCCATCTCTTGGGATTGTGAAGGAGAGACTATCAAGAAAAAAGTGTCTATCCCTCCCTTCCACATATTGCAAGGCTTTTCCCCTCTATTTGTGCCCCACCAGACAATGGAGGAGAGTATGCGGCTCCTATTACTACAATGGAGTGGACCACATAGTTCCCCACAGTCAAAGTGGCCCTTGAACACATGCAGCACTGGGGTATATTGTAGGGTTTTCATACCCTTAGAATGATGTTAGGTGAGGAGAATATAGAGCAAGACTTGGTTTATGGTAAGCTGTTTCTAAAAATTGGGTAATTTGGTCAACATGCAACTAAATGAACATCAGTACAATTAGCCAGTCCTGCAGCCTAGTATGGTAATAGCTCAGAAGCTCCAACTGGTTGGGGAATGGGTTTCCGTCCAGAAACTGCTGTTAGCAATTTACTCCATGAGCCAGAAAGGCTGAGAACACTGCAGATACAAAGTGGTAAGCCTCAGTAGGAATTAGGGCCAGATCCAAATCCCACTGAAGTCAACTGTAAAAAGCCCCTTCTCTTTCTCTTCTCCTCCTCCTTGGCTCTCCCTATTATTTTTTTTAACTTTTCCAACAGCTATCACCATTCTGCCATTCTGTCACTACTCTCATCCTACAGCCATAGGGTTGGCTTCCAGCAGTGTTGATGGAAAAGAGTCAAATTCAAACTAAGAGGAGAAATTCAAGTCTGTACATACAACAAGGCTAATCCTGAAAAAAAGATGGGAATAGGAGGGCAAGAGATATCAGTTACTAAAAATAGAATAATATTCATAATGGTGCTGTTTTACTGCACCCTGGGCAATAACCTTCACCTTGGACTCATATTAGCACATGATTTGGAAGGAAGAAACACAAACACTTGTTAAAGGCACTTTTCTTTCATAATGGACACTGCTGTAAAGACATGTCTCTGCAAAACTATATTATACTAATTTACCATCTGTATACAGTTCAGCTATAGTTATTTATTCCTTTTTAGCTGTCATATTTTTCTAATGCTAACATATCATATAAATCCTGGGCTGACCTCATTCAAGTATTTGCACTTCCAAATGGAGATAGGAAGTGAAGAGGTATGTAAAATGGGGTGGGGAGGAAATTATTGTAGCATTGTTTGAACCACAGAAAAGTTTTGGTTCAGACTTAAAGTGATGGTTGGAGTTGATTCTAATGTCTTAATTAGATGTGACAAACATTTTGGCTAAAATGGGATATATTTCTGGATTCTTCATACATTAGCTCATATTTGTTAGTATACTTTGTCATGTTGAATCTGATTCACTGTAACGTATGACTCCTCAATTTCTTAATTACTGCCATGTCCCTATAAATGCATCTTAAATACGTTGTGTCTTCATATTTTCCTTACTGAAGGGCTAGATTGTGCCATGGACTACACAATTCTTCCTGGGGAGTAAGAAGCCCCCTAGCAACCCTACACAAGCTACCTGGATCTTGAGTTGGGGTGTAAGACTTGAGTAAGCAAACACTGCACTCTCACTAACTCCCCGCATCATCAGAGCAGGTGGTTAGAGAGTGTCAGGAAAGAACCACACTCACAGGCTGTTGTAGTATAGGTATATGCCAATATTACTCCCACAGAACAAGGGGAAACCTGGGAGGGAAATGTGCCTCAGAACAGTGTCTCTGAAGAAAAAGTGCCACATTCTAGCCCAGACAGTTTAGCAGTTTAACATTTTGTCTTGCTATTTTCCCCCTTTTCTCTAATTCTCCAGCACCATTATTTTGCAGACTGATTCATTTCTTTTATCATACAAATAAAATGGTTAGAATTAATTACCTTTTGGATATCTTTTTCTTAGCACTTTATATACTGCTAGACATAAATAACCATGTAATCACTGTATAACTGCTGACCTTGTGCTGTAAGTACTGAGTATATGCCATATAACCACAAGGTAGAACACATTTGTTTTTATAGCTGTAATAATATTGGGCACAATGTCTATATCAAAATTTGCCCTGTAGAGAGCAGAAGCGGGGAACATCAATCACAGGTAGTTATTTCATATAAATCTACCAGCCTCATTGATGAGGAGGTGGATTATATAACTAGTATGGGAAGCGACAGTGTTTTATTTTCATAATCATACAGATATTTATTATATGAATAATATATAATATTAATAGAATGAAAGGAGTCACATCAAAAAATTAGACTGACCAGCATACTGCATCTATGATGGATGTGCGCACATTTAGCCTGCTATTAGGAAATCTAAACTGTCTGATGATTTCTCTCTAATTGGGTAACATTCATATACATCCTCAAATCTGATGTTAATTATAATCTCTTCCATAATATCTCTGGGACAAGTATACAATATTTTGTGTAGAGAGGGGGAAAAATAATTCTCTTACTAAAAGAAACCAGGGAAAAGGGATTTTTGTGAAGGTTAAATAGCATGTAGCTACAAGAAAGTAACTGTATTCTTATGATGCACCAAGCAGTGTAGGAAATAGACCAGCAGACAATGAATCTATTATGCAGTGTCATTTAAAAATATGAGTGGCAGCTCGTTCCATAAGGACTAGGAACTGAAAGTTCACAGGAATAATAAGTGAATAAAAATCTGTTAGCTATCGAGAAAAACAAAATGTCATCCTCTGAAAAGAATTCTTAGACACCTAGTGAGTCAAATGGGAAAAGGAGAAAAGTTTCCCTTTAAGGGGAAAAAAGATTATTTCAAGAAGTGCTCTACGAGAAACTAGCAGCAAACCCTCAAGATACTAAGTATTGAAGTCAGTGAGCACTGAAGTTCATTTTTAACTTTCACAGGGCACAGATCTCGGATTAGTTCAATGGTGGATTTCTCACCACAGAAATTATTGACTAGATTCCCAGCTCTGTAAATCAGCAAAGTTCCATTGGCTTCAATTTTAACACCAGCTAAGGATCTGGGAACTCTGTTTACTGGATGAAATGGTGACTTTTCACCTTTGGCCTAATTCACAAAAGCTCTTAAAGTCTAGGGGGCCTAATATTTATTTCCACTAAAGCCCTTTACATACAGCACTCTGACAGTGTAAAGTGGGTGTAAATGCAATGTTACACTGTTGGACTGATGTAAAAACCTTCTGTAAATGAGAACCAGGCCCTTAGTGTGTCACACAACAATGCAGTGGACTGGTCATGCTAATCATAGTAGTCACTCTAGCATTACATTGTAAGCAAAATTTTCACATTAAAAAGTCCACTAGACTTTTAGTTCTGCAAAGCTCTTCTCTGCCATGTGAAAAATATTCAGATCAAAGAGCTACCTGGTGTGACACTAACGCCCAAACTCAGAAGTCACATAAATGGTGGTATCAGTTAAACTCAGTAGGATGGTGTCATTCAGCGTCAGTGAGTTTAAGTTGGAGTACTACAGTATAACTCACATGCTGTAGAGATGAGGGAATAGACTTTTACAAGGATAAACAACATGCAAGAGGGTTTTCTCTTACATTCTCCCGATGATTGCTTTTCATGCTCTAGTCTTCTGTCCTACCAGTGTATAATTTGCACCAACCAATTTACACTAACAGGCAACACATAAAACCATTTATCCAGCTGTCACCTTTAAATTTGTCCCCAAGTACATTGTCATGGGTTTGTTGAGTAAAGGTTAACATGCTGGGATTCTTAGCTGCACTACTCTGAGATTCTTCTCCTGCAGTCAGTGACCAAGACTTCAGAGCAGGCTACAAGGCTTGAGAGAAAAAAAAGGTGCCATGAGAGTAATCAAATAATGAGAAGAGCATGGCAGCAAGGGATGCTAATGTCTGCATAAAGAGGTGATGGTGGCCATCAGGCAGATTCTAAGAGATTCGTACTATCCCAACAAAGAAAATGGGATTTGGCTTATTTCTCCCTTTGTAAAGTCTAGGCACGCTATTTCTTTTTCTTTTCTTTTTTTTATGTTGAGTGGAAAATGTATGACTAAATTCCTCAGAAGTTCGCAGAGGGTTAACATCTCAAAACATAGCCTCTATTTGTGTATACAAGGCTTGTGTGCACTTTTGAGCCCCACTTCAGTTACTCAGTGTCCCTGGCTCAGTTTCTTCCTTTGGAATAATAACAATAACAACAATAATAAATAATAATAAATAGTAATTAATTAATAATAAATGTAATGCCATGCTTCACCTGTAAATGTACATGCTCTATAAATGCTAAGTAACATTATTATCCCATATTATTTAAAAGACACTCTGGCTGCCCTATGCCTGACCCCCACAGGCCATTTCTTCACCTTCAACAATTTCAATATATAACCAAGGCAACAGGAGTTTTCACTCTTCAGCAATGATGTTTCACAGGCCTGTTTCCCTCTGCTTCTGAGAAATCTGGACTGACAAAAAACAAGTCTATTGAAATCTAGGCTCATTTTTCAGCATGTGTGGTTGATAGGTCAGCTTGCAATGCCAAGGCACATGCTGAGCAGCTATCTTGGATTCAGTAATTGAAAGGTGGGGAGTCAAAAACTTCCCTCATATGGAGAGTAAGGAAGTCTTTAAGAATCAAATCCATACTTTTGGCTATTACTCTTGCATATCTGAACCTATGTACTGTGTTATCACTGAATCTTTATGCTGTCAGTGGTAGCCATCAATAGGGTGGGCCTTACCATGAGGCGAACTGAGGTGGCCGCCTCAGGTACCGGACTGTGGGGGGCACCACTAGGACCCAGAGTGTAGAAAATTGTGTCTGTTGCTGGTGCATATGTATTCTCTCTGCTCTAGATGCACAGAGATGGTGGAGCACTGTGCTGGAGGAAGGAGGTCACAAGAGACATAACAGGCGGACAGGAGAAAAGGTGAGAGGGAATAACAGAAAGCAGCAGGAGCTGCAGGGAGAGAGAGGAGGAGAAGCCTCTTATGTACCTCTCTAGTACCCCCAGGAGCCTGGACTGATTAACGCCAGCTTCTCAGGGAGCTTCCTGTTTCCCACTTCTTCCCTGAACCCACTTGAGGAGAACAGGCAGTCAACTGAAGTAGTAGGAGCTAGTTAGGCCCCTTAAGACGCTGATATCTTCCCTCACTCAGGCCCTGCTACCAGCCTGCTTATTTGTCCCCTTCATCTGAGTGTTAAGAGCCACTATAGCTGGCACAGAACAGCAGTCATGAGTGAAAGAAGAAAACACCCCTCTGGGGCAGCATTCAGAAAAAGAAAGAAAGCAAAGGAAGCTTTTCTATCTAAGCAGGAAGGAGCTCTCCTGAGATACATAGACACAAATATTCACAGTGAGCCTTCTGGCCCCAGTGAGTTTGTGAGTTGTGAGGAGATGCCTGATCTTCCAGTTAGTCAGGGTGCAGGTGACCTGGCAACTACTGCAGCATCCATATCTCCATCTCAAATGGATGTAACCATGCACATTCCTGAAGAAACGTGTAGATCAGAGAAAAGTGTGGTAGAAGCGGAAGAAACAGCTGCTACTGAGTTTAGTTCCTTAAGTCTAGATGATCCAGGACCGTGGACCCACTTGAACAGTAGCCTGAGGGACTTCCTTGTACTGCATGGGCCACAGCAAGTGAAAATCTTCATGTTCCCCAAAGATAATGAAAATAGAAGTTTCCATCCAACACATTACTGGCATGAAATCCCCAATGGTGACAAAGTGGAGAGGCCGTGGCTTATGTGCTCAAAAACCCAGAATGCTGCATACTGTTTTTGTTGCAAACTCTTCCAGTCTAATGTTCAAGCCACATTGGGTTCTGCAGGAACAAAGGACTGGGAAAATCTGGCTAGAAATCTGGCATGCCATGAGAAGGCAGCAAATCACCAGAGAGCATTCCATAGGTGGAAAGAGCTTGAGATGAGACTATGGTTAAAGGCCACCACAGATGATCAGCATCAAGAGAAGATTGCATCAGAGTCTCTTTGCTGGCAAAATGTTCTGAAAAGGCTCATTGCTATTGTGAGAATGCTTACTACCC
Organism: Eretmochelys imbricata; assembly: GCF_965152235.1. Lineage (NCBI taxonomy): Eukaryota > Metazoa > Chordata > Testudines > Cheloniidae > Eretmochelys > Eretmochelys imbricata. Next base: position 19,935,450 of record NC_135574.1, on the reverse strand, counting down.
AAAACCTAGCACTGCGTGGCACTTCAGATCAGCTGTATGTGCCAAACAATGGAAACTTCCTTAAAACTGTGGAGCTGATGGCTGAGTTTGATGTTGTACTCCAGGAGCATCTAAGAAGAGTCACCACCTAAGAAATGTACACACACCACTACCTTGGAAAAACAATTCAAAATGAGATCATGCAGTTACTGACTACAAAAGTCAAACAGAAGATTGTGGCAGATCTGAAGTCAGCAAGATATTACTCTGTTATTCTGGACTGCACATCTGACATCAGCCATACGGAACAAATGACTTTAATGATGTGTTTTGTGACAACAACAGAAGCTAGTGAAAATGTCCCTGCAGTGGTGACTGTCAGAGAGCATTTTCTAGAATGTATTAGTATTGATGATACTAAAGGAGCTGGTATGACAAATGTGCTTCTTAAAAAGCTGGAAGATATGGGAATTGCGATAGCTGACTTGAGAGGTTAGGGCTACGATAATGGTGACAACATGAGAGGAAAGAACAGAGGAGTGCAGACACGGATCCGAGAGTTAAACCCTTGAGCTTTTAGTGTCCCATGCAGTTCTCATTCATTGAACTTGGTGGTCAGTGATGCAGCATCAGCTTCTAGTGAGGCTGCTGAATTTCTTAATGTAATTCAAAGCATCTATGTATTTTTCTCTGCATCAACTCATCAATGGCAAATTTTGAAGCAACATCTTGGAACATCCTCTCTGACACTGAAACCACTGAGTGCCACACGATGGGAAAGTCGAATGGAGGTGATAAAGCCTATCAAACACCAGACTGGGAAGACAGATGATGCCATACTTGCCATTATGGAGGATAATGCTCTGACAGGAACTGTTCGTGGGAGAACAGTGGCAGAGGGAAATGGAATCACTAGAAATATACATAACTTCTGTCAAGGTTCCTCCCCCACTCTGAACTCTAGGGTACAGATGTGGGGACCTGCATGAAAAACCTCCTAAGCTTATCTTTACCAGCTTAGGTCAAAACTTCCCCAAGGTACAAAATATTCCACCCGTTGTCCTTGGACTGGCCGCTACCACCACCAAACTAATACTGGTTACTGGGGAAGAGCTGTTTGGACGCGTCTTTCCCACCAAAATACTTCCCAAAACCCTGCACCCCACTTCCTGGACAAGGTTTGGTAAAAAGCCTCACCAATTTGCCTAGGTGACTACAGACCCAGACCCTTGGATCTTAAGAACAATGAACAATCCTCCCAACACTTGCACCCCCCCCCCTTTCCTGGGAAATGTTGGATAAAAAGCCTCACCAATTTGCATAGGTGACCACAGACCCAAACCCTTGGATCTGAGAACAATGAAAAAGCATTCAGTTTCTTACAAGAAGACTTTTAATAAAAATAGAAGTAAATAGAAATAAAGAAATCCCCCCTGTAAAATCAGGATGGTAGATATCTTACAGGGTAATTAGATTCAAAAACATAGAGAACCCCTCTAGGCAAAACCTTAAGTTACAAAAAAGATACACAGACAGAAATAGTTATTCTATTCAGCACAATTATTTTCTCAGCCATTTAAAGAAATCATAATCTAACACATACCTAGCTAGATTACTTACTAAAAGTTCTAAGACTCCATTCCTGGTCTATCCCCGACAAAGACCAGCATATAGACAGACACACAGACCCTTTGTTTCTCTCCCTCCTCCCAGCTTTTGAAAGTATCTTGTCTCCTCATTGGTCATTTTGATCAGGTGCCAGCGAGGTTACCTTTAGCTTCTTAACCCTTTACAGGTGAGAGGAGCTTTCCCCTGGCCAGGAGGGATTTCAAAGGGGTTTACCCTTCCCTTTATATTTATGACAACTTCAAATTTCTGTGTGGCTTAGTGTTGTGGCATGACATACTGTTTGAAATAAATGTTCTAAGCAAGAGACTCCAAGGTGTTGAGCTTGATATCTCTGGAGCAATGGAACAACTGAACAAAGCAAAGTCAAACCTACAGTCTTACCGGTCAGATGAGGGATTTCAAAACGTTCTGAAGAGCACACAGAAGCTGGCAGAGGAGCTTCACACTGAAGCTATTTTCCCACCCATTCAAGAATACAAGAGTCACCGAAGAAGATGACATTTTGATTACGAGGCACGGGATAATCCCATAAGAGACCCCAAACAACAATTCAAAGTTGAATTCTTTAACCAGGTGCTAGATTGTGCAGTACAGTCAGTTGAAGAATGTTTCATGCAGCTCAAGGAACACAGCAGTTTATTTGGGATGTTGTATGATATTCCAAAACTCCTCACTATACCTGAAGAAGACCTACACCAGCAATGCCGGGCACTAGAGACAGTGTTGACACATGATGACATGCGCGATATTGATGTGATTGATTTAGGTGATGAACTGAAAGTCCCTTCAAGATACATTTCAGCAGGATCAACTCCAAAGGCTGTTCTGTAATACATGTGCACAAATAAGATGACCACCCTCTTTCCAAATGCTTTTGTTGCTCTACGCATACTTCTAACACTTCCTGTAACAGCTGCCAGAGGAGAACACAGCTTCTCCAAGCTGAAGTTAATAAAAACACATCTATGCTCCACAATGGCATAGGAGAGGCTGGTTGACCTTCCAACCATCTCAATAGAGCATGAGCTGGCCCAAACTGTGGACCTTCAGCAGGAAGCAGTTCAAATCTTTGCAACCAAGAAAGCACGGAATGCACCACTTTGATTATTCAAACAGATAAAAATGCCAGTATTTACTATGCATACAAGAAAAGTTACATTTGCTGTTCAGGCATTTGAAAGTTAAGTGTTACTTAAAGTTTTTGAATAAGTCATTTTAAGTTGTTAGTTCTCCTTTATTGGGGTAGGTAGCAGAGCAGTATCATGAGAGGAGTAGAACAGGAAGAAGGCAGAATTGAGACCTTTCAAAGTTTTGGCCCAAGTGAGGGGGCATGGGGGCGTCATTTGAGCTCCCTGCCTCAGGTGCCAGAATGTTGTGGGCCAGCCCTGGCCATCAAGTGCACACTCTTATTAAGAATTAAGTGCCTTTTTTCAAGCCTTTGGGTAATGGTGCCCTGCTAATGTACATTCATAGAGAGCACAAGACACACTGAATCATGTACTCATGAGGTGAATAACTTGGACAATGCCCTGCCTGCCAAAAGTGTGAGAAGATAATGCTTTCAGAAGTGGTGACTTATGCAAAACATTCTCTTCAAAAGCTTTCTTGCAATGATCATCAAAGGCCGAAAATTATTTGTCTGCAATATGTCTCCTGTTCTTTATCAGTTAGTCATCAATGTTAACCACATCAATGTGTTGTCAGTTTGCATGTGACGTAGACAAACACACAAAAATGGTTATAACAGAATAAAAGAGAAGTTCACATCATGTTACACAATTCCACTGTCCCATTGTTAGCAGTCATAATGTAAACACAGTAAGCCTCAATTGTTCAATTAGGAACATAGAGAAAATTACTTTCACCTACAGTGGGTAAGAGGCCTAATCCAAAGTTAACGGAAACCAGTGGGAGTCTTTCCACTGACTTCACTGGGCACTGGCTCAGACCCAAGGTGAGGAAGCAAAATTAGACAGTTAGAAAGGCACTGTACATGTACAGGGTGAATCAGAGTATAAATGATGGATGAAGAAATATAGGCCCCTAAACAAGAAGGGTTACAAATTGTCATGTGTTAAAGTAAGCTTGAACTTGTTTACTGCCTTGAAGAAAGAGAAAGAAGCTCTGGAGAAGTATTCTGCTTGGGATCCAAGCCTCAGACCTGAGCAGCAATCATTAACTATCCAGTTCCTTGCTCTCTATTTTATTAATACTGAGTTCTGGTTGGCTGCAAATTCAAACTCCATGACTGGGTCATTGAGTTGCCATGTGGCGCAATAGTAGAGCTGGCTGGAAAATTTCAGTGAAAACAACATTTGGATGGAGAATGTTAATGAACATTTTTGTGATTTTATTTTATTTTTCTGACCAGCTCTACATGGAACCGATCAAGATACTGTGGTGATGAGAGCTTTATAAGATTAAATAGACTGAGTGGATGAGATGGATAGATTCAGTCCAAATGTAGGCACCTAAATAAGTGGTCTTGTTAAGAGAGCAAATCCCTACAACTGTCATAGAAATCCATAGTTGGTGTAGGTCCTTGGTACTTCAGCAAATTAGCCCACTTTTATTTAGGTGTCTGACATTAGGCACCAAGGCCAAGATTTTTGAAGTGATTACTGATTTTGGATGCCTTGATCGTCAGGTGCCCCACTCAAGACATCTTAAAGAAGCTGATTTTCAAAGTTTGGGTGCATAGAATATCCTGAAATTCAGGCCCCTTCCAGGTGTGCCCGAGAAACCATTAGGTCAGAAGGAGTTATGCATGACATCAATAGCACCTGGACATATAGGTTTATAAGACCTTTCGGGACAACAAGTGCTCAGGATTTCTGATTTTACATCTCTTCTGAAAAATCCAGCAGAGGAAGATACACAATAGACACACACCTTTTAAAAGCAGCAAAATATGACAGCAGCCATGGCAATTGGAAGTGAAAGTGACAGCAAATGAATGTGTCTAGCAGCTGCTTTGTGTAATGTCAATTATCTTTTTTTCTGTATGAGAGCTGTAAAATGTTCACTATGGCACTACAATAGACTGGTAAGAGATACATGGTGATAGGAAATAGTGTTTCCATGACTCTGTCTGTTTTCAGTTTAAATGCATGCATATTGACTAGCACCTCTACGTTCCAAGCAATAGCCTGCAGCCAATTTTTGCATTCACATTTAGCTGTGGATAAAACATCATACAACATTTCTTTGCTAAATGAAGAAATAACCTAGGTTTAGTGATATTTAACCTTTCTAAACCTTCTGCCCTGTGCTTTTAAGCAGAACTACCCAATGAATGAAATGAGCAGTTCTGCTCAAAAATTAATGATATAATGTGATTTTCTTTTTCTAACAGCATAATGGGCATCAACAAAAGTGACATTTTCAAAGTGTTACATGGGTAACTTTAGATATGTGGGAGTTATCAATGGGAGTCAGTGCTAAAGGTAAAGGTTTGCTTACCACTGAAAATTTAGCCCTGTTTGTGATAATGGCCAGTTCTTTCCTTTGCAGCTCCTCTTTAGCCTCAGATGAAGAAACAAATTGTTGTATTTAATAAAGAGCGACGGTTCAGTTCAAAAGTGCTATTTGAATATTTCAACCCATTCCCTGGCTGTTAGGAAAGAAGAAAGAGGTGTTGTGCATTCTCAAATAGACACTGGTGAGCAGATGGACTCCAGCTAAAAAGCCTGGGTGAGAGAAATCACAAGTCTTTCATTTCCATGTGTGCTGCATTGGCAACACAGACCCTGGTTCTGCTCGAATGGGCAGATTACAAGAGTGTAGAGTGGGAGAAGGGAGACCTCAGCACTTACAGTGAAGCTTTACGGAACCCAAGGTATTGTGAAAGTGCAGAATGTATAGAAAGAAAGCTAGAGAAGAAGGGAACATTATCAGGTGCAGGAGTGTAATTACCAACTGGAAATCTGGGTATTCATGCTGGCTGATTTGTTGCCTCTTTGCCCTGAAATAGTCTCATAACCACCCAAGGTCCATCTGTCAAGGTACAGAATAGCCCAAAGCCTGAAGTCAGTACACTGGGTCAGATTTTCTAATCGGATCCAGCTCCTTTGCACCAGCCAAGAGGCACTGAGGGGACAGAAACTGGCAGCAATTTAGCAGCAGAGGATTATTTATTATTAACTATTATTATTATGGCAGTGCCTTGGGACTCCAGTCATGCTGGGTGCTGTACAAACAACAAAGAGACACACTCTGATGTGATGAATTTACTCCCTGCTGGCACAGTTGTGGTAGCTCTGGGCTCTGCACCTTTGATTCCCCACTTCTGACATACAAGGACATGTCAGGTAGGGAATGTTTCAGGGAGTGGGAGAGGCGAGATGTCTGGGGGTGGTGGTGTGCCAGAGCGCCACCCTGACATGGAAATCATGGATAGGTTCAGGGTTTATTGTACAAGTAAAAACTGCAAGTCAGCAGTTTTACGTTGCTCTGGCATGGTGCTTGCCCACAGAATCAGGGAGTCAGCTCCCTCACACATACCCCTGCTCGCCACACCATCCCATCTTGGAAATTCTCAGAGCCAGATTACCTGTGCACAGGAGGAATGCGGAATGAGCCTTCCTCCCCCACCATTCTCATGCTTCAGGCAAGGGCCAGAGACAATTTGGATCCCTGCATTAGTGGGAATACGAAGCCTGCTTATTTTATATCCCACAGGGTATGGCAAGCAGAGAGGAGGAGGAGAAAGGGCCATGGCCCCACATCAGTCCACACTGGACTACAGAGGAGGCCCACTATACTCCCAGTGTGTAGAGATGAGCATGTGTAACCCACACACCTCCTGGCTGTGGTGTTCTGTCCCATATAGTGGCACTGAGACCACTTAAAGAGAGAGCTTAATGAGTCTGCTCTACAGTCTTACAGTTGGCTTTTAGCTCATGCTGTAGACAGAGGCTCATGCACTAAGTTCCAGAGGTCTCAGGTTCGATCCCGCCCGCCGATGACCGGGATCTGTTGGTGTTATACATGGAGGCATAAATCATCCCTGAACTTCCCTTGGGTAGGTGCAGCTTTGTCCCCCTCCCAGCTCAGGGCGCAACTGCACCCCCAGCAGGAGTTTGCTTGAGTAAAGAACTGCAGGACTTGACCCGCTATCACCACTCACATAATGGATGAAAACAACAGAGTCCGTTGGCACCTTAAAGACTAACAGATTTATTTAGGCATAAGCTTTTGTGGGTAAAAAACCCACTTTTTCAGTTGCATCTGAAGAAGTGGTTTTTTACCCACGAAAGCTTATGCCCAAATAAATGTTAGTCTTGTTGTTGTTTTTGTGGATAGAGATGAACACGGCTACCCCCTGATAATGGATGAAAGCAGATGACATGATCAAGCAATATCTTTATAGGCAGCTTGGGGAAGGAAAAATGCCTGACAATTACCACCAGAAAGACAGCCCCCAGGGAAATGTAAGTCACATACTGGGCCACACATGGCATTTGTCTGCTTATACTCAGAGGCTGAGATAAGTATTTCTCAGTGTACAAATCCTACTCTGATGTACGATAGCATTCTCATTGTTAAAACATTGCTATTACTTGTGCCATAGCAGCCTGTTAGTGTGATTTACTTTGCCAGGTAGCAATGGGTACTTTATTGTTTGACCCCTTGTGCCCTGACAATGTAGGTTTATTTTTTTTTCCATAGGATCTATTTGATTTAATTATACAACAGGTGTGTAGTGGGGTGGTCACCCCACTCCTGCCCGGAGGGGTTAAAAGCAGCCCCGGGGGAGGGCTATGGCTGGGGAAGTCTGAATGGAGAAGCAGCCTTAGGTGTGGCCATGTCCCAACCAGGACCCAGCTGGCCCTTATAAGGTTGTAGTGGGCCAGGAGCAGACAGTCTCTCTCTATCTCTAGAGGGAGAAGGGTGTGGCTGCTGGGAAGCTGAACAGAGTACCTGAGGGGAGCAGGGCTGGGGAGCTCCAGCCTGGAAAAGCCCCAGGCTGCAGCCTTGTCAAAGGCCAGAAAGGTACTAGGGTGCAAGGTTGCAGCCCAGGGTAGGCAGAGGCAGCTGGTCCAAACCCCCTGTGCCTGTGATGATTGGCTTATACACTTCAGTCTGCCCCAGTGTGCAGGGGCTTGATGGTGAGGTGAGGTGGGGATAGTGGGTAGGGGTTCCCCTGGGTAGGGAGACCCAGTGAGTGGGTGTACTGCCAGGGGGCAGCACCCAAAGATAAGGGGCAACTGGGGTCCTTGAGGGTCTCAGTGGCAAGTGGGACACTGGCCTGCAGAGGGTGCTCTGGAGGCTGGAAATGCTAATTCCCTGGATGACCAGCAAGAGGCGCTGCAGGGGTGAGTCCCACCCTGCTACAAGGTGGTATTGAGTCTCCACCTCATTTTTTTTCTCTTGCTCAGGTACGGGCTTAGAATAAATAATGAAATCCAAATATATTGAGGCTCCCATCTAGGCAGGCAACATTGCATTTAATCAAATCAAGGTGTGGAATGTCTTTTAAAATGTACATTTTAAAAACTATTCAAGGCTGCCCACCTTTTCTTCCCAGGTGGAATTGAGCCGAAGCCCAGTGAGTCTTTTCACTGACTTCAATGGTCTTTGGACTGAGCCCTTAAAAAGGCAACTGTAGCAATTGCAGGTTAGACAACCTGTGAGTTGGCTATAAAAAAGTCATAAACATAGAAATGTAAGTCTAGAAGGCACCTTGAAAGATCAGCTGGAACAGTGCCCTGTGCTGAGGCAAGATGAAGTATACCTAGACGATCCCTGACAGGTGTACGTACAACCTGTTCTTAAAAACTGCAGTCTGGAAAGCAATGACTGAAAGAGGTTTTAGGGGTCATAGCCACCAACTGAATATGAAGTGCCAGTGTGATGCTAAGGCAAAAACACTAATGCATTCCTTGGATGTATAAACAGGGGAGTGGTGGGTAGGAAGGAGCTGGGAGGTGATTTTACCTTTAGACAGCACTGGTGAGACAATACTAGAATGCTGTGTACAGTTCTGGTGTCCACATTTTAAAAATGTGGAAAAATTAGAGAGTAAAGAAAAGATCCACAAAACTATTTGAGGGCTGGCAAAAATGCCTTACAGTAAGTCTTAAAAAGCTCAATATGTTTAACTTATCAAAAAGATTCAGAGGTGCCTTGATTACAGTGTGTAAGTACCTCATGGGGAGAAAATACCAGGTATTGAAAGGTTCCTTAACTTAGCAGAAAAGGCATAGCAAAGGACATTGGGGGAAGCTGAACCCAGTCAAATGCAAATAAGAAAAAATTGGTACACATTTTGAACAGTGAGGGTTATTAACCATTGGAAAGTAGTGGATTCTCCACCTTGTGCAATCTTTAAATCAAGACCGGATGCCTTTCTGAAAGTTATGTTTTAGCCAAATGCGAGTTATTGGGCTCAATACACAGGTAACTAGGTAAAATGTAATGGCCTGTGTTATGCAGGAGGCCAGACTAAATGATCTAATGCTCTCTCCTGGCCTCAAACTATGATTGTTGTTCACTGACCTCTTGACTATGCCCTCACCATGTCCCAACATACCGCCGTCCCTTTTCAGAATTCCACTGCAGACAGCCTTCCTCTTTACAGTGCACAGCAGTGGGTGGGCCCCTCTGTGGGCTGTCTGCTCTGTACAACAGAAACATATTGTTCGCGTTGCACTTTGGGCCCAGGGCTTCTAAGGCTGTGCAAGGTGGGTCTGGATTTGGGCCTACACTTTTTTTTTCTCACCACAATGTTCCTTTAAGTATATCTAGTGCAGAGAGGGGGGGGAAAATGGAACATTCAATGAGTAATTCCCCCAGATCAATCATCTGATATGTATGGTCTTGTCAGGTTGAGGTTCAGCTGCTGTTTTCATTGTAGCTCTTTTTTATTTCTATCAGGCCCCTAGTCATCCTTTTAATTGTGCCTTGCATTCAATCTGAATCAATTTAGGCTCATCAGGTCTCAAAGTTTTAATTCAACAGAAAACGTTAATAAGTGGAAGAATTAATTCCAGGACAGAGTAGATCAATCAAATCCCCAGCCTGAGAGCTACTGAGACTTTACCGTCTCTCTCTCTTGGGTCAAAAAAGTCACCACCCTGCTACTATGGCAACAACTGCAAAAACCAGTTAAGAAAGAACCTGTAACAAGAGAGATGCTGCAATTCTGTTTGCAAACAAAAAGTGTTGAACTTTGCTCGGGTGAGGAAGGAGATTTCTGGGGGGAGAGAGGAAAGTTTGGTTTGACCTAATTAATGTATTCTCTGGTTGTGAGTCACATGATCCTTGAGTGCAGGGTTTCAGAAAGCAGAAGCACAGTATGTATTTGATCAGATTCCTGTATCCGAGGAAACAGATGGTGCAGGTGCATTCAGTGAGGCAGGTACACAGCGCAAGAAGTGCTTCCCCTCCACACTCTCTCTCACACATGCAAACACACACAGCACATTTGAGCAGCAGCCAAACTCACAGAGGATTTATCTGACCTAGATGAGAATGGAAAAGCTCCACCACTACCCCTGACCACCCCATCAAGCTAGCCAAGTTTTTATAAGGTCACCCATCACCATGTTATCTGAGCCCCTTTCCATACTGATTTTCCACAAACTAGTCCCTTGCTCCCTTCAAGCAAATCACTGGAAGAAAAACTTCCTCCAACATCATCACCATCTTGATTTAACAACATTTAGGAAACCCTGGCAATGGCAAAACTCACCTTCTGAGTAAGGGTTAGAGCTTACCTCTAGGCACAGTCCTAAGGCAAGAGTAGCTTTGGAAGGCACTGTGCCTGTGAGATTTTTCTTTGGGCCATAGTTCCTACCTTGCTTCCTTCTTGTTCCAGGGGGCAAGTAATTTGCTGGCCTATGCCAGTATTAAATTATAGCACCATCATATGCTGGCTTGCAGTGCTGGCTGGTTTATTGCTGGGGAGCCAAGGCTCTGCCCACTCCTCATCCACCTGCTCTGGAGTGGCTGCCACTTTTCCTCTGTGTCCAGCCCCAAGGTCCTGGAAGTCCATACTGGAGTTGAAGGGGAGCTCTTACTGCCCTGTGCAGGCATATAGTCCAAACATAGTCTAGACCTAGACAGTGTTGTAGAAAGGTGGCTACCTTAGACTGAATCTAGAAGAGCATATGTCAGGACAGCCCAGGGACCAGCCATGGCTTCAGTAGGATCAGGCACAGGCTTGAGCAGGACAAGTTTGAGATCTGTGGATCATGACAGATAGATCACCACAAACTGCTCTGGGACATTTCTAAAAAATATCATTGATCAAGTGTTGGGCTGTGACACTGGAGAGATGGGAAGACGTATTGAGGTACTCAAAATGGCCATGAAGAGCGTGAAATGTGGTTTTCTAATCATTGCCATCCCAAATGTGGACTAGATTGTAAGTGCCACAGAGATGGAGCTTTTTAAGTCCCTTGCCTGAATCACTCTTTTGATCAAAAGCCAAGGATGCTTGTTCCTAATATTGAGTTTGATCAATGCATAATAGACTACACAAAGATGCAAGAAGCCATTTTTTTTAAACAAACAAAATCACAGCTTCAGTGGGAGACATGAACAGACTAATGAAATGTTTTGCTAGATTCTTGTCAAGTAAGGCCCCGAGTTCTAGTTCTGATAAGGGATAAATCCATCCAAATGGAATTCTGGTCCCTGGCTGGAGGTCGATGGGGCAATCATAAGGTCTATACAGGGGTAAGATGTTGTCATTTATTTTGTGGCAGTGACCTTTCTCTCCCCCTGTACTTCTTGTTTTATGGACTCCTGACTTGTCTAGGCACAGTTGACAGGAGTAGCTCATCTTGAATCATCTCTCATCTTCCAAGAGATGTCTGGATCAAGCACAGAGAGCCAAGGAATGCTGATCCTGATCAGGAAATGTGGCGAGTTGATTAAATGAAACTGCAGTTTCCTGATGGTCCTGGATTTTGACCTTAAAGGGTGAGGTTTCATCGGTGACTGGAACTCAGGACCGTTCGCTGCCATCAATTGACTCCACTAGGTCTGGGGTGAGGTTCTTCTGCACTGGCAGTTGATTAGCTTTCGCGAACCCCACATCCATTAAATTACTAGAAGCACCAGAATCTGGATACAGCTCCCCTCAGGTGTAGCTGGGACGCAGAGGCGGAGCAAGACCTGCAGGAATGGAGGATGACAGTTTGTGCCTGCCAAAGCCATGATGAAAGAAGGGCCCTGTGTGTGGAGTACTTGATTCCATGGTTACGTCCAGCTGCAACCCCTCGGGATGTGGTCGTTTCCCAGATTTGCTAACAGCCAGGATTTACAGGGACACTCAGTAGCAAAGTAGTATATAGGCACAATATAGGCACAGGCCATTCTGCTGCCAATACTGCTGTTCCTAAGCAGTGAGATACTTCATGCTGGATCAGTCTGCATAGTCTCCAGCTCTGGAACAGCCTGTGTGAGTGGCTGAAGCTGAGCAGGGCTAGGCTGGGGTTGTGTGTGTGCCCTCTTCTTTCTTGGCATCCTCCAGACAGAGGACTGTCAATACAGCTGCACAATTTGATAATGATTTCAGAATAGTGAGGAACTCGCCCTGGGCCAATTCATCTTTTATGTTGTTGTCCAGATGCTGGTGGAAATGGGCTGCCTCGTTCCATGCCACATTGGCAACCAGATACTAAAAGTGGGCAATGTGTGCCAAGATAGGATGATGGCCTTGTCTGAGAAACTGCAAGGCAGTTTCTGTAGTCCAAGTACGATTTGGATAATTGAATAGGATGGAAAAAGCATGGCTGAATTGATCAAAATTAGTAAGGGTCGGCTTGCCTGTTCCAGAAATGGTGAGGCTCAGTCTGGGGCTTCACCAGTCAATAAACTGATGATAAGCCCTGCTTTAATCTGGTCACCAAGATACATCACGGCATTATTTAATAAAACTACAGAACTTCTGGCAGTTCCCATCAAATCTTTCTAGCAGTGGAACCTTTCTGCCATGTTCCAGAGGGACTGTACGCGGCAGTACTGGAACTGCTGGGATGTGTGAGTGGAAGGGAGCATTCTTCCATTGCAGCTGGACATGTTGATCCTGAAGGTTGTGGACCAACTCTGTCATCTCAATGACAGACATGCCAGGGGTTTCCGTCTTGGTTGCTGGAGCCAAGAATATAGGGACCAGTCTGCTCAAACTACCAAGACAGCTGGATGACTGGCTGTGGCATGAGCAGGAGCAGGCAGAGGCTGGAACAGGAACAGGAGTAGTCTGTCAGAACTACCTTGTAGCATGGCACATTCTCAACAAGGTAGTGACCTTCAGCAGACTGGAGTGGCTGCTTTCATTAAAAGCCTATATACCTTCTTTGAGGTCACCTGCTTAGAGCCTTGCTTCTGGATTGGCTGGGCCCTCAGGTTTCATGGGTAATTATCTCAGATGACTCATCCGGCGCAGAGCACTCAGAACTCTCAGGCTCAGGGATGACTCATCAGGCTCACAACACTCACCACGGGATAGCTCTCCAGCACTCTAGACCACATAGTCATGCTTCATTTTTTGGTTTACTAATTAGTGACATGTAGATAGTAACTGTTAGTTCTTGTTTAGTAAATGTCCTTTTTTCATATTATTTCTAAGTGTTATTTACACTTTTGATTGTGGGTTTTTTTGAGAAATATCAAAACAGAGTATATCTTCATGATAAGGTTCTCTGGAGTGATCCCACTCTTATTTCTCCTTCTCCCCCCCCAAAGGTCCTGCATCACAGCAGCCCAGCCCTTACAGCTGAGGAAATCAAGAAGGAAATAGTGCTGCAGGATTTGATCATTGTCACTGTTAATGTCAGTCAGAGGTGCTCACTGAAGGGCAGCGCAAGGTGTTTACTCCTTAAGCAAGTCAGACTGAAGTCACTGAGAGCCCTGGGTACATCCAGGAGCAAAATTTAGTTCTAAAATAGTATGTGTGGCATTTTCAAAAGCATTCAGCATTGGCCTAATTCTGCTCCTATTGGGGCCAATTGGAGTTTTACCCTTGACTGCCAAGCATGCTGAGTCAGACCAACCCTGAGCTCTTCTGAAAACTCAAAACTTATATTTTCAAGTTGTTCTCAGAAAAAGTTCCCCAAACACCTCATTTTTATAGTATTGATTTATAAGGGCAAATAATTTTATCAGTAAATCAGGGTTTTAGTCATTAAAGTATTACTTGGCACCTTTATAGCAGTTTTCATCTGACAAACTCTACCCACTACATGAACGTTAGGAATTAAGCTTCCCAACGTACTTTTTATTTCGTTCAGAGATGAAAACCAAGGCACCCTAGGCACTCAGTTTTTATTTTCCCAGGGGCTGCCCCGCCCCCACTCCCCCTGCTCCCTGAGGGCCTTGCCTGCTTGCTGCTCTCAGCCCTCCCTAAATCCCCTCTCCCAGTCACCAAACAGCTGTTTGGTGATGCCTTCAATCAGCTAATCAGGGGTGCTCCCAAACAGCTGACTGGGGGTCTGCAAAACAGCTGTGGCTGATGGGTGCTGAACACCCCTATTTTTTTTCTGTGGGTGCTCCGCTGGAGCACCTATCGAGTCGGTGCCGATGCAAGGCACAGAGAGGATCAGTAACTTCCCTAAAGTCTCACAGGAAGGCATAGATGCATAAAATTTAAGGCTAAAAGGGACAATTAGATCATCTAGTCTGACCTTCTGTATAACATGGGACATAGAATTGCATCCAGCAACCCCTACAGGCTAAGAGTCAGTTACCCAATAATAAGGCTGTGACCTCTTCTAAAAAGACACCCAGTCTTGATTTGAAGACATCAAGAGATGGAGAATCCACCACTGCACTTGATAGTTTGTTTTAATGGTTCATCGCACCCTCTGCTAAAAATTGTGCCTTTGTTTCCATTTGAATTTGTCCGGCTCTAATTTTCAGGCATTGGCTGTTGTTATCCCTTAGCCTGCTAAATTAAAGACCCCTTTAACATAGTCAATGGCAGAACGAGAAGTAAAAACCTGACAGCCAGTCTTGTGCCTTAATGACAGACTCATAGGCTTGCTATAGAGAAATCTAGGGAAGGAATCATCTGGTGAGACTCCCTAGACTAGCTGAACATGTTCAGTATGTTTTTAAAATGTCCTGGACATGCTACATTATGGATGCACTGCATTATACCCAACCGAAGCTAGCAGTGAAGTAGCCCGTCATCTTGTAAATGACAAAAGAACATCTTAAAAAGAGCACATAGATATTTCATATTCTCACTGACAGTTTGGATAGCCTCCCTAGGCACTGACTTTAAAACCAAAAACAAAAAAACAACACTGCAAAAAATGAACAATTTATGCACAACATCATCATCGTCTTTATTTTTATATTCAGCTACTACTTCAGTATAACTCAGGGTGATAAATAGCTCATGCTAATTACTTAAAAATCCATTATATTTGAACACTTATACCCGATGCAAACACCATTTCAAATGTTCTCATTGTGTTGCCTACATGATTCATGACCATTATCTTTGAAAACTCGTGGCGAACGGGGGAAGTCCCGGATGACTGGAAAAAGGCTAATGTAGTGCCAATCTTTAAAAAAGGGAAGAAGGAGGATCCTGGGAACTACAGGCCAGTCAGCCTCACCTCTTCCAGTCCCCGGAAAAATCATGGAGCAGGTCCTCAAAGAATCAATCCTGAAGCACTTAAATGAGAGGAAAGTGATCAGGAACAGTCAGCATGGATTCACCAAGGGAAGGTCATGCCTGACTAATCTAATCGCCTTCTACGGTGAGATTACTGGTTCTGTGGATGAAGGGAAAGCAGTGGATGTATTGTTTCTTGACTTTAGCAAAGCTTTTGACGCTGTCTCCCACAGTATTCTTGTCAGCAAGTTAAAGAAGTATGGGCTGGATGAATGCACTATAAGGTGGGTAGAAAGTTGGCTAGATTGTCGGGCTCAACGGGTAGTGATCAATGACTCCATGTCTAGTTGGCAGCTGGTGTCAAGTGGAGTGCCCCAGGGGTTGGTCCTGGGGCCGGTTTTGTTCAATATCTTCATAAATGATCTCGAGGATGGTGTGGATTGCACTCTCAGCAAATTTGCGGATCATACTAAACTGGGAGGAGTGGTAGATATGCTGGAGGGCAGGGATAGGATACAGAGGGACCTAGACAAATTGGAGGATTGGGCCAAAAGAAATCTGATGAGGTTCAATAAGGACAAGTGCAGGGTCCTGCACTTAGGACGGAAAAACCCAATGCACAGCTACAGACTAGGGACCAAATGGCTAGGCAGCAGTTCTGCGGAAAAGGACCTAGGGGTGACAGTGGATGAGAAGCTGGATATGAGTCAGCAGTGTGCCCTTGTTGCCAAGAAAGCCAAAGGCATTTTGGGATGTATAAGTAGGGGCATAGCGAGCAGATCGAGGGACGTGATCATCCCCCTCTATTCGACATTGGTGAGGCCTCATCTGGAGTACTGTGTCCAGTTTTGGGCCCCACACTACAAGAAGGATGTGGATAAATTGGAGAGAGTCCAGCGAAGGGCAACAAAAATGATTAGGGGTCTGAAACACATGACTTATGAGGAGAGGCTGAGGGAACTGGGATTGTTTAGTCTGCAGAAGAGAAGAATGAGGGGGGATTTGACAGCTGCTTTCAACTACCTGAGAGGTGGTTCCAGAGAGGATGGTTCTAGACTATTCTCAGTGGTAGCAGATGACAGAACAAGGAGTAATGGTCTGAAGTTGCAGTGGGGGAAGTTTAGGTTGGATATTAGGAAAATCTTTTTCACTAGGAGGGTGGTGAAACACTGGAATGCGTTACCTAGGGAGGTGGTAGAATCTCCTTCCTTAGAAGTTTTTAAGGTCCGGCTTGACAAAGCCCTGGCTGGGATGATTTAATTGGGGATTGGTCCTGCTTTGAGCAGGGGGTTGGACTAGATGACCTCCTGAGGTCCCTTCCAACCCTGATATTCTATGATTCTATGAACCCTTATTAGAATTCAGCCTTATACTGGGAGTTTGGTGTGTGAGCTGTACTTTCCAAACTTTTGTGCATTACAGACAGACTGGAATACAGTCATTTAGATCCACAAGAGGAAGAGTGGCTGTTCAACGGCTGTGCTGAATTGTCCTATCGATAGAACAAATGACAAAGAAGCAGCTGAATGAGCGAGCAAATTTGCTTTAGCTAGTAAACTGAGAAGACCAAATAGTTTAAAAAATACTAGCTCTCCATGCAGACAAATGAGGTATTGGGATAATTAGTATTGTTAGCACTGTAGTTAAGAACCTCGCCCCTCCTTCTCACAGGTGCCCTGCTCTCTCCCCCCCGCCCCCCCCCCAAAGAGAGAGAGAATGTAATAAAAATAGATTTCAGTTAGCAATTGACAAAATGCAAAAGGTTCAACATTTAGCTTTCACTTTAATGCTCCTAAAGGTTTTGGGGGCCAGGCCCCCCCACTGGTGTAAATTAATGCAGCTCCATTGATTTCAATAAACTATGCCAATTTACAACAGCTGGCAATCTGGCCTGTGATTTTTATCTGAATCATATGAACCTTATTAGCCCCCATCCCACAGCCATGTCTTGGCCTGGCTCTCGTCTTCACCACATAGCCCAATTTTTCCCAACATGTCTTGCTCCAAGATCATTCTGGTCTTCTTGGCATAGAGGCTGAGTGGGCTAGTACTTTCAGGGTCTCCATAAAGTTTGGAGGAATTCCCAAAAGCATCCTCCTCTCCCATGTGTCTCCATACTTCTCCTCTTCCCCTGTTCTCTGCAAAGGACTGGCCTGGAAAGCTGAGTCAACACAGGCTGTTATGTTATTTCTGGAGCAAAAGGAGAGCAGGGAAGAGATCCAGGCTCAGTGTGACATAGTTCCTTTCATGGGATGTTCCTAAGGCAGGACAGTAATGTGCAGCCCCTTACTTTGGGCTTTGCCCAGGCAGAACAATCTAGCCCACCATGACTACAAGAGGTTTTGGATATCTTCTCACTCCTATTAGCACTGCAAACACAGCCCTGTGAGAATGTGCTGGATTCTTCTCAGGCTCATTCACTTCTAATTAGGCCCAGCTGTGTAATCATAACATAAGAACAGCCATATTGGGTCAGTCCAAAGGTCCATCTAGTCCAGTATCCTGTTTTCCAGTAGTGGCCAATGCCAGGTGTTCCAGAGTGAATGAACAGGAAATCATTAAGTGATCCATCCTATGTCACCCATTCCCAGCTTCTGGCAAACCGAGGGTAGGGACACCGCCGAGCCATCATTATTAATGGTGGCAAGCAATAATGTAGAGCATAAAAAATACAGACTGACATTCACATTGGGTGCTGATTTTGCATAGCCAGCAGTTAGAAAAACATCCTTTTACTGGTAAATGGAACAAATGTATTATGGGACTGAGTCATGAGAACTGAACATGGAACCCTGTTGTGCCAGTTTTCACAGCTGAGAAGGGTGGGGCACTACTCTAGGACTCAGGAAATCCACGTTCAAATCTCTCCTCTGCCACAGACCTTCTGTGTGACCTTGGGCCAATCACTTTGGGTGGGGTTCACCTTGGTACCTAGGTTTCACTGTGATACATAAAACTCCCGTTGAACCCTGTCAGTGCCTAAACTCTCTTGGCACTTAGATTTCTGCCTCTGGACGTGTGTACTGCTGCCTCACTCTAGGGGCACCTATCTTCCAGCTAAGGCCCACAGTGATCTGTGAATCAGGGGAAGCTAGGTGGGCAAACACCTACCTTGCTTGCAGGGACTGATCTAATAGGTGTGTTCAGAGGGCGCCTACCAGATTGGGTCCCATTCCCAATCTGGCTTTGCCTAGTGGTTACAGCACTCAATTCCCTCCTCTTCCAGAGGGGGTAAAGGATTTTAACAGAGATCTCCTACCTTTCAGGAGAGTTCTCTAACCATTGAGCTAAGGGATATTCTGGAAGGGGCCCTGAGAGGTCAGCAAGTCCAGCCCCATCCCCAGTTGAAGCTGTTGCAATGTGAATAAATAATTAGTCATTGGAGCAGTGGGGCTGGACTTCAAGTTTCCTGCCTGGTTGCCCTAACCACCAGGCTACAGAGCCATTCTTGTTTTCTCTCTGGCCCACTCTTTAATTGTAGTGGGCAGCTAGCGGAGATAGGTGCCTCCCTGTAGCCTGGCATCTATAGATGTGAAATGGGTGGGATTTAGAACACACTCTCTGCTCAGCATCTCCCATAGCTAGCTTAGGTGGCTCCCCTCCTCGCATGCTGGCTTTTGTGGATCACATTCTTAGGTGCCTATCTCTCTCCCTTTATTGTATAGGGAACCCAGGCACCTAACTCTGACTTCGTGGATCCCAATATTGTTCTAGGTGCCTAAAAGGTGCCCCCCCACACCCCCTGAGTGCCAAAATGCCTAAGTCCCTTTGTGAATCCTGGCCTTTGTTTTTCTGGATGAAATCTTGGCCCCATTGAAGTGACTAGCTTTGCCATTGGCTTCAGTTGGGCCAGGATTTCACTCTCTGTCTTATAGGTTCCCCAATAGTAAAATCAGGATAATAATACTTCTCTACATAACAGGGGTGTAGCAAGGATAAATACATTAAAGAGTGTGGGGCATACGTATACTATAGTAAGGGGAACCATATCAGTACTTAAGACAGTCACTTTTCAGAGTGGAGCTGTGCTTTCAAAACAGATACCCAAATATCGATTTAAACACCAGGTATGAAGATCTGCTGGTTTTCATACTCAGATTCAAAACTCTGCTTTGCAGAGCTTAATGTCTGGTAGGGAAATGGATGCAAAGTGTGCACAGCAGACAGTCAGCATATTTTAGTGTTCTTTATACATATTTTAAAAGCTTTCATATAATACTTTGGTTATTTCTAACTTTTATGCTTCAATTCCCATTCTATGCTGTAATATTTTATCTGACTTCTTGTCTGATCTTGCAATTTGATAGCAGTTGAAAAACCTTTGGGAAATTGATCTAACACCTTCTGCTCTATTCCATCTTTAGTTTTTCTTCAGTCTATTTGTTTAGTTGTACTTATACTTAACTGTACTTTAGTTATACTTAGTTAGTACCTTTAGGCATAACAAATAAGTCACTTTTTCATTTTTTTTCCATTGCCTAGAACCATAAGGTCAACTTTAGCTAAGGGACGAGATGAAACCAGTAGCAAACAGTTCAAGGCTGTGGGCAGCAGGGAGCTGAATTAACAGGACATTGTGTAACCCACACACCTCTGGGGTGTAGTGTTCTGTCCCATCTAGTGGCACCAAGACCATTTAGAGAGAGATTAATGAGTCTGTTCTACAGCTGTAGCTAAAGGCCATATGGCTTTTACCTCATGCAGTTGAGGCTCATGTATTTAGCTCCAGAAGTCTGAGCTTCGATCCTGCCCGCTGACGACCGGGGTCTGTCGGCGTTACAATTGGGGGCTCATCTGGGATTTCAACTGGGAAGTCTCTGAAGCTCGGGACGCACCTTCTCAGCCAGGGGGAGTATGTAACATACACACCTTCTGGGGGTGGTGCTCTGTCCCCTCTAGTGGCACTGAGAACACTTAGGAAGAGATTAATGAGTCTGATCTACCACCTTAGCTAAAGGCCATATGGCTTTTATCTCATGCAATAGAGGCTCGTGTATTTAACTCCAGAGGTCCCAGGTTTGATCCTACCCGCCCGCCGATGACTGGGGTGTGTTGGCATTACAATTGCTCCTCCTTTCTTTCAGACCTCGTGGAAACCTTTCCCTACAAACACTTTGGACCCAATTCTCCCTCTCCCCCCACTGCCAGACCCATCATGTTGAATAGTAACTTACTGCTTGGATAGTTGCACTGAACTCTCGAGGAAAGTCCTGCTCAGCCTGGTTAATGGGACAAAAGCTAGCCCTTTGTGGGGAGAGATTCCCCCTTCCCAAGAAACCAGAATAACAAACTATCTAGAGCAACCCTCTGGCAAATGCAGAAATAGCAGCTTCATCAAAATCAGTAAAACCATCACACTACTCTCCTTCATATCTCTCCTTAAGACTCAGCTCTGCCATGACATCTACAAAACAGGATTGTCTCATTACCCTATGCAGAAAAAAACTCATTTATTACTCCCATGAACCCATTCCTCCAACACACATGCTCCTCATCTGCTAGTCTCAGCCACCTGATGCATCTTATCATAAGCCTAGATAATAAATTATTTGACTCAGGGACTGTCTTCCTGTTACAGCAGGGATCTCAAACTCAAATCATCCCATGAGGGCCACATGAGGACTAGTACATTGGCCCGAGGGCCGCATCACGGACACCTTTTCATATAAAGGTACAAAAGCCCTGCCCCCACTCCAAACCTTCCATGAGGCCCCGCCCCTCCCTGCCTCTTCCCACCCCTTCCCCGCCCCCATTCCAACCCTTTCCCCAAAGTCCCCAACCCAACTCCGCCCCCTCCCTGCCCCTATTCCAACTCCTTCCCCAAATCCCCACCCCTTCCCCGCCTCTTCTCTGCCTCCTCCCCTGAGTGCACAGTTCTCCGCTCCTGCCCCCTCCCTCCTGGAAAGAGCTAAGTGCCACCAAACAGCTGTTTGGCAGTGGGAAGTGCCTGGAGGTAGGTAGAGGAATGAGGACGTGGCGTGCTGGGGGGGAGGGGGAGTGACGGGTGAGGGGAGCTTGGCGGCCACAGGAAATAACTTGGGGGGCGCAGGGAGCGTGCTGGGCCACAGCAAATAACTCCGCGGGCCGTGTGTTTGAGACCCCTGTGTTACAGAATAGGGTCTTTATCCTGGACTGGGGCCTTGAATCTCAGAGGCACAATACCATCTGGTGATCCTCTGATCCCGGTGCTCCTGTATATTCACTTCTCCCCCTACCCAGGGCTGTAAACACACCAGTTAATTTTTTCTTGAGTGCTTATGTGACTTAGGAGCCATTTGCAAAAGTGCCTAATTTCTTAAGTACATAAATCACATTTGAAAATGAGGCTTAGGATTCTAAATCTCTTGTACCCACAATTTAGCCCTAAATGAGGGCTTTACTAGAGTAAGGTCTGTAGGTTTGGGCCCTTTTAAATAGACTTCTATGGTCGAATTAGGATTTCTTTCATTAATATAGTGCATCTAAACTGACCTTCATTAACTACATGGGAGATTTGAATACAGTAAAACAAGGAGTGAAACTGTATCCTCTGGAATTTTTTAAAGCAAATAAAGTATTTTAAAATTAAAGTTATTAAAGATACCTGACATTGGGTCTTTTAAAAGGAGATGTTCAATCATCTTGCCATAAATGCTTTTCCTTTTATATGGCAATGGTTAGTTCTGAACTGCTAATAACATACTGACCTCTTTCCTGCAGTTTCAGAAAATCATTTTTCCTTCTGAGATCATATCACACTTATGATAACTTCAAGTTCCAATATTTTACTAAATTTAATCTGTCAAAGGAGAATACACTGATGTCATTCTTATCCACCCTGCACATTGGTTTGTCCTTTCTCCCATTATGCTTATAGTCTACTAAATGATTTACACTTCTGCCTGCTTTATTACATTGTAGAGAAGAGTGCTGCTGAATCAGAACATATATTGCAATGTGATAAAATTAATTTCCATGCATAATGCCACTTTTGTATTATAACTGTGATAATCTGGGCGGAAATGACAGATTCCTACTGGCTGGACTTCTTGAGCTGTTATGCTGAGTTAAACTATCTGGCAAAGTTATATTTGGAGATTTAAAAGACCTTTGGATTGAACCTCATCTCAGATTTGTCTTCCTAATTATGATAAAATTACTCCTGCTCTATCTCAGAGGATTTCTTACATCAGCAAAAAAGAGGGTTTCTTCAAACTATGAATAAAATGGGAAAAGAATAGCTTCCTCTAAAAGTTAAATTTATATTCTAGGTATGTACTTACCGGCAGTCCTATAGTAGCTGAGCACCCAAATAGCAGAGATATCAGTTTAAAAGACCACCAGAATGAAAGATGCTGGGACATTTTGGGGGGATTTCATTTGGTTTTCTGGTAGAAGTGTGCAAGACTTTAGTTCTGGAACTATACAAGGCATTAGTCTTGGATTTCCTTCCAAACACAAAATTCAACCCAGGTCATCAATGTTCTTCTTGTCTTTTGTGAAACAGGGCATAACCTGTAGTGAATCTGGCCTGATGTAAAGTTTCTCACTGAAATCTAATGAAACAACCTGAAATTTAATTTGACGAGGTGGGTGAGGAAATATCTTTTATTGGACCAAATTCTGTTGGTGAGACAAGCTTTTGAGCCACACAAAGCTCTTTTTGAAGTCTGGGAAAGGGATTCCCAGCATCACCGCAAAATGCAAGGTGCATACTTCTGCAGACAGCAATGAAATTGAGTTTGAAATTTGGAGTTCCAAAACTGTTTCTGAAAATACAGTGACCCTAATATGCTTTTTAAATGAAGTACAGTGACTTTCATTAGATCAGAATAATGACAAAACTATTCCTAAAGTACCAACAAAAATGAACTGAGCTAACTATCAAAAGGGTCCTTGTATGTGTGGGCATTGGGCACCACTTCATTCTGGATTGGAGGTGTCAAGCTGTCCTGCAGTGGCTCAAGAGAGTGTAAACTCCTCAGGCACTATAACAGACTTTACATGAAGTCACGGGCAGTCCCCTTGGGTACTCTGATCTATCTTGCCACACAGGTAAGCCTGCCTTTGTTATAGATCAGCGATTGGCAACCTTTGGCACGTGGCCTGTCAGGCAAATCTGCTGGCGGGCCGGGATGGTTTGTTTACCTGTCCATGCCACTTCCCACAGCCCCCATTGGCCTGGAATGGTCCACCGCAGCCAGTGGGAGCTGTGATTGGCCAAACCTGTGGACACTACAGGTAAACAAACCGTCCTGGGCCGCCAGCGGCTTTTCCTGATGGGCCACGTGCCAAAGGTTGCTGATCCCTGGTATAGATGGTCCCTGTCAAGGTTCCTTCCCCACTCTGAACGCTAGGGTACAGATGTGGGGACCTGCATGAAAAACCTCCTAAGCTTATCTTTACCAGCTTAGGTCAAAACTTCCCCAAGGTACAAAATATTCCACCCTTTGTCCTTGGATTGGACGCTACCACCACCAAACAAATACTGGTTACTGGGGAAGAGCTGTTTGGAAACGTCTTTCCCCCCAAAATAGTTCCCAAAACCTTGCACCCCACTTCCTGGACAAGGTTTGGTAAAAGCCTAACCAATTTGAATAGGTGATCACAGACCCAAACCCTTGGATCTGAGAACAATGAAAAAGCATTCAGTTTTCTTACAAGAAGACTTTTAATAGAAATAGAAGTAAATAGAAGTAAAGAAATCACCTCTGTAAAATCAGGATGGTAGATACCTTACAGGGTAATTAGATTCAAAACATAGAGAATTCCTCTAGGCAAAAACTTAAGTTACAAAGAAGATACACAGACAGAAATAGTTATCTATTCAGCACAATTCTTTTCTCAGCCATTTAAAGAAATCATAATCTAACACGTACCTAGCTAGATTACTTACTAAAAGTTCTAAGACTCCATTCCTGGTCTATCCCCGGCCAAGACAGAATATAGACAGACACACAGACCCTTTGTTTCTCTCCCTCCTCCCAGCTTTTGAAAGTATCTTGTCTCCTCATTGGTCATTTTGGTCAGGTGCCAGCGAGGTTACCTTTAGCTTCTTAACCCTTTACAGATGAGAGGAGCTTTCCCCTGGCCAGGAGGGATTTCAAAGGGGTTTACCCTTCCCTTTATATTTATGACAGTCCCCTACACTAAAAATCACAACCATATTCAGTTATTCCCAGTCCTGTAGGACCAGTCACTTATCCTAGTTCAATTACATCTTTGATGTCACACAGAAGATGCTTCTAGCCAATTCTATAATAAACTATCTGAAAATGTTGTTAACTAGGAAAAAGAAATGAGAGGTATTTACAAGGTTAAAACATGTAGACATATATGCACACAAATGAATTCCAGTCTTAAGTTTAAAAAAGTAATAGAAGTTTCTATAATAAGCAAACTCTATATGTCCTTTAGGGCTAACCCAGGCTAAGCACGAGGAACATTGGCTTATGCTTAGTAATCCTTGCCCCTCAGAGTCCAAGCAGCATAAAAAATACAGTTCCTCCTTGTTAGGACTTTTTATTCTTTCTCTCTTTCTGCTTCGAGTTGCTAATTCAGCTGTTGGGAGGAATTCAGTTGCACATCTCTTTGTCCTCTGATGTTCCACAATGGTTCATCTGGTGTTGATGGGCCTTCTTTTGTTGGGCAGAAGATAACACCTTCTGTTTGAATCTAGTATTTCACACTCATTAATGCTCCTCTCCTGCTTGGTGATTCACAGTTACAGAGCAAACACTCAAATATTACCATATATCATGGGATACAGATATTAGAAGTGAGATTAATTCATGCAGCAACTTTTACAAGCATTCCATAAAGTCTAAACATTAGTAACATTCTTATAACTCTACTACCTATTTTAACAATCCTAACACACAGGTGAGCCAGACTGGTTCCAGCTACATATTTGCCAGTGTTCAGTTAAGATCTAGGGGCTTTGGCATGAGCTGGCACCTTGTCTGCCAACATCAGAGGAGCTACTACAGTAATAGAAGTTTAAAAAATCGACCTCAAACATTGCACCCACCCAGAGTAACCATGGTTGATGGCGTTGCACCAGACATCTTGTAGTGAAGTTCCCAGACCTGGCTCAATCCTACAAACCCACAAACCTCTTGTGGGGGCCAGGTGTGGGGCACTCCAGGTAGGGTCAGCACATGCACCCCTTCACGTGTCAATGGAAAGTTTGAGAGCATGACGTGCTGCAATGGTTTTGTCCATTCTGGTGACATGGCTGAAGAGCGTGCAATGCCACTTTTTAATGTAAAGAGAGATTGAAGGAAGGCCAGATATTTGCAAAATTGTGATTTTTCACATAAAAAAATGGGCCCCAATTGTGGTTTGGGCATCTAGGTGTAATAAAAATAATAATGGATGTAAGAGATGCATAATTACTGTGTTGGGCCTCTGTACAGGTGGTGGATTTCATCCCTATGTGCGTGTGTCTCATTTTCTCTCTCTTTCTCTCTCTCTATGTATATATATATATGCACTGACATTACTAAGAAGAGATAGTGTTATACAGTTATTCTATCCAGTGCCAAAGATTGTAATGCTAATAAAAAACTAGTATAAAGTTCCTCCCATTACAATCAGAAAATGATTTGCTGTTCCCTGTTCTTGCCAAATAGAGAGATCTATCATCTCACGTGAACAAGTTTTTTTATATTAGCTATTTTTCATTTTCTATTAGCAATCGCTACTGTTGCTAACTGTAGTCTGTAATGTACTAAGGACTTATAATATAATGTTTCATCTTTATTGTCTCATCAGTATTGATTTCTAACTAAGGCAATATGATCATTTTATGATGGATGACCTCATTAAAAAAACATTAATATAAAATCTTCCCATTGTAGCAACCATTCCAGGACATTCAGATGTAGGTAGCATCTAGCCAGTGAAAAGGGCACCTGCCAATGATGGCATGTTATGATGGAAAATATGGCTGACAAAAATAATAACTGGATAAGTGAAGCAGACACTCAGGCCAAATCTGAACTAAGATTTTTCCAAGGTTCCATTTATCTATTTTAATTTATTATTTTTCCACACCTCTGTACATTGTTCCATACCAGCCATAACTGGAATGCCAAAATATCACAAGAAGGCTTGTTTTGTGAGATTTTCCAATCTAATTTTATACCCTCAGGAGGTGCAGAGAGTTCAGAGAATATCTTGGATGATCATTTGAACATTCTGACTACTCGTCCAAACCAACCTCATCCCATTTTGCAGTGTGCCAATCATGAACAATATGTGATGCCCATCTATTAAGATTACTCTGGATTTTCAGAAACACAGTTTAGGCCCTGATCTTGCAACGATTTATACAAGAGCTTAACTATACACAGGGAGAATAGTCCTCCTGACCTCAGTGGGATATCTGAAGTGTATAAAGTTAAACATGTACAAAAATAAGGCTTTGCAGGATCAGGGGCCTAGTTTGTTCTTACAGTGGAATCTCACATGCGCCTGGTCCTACAAATTGTTACTCCCTACTCCAAGTAGAGTCAAACTGAGGCTCTAGACAGTATGATCATGGAAGCTTTTGTAAATGTCTAAGATAGACACATCCAATAGGTATTTTTCATGTCTAATTGTGCTGCTTGGAAAATGAAAAATAACAAAAACAAAATTGTAACAAAAACCTGAAATGAAATATCACAAAAAAGTCAAGGGTTTTTTTTTTTGTCCATTTTTATGACTCTCTCTTCTAACTTCTATGCAGTTCCACACTTAGTTACATGTACACTGTCTACAGCTATCAGTAACCACTACTAGGGTCAGATATATTGTTTAGCTAGTGACCTAGGTATATGAGGCTATGTCTACACTTTCAGAGTTTTTGCGCTGTAAGTTTCACCGGTGATAGGGATGATGACAGCAGCGCTCTAGAGCAGCTATCCCACAGTGCAGCTCTCTCCAGTTTGACGATGGGTCTTGTGGGAAGGGGGGATGGGTTGATTGGGGGGCATCCTGGGTCCCTGCACAGCCTCCTCTTCCCACACACTGATCAGCTCCGGTAGCTCAGCATTACTCCAAGCAGGGGATCGTTTGCTCCGTGGAGCAGGCATTGTCACCTGGCCAGATAAGTGAGCATTTGCCAAGAAAGCAGGAAGGGGAGTTTCCAAGTTCCCAGGGATTTATAGGGGGAAGGGTGGATGCCTGATTACCAGGCAACAGAGCAGCAGAGCTGCTGGCTAGAGTGGTCACCTAGGCACTGTGGGATATCCTCAGGAGGCCAAAAGCTGTGTAAACAGGAAGAACATGTCTTCACTTGCGGATCACTGCAAAAGCATCACCGGTAAGAACTGTATGCCTCTGGTGGAGGTGGTTTTCTTTTTGTGATGAAACTTCTGAGTTTCACTGCAAAAAGTCATTGGCAAGTGTAGACACTCCCATGGTTTTTGCACAAAAAAGGGACTTTTTCTGCTTTAAATGGCAAATGTAGACATGCCCTCAGACTCTATGCCTGATTCACTCTTGACTTCCACCTTGTACCATCATTTATACCAATGCAAACTGAGTGCAAAGTGCTAGAAAACTTATTTGGTAGTATTCTGTACCCACTTTACATTTGTACGAATGACAACACAAAGTGTAGGGCAATGGAAAGTCAGGTCCTTAATCCATTGTTGCCAGTCCTTGAAGCCATACAAGCCCAAGTTAAATGCTGCCTAAACAGTTTGTTGATGAGCTCAAAAAGCTAACTTTTCCAGTCTGAGTTTTTCTTGCTTCCCTTACTATTGACTTATAATGGTTTTAGGAAGCAGGATTAGGACTCTAGGCCGGCTAAAATTGTTTCTTTTAAATGCTGGACATTTCCTGTATAAGGACAATGTGTTTTAAATGTCCACAGTGTCTACACCAAAACCAACATAGTTTAATAAAATATACTTTGGGAATAATAGAAAGCTGTAAGCATTGTAAGGAATTCCGGCCATGGATGGTCAAACCAATGAAAGGAAAAGTTACACTCATCTGAACAAGGGTAGAGAACACTACAGTCTTTAAAACATTTCAGCAAGTCCTTTTTAAATAACAGACTATTCCGCTGAATTTCCATCATCCATTTTCCACTGGCTTAAATTCTTTTATAAAAATTGATTTAGAGGTACATCATTTTTTTCATGTCAGTCAAATCAGCCCTATCATGGTAAGTTGCCAGCTACCAATGCAAAATTAGCACCTGCTGATACATCGTCTTACTTTAATATAGCAAAAACAACAGGCCTAATTTTCAGAGCAGTTATGGAGCTTTTATTTTGATTCTCCTGGACAAAATTATTTCAGGCATGGGTCCCTCTTAACAGAAAGCAGTAGACGTCATAGGTTCCCTTCAATCTGTAACCCTTTTTTCCACTGATATACAGTTGGTTAATTTGCCAGTCTGTTGCCAAGGGAACATTGAAAAAGAAAAACTAAAGTGAGCCAGCCAAAAAATAAAGTGTTCCTGGATCAGTTACAAGCAAAGATATGGGCAAGATCCTTAGCTGGTGTACATTGACAGAGCTTTTTTAACTTCAATTCAGCCATGTCAGTTTACACCAGCTGAGGATCTGGCCCTGTAGTCTTTGCTGCTGTGCTAAATTTCTCATATTTCTCATTGGATTCTTGCCAATATAGAGCCTGATTTTTAGCGGTAGTGAGCACCTAGAATGAACAAAGAAATCAATGGGAAGTGCAGTTGCTTATCATCTCAGAAAATCAGTCCATTACTAGGGATTTTGCAGGCCTGTTTATTTACCATGGTAGAGTCTCTCTGTTTTCTACAGATGTATGGACAGCTGCCTACCAATCTAATACCGTGTTAATTGCTTTATTTTGGAAAACAATGTTGGACTGATACTTAATCCAGAAAATGTTTCTACAATGCTAAAAAACAATCAACATGGCACATTTATAGCATTAAAGAATTCCATCTAGATGTCTTTAATTAATTCATCAATCAATGGGAAAATAAAAAATCTTGTCTTTTTACCTTTGTTCTCAGATCCTAATCAAAGGCTTGCTAGCTTTAAAGAAATCAGCATGCATCCTGGCAGCATTAGCACCTAAAATCAGGTAATCCTGACTCTCCATGTGGACGGAGAAAGGTGTTGATGAAGCTTCCCATGTAACTGGTACTTTAATACACCTTTCCCACATATAGACTTTAAAGCTTTAGACATTCAGGGCTTGTCAACACTGGCACACTAAATCAGCACTGCTGTGATCAATGCAGTGGTCACGATTTAGTGGGTCTGGTGAAGACTTGATAAGTTGATGACAGAGCGCTCTCCCATTGACTTCAGTAGTCCACTTCCGCAAGAGGTGGAAGCTAAGTCAGCAGGAGAGAGTCTCCTGCCAACATAGAGTGGTGTAGATATTGCATTAGGTCAATGTAATCTACGTCGCTCGGGGGATGTGTGATTTTTTCACCCCCCTGAGTGACATAACTTACATCAACGTAAGCAGCAGTGTAGCCTGGGCCTTGCTTTAGATAGGGAGGGCAGAAAGGAAGGATGGCATAGTTCTGAGCAGGACTGACTCACTGGACTGAAGAGAGTTAAAGACAATTTTTTTTAAAAAGTAAGACTGAATTTGATTTAAGTTTTGTATAGAAGCTCAGGCAGATTGGAATTTCATTTGAATACAGATTTCCTCACTACACAAAATGCAGCTCACAAAGCCCAAGGTGAAGTGCATGTGAGGAAGGACAAAGTGTTCTTGGTTGAGGGATCCAGCTATGGAACAACTTCTCTAGGAAATGCAGCAAAGCCTTCATCTTTGAAAAAACCTTTGCAATGTAGGAAAAATGACTCTCACCCAACATTGACACCCCCCATCTACCCAAATCCTCCCCCTAAAAATTTAATAAATACATACATAAATAAAAGCCCTGTAACATACAAACATATCAATCAACCCAAACAAACCAAAAACAATACCAATAAAAATACCTCAAACTAGGTTTTTACCCCAAAAAACAGGAGAGGAAGAGACTCCAGGAAGTCCACCAGGGACTTCAGTATTGCTATTCAGTTTACATGGAAGGTGATAGTGATGGGAGGCAATATAAAGCCCCAAGAGAGGAGGTAGAGCCTTTTGTTCAACTTTATTTAAAAGATCATGCTTGTAAAATATCTTCAGCTTTTTCATTTGTCATATACAGCATGCTCATTTCCCCATCATTGAGCTAGACCTCATTTCCATTCAATCATTCACTACAAGGAATGTGGATTATTTCAACATAGCAGGAAGTACTGAGTTTTCCATTGTCGCCTCAAGTGCAAGGTGGGAGGCTGGGCTCATTCTTAACAGATCTATTAGGCCCCACAGTTTGTGCATACTCAGTAACAACACTGATCACATTTTCTAGGACACAGATGAGATGTTGTAATGATTTCTTTCAAGTTGTTTCATGAACACCTGCTTTATGGATGGCTGGTTAGCTCGTTTCTGACCTCTCCCATCAAGTTTATCCTACTTTCGCCTTATTTTCTATATATCAGACATCTGGTACACCAACAAATTGCTGGACCCTGCTCTACAATCCATAATTCTAACTCGTATTGTTTGGTGACCTTTTGTACAAGCACTTCAGCAGCAATTAAGTGTTCTGTTCTTTTTGTGCCATGAGATAACCCAGACAGTCTGCTTGCTTTCAAGGGAGGAGAACACGGTGCTGGTAAGAGAAACAGCAGCAGTGGCCTCCTTTTTAATTTGCAGCAACAGTGAGAAAAGTCAGAGAAGGCAAAGCAGCAGCAGTAGCTGATACCAGCCTGCCAGTATTTTAGTAGGAGTGTAATTTGATTTCTGACTGTGAAGCAACACCCGCAACACATACTTGTAAATTTTGTATTAGTGCATAAATAATACTGCTCAAATTCAACAGTCATATTTTTGCCTATTGCAATGAACAGGGAGCTAATTTCCACATCAGATTTCCCTGTGTAGTAGTGCACATGTCCTAAAGGCCTTTCAGTACTAAGTGGGGTAATCAATTATAATTGATTTGCCATATAATAATTCAGGTAAAAAGGAAATAACTACTGGAAGCAGGAGGGCTGCCCCACATCCCTTTTCTCTAGCTCCTTACTTTGGCTGACACACACAAATCTGTGCAGCCCTGGTAAACTGGAGAGAAGGTCAACTATATAGGCTTTTTACGGCTGGGTAAAAGTTGTTGGCTATGTACTATATCTCCTTGTCAAGTGTCTGAATTATAATAGTGAATCTTGTGTGGACTGGAATTAAAGATCATCCTACTGTGAAGAAGGGCATGCCAAAACCTCCACAGTGACTACAAGATCACTTAAAAAGATCAATGTTTCTTTTAGAGTCTGATGCCATATGGCATGTACACTGCAGTGCCTACGTTTCATTGCATTGTAAGATCTGACTTAACATGGTATAGCACTGAAAAATGCTATTTTGTGAAAATATATCATTTCCATGACAGTTTTCTCAGGAAGGCTTTGTTGTTCAGGATGAAATGTCAAGGGGTAGAATCAGAGAGACTCTCT
Source organism: Eretmochelys imbricata (assembly GCF_965152235.1). Lineage (NCBI taxonomy): Eukaryota > Metazoa > Chordata > Testudines > Cheloniidae > Eretmochelys > Eretmochelys imbricata. The sequence goes on along the minus strand of NC_135574.1, from coordinate 19,903,773 downwards.
ATAACCTAGTGGTTTGGGCACTAGCATGTGGTGTGGCATAGCAAGTTTCAAGACCCTCCTCTAAATAATTCTCTCTTTCCTTTTTTGAGACAAGTTCCATTCTGCAGAGGAAAGAAAACCGATTTGAGAACCATGCTATGGATCACGAAACAGAATTGCTGTTTTCCAGCTAGCTCTAACTACTGCCTCTGCTGTTATTAATAATAACTGTATAGCAATAACACATAACATTTATGCAGTGTTTTACAGGCTCAAAGCACTGGACAGGCATTAACTAGTTAATCCTTCTAACACCCTGTGAGGTAGAATGACTAGTATTATTACCTCATTTTACAGCTGGGGAAACTGATGCAGAGAGCTGAAGTGACTTGCTCCAGGTTGCACACCAAATCAGTGGTGGAGCTTAGATTAGTAGGGTCTCTTACTATGTGTATGGATGGTGTCTTGCACAATGGGATTACTGAGCCTGTAAACTCTTTGTGGGAGAGAGACCATGTTTGTAGAGCGCCTAGCACAACCGGGTTCTGATCCATGACTGGGGGTAGGTGCTACCACAATACAAATAATAAACAATAATATACAGTAACAAAATGGGGCTTTGACCTCATTTGGGGCCTCTAGGCATGACTGTAATGTAAATAATAATAATGAGCATTTGATTTAGAAAGTGCTTTAGAAATGAATCCAGCAGTAGCAGAGTATCCAGTATCTCCCCTGTAATTTTATGGGGAAACATACATTCCAGGGCACAGAAAAGAAAGTTAATGCAGTTGTAATTTACCCTGACCCAAATGATAGCTGATAACTTGTTTCTTTTCTATCATGAAAAATAAAAAAGTATTGAAATTTTCTTCTGATTAAAATTTGCTTTTCTCATTTTTTTAAAAGAAGAAATATTCTGTTGTTCTGTAGCTACCCATGAGTATTCTGCCTTTTGATTATTTTCACAGTGCAGATCCAGCAAACAAACCACTGTATGTGGAGAGTCATATGGACTTCTGTTTTTTAAGATGACTGAAAAATAAATTAAAGGCTGAAGTTATTCTTTGGTGACTCAGGCAGCCTTTTACTTTGATTTAGCACCAGGGATATTTCCTTCAGTATGCTGTTCTCCTTCAAAAATACTTGTTTTGATCGCTTACTTGCCTTTGTTATAGCTCTTCAAAAAAATCCTCTTTCCATACTGGTTAGGGAGCTTGTTTCTGTAGTTCTTGTATTTCCGTGGTTCATTGTTTTGCTTCTTTTATCCACAAGCTGTAACTCTGTTAAAGGATTTTATAAGTTGAGTGGTATGTGTTAGAACATAAGAACAGCCATACTGGGTCAGACCAAAGGTCCAGGTAGCCCAGTATCATGTCTTTGGACAGTGGCCAAAGCCAGGTACCCCAGAGGGAATGAACAGAACAGGTAGTCATCAAGTGATCCATCCCCTGTTGCCCATTCCCAGCTTCTGGCAAACAGAGGCTAAGGACACCATCCCTGTCCATCCTGGCTAATAGCCATTGATAGATCTATCCTCCATGAACTTATCTAGTTCTTTTCTGAATCCTGTTGTAGTCTTGGACTTCACAACATCGTCTAGCAAGGAGTTCCACAGGTTAACTGTGCATTGTGAAAAAGAATACTTCCTTTTGTTTGTTTTAAATCTGCTGCCTATTAATTTCATTTGGTGATCCCTAGTTCTTTTGTTATGAGAAGGAGTAAATAACACTTCCTTTTTTACTTTCTCCACACCAGTCATGATTTCGTAGACCTCTATCATATCCCCCCTTAGTCGTCTCTTTTCCACGCTAAAAAGTCCAAGTTGTATTAATCTCTCCTCATATGGCAGCCATTTCATACCCCTAATCATTTTTGTTGCCCTTTTCTGAACCTTTTCCAACTCCAATATATCTTTTTTGAGATGAGGTGACCACATCTGCACAGAATATTCAAGATGTGGGCGTACCATGGATTTATATAGAGGCAATACAATATTTTCTGTCTTATTATCTATCCCTTTTATAATGATTCCCAACATTCTGTTCGCTTTTTTAACTGCCGCTGCACACTGAGTGGATGTTTTCAGAGAACAATCCACAGTGATTCCAAGATCTCTTTCTTGAGTGGTAATTTAGACCCATCATTTTATATGTATATTAGGGATTATGTTTCCCAATGTGCATTACTTTGCATTTATCAACATTGAATTTCATCTGCCATTTTGTTGCCCAGTCACACAGTTCTGAGAGATTCTTTTGTAGCTCTTCTCAGTCTGCCTGGGACTTAACTATCTTGAGTAGTTTTGTATCATCTGCAAATTTTTCCACCTCACTGTTTACCCCCTTTTCCAGATCATTTATGAATATGTTGAATATGACTGGTCCCAGTTCAGACCCCTGGGGGACACCACTATTTACCTATCTCTATTCTAAAAACTAACCATTTATTCCTACTCTTTGTTTCCTATCTCTTAACTAGTTACTGATCCATGAGAGGACCTTCCCTCTTATCCCATGACAGTTTACTTTGCGTAAGAGCCTTTGGTGAGGGACCTTGACAAAGGCTTTCTGAAAATCTAATTACATTATAGCCACTGGATCCCCCTTGTCTACATGCTTGTTGACCTCCTCAAAGAATTCTAGTACATTGGTGAGGCATGATTTCCCTTTACAAAAACCATGTTGACTTTTCCCCAACAAATTATGGCCATCTATGTGTCTGACAGTTTTGTTCTTTACTATAGTTTCAACCAGTTTGCCTAGTACTGAAGTCAGGCTTACCAGCCTGTAATTGCCAGGATCACCTCTGGAGCCCTTTTTAAAAATTCTCCAGTTCCTAATAAATCTAAACCCCTCCTCCCTATACCATCATCTCATCCACATATTGAGACTCCGCAGTTCTGCCTGTCTCATTGGCCCTGCACGTGGAAGTGGAAGTATTTCAGAGAATGCTACCATAGAGGTCCTGGACTTCAATCTCTTACATAGTAGTCCAAATTTGGTCTCCAGGACCTGTCTCCTATCCTTCCCTATGTCACTGGTACCTACATGTACTATGACCACCAGCTCCTTCCCAGCACTACACAGAAGTCTAGCTAGATGTCTCAGGAGATCTGCAACCTTTGCACCAGGCAGACATGTCACCATGCGGTTCTCCCAGTCATCGCAAACCCAGCTATCTGTGTTTCTAATGATCGAATTGCCCATTACTAATACCTATCTCTTCCTAATAACTGGAGTTCCCTCCCCTGGAGAGGTATCCTCAGTGCGAGAGGAAACCACAACGTCATTTGGAAGGAGGGTCCCGACTATGAGATCTTTTCCCTCGGCTCCAGTTGGATGTTCTCCTTCCCTGAGACTTTCATCCTCTTCAACAGCACAGAGGCTGTCAGACCGGGGGTGGGACCATTCTACTGTATCCCAGAAAGTCTCATCTATGTACCTCTCTGTCTCCCTTAGCTCCTCCAGTTCAGCCTCTCTAGTCTCCAAAGCCCATTTGCGGTTTCTGAGGGCCAGGAGCTCCTTGTGCTGAATGCACACATATGCCACCTGCCCATAGGGCAGGTAATCATACATGCTGCATTGCGTGCAATAAACTAGATAGCCCACACTCCGTTGCTGGACTTCTGCCTGCATTATCTTTTAACTCCTGAAGCTCGTTCCTTTGTTGTTCCTTTGTTTTTATTGGGGGTGTTTTTGGCTTTAAGTTTAGAAAAGTTTAAGGAATGTTAAGTGTATCTAGCTCCCCTCATACTCCCCCTGTAAACTCCCTCACAAAACTCCCCTGTTAGCCACTCCTGTTCGCTAGCTCCTCTGGTCTCTCAGAAGCGGGCTCTTTAAAGCCCTGGTCTTCCTGAATAGCCCCACCCCCCAGTTAAGGGTTGATGGGTGCTAAAGGGCTTAGGGACCAAAGCCTCATCAAGAAGCTCTCAGCTCTAAGCCTTGCCTAGCAGGCCGCTAGGCTCAGCACCCACATGGTCAGCACATGGTACCCCAAATAAACAGACTACACAGTATATTTCAGTCGAGCAGCAAACACACCACAAAACACAAACACTACAGACAATGAACTTACCCCAAGGGTCATGTAATCGCTCCTCCTTCACCTGGAGAACTTCCTCACATAAGTCCCCTGTTAGCCACTCCTGTTTGCTAGCCAAGCGTGTTAAATGTCGCTAATGCATTGGATTCCTAAAGGCGTTTGTTATTATTAGTGTTGAGAAATAGCTAGAGTCCCCCTATAGTCCTCTCCTGGAGTCCAAAGACCTAGTCTCAGGAAATAATTTATTTTCTTCAGGATTTTTATTTGCGGGAGAGTTCATGCAAAAACTAGAGCAGTATGAAATACCTGTATCAAGCCTTAAACCCATTTGAAGTGAGCCTTGAAACTGAGCTTTGATGCATTTGTGAAAATTAGCCCATGCTTACAGAAAACAAAATAGTGACACTCTTTGCATGGCTTGGGAAACTGGCCAACCTCTCTCCACCAAACAGACATTCCCTTTCCCCCAACAACATGACTAACACCAATGTGTCCATGGGGCTAATCCCATGATGAGCAAAGCTAAGCACATGATCAAGTGCTTTGCAGAATAGGGGCTGACATTTATCCAGATGGAACAGGTGGCTTCCAGAACCTGTAAGTCAAATCACAGGATTCCCTTCACAAACTCCTTCATTCTGTGTGTTCAAATGAGCCCAAAACATTCTAGCAAGTTCAGGGAGTCATGTAAAAAGCTGATCCTGCAAAGCCTCAAATGTGAAAGGGTCTAGTCCATACTCTACATCAATCTGCAACCTAATGCCTGTAAAGAAACACTCCAAAATATTTTTCTAGTATTATGTGTTAAATAACAGCAATTTTCTCAACATTGGACAATCCACAAATATCAAAAGTGCTTGACCCACAAAGCTTTCATCATAGAAGACATAAATGGAAAGTTATGATGCAATGGAATAGCACGTTTGATAATGTTCTTATTTTGTATTTATTTAGTAATTAATTAATATTATTAATAATCAGCCTACAAAAATTGGATAGACTGCAAACATGCTGCCATTCCATGCAGGAAGTTAACTTTATTATTGTTAATTTCAAACCCCATCTGTTTCCAGAATGGTGCCTAATTTTATAGTTGAAACATTTATCTTCAGTACGGCATAAAGAAAACAAAAAAAAATCACCACTAAATCACATATTTGTAACCATCTATAATCTGAAGCAACAGATCACTAATGATTAATTATCTTCTCCAATCACACCCTTCAGGTGGACCATGCAAATAACCCAGAATAATTTCCAGCTCTACCATTTTCTCCTAGTTTGTAATATTTATTTCTATATTTACGAAGGGCGTTGATTGTAACCTGGTCCTATTTGGCCACATGAGATAAGACCACACTCTCCCCTCTGCCTGGCTCATAAGTAAGGCTAAGATTTTAATATGGGTGTTTTTATTAAAAGTCAGACAGGACACGGACAATAAAAAATAAAATCATGGAAATACACACAGGTCTGGCAACTGCCTGGGTCCCCACACCAGAGCGGATTCCTCAAAACTAAGTTACAGGTGGTGGGTCTCGGGCTTCAGCCCTAGGTGGCGGGGCTTAAGCCCAAGTCCCACCACCAGGTGCTAAATTAGTAGAATTTTGAGGAAGGCATGGAGGTCTTGTAAAATCACGGAATCCATGACGTCTGTGACTGACTTGTTGCCTTACTGCAGTACTTCCTTACTTCATAAGATATTGTATGGATAATATATTAAAGACTGGTCCCTGCTCAGATAATGGGGACTATATAAGTACCTTATACTTATAGATAGACCTTAAGTCATTACTGATTAATTGTACTGATTTCCCTGTATATTCTAAGATGGAGCTACTATAACACAGCTTGGCTTTTATTTAACCTTCATCCAATTTAATAATCATAAGAAATATTTTATGCTTATTTTATTTCTATTCCCAAAGAAAAAATATGCATGCTAATCTGGCCTAATTGTTCCATAGTCTTTTTTTCTGATTTTACCAAAAAATAAAAGCCATTCATAAGCCAAAGATTTTGAGGACTGGTCATCTTGAATTCATTCACATTTAGACTAGCTGGTGTTTAGGGAAGAAAACAATGTGTTCCTTGAATGACAGGAATGATGATTTTGTGAGTAGGGTCTTGGCCTACCACTCAGGAGATTTGAACTCAATTCTTGGTTCTGCCACAGCCTTCCTGTGTGACCCTACGCAAGTCATGTACTCTCTCTGTTTCATTTCCACATCTGTAAAATGGGAATAAGAGAACAACTTCCTATATCTTTTTTGTCTATTTAAATTGAAAGCTCTTCAAGGCAGGAACTCTCTCTTACTATATATGTGTATGGGACCTACTGTAATGGGGGCCCTACCCTTAGTTAGTTGCTGCCTTAATACAGATAAATAATATGTTTGTTTCCAGTTCATTTTCAAATAGTTTTCCTGGAACAGTCTGGTAACATAATTTCAATCTGCATACGTCACATTTCAATCAGTATTATAGCTCTGATGTGATGCCCCTGAAGGAGTCACTGGCAGTGGGGATTGCCACTTCAAAAGCATGAGCTAAAGGACTCAACGTCTGTAGTTGACTCAACTTTCTATGTGTCCCAGCCACTAAAGGGAACAGAGAGTCACTTTGTGGAAGTGTGGATTACACAACAAAGACCAACCATCAAAATGAATTCCCCAGCCTTTTTCATCAGTTTGGCCCTGATATTGCAAAGGACTCAGTGTTTCTTGAGCACTGACTCTGCATGGACGTCACTGGGGATTGAGGTCACTTGGCAATTTGCTGGATTGTGGTCTTTAACTTCTTTAACCTTATCTGACCCCTGAAAGCACAGAACATTCAATAGTGTTCTATTTCTTATATATTTTTCTAGGGTTGATTCAAACATCAGAACTCTATGTTCTTGCACAACATCAGACCTCTCTCTCCTGATACTCATCAACAACAGTCAATGGGTGGTCTTGAACCTCCTGGAGGTAACATTTTGTCTGTTGTTTTTGCTGATTCATTAAACAAATGTTACACTTCACCTTGTGACCTTGCACTACCCTTGTTAGTACTATACTGGGCTGATCAGCAGAAACCACAAGATGGGAGCTGTACAAATACATAGATAAGGTTGATGAATGCCTTAATCCAAGGCTGAGCTCTATGGAATCCAGTTCTTATGGACCAAAGTCTTGGTTGAAGAAAAGTCTTCCTCAGAAATCTTTTTCTGATCCGTGAAGGACAGATGTGCATGGGACAGAAATGGAACCAGAAAAATTATCCAAAAACTAAACCAGGCTCTCCATGGACTAATCACAAAGTGATCTTCCCCAGCACTCAAGAAAGCCACATTGAACACAAAGACAGCAGTTTCTGCAGCATTAACATCAGAGCAACCTACCCTGGAGCACCCAGAACTAGAGATTCTGGGTGCTATTGAAGAGAATGAGGCTGAGGAGAAATTGGATTTCACAGAAAGTAATTATACAATTTAGACACCAAACTGGCCTTCTTGCAGATGGTGAAATGAGGATAGGCAAGTGACCAAGCACAAAACCTGGGCTCCACAGATAAACACCTAAGGAAATTACATTGTTGAAACTAGAGGAACTGGAAAACAGGTCAGGAAGAAATAATACCAGAATAGCAGGCCTACCTGTGGGTGCAAAATCTCTTAAAAAGGGCAAATCTCCATTATTGAAAGATCCCCACAGGATAAAATTCCCACCAGGAAAAATGGCCCCACTTGGATACTCAACACCTTGATCTTCTGTGATATAAACTACAAGTAGAAGGACACAATGCTGTGATTTGCCGGAGGAAAATCCCACATTAAACCTCAACACAGCATGCTTTATTCTTTTATCCTGACATCAGAGTGGAGATCGAATGCAATCAAAGGGTGTTTGAAGAAGTTAAGAGAAAACCGAGAGAAAATAATATCAAGGGTGCCACACTAAGGAGTGAATTAAGTGACAAAATTATTTTTCAATGACCAGAAAAGATCCTATACCACATGCAATGCAAAAAAACAACCCCCAAACACCTGAAGATTTACTGCAGCCCAACCTATAGGCACGCAAATAGAGCCGATAAAGCCACTGTGCAAAAACATAATCCAGAAATCTCAGGGCAAGCCTTCTAATGTATGGATACCCATCACAAAGCAGACATGGGGTGAGATTCTTTGCTGTGTCTCTTAGCGGAAAGGAGGTTTGAAGCCACCTTTTCTCACTTCTGAACCTGGGCTGTTTCAGGGGCCTGAGCAGTCCCAATGCAACTTAGATCTTCCTGCTATGGACGTCTCTCCAGGATACTTTATAGGCTGTAGTATAGCTTGGAATGCCCAGAGTGCTGTGTGCTGCAGGCCCACCCCACCACACCTGCTACCAGTATACCTCCCAACCCCCGGCATGAAGATTTTCAAATGTGCCCGATACCATGCCTGTGCCAGGGAATCTTCCCCCATCTGGTTATGGGGATTTTAGATCCCCTTTACTCTGCTCATGTCCCTTCACCACACATAAAGGGGCCAGAGTGAGGATCTCACCCATGATCAGTAAAGCTCATAGTTATATACCTTTAGGTCTTATTTTTTTTTGTTATAACCAGGGTCCAGTGGCTGAGGTCACAATTCGGTCAATATGTCTGGAGCCATAACAGAGATCTGATACCTTACCTGTAACCACCGCAAAGTCCATGAGAGAATCCTGAGAAGTCAAAAGACCAGAGGAGAGGAAACCAATGGGAAGATGGGAAGGAAACATCTGTATCATGATGAGATGGTGCATAGGGAAATATAATGAAAATGTTTACAAAGGCCTAAATGAGAGACTACAATGGCACTGACTGGAAAAAAAAACAAACAAACCAAGAGGAAATGCTAAAGTTTCTATATTCGTGTGTGAATTACAGAAGAGTTTCCTTACACAGTTAGTGTGGTAACCTACAAGATAACAGATTATTAAGGGTGACAGTCCTAATATATGAAACAGGTATTTTACTTTATGATGGATCAAGTGGAAGCTTTTGAAAAGCTACAATCTCTTAATGATAAGAAATGATCTTTAATGTTGCATGTAATTGTGGAAGCACAAAGTACTAGACTTGTAAATGAAAGGAAAGTTGGAATTGAAGAAAGATTGACTGGAAAACTCCTGGTACTTTGTGAACCATGAGATATGCAGAATGGAATCGTGAGACTGGTTTCCAGCCTTGACTCCCCATACAAATTACCCTTTTATTTTCAGTAGTGTTCTGGTGGTTTGTAGCATGCCATGTCTGGGTAAATTAGCTTTTCAAAAACATTGCAATGCTACTATTCAGAATATACTGTAACCATGTCACAATGTACATTGCTTCCACCATGCTATCTGCTGATTTATGTCAGTGAATTATATAGCACTTGACCCCTTAAACAGAGTGGCATGTTTTGTTGTTTGCAAGAGTTGTCTGGTGTGTATTCATAACTGCACATTTCACTGAAATGCAGCATACATAGCAGTGCAGAAATGAGCTTTCCAGATAACAAGTCATTCATGCACAGAACAGGATTTTCTCCCCACATGTATGGAAAATACAGATATAATATCGCTTGGTCATAATGCGTGACAGAAATAATAAAAAGGCTGTGAAGCATTTGGGAATATGTTTCTAACTCTTCTCTTATGACCCACATCTATTTGTATTGAATGCTAGGCCCAACTACTATTGTATTTTGCTTTCTTCTACTTGGATTCCGTAGATGACTGGAAATCTGTTGCTTCTCCACACCTGGAGGATTAAATTCAAGGAATTTTATCTTCATGGTCTTCTTTACCAGACTGAAGCATCCCTAAATCCTACAACGTATGGGACAGGGTGACATAATTTCCAGTAATCTATCAGTAGCTGTAGGGCAGAATCACTGTGTTGCATTATACTGCAGACTAGAACCAGTCCATGACAGTGCTGTGTTCAGTAATCACCCCATGACAATGACTCTGACAGAGGTCTGCTTAATTCAGTATCTGAATTTTAATTAATCAACATTGTTTGTTTCCTACTCTTTTATCTATGACACTAAATAACCAAGGGAGAAAGGATGGTTTGGGGATTGAGGCTGGAATTTAGTTAATCTGGATTCAATTCCTTACTCTTCCAGAGGTTTCGTGTGTGACTGCAAATCTCCTAATCTCTTATCTGTAAAATGAAGGTAATAAAACTTCTTGTCTTCCACACTTTGTACATCTTATGTACTTTGATTGTAAAATCTGAGTCTTCTACTTGATGCTTAGCATCAGAGTGGTAGCTGTGTTAGTCTGGATCTGTAAAAGCGGCAAAGAGTCCTGTGGCCCCTTATAGACTAATCAATATGTCTGTTAGTCTATAAGGTGCCACAGGACTCTTTGCTACTTGATGCTTGTCAACCACTAGCACAGTGTGGTTCCTGACTTGGTTGGAGCCTCTAGGTACTACTGCAATACAAAAAAATAAATAAGAGCAATCCAATATTAATGGAAATTAGTGAAAATATTTCTATTCACTGCCACTGTAAATATTTGGGGTCAAATTCTCTGTTGGAATTACTCCACAGATTTCAATAGAGTTTTACCAGCAGAGATTTTGCTTCTTGAGCACTGAAGGCTGGTTCTAACAGTGTCATAGGAATCTCTAGGGGTTTCATTAGAGCTGGTAGGAATTTTTGTTTTTCCTGTGAAAAGATTGTCAAAAATGATTAACATGTTTTTCAACAGCTTTTGAGGGCCTTCATCATTTTTATTTTCCGTTTTCAGGATTAGGGGTTCAACAAAAACCCAAACATTGATGAAAACAGATTTTTGTTCATGAATATTTTAGTTTCACCAAAAAGCCATTTTCCATCAACAAAAAATTGATAAAATATTTTCGACAAACTCTAGGTATCCTGTGTTTGTAACAGTTTGAGGGGTCATTCATGAACCTCTTATTGAGAGCCAAATTGAGAATAACAGTGCAGATTTTTTAAATCTTATTCTTGACACACTGGTGTAGGTAACAATAATCATGAGTGGTTTTAAAGGTCTCCTGTTTCAGAGTCCCCATTTACAGAACTTGATGTAAAACTTTGACTCTCTCTCTCTTGTAAGAATGTAAAATAGTTAAAAAAAAACTGATTTAATTTGATGGCCGTGCTCCAGTCCCTCACTTCACCAAAGACAACAACAATATTTATGGGTTTGTTATTTTTACTTTTAACATATATTTTACAGATAAAATGGAGGCAACCAGCAATTTTTTTCACTACATAATAGTGCAGCAAAAACATGCCTCCCTCTATACTCACCTTATTAAAGCAGGAATATCAGGGACACCTGTCCCCTCAGGTGAGTGAAAGAGAGCTCTGCCACAGGTGAAATAATGAAATATTCAGCTTGTACACCAATAGACAACTCCTTCTTCCTTCCACTTATTTATGGCTCTGAAAGTCAATATATCTCACTTCACAAAGATGAGTGGATGCTCTCAGACAGCGCAGTCAAATATGCCACCCTGGAGTCTTCATCCTCAAAGAACACATTACAGCATGTGTCACTGGAGTATCAACCTCATGTTCTAGGTGGGGCAGTGGGGAGGAAGCTATTGTATCTTGCCTAACCACACATCTGATGTGTTGTGAGTAAGATACACCTGTGTGTTTGTTACTCAGCTTCAGGCTCACTAATGAAATAGACATCAAGTGTTTCCCGCTGATTTTACTGTGCAACTAATTAATTATTATTATTACTATTACTACTTCAACAGTGCCCAGAAGCATGTGAGGCATGCAGTAGAAATACATATTATATGGTAAAAACAGCATTAGTAATCCCAAGCATTCAAAATTCACGAATAAGGCCCCCAAAATAATCAGATTGCCTTAAAAATGAGATTTTTTTTTTGTAAATGAATATATTTTATTCACCTTTTGGTTTCCAAGTTTTTACAGTAAACTCTGGTCATGTTTGAAAGGTTTTTGCTGAAACCATGAGGGTTAAAAATTGAGTTTCTCATCTAATCACATGCCTCCAGGAGCTGAGGCTTTAAGAAAGACATCAAATATGGTGAGACTAATAATAAAATTGTGTGACATCACTGTATAAATCAACATAGTTCTATTGATATCAATGTAGTTAAGCTGATTTATACCATCTGAGAATCTGGTCCACGTTCTCTACGCCAGAGGATTTACAATCTAATAAACATATTATTGTTTCATTAGCAGTAAATGAGGCAGCAGACAGGCAGAGTTGAAGGAAAGAAATCTCCCCTGAGCATGTATAGTAACATGTATTATATAGGGCTGTCAATTAATCACAGTTAACTCAAGTGATTACTTAAGACGAATTAACTCAATTAAAAAAATGAATCACGATTAATCGCAGTTTTAATTGCACCATTGAACAATAAAAGAATACCAATTTAAATTTATTATCAATACTTTTGGATGTTTTTCTACATTTTCAGACATATTGATTTCAATTACAACATAAAACAAAGTGTACAGTGCTCACTTTACAGTATTATTTTTATTACAAATATTTGCACTATAAAAGGATAAGCAAAAGAAATAATATTTTTCAGTTAACCTCAGACAAGTACTGTAGTGCAATCTCTTTATCGTGAAAGTGCAACTTACAGTGGAGATTTTTGTTTTGTTACATAACTGCACTCAAAAAAGCAAACAATGTAAAACTTTAGAGCCTACAAGTCCACTCAGTCCTACTTCTTGTTCAGCCAATCTCTAAGACAATCAAGTTTGCTTACATTTATGGGAGATAATGCTGCCCATTTTTTATTTACAAGTCACCTGAAAGTGAGAACAGGTGTTCACATGGAATTTTGTAGCTGGCATTGCGAGGTATTTACATTCCAGATATGCTAAACATTCATATGCCTCTTCATGCTTCGGCCACCATTCCAGAGAACATGCTTCCATGTTGATGACGTTCATTAAAAAATAATGCGTTAATTACATTTGTGACTGAACTCCTTGGGGACAAATTGTATGTCTCCGACTCTGAGTATTTACCTGTATTCTGCCATATATTTCATGTTATGGCAGTCTCAGATGACAAGCCAGCCTATGTTGTTTGATTTAAGAATGCTTTCACTGCAGATTTGACAAAACGCAAAGAAGATACCAATGTGAAATTTCTAAAGATAACTACATCACTCGACCCAAGGTTTCAGAATCTGAAATGCCTTCCAAAATTGGAGAGGGATGAGGTGTGGAACATGCTGTCAGAAGTCTTAAAAGAGCAACACTCCAATGCAGAAACTACAGAACCTGACCACCAAAAAAAAAAAAAAAAAAAATCAAATGATGGAAATAAATGTGCATCAGTCCGCACTGCTTAGGATTGTTATTGAGCAGAACCCACCATCATCATGGAAGGACTTGGTAGTGATAACGGACTTCAACTACCCAGACATCTGTTGGGAAAAAGCAGGGCATAGATTATCCAACAAATTCTTATAATGTAATGGAGACAATTTATTCATTGAGAAGGTGGAGAAAGCTACCAGGGGAGAGGCTGTTCTAGATTTGATTTTGACAAATAGGGAGGAACTTGTTGAGAATTTGAAAGTGGAAGGCAAATTAGGTGAAAGTGATCATTAAACGGTAGGTTTCAGAGTAACAGCCGTGCTAGTCTGTATTCGCAAAAAGAAAAGGAGTACTTGTGGCACCTTAGAGACTAACACATTTATCTGAGCATAAGCTTTCGTGAGCTACAGCTCACTTCATCGGATGCATACTGTGGAAAGTGTAGAAGATCTTTTTATACACACAAAGCATGAAAAAATACCTCCCCCCACCCCACTCTCCTGCTGGTAATAGCTTATCTAAAGTGATCACTCTCCTTACAATGTGTATGATAATCAAGTTGGGCCATTTCCAGCACAAATCCAGGTTTTCTCTCCCCCCCACTCCACACACCCAAACCCACTCTCCTGTTGGTAATAGCTTATCTAAAGTGATCACTCTCCTTACAATGTGTATGATAATCAAGTTGGGCCATTTTCAGCACAAATCCAGGTTTTCTCTCCCCCCAAGCCCCCCCCCCCCACACACACACACAAACCCACTCTCCTGTTGGTAATAGCTTATCTAAAGTGATCACTCTCCTTACAATGTGTATGATAATCAAGGTGGGCCATTTCCAGCACAAATCCAGGGTTTAACAAGAACGTCTGGGGGGGGGGGGGTAGGAAAAAACAAGGGGAAATAGGTTACCTTGCATAATGACTTAGCCACTTCCAGTCTCTATTCAAGCCTAAGTTAATTGTATCCAGTGGTAGGGTTTATGATTGTAAGGAATGGTAGGAGGGAAAACAGAACAATAAAGATAATGGATTTCAAGAAGGCAACTTTAGCAAACTCAGGGAGTTGGTAGGTAATATCCCATGGGAAGCAAGTCTCAGGGGAAAAACAGTTCAAGACAGTTTTTCAAAGAGATATTATTAAGGACACAAGAACAAACTATCCCATTGTGTAGGAAAGACAGGAATGACCCTGGCTTAACTAGGAGATCTTCAGTGATCAAAAACTCAAAAACTACAAAAAGCGGAAACTAGATCAAATGACAAAGAATGAATAGAAACAAACAACACAAGTATGCAGGGACAAAACGAGATCAAACTAGCTAGAGACATAAAGGGTAACAAGAAAACATTCTACAAATACATTAGAAGCAAGAGGAAGACCAAGGACAGGGTAGGCCAGTTACTCAAGGGTGTCGGGGGGACGAGGGGATAGGGGAGAGGATAATAACAGAAAATGTGGAAATGGCAGAAGTGGTAAATGAGTTTTTGTTTTGGTTTTCACCAAAAAGATTAGGAGCAATTGGATGTCTAGCACAGTGAATGCTCGTGGAAATGAGGTAGGATCTGAGGCTAAAATAGGGAAAGAACAAGTTAAAAATTATTTAGTCAAATTAGATGTCTTCAAATGACCAAGGGCCTGATTAAATATATCCTAGAATACTCAAGGAGCTGACTGAAGAGATATCTGAGCCATTAGCGATTATAGTCATGGAAAGACAGGAGAAATTCCAGAGGATTTGAAAAGAGCAAATGTAATGCCAATCTATGAAAAGGAAAATAAGGACAACTCAGGAAATTATAGACCAGTTAGCTTAACTTCAGTACCCGGAAATATAATGGAGCAAACAATTAAGCAATCAATTTGCAAACATCTAGAAGATAATAATGTGATAAGTAACAGTCAGCATGGATTTGTCAAGAACAAATCATGTCAAACCAACCCAACAGCTTTCTTTGACAGGGTAACAAGCCTTGTGGATGGCAGGGGGTGGAGGGGAGCGGTAGATGTGGTATATCTTGACTTTAGTTAGGCTTTTGAGACTGTCTTTATGACCTTCTCATAAACACAACCTAGATGGAGCTATTCTGAAGTGGGTGCAGAGCAATGTGGAAAACTATTCCCAGAGAGTAGTTATCAGTGTTTCACAGTGAAGGTGAAAGGTGTATCAAGTGGGGTCCCGCAAGGAACAGTTCTGGGTCCAGTTCTGTTCAATATCTTCATCAATGATTTAGACAATGTCATACAGTGTACACATATAAAAGTTTGTGGATGATACCAAGCTGGGAGGGGTTGCAAGTGCTTTGGAGGATAGGGTTAAAATTCAAAATGATCTGTACAAACTGGAGAAATGGTCTGAAGTAAATAGGATGAAATTCAATAAGGACAAATGCACACATACAAAATGGGAAATGACTACCTAGGATGGAGTGCTACAGAAAGGGATCTGGGGTCATAGTGGACAAGCTGTGATGCTATATGATTGAAACATGATCAGTTATATCATTAATATTGCCACTGTTAGTCAATTGCAAGAAATCTTGTACAAAGTATACCATGTAAGGTATTAATGGAAAAGTTATGACTTGCTGAAAATGACTATCCTATTTGTAGGCATGTATCATTTTTGTAACTGAAGTTATGAATATTGACCATGCCCTAGGACCATGTGTTTGCTTCTTGGGTAACACTAAGTAGGTAGTTTACATCCATTGTGATGGACCATTCAAGTTGATGGCCCATTAATGAACACAGTGGGCCATAGAAGTTTATCCCACCCAGTGAGCCTTCCTGTGGACGCCTTAGCCAGAATATGGGTATTGGCTGATCCTATGACTCATCAAAGCATGCAAGGGTATGTGACTTGCTCATGTGACCCTGGACTCCATCTTGTACCTGTAATTTTCCACAAACTAAGACTGAAAGCATTCCCTCCACATGGGAGAAAGTATAAAAGGCCACAGAAACATCTCAGTTTTGCCTCTTTTCCTGCTCTAATCTCTGGACTATGGAATTACACTTGAAGGAATATTCCAATCAATGCACTGAGGACCTTCTAAGCTTTTAGAAGTTACCAGAGACTTTAAAGCCAGCAGTTTATTTCATCACCGCTACAAACCTGATCCAAGAAATTTGCAATGAGTGTAGGTATTTGTTTTTCTTGACCATTATAACTCTCTCCTCTTTCTTTTCTCTTACAAATAAACCTTTAGATATTAGATACATTAAAGGATTGGCAACAGCATGGTTATTGGGCAAGATCCAAGTTATGTATTGGCCTGTCTGTGTGGCTGATCTCTAGGGGTTAGAAGAACCCTTTCTTTCATTAAATTGGTTTTAAACAAACACTCATCATTAAGTCTAGTGTCTCAGTAGTGAAACAAGGGCTGGGATACCTAAGGAGATTGCATTTCTGACTTCTTGTTAGCCAGTGTGGTGAGACAGAAGTTTACTTTTGTTATTGGTTTGCTATATCTTATGGAAGAATAACCACCAGTTTGAGGTGCCCCATTTCTCAGCAGTTTGTTCTGAATCTAGTATTCTCAGCTGTGATCCACTGAGGCATGGTGACACAACCTAAATATGAGTCAACAGTGTAACACTGTTGCAAAAAAAAAGAAGTGAACATCATTCTGGGATGTATTTGTAGGGTAGGGGTTGGGGGGGAGGGATAGCTCAGTGGTTTGAGCATTGGCCTGCTAAACCCAGGGTTGTGAGTTCAATCCTTGAGAGGGGCCATTTGGGATCTGGGGCAAAAATTGGGGATTGGTCCTGCTTTGAGCAGGGGGTTGGAGTAGATGACCTCCTGAGGTCCCTTCCAACCCTGGTATTCTATGATTCTAGCTTGGGATGGGGGGTTTCCCGGCTCCCACTCGCATGTCCCTGCAGCTCCTAGGCAGAGTGGTCCAGGGACTTCGTGCGCTGCCAACGCCCACAGGCCCTGCCCCCACAGTTTCCATTTGCTGCAGTTCCTGGCTGAAGGGAACTGTGGAGCCAGTGCTTGTGGCGGGAGCAGCATGCGGAGTCCCCCGGCCTTCCCTCCCCCTAGGAGCTGCAGGGACACATGGAGCCAGGTAGGGAGCCTGCCAGCCCTGCCAACCTCCCCTCCCCCAGCACCAGCAGGGGGCCCGGGCTGTGCACTTCTACCCAGCCCTCCCTCCCAACACCAGCAGGGGTCCTGGGCCCTGTGCCACCATCTGCCTTCCCCCGCCCCAGCACCAGCAGGGGTCCCGGGCCACCTCCCCAAGCACTTGTGGCACCCTTAAACCGCCCCCCCCCA
Organism: Eretmochelys imbricata; assembly: GCF_965152235.1. Classification (NCBI taxonomy): domain Eukaryota; kingdom Metazoa; phylum Chordata; order Testudines; family Cheloniidae; genus Eretmochelys; species Eretmochelys imbricata. The sequence goes on along the minus strand of NC_135574.1, from coordinate 19,886,164 downwards.
GAGCACCCATGGCTCCCCGCCCATGTTTTAGTTAGGGGTATATAATAAAAGTCATGGACAGATCACAGGCCCTGAATTTTTGTTTATTGCCCATGACCTGTCCATGACTTTTACTAAAAATACCCATGACTAAAACATAGCCTAACCCATAACTTCTTGCTGAGCTAGTGCATATGCTTTAGGAAAATATTCACACTGATTTAAAGACTTCAAATCCTGGAGAATCTACCATATCCTTTGTTAATTTGACCCAATGGTAAATTACTCTCACTGTTTAAAAAAAAAAAAAAACTGAATATTTTATTTATAGACTAATTATCTAGCAATAGCCACAAACTTAAAGATAAGCACACGATTGCATTATTCACTGAACTGTTACCAAAAAGAAAAGGAGTACTTGTGGCACCTTAGAGACTAACCAATTTGTTTGAGCATAAGCTTTCATGAGCTACAGCTCACTTCATCGGATCCATACTGTGGAAAGTGTAGAAGATCTTTTTATACACACAAAGCACGTATGCATCCGATGAAGTGAGCTGTAGCTCACAAAAGCTCATGCTCAAATAAATTGGTTAGTCTCTGAGGTGCCACAAGTCCTCCTTTTCTTTTTGCGAATACAGACTAACATGGCTGTTACTGTGAACTGTTACCCTAGTGCATGTAGATGGAGGTGAGGTCTGCAGCTAAAAGAGATGGTCCGGACCTTCTGGACAGGCACAGATGGCAAAACAAACACACAAAAAGGAACCAAACACTTTGGGTCTCTACACTCACTGTCTGGGTCTCTAGAAACTTAGACCAAATTTTCAAGCCTGCGCCCTAAACAGAAGTAGGCTGATGTTCAGAGATGCTGGGGGCCACATTTCAGGCCCCTAGTGCCGTGCAGTGACGCAACCTCAGCTCCTACTGCAGTCAATGGGAGCTGCAAGTGCACAGCACTTCCCCTCCCGCCCCGTATAGGAACCCAACTAAGTATTTAGGAGCCTAACATTGGACACCCATGATTGAAACTTTGGTTTCATTTTTCTGAATTGTTTTGTTTGGATTTCTTTTGGTCTGCAAGGATTTGAAGCTAAATCTAGATAGCTGGTGTCTTAGACCCTTGATGAATTAAATGAGACATATTTATCCAAGGTGCAAAACCATTTCAAAGAAGATAACGATTGAATAATAACAATCTTAGGGACAGCAAGTTTATTTTAATGGTCTTCTTTCATATTAATCGTGATACATGTACAAAATCCCACACATAGCAAAATCCTCATTAATCCTGGATAATACTTTCTCATGGTTGCCTCTGTTTAAATCCTTGACCTTAGCACTTATGTATACCCCCTAATACTTGAAGATTGTTGCGTTTCATTTACCTAGCATGACCAGTTGTGATAGCTGACTGATGGTCTTTGTCCACTTAACATAAGAGCTTATGATTTTGATTCATTTATTTTCTAGCCAGTCATCAAATTAATACTCTGATTCTGTAAACACAATACATTTGCATAAGGGAAAAAAATTATTATCCTCAGTGTATTAAAAAAATCTTGTTTTGAACATTATTTATTAAGATTTCACAAAGCTTTTGTTTCCTTTGGCCAGGATAAATAGTAAAATGGGAGAGGATGTTGAGCACTTCTACTAACCCTTGTGGAAGGAGTTGGTGACACCACCATCAGACACAGATCTCAGGGGCTCCACCAGAACCAAATGGATCTGCCACAAATTCCCCCTTACTACACCCCTTGGAAGTATGAATTTCCTGGCTTCTGACTGTCACCAGAATGGTATGAAATGGGGAGCAGTCACGGAGTGGACAGTATTCATTTATACTACTGCGGATATATGGAAATGGAGGATCTGGCACAATTTGGCCAGCCCACCCTACCCCTTCTGTGCTTTCAACTGTCCCATTTGTTATATCAATATCATAAAGAATTCAACAGGACTGAAAGAGTAGTTCTATAAAGGCCAGGTCAAAAAAATGCATCAAAACTCGTTTTCAGTGGAAAATTAGATTTTTGATTAAACAGATTTTTTTTTTTTTTGCAAAAAATGTCAACTTTTTTGTTAAAAATGGAACATCCAAAAACTGAAAAATGTCAGCCAACACCAAAAAGTATTCCAAAGCAAGTGCTTGATTGGTTGGCTGAAAAGGGTGGGAGTTGGGAGTGTTTTGTTTCAGGTGAGCCTGGCTGTTTAAAAAAGCCGGTGCTCCGCGAACCAGTTGAGCGGCGGGGAACCAGCTGAGCAGCAGGGGACAGCAGAGCAGCAAACAGCAGGAGTTTGCCTGGGATCTGTGTTGGTGAGTATCTGGGTATCTGAGTGTGTGCTTGGTGAGAGGATCGGAGTGTTTGTAGTGAGGGCAGCTTGAAAGTTTGAGCGAGTGCTTGATTGGTTGGCTGAAAAGGGCGGGACTTGGGAGTGTTTTGTTTCAGGTGAGCCTGGCTGTTTAAAAAAGCCGGTGCTCTGCGAAGCAGCTGAGCGGCGGGGAACCAGCTGAGCAGCAGGGGACAGCAGAGCAGCAAACAGGAGGAGTTTGCCTGGGAGTTCACCTGGGGTGAGCCCACTGAGGCTTACACCCTAACGACTTCTCTGAGTAATTACTGCATCTCCTGAGGAAGCTCGTAGTAGGACGGTAATATGGATGGGGAGTGTTCAGCTGTTGTGACCTGCACTGGATGTGCCATGTTTGTCTTTCTTCCACAGGACAGAAGCAAATTTGTGTGTACAAAGTGCAAGCTGGTCTCCATATTGGAAGAGAAGGTTCAAGGTCTGGAGCAACAGGTATCGACCCTGTACTGCATAAGAGAAACTGAAGATTTCCTGGACAGACGTCAGGATATGCTTCTACAGGCACAAGGTTCTGAAGATTCAGAGCAGGCTGCGCAGTGGGGACAGGAGGACGGTGAAGAAATTTGGCAACATGTGACCTCCAGAAGAAGAAGGGGAAATGTCCATGTACCAGCAACGCAGATACAGGTAAGTAACCGTTTTCATGTTCTCTCCACAGATACCATTGTGGGGAGTGGCCCAGATGATACGTCTGGGGGAAGGGAGCAGAAGGAGACTTCACCAGTTGAAAGGCATGAGATGCACTGTCCTAAGGTTGAGGGTTCCACGACCACCACTCCCAAGAGAAGGAGGCGGGTGGTGGTGGTCGGGGATTCTCTCCTCAGGGGGACTGAGTCATCTATCTGCTGCCCTGACCGGGAAAACAGAGAAGTCTGCTGCTTGCCAAAGGCTAAGATTCGCAATGTGATGGAGAGTCTGCCGAGACTCATCAACCCCTCGGACCACTACCCCTCCCTGCTTTTCCACGTGGGCACCAATGATACTGCCAAGAATGACCTTGTGCAGATCACTGCAGACTACGTGGCTCTGGGAAGGAGGATAAAGGAGGATGAGGCGCAAGTGGTGTTCTCGTCCATCCTCCCCGTGGAAGGAAAAGGCCGGGGTAGGGATCGTCGAATCGTGGAAGTCAATGAATGGCTACGCAGGTGGTGTTGGAGAGAAGGCTTTGGATTCTTCGACCATGGGATGGTGTTCCAAGAAGGAGGAGTGCTAGGCAGAGACGGGCTCCACTTAACGAAGAGAGGGAAGAGCATCTTCACAAGCAGGCTGGCTAACCTAGTGAGGAGGGCTTTAAACTAGGTTCACCGGGGGAAGGAGACCAAAGCCCTGAGGTAAGTGGGGAAGCGGGATACCGGGAGGAAGCACAAGCAGGATTGTGTGAGAGGGGAGGGCTCCTGCCTCATACTGAGAACGAGGGGCGATCAGCGGGTTATCTCAAGTGCCTATATACAAATGCACAAAGCCTGGGAAACAAGCAGGGAGAACTGGAGGTCCTGGCAAAGTCAGGGAATTATGATGTGATTGGAATAACAGAGACTTGGTGGGATAACTCACATGACTGGAGTACTGTCATGGATGGGTATAAACTGTTCAGGAAGGACAGGGAGGCCAGAAAAGGTGGGGGAGTTGCACTGCATGTAAGGTACCAGTATGACTGCTCAGAGCTCAAGTATGAAACTGCAGAAAAACCTGAGAGTTTCTGGATTACGTTTAGAAGCGTGAGCAACAAGGGTGATGTCGTGGTGGGAGTCTGCTATAGACCACCGGACCAGGGGGATGAGGTGGACGAGGCTTTCTTCCGACAACTCGCAGAAGCTATTAGATCGCACACCCTGGTTCTCATGGGCGACTTCAATCATCCTGATATCTGCTGGGAGTGCACAGCGGTGCACAGACAATCTAGGAATTTTTTTGGAAACTGTAGGGGACAATTTCCTGGTGCAAGTGCTGGAGGAACCAACTGGGGCGGAGCTCTTCTTGACCTGCTGCTCACAAACCGGGAAGAATTAGTAGGGGAAGCAAAAGTGGATGGGAACCTGGGAGGCAGTGACCATGAGATGGTCGAGTTCAGGATCCTGACACAAGGAAGAAAGGGAAGCAGCAGAATACGAACCCTAAACTTCAGAAAAGCAGACTTTGACTCCCTCAGGGAACTGATGGGCAAGATCCCCTGGGAGAATAACATGAGGGGGAAAGGAGCCCAGGAGAGCTAGCTGTATTTTAAAGAATCCTTATTGAGGTTACAGGGACAAACCATCCCGATGTGTAGAAAGAATAGTAAATATGGCAGGCGACCAGCTTGGCTTAACAGTGAAATCCTTGCTGATCCTAAACACAAAAAAGAGGCTTATAAGAAGTGGAAGACTGCACAAATGACCAGGGATGAGAATATAAATATTGCTCGGGCATGTAGGAATGAAAGCAGGAAGGCTAAATCACACCTGGAGTTACAGCTAGCGAGGGATGTTAAGAGTAACAAGAAGGGTTTCTTCAGGTATGTTGGCAATAAGAAGAAAGCCAAGGAAAGGGTGGGCCCCTTACTGAATGAGGGAGGCAACCTAGTGACAGAGGATGTGGAAAAAGCTAATGTACTCAATGCTTTTTTTGCCTCTGTCTTCACGAACAAGGTCAGCTCCCAGACTACTGCACTGGGCAGCACAGCATGGGGAGGAGGTGGCCAGCCCTCTGTGAAGAAAGAAGTGGTTCAGGACTATTTAGAAAAACTGGACGTGCACAAGTCCATGGGGCCGGATGCGTTGCATCCGAGAGTGCTAAAGGAATTGGCGGATGTGATTGCAGAGCCATTTGAAAACTCATGGCGATCGGGGGAAGTCCCGGAAGACTGGGAAAAGGCTAATGTAGTGCCCATCTTTAAAAAACGGAAGAAGGAGGATCCTGGGAACTACAGGCCGGTCAGCCTCACCTCAGTCCCTGGAAAAATCATGGAGCATGTCCTCAAGGAATCAATTCTGAAGCACTTAGAGGAGACGAAAGTGATCAGGAACAGTCAGCATGGATTCACCAAGGGCAAATCATGCCTGACTAATCTAGTTGCCTTCTATGATGAGATAACTGGTTCTGTGGATGAAGGGAAAGCAGTGGACTTGTTATTCCTTGACTTTAGCAAAGCTTTTGACACAGTCTCCCACAATTATTCTTGTCAGCAAGTTAAAGTATGGGCTGGATAAATGGACTAGAAGGTGGACAGAAATTTGGCTAGATTGTCGGGCTCAACGGGTAGTGATCAATGGCTCCATGTCTAGTTGGCAGCCAGTATCTAGAGGAGTGTCCCAAGGGTTGGTCCTGGGGCCGGTTTTGCTCAATATCTTCATTAATGATCTGGAGGATGGTGTGGATTGCACCCTCAGAAAGTTTGCGGATGACACTAAACTGGGAGGAGTGGTAGATACGCTGGAGGGTAGGGATAGGATACAGAGGGACCTAGACAAATTGGAGGATTGGGCCAGAAGAAATCTGATGAGGTTCAACAAGGACAAGTGCAGAGTCCTGCACTTAGGACGGAAGAATCCCATGCACCGCTACAGACTAGGGACCGAATGGCTAGGCAGCAGCTCTGCAGAGAAGGACCTAGGGGTGACAGTGGACGAGAAGCTGGATATGGGTCAACAGTGTGCCCTTGTTGCCAAGAAGGCCAATGGCATTTTGCGGTGTATAAGTAGGGGCATTGCCAGCAGATCGAGGGTCGTGATCGTTCCCCTCTATTCGACACTGGTGAGGCCTCATCTGGAGTACTGTGTCCAGTTTTGGGCCCCACACTACAAGAAGGATGTGGAGAAATTGGAGAGAGTCCAGCGAAGGGCAACAAAAATGATTAGGGGTCTGGAAAACATGACTTATGAGGAGAGGCTGAGGGAGCTGGGATTGTTTAGTCTACGGAAGAGAAGAATGAGGGGGGATTTGATAGCTGCTTTTAACTACCTGAAAGGTGGATCCAAAGAGGATGGATCTAGACTATTCTCAGTGATAGCAGATGACAGGACAAGGAATAATGGTCTCAAGTTGCAGTGGGGGAGAGTTAGGTTGGATATTAGGAAAAACTTTTTCACTAGGAGGGTGGTGAAACACTGGAATGCATTACCTGGGGAGGTGGTGGAATCCCCTTCCTTAGAAGTTTTTAAGGTCAGGCTTGACAAAGCCCTGGCTGGGATGATTTAGTTGGGATTGGTCCTGTCTGGGAAGGGGTTTGGACTAGATGGCCTCCAGAGGTCCCTTCCAACCCTGTTATTCTATGATTCTCTGATTCTATGAATCTATGATTCAATCCTGAAGTGTCACAGTATTTGTAGTTCATCTGCCTCATGCCCTAGTTCTCCTCTAGAGCTGAGTTCCCCGGTGGGTCAACATCTCCAAAGACACCATAATTGCATCACAGTATCTCAGGAAGAGAGACTATGGTGAATCATGGGAAATGTAGTCTGGCCAGGGAGCCCAATGAACAGAGGAGAATGGACGCAGGAGGCACCCGAACTACAACTCGCATGAGGCAAGGTGATAGCATTTCTCAATCAAAATTTTAGGTGTTCAGCTAAACACTGATGATTTTTGTCCAGCAACGTTTATGTTTCCTTTATATTTCACTCCCCCCCCTCCCCCAAAAGAAACCTAAAAATTTTCTGTGGAGAGAAAAGCATTTTCCTGACAGCAATTTTTCTATATAAATTCAATATATTACTATAAAAACCTATATAATCTACCATATAAAGAATGATATTATTTCCATAGAATTAAATAAAGAAATGTATTCTGCTATTGAGTTCTATAAGTCAGTTCAAACTGTATTTAGAAAGATTACTATTTTCTATAATATGTCCCCACGAGATATAGGGCTTCTTGGTGGGAAATGGGGCTGTCACTGAAATAGCGCTGCATTTCTCCTAGATGTAACACCCAGTATATTAATTATTTTTTATTAGGTGTTTTGTCTTTTGGTAGCACCTAAAAGCCATAATCAGATTGGAACCCATTGTGCTAGGTGCTGCTAAAGCATAATAAATGATAGATCCTGCCCCAAAGAGTTTACAATATACATGATGCAATATAATACCCAGCTGAGGCAAAGTGGGCCAGTTTGGTATTGGGGAGATGGGGTAACATGTAAATAAAACAGGATATGTACAATCCTTAGCCTGTCAGTAGTAGCTATCACAGCGATCCACCTGCCAAGATCGGTGGGTCTTAGGGCCATTCCTTACTATAGTTCTACGTGTGGATGTCCCATTTTAAGCAATGGGAGTTTTGTATTATACTCAGTGATCTTTGCACTAAACTGTAACCTATTTTACCTGAGAGAGGAGATACGATCGGAACAAATTCTCTTAATTTATGGGATAAATTCAGATGGGAGATTCATCAGAGATGAATATTGCATGTTTACCAGTCCCAAAGCTTTTCCAGTATCTGAGGGTAAAAATATGTGGCCTTTTTAGTTTACCCATAAGACAAAGAAGCCTCCTGAGAGTATTTGAGTTGATTCTGTTTACAGCAGAACAAGTTTGTTCTAGATTAACAAGTAATTTAATCACAGACTTCAAGCTTTTAGTGACTTAAAGATTTTAAAATCAATATTTAGTAAAGATAATGCTTACTATGCCCCACACAGAGTGGGTTCTTTCTTTCTTTTGAAATAACAGAGCACAGTTCTCTGCCATGTCTCCAGGAGTTACATAGAGAAATGAACAAATCCAGTGGGGCCCAAAGTATTATGAACCTCTTTCAGCTGGCTTTGCAAAACTAATCAAAGTCCAAGAACATCTTTTCCTAAAATTTAACCTCCTCGTCTCCCTCAAGGGAAGAAAACAGTTGTTTTCCTCACTAAAGGGAACTGTGTGTGATGAGAAGCCACAGAAACACAAATGCACATGTGCACAGCAGACTAAATTGTGCCCTGTCTTTCTGCGACAAGCAGAGGAGTTATGGGGAGTAAATCTCCTATCTCTGTTGCTCAGCCAATCTGGATCTTCAGTATAAATCTGGATGTGGGCACAGCCCCTGCTTAAAATGAAACAAATGAGTGAAGAGGGATAGGGAGGGTTTGGAGGCCTGAGTCTGCTCCTCCACTCACTCCCTAAGAACAGGGGGTATAACCTGCAGCCTTTCTAGAGCTGCTGTGAATAATTCCAACCTCTTTCCCTCCCTCATTACCAATAGTGAAGGGATTTTTTCTCAGATTCACAATGCCAGTTACAGGCTGCTCCTGAGACAGCACAGTTACATGCTGCCCCTTATTCAACACTGAGCCAAAAGGTTCAACCTAGTGCAAAGCTAGACTGGCATACTGGAGTGATTTGTATAAGGCATATATGCAGTACATCGATTTTCCTAAGATGTTATGTCTTTCCTTCACTCAGCTCCTTTTTCACAGCCTCTCTGTATATCTTTTTCACTCCGCCCTCTCTGCTACCCCATTATCAAACGTGGCCACATCATATTTTAAAAGTGGATCTAGGTGAACAGTGGTTTGTTTTCCCAAGGAGAATGTCAATAAAAACATAATTTTCCATTGAAAATATCAATTTTTGGCAGAAATTTAAAAACTGAGGTATTTTGTCCATAAACCAAAACAGTTCAGTCAAAACCTGAAATATTTCTTTGGGTTTCATCTGAAATATTTCAGTTTTTAGGAATTTATTTTAGCAACATAAAATCAAAATTCTCCACAGAAAGGAGATACTTTTTCTGTGAAAATTTCATTCTCTAAAAAACAAACCAACAACAAAATTTTCTGTGGAAAAAAAAAGTTTCAATGGAAATTTTTCAACTGGATGGTTAGGTGTAAATTAGGCACTATGAGTTTATCTCTAGTTAATTTCTGTCACGTTAATATACACCAGCAATACTAGCCACAAGTGGTAGTAATTCTTCATTAATGCCCCATGGCTGTTCATGCTATACTAATTTAAGCCTGGCATTTTACTGTCTTTTACGAGGTATAATTGTCTCTTCTGTTTCTTCCAGGGAAGTGGCTTCTTTCAATATTTCCTTCTGCAATGCAATGAATAAAGTTCTGAATATCTCTCTATTTTATTGTAATCGAGGAAATCACTACACAGAGTCTTATAAAAGGAAGTAAAAATCTTCAAGATCAAGTATCTGTTGTGTCAAAGAGAGTTTAATTTTAACTGCTGTTCCAGATGCTTTTTGCTTCTGAAAGTCTGATTGCTCTGTTGCCTTACTCATGTAAAAGTTGATGGGTAAATGTAAATTCCTTATTCACTTCATCATTATATAGTTTACTGAAGGTCTCACTAAATTAGCAAATTTTCTCACTATTTTGACATTGATTCTAGGCTTTTTGTCAACATCAGTTTCTAATTTCTTATTATTTTTCCTTTATTTTTTAAACATACGTGGGTGTGTTTCTCTCTCTCTCTCTTTCTCTCTCTGCAATCCTCTCGTCTACTCTTAGAATCATAGAATCACAGAATATCAGGGTTGGAAGGGACCTCTGGAGGTCATCTAGTCCAACCCCCGCTCAAAGCAGGACCAATCCCCAACTAAATCATCCCAGCCAGGGCTCTGTCAAGCCTGACCTTAAAAAATCTAAGGAAGGAGATTCCACCACCTCCCTAGGTAACGCATTCCAGTGTTTCACCACCCTCCTAGTGAAAAAGTTTTTCCTAATATCCAACCTAAACCTCCCCCACTGTAACTTGAGACCATTACTGCTTGTTCTGTCATCAGCTACCACTGAGAACAGTCTAGATCCATCTTCTTTGGAACCCCCTTTCAGGTAGTTGAAAGCAGCTATCAAATCCCCCTCATTCTTCTCTTCCTCAGATTAAACAATCCCAGTTCCCTCAGCCTCTCTTTGTAAGTCATGTGTTCCAGTCCCCTAATCATTTTTGTTGCCCTCCGCTGGACTCTCTCCAATTTTTCCACATCCTTCTTGTAGTGTGGGGCCCAAAACTGGATACAGTACTCCAGATGAGGCCTCACCAATGTCAAATAGAGGGGAACGATCACATCCCTCGATCTGCTGGCAATGCCCCTACATATACATCCCAAAATGCCATTGGCCTTCTTGGCAACAAGGGCACACTGTTGACTCATATCCAGCTTCTCATCCACTGTAACCCCTAGGTCCTGCTCTGCAGAACTGCTGCCGAGCCAGTCAGTCCCTAGTCTGTAGCGGTGCATGGGATTCTTCCGTCCTAAGTGCAGGACTCTGCACTTGTCCTTGTTGAACCTCATCAGATTTCTTTTGGCCCAATCCTCTAATTTGTCTAAGGCCCTCTGTATCCTATCCCTACCCTCCAGCGTATCTACCTCTCCTCCCAGTTTAGTGTCATCCGCAAACTTGCTGAGGGTGCAATCCACACCATCCTCCAGATCATTTATGAAGATATTGAACAAAACCGGCCCGAGGACCAACCCTTGGGGCACTGCACTTGATACCGGCTGCCAACTAGACATGGAGCCATTGATCACTACCCGTTGAGCCCGACAATCTAGCCAAATTTCTGTCCACCTTCTAGTCCATTTATCCAGCCCATACTTCTTTAACTTGCTGGCAAGAATACTGTGGGAGACTGTGTCAAAAGCTTTGCTAATGTCAAGGAACAACACGTCCACTGCTTTCCCCTCATCCACACAGCCAGTTACCTCGTCAGAGAAGGCAACTAGATTATTCAGGCATGACTTGCCCTTGGTGAATCCATGCTGACTGTTCTTGATCACTTTCGTCTCCTCTAAGTGCTTCAGAATTGATTCCTTGAGGACATGCTCCATGATTTTTCCAGGGACTGAGGTGAAGCTGACTGGCCTGTAGTTCCCAGGATCCTCCTTCTTCCCTTTTTTAAAGATGGGCACTACATTAGCCTTTTTCCAGTCGTCCGGGACTTCCCCGGATCGCCATGAGTTTTCAAAGATAATGGCCAATGGCTCTGCAATCACATCCGCCAACTCCTTTAGCGCTCTTGGCTGCAGCGTATCCGGCCCCATGGACTTTTGCTCGTCCAGCTTTTCTAAATAGTCCCAAACCACTTCTTTCTCCACAGAGGGTTGGCCACCTCCTCCCCATGCTGTGCTGCCCAGTGCAGTTGTCTGGGAGCTGACCTTGTTAGTGAAGACAGAGGCAAAAAAAGCATTGGGTACATTAGCTTTTTCCACATCCTCTGTCACTAGGTTGCCTCCCTCATTCAGTAAGGGGCCCACACTTTTCTTGACTTTCTTCTTGTTGCTAACATACCTGAAGAAACCCTTCTTGTTACTCTTAACATCTCTTGCTAGCTGCAACTCCAGGTGGGATTTGGCCTTCCTGATTACACTCCTGCATCCCCGAGCAATATTTTTATACTCCTCCCTGGTCATTTGTCCAATCTTCCATTTCTTTCTAAGCTTCTTTTTTGTGGTTAAGATCAGCAAGGATTTCACTGTTAAGCCAAGCTGGTCGCCTGCCATATTTGCTATTCTTTCTCCACATCGGGATGGTTTGTCCCTGTAACCTCAATAAGGATTCTTTAAAATACAGCCAGCTCTCTTGGACTCCTTTCCCCCTCATGTTATTCTCCCAGGAGATCCTGCCCATCAGTTCCCTGAGGGAGTCAAAGTCTGCTTTTCTGAAGTCCAGGGTCCGTATTCTGCTGCTCTCCTTTCTTCCTTGTGTCAGGATCCTGAACTCGACCATCTCATGGTCACTGTCTCCCAGGTTCCCATCCACTTTTGCTTCCCCTACTAATTCTTCCCGGTTTGTGAGCAGCAGGTCAAGAAGAGCTCTGCCCCTAGTTGGTTCCTCCAGCACTTGCACCAGGAAATTGTTCCCTACCCTTTCCAAAAACTTCCTGGATTGTCTCTTCCTGCCATGGTGAAAGTAGATTCAAATAGGAGAGATCTCTTATCCCATTAACCAGAGAGGAAGGGGAGATGTAGGGCACGTAACCCGAATTCACTCAGTGTAACACTCTGTCCCCCTCTACTGGTTGCTGATACAGATACACTTTGAGGAGCCTGTGCCACCAGTAGGGGACACAGCACCTCAGGGAGTGGGTTATAGCAATGGTTCTCAACCTTTCCAGACTACTGTACCCTTTTCCGGAGTCTGATTTGTCTTGCATCCCCCGAGTTTCACTTTACCTAAAACTACTTGCTTATAAAATCAGACATAAAAATACAAAAGTGGCACAGCCATACTAACACTGAAAAATTGCTGACTTTTTCATTTTTACCATATAATTATACAATAAATCAATTGGAATATAAATATTGTACTTACATTTCAGTGTGATACCTGAGCCTGTTTTTCACTTGTTAGCCTTGTCTGAAGCCCGAAACCCAGGCGCTGGGACTGAAACCAAAGCCTGCCACCTGGGGCTGAAGCATGTAACTTAGCTTCTCAGGACCCACTATGGCATGAGGCCTTGGGCTATTGTCTTGCTTGTCTCACCCTAATGCTGGCCCTGCACTTGCAACCCCCCTAAACCCGTCCCATGACTCCCCTTGGGGCAGAAACCCTCAGGTTGAGAAACACTGATCTAGATGAGTTGAGTACCCCCGGAAGACCTCTGCATACCCCCAGGATACACATATTGATTGAGAGCCATTGGGTTGCAGGAAACTGCTTACTTAAGCCCGGGAGGGGAGGAGGAACCTTCCTTCTTGAGTTAGCAGATCTCCCTCATTCACCCTTACTTTAATCTCTGTCTTCACACAATATCACTATGATTGCTGGCAAAGATTCCTCTTCTGCTCTCTGCAACAGACTTCCTATATTTCTCTGCCTCATTTACATTTACTCTCCATCCCTTTTTAAACCCTCCCCCCTCCCAAACATGTGGGACAAGATCTTCCATTGTTGTAACTCAGTGTTGCCAACACTCTTGAGTATCACAATATTTGATAAAAAGAACAGAAGTACTTGTGGCACCTTTGAGACTAACAAATTTATTTGAGCATAAGCTTTCATGGGCTACAGCCCACTTCATCGGATGCATGCAGTGGAAAATACAGTAGGACAATTTTATATACATAGAGAACATGAAACAATGGGTGTTACCATACTTACTATTATGAGGGTGATCAGTTAAGGTGAGCTATTACCAGCAGGAGAGAAAAAAAAACCTTTTGTAGTGATAATCAAGGTGGGCCATTTCCAGCAGTTGACAAGAACATGTGAGGAACAGTAGTGGGGAAAAATAAACATGGGGAAATAGTTTTACTTTGTGTAATGACACATCGACTCCCAGTCTTTATTCAAGCCTAATTTAATGTGCCAGCAATGCCCTTCTGCCATGTACATTGGCCAAACCGGACAGTCTCTACATAAAAGAATAAATAGACACAAATCAGACGTCAAGAATTATAACATTCAAAAACCAGTCGGATAACACTTCAGTCTTCCTGGTCACTCAATTACAGACCTAAAAGTCGCAATATTACAACAAAAAAATTCAGAAACAGACTCAGTGAAAGACTGCTGAATTGGAATTAATTTGCAAACTGGTCACCATTAACTTAGGCTTGAATAAATAAGTGCCTATGTCCTTTGCCGAAAGCTCTTCAGGAAAGGCAAGAATACAAATATTGCAACTCCTAGTATAATGTTTGGCAGAGGCCCTGGAGGTTTTTCGCCTTCCTCTGTAGCATGGGGCACGGGTCACTTGCTGGAGGATTCTCTGCTCCTTGAAGTCTTTAAACCATAATTTGAGGACTTCAATAGCTCAGACATAGGTGAGAAGTTTTTCGCAGGAGTGGGTGAATGAGATTCTGTGGCCTGCGTTGTGCAGGAGGTTGGACTAGATGATCATAATGTCCCTTCTGACCTTAGTAACTATGAATCTATGAAAAGAAACATTAGCAAGACCTTCTGAGAGAGAGAGAAATAAAAAAGTAGACACAGTGGTAGCGTACATGGTCAGCAAAAATTGCAGCTCTGTTACCATGGAAGGCTGTATATCTCCAGAAATCCTGAGCAAGCTAAGAACTTGATGATATCAGTCATGGATGAAGAAACTGATCACAACTGAAGTAGGAGATGAGATTATCTCATGGGTGATGTACTCTGGATTACTGTTACTTTGTCAACTTTGGAAAGCCTGTAAAGGTCCCAGAGAACTGTAGTCTCTTGCTTATTGATTCTATTATTTCATCTGAAATTGAATGCTGCTATTTTTTTTTTATTCAGTTCACTGTAAATATTGTGCCAACCTTGATTAACAGCTATTTTCGATATGGTTAAACTGGGAACATAATTTCATTAACTAGCAGTTTTTCATACATTTATGGATCCTGTTGAAAACATAAGAAAAAGTAATGTGGATAGTTTAATAGACACAGCTTCAGTTTTAATATTCCATCTGAGGTAGATAAATTGAATACCATGCAGCTTTTTGTGTGTGGCTCTTTTGGATACCTGCAAGAAAAACTTAAAAAATAAAGTTTTCCCTCTTCTCATTGTTCTGAGTGCCAGTCAGTTGACTCTTTCCACCCCAGAGGTGATTGCATTGCAACAGTACTGTATTTGTGTATATCACTACCCTCTTTGCATCCATCCATTAGCTCCTTCTTATCTACCAGATCAGATACAAGCTTCCTTTCTTCAGTATTCAGTGCTGCTTTTCATATCAGATCTATTCTCTTATCCTAACATTCAACCATGCCATTTGTCCACCAACATTGTCATCCTAGATTGTCTTCTAGGTGTTACCTCCTGGGGAAGGAGGTGTCATGAAAGGGGGTTTGTGAAGTATTTAAAAATGTATTACAATCTTTAGATTGCAAAGAAAAGCTCCTTCCCCTGTCCCTACACATCCATATTCTTCTAGGTCAAGGATTCTCTCTCAAGCTCTTGAAAAACATACACACACAGAGAGAGAAAGTAAATGACACAGACTTAAATTTGATATAATTGATACAGATTTTACTCTTAATTTTATGTTATAGGTCATGAAAGTCTTTGATTTTGAATAAATGGGTCATCAGCCAGAAAAGGAAAAACATTGTTCTAGTGAAAAGAAAAGGAGTACTTGTGGCACCTTAGAGACTAACCAATTTATTTGAGCATGAGCTTTCGTGAGCTACAGCTCACTTCATCGGATGCATACCGTGGAAACTGCAGCAGACTTTATATATACACAGAGAATATGAAACAATACCTCCTCCCACCCCACTGTCCTGCTGGTAATAGCTTATCTAAAGTGATCATCAGGTTAGGCCATTTCCAGCACAAATCCAGGTTTTCTCACCCTCCACCCCCCACACAAATTCACTCTCCTGCTGGTGATAGCCCATCCAAAGTCACAACTCTTTACACAATGTGCATGATAATCAAGTTAGGCCATTTCCTGCACAAATCCAGGTTCTCTCACTCCCTCACCCCCCTCCAAAAACCCCACCCCCATACACACACAAACTCACTCTCCTGCTGGTAATAGCTCATCCAAGTTTAAATCCAAGTTAAACCAGAACATCTGGGGGGCGGGGGGGAGGTAGGAAAAAACACGGCTGTTACTCTGAAACCAACCATTGTTCTAGTGCAATTCTCCAACAAACTCCTTGTTATGTTCTCCAGTGGCATACCTTATGCATAGGAAGACTTCCCTAAAAAAAAACCAAAAAACTCTAAAGTTATCACCCTCCTTCAACTCCATCCTTAAAACATACCTCTACTTCCGTAACATTCCCATCTGACCATGGATAGGCAGGTGATGAGCTGAAGCCACAGCTTACACAAAATGTTTTGTTTTATGATTACCACAGCCTCCCATTCTCCTGACTTCCCCATTGGTCTGTTTCCTCCACCTGTTGCATTTGGTCTTCATTCAAGATTGCTGATTGTTTCAGGGACTAATTTTTTTACTATAGCTCCTGCAATAAAGGAGTCCGGGTCCCTTACTACCAATGTGGTAAAAATAAAAATAGTAATGTACCCGTGTATACGTTATTAATTGTTTTGGTAAATTCTGACTCTATTGAACCATCACGCCTCAGCCAATGGAGAACACACTCACACCTGCTTTGTTACACAATATTTACTTTTCTAAATGTGTCATAATACTTTCATGACTTGCAAACAAAGTTAAAAATTTACAAAAAAGTAAAGATTTCCTTTAATAGCATTTGCAACTAGAGACTTGGTTTCTTACACTCACTTGCTATAAACTTAATGTAGACCCAACAATTTTCATTTTTAAAAATTGTTAACATTACATTTCTGCATGGCTGAGAATTTTTATGCCAAGTTTCAGCCCAAAGTAAACTTTTTTAGATGAGTTGCAATCCCCAGAAAATACTGGTTTGTAATGTAAATGCTGACAAGCCCTTAACTATAGAAGCTCTACTAGACTTTGCTATATTGCAGGGTCCCTAACTGAATTTTTACTCTAATTTGATGAGAGAATTTTGCTTCCAAATCACTTTTAAAATCCTCCTGCTGTGCTTTCCCTTGGTTTAAGATAGCAACATTATATTCCAATTCAATTATATTCATGTTCATATGGCTTTTTATATTAAATTGTTATGATGTCTGCACTTTTTAAAATGTACTGGGATCTACTCACTTCCCTAATTTTGCCATATCATAATGTTTCCAGTGATGGGATTGTTATATCTTTAAGCTTATTAATAAGATAATAAAACACTACGTTTTGAGCTTATTTCAGAGTCTTGAACAAAAATTAACTAATTAAAGTTTGTGATACTCCCATGGGGCAGGTGTAGTTAGCATAATGATCCCCATTTTACAGATAAGGAAAGTAAGACAGAGGATAAACAGGGCATGCTGTTTCCTTTTAACATTAATGATTTTCATAGTGTTTGTTCGTTTGACATACACACACTACTGGACACTATATGTCTGGGAAAATAGCATGTGATTGTAAACACTAGGGGCAGAATTAAAGTTGAACACACAACCTTAACTTCAGCATTTCCTGACTATTCAATCTTGAGTACAATCCTGGAGGGGGGCCATTTAGGGATCTGGGGCAAAAATTGGGGATTGGTCCCGCTTTGAGCAGAGGGTTGGACTAGATGACCTCCTGAGGTCCCTTCCAACCCTGATATTCTATAATTCTATGATGACTATCGAGCACTCAGCTATGTGACTTTAAACTTGTATTAACAAATAGATGCAAGCAAGCCTTTTGGTTTGGATTTTTTTGTTAGTTACCTAGGAGTAAATATTTGCCATTATAAAAATATTTACATTAGTAATGAGACCAGCCCAATTCAAAGTCCAGAATCCAGAAACACTCAAACTTTGAGAAATTTCAGACTCAGATCCAGACTTTGCCTCTCCAGTTCAAATTAAGGAATACAATGGTTTAAAAAACAAACATTGTATGTGGCTTTACTGTGAAACCATGCTCCTTGCCACAGTTCAATGGTGCCTGACAAAACAGAAATCCAGATGGAAGAACTTTCTCAGGCTACAAGACATGGTGTAGCAGATAATGTGATTCATTGTCACTTTGAAATTGAAGTCTTTCGACAATCTGCTACAGAAGGTTTAAAATGCAGGACTGACTCATGGAACATAGCTCAGTTGAAAGCTCTGTTGTTCCTTTGTCATGTCACCCTTTTCCTTTCCCACCTGCTTTATTTCATTCTGCATTTGCTTGCCTGTACTCTATCTCCCTGCCAATGGATATGCAGGTAGCCAGCAGTCATTTCCAGTAACCATTTAACATATTTCAATAAGTGGGTCTAAAGCTCCCGCCCCTTCAAAATTATCATTACACCACTGGATGAAATCCAGCGCTATAAGGATTTATTTGATTAGTATCTCAGGGAAACTTTATGGACCGTGCAGATGGGAATCAGATACATCCATAATTTCTCTGGTCCCCTTCGTCTGATAGTAGCATTAGTCTAGAATGACAGTATATTTTCTGATAACTTCTATGATCTTTTCCCTGAGGGTCTTACACAGCAGAGTGTATTAAACACACTCTCACACATATAGTACGTTGCTCCGTTCATCCATCTTGTCTTCTCTGGAGGGATTTTTTTTTTCCATTTTGATATACTGCTCACCTTGTTACCACTAATTTTGCCGGCTATTTCCTCTGTGGTTTCAGACATTTTATGCATGGCTGCTTAGGTCTTGTTCTCAGATCCTTTCTGCCTATGCCTAGAATCACTTTTGTCAGTACACTACCACACTCCATTTCCCACATATAAAATTTTAAATTCCTTTTTTTGATCATTTTCCTCCTCCCTCTCAACCTGCCTAGGCTTAAATACAGGGGGTGGGGGATGAGAACCACCACAGAGACACAAGAGAAATAAAAGTGTAAGAAGACACTTAACATGATTTATTGGACCAGCTTCTGTTAGTGGAAGGGACAAGCTTTTGAGCTTCCCAGAGCTTTTCCTCTGTGAAACTCAAAAGCTTGTCCTTTTCACCCATAGAAGTTAGGCCACTAAAAGATCTTACCTTGGCCACCTTGTCTCCTTCATATCCTAAGACCAACACAGCCACAACAACACTTCAAACAACACTTCCACCTTACTATGATGGCAGATTCATTTCTCCATTATAGTTAGCATTGTCTGTAAGTCTAGGTCTGATCCAAAGCTGATTGAAGTCCATGGAAAAAATCTGTTGCCCTTTTGCTGAGTCATAGCAGATTTTTAGGATTTGCAGGTCACTTTCCCATTTGGATCACTAATCAGTGGCATAAATCCAGGGTTTTTTCCTAGTGTTGTTTGTTTACTTACAAAATCTACACAAGCCCTGTTTCTCTGACCTCTCCGGGGTCTCACACAAAACCAACCTAAATGGGGATCTGAGTGTTTATCCATCAACGGACGCAAAAGGTGAGCCACTAGCCCTTTTCAGCGTAACAACTCCACACCACTTCAGTGGTCTCAGGATTGGGCCCTCTGCATTGTGATTCCTCGTTCCGGATATGTAATGTACAATCACAGAATACGAGTGGGATGAGAATGAGAGTCGGGTACATATCAGCCAATCAGCAGGCCCCATCCCCCTTTACTCAGCCAAGCGTTAAGCAGAGAACCAAAGAAGGGTGTTGTGGGGCAGTTCCCCACTCTGCCAAGCATGCATTTGGACTTCTCTCATTCCTCTACTGTCCAGTCAAAAGATCTCCCCCCAGTTAAGGAGGTAAAACGGTATTGTTAGTGTAACACCGACAGACCCTGGTCATTGGCGGTTGGGATCGAACCTGGGATCTCGGGAGCTTAGTGCATGAGCCTCTACAGCATGAGCTAAAAGCCAACTGGCTATTAGTTAAGGCTGTAGAGCAAACTCATTCATCTCTCTCTAAGTGGTCTCGGTGCCACTAGATGGGACAGAACACCACACCCAGGAGGTGTGTGGGTTACATTCGCACCACTAGCTTCAAGCACTATTAAAATCTTTATGGTTGTCTACCGGGTTTAGAACTAGACTGGTTAAGGGAAATCTTTCTTTTTGCTATCACATCATCATATTTAGAATACTTGAAATTGTAGTTACAAGTGTTCCTACAGTTCTGAATCACAAAAATAGACTGGTTGAAACCATCCATGCCTCTTTGCTATTATAACTTATTAGTCTTCCATAAAGACTATGCTGCATCAAAGGTTACTGTTTAAAAAAATTTTCCATGGCTCCAGAAGAAAGCTGGATATGTTTAATCCCTCGTATTCATGAAGACAAATTGCATTTTTAAATTCTCCTAATGAAGCAGTATTCATCAGACCTCCCTCATCTATCTTTTCAGATTGAGTTTCAGTGCACAGACAAGAAGATTAATGCCTCTGAACTTTCCAACACTTTTAGTTCTGTTATGGTACTACCACAGTGTGATGAATTAAATCAATATGATTACTAGTGAGTTCAGAAACATTTTAAATGTTATGATGTTTGCCCTTTTTGCCTTTCTATTTTAGAACTATAGAGCTCAAAATAAAGTTACTGCAATTTGGGGAGTAACTTTGAATCTCTCTTCCAGATTCACAGCCCTAGTTATGAATGGGATATGGGAAATGGAGGCAAATGTTATCAATATCATATTCCTTGCAAGTACCCAAAGATTTTCAAAAGTGACTTGTGATTTTGGATTCTTCTGTTTTTGGGGTCCTAATTTGATACATCTTGGGTTGTGGTGGATTCTCCATCACTGACAACTTTTAAATCAAGATTGGATGTTTTCCTAAAATATTTATGATCTGGGAATTATCTTGGGGAAGTTCTGTGACCTGTATGATACAGGAGGGCAGGCTAGATGATAACTATGGTGCTCTTCTGGCCTATGAATCTATGAATGGACTTAATTTTCTGAGGGCAGGTGCTCATATTTTCTGGGAGTGACCAATGAGGTGGCAAAGTTTGCAGAAGATACAAAATTATGCAAGATAGTTAAGTCTAAAGCTGACTGTGATGAGTTATAGGGGGTTTCACAAAACTGGGTAACTGGACAACAAAATGGCAGATGAAATTCAACATTAGTGCAAAGTAATGAATATTGGAAAAAATAATCCCAGCTACACATACATAATGATGGGTTCTAAATTAGATGTTACCACTCAAGAAAGAGATCTTGGAGTCTTCATGGATAGTTGTATGAAAACTTCAGCTCAGTGCACAGCAATGATCAAAAAGGCTAACAGAATGTTAGCAACTATTAGAAAAGGAATAGAAAATAAGACAGAAAATATCATAATGCTACTATATAAATCCATAGTACATCCACATTTTAAATACTACATCCAGTTCTGGTCACCCTAGCTCAGATAGGATATAGTGGAACTGGAAAGGATTTAGAGAAGGGGAACAAAAATGATTGAGTGTCAATGGCTTCCATATGAGGAGAGAATAAAAAGATTAGGGTTTGTTCAGCTTAGAAAATAGATGATTAAGGGAGGATATGATAAAGCTCTATAAAATCATGACTGGTGTGGAAAAAGTGAATAGAGAAGTGGTATATACCCTTTCCCTCAATACAAAATCCAGGGGTTACCTGATGAAATTAGTGGGCAGCAGGTTTAATACAAACAAGAGGAAGTACTTTTTCACCCAATGAACACTTAACTTGTGGAATTCATTGCTATGGGATGTTGTGATGGCCAGAATTATAACTGAGTTCAAAAAATAATTAGATACATTTATAAAGGATAGGCCAATCAATGGCCAAGACGATTATTAGACAAGATGATTGGGGATGCAACCACATGCTCAGGGTGACCCTAGACCTCTCATGGCCAAAAGACAGGAGGGGAAGACTGGTGTGGCTCTCCCAAAAAATCGCTCTGTTCTGTATACTGTCCCTGAGGCTCTGATACTGACCACCATTGGAAACAGGATTACTGGGCTAGATGTACCATTGATATGATCCAGTATGGCAGTTCTGATGTTCTTAATCAGTCCCCTTTTGAGGTCTCTCAAGTTGGCCTTTGAAACATTGAGGAATCCAAAATCAGTAGTCATATTTGAGAATCTTGACATTGATGCCTTAAATTCTATATTTTCAGCACCTAAATAAGTGACCTGATTTTCAGAAATACTGCATCCCATTGGCCCTGCTGAGACTACTAAATGTCATGAACTTTTTGAGGACCAGATTCTACTACCTCATTCATGCTGAATAGTACCTTACTTCATGAGTAGTTCCACTGACTTCAGTGAAACTACTTGTGGAGTATGGGGCTATTTGGTGTGGGTAAGGATATAAGACTCTGGCCAATGTCTCTGCACCTCTGTCCTAGTCGTTCATTTTTCACAATTAGGCTAGTGAACAAATCTCTTGACAGGACTGTGCACAGAAACGGCTTGCATTGGAGATATTTGATGAAAGTTACTTTCCAATGTGTAAGTAAGAGGCTTTTAATCAGAAACTTGATTTGAATAGCAGGTTTCATGCAATCAGAGAGCAGAAACAATACATTATACATCGTAATCCAAACATTATGACAACTTCCTAACTCAAAAGTGTTGCAGCCTGGGAAAGACTGACAATCATAGCAGTTGTAGGACTAGAAGGGACGTCCAGAGGTCATCTCGTCCAGTCCCCTGCACTCAGGGCAGGACTAATTATTATCTAGGCCATCCCCAACAGGTGTTTGTCTAACCTGCTCTTAAAAACCTCCAATGATGGACATTCCATAACCTCCCTAGGCAATTAATTCCAGTGCTTAATTACCCTGATGATTAGGAAGTTTTTTCCTAATGTCCAACCTAAACCTCCCTTGCTGCGATTTAAGCCTATTGCTTCTTGTCCTAATCTCAGAGGTTAAGGAGAACAATTTTTCTCCCTCCTTCTTGTAACAACCTTTTATGTATTTGAAAACTGTTATCATGTCCCCTCTCAGTCTTCTCTTCTAAGACTAAACAAACCAATTTTTTTCAGTATTTTCTCATAGGTCATGTTTTCTACACATTTAATCATTTTTGTCCCTCTTCTCTGGACTTTCTCCACATCTTTCCTGAAATATGGTGCCCAGAACTGGACACAATACTCCAGCTGAGGCCTTATCAGTGCAGAGTAGAGCAGAAAAATTACTTCTTGTGTCTTGCTTACAACACTCCTGCTAATAGATCCCAGAATGATGTTCACTTTTTAACCCGATAGTGTTACGCTGTTGACTCATATTTAGTTTCTGATTCACAATGACCACCAGATCTCTTTCTGCAGTATTCCTTCTTGGCAGTCATTTCCCATTTTGTATGTGTATAATTGATTGTTTCTTCCTAAGTGGAGTAATTCAAGTTTGTCCTTTTTGAATTTCATCCTATATACTTCCAACCATTTCTCCAGTTTGTACAGGTCATTTTGAATTTTAATCCTATCCTTCAAAGCATTTGCAACCCCTCCCAGTGTGGCATCATCCACAAACTTTGTAAGTGTAGTCTCCATGCCATTATCTAAATCATTGATGAAGATAATGAACAGAGTTGGACCCATTACCGATCCCTGCGGGATCTCACTTGATATGCTCTTCCAGCTTTGACTATGAACCAGTGAGAACTATTCTCTGGGAATGGTTTTCCAACCAGTTATGCACCGACCTTACAGTAACTCCATCTAGATTGTATTTCCCTAGTAATTTGTTTATGAGATGGTCAGGTGAGACAGTGTCAAAGACATTAGTAAAGTGAAGATATACCACATCTATCACTTCTCCCCCACCCCATCTACAAGTTTTGTTACCCTGTCAAAGAAAGCTATAAGGTTGGCTTTACATGATTTGATCTTGACAAATCCATGTTCACTGTTACTTATTACTTTATCATCTTCTAGGTGTTTGCAAATGGATTGCTTGATTATTTGCTCAATTTTCTTTCTGGCTAGTGAAGTTAAGCTGACTAGTCTGAAATTTCCTGGGTTGTCCTTTCAACCCCCATTATATATTTGCCCTCTTCCAGTGCTCTGGAATCTCTTCCACCTTCCATGAGTCTTTGAAGATACCCACCAATGGCTCAGATATGTCCTCAGTCAGCCCAGACAATCTGAAGAAATCTAACTTGTCTAAGTAATTTTTAACTTGTTCTTTCCCTATTTTAGCCTCAGATTCTACCTCATTTTCACTGGAGTTCGCAATGTTAGATGTCCAACTGCTACTAACCCTTTTGGTGAAGACTGAAACAAAAGAGTCATTTAGCACTTCTACCATTTCCACATATTCTGTTATTGTCTTTTCCCCCTTATTGAGTAATGAGCCTACCTTGTCCTTGGTCTTCCTCTTGCTTCTAATGTATTTGTTGAATGTTTTCTTGTTACTCTTTATGTCTCCAGCTAGATTAATCTCATTTTGTGCCTGGGCCTGTCTAATTTTGTCCCTACAGGTTTGTGTTGGTTTTTTATATTCATGATTCATAATTTGACCTAGATTCCACTTTTTGGGAGACCTTTTTGGTTTCAGATAATTGAAGATCTCCTGGTTAAGTCAGGGTGGTCTCTTGCCATATAACCTATCTTTCCTACACAGTGGAGTAGATTGCTCTTGTGCCCTTAATAATGTCTCTTTGAAAAACTGCTAACTCTCTTGAACTATTTTTCCCCTTAGACTTGCTTCCCATAGGAGCCAACTCCCTGAATTTGCTAAAGTCTGCCTTCTTGAAATACATTGTCTTGATTCTGCTGTTTCTCTCCTACCATTCCTTAGAATCATAAACTATGTCATTTCATGATCACTTTCATGCACACTGCCTTCCACTTCCAAATTCTCAACCAGTTCCCTCCCTATTTGTCAAAAAAATCAAATCTAGAACCCCCTCTCCCTTGGTAGCTTTCTCCGCATTCTGAAATGCAAAATTGTCTCCAGTGCATTACAAAAACTTGTTAGATAATGTGTGCTATACCATAATATCTTGTAATGTCCCAACAAAGCCTCATGGAATTCAGATAAATTTTGCAGAATTTAATTAAACCTTACTGAATTAGGGTTAACACTTTTGGGGCACATTGTATTAAAATACAGTAGTGTATGTATTGTTGTGGTGTTATATAGATCTTGTCTACTAAGGAGGGGGATGCTAAGGAACTTCCATCCAGGGCACAGAAGCAATGTCCTTCCCAGGGACTAGGTGAACAACCCTCTGTGGGAACTACAACAGTGGAGTCCAGCAGGCCACCACTAGGAACTGGATGCTAGTGCTTCTCATTTATTATATCCTTATCTTTGCTTTGAGGATGAGTCAAAATCAGAATATTGGGACTTGTATACTGCAAAAAGTACAACAGGTTGCCCAGGACCAATAATCACGACGACGCACAGACATCCAACTGCTAGAACACCAGAAACAAAATTCACCTCTGGAGGAGATTGAACAGGCTGTTGGAGTCAATCATGGGTTTGTCTTGGAACTTCATACCAATTCTTTAGCAAATTCTTCCCTGGACTCCCCTTTTTTTAATGTTTTAACTATTCTAAGTGCCAGTTCCCTGCTAAATATTGTTTGGCATTGGAGAGAAAAGATGGAGATAAAACCTGAAACAGGGTCTGAGGTAATTTTGGGTTGGAAATATACATAAAAACAGGAAAGACCAGTAGCTACAACATGAAAAGAAATTGATTTTTCCGAATGGACTAATGGGACTGCACTAACTTTACACCACATACCTTTACCCATGTCAGGTAGATACAGGTGGGAATTTGCGCAAGAACTCAATGTCCCCAATTTCCTGACAATTGCATTTGGTGGAGTTTAATCAGTATTAAACCTTCAGACACAAGAAAACAATTCACAAATGACCTTTTAGAGATTATGGACTTGGGCTCCAACCCTGAACTCATCCACAGCCCTATGCAACACATTAAGGGAATTAGAGAGGAAGATGTTTTGAAATAAGATACCTTTGAGTATAAGTTGGCAGAAGTAACTTCACTGCAATCTAGCAGCTGGAAAAAGGTGTTGCCCATGCATAATGACTAAAAGGGGGGAGGATGTAAACCCCATGCCTCCTCAACTACAAATTCAATTTCTCTCATGCATGTAGGGTGACTAGACAGCAAGTGTGAAAAATCGGGATGGGGTTGGGGGTAATAGGAGCCTATATTAAAAAAAGCCCCAAATATCGGAACTGTCCCTATAATATCGAGACATCTGGTCACCCTACATGCATGGAATACCCTATGAGACTTGGCAAAATAAAGCCAGTTGTGATGATTCCTTAACAGGAGGGAGTTTTACCTTACACAAAATTGAATATGAAGATGGGACCATATGAAGCATGTAGCACAGACAATTTTAAGATGCCTAAATGTGGAAACAAAAAGTATATCTTGAAGGTGACATTTGAACTTAAGGTCTATGATCCCATCATTGCTTCTGATTAGGATAACCCTGTACACAATGCTGTGACCTGTCCAACTGTAGACCCAGGACCCGCAAGTGGTCTCACCTTGACTCCTGTGCCAGGAGTATTGATTAATCAGGTTCGGTTTATGCATATGCCTGCGGTGTTGAATTTGTCTAATTAGTATATGGCTGAATTCAGCTATTGTAAGCATACCAAGATAGCTTTCTTCTTTTCAGTGCTCCTGGTGGATAAGATTGCAACTTATCAGCAATGAGTACAAGATTTTCCCAATCTCGGGGTCCACAAACTGTATACTCCTAAAAAGAAACGTGGCTCAGATCCTTTTGGAATCTTGGGACTCATAGCAGGATTATTTGGCACAGGAAAGTCAATTGGGAAATTGGAAAATTGGAAAAAATCATGAAACATCAATTATGTGTTACAGCGGGAAGCTTACCAGGTGATTAATCCAGTGTTACAGGGAATAAAGGGATTGCCACAGGAGGAGTGATTCACAGTTTATAACATGCCTGGCATAACCCAACTGTTTAACAAGACTTAAAACTTAAAAAAGAGATGGTTAAGGGGTGACTTGATTATGGTTTATAAGTACCTACATGAGGAACAAACACATAAAAATAGGCTCTTCAATCTAGCAGAGAAAGTGAAAACATGATCCAATGGCTCAAAGTTCAAACTAGACAAATTCAGACTGGAAATAAGGGGTAATTTTTTAATGGTGAGAGTAATTAACCATTGGAACAATTTACCATGGGAAGAGGGGAATTCTCCATCATTGACAATTTTTATATGAAGATTGGATGTTTTTCTAAAAGATATGCTCTAGGAATTATTTGGGAGAAGTTCTGTGGCAGGTGTTATAGAGGAGGTCAGAGTTTACTAGATGATCACAGTAGTGCCTTCTGGTCTTTTAATCTACAAACCACATAAGCTATGTTTCCAATCAAAACTAACTCATTCTGATCAGATTTCATACATAGAATATTTTGAGCAAGCTGCTTGTGAACAATCTGTAGGGCAAGAAGGTTTCATAGGCGGTATTTGGCAAATCATTTCAAATAATCAATACAATGGAAAAAAAATCACAATCTGCTTTGGGTCTCTGGGTATCACCAAAACACAAGTGTGACAGGGTTGGGGGATCTCATCCAGTGTGGGGTGAGTGTGCTCTGTCTCCCTTAGGGTGTAGGGGCAGGGCATACATAACCTGCATATATGCCTCCGTAGCCTTTCACAGATCTTGGGAGACAGGCCAGTCCTTGCTTACAGACAGCCCCCCACCCTGAAGCAAATACTCACCAGCAACCACAGAGCACACAACAGAACCACTAACCCAGGAACCTATCCTTGCAAAAAAGCCCGTTGCCAACTGTGTCCACATATCTATTCAGGGGACACCATCACAGGGCCTAATCACATGAGCCACACTATCAGAGGCTCGTTCACCTGCACATCTACCAATGTGATATATGCCATCATGTGCCAGCAATGCCCCTCTGCCATGTACATTGGCCAAACTGGACAGTCTCTACGTAAAAGAATAAGTGGACACAAATCAGACATCAAGAATTATAACATTCAAAAACCAGTCAGAGAATACTTCAATCTCTTTGGTCACTCGATTACAGACCTAAAAGTGGCAATTCTTCAACAAAAAACCTTCAAAAACGCACTCCAACAAGAGACTGCTGAATTGGAATTAATTTGCAAATTGGATACAATTAACTTAGGCTTGAATAAAGACTGGGAGTGGATGTGTCATTACACAAAGTACAACTATTTCCCCTTGTTTATTCCTCCCCCCTCCCAACTGTTCCTCAGACGTTCTTGTCAACTGCTGGAAATGGCCCACCTTGATTATCACTACAAAAGGCCCCCCCCTCCCCTCCGCTGGTAATAGCTCACCTTACCTGATCACTCTTGTTACAGTGTGTATGGTAACACCCATTGTTTCATGTTCATGTTTCATGTTTCATGTGTATATAAAATCTCCCCACTGTATTTTCCACTGCATGCATCTGATGAAGTGAGCTGTAGTTCGCAAAAGCTTATGCTCAAATAAATGTGTTAGTCTCTAAGGTGCCACAAGTCCTCCTTTTCTTTTTGCGGATACAGACTAACATGGCTGCTACTCTGAAATCTGTAGCCAGAGTCAATATACTTGTCCCTGTTATCAGGGAAATGAGGCCTAATGGCCAGAGTCAATTAATTCATCCCTATTAGGAGGGCAGTGCAGCCCAATGGCCAGAGTCAATAGACTCACTCCAGTAAGCAGGGCAGTAAGGCCCAGCGGCCAGAGTTCATAGATTCTCCCCTCTTAGCAGGGCAGTGGCCAAAGTCAATATGTTTGCCCCTGTCCATGGGGCAGTAAGGCCTACTGGCCAAGTGGCCTCAGTTGGGGAAGGGGGGCCACCACACACAAAAGGGTGGTGGTAGTGGCCCAGGTAGCGGAGCCTGGGCCCTCCCTCTCCACTGGGCCCCAACCCAGAGCCCTGGTAGTGGCAAGAGCATATGATACTGAGTCAGCGGATGCGGGGGTGGTCCAACCAACCCATGCTGATTCAAAGTTCCTGTTCACTAACCAGGCCACTATCTAATTCCCCTGGGATGCTTCCTACCATGGTTCCCGCTGCTGCCATCTAGTTGTCTCCACTGTCTTCAGGTTCCCCGGTCTGGTGTCTCCGGACTGTACAAGGCTCTGTGGGTACCCTAGCATCTGCCTGGGATGTGGTGTCTCCGGCTCCCATGGCCTCGGGCTTCGGTTGATCCTGCAGTGTGCATCCTTCCTCTCCAGAGTCAGCCCCAACTGAGCTGAGAGGCTCCCTTTCATACTACTGCATTTGGAGCCTGCCCAGTAGAGTTGAGGGGGTGTAGCTTCCTCGGCCCACAATGTAGGGTTAACCCTCCCCTGTCCAGTGTGGGCAAGCGTGCCCCATCACAACAAGTAACAATAAAGATGAAGTGAGCTGTAGCTCACGAAAGCTCATGCTCAAATAAATTGGTTAGTCTCTAAGGTGCCACAAGTCCTCCTTTTCTTTTTGCGAATAAAGATGGTGTTTTTGGTCTATTTGCAAACAGAAAAAGTGGCAAAAGTTACATAATCAATTATTCACCCAACTTCATTCAAAACTATTGTGAACACAAATTACATATAGCCCAGCAACATATAGCCCAGCTTTGTACCATTCTTACTTAATGCCAGGATAAATCACGAGTAACAGCAATGAAGTCAATTAAGTGAAATCAAAGTCAGAGCTCTATTTCTAATTAATATATATGTGGGAACCAGGGCTCGAGCATCAGGTGGCAGATCTGTCAATGACATACAACAAGACGGCTTTTTAGCTGTGACTTGCCTTGATAGAAAAACCAGAATGTGACATGTCTTTCCCTTCAGCAAGATGTGCAGATGTCACAAAATGCTGCTTCCCTTCTCACCATTTTTTTAGAAGCATTTTTAATTCAATTATGTTTGCATGACATACTAATAGAGTCAAGAATGTTTCTAACTCACATTACTAAATGAACTGAGTTGTATTCTGAATAGTTTTTAAATGAAGAATATTACCCGTATTATATCTCTAAGAGAAAATAAAAATACATTGACGATCTTAATCCGCTTATTGCTTCATGCACCAAAAGCCCATCAGAGAATTTCACAAATTCACATTATATTCTTAATTGTCATTATTATTTATTCTTTGTATTACTGTAGCACCTGGCAGCCCAAGACCTGGACCCCGTTGTGCTAGATGCTGTACAAATACTGAACAAAACAGTCTCTGCCCCAAGTGGCTTACAATGTAAGTCTGATATAGAACAGGTGGATACTGACAGACCAATTGGGGAATACAAGGAAACAATGAGACAGTGTTGGTCAGCATGACAGGCAGTGGTCTCAGCAAATCGGTGGCCTAACTTTTGTCAAGTTTTTTGTAGGCATCCTGGCAAATGAGAATCTGATGGAGGGATCTGAAGGATGATACTGAGGTAGCTTTGCAGCTGTTTATAGGGAGCTCCTCCAGAGTGTGAGACAATGTGGGAGAAAACATGAAGATGCTTATCTGAAAATTTTGCCAATGGGCAATGGAGGCTGATATCAGCGGACAATCAGAGGTGAGAATCGACATCTCAGTAAGGAGTGAGAGATGATAGAAAGGGTGGGATAGGCTGCGAAGGGCTGTGAAAGTGAAAGTAACTAGCTTATATGTGATTTCAGAGTAGCAGCCATGTCAGTCTGTATCCGCAAAAAGAAAAGGAGCACTTGTGGCACCTTAGAGACTAACAAATTTATTTGAGCATAAGCTTTCGTGAGCTACAGCATCCAATGAAGTGAGCTCACAAAAGCTTATGCTCAAATACATTTGTTAGTCTCTAAGGTGCCACAAGTACTCCTTTTCTTTTAGCTTATGTTTGATACAACAGAGAAGAGGGAGCAAGTGGACGGATGCAAAGAGATGGGTGATATAATCAAAGTGACAGACTTCTGAATGGACAGGAGTATGGCACAGTTGTATTTGTCAAGGCCAGAGGAAAGGAAGCAATCAAGACACAAGATGAGAGCTTTGGTGAGAGTTTTAGCGGCATGGTCACTAGATGTGTGAAATCATCCATCCGGGAGGCAGCCAGTTCCCTAGTCAATACACTTCTGACATGCTCATGTGTATTATTTTTCCCAAAAGGCATTGAAACTAAATTAAATTCTATGGTCTGAGTTATGCAGGACGTCAGACTAGATGATCAGAATTGTCCCTTCTGGCAATAAAAATCTATTAAATCCAGGAGTACATGAATATATTTTTCACTTATGAAATGAGTTCCTGAGACACTACTTTGAGACAAATTAATAAAAATACCTGATGCATGCAGCTCAAATCTAGCACTTTTCAGTGAAACAATATCCTTTTATTGGGATCTTCCAGTGCAGGTATCCTAGGTATGCTCCTCTGTCTTAATAAACCTTTTGAAGGCACAAGACAATCCACCAGCTGTGGCCTGGCAACAGAAGCTGCTACTAGCTCTGAAAGGATGTATATGCTGTCCTAGATTTTGGTGCTTTAAAGGTACGTATCTAAGCTCAGAAGTGAGATCAAACTTTCAAAAATATTTGCCATTGCTGGTGTCATTTAAAATATTTCAGCCACACTGAAAGTGTTACCAGTTCTTCTCCATTGGAGACTAGATTATGCCTCCAGGGACAGCCCTGAGCAAGGAGTTGTGCGTAAACTGCATCACCCCAGGAGTAGCTGTTGAAGGAATTGTATCTCAGAATCATCACTCTGAGGCACAATCCCCTTGCTGCTTCACCTTTGCTTGGGGGTAAGGGCCTAGTAACTTACAGATGGCCTATTTCAGCAGCAAATCATGACCTCCCACAAGCTGGCTTGGCTGCTTCAGCCGGTATGCTAAGGAAGCACATCCAAGACTCCACCCAGTCCATGCTCCTTCCCTTTCACCTGTGCCATGGGCTGCATAAATGGATACAGAGCATCCACTTATTCATGCATGCCCAGACCCAAAGTTGAGGCATCCCATGCAGAGCTTCTAGGAAAATTCTTACTTCCCTTAATTCCAATGCATGGGCACATGGTCCAACTCACAATCTAGTCCTGTATGTCCAAGATCACACAAAAGGGTAGAAACATTTTAACTTAGTCTTCAGTATTTTTGCAGTGCCAGCATGGAGTTTATTCAAATTAGTGAGATGCTGAGGGATTTCCTGGATTTGACAGAAGAAGAGGTTTTATGGGAACTGGCAAGAAGTTTTCATATCTTTTGCAGAATGTTAGCAATTTGTAGAGATCATGAGCTTTTATTTTTCTTGCCATTTTCACTATCATTATATTTATTGAACTACTGAAATAATGATCAGAGCGCTGAACACCAAAATCATGTTTAATGCAAAGTAAAAGAATAAAAGATCACATTGAATGGGAAAGCAAAACAGACCCTTAATGAGTACTGTGTGTCTTTTTGGACTAACTCTTGTATGTTAATATAATCCAAGGAGATGAGTGGAATAGAAGAGTAGAAGCTTAAATGAAAGTATTTGCAAGATGCAATATCATCATGAAGATCTTTAAAACAAATGCTTTGATACGAGTGAGATGCCAGTCATAATACAACCCTTAAGTATATACAAATCTAATACATATGATAATTGGATTATCTTGGAAATTTGATATATTGCAGTCATGTGTCAGAGTCAATAACTGTATAGACCTAGAGCGGTCACTAAAAATACCTAATAATAGTGCTATATAATTATATTAGAAAACTATAAAAGACAATAGATATAGAAAGGCAAAGCATAAACAAAAGAAAGAATTAGGGAAACAAAAAGGACAAAGACAAACTGTAAGTACCAAAATATTATCATAATAATCCCGTCATGATATTTAGAGCAGAAGAACTAAGAAGATGGAGCAGACTTTAAAAAGCTGTGTAACAAAGCATCCACGACGTATATCACACACAAAGAAGTAAAAAACAAATGAAAAGGAGAAAACTGAAGTGAACAACAAGAGAGATAGACACAGTGGGTCACATAATGGAGCCCAGCATCTATCACAAATGTAGCTAAGTGCACGGCCAGCAAGCTGCATGTATGCACCATCAGGAGAGGTGAAAATATAGTTGTGAGTGCGCTGATAATTATATGAGTTCACAATGACTTCCCATAAGTGCATTTTTTCTGAACTCCATTAGTCATCTAGAATATTTATAAAACCGAAACAGTTACAGGGATCATAATGTGGAACATGTGTTGATATGGTTCTAAGAGTGGTACTATGGCAAAGCAAGGGTGGCAATTTTTGTTTGCTATTGTCAGAGTGGGAAACTAGGGGGACGAAGAAAGTTCGGGAGAAGCTACCTCCTCTCACTTGTCTTCACTGGGAGAAGGGGAAGGGAGTTGCTACCATCCTATTCCATGGGAGGCCACACCCACTTCTGTTTTTCACTATAGAGTAGGCAGTGCAACAGTTGCAAAATTTGAGTTGGGAATTTGAACACCTCAAAGATTGGGGGTGTTCAGATGCAGAGTTTTAGTTTCAAACATTATAAAGATTCAGATCCAATTTCA
Organism: Eretmochelys imbricata; assembly: GCF_965152235.1. NCBI lineage: Eukaryota > Metazoa > Chordata > Testudines > Cheloniidae > Eretmochelys > Eretmochelys imbricata. The sequence continues at coordinate 19,853,008 of NC_135574.1, read as the reverse complement.
AATAGCTCAGGGTTCAAGCTGTGTGGAATGTCTTGGATATAGAGTTTTGGTTCAGACAGTTTCTGTTCTAATTTAAGATACATCTTTGTATAAAAAAACTGAAAGCAGGCTCCTCACAGGGATAATGTAAGAGAGTGTCAGTGGGACTGTGAATATAGGCCATTATCTATCCATTATTTGAAACTGAAAATATACCAACTGGATGTTTACAAAAGCTTTGAATTGTAGCTCAGGTATGGCTTCTGAATACAACACATATTTATATTAAAGACAGCATAATACATTGGTTTACTGTATCTTTTAAAATGTTCTATATCTTATTTGTTGGCCATGTCCACCTCACATTATTGCATCTGCAACACTGGCAAACCACATGCCAGCCCTTGCCAAGGCTTTAGGCCTCAGCTGAGCACTATAAAATTCATTGCTGGAAACCAGTCTGTTTCACCTGCGTGTTACTGTGGCTAATATGGATATTGAACTTATAACAATGTGTTTAGTGTTTATACTTTATGAAATGGTTGTAAATTGTTGCATGAATTAATCTCACTGGTAATATCTTTATCAGATGCTACAAGGTAATATTTAAGTTTCGGCTTTACAACTGTAAAAAATATTTGCTCTGGAACTGTGTAGCTATCAGGAGGGATTGTCTCCTGTTCATCAAGAAGGTTATCACAACTAAATAGGCCATTGTGGGACATCACAAGACAAAGACTTTGTTAATTTCTTCTTAATACCCATGAAGAAGCTTCATGCAAAAGGGCTCATCCCATCAGCTTGAATTCTAGAAGAAAGAACTAAAAATAGCTGACAAGAAATTTGTTCATCTCTTTTCCTGTTTAGTTTCTCATGAAACAGAAGCAGACATCTCCAGGGTCAACCTGGGTTAGCACTAAAAGATATTCAGTGTTGACAAATTTCTAAAACTCTGTCACCTTTTGGAAACATAAACTGTAACGCATTTGAATATATGTTTGCCCACCTTAACTTGTAAGCAAATCTCATTTATTTTCCTAGTTAATAAATCTTCAGTTAGTTTATTACAGGATTGGCTGCAAGCGTTGCCTTTGGTGTGAGATCTAAGGTACACATTTACTTGGGGTAAGTGACTGGTCCCTTGGGACTGTAAGCAACCTGATATTTTTGTGATCTTTGGTGTATTGCAATGAACTATCACTAAATCCAGCTTGCCAGGGTGGCAAGATAGACTGGAATGCACAAGGGGATTGTCTGTGACTCTGTGGTAAGACTGCTATACTGCTTAAGGAGTTCACACTTGTTACTGGGATGGTCAAATCAAATTATAAAACATACAGCCAGTTTGGGATCTGTGCCCTGCTTCTTGACAGTCTGACCTGACGTCTGCAGTGTAGTTGTAGCCTAAGGTTGGCATTCACAGTCATGAACCACTCCAGATAGCATGACAGCGTCCAATATTAAAGGAGAGATGGACATGGCCAGACAATGAGTTGTTTATTGGCATATTATTAATTAGTATTATTATTATTATAAATTTTAGTTGTTATTAATTATTATTTTTATTAATGGAAGTAGTACCTAGGAACCCAGTCAGGCATCAAGACCCCATTGTACTAAAGAGGTGGGTTAACCAAGCTTATTGTCTTTCTTGTAATTCAAAACCAGTTAGTCTTGGATAGTCATGTCATCAAGTTTCTCGCCACCAGAGGGCCTCCTAGTGTCTGGGGTGTGGCATTGCAGGGATTATTCCAGTTCAGTGTCCCCTTTTGTTGTTTTGGGGGCCATAGTACTCTGTCGTTGTATGTGGCCTAGCAGGCCAGGTCACTGTTTAGTTCATCCCCCTTCTGGGGTTACAGAAAAGTCCCGAAAATAGGAAAGTCAAAGTAGGAAACTTCCAAGTCCATCTCCCAGTCACTATTTGATACTTGCCATTCTTGGTTTCTTTTATCTTTGTCACCAGTACTTCCCCTCTTGGTCTAAGGAAGAGGTAGGGGAACCCAGGCCCACTCTTTCCTCTAGGTTCCAGCTCAGGGACCCTATATAGACAGCTAAGGACTGTGCCTTCTATCCCTATATCATTTTCCGTGGGCTGCTCCTACTTCTACTTCACTCATCAGCATGCATCACAAGTTGCCTTTTAGAAAAACCTAAATCTATATAAATAGATAAATAAATACCCCTAGTCTAGATTAGTAAAACATATAAAGCAGGCTAGGCGTTGCATTATAAATTGTACAGATTTACCATGGGGAATTGACCAGCCTTTAGGTTGACCAGCTGGTATCCTCCCCTCCAGGTCCTCAGAGATTCTGAAACCCATGTTGCTTACTGAAATAAATGATCAGTCCATAGGTCAGCTTTTCTTCAAAAACCAACAGTGTTCCAGTTCAGGCACCAGTTATGGGGAGCACTATGGGGCAATTCTGTGGGCCACCACTAGGTGTGTCACAAGGTTGTCTATTATTTATTTTCCTCAGGCAGGGGTTGCCAACCTGAGCCTGTGAAGGAGCCAGAATTTACCAATGTTCATTGCCAAAGAGCCACAGTAATACGTCAGCAACCCCCACATCAGCTCTCCCCCTCTGCCCCGCCGATCAGTGCCTCCCCCTCCCTCCCCACACTTCCTGATCAGCTGTTCGTGGCATGCAGGAGGCTCTGGGGAGGAGGCGGGAGGAGCGACGGCACGGCAGGCTCAGGGGAGGGGGCAGGAAGCAGGGGACTGGGGCCAGAGCCAGGGGTTGAGCAGTGAGCACCCCCCGGCACATTGGCAAGTTGACACCTGTAGCTCCAGCCCCGGAGTCGGTGCCTATACAAGGAGCCGCATATTAACTTCTGAAGAGCCGCATGTGGCTCTGGAGCCACAGGTTGGCCACCCTTGTCCTCAGGTTTGGAACCCTTACATCTGGGGAGGAAACAGCCAAACCATACAGATTTCCAATTTTATATATTTTATTAATGAAATAATTAAGAAAAAGCATTAAACACATACAAACAAATGAAATTAAAAGAGTGGGCTAATAACAAGTAATCAAATTAATCTAATTATCAGGTTCATTAAGTCATACATAAGCCAACAATTCCTTGAAGCTCTATGGAAAGGCAGCAGCCTTGTGTAACTATCAGATATTGCATGTTTCTGTACTCCCACCCCGGGTGGCCAGCTAGGAGGATAGAGGAAAAACAGGCCTCTTTGTCAGGAACAGTGGCATTGCATAGCCAGAAGCCATCAATCAAGAGCTGCAGCAAAAGTCATGACAGCAGCCACTGCAGAAAAACAAGCCAGCAGCAGCAGCTGTGGCTTCTCCCTTTCCTTCAGTTTTCTGAAGATGGGCCTGGCTGGTTCCACCCTCTTGGAACTCTTCCTCCAGAATCCCGTGGAGAATCAGAATGGGGAACTCCACCACTGTCATCACCAAATGGGGTAGGATTAGATCTCCTTTATACAAATGAAGAACCTCCCCATTCCAGTAACTTTGGGCTTGGAAAGCCCACAGATCCAAAAATATACCCAGTCAGCCTGTCCATAGGTATTTTGTAATGTTTGAGATCATAGGTCAGTCCACAGGCATCACTTCAACCACCATAAGAAATCCAGACTCAAAAATAATTTAAAAAATGCAAAGTTAGCAAAAAGTTGGAAATGAAATCACCAATCACACATTCATTGAGCCATGCCCTGAGGGGGACAATTCCTGTTTTTCAGATGCTTATAACTTCACCTTTAAATTTTGTTACACACCAGCTCAACTTTGAACAGCATCGTTCTGACACACAAAATCTCAGAGAAAGGTTAGACTTTAATTTGGTCAGAGTAAAATGTCTTTTCCTCCTAAAAATTCATTATGATTCAGTTTTTATAAGCAGTCCTATCTGCCTCACAGTTTATACTGTGTACTAGAATTCTCATTCTGACTTTTTGTGAAACAAATTGTGGTAGAGGCCAATCCTGAGTTCAGTGACACTGATGTAAAACAGGAATAACTCCAGTGAAGTCAATGAGGTTATTCTGGATTTATACCAGTATAAGGGAGAGCAGAATTTGGTTCAAGAATAGCAAAGGTCACAATATAAATACATGACAGTGACTGTAAAAAGAAGAGATGGCACCTACTTAACTCATTGTTCTTTCAAATCTAATATTCTAATTGTTCCCTTAATGGGGAATTGTTCCCTTAATGGGGTAGCAAGATCCCCATTTGGTTAATTTCCTTTTTTATTGTTTTTTTTATCTGATGAATACATTTCCAGCTTTATAAAGTCTAATAGATGGCTGATCTAATTTGCAGCTTATAAATTATATAGTTATGTATAGCTTGATTATTACATATAAGTCTAATAGACTGGTGATCTTTTTTAGAGATTAGAAGCGCTATTCAATTCAGTGTTCTATGGATGATTAATTTTCAGTAGCTATCTACTCTAAAGCTGTGAATTGAGAAATATATATTTGCCTCACGGATGACCAATCTTATTAAAGTGGGAGAAGTGATGCAATTCATAATCAATACCTCCTGAAAAGAGAATGAAAATTAAAACAGTTTTAAAGAAGGCAGGGATCCATCTTTTCTTAAGTAAAGGCCACATTTCTTAAAAAAGAAATGAGACCTTACAATGAAAATGTTCATCATCTGCAGTATGCCAGGGAGACCCTATAAAGTTTGCTTTCAGTGCTCAGTTTTCATGCAGTGCTTACTATATCTAGGGTCTGAAAGCACAGGAAAAACAGACAGGGAAATTCATTCTTTCCCAATTCACCTTCCTCTGCTGTTTTGCTAATGACCTCCCCTAAAAGACAGAAAGATCGCTTTTTGTATTTGAATGTAATTTAGCTTCTTTGCTAGCTCTAAACTAAACCCTGCCTGAAATGATGTAATTAGCTGCATGGCAACCAAAGATGTGTCCTTGCCCCTTCACCCATTAACCTGAAATGAGTGGAATTCCCAGTTTTAGTGCCAGCACAGATGCATTTCTGATGCACAGATGTGCTTTCCGGAATTCTTTTCGCTCAGATCGATGCAAAATTATCGTAACTGGGCCAAAACAACCTAGTGAACACCCACACAACTGATTTCTCACAGAAATTACCAAGATGCCTCTGATTATCAAAGGTAATCTGATCAGAGCTTGTTTTATGGTTTATTCAAAAGATGGAACCTGTTTACTGAATTCTTGTGAATATTTTCACAGTATCCGCAACGTGTCCCTTCAGAAACATCAGGAAACTTGGGGCAGTTCATTCAATATAAGAGAAAACAATGCTAAGATGTTTGCAGCTGTAACCTTTGATAACACAGTGTTGCTCTTTGTTATAGCCTAGTAGCAATAATGTATAGAGGGGGACAACGAGCCATATTGTGATAGCATAGTTTATACGCTCCCCCTCACTGGGAAAGCTCATCCTAAGTTTCAGAGGTTCATGGCAGTTCAAATCTTTATGTCAGCTCCCACTTACCATGACATTCATGGTGGGGCCATCTGCAGGGATTGAACCGAGGACTACTGGATCTAACAAAATGAGCTGCTATTGCTTCAGGTAAAATATCAAGTACATGAGTTCAAAGGCAGTGGTAGACTCATAAGCAGCTATACATGGTATAGTCACTAGTTGGCGACAAAGAGCCACACAGTGTTAGAAGTAGACCTGGGTGAATAATAGATTTGTCTGTTTGTTGACAATTTCAAAAAGTAAAAAAAAAAAAAAATCATTTGGGTGAGAAAGAAAACGAAATTTCAAAAAAATGTGGCAAATTGAAAAGTCAAAAAGTTTTGGGTCAAACAAACACTTTATTTCAACAAAATTGAAACATTTTGTACCATCTTTGACCATTTTAAAAGGTTTTTGAATTTTTAAAATAAAATTAAAATTAGGGCCGTCAAGAGATTAAAAAAATTCATCAAGATTAATCACACGATTAAAAAATTTTTGATTAATCACACTGTTAAATAATAATAGAATACCATTTATTTAAATAGTTTTGGATGTTTTCTACATTTTCAAATATATTGATTTCAATTACAACACAGAATACAAAGTGTATCCTTTATATTTTATATTTAATATATAAAAATTTATATTTATTTTTGATAACAAGTATTTGCACTGTAAAAAAACAAAAGAAATAGTATTTTTCAATTCACCCAGTACTAGTACTGTAGTGCAATATTTTTATCATGAAAGGTGAACTTAAAAATGAAGAATTATGTAAAAAACCTCTATATTCAAAAATTAAACAATGTAAAATTTTAAAGCCTGCAAGTCCACTCAGTCCTACTTCCTGTTCAGCCAGTCGCTCAGACAAACAAGTTTGTTTACATTTGCAGGAGATAAAGATAATGCTGCCTGCTTTTGATTCACAATGTTACCTGAAAGTGAGAACAGTCATTCTCATGGCACTGTTGTAGCCAGTGTCACAAGACATTTATGTGCCAGATGTGCTAAAGACTGACATATCCCTTCATCTTCAACCAGCATTCCATAGGACTTGTGTCTATGCTGATGACAGGTTCTGCTCGATAAAAATCCAAAGCAGTGCAGACCTACATATGTTCATTTTCATTATCTGAGTCAGATGCCACCAGCAGAAGGTTGATTTTCTTTTTTTGGTGGTTCGGGTTCTGTAGTTTCCACATTGGAGTGTTGCTCTTTTAAGAATTCTGAAACCATGCGCCACACCTCATTCCTCTCAGATTTTGGAAGGCACTTCAGATTCTTAAACCTTGGGTTGACTGCTGTAGCTATCTTTACAAATCTCAGATTGGTACAGTACCTTCTTTGCATTTTATCAAATCTGCAGTGAAAGTCTTGTTAAAATGAACATGTGCTGGGTCATCATCCAAGACTGCTGTAACATGAAATATATGGCAGAAGGCAGGTAAAACAGAGCAGGGGACATACAATTCTCTCCCAAGGAGTTCAGTCACAAATTTTATTAAACCATTATTTTTTTAATGAGCATCATCAGCATGCAAGCATGTCCTCTGGAAAGGTGGCCGAAGCATGAAGGGGCATATGAATGTTTAGCATTTCTGGCATGTAAATACTTTCCAATGCAGGTGTCATAAATATAAAGGGAAGGGTAAACCCCTTTGAAATCCCTCCTGGCCAGGGGAAAGCTCCTCTCACCTGTAAAGGGTTAAGAAGCTAAAGGTAACCTCGCTGGCACCTGACCAAAATGACCAATGAGGAGACAAGATACTTTCAAAAGCTGGGAGGAGGGAGAGAAACAAAGGGTCTGAGTCTGTCTGTATGCTGCTTTTGCCAGGGACAGAACAGGAATGGAGTCTTAGAACTTTTAGTAAGTAATCTAGCTAGGTATGTGTTAGATTATGATTTCTTTAAATGGCTGAGAAAAGAATTGTGCTGAATAGAATAACTATTTCTGTCTGTGTATCTTTTTTGTAACTTAAGGTTTTGCCTAGAGGGGTTCTCTATGTTTTGAATCTAATTACCCTGTAAGATATCTACCATCCTGATTTTACAGGGGGGATTTCTTTATTTCTATTTACTTCTATTTTTTATTAAAAGTCTTCTTGTAAAAAACTGAATGCTTTTTCATTGTTCTCAGATCCAAGGGTTTGGGTCTGTGGTCATCTATGCAAATTGGTGAGGCTTTTTATCCAACATTTCCCAGGAAAGGGGGGGTGCAAGTGTTGGGAGGATTGTTCATTGTTCTTAAGATCCAAGGGTCTGGGTCTGTAGTCACCTAGGCAAATTGGTGAGGCTTTTTACCAAACCTTGTCCAGGAAGTGGGGTGCAAGGTTTTGGGAAGTATTTTGGGGGGAAAGACGCGTCCAAACAGCTCTTCCCCAGTAACCAGTATTAGTTTGGTGGTGGTAGCGGCCAGTCCAAGGACAACGGGGGGGAATATTTTGTACCTTGGGGAAGTTTTGACCTAAGCTGGTAAAGATAAGCTTAGGAGGTTTTTCATGCAGGTCCCCACATCTGTACCCTAGAGTTCAGAGTGGGGGAGGAACCTTGACAGCAGGCTACAAAAGTGCCATGCAAATGCCTGTTCTCACTTTCTAGTGACATTGTAAATAAGAAAAGGACAGCATTATCACCTGTAAATGCAAACCAACTTGTTTGTTATAGCAACTGGCTGAACAGGAAGTAGGACTGAGCGGACATGTAGGCTCTAAAGTTTTACACTGTTTTGTTTTTTAGTGTAGTTGTGTAACCCAAAAAAATCTACATTTGTAAGTTGCACTTTCATGATAAAAAGATTGCACTACAGTACTTGTATAAGGTGAATTGAAAAATACTATTTCTTTATTATTTTTACAGTGCAAATATGTGTAATAAAAATAATATACACTTTGATTTCAATTACAACACAGAATACAATATATATGAAAATGTAGAAAAATATCCAAAATATTTAATACATTGCAATTGGTATTCAATTGTTTAACAGTGTGATTAAAACTGTGATTAATCACAATTATTTTTTTGAGTTAATCATGTGGGTTAACTGTGATTAATCAACAGAGTTAATTAAAATAAATTTTGAAACAAAGTAATTCTAACCAGAAAACCCCAAAACACTTCATATAAAAATATCAAAATGCAATATTTTGATTTTTAATATTTTTGTGTTTTAAACAAGAGTTTTGGTGAAATTGACATAAATTCATGAAATGTTTTAGTGTTGCCAAATCTGAAATTTTTGCTGAAAAATAAAAAAGTTTCAGACAAAAAAATTTGCAGCAAAAAAATATATAAACTTCTTGGTGGTCTTGGACTAATGAGAGTTGTATATGGCAGTGTGTCTCTAGAATTGCCCTCCTCCCCTGTTCTGTGCGTAGGTCAGCAGACAGCCCCTGCAAGGATTTCTGTCTTATAACCCTGTAGAACAGAAGAAGCTATTCCACAGCGAAACCCACAAAGGACACTGCCCTCCGTTTAGTCAATACCACTCTTCAGACCTTCAGCATAAAGATGCTGAATCAAAGGAAATTAATGTTGTATTAATTAAATTCCTGACAGTGCACCACAGTCTTGCCAGCCCTGAGGATTTAAAATACATGAGTCAGACCCCTGCCTCCAAAATAATGAGATTAATTTAAACATCATTTGTTTTAATAATATTAATAACAATATATCTTGGGGTTTTTCCTTAACTTTTGGTTTTTGAACCTTTACTGGACACTCAGGATATGTTCTTAAGCTTTTCCCCTCAGCCACAAGGGCTAGAGACTTTAAAAAAAAAATGAAAACTGAGATTCTCAGCTAATTACATGCCTTCTGATACTGGGCCTTTAAGAAGAACACCAAATGTCATGAGACTCATGAGAAAATTGTGAGAGTTGGCAATATTGCCCCAGTTTAAGGCAGCTCCCTGAATGCAGCCCACAAGTGTCCCCCACCCTCTCACCTGATACAATGTATTATGTGAAGTAGCAGAACTGGAGAATGTCATGTAGGGTGAATGGGACAGATATTGCAGTTCCATTCTGAGTGATTTTGATGAGGTCATCAGTGCTACTCCCAGTCTACATTGGTGCAACTGAAACTGAATCTTAGGCCCAAAATTAGGGGAAAATTCCTAATGGTTTGACTTTATGGACAGTGTAATAATCTTTCATGAGAATTAATGGAAGCCCCATCATTATAGTTCTTTAAATTGGCAGGGCGATAAACTAAATGACCTATCAGGTATTAACTCTACTTTCTTTGATTATATGACATAAAAGTGCTGAGCTGGAGGACTCAAATCCAGCGAAGATTAGTGGTGATAAACGCTGCTACAGTATAATGGTGTCAAATGCTGTAAGGAGAGAGTTTCAGTTGGTTGGATCTATTCCACTCTGGAGGTATCTACCAAACAAGCAATTGGTACACTTATTGGTGTATTGGAGAGGTTAGGGACATGAAGAATGAATTACCCCAAGGCAGTTTCTCCAACTCAGGCTTGAGACACTGTGATATAGGCAAGATGAGCCTTTACGGGATTCAAGTCCCAGTTCAGACTTATCCCCTTTGCAACCCCAAGGCCTTTTGCAAAGAATGAATTGAGATAAGAAGCAAACCCTGTCTCTCAGTAAGGAGGAGGGCTGGAAAGAGCAACAGTGGGATTGGAAAGGAAAGTGGGATTGGAAAGTGAGATTGGAAGCTCTCCAGTGGTCAGAGTCTTGCGAAGGACTGCTGGTGATTCCTTGCTGGGAGACAACAAGAGACAGTCCTGGACTGGACCAGCAGCAGAGTTCTCGGATTTAAGAGCCGTGGGCTGGGAAACCGTACCAGGTGCCAGGATGGTTCTCTATGAAAAAGGAGCTGGGAACAGAGCCCACAAAAAGGCCTGGTTAAAGAGGCCTGAGGAGGGCCTAGGAGAAGACAAGTAGCATAGGAAGGGTCCCAGGGAAAAGTGAAGCAGGGTAGGTTTTTGAGGGGACAGCTTGTTCATGATTTAGGGTCTTGTGACATTATCTGATTAAAATATGACCATCTAGATCAGAGATCACAACCTTTGCCACGCGGCCCACCAGGATAAGCCCTGTAGTGGGCCGGGACGGTTTGTTTACCTGTGCGTCCACAGGTTCGGCCAATCGCAGCTCCCACTGGCCACAGTTCACTGTCCCAAGCCAATGGGGGCTGCGGGAAGCGGCGGCCAGCACGTCCCTCGGCCCACACTGCTTCCCACGGCCCCCACTGGCCAGTTGCTTGTCCACTGTGGCCCCTAAATCCTTTTCAAAGTCACTGCTTTTCATCATTATTTATCATTCCACCAATCTCTGTAACTTAGGCAAATTTTATCAGCAATGATTCTATATTTACTTCCAGATCATTGATGGAAATGTCAAATAGTGCTTAGCCTTCTATCAATCCCTGCAGAATCCCACTAGGAACATCTTCATTTCATGATGATTCCCCACTGACAGCTACTTTTTTGAGATCTATCAGTTGTACAGTTCTTAATCTATTTGACATGTGCTCTCTTGGTATTGTATAGTAGTAATGTTCTAATCAAAATGTTGTGCAGTACTAGGTCAAACACCTTACAAATCTAAGTATATTATATTTATGCAGTTACCCTTATCAACCAAACTTCCTCATATAATACTAGTACATCATCCTGCTTGTTTCCAAATACAGAATAGAAATATTTCATGAATGCTTATTTTCTGCATCTTTAGTAATAATTTACCATCTCCATCTAGTCCATTCATAGAATTCCTTTTGTTTCTAATATATTTAAAAAACTTCTTAATGTCCTTATCTCTGTTGTTATACTCCCTTATCAATTTTCTGCACTTCATAACTTCTAATTTACATTAATTGCTATCTAGTTCCTCATTTTACAATTTGTTATATACTGCTTTTTATATTTCTAATTACTTACTTCCTTCACTTCATCACTAAACCAGAATGGACTTTTAACCTAAGTTGTCCTCTATGGCTTTTGGGCCATCTAATTAACTTTTTTAAAGAACTCCAAATTTAGTTTTGCAAAAGAAAATTAAAATTTCAATTCAAAATGAACCAACATTTTGTTTCCAAGTATTTTCTTTGAAAAATTGAAAATATCATTCAAATCATACTATCTTTGCAAAACGTTTTGATTTGAACAAATTTACATTTTTCATGGAAAAAAATTAGTCAAAAAATTTCAACCAGCTCTACTAAATATGTTTATAGCAGGAAAATAACCAAAGAAGTTGAGTAATTTCTTACATATTAAAAGTGCGTCTTCTGCCCCCCATCTAAAACCTTTTACAATTCAGTTGTCATTAGCTGCAAGGTTATATCACTATTATGGTCTAGACTTCCTGTTGGTATAGTAACTACTTGGATTTACTGAAGAGCTGAGTATGTTTCAGAGTTCAAGTTCAGAGTCACATTTGGCAGGTATAACTGCCTCTAACTTTGCCTGAGGAAAAAAATCTCTAAAATAAATAATACCTTTCTACAAACAGATGTGGAAATTCAGTCCAAAGATAACATCTTCATCTTTTCAAACTGAATATTTCTGCCATCCATACACTGCTGCTTCTGAAAAGAGCAATGCAACTTGGCAAATGAAGTTAGAGTGAAATAAGATCTAGCTATGTTAAATAAAGCATATATTCCCCCCCAAATTTTTTTTTTAAATGGTTCTAATTCTCTGTTGCCTTGCATAGGTGAATCTCTTACAGCAGTTTTAGCAAATACTTATTTGGTTGTGTGTTGTTCAGGGGTGCTGGAAAGGGGCAGAGGGATTGGGGGCATGGGGAATGTAGTGAGGCGGTGTGGTTCCCTGCCACCCTGGAGAGGGATGAGTCCCTCTGGACACCCTAGTGGGCGGATCCAGGGAGCTCTGAGCCTGCCCCCAGAGGGTCAGGCATGGCACCAGAAGCATAAAGGCCCAACCCCAGAGCTCATTGAGAGAGCAACTACGTGAAGGAGTTGCTGAGTCTACCCCTGGCCAGCTACCCTGAGGAACCCATGGTGCTGGACACCCCTGAGGACACCACCCTGACCCAGGTACCTCAAGAAGGGGAGTCTAGAAGTAGCCTGGGGGCAGCTGACCCTAGTCTAGCTGCAGCACTGCCAGAACCCATGTCACTGTGTTGTGGCCAGGATCCCCACTGACGCAGCAGTGGGTCTTCTGCTGCTGCTAAGGCCCTGGGCTGGGACGCAGTGGAGTGGGAGGGCCTGCGTCCCCCCTGCCACCCAACTCGCGGGTGGCATTCTCCCCCTCTCCCAGGCCCTTTGGAGCCTAGGGCCTGGGCTTGCTATTATATGCTTTTATGTGTTTTACTTTTACTAAGCACTGGCATAAAGGACTACACATGCAGGATACTGGACAGTCAGGCCTAATAAAGGCTAGGTAGTCAATAAAACTCAAAACAAATCCCAAACCTCTAGCAAGGATTAATCACAAAGGGCATAACACCCTCTCATTAAAACAAATGATAACCAATTGTGAGCAGATGTGACAAAACTTATGGCATCACAGAAACATAAATTCGAGGCGCATTCTTCCTGTTCAGTGTGTATAGTGCCTTTCCTCTGCAGATCTCAGGCAGGTACTATACACATCGGCATTACATACTATCTTTTATTGGATAGAGACAAATATGTGACAATTCAGAAATTTTCACTTGTCTACCTCAACATAGGAAAACAATACTGAGATCTGGCTTAATATCTACTTTTGAGATTCTATATGAAACTGAGTGCATCGTGAATGCTTGTAGTTGAATTCAGTGAAAACTATTATTCATCTCTGAAGATACAATCTGATAATTCATGAAACTATCTGCTTGCTCATCAAAAGGGGAGAATAGGGTTTGTTTAATTTGGTTTGTTTTAACCTTAACCACTCACTTTGGCTCCCATCGAGAATACCAGCACAAAAGGAAAACAGGAAAACCCTTTTGAAATTCCTGACCATAAAGGTAGACTGCTATATCTCAACTTTGTGTTTTGAGAACATCCACATTTATTGTCCCTCAAGGCAAATTTCCACCTTGGCTACTATTTAATGGCTCAAGTCAGTAAATTTGACCTTCACCTAAACAGTAGTAATATCTGCTTTTTATAAAGATGAATAAATTGCTCTTGGTAGAGGTAAGAACACTGAGACCCAGAGGACCAAATCCTGACCTGTGCTAAAAATATGTTGATGAAGGAGCTTTCCAAACTTATTTTAAAGCATCCCTAAATGGACAGCCAAGCACTCCCCAATCATGGGGGATTCTTTGTTGGTGTAAAGTTGATGTAGCTGGCTGTACACCTGCCCAACCCACTCATATTAGAGGATATGCCAGAGGTGGACCTCAGCACACTGTGTTTTAACAATCTTCACTGGCATAATGGCCCTTCAAGGCCCATAGAAAGCTGGAAGAAATTAGAGCATCCTTTCAGCTGCTGTAACTAACATAGGGGCTTATTTCAGTCTCCAGCTACTTCCAGAATCCAGAGATAGGGTGGAAAGTTGACCTAACGTAGGCACTTTTGCCTGCCTGCCTTAGCCCTAATGATCTCTCTTTGATGTAGCAGAGGATTTAGCTCAGAGTACAGGTGGCTTGCCTGAGTTCACAAAGTGATCTCAGTTAGAGGTCAAGCGAACAATGGAACCCAGCAGTTGCGATGCCCACCCCTTTCTTTCACTTTTATAATGTGTCAACATGTAAATTATTCTTTGTTGTTCATTCTGCATTAAAGGAAAAAAGGACAAAATAACAAATATTCTTCCAAGTCTTTTAACTGTGTTTTTACCCCATAGACCATGGAGGGTCTTTTGAAGACATTATGGTCTATCATCTCAATATGCATCAGACTTCAATTTTTAATGTTATTTTGCTGACTCACTAGACTGGAAAAGTTCCTTCATTGCCAGTAGTATCATGTAAATCATGTTTAGTATTTTCAAGATGCATTTTATTTACTCAATAGACCATAATGATTTGTTTGCAAATTCACTATTATGTACATTTGGATTGATTGTCGACCCAACAGGACACAGCCATGGTTCCTGAAAAGCTGCTTCAACCTATTATACCGCAGAGTACTTAGGGTCTCTAAAAAATACAGAATCATTGGCTGCCATGCATGCATAGTAAATTAGGTATACCTGGTAAATATTCATGGGATATTTGTGTTAATATACTGTACATTATGCACTCTTTTCATTAAACCATGTTCAAACAAAAATAAAGCAATTGCTTATAATTTCCTTTTTCCAATGGTTAATTGCCTGAAAACATTCAGTTTTCAGAAAATAAATAACTAAAGCCAACTTTCAGTTATGTGAGCAGAAAGAACACATGAAACCACTTCTTAAAGCATTTTCATTCACAATTTAAAGCCATTCAAATGACTGGTTTGTATCACTTGCTAAGGCAGGGGTGGGCAAACATTTTGGCCCGAGGGCCACATCGGGTTTGTGAAACTTTATGGAGGGCTGGACCCTGCCCCCTATCTGCCCCCTCCCACTTCTTGCCCCCTGACTGCCCCCTTCAGAACCCCTGACCCATCCAACCCCCCCCCCCTGCTTCTTATCCCCCCGACCCCTATCCGCACCCCTGCCCCCTGACTGCCCCCCAGGACCCCACACCCTATCCAACCCCCCTGCTCCCTGTCCCCTGACTGCCCTCCGGAACCCCCTGACCCTTATCCAACCCCTCCCGGCCCCCTTACCACGCTGCTCAGAGTGGCAGGAGCTCGCAGCCATGCCGCCACCCTGCCCAGCAGAAGCGGCAGGCCAGAACAGCAGCACGCTGAGGCTGCGGGGGAGGGGGGACAGCAGGGGATGAGCCTGGGGCTAGCCTCTCCGGCCGGGAGCTTGGGTGCTCCTGGTAGTCTTCAGCGGCAGTGAACTTTCCAGGGCAGGGTGGTCCCGCAGGCCGGATGTGGCCCGTGGGCCATAGTTTGCTCACCTCTGTGTTAAGGGCTTTTGGCACAGCCCTCAGTAAGGGGTAGAGCATAAGATGCATACTGCCCCAAGAGCAGTTCCTCAGGAGGCCCTTGAGTTACAATCCCATCCTTGCTTCTTCTTGCTCTTGGAAGTCAGTAATTTGCCACTGTCCTGTATCAGCAGCAAGTTCTGACACTGCTCTCTGCTGGTTCAGTTGTTCTGGTCAGTGCATTGAGGAAGGTGGAGCTAAAGTTCAGTCCCTTCCCTACCCAGCTGTTCCATATGAATAGTATTCAGGTATGTAGAATGCAAGGCCCATGTAGCCAGTATGGCATGTAAGGGGATGTACTCCAATGTGAGCAAATTGTCCATGTCATAATCCAGCCCTAGATGTTCTCAGTGGGGGAGAATGAGGCACTTCCAGAACCTGCAGTGACTAGAGGAGTCACACCAGTGAGGTTCCTATAGTGATGCTATAGTCAGAGAGCTATTGCAGTAATCGGGGAGCCTCAAAGCTGTCAAAGAGCATCATCCAAACAGGGATCAGAGACTCCAGGGTGGATCCACTTCCTGCTTCATGGAACAGCAAGCCCCTTCCTCTCACAAAGGTGGTCAGATTTGGGGAAAATTCTACAAGGTTAAAGGGTGCTCCTTATTCACGGCTGAGCCTAAAGGAGAGGTTGAAAAGATTGAAGAGAGATTGTAATTTTGGGATTGTTTACCTTAGAAAAGAGACAAATAAGGGGCAACAAGATAAAAGTATATAAAATATTGAGTGGTGTAGAATAGGAACTTCTGTTCTCCCTGTCTTGAAACACACACAAAAAGGGGACACTGAATGAAATTGAAAGATGGCAAATTAAAACCCAGTAAAGGAAACACTTTTTTCCACACTACATGTATTTAGATTATGGAGCTCATTGCTACAAGATGTAGTTCAGGTCAATAATTAAGGCCTTGTCTACACTAGAAGAGGTTTGCCAGTTGAACTATACTGCAAACTCTCCTAGCTTACACTGGATAAAAGGTGCCTTTTTCTGGTATCAATTACACCAGTTCCCTGAATGAAATAAGTACTACTGGCAAAGGGCCTTTTTTTTTCTCTTGTTGCTAAAAGCATAGTCAATTGCTTGACTAATACTTGTGGCTCAATGTTAAAAATGTTCATGAGACCAAATGAGCTTAGCCAAGTTTTATTAACTGGAACAAAGCAGTACACAAAAAGCAATCATGCAGACCACCCTTCTCGGAAGCTCTCACGTTGTTCACCTTACACAGTAGCTTTGCTTTGAAGTATGCCCCCCCAAGAACCTATCTTTATATCACAGCTTTTTACGAGCTAAGAGCACTCTGTACGTCACCTCAGATCCAGCTCACAGTTCATACCATCTCTTTACCTTGTTGTTCTCTACCTTATCTCTTGTTTTGGACATCACATTACAAGAGCTATAAGCTGTAAAGGTATCATCCAAGCTTGTATCAGGGCAGAACATTAATGTATCTTGACTTTGACAGGGTTCCTATCTGCCTATGCCAAATGCTGAGTTGTACTGTTACAAGGTATTGTGGAACATGTCTTGACATGAGTAAACAGCATTGTGGGAAAGACAGTGTAATTTGGTTACTATAACTGTCCACATGCTGTGTATAATGTTGTGTACACTATGTCTATTGTATATGGATTGGCTAACAACCAGTATAACTGCAACTACACTGGTTCCACCAGCCCTGCCCCCAGCATAGTTATATTGGTTAGGGGTGTGATTGTTTTTATTTTTCCCTCACACTCCTTACTGATAGAGCTATACCAGGCCTCAGTAAGGTTCAGAGAGTGACTGGATAACAAGAATAGCAAGAGGTGTACTAAACTAATGCTAAAAAGCATCTTCATGCTCCAAGGTGTTTTAAGCCAACCTCTAATTATTAGGATTAGATCTGGAGTTTCAGATTATACCACATCTGCATATATTGTGCGGTTCTTCCTCTTTCCTCTGAAATTCTTGGTGCTGGCCACTGTGAGAGACAGGATACTGGATTAGATGCGCTGTGGGTCTGATCCACTGTGGCAATTTTTATGTTCTATCTAGCCCTGTATGAGCAGGGGAAAGAGAAATCAAAGTATCAGGCTTTTGTGTCTGACTGGCAGTGGAGAGGTGCATTCCAAAAGTCTGAGCCTAGAATGATAGGTCATGATGTACTGAGTGCTAATTCTGGCTATGCCACAAATTTCCAGTGTAGCCTGGTGCAAGTCACCTAAATCAATCTGCCCATGTTGCCACCTTTAAAATTCAGATCTTAACACTTTGTCTTCTCCCTAATATGGGTGTTGTGATTAATCAGTTAATGTTTGTCAAGTGCCTTGAAAAGGAAAAGTGCAATATAAGAAAGCTTAGAAAGATTAGATTTTTACCAGTAAAAGTCATTAAACATTAATTTCACCATACACACACCCGATGAAAAAAATATTTCAGTTGATACTTAGCAAAATTTACATATAAGCAAAGTAAGAAAATGCTGCTTGAGAACTTATTAGAATTTGATTTAAGGATATTTCCTTCGTGCATTTTGAAATGTGATGTTGACAATTTGTGTCTTAATGGTTACAAAGTTTTAACATTTTGAATCTCAGCTGTCAACAATTATTGTCTGACCCTCCCATAGTTTCTCACAACTGGGAAAATATAAGTAGATAAAAATCAGAAAAAAAATGCTTAAACTCCATAATTTCATGTCACTGAAAATTTAAATCTATAAAAATAAAAATGCCTTAAAATAAATATTGATACTTTCAATTGATATTATAAAAAATAAAAATCATATTCTGCCATGCCTATATATAAGTGTAATGTATTGCTTTAGAATAGCTTTTACTGCATGGAGCAAAAAGCTCTCCTGTCAGTAAATATGCTAGAGGAGTAGACTAAATGGATAAATGAACTGGCTTGCATAGTGAAGAGAGTGAGGTTAATTGTGACTGTAAAGAGAGAATTGGAGTATGGAGAGGATTGACCAGTGGATTATCACAGTAATCAATATTAGGCACATTTATCATCTCTGTATACTATATACACTGTATACATATTTCAGTGCCTTAGGAGAGTGATATGGCAGTAATATGCTAAAATTTGATTGCATAAAATTAGGACTGGTGGCACCAAACACAAAGGACAATAACATTCTGGAAGTTTATTTTGAATAGATTTGTAATAGACACAGGTATAGTATTAGCTTAATGCAATTCACTGTACAGAAAACATAATGAGACAACGGACAGAGAACAAGGAAAGGAAATATAACCTCCATGGATATTTATATGCTACAAAACATTGAACAGGAGGAGGATAACCGAAAACTGGGAGATAAAATGTTCAAACCTACACAGCAAAAATAAACAAGCAAAGACATTTTGGGGCTTCAGAAATAGAAATAATGAATACGTTATCAGAGAAAACTATTACAGCTCTGTAGTATCTCAAAGAGGACATGTAGTAGCAGGGATATGAAAAAACAAACCAATTGAAGGATAACAAATTATTACAAATATGGAACCCACCTGATGAGGACATATTAAAATGAACATTTTTTAATAAATTGGAAGAGGAGATTGTGACATTACACCCCATAAGGCTTTATGGAAGTATGCTTATGAATGTATATATGACATAACTAGAATATGTTTTATGCTACATATGCCATGTAACATATCTCTGTAAAGGTTATGATCTACTGAATCTATTCCTCCTATTTGTATGCACGTATCATTTTTGTGTTCAAAGTTATGAATATTGGCTGTGTACTTGTTTGATTTTAAGTAACCTTAGTAAGCATTTGGTCAGCTTCCTGAGAAAGAAATGTGCAAATTAAGTGCCCAATCAAGAAACACTTAACGGACAATGGATCTTGGAAGGCTCCAATCCACATAAGAAGTTTACTTGAGGATGTTCAAGGTAGCATGTAAACCATGGCTGCTACCTGTAAGTTCTGAGTCATGAATGGACATGTGACTTGCCCATGTGACTCCTGGAATTCTACACAGGGGGAGGGAGGGGTATCCACCCACAAGAGAAAGTCTATTTAAACCCCTGGGAGACCCCTCCATTTGGTCTTCTGTTGGCTCAAGAGAGAGCCTCTCCACCCCGAAGGATACCTGAAAGAAACTGGAACAAAGGACAGTAACCACAGGGGGTATGAGTGATTGCTGGACCCAGACTACAAGGAGACTAGTCTGTAAAAGGAAGCTTACTGGAACACCTCTGAGGATGAGGTTTTACCTGTATTCAGTTTTCTTACTGTATTAGGCATAGACTTGCATGTTTTATTTTATTTTGCTTGGCAATTCACTTTGTTCTGTCTGTTCCTACTTGGAACCACTTAAATCCTACTTTCTGTATTTAATAAAATCACTTTTCACTTATTATTTAACCCAGAGTATGCATTAACACCTGGAGGGCGGGGGGCAAACAGCTGTGCATATCTCTATATAAGCTTTATACCGGGTAAACGGATTTATTTGGGGTTTGGACCCCACTGGAAGTTGGGCACCTGAGTGTCAGAGACAGGAACACTTCTTACGCCATTTCAAGGTAAGTCTGCCACTTTTGGGGGACGTGGTTCAGACCTGGGTCTGGGCTGGTAGCCAGCAAGCGTATCTGGCACTACCAGGCAGGGCTCTGGAGTCCCAGGGAAAGCAGGAACAGAAGCAGTCTTGGCACATCAGTTGGCAGCCCCTCGGGGGTTTCTGTGATCCAACCCGTCACAGAGATATGATCAGATTGATTGAGAATTTCCTATTTATCATTTATTATGTAGTGGTGTAGACTGGAAGTGACAGAGAATTTCCCAACAAAATGTTTTATCGTCAGAAAATGTTGGTTCATGAAAATGAACACTGTTCATGAGAAAGGGTCAATTCTGACAAATCTCCCAATCTGAACATTTTCTGGAAAAAAGTTTTAAACCGGGACATTTTGGCATTTTCTAAACAAAGTGTCCTTTTATTAAAAACGACTTTCATTTTGAAATTTTAGTTAATTTACTCTTTTTCTGAAGGGTAATTTATTTGAAGATGTCAAAACCAAAACATTTTAAAATTATCAAAACAAAATATTTTGATTGGGCTGACTTTTTTTTCAGATTATCACTTTGTGGAAAAAAAATTAGATTTTGACTTTTCATAAACTCATAGAAGATTAGGTTTGAAAGAGACCTCAGGAGGTTATCGAGTCCAAGCCCCTGCTCAAGGCAGGACCAATCCCCAACTAAATCATCCCAGCCAGGGCTTTGTCAAGCCTGACCTTAAAAACTTCGAAGGAAGGCGATTGCACCACCTCCCTAGGTAACGCATTCCAGTGCTTTACCACCCTCCTAATAAAATAGTTTTTCCTAATATCCAACCTAGACCTCTGCCACTGCATCCTGTTCTGGGACAGGAAAAGTTTTTGACAACTCACAGGATAGGAATAACCATTTCCTGCCCAGCTCTGTTGCAAACATAAACGTAATCTTTAAAGCCCCGTATGGTCTGAAATCTAAAGTTATTTTGCAAACATCTTCCCTTCCTATGTTCCATCACAGCAGTTGAGGTTCATTGGTACATCTCAGGTGACAATGCCTGGAATTCATCTTCCCAGGTTCAGATCTAAAAGAGAATACTCAGATGAAAGCCTCTCCTCGATTATCAGAGCTCAGATTTGAGAGGATATTATGCAAGTCTGCAGATCATACTGGTATTGGACATTAGTAAATTCATGTAATAAATTGCAGCATCATATGATACATTTCAGAGCTTTGTGATAAACTCCAGGAAAGATCCAAGAGATTTTGTGTTTCATAGACAGTGAAGAGGTGAAGTCTAAAGGTCTGAGCATAGGAGGCTAGGTCATGATATAATGAGTGAACATTATTTTACAGTTTTGATTTGTTTATAGGATGTTTTAAATCAGCTAAGCTTTTCAGAGGGCAGGATAGTTGTAAAATCATTTTTATATTTGTATATTGTATTACAGCATACATAGGGAAGAAACAGTAGGTGCTGAAAATAGGCACTACTTAAGAACACAAGTAAATCAAATAAATTAGGAAATAAACAAAAGTATAGTGATAATCCTTCTCTCTACCTCTCTTCAGGCAATGGTGTGTGGCTAAAAGACAGTTGTGGGGGCCTCTCAATAGCAGAAAACTGTTGACATATTTGAGAAAATTCAGGGGAAAGCAACATAAATTATTAACAGACTGAAGGGATTGACTTATCGTGAAACATTAAAAGAAATAAATATGTATAACCGTGGCTGAGCAATGACTGAGGGTGAGAGAACAGGATAACTGTCTACAAATATTTGAAGGCTGTAAACATCAAGGATCGAGAAGAATTATTTAAGGTGGTCCAAAGGGATATAACTAAGGGTAATGAGATGCACTGTAAATGAACCTTGGAAAATATAAACTGGATACTAGATAAACAATTCTGGACAGTAAATTCATTTAGACTGTGGAACTGTCTCCCAACGGAAGACCCATTGATGGAGCCCTGTAAAGTCAGATTGGACAAAGAGATAATTTACCATAGAAAATGATCTTGCATTGACCGGGAAAACGATAAGATGACCTAATAGTCTTATTTCATCTGTAATATCTATACTTGTGATATTTTTCAAAAAAAATATGGGCTCCCCTTTCAAACTGAGAGGGAAAAGGCTCCAAAAATAAAGCATAGAAATAGAATACCAAGAACAGCTTCACAACACTGGATTGTCCGTCCCCCAACCCTCTCACCTCCTCCCTGAAAGAAGCTCTGTTGGCCCTTAAACTATCCAATCCCTTTATACTTCATGAGATCTTGGGGAAGTCACTTTGTAACTGGAAATGAGGGCTCTATGTGGTTATACATTTTTAAAATATTGCACCATTTTATATTTTCATTTGTCAATAATGAAGAATAGCTATCATCGTACAGGTGGCAGGAGACCAGCACTGGAGTAACTTATTAGGTGACAGAAAAAGCTCATGCGAATGTATTGAAAAGCAACTTCTTTATTATATAAAAGTATGTTTTCTGCTAGCTAGGGAAACCTGAAAGAGCAATTTCTACTAATAGTGCATCATTCATCTTTTAATATGATTTCTTTAGAGCAGGATGTTTAGAGATTGCTGATGGAGGGTTTGCTTTTAAGAAGTATTAATCTCCCCTCTCCCCCGCCCTTTTTCTTTGTCTCACTAATGTGGATTACTGGAAAATAATTGGTATAACTTGTTTAGGACTCAAATGGAAAAATTTTATTTCTCCTGTTCTTTTCCAGTACTTACTAACAAGAGTTTATGGTCATTCAGATGCTACACCTTTTATTACAGTATCTTCCAGGGGGAGGCCCAAAGCATCCAAACAAAATGGAGGGAAGTTGCTTTACTGCTGGTACCAACCCAAAGCAAATTCAGGTATCATGGGCATCATAGCATATGCAGGGGTAAATACTGATCCCAGCTCAAACTGGACCCTGAAGATCTCTGCATAGGCAAAAAGAAGGGATTAGCCTTTCATCACTACAGGCTGCAAATATACTTCAGACTTGAAGAGCAGATCTCAGTGGCTGGAGGATCCATACAGCATTAGCTCCCATGTCTCACCCCGCTAAACCCAAGTTAATGCATGAATGTATGCAAACAGAGTGGGCAGCCATATTCTATATGGGATGAATTTTCCAAGGGATATTCCAGTGAAGTCCGATGTGGAGTGCAATGCTCCAGAAAGGTCAGCGGCTCTGCTGGAATAATGACAGGTTTCAGAGTAGCAGCCATGTTAGTCTGTATCCCCAAAAAGAAAAGGAGTACGTGTGGCACCGTAGAGACTAACAAATTTATTTGAGCATAAGCTTTCATGAGCTACAGCTGACTTCATCAGATGCATTCAGTGGAAAATACAGTGGGGAGATTTATATACATAGAGAACATGAAACAATGGGTGTTACCATACACACTGTAACAAGAGTGATCAGGTAAGGTGAGCTATTACCAGCAGGAGAGCGGGTGGAGGGAAGGGGAGGGAACCTTTTGTAGTGATAATCAAGGTGGGCCATTTCCAGCAGTTGACAAGAACATCTGAGGAACAGTCGGGGGTGGGGGGGGGAATAAACATGGGGAAATAGTTTTACTTTGTGTAATGACCGATCCACTCCCAGTCTTTATTCAAGCCGAAGTTAATTGTATCCAGTTTGCAAATTAATTCCAATTCAGCAGTCTCTCGTTGGAGTCTGGTTTTGAAGTCTTTTTGTTGAAGAATTGCCACTTTCAGGTCTGTAATCGAGTGACCAAAGAGATTGAATTTTTCTCCGACTGATTTTTGAATGTTATAATTCTTGATGTCTGATTTGTGTCCATTTATTCTTTTACGTAGAGGCTGTCCAGTTTGGCCAATGTACAGGGCAGAGGGGCATTGCTGGCACATGATGGCATATATCACATTGGGAGATGCGCAGGTGAACGAGCCTCTGATAGTGTGGCTGATGTTATTAGGCCCTGTGATGGTTCCCCTGAATAGATATGTGGGCACAGCTGGCAACGGGCTTTGTTGCAAGGATAGGTTCCTGGGTTAGTGGTTCTGTTGTGTGGTATGTGGTTGCTAGTGAGTATTTGCTTCAGGTTGAGGGGCTGTCTGTAAGTGCTGAACAGATTACAATCTAAAATGGCAAAGACTAGGTTTACCATATTTCAGGTTCCCAAAAAGAGGACATTGCTGGAGGGGTTGGAGGCGGTGCTGCAGGGGGTACCTGCGGCTGGGGTACTCATTGGAGACGGGGGGCAGTGTTTCAGTCCCTGTCATGGTGGCTTTTGAGCCACACTAAGCTCTTCTTCTGGTCTGGAAATGGTACTCAAAGCATCACAGCTAAATGCAAGGTGGAACAGATTGTTTAGCATAAGCAGTTAGCACATATTCTTTGAGAAATTAACAGGCCACTCTACCTTGAATAGTCCTTTAGAATATGTACTAACTACTTATGCTAAACAATCTGTTCTACCTTACATTTAGCTGTAATGCTGGGAGTACCTTTCCCAGACCTGAAGAAGAGCTCTGTGCGGCTCCAAAGCTTGTCTCTGTCACCAACAGAAGTTGGTCCAGTAAAAGATAATACCTCACCCCCATGGGACCGACACAGCTACAGCTACACTGCATACAACCACCACCTTAGTAAATCAACACCACTTCCTCCAGCATTTAGTGTTTTCTACTAACATCTCCTTTTCAAATGCTGA
Source organism: Eretmochelys imbricata (assembly GCF_965152235.1). Lineage (NCBI taxonomy): Eukaryota > Metazoa > Chordata > Testudines > Cheloniidae > Eretmochelys > Eretmochelys imbricata. The sequence goes on along the minus strand of NC_135574.1, from coordinate 19,828,445 downwards.
TAAGGACCACTTCTGCTTAGGTTGTGAGATAGGACACAATCACTGGCCAAACTGGTATGTGTACTACTAATGGGTAAGCTTTTGTTATTCCAAAGTATGTAATTAAAAGTTCCACTGGGTTAGAAAATGCCTCTAGCAAAAGCCTACTTATCAGGTTTTATCATTTAGGTTTTAGGTGGTATCTAAGAAAACTTTTCTGATTATAATAAGATAAATCCTCCAGATTCTTTATGTTAATTTTTTAAATGGAAGGGAAATTTGGGACAAGTGATTATTAAAACAGGGAAACTCATCCAACCTCTCATAAGATTAGATAAGGAAGTCATTTTGCTTAGAGCAACAAATTTGAAATAGGCTTAATTTTCTTTCCCACTCCTGTGACTCTTTAGCAGTTTAGATAAAACAAGCAGTTAAAGCAGATAATGAGTATCAGATCTCAAGTTAATGCAGAGTAAATTGAATTCTGAAGTATCTCTTCTCTTCCCAACTTTGCTGCAGGTGCCAAGGTTCACTTTCTAAATCACTTCACTTATTTAGCAATATTGCAAAGGTCTCTAAATCAGTTAGAGGGTTGGAATCTAAATAAACTGCCTCCAGTTTGCCAGATTTTCAATCCCAAACAAGCTTGGAAGTACACTTCAAATTCACTCAGAAGGAAGCTGTTTTCTTGCTCTTGGTTATATAATTCTCATCATGTACCACAGTAACCGGTATCTCTTCCTAGGAGCCACTTACCATTTTTGCCTTTCTGGTTAATGGGTGTACATACCCTAGGAAGCCAAGTTTACATTATCTGGCTGCACGGGTCCGAACAAAATCCTAATGAAGTCAGTACAAGTCTTTCCACTGACTCCATGGGCTTTGCATCAGGCCCATGAGGAGTACAATAGTTCAGCACAGATATACTCAATTTTTCCAGACTTTTGCATGCACACAGGGCCAAAGCATAGGCATGGACTCTGTGTGTGCTTCAGGGCTCAAGCACCCACCTGGGGAAAAATTAGTGGGTGCTCAGCTCCCAGGAGCCAGAGCTTGAGTGTGGAATGTGATGAGTTCTGTTCTGCTCCCAGCTTCTGTCCTTGGGGCAGGGAGTTCCTTTATAAACAGAGGCAGGGTGATTAAGATAACAAAAGACTTGTCATTAAATTAAACTAAGGATCCTTAGATGATCCTGAAAGCATTCCCAGGCACTCCAGTTAAAAGATAGGAAACAAAGGGTAGGAATAAATGGTCCATTTTCAGAATGGAGAGAAGTAAATAGTGGTGTCCCTGGAGGGGCTTGTACTGGTCTGGGATCAGGGCTGTTCAACACTATTCATAAATGATCTGCAAAAGGAGTAAACAGCGAGGTGACAAAGTTTGCAGATGATACAAAATTACTCAAGATGGTTAAATCCAAAACAGACTGCTAAGAATTACAAAGGGGTCTCACAAAACTGGGTGATGGCAACAAAATGCCAACAACATGGCAGATTTCAGAGTAGCAGCCGTGTTTGTCTGTATTCGCAAAAAGAAAAGAAGGACTTGTGGCACCTTAAAGACTAACAAATTTATTTGAGCATAAGCTTTCGTGAGCTACAGCTCACTTCATCGGATGCTGTTACAGTGTGTATGGTAACACCCATTGTTTCATGTTCTGTGTGTATATAAATGTCCCCACTGTATTTTCCAATGAATGCATCCGATGAAGTGAGCTGTAGCTCACGAAAGCTTATGCTGAAATAAATTTGTTAGTCTCTAAGTTTCAGAGTAACAGCCGTGTTAGTCTGTATTCGCAAAAAGAAAAGGAGTACTTGTGGCACCTTAGAGACTAACCAATTTATTTGAGCATGAGCTTTCATGAGCTACAGCTCACTTCATTGGATGCATACCGTGGAAACTGCAGCAGACTTTATATACACACAGAGAATAGGAAACAATACCTCCTCCCACCCCACTGTCCTGCTGGTAATAGCCTATTACCATGGCTATTATGGCTATTACAAATGGCTATTACCAGCAGGACAGTGGGGTGGGAGGAGGTATTGTTTCCTATTCTCTGTGTGTATATAAAGTCTGCTGCAGTTTCCACGGTATGCATCCGATGAAGTGAGCTGTAGCTCACGAAAGCTCATGCTCAAATAAATTGGTTAGTCTCTAAGGTGCCACAAGTACTCCTTTTCTTTTAACATGGCAGATGAAATTCATTGTTAAATGCAAAGTAATACACATGGCAAAATATAATCCCAACTATACCTACAAATGATGGTGCCTATCAAGAAAGAGATCCTGTAGTTATGTGCAGTACTCTGGAAGCACTCTGTTTCCAGGGTATTGCAAATTGAATCCTTCTCACTGTGCCTGTTTCATCCTGAACTCATTCTCCAGCTTCAGAAGACTAAAAAATTATCTCCAGTCATCAATGAGACAGATGCAACTGAATAATGTAGCTGTCCTTAATATGCATCAAAACAATATCAGGGAACCTAGACATAAATAAGATTGCTGACAGTTTCATCTAGAAAGCTACAATGAGACATAATGTCTTCAAACTGGGACATTAGTGAAGACAGCTTTTAGGTGATTGCAATGATTTTAATATACTGTAATTCAGGAGGATGTAATTATGTAGTTCATAACAATTGACTCATTATAAAAGTAGTAAAGATACCAATAATAGACACATATTCAATAGCTAGAATATGAAAGAAATGTTTAAATATGCTGAAAATAGCCTCCCATCAAAACTGGCAGAGTGCCCCCTTTCCTGCAACACACATACACCTCTTCAAAAGCACCCACCAGCAAAAACAAAAGTCAGCATCTATGGGCCAAAGCATGGTAATTTTAGAAGTAGGTATACTGTACAGTACATACTTTCCTTGGAAATTTTGTGGTTTCATCCCCCACTGGTGAATCAGTATTAATGTTTGGGGATTTTTGTGTTCTGATCACTTGCTCCTGCTTTTCACAGATCAAGTATCTGAAAAGCTGTCACTGAAACAAATTTCCCCTTCATAGCTGCCAAAGAACAGATTTATGCAAGCATCTAAAACTAAAATGTAGGTAAATTCTGCATACTGCTTCAGGCCCTAATTCAGGATATTGTTCATTAGTGCTAACCTATTGTATGGGGGCTAGGAGGTGTGAAAGGAATAGAACTGTGCTAGGAGTGAAGATTTCTGAAGATCTAGCCTATAGACAAAGATGTGTTAATATATTACATGCTTTATAATTAGGCTCACTAGATTTCACAGCCTTCCTTCATGCCAACAAGAAAATGACAAATATTAAAAACATTTTCAAATCAATATTAGCTACAAAGATACACACTCAAAGTTTAAGAAAAATAATTGGCTGTATCTTGTACATTGAAACTGTCATGTCTGTCATATCTAATGACTGTTGCCAACTCTTCTAATTTTATTTGACTCTCCTAATATTTGGTGTTTTACTTAAAGCTCCAGTTCCTGGAGGCATGTGGTTATGTGAGAATCTCAGCTTTCATTTAAAACATTTAAGATTCTAGCCCTCATGGTTGCTGAGAAAAGCTTGAAAAACACTATCACTTGTAGCTCAAAGAAGCAGGAGACAAACAAAAAGAATCCCAAAAATACTGTTTATTTCTCATGGTTTCTTGGAGCCTGACCAGTGCTGAATTTGTGCCAGGGCTAATCCCCGGCATCTCTGGGCTTCCATGTCAGTTATAATGTAAAAAATATATATATACTTGAGCACAAGCACTTAATTGCTTGAACCCCACCACCTCTTTCATTACAAATTAAGCAGGGACTCATAGGAACCTAGAACAGCCAAAGGTAATCACACCTGCAGTCATCTAGCCTAGTAGCCTCTCCCCAACAATGATCAGCACCAGATGCCTCCACATAAAAGTCCATCCTCTTTTTGAACAATTCATGATTTGTGAGTGTTTGGGTTAGGTAATACCGTGAGGGCCCAGTTGTAGGGTGAGCAGACATCATAATTTTATTGGGACTGTCCCAGTGTTAGGGGCTTTGTCTTCTATAGGACCCTACTATCTCCCCCTCCCCAATCCTGATTTTTCAAACCTTTCTGTTTGGCCACCCTAGCCAATTGTGACCTGCTGATCTGCTTGCAGAAGAGATGTGTTCCATGCACAGATCACATCCTTCCCAGATGGAAGTGTCAGTAAAGGCTAGCCTTTGCACCAGTGTCCTCCTCTCCCTGTGAATGCTGTGAAGGACTGGGGATCTGTGCAGAGGCAAGGGGCAATCAGTGGGCTGCCTCGGGGAATGAGTCAGCTAGGGCTGGGGTGGAAACACATAGCAAAGTTAAGAGCAGAAAGATAGTACAGCCCCACTCTGTATTGTCTTTCCATTTCCCACCCTCCTTGCAGTGGGTATCTCCCTAAAGGAGTTTCCTGGTGCAGTGGCCAATGAAGAAAGCCCCATTGGGGCAGGTCTTTGATATTCACAATTCAATGTTCAAGCTGTGTGACTGGATATCTAAGTCACATGGTCTTGTTTCTGCACCCTCATTGGATGACTGTAACTGATGAACAAGAGGAAGACGTGGGGATCTGAGTCTCTCAGCGAGAGGGTGGGGGTATTGTACTCTAGTGAGAGGCAGCAGGAGATGAATAAGTCATGAGAATATTAGGAAATTGTCAATCTTTTAGTGTTCCTTAATACAAGTGTATTACATTCTGTATAGCTGCATGGATTCCATATTTTAAAATGCCTATGTTCCTTCCTGGCAGAGGGGGAGAAAAAAGCAAAGCACCGTGCACACAATTTACTGGTAGTTTACAGAAGACTACCTTTAATTTTCTCTTGTCGCAGTCATCCGATGTAATTGCATTTGCATGAACAATCCTGCCTGGCACTGTCACATGTCTTTGTCCATCTTGTTTGATTAATTGCCTCAGTGTCAGGGTGTTAGCCAGGATTTGGGGCAAACTGTTCTCCTACTATGGTGTTAATAAGCACAGTGTCCTCTGTGCTTATTATCTATTTATCCACATTTTTGCAGGTATATTTTCAGTGCATTTATTGAATTTACCAGTCTCCAATTTTTTTGTGTTGCCTGCAGCATCCACCTTTAACCATCTTGCTCATTTTCAGATGGCTTCATATATTTTGTTTTTCTCTGCTTACCGCCTACCAGACTCATGAACAGAATTTAGGATACTAACATGACTACTTGAAGTGTGAATGCACCAGGCTGACATGAAAACACATGGTCATGTATAAGCATGAGAATTCATGTGAATACAAGCTACCACCATAACAAAGCATGCAGACAAACAAACCTCACTCTCTGAAATTAAATGTACAAATCCTTCATCAGGCAAGATGTGGTTAAAGAACAAATTTTGGGCTCATGCAGACCTGCCCTGTGTATCTGCGAGAAATGCCAATCTTGGAAGAAAGCTTTAAAAACAGATTTCAGAGTAGCAGCCATGTTAGTCTGTATTCGCAAAAAGAAAAGGAGTACTTGTGGCACCTTAGAGACTAACAAATTTATTTGGGCATAAAGCTCACGAAAGCTTATGCTCAAATAAATTTGTTAGTCTCTAAGGTGCCACAAGTACTCCTTTTCTTTTTTTAAAAACAGAGATACTCAGTTCAGAAGTCCCCAGCCTCGGGAGGTGGACAGACCTTGCATCCTCAGCTCCCAGAATGGAGCACAGCAGAGAGCCGAATAATTTTGGTTGCCTGTGAGCATAGAGTGGTAGGACAGATGGCTCAGGGTTCACAGAGGACACAGAAGCTGGAGTCATTCTTTATTTTTGTGAATTTAGGTTTTGTTTTTTGTTTTTTGCCTTGAGAAATGGAACTAGGAGATTGACCACACCCTGAGAATATGAGCCCCCTGAGGAGAAAGTGGACCAACATAGGAAGTAGCTCAGGAAAGAAGCAAGAAGTCTGACTAGACAAGGGTAACCACTTGGTACAAGGGTCTGGACCTCAGGGTAGAGGGAAGGACTGGGTTCCCCTACAACCTCCCTGGGAATACTAGTGGGAAGTCCCCAAACACAGCAGGGCAGAAAGACTACTGGTCCAGGGCCATCAACCTACTGTGAGATCCTTGGACTATTGGGGTGAAAACCTTGGTTTACTCTAAAAGGGGTGAGACCAAAGGTGACTGCCTGGAGGGCCTAGTCACAAGGCAGATGTGGATCAGCAGTGGACCTGGTTGGCAGGACTACACAGAAAAAAAAACTGCAATGCCACATCTGGCCAGTAGGATGTGCATTGGCTGGCAAGTCACTGCTGAGCTCACATAAATGTTCACATAGTGAAGGAAAAAAGGTGTGAACATTGTCAAACAAATTTCCTTTAGAATGTGACAGAACGTAGATTTTTCTGACAGAATGATTGTGGATTTTTTCTTTTGCTATTCACCCAACTATATCTATCCCAAATGACTGACTTTCTCTCTTATAGGTCCATAACACCACACTAGGGAACATTAAGACATCTTATGCAACTTCATTTGCTCGCTTATTATTTATTACTTTGATTGCAGTAACATAAAGGAGCTCCAGTCATGGACTAAGACTCCAACATGCTAGGTGCTGTGCAAACATAAGACAAAAAGATTGTCCTGATCCCAAAGGGTTTGCAATGTAATTAAACTCACACATGCGCAACAGCATTCCACAATACTTGATGGATTCAAAACTTTGCTATTTTGTCAATAGTTTTCTTCTGCTTGATGTTCCCTAACAGAGTCAATTACAGCTAGAGATTTGAGATTCTTGAGGCTCCTGTCTCCACTTATTCCATAAGTGTGGGCAAAAAAATATTAAATTAATTTTGAAATGTTGAGAGAAATATTTGTAGGGGTGGGGCATCTGAGGAAGCTCTTGAGCAAATGTCCTCAAATTTCTCCTACAAACTCAATCCTGGGTCTCGACCCCACCTATCCATTTTCAGGCTGCTGTGACTTTTTTGTTTTTTTTTAGGGAGAATACGAAATGCAGCTCTTAACAGAAACTTAACTGCAACCTCAACCGTGGAATGACCAGAGGTTACTTAATCACGTTGTGTCAGTAAACAAGGCTGTTTTAGACTCTGAATGCCAAAGAGAGAGAGAGAGGGAGAGAGAGAGAGAGAGAGAGAGAAACAACCACACAAACAAAAAGAGCAATAATATATTTGTTGATGCAACAGTCGAACTCCAGAGTGTTCCTTAGTAATTTTGCCCACTTCAACTGTATAATATAAATTCAGGCAAAAATGTCCTGACAAAGTCTGTCAATGAACAGTAATAAAGGACCTATATCATCCTCATATATACGTCATCATAATGTGAAAGTTTAAGTCAACATGGATCCTACTCCCAGTAATCACATCACCAGCCATTTAATACTTCAAAGTTGAAATAATATCTTGAGATATCCCTCTTTCAGTAGGAGAAGTTTGCAGAGTCTTTGGGTAGGTAACTATCTCCTCTCTAGTTTAACCAAACCACAGAACATAACCTCCAGCGAAGTGGGAAAAGTTCGCAGTCAAAATTTGTAAAGGCACTACCTTCTCCTCCTCCGAGTCCCTCCTCAAAAAGTCACCCCTTTCATACTGCATACAGGAAAACAAAACCTGATTATGGTATGAGGTTAATGTTCCTGATTGGCTTAGAATTGTGTACTTCCTGTCATTTTTATTACCGTTTCCCTACCATCCCCACCCCAATTTGCTTGTTTGTCCCATCCGCCTATTATGGCGTGCATTTTACAGTACAAGCTCTTTGGGACAGGGACTGTCATTTACTACATGTTTGTATAGTAGTCATGGGACCCTGGTCTCTAGAGGCTATCACAGTATAAATGTTAAATAATAACAACAGTCAGGGATCATGTGGGGCATTAGAGGAGCATGCAACTCACATTAATAGCATTATAATTGCATCTACTCCCCCATACTTAGAAGTCCTTAAAAAAACATGTCAGCTAGGATAGGGAAACCATAGGAAAGAGGTCTCAGTTGTTTCTGCGAAGACATATGAGGAGATTTGCTGCTGGAAGGAATAAGAGGAAAATGCTGATCTGGACACACTTCAATATCTTGTATTTATCATTTTCACGGGTTTTTTTTTTTTTGACTATCTGATCTCACTTGAATAACCCCACTTAATATGTAAAAGGAAGAAAAAGAAAAACCCAGATCCAATCCCTATTATTATAATTTTTTTCCTGAATTTTTTTCTAGATTGATTTCCCCTGGGGATTTGCAATTCAAACATCTCATTAGTGGCTATATTTTTTTAAAGGGCTTTGCAGCATGTGTGAGACCAAACAAATGCAACAAATGGCTACATTGGGAAGAGGACAAGCAAACAAGGGAAATTTATAGCAAGCTAAATTAAGGACATTCTGGTATTCCAGCCACTTGTGGTGATGCTCTGTGCTGTTTATCTACCAAACCATATTTGAATCTACCATTCAAGCTTTATTTGTTTGTAAATGTAAACCCTTTAGGAAACAGACAGAAAGCGTCAATGCTAAAATAAAACTGATATTTTCAAAAGTCTGTTCAAAAAAGTGTCCAGGGTTTTCCTTGTAAATATGAAGGGCAAATATCTGTTAGCAGATATCTACTAAATTGCTCCTGTATCTCATAGGCTCCACACTCTTCATGGAGTATATTTCCCACTAGGGAACCCAACACCACCTGTTGTCTTTGCCCATTTTTAGATTTCTTCCCAAGCAATAGTGAGTGCAACCAACTCCTATTGAACTCAATGGGAGTGTAGTATGGTCAGCAATCCATTCCAGAATTGTTTAATCCAGGCCAAGATTTACAGACAGCATATGGTGGCACTTCAGCACAGATGTTACTTATGGGTTATCTGCACAAACACTGAGCTCACAGCACACTGGGGTGTAAATATTCCCCACACTAGCCTGCCGCACACTGTGTCTATGTGGAACCTCCCACAACCCACTAAAATTTCACTAGTGTGCTTTAATCCAGTGGTTTTCAACCGGGGTATGTGTATCCCAGGGGATACACAGAGGTCTTCCAGGGGGTACATCAACTCATCCAGATATTTGCCTAGTTTTACAATAAAAAGCAAGAACTAGCAAAGTCAGTACAAACTGAAATTTCATGCAATGTCTTGTTTATACTGCTCTATGTACTATACACTGAAATGTAAGTACAGTATTTATATTCCAACTGATTTATTTTATAATTATATGGTAAAAATAAGAAAGTAAGCCATTTTTCAGTCATAGTGTGCTGTGACACTTTAATATTTTGATGTCTGATTTTGTAAGCAGTAGTTTTTAAGTGAGGTGTAACTTGGGGTATGCAAGACAAATCAAACTCCTGAAAGGGGTACAGTAGTCTGGAAAGATTGAGAGCCACTACTTTAATCTACTCCTTTTTCAAAGATCAAAGTGCACTACAGAAGTTTTAATCTGTATCAGCAGGGTCTACACAGACATTTAGGCTGTGTAAACACTACAGCTTATGTTGGTATAAGTTGTGTCACTCAGGGATGTGAATAAGCAACCCCCCCTCTCCCGCCCCCCTACTCCCCGAGCAACGTAAGTTACAGCGACCTTAGCACCGGTGTGCACAGCACTATGTCGGTCAGCGAGCTTCTCCCAGGGGCTGGAGTAATTAAGTCGACGGGAAAGCTCTCTCCCACTGCATTTGCAGCTCTGCAGAAGCACAGCTGTAAGCCCTGTAATGTAGCCATAGCCTTAGTGTGTGTAGCAGGCTAGTGTGGGGTAGATTTACACTCCCGCTTGTCACAGACTAAGTATTTGTATAGAAAAGTCTTTATTCTGCAAGCTGGAAAGCCAGAAAAGTTAAGGTCTACGTGTATTCAGCAGCCTCAGTAAATAAGAACGAGGGTGGTTTTTTTTGTTTGGAATTGAGTGGGGACTCCAGCTGCTTACAGAGGACTATTGGACAATATTAACTGCAAATCTGTTTCCAGCATGAACGAAACTACGGGTATGTCTACACTACAATAAAACACCTGTGGCTGGCCCATGTCAGCTGACTTGGGTTGTGGGGCTTGGGCTGTGGGGCTATAAAACTGCAGTGTAGACATTCAGGCTTGGTCTGGAGCCTCGGCTCTGGAACCCTCCTGTGAGTCTGAGTCAGCTGACACAGGCTAACAGTAAAAAGAAAAGGAGTACTTGTGGCACCTTAGAGACTAACAGTGCGTGTTTTATCGCAGTGTAGACATACCCTAAGGGTCTGATCCCAAAAGATTCTGAGTCTATGCTGCTCTCATTAAAGTCAATGGCCGCTGAGGATGTTCAGCTAGTATGTTCACCCTGCTAGTATGGAACCCACTGGGAACTGCAGTTGCTCCACATCTGCCATGATTACAGCCAGCAGTGTTCCTTCCAAGGTGCTGATTGTCTTCAGATCAATCCAATGGGATTTTAGGTGCTTGATGCCTTTCAGGATCATGCCCAAAAAGAGCATCAGGAGATAGGACAGGGTAGAGTGTAGAAAGCAGAAGAAAGACACAAGAAATGAGAGAATGGTGGAAGCAGAGCTGTGCAGAACCTTATTCATATGTCTTTTCCCCTAATGTATCCAGTTGTTGCTCTCCTTTGTTCACACATCTGCTGTGAAGCCTGTGAAATTTGAGGGTTTTGTGTGTGTGTGTGTGTGTGTGTGTGTGTGTGTGTGTGTGTGTGTGTTAAGAAGCTAATGTCTCATGACTGATGTCTTCAGAAGAATGCACCATGACTGATGTGCAGGGATGGCCGAGGGCCTGGTGTATCATTACAGTGACAATCAACACCAGAGATTGCAGTGTGATTAAAGAGAAATAAGGCTGTGTTTATTTCAGGGCTTAAATATGCCATTAAAATATTCTTCTAAAGGTATTTAGTAAAATGAGGATTCAAATAAGAATTGGTTATTCCTTCTCCCCTGGTTCTTAGATCATGATCAAAATATTTGGCATCTTATAAATGTACTTAGAAGAGCTAAAAATGATTTTTTTTAAAATCCCAAAGTTATTTTAGAATTCGCATTCTATTTTCATTTGGGGTATTATTGGCAAGCACTCATTTGCAATGGGGATATCTTCGTTCCACAATTTTATATTTTTATGGAAATGTGAATTTTTCAGGGGTATCGGGGGGTAGACTGTTTTTGTTCTGAAAATACTTAGCGTTACTCCCAGGCCACAATAATGAGGTAGAAAAGAAATTGCACCATGAGCAGCATATTCTATAGGAAATACAGATGGCAGTCTGTGTTCAATAGCTCCAAGGATTTGGCTTAAACCAACTCAAGAAGCCAATAAAAACTGAAGTCAAACATTGTGTCCATAACTCAAATTGTTATTGGCAATAATAAAAAGACTACATCTGCTTTCATGATAGCATTGGGATTCGAGTCACAGTAATCATGGTGCCTGTGTGTGCAGTTAGGGCCTGATCCACTGACTTGAATGGACTTTGGATCTGCTCTCTGCTCTGACACTAGCAATGGAAGCATTGGCTGTTTCCTGCTCCTTTCTATTGTCTCCACTGCAGGGAGGGGCTAGAAGTGGCTCTGTGGCACTGGCAAGAGTGGGCAGCAGAATTTGGGAGTCCCAACCAGAGGATGCACTTGTGTCACAGTCCTCATGACTCCTAGGTAGGTTTGACAGAATTCAATTTTTATTGTTTTTTACAATTTTGAAGGACAATATCGATGTTTATATGTAAGATTTTTTTATTTGTATTGATTTAAATCTTTGCAGTGTAGGGGAAAGAGAGAGCCTGGAGCACTGGGCCTGGTGTAAGATCTGAGGTCTCAGCCGGAGGTCTGAACCAAAGTTAGGTCATGTATTAAAGGGGCTGTTTACAAGTTCACTAGATGACCTTGGCAAAGGTCTTGGTATGGGTATTGTTAGCGTGACTAAAACACAGGCACTCCTAAGAAGCAACTGGGTATGTGTGAGAACACACTCCAAAAGATTAGCCCAGGGACATCCTGTTCTAATACCAGATAAGCAGCTCTGCTAGAAGTAATGAATAGGGATGTTGTGCCCAAGACACTGGGAGCATGATACAAGGGGAGATAACAAGCAGATGTCATGAAACACATAAAATAGTACAAGAGTTGTTTGTCTCAGTCTATAAATATTGGAGTTCCTCGCCTTAACCCTTTGTATGGCCTTGGGGACAGCAGAAACTCCTGCTGTTGACTGAGCTGCTCCTTGTCACAGGGCACTCATGTAAAAACATACCTGTAACCACAGAGCCAGGATGCTGGGATGATGCCTTGATGGCGATAAACCTGGACAAGTGCCTTTGTCACCACACCATGCCTCCGGTCCTTCTTTCTGAGTAGTACTATAGAGATCTGCTGAACCAGCTGTGTGCACAGGGCTGCGATAGCATAAGGAGAGAGCACAAATTCACCTTACTGACAACACAAAGCTGTGCAAATGTATGGGTTTAAAGCAGTTCCCCCCCCTCAATTTTTATGTATTTAAATGTTCACAGTTGTGGGAAATTATGAGGGAAATAGGCAGACAATGGGGGTGGGGGGTCCTGTAGCCTAATCTGTGGTTTTAAAATTAACTTTAATTTAGCATGCAGTAGTCTGAGAGGATTAGGCCCCCAGATCAGCCACAGTGCTGTGGTTGTCATTAGAATGAGGACCCCCAAGGTGTACACAAGAAACAATTCAATATTTTTACTCTTACTAGCAAATTTATTGACCAAGACCACTAAATTAAACTTAACTATAATTTTGCATTTTATAACAAGACAAACAAAATCATATATACTGTAAGATAGCAAAGGAGAGAGATAACAGAATGTCCAGCTCTTGCATTACTCACATCATCCCTTGGAAGAATCCGAAGTAGGAGGGTGATGAAGTCTCAACTGTTAGTAGGTGATCATCATCCTGCGGGTCACACAAGCTGGGTAACATATTCCATATACCAATGCCCCCTGTATCTTATACATATTCATAAGGGCTTCAGCCCCTTTTTCCTTATCTGAACTTCCACACCCCACTTCTGTTGACGCCCCTCAATTCCTATAGTATAACTAACCATTTACATCCAACTTATTAGTATTTATGTCATTTAACGGCCATGGTATTTCTGTTTTGATTACACTTATTCCCTAAACTTATCCTAAAATACCAATAACCTTTGTTTGGGGTTTCATACTTTCAACCAATCAACTTTCTTATGATTTAACTTAATCTTGTGACTTGCTGTCACTCACCTGTTAGTTCCTTATATCAAGCTACACATGTCAAGCTAGGCCTTAATTATGCTAAGCAACCTATCTTACAGGCTTTGGGAGTGCTATTTGTCACAAATCTCTGCCTTAATCCATACTTTTTGTACCATATATGCAAGGCTACATGTCAGACAATAATTATTTAATGACAGACATTGAAATTCAAAAAGTTAAAGCTTTATAACCATTAAAACACAAATGGTCAACATCATGCGTCATAATATATGAAATTAATATCCTTAAATCAAACTCTTAAGTTCTGAAGCAGCATTTTTCCTACTTTGCCTATCTGTAAATGTTGATGATTATTATTAGTGGAGATATTTTTTGTCAGTTTGTGTGTATAGTGAAATCAACATTTACCGACACTTACTGATATAAATCTAATTCTTCCAAACTTACTCCTCAGGGTCTCTCCCTCTTCCCCTTGTGTCATTCTTGGTACTGTAGCTGGTTGATCACTATGGGAGAGCACCTGCCCCCAGCACCTTACTCACCTCTGTGATCTGTCAATGATACCTCAGGCAGAAGATGTGGGGCAATATCTTCAGCTTGTGTAAATTGTTCCATTTACTTCAAAGAAACTACACTGATTTACACCAGCTGAAAGGATGGCCCAGGACATTTAATTTAAAACAAAGTAAGAGCTTTATCACATTTAGGGAAGCCGTTTATGTTTATGCAATACTAGAGACCCATACTACACCATTACACACTATGCCAGAAAGACACAGCCCTGGCCCATACCATCTCTCCAGGGAAGCTGGATTTTAGGGGTAGCAAAGCACTAGAACACCAGTAGAGGTGCCAGAGTGAAGGCTGATGCCATAAGAGCCAGAATAGAACAGGAAGAAAAGGGGAGAGACCATGGCTACTAGTCATTGTATCATACCATCATGAGTGGTGATTTTGGGATGAGGTCAAGGTACAGGCAGAAAGTGATTTTTTTAAGAAAGGCATTAAGGTTATGAAGTCACCTACAAGAGAGACAGGCAATGAAAAGTGAGATGAAAGAAAGCTCAAAATCTGTTGAAAAAGATTGACTATATGGGAAATTTGGCACTGAAAATAGTTAACTAAAGAACTCACCAAGTATAATTACTAGGTGTATTGAAAGGAAATTGGAGTCGATATTTATTATCTGATGAAACTGAGCATATGGGTTTTTACACAAAAAAGGACTGTAAACTCTGGTTTAAGAAAAATAGGAAATTCCTACAGTTGTGGAGAAGTGTTAAATTACCCAAACAACCTTTCCCATTTCTCCACAAAAAGCAAATAGAACTATGGATTTCCAGGCATTTGTCAAAAATCTGATATTTAAAACCTATCATATTTTCAGCTTAGTTTCATGTATTTAAATTTTCTATTTTGAAATATTTTTTGTCTGCAGGTTATTAAACTCATACTACTGGAACAGTTTTCACCTCTGGTATGACAGATATCATATTTTATTCATTTTATAAAACAAGAAATATTATGCATGCTATCAGGTCTATATGGATAGTATTTGGGTACACAGTGTGGTATTGAGAATGTATATTATTTATGTTCAAAGCCATTATAGCCTGCCAGAGTGACAAATAAACCTCAAAATGTTTGGTGGTTTGGATAAGTACCTAAAAGTCTGGACATTTATCTGAATTACATCCAAAGTCTGAACCTCTTGAAACTGAAACGTTTGGCTAGAAATCTTAACAAAAACAGACTCTCTTGAATTACATCCAGCATTTCCAGAATTCAGTCTGGTTGGAAATATGGAGAGAACAGAGAGGAGCCACACTCAACTGTTGCTGAAGCTTCCAAGTGGTCTTCAAGTGTAGCCCTAAATGGAATGCATTGAAGTGAGCCAGCCTATGGATGTCAGTGGCATGGGTAACTGTGGTATACTGGGTCCAGCATCATGTCTGAAATAAAGATGGGCCCAAGCACCAAAAGTCAAACCAGCTCCAAACATCCTTAGATTGTTCAGATCTGTGCCCTTCTCCTGTTCCACAGGGGTGCAAGGATTGCTGTATGTCCTTTGAGATTCTACATTCTCTCAGTGTTTAAATAAATAAACAAAGCCCTTTGTAAGTGATGGAAATGCCATAAAAGTGAAATCCTGACTATTCTGAAATCAATGGCAGTTTTGGCCCAAGATTCCACCCCAAATGACTTGTTTACATACACATTACAGTATTTACTAATGACTAAACTGATTGTTTTCAAAATATAAAAAAGGTATATTCTAGGCAAATCTTTGTACACTGGGCCACCTTTCTTATTAATTATTAATTTGTTTTCTAATCTTCCCAAACAAGCAGGGATTGATCTGAAGAAATTAACAAATTGGACCTGATTCTTCTCTTCATTACACTGGTGTCATCATCAAACATAGACAGTCTACTGATGACTTTTGTGCCAGCCAGAGTGACCAGGCTTGATGACATCCTATAACACATTTTAAAGTGAAGTCCCCAGATCTGGCTCAATCCTGTGAATACACAAATTTCTGGAACTTCCTGAAGGTGATGCCAGATAGAGTGAAGGCACATACCCCTTCACACATCTCTGGGGAGTTTAAGAGCACAATGCGTTGGGGTGTTTTTGTCTATCCCAGTGACATGGCCAAAGAACATTCACCACCACTTTTCAACATAATGAGCGACTGGAGGAAGGCCAGATATCTGCAAGATTATAGCATTTCACACAGAGACTATGCTCAGCATTTGGTACTGACAGCATATATGAAATGTCTCTAGGTGCTCCAAGTCTCCCTGTAAGAAGGTCCAGGTTTCTGACCCATATAGCAGTGCAGGCAGTACACAGGTTTGACAGATACTGAATTTTGTTGCCAAGATGTTTTTGGTGAGACACGGACTTCATGCAGGAGGCAGAGAGAACTATTCATCGGAAGAGTAATAATTTGCTCCGACAACTTGAACCCTGCTTGCAACCTGGGTAAATGAACTCATTAACTCTCTCCACAGTGCTCTACTCCACTGCATCGGGCATGTTCTGGTGGCCCAGCTCCAAGGTTCAGGACCTTGGTTTTCTCGCATGAGACATTCAACCCCATAAAGCAGGCAGAGTCTTGGAAACTATGAAGAAGAAGGCTGAAATTCTCTGCCATCTTCACAAGCAAGCAACATTATCAGCATAGTCTGACTGTAGTGGAATGGAAAATCTAGGCAAATTTTTTTAAAGTCCCTTAATTATACTGCACCTTTTCCAATGACCCCTGGACAACTGATGTTCTTTTTTAGCTTTGCTCAGGTCTTAATTGTTGAATACTCCTATAATCCCCATCATGCCTTTTCTTTTCAATAATGCCTTATCACTGTTGTCATCTAATAGCAAGCATAATACCTAGCACTTACATGGGAGCACTGCATTTTCAAAGCATTGTACAAACATGAATTGATGTTCAAAAAATATAATAATTTACTCCCTACACATACTCTTTCTAATTGTTCACTTGATGCAAGGGTTAAGCTGTACACAAACAACACCGTGGTTATGATACACTGAGTCTTTAATTAGGAAGAGCTAGCTCCTCCCTTAATTACTCTAAAGTCCTTAGGCTGCTTTATAATTATATCTCCACCATTCTCTCATGCAGCTTGTAAATTAATTCCTAAAAGGCTTCTTTTATCAATATGCCAAGATCAGAATGGATCATTAAGGCTGCATGTGTATCATCATTCTCTTCTTTATAATCCCAGAAGGAGAACGCCTAAATTCCACAGCACATTAATATGTTCAATCATGTTATTCAGAAGATGAGAGAGGAAGAAAAAAATATCCCCAACAAATGGCACTGATGATGGGTTTGATATACTCACCCTCACTGCATCATAAGTAATGAGCTCCAACGGAGGTAAGAGGCTTCTAGTCAGAGCATTTAATCACATGCTAGAAAGAAAAAAAAAAGAGTTCCATTTAACTTCTCCTAAATGCTAAGAGAAACCTTGTAAGGGAGTTCTAGCCTTCTCATTAGCAATTCTCAGCGCAGCTTGGAAGCGGAAGCAAAAGAAAAAAATAGGGGAGAAACAAAGAGGGAAGAAAATTAAAAGCATCTTTAATAACTGATTGCTTCTGCTCGGGAACAAAAGCGTCACTATTGTATATGAGAAGTTTTGAAAGTTACATTGAGAAGATGCCTGATACTTTGAATAACTTCATGATAAAATGTTTTTCCATCTATTATTATCATCTCGACATAAGCATTACCATTGTGTCTTTTAAAATGAAAAAATGCGTAATGAGATGTTCTGACTATTTAAAGCATGTTACCTTTTTGGGAGCTAGTAGTGAAAAGATAAGGTCCCCTCAATATGATCCCCCTTTTTATCTGATCCAGTTTTGGAAAACAGAGACACAACCTAATGTCTAAGCACAGGGGGTGTGATATATTGTTATTTTGTACAAGAGCCTTGAGGCAAAAAAGAAATCAAAATAATTTTTACAACAGCACCTGTTTGAAAATAAGCAATTTGTTCCACCCTGATCAAATATTTATGGATTTGAAATGGATGTCCTTGAATGAAGCCATTTCTTTTGGTAACTCTGCAGAGGATACATTTTGTTGTATAAATCACAAATCCATATTTTTCTATTAATTTAATTCTGTATCGAGCCTTTTTAAAAAAAAAAAACAAAAAAACCCATCATAGAGTACAACTTTATTTACTAAACTTCATTTTTAACAATTCATTCCATTTTATCATGTCTCCTTTTTGAATATACAGTTAAGGCCTTAAACCTGGAAGCACTTATTTATAAATTGGACTTTAAGCATCAGCAGCTCCATTGAAATCAACCCTGAGGTTGACTGAGGAACTACTGGGACCTGGGGGTAGTTAATAGGGCAATTAATGTGTGAAAAGTTAAGCATGCCCGATGCCCATAAGTGTCTGAAGGATTGGGGGTCAAGGAGCATAATCCTGTGGTCTTCCCTGAAGGGTTAGGGTCCTATCTTTCATCTCTACATTCCAAGCAGTTAGTCATCCTTACTGGTAACCTGCTTCAGTAATAATAACAACATTATTATTAAGCTCATATGTAAGTAGTGTCAGGATGAGCTCCACCCTGACATCTGGTGGTGAGGTATGGCAAGTTTGGAAAAGAACTTCAGGGGCCGATCTCATTTGCATAGGCATACCCACCCTGCCTAGAATGAGGCCATAACTGCCCAAATGGTCACTTTGGCTGCTGTGGGATCCCCAGTGTCTCTGTTATTGGGGCAGGAAGAATAAATTGTTATTACCCTGATTATGGGAACTGTGCTTGGAACTGTACTTGGCCTTTTGTTATGATTGAGGGACTCACCATCAACTAAACAGCACTCGCTAGGCAAGGGTCATGGGTTTTAAAACTCTGTGAATTGAGAGAGGTTGGGGACAAGTATTAATACTTGGTGGCATAGGCCTTTTGGTGAGGGCCTTACATGCTAATTGCACTTCCTCCTCTCTCCACTGTGGAATATCAGAGCTAATTTTGATTCCATTAGGAGTCTGGTTACAGGCTGCTGAGCTCACTTTGGGCTAATGGTGTACCAGCACTGAGGCTCCCCGACTACAAGCTGAATTCACCAAAGACCTGAACTGACTGAGGTTTGGGGGGAGGGATAGCTCAGTGGTTTGAGCATTGGCCTGCTAAACCCTACTACAAGCTGAATTCACCGAAGAGCTGAAATCACTGAGCGTTGTGTTAGGTAGTGGGGGAGCCTGAAGATATATTGTGGAGCAGTTTGCAGGACGGCTGGAGTGTCTCGTGGACAGGCTGGTGGAGCAGTTTGTAGGACGGTGGGAGCTGCTGGTGGGACGTGGAGCAGTTCATGGGATGGCGGGAGCTGCTTGTGGGCTGCAGAGCGGAGTGGAGCTGAGTGAAGGAGTTCGTGGGGTGGCTGGCGGAGCGGAGCGAAGGCCTATGGAGCTGTGGGGCGGTCAGCTTCAGATCATGTAAGGTGCCTCTCACCCCTGTCCCATCTTCACCCAAGTTGGGAGGTAAAGCTCCGCAGATAAACTTTCGAACTCTGGGGCTGCCCTGACCAGGGACAGAGACTTTTGGGTCATTGGACTTTTGGGACTTTGGGTAATTTGGGGTTGCTGGACTCAAGAACCAAAGGGAAAGGGGCATGCCCCAATTTGCTTGGGGTGGGTTTTTTTGCTCATGGGTTGTGTTATGAATCCTGTTGGTGGTGTTTCCCCACCATAATGCCACATTGTATCTCTCTGTTATTAAAAGGCTTTTTGCTACACTCAGACTATGTGCTTGCGAGAGGGGAAGTATTGCCTCTTGGAGGCGCCCAGCGGGGGGTGGTATATATTTGTCCCAGGTCACTGGGTGGGGGCTCGACCTGGTTTGCATTGTGTTATTGGAATGGATCCCCTAGATATTGAACCTGGCCCTTGTTGCTGCCAACTCTGACGGGCAGAAGGGTTACATATATGTAGATGTCAAAGTGCTTTACAAAGGAGGTCAGTATCATTATACCCATTTTACAGATGGGGAAATTAAGATATAGACCGAAGAAGTGACTTGCCCAAGGTCAGACAGTAGCACAGCAGGGAACAAAACCCAGGTTTCCTGAGTTCCAGTCCAGTGTTCCATCCACTATGTCACACTGCCTCTTATGGCACCCTAATTAATTTATACCAATAAACTAAGACAAAAGACATGATATCAGGCGGCCAGACTGAAAATGTTTTTTACATTAAAATGATCACTAACATGTAAAATCATGAGCATAAAAAAAATTGCACATTAGTCCCTTGTGGCATCAAGTAACTGAATATGAGCTCTCCAAGCAATGTTGGGGCAAAAAGGGCTAATGCAATACTTGGGTTACTAAAGGGAAGATGATATGATATTTTAACCTCTGATTTTGAGATTGATTATACCAATCCTGGAATACCATGTAAAGTTTGATGTCCACATTTCAAAACAATGTTGAAAAATTGGAAAGGGTGCAGAAATGATCCAATGATCCAAGGGTGGAAAAAAACAAACAGCAAGAGACTTGAAGAGCTCAATTTGCTTAACATATCAAAAAAGATGGAGAGGTGACTTGATAGTGTATAAGTACCTTCATAGGGAGAAAATACTTGGTACTAAAGAGCTCTTTCATCTACCAGAGAAAGGCATAATAAGAACCAATGGCTGGAAGCGTAACCCAGACAAATTCAAATGAGATGTAATGCTGACAGACCCCAGTCATCAGCAGGCAGGATTGAACTGGGGACCTCTGGAGCTTAGTGCATGAGCCTCTACAGCAGAAGTGGGCAAACTATGGCCCGCAGGCCACCTCTGGCCTGCGGGACCCTCCTGCCCGGCCCCTGAGCTCCTGGCCCAGGAGGCTATCCCCTGGCCTCTCCCCTGCTGTTCCCCCTCCCCCACAGCCTCAGCTCCTTGCACCGCTGGCACAATGTTCTGGGCGGGGGGCTGCGAGCTCCTGGGACAGCGCAGCTGCAGAGCCCGACCTGACCCGGTGCTCCATGCAACGCGGTAAGGGGCAGGGAACAGGGCGGGTTGGCTAGGGGGCAGGGGAGTTCGGGGTGGTGGTCAGGGGGTGTGGGTGCGAATAGGGATCTGGGCGGTCAGAGGGTGGGGAACAGGGGGGTTGAATAGGAGCAGGGGTTCCAGGGGGGCAGTCAGGAAGGATGGGGGGTTGGATGGGGTGGCGGGGGGTAGTCAGGGCAGGGGTTCTGTGGGCGGTCAGGGGACAGGGAGAAGGCGTGGTTGGATGGGGCAGGGGTCCTGGGGGGGGCAGTCAGGAATGAGAGGAGGGGTTGGATGGGGTGGTGGGGGGCAGTCAGGGGCGGGGGTTCCAGGGGTAGTCAGGGGACAGGGAGAAGCGGTGGTTGGATGGGGGAGAGGTCCCAGGGGGGCAGTCAGGGAACAGGGGGGTTTGGATGGGGCAGGAGTCGGGGGGGGCATCAGGGGGCCAGAAGCCGGGGTGTGAGGTGGATAGGGGGTAGGGGCTCGGCCACGCCCCCCTCCCCTAACTGGCCCTCCATACAATTTCCAAAACCTGATGCGGCCCTCAGGCCAAAAAGTTTGCCCGCCCCGCTCTACAGCATGAGCTAAATGCCAACTGCCTGTTAGCTAAGGCTGCAATGCAGACTTATTTAACTCTCTCTAAGTGGTCTCAGTGCCACTAGATGGGACAGAACACCACATCCAGCAGCTGTGTGGGTTACATAGGCACACATTTTTAATAGTCAGCATGATACACCATTAGAAAAAACTATTAAGGGAAGTGATGGATTCTCTGTCTGTTGATGTCTTCAAATCAAGACTGGATGCCTTTCTGGAAGACATCCTTTTGCCAAACACAAGTTATGTTTTAGACAAACATAAGTTTTTGGGCTCAGTACAAGGGTAACTGGGTAAATGTAAAGGCCTGTAATACCAGGAAGTCAGAGTAAATGATCTAATGGTCCCTTCTGGCCTTAAACTCTATGAATCTGTGAAAATTTCACACCAACTGTACTATGCAAGCCAAATCACTTAAGTCCCTTCCACTTTGCTGTAACGGAGCCCCTTTGTCTCCAAAAAGCAACTCTGGTGCACAAAGTCCCCGTCTTGCCCTTAATTAGGAATGTATCTTTCATTTCTGTTTATTTTAATATTTTACAATCTATTTCCAACTAGAAAAGTAAAAAAAAAAATAAAAGATACAAACAACCAAATCCAATTCAGTCAGACAGCAACATTTTAATTGAAAGTTTGCATTTTCCAAACATTTTGACCTCTCTAAAACTGCCAGAAAAAAAAACAGTAACAATTGCCCTTCAAATTTGGAAAATTCAAAAATTTTGATCAATTCTAGGCAAACCATGGCATCTACAAAGGCTCAGTTTCTAGATAGTACCAAGAAAGCAAGAAGCAAGAAAGTGCCCAGAATGGTAGGAAAAATATAACCATTGATAAAAAAACAAACCTCATATATTCTAAAGACATCTACTGTGAGGTTCTGTGAGGAGTTCCACTATCAAGAACCCTTGACCCAGAAAACATTACCCCCACCCAGTTCCTGTATAAGGACTGAGAGTAGAACAGATCTTGCTATACATAGTTGTGGTGTGACACAGAAAGACAAATATAGAGAGCCATAGTTAGGCTTGGCAGAATTAGATTTTTTAAATATAATTTTGATGAATATTGATGTTTATTTTTAAGTATTATTCCACTTTTATCAATTGAAAATTTCCAAGTAATACTGAATTATAGAGTTTAAGCATTTTTCCCCCAGGTTTTTTTTTCATTTAAATTTTCAGTTGCAGGAAATTATGGGGGTTGTCAGACAATAATTATTTAATAATATATTGAGATTTTAAAAGGTAAACTTTATAACTCTTAGAACTGTTAGAACACAAATTGTCAGCATCACCTATCAAGGTACACCAAGTGAATACCCCGTACATCGAACTCTAATACATTCTCAAGCAGCATTTTTTGCTTACTTTGTCTATCTGTAAATTTCTATCATAATCTATGGAACTATTTTGTGTCAATTTATGCGTGACTGTTGAAATGGAAGTTTACCAACATTTACTAAAAATCTGATCCTCCCAAGGCTACCTATAGTTGCGACTGACCACAGAATGACAATGTGCCTAAAAAGGCATAATGACTTTTGAATAGAGATTGTAGCTTGAGATTCTGTTCAGCAACAGTGATGACCCTTACTGGGGCCAAATCCTGTTCTCTCACACACACAAGTAGCATTTATCATAGCATATCATGAATGGGGCAACCTATATGAACAAGATTTAGTCCATAAATGGCCTGAGCACAGATTATCTGGCGCACTGCTGTATAAAGGGGAAACAAATCTTTCTGGAGGTGTCTCTTGCATGAGATATTATGTAATCTGTGGACATCTTTCTGTCTGCTCTGTTGTTTGACGTTTTTACTTACCTTTTTACTTGTGTTTTCTTTTCTCTCATTTATTACAGGTGTCTGTCAAAAGTAAGGATCATTCTCTATTGCAATAGTTTTTATTAGGTTTTTTTTCTGTCTAAAAGTTAATATATTTAAAAATTCATAATTCCCAAACAAGTAAAAATGAATACAGCTTTGAATCATGACAGCTGTAACAATGGAATAGTTGTGTAAGATTCTGTGCTATTTTCATTTTATATCATGAGTAGAATGCAATAGCTCTTGACTACATATTGGAAGGAAGTATATCAAGTTTAAGTGACATTAACTGTTCTGTGAACATGTAATGTTAAAGAGATGAATATAAGCAAATAGTTATTCATTATATTGAAGCCCTGTTGTAATGAAGCCATTCTTTGCACAGTAAAACTTCAGTATAAGTACAATTGTCATCTGTACGTTGACAAATGCACTGAATTTGGGGCTTCCATTCTACTTCACTAGAAAAGGAGATTCGTGCAATCCATGTTCAGTACCAGCTAAATTATTTCGAAAGTGTCCAGCTGGAGTAATTCAGCTAGGTACTTGGTGTATTATCATACTGATGAACAGACTGTTTTCAAGATAAACTTTTATTATGCACAGGAACCTATATACAGAAATGATGTAACAAAACTTCCCATTACTCTGTGTAGCCACAACTTACAACTGCCCTGACCTGATCTGGGCTTCTTTTTTCTGCCCCAGTAGGAAGTAACATAGGAAACCAAAGCCTACATCAACAGTGTACTGGAAGTATAGCATCTCAACTCTTTCTGAAGGACTTACTATATAGCATATCTTCCCTATTTTAGATCTCTTTCTAAATTTCCTGACAAAACTAAAACACTATTAAATGAAACTAAAAACCTATTACAAATACATTAAGTGACTTAACAACCCTTCAGGCTGTTTAAACATAATCTTCACATCTCAGTCAGTCTCTTGGGGCACTTCAGAAATCTTCCCAATCCACTGTATTGCAAACCCACTTCCTGATCTACAGTATTGCAAACCTGTATCAGACTGTTCATTCTCATGGTCAATAATAGAGTCAGTTTGTGGTCAATAATAGGGTCATATTTTCAACTTGTATGTCTTCTCTCACTTCATTTGTTTCACCCAAGTTGTCAGGTATCTTGAGCAGATACTTATGATTACTTCTTATGATATTGCCTTTCTCTATGATCACTGAGTTTGAATGAGGTTACTCCTCTTTGATCACTGTAGCTTTGACCAGTCAGTGACCATCTTACCAAATTCTCACCGAGTCTTTGTTTTCTAACTGCTGTAGTCGTCTTGCTTCTTTGTTGTAATATTTTTTTCTGATTTTATTTTCCCAGGCTTTTCCTCACTATCATAGTCTCCTTAGTCGTCCGTGATTTTTGTCCCATATGTGGTAATGGAGTATTTATATGTCTGCCGTAGAGAGGTTGAGCAGGTGATTTTCCACATTGCAGTGGTATAGCTCTATAGCTGAGTTGTGCTAAATATGGATCTTCTCTTGCACCCATTGCTTTTTTGAATAAGTTCTTCACTGTACATACTCCACATTCAGCCAATCCATTGCTTTGAGGATATCTGGGATGAGATGTCTCATGATGAAAGTCATACACTTTAGCAAAGTCTAGGAATAACCTATTCTTGAACTGTGGTCTGTTGTCAGTTATAATTGTTCTTAGAATTCCATGACATACAAATATGGATTTAATAGGCTTGACAACCATTGCTGCTGTGGTATCTTCAAGTGTGACTACTTCTGGGAAACTGGTAAAGTAGTCCATTATAATCAGATGATAATGTCTTCCCAAGTTGAACATATCAGTTCTGATTTTGTCTCATGGTATTGTGAGTTGTTCATATGGTAAAACTGGTCCTCTGTGTTGGGAATCTCTATACTTCTGACACATTCCACAACTGCTCATCATTTCTTCAATGTTACTATCCATCTGTGGACAGAATACAACGTCTCTAGCTCTCCTTTTTGATTTGGTTATTCCCAGATGTCCTTCCTGTATTTGTTCCAATATTTTCCTTCTTATCACTATGGAAACCATGATCTATGTTTACTTCAAGAGCAATCCTGAGAACAGTGAAAGCTCATTTTTATATGGGAATAGGAAGATAGTAAGTGTTGTTTTTCCTCCTTTATTTATCACTTGTATCATTGTTTGCAGTATTTCATATTTAGCAGTTTCTGTCTCCATTAATCCCATTTTCCAGGAGACACAGCGTGTGACACTTTTCTCATGTTCACATGTATTTTTATTGCTTGTTCTGGATCATCAGGCTCAGGCTGCTTATTGTTAGATGGAGCATATGTTCTTGAGGATGCGTCTACTATTACTAAATGGCATCTAGATTGGAACTCCAGGATCCTATCATGCTTTTGTACTTCCAAAAGTTGTTGCTGTATCATTGGTGGTGGTTCTCCACATCCCTTTTTTGTGTTTTCCAGTCAGTGGTTTGTGATCAATTTCTGCTTTGAAGCTACAGGCATAGCGAAAGTTATGATATCTTGTATATCCCTATGCCAGACCTAGTCACTCTTTTTTTCAGTGTCTGTGTACGTCTTCCCTGCAGTTGTCATAGTCCTAGATGCATGTGAGACCAGTACTGCCCACCCTCCTTTCGAGGTATCTGGGTAAAGTTTGTTTTTCAATGGGTCAAAAAAACTACAACAACCCAGCACTGGAACTGATGTCCAAATGTGCTGGAAGTCATTGAACTTTCTCTTATGCTCTGGCATCCATGTCCCTTCAGTGGCCTTATGGAGAAAATGTCTAAGGTGAGTTGTGTGAGCTGTAGAGTTAGGTATGAATTTGTTGACATAAGTCGAAATACGTACCAGCCTATGAATTCTATTTTTATCTTCAGGTTTTGAAATGTTCGGGTTTGCCTGAATCATTGATTCATCAGGCAAGATTCCCTTGGAGGTCACTCTTTCCCTTGTATGTTATTTCTGTTGTTTGAAATAGACATTTGGCCTCATTCATTTTAAGGTTATTAGCTCTCACAATTTCCAGTACTCTCCTTGGTCATTCCTGATGTTCAATGGCAGTGCTGCCCAAATTATTTTGTCATCAGTGTACACATTCCTGCCTGTAAGGCCCTCTAGCAACCGACTCGCTGTGCGGAAAAATACTTCCAGAGCTTATCACAAAAAGCAGTCTAAAGAAGCAGTGTGTGCCAAATGGTGTATTGAAAGTGAAGATCTTGGAGCGCTTATTGTCCAAGGCGATTTGACATGCATGATGCATCTAATTTGCTGAAGAATTTGGCAACTGCCATCTCAGATAATAGTTCACTTCTTGTGGGCAAATGAAAGTGTTCTCTTTGTATGTTTTTGTTCAGCTCCCTAGGGTCCATACCCAGCTGCAATCCCCCTCTTTTTTATTTTTATTTTTTACAATTACTAAGGAGTGAACCTCTAGCTTCTTTAAGGCTTGTGGAAATTTTCATGTAGCATATACCACAGTTTCTGCATCTTCCCTTAACTGTATTTTGTATGTTACTGGAGGCACACATTTCCTATGACAACATCTTCTTATGATGCTATTAATACTTTCATATCTAGCTTTATGTTGTCTTTCTGTCTTTCTATGCCATACATCCTCTTAACAAGACCTCACATGTATTATAGGCCCAAGACTAGTTGGTTGCCTCTGTGTACCACTACAAATTCTTGATTTATTATTTTCCTTTTTTTTAAGTGTCAGTGTGCATTCTCCCAATGCTGGAATTGTTCCTCCATTATAGTCTTTCACAGACACTTTTGACACGTCCATTTTTAAGTGCTGCTTAAGTCTCTCTCTTTCACTTTCTGTCATTACATTTACTTGTATCCTAGTATCTATATTGTATGGCAGATAAGGGCCATTTGTGCACATTTTAATTAACATAAGAAGGTAAGAATGGCCATCCTAGGTCAGACCAAAGGCCCATCTAGCCCAGTATCCTGTCTTCTGACAGTGGCCAATGCCAGGAGCCCCAGAGGGAATGAACAGAATGGGTAATCATCAAGTGATCCATCCCCTGTCGCCCATTCCCAGCTTCTGCCAAACATATGCTAGGGACACCATCCCTGTCCATCCAGGCTAATAGCCATTTGATGGACTTATCCTCCATGAATTTATCTAGTTCTTTTTTGAACCCTGTTATAGTCTTGGCCTTCACAACATCCTCTGGCAAGGAGTTCCACAGTTTGACTGCATGTTGTGTGAAAAAATACTTCCTTTTGTTTGTTTTAAACCTGCTGCCTATTAATTTCATTTGGTGACCCCTAGTTCTTGTGTTATGAGAAGGAGAAAATAACACTTCTTCATTTACTTTCTCCACACCAATCATGATTTTATAGACCTCTATCATATCCCCCTCTTAGCCATGTTTTTTCCAAGCTGAAAAGTCCCAGTCTGCCCCCTCCTCATATGGCAGACACTCCTTACCCCTAATCATTTTTGTTGCCCTCTTCTGAACCTTTTCCAATTCCAATATATCTTTTCTGAGATGGGGTGACCACATCTGCACACAGTATTCAAGATGTGGGCATACCTTGGATTTATATAGAGGCAATATGATATTTTCTGTCTTATTATCTATCCCTTTATTAATGATTCCAAACATTCTGTTCACTTTTTTGACTGCCGCTGCACATTGAATGGATGTTTTCAGAGAACTATCCACAATGACTCCAAGATCTCTTTCTTGAGTGGTAACAGCTAATTTAGACTCCATCATTTTATATGTATAGTTGGCATTATGTTTTCTAATGTGCATTACTTGGTATTTATCAACATTGAATTTAATCTGCCATTTTGTTGCCCAGTCATCCAGTTTTGAGAGATCCTTTGGTAGCGCTTCACAGTCTTCCTGGGACTTAACTATCTTGAATAGTTTTGTATCATCTGCAAATTTTGCCACCTCACTGTTTACCCCTTTTTCCGGATCATTTATGAATATGTTGAATAGGACTGGACCCAGTACAGACCTCTGGGGGATACCACTATTTTCCTCTCTCCATTCTAAAAACTGATCTTTTATTCCTACCATTTGTTTCCTATCTTTTAACCAGTTACCAATCCATGGGAGGTCCTTCCCTCTTATCCCATGACTGCTTACTTTGCTGAGTAGCCTTTGGTGAGGGACTTTGTCAAAGGCTTTCTGAAAATCTAAATTAGCCAACCTTGTGATTTTTCAGCCTTCTCCATTTATTGTCCTTAAAAACAGTTCAGAACTTAATGCAGGCACTTTTCTGCTTTCTCTGCACATTTGATCATAATGGTTGTGGTTATTATAGTTTCTACATATTTGTCCAAATGTCAGGCATTTCCAATACTCAGGCTGGTTCCCACATCACAGGCATTGTTTCCTATGTTCCATGTTTCTGTCCAGGAGCCAACTTATTTCTGCAAATTTTTCCCTTTCTGGTTTTGCTATATTACTCAGTCATGAACTCTGTGCCTTTCTTTCGACTTTTTATTTTAGTTTCTGTTTGTTCTGCTGCTTAGCATATACATAGTATCCTTTCTAGTGTCAGCTCCATTTCCCTTAGTAACCATTCATGGATTTCTTTTTTATTGTTACACCTCAGGACAATCTGGTCTTTAAAGAGAGAGTCTTTTAATATTCCATATTCACAGGACTGATTTTTTGTTTTAAGTCTATAACAAAAGCGTCTATTGTTTCCCCTTCATTCTGTGTTCTCATTCTGAACATATATTTTTCAAACGTAACATTTTTTCTAGGAATCCAATGATCCTCAAACATTTTCATTATTTTTGTAAAGCTTTTGTCTCCCTCTCCACCACTGCCTGCATGGAATGCATTGTACACATCTATGGCTTCCATGCCTGCAAGCTTTTTGCTCACTTTTCAGTCTATTTGCCCCTGTGGCTTTCATGTACAGCTTAAACTGATGTTTGAACTTTTTCCAGGCATATTCAGCATTTCCCCTGATTCTCAGGGCTGGTGGGGGAGTTACTTACAGTTGTGTAGGCTCTGTGGCAGACACTGTAAATTTACCTCTGACCAGGTCATCTACTCCTTGTACCATGTATCTTACTGATGAGCAGACTGTATCAGTATACACCTTTAATTATGAACAGGAACTATGTACAGAAATGAGGTAATAAAACTTCCTACTAACCTGTGTAACTGCACCCTGTGACTGCTCTGTCCTGGGCTTCTTTGCTTCTGTTCCCAGCAGGAATTGTGTTACAGGACACCAAAGAGTTCATGAAGAGTGTGCAGGAAATGTGGACTTTCTACATTTCCTGCAGTACTTACTCTATAGCACACTTGGGATCTCGGGATGGTCATGAGGAGATGGGTTTTTCCTTAGGCTGGACATTCCAGTAGAACCTTTCTAAAGCTCTATCTCAGTCTCAAGGCCAAAGTAACTCTGGGACCATAGTGCCTCTTCCCCATGAGGTGCAGTGGCTGGCTGGTTGGATCCAATTTTTAGGAGCAGTGCAGGGCAGGAACCTCTTCCTGCAAGACTACTCCTGCTTAGTATTAACTCCCCAGCTACAAGCCTGTCTTTTTAGCCACCTCCCCGAGGAGATCTTTCCTACAGGTCCCTAGGGAAAGGAAGGGAGCTTGAGTTGATTTGTGGTAGCAGGCTGATAAGTGTTGTGGTGTTCTAGGTCTACAAAGCTGAAGGGAGGATTGTGGCAGAAGGCTGATGGGCAAGGGGAGATGTTCTCTCCAGCCTGGACCCTGCTGCATAATTCCAGAGCTTTTGCTGCTCAGAATAGGCCTAACATGCTACATAATACAAGCGACCTTGTGCACAGAATTTCATGAGTATCTATTTATAAACCACACAGTCATACTTAAATTGCTACTTAAAATATGGCCTCTTAAAAAGTGAGTAATAACCTGACGAGACAGTGAGATAAATATGTCTTGATTATTTTTAGCTCATCCATAACCACTTTTGATCTCACTATGAAAATCAGCCACAGGAGCAATTATTCGGAAACTGTACCATTCAATAACCACTGTGTATCACTTCCCATTAATATATGAAAGACTAAGCTGCCTACTTACGTCATGGCCGGGGAAGCAATGTAACTTTAAAGTGATGGGTTATAATTCAAGCCTTCTTGTATTAGCATAGGGGAACATAAGCTGCTTTTTTCTGAATAAAAAAATAGTCCCTTAGCTCAGGATGTAAATTAGTATTACAATGAAAGCAGACAGAAGGACAGAAGCTTGGTAATGTTCTCTTCTCTGAGCAGTAGGAGATTGTTCAGGTCCTGCTGTTTTGAAAACCTTTTGCCTCGCACAGGCTTCCCTGAGAAGAGAAAGCTATTTGAATATTGGTAATCATAGAGGGCCCCAAACTAAATTATGGATACAGAAATGCAGAAAACATTCTAACAAATAGAATACTATGGAATCCCATTTTTCAGTTACCATATGGTGTTGACAGAATGCCACTTTGTTACTTTGGGTAACAGCTCATCATTAAAAAAATAAACAACCTCTTTTTCTGTGGGGAGAGAACCCGGAGTCATTATTTTGAAAAATAACGAAAGGGAAACTCTGGCCTTTCGTTTCACTATCCTCTTTCATTGTGGCACACACATAAGAGTACGTCTGTTTCTTTTTCTAAACAAAACCAAAAAGGTACCATCTCAAGTTATATTTATGTTGGAGCTGCTGGGCTCCAACTTTGCAGTTTGTTTTCAGATGTGAGAAAAACTATTCAGACTCTACCATATTAGACATTTGGCAAAATTCTGCAATTTTTTTAAGTGATGTCTCTACAGTGTTTCATTGATTTCTATCCCACCCACACAGCCCTTTGTCTCCTGGAACATAACAATCCCAATAATGGGCCAAATGTTTTTTAGATATTTATTTATAGAATCAGTGTAAAGAATAAAATGACCACCGCTCAAAAAAGACCTTGACAGCTTTGGCATGGTCTCATTCAAAATATAATCTAACAAAACCCCAATGATTTCCTTTCATTAAACGGAACACTTGAAAAATATATGAACTTTCACCATAATTCCATGTACATTTCAAGCTTCTTTCATCATTTTCTTTTCAAAGTTAACTTTAAAATATTTGATCTGGTTTACGCCACACAGCACTGAAATGGATGCAGATACTCACAAAGTACTGCCCAGAGTGAGTTAAAGGTAGCAGAATCTGGCCATTTCTTTCTAAATAAGACTCCCTTCTCCTCATCTTCTTCTCTTCTTATCTGCCCTGCAGTCAAGGCATGAATGGGGGTGCCAAATTTGATTTGCAACATTGTAATTACAATTAGATCTAACAGACTGTAAGGTCTCAAATAGAAGATTATGAATTTTCTGCAGCGTACATTTTTTTAAATGAATGAATGAACTTAGTGCTTGTAACAGATACTGGAGTGATGGTCCTGAAGACTGAAGTTATTTGGGGGGGCACTAGATTTTGATTTCATTTATCCCAGTATAAATCCTAAGTAACTCCACTGCCTCAGCTCCTTCTTTGCTGTCTCCAATCTAATGATAGGATGCAGAGACTGGAGAAGATGAGCTATCTCTACCTGCCTTCCCTTCTTCCCCACCATGCTGTATACCCACAATGTGTTGCGGCACTGACTTAGAATAAGTTGTACCCTGAAGTTGTCAAAGCAGTTAAATGATCCTGAGGTCTACATGTACAGATGGATCTGAGTGGAACACACCCACACTTCCTGACTGTGACCATGTTCCCGTTTCATTCCTCCATAAAAGAAAAAAAAAACGCTATGAAAACAGGTGGAGAAGTTGTTGTTGTTCCACGGCTCTCCCATCTCTGAGCTTTGGGCAATAGCTCACATAGTTACTCTGGCTCCTGCCATGATGTCACATTGTAGGCCATTTGGAATGTTGTACAGTGACACAAGTCACTTCAAAATCTGACCTACTGTCATTTAAACTGAAGGTTAAGCAAGGTTTAGTTACAGCACCTAAATGAATACAATGTTATTATAAAGTTTTATGAAATGACACACCAGTCTAAATGAAATTATTAAGTTTTATGATACACAGAAACTTAGCTGTTAGCAATGAAATAAACCAACTAGATCATCCTTCCAGTGCAGGATTTTCCCTGTAATATATTGTCCAGATCATTTTTAAACAATTCAAGCAATTTAAAACCCACAACTTCCTGTAGGGAGATTACTCCCTAGTCCAGATCTCACAGTCAGGAAAATTTTCACTGATATTTTCCTTTAGCTCATTATCACCCTTTTACTCTACTTACACTCCTAGGACCACCCTAAATAATTCCTCTTTTATTATATTGTGCTGGTTCTGATAGGAATCTGACTTTCATGGGAATGATCAAGCAAATGGATCTTTAAAAATATTTTTAAGTGTTTAGTGCAACCCAACTGACCTATATCAGTGTTTCTCCTCCTTCCCAAGCTGGCAACCCCTCAATCATAGTCAAAAAATGTAATGACTACATTTAGTGTATCAGGTGCTAAGCCTCTATAATTTGTGTGTGTATTTGTTGAGAGGGTCACAGAGAATACCAGACTTCATAAGGTAAGGATGTTCAGGGAAATGGGGAGGGAGATTTTCTTTACTTTATAGTGTAATAAT
Organism: Eretmochelys imbricata; assembly: GCF_965152235.1. NCBI lineage: Eukaryota > Metazoa > Chordata > Testudines > Cheloniidae > Eretmochelys > Eretmochelys imbricata. The sequence goes on along the minus strand of NC_135574.1, from coordinate 19,795,745 downwards.
ATCATAGAATCATATAAGATTAGGGTTGGAATAGACCTCAGGAGGTTATCTAGTCTAATCCCCTGCTCAAAGCAAGACCAACACCAACTAAATAATCCCAGCCAGGACTTTGTCAAGCCGGGCCTTAAAAACCTCTAAGGATTGAGATGCCACCACCCTCCCTAGGTAACCCATTCCAGCGCTTCACCACTCTCCTAGTGAAATAGTGTTTCCTAATATCCAACCTAGATCTCCGCCATTGCAACTTGAGACAATTGCTTCTTGTTCTGTCATCTGCCACAGCTGAGAACAGCCAAGCTGCTATCAAATCCCCTCTCTCTCTTTTCTTCTGCAGACTAAATAAACCCAGTTCCCTCAGCCTCTCCTCTTAAGTGCCCCAGCCCCCTAATCATTTTCATTGCCCTCCGCTGGACTCTCTCCAATTTGTCCACATCCCTTCTGTATTGGGGGGACCAAAATTGGACGCAATACTCCAGGTATGGTCTCACCAGTGCCAAATATAGGAGAATAATCACTTTCCTTGATCTGCTGGCAATGCGCCTACTAATGCAGCCCAATATGCCATTGGCCTTCTTGACAACAAGGGCACACTGCTGACTCATATCCAGCTTCTCATCCACTGTAATCCCCAGGTCCTTTTCTGCAGAATGGCTGCTTAGCCAGTCGGTCCCCAGCCTGTAGCGGTTCATGGGATTTTTCTTTCCTAAGTGCAGGACTCTGCACTTGTCCTCGTTGAACCTCATCAGATTTCTTTTGACCCAATCCTCCAATATGTCTATATGTCTCCAAATATGACCCCTGTGATTGCCTTGCATGACCCCTTTGGGAGTTGTGACCAACTGGTAAATAAACACTGATCCAGGAAAAGCTGGGAACCCCGAATCACAGAGGGAATTCAAAGAACTACCAGAAGGTCAGATAGTTACACTACCTAGATTTCTTTGAAATCATGTGTGTAAACATCTCCAATACCATTGATCCAAGAAATGCTATTTCTTCAGAAGATTAAACACAGGATGGAGTATAAAATACATTTTATTTTGGGGGCTGCATGACTCTTATTCAGGCAAACCATGAACAGAAGTAGTACTTCAGAACATAACCAGCATGCAAAATACCAAGAGAATAGACTTCCACCAAATGTCCAGGTGTAGAAGACTGAGCAGAAACACAGCACTAAATAAAAGTGGCTTGGATTCACCAAGGGAAGGTCATGCCTGACTAATCTAATCGCCTTCTATGATGAGATTACTGGTTCTGTGGATGAAGGGAAAGCAGTGGATGTATTGTTTCTTGACTTTAGCAAAGCTTTTGACACAGTCTCCCACAGTATTCTTGTCAGCAAGTAAAAAGAAGTATGGCCTGGATGAATGCACTATAAGGTGGGTAGAAAGTTGGCTAGATCGTCGGGCTCAACGGGTAGTGATCAATGGCTCCATGTCTAGTTGGCAGCCGGTGTCAAGTGGAGTGCCCCAGGGGTCAGTTTTGTTCAATATCTTCATAAATGATCTGGAGGATGGTGTGGTTTGCACTCTCAGCAAATTTGCAGATGATACTAAACTGGGAGGAGTGGTAGATACGCTGGAGGGCAGGGATAGGATACAGAGGGACCAGACAAATTGGAGGATTGGGCCAAAAGAAATCTGATGAGGTTCAATAAGGATAAGTGCAGAGTCCTGCACTTAGGACGGAAGAACCCAATGCACAGCTACAGACTAGAGACCGAATGGCTAGGCAGCAGTTCTGCAGAAAAGGACCTAGGGGTGACAGTGGACGAGAAGCTGGATATGAGTCAGCAGTGTGCCCTTGTTGCCAAGAAGGCCAATGGCATTTTGGTATGTATAAGTAGGGGCATAGCGAGCAGATCGAGGGACGTGATCGTCCCCTTCTATTCGACATTGGTGAGGCCTCATCTGGAGTACTATGTCCAGTTTTGGGCCCCACACTACAAGAAGGATGTGGTTAAATTGGAGAGAGTCCAACGAAGGGCAACAAAAATGATTAGGGGTCTGGAACACATGACTTATGAGGAGAGACTGAGGGAACTCGGATTGTTTAGTCTGCAGAAGAGAAGAATGAGGGGGGATTTGATAGCTGCTTTCAACTACCTGAGAGGTGGTTCCAGAGAGGATGGTTCTAGACTATTCTCAGTGGTAGAAGAGGACAGGACAAGGAGTAATGGTCTCAATTTGCAGTGGGGGAGGTTTAGGTTGGATATTAGGAAAAACTTTTTCACTAGGAGGGTGGTGAAACACTGGAATGCGTTACCTAGGGAGGTGGTAGAATCTCCTTCCTTAGAAGTTTTTAAGGTCCGGCTTGACAAAGCCCTGGCTGGGATGATTTAATTGGGGATTTGTCCTTCTTTGAGCAGAGGGTTGGACTAGATGACCTCCTGAGGTCCCTTCCAACCCTGATATTCTATGATTCTATGATTCTATGTGGCTCATGCAGAGAGAAGTGACCTTTTTTGAGTATATATTTATTGAATATTCAAAATTCCAAATTCCAGCTGCACTGGTTGGTTACAATTGACCTCAAAAGTATCAAAGTCACATGGTATTGTTTCTTTTCCTTGACTGGATGAGTGTGACTGATAAACAGTGGGAGGGCTTGAAGAAACCACTGTTGTTATTATTTGTAGAACACCAACAGTGTTGCCTTACAAAGTGACACCTTGTCCCAGTCAGAAAGGGCTTGATTGTATCAGCCCTTATCTGTCTGTATAAAATAGCTGTAGGCCTGAGACCTGATCAATCCCCTCCCCACCATATAAAACCAGCTGTCATAAATATAAAGGGAAGGGTAACCACCTTTCTGTATACAGTGCAATAAAATACCGCCTGGCCAGAGGTAAAATCCTTTCACCTGTAAAGGGTTAAGAAGCTACGGTAACCTTGCTGGCACCTGATCCAAAATGGCCAATGAGGGGACAAGATTCTTTCAAATCTGAAGTGGGGAGAACAAAGGGTTTGGACTGTCTGTGCAATGCTTTTGCCAGGAACAGATCAGGAATGCAAGCCTTAAAACTCCTGTAAAGTTAGTAAGTAATCTAAAGGAAAGGGTAACCACCTTTCTGTATACAGTGCTATAAAATCTCTCCTGGCCAGAGGCAAAATCCTTTCACCTGTAAAGGGTTAAGAAGCTACGGTAACCCTGCTGGCACCTGACCCAAAATGGCTCAATGGACAGGCTGTAATTAACTTTGGAGGAATGCGGGATTTGATGATACAGGAACAATTCCTGAATATGTCCAAGGATGATATAAAACAGTGTTTATGGGATAAGAAAATGGACTCAGCAGGAAGTCTTGCTTCTTATTCTGATCAATATGAGCAGTCCCAGACCGCCAGAGAGGTGGGGCAAACTGGAACAAAATGGGTGGAGGGAGGAGAGAGAAACAACCCTGGTCGCAGTTGAAGTGGATACCAGAAGGGACAACCCCAGACCACACCCTACTACCAGGGGCAGCCCAAGGCCCCAACTGCACCCCAAGGAACACTCCAGATACCTTATCATCCTGCCACACCATTCTCCAGCAACCCACCTAGCTCCAGTGACCAGTCAGCTGGGCGATGGTTTAAATGTAACGAGCTGGGGCATGTAAAGGCCAACTGCCCCAAGAACCCCAACAGATTACAGTTCATTACACCGGGGTCCCACCAAAGTTCCTCAGGCCCAGATAACCTCCCAGATACCCTCAGAGCGGAGGGAAACTGTGAGTGTGGGCAGGAAGAAGGTCACAGCGTGGAGGGACACCAGAGCACAAGTGTCGGCTATCCATGCTTCCTTAGTGGACCCCAATTTAATCGACCCAGAGATCCAAGTGACGATTCAACCCTTCAAGTCAAACTCTTTTGACTTGCCTACAGCCAAGTTGCCTGTCCAGTACAAGGGCTGGTCAGGAATGTGGACTTTTGCAGTCTATGATGATTATCCCATCCCCGTGCTGCTGGGGGAAGACTTGGCCAATCTTGTGAAGCTAGCCAAGAGGGTGGGAATGGTCACCCACAGCCAGGCTAAGCAAGCTGCCACACCTTGCTCTGTTCCGGAGACTTCTACCAGGACCTGGTCAGAGGTGATGGAACCGGACCCCATGCCAACGTCAGCAATAGCAGTAGTGGATCCAGTCCCAGAGACCCAGACAGAGCCAGTCCCAGAACCGGAACCAGCTGAACAACCAGCACCAGAACTACTGCTAGCACTGAACCCAGTGTTTGCAAATCCAACACCAGAGGGCCCCACCTAACCTACACTGGCAGCAGCAGATCACCCTACATAAGAGGCTCAGCTGGAGCCTGAACCCCAACATAGTGCACCAGCGGAGAGCAGTTCACAGTCAATGGAAACAGCTCCATCACCTGCATCACTTCCAGAGGGACCACGCCCAAGTCCACAATCCAATAAGTAACTGATGTCTCCAGCATCAAGGGAACAGTTCCAGACTGAACAGGAAGTAGATGAAAGCCTCCAGAGAGCTTGGACGGCGGCAAGGAGCAATCCACCGCCTCTCAGCTCTTCTAATAGATCCAGGTTTGTTGTAGAAAGAGGACTTTTATACAAGAAAACTCTTTCTTGTGGACACCAGGAAAACTGGCATCCTCAGATACAGTTGGTAGTTCCAACTAAGTACCAGGTAAAACTCTTAAGCTTAGCCCACCATCATTCTAGTGGCCATGCTGGGGTGAACAGAAAAAAAGATCATTTGGGAAAGTCATTTTATTGGGAGGGAATGGGCAAGGATGTTTCTACCTATGTCTGGTCTTGTGAGGTGTGCCCAAGAGTGGGAAAACCCCAAGACCAGGTCAAAGCCCCTCTCCAGCCACTCCCCATCATTAAGGTTCCATTTCAATGAGTAGCTGTGGATATTCTGGGTTCTTTTCCGAAAAAGACACCCAGAGGAAAGCAGTACATATTGACTTTCATGGATTTTGCCACCTGATAGCCAGAAGCAGTAGCTCTAAGCAACACCAGGGCTAAACATGTGTGCCAGGCACTAACAGACACTTTTGCCAGGGTAGGTTGGCCCTCCGACATCCTTACAGATGCAGGAACTAATTTCCTGGCAGGAACTATGGAAAGCCTTTGGGAAGCTCATGCGGTGAATCACTTGTTTGCCACCCCTTGTCACCATCAAACAAATGGCCTGATGGAGAAGTTTAATAGAACTTTGGGGGCCATGATACGTAAATTCGTAAATGAGCACTCCAATGATTGGGACCTAGTGTTGCAGCAGTTGCTCTTTGCCTACAGAGCTGTACCACATCCCAGTTTAGGGTTTTCACCATTTGAACTTGTATATGGCTGCGAGGTTAAGGGGCCATTACAGTTGGTGAAGCAGCAATGGGAGGGATTTACACCTTCTCCAGGAACTAACATTCTGGACTTTGTAACCAACCTACAAAACACCCTCCAAACCTCTTTAGCCCTTGCTAAAGAAAACCTACAGGATACTCAAAAAGAGCAAAAAGCCTGGTATGTTCAACATGCTAGAGAGCGGTCCTTTAAAGTAGGGGACCAGGTCATGGTCTTAAAGGCACTCCAGGCCCATAAAATGGAAGCGTTGTGGGAAGGGCCATTCACAGTCCAAGAGCGCCTGGGAGATGTTAATGATCTCATAGCATTCCCCACCTCCAACCGAAAGCCTAAGGTGTACCATATTAATTCTCTAAAACCCTTTTATTCCTGAGAATTAAAGGTTTGTCAGTTTACAGACCAGAAAGAAGATGACGCTGAGTGGCCTTAAGGTGTCTACTATAAAGGGAAAAGTGATGGTGGCGTGGAAGAGGTGAAACTCTCCATGACCCTTGGGCATATGCAGGGATAGCAGATCAAGGAGCTGTGCACTAGCTACATGCTGATATTCTCAGCCACCCCAGGACTGACTGAACGGGCATACCACTCCATTGACACAGGTAATGCTCACCCAATTAGAGCCCAACCTTACCAGGTGTCTCCTCAAGTTAAAACTGCTATAGTACGGGAGATCCAGGATATGCTACAGATGGGTGTAATCTGCCCCTCTGGCAGTGCATGGGCATCTCCAGTGGTTCTAGTTCCCAAATCAGATGGGGAGATATGTTTTTGCATGGACTACCATAAGCTAAATGCTGTAACTCGCCCAGACAACTCTCCAATGCCACGCACAGATGAACTATTGAAGAAACTGGGATGGGCTCAGTCCATCTCTACCTTGGACTTAACCAAGGGGTACTGGCAGGTACCACTAGATGAACCCGCCAAGGAAAGGTCAGCCTTCATCACACATGTCGGGCTGTATGAATTTAATGTGCTCCCTTTTGGGCTGCGGAATGCACCCTCCACCTTCCAAAGACTTGTAGATGGTCTCCTAGCGGGATTAGGAGACTATGCAGTCGCCTACCTTGACAATGTGGCCATATTTTTGGATTCCTGGGCAGAACACCTGGAACATCTACAAAAACTCTTTGAGTGCCTAAGGGAGGCAGGACTAACTGTTAAGGCTAAGAAGTGTCAAATAGGCCTAAACAGAGTGACTTACCTTGGACACCAAGTGGGTCAAGGAACTATCAACCCCCTACAGGCCAAAGTGGATGCTATCCTAAAGTGGCCTGTCCCAAAGTCAAAGAAACACATCCAATCCTTCTTAGGCTTGGCCGGATATTACAGATGATTTGTACTGCAATACAGCCATATCGCCACCCCACTGACAGACCTAACCAAAAAGAAACAGCCAAATGCCGTTCAGTGGACCGAAGAGTGTCCGAAGGCCTTTAACCAGCTTAAAGCGACACTCATGTCTGACCCTGTGCTAAGGGCCCCAGACTTTGACAAACTGTTCCTAGTAACCACAGATGCATCCGAGCGTGGTGTGGGAGCAGTCTTAATGCAGGAAGGACCGAATCAAGAGTTCCATCCTGTCGTGTTTCTCAGCAAGAAGCTGTCTGAGAGGGAAAGCCACTGGTCAATCAGTGAAAAGGAATGTTACGCCATTCTCTATGCACTGGAAAAGCTACGCCCATACATCTGGGGATGGCGCTTCCACCTGCAAACCAACCATGCTGCGCTACAGTGACTTCATACCGCCAAGGGAAATAACAAAAAACTTATTCAGTAGAATTTACCTCTCCAAGATTTTGATTTCGACATCCAACACATCTCAGGAGCTTCTAATAAAGTGGCTGATGCACTCTCGCTGCAGCTCACAAAAGCTTATGCTCAAATAAATTTGTTAGCTTCTAAGGTGCCACAGGTACTCCTTTTCTTTTTGCAAATATAGACTAACACGCTTGCTACTCTGAAATCTCCCATGAAAGTTAGTTAAAATTGTCCTTGAGATGTGGAAAATATTGTTAGTCTTTATATAGTTAGTAGTATATTTAGAGATGCATGTGTCTTATTAACTTTGTTTTCTCCTAGAGCTCCAGGAAGAAATCACAGCCAGTGTTTCACCCTATCTGTGATTTGGGGGGCGTGTCATAAATATGAAGGAAAGGATAACCATCTTTCTGTATACAGAACTATAAAATGCCTCCTGGTCAGAGGCAAAATCCTTTCACCTGTAAAGGATTAAGAAGCTAAGGTAACCTTGCTGGCACCTGACTCAAAATGGCCAATGAGGGGACAAGATTCTTTCAGATCTGGAGGGGGGGAACAAAGGGTTTGGGCTGTCTGTGTGATACTTTTGCCAGGAACAGATCAGGAATGCAAGCCTTCCAACTCCTGTTAAGTTAGTAAGTAATCTAGCTAGAAAATGTGTTAGATTTTCTTTTGTTTAATGGCTTGTAAAATAAGCTGTGCTGGAGGGAATGTACATTCTTGTTTTTGTGTCTTTTTGTAACTTAAGGTTTTCCCTAGAGGGATTCTCTATGTTTTGAATCTGATTACCCTGTAAGGTATTTACCATCCTGATTTTACAGAGGTGATTCTTTTACCTTTTCTTTAAATAAAATTCTTCTTTTAAGAACCTGATTGGTTTTTCATTGTTCTTAAGATCCAAGAGTTTGGGTCTGTGTTCACCTATACCAATTGGAGGATTATTATCAAGCCTTCCGCAGGAAAGGGGGTGTAGGGCTTGGGGGGATATTTTGGGGGAAGATGTCTCCAAGTGGGCTCTTTCCCTGTTCTTTGGTTAAAACGCTTGGTGGTGGCAGCATTCTGTTCAAGGACAAGGCAAAGTTTGTATCTTGGGGAAGTTTTTAACCTAAGCTGGGGGTCTTTCATGCGGGTCCCCACATCTGTACCCTAGAGTTCAGAGTGGGGAAGGAAACCTGACACCAGCGTTGGGTGAAACTCAGGGAAAATTGACAAAAAGGATGTTTTGCTGCTGATAAAGCACCACCACCCCAGGAATGTCCCTACCAAGTGTTATAACCGCCAATGTTGTAAAGTAGAGACACCCAGGCACTGGCAAATTAGGGAGGATGCAGAAATAGACTCAACAAATGGTAAAATAAGCTCTGACTAGCGTTTTAATGCTGACCATTTGCATAAGCAGAGAAGGTCACAACTAAGTTACAATTTGGGCATGAAAGATAAAATGTAAAAAACTTGGGAAAGAAGGAGGACACATAGGTGCCAGTGAGTAATTGGTTAATTTTTTGATATTTAGGAGTGTGGGATAATGTGATAGGTTTCATAAATTTGAAGCAGGTAGTTAATTTTACCTCTATAATGTAAATGAAAACCAGTGCTCTTTGGGAACCATTTCTGGACTGCAGTTCATCATCAAACTGCTGGAACTCTGACCCCTCTGCACGACTGTGATATGCAGAGGCATCGCCAGGAACCCCCAAATGAGTGGATCCTGACTGACCATTGGGTAAAATTTGTCTGTATGCTGAAAATGGTATGCATAGATTTGCTTGGTAGACGTGTTCTGTGTGTGTTGCTAATAAATAGAAGTTTAGAGCACAACTGTGTAAGGCTCTTTCACTGGGAAAAGATTCTGCAGACCCGTAGAGCCCCGAGGGAAAGGGCAGGAACTTAAATTGACCAGGTTTCTTCCTGAGCCCCATGGGAAAGGATAGGAGCCTCACACTTTGAGCCCTCAGAAGGGAAAGGATGGAGGTGCCTAAACTGACCAGGTCACATCTTGAGCCTCTAGTAGGGTATCGGCGGGGTGCCCTAAATTGATTAGAAACACACTCCTCTTCCCCCACTTCACTCCCAACTCTGCTCAGCCCTACTCAGGTTATGAGCGGGTTTGAAGAAAGTCGATCAGGGGCTTTCCTGCCTGAAACTCCCCATTGCAAGCAAGTGGACAGGAAAGGAACACAGAGGACTTAGGGAGACATAGGGGCCCTGGTTTCACCACCACACCTAGTGTCCATTCAGAGTAACTTGCTGGATACTCAGGCAAGGTGAATAAGCCACCCATGAAAGGGGGTAAAGCACCAGAACCCCTATCCAGGGCAAGAGATAAGTAGAGGAGGCATTGTAATTATGAGTCACAAATGGTTTTCTGATAAGTTGCTAGGGCAGTGCAACTAGGAGATACCCATGCCTCAGAGCACATTGTAAGCTTACCGTCTAAGACAGTGGTCCCCAAACTTTTCAGGGTCATGCCCTTCCTTATCTCTGTCCACATCTCCTCTCCCCCCCCAAGTCAGGGCTGGGAGCAGGGCCGCAGCTCCGGGGGAGGAGGGCAGGGAGGAGGACACAGACAGGGGTAAGGGGGCCGAGTCTGGGGTCACCACTGGGGAGGGGCAGGGACTGGAGCGGAGCCCCGGCTGGGAGCCAAGGCTGGGAGGAAGGGCCCCAAGCAAGGGGCCAGCAGCGGAGCTGGGAGCCGGGGCCCTGGGCACGGGGTCAGCAGCCAGGGCCAAGGGCAGGAGCAGAGCTGGATGGTGTTCCCTCCCCACCCTCCTTGTGGGTTGGTCCAGGCCCTAGCCGCATCCCTCGAATGGTCCTCTGTGCTCCCCCTAGTGAGGCGCACTCCACAGTTTAGAGAGGACCTCCCAAGTGGGGACCTCTTGTCTAAACCCTTAATTGCCTCCTGCTAATTTTTCAGAGACCTGGGCAAACTGTCCTGCCTTGGAAATGATGACAATTACTTCTCACACAATAACATTATTACTAAGACACCAAGTGCTTTTTATAAAGAGAAACCAGTTGGGGTTGTAAATATTACTATTAATTTACACGTTCATCTCTAATAAAATTCACTGTGATTTGTTTAGCGATTTATGGAAAGAAAAGGGTCTTGACGTGGCTACGCCACTTTTTAAGGTAATTTTTATGAGGGTATTGAATAGTTATGATTATATATTCTACCAAAAGAGAAATGAATCAGGAGTAATGGATAAACACCTTTGTGCTGTTTACAGAGTTTCAGGCTTTAAAATTTACAACCTGGTCAGCCAGTATATCAATTTAATTAGGTGCTTTGAGTAATTTATCCAAGTAAGTTGCTAGGTGCTAATAAATTCTGAGTCCTCAATCTTCCTCTGATTAGAAGGATGCTTAATCCTGCGTTACTTAAAAATGCCTTCAGCAGTGAGGTATCCAAATACATTTTTGCTCATGTTGCCTTTTCCATAGATAAATTCTGCACCTAGAATGCAGGTGGCGAAGCGATGCCCAACATTTTCCTTGTCAGCACAGACTTGTTATTCCGTAATATAACAGTGCCAAATTCTCCTGTGTCTTTCTTCAGGAGAAGTCAGGTTTGTGTTATTCCCATTTCTGGTTATTCATTACTTGGTTCAGGTCAACATGTTTTGCACCAGTTCAAGATCCAGGGTCTTGCTTCATTTTAAATCCTTGCTACTTTGTTAATCCGTTTCCACCTCCTATGCTACCTTGATACCTCACTAGTCCATATTCATTTGACAGTGTCCTCCTGCCCCTAAGAAGTCCTCCTACATCACTTTCCCCATATAGTACACTCTCCGCATAGCTCTGTGTCCTCCATCCCTTGTTCTATCATATTGTGCCTGGATGGATAAACACTCTACCTCCTCCTTTCGCTGACCCCAGTACACGGTATTTCTCAGTGCAGAGATTCCAGTAGTAACTTTCTGTTTTCATGGAAATGGGAGGTGCTCCATGGCCCCACACCTAACCTTTGACAGGGAAGAGGGAGTAAGGACTCAGGTCTGTGGGGACAATACATTTCTTCCTGCTGAGAGGAATTGTGAGGGAAATTATAACTGCATTCAGAAAGGTATGAAGGAAAAAGATCTCTGAGTTCCTCTGTGTCTTCATTTGAAGCTTCTTTGGGAGCATGGCATTTACCATGGTGCTCACAATTCTCCTGGGTGAATTCTGCACCACTGCGCGCACACAGAATTCATGTCCCCCACATGCTGACCCAAAACCACCTTCACCTGAACCCCCCCCTGCAGAGTCCCATTCCCCCGGCACCCAGAACCCTTCAACGAGCCCCTGTGCATCCAGATCCCCCCCTGGATTCCCCCATCAAGCTGCCCACATCCAGACTGACCCACACAGAACCCTCTCATCCCACATTTGGATCACCCACACTAAGACCCTCCACACTTGGATCCTGCTGGGCTGAGCCTACTTGCCCTGCACCCGGATAGGGAGCCAGGCTGGCATGTGTGTGAGACTCTGTTTTTCTTGCTTGCTATGTTGGTGCACCTGGCGTGGAGGGGCAGGGCATCATGGTTGGGTGCATCATGGTTGGGTGCAGCCTCACTGCCGTGTCTGTGTCTGGGAGAGAATGGGGGGGCTGCAGGGTGATCTCCCACCTCTGTGCAGCCAGTGGCCTGTGCTCCCCACTGCCATGCTGGAGCCTCCACATTTATTTATTGAAAAAATAAAATATGCAGAATTTTGCAGAATTTTAAAACATTGTGTGCAGATTTTTTTTTTAGCAGAACTTTTAATTCTCTGGCACAGAATTCCCTCAGGAGTATCACAAATATCCCTGTCAACCATTCTGCCAGGTGTGTGTCCATCCCTGGCAACTGTTTTGCTTCCAAGCACTTTTGACCTTTGCTGTTCATGGCATTTTACAGGCAAGAAGGCAAGAAACCTTCCCTGTGAGGTCCAAACCCTACACATGTGCCAAAAGGGAGTCGGAGGGAAAATAGCAGTAACCTTCCCCACTTGCAGTGATTAAGGATGAGCCAAAAGCTGAGATATGTGCAAAGTAACCTTAGCTGGAGGAGGAGTGCGACTAAAACCCATATGACAGGTTTCAGAGTAGAAGCCGTGTTAGTCTGGATCCGCAAAAAGAACAGGAGGACTTGTGGCACTTTAGAGACTAACAAATGTATTTGAGCATAAGCTTTCGTGAGCTACAGCTCACTTCATCAGATGCTTTCAGTGGAAAATACAGTGGGGAGATTTATATACATAGAGAACATGAAACAATGGGTGTTACCATACACACTGTAATAAGAGTGATCACTTAAGGTTAGCTATTACCAGCAGGAGAGCAGGGGAGGGGGGGGGAACCTTTTGTAGTGGTAATCAAGGTGGGCCATTTCCAGCAGTTGACAAGAACATCTGAGGAACAGTGGGGGGGTGGGCTCTCATTACAGTGTGTATGATAACCAGATTAATTGAACCCAGATTTGTGGCAGATTGTATTTTAGACTGCCTTCAGAATTCTGCTTCACCTTATTTAAATCAGTGGTGAATCGAAAGCAAACTTTAGTCTGGCTTCGGTTAGTTTGCCCTCAGTCATGTAGCCTCTCTTAGAAATGTGTCTCAAGCAAAATAATCTAAAATGCTAGACAGACCATGTATTATCTCTCTCTTCTTTGTATAATCGTGCTGGAGCCATGAACAAGTAATTACATACATTGGAAATACTTGCCACTGTGCTCATTTTCTGCATATGTGCAGTACTACTAGTTCTGAGAATCCTTATGGAATTAGGGCTGTAGAATTTATCTGGAGTCAGGTATCCTCAGCCCTCTTTATTTATCCTTTTCTTCCTGAGTCTCTCACTCTTCTTTCTTTTTAACTCTTGTTTTTTTCTGCCTTCCTCTTTTAACATCAATTTCTCATGCCTTCCTTATCTCCCATCTATTGCTTTTCTTCCCTTTTCTTTTCCCTTCTGTCTCTGATTTTCCCCCTTCACCATGTCTTGTCTTTCATTTTTTCTCTTCCTTCTCACTCCCTTCACCCCTCCCCACCCCTGGCCATATATCAGAGTAGACCTAACCTTCTCAGAGTGGCTGGCAACTCAGGAAAATCCTCTTCTTCTAGATCCCCCACTCTTCTAAATCCTCCTCTTCTTCTATTCTATTGGGGGTGGAGAAGTGCACATAAGCTAAACAATATAACTTAAGTGTCATTACTTAGGACATGCCCTTTTCTACTTGTCCAACCATGCTTCTCCAGCTCTTCTCTGATCCAGACATTACTGCTGGAGCAACAGACATAGAGACAACTTTAGGAAACTCTGAGGACAATGATGGCATAACTTAATTGACAAGCTGGTTTAAAAATTCCCTCGTTCCCATCCCACTCCCTGCCACCTCCCGTTTGGTCAAATTGAATGAAGGAACAAGGAATAAGGAGTATGGAGAAGGATTTCTTTGATTTACCATAAATGAATCTAAGGGAAATGAAATGATGAAATGTTCGCTAGCAGTTACATGCACAACGTGTGACATTAGGACATCTGAAAAAAGGTTCTGGTCTGGGCATAGGTGCTGGAAATAGGGATGTAGGGGTGCTGTTGCACCCCTTGGCTTGAAGTGGTTTCCATTAGCTACAGGGGCCACAGTTTGGTTCAAAGGCTCTCAGCATCCCCCAGTATACACATTGTTCCAGCACCCTGGGTCTGGGGAATTAATAATGTTTATAAAGTTCTAGGAAGTCTTTGGAAGGATGGTCCTGTATTAGTGCACAGTGGTATTCTTGGTACCATACTGCCTTAATTTTCTTCCCTTCCTTTAAAGTTTGCTATTAGCTTCAAGTTCCACTAAGCCCTGAAGATGAGTCACCAATACTCTCACTCAGCTTTTCTATAAAATGGGTCAGTTATGTTTCAAAATGCCTCAAAGAATCATCTCACTAGCCCTCCCCTAAAACTGCAGGCTGATTTTGTGTGTAATGGTGTAATCATGCTGTAAAGAAGTCCTTTTATATGTGGGGGAGGGAGCCAAAATATTTTTCCATGCCCAAAAAACAATGTGAAGAGGAGCGAAGAGGTGAAGAGCACCAATTGCTGCTTATTGGCTTCTCTTGCTTTCACTCGTAACAACAGCAAGAATTGGAAGACAGACTCTAAGATACCAATGAGTTGCTACATGAGTTGCTATATTGTCTGTTGAGTCTGTTTACTGCATCAGGTGATTTGCAGAATCAATGCTAATATATAAAATAGTACCTGATTACTTTTACCTCACTGAGGGTTCATGCTCAATTTAAAAGGAGTAAAAGACAGGGGAGTAGACAAAAGGATCAGTCCACCAAATGTATTTAAAACAGAGCAAGGAGGCTTTGCAACGGAGGGAACTGTAGCAAGATAAGAACAGACAATTCTTCTGCTAAACAAATCAGAAAGGAAGAAAAAAAACAATTTGTTTAGAAAGGAAGGGATGTGATCACTCTGCAATGAAAGGCCATAACCATTAACTTAGTCAACTGGCCCCTTTATGAAAATGCAAGATGTTAAATTAGATGTTAAATATGTTGCTCATTGATGAGAGGAAGGATGGACTTGTGGTAAAGATTCTAGAATAGAGATTCTGGTCCTGGCTCTGCCCCATGGGCCAGATTCTGATCCAGTTACACTGGTATAAATCAGTAGAATTACTCCAAATTTTTTTACCTGTGCAACAGAGATCAGAGTCTGGCCCATGAAGCCTGCCATTCAAACCGATGACTTGGCATACTATAGGGCTGAGAATTTCAATAAAGTCTAAGGGGTCAAAAACTATTTAATTTTGATAGAAGTTGGGCACCTTATTTGCTTTGGCTTTACCATAAAAAAAGTCAGTAAAAAGTGTTTCAAGATGGATGAATAAATTATTACAATTAATCAAAAAAGAGAAGGAAGGAATGGTCTCAGGCTGCAATGGAATATTTTGGTTAAATAAAACTGCTTTCCCTCACGTTATTACTATCAGAAAAGATACAAAAACAGAATAGGCTGTCAGCAGAGGTGGGGAAATCAGTACAAATATGAATTCGCTCTTTTAAGGCTGTTTTAGGGATATTGAGACTCATAGAATCATAGAATAACAGAGTTGGAAGGGACCTCTGGAGGCCATCTAGTCCAATCCCCTGCCCAGAGCAGGACCAATCCCAACCAAATCATCCCAGCCAGGGCTTTGTCAAGCCTGACCTTAAAAACTTCAAAGGAAGGGGATTCCACCACCTCCCTAGGTAACACATTCCAGTGTTTCACCACCCTCCTAGTGAAAAAGTTTTTCCTAATATCCAACCTAAACCTCCCCCACTGCAACTTGAGACCATTACTCCTTGTCCTGTCATCTGCTATCACTGAGAATAGTCTAGATCCATCCTCTTTGATCCACCTTTCAGGTAGTTAAAGGCAGCTATCAAATCCCCCCTCATTCTTCTCTTCCGTAGACTAAACAATCCCAGTTCCCTCAGCCTCTCCTCATAAGTTATGTGTTCCAGACCCCTAATCATTTTTGTTGCCCTTCGCTGGACTCTCTCCTATTACTCCACATCCTTCTTGTAGTGTGGGGCCCAAAACTGGACACAGTACTGCAGATGAGGCCTCACCAATGTCGAATAGAGGGGAACGATCACGTCCCTCGATCTGCTGGCAATGCCCCTACTTATACACCGCAAAATGCCATTGGCCTTCTTGGCAACAAGGGCACACTGTTGACTCATATCCAGCTTCTCGTCCACTGTCACCCCTAGGTCCTTTTCTGCAGAACTGCTGCCTAGCCATTCGGTCCCTAGTCTGTAGCGGTGCATTGGATTCTTCTGTCCTAAGTGCAGGACTCTGCACTTGTCCTTGTTGAACCTCATCAGATTTATTTTGGCCCAATCCTCCAATTTGTCTAGGTCCCTCTTTATCCTATCCCTACCCTCCAGCGTATCTACCACTCCTCCCAGTTTAGTGTCATCCGCAAACTTGCTGAGGGTGCAATCCACACCATCCTCCAGATCATTAATGAAGATATTGAACAAAACCGGCCCCAGGACCAACCCTTGGGGCACTCCGCTAGATACCGGCTGCCAACTAGACATGGAGCCATTGATCACTACCCGTTGAGCCCGACAATCTAGCTAACTTTCTACCCACCTTGTAGTGCATCCATCCAGCCCATACTTCTTTAACTTGCTGACAAGAATACTGTGGGAGACCATGTCAAAACCTTTGCTAAAGTCAAGGAATAATACGTCCACTGCTTTCCCTTCATCCACAGAACCAGTTATCTCATCATAGAAGGCAATTAGATTAGTCAGGCATGACTTTCCCTTGGTGGATCCATGCTGACTGTTCCTGATCACTTTCGTCTCCTCTAAGTGCTTCAGAATTGATTCCTTGAGGACATGCTCCATGATTTTTCCAGGGACTGAGGTGAGGCTGACCAGCCTGTAGTTCCCAGGATCCTCCTTCTTCCCTTTTTTAAAGATTGGCACTACATTAGCCTTTTTCCAGTCTTCCGGGACTTCCCCCGATCACCATGAGTTTTCAAAGATAATGGCCAAGGGCTCTGCAATCACATCCGCCACTCCTCCTGCTGCCCTTGCAATAATGGACTAGATGACCACTAACACCACCTGGAATATGCCACATTGCTGGTGTCCTACTAAAAAATTGCTTCCATAGGTGCTGGAACTAGTAGTGCTGGGCTTGAAGTTGTTTCCATTAGATACAGGGTTTACAGTTTGGTTCTCAGCACCCCCACTATGCAAATTGTTCCAGCACACTGATTCCTTCCAACTGGTGAATGCTAGTGTAACCCACACACTTCCTGGGTGTGGTGTTCTGGCCCATCTAGTGGCAGCGAGACCACTTAGAGAGAGAGAGAGAGATAAAATGACTCTGCTTTACAGGCAGTTGGCTTTTAGCTCATGCGGTAGAGGCTCATGCACTAAGCTCCAGAGGTCCCCGGTTCAATCCTGCCCACCAGCGACAGGAATCTGTCAGCATTACAAATGGGGGCTTGTCCAGGTTTTCCCCCCTTGTAACGCCAACGGACCCCAGTCGTCAGTGGGCGGATCGAATCTGGGACCTCTGGAGCTTAGTGCATGAGCCTCTACCGCATGAGCTAAAAGTCACTGCCTGTTAGCTAAGGCTGTAGAGCAGACTCATTTTAACTCTCTCTCTCTCTCTAAGTGGTCTCGGTGCCACTAGATGGGACAGAACACCACCCCCAGGAGGTGTGTGGATCACACTAAGATGCCTTTCCTAGGTGAAGAAAGATGATCTAAAATTTAGAGCATGAGACTGGATCAGGGAAAACCTAGGTTCAATTATTGTTTTTCCTATGTGAGCTTGGGAAGTCACTTAGTCCATCTATGCCTCGGTTCCCCATCTGTAAAATGGGGATAACAGCCAAGGGCTTGTGAGAAGAGATACATTAAAGACTGTGAGGTGCTAAGACACTTTGGTGATGGGGGCCATAAGCTAGATTTTTCTGTTTGTCTTTGACTTTTCCCCCCAGTTACTCTAGATGTAATCTGCCTTCTTGTCTTTGGGCAAAGCTCTGGCTGAAATGGATGCACAGCAGGTTCACCCCCCCAAGGGACTAAGCAAGCCTTGTGAGTGATGAAGTGCTGTTTGGAAATTAGTTCTGAACCATGTCGTCATGCTGAATCTTTTCCAAATTCAAAGCAATATCTGACTCACCAGATCTGTGGACATTGTAATGCCATGGTACAATGCAGCATTTGCATTCATCCTGCCTCTCCTCCTGTCACTCTGCTTTAACCACATTGTATCATGTTATGTTATCTGAGGAAATGTAGTGTGACTGTTCAGATACTCATGGTCTTAATAAGCAACCCATTTAATACAAACCCTTAACGCATGTACTGAATAATAAAGGGACATGACATTAGCGGCTTGTTTCCTTTTAAATCATTAACTGTCCATTAGCAAGACAGTTTAATTATAGCTTTATAAGCCTGAGCCATTGCTAAGAGCTGGTAAAGTATGGCTCTCATAAGAAAGTGGAGCTGCAATGAGATGTTTGCGAGAGGTTTAGGTTTGAGGGAATAAGTCCATCCCAATCTGTGAGCTTCTTGATAGTCTCCTCTTGAGCTAGAATCCTAGACTCCCTGAAATGATATCAAGCAACCTGATGTTGTCCAATACTGATGTGCTCAGTTGGAGTTAGCATAAAAGGCCAGCAGTCAGGTTGGAAAAAGCAATGGAAGAGATCAGCTCTATAATTATTTTATTAAAATTGGTTGTAGGGGCAAATCCAGACACCATATTACCTGGGCTCCCCCCAGTGCCCAGACTGGGCATGTTCTACTGTAAGTAGGTAGGGACACAATGTGTAAGTTAACACCCAGAATGAAAACAGAGAACTGCTCGGCAGAGGCTTCTCGCACACCCTGTAGGAGTAAATAGACAGGTCGGAGTGGAGCTACTACAATGCAAAACCCCTGTCTCTTTCCCCACGGAGGAAAGGTAGTATTTAAGCACATGGGGTTATTTCAGCTTTTGGGCTGAAGTAGTCTCTGTCAAGCAGCGTTGTCGCTGCAACCACAAGATGCCCTCCTCCCTCTGTCCCTCCCATGCATCTGTTTAGCATCCAGTCATCCCATTTACTTTGTGAAAGGTGTCCAGTTACCATGGCAATGAGTGATGTTATCAAACCTAAACAGATACATAGCCCAGATAGTCAAGTTGAGCTCTGGGCCATGAATTTGGCTCTTATTGCTCATGGCGGGTCTCAGATTAGCTTTTCTGGAAATGGAAGCCCTCTGATTTTCACTGATACAGCATGTGCACCTTCAGTGCAAGAAATCAAAACTCTGCCACTCCATACCCTGACCTCTAGTGAGGAGAAGAGAGTTCAGGTTCCATACCTGTACATGCTTTGCCCTCTGTGCTATAACTGACAGATAAGAGGACCAGTTTGTGTCTACCATTATAGTGGTTTGTGTGGTAGTGACCTGTCTTCTCTGCACTGGAGAGATATCGACTCATTCTAATTAAGCTTGCTTCTGGGGTGATTCAGTGGAGCAGAATATAATTACCCATTTAGAATTTAGTGAGAAGACCAGATTTAGTGAGAAGACCAGTAGATATCCTCTACTCTGAAGATATGCAAAATTGGATCTTTAATAAGAGCAAATCGTCAGGATTTCTACTTTACATTTCATCTAAGAGAAAGCACCTCATGTTGGGACATGGATCCAGAATGGATTTGGTAAGAAAAATGTCAAGAATCACAGCACCACTTCCTGCAGCACTTAGTCTTGACCCAGCACAAGCTTGCTTACCTTAGGTGGTCCTTTACTTTTAAAGTGAACTGAACACAGACATGACAGTGATAAATAAAAGTTTTTGCTTTTTTTCATAAGACTGTGGGGTTGTTTTCTATGGTTTTTTCTTCACCATTTTTGCCCACCACTGGAACATGTTTCATACAGTTGGCTGGCTAGCCCCAGAGCTAGAAGGCGTGAATGGAAAGGAAATTCTTTGCTTCTCCCATAGGTGAAAAACAAGCTCTGTCAGATTCTATTTACATAAATTGTCATTTTGTTTACCCCTAGTTCCCCATGGTGGATTATGCTGCATAGTGATCTGATTAATCATATTTTGTCAATGTAACTATTGATAAAAGGGCATATGAATTGTGCAAGATATAGCCTGCATCACCTAGAGCTGACAGGTTGTGAATTCCGGTGGGTACTACAAAGCAGATGAGGGAGACCAGGAGCTGTGTTGGAGAGAGCAGGGACTCTGTGCAGAGGTCCTACCTTACTTTGGTTTTCTCATGCCCAAGATTCTGGATCCCCTGAAGAGCTGATTTCACCGAAGCAGACCCAGGGGTGTCAGAGCTGAGTTCACAGGGGCCAATCTGAGACAGCAAAATTGAGTTTACAAGACCTGACTGGCAGCAGTAGAGTTGAGTTGCAAGGGCTGACTGGCCACAGCAAAGTTGATGGAGCTAACTTCACAGAACCAGGCCAGGCAGCCACAGATCACAGCAGGCCTTGGTGTTGTGGGCTTCAAGGGACTGGAACTGGAAAGCTGAGGAGAGCCACCTACTGGAATCCATTTGACCCTTCCTGAGTCTAATGGGGTTTGTGAGCAAGGTTTTAGGTGGGTGGGGATTGTATTGCAATTAAAAGTTCTGGTTCATCAACAAACCAGGTAATTAATAACTGGAACCAAGGGGTCAGTCATACCTCTGCCACACTGCTCGGGTTTTGCTCCTTTTGTTTATGGAAATATATAGTTATTGTGTTTTCTCCAAAGAAAAAGTAGGAAAATGTTTTGCAGATTCATGGTTCAAGGACTCCCAAATGCTATTAAGTGGGGAAGAAGCAGTATGTAAAGGTTACCATGGGGGTCTCACAGTTTTAGTTCCTAAAATTTGGGGTGGATAAGATTGTAGGTGGGAAGAGTCAAGCTAAACATTCTGTTTAAATTGAGCAGAACCTCTAGACAGCATTGAGGCTGGTTTTATTACTGCTATGGCACCTGACAGAAAGGTTACCTGCCACAGGAGTTCAGGAGCAATCCCTTTGTTCCCCGAGCACAGGGGCTGACATTCTACCTGGTTATACAGCGACCACACAAGTATGAGGGGAAAGATCTTCTCTGTCTTCCTACCCCATCCTCTTCCTGCACTGTGCACTTCCACAAAGGGGTAGGAAGAATCCAGGCTTTTGTTCTTTTCATGCTAACTTAAGTACATATGACTGTAAAGGGATGTATACATTTTATCTATGGTTCCTGGCCTTCTACAAAAGGCATCAAGATCTGCTCCCATTAGCACCTTCCTTAAATGCCTTATTTAAATGCATTGGTGGAGTTAGCAAATTCAGATGTAATTGGGGCACATATTGCAATCAATTAGTGTTAATTCCAACATCAACAGTAGGACAAGCGAAAGGAAAATACACTTTTCTAATAATTCTTTTAAACCTAATTAGTTCTACCTGCAAAGGCAAATATTAAAGCTTTAATGAAATTTCAAACTGATTCCTCCAAGCTGCTAAACAATTTGTAAGAAGAGGAAGAGGTATGGAAACTATAAGGAATAGTTTCTGAGCAGCAGTCTTACAAAGTATTTCTGGCAAAGAGATGATCAATAAACAGAAGATATTTTTAAAAAACATTCAAAAGCTGCAGTTAATATTGTTGATAAGCAGTAGTACTTCATCTCTTCTTTTCCTCTAAGCTACGTATCGTCAGTAGCCAACCTCTTCAGTCCTTCAAATTCCAACAAATGTCTCCCACCAAAATATTTATTCAAATTGGAATGGTAGTGATTTTCAGATTCTCACAGGCAAAATGGAAACAGAAAGATAAATGACTCTCTCACAGAACTCCAGTGTTATTGCTATCATATATTGCGTTATGTTGCCTCATTATCTGCTGGTACAGAAATCCAAGCAATGCAAATTTTGTGAAACAAAAGTAAAATAGCATAACATTTCTGAAGATGTTTTCAGCATTTTTAGATTTAGATGAAGAGACAAATGCATCTAAGCTTGGTTGGAAACAGTCATTGGAATTCTAATCACATATGACAGGTTTCAGAGTAGCAGCCGTGTTAGTCTGTATTCACAAAAAGAAAAGGAGGACTTGTGGCACCTTAGAGACTAACCAATTTATTTCAGCATAAGCTTTCATGATGAAGTGAGCTGTAGCTCACGGAAGCTTATGCTCAAATAAATTGGTTAGTCTCTAAGGTGCAACAAGTACTCCTTTTCTTTTTGCTAATCACATATGTGTGCTTGAGCTACTAGACAAGAGGCCAAATTCTCTATTGAGATTCAGCCCTTTTGTGCCACTGAGGCAGTGTAAAGTGGATGCATTCTGCTGGCAGAATGATGCCGCAGCTGGGATCTGCATCACACAACCCCATCTCCAGTGTAAGGGCCATGTTGTAGGATGGAGGGGGGAAGAGCAGAGGGAAACTCCACTAAACCTAGTCCTGACTGCCATAAGTTAGAGCAGCTTTGCAGCTGCTTTAGGTTTTGCTGGGGCTGGGTCATGTGCAAACTAATCTCAGAATGAGAAAGCCACATTCAGCTCCCTGCCTCCTTGCTCTCTTTCCTGCGACCAGAAAAGCTCTGGTCAGGAACGAATCTATCCCAATGTGTTGTAATTCCCATCTCCAAGTTTTCTCTGCCCTTCATTATGGAAAGTGCAGATTCCCATGTGTGAACAGGAATGGATAAAAAATAACCACAGCAACATGAAGTTTGGGGGAAAATTTTCAAAGTAGGTTCCCAACTCCCATTGCAAGTCAATGCTTAAAACTTTTGGACTGGAAGCTGCTTGGTGCAGGGACCACATCTTCATATATGTAACCTAGCACAAGGGGCTCTGATCCCAACTTGTTGTGTGCTGCTATTCTAATACCAATATTAAAGAATTACCCATAATATATATCAAACAGCAAGGTCCTAGTACAGAGCCTAAGGGCACTTCACTGTTAGCTTTCGAAATATTTTCAGTTTCAGGGTGGAGTTGAAGTTTGTTTGGTTCAAATAAGTAACCAAGAGTTTGAATGCTTCTCTGAAGCTCATCAAAATGACTGAAATACGGAATTGTCATCCCAAGTCACACAAGTGGTTCTCCTTATCCAGTCTCCTGTCTCTGCCAGTGGTCAATATCAGAGACTCAGAGGACGTTAGCGGACAGTTATGGAATGACCTACTGTAACAGGCTGCCTTCTCCGTCCTTTGCACCACCACAAAAAGGCTGGTTTTCCCACTTTATAAACACCAGTGTGTTATGTATTGGGTCCCCTCCACCAATTCACCAGTACAGTCTTGTGCAGCACCATATAAATGGAAGTCAACTTCCCCCTGAACACACACTCTGGGGAGTGAGAGGACTCGCCATTCTGCGATCTTGTATCCCCTGGTCCCTATCAGCCTTCCCTCTTGCAATTCCTTCTTGTCCTTTAACTATTCCCAGCCAGTAGGTTGATTGCTGTCATTAGCTCAGCAGCCTCCTGGCTAATTAAGTCATTGAGCACCCATTCTGCCAATTGAATCCATTATAAGGAGTTAAATAACTAATACCTTAGTGACCAGCTCTAGACTCCTAGCACTCTGTCACACCTGCCCATAGAGGAAGTTTCTTCCCTCCCTGTGACTCAAAGGTTAGCCTATTAATACTCATTAGTATAACTGTGGGCATTTTTCTTTTCTCATACTTTTTTGACTCCTACTAAGCTGTTGGCCTGAATGGTTTGTTGTTGCAGTTACACAGGTTAAATATGTTTGGGGTATAAAGTATTTCCTTTCACCATGTGTAAATGAGGTGCCTTTCATTGAATGTCCCCATGTTCATGTATTATGAGAAATGGTAGAACAGGATCACCCTGTCTACTTTCTGTATTATGTTGCATACCTCCATTATACAGGTCCCTTCTTATTCATTTCCTCTCTAAATTCAACAGTTACAATCTTTTCAATCTTTCTGCATATGAAAGTACGCTCATGCCCCTAATTATTTCCATCACTCATCACTAGCCCCGTCTACTTCTTCTGTATCTTTTGTGGATTTCTCAAGACATGTAGACAGGCTTATGTGCAGTGCTGGGGAAGAGCCAGTGGTCATGGTACATGTGGGTACCAGTGACCTAGGGAAAGATAGCCATGGGGTCCTGGATGCCAAATGTAGGCTACTAGGTAAGAGATTGAAGTCCAGGACCTCCATATGAGCATTCTCTGAAATGCTTCCAGAACCATGCACAGGGCCAGTGAGACAGGCAGAACTACAGGGTCTCAATGAATGGATGAGAAAATGGTGCAGGGAGGAGGAGGGGTAGATTAATTAGGAACCGGGGAACCTTTTGGGAAAGGAGGAGCCTGTAAAGGAAGGATGTGCTCTATCTAAACTGAAATGGAACCAGATTCCTGGCATGTGAAATTAAAAAGGCTGTAGAGGAGTTTCTAAACTGAGGGCTGGGGGAAAGCTGACAGGTGCAGAGAAGCAGACGGTTCAGACGGAGACATCCCTTAGGAGAGGATATATTAATGGGGATTCTCCACACCCTAGTAAGGAGAAGAAAATGGAAGTTGATAAAGTACAGGTAGGAACTGAAGAGAAACCATCAAATGAAAAAGAATCCCATTCAATTACATCACATAATGGCAAACAGCTAAAAAGTGAAAAATGTTCTAAGTGCTTGTATACAAATGCTGGAAGTCTAGATTCTAAGATGGGTGAACTTGAGTGCCTGGTATTAAATGCGACTATTGATATAACAGGCATCACAGAAACTTAGTGGAATGATGCTAATCAATGGGATATGGTAATACCATGGTACAAAATATATAGGAATGACAAAGTAGGTCATGCTGGTGCGGGAGTGACACTATATGTGAAAGAAAGCATAGAGTCAAATATAGTAAAAATCTGTAATGAATCAATCTTTACCTTGGAATCTCTATGGATAGAAATACCATGCCTGAATAACAAGACTATGGCAGTAGGAATATACTACCGACCACCTGACCAAGATGCTGATGTTGATTGTGAAATGCTCTGGAGAGACTATAACAATGGAAATCTCAATAAGAATGATGGATTTCAACTATCCCCATATTGACTGGGAACATGTCACCCCAGGATGGGATGCAGAGCTAAAGTTTCTTGACATCAAAAAATATTGCTTGTTGGAGCAGCTAGTCCCAGATCCCACAAGCAGAGAGGCAATTCTTGATTTAGTCTTAAGAGAAGCACAGGATCTAGTCCGAGATGTGAATGTAATTGAACTCCTTGGTAATAGCAACCATCATATAATTAAATTTAACGCCTTTACCGGGTGAAAAATACCAAAGAAACCCACCACAGTAGCCTTTAACTTCAGAAAGGGGAAGTACACAAAAATGAGATAGTTAGTTAAATGGAAATTAAATGATATAGTCACAAAAGTGAAATGCCTTCAAGCTTCATGGAAACTTTTTAAAAACACCATAGAGGTTCATATTAAACATATACCCCCAAATTAAAAGAAACCTAGTAAGAGGACCAAAAAAGTGCCACCATGGCTAAATAACAAAAAGAAGCTGTTAGAAGCAAAAAGGCATTCTTTAAAAATTGCAAGTTAAATCCTACTGAGCAAAATAGAAAGAAAAATAAACTCTGGCAAGTCAAGTGTAAAAGTACAATTAGGCCAAAAAAGAATTTGAAGAGCAACTAGCCCAAGACTCAAAAACTAAAAGCAAAAATAAACAAATAAATAAATAAATAACAAATAAAAAAAATTAAGTATGTCTAAAGCAGGAAGCCTGCCAAACACTCACAGGGGCCACTAAATGACTGAGGTACTATAGAAGTGCTCAAGGAAGATAAGACCATTGAAGAGAAGTTATATGAATTCATTGCATCTGTCTTCAAACACAGGATGTGAGGGAGATTCCCACACCTCAGCAATTCTTCTTAGGTGACAAATCTGAGGAACTGTCACAGATTGAGATGTGACTAGAGGAGGTTTTGGAACAAATCGATAAATTAAACAGTAATAAGTCACCAGGATCAAATGGTATTCATCTAAGAGTTCTGAATGAACTCAGATACGAAATTGCAGAACTATTAATTGTGGTATGTAACCTATTGCTTAAATCAGCCTCTGTACCAAATGACTGGAGGGTAGCTAACATAATGCTAATTCTTAAAAAAAAAAAGCTCCAGAGAAGATCCTGGCAATTACAGGATGGTAAGCCTAACTTCAGTACCTGGCAAATCGGTTGAAACTACAGCAAGAACAGAATTATCAGATGTATTAGATGTACACAGTTTGTTGGAGAAAAGTCAACATGACTTTTCTAAAGGGAAATCATGCCTCACCAGTTTGTTAGAATTCCTTGAGGGGGTCAACAAACATGGACAAGGGGGATCCAGTGGATATAGTATACCTGGACTTTCAGAAAACCTTTAACAAGGACCCTCACCAAACGCTCTTAAGCAAAGTAGGCAATCGTGGGACAAGAGGAAAGGTCCTCCCATGGCTCAGTAACTGGTTTAAAGAATAAGTAGGAATAAATGATCAGTACTCACAGTGAAGAGAGGTAAATAGTGGTCCAACCCCCCAGGGATCTGTACTGGGTCAAGAGCTGTTCAATGTATTCATAAATGATCTGGAAAAAGGAGTACACAGTGAGATGGAAAAAATTTGCAGACAATACAAAATTACTCAAGACAGTTAAATCCAAAGCTGACTGCAAAGAGTTACAAGGGGATCTCACAAAACTAGGTGACTGGGCAACAAAATGGCAGAGGAAATTCAATGTTGATAAATATGACATAATACACATTGGAAAACATAATTCCAACTATACATACAAAAGGATGGGGGTCTACCTTAGCAAGCAGCAGGTTTAAAGCAAAAAAAAGGCAGTATTTCTTCACACAACATACAGTAAACTTGTAGAACTTATTGCCAGGGGATGTTGTGAAGGGCAAAACTATAACAGGATTCAAAAAATAGATAAGTTCCTGGAGGATAGGTTCATCAATGGCTATTAGCCAAGATGGTCAGGGATGCAACTCCATGCTCTGGGTGTCCCTAGCCTCTGATTGCCATCAGTTTATACAATGACATTATAATATTTCTGTCCCATTCTTTATAATCCTAGTATTGGCTGTTTTTTGGTTTTATTGCATATTGAGCAGAAGTCTTCAGTGATAAGTCCGCAGTGATTCCCAGGTCTTTTCTCCAAGACCTTAGCGTTATGCATTTATATCATGCCTCCCATTTGTCAATACCAAATATCATCTGCTGCCAAGCCACCTAGCTTGGTTAGATGCCTTGGAAGCTCCTTCACAGCCTACTATCTTATTGATAAGCCTACATTATTTTGTAAAAGCGGCAAAGAGTCCTGTGGCACCTTATAGACTAACAGACATACTGGAGCATAAGCTTTCATGGGTGAATACCCACATTGTCATGCATGTAGTAGAAATTTCCAGAGGCAGGTATGGATTTCCACTCCATATGGCTAAATGCAGTGCCTTGCATGGTGTCAAGTATCAGAGGGGCAGCCGTGGTAGTCTGAATCTGTAAAAGCGGCAAAGAGTCCAGTGGCACCTTATAGGCTAACAGACATATTGGAGCATAAGCTTTCGTGGGTGAATACCCACTTCATCAGTGAATACCCACTACATTATTTTGTTTTTTTTCTGCAAACTGGGACCTTACTGCTCACCTCCTTTATCAGATCGCTTATAAAATAAATCAGCCAACATGGTCCTAGTACAGAACCTCAGGGCACTTCACTGTTAGCTTTTGTCAAAATAAAATTGGCCATTTATTCCTACTCTGTTTTTTTTCTCCTTGTCAGTTTCTAGTCCATGACAGTACTTTAACGCTCACTCCATGCCGACTTAGCTACTAATTTAGCAGTCTTTTGTGAGGGTCTGTCATCAAAGGCTTTTTGAAAATCTAAAATTATATCAACCAGTTCTCCTTTGTTGTGTAATTTCTAGACAAACTCCATGAATCCTAGTAGATGAGTGTCACCCAGATTGCCTTTACAGAAACCAAGTTGGTTTGGCTGTATGGTATCACATGTTATAGAACTCTATTTTTAATCCTAATTCAACAGGTTTGCCTGCAACTGTAGTAAGGCTCACTGATCTATAAATCACAGGATCACCTCTCATACCTTTTAAAAAATCTCTTGAGTCTATTCATAGGCTGATAGCAATATGAGAAGAAGCCTGGTGACATTTCAAGTACTTTCTATTGACCACACATCTGGAAATACTGTGTGAACCACATCTCCTAAAGGTATTTTGGGTCTTCTGGTCCCAGCCCTTTTAAGGGTAGAGCATTTGAAAATGGAATATAAAGGAAATTTAAGAGAGTTTTAGTAATTACAGTAAGGACTAAGAGAAATCAGAGTGGTTTGGAAAGGATATAAATCCTTATGCTTTGGGGCATAAGACAACTTCTAATTAATGAGGGTTAGGAAGAAACTTTCCTTGTGGGCAGTGATTCCATTGCCTTCTACAGGGCTTCTTACATGTACCTGAAGAAGTTAGTACCAGCCACTGTTGGAGACAGGATACTGGTATGTAGGGGCCATTGCCCTAATATGAGAATTACTATGTTCTAAGATTTACATTTCAGAGACTAAAAGATTTTGTTATAAGATTTGGCAGGCTCAATATTATTTTAACTATGTTACAAATCCCTAGTTACTGAGTTTCCACTTACATGACAGTCCTTCGTATGAGCCAGAACTAGGTCCTACCCCAAAACATATGAAAGTGGAAGTGTGTCCCCCAGTTCCATGTGTTTACGGGCGGCATATAAAATTATAAAAGTTAATTCCTTAGCTCTGCTGGTGTTCATGGGCTTTTATTTTTCCCCTAGTCTTATACTTCAGACTAATTCAATTTATCTTGTCCATTTTACTCAAACAACTGAAACAGATCTATGATAAATGAATGTGCTATAGATAATTTGGAATGTGTGTAAGAATTCAGTGTTCACCAACACTACTGTGTCACTTAAGGATATAAGATTTTAATTTAAAAAGTTAAAGGTCCATAAATCACACACTTGTCAATGTTTCTGACAACCTATTTTAACATCTAGGATTATTTCCTTCTTTATCACAAAAGAGAAATTTTAGTTTAACTCCACTTTACCCTAAAAAATAGAGAGGGAGCCTAAGGCAGTTTCACGAGAAGACAAACCCTAGACTCAGTATTGGCATCCTGTCCATGGACTGTGTGTCAAGATTTGGGATGTGGAAGCAGTGTCACTCTATGATAATGAATATAAATAAACAAATCAACATGCACTTGGATTGAGATCCAAATCTAAGTGTTGAGACACAACATGTCCTACAATTTCTCACTACAACATGCTAAGAAGCTGCTGCAAAAGTAAGAGAAAGCATGAGAGAGAAATGGGGAAGGTTCCGAAAAGAAAGCAGGAAGTTATAAGGAAGCAGTTGCCCTTAAATACTTAGGGCTAGATTCTTAGGGGGTAAAAATCAACGAAGCCATTGTAGCAACACTAATTTACACTAGTTGAGCATGTGGCCCTCAGATTATACCCCATTTTGTCCCCTTAGTCACATGTAGTAGAAAAAATGTATTGACCTCAGTGATACTACTTGAGCAAGTAAGTACTACTCAGCATGAACAAAGACTGAAGAATCTACTTACAGACAAAAAATAAAATAAAAACTCAATATATTCAAATAAGGGAATAAAATAGGCAAGTATCCTAAAATCTGGATATCTCAGAATGCAACTGAGCACTGTATGGTACACAGCCAGCAAACCACAGGTGTAAGAGGAAGATAGTTAGTATACCTGGATTCTAACATTATATATATTTAAAATAATACCATGGGGAGTAACAATAAATAAATCAGCCAAGTTGTTCACCTACCTCTTACTTACATGAACTGGTCATTATCTATCGAAAAGCCAAGTGCAATTACACTATAATTGCAATATAAGTACCCTTATTACAAAGTGTGATCAGTGCATGGATTTTTTTTTTCATTAAAATAGTTTAGTTTCCATTTCAATTTGACTCAGTCATGTAGTGTAATGTGGCACATGGGACATGACTATGGGGGGAGGATTTGTTTCTATATTTTACCATTTGACAAAATGACCCAAGTCAGGTGTTTAGAGGCAACATTTTTAGTCTCAGTCTTCAGAAAAGAAGGGGTTAATCCAAAACTGGTCAAGACTAGATTTGATAACCCCACCTTCTCAATCAAGCAAAGGGTAGGAAGAAAGGGTAGGAAGCAGCCCAGGGGACTTAGACTTAGACTTTTTTCCAGTGCGTGAACTGGGGAACCAGTGAGTGTGTTTTGGGAGAATCCCTGCTGACTTGGTGGTAAGCACCTCCACCACCTCCAGGGCCCAGGGCTGGGACTCGGAGGACCAAGCAGGGCCTGAGTCCCCCTACCTGGGTGCTGCACAACCCTAGCTGGTGCCCCACTTCCCCAACAAGCCAATAGGCCATACAGTACCCCCGAAGTTGGCGCCATTATCGACTCTAGCCATTAGACCATGCTGCCCTGAGTGGAAGGGCTGCTTTATTGACTCTGGCTATTAGGACACACTGTCCAGAGTAGAAGGACTGCCCTTATTGACACCAGCCATTAGGCCACGCTGCCCTCAGTGGAATGGTCGCTTTACTGACTCTGGTCATTAGGCCATGCTGCCCTGAGAGGAAGGGGCACTTTATTGACACTGGCCACTAGGTTGTACTGCCACATTTTATAGTCAGGGTCATGAACACTGGACCTAACTGGCTGCTATACAGTTTTTTTCCCCCTTCTTCTTACCATATGTGATCCGGCACATGGGATGGAGTGTACCTACTACACAACAACTCCCCAAGAGTATCTTCCAGAAAGGCATCCAGTCTTGATCAGAAGACAATAAAATATGAAGAATCCACCACACCCCTTGGTAGTTTGTTCCAATGGTTAATTACCCTCACTTAAAAAATTGTGCCTAATTTCTAATTTGAATTCGTCTGGCTTCAGCTTCCTGCTTTGTGGTGTGACTTTCTCCACTAAAGGAAAGAGCTGTTTAGAACCCAATATCTTCTTTCCAGGAAGACATGTATACACTGTAATCAAGTCACCTCTTAATTTTCTTTGATAAGCTATACAGATTGTGCTCTTTGACTCTTTCACTGTACATCTTTTTCTGTAGGCCTCCAATCACTTTTGCCTCTTTTCTTCACCCCTCCAATTTTTCAACATCCTTTTTTAAAATGTTCGTAGCAAAACTGTAAGCAGTATTCCAATATCAGTCTCCCCAAACTGTACACATAAAAACATGTTTCAGAGTAGCAGCCGTGTTAGTCTGTATCTGCAGAAAGAACAGGAGGACTTGTGGCACCTTAGACTAACAAATTTATTTGAGCATAGGCTTTCGTGAGCTACAGCTCACTTCACTGGATGCTGTAGCTCACGATAAATAAATGCTCAAATAAATTTGTTAGCCTCTAAGGTGCCACAAGTCCTCCTTTTCTTTTTACATAAAAACATAGTCATTGAAATATACATGTTAGACATAATCTTGATTGTTGAAGCTTCGAGCCCTTGACATTTTCTAATATAAATAGCTTTCTTCCTTTTTCTTTTCCGAAAGTGTTTTTAATAAAGTTAGCAATCTGTATAAACTCATATTGTACATTCTTCCCCTCCCCAATACATTTTTCCTACATCACTGAAGAAATCCTTTCACTTAGCATAGTGATATTTGCTCCAATACCTAAATTCTCCGATATTTATCCCAGATACAAAACCACTGCTTGTTATTTTGATATTCTGAGATCACCTCTTTTTGCTGGAACAAGTGCCACACATCTGCCAAGTACATGCATACTTTTTTATAACAGGTGATGTTCCATGGGAGCCAGAATTTTGGAACACAAGTCTAGCACACAATTATATAATGAGTTTCTATTCCATCTGTATCCACAATGGATTCTATCCATTAGAGTTCCATTCTAGTACCAGTCTGATTTGTGACACCCTATGGTATTTCTTGAAATCTGGTGCTGTCAGGCCTCCAGCCATTCCATTTTGTTACTTGGTTCCAATTTGACTAAAGGCATCTTGAATAACTTTTAATTTCTTGAAGAAAGTTTTGGAGGATGTAAAGGGAATCAGGGAAAAAGATACAAGACCCTGTGCAGGGCATTCATTTTAAGTACTTGAATTCTACCAATCACTGTAAATGGTAATAATGTCCAACTGGGTATATCATTGTAAATCATTTTTGTTAATGGCACCATACTTATACAGCTTCCCCATATCAGCTGATACATGAGCATTATCCAAACTTACGTCATTCTTCAAATTATCATTCTGTGGGGCAGTGTGGGAATATAAACACTCAAAGCTAGCAACTGTCTGATCCCACTGAGGGTTACCAAAAGAAACTATTGCATTTGCTCAAGAAACTCCCTGAAAAAGCACAAGAACAAATCCGCACAGACACACCCCTTGAAGCCCCGAGCAGGGGTATTCTATCTGCTACCCAAGATCCATAAACCTGGAAATCCTGGGCGCCTCATCATCTCAGGCATTGGCACCCTGACAGCAGGATTGTCTGGCTATGTAGACTCCCTCCTCAGGCCCTACGCTACCAGCACTCCCAGCTATCTTCGAGACACCACTGACTTCCTGAGGAAACTACAATCCATCGGTGATCTTCCTGAAAACACCATCCTGGCCACTATGGATGTAGAAGCCCTCTACACCAACATTCCACACAAAGATGGACTACAAGCCATCAGGAACACTATCCCCGATAATGTCACGGCAAACCTGGTGGCTGAACTTTGTGACTTTGTCCTCACCCATAACTATTTTACATTTGGGGACAATGTATACCTTCAAATCAGCAGTACTGCTATGGGTACCAGCATGGCCCCACAGTATGCCAACATTTTTGTGGCTGACTTAGAACAACGCTTCCTCAGCTCTCGTCCCCTAATGCCCCTACTCTACTTGCGGTATATTGATGACATCTTCATCATCTGGACCCATGGAAAAGAAGCCCTTGAGGAAATCCACCATGATTTCAACAATTTCCATCCCACCATCAACCTCAGCCTGGACCAGTCCACACAAGAGATCCACTTCCTGGACACTACAGCGCTAATAAGCGATGGTCACATAAACACCACCCTATACGGGAAACCTACTGACCGCTATTCCTACCTACATGCCTCCAGCTTTCACCCAGACCACACCACACGATCCATTGTCTACGGCCAAGCTCTATGATACAACCGCATTTGCTCCAACCCCTCAGACAGAGACAAACACCTGCAAGATCTCTATCAAGCATTCTTACAACTACAATACCCACCTGCTGAAGCGAAGAAACAGATTGACAGAGCCAGAAGAGTACCCAGTAGTCTCCTACTACAGGACAGGCCCAACAAAGAAAATAACAGAATGCCACTAGCCGTCACCTTCAGTCCCCAACTAAAACCTCTCCAACGCATTATCAAGGATCTACAACCTATCCTGAAGGATGACCCAACACTCTCACAAATCTTGGGAGACAGGCCAGTCCTTGCCTACAGACAGCCCTCCAACCTGAAGCAAATACTCACTGGCAACCACACACCACACAACAGAACCACTAACCCAGGAACCTCTCCTTGCAACAAAGCCCGTTGCCAACTGTGCCCATATCTATTCAGGGGACACCATCATAGGGCCCAATCACATCGGCCATACTATCAGAGGCTCGTTCACCTGCACATCCACCAATGTGATATATGCCATCATGTGCCAGCAATGCCCCTCTGCCATGTACATTGGTCAAACTGGACAGTCTCTACGTAAAAGAATAAATGGACCCAAATCAGATGTCAAGAATTATAACATTCATAAACCAGTTGGAGAACACTTCAATCTCTCTGGTCACTCGATTTCTGATCTAAGAGTGAGTATCCTCCAACAAAAAAACTTCGAAAACAGACTCCAACGAGAGACTGCTGAATTGGAATTAATTTGCAAACTGGATACAATTAACTTAGGCTTGAATAGACACTGGGAGTGGTTGAGTCATTATACTAAGTGAAACTATTTCCCCTTGTTTATTCCCCCCCCCAGCCCCACTGTTCCTCAGACGTTCTTGTTAACTCCTGGAAATGTGCTGGAAATGGCCCACCTTGATTATCACTTCAAAAGCTTTCTCTCCCCCAACCCCACTCTCCTGCTGGTAATAGCTCATCTTAAGTGATCACTCTCCTTACAATGTATATTTTTTCATGGTATGTGTGTATATATAAAATCTGCTCACTGTACTCTCCACTTTATGCATCTGATGAAGTGAGCTGTAGCTCACGAAAGCTTATGCTCAAATAAATTGGTTAGTCTCTAAGGTGCCACAAGTACTCCTTTTCTTTTTGTCTGGGGAAGGTATGTTAAAAAGTATTCAAGTGCAGCATATGGAACCCTGCACACTGTTTTCGAGATGTTCCCACTGTTTGGCTAAAAATCATCCTGCTCAGATTTTGGATATATTATCATGCTCAGCACTTGACCCACATATATTTAAGTAACATGGATAAGTTCAAACACAACAATACTCATGGGTAGTTTGAATCTAGTGTTTCCTTATTCAGTGGTAGAATCATAGGATCTTAGAATATTAGAGTTGGAAGAGGCCTCAGGAGGTTATCTAGTCCAATCCCCTGCTCAAAGCAGGACCAACACCAACTATAAAACTATAAACTGGTAGCTATAAAACCTAAAAGTTGATAAATTAGAATGAAACAGAGTTAGTCTTTTCTTATAAGTCAGGAAGATTTTCAAGACTTGTTTTAAATTCCCCTACAGTGAGATCTGGTATAGCAATGCCCATAATTAGTGACAAAGAGGAATGGGATGCCACCAATCAAGATTATAGTTTAGCAAAAGATTAAGGAAAAGTAAAATAAGCCATTCAGAAACAAAAACACTCTCCTTCGGAAAATTTGTACCATGCAGTTGCCATTCTCAACCTAACCTGTAGTGCCAAAAACTGAATCACGTCTCTCAGATAAGGTTCACTGAGTTTTCTTAACAAGTCCAATGCAATCAAATGTGTTTTCCTTTGGTTATGGTATATATTAGTGGTCACATACAGTGTGGTTAAAAGCAAAGATGTGTGATCTCACTCTCAAACAAAAATAAACCTAAAATGAATGATCTGTCTCAGCTAAGAGTTCGCATCTGAGTTCATGTTGTGGTCAATCTAAAGAAATTATATTTTAAATTATAGGTATGTGAAACTCTTTGGGGATATTCCAAACCTAGGTGACTGTTAATCATTTGAACAAGCCTATCCGTTTGCTTGACAATCCAGTACAATTATATGGGTTTTAATTTCCTTAAGCATTTTATATCTCCCCAGACTAATTTGGTTTTATGGACATCTCAGTGACATGGAAGGCAGTTTGTTGAACTTTGTTAACATATCTTGCAATAACCTCTGCTGTATTAATGAAGATCATTCCAATTTATCTATTTGTCAGCAACATTTAATTTACAAAACAATTATATATGCAACGTTATTGTGTCTCTCTTTTATAAGCCAGTAAATGCTAACTTGGATTCATTAACTACCGAAAGCACTGTCGGTTCAATCAATACAGTATACTACTAGCCTGTGAATGCAGCCCCAACATTATCAATCTTTTTGATGAGATGTAAAACCTAGGTCCTGGTCACTGGCGATGATTAAGGATCCTATGGCACTTTTTATAAAAGTGCTGTTCTGGTTTAACAGTTAGATAACAACACGGTTCAATTAAAATTTGTGTCAGCATACCATGGTCACATGGACACCAAAGTCACAATGACTAGAATTCAGGACCTTCTGCTTGAAAATTCAAGACCCTGCCACTTAAACTACAGGAAAATCTCTATCATCGGTGATAGTATTGGGATTTAGGGAATCTCTGTTGGCTAGCTACCAGATGGTAACAAAGTAAATACTTGAGCAGATTTGACATTCCATCTAGAAGAGATCACTGGTGTATATACACACTAGCTGGTAGATTACACCGTGTCTAATTTGGGAACCTTTCAATATCATAATCTCTGCATTTTTCATATGGAAATCCATCATTACAATTGGGATTACATATTTATTAGTCTATGAATCACTCTAGGATCCCTTGTGATACAATATGTTGTATAAATATGCTTGTGATGGGGTGTACAAATCCTACACTGAGCAAGAAGGGGTTAAGGGATCATTTTGGGCTCAGCCAGCTCCACCCTTCCACTGCAGCAAATGCTCCATCTGCTGGAGGAATATAAAAGGCAGGGTAGTAGCTCATTTGGGTGGCAGAGCTGGAGGTGAGCAGACCTACAGCCCACAACTCTAGCAGTGCAGAGTGAAGCCTAAAGGCTCTGAACCTTCTGCAAAAGGGGCCCTCCTTAAGAGAAGGGAGGCCCCATCTCAGACAGGGAAGCATTCTGTGACTTTGGATATTGGTAACTCCCTTTTATTTCTTTTAGTTTGGATTTCCCCACCAGGTGAAGGGCTTGGACTAAGCTGACCCATGGGGGCAGGGTGGGGGGGCAGGAGAGACCAGAAGAAAAGGGCCAGGGAGAACAGACTTAACCTTGGTTGCCAGATTACTGGTAGCCCAAAGGGCCTTGGGTCAGAGCCCAGTGGAGTGGGAGGGCCTTGACTCCCCTCCTCACAACTTCCTGGGCAGTCCTGGGTTGTGGCCATGATCAGTAGGCCACACTTCCCTACCAGATTGTGAGGACCATTATAAATTGGTGGAGAATATGGGCAATGCCTGACCTCTGAGAGAAGGGGGTGTTGACTGATGTAGGCGGTCAAACAGCCTGATTTAGAACAATGTGGACTGGTCGGCCAGCAAAGATGGAATTAGACCAGTTGTTGAAATGAGTGACTGAGAACCAGTAGCAGGTGGTGCAGTGGCATCAACAGCTCCTGCAGCAAAGGGCTGCCCAGCAGCAGCAACTGGTTCAGGACTTAGGGGCCCAACAGCAGCAAAGATTAGTTCAACAAGTTGTGGCATTAATACATCCGCAGGGGTCCTCCAGAGATTCTCCATTCGGGGCCCTGGGCCCAAGCCCAGGAGCCCTGACAGAACCCATGAAGCTCAGAAAGATGGGCCCTGAGGACAACCCCGAGACTTTTCTGACAACATTTGAGTGGGTGGTGATGGCTGCCCAATGGTCCCCGACCAGTGGGGTCATCCTACTGGCAACCTACCTAACAGGGCTGATGCAGGCTGCATACAGAGGACTGGATGCAGAGACTGCCCAAGACTACCCCAGATCAAAATGACCATCTTGGATTACCTCAACATCACTGAGGAGACCTTCCACCAGAGATTCTGGGGGGAGAGATAGCCTCTAGGGGACTGACCCCGGGTTGTTGCCCAGAAATGGCAAGCCCTATGCTGGAGGTGGCTAAAGCCAGAAAGGCGGACCGAGTAGAGGTGGCTGAACTCATCCTGATAAAGTCGTTTGCCCAAATCCTCCCAATATGGGGTAGGGACCGGGTGCTCAGACATTGACCAGAGTCACTTACTGACATCCTGAGATTGATGAAAAACTATCTAGCAGATGAGATGGCTCTAACTCCCGATTCTGAGCCATTGCTTAACTCCAGAGGGACCCCTCAACTGAAGGGGGAAGCCAGCAGAGGAGACAGGACACTGTGCCAAGCCAGACCTCAAACCCAGGGCTGGGAGCCCGCTACAAGCCCCAGGCCCTCCAATCTCAGCCTGAACATAAAGCCTGGGGTCTCCAAGGGACTTCCCTGCCCAGAGGCCAGGAAGGGTGAGGGTGCCAAGCACCCAGAGGAAGACATCCCCAGAGGCCCAACCTCCAACCAGTCCCAGGGCTAATCACGGGGGCCTATTTCTCTTTTGGGCGTCAGGGCCACTAATATCAGGAATGCCCCGCTATGGAGTCCAACTTTGGGCAAGTATGGTTGGCAGAGAGCCGTGCCTGGAAGCACACCTCAGCAAAAGTAACAGTTCATGTACAAATAAATGGGACTGAGGTAATGGGTCAGGTAGACTCTGGGTGTGGCCAAACCCTGGTCTGGGATAACTTGGTCCCCAACCCTGAAGCCCCTGGGGAGATGATCTTCCTGCAGTGCATTCCTGGGGATATTAAACCCTATTCTAGTGCCCGAGTAGAGTTCACCATAGGGGAGAACTCAAAGCCCCTCATAGTAGCCTACTCTGTTATCTTGGGTTGGGATTGGGAGCATATCTCCGACACTTTGAGGGGATGTAGACCTGCTTCTGGGAACCCACAGGAAGTGCCCACGGGAACCAGGGCAGGCAGGGAACCCAGCCTATGACATTGGCTGGAGTAGACAAGGAGCAGGACCCTGGGGGGTGGGGGTGGGGGAGTGTCCAGCCAAGAGGGAGTGCTGTCAGAAGATCCTCCCAATCAGGAGACATTACAAACCCCACTCCTGGAAGGGGGCTTACTGACCCAAAAACTGATTTCATGAAGGAGCAGACGGAGGATAAGACCTTGAGCCATGCATATGAACAACTCCCAGTAGTTAACGAGCTCTAGGAGGAATGATTATATTGGCTGGAAAAAGACGATTGGATGGGAGACATTTGTTCACAACTCCTCGTCCCTTGGCCACGTGATAAATAAAGAGGAGGGATAGCTCCCTTTGATGGACACCCAGCCAGCCACGTAACTGTAAAATCCCTCCTAGTAGCTGTTCTTTACTTGCTCTATCTGTAAAGGGTTAAAAAGTCCCTCAGGTAAAGAAAAAAAGTGGGGACCTGACCAAAAGAGCCAATGGGAAGGTAGAACTTTTTAAAATTGGGAAAGTAACTTTCCCTTTGTCTGTTCTCTCTGGGCTGAAGGGTCAGAGCAGCCATGCTATAAGCAGCTAAGCCAGGTATAATTATAAGTCATCAGATCCTGCCTAGAACTACTTATCTGAACTCCAATGTGTAAGTAGATCGGAATGTTAACTAGAGGAAATTAGTGTTATTTCTTTTATTTCTTATTGGTTTGAGGACTCCTCTGTGCTAACCCCAGATGCTTTTGTTTGCTTGTAACCTTTAAGCTGAACCCCCAAGAAAGCTATTTCTGCTTCATTTTTGGAATTGCTCTTTTAAAATCTAGCAAAAGCCTAAGTTCCAGATGTATTTTCTTTCTTTTTATTTTTAATAAAATTTACCCTTTTAAAGAACAGGATTGGATTTTTGGTGTCCTAAGAGGCTCGTGCATGTTGTTTGATTAGCTGGTAGCCACAGCTAATTTCCTTTATTCCTTTTTCCACTCTTCCCCGGAGTGCTTGAGGGCACCCCACAGGGAGGAATTCCCAAGTGCTCCTTCCTGGATTCAAAGCTGGTTTTGTTGCATTTGGGTGGTGGCAGCATTTACGAAGCCAAAGTCAAAGAAAGGCTATAACCTTGGGAGTTTAATACAAGCCTGTAGTGGCAAGTATTAATTTTTAAAATCCTTGCAGGCCCCACTTCTGCACTCGGAGTGACAGAGTTGGGATTCAGCCTTGACAGCCGCATTGATGAGAAGTCATATGACTGGCCCATGCCATCCCCTCCGCAGGTCACCTTGGACAGGAGAAAACTCTGGTCTGGATCTTAGACTGCTTCTGGCCTGGCACACATCAAGAAGTTAAACATTTTTGCAACCCCTGCCCAGAATGCCAGCTAGTTGGGCCAAAAGACCCCTCGTCCCTCTCCTGGTCATCAATGTCCCCTTCAAGCAAATTGGTATAGACCTTGTTGGCCCCCTGGAAAAAAGTGCCACCACATAGAAACATCTCACCTATTTGCGATAGTTAATTATGAAACTCGCTATCCTGAGGCAATCCCACTACATAATACCAATGCAAAGACTACTGCCACAGAACTATTACAAATCTTTGCTAGAGTGGGAGTTCCCAAAGAGATTCTCACTGACCAAGGCACAAGCTTCATGTGCCACTGAATGAAGCAGGTCTGTTATCTTCTGAAAATAAAGAGTGAACCTGGACAGATTGTCTGGGATAACCCCTGGCCACTTCCCGAGGAAGTGTGTGAGGCAGTAAAGCAGGAATTCCAGACCATGTTGGAGCTTGGAATCACTGAGGAATCCTGCAGTGCGTGGCAAAGCCCTGTTGTATTAGTCCCAAAGCCAGATGGTACTGTCCAGTTTTGCATCAACTTCCGGAAGACTAATGCAGTCTCCAAATTTGATGCCTACCCCATGCCCTGCGTGAATAAACTACTAGACTGGCTGGGCGAAGCTCAGTATATCACCACCATGGATTTAACAAAGTGGTATTGGCAAATCCCACTCACACCAGAATCGCAAGAGAAAAACCGCCTTTGCCACTCCATTCAGCCAGCTGCAAACTATGCCCTTTGGACTCAATGAGGCACTCGCAACATTCCAACACCAAGGTTTTGCAGCCCCATAACTCATAGGCCACAGCTTATTTAGATGATATAGTCCTCTATAGCTGAAACTGGGAAGAACATTTAGCCCAAGTTGTAGCCGTGCACAGCTACCTGTGACAAGCTGGACTAACAGCAAACCCTGCAAAATGTAAAATAGGGAAAGAAGAAACTATCTACCTGGGATACATTTTGGGGAAAGGCCAGATCCGGCCCCTTATAGATAAAGTCCAGGCCCTCAAGGACAGCCTATGCCCTACCACCAAGAAACAAGTCAGGAGTTTTTTATGACTTGCGGGCTACTACCGCCAGTTTGTACCAAGTGTTCTTAACAATCGCAGCCCCTCTCACAAATCTGGTTACGAACGACAACCCCAAGAAATGCACTGGTCTGAGGCCTGTGAAAAGGCCTTTCAAGAATTGAA
Organism: Eretmochelys imbricata; assembly: GCF_965152235.1. Lineage (NCBI taxonomy): Eukaryota > Metazoa > Chordata > Testudines > Cheloniidae > Eretmochelys > Eretmochelys imbricata. The sequence continues at coordinate 19,755,343 of NC_135574.1, read as the reverse complement.
AGAATGCCTCTGTACAGAATCAGTCCTATTCAGTCCAGACTTCTCCAAAGAATTCATTTTGCAGACAGATGCTGCTGATGTGGGACTGGACACTGTTTTATATCAGAAAATAAAGGGGGAGGAACAATCTATGCTCTATTTGAGCCGCAAACTGTTCCCATGAGAACGAGCCTACTCTGTCATAGAGAAGGAGGGCCTGGCAGTAAAATGGGCTTTAGATACTATCTCCTGGGAAACCCATTCAAGCTTGTCATCAACCACACCCTGTTAAGATTGCTAAACACCATGAAGGATACAAACCCCCACCTGGTGTGCTGGTACCCCCATCTCTCCAGCCCTTCAGGCTCCAAATTCAGCATCGAGCCAGGAAGGCCCACCAGAATGCTAACTTCTTTTCCAGAGAAGTGAGGGGGAGCAATCGGATGGCCCCAGCTCTCCTGGATCCATCTTGAGGGGGAGGGTGTGTGATAGGGTGTACAAACTCCACACTGAGCAACAAGAGGTTAAGGGATCATTTTGGACTCAGCCAGCCCTGCCCACCTGAAGCACATGCTCCATCTGCTGGAGGAATTAAAAGGCAGGGAAGTAGCTCATTTGAATGGCAGAGCTGGAGGTGAGCAGACCTGCAGTCCACAGCTCGAGCAGAGCAGAGCAGAGCAGAGCAGAGGGAAGCCTAAAAGCTCTGAGACCACTGCCCAAAGGGGCTCTCCTTGAAGGAAGTGAGGACCCATCCCAGAGACAACTAGAGAGGGAAGTATCCTTAGACACTGGTAACTCCCTTTTACTTCTTTTGGTTTGGATTTCCACATTAAGCAAAGGCCTTGGACTGAGCTGACCCCAGGGAGGGAGACGAGAGAAAAAGGCCCAGGTGAAGGCAACCTTAAGCAGTCTTGGTTGCCAAACCACTGGTAGCCCAAAGGGCTCTGGGTCAGAGACCGGTGGAGGGCTCGGAATCCCCTCCCCACAACCCCCTTGGCAATCTGAGATTGTGGCTGTGACCACTAGGCCACACTTCCCAACCCAACCACAAGAAAGGATCATTACAATGCTATTATTTTGGTTTAAATATATATTTTTTTTCAGTCTATCACTGTGTATTCCTTATTGTAGGCTGGAAAAAATGTTTTAGAAAGATATGAAGTCAATACTAACAAACCTGGAATATTAATGGTTCGTTTTCTAGAAAGTGTTATTTCTCTACAAATTATATGAATACCATGAAAATGGAAAATTATGGCCATGAAACTTATGAACCTTACCTGGGAAGCAAGGTTTTTCGTTTTTCTTAAAGGAAAACAAACAAGCATGTAAATAGGTGTCCAATTTCACTAGTTTTCAGAAGCTATAGAAAAGGTAATTCGTCATTAGAAAATTAAAAATTGAGGAAAAAAAATAGGGAAGTATGATATGTTTAGTAGACCTAGTTGCATAGTAACCAAAATTTGCTGGTTTTGTTTGCTATGAATCATGGGCGCCATACTATTAGATATTCACAATTATCCAGATATCAATGTGACAAATCACAGCTTTGAGTACAAATGTCTATTTTTCTGAAAATTCATAGTAGAAGTTCATTCATTATTAGGAATGGTTGAAAATTTTCTGTCAACTGTCTTTTGATGGAAAATCAGGGTTTTAACACAATATTTTTTGCAAATAATATCTACTTTCTATGGAAAATTTCATCAAAAGCCTAAAAGCCATGAGCCAGGCTGCCTGGCTAGACTACAACTCCCATGATGCAACATAGCTATGGAGTCCTATCATGCACACTACACACCTTACCAAGGAGAAAGTGGTACTTCATGGGAGATGCAGTCTAGCCAGACCAGACAGCGCAAAGAAGGAATAGGAACATAAGATATCCCTACTACAACTCCTATGAGGCACCATGGTGCCAATTTGAATAAAAATATTTGGTTTTCAAACACAGTTTTTTAGTTTTCTGCTGAAATTTCACAGAAAAGTAGATATTTTCAGTGCAAAAAGTGCTCTATTTTCTAAACAGCTCTATTTATTATTCTTGTGTATATAAAGTTTACTCATCTAAGTGGGGAGAAGAAACAATACCACAAAATGTATTTGGCTAACAACATGAATAATCATAGAATATCAGGGTTGGAAGGGACCTCAGGAAGTCATCTAATCCAACCCCCTGCTCAAAGTAGGACCAATCCCCAATTTTTGCACCAGATCCCAAATGGCCCCCTCAAGGATTGAACTCACATCCCTAGGTTTAGCAGGCCAATGCTCAAACCACTGAGCTATCCCTTCCCCCCTATAGTTGAAGTGAATAATTCACAAAGTCATAGGGTGAAACATTTTCACCAAAACTTCTTTTGTAAATACTAATGAATAACTACGTTCACAGAAATTGGTGAATGTCCATGAATGATTGGCTAACAGAAAAAGAGGCTATATTTATAATGAATATTATGTGAAATTAATAGTTTGATCAGCTCAAATATTTATTTTTGTAAATTGTTTTGTGGCCAGGGCTGGGATTTAGGATATCTGCTTTCAGTGCCTGGTTCTGTCACAGACTCCTTGTGTGAGCTTGAGAAATTTCTCTAGTCCTGATTTTCATTTCCCTAAAGGCCTCGTCACGCTATTCTAGCAGTGTAACACAGCTTCCAGGTGAGCATAAATTAAATGTATGTATGTTTTAAGGCTCCTTTACACTGCCAGAGTGGTGTGAAGGGACTCTAGTAACTGACAATCAGGCCCAGAGAGATTAATTGACTTTTCCAATGGGGCTCTTGTAAGTGCATTCTAGGCATGCTGCACATTCTGCAGAGGAGTCTGCACTGAGTCACAGGCAGCTGTGCTCATTAGCTTTCCTTCTGTTTTCTTCCTGAGGTGAACTGAGAATTGGTGTCACTTGTTACACACCTAGACCTGAGCCTGCAAGTTGTTTTATACGAGCAGACCCTTACACTTCTCCAGAACCTCACAGAAGCCAACAGGTCTCCACACAAGTGCAGGAGTTTATGAAATGGCTGGCAAGAGAGAGGCCATAGAAAGTGTTCCATTCAGCATTAGTATACCTTCCAGTACTAGAGAGAGAGATCACTTGATCATTACCTGTTAGGTTCACTCCCTCTGGGCCACCTGGCATTGGCCACTGTCGGCAGACAGGATACTGGGCTGGATGGACCTTTGGTCTGACCCAGTATGGCCATTCTTATGTTCTTATATACTGAAACCTGAGCTAATTTCTTTCCCATTATTAAAAACCACTATCTTGTTCCTTTGTTCCCCCAGCCCTGCTGTGATAGTCACATGAATGGGTCAGACCCTGCAGCTCCCTTCCCCAGAATGAAACCATCTCCCATAAACAAGAAGAAAAACAAAATTGTCCCAGAGGAATGAGGAAGAGGATGACCCTGCTTAGCTGGGACAGCATAATACCCTCAGCTTTCCATTTATTTTTATATGCAGACAAGATAGGAATAAAATGTCATGGTTAACTCTGAGTGAGGAAGACAGCGATTATAAGTACTACAGTCCAAGAACAAGAACTGCAAGTAATTTTCTTTTAACAGTGTTTTAATAGATCCATCCCTCCTCTTGGAGACTAAAAAGTTGCAAGGATTTCTCTAAGAAAAGGCTAGTTAATAACTGTATATTACAACTAGGAAACATTAAGTAGTTCATAGTTTAAACATATGAAGACATAATGAAAAGATCACTACAAGGAGAAAGAGTAGAAAGAAAGCATTAAACCAAGGGCTCACACATTTTTACTGGGGAAAATAACAAAATTACTCTTAATTTCTAAATTAGTTCACCAAGCCATCCACAACAGCATGAGCATCAAACACAAAATTTTGAAAATAAAACAGGATGAGGCTCATGTTTGTATATTTTTAATGAAAACAATGGGAAAAAATATTACAAGATATCTTTAAGCTCCCGTTAATTTTTAGTTTGTAATGAGTTCTTCTTTATCTGTTAGGACAAAGTCTAATAAAGAATTCCTCCATGTTGCCTGAAGCACTTTTTGAGCTAGGAAATTGTCATCTATAATGTTTGGAAATTCAAAGTATGTTTTTAGTACTTTCACCACGAGACCTCTAGCATCTATAAATCAAATTGAAGTCCTCCTTGATTATGCAGTGTTTTTTCCTATCCATTGTTGATAGGTTCGTAAGGAGTAGGGTGACCAGATGTCCTGATTTAATAGGGACAGTCCTGATTTGGGGGGCTTTTTCTTATATATGCACCTATTACCTCTCACCCCCTGTCATAACTATAAAGGGAAGGGTAAACACCTTTAAATCCCTCCTGGCCAGAGGAAAAACCCTTTCACCTGTAAAGGGGTAAGAAGCTAGGATAACCTCGCTGGCACCTGACCAAAATGACTAATGAAGAGACAAGATACTTTCAAAGCTGGAGGTGGGGAAGAAACAAAGGTACTCTCGGTCTGTGTGATGCTTTTGCCGGGAACAGAAAAGGAATGGAGTCTTAGAACTTAGTACGCAATCTAGCTAGATATGCATTAGATTCTGTTTTGTTTAAATGGCTGATAAAATAAGTTGTGCTGAATGGAATGTATATTCCTGTTTTTGAGTCTTTTTGTAACTTAAGGGTTTGCCTAGAGGGATTCTCTATGTTTTGAATCTGATTACCCTGTAAGGTATTTACCATCCTGATTTTACAGAGGTGATTCTTTTACTTTTTCTACAATTAAAATTCTTCTTTTAAGAACCTGATTGCTTTTTCATTGTTCTTAAGATCCAAGGGTTTGGGTCTGTGTTCACCTATGCAAATTGGTGAAGATTTTTATCAAGCCTTCCCCAGGAAAGGGGGTGTAGGGTTTGGGAGGATTTTGGGGGGAAAGATGTTTCCAAGCGGGCTCTTTCCCTGTTAGACGCTTGGTGGTGGAAGCGGGCTCTTTCCCTGTTAGACGCTTGGTGGTGGCAGCAATAAAGTCCAAGGGCAAAAGGTAAAATAGTTTGTACCTTGGGGAAGTTTTAACCTAAGCTGGTAAAAATAAGCTAAAGGGGTTTTTCATGCAGGTCCCCACATCTGTACCCTAGAGTTCAGAGTGGGGAAGGAACCTTGACACCCCCATTCTGATTTTTTACACTTGCTATCTGGTCACCCTAATAAGGAGGCAGTCATCCTGTTCCTGAATGTGATTTGGTGGTCTGTAGCAGACACCAACCAACTAGAACCCCATGATGTTAAAAAAGATCACACTTCCCTGAAACTCAATGCACTGCTCATGTATCATTTTGTTTGTTTATGGCTCTTCAGCTAGTTTTCGATCCATGGTACTGCATGTAATATATCCAGAAGTGCTTAAGACGCTTAGAATCCTAAATCCCAATGATTTTCAATGGGTCTTAGGTGCCCATTGAAATACCTAAAAATATTTAGGTGCAGATAGATAACTAGCAGGATTTTCAAAAGCACCTAGGTGCCCAACTTGCATTCCACAAGGTATCAACCTGCATATTAAGACACCTAATTCCCTTTTTAAACTCTGGCCCTAAGTGATTTAGGTGCTTTTTAAATGGGACTTAGGTGCTTTTGAAAATGATACCCAGTGTTTATAATCAAGAAAATGGAAATTCGTTTTCTGTGTAAGATTTCTGACACAGTGTATCAAAAGCTTCTATGAACATTGTGCTCAGTATTTGCTGTGCTCCTGTCATTCCAACTTGAGGGATGATCTTGTGAGACAGGAGAAATGGATGCTGTTGCTATTTCTGTCACATATTTCATGTTTAACTGCTGTGCAATTCACTGTGCCCCAGTTTTCCCATATGTAAATGGAAGTGATATTTATCTTCTGACTGGGATGTGGTACGTGGTTATTCATTAGTGTTTATAAAATACTTTGAGAATTTTGATTGGAAAGTGCTGTATAAATGCAAAGTATTATTATCCATATGTTTAGTAACAAGCCCTTTCCAGCTCTCTAACTTTTCCTCCAAACTGAAAAACAAAACAAAACAAAAAAACCCTTCACTGAAGAGGATTAGTTCTGTGAATGGCAACACTATATACAGTATGTGCAGTTCTGGATAAAACTAAATGTAAAGAGAGATCCCTTAATTAATGAAAGGAAAGCAACTCTTCATGTTTCACTGAATAACAAAATAGGCAGCAGGCTCTCCTTTGTGTTCAATTTAAACATTTTTTTTTTTTTTTAGAAGATAAAGCCTTCTGGCAATACATCAGACACTCTTGCTTGGTTTCAGTCTAACAACACCAGACTGAATACTTCTTTACAACTTACCCAGAACATTGCTCTTAAGATTGTCCTTAAGTTTTCCTCCAGGCAAATGGCAGCTATACTATGTGTTGAAGAATCTGTCACTACAGATATGAACACACTATCAAACAGAGAAATTCTTTTTAACTTTATGTCAAATGCAAAATTGTCATCGCTAATACAAACATTTAACAGGATTCTTGTTTTTTAATCTAATCCATTTTCATTAATATAGCTCTCTCCAACTTGCAGGAGGCTATAGTGGACAAAGTATGCTGCCCTTGTATTTACTCACAATTGAGCTTAGTAATTTGAATACATAATATGACCAGGAATACACAGATATGACTAGTCTATATGAAAACATTTTTTACAAATCCAGGTTGTTAACAATTACCTGTATCACATAAATTAACCACACATACACCTAAAAATGCTCTACCTGTATAACCATTTTCAACTGAGGATCTCAAAGCACGTTGAAAATATTCATTAATTTGGTCTCACGCTTTCCAGAGTGGTAGGTGAACTTTTATTAAACACTCTTGCATGAGTAAACTGGTGCAAAGAGAAGGTAAGTGGCTTGCCTGGGATCATACAGTAGACAAGTCAGAAATAGAACCCAGGATCTTTAACAGCCAGGCCCATGTTAACTATCAGATGGCATTACCTCTGTCATCTGATTAATATATTGTATTTTCTCCTTTCTTGATATCATTGTGATCTTTTGATTCCAAATTATCTTCTGTGGGCTTGGTCATACCCTCTGTTATGCTGCAATGCACCGCTGTTTCCAGAACAGGAGTTGGGCTCTCTCAAGACTGTTTTCCTAGATCTTGCACAGCTCTGTGAAATATCTTCTTAGACCTTAAGCTCCAAGGAGCCAGCCACTGAGTCCCTACAGAGCGCAATACAGAATTGGGGCCTTAGGCTCTATTTTCCTATATAAACCTAGGCTAATTCATATTTCTTTGAAATTCAACACCTATCCACTTTGAATGTTTAGAATCCCCCAACCTGCTGTAGCTCTTCTAAGCTGGGTGCTTTGTGCATCAATTTTTATCTAGGGGGTCAGGGACCAGTGGCTGTGAAGCCCTGAGACCTCGTTTCTATTTCAAGTTCTGCTTCAGCCTTTTTGGTTGAAAAATTGAGTAGCTTTATTCAAAAGCTGATGATCTTTTCAATTCCAGCAATCTACACCTTCCATTCTCTTTAGTTTTATGGCCACATCATCTACTGATGGAATCAACATATTTTGAGGTGACTCTCACATTCACATATATCTCCCAAAAGCAATGCTGCAGTCTCCACATATTGTAGTTATCATCTATAATTTAGTTACAGCTTCATCTCTTGGTTTGCTTTTGTAACAACTTTAAGAAATAACAAGCCAAATACACCTGCAGTAGAACACTACTGACTCTCCTTACATCAGAGTTGTATTTTGTCCATCACTTTTACATCTGTATAACGCTGGAAACGGCACAAATCCTGTTCGCATACCTAGCTTATTGCTTAACTCTGCCTGAAAGGAAAATACTTCTCGCCATAACTAACTGTTCTTTTTTCCCCCCTTTGCTTTTCCATAAGTAACAGCAATCAACAAATGTACAGTTTTGCCAAGGTCAGACACATTCCAATTTTCTTTGAACACACAATAACACCCTTCAGTTTCACTCAAGACAAGTATAATCCTGACCCCAATTCCCCAAACTCAAAAAAATAAAGATTAAGAGGCACAAATAGTCTAAACCAACAAGCTCTCTTATCCTTTGGAAAAAATAAACACAAGAGCCAAAAATCATAGAATCATAGAAGATTAGGGTTGGAAGAGACCTCAGGAGGTCATCTAGTCCAACCCTCTGCTGAAAGCAGGACCAACCCCAACTAAATTATCCCAGCCAGGGCTTTGTCAAAATCTCTAAGGATGGAGATTCCACCTCCTCCCTAGGTAACCCATTCTAGTGGAAATATTTGTTCATTTTTAAATTGGAAATTTTTTTGTGTGGTTCTAATAGATTTTCTGTTCTCCCAAATGTTTTTCAACTTCAGCAACCTCCTCTACTATTCCTGTTCTCATTCAGTAATAAATAACTTTACAGTCACCTCACAGTAAGCAGTAATCTCTCAGAGGAAGTGAAATAGTCCTAGTAGTGGGTAAGGGTCAACCCTAGACCCTGTTTGGAATAAAGGCAGCATAGTCTTCTACTGGATAGTGCACTAAACTGAGATTCTGGAGACCTAGATTCTATTTTTGTTTCTTCCACTGACCTGCTGTGTAACTTTGGGCAAGTCGTTTCACCTTTCTGTGCTTCATCCTTTCTTTGTGATGTCTGTTTAGACTGTAAGATCTTCAGGGTAGGGACCATCTTACTGTACAGTATCTAACTCAATAGTGCTCTTTTCTTGGTTGGGCCCTCTAGCTGCTACTATGATCCAAATAAATAAAATAAATAATACCAGAGGTGAAAGTAAGTCGGTACGGTATGGCATACTGGCAAGAGCCAGTACACAGCCGACTGTACCGGCAGGGGGCAGCTTCCCCAGGCCAACAATTTAAAAGGGCCCTGGGCTCCCGGCTGCAACCAGAGCCCCTGGCCCTTTAAATTGCCGCTGGAGCCCCGCTGCTGGAGCCCTGGGATAGTGGCGGCAGCCGAGAGTCCTGGGGCTCCAGTGGCTATGTAAAGGGCATGGTGATTTACAGGCCCCGCCCCTTCTATCCAAGCCCCCACCCCGTTGGTCAGGACCCCAACCCTGTGTACAGGTAAGACCCTTAACTAACTTTCACCTCTGAATAAAACTAAGTAGTTAAATTTGTAACTATTTTATGTTAATACTGTAGGTATCTATCTATGGGTACTCCAATACCGTGGTGATGGGCATAGTATAGGAGCCTGAGTAGAATATCTGAAATGCAACGTAGAAGTTCATGACACCAGAGTTCTTATTTTGAATTCCATTGCACTAATGGCAATAGGTAACACCACTACCCACTAGTTATGACCAGAGTGGCCTGTGCATGTTTTTATCTAAGAGACTGTCTTTCCCCATGCCATACTGTCTTTCCCCATGCCATACTGCCACAGTTATGGTCAACAGAGGTGCTTTAGCTGCGACACCAATGCTACGAAAGTGAAAAGGTTTCCATCAGTGCATTCTCCTTTAGGGACCTGTGCCCTTGGGATTTCCTTCTCCCTTAGTCCAAAACAGCCTACATTGGTGAATTTTTAAGGGCCACCTTTGCTCCATCACTTGTAAGGAGAAGTTGAAGTCAATGAGGATTTGCACTGGTGTAAGGAGAAACTTTCAGAACTGGGGATCGTGTGAATAGGTGCTCAGATACTACAGTGATAAAGCTTTAAGGTGAGAATATAGAGTTAGCAGAGGTATCAGCATGAGCTCTTTAAAACAGAGTGCCACTGAAGATTTTTATCCAGTGATGGGAAAAGGGAAATGAGTTTTTGAAAACAGATAACAAAAATACTCTGACCCATAACACTTTTCTTAAATTAACAAGGAGAACTTGAACCCAGTAAACTGCTTTAAGAAATTCTGTCCAGTCCTGATGGATGGGATTTTTGATCAGGCTAGATCAAATGTATGAACAATTTTCAGAGATGTAATTTATTTCCTATTTTGAAAGAAATTGCTAAACCATGAAAGGCTTGTCAGAAGCATTATCATGTTTTTTAAGAGTGTTCTGGGAGTTCAGAGGAAGAAAGCAATACAGCCCTAGCATATCACTTCCAAACTAAAATATAATTTAATAAAATATTCAACATTTTTGTGGGCTTAGTTATTCTTATAGGAATCCATTCTCTCTGGATAAGGCACTGTATGTGTTGCATATGCAACAATGCAGTACATATACAGTATGGTTCTTCATCTGTATTGGAGGTAGAATTCACCCTTCTTGGCACAAAACCCCGAGTAAGTGTTGGGAATTTTGTGGAGTGTCAGAATCCACAACCTCAATTTATTGGCAGGCCACCAACCAGCTATATGCCAGGATACAGCCAGGGTATATAGACTGGATTAGCTGCCCGTCTGTGCCACTATGCAGGAGTTTGTGACTATGCAAATTCAGTGGTCGCAGAAGCCATGACCCTTCCTGGGATTCCACTTCAACTCCTTTTTGCACATCACCCTGTTGAGAACCAGTCTGGAGACACACTTCTTGGCACAAAGGGGATGCAGAAACTCTTGTGTGACTGATCTCCCTGTAGCCACCATTGCCTGCACTGTGGTTAATTCCACCCAAACGATGAAAGTCTTCAAAAGACCAATCCAATATGTAAATTAAAAAGTAAATAAAAACTACCGCCATCAGATGGTGAAATTAGACTGCTTAACAAACAGGAAGCAGTAATGCACTGGGGACAAGAATTCTGAACTCTGCTCCCAGCTCTACCACTGACATTGACTGGCATATCAAATGGGGTCCCGCAGGCATCATTTCTGGGTCTGGTTCTGTTCAGTATCTTCATCCATGATTTAAATAATGGCATAGAGAGTACACTTGTAAAGTTTGCGGATAATACCAAGCTGGGAGGGGTTGCAAGTGCTTTGAGGATAGGATTAAAATTCAAAATGATCTGGACAAACTGGAGAAATGGTCTGAAGTAAATAGGATGAAATTCAATAAGGACAAATGCAAAGTACTCCACTTAGGAAGGAACAATCAGTTCCACACATACAAAATGGGAAATGACTGCCTAGGAAGGAGTACTTCAGAAAGGGATCTGGTGGTCAGACTGGATCACAAGCTAAATATGAGTCAACAGTATTGACAAACACCTGCCAGGGATGATCTAGATAATACTTAGTCCTGCTTCGAGGTCCCTTCCAATCCTATGATTCCACTGCAAATCCCTTCTACTATGTTTTCTCCCCATTACAGTTCGTCTGACTTGTGTATATAGATATCAGGGACCCCAGGTCTTGAATCCTGTTCTATAGGACCCTTCAGTGCTAGTAAGATCCAACCTGCTACCCAGTGATCCGCTAACAGGTGCCAGAACAGAAGCTGAACTCTAACAGAGGATTTGGCAGAAAGCTGAGTTAAGCTGGTTCCTAATTTCAGTTTAAACCAAGCACAGCAACAGGAAGTTGTCCCTGCAGCTGGATTCCCCCTGCTTAGGATGGCTTCCCTTCTGCTATCTGCTCTTACTGCCAGACTCTGATCTCCTGGTAACCTCACTCGGCCTACCTCCTAGTTCTTGATTCCTGGTTTGCCCTCTGGCCTGTCTCAGACTCTGATCTCTTGGTATCTGCCCAGACCTGGCCCCCAACTCCTGCTCCAACCACTAGGTTAGACCGCCCACATCCCAGTGATGTCAGTTTTCATGGACCACTGAGGCTACAGGAGTGGACCTGGTGCTGGGAGAATGGACCTGACTAACCCTTCAGGAGCATCAGACATATCCAAGTGGGCCACCCGTCTTCAGATGGACAACCAAGCCCGGCAGGAGCAGGTTATCCAGCTGACCTCAGAGAACCAGCTATGCAGAAGCAAGTCAGGCATCTGTGTGCTGAAAACACCACACTCCAGACATAGCTCGCAGACCTATATGCCCTGATACATCAGCCAGTAAACCAATGCCACCTCCGGTTCATGATGAATCTTCCATCCTACGCTACTGATCATGCAAAGGTGAGCATGGTTGTCAGCCTGCTATACGGGAAAGTATTAGATTGGGCCTCCACCTTCTTAGAGTGTGACAGCCCCGTACTACTAACCTGGGAGATCTTCCTCCAAGCCACGCTGGTAGTGTTTGACAATCTGCACCGAGCTTGAATGATGGAGGCTTCCCTAAGGAATCTCTGGCAGTGGCAGGGCATTGTAACCTTCTACGCTACACAATTCTGCTGCCTTCCAGCTGATAGAGATTGGAACAAGGCAGCACAGCTGTACCAGTTCTGGTAGAGCCCACCAGAAGAAATTAAAGATGCGTTAGCTCGGGTGGAGATGCCTGTGAGTCTGGATGCCCTCATGTATCACACCATCTGTATAGACAATCAGTTACAGCAATGAAGGGAGGAACAAAGCAGGGATCTTGCAAGTCTCCTATACATGTACTGTGACCTCTCCCTCAATGTCCTCTGTCAAGCCAATACAAGTGGCTGTGGGCCCTCAATGATTCACCCCCGTAAAAAAGGGACAATGAATCTAGCACCATCTCTGCCTTCTACTGTGGTGAGTCAGATCATTCCATCTCTCCTTGCCCCATATGAACCCCAAGGAATCTGGGAGAAGAGCTCCCCCACCCTTCAGTCTTGATTGGAATAAATCTTGAGCTCTGTCCCAGAGCTCCCCGCTTGCAGGTTCCAGTCCAGTTGCACATACCTGGGGTGCCCCTGAAAATTCCCATCCTACTCAGCCCGCAGTGACTCAGGCACAGCTAACTGCTTCACAGATACAGTGGCAGCCCAGATCCAGCAGATTCCCCTGCAACCTAAGGCCAGTCCCGACTTTAGACACTATTGTCAGTTCCCCTTTGTCTTCTGGTCCAGTAACAGAAGAAACAATTTCCCTGGAGGCGATGATTAATGGGCACCAAGAAACATTGAAATTAGGTGTAATCCATTCTCCACACCTTGCCCTGATCATCAGTACCTCCTTGCTGGTCCTCCACAATCCACTCATTTGGTGTCAACCACAGGAAGTCTGTTTTCCATCACAGTTTTGCCAGCAGCACTACTGGGAGTTGATAGATCCTGTCCCAGCATCTGAACCTCAAGAGGCTCAGGTTGGGGCAGCTACTCAGGCAGAAGCTTCTGTTGAAGCAACACCTGAACTCCCTTCAAAATACCAAGACTACAATGATGCAGAAATTCTATCTCTGCACTGGGACGATGACTGCCCAATAGAGCTGCAGCCAGAAGCAAAAGTACCATTTGGAAGAATTTATGCCAGGTCAGAAGCTGAGCTGACAGCACTCTGAGAATACGTCCGGAAGAACCTGGCCCAAGGATTTACCTGAAAGTTCACCCCGCTAGCTGGCACATCAATCCTTTTCATGAAGAAAGATGGCAGTCACCAACTCTGTGTTGACGATTGCTCCTTGCATCAGATAAGTATCATAACCCACTACCCTTGATTCCTGAGTTGCTGGATCACATGTGAGCTGCCTGTATTTTCACCAAGTTGGACCTCCAGAGAGCATACAACCTCATGTGAATCAGGAAAGGGGATGAGTGGAAGACTGCTTGCAAACCAAGTATGGTTTCTATTAATATTTCATAATGCCCTGAGTTGACCATTGCCCCAGCCACTTTCCATGACTTCATAAATAATATGGTCCAAGACATATTGGACCAGTATCTAGTAGTCTACCTAGATGATATAATGATCTTCTCTAACTACTCTAAGCAGCATACCATTCACATCTGAATGGTCCTGGAACATATATGGCAGCATGGCCTTTATGCCAAGCTTGAGAAGTGTGCCTTAGATCTGCCCTCTACAGCATCCTTGGGCTTCATCTTGTCCCCAGAAGAGATCCAGGTGGATCCACACAAGGTCCAAGCTGCCCAAGACTGGCCGACTGCCCACATGCTTCCTGGGGTTCATCAGTTTTTACTGACAATTTATTCTGACTTTTTCCAAACAAATTGAGCCTCTCACTGCTCTTCTCCAGAAAAATGCCCAATTCCATTGGTCTCCTGAGGCACAGCATACATACATTCATCTGAAACTCACCTTTATTACAGCACTCATATTGACTCTTCCAGATGTCACACGAGCCTACATTGCAGTAGCTGATGCCTCCAATCCAGCGACTGGGGCTGTCATCTCCCAGCAACTTGATCCTGAATAAGAGTTAAACCCATGCACTTATTACTTAAGAACACTCACCCCCACCGAGCTAAGCTACAAAATACTTGACCAGGAACTTCTGGAGATAAAAAATGCCTTTTGTAGAATGGTGGCGCTACCTTCAGGGAGCTCACCACATGGTCCAAATATTCACTAATAGTAAAAATCTAGAATACATAGGTAGGGCAAAAGCCTTAAACTAACAGCAGCTTCGGTGAGCCCTATTTTTGTCATGATTTGATTTCATTATCATATATTGCTTTGGATTCAAAAATGGCAGGGATGACACCATGTCCTGAAGACAGAGTACCAACCCACAAGGCCCCAGCCAGACCAACCCTCATTCCCAAATCCCATAACTTCCTCAGTGCAGCTAATCACCAGGATGTACTCAGATTGATAAACTCTGCCTCAGCCTCAGGAATTCTTCCTGACAAACAAACAAGCAACTGCATGACTCCTGATCACATCCGTAAAGGTCTGTGTCTATGTTCCCTCAAGAGTTGCAGTCCTGCAACTATTCTATGATAATATACTAGGTATGCCTTTGCTCCAAATGATCAACACCAAAGTATATGTGTATAAATAAAATAATTCATAAGAAATATTGGAGAAAATTGTCATTATTTCTTATCTGCAAAATGGAAATGTTACTAGCTGTCTCACTCCCTGCAATTTTTTTCTTGTACTTCCTAGAGACATGATCACTTGCCTTTTCCAACTAGCCGCACATAAGTTTGAGTTATTTGGAGCAAATAATTCCTCTTATCTAAAAGCAAAAAAACCTCCTTTAATTTATATGGAGGTGTGTGTGTGTGTGTGTGTGTGTAACTGTATCATTTATTTATTATTATTTTATTTATTTATTATTATTGAGGTGTTGCTAGTTGCACATAAGGTTCAGAAAATGTATACTCCAATTAAGTAAATTCATTCCTGGGGAGGATAATAAGGAATCAAGGTTGATATGTAGGAAGTTAAACTGTGCAGGCATACAGGTATCATTAATCCATTGGTCTGACTGCCTGGTTGTGTCCTTCTGAGCATTGCTAACCCACTGGCAGGCTCTAGCTAAGTAATGGAGGAAGTGCTAATGTGATGTGACTCAAGATCAATACTAACATGGTTTTTAGATGTATGGTTAGTGTTTGCCAGAGTACTAGTTTGGAGACAGTACTGAATTATGTTTTACACCTTTTCAGCATCTAATAAGCATTCTTGGCCTCTAACAGCAACCAAACATAATTAAATATAAGAGGCTAAAGGGAGGTTGGATGACTCAGAGGAGTTTTAACAAGATAGAGATCCTCTCACCTTTAGGTCAACCTAAATCAGCAGTGACTCAGGATGTGACTACACTCCAATAATAGACCTATGGCAGGGCCGCGGCTATACAACTGCAGTGTAGATATTTGGGCTCATGCTGGAGCCTGGGCTCTGACACCCTGGCAAGTGGGACACATCTACACTTAATTTTTAGCCCCGCAAGCCCAAGTCAGCTGATCCTGACTCTGAGACTCAGTGCTGTGGGGTTTTTATCAGAGAGTAGATGCAGCCCTTAAGGTCAAATTCTGCACTGGTTTAAACAGTAGGGAACCTCATGGAAATGTGCAGGAGTGCATGGATTTAAGCAAGCTCAGAATCTGGTCCTGAAAAATGTTAACATGTATACGGTAATAACCTGGGAATCTAAGTCCAGTTCACACAATCAAATAAGAAACTTACCACCACAAAATTGGCACCAACTGAACTTTAAAATTAGCAGTGTCAGCAGAGATGCAGAGGATAAGACTCTCAATCCTATGAGAAGCAGCCCTACCTGTGGCAGTTTGTATTTCTTCTGCCCATGCTGTACCTAAACTATAGGTAAATGCAGGACTTCTGAGCTAGAATCACAAAGGGATGTAGACACTTTTAAGGTGCCTAAATCCAACATTTAGGTACCACTTGCTGCCAACTAACCTGGTAGATGCCTAAATTGCCTACACGCCTAAGTTTCTACCAGTGGGTATGTACAAAACTTCCTAAGTCCTGATGCTCCTGAGCTGCTCTTCACCCTCGCTCACACTGGGCACCCTAGCTCAAACTAAGCACTCTCCTCCACCTGTTTTGCCTGTGGGTCCTAGTCCAGTTGGTTTGCTCTGAAGATACGTACCCTACACTAAAGGCAGCCAGGTGGGCAGGTCTGGAATTTGGGGGGCTGGCCTGTGGGCGCCTGTGTGCCTAATAATGAGGGCACTCACTTGGGAAACCCAGGTTTGAATACATGAGCTTGAGCAGGGACTTGTATGCAGGTCTCCTACAGCTCAGGGGAGAGCCCTAACCACCTGGCTATTGGGTACTCTAGGATGGGTTTCAATGTCCCATGTTCCACCTTGTATAAATATGTAAATACTCATTGGAGCAGGGAGTTTAACTAGACTCGCCCAGGCCAGGTAAGTGGTCTGACCACTGGGCTGTAGAATCGCTCTCTCTGGCCCTACAGGTATTTAATTAGTTATACCTAAAGGAACAGCTTCAACAGGAGTGACTGAGAAACACACACACTCTTCCCCCAAATAGCTTGGTGGTTAGGGGCTCTCTCCTGGGATGTGGGACACCCGTGTTCCAGCCCCTGCTTCAAATCAGGTCTCTTACATCCCAGGAGAGTGCCCAACCTAATGTTGGGTATTAAGGGCTGGGGAGAGGTGTCAATCTTTCTCTTTGGATTTTGTCTGCAAGGGCGTGGGCAACCTCCCCTGGCTTAGGTACCCAATTCCAGGAGAGGGTTCCACAGCTGAGACTCCTGTACTTAAGCCCTGCCCCTCTACTTGGCATTTCCTACTGGCTAGCTTCAGCAGCTCCCTGCTCAGCTTGCTGGCCTCTCTGAATCCCTTTCTTAGGTGCCTAACTCTCCATATGCATGGGGAGCCTTGGTGCCTAACTCAGAGCTGTGAATTCCACTTGGGAATGCCTAGATGTTAGGCACTGCAATAGCAAAGTCCCTTTGTGAATCTGTTCTCCGGGGCTCTGACTCCAGCTCCTTCCAGGAGTGTTAAATTAAACTGAAAGATCTAAACTGTGTTCGAATAATGCAATGGATCTAATCCTCTTGAGCTGTGGAGCTTCAGGGTTACAGCTCTCACTCGGGAAGCTCTTTTAAACATTACGCTATGTAATAATTTCAAACAACATATTTATGTAACCTCATTTAAACTATTTAAAGCACTTCCTACATTAGACATAAACATATTATGTCACTGACCACTGAAATGCAGTCATGAGTCCTATTTAGTTCATCTGAAGTATTTTTATATACTTCAAATATGCTAATAAATTTGAGAAGGAAAGAGGGGGAAATTATGGGACTTAACAACACAGAGGTCATACAAAGAGTGGCCCAGGACAGTCAGAGGGATGACAGAGTACAGTTAATGCCCTAAGTGACATCTGACAGCAAGAGTCAGAAAAGGAAAACACATCTCACCCTCTCCCCTTCCTGCCAGGGCAGAATTTTTCTCCACAGTATATTCTTTGGTGTTTTGTATGTTCCATTTGTAATTTAAGTGAATACATTTCCACCACTGTCCCTTGAAAAACATTTCTTACTGGGTGGGATTTTCAACTTCACAGAGTTGAGCACCAAACTCCCTAAGAAATAAGAGTTGTCCACCTTAGAAAATCCTACTTTTGTTATTATTATGGTCATTGTGTAGGAACCCCAGTTCAGGATTAGGAGCATATTGTGCTAAGCACTGTACAAACAAATAATAAAGTTGCTGCCCCAGAGAGCTTACGATATGAGTATGCAAAAGGTGTATAGCACGACAAACAGGACTGGGAAGACTGGGAGTCTACAGTTTATGAGCTTATTAGGAAACTTTCCTGATATCGGATTCATTCCTTTGGCTCATTTTCATCCCATACATACTTTTTAGTAGGCATGAGTACAAGCGCATCAGTTACAGATGGAGTGCAAGTCAACTTTGAATGTCTTCACCTTTTTAATTTAAGCATGGGACGTGCTGTGATTTCAACAAGACTCTTTCTCTTTTAATGTAATAAGCAAATGCTGTGCAGAATCCACATAATGCTAGAGATTAAGAACAACATGTTTACCCAGCATGACCAAGGCAATTTTCCTTCTATTTAGATCTCATGAAGGCGAAGGTCAGATGAATCACAAAATGGAACATTTGGTTCTTCATTGGCCTCCCTAGTGCTTTCCCCTCTCAGTGAGTTTCATTTTCTTGGCAAATGTCTGTGACATATCAGTAAGCCGTTCTAACGCTTCTTCGTGCCCTACTAGTTCAGTTTCAAGATCATTAATAAAACAGCAGTTTGGGAAGCCAGCACAACAGGCGTTCTAGTATGCTAGCAGGTAGGGTCTGATTTTTTTACAGCCATTAGCATAGCCAGAGCTAGAGCTCGTAAATAACATCATATAGTCTACAGAGAGTTTTGTGCAAAAATATGCACAGTATGCTTTCCACTGAATGGCTATGTGCTATTGAATCATCTATTATACAAACTTTATCCTGGAAGTTCAAACCATACAATATTAAAGTTTGAAAATGAAACCCACCACCACCCTCTAGGCTAGTCCAGCATAAACAATTAGTTGCTCCCTGTTAAACTCTGTATCCATAACAGCCCATTTTAAATGATTCATAAGGTACACTATGGGGCATCATTAGTATGTGAATTTCCTTTACCAAGATCACAATGAGCACTTTATGAAGAGAATGCACATATACAGGGAAGATTGGCAGACAGAACATCACAAGCAGCTCTTGCTGAGTCGATTTAGGATCATATGAAAGCATTTGAGCCATTAAACTGTAATTCTTTTTGATACTCAAATCTCTGCCTTCACATAATCTTATGAGTAGCGTTTTGTAAAACCAATTTAAATCCCACCTGCATGTTCCCTGCTGGGGCTGGGTGGATTATTTTCTGAACTGACTTGTCTTTTCTATTTTCCCTCTAAACTTTTTTTTGTTCAATTCTAATATAAAAAACATTTGAAGTTTTCCTCTTTTAAATCATTTTCTTTTGCTACAGTTCAGGGACATCTACTATTCAGTACATTTCCCCATTTATCTTTATAGGCAAGTCAAATGCTGCTGCTGATCAGCATCATTGACTGCAGCATCCACGGTGCTTCACTTGAAATAGTCTGAAACTTGAAATCTAAGGAGAATGATTATTCGTTTAACCCATAGACAGAATTTTCAGTAATCTCAGTTGGTGTTTGTTCCTGTAGCTAAACCCTAGTCTTACGAAAATCAACGGCAAAACTCCTAATAACTCCATCGGAACTAGGATTTGGCTCTGCGTATAGAACAGGGAGAGAAAGGTGAACTAAAATGTGACATTTTAAATTTTAAGTTGCATCATAACAAAGCTAGTTATTCTATTAAGGCTAGAGAACACTCTTACATTTTAGATCAGTGGAGTCTATTCCTAAAGGACTAGTGTTTCAAGTGCTTAAAAGTACATGACTAAGTGCCTTACTCGTGATAAGTCAAAAACAACAACAACCCAAAACACTGTTTTGAAGATAAATTTGACAATATTTTCATCAAAAATGAAATGAGAAACTCTTACCCCCAGTAGCTTGATGATTGGGGCACTCCCCTGGAGATTTAGGAGCAGGGACTTTAACATGGGTCCCTCACATGCAAAAGGGTGCCCTAACCAGCGGGCTATAGAGTCAGCCTTGCTCAATGAATAGTTAGTCATTTACACAAAGTGGAACAGGATTGATTGAGAGAAATTGTACCTGTAGCCTGTGTGACCTTATTGACATAAGCTGGGACCGTATAGATCATTGTTCCAACCAAAGTCCTGTAGTGGCACCAAATCTTGTATAAAGGGGGTCAAATGAGGTGTCTAAGACAAGATTATGGTTTGCTGGGGTTCTGATTATTCTGTCTATATGTGTGTATCATTTTATAGTTAAAGTTATGAATATTGGCTCTATATTGTTTGTATTTCAAACTTGTGCTATACTTCTGGGAACACTCTAGACAAGTTGATGAAGTGAGCTGTAGCCCACGAAAACTTATGCTCAAATAAATTTGTTAGTCTCTAAGGTGTCACAAGTCCTCTTTTTCTTTTTCCAGACAAATTGGTGTCAGCTCTGCCTAGCCTGCTTGATGGCCCATTAAGGACCATCAGCTGCACAATTGACCCACTGAGAGAAGGCAGACACACCTTGGGACTCAGCAAGGCATGCAGGGACCTGCCTATGGACAGAACTCTGAGGTGTTTCCATGCCATGTGATGGGCAGCTTGTCTTTGGGACAGGGAAAGAAAGACCACATGGCAAGAGACTATAAAAAGCTGCTGCAGCTCCTCCATCTGGTCTTCAATCCTGATTCTTACCTCTGGAGGGACTTTGCTACACTGAATTTTTGAACCAACGACTGAAAGACCCATCCCAGCTGTGGATGTACTCCAGAGACTTGATTTGAACCTGCAGTTTGTTCGATCACTGCTGCAAGCCTGAACCAAGAACTTTGCCATTACTGTATGTAATTGATTCCATTTCACCAATTCTAGCTCTCTTCTATATCTTTTTCCTTTTATGAACAAATCTTTAGATTTCAGATTCTAAAGGATTGGCAACAGCGTGATTTGTGGGTAAGATCTGATTTGTATATTGACCTGGGTCTGGGGCTTGATCCTTTGGGATCGAGAGAACCTTTTTTCTTTTACTGGGGTATTGGTTTTCATAACTATTTGTCCCCATAACGAGTGGCACTGGTGGTGATACTGGGAAACTGGAGTGCCTAAGGGAATTGCTTGTGTGACTTGTGGTTAGCCAGTGGGGTAAAACCAAAGTCTTCTCTGTTTGGCTGGTTTGGTTTGTCTTGTCTTGGTGTGCATAGAAACCCCAGCCTTGGGCTGTAACTTCCCTGCTTGAAGGAATTTGTCCTGAATTGGCACTCTCAGTTGGGTCCCGCCAGAACCAGCATCGTTACAGCCTGGTACAGCAGGCCAAGCAGGGGCTTGAACTTAGGTCTTCCATACTGGAGATGAGTGCCCAAAACACTGGACTACCGGCTATTTTTCTTTTTTTTAGAGGGACGGGGAGAGGGGCTGCATGTGTTTTTTTTCTATCCCATATGAACAGTTTCAACAGATCTTGTTTTTGTGCTGATGAGGAACCAACCCCAAATATTGAAGAATCTAAATTTTTCTCAAAACAAAATTATTTTTTTCTGCCAGCCCTATTCACTTTTTTATTATTATTTTTGAATGACACAGGTGTATGCCAAGATTAATTCTTGTAACATTCAAGGCATGAAATGCTGGCCCCATTGAAGTCAATGGCAAAATTCCCATTGGCTTCAGTGGGGCAGGATTTTACCAAAGGTCTTTGTTATAACGTTCTATGTGCCTCAACATGACAGAGGAGTTTATTATAAATAATAGGTTAAATAATTTCACAGTAAGCCGTATGTGATATAAACTGAGATAATGCACTGCTGCCCTGCAAGAGTGAAAAGCTTTGGTAAGGCATCTTGAGGACATAATGCAAAGTGTGAGAACTTTTTCAGATTATTTTTACCTTTGCATTAAGTGTATCCCCGCAATTCTAATAGCTAGCTCCCACTTTAATTTAATCATTTTGTGCTTATCTACATGGAGAATGGAACTGAAATAACTATAGTGGTTGTAAATAACACCCTTTGATATTCTGTTTTAAGTCTGCCCATGGATACTTCTTTCAGCATAACACAGAGTGCCCTTCTACTGATTTAGTTAAGATGATAAGGAACTGACTTAAAATTATATCAAAATAGCACACTTAAATAAGAGCAGCCACACATGGACTTAAAGCAAAATAATGAAGGGTGTGCATTACAACAGGTATAATTATTTTGGTTCAATTCAATGGGTAGACAAGCTCTAAGTGTGTCACAATAGAAGAATGTTAAAACAGGCAGAGATTTATAACAATCCCTGTACTACCCTCCTTGCAGAATGGCAGGTTGATTATTAGAGCTACAGATAAAGCTAATGGCAGGTGAATTCCACACACAGAGACAATATTGTCCAGAGAAGAGATTGTGGATTGAGATCCTAGACTTCTGGACTGTGACCCTATGAGTATATTCTCTCTGCAGATCTAGGGTAGGGTCCTATGTGGGTTTTAGTCCACACATTCATACCATCCGAACTGCTAAGAGAAGATTTTGGAGGTACTAAGCCCAAGCTAGCTGACCTGGTTGGGAGTGAGGGCTAGAACCTGAACTTTGCTTTAACTGGGCCTGCATCCCACCCATTTTGTAGTGAGAATGCAGACTAAATCACCTAAATACTTATGGTCCTCCAATGTCTGCCCACAATTTCCTCTAAAGGACAGACAAGTTATCTCACTATTGTTAGGGAAAGAATCCTAGAGCCTCTCAGCACAAAGAACCATGGAATTTGTCCCCCACCTTCCCAAACATGGGATGAGAGCAGAAACAGCGGTGACAGTAACGTGAATATGTGTTTGAAGTGGGGATGCTTATGTAACCCTTCTGCCTGTCAGAGTTGGCAGCAACAAGGGCCGGGTTCAGTATCTAGGGGTCCCATTCCAATAACACAATGCAAAACCGGCTCGAGCCCCCACCCAGTGACCTGGGACAAATAGAAACCACCCCCACTGGGCGCCTCTAAGAGGCAATACTTCCCCTCTCACAAGCACAGAGTCTGAGTGTAGCAAAAGCCTTTTAATAACAGAGAGAAACAATGTGGCATTATGTTGGAGAAACACCACCAACAGGATTCATAACACAACCCATGAGCAAAAACCCACCCCAAGAAAATTGGGCCTTTGGTTCTTGAGTCCAGCAACCCAAAAGTCACCCAAAGTCCCAAAAGTCCAACAACCCAAAAGTCTCTGTCCCTGGTCAGTGCAGCCCCAGAGTTCAAAAGTTTATCTGCAGAGTTTTACCTCCCAACCTGGGTGGAAATGGGGAGGTTAAGGGACACCTTACGTGGTCCGAAGCCAATTGCCCAACCTCTCCGTGGGGCTCTGCTCTGCTCCACCAGCCATCTCACAAATTGCTCTGCTCTGGCAGCCACTCAGCTCCACCAACCATCCCCTGAGCCGCTCCAGCCATCTTGCAAACTGTTCTGCTCCGCTCCACCAGTCATCCCATGAGCTGCTCTAGTTGTCCCACGAACTGCTCCGCAATATAGCTTCAGGCCCCTGCACTACTTAACACAACACTCAGTGATTTCAGGTCTTAGTAATTTTAGCTTGTAGTGGGGGAGCCTCAATGCTGGTGTACCATTGGCCCAAAGTGATTTCAGCTTAGCTGTCTGTAACTAGACTCCATTGGAATCAAAACTAGCTCTGATATTTCACAATGGAGAGAGAAGAAGATGCAATTGGCATGTAGAACCCCCACTAGGGGGCTCATACCACCCAGCATTAATACCTATCCCTAGCCTCTCTCCCTTCACTGGGCTTTGGAACCCATGACCGTTGCCTAGCGAGTGCTGCTTAGTTGATGGTGAGTCCCTCCATCATAACAAAAGGCCAAGTATAGTTCCACTGTCCTTGATTCACATAATCAGGATAATAACAGTTTATTTCTGCCCCAATAACAGAGAAACTGGGGCTCCTACAACAGCCAAAGTGACGATCTAGGCGTGGTGAGTGTGCCTATGCAAATGAGATCAGCCCCTGCCGTTCTTTTCCACAACACACCATGACTCACCACCAGATGTCAGGGTAGAGCTCATCCTGACTCTGCTTATACTTACATCAGGCTAGGCTAACTAAGGCACTGATCACCAGGCTAATTCAGTGGTGAAGACGTACCAAAAGAGGTGCAACAAAAATTCAAGCCTGGGGGAGATGGGGCTAAGATGCCTAACATCAAGCATGTGAGTACACCAGCTATCTTCAGAGGGACTATCATGTGTTTGAAGTTACATACATGGATATTGATCTGGTTGACTTTAATTTGCTATCAAATACAGGTGAGAAATCTCTTACCTTCTAGTTAGTGAGAGCTCATTTGACTGTACTTAGCAATAGAATGCCTTCCAGATTCCCTATCAATTATTTCCAATGTTGTATTTTCAAAAATAGCTGTTTCAGAGTAGCAGCTGTGTTAGTCTGTATCCGCAAAAAGAAAAGGAGGACTTGTGGCACCTTAGAGACTAACAAATTTATTTGAGCATAAGCTTTCGTGAGCTACAGCTCACTTCATCAGGTGCATTCAGTGGAAAATACAGTGGGGAGATTTATATACACAGAGAACATGAAACAATGGGTGTTACCATACACACTGTAATGAGAGTGATCAGGTAAGGTGAGCTATTACCAGCAGGAGAGCGGGGGGGGTGAGAGGGGGAAAACAGCTGTGTGATCTCAAAGTGCATTTTATAAATTATGACCCACTGCATACATATTAGAAAAAACATAAGGAACACCAGGGTGCATCTCTTTATTACTCTGTGTGCACAATTGAAATCTGACGACATTTCCTAAGGGAGTATTTTGGCCAGGGCTACCACAGTGTTAAATGAGGCCATAAATTCATAATTTATTACTCCAATTTACAGCAAATACTTTAACATCCAACATCAATTTATGACCTGAAAAAGCCCAAATTCTGCTTTAGTCAGGAAAGTGAAAAGTTTATGAAAATCAGCTTTTTGCTCTTGCTTTATTGAGACTTTGTCAAATTTCATTAGTATTTTCTTCTTTTAAAAAGAAACGTTACTGAAATTTGAAATTATCAGGCCAATGTAAGTTTGAATCTCAACTACTGCACTATTAATAAAGTAAAATCACTGTAAACTGGCTTCTCCTCACACATGACACATTTTAGAAACATAGAAGTAGCAACATATTGTGTTGTTAGAGAAAAATGTTGCCATTTAATTAAATGGGTGAAACTATGGCCAAGAGATGTAGCTAAGTGAATATTTTAAATCTGGTGTAAAATTGGTGGAATTTATCTTCTCATCACGGTTCAAACTCATGAGGGGGAAAAATGGTGTTGCTGAATGTTACTTGCATTCTCCTCTGGGCAGAGATTTTGGAATGCTAAGAATAATTGTGTTTTCATGCATTCATAGGTTATAAAGGTCAGAAGGGACCACTGTGATCATCTAGTCTGACCTCCTTTATAAGACAGGCTATAAGACTTCCTGGAATTAATTCCTCTTTGAACCAAAGCATCTTTCAAAGTTCTTCCATGATAGATTAAACTAACTGTGCCATGGAACTATACAGAACAGACAAACTAGTAGCTCAAGGTAACACAAAATAAGCAGAGAAAAAGACCATAAAATATCTATCGATAACCCACTCCACAGAGATGTAACAGCCTGAATGGCCCTAAATAGAACTCTTACTACAGAGCATTCTCAAAATCAGGATCCAAGCTATGGATCCTTACTACCATAGATCTGAGTGAGCCTAAATCCATACTGGTCTAAATGAAAGACTCACCTTTTTGATAGGGCCTAGCGTTCTTACTTTCCCATCTACTTACAACAGAGAGAAAAGTAGAAGGCAAAAAGAAAGAATCACTACTAAGACGAAGAAGGAAGAGAAGAAAGAATGAGGATAGCTAGAGAAAACTTTGTCGCTGCTGTGATTGCCCATGTTCCCCTTAGATTCTGACTTTTCACCCAGGTCTCCACATTCTGGACATACCTGTGGGCTCTTGTCTTCTGTCTCCACAGAACCTCCTTTAAAGTCTACCTCACTAAGTTAGTCATTCTGCATCCAAAATACTCTTCCTCGAGAGGGGTACCCCATCTCTGCTCAGCAGTCTTCCTTCTTGGAACAGCATCCCATGGTCCAGGAAACCCTTCTTTCCTAGGTCAGCCCTGCCCGCTCATTAACACACAGGGGAGGGCTGATCAAGAGTGATCAAAGATCAAAAGGCAGGAGGCTAAAGGCTTGCTAGTGCACACTCAACTAGCAGCTAGTAGGACTCAGTCCCCCACTCCCTCACAGTCCCCAAACACACAATCCCCAACAGATCAAACTGTTTGCAGCCCACTGTTCACTAGCATGCGTTCACTACGAGCTAGCTTTTTAAACCCTGTTCTTTCCCAGTTAGCCCTGCCCTTTTGTCAAGGGATCCTAAAGTGGTTAGGGATCAAAGGATAGCAGGCTAGAGCCTCGTTAGTAAGTTCTCAGCCTAGCCTAGCAGGCTGCTTGGTTCAACACACAGCCCTCAAAACAGACCACACTGTAATCTTCAAGCACACAGCAAACCAGCCAACTAGACAAACAAACTAGCAGACAAATTCACTCCAAGGAGCAGGTAGTCTTGCCTCCTTCACCTGGAGAACTCCCCTTTGCTACTCCCATTCGCTAGCTCAGAGATGGTTCCACTCATTACTGTAGCATTAGCACTCCTTCTTGACCACTGCTTTGGCTCTGCAACGACCTATCTCTGACTACATCCGGGGTCGGCACCTTCGGCATGCGGCCCATCAGGGTAATCCACTGGCGGGCCGTGAGACATTTTGTTTACGCTGGCTGTCCGCAGGCATGGCCTCCCACAGCTCCCAGTGGCCACGGTTCACTGCTCTACACTGCAATAAGCTCAAGCCCCACAAACCAGAGTCAGCTGTCTTGGACCAGCTGTGGGTGTCTAATTGCAGTGTAGATATACCCTGATAGGCCCTATATGAGGGCCTGCCATAGGAGCATAACCAGATCCCTGTGGTTCTCTCCAGCTTGCCCTTCCCAGGGGGAAGGCACTCCCCTCCTGGGTCTTCTCCCTCACTGAGTTCTCTTCCCTCTCTTCCTAACCCTGCTTGACCTCCTCACAGCTGGAATCACTTATTGTAATTGAGTCATTAAATCAGGATCAGCTGGGGTTTAACTGCTACCTCATAGGCAAGGCCAAGCCCAATTTGTCTTAAAAGGCCAGCCATATAAATTGTGTCTATTTTTCCATTTGGATTTTAATCTCCCCCCCATATTTTTTCTTTTCTTTTCAGTTTTTCTTATTTTATTTTTCTGTCTGTTGGGGTTGATTAGTTTATTTACTTTGCCAGTTCTCTGCTCCATTTTCACCAGATTTATTTTGCTTCTTCTTGTCCACCTCTCTGTTCCTTTTTCCTCCCCACAGTCTCTTGTAAATAGAAAATGGTTTGAATAAAGTCTGACTCAAACTTGCAAACCTACAATGGTCGAGTGGGTTTTAAATCTGGCGAAACAAGCTTGCCCATCCATTTCTAGAACAGACACTTCGGCTTCAGAAGACAGGATTTTTAAAAGCATCCATCACTTAGGTTTATAGAAATGCACAGGCTAGCACTGTGTTGTGTTGATAAAATTATATTGCACTGTATGCCAGTGCTCTCAAATTCTAGCCATGTATCCCTTGATGTGGGCTGACTTTTCATACGCCAGAAATACTGCCCATATTTTCAACACATCCGATCCTTCCTAAACCTTTTCCTTCTGTAATTCTTTCTTTTCTGTTGCTTTAGTATTGCTTTGTTCAGATTTCATTAAAAGAAAAAAAACTGCATTAAAAAAAATCTTCTATTCATTTCCTTATTACAGCATTCAAGCTCTTTGTGGCACTGTGCCTGGTTGATATTACCAAGACATAGGCTTTTGCAAATGAAACTCTTCCAATTAGAGTTTCAGGAAGCAATTAAATTGTCTAAAATGTATTAATGAATACATCGGAATCTGGAAGACTATCTTTTTTTAATAACCCCATTGTTAATGCACCATCTGTTTTGTTTTGTTTTGTTGCCTTACTAATGTACAGTTTCGATAACTTCATGCCCACAAATGACAATATTCACAAAAGGCAAAGCCAAGAAATGTAAGATGATAATCAGTCTCAGTTATATAGTCTGTATTCCAAATTATTTTACAGGTACAGTAATCAGGTGCAGTGGTGCTTCCCCCCCACACACACACACTCTTGTCTTTAATGTTCTATATACCAAGAAATAAGCAACCTTCAGTGTGACTGTGGGTTTGATCTTCATTTTCATGCAACAAGAGAGAAATTTAAATACACTGCAGTGCTATGTAGGGTTATTGCTCTGAAAAGGCAAAGAAGCTACCTTTTCATATTGACGGATACCATAGTAGGAAAGCATTCATTAGAGGGGAGTAAAGGCTTCAGAGACATTTAGGAATTAGTTATAAAACAACACTTGAAAGAACTTTTGATAATTGGGGAGGTACACCCAGCACTCCACCAGATACGTAGCCACGTGTGTCCGTGCATATGTGCAAGTATTGAAATGAGAGCTGTGTGACAAATTACAAAGCTGTGTGATACATTTCACTTATCATGCAACTTGGATCTCTCACCTGTGCTCTAATAAATCTCCCCCATTTCTGTAGTGGAAAAATGGGACATTTCAACAATTTCAAAACTTTTTTTTACGGTTTTTGTTAAATCGTGAGATTCATTGAAAACAACCCTTTCCCACAAACAGTTTCGGTTTTGGCAAATAACTTTTTCCAATGGAAAAACAAAAGTCCCTCAGTGTCTCGTAGAGTGTGGGGTGTACCATGAACTTGGAGGCAAGAGCTTAGGTGCTCCAAGCACTTGACTGTACTGGATCTAGACATCTGTGAGTTCACACAAACAATCAGAGTCTGATGAATCATAAGAGGTTGCTGTACTATGGCTGACAGAAATAAGAGATGCAAATACTCTAGGCACAATTGCTTTAACAGAAAGCAAAGATGAATCAACAGTTTCTAACTCAGCTTTTAGGGGCAGCCTGGTCCAGGTGTATAAAAGTGTCCTTCTACACTGTCTTTTTGTTTGCAGACCATTGACACCTTGCTGTAGCTACCGCTGGCTTCCTGCTAGGACCAGGGATTGTCTCTGGCTGGCTATCAGCCCTCCAGCTAGAGCGATCAAGACTTCTGGCCACAACTCCTAGGCTGCCTGCTATCCTGTCTTCCTGTGCAGCCAGCCCACAAACTTTTGCTTCCAGCCTGCTGCCCTGCTGTCATGCATCCTGCAGATCCTTCGTGAGCCAGATCATCTTTGGCCTCTGGGTTTACATTCCTTTCCTGTGCTGTGGAGATTAGGGCATCCTCTGCTGGTGACCTGGGGATTAACATGGTGCCAAGGGATCAGCCAGAAACTCTGAAACCTATAAGATCAATGTCATGGATAGGTAGACAGTTGGATGAATACACTTAAAATACATCTACTTGCCATTTAAGAGGTATTTCCTATTTTTCTATACATGTAAAACTTTTAAACTGGTAAAAACACGTGAGATGTCTGTGGTATACATAATTTTAAAATGGTCTTTACTTATTCTTTAAATCATCGTCATGGAAAGGTCAGTGAGGATGCATTGTTTAAATATAATATTACATCTATATCTATACATTAGGGGCTAATTCGCATTTCCACTAAGACCCCTTTGCTCTGCGAGTGTACAGGGGCTCTCAAGAAGAAGTAAATTACATTTATGCTCACTCTCAGACCCCTTTTCACTGACAGAGCAGTGAAAAGAGGCCTAGTACAAATGAGAATTAAGTCTTTAGATTTTAAACATTAAATATCAAAATTTAAACGAGTCTTTATTCTTCAGATTGTTCTCTCATAGAAAGATCAGTGATGATGAATTCTTTGTTGCCACTGCAGAGATAATATGTACTATGCAGTTCTATTATTTGCTGTTAAAGAAAATGTGATTTATTGGATAGTGGCAGAAAATATTTGCCCCAGGCCTGCAGTATATGAAATATTTAGCCTCTGTTCAGCCTTCTTGCTTCAGGGATCCAGGATACAGCCTTCTGAGGCCACAAAAGAGATATTTTTGCCAGTCCAGAGCATTATTTAGTGATTCAGCATGAACACTATGTCATCAAAATAGTCTTTTCTGCTAGAGAAGAAATCATTATTTTCTTCCAGTCAAATAGTGTAATTAATATAACAAACAAAACATGCATGCAATTATGGTTCTAGTGTTACTGACCCTTAGAGATGTTTGGGGTGCTATTCGGCATGCTGTCCGCACAGGTATGCATATAATAGGAGGAACAATTTGAAAATCCACGACGCCAGCAAAAATCTGAGCACAGTAATTGATACCGGATAAAAAATAAGATATGAGATTAAATCCCGTGTTAAATACTGTCTTCTCCACTCAGCGCCATAACTTCGTGCAATACTACAGATGCTGCTGACACAAGGTATAAAAAGAGGTTATGAGTGTCAGGAGTCCACGCCTAGGAACTATATGGAGACAATCAACAAAAGGATAATAGAGATATTTAAGGGTTTTGAGGGGTTATTTTACGACAAATGGCTAAAAGAATTAAATACAGGTAGTTCGGCTAAAAGATTGTAGTAGGACTATAGATATTTGAAATATATCAGCCTAAAGGAGGGGAAAGGATTTGTTTAGCATGATTCAGAGAGCAATAACCAGAAATAATGTGCTGAAAATGAACAAAGAAACTGGAAGGGTGGAGACAATCAAACACAATATGCTAGGTCTATTCCATTAGGGAATAATCTTTTGTTATAGAGGCTCCATAGATAAGGCTGGATTGAGTTTTGTGGCTAAATCAGAGGTCGTCTTCTTCATTACGTATGAAGAAATCCTGCATCCTGGCAGGGGGCTCCTTGCAGTCCCTTCCAACCCTGTCGTTCTATGATTCTATGAAAAACACAACAAATTGTTCTCAAAATTACAGCACTTGCTTTTCGAGTGTACACTGAATTATTTGAGAATTTACAAATCAATCTGTTAATTAGTTTGTGGGTTAAAAATAATTAAAAACAAATCCTTTAAGAAATGTAGCAGCCGACATCAGACTTTCCTGCCTTAATGTTCTTAATAATGTAATAACAAAACATTTCAAACTTCCCTTAGGTTTAAAACTCACTGAAATCTTGCACATAGCCTATGTTTGAAGGTTTTGGGGGTTGGTTTGGTTTATACTGGTTTGTTTTTGTTTCTCTTTTCTTTTTAGAGAATGATCATTTTTTGTTATTATACTTTATAATTGAAAATTCCCCCGTGAGTAGAGACTAAAAAATAATCTCATCCAGAGAATTTCAACCCAAAACTATTTAAGTGTTTCCTGTTGAAGTTGTTGCATTTTATATAAAAATGTAAATAGTTATTGGGTCAGAGAGTGAGAGAATGACTGCATAGTCCAGTAGTTAAGGCCCCCAGGTGGGGTATAGGAGACTTGGATTCAAGTCCCTGCTTTGACTCAAAATGAGGATTTGAACCCTGTATCTCCCACAACCTGGGTGAGTGCTCTAAGCACTGAGCTACTGAGTAAAAGGGAGGCCCTGTCTCCTCAATTTTTTTTCTTGAGACAGGGTAGACCTGGCTTAGGTGCCTAACTCCAGGAGAGGCCTACCCGTCTTATTGCAATTTCCTACTGGCTAGCTTAGGCAGCTCCCTGTTCCGTGTTCTGGCTTTCATAAATCCCCTTTTTAGGAGCCTAATTCTCCGCACACAAAGCCTACGAACCTCACTTGGGGTTGTGAATTCCACTAGGTGGCATGGTACCTAAAATTTGGCTGTTGCACTGGCCAGCTTCCTCTTGTGGATCTAGCCCTTGGTGCACTAACTCTATTCAACAGGGAAGGCCTAAAGAAGTGGGAAAGTAGGAGAAAGGGGTGCAGGGAAATGTCAGGAATGCAGGAGTGTTGGAAAAAATGGTGCACCTGTTCATGTAGAGGGGAGCGTAAAGGGAATTTTTCCTTATGTCCATTAAATTCTAAAGCAGTTTACAAAGCTGGGCAAATTCGTCCCAGTTGGTAACTCTATTGATGTTAGTGGAGATACAGCAGGAATTAATTTGTTTCAGTGTCACAAGGATGCAGTTACTGCTAGACAGTTACAGTTGTTAACCTGGATGTCTCTCAACTATAAAGAATAAAACTAAAGACTCATGGATCTCTTTTTAAATTATATAAAGTATTTGCTCCAGATCAAAGACATATGCAGCCAGTCTTGTCAAACAAAGCCCAGTAGTTAGTAGTAAACTAGAATGAAAACAACTTATTTGAAATATTTTAGAGGTTGACTCCTGGTTAAGATTGTATATAGATCTGTAACAATAAGTGGGTTTATTGTTTTTGGGTTTTTTGGTCACCAAACCAAATTTTTTTTAATTGCTTTGGGTTAAACAGCATGTTTTGTTTAATCCAAAATGAAAAATTCATTTAATCTGTGAAGGTTTTTTTAACCTTTTTAATAAAATTTAAGTAAAATTCTATACAAAAAGTCATCTTGAATCAAAAATCAAAATGTTTGGTTTCAAAAATGTCAAAACAAAATGTTTGGAGGGGGGTTGAAATTTTGCTTTGATTTGACCAAAACAATTTGACAAATTCGGCAAAAATTCATGACATATTTTGGTCAACCCAAATCTGCATTTTTCAGCAAAAAAGTGTTGTCTGAAAAATTTCACTTGGCTTTAGATGTTAGGTTTCCATTCTAAAAACCACTTGCAGTATTAGCTCATAACATTATGGTAGTTTTACCCTTTGAGATCAAATTTTCCATATTTAGTTTCAGTCAGCGAGAGATATTTTTAAAGTTTGAGCAAAAACAGGGCAGCCATTTTCAAGTGTTCCCCTTTGTCAATTACTTTAATGCATACTAAAACAGAGCTGCATCTGGTGCAAGTCTGCACAGCTCCATTGTCTTAATCAGTTGAGAATCTGGCTCTGTATTTTTCCTGCAGGACCCATGCCTCCTTCAGAGCCAAGGTTGCCAGGTGAGCAGTGAATGGAAGCAGCGGGGCATACTATATATATCAAGGATAGAACTGAAATTTGAACAGCTGCCTCATGCAACGTCCAAGCTGCATGTTGAACACAGCAGGAATCCTGTGGAAAAAAAATAAAAAGGGATCGGTTATTGGGGCCAGATCTTGCCCATCTCAGCATCACACAGTGGTGACCTTAAAGCTGCCCAAAAGGTGCCCATAACAGAGGGCTTTACATGTATTTTATTCCAATGGTGTAGAGGGGACATAGTAGGTGTGGGCAGAATAAGAGGGGATCCTTACAATCTAGCAACAGTTGGCGCAGGCTTGGCTGTGGCAGAAAAGTGGCTTAGAGAGTACCTTTCCCCTCCTCCCCCTTCCTCACATATACTTAGCTCTAACCTGGAGCAGCTGAGAACTGAGCCCCGTCTCTTACTATGTACGCACAAGAGGACAGAGATAAGGCTGTGTGGCCATTGACATCAACTTTGTCATGTCCTGTCCTTTGAGTAATTCACTATGCAGCCTTAATGTTCTTTTTATTACAGCTCATTTCTATGGAATAAGATAGAACTCTAAACCAAGAATAAGCTTTGTCTGTTCAAACACATTAATGCCCAGCCTAATCGATAATGCCTTATTCATTTATCAGAAACTGGGAAACTGTTTGTTACCTTTCAAGACCAAAATACTGCAAGTGGTGGTTCTGTTTATTTAGAACATAAGAAGTTATAGATCAGAATGCTTAGTCAAAAGTTAGAATCCTTATTGTGAGCTGTTGCTGAGATTTGTGTTTTATGGGGCTAATCTAAAGCAAAAATTATTAAAGTCAGGTCAATAATATGGATTGTTCCCTCTATTAACATCTTGCTCAAAGAAATATGAATAAATGTATTTATATCCATTTGTAATATGGATTTCTACATTCATTTATAATACACCAATTTATTCTTGCAGTGGTTCAACTGCTATGTCTTTCCTTGTGATATGTATTGTTATTAAATATGATGGATAATTTGGATATATATTACACTGTCTCCTGGAAAATAGCTAAATAAAACAAGTATTTTAGGTTCTTGCAAAGCTTTAATAAGCATTCATTAAGCAAATATTTAATGTGTTGTTGACTCAGTTTGGGGAATACAGTTTTATATTTTTCAGTAGCATGCTCCCCCACCCCAGCCCACCACACACCTTTCTAGTTTCTTATGAAAACTCATTTGTTTGCTTTAAAGTTTCCCTCTTGGTAAATCATATCCCACTTACCTACTAAGCTTTGTTTGCAGTGACAAATAGGATCCCCACTTTCTTCCTTGCAATGAAATCATCTGCTCTTTGGCACTTAGTATACAATATATGCCATTTCTGTCTGAATACACCTATTGCTCCTTGCATTTATCTTATTGCTCAATTATAATGCACTCCAAATGCATTATGGAAAATTTGAAGCTATGGAAAGTAAAACATCATTTGCAAGAAGAGCATATACAAAAGGTCACATCTGATAGCTGGAAATGATTGATGCATTTCTGCCTCCCGACTCCTCTCTTTCTGATCCATGGTGCTGTATTGATAAGCACACTGATCTTTCTCTGTGGTAAAAAATGTGCCACAGAGTAGAATCAGTCAAGTGATACAAAACCGAGTGGGGTCTCCCCAGAGGCATGTCCTCATGTCTAGTTGTTCATATTTGTGTTTTCAGCTGTCTCACACCAAGCACAGCGTCCACATTTGGGCACATTCATCACTTCAGCATTAGGAGGCTTATCACTTGCTGTCATCAGGTGATCCACTGACAGACGGGCTGGCATTTTCATCATCCTTGACACTGTTTCCATTGTATCTAGCATTGATTCTCTAAAGGGAGATGACAAGCACACGTGCAGACAAATTCTTTGAAACGCTATGTAAACCCTGGTCTTTCTTTTCAAGAAATAGTCTCTCTCTCTCTCTCTCTCTCTCTCTCTCTTTCTCTGTCTCTCACTCACTCACACACACACTTTAGAAGGAGCAACTTTTTAATGAAAGTCTTTTATCCATATGAGAATACAATCATTTTAAATGATTATGGTTCTCCACACTGCCTATTTACTGTCTATAACACTATCCGTTTGAGGATCTCCAAGCACTTTAAAAAAAATGTCTGTATTTATACCTATACTCCTTCAGGGTAAGCATTATAAAGGCTTATCATGCAGCTAAACTGAGGCGTATAAGGATTATAAATGACCTGCCAAAAATTATGCAGTAAATCAGAATGCTCCTTCTTAATAGGACCGTGTCATCATTGCTCCTATATGAAAGGATAGGTTTACTGTTTCTTTACATTAAAGCAGGAAACCAGGCAAGAAGGAAACTGGGGAAGACTCTAGGCAGAAGCTGTGCTGAGAAATGAGAGTGAAACAGAATGGCTCTAGGGATAATCCTGCTTTATTACGGGAATAATACACAATCCACTTAGAATACCTCCATTCGTTATAAATATTACCTGCATTCCTGTACAAAAAGTGTTTCCATATTGTTCACCCAGGGTACTTATATGGCCACCATCACCACAGTATCTCAGCATCTCACAATTTTTACACATTTATCTTCTGTGGGGTAGGGGAATGCTATTATCCCCATGTTACAAATGGAGAACAGAGAGGTACCCGGCTTTCCCAAGGTCACCAAGGTTACATCGTGGAATCAAGGCATCAGATCTATTGGATAACATATTCCATTCCCATTATAGCCCAAGATTGTTTTATATTTTCCAGTTTCGGGTTGTTTTATTGTTTTGTTTGTTTTGTTTTGTTTACAGTCCTGTTTTAAATCATTGAAGTGAGGTGAACCCATTTTGGAAGATTATTTAGTACGTTAACAGAGCTCACCTTTACAAAAATCTCCGTTATATTCAAGCTAGATTTTCCTTTCCTTAATTACACCCTAGCTCTTCGGGCCTGAGGGCCATATATCTAACAAGGAAAATTCTCATATTCACAACAACAAGATGCTTTTTCATGAATCCCATTAGTACCAATGCTCTCTGCTTTTAGGAAAGAACAAATTCCAGTCTTTACCATACCCAAAATTATACAAGTTTAGTGAGCAAGGATATAAATAACAGCACTGATGTGTCAGAGCATCAACGGATGTTCGCTCGATTTGACAGGTTCTAGTAATTGAAGAACCTGTGATTGACTTAGCTCTGCTTCTGTCACTGTATGTTACTATAGAATGAAGCTTTCTTTTGGTTGGGGTGAGGGAGAGAGGGGAAGTATATTGTAAAAGAAGGAAGGAAATAAACTTCAAATGTAAGGCCCAAATTG
The DNA here is from genome assembly GCF_965152235.1 of Eretmochelys imbricata. Classification (NCBI taxonomy): domain Eukaryota; kingdom Metazoa; phylum Chordata; order Testudines; family Cheloniidae; genus Eretmochelys; species Eretmochelys imbricata. The sequence goes on along the minus strand of NC_135574.1, from coordinate 19,719,284 downwards.
CCCTTAATTTTGATTCCTTCTAGTTCATCCATTATTACTGACATCTATTCCTGTACTTTCTAAAATCAGAAGAAAAGTATGAAATCTGAAAAGAAGCAAAAATAGGGATTTTCACCTGATAATTGCTCTTCTGTTCACTGCTTCATAGCTGATGGGTATTTTTGCATCTCAGAAGACTAGCTGTTTCAGTGGGTTACAAAAAATTTACTCAGCCTCTGAGGAGCTACTCAGAGGCAGTTGATCCTCAGGAACTTTTTATTTAAAACCACTTGTAATTGGGTATATTGCCATGGCTCAATCTGTTTGTTTTGAAGTAGCATTTAAAGGACTCATTTGACTTTATAATATCTAATTTGTGCATGTTGTTATCATAGGGAGTGGGTTTGACATGAGCACTGGGGTAAAAGAAGCACAAATTAAGACTGTAGCTTGTCATAATGCTCCAATATTCCCCTTATTGCTTGTCAGAAACAGTGTCTGAGAACCCCATTAAATGTTAAAACAGGGAATCCTTAATGCTTATAGTTGGTAAGGTAAAGCAGATAGCCTCCTTCTGTCTGCTACTGCTCTGATAGTGGTTTTAATCAGATGGATGATCAGCATGGAATGAACTCTATTAGTAGGGAAGATTTTTAGGTATGAGATCAGAGATAGGCCTGTTCCACAGAATTCAGGCGTGAACTGAAAGTTTCCTCAAAGTTCTTGGGTGTTTGGATTTAATGTCTAGTTTCAGGTTGTTCAAGATAAACACCAAGTTGTGAAGTTCTGCTCTGGATCCAAATTTCAACAAAGTCTTGGCCAGGCATTCAGATACACTGTTCCACTCTGGGCTGTGTAGGTTCTCTCATGGTACAGAAGAGTCAGGACTATGGATTCAAAGTGTGTTTTTTGTCAAGATTGCTGGATTTAACTAGTACTTTATGATTCTCTTTGGCTTCCTACCTTACAGGGTAACTAAACACAGTCTGCACTGCCTAATGCCACCACACATCAATCAATCACATACATCCATGGTCTACTAAAGACCATTGTGCCTGCCAGATTGACCACAGTTGATGGCATCATACCAGGCATTGTGTAGTGAAGTTTCCAGATGTAGCTCAACCCTGCGAATCCGTGAATCATTGGGGCAGCCCAGTACATGGCATCAGCTAGAGTCAGGGCATGCACCCTTTTGTACACCGATGGACAATTTGAGCCCATTATGTGCTGGGGTGTTTTTGTCCATCCTGGCAACATGACTGAAGAATATGTGACACCACTTTTGAATACAATGAGCGACTGAAGGAAGGCCAGATCTGTGTGAGACCATGACATTTTGCACAAAGTCAAACCACTTTATGCTCAGGATTTGATGTTGACGGCATGTATGGAATGCCTCTTACCACTCCCAGTCTGTCAGTAAGAGGGTCCAGGTTTCTGCCCCGTATAGCAATGCAGCCAGTACACAGGTTTGATAGATTCTCAACCCAGTCTCAGCGCAAAAATGTTTTTGCATCAATTAGTGGACTTCATGCAGGTGGTGGCAAAACCTATAATATCTGGTTTGCTGCAACCATTTGAACTGTGCTTGCTGCCTAGGTAGACAAATTAGTCAGTGCTCTCCCTGATACTCGACCCCACCTGCACCCAGGGTTCTGGTGGCCCAGGTCCAAGATTCTGGACCTTGGTTTTCTTCCATGAGATGTTCATCCCCCTATTGGGGGTGGCATCTTGGAGAGTGGATTCTCTGACTTCTCTACAAGCAAGGCAGCATAGCCGGTGTAGTCTTGGCCTGTAAATACTTCTTGATTCTGACATGTGGAGCAACAAGTCCTAATATCCAGTCAATAGGTAGAAAGAATAGTGTCATATATGGTGTCCCTAATTCCTGGTCTGAACTGAATAATCGCGTAGCGATTTTTGACTAGACTATAGGGGAACATCTCTAGATTAAATATTTACATAATCTAGGAGACTGGAAATATTATGACCCTCAAGTCTGAATTTGTGACAGTCAGGAGCTGTGCATTCTAGAAATAAAGGTTGACAATTATGGACCTCATACCACAAATAGATTTGTGTCTGATTTTTCAGTATAATCTACAAAGCCAAGAGAGGTCTCCAGGCATAGACAACTCATGCCACCTGATACGGGGGGGGGGGGAGGCAGGCACAATCTAAAAAGGAGGACATATGACTGCCCCGTGTGTCTCTTCTGCCCAGCGAACTCCCCGCTGTGAGTTCAGCTCAGGACCACTGTGCTCTCCCTACCCCACCAGCGTTACCTGCGGGGGGCTCTGTTCTTCTCCTACTGTGCCTCCCACACAGCATGTTCGGCCCCTGTTCCTGGCAGCTGGGCCCAGGCGAGGAGTGGGAGGGAGCTGCTTCTCACACCGGCTGAAGATGGCCACTCAGGGTTGCTGACTCTGTGCAGCGCAGCAACTGCCTGAGGGAGATCCTACCCTGCCCTGCCCTGCCCACTCCACTCCCTGCTCAAACCCAGCGGCTGAAGACAGGAGCCGAGTGAGCTGGAAATGTGCCAGGAGGAAGCGAAGGAGACTCAAGGTCCCGTCCTCCTGCTCCAATTACTCTTTCATTATTTATCCACAGTGAAGCAACTTCAGCAGGAGCGATTCAGGGAGCCCAACATCAGAATAGCCCATTTCTCAGTGGTTAAAGCACCCTCCTGAGAGGTAGAAGAACTCCTCTTCAAATCCCTTTCTCCACTGCCCCACACCTCAGCAGAGGGGGAGGACTTGAACCTGGATCTTCCACATACCAGGTGAGTGTTCTTGCCACTGGGCTAAAAGTTACAAGCTGGATACCACCTCCTCCAGCTCTGGTAAGTGTGCTCAGAGACCACCTATTGGCTCAGGCCCCACATGCAACTCAGGCTGCCTACCTTCCCCTAGTTGTGAATCGCTCTGGGATTTAGGTGGGCAATAGGCATTTGAAGGCCACACTGGAGACAGTGCCCAGAGGCCAAAACATAGATTCGTATCCTGAAAATGTAGGCATTGAGTGAGTTTAGGTGTCTACAGGGGTCAGCAGCAGTTTTGTGGATCATAATGGTGTCCAAACTGGGATATAGGTGCTTAAACTCGAGATTTAGGCACCTAAGTACCTTTGCACATCTGGGCTCTGATGTACGTTTAATTTTGTAGGATGCCCATATAAAATGCCAATAAGTGCTTTAGATAGGAGTATTATAATAAATAATCATATTTAATATAACTCAGATATGTCACAGTATCGCACAGGGAAAAGAATGTGTTAATATTGGATTATATTAATTTAGGTTTGTCATAAATATAAAGGGAAGGGTAATCTCCTTTAAAATCCCTCCTGGCCAAAGGAAAAATCCTTCCACCTGTAAAGGGTTAAGAAGCTAAAGGTAACCTCGCTGGCACCTGACAAAAAGGACCATTGAGGAGACAAGATACTTTCAAAAACTGGGAGGAGGGAGAAAAACAAAGGGTCTGGGTCTGTCTGTGTGATGCTTTGGCCGGGGACAGAACAGAAATGGAGTCTTAGAATTTAGTAAGTAATCTAGCTAGATATGCATTAGATTATGATTTCTTTAAATGGCTGAGAAAATAGCTGTGCTGAATAGAATGAATATTCCTGTCTGTGTGTCTTTTTTGTAACTTAAGGTTTTGCCTAGAGGGATTCTCTATGTTTTGAATCTAATTACCCTGTAAGGTATTTACCGTCCAGATTTTACAGAGGTGATTCTTTTTTACTTCTATTAAAAGTCTTCTTGTAAGAAAACTGAATGCTTTTTCATTGTTCTAAGATCCAAGGGTTTGGGTCTGTGGTCACCTATGCAAATTGGTGAGGATTTTTATCAAACCTTCCCCAGGAAGTGGGGTGCAAGGGTTGGGAGGATTTTGGGGGGAAAGACGTTTCCAAACAACGTTTTCTCAGGAACCCAGATAAAGTTTGGTGGTGGCAGTGGAAGTCCAAGGGCAAAGGGTAAAATAGTTTGTACCTTGGGGAAGTTTTAACCTAAGCTGGTAAAAGTAAGCTTAGGAGGTTTTCATGCAGGTCCCCACATCTGTACCCTAGAGTTCAGAGTGGGGGAGGAACCTTGACAAGGTTTGTCCATAGTTAATTGAACTCTCCTTTGGGAGAGGTCTCAGGCAGGGTTAAATAGCTCAATTATTTGCCAAGAAGAGAAAATAAGTGGAGGAGATAAAGGGTTGTTTTCTTTCCTAGAGCGTGTCCTTTTTCTTCTAAAGTTTTAGAGTGATTAGCCTAATTGGGAATGTTAACTGGAGAATGAGGTACCAGCTGTTGAAGAAGTGGATAATGGAATGCAGTTGGTGAATGAAGTTTGAGCTATAGAGTCTTTTGGAAGCTAAATAATCAGTTATCTGAATAGACTCTTAAATATAATATTTGGCTGAACTAAAGATATAAAAATATTTGCTGCTTTATTTATTTATTTGTACTCATGTTGAGGTAACAGAACTGTTGCCTGGTGAAATAAACCTGCACTGCAGACATTTAAAAGACTAAGCACTGTGTCTGATCTGTTTGAGCATCCTATAGGGGAAAGTATGAACACCTGTTCCAGCAGTAGACAGGTGGATAACAGGGACCCTCTCCGGCTATCACTTCCTTGTCAGCACAATACAGAACTATTTCAGGCAGCTCTCAGCTGGTATGGATGCATCTCAAACATTTTTTTCCCCCTTGTCATTGTGCTAGTTAATATTGTATGTTGGCCGTGAAGCATTCCAGTAGTATCATAAAGGTGACAGTCCATGTTTCTTCCCTATTCTGAATTTCCAGGGGGTAACACTATAACACTGAACAAAACTGCAAAGAAATAAGAACAAAGACAGCAGGGGCTGGGGAGAAGAAACATATAAAGCAATAAAAACTTTACTCCATAGAGCATGCCATTTCCACCCAAATAAAAGTTGCAAGCCTTGCAACCTCAATAAATCTTTCAGCGCTATTGCTTGTTCTGCCTGTATATCTGAGGGCAATACTGGACTAGCTGAGGCAGAGAAAGCCCATCGGTTATTGTCTTATGCCAATATCTCTTGGAAACAACACAAATATTGTATCTCTCTCGCTCATTTCAGTTGTGACAGAGAGCTGAGGACTGAAATGTTACAAACACCTCTGCAGTGGCTAGTGCAGAAATATTAGTGAAACTCTTAGGGCTAGACACATCTTGAGGTGCTTGAGATGAAATATGTTCCTTCCTTGAAAGCACTTTTTGTTCAGGCAGTATTGGAATGTTTCCTCTTTCTCTGTTGGATCATCTTTGTACAGCACTGGCCACCCCACTCATTATACTGGGGTATTTTTAGAAGGTTTCTTGTTGTTAATACTTTCCATTCTGAGTAATACTTATGTTCTGACAGCATTTCATGTCTGTGTGTTCTATTCCCTCTGTAGAACAGAGGGCACAAATTCCAAATTATTAATTATTGCAGTTTGCCCACAACACAGCGCTAATGATGCCAGGTGTTATTTCCATAGTTACTGTAATAAGTAATACTATATTTATAGAGGTTTCTCATCTGACATGCTTTATGAAGCTGGTGAAGTATCATTAGTCCATAATTTCAGAGGGGGAACCTGAAGCACTGACCCAAAGCCACACAGGGTATGTCTACTCAGCAGTGGAGATGTAATTTCCAGCTCAGGTATATGTATATGCACTAGCACGCTAAAAATAGCCACGTAGCCACCGAAGTACATACCTAAGACTGGACTGTATTCAAGCAGCTAGCCCAAGGCACTACACTGCTGTTTTTAGGACACAGGTGCATGCATATCTACCCACAGTAGAAATTACATATTTAGTTCCACTGTAGAAATACCCACAGCAAATTAGAAGCAGAGCTGGGACTAAGACTCAGTTTGCCTAACTTAAAAGCTATTGCTTTGTTCACTATTCCACAAAGCACCTTTGAGCACAAGATTTCTTAGACTGCATTTTGAGCCAACCTGTGCCCAGGCAATCATCCTAACTACCTGACACTGCCCCCTCCAGCCCAAAAGAGAATGTTTTGTATGTATATAACCCCTTTAGGAGAGGAAGGATGATCTAGTGGCTAGGACTCTAGCCTACAACCCAGGAAACCTGGGCTCAATTCCTCACTCCACCACAGTCTTCCTATATGATCTTGGGCAAGTCACTTATCTTCTCTGTGCCTCAGTTCCCCATCTGTAAAATGGGGGCGACAATATTCCCCTACCTCACAGGGGTGCTGTGACGATAAATACTTCTAAAGATTATGACGTGCTTTGAGATTTCCTGATAAAAAGCACAATATAAGAGATTAATATTAAGTAGCTCCAAGTTCAACTGACCACCGCAGACCTATAGAATGAGCACCAATGCAGAAAGTCTCATTCCCCACTGCAGAGATACAGCCTGTGCCCGGTTCCCAATTACTGAAGTGAAGGGTCCAGAATTCTGCTTGCCCCACATCAGCAAGCAGTAAAAATTCCCAGTGGTGTCATGAATCTCAAATTAAAGCTGGTCTTTATGAAATGCATATTTGCTTGGTACAGGTCAGATGGAATGTTGTCCTAGAAACATTTTTCACACTCACAGGGATAAAGATGGTCTCATTTTGAACTTACTGTCAGGATAAAGGAAATGATCATACAGTGCCCCAGAGTAAGTGTGTGAGGCAGGAGCCTGTTTATTATCTAATTCTGTGGACACACACACAAAAAGCCTCTGGATGTCTGAAGCACTGTATGTTCAGCTAATAAAGCTGATGCAAAGCAATCTGTGGTGACGGTAGCCAACTAATTATAGAGATGCACGCACATGCTGCAATAACTAAGGGTCTGTCAGTGTTTCCATTACAAATAGACCCTGCTATCAAGAGTTTATAACTCGCTTGTAACAATCCTCTCTGCACTGCAACTTACCAAATAAAATCTGAGACTGAAAGTGAATGTTTTGTTCATTTTCCCTATTATCCACACAAAATAAGTTATTTTGGCCAAATTATATATATGATGGTCTGAAAGGTACAGAGAAGGGCTACTAGGATGATCCGAGGAATGGAAAACCTGTCTTATGAAAGGAGACTCAAAGAGCTTGGCTTGTTTAACCTAACCAAAAGAAGGTTGAGAGGAGATATGATTGCTCTCTATAAATATATCAGATGGATAAATACCAAGGAGGGAGAAGAATTATTTAAGCTCAGTACCAATGTGGACACAAGAACAAATGGATATAAACTGGCCATCAGGAAGTTTAGACTTAAATTAGACAAAGGTTTCTAACGATCAGAGGAGTGAAGCTCTGGAACAGCCTTCCAAGGGAAGCAGTGGGGCCAAAAGACATATCTGGCTTCAAGATTAAGCTTGATAAGTTTACGGAAGGGATAATATGATGGGATAGCCTAATTCTGGCAATTAATTGATCTTCAACTATTAGCGGTAGATATGCCTGTGATGCGATGTTAGATGAGATGGGATCTGAGTTACGACAGATAATTCTTTCCTGGGTGTCTGGCTGGTGAATCTTGCCCACATGCTCAGGGTTTAGCTGATTGCCATATTTGAGGTCGGGAAGGAATTTTCCTCCAGGGCAGATTGGCAGAGGCCCTGGCGAGGTTTCGGCTTCCTCTGCAGCGTGGGTCACAGGTCACTTGCTGGAGGATTCTCTGCACCTTGAAGTATTTAAACCACGATTTGAGGACTTCAATAGCTCAGGCATAGGTTAGGAGTTTGTTACAGGAGTGGGTGGGTGAGATTCTGTGGCCTGCGTTGTGCAGGAGGTCAGACTAGATGATCATAATGGTCCCTTCTGACCTTAAAGTCTATGATTCTAAGTTGTGGACATGGTTTACAATTTATATCATGCATCACTATTATTATTATTTATTATTAAGGCTACATTTTAGTCATGAGTATTTTTTGTAAAAGTCATGGACAGGTCACGGGCAGTAAACAAAAATTCATGGCCCGTGTTCTGTCCACGACTTTTACTATATACCACTAACTAAAACTCAGGCTGAGGTGCTCTGTGGGGGTGGTCTGGTGGCACCGTGTGTGCTGGGGGATCCAGGAGCCCTGTTGGTGTTGGGGGCGGGGCCAGCGGCGGCATGTGGGCCGGGATCCATGCTGGGGGGTAGGGACAAGTGACTGTGCGTGACCCGAGACCCCCGCTGGTGCTGGGGGGGGGAGGGTTGGCGGGGCTGGCAGGCTCCCTACCCAGCTCTGATTGGCATGTCCCTGCAGCTCCTAGGGGGAGGGATGGCCAGGGGGCTCAGCGCGCTGCTCCCACCACAAGCACTGGCTAGGCAGCTCCCATTGGCTGGGAACTGCAGCCAATGGGAGCTGTGGGGAGGCACCTATAGGCTTGGACAGCGTGCAGAGCCTCCTCGCCCCTCCACCTAGGAGATGCAGGGACATGCCGGTGGGAGCCAGGGAGCCCCTCCTCCCCCAAGGTAAGCGCCGCCCCACACCCCAACCCCCTCCCCCAGCCCTGAGATCCCTTCCACACACCCAAACTGCTGCTGCTGGCCCAGAGGCTGCCTCGCTCGGGCAGCCCCTGAGCCAGCACTGGCCACTGCAGAAGTCACGGAGGTCACGGAAAGTTATGAAATCCATGACTTCTGTGACCTTCGTGACAGACACGCAGCCTTATTTATTATTTGTGTAGCACCCTTATACACCTGGTTACCTCCTTTAATGACAATCTCTTTACGGGTTTTGATGAACCGTCATGGGTTCATCTGTATCCTGCTTGCAGCTCAGCTGGGTGTAACGTCCTTATTTTCTTCCAATATTAATTTATTTGGCAGTGCCTCCATCCCTTCCTGGCAGGGTCATCAGGGCAGCTTGGAAGGAACATTCTAACCACAGTGTAACCCCCACTTACTTGCCAGATCGTTGGAGACTCCCAAGAAATAACAAAAACACGCACAATATATTCAGAGTAATTATATTAAACAGCACCGTCAATATAATATAACCGGGTAAAACACTGTTCTCAGGGTCACTAGTGCCTATGCTGATAACACCCATGAATTCCCACAGTCATGTAACCTGATATAGCAAGAGAATATTTAGATGCCTGTTGGTACAGGTACTTCATAGGGGCCCTTGATGAGCTGTGATAACAATATCTTCTGTAGCAGCAATCATAGGCGCTGGCTTTCTCCTTGCCTGGGAGTGCTCAACCCTGACTCTGGCCCAGGCCCCACCCCCCCTCCACCCCTTGCCCCAAGATCCCACCCTCATCCCGCCTCTTCCCGCTCTGCCCCCACCCTGCCTCTTCCCACCCAGTTCCACCCCCTCCCCTGAGCAGGCCCCGTCCCCGCTCCTTCCCCTCCCCCATGCCGCAGAACAGCTGATCCACAGCAGGTGGGAGGTGCTGCAAAGGAGAGAAGGAGTTGATTGGCGAGGCTGCCGGTGGGAGGCATTGGGGGCAGGGCAGGAGCTGGGTACCAGTGGGTGCTAAGCACCCACTATTTTTTTCCTGTGGGAGCTCCAGCCCTCTAGTCAGGGCCTATGGCAGCAATAAGCAACTTGGCTTACTTGGTTCAGAACAGCCCCAAAAATTCACGTGTGGGATAAGATGATAAGTCCCTCCACAGGTTTAAAAGGGAGCAGGTAATAAAATCCACGTGGATTGAAAATGCAGTTCAGGAAACAGAGGGGTCTCCCAAACAATTTCCCATGTTCGTGGGGATGGTGGGGCAGAAGGAGAGGCCCCAAGATAGGACAGACTCTTCTGCCGGACTAAGAGTATAGCTGGATAGATTAACAATATCGTTGGGTGGGTTAAGGGAACCACTGTTGTGGCCCCTTGTGGCACATAGGCGTTTAGATAGTTTAGTGTCCTTTTTCTTCTGTAGAGAAGCACAACTACACACCACATAACAAAAACACTAACCCAGGAACCTATCCCTGCAACAAACCTTGTTGCCAACTCTGTCCACATATCTATTCAAGGGACACCATCATAGGACCTAACCACATGAGCCACGCCATCAGGGGCTCGTTCACCTGCACATCTACCAATGTGATATATGCCATCATGTGCCAGTAATGCCCTTCTGCCATGGACAGTAGCCAAACCGGACAGCCTCTACGCAAAAGAATAAATGGACACAAATCAGACATCAAGAACTGTAACATTCAAAAACCAGTAGGAGTGCACTTCAACCTCCCTGGACACGCAGTATCAGACTTAAAAGTGGCAATTCTTCAACAAAAATACTTCAGAAACAGACTCCAATGAGAAACTTCAGAACTGGAATTAATTTGCAAACTGGACACCATCAAATTAGGCCTGAATAAAGACTGGGAGTGGATGAGTCACTACAAGAACTAAAAAAACCCTAATTTCCCCATGTTAATTTGCTCCTATTATTACTCACCCTTTCTTGTTAACTGTTTGAAATGAGCCACCCTGATTACCACTACAAAAGTGATTTTTCATCCTGTTGATAATAGCCTACTTTAATTGATTTGTCTCGACCCCCCACTGGGTAAGGTAATTCCTATCTTTTCATGTACTGCTATATATATCTTCCTGCTGTATTTTTCACTCCATGCATCTGATGAAGTGGATTTTAGCCCACGAAAGCTTATGCCCGAATAAATTTGTTAGTCTATAAGGTGCCACAAGTACTCCTCGTTGTTTTTGCTGATACAGACTAACACAGCTATCACTCTCAAATCTTTCAGAGGTATGTGAATCATTAAACATACATTAGAATTTTGCCTCCATGCTATGTTTGTTACTGGGTATGTATGTGGAGGGCCATTCACCAGGGTAGGTTCTCCAAGAGAACTGGGGTTGAAAGAGGGAAGCAGAAAGAAGCTGCTTTTTGCTTCATGAAACCATAATGTGTGCACAGCCGCAATCAGCTGAGAAGTGCAGGAATGAGCACACTAAACCGTGGCAATGATCTTTGCAGCTCAACTAGGAACCCTGTCAGATCCCGCAAATGGAGTCACCTGCAATCAACATTTTACCTGAAAATCCCGCATCACAAAGAAGGTTCTGTTAAAGGTCAGCATTGGACTATGGCATGTTCTGGTACTTGGGAGTGTATTCACCCTTCAATGCTCCCATGTAATTCCTATTAACATCAATGGGAGCTAAAGGTACACAATGAAAGGCGCTCAGGCTGAAAATCTCAGGTTGGACTACCAGGATTCCCTATCACCAGGATGTGATCTTGGCAGAGAAGAGAAACTCACACATTCCTGAGAGAATCAGGAGAAGAAAATAGGAACACATCACCTATGTATTTTGTGCATATCTAAGTGGTTGGCTGCTTTTCAAGAATCCAGTCTTATGAAGTGCTGAGCACCCCTGGATCCCAATAGGAGTGTTCAGCACCTCACAGGTCCGCGTTGTCTGAGTGTGAACTTCTGCTATAGAAGAAGTGATATACAGATTGTTTGGTTGTCAGGAATTCTGCAAGTGGCAAAAAGATCATTTGGAAAAAACCTTTCAGTTTTTGTCACATCCCAGGCCAGGATGCTGTCTAAAACAGCAGTGTGTTATAAAAACTTTTGCATAACCCAACAAAGAAACATTCAGCAGCAACATACTCTTCTGACCACACCCTGCTTACCAAAGCTGTGTCTATTTTAAAATGTCCAGTATATCTCCAGAAATATAGCCCTGACATTCCAGCCAGTTCTTACACACAAAAAAGTTACATTTACATTAACCCAGTTTAATGTCAGGTTTCAGAGTAACAGCCGTGTTAGTCTGTATTCGCAAAAAGAAAAGGAGTACTTGTGGCACCTTAGAGACTAACCAATTTATTTGAGCATAAGCTTTCATGAGCTACAGCTCACTTCATCGGATGCATACTGTGGAAAGTTTAGAAGATCTTATTATTAATGTGTTCTAACTTATGACTGCTACATTTTCTACTAATTTTTTATAAATACCTAACAGGCTCTAATCAGGATATTAGAGACCCAACAGAATTAATGTGCGATGTGCAGAGAGGGAAACTCCATGATGCTATATGTTCATTACCATGAAGCTATATGTTCATTTAAAGGTGGTGTCTAAATTATCATCCTTGCGTGAGAGCGGAATTGGAATATAGTTCAGTTCAGTGAGATTTTATTGGCTTGACAAGATGTGCAAGCATTGCCAAAGTATAACAAAATGCCAGGCCCCTCCAGTATCTGTCAGGGCTGGGTAGAGATACTGGCATTCAGGTATCAACCATCTGAAAATATGTGGCATTATGCTCCTACTATCAGCAGAATTATATTCCTCAGGGGGGAGCACAGAGAGTCAGCAGAGTGGCCATAATGTTAAGCAGGCATTGTTCTGGGATGAACTATCCAGAAACCCTCAAATAGATGACAGTATTGCTGCCCCTTTGGCCCAAGGAATAAGCCAGTATTTGGGGCCTTGCAGGGTTGTTTCTGTTAAGAGGAGAAATCAGTGATGTGAGTCAGGTATCATCTTGTTTATTTACAAAAAAATGTAGAGTTCTGTTCCCCTAAACACAGTAGAAACAACCAGCAGCAGAGAGTTTCCTTTCTCAGGTCTGGTCTACACTAGGAGGGAGATTGATCTAAGATACATAACTTCAGCGACGTGAATAACGTAGCTGAAGTCAACATACTTAGATCTACTCACGGCAGCGTCTTCACTGTGGTGAGTCGACAGCTGCCGCTCCCCCATCGACTCCGCCTGCGCCTCTCACTCCAGTGGAGTACCGGAGTCGACGGGAGAGCGCTTGGCGGTTGATTTGTCGCGTCTAGAGTAGACGCGATAAATCGACTCCCGCTGGATTGATCGCTGCCTGTTGATCCTGCGGGTAGTGTAGACAAGCCCTCAGAAGTCCCTAGGGTGACCAGATGTCCCGATTTTATAGGGACAGTCCTGATATTTAGGGCTTTTTCTTATATAGGTACCAATTACCCACCACCCCCTGTCCCAATTTTTCACACTTGCTATCTGGTCACCCTAAAAATTCCATGCCTGCCATTCAAGCAAACTGTGTGCCTAAGAAATCCAGTCTCACTGCTTCCCCTCAGGGTCACACTCAAAGCTCCTTCTCCTGGCTTTCTGCCTCCAGTATACAGGGTACAGCCAAGATCCTAGTCCCTGTGTTTGCAACTAGGGAAACCCCTGTAATAATCAACCTGGTTAGCTCTGGCCTGCCACACAGCCTATTGTCTTGGGTGGTCATCCTTATTGCCTACAGCTGTTTTTTACTATTTAAAGGGGCTTGATTGCTCTTTCTGTTGAGCTGAAAGAGAGTACCTGACTTTAATAAAGTCTGGGATTATCTTTGGCTCTGACGCCCTTCTTGCTGGAAGTCATTAGCACTATTTAGCACCACAGTATTTTCACGATGTGAAGGGCAGTCACATCCATTTGCAGGACTTCTGCCACAATAGAGCCTCAATTATTTGCAGATGTTGGTCTTTCTACCCATACTAATAATAATAACAGCAACTGGGTTAGCTGCAATGGCTGAAATCGACTCAATGTTGCAGCACATAAATAAGGAGCCTAAATCACACTTTCAAAAGTGATTTAGGCATTGAGAAGCCTAAATCCCATTGACTGATTCGGCTCCTAAGTGCCTAAATCCTTTCTGAATGTGAGATTTAGGCTTCTTAATTAGTTACGTGTTGCAATGCTGAGCATGAATATGTGTTAAACTTGTAATATGAGTGCTCACAGCTGTGATTATGGGGTTGAGTGCTCATGCTTGGAAATTGGATGACTGTCGCCTCTGGCCAAAGATTTAATTTAACTTTTAACCTCCAGTTGCTACAGCTTTGCTATATGTTTGAAGGCAGCGAGTCCCACCAGAGTAAAGCAGTGTTTTTCAAATGACTGGTGAGGATAGAAGTCAGGGTGGTCACATCATCTCTAAATGGCACATTGCTTGCTGTTACCATATCGGAACACCAGCCCTCTTCTGAAAGCAAATGTCTTCCATCCTCCATCAGTCAAAGAAGATCAGTTTGTATCTGGCTACCCTAATTAATTCGTTCGCAGAAGTATCTGGAACATAATCAATTCTGAGGTTCTGCTTCCTTTATTTCGCCTATTATGTTCTCAGCTGTGACATACAGAGAACTATGTAAACTTTAGCAGTCCTGGTATTAACTAGCAATCCCATCCTTATTGATCTGAAACATGTTAGGAATAGAAAAACACAGCCCTCACTTTCTGTGATGTATTTCCTCCATATGCCAACTTCTTTCAATATTTCCACTCATCAGAGATTTTTTACCATAAATGGACATCACTGCCAACAGGGTCACATTTGAGCTCACATATAAGTTGTGATGTAGTTGGACTATAAAGGGATATGCAGGAACAGATGGCAGGAAATGAGATTTTATTGCTATTTCGCTTCTCCCTTCAGAACAAGTCCCAAAACGCATATTGTTTAACTTACAAATAAGAAACAGCCGCTAGGTGGTACTTGGAAAGAGACACATCCAACATTGCAATTGATGCATACCCTGGTTACTGCATAATGGAATTAAGGACTCAAGCAAGAAACAGGGATGGGAAACAAGAGAGCTGGAGAGAAAATGGTTTGCTAGTGGTGAGGGAAAGAGGGCAAAGAGAAGCCAAGGCCCCCACACCCTACTGCAAAACAGCCTGAAAAGAAAAACATCATTGGTATTGATTTTTGTTCCCTTCCTGGATCGGAAGGACTGTAGCAATGCAATCTACTGTTTGTATAGAAAGTGTGTCAGCAGAGAAAGGAGGGTACACACATGGGAACATTTGTTCTGAGAAGCTACTTGAAAAATAACCGTGCAGTAGCATGGTAGCAACATCTGTGCAGTAAGCAGCATGCCACAAGCTGCACATTGCGGGAGAAGAGGATGCAAGCAAGACGGTGAGTAGGAGGTCAGAGACAGGCACCCTGCTAAGTGGAAAACACTTGCATGAGCCCTTTTCTCGTTAGTCTTCCATTTCAATTTAAAAGGTAGCGGTCCAGAAAGGGAGGTAGCTGTGTGCGACATGGGCAGGCAGGCACGTTGGCACATTACCCATCAGATGGCACATCTAACTACTGAGGAAAGATTTGAAAGGATGATAATTAAGGAAACAGCGGAAACCATTCTGCACTTCACAAGCTAAATGTAATATAAGCCAGAGCTGCAGTGCAGTGTGTTTCTACTGCAGACCTCTTTATTTTGAGGAGTGGAGGTTTTAGAGGGGGGAACCTAGGTCTTACAGCACACAGTTCAGAGTAGCAAATACCCAGCTGAATCTCTATTTCCAACAGCGTGGATAAATATCCGTGATCTTTTTTAAATGATATTTTAAATTTTAACGGGATATTTTAGTTAGATTAAATGTATTTTTTTAAAAAAATACCTAAATATACTTAAAATTAAATTTGAAATGATGACAGCCTATATTAAGGCCTGAATTTACCATCATCTATTAAATAAAAAAATATTCAAGCAGTATGTGTTTGCTGCCAAAGTTTTAAAGAAAATCAAAGCGTTGAACTGGTGGAAGTCACTAGCTGAGCACCTGGAAGCAGAGTTTGTTGAAAAGTTAAACAGCTTTTGGCAGCAGCAACCTCTTCAGCAGGAGCAAAAAGAATATTTTCTTCATTTCAGTTCAATGACTTATTCATTCTAAGATGAGAAACTGATCGGGAGTTGAAAAAGCAGGAAATCTTGTTTTCCTCTTCCAGTCTATGAATAAGTGTGAGAGGATGATATCAACTAGTTCTAAAATCTTGAAGGACAAGGTGACTGGAAACAATCAGTTCAATTAACTAACTACAGATAAAACTTCCTTTGTTTAACAAATCAGTTAGTATTAAATGCAAAACATGTTTTGATAAACTTACTTTTTTTCTTATGTATCCAGCTCATTTAAGGTTGTTTTAGCTGACGAATAAGAAACAATTTTAAAATGCTGTTTTTGTGCATTTTTAGTGAAATTCCAATTTCCATCCATGCATCTTCACACAAATGACAAGTAAAAAATTAATCATCTAGTAAATTAGAAATGTCATTCACACCTTTCAATAAAATAAAAAATATAAAAATTGAGAAACTGAATAAATGTATGTTAAGCTATATAATTACTTCAATAAATGTGTATAGATATATGTTTAAATGGTTACTAAGGGTTTGTAATTTTAGGAAATTAACTAAAAAGTACAAATACAAACCAAGATTAAAACTGGATTATTTAAATCTAAGATTCTTGCTTGCTGGTTTAAATCATGATTAAAATGAGTCATTTAAATCATTTTGATTTAAATTAATCCACCTTGAGTTCCAGTAAGGTGCAGAGGGGGTGTCTGTTGTACAAAATTCTATACCCACATCCCAGTGTCCAAGGCTTAGAACATCATAGATAACAAAGAGTCTAACCTATAGTTTCAGTAAATCATCAATATTAGAAAAAATCCACTGGGGTCATGCAGTCTCTCTCCCAGACAACACAGGATACTTGTGAACTAATGGGCAGAACAAGGACCTGATATATAGGACCTGATCTCACATCATGCAAATTTTATTTCCCCCTTCAGCAGGGGACAGAGATTTCTTGCTCTTCAGCCATCATGGGTTTGGCAAGACACAGTCTGCATGAGCTGCTCTGAACGCAGTCCCACACTGCAGTGAGATTTTAGAAAGGCGCATGAGAGGATCACCATGTGGCTGACTGTGATTATTGCCTCCTACAGTAACACCAATAAGGATGGAGAATGTTTTCAGGTACTCTGTTTTGCACATTGCCTCACAATACTCCCTAGCAGCTTAAGTAAAAGAAAGAGTCACACAACCTTTTACACCATTGTGGACCAAACTTTCAATGTGGAGCCCTGGTGGGACTATTTGTTTTAATTCCGCTCCCAATCCCACCCCACAATACCCATTCCCACCTGCATTGTTTCTTGCATTTTTATCCTGCTCCCACCCACAAAAACCTTAGATCCCACAAATCCCGCAAGAGAGACAGATTCCCTCGTGCTACCAAAAAAACCCATGTTGGTTAATATATTATATATATAAATGCAATTCAGACACAATTTTTACGTGGTAAACTGATGAGAGATTTAGTGTTTTCCTGCAAATTACCGCAGTCTGGGGGGGTTGCCCACCCAATCCTGCCCTTAACAAAATACATTTTAACTGCTCTGAATATTATGGCAGCGGGTCCTGTGGGACCTGCCAGATCCCAGTCCCACTGCAGGGCTCTATTTCAAAGAACTGTGCAAAACGCGAGGCCCACCAAACGCATGAACCCCCACGAAACACTGCATTTCCACACACAGCTAGGTGTTTGTGTGAGCAAATTAATTGTGTGCACAAGCAAGTAGTTTTGCATTCATCCTGATTTGCATATATGAATACCCCCTTACACACACACACACACAAATATCAGCTTTGCAGGCTCATCACTACTTGCATTTCACACAGGTCACCTATTCATTGTGCCTTTGAAAATTTGACCCTTCATGCAAAATCTGCTAACAGTTTGCCCATTCTTTTTCAGCTTATTTCACACCAAGTGGCATGCCACTGTTGCCAATATAAACGAGATCTAATTCTCAAGAGCATCTCCTGGTTTAATACCGATTTTTTTTTTTTTTACTAATTATTTGTATTGTGTATTTCAGCAATTTTGAGCCATATAAAGCTGGTCCCTTGTAAATATAATGCAGAAGAAAGTTGATGGTTGGTAACTTTTTTCTATGCCTGCTTAATGAAGCCTCATAGAAAGACAATAAACTATCTGGAAACCTCTGCAGGAGGTGGATGCTGATTTCAGACAAATAATATCCCTTGATTTGCCAGGAGAAAGGGGGAAAAAACCAAGAAGGAGATGGGTTTGTTTGCCAGAACCTTCTGAAATGGTTGATGGAGTTGTTATAGTGTATTTACTGCCCAGCAATGACAAAGGACTCATATGTAGGAAACAAAACATTAACATCATTGATTGCATACTCAATTCCAATATGCTTTATCTATTTTCTTTAGTCAGAGGGTTGGGCTGACCTAGAAAACTTTAAGCACTTTCAATGAGCAACATGCCCAGATGCTTCTCCAAGATGGTTAGCAACAAAGAAAAGATTACCTCATGTACCAATAGAGGACTCATAGAGAAGAGTGTGAAAAATCTAAAAAAACTCTCAGTGAAAAAGGACTGATTGCCAGCAGTGTTGCCTGCAGAGCTGCTGTTGCTTTCTCACACTTTTTTCAATATCAACATGCATTTCCTTCTCCTCAGGAAAATAACTCTTGGATGGTCTTCCGGATTTAACTTAAGTGAGAGTTTGCCTGAGTATGGGCTGAATACATACAGAGAAGCCCTGAGGATTTTGCCCAGGAATCACAAAATAGCCTTTTACTTAGAGGCTGGGTTTTGGTGAAGGCTTGTACAATACCAGGCAAAGAACATTAGGAAGGTTATGGTTACGAACAAATTAATTTTTCTAACATCCAAAAGTGGGGCATGTATCTCAGACAGCAAATTAATGAGAGTCCCTGCCCCAGAGAGTTTACAATCTAAATGTGGATAAGACATAACAAGGGAATACCAAAAAATAAGAGGGAAATGGAAATGGAGGAGGCACAACATGTGTAACTGTCATAGCATCACCCAGTTATAGAAGCCTCTTCAATGCACAGCCTGATGGTTCCATTAGACATTTCTAAATGTGTCAAGGGCCTCATACCTCTGCAGCATTTCCTCAGGGTGATGTACTCACTCAGGCTCTTTTTGTCTGGGTTGGGGGGTTCTCATCACCACCTTGAGGACAGAAACTCAGTCCTCTGGCTGAATTCCTCCAGAGTTTACCCCTTCCGGGATTCCCAGAAAACAAAAAGAAAGACAAGTAAAAAAAGGAGCTAACAACCAGTTCTAAATGAACTGTCAGCCTTTTTTCCTACAGGTGGCCTTGGGCAAGCCATGGTCTTACTCGATATTCTCTGGTTGACCACCAGAAAGTGTCTTGAGGTGATTGTTTATTGTCCAGCTTGCCTTTCTCTTAAGTTGCTCAGACAGTACATACGCATGGGAGTAGTCTCCACCCTCTGTCAGGCCTCTCCGCAGGATCTGAGGTGACTAGAGGTCTTCCCTCCTTCCAGAGCTGCCTCTGACTACTCTGGGCTTCTCCCCTTTTGAACTCATCCTCTAGACTTGACATGCCTTGCAGGTATGATGTGGTAGGGCTACTTGAGCCCGAAGCAACTCCTTAACTACTTCCGGGCTGGTGCAGCGTTTAGGCACCCCATCACACGGTGTTAGTAGGCTCATGGTGGGTTTACTAATGGGAACTGAGGTGACAGGAATGAGGGAAGTGCTAAAGCACATGTGAATGGGATAGGTTGGAAGAATGGAGAGGATGGTGGACTGAGGATATGTATAATAGGGAAGCAAAGGGATAGGAAATGGGGAAACGGTAGAGGCAAGCATCTGGAGGATGAAAGCAGGTAGCACGGTGAAAGAAGGAAGGGAGCTAAGAATCAGATGGTAGTAATCAGTGAATTAAAGCAATTGGCAATGCTGAGTCCATTGAAGCTGGTGAACACCAGAGTCTTTGGGAAGCAGAATAGTGCTTGTTTGTTGGAACAGAGCATTACAGAAGGCCATCAAGCAACACACAAATGTCTCATCCAGTTTCACATATTTTTGAATCTCAATAGTTCTGAAATCTTTAGAAAATCTTCTCCATATGTATCATAAAAATATTAATCCATATTGTATCATGTATTCCTTACTATGGCAAAACTCCCATTTTCTACATTTGCCTGAGTAAGGACTGCAGTATTTGACCAGTGTAATTTCTAGATCAGTATTTTCAGACTGCATTAATCCTTCATTTTCTTTTATTTTAAAGTCTCAGTATTTCCAAATTTATTACACAGAACATTATTTTATATTAAATTTAATTATTAGGAACTATTCATAGTCATATGAAATGCACTCTGCATTGATTGAAATAATTAGTGTAGGGCTACTCAATATTTACTTCAGATATGAATCTAGAGGGATTTGATAAAATTAATTAGCAAGAACTAATTAAAGTTAGGATATGAGTTAGGGTTTAATAAATATAATTATAGAGTACAAACGATGTATACTAATTAATAGATACTAGTTGCCAAATACTGAAGAGAGATTATCATATTTCCATGCAGGACATGCTATTCAGCACACCTTCCAGATGTCAGTTACACTGCAAACAGTGACATTTAAAAGGGGAGGGGGAGGAGGAAAGTGAGAGTTATAAACAGACAAACTAATTTGTTTCAGTTTTCCAGTAAAAATATCCAATCAATGAGGAAAACGATGCCTTCTACAAACTTGTAATTCCTGCTGCTAACATATTGGCCTATGGTGTAAAGACTCAGGGCCAGATTTTTAAAGTTATTTTAAAGATATTTAGGCACCTAAAGATACAGATAAATGTCTACATCCCACTAGGTGCTTATCTGCACCTGTAGGCACCTAAATATCTTTAAAAATCGGGGCCTCAGTCCCTCATTTTTAAAATTGGTATAATAGCACTTCTCTACCTCACTGGGGTCTTGTGGGGACAAAGGCTCTAAAGATTGTGAGGCACTCAGATACAGACGTATACCTATGATAGATACATAGATATAACCCTAATTTGTCATATTTGCCAGGGAGGAATGTTGGCCCTACGCTGGCTCAGCTTTCTGCATTTAGATTTGGCATTCTACTAGAGATTAATGTAACCTAGGCCCTCTTTGTGTCCAAGAGTCTGAGAAAGTACCGTAGAAAGAGGACTACCAACTTGACAGTGGGGATCAGGCCTTGGTCTCCATCTGGATGAGTTGGTGATTGGACTATGACAACAACCTATTTTTAACATTTCCTTTTCCTGGTCCCTAAGATCAGATCCCAAAGTGTGCTCACTGGCAGAGGTTGAGTCAGAGATCGTTTGAGATAATTCCATAGTTGCCATGGAGGCTATGAGAATCTGAGGGAACAGACAAGCAACATCAGCAGAATGAACACCAAGAACAACAGGTCACGGTGATCCCTGTGCCAGCTTTGAAAAGGCTTCCATTAGCTCAGGTAGGAATTGAGATGAAGAGAAGGGTGAACTGAGCACTAACAGAATTCTCTCATAACTCTCACACTAGGTGGAAGCCTTCAAATGACTGGCTATTTCCTACACCAGGAATCACAACAGACAAAGCACAGCCTGCTCCTCCTCCTGTAGGCACAGGATTCCTCTTGGAGCATGAAAGAGTAGCACCATTTATTCTTTTTCTCAATCTGACCCCTGTTTAGGTACCTAACTAAGAAATTGTCCTGAATATCGGAGACAGAGGCAGATTAAGGTTTCCTGGGGCTTAGGGCCAGAGCATTGGGGGCGGGGGGGGGCGGGCACATGCCAGAACCATCGCCCCACCTTACCCCTTTTGTCTGCAGTCCTGCCCCCATTCCGCCCCTTCCACCTGTGGCCCCACCCAAGGCCCCAACCTGTTCTGCCCCTTCCCTGACAGCCCAATCCCCATTTCGTCCATGGTCCCGCTCCATTTTGCCTCCCCCCCCCCCCCGCCCGTGGCCCCAAGACCAGAGAAGCTCTGTCTCCCTGCCATGGGGCCTGGGCAGGGAGTGAGAACTCCTTCAGTCCTGGGGCTGTAGCCAGGGTCTGGGTGCTGGGGCTTCCCTTGCCCTTCCCAGTGCTTCTGCCGGGGACTGGGGTACGGGTACTGGGGCTTCCCCCGCCCCACCCAGCACTTCTTCCAGGGACCCAGGTTGAGGTGCTGGGGCTTCCCCCACCCTTCCGACCTGGTGCTTCTGCCAAGGACACTGCTCAGGGCACTGGGGCTTCCCTCGCCCACCCCACAGCTTCTACCAGGACTCTGGGCTTCTGCCACCCCGTGGTGGATTTCTGCTGAGATGCCCATTTTCCCAGGGACCCCCAATTGGCTGGGGCCCCTGGGCACAGGCCCCATGAGCCCACTGGATAATCAACCACTGATCAGAGATGCTGAGTACCTGTAGTTCCCGTGAATTTAGGTGCTACATTTTTGCCAGTACTTATCTATTCCTTCAGCTTTGGCCCTACTTTGCTCTTTGTGATCCCCATTCAGCTGGTGTTGAAATGCAGTGATGTAAACTTCCCACAACAGTCTACTGCAACAAGGGGTTCTCAGTTAGCCAAAAAAAGAGAGCCCATACTATAAGCTAGCCAAGGAAGGCCAACCAGGGGATGTGGCAACTCAGCATATCTCCAAGGCATCTTTCCCAGCTCCACTATATAGCAAGTACTTGCTGTTTAAAGCCTGTGCAGAGGTGACTTTAAAGTTACTAGCTAAATTTCACCTTCTTCATATCTTCTTCTTAGTATCACTGTAAAATGTAAGGCTTTAAACTTTAGTCACTCTGAATATCTGTTTTTTCCTCCCTTAAATATAATTTATGATGACCAGCAAAGTTTTACTGATCATTTTACACTTGCTATAAGCATAACATAGTAGTAAGCCTAACCATTTTATTGGAGATGCTGTAATATTGCATATATACATATATCATTCACAATAACATAATCATGTGAACTAATGGTGCATCTTTCCATTCATCAAAGCACCTCAAAGCTCTTCATATAACATGACTTCTCCCATTGAAGCCAATGGCAAAATTCCCCTCAGCTTCAGGGGGAGCAAGAGTGGGCCCCAAAGGGCAGATTTTGGCTGACTCTGTATGGGTATGCAAGGGAGACAGACTGTGCAAGGACCCTTTCCCTGCACCGGAGTGCTAGGTGTCACGCAGTGGTCACTGAATTTGCTGCAGCACAGAAAGGATTGCAGGCTCAGCTGGAAGCAATTAAACACTTTCTGTTGGAGGATTACAAACACCTGGGTGGTAATTGCTGGGCTAATGATACAATTATCAGTAATTGGGAGCCTATAACAGGGAGAGAAACAGAGTTAGGGAGAGCTCAGAGGGTGAGCTGTGTAGAGGAGCAGAGCAGAGCAGAGCAGAGCGGAGTGGAGTGGAGTGGAGTGGAGTGGAGCTGGGTAGGGTAGGGTAGGGTAGGGTAGGGTAGGGTAGAAGTCCTCTCCTGTAGCCAGACTGTGTTCTATTCTGCTTGCTGGAGAACCAAGGTACAAAGCTACATGTGATGAAAGAGGAACCACAGGAACAGGCTAGGCAGTGAGGCACACTGGGTACCTGAAGAAGCACCCTGTGTACACCCATACGCCTGGGCCAGATGCAGCTGCATACATGTGGTATGGGAAGCTGCATCTGGATTGAGGTAGGGGCGGAGGTCTGCAGCTGCCCTGAAGGAACATGTAGTGGTTAGTAAAAGGTGGAGAGAACATGTTCCCCTCTAAGGCACAGCTCATGCTAAGGGTATGACTACACTGTAGATGGGAGGGGACTTCCCCAGCCCATGCAGACAGCCACGTGTTAGTTGTGCTCAAGCTACTGGGCTAAAAACAGCCCGTGTAGCCAGCAGATTGGGCTAGTGCCCAAGTGCATACACCCAGGGCTCTGGGCAGATTTGCACTCAGGTGGCTAACCTGAGCTACTGTCTGTGCTACTCCCTGCTACATGGCTATTTTTAGTGCTGGGAGGTGGAGCAGAGCTGGTGCGTGTCCGTCTACCTGTAATGGGATGCATGGTGCTAGCTGCCATGGAAATGTACCGTAGGAGTCACTGGGGGTAGCATAGGGGAACATTCTGCTTTGGGAGGTAGAACATCTCCAGGCTGTCTGCCCCTTACTGCATCCCTCTGAGTGGCTGGCCAACTCCTCCTGAATGCAAGGAGTGCAATCCGACATGGCCTTTGCACGGGCTTTACAATAGGGAAGGTGTTGGGAAGAATCTTTACCCACCCATTCTCTCCACTCAAAGTATATACATTAGGGCTGGGCAGAATGAGGTCCTATCAGAGCAGCCATGTAAGTGGGATTTTTGCCTCAGGTAGTGATTGGGAGGGATGAAGGGAAGAGCAGGTGTGTGAATGGAAAGGAGAGAGAGAGAGGCTGGAATCAGTTTTCAGACTTATGAAGCAGTCCCCCCATCCCTTTTTAAATAATAAGCATTTAAAAGCATATAAGACACACACAAGAGGGGAAATAAAACAGGAGACATTTAAAATGTATAGAAAGCAGGACACAGCATTTACCTAAGAATGTATTGCTTTAGCCAATTAAACACACTGCCATGGTGGCAAGGAGGGAGAATGATTCTTTATCAACTTATACCGAAAGGAATTTTAAATATATATAGACAGTTTGGGAATATCTGCCAAGAAAATAATGCATACTTTGCCTTTGCATTGTTTTTTTTCTCCATCTTCCCTTGAAGGCATCAGTAATAGATGCTTGGATCTTTTGCCCCCTGCTCCCTCATGCAAAGCATGTCAGACACAGTGCTTCAGTTTCTCTTTATTCAGTATCTGTACACACCAAAAAGGAACTTCTTCATATATGAAGACCCACCCAGCCACACACCTATTTTCTGCTGCCATTATCTCTCCACAGTTTATTTCTTTCCAGAGTTGCCACTCATCAGTGCTTCATCACAGAATAATCTCACCAGAGAGGATCTAGCTGAAATATATTGTCTCTACAGGGCAAACTTGTCAAAATACCATATGGTTCCTCCTTGTCAGTGAAACCTTGATAATGTATATATAAAATTTCTGTCTGTGGATGGTGCATGCCTGAGTGCAAAATTCATAGCGAGTACAAACTGCCTCCAGAGTTATTGCACCACAGGTCAGAAAGAAATACGGGCACATGGCAGGGGATGTGGCGTAGGGAATAGAACAGAGGACTGGGCGTTAGGACTCCTGGTTTGTATTCCTAGCTCATCCACAGACTTTGTGTGTGACCATGGGCGAATCACCTAATCTCCCCAGGCTTTAACAAACCATTCTGTGTTGTGCAAATTGTTTTTAAATGACTTTAAGATTTTCAGATGAATGGCTTTATGTGTATATGTGGGCCAAATTCAGCAGAAAGGGCACAGGGAAATATAAAGTGTATCTTCTTGTGCAAGTTAAACCCATGGTACTCCATGAGGGATTCACCCCAGAACACCACAGACAGTATTTTCATCAACATTCCAACTGTGGTATGTTAGTGAGTGGGGCATTTTAAAGTAATCCCAGGAATCTACAGGAGTGCACCACCAGTGGAATGTAAGAGGTTTGCATTGTTTGCCCCCAAAATCCCACTCTGTTAGTGGGGGGTTGATCCTGCTGAGAAAAGGTTAAGCGGGATCTGCTGACTCACTGAGATAGATGACTTGTTACCTCACCCTGGTTATAAGAGAAATAAGTGGGGCCGTCTGGGGAAAATCACTGGGGCTGTGCACTTCTAGAGTAACCAGGCATACTTGGGGAGGAGGGTTAAGATCATCTTTGTTTTTCTCTTTCTCTTTGTTAGTAAAGCCAAAACTTAGGAAGGAGTTGATTCTGAACATTACACACACAGTATTCACAGAGCAGGTTAGGAAAAGCATCTGCTTACACGGTGCTTTTCGAGAAGAGTCGCTGAATCAGCACATTTCCTAACAATTCAATTCATGACCCCTACTCTGTTAACACCACACACTTTTGGGGCTGCACTGGCTTATGTTAACCCCTTGTATAAATTTGTAGCCACTGTGTACCACCACCATCCAACATAAATTGGCAGTTTAAATACTATTTCTGTACTATTGCTGAAGCCAACAAATCTTCTAGTCTAGAACACTGTGTACCCTTTACTAATCAATCCCTAAATTGGGCATATGAATATTAAGACCAAGACTTTAAGTAGGAATAGATGTTATCTAAATAGCAGGAGTATCCAGAGCTACAATAGAAAATACTGAAAATATAATGGTTTGAGAAGGGATAAACCCTCATGCTTCTGGGCATAAGCCAACCTCTAACTATTGGGGTTAGGAGGAAACATATGATGGGGCAGATTGTCCCATAACAATCTTCTATCAGGCTTCTCCACCTTCCTTGAAGTAGCTGTGTATCCTTCTCTGATAGGAATCAGTGACTGAATGCACCCTGATCCTACCCTAGATGACAATTCCTATCTTTCCACTTCATTAGCACAGAGTTCTCCGGAAGGGTTTACACCAGCTCCAGGCTAAGTCTTGTAGTCACTCCACACTTAAGGTAAGATTATACAGACTCCACTTTATCAGTCTGATAGTGGTTCCTGTGCCTTGAAAAAAGTTTTCAGACCCGAAGGACCCTTCCATCCACATAACAAGGATCAGCTCTAGAGGCATTTAGCATCACAGCTATTACCCCATAGTTGTTGTTGAGGAATCATTTTCATTACAAGGGTTTTCAGAGAATTAGGCCTCTGTAAGAAACACACAAAAAATGTCTGAGGTGGAATTTTCTTTTGCCTCTCCACTCAAAAGTGAAACTTTTGAAGATTAAAAAAAAAATCTATGAGCTGTTTGGAAGCAAATATATATATAGGGTCATGTGAGATGAGCAATACCAGAAGCTATCACATTTTGTCAGAATCTCTTGCACCTCTCAGATAACTAAATGCATATTCTATTAAAAATTGTTGCTGTTTATGGTCTGAGTTGTCAGCGAGGATGAGGTGCCTTTGACATGTTTGAAGAATTTTTTTATTTAGTGTGCATTAGAAAATTGCATAGGTCACCCATGCTCTAAAAAAGTAGGAAAGATAAACTCGTAGACAGGGCTACGATTCCAAAGATCTGGATTCAATTGTTGGGTTATCCAGACTTCCTGTGTGACCTTGGGCAAGTACTTAATCAATCGTTTGCCTCAGATGCCCATCTGTGAAAGGGAGATAATCTGTCCGACTCACAGAGGCTTTGGGAGGATAAAATCCATTAACGATTGTGAGGTGCTCAGGTACTGGGTTATGAGGGCCTTAACAGTACTGGAATAAAAGGATAGATATAAAGACAGACAGCTGCCTCCAGGCGGATCACACTGCAGGTGTGGGGCCATAGAATGTAAGCAGAATACGGCTGCACGAGGATCTCCCATCCTAGCAGTCCCTGACTGCCCAAAGTTCTTTCTCTATCCCTGAGCAACAAGGGTGCTGACAATGGTGCAGGGAAAGGACAGGTTAGAGGCATGGTTATTGCCTTGCCCTCACTCTACTCTGGAGGTACAGTCTGTCAGGTGCAGACCCCTATGTACCACAGGAGCAGAAATGCCATAATCTTTCCCAAATAATGCCTGACTCAACAATGGGGGCCATTGACATGCGTATGGGAATCTAGTCAGGATGGAGATCAGCTAGCAACCAGAGCCCCCTTGCAAGGATGAGCTTGTGGAGCCTGCTCTAAATTGTGGCACAAGTTTACCCAGGACTCTCACCACTTTAATCTTCTGTGCAGGGGACAGAGATCTATCTGCTTCTGAGAAGCACCCCTCTGTCCTGATAAGGGGCTCTGGCCTGGTCTTACATCCTTTGTGATGGGAGCTGGCAGAGGATAAGCAAAGAGCATTAGATGTGCCCTCCACTCCCTCTGTAATTCTCCCAAACTACAGTGAGGCTTCTCCCAAACGTTTTACTGCCTCTCCTCTTGGGGAAGCTTCCCACACCTTAGACTCATTCAAGAGGCCTTGGGTGACCTTTCCCAATTTCTGTTAGCTGCTTTCTGAAAAGTGAGTGCTTATTGCTGTAGCAAGTGGAGCCAAAATCAGAGCTCTAGTCCGATTGCGGTTCAGGGTAGCTCACTTCAAATTTATTTGAGCATAAGCTTTCGTGAGCTACAGCTCACTTCATCGCATCTGATGAAGTGAGCTGTAGCTCACGAAAGCTTATGCTCAAATAAATTTGTTAGTCTCTAAGGTGCCACAAGTACTCCTTTTCTTTTTCTGAATACAGACTAATACGGCTGTACTCTGAAAACTGACTATTGAGTAGATCTTGGCTACTAAGTGCCTAAATCCCTTCTGCAAATGCGATTTAGGCTCCTAAATCATGTAGGTATTGCAATTTAGGTTGGATATTAGGAAAAACTTTTTCACTAGGAGGGTGGTGAAACACTGGAATGTGTTACCTAGGGAGGTGGTAGAATCTCCTTCCTTAGCAGTTTTTAAGGTCAGGCTTGACAAAGCCCTGGCTGGGATGATTTAATTGGGGATTGGTCCTGCTTTGAGCAGGGGGTTGGACTAGATGACCTCCTGAGGTCCCTTCCAACCCTGATATTCTATGATGATTCTATGAACACCTAAATATCATTAAAATCTGGGTTTCAGCTCCTAGAGACAAGTGATTATGCAGGAATCTCAGCTTTCATTAATCCTTTCTCCGCCTCACCCCCCTACTATGTTTCTAGCCCTCATGGTTGCAAGATAAAGCTTGGAAATGTAACACAGGTGTGCCCTAAAGACTTGAAAACCAGAAGAGCAATAGAAAGAACCCCAAATTTATTATATTTTTAAAATCCCATAATTGTTGTCACCTGAGTCATGATTTTTGAATGCTAAACTAACTTTTCACTTGCATTTGAATACTGGGCCTGTCATCTGTAAAGTGCTTTAGGATATTTGATGCTGAAGGTTGCTAGGTAAAATCATTAAGGTATTAAACACATGACTGAAGCCATCTAGTCAAAAGGCTGCTGGGTGGGTGTAGTATTTAAAAAAAAAAAAAAATCCATGAGAACTGGGATCCTTGCTTGCCTGCTCAGCTAATGGGGGGAAAAAAACAAAAAACCCAACAAATATAACAAGAAAACAACAGTTAAATGAAGCAGTAAGACAACATATGCACCGAGTCCTTATTCTTTATTTTTTCAGTTATCTTCATTTTTTCAGTCACCTGTGCATGGCCAGACCAGCAGACGTACAAGAACTGGTCACTGTGAAACCACCCGATTTTGTTCAGCACTAACCAGACTGGAGTTTCACTAAAATGATTGCTTCACAATAAGAAAATCTGAAAAAGTCTTAGTGTTAACTTACATCTCATTAAGAGCTTTGTGCCTTCATTTGCTTTCAGGAAGTAAGGGGAATATATATATATATATATATATATATATATATATATATATATTTTAAAGTAACTTCTGAGTATGTCTAGTGGGAATTTAAGATTTTTACGAGATCTTCAAGAAGCCCCACCTCCTTTTTAACTCACACTGCAATTAGGCACCCATTTTTGGCCCATGCCAGCTAGCTCAGGTTAAGGGGAGGTTTAATTGTGAGGTAGACATCTGGGCTCGAGCAGGAGTCCTAGGGCCTGGGCTTGAGCCCAAGCCTACACTGTAATTAAACAGCCCCTTAGTCCAAGCCCCTTAGCCCAAGTCAGCTGGCCTGGGCTAGCGGGGTGGGAGGTTTAATTACAGTGTGGACATACCAAAATGGACATTAAGGGTTTCTGGCCTGGACTGTCCAGAAGACTCAGGCAACAATGTTGTTGAATCCTAGCTATGTAATATTAAGAATACGGGCTTGGAGTCCCAATAATCATGTTTACAAACTATACCCAAACATACAAGGCCTAGCTACACATATACACAGCTTCTTTGTTAGGTTTTGGTGGCTTTTGCAATAGAAAACAGAGAGATCTACTAGAGCATGTCCAAACTATTTAAAGGGATATCATCCAATTCCTCTATACCACATATAGGGCCTGGTGCTCTCAGTCTTTTGCCTCCATGAAAGGAATTGTAAATGATTAACTGAAACACATACTGCAAAATCCTTTCCAAAAGGTTATTAACCTCATTAGCAAAAGTAAATTGTGGATATAGGGAAAATGTGAGTCCCCCCTTTCAGTGACTTCCTATCATTGTGTTTGCATTCTATAATAATCTGCAAAATCCAGGTTCTCTCTGCTCTTGCTCCCACATTGTGAGGAGAATTACTGGAAGACAGTCTAGAGTCAAACATTAACCATGATGAGATGGGAAGTCATTCATCTCAATAAGCCGCAGATTTCAGAGATTAAAGGCAATACCTGAAATTAGAAGATTGTTAAGCACAGATTGTTTTTTAAAAGAAAAAAAAAAGTTCTGTAAAAGCAAATACCCCACTATGATGCAACATTATGGCTGCAGAAGCAAAAATATCTGTGTTAACCTATCCATTTTAAAATATGTGCTATTTTCTATCCCTGGTTATGTGCATAGCAGTTTGTTTAGAAAAATAGAAAAAATAATTTGAGAATGTTACTAAAAGTGTTAACTTCCCATTTCCTGTCATTACAACTTCAAATAATATTGACAAAGGTGTTTTTGCATTCCATTATCTCTCTGTATCAAGCTATCCATGATCTGGAATTTGTGAATTTTCAAAAGAATCAATCAGTCATGAGTTCACATAGCACAACACAGAATCAGAACACAGTGGATCAATTCAAGCTATAATATACATTATATCAAGCAATCTCCATGAAGCAATAAATCAAAACTCAGCTCTGTATATGAGTGTTGCTTTTAAGCTAGCTCCAGTTAACTATTAAGAAGAAATGTGCAATTCTCAGAAATATCATGTCTCAGCACCTTGAGTTTCATTTGGAATTTTGGGATCTAACCCAAAAACTCTCAGCACAGTTCAGTCAAAACCACCAAAATTAACCTGGTTTTGTATCAAAACTTTAAAAGTCTGTAAATTTCTCATGGCTTGGCTGTGGAACTATAAACCACCCACGTTTGATAAATATTAGAGATGTTCTGAGATAGTTGGATATGGATTTTTGCAACAAAAAAAAAAAAAGACAGTGAGGTTTTGCAAAACCCAAACCCAGAATGGTTCAGATTTGGGTTCCACTTTATCTGAACCCCTAACATTTAGCGTACAGTGGGGTTTATTAGTTTTGCTTTTCCTGCTTGTGTGGGGAGACTGGTAGAAAGTGATCCAGGGAGGCAGTTGCATAGTACTCCAGGTTGCAGGATTCAATGCCTATCTCTGGGCCCCGGATTGGAACCTAGGGGAGAAGTTGGGACCAGGTTCCCCTCCCCCCCACTAATGGGGCTGGAGCCAGAAAGCCCCTCTCTGATACTAGAGACTCAAAACTACGAAAACCCCATATCCCAGAGAGCCTGACTCTGGGACTTCAGCCAGGTGAAGTCTGGGCAATGGAACTAGCCTTTGTTGGGCTCTTAACGTATTCCAGAAGGGGTGAACTCAACTTGTGACCCAGATGGGAACAAACCAGTATAGGGTTAGAGCAACTTTCAGCGAAGAGTGCCAAGACAGAAAAGCATTGGTCATGCCCTTACCCAACCACTAGGTGGTGCCAGTGTGGGAGCAGAGCCCTTCATACCTTTCTACCATAAATGTTGCCTCTGTTCCTCATCCTCTCTCTCTCTTCCTCCCCACATACCAACCCCAGCTACAGTCACAAAGTTCATGTTGCATTCACTCCCTTGGATGAGTGTGGTTTTCATGTAGTGCTCATAAAAGGAGCTAACTGACAGCTCTGGAGTTGAGTCTTATACCCACAAAACAGAGACAGCAGTCAGAATGCAAACAGCTCCATAACTGCTTCACCAGTGTTTCCATGTGCCTTAACCCATACCTGAGGGGATTCCTCCCACAGGAGAAACTAGTGTAATTCAGCCTCTGTGTTTATTCAGTCCTCGCTTCTTTGCTGAGACTCTCAATCCATTCCATTTTGGTGTCAGATTTGTGACGTGGGGACCTGTCTGAGAGGAACAAACTAAAGCCAATATCTCATTTCATATAAGCCACCAAGCAGCTGTCACACAGTAATGCTTTTCAGTCACTGTGAGTACAGTGGCTCTAGCTCTCATCTATAAATTCTTTTTTAGTTGCTCATTTCTGTCAAGTTGGTCTAATCTACTTACACCTGGCACATTAATTCTTATCTTTTCCCTACAACATTGTAATTATATGTTATTTCCAGCAATAATTAATTCTCTCTCAGGCAGGCTTTTTATAGCTTATAAATCAAAATGGGTTGCACCATACTAAATAATTCAGATTGTGTTTTATATCATGACATACACACAGCCCCCGGGTGTAATTGTTATAGAATTCTTTTGAGAAGAAGGTCCTTGGCTCCCAAGGGTTGTACAAACTAGCAAGCACCAATTATGATGGTATTTCTTTTAGAACAATTGCAGGTGTGTTTTAGACACTTTCCATCAACAATCTTTTCATGGCATCATTTTCAGAAATGTCCTGCAACAAAATTAACCTACAAGAACAGGCAGCAGCAGACTGCACAAATGAAAAATCTGGTGCTAACTAGTGATGGACACACTCAATATAAGGCCTTAAAAACCTCTAAGGATGGAGATTCCACCACCTCCCTAGGGAACCCCTTCCAGTGCTTCACCACCCTCCTAGTGAAATAGTCTTTCCTAATATCCAGCCTAGACCTCCCCCACTGCAACTTGAGACCATTGCTCCTTGTTCTGTCATCTGCCACCACTGAGAACGGCCGAGCTCCATCCTCTTTGGAACCCCCCTTCAGGTGGTTGAAGGCTGCTATCAAATCCCCCCTCATTCTTCTATTCTGCAGACTAAATAAGCCCAGTTCCCTCAGCCTCTCCTCCTAAATCATATGCTTCAGCCCCTAATCATTTTCTTTGCCCTCCGCTGGGCTCTCTCCAATTTGTCCACATCAGTCCTGTAGTGGGGGGCCCCAAACTGGACACGATACTCCAGATGTGGCCTCTCCAGTGCCAAATAGAGGGGAATAATCACTTCCCTCAATCTGCTGGCAACGCTCCTACTAATGCAGCCCAATATGCCATTGGCCTTCTTGGCAACAAGGGCACACTGCTGTCTAAATCTCTTTGGTCCCTTCATTGGCACCCACTTTCCTGTGAAGAAAGAGATAATCACATGATAAAAATTTGATATGACGTTGCTGTTGTGAGACATACAAGTTGTGGCTGTATTCGACTCAGGCATCAGGGACAAAATAGCTGGGTATGGTGTCTTACCTACAGGATGTGAATGTGGACTATTTCACACAACATCTAGGCATTACTGAAATATGGTGGAATAATCAAAATCAGTGTGATACAGTAATATCTGGCTAGACACTAACTGGGTCATAGAAGTGGGGGAGTTGCACTATACTTAGAGAATTCCCTAGTAGTTAATGAGGAAACACTTCTAAGTGGAGATGACCATATAGTAGAATTTGTTTAGTTAGCAACCACAAGTCATAAGAATATTATAGGCTGATAGCACAACCATCCTGATCAGGAAAAAAATATGATCTTCCTCTATGTCATGTACTCAAAAGAGGCAACTAAAATCTAACAAAACAGTAATAGTCGGTGACTTCAACTACCTGCATACAATAAACTGGTTAAAATGTCACAAGGGAACAAGGATTAGAGATGTTATTTCTCGGCACTTTAAGAGATTGTCTAGGAATAGCTAGATTCTGGAGCACACAAGATGAGATGCTATTCTCAGCTTAGTAGAAGTGGCACACAGGAGTTGGTCCAAAAAGTAACTATGATTGAGCCTATCATGGCTACAGGGCTAGCTGAAGCACTGACCCCTTCCCTGTCCCTCTGAGTGCACTCTCTCATTCCTTTACCTTCCCTGGGGTAGAATCCTGTGATTCTCCCACATTCAGACCAAGTGTAAGTATTCTGTGAATCAACCATGCTTGCCCAGCAGGTCTATCTTAGTACCATACCTGCAATTCTTTCCTTTGGGAACTTGTGACAAACAGTGAATGCAATTAATTAACACAGCCTTCTTAAAACAAATATTAGTTCATCTTAATAGTATGAACAAAACATAACTTAAGAGAAAAGGATTGTTGAAACAGAATGTCTGCGCACATGCCTATCTAACCTAGCAGGCTAGGTGGCCTTATATTATCCATCTCTGGAGTCTAGTTTCACCTTAGCCTTCCCTTGTCTTGGAGATTCTGTCTTTAAATTCAGCCCCATGTTTCATTCATAGAATCATAGAATATCAGGGTTGGAAGGGACCTCAGGAGGTCATCTAGTCCAACCCCCTGCTCAAAGCAGGACCAATCCCCAATTAAATCATCCCAGCCAGGGCTTTGTCAAGCCTGACCTTAAAAACTTCTATGGAAGGAGATTCTACCACCTCCCTAGGTAACGCATTCCAGTGTTTCACCACCCTCCTAGTGAAAAAGTTTTTCCTAATATCCAACCTAAACCTCCCCCACTGCAACATTGTTCTCTTCTGTTTTCTTAACCTGGTTGAACCAGTTCAGACAGCTCAGCAGGAGTTAGGGGTAGCAACATTAACATCCTGGGTGTTTGCTGAGATAAGAAGTTATCTGTACTTTTGTCCTCCTTCCTGCCTGCATGTGTAGACAGACTTTGGTTTGCATTGTGTTATTGGAATGGATCCCGGACGAGCCCCCAAAAATGTAACCCTTCTGCCCGTCAGAGTTGGCAGCAACGAGGGCCGGATTCAATATCTAGGGGATCCATTCCAATAACACAATGCAAACCGGCTCGAGCCCCCACCCAGTGACCTGGGACAAATATATACCACCCCCGCTGGGCACCTCCAAGAGGCAATACTTCCCCTCTCGCAAGCACAGAGTCTGAGTGTAGCAAAAAGCCTTTTAATAACAGAGAGAAACAATGTGGCATTATGTTGGGGAAACACCACCAACAGGATTCATAACATATCCCATGAGCAAAAATACCCACCCCAAGCAAATTGGGGCATGCCCCTTTCCCTTTGGTTCTTGAGTCCAGCAACCCCAAATCACCCAAAGTCCCAAAAGTCCAATGACCCAAAAGTCTCTGTCCCTGGTCAGGGCAGCCCCAGAGTTCGAAAGTTTATCTGTGGAGCTCTACCTCCCAACCTGGGTGGAGATGGGACGGGGGTAAGAGGCACCTTACATGATCTGAAGCTGACCGCCCCACAGCTCCATATGCCTTCACTTCGCTCCGCTATGGCCCCACGAACTCCTTTGCTCAGCTCCGCTCCGCGGCCCACAAGCAGCTCCTGCCGTCCTACGAACTGCTCCACCAGCCTGTCCACAAGGCACTCCAGCCATCCCACAAACTGCTCCACAACATATCTTCAGGCTCCCCCCCTACTTAACACAACACTCAGTGATTTCAGCTCTTAGTCATAGAATCATAGAATAGCCTGGTTGGAAGGGACCTCAGGAGGTCATCTAGTCCAACCCCCTGCTCAAAGCAGGATCAATCCCCAATTTTTGCCCCAAATGGCCCCCTTAAGGATTGAACTCACAACCCTGGGTTTAGCAGGCCAATGCTCAAACCACTGAGCTATCCCTCCCCCCAAACCTCAGTCAGTTCAGGTCTTTGGTGAATTCAGCTTGTAGTGGGGGAGCCTCAGTGCTGGTACACCATTAGCCCAAAGTGAGCTCAGCAGCCTGTAACCAGACTCCTAATGGAATCAAAATTAGCTCTGATATTCCACAGTGGAGAGAGGAGGAAGTGCAATTAGCATGTAAGGCCCTCACCAAAGGGCCTATGCCACCAAGTATTAATACTTGTCCCCAACCTCTCTCAATTCACAGAGTTTTAAAACCCATGACCCTTGCCTAGCGAGTGCTGTTTAGTTGATGGTGAGTCCCTCAATCATAACAAAAGGCCAAGTACAGTTCCAAGCACAGTTCCCATAATCAGGGTAATAACAATTTATTCTTCCTGCCCCAATAACAGAGACACTGGGGATCCCACAGCAGCCAAAGTGACCATTTGGGCAGCTATGGCCTCATTCTAGGCGGGGTGGGTGTGCCTATGCAAATGAGATCAGCCCCTGAAGTTCTTTTCCACAACTTGCCACACCTCACCACCAGATGTCAGGGTGGAGCTCATCCTGACACTGCTTACATATGCAAACAGTAAATGGTCCAATAACCAAGTCAAGATACAGTAAGCTCTCCTTACAACCATCAGAAGCATATATAGCATTCAAGAATTACTGCAGGCAGCTCCAAATCCACCTCAGAGCCCCAAAGGAATAAAAATGTAAAGACACTGTCCTAAATACTATATTTGTATCAGTCTTCACCATGGAGGATGTTGAAGAGATGCCCACCCAGGATCTATGGTTTTCAGAAAACAAGAATGAGGCACTGATGGAGGTTGATAATTGAACATCAGGTATGGAAACAGACTGTTTCCTGTATATGCTAACGAAAACAAATTTCTCCAAGGGAGCAGGCTGAGCACATAGCAGAAATGGTTTGCGCTATCCTAACAAAATGGCATAGCCTGTGTTCTGAGATACAATATTGGAGGCTGGGAGTTGTAGTCTCTAAGTTTAGAAAAAACTAACAGGAAGCAGGAAGTGTGTGTGCGTGTGTGTACGCAGACGCTGGGGCCAGGGACTGCTGCTGCAAGTGCTTCTGGTGCTGGTTGGTTGGTCGGTCTCTAAATGAAACCTTGTTGGCTTTCATCCCTTCAGTATCTACTTCCACTACTTAACAATTTGGTGATGAGGGTGGCTCTCCTGTCCCTGAATCCACCTACACCTTTCTTCACAGCCCAGGTGAGCCTCCAATTGCTTTTAATGTTTGGATTCAAGTGTTTGAGAGAACTATGTCCTTGCAATTAATGACAGAACTTTCTGAAGCAAAAAGCAGTGCTCTGCTTATTCACTGTCTTGGAGCAGAAAGGCAGCATATATTTTATACTCTTCCCCTCCTGGAGGATAAATATGATCCTGCACTCACTGTGTTAAAGAATTTTTTGTGTGCCTAATGTAAGTGTGGGAGCTGAATGCTATCAATTCTGCCCACGGGAACAGAAACTAGGGGAATCGACAGATCAGTAGATTGCTACTTTGGGGGAATTGATTGTCACATGTGATTTTGGCAACATGGCAGATGAAGTGATTAGAGATCAGCTTGTGGAGAAAACAGTTGTGCCTTGTAGTAGAAACCACCTATTACCTGAATGGGACCTGACATTACAGAAAGCCATACCCATTGCTAATCACATTGTCAACTATGGCAGAGGCAAAAATAATGAACCCCGGCAGAGCAGGTGCGATCTAACCCATTTAACCACTACAGACATCAACTACAATTCAGGTGAAAAGTTACAAGGGCAATGCAAATCAGAAGTCACAGACCGCGTGACTTCAGCACACACAAGGAAAAGTATGTTACTACCAAGGAGCTACACAACACACTGTGAACTACACAGCATGTCCTGCAAAGGGAGCTCAGTGCAATCATTGCAAAAACACGAGACATTTTGCTAAGGTATGTCAAAGCAACCAACCTAATCAACAAGCACGGGCAGCCGGATGTTACTGTTTTGAGTGTGGACGGAAGCAGCTCCACATGCATTGCAAATAAAATAATGTGCACTGTTCATGTTTCTGCTAAAGCAGGAGGGAAGCCCCAGGCAGTGGATTTAATGTCGGACACTGGCTGAGCCGTGTCTATACTACCTGAATCAATTTACTTGCAATGCTTCGGATGTGTGCCACTTGCTGAACCAACCTTACCCCCAGTGTGCTACTTGATGAACCATATTCCTGCACTTGGTTGCTTACCTGTAACAGTGTCTTTTGGTATGTACTGCATGCCGGCGCAATTCTGTACTGTGTGTAGGGGTGTTCCTATATTAGGCAGAGATTTGTTTGATATACTAAAAGTACAAGTAGTTAGTGGGCACATGGCTTCCACCCCACCTGCCACCACTACAACACAAACTCAAGTCTCCACTCTTAATGAGGATGGTACAGAGGAGGTCCATGGCAGTGCATTTGGATTTGTTCACAAAATTAAACTTCAACCTAATGTGACTCCTGTCTGATAGAAGTTGTGCTGTCTACCACTCTCAGTCTAGGATGCTATATCAAAAGAGCTTTAAAAAAAGTACCAAATGGTATTATTAAAGATCTGAATGGGTTCTCACCGATACTGGTGACAGAGAAGACTGGAGGTATTCGCCTTTACGCAGAGTTAAGGGAGCCTAATGTAGCCATCATGATTGACAGCCATCCACTCCCACATACAGAAGAAGCATTCACGGAACTTCACGGCACAAAGATATGTCTGCAGAGTGTAGCTCACCAAGTTATGCTACAGGAGGCCAGCAGAGATCTCACAGCATTTATTATGCATGCACTAGTCAACTTTAAACGTGCACTTTACGGACTTGCATCAGTACCCAGAAGTTTCCAAAGAATTAAGTCAGTGACTCTAAAGAACCAGCTGGAGTCTGTGTTGTTTGTATGATTATATTGTGTTCGGGAAGGCTCAGAAGGAACCGAAAAAACATCCCCACACCGTATTAAAACAGCTAGGCTGAAACTGAAGTTGGCCAAATGCTAATTCAGATAGAGTTGTGTTTCTGGGGCATATAAATTCACAAACTGGACTGAAACCTGACTCAGGCCATGTCATGCTGGTTATAAAAGTGCCATTTCCGAGAGAGTTAACATTAGATGCTTTCTTAGGTCTCACATCATGCTATGCTAAGTTTATTCCAAACCAAACTTCAATCATAGAATCATTATGGGATCTCAAGCTTGCCCTGGATGGCTGTTGAACAGATTAGTTTCAAAATGGTGAAAGATTTGCTTATAAATAGCTCAGCATTTACCTTGTTTGACTTTGCATTATCCACAATTGCAACTACAGATACCTCAGCCTATGGGCAGGAAGCAATACTTACTCAAATCCACGATGATAACATGCAGAGGACTGTTGCATTTGCTTCAAGAACACTTACAGAAGCCGAGAGGAAGTATTCAGCGGTTGAAAAGGAGGCACTTGCTTCAATATGGGCTACGGAAAAATAGAGAACTTACCTTTGGCGTTGTACTTTCAAATTGTGTACAGATCACAGCCCTTTGACAACACTATTAACATCTAAAGGTCTCAGACAAGCCAGAAGAAGAATTGGTGGTTGGTCAGCAAGACTGTTTTCACATATGACAGAGTACAAGCCAGGAATTAAAAATGTGACAGCTGATTGCTGGTCCTGCCTGCCCTTCCTTTGCCCAATGTACAGATGGATGGTGACAAAGAAGTAGTGGCACTTATAACTGGCACTCTCACATTACAAGGACAATTCAAAGCTGCTTGCTTAATCTGCCTGATTCAACAAAGATTTTGAGAACTGCTGATGATGACATGATTACACAACCCCAAATGCCTTAATTCAGCTTTTCTACCCTACTTTAGTGTATGCAGTAAACTTTCTGTGCAAGATGGATGCATCATGTGGAGTACTTACCAATTGATTGTGCCAGATGAACTGCAGTCAAAATTCACACACCTGGCACATGACACATATCAAGGGATTGTCAGAATGAAACAGCATCTACAGGACCTGTGTTGGTGGCCGAGAATGGATGCCCAAGTTGATGCAGCTATAAAAACACGCATTACTTGCCAGTTACACAACAAAACCGTAGTGACGCATGTGCCACCATTCCTTTTCCAGGTGCAGCATGGGAAAAGGTTGCAAATTGATATTATTGGTCCATTTGACAATGTGCAAAGTGACTGTCGCTATACTATCACCCTGGCTGACCACTTCAATGGCCAAAAGTGGTGTTTACATCACAGGTCACCTCTGCTACAGTGATCAAGTTCTTGTTGACAGTCTTTACCAGGGAAGAGAACTCAGAAGAATTAGTATCAGACGACAGAAAGCTGTTTACCTCACTGGCATTTGAAACTTCTCTGGCAGAGAGGAATATTAGACACCAGAGATCAGCCGTGTATTACCCTCAAGCTAACAGAGAAATTGAAAGATTCAATAGAAGTTTGAAAGGCAGTCTGCAGACAGCTGCATTGGCAAGAAAAGCAATGGACAACCTTCATTACAGATTTCTTATAAATCTGCAGGCAAGTGACATGCCACAACGCAAAGTCACCGGCTGAATTATTGAATGGTAGAGAGATGCATATTAACCAAAACATTGCTGGGTTACAGGGGCCTACATCTGATATCTGTGGAGCCAGATATAAGACAAACAGTTCAACAAAACAGCAAAAATATGACACAGACACATACAGATAAATGTTGT
This sequence comes from Eretmochelys imbricata, assembly GCF_965152235.1. NCBI lineage: Eukaryota > Metazoa > Chordata > Testudines > Cheloniidae > Eretmochelys > Eretmochelys imbricata. The sequence goes on along the minus strand of NC_135574.1, from coordinate 19,679,409 downwards.
GGGGACAAGGAACCAGAATCTGAATGTGGCTTGTTTGTAAGAATATGAAAACCTAAAATCTTACATAAAGGTACACATGTCCATTAAAAAGTGGTGTGAAAAAAGGGCTTTACTCTTACAATCTGTCAGATGTTCAGGTTTCGAATGCTATTCATCTTGCACCTGCTTACCAAGAGCAAAGCAGAGATTTCAGGCTGACTAACTGGTCCAATTTTACTTTGCCACTGACAATACAGGATAACCAACAGGACATTGCGCCTGACAGATGATGCTATTAGAGTCAGATGGCCTCCTATGTGGACTAAAGACTTACATAATTATTAATAAAAAAATGAGATTAGTCCTCACTTGTATCTAAAAGTTTAATTATAGTTACATAACCATTCCTTCTGAGTTATTGATTGTTGTCTAATTATTCAGTTGGTGTTTCTTAATATAATAAGTTATTGTATTATTGTTGTTATTGCTGTAAGATCGGGTGTCTTCTTAAGATGGGGAAAATGTGGTGTTGCTAGACCCAGTTGTTGTCTCTGAGTTTAGAAAAACTGACAGGAAGAGTATGTGTGTGTTTCTGTGTGTCACAGACGGGGTCAGGAGCTGCTGTAGCAACTGCTTGTGGAGTTGTATGATTGTTGGATTTCACCCTTTCAGTCTTGACTTTCACCACACAGCAGGATCTCAGCAAGCACCTTTCTAAGGCACAGTTCCCCACCTGAAATTCTCCATGGGGTACAGCAATTACACAGTGCCGCCACACTCATGGCTGTTTCTACCAGGCACAATCTAGTCCAGGGGTGGCCAACCTGGGGCTCCAGAGCCACTAGCGACTCTTCAGGCGTTAACAGGCGGCTCCTTGTCTAGGCACCGACTCCGGGGCTGGAGCTACAGACGCCAACTTTCCAGTGTGCCGGGGGGGGCTCGCTGCTCAGCCGCTGGCTCTGCCCCCACTCCACCCCTTCCCTTCCCATCCCAAGCCCGCCATGCCCTTGCTCCTCCCCCACCAGAGCCTCCTGCATGCCATGAAACAGCTAATCGGAAGGAGGGGGAGCCGCTGATCGGCAGGGCTGCCAGTGGGCGGGAGGCACTTGGACTGTGAGGGGGGAGGGGCTGATAGGGGGCTGCTGACGTATTACTGTGGCTCTTTGGCAATGTACATTGGTAAATTCTGGCTCCTTCTCAGGCTCAGGTTGGCCACCCCTGATCTAGTCCTAAGCAGAAAGGAGGGAGGGAATGTGACTTTCAAACTGCTTGAGAGTAGCTGCAGAATATCTGAATCTTAATAAAGAAGGAAGGAGATGGCTAGCAGAAGCGAGCAGCATGGCAGAAAGGATGGGTACTGTGGTAACAAGACAAGGTCAGAAATGCTCAGTGAACACAATCAATCATAACTGCACTCCTGGTGAAAATGTATGGGCTTCTCAAATTTCAAAGGAATGTAGCCCTGTTCTTAAGTTATCAAGCCAACGTAGTCCTTTGCTGTTCATACTTGCATTATATTTCCAGCCATCACGCATCTCTGAGAACTGCAAGCAGATTAACAGACAGACAACTAACAGTAACCTTCAGCAATACACCTAGGAGGAGGTCTGGCACAGTCCTGCAGCCTCTCCATATGCAAAGTGGTGGCAATATGTCTTTTGCTTTTAAGGTTGTGGTAGATGGGCCAGCACTAAAACGTATGAAAATATCACTTATCTGTGCAGCATCCTTATAATGAAAAGTACACAACTGTTGTTTTTTTTCTTGCTGTTCATCACACAGACACAGAGATTGACGAATAACAGGAGTTTTGCATCTGTGAAATTTCATGAAAACTAATGGAAATTTTGGTCCCCAATGAGCTTTCCCGTTCCGCTCTCCCTGCCCACATGGAAACATGAAGGGCTGTATGTGATCCAGAGGGAGCAAAGTTTTTGATTAAACACACACACACACACACACCAAAACAATTCTCACTTACTAAATGACAAGCTACTTCAGAACTGGCAAAAAACAAGACACTAGCTATCTCTCTTCCCACATGGGATATGCAGATTCTTAAAAAGACAATATCAGACCAGCCCTGCATAAAATCCTTGCATTTAGCAACTTTGCTTCACAAAGTCATTAATGCTGTTGGAATTCTTTATTTGTTATTTACACTGTGGCATCTGGCTACATGAAAATCATTAAAATAAAACACCAGTCTCTAAAGCAGCAAGAGTTGTCTTCCCCCTCATAACCATCCCTATTCATCATAAGAGGAAGAAAAATGCTTTAGTGTTCTAGCTTGGTCCATCCAGATTTGGGGCTGGAATGATGAGCCTTGCACCATGTTCTGAACATCAATAAGACTCTGCTCTGGCCTTAGCTAATTGGAGTCTTACTAGGAATGTTATGCCTTCAGTCCTCAAGAGTTTAAATCTAAGGACTTCAACAAAAACAACTTCAATGGTTTTAATCATCATGATGGTGCTTAGTCTTTTGGGACAAAGATCCAGGAAGTGCTGAGAACTTTGGGATCAAGGTGTTCAGCAGCGCTAGGTGGTCCCAACTTCCATTGATGTCAAGGGAAGTGGAGGGTGTTCATCACCAGAAGAGCTTAAAAATTTCCAGAATTTATGTACTGTGACAAAGTTCCTCCTCTGCCTTGGTGAGTCCTGCAGTTTTTGGAAGATTTGCTCACCTCAGAGGTTCACAGCAGCCCTTAGTTTGGCCACTTCTGCTAGAGGCTCAAACCTGCCATTCACTCAGCTAATCTCATCACTGGCCAGCATGGGGGAAATGGAGAACAATCCCCACAGTCTCTGTTGTCCCACGTAGTGGGTCGGGGACAGGCCAGATCCCTTTCCAAATTAGACCTTCCCTTCTGGTGTTGCTCACAAACCAGGTCAACTCCTCCTGTGACCAATCAGGAGTTGGGGGGATGGGGGGAACCCAGGCCCACCCTCTACACTGGGTTCCAGCCCAGGGCCCCATGGATAGCAGCTGTCTACAATGTCTCCTGTATCAGCTGCATGACAGCTACAACTCCCTGGGCTACTTCACCATGACCTCCCCCCAGCACCTTCTTTACCCTGCAGGATCTTCCTCCTGAAGCCTGATCACACTTGTACTCCTCAGTCCTCCAGCAGCACGCCTTCTCACTCCCTGCTCCCTGCACTCCCTCCACTGACTGATGGGAGGTCCTTTTTAAACCAGGTGTCCTGATAAGTCTGCCTGCCATAATTGATTCTAGTATGTTCTTAATTGGCTCCAGGTGTCTTAATTAGCTTGCCTGTCTTAATTGGTTCTAGCAGGTTCCTGATTGCTCTCACGCAGCCCCTGCTCTGGTCACTCAGGGAACAGAAAACTGCTTATCTAGTGGCCAGTATATCTGCCTTCTACTACTCTGCTGTACCCAACTGGCCTGGGTCTATCACTCTACATAATTGTATACAAAGAAACAAAGTCAGGAAATGCCAGATTTATGGTTGCCTGTGCAACCTTATTTCTGGCCTTTGGTGCATCCAACTTGTGCATTGAATGAGGCTGTGGTCATGTGTGAAAAAATAGTGTCCTGTAATTAAAAACTGTATCATAATGTATACACACAAGGGGGGGCGAATTAAGGATACACGGGCCAGCTTAAATCTGACATTTCCTAACTTCTGCGTGCTTGACTTCACAACTCACAATTTTGCTGTTTTCTGACATTTGCTAAATAATGGGTTTTACAAAAAATGTGAACTTTAGCTATTTGCATATTTATATGCAAAACTGACCTCCACTGAAACAAATTTTAAGGTCCTGTTTCATGAATCAAAACTGCAAGTATTTCACACTTTTTCCCCGACATTAACATGGAAAGGAAATGCCTTAAATGTCAAGAGTTTCAAACTTGATTGTGAATATTTCATACAGAATTAATAACCAGTAAATTACGCAGGTACTTGTTATTTACATCCTATCACTACTTTTTGATTGGTTACTCATGAAGATTAGGAGAGTTAAGACAAGAGACAAATCCAGTGACTCCCTCTTATTTTGTTGTCTCTGATTTAGAGAGTTATGGTCATGACTCCATAGTTAAGAATGCAGGATTCTTTCCATTCTAAATGTTCTTTGACCCTCATTCTAACATACTCAGTTTAATGTCTCCTCTTGGACTAAAAAGTCTCCTACTTGGCATCAGGGCTGAAGGAAACAGGCCTGTGTACCTCTGGGCGTTCCTTTGGGGTGAGAGTGGGCACCTTTCTTGTCCCAGATGGCCTTCTCTGGCTGTTGGCATTGCTCTAGTGGTTTGCAGTGTGGGTGCTACCCTTCAGCTTTAAGTCTTAAGGAGGCTGCTCCCCCCACATCTGGGCATAACAGCAGTCCAAAACAAAAAAGGCAAACAAAATAATCCTGCAGTCTACAACATGGTCCAAGCTCACCCTGCTGCTCCTCACAGGGCAAAAGGCAGATACTCTCTGTGAAGAGCTTCCTGAGCATCTGAGGGGCCCAGATGGAGTGTCCTGGGCTCTAGAAAAAAGAAAATCAAAACAAAGATAGCCCCTATAGCTCTCCAGAGGGTCCTCAGCAACTTTTCCAGTAACAGCTCCTGCTTTGTGTAGGGGGGACGGCGGGGGGGAGGCCTCAGGAGCTCTGTGCTTGTACTCTGCTTCCCTCTAAGTGCCACTCTGCTCTGGCCTCCCTTTTAAGGAGCTGCCCTTCTCCAGGTTTGACAGGCCTCACAGGTGTACCGGGTTGGGAGTGGGGGTGATTGTGCTACAGAGCTGTTTAACCCTTTCCTGACTAAGGGGGAAAGCTGTCCCACTACCAGGCCTATATCAGGAGAATGGATAAGTGGGGGACAGAGTTTAGTATGAACACGTTAACTGAATATGTTCTATGTCATTTGTTTTACCTGTGCTAGACTGTGGCCTCCTTACTCCTTGCAGTTTGTGGAACTATCCCAGCTCACCAATGCAAGAGGGGCACAGTCTGGACCTGAATGTTTTGCTATGGATATAGATAGAGATGGGTAGGTTAGATATATACACTACCGGTGTGCAACACTTTTCAAGTGCAACCCAAAATCACTGCACTGAGTTTTCATTACAAATCCAAAACTCCAGACAGGTTCAGCAGCAGTTAGGCTGAATTCACAAACTTTTCAGTGAATCTGGGATTTTTTTCAAGACAAGCTGGGCCACGTTTCAGGTAAGCTTGAGTTGAATGTCAAGTGATCAGAGCTGATTTATGCTCTAAGGCACAAACCGTGCAGAAACTGATGGCCTGAATTTTCCTTTGACTGGGGTTGGAGAGGCTTAAAGACGTGGAACTTGGGTGTTGGTGACTAAATTCACACAGACCAAAATAATCTGTAAAAGGTCACTTGGGAAGCTAACAGTCCAGTTTTGCACAGCTTTGCATCCTTTATGCATTACTCGTCAAAGGGTTTGAATGCACAACTCTCAGCATATGGACTATTGAAAAATAACAGTCAAATTGATCAGTTTGCCTTTTGTGATTGGTCATGTAAGGAGGTAGTTCTCAACCAGGGGTATGCAGAGATCTGCCAGGGGGTATATCAACTCATCCAGATATTTGCCTAGTTTTACAACAGGCTACATAAAAAGCACCAGCAAAGTCAGTACAAACTAAAATTTCATACAGACAATGACTTGTTTATACTGCTCTATATACTATACACTAAGTAAGCACAATATTTATATTGCAATTGATTTATGTTATAAATATATGGTAAAAATAAGAAAGGGAGCAAGTTTTCAGTAATGTGCTGTGACACTCTTGTATTATTATGTCTGATTTTGTAAGCAAGTAGTTAAGTGAGGTGAAACATGGGGGCACGCAAGACAAATCAGACTCCTGAAAGGGGTACAGTAGTCTGGAAAGGTTGAAAGCCTAAGGCACCTGGTACATGCTTGCAGACTGGTTGACCAAAACTTTTCAAATGATGAAGAACACACTTCTGGTAATAGTTTTTGGATTTTAATTGTTTCTGCTACAATTCAGGAAACTGTCAGGACTCATGAACATTTTCTCAGATATTTTCACAGATATCTATTGGTAGCATCTCTTTTTTTTTTTAAGGAGACGGCATACTCTCGTTCACACTAATCTTAAAAAGAGCAGGATTTGGCTCTAAGGATAGAATTTTAGACACTATAGAATTTGAACAGAAGTGCCTTTGGAACTTCAGTCTCAGTAAAGGGCATGTTTTCTTGAATTTCCAAAGCTGTTGCCAGTCACATCACATTATATGGTGGATATCTCCAAATGTGACATGCCAATATAACATGCCATCAGCCCAGGATACAGATGTGGTTTTCTGAAAATTGTGATTATAACAGTTAAAAACAAAAGGACATTATGTATTTTATTTCTTTTTAAAAGTTTTTAAAACCATTTACCTACTGTCAATGCCCATGAAATAGAATGATGCAGGGCGCAGAAGTTAAGATGCTGGAGCAGAAATATAAGAAAAACCTGGGTAATCACCCATTACCTGCTAGTATCAAAGACTTGAAGTCTGGCTTCACTGCCTGCATCACAATAAAGCCACTTCTTTCCTTATGAGAAGCTACAGAATCTTAACCAGCTTCATTATTTCCATTTCTCTATTGCTTTATTTTGTATATTATTAACCAGTACATTAACAGAGCCTGCAACTCCCCGGCAAAATACAAGAAACAGAAACAAACAGAGCTGGAGAAAACATTCACAATAAACAAAAAACACTCCCTTCTTCCTGTTGCTATCCTTCCCGCATCATCTCTTTACCTTGGACAACTTTTACTTATAGGCTTTTCTATGGTATATGCCATAATCACCTGGGAACCCCTTGCACACATTTTTTTTTTTTTATTTAGCCTCACAAATCCTTTTGAGGTACAGAAATATTCTTATCCCCATTTTTCAGTAGGCACAGCAAAGTGACTTGCCTAAGGTCACACAAGTCTGTGACAGACCCAGAAACAAAATTTAGATCTCCTGATTCCCAGTCCAGTTCCTTTGCAGAGCAGATGGCCTGTCCCCTTCTTGCTTCCATTATAGAGCCTGGTAGCTCCTTCTCCACCTCTTTTTTAAGGGCAGATCAAACGGCCATAGGGAATCACTCTTCTCATTCTCAGTACAGGTGAGTGATGGTATGTAAATAGTTTCTGTTGTTCCCACTGCATTAGGATAGAGGATTGTCTGTAGTCTTCCTACCCTGTGTGCAAGAAGTGAGACAGAGGGCTGTACCAGGTGACTTTCTGAAGAACCTGCTCAAGAGAAAGCATTCATCTGTTGCAAGGACTAAAGTGAACTGGAGTCTCCAAGCTCACATGAAGCAGTTGGTTTCCTACCAGCCCTTGTGATCCAAGCTTTACAGAGTTCTTCCCAGAGCTCCACTTACAAAGAACATGAAGCCGTGACAAGTGACAATAATTAATCAAAAGTCTGCACTACTTTCAGACAGGTACAAGACATCCCAAGTCTCTTAATCACTTGGAATAAATCATTAGTTAAGGATTTTCACTTGCAACCATTAAATCTGACATGGGATTTTTTTTCAAAGGAGTTAATGCTGTTGAGTACCTAGTGCATGATCCAAAGCCCACTGATAATCTTTCCATTCACTTCAAGGCGCTTTGCATCAGGCCTTTAGCTCAGGGGACTATGGCTGGTATTCCTAGGTTCTAGTCCCACCTATGCTACTGACTCCTTGTGTCACTTTGGGAAAGTTGCATGTTTTCCTCCCCCTGAGTCCCCCTTCCTCCCGTGTAGAATGAATATTCATTTGCTTCCAAGGGGTCTTTTGAGAAATAATTAAAATGTGCAAAGTGCATTGCTATTCTTAGATGAAAGCACAGAATATTATCATTCCTCTTCGCAAAGTGATCTCTACCCCCACACTGTAGCTAACGCAGGCAGGACTGCGTTCACAGTGTGGGTGCTGCCATCCTCACCTGGAGTCTGCATCTGGCAGTGGAACACTTGGGGAAGGTGTGACTTCTTACTGGTGCCAATGTGCTGACTCAGCACTCTGTATCAGCAAAGGCACACAAACCTTGTTTGCTTTTACAATTGGTTGTGCTGTAGCAGTTTGTTCTTTTTGTATCACTTAGCTTAGAATTTCTTTTAAAAATTAGATCACGTGACAAAGAGTTTTTAAACGACATGGGGCAAATCTGTCTGCCCCACTGTCTCCCTAAATCCATAGTGTGGGGCAGAGACCCCAAAATGACTGACAATAGGAGACACTTATCCCTGAAATAAGGGACATGAGAGAACACAAGGTTCTCCACTTGTATCCCTCCATTGACTCAATCCATCCCCCTTTTCGTCCACATCTCCCTCCTTCTACCTTCCAGCCTCCTCAATGCTTAGTGACTGTCGCCTGGTACCACAGAAATGAGCACAGTACAATTGCCTATGTGTGATATACAAGCAGCTTTCTCACTATGATATGGTTCTCATGACTAGCTGACACTCTGAGGTCATGTGCGTCCAACTTTGCTGGACCCCGTGATTTGGTGAGGGATGGTGGGATAGAAGTATGGGATGGGTAGTGTTGACAATGGAAGGAAGCTTCTTATCATGTGTAGAATTTTGACATGTGGTCTAGTAATTGTATTTTTGCTAGCTATAGCGTGTATGCTTTTTTACCCAAAAGTGCCAACAGCCGATTAGGCACTTTTTTTACACAAATATATATATATATATATATACTTTTTTTGTTTGCATTCTTAGCCATGAATAAGTTTTGATCCATTTTTAGACTTCCTCTCAATCCTGCTTTTCTCAGCATTATCCATTAAGCAAAGTTTAACATTCTGGAACTTCCATCCCAACTTGAAAGCTGTATGTTAAATTATGCGGCTGAATTCCATCAGTCAATTTCTCCTTTGCTGTCAACAGACCAACTACATTTTTTATTGTCTGAACCAACTCATCCCATATACCAGGCTGCAAAAACATCAGAGAAAAATGGTTCAACATAGGATGATGTTTACGACTTGGATCTGCATTTAAAATATATATATATAGTATACACACACACATGGGGGGGGGGGTTGCTTGTAAATACAGTATTTACAAATGAAACATTTAATCTTTTCCATATCCAGTTAGCTGGAAATTGTCTTCTTTAACTTGCAAAAGTCTATGGACCATTCAGTGCAAAATGATGCTGCAGATGTCTAACATGAACAAAAATACCAGGGATGGTTTGGTATAGGTTGGCTGAAATATTAGTCTTATAAATTTCATAACAGATAATGAAGTCATGGCAGAAAAGCCTTTTACTACACCTCAGACAATTGTGGAGTGTTTACCTCTGCAGAAAATCATTGTAAATAACATGTTAGCACAATGTGGATGATAGTTATGCATAGCTATGTGCTTTTATAATATGTTAAAGCAATTGCCACTGCAATTTTTCTAGATGAGGTCTCTATGATCTACCATTCATGTAATGTTAATGGTAGCTAAAATGGGAATAAAATCTTTATGAAAACCACCATGGTTGGCCCATTTAAAGAAAGAATTGAATCAGCAGCTCTCCCAAATTACTGATGTTTTGACTAAGGTATTTGGCTTTTTTTATTGAACATTCTGCTGTGAATGCACACATCCCATGGATATGAAATGATGGATCTCCTTGGATTTTAAACCAGAGGCACTTTATACCATTAATAAATATTCATTTTCCTGCTATCCCTCCAGTGGTATTTCATCATCAATCATGGCTGAAATCACAGCTGTGAAAGCTGTTTATGCTTTACTGTTCTCCTCTATATGATCTGGCAGATACTTATGAAATTATTGGAGTGTGGAGTTAACAGGGGGCAGGATGGTGAGAAGGAAGCGGGGAAAAGGAGTGCTGTTTTGTTTTATTCTTTTAAAATATTTGTGCTCATACTTATTCCCAGAGCAATATTGTTTTGTTTTTCTTTCCAAAGTACACATAAATCACTCCATTGGTCTCAACTGTCCTGTGAAAATAAAAATGATCCCAAACCATTCAGGAATTACTCAGGGACTATTCAGTGTTCAATATGTCAGAGAAGCAAAGACAGACGCTCAGGAAGAAGAAGATTACAATCAATGAAGAAAAATCAATAGCGTGTAGAAGCTATCCTGCTGCCAGCTTTGTCAGAGAAAAGGCCTCTACATTCCCCAATCTCATTACATGTAGGAAATTATTAGAATCTGAGCAGCAACACTGAAGCTGTAATAATGTTTTTTTTTGCCTTTTTTTATGTTCTTCGTGGAAACCAACATTTCGCTTTGACTTAATAAACATAACAAACTACTGCCAAACTGATGTAGCATTTTATATATTTATAAAATGCTGCAGTAAATGAAAAGGGGTGATATTTAAAGTACTTTAAAGTACAGCCTGGAAAATGACTGGAGTCCATGACTGCATTATTTTTTATTTGCTTGCATTTTATCTTTTTCTCTGTGTATGTCTCTCTCTTGCAGAATCAGTGTGTCATGAAATCTGCTTGCTAAAGTGGTGGTCACATATTTACTCTGAAAATCAATTAACCAGCCAATGTAACCATTTGATTTTATAGGACAACATTTGCCTGATTTCAGGAAGACATACACACTTTATAGAATCAATTGACAGAAAGAGATTGCAACGAAGCTAACGGTAAAATCTTTCTGGCCCTGATTCATAAAAGCATTGAGGAAAAAAATTAAGCACACACTGAAGTCTCACTGAAGTCAAGTTAAGTAAATGCTTAAATGCCTTCCTGAACTGGGGCTTCAAATGCTAAAGAACAGTCAGAGCCCAGCAGCCATACAGAAAAAAGAACAATTCATTTTTATTCATTACACTCCATATTTGTGGGAGCAAAGGCCCACTTATGTGTGTAATTGCCTGTTTTACATACGAAAATGCCACTTTTTGTGTGCACCAGTGAGTGCAAATTTTGCAATTGGAAATGTGGAGGGTCCTTTAAAATGTATCCCCAATATGTTTGTTATCTTTCCATCATTATATAATTATTTTGTTGACTATGGTACGCAATATAGTGGTAATGAAGTGGAGCTGCTACTTGTCTGGCTATGACATTTTTATGCCAGATGAGGATTTTCTGAACAATGGGGAAATAGACTCTGCTGCCTTAAGGCATCTTTAAAACCCCTAAAACAGTGCAAAGAGGACTTAAGAGGAGTTGATGATCTGGCTCCTGTGTTATATTTTGCACTTCTCCTCATCTCTGTGATGCCTGAGAGCTACTCTTGGGGGAATTCTGTACCACTGAGCTTGCGCAGAATTTATGTCCCCCACAGATTTATTTCTTTGCTTCCGTGCAGAAAAATGACTTTCTGACAGGGAAGCAAAGGGAAGCCACAAGTGCGATCATGCAACCCTTCCTAGCAGTATGTTTCAGGTGCCCAGGGCAGCCGACAGAGAGGTAGAGCACTCTGGGGCAGGAGGCGGGGACTGTGGAAGACTCGGCTGGTGGCTCCTTCCCTGCACCAGGCTTAGCTGCTAGTCCCAGCTGGGCTGGGGAGGACGGGATTTCCTCTTCCCCTGCCCGGCATCAGACCCACTCCCAGATTTCTTCCCCAGCTGGAGGAAGCTCTGTAAAGTCCTTCCCCCCTCCCCCACATGCTTCCGGCACCCATCGCTCCTCAGCTGAAGGGGGAGGGATCCCTGTAGAGGGAGCTGCTTCCCCATACACCCTACCCCCATGCATCCAGACTCCCTCATACCCAGACCCTCCCTCCGAGCATCACCCCCCCACACCCAGAACCGCCCCCCCCCAACAAGCACCACTCCCCCGGCACCTGGACCACCCCAACAAGTCATCCACACTCGGATCCCCACCCTACAGAGCCCCAACCAACCACACCTTGTTCCCCACTCCATTGAGCCTCACTCCCCCAGCATCTGGACCCCCCCCCCCGAATCCTTCCCCCACCAGACCCTCCTGCTGAGCTGTATCCCCCCACACCCAGACCCCCTGCTGAGCTCCAACCACCTTCATCTGGACCCCCCTGCGAAGTCCCATTACCATTGCACCCCCAACAGGCCCCTGTGCATCCAGATCCCCCTGCACCTGGATCCCCCACTGAAGCACCTGCACCTAGATTGCCCCACACAGAACCCTCTTAACTCACACGTGGATCTTCACACACTAAGCCCCTCCACATTGGGATCTCGCCTTGCTGAGCCTGCCTGCCCACATCTGGTGCACCTGGCACGGAGGGGTAAAGCCCTGGGGTGTTTCTGGGGCCAGCCTGGTCCTTGTGCTGTGTCAGGGCTGGGTGAAGCCTCACCACTGAGTCTGTGTCCTGGGTGGGAGCTGCATGGTGATCTCCTACCTCTGTGCAGCCAGTGGCCTGTGGTCCCCAATACCTGCAGTAGTCTCCACATTTATTTCACAAATAAAATTTGCAGAATTTTGCAGAATTTTAAAATATGTACAGATTTTTTTTGGCACAGATTTTTTTTTGGGGGGGGGGGGTGCAGAAGCCCTCAGGAGTAAAGAGCAGACCTGCTGTAGAAACAGTGCTGTAGGAACTTCACTGGTGACCACTACTGGCCCCAGAGACAAATGAAAAGAGGTAATCACCAGAGCTGGGTGGAAAAACTCTGACAGAACAGTTTTGTATTGGAAAATGTAATTGCGTAAAGTTTAAATGTTTTCCAAGATTATGTTGAAATTTCATTTTGGACAATAAAGTGGAGGGGACAGTGTTCAAATATTTCATTTCAATGTTTTCCTAACCAAATGTTTTGACATTTTCACATAGGACTGATTTTTCATTTCAAAACATTTTTTGTTATTCTATGATTAGTAAGTAAAAATCAAAACAAAATGTAAAAACCAAATGTTTTGATTGCACAAAAACAATTAAAAAATTTTTTTCACAGACAATTTTGAGATTTGTCTCCCCCCCCAAAAAAATGGAATATAGACAAATTTAAATATATGGCAATTCTCCACAAAAGAGTATTTCTGTTCTCCACCCAGCTTTGATAATTGCATACTAAAGGGAAGATGCACAAGTGTTCGGAGAATTCTGCTTGCAGTAATTTGTGCTGCTGTGTTCCCACAAGACAGCTACCAATCTCTTAACACTACTCCCTTTGGCTCATGGTTCTGGATCCCCACAAAAGGTATGAGGACACACATGTCGCTGACTCAGCATCCTTCCCTTCTGAAACCCTTCTGTTCTGATCTATTGGATTACAGTCCATTCAGCTCTCAGAAGAATAAAAGGAACAGGAGACCACAAGCACCCAGGGCTTGATTCTCATATACATCATACCCCTTTGCACTACTCTGGCACTATAAAGGAGCTTTAGTGTAAGTGAGAATCGGGTCCTGCAAAGTCCTATCCCACAATGTAGCAGTATCCTTTTTTTTTTTTTTTTTGGGGGGGGGGGGATGAGCGGGGGCTCTTCCAAAGTTTCTAATCATGATTCTGTAGGGAATCTTCCAGGGACATTAAAATTCTGAGGATTTTTTTTATCATAAACAGGTAGTGATCGCTACAGTTATCAAATTCTGTTTTCAGTTGCTTATAACTTTGCCAAACCTTAACCATTTGAGATGAAATTTTTCATGTCACCTGTCTGTCTCAGACTGAAGTTCAGAAAGTTCCATGTCAAATAGTTCAGTCGTTTCTCAGAAGGAGGTTAGGGAAAAATGCTCCTGTCCATGATAAAAAATTCTTACAGCCTTTTCACTGACAATCACTAACACCCCCATGCTTTGGACTGGGGACTTGAAATTTACCCGGGGGTTACCCTGATGTCAGGGATGTGCCTATTACTGTCCCCATGAAAATCAACTCAGTTTTGGACAATTTAGGAGCCTCTGAAAATCTCAGTTTATATATGGTCTGTATAGACTTGTTAGAGTTTGGCACCTAAATTTTCTGAAGATTCCATCTACAGGCTGAGTAGAACTTTCACTGTAATTGCCTTCCCAGAACTCAGAGCCACTGTGGTACTGGGCACAGGAACTAAAGCCAGAACATAAGAACGGCAATACTAGATCAGACCAAAGCTCCATCTAGCCCAGTAACCTGTCTTCTGACAGTGGCCAATGCCAGGTGCCCCAGAGGGAATGAACAGAATGGGTAATCATCAAGCGATCCATCCCCTGTCGCCCATTCCCAGCTTCTGGCAAAGAGGTTAGGGACACCATCCCTGACCATCCTGGCTAACAGCCACTGATAGACCTAATCTCCATGAATTTATGTAGTTCTTTTTTGGAACCCTACTATAGTCTTGGCCTTCACAACAGCCTCTGGCAAGGAGTCCCACGGGTTGACTGTGCGTTGTATGAAAAAATACTTCCTTTTATTTGTTTTACACCTGCTGCATATTAATTTTATTTGGTGACCTCTAGTTCTTGTGTTATGAAAAGGAGTAAATAACACTTCCTTATTTACTTTCTCCATGCCAGTCATGATTTTATATTATATCCCCCTTTAGTCATCTCTTTTCGAACCTGAAAAGTCCAAGTCTTATTAATCTCTCCTCATACAGAAGCCATTCCATACCCCTAATCATTTTTGTTGCCCTTTTCTGAACTGTTTCCAATTCCAATATATCTTTTTTGAGATGGGGTGACCACATCTGTATGCAGTATTCAAGATGTGGGCATACTATGGCTTTATATAGAGGCAATATGATATTTTCTATCTTATTATCTATCCCTTTCTTAATGATTCCCAACATTCTGTTCTTTTTTGACTGCCGCTGCACATTGAGTGGATGTTTTCAGAGGACTATCCAAAATGACTCCAAGATCACTTTCTTGAGAGGTAACAGCAAATTTAGACCCCATTGTTTTATATATATAGTTGAGATTATGTTTTCCAATGTGCATTACTTTGCATTTATCAACATTGAATTTCATCTGCCATTTTGTTGCCCAATCATCCAGTTTTGTGAGATCCTTTTGAGTTCTTTGCAGTCTGCTTGGGACTTAACTATCTTAAGTAGCTTTGTATCATCTGCAAATTTTGCCACCTCACTGTTTACCCCTTTTTCCAGATCATTTATGAATATGTTGAACAGGACTGATCCCAGTTCAGACCCCTGGGGGACACTGTATTTATCTCTCTCCATTCTGAAAACTGGCCATTTATTCCTACCCTTTGTTTCCTAATTTTTAACCAATCCAAGCCCTCAAGAGTTAAGAAATGTCAGAGTTAAGGTTGCCTGTGCAACATTAATTCAGACACCTTGTGTGTATGCAGTCTTTAATTCCATGATCTATTTTTTTCCATAGGAGTCTTGTCTCATTCATGCAAAAGGTGAACCTGCTCTAGGCATGACTCAGAGTGGTGTAGTGACCCCTGTTTATTTGTTGCAGAAGTTGGAAGAGGTGCAGTGTATGAGGCAGGGGATTGCAAGCAGGGGAAAGTTTGTCTTGCGGCTTAGGTAGTTGAAAGCCACTCTGGAGAACTGGATTTATCCCTGTCTCTGTCTCAGAGTTCCTGTATGATGCTGGGGCAGTCATGTAAGCCAAATTTGTCACAAGTGGCCACTACCTGAGTGTTCCTCATGTTCTGGGTACCCAACTTCAGCCACTTGGACTCTAATTTGTAGAAGTGCTGAACACTCGCTACTGCAAGTCAGTGGGAGTTGTGCTCTGAACAGTTAACATGCTATAAAATGGTACGTTGTCCAAAATAACGCCATAAGCATCTCAAATTGGGCACTCAAAATTATTGCTCACTTTTGCACCGTAATCTCGGTGCGTCAGTTTCCTATGTATAAAATGCCACCTTACTTCACAGGAGTGTTTAAAGACAGCATAATTTATGATTGTTAATCACTGAGATGCTACAGTCATAAGCACCATAGAAAAGCCCAAATGGAAATTAATAATTCTTTATCCAGAGCAGGGTTTGAATAGTGTGCAGTAAATAAGCCACGGGACCATACATTGGATGATGAGGATACATTTAAATTGAAACATTTAATAGCTGCTTATTCACTAGTCTAACCAGTGTCCATCCTGTGTATTGAATGAGGCAAATATCCGGTATACAAAAAAAATAACATGTGATCATGTAATGAAGCTAACGTATTTTAGTGGGGGGCCAATTAGGGTTGCATGGGCAAGCTTAATTCTGCATTTCCCAACTTGCATGCTTGACTTTGCAATCATAATATATTATTTTAAAGTAGTGTTTTGTATGTAACATTTACAGTAGGATAATCAAAACTTAACAAGAATCTAGAGCAATTATTATAATTTTACTATTTCTGTTGAAGTAGAGTCCATATGTCCATCAGCACTGTGCTGGGCACAGTTGAAACATAGGCAAACATGACAAGATCCCTGCCATGAAGAGTTTACAGTCTAAGACAATGATTTTAACAATCCTATCAAAGACTCACAATGGCATAATGTTTCTAACAGTTTTTTAAAAAATCTACAATTGATCTAGCACTACAGCTAATCCATCAGAAATTAATATTCAGGGGGTATCAGACTCCAGTGAGAGCAGCTGTTGGTAGAATTAAAGCTAATAACAAGAGTTGTAGGTGAATGCTGAACCTGGAACATATGGTGTTCAGTTCAGTTTCTACTGCAAATGGTGAGAGAATGAAATAAAATCAATTCTTTCCAGGAAAGAAATCAGAAATAGTGCTAAGTGTCGCGTTCCCACGTGATCTTTCAAGCTACTTGCTAGGTAATTTGTCACTTTTGAGAACTATGGTAGCCAAAAAGTTAATTCTTCAAAAGTGGAACACTCTGGCAGTTCCTGCAATAATTGACTAGGCTACAGACGTGAGTGATTTGTTTGGCCTGGCAAAAATATCGTTTTAAGTTAAAAAGAAAATGTCAAACAGTAGTTTAGACCTAAAATTTAACTTTAATTTAAACAAGAAAAAAAAAGCTTTCCAAAATTAATATGAATAAAAATCTTCTCTTGCAAATGTTCAAATGACTTAAAAATAATAATAAAAATATAATCTTGACTCCTTCCTGCTGTGTTGGAAATCCAAGCACACAGACCATGTGCTTTGTATATAAATAGCAGAAAATTAAACTGCCCAATCTAGATTCACTGTCTAAACTGAGTGAAGAAGGAATAGTAAGAGGAGACATTCCAATGGCTGATGTTACTAGTTCTGTCTATTTACTGAAGAAGGTCTCATATCCTTGCCTGAGGAAACCAGCACGTATCATTCCCCTCCCTCCTTCCCCAATTGCACATGGGGCACTTGAGAAGTTGCACACTGTGACTTCTGGCAGAGCTAGGAACAGAACACTGTCTCTGGTATAACAGACCCAACTCTCAGTCACTTAACCACACTACCCCTCAGATTGAATGAAGCAGTTCTGTGCACTTGGCTGCATGCGATCATTAACCACTAGGCCACACTCCACTTTAGATCCAGGAAGAGAACTCAGGAATCCTGAATCCCAACATTCCTGTGCTGTGTAACAAGCACTGAAAAAGAACTGAAAGGGTATTCAGAATTCCTTCCCCGATCTCCCTTGTTGCTATGGAGAAGTAACAGTATAACATCTTTGTGCAGGTTACTTCCTTGCTTGTGCCTGGCCTGCAAATAGGGGTGACAGAACCAAGACCAGCCACCCTCTGGCCATTACAACCACCTCTGTACCCACATGCTTGCCAAGGGGAGGAATATCTGGAGATCAGGCAATAGGAACATACAAGATCAGGGTAGGCTGGGCAAAGGTGTTGGGAAGGGGACTACATTCATTTCAAGGAGCCTCCACTTGGCCAAGTAAGAGACAGGCACAAATAAGCCATCTCTAAATATCTCTTATGGAACCTTCTGAAGTCGCAGCTCACTTTTTGCTAAATCTCACAGCTCACATCATGTTTGCTAACAAAATGTACTCCAATGCTTTTTTCAGAGTAACAGCCATGTTAGTCTGTATTCGCAAAAAGAAAAGGAGTACTTGTGGCACCTTAGAGACTAACCAATTTATTCGAGCATGAGCTTTCGTGAGCTACAGCTCACTTCATCACCACTTCATGTTCTCTTCCTGGTCAGCAGTTAAAAGAGTAATGCATACAGGATGTCACCTGCCTCATCACCCATGGACTATGGCCCAAACCCGCACTCATTGATGTCAATGGCAAACCTCTCATTGTCTTACTTAGAGCAGGATCAAGGCCTGTAGGAGAGTCTGACTCTGCAAATATTTATGCAGATGACTAACTTTACACGTGGGAGTAGTGCCAGGGACTACTCATGTGAATAAGTGCTTGCAGGACCAGGAACTTAGTGTCAGATTTTTAGGTGCCTAAAAATTCAGATAGGCACCTGGTGGGATTTTCAGAAATGCCTAAACACCTAAATCATATTTAAATCAGTGGGAGTTAGGTGGTTTTGAAAACCCCACTAGCGTTTAGACACCTAAATACCTTTACAAATCTGGGTCTTAGTCTGTAAAGTCAGTAAAGTGCTGTGGGATCCTTCTGGATAGAACCCCCTGTGTACCAGTAAATGTTGATAAGGAGTAATGTCACCTTCAGGATCATCTTCTCCTGTTCGCAACACGTTTATTCTTTTGTACATTTTCACAGTCCCTCAAAACATTTCAGTCAAACTAGGGGGAAATGTGTTCCTTCCAGTAAACTATAGTTATGTACTGGTACCTTATAAATATAGACTTTTTCTACAGTGCCCTTTACATAATAGTGTTTTATAATGAGCAATGCTGCAGTAGAAAAATCCATTGTCCATTAGTATCAAATATGAATGTAATATTTAGGCATATGAGCAGTAAAGTTAAATCTAGAGAAGATCAGCATGTTATACAGGATTTAAGCCAAACCATCTCCTGGGCATTGTTTCTGTGAATACAGTTTTGAAGCAATATATATAGGGACATCTTTCATCAGAATGATTAAGAAAGACAAGGCGGGTGGGGTAACATCTTTTACTTGACCAATGTCTTTTGGTGGAAGAGACAAGCTTTTGAGCTTCACAGAGTTGACCTGAAGAAGCTTGAAAGCTTGTCTCTCTCACCAACAGAAGTTGGTCCACTAAAAGATGTTGCCTCACCCACCTTGTCTCTGTCGTATCCTGGTACCAACATGGCTACAAAAACACTGCAATCTGAATGATTATTTTTTATTGTCATTGCATTCAATTAGGGCTGTTGCTTAATCGCAGTTAATTCATGCGATTAACTCAAAAAATTTGTGATTAAAAATACTAATCTCAGTTTTAATTGCACTATTAAACAATAGAATACCAATTGAAATGTATTAAATATTTTGGATGTTTTTATACATTTTCATATATATTGTATTCTGTGTTGTAATTAAAATCAAAGTGTATATTATTTTTATTACAAATATTTGCACTGTAAAAATGATAAAAAAGAAATAGTATTTTTCAATTCACCTCACACAAGCACTATAGTGCAATCGTTTCATCACGAAAGTACAACTTACAAATGTAGATTTTTTTGTTACATAACTGCACTCAAAAACAAACAATGTAAAACTTAAGAGCCTACAAGTCCACTCAGTCCTACTTCTTGTTCAGCCAGTCGCTCAGACAAACAAGTTTGTTTACATTTACAGGAGATAATGCTGCCCTCTTCTTATTTACAATGTCACCAGAAAATGAGAATAGGCATTTGCATGGCACTTTTTTAGCCGTCATTCATAGAATCATAGAAGATTAGGGTTGGAAGAGACCTCAGGAAGTCATCTAGTCCAACCCCCTGCTCAAAGCAGGACCAACCCCAAGTAAATCATCCCAGCCAGGGCTTTGTCAATTCGGGCCTTAAAAACCACCACCGCCCTAAGGGGCTTCACTACCCTCCTAGTGAAACAGTTTTTCCTAATATCCAACCTAGACCTCCCCCACTGCAACTTGAGACCATTGCTCCTGGTTCTGTCATCTGCCACCACTGAGAACATTGGTAGGCCCCTTCATGCTTTGGCCCCCACTTCAGAGGACATGCTTCCATGATGATGACGCTCGTTAAAAAAATTATGCGTTAATTAAATTTGTGACTGAACTCCTTGGGGGAGAACTGTAGGTCCCGTGCTCTATTTTACCCACATTCTGCCATGTATTTCATATCATAGCAGTCTCGGATGATGACCTGGCACATGTTGTTCATTTTAACAAAACTTTCACTGCAGATTTGACAAAACGCAAAGAAGGTACTGTGATACAGCATGGCCAAAGGGCAGCAGGAGAGTGTTAGAAGGAAAGCCTTATTCCCTGTAGAGGGAAGAAAGTTTGCAATGGATTAATTAAAGCACCTGAAGCCAATTAACCCCCTGCTTCAATCAGA
Source organism: Eretmochelys imbricata (assembly GCF_965152235.1). Lineage (NCBI taxonomy): Eukaryota > Metazoa > Chordata > Testudines > Cheloniidae > Eretmochelys > Eretmochelys imbricata. The sequence continues at coordinate 19,659,163 of NC_135574.1, read as the reverse complement.
CAAGAGGAGGAGTTGAAGCAGAGTGGATTGGTGTTGGAGCAGAGAGCAGTTTGGAGGGAAGCAGAGGAGAGTTTGGAGAAGTGCTGTGGTGGGCTAAGAAGACCAAGACCCTAGGTAAAGGGACACCTGGTTAGTGCAGAGGGAGGGCAGGAAGCCCCACAAGCTGAAGGGCAGGACAGGGAAGTAGCCCGGGGAAGGAACCACTAGTTCTAGTGGTTTACCGCTATCCCGGGGCTGGGACCTGGAGTAGAGGGCGGGCCCAGGTCCCTCCCTCTCCATTCTCCTCCTCTAGGACACTAGTGGGGCAGTTAATACCCAGTTCAGGGGCAAGAAACGGTGCCCTGAACCACCCACCCCCCAAGAAGAGAAAATGTGAGACCCATCATATTAGTGCTGGCAATTTGCCACAGTAGCAATGTGAGCTTTCTAAAGATAGCCACAGCATTTGACCCAAGGTTTAAGAATCTGAAGTGCCTTCCAAAATCTGAGAGGGACAAGGTGTAGAACATGCTTTCAGAAGTCTTAAAAGATCAACACTCTGATGCAGAAACTACTGAACCCGAACCACCAAAAAAGAAAATCAACCTTCTGCTAGTGGCATCTGACTCAGATAATGAAAATGAACATGCGTCAGTCTGCACTGCTTTGGATTGTTATCGAGCAGAACCTGTCATTGGCATGGACACATGTCCCCTGGAATGGTGGTTGAAGCATAAAGGGACATATGAATCTTTAGTGCATCTAGCATGTAAATATCTTGCAACACTGGCTACAACAGTGACATGAGAACACCTGTTCTTATTTTCAGATGACATTGTAAACGAGAAGCGGACAGCATTAGTTCCTGCAAATGTAAACAAACTTGTTTGTCTGAGTAATTGGCTGAAGAAGAAGTAGGACTGAGTGTTCTTGCAGGTCCTAAAATTTTACATCTTTAAATTTTGAATGCAGGGGTTTTTGTACATAATTCTACATTTGTAAGTTCAACTTTATTGATAAAAAGATTGCACTACAGTACTTGCATTAGGTGAATTGAAAATACTATTTCTTTTGTCTTTTTTACAGTGCAAATACTTTTAATAAAAAATAAATATAAAGTGAGCACTGTACCCTTTGTATTGTGTGTTGTAATTGAAATCAATATATTTGAAAATGTAGAAAACGTCCAAAAATATTGAAATAAATGGTATTCTATTCTTAACAGTGCGATTAATCATGATTAATATTTTTAATCGCTTGACAGCCCTACTTTAAATATAATAAAATAAAAAGTATAATATGTACATCTATATAAGTAAGTTAGTTGCAAAATTCTCCTACATGATTTTGTTCTCTCTTTGTCAGAATGGCCAGTAGTGATTAAAGGAATTTTTGACATCTATGACTGATATCAAAATAAGTAGAATGTATGATTGATACAGAAAAATTAAATTATTATTACACCTGCATTATTAAAACTATGCTATATTTAAAATGTAGTGGAGCCCACTTATTCTGAACTCTAATATAGTGAATGCCCCGTTTTTCAGATGGGTCACAAATTGGAAATCCTACATCCAAACGCTCCCAAACTGTGTGGACAATTAAATTTCCATCCAAACTTTGCTGCTGACCCCAGATCTGAAATTCCCTCCATGATTAGATATGGCTATGAATATTGTGGTTTATGTCCATCTCTGCTGCATTTATAGTGAATCAGAATTAATTCCTGGATTGTTTTTAATACGCTGCAGTGTGTAAATTGTAGTTCAGATAATAGAGCCTCTTAAAGTCTTAGGAGGTTAGGACTGGAATCTTGAATTTAATTAATAATTCAGTATGAAGCCACTGTAAAGCCCCAAGCACTAGTATGACATGCTCATGTCATCCTTTTTTGCTTAGCATTGCCACATTTTGATCCTGCTGGAGTTCTCAGTCTGTCATCATTCGTTTGTACAGTTATCCCTAGAAGACACCACTGTTCAGTGTAGCCAGGGTGAAGCCTCTTGGTCAGTCATACATTAAAGCAAATATCTGGGAATTCAGTACAGCAATGGAGGACTACAAGGCTGGGAACTCTCTTGATATCAGAGAGCAGAGCCCCTTGACTGAGGGTGATACTGTGAATTTTGTAAGTCCTTTGCAATATTCTCATCTCCCTAGTAGCATCACTTTTGTCTTAGTTTATTTTCAAGTAGTTGCTTTTCATGTAGACACTGGTAAAGCTGAGAGATAGCTCTGTTAGCATTTAATGTGAAGGATATGTAGCATTGCGTGCATTCAAAGAGTTGGCATTTGAGGCCATGAGGTCTCATGATCTCGTCTAATGGGTTTGCGTAGATATTGAATAGGATGAAAGAGTTGAAAGGCTGAAAGTTGTTACAGTGTAGAGTTGGCTAAAAAATATAACACAAAAATTCCACAAGAGTTTTGTCTAGCTTTCAAAGTAAAATAATTTGTCACTTTACCAAATTTTCACCTCATGTTTTTCTCAATTTTGCTGGTTGGTTTTTTAGAATCATAATTTTCTAAAATAAAGCATTTCCATTTTGACGAATCCCACTGTGTGGCTACATTGCCTAACAAAATTTGACACTAACCCACAAAAAAACTGAAAAATGATGCATTAAAATAACAATAAATAATGAAACTTTGTTTTGAAATGAAAAAAAAAACAGAAAATTTCAAGAAAATCTAAATATTTTCATGAAAATATTGATATTAAAAAGGGCCAAATTTTATTGGAACAATATTAGAACAAAAATTTCACTCAGAAGTAGTATCCTGTGATGGATATTCAGTGGCTTTTTCTGGACTCAGCTGATGCTGTCAATCCAATTTCTAGCAGGGAATGAAAAATAGCCTTTGGAACTTATTTCCATAAAATACCACTGAGGCCAAGAGCTTCACAAGATTCTAAAAAAGAATTAGATATTTATATGGATAACAGGAATATACTGAGTTATAACAGTAAATATTTAAAAATAAGAATGAATAGTTTTGGAAGGGATAATAAAGCTTCATTTATCAGCATAAACCAACCTCCCTCTAACCTCCTAATGTTAGAAACTTTCTCTGCTGGCTATCCGATAACCAAAATCACCATCCTCTACTGCAGTGTTTTCTCACACTTTCTTCTGAAGAAGCTGGTACTGCCCACTATTGGAGACAGGATACTGAACTAGCTGGTCCTCGGGTCTGATTCAGTACGGCCATTCCTAAATATATACTCTTTGTTCCTATGTTAAAACCTCCATAATTATAATTGGCATCTTTGCTGGCTGACACATCAGAGAGATTAAGAAACTAGTTAATGGAAACTGGACTACAGTCTCATCAATAGGGATGATCTTTGCTGAGTTTCTTTACATCTTGTTCTTTCAGTGTTTTCAACCTAACAGAGAGAATAATGGAACTCTCTTATGAAAGCCCCATCTTATGCTGCCAACTCAATATGTTTGGGGAGTTCAAATAAGCAGCAGAAAAGCATATGGATTTCAGGGGCATCTATCCAAAATTAATCCAAATTGAGCCTGATTTCTCAGATGTCAGTGTCGTTGCCTACCAACTAAAATATCCACTCATCACATTTTATCTTCCATCCGTCTTTGTTGCCTTCAGACTGCAAGTTCTCCAAGGTGAAGATTTAAATTTCCCATGTTCAAAGTACTGTGCATCTCTGTGGTGCTATATAGATAGCAGTAAAAGTAATGATGCCAAAGAAGATACACAAAATAAAGTAAAAGGTTTTAGGCCTGTAAAAGTTGTTTTGGAAAACAATCAACCTCCCAAACAATAAAGGGGAGATAGTTATCAAGGCTGTCAAAAAAAGAAATAAATTAGAAACAGGTTGTTCATATATCTGGGACATTGATGTTAGCTTAAGAAAAAAGACAGGCATGGAATTCAATAATACTGAAAGCACTGAAACCCAGAGACAGCTTAAAATCCAACCCTCTGGATAACTGTGAAGAAACAATGGAGCAGAAAAGCAGCTGCATAAATCTGAAAAAGAAATAACTAAAACTAATTATTTGGAGATATATATACAAGTAAAGCTCAGAAACTGGTCTGCTGATATGGAAAATGGAATATCCCTATAGGCTCAAAAAGAGGATTAAACATCTCAGGATTAAATACATGACAACCATCAGTAGGAAGCAAAAAGGTGATTAATTAAGGTATATAAGAAATGAATACTGATGATCCACTGTGGACAGTTAATGTTATAGCCATAGAAGTCGAAAAATGGAAAGAATAGTTGACAGATACAGAAAAATGATAGACTGCAAAGAGCAGAGTCTAGAGATGCTTGTTTTATGTATTCTCTGCTTCCAGTCTGCATGGGTTTTATGATTTGCTATTTTATAAAAATCCTCTCATGCAGTTAACTAAACTATTCTTTATTGTCCTACAATAGACCCTTAGACTGGTCCTATTACTCCAGTCGAAGTCAATGGCAGAACTCCCAGCGACTTCAGTGGGAACAGGTTCCAATCCACTATCATAAACCATAAAGAAAGAATTCACACTGAGAATGTTCAGTGCTTTTTTAAATCAGAATCAAGTAGGTTTTCTGTAGGCTTTCTGACTTAAGCAATTTGCTAACGTGCACGTTCTTTTTTCCTTCAAGAAGTCCCAGGGTCCTTAATGTCTGCATATTTCTGTGTCCCCTTGCCAATACATAAGAACATAAGAATGGCCATACTGGGTCAGACCAAAGGTGCCTCTAGCCCAGTATCCTGTCTTCCCACAGTGGCCAATGCCAGGTGCTTCAGAAGGAATGAACAGAATAGGTAATCATCAAGTGATCCATCCCCTTACAAGAACCTCAGAGTCGGATGTTTGCTTCACATACTATCCCATGGATGGTATTTTGTTCAACTGTATTCAGGCAATATCTTTCACCATTACTAATATTCTAAGAAATATACATAGAAAAATAAATGGAGTCTTAGCTATAGTGCTTGTGAGCATACCACTGTAACAATCCAGTCTATAATGAGGAACTTTCAGAAATACTCCAGTGACATCATAAACTGCAAAGGAGAAGCCAGTCTCAAGGAGTGGAGAGAGACATAAATGAAACTCAACCTGGAATAGTTGCTAATATACAGGAATTGATCAAGAGAGCCAGGCCTGATCAACACTTTAAGAAGAGATGGTTCCCACTGACCCAGTAGAGTTTGGTGACCTTCTGTACACATTACTGATATCGGCTTAACTGGAATTGATCAGTATATTTGTTTATGGTGTGAATTTTCATGCACCTAGAGCCTCAGATAGATGATTTTTTTGTTAGAAATCTAAATAAATATTTAATTAATTGCATTTAAAATGTTTGTTTGTTGACTAATTGAGGCACCCATGACTTCATAAAGGCCCAGAACTGGCTCTATATAAAAAAGAATGGAGGAGGGATGTGAAATACTTTGGTCCAAAGCATATCATTAGTGGACAGAAAGTTCAAACTTTGGCGCCTAAACTTAAGCACCAAATCCTTATTTAGGCATCTAAAACAATGGCCCCAATTTCAAAAGTGCTGAGCACCTGCAGCATTAACAAGTGCAATTGGTCTCTTCTCTATTTCTTTCCATTTTTGATGTTTACTATAAGATAAATACTCTGAATCACTTTTAAAGTGTACAAAGTATTTTTGTGGGTGCTTCAAACATTATCCACCTTGATTTATATTTTAAAAAATAACACCCTGTCCCTTTGGAAGACTTGGGCTGCTTTGAATCAACTCCAGTGAGAGGTGTTGCCTGCCAGCCTCTTCTGCAAACAATTGTTAGTACTACACAAATGGTAAAAGTCATGTGTTGTCCAGGTGTGTCTATAAACAACTCCTTGCTAGTTGTTTTGGTGAGGTTTTATTGATTTGAACTGAAAATCATACATATATGTTAGGTGTAGCTGTTGAAATCAGCAGGTGATGCTTCACAGCCAACGAGTCTTTCTTATATTGACACACACATACAGTACACTTCACATAAAGAGTTGCATGCTGTTTGTTTGGGATACACACCTAAACACACTTAAAACTACCTTCACTAATCAAGGACACTCCACCAGAGAAGTAGATTGTATCACGGAACGGGCCACCCAAATACCCCAGAAGAACCTGCTTCAATATAGGAAAAAACAAAATCAAAACACCAACTGCACACCCCTAGTTGTCACCTACCGCCCTTCCCCCTCACCCCCCGTAAAACCCATACAGGCTATCACCTAACAGTTACAACCCATATTTGATGGGGACTGCATCCTGAAAAAAATATTTTCCAACCCCCCATTTCTGGCCTTCAAATAATTCCCGTCTCACCAAGATCATCATCAGAAGCAAGCTCCCCGCAGATCAAGACACACCAGCTCAGAGCAGCTATGATGATCAATATTACCCACAACACACCTTTCAAGATCCATGGGTTCTACACATACCTATCACAACAGGTGGTGTACCTCATCCAGTGCATCAAAAGCCCCAGTGACAACTATGTGGATGAAACCAGATAATTACGACACTGGTGGACGTACACTTTTCACAAAGTGATCACTCCGTGTGTGACCTCTCAGTCTTCGTCCTCAAAGGAAACTTGCACAAAAGCCTTCAAAAGATGAGCCTGGGAACTTAAATTCATCACTCTGCTGGATACTAAAAACAACAGGCATAACAGGGATACGGGGTTTATGGCTCATTACAATAATTTGTAACACCCCCTACTGCCTGCTAACCCTTAATTGCCAACTTCATTTTAAGTGGTCTCCTATAGCATGTGTCAGCCCCTTATGCTTAACAATCTCTCCCACCTTGTATTTAGCTTAGACCACTGGTTACACTGTCCAGATCTGAGGAAGTGCTCTGAAGGTCAAAAACTGGTCCCTTCCACCAATAGAAGTCGGTCCAATACAAGATATTACCTCACCTTCCTTGTCTCTCTAATAAAAATGAGTAATACAGCAGTGAATCAAAGTGTCAATCAGAACTTTTTTTATTTAGATCTGATCAGTTGTATGTGCAAATGGCATACTGTAAGCACACTGTTAATGGATACATTAACACAATTACAATCTCTTGATATCAGAAATTATATCCAGCAATATATGTAATATCAATAGTATATATATATAGCATTGGTTGACAACAACTGACAGTGCAGTGTTTATAAAAAGAAAGTTTGAGCTAGTTTTTACCAAGGATTATTTCCTTCAGGCAGGTGAATGATAGACATGACCTGCAGGACCCTGTTTTCTAGCGCCAATTCCACACTGAATACACTCAGCAGCTGGCAACATGTTGATGATGAGTTTCTTTTCCTGCTCCAGTTTCAAAAGCTCTGTGTTGTGGCAGTTCTAGTCTTCAGAATCCCAGAAGCAGAATGGGATGCTCAGTGGATTTATGTGCATGCCAATACCCCCAAATTCCCTGCCAGCTCACAGTTATCTCAGAGGTGTGCTGCCTGTGCTCTGAAAACAACCCAAAAGTTATAGTACTTTCCGTTCTTACAAGACACAGGCTCATCATGGCTAGCCAGTCTATTTCAGGCACAATTCATGATTTGGTTTTTTTGGGTATAAAGACTTTTGGGGGGGGGAATTATGGTGAATCAGTAAATACTAAAGAATATTGAAGAATCTGGTCTACATTTTACCAACAGAGTTGATGGGCTGCACCCTGCAAAGATCCATTAGTGCAAAGGCATCTTAAATCACCCTAAAAGGACTAGAAATTTAAATTCCCCAGGGGGAGGGATCCTGGTCTGGCATAATGCCAGTGTAGCTATCTTTGTGCTAGTCTCTCCTGGTCCCCAGCCAAAGGCATGTGAAAATGACTGGGGTTGGAAAGGACAGAGCTGGAGTCAACATTACTTAGTGAGTCATGGGAACCAATGGAAGTAATGCATTCTGGGAAATATTGTCCAGCAGGAGAGCTGTGCCCCTGGGGAGAATGGGAGTATGAGGTGCTCAGAACTACTGTTCCTATGACGCATTGCAGCAGCGCAGACAGACTCAGAGATTCATGCCCACTAGAAACTTGAACCTTTCATTTTGGGTCAACAAACCAAAATGTTTCATTTCAAAGGAATGTCAAAACTTTTGTTTTGATCCAAAATGTTGACATGAAACTTTTAAATGTTTCTGAAACAAAAACTATCAGGACTTTTTGGTGTGTGAAAAGTTTTGACATTTTGATTTTTTGTTCTGATTCAGGCTGAAAACAAATGTCAAAACATCAGGGTTTCCAATGGGATGAAAATTCCATGATTCAATCAGCTCTAATATTGACTCATTGCTCCAGCATGCTATAATGGTGGGCTGTTCTGATGCCACCTTTTAGATAAGGCATAGGAAACATGTGATTACATAATCAAGCTGTTAAGTGAAAACTTTACAAAATTCCAATCTTTTTATATTAATACATTAGTAAGCAATATTAGGATGATGTTGAAATAGAACGTTTGTGAATAATTATTACAGAGGATTGTTGTCTTCAGGCAGGATTAAAGATGTCCTGGTCCTTGTAACAAGCGTATATCCATAGAGTTCTGGCCAAATTACCTAAATTTCCACTGCCATTATAAGTGGATATCATATTAAGGACTTCGTCCATAGGACCTAGGACAAATTAGCTGTCTTGTAAATAATAAAATTAGTCTTTTACTATTCTAAAATTACTACTGTGCATTGTTGCTGTGCAATGTTAGGATTCAATCCTGAAAGATCCTGAGCATCTGAGTTCAAGAACAGTCAGCACGTCCCAGGGAATGCTCAATATTTTACAGGATCAGACCCCCACTTTTCATCTAAGAGAAGTCTGTGTTTCATTTTGTGTAGACAAAGTGAAGTGAGTCCTATTAATGTGGTGCATCTGAATAGAGACAGATACACAGCACTGCATCTGGGTCCAATAAGACTTAATTCTTTAAAAGTCTTAGTCAGCAAAGAACTTAAAACACACACTTAACTTTATTCTCCTCTTGATGCAGAGAGGATAGATGTGTGATGGCTGCTATCTGGACCAACACAGTGGGGACTGAACCTGGGATCTCCAAAGCTAAACACAAGTAGCTACAGACCCAACATCCTGTAGTCAGGGGCTGTAACAACTCAGATCTCTGTGAGTTGTTACATACAGAGCTGTAGCTCACGAAAGCTTATGCTCAAATAAATTTGTTAGTCTCCAAGGTGCCACAAGTACTCCTTTTATTTTTGTGGATACAGACTAACACAGCTGCTACTCTGAAACCTAAAGAATTAGGCACATTAAGAATTCATGAAGTCAAGCAACAAAGTTTACCATCAAGTCACAGTTAATGCTTTTATCAAAAACAGCGAAAGAGAGCTTCCAACATGACCATATTGTGTAGGGCTCAGTGATAGATCCTGGCGGTTGACGCCTGTCACCAGATTCAGGAAGTTTGCTCTTGTCAATGTCTCTGCTACCTACATTTATCTCTATCTGTGAGATTGTTTTGTCTTTGTGTCTTTATTTTAAATGGACTTTCTTCCTCAGTGAGAAACAGACTCATTGAGATTAGGATATTGTGCACTATTTTACAAAAACCCAAGAAGACAGTTGAATGTCAGGCAATGAACCATGAATTGTTCCGCAGCCACAGGCTGACTGTATTTGCTTCAGAGGAATATAGATATCTCCCTTTTTCGCTTGTCTTGATGACATTCATTAATTTTCTTGTTCTATCGGCTTCCTTGGGATTATGTGTGAAACTCCTTTTTATTGCATCTATAAGAGGACAAGAAAGAGTGTGAGCTTGTGAATTCATTGTTAAAGATAATACTGAGTTTCAAATGCTCCTTTCATTTGCTTCTCCAACTCTTGCATCCGTACCTTCTTCTCTGCTGCCCAACCCATTCCTGTTATGCCATCCTTCCCTCCAAATTTGGATCCCTCCTAAACATTGTCTTCCACCAAACTGCCCATGAGAAGTGAGTTAATAATAAAATACAAAAGAAAGAAATGGATAGAACTATACAAGCCTAAACTGAGAAACCATGAACTCTTATTAATATTGTATCTCATGTTCTAGTCCACACCTTCCAGTCATTGTTTCTACTACCTTCACTCAATAGATTATGTATTAAATGTAGACTGTAAACTTGGATGCTATAAAAATAAAAACCAATCATCTGCTTAGAAGCAATATTGCAACACTTGATCACTTTGCTGTAGTTCATTTAAATGAAAATCCCCCCTTACCTCCCTTTTTAAATTAGATAGATAATTTGATGACTAAAATTAAGATTTATGGTTTTAGCTGCAAGCAACAGGTTTGCATATACGTGTACGTGTTTGTGTGTGTGTGCATTGCAGGTATGCCACAGGCTCTCCTGCATGAGCGGAGCATCCCCCAATGCAAGTTCCTTTTAATTTTACAGCAGTCCATTGATATCCAGATCGGTTGCAAATTCTACAAGTTTCGGAGTAGTAGCCGTGTTAGTCTGTAGCTGCAAAAAGAACAGGAGTACTTGTGACACTTTAGAGACTAACAAATTTATTTGAGCATAAGCTTTCATGGGCTACAGCCCACTTCATCGGATGCATAGAATTGAACATATAGTAAGAAGATATATATATATATATATATAGATATATAGATATATAGATATATATACACATACAGAGAATATGAAAAGGTGGAAGTAGCCATACCAACTGTTAAGAGGCTAATTAATTAAGAGGAGCTATTATCAGCAGGAGAAAAAAACTTTTGTAGTGATAATCAAGATGGCCCATTTAGACAGTTGACAAGAAGGTGTGAGGATATGTAACATGGGGAAATAGATTCAATATGTGTAATGACCCAGCCACTCTACAAGGTAAAACAAAATACTCCTTCACTGGCTCAATCCAACAGGTACAGTTGGAGTTAGGTCCCTGAGAAGGCCAAGCTTTTTCATTAAGGCAGGCAGGCAGCCCAGCCAGCCAGTCAACCCACCCACCATCCCACGGAACTTCCAGCACTTTTTATCTTGTCTGCTGAGCCCATACTGGCTGCTCCTGGCCCTTCTAGCTGCTGGAGGACTAGTTCTTGTTGGTTCCAACAGCAGCTCATTCTGGGTGGACTCTCTGAGCAGCTCTTGGAGGTCTGCATTCACTGCTTACCCCTCCCCTACCAAAAAAGAATGACACCTTCTTAGGGCAGGGTGGGCCAAGGTGACGGGGCCTCCAGCAGGGAGCATCAAATGCACGGTACACCCTGACACAGGGCACCATCTAAACATCAGTTTATTTTAAGAAGTACATTGAATTCAGCTATTGTTTGTACAGGGTTAAAACTGAAGCCCACTAGTGTAGCTGAGAGCAGAATTTGGTCACTGAGTTTGATTTTTGTTCTCTCCTAAGCAGCACTGATGAATTTAGAAGTGAAATTCATCCACCTTTCCAAACTAGAAACAATCATTTGCAGCGTAAGGCAGTTTGCATAGAGGAAGAAGATTAAATATAGGCCTTTACAGCATCAGAATGCCTGCTCTGTAGAGCGGTGGTCTTCAAACTTTTTGGATCGCCCTAGGAAAGCAAAAAAAAAAAAAAGAAGAAGAAGAAGACGAAGAGGAGCTGCCACCGGCGTGCCACTGAAGACGGAGCGGGGAAGAGCTGAGCTGCCGCCGGCTTTCTACCAAAGATGGAGCGGGGAAGGGCTGAGCTGCTGCCGGCATTCTGCCAAAGATGGAGCGGGGAAGAGCTGAGCTGCCGCCGGCGTGCCACTGAAGATGGAGCAGGGAAAAGCTGAGCTGCCACCGGCGTTCTACCAAAGATGGAGCGGGGAAGAGCTGAGCTGCCGCCGGCATTCTGCCAAAGACGGAGCGGGGAAGAGCTGAGCTGCCGCTGGCATTCTGCCAAAGACGGAGCAGGGAAGAGCTGAGCTGCCACCAGTGTGCCACTGAGGACGGAGCGGGGAAGAGTTGAGCTGCTGCCGGCTTGCCACTGAAGAATCAGAGGTCCAAGAGTGCTGCTGCCACCGTGCCGGGCATCCCACTTTGGAGACCACTGCTGTAGAGGGCCCTCAACAGAGGTGGAGATTCATGCATGGGGCAAAGTAGGCCACTGGTAGCAGGGGAAGAACTATAGGCAGAGTCAGGGGGACAAGTAAACTACATGCCCCATTTCCCTTGGAATCCAGTGAGGAATCTACGTAAAGTTAATAGAGAATGAAACTATGTTAAATTTTGTGCATTCCCTTTCTATATCATGGACCTCCATCCCCAACTGAGCCTGTTAGAATGAGCTATATTTGAACAATATAGCTAACTCTGGGTTAGTGGTCCCAACAAAGAAAATAACAAAGAACACCACTAGCCATCACCTTCAGCCCCCAACTAAAACCTCTCCAACGCAACATCAAGGATCTACAACCTACCTTGAAGGATGACCCATCACTCTCACAGATCTTGGGAGACAGGCCAATCCTTGCTTACAGACAGCCCCCCAACCTGAAGCAAATACTCACTAGCAACCACACACCACACAACAGAACTACTAACCCAGGAACCTATCCTTGCAACAAAGCCCGTTGCCAACTGTGTCCACATATCTATTCAGGGGATACCATCATAGGGCCTAATCACATCAGCCACACTATCAGAGGCTCGTTCACCTGCGCATCTACGAATGTGATATATGCCATCATGTGCCAGCAATGCCCCTCTGCCATGTACATTGGCCAAACTGGACAGTCTCTATGTAAAAGAATAAATGGACACAAATCAGATGTCAAGAATTATAACATTCAAAAACCAGTCGGAGAACACTTCAATCTCTTTGGTCACTCGATTACAGACCTAAAAGTGGGAATTCTTCAACAAAAAAACTTCAAAAACAGACTCCAACGAGAGACTGCTGAATTGGAATTAATTTGCAAACTGGACACCATTAAATTAGGCTTGAATAAAGACTGGGAGTGGATGTGTCATTACACAAAGTAAAACTATTTCCCCATGTTTATTCCCACCCCCCTACTGTTCCTCAGAGGTTCTTGTCAACTGCTGGAAATGGCCCACCTTGATTATCACTACAAAAGGTTTTTTTTCTCTCCTGCTGGTAATAGCTCACCTTACCTGATCACTCTCGTTACAGTGTGTATGGTAACACCCATTGTTTCATGTTCTCTATGTATATAAATCTCCCCACTGTATTTTCCACTGAATGCATCCAATGAAGTGAGCTGTAGCTCACGAAAACTTATGCTCAAATAAATTTGTTAGTCTCTAAGGTGCGACAAGTACTCCTTTCCTTTTCCCTAATTCTTTAGTGGTTCTCTGCATCTCTGCTCAGTGCTGAAATGCCTCTCATGCAGTGGAAAGCTGACTGCCACTGTGCTGAAGGACTGGGAGGAGATTTACTCAAGGGGTGAACAATGCCAGTGTAACACTGAATATAAGATTGGGCGAGTCTGAAATAGCTTACCACAATATGCTAGAGAAAAAAAGGAAAATGCAGCTTTCAATAGCAAAAACAGAGCCATAAATTATGAGCAGCCTGGATCTCATTGCCAAAACCACACTGAGTGCAAATCAGAAACCTTATTAATGTTCTGAGGTCTCATTCGTGTTGAGACCTTTGGGGGGGGTATAGCATTCAGAGTGAATATCCAGAAGGCTGTGCTTACTCATGCCATCCATGAAGACCTGAAATGTATAAATAAAAGCCTCACTTTCAAAACATTAATTCCATCTTTAATAGTTTTTCCATAGGATTGTGAATCCTTAGACTACAGAATGAAAAGGAGAATGGAGTGCCATAAAAATGATCTCTCTCTCTCTCTTACTGCTCACCACTGCTGTGCTCTACCCAGGGCTGGACCACCTGGAGGGGCTGCAAAGACGAATGGGCCATCCCTTCTGGAAAGCACAAGCTTCACTGATTAAAACAATAGCCACTCATTTGGCAAATGCAAATGCTTACATTCTGCAAGGTAATACCAGTCATTCATGCAGAAATGTGCAAGGTTAATTGCTGTATTATAATTTTAGGGCTCAGCTGTGGCATTATGGCCTAAGAGGCGTCTCAGCCACACAGCAAGACTAATTAAGGAGACAGCTGAAGAATAGGACTAGCACAAATTACAACAAACCAACTCACCTTGTTCTCTTAACAGGTATTTAAAGGCAATGGGGAGATAATAACTCACAGCGTACTCCAGGTTAGCCCATACGTGCACACTATGAGATAATTCACTTCCATTACTCTGTGTGTGCATCTATGACTACATGTTAGGAATGAGGATTTCAGCACTAACACAACTCTGATCACATTGCTTAGCTGAGCTATGTATATAACCAGGATTTCATTGGGAGGATAAAATTTATCCCTCTCTACAGTGCTATTACAAGGTCTATGCAAGGCTTAAGTCCCACTTAAATCCTCAAAATTCACCTTTAGTGAGTACATGGAAACAAATTCTTGTTGTGACCATTATTCTGTCAACATACACTATTTAGGACCCAATCCTGCATTCTTTGCACACCAAAATCTTCCAGTGACTTCAGTGAGAGATTTGGCTGTACATGGATGTAGGATCATGGCTTTTGGAAATAGGAGGTGTGCCTGCTTTAAAGTGCACCGTACACTTTATCCAATTCCCCAGATTTGATTTTTACATATAACTGTTCACTCTAACCCTATCAGTTGTATTTCCGAAGCATTCCATCACACTGGTGTTCTGATGGTTAAATTCCTACTTAGATTTCATGTAGGGGTTTAGCGGGAGAATCATACTATCATACACTTGCGTAACTCAATAGGGGTCAGAAAAAGAAGCCATAATGTGTTATAGTTTCCTGGTGTTATCCCCAAAAGCCATCCAAAGAAAATCTAGGCTCAAAATATATTTCAAAGGATGAACTAAGATCTAGAGAACAGGATATACATTAAATGGCCTAAAGCTCAGAAGCTACTCTGAGACAATAAGGAAATATAGTGGTTACCATTTAAAAAGTCAGTATTTCCCAGGGGGTAGCAAACAGTAGTATCTAAGAGGACCACCGTTTTTCCCTCTAGTTAAAACAGGAAATATATATGGCATCTGTTTGGTCACAGTCAGCAAAAGTTGTCTTTTTAGTGATTTCTCCTGTGCATATTGGGCACAATAATTCAGTTCTAAACTCTGGGCCAGATCCTCAGTTGTTATAAATCAGCATAGATCTATTGCATTCAAGACAATCGAGCCACATGAACTAACAGTAGTTTAGGATCTAGACTTTTTCACTTACTACTCTGAATTATTCACTGGGGCTCTGTGAAAATACAGGACCCAGTCTTGCTGACCCGAAAGTTAATAAAAGTTCTGCCATTGTCTTTAGCAGGTCCAGGACTAGGCCCAGAATCTTCCAAATGCCTCCTGTGGTGTGCTAAACTCTGTCATCTCCCATTGATCGAAATCATTGGGAACTGAAAATTTGAATACTGCATGCAGCTCTCCTCTCCCCATCTCAAAAAAGAGATATTAGGGTAGTAAAGATAGAGAGTGCCTAGACTACTGGGCCTGGTGCAAAACCTTCCTAAACTAAAGGCCTAGGAAATAGCAAAAATTCTCACTGCTAATTGAGTCACTCCTTGCCACTGGCCACTCATGTATTAATGTACCTGTAACCATGAAGCCAGGGCACTACAATTGTGTTGAAAGACCAATAAACCTGGCTGAGTGCCTTCCCTAATCCTATCTTCCAAAAAAATGAGGCCTCCCTCCATGTGTCAATTACTCATGTCAGGCCATAGCTTTCAATGGCACTGAGGTGGCCTACAGAGAATGCCACAAAATTGGCAAGGCAAGTAAATGTATAAAACAAACATAAGGAAGTACTTCTTCACACAATGTACAGTCAACTTGTGGAACTCATTGCCAAAGGACAGTGTGAAGGCCAGAAGTATAACTGTGTTCAAAAAAGAATTAGATAAGTTCATGGAGGATAGGTCCATCATTGGCTATTAGCCAAGATGGTCAGGGATACAACCCCTTGCTCTGGGTGTCCCTAAATCTCTGACTACAGAACCTGGAACAAGATGACAGGGGATGGATCGCTCAATAAATTGCCCTGTTCTATTCATTCCTTCTAAAACATCTGGCACTGGCCACTGTTGGAAGACAGGATATTGGGCTACATGGACCATTGGTCAGATCCAGTATGTCCATTCTTATGTTATGTTCTTTAACTGAGAGTGCTCAGCACCTTCAAGTACATGCTCAGAAGCATGGAGATTTAGGTTTATATGGGCTGAAAAGCTGTGTTTGTTTAGAATTTAAATAAAACATTGGTATTCTCTGTTCAAAAAATAATCCCCTGATACAAACTGTTTGAAGAAACTTAGAAAGTCTAGAAAACTAGAAAAACTAGCATGGGAAAATAGTAAATATAAGTCACATTCATTTTAAGATAAATGAGGCTAACATCACTGGTGTAACTCTGCAGAAGACAATTGAGTTACCCCAGGGACATATTTGGAATATAGGTTTAGTGTACCAAAAAGGAACATATCAAAAAGGAATATATCCAACTGGGCCAGATTTGACATAATACATAACTCATTAAGCCTCTCATAAGCATTGTCTAACTTGTCCCAATCTCTGACAGTTTAGTTCATTATAACAGTATGCTAATAAGTAATACTTAGCAACTGTATAGACTTTGTGTATTGTCCTTCTATAAATCTAATTAAATTCTTGACAAAATATATACAGTATATTCCAGTAAAGCATTATTGGTGTTGGTGTTTTTACCACCCAAATATATACATAATAAATGCATCAGCTATGCACAGGCAGTGCGTATATATTGATCATCAAAAATCTCTTCTCTGGGAGTCATGTTGTTTTTTAACTGCCAGCTTAGTATTCCTTTGACTCCATATAAGTGGAGCAACAGTAGACTAATTATAAATTAACATTTATATACATTTCAGATTATGTATCTCAGGAATCTCCTGAATTCAAATGAGGTGACTGTCAATTCTAAAGAATTTTCAGCAAAAACTACTGAAATGGTGAACTCCTCTATTAATCACACAGTTTCCAAAGTGGCTTAGATACTGTAATACTGTCAGATTACCCTACAGGTTTTTATTTTATGATTAAAGATATTTACTATTACTATTCACTGTTGATATTACAGTAGCATCTATGGGCCTCAATCAGGATCAAGGCCCCATTGTGCTAGATTCTGGTCAACACACAGTAAACAATCCTTTATTTTAAGACATTGTATATATTTTCAGTCTGAGAAAAAATATTGAATATGAAAATATTCAACTATGCTTCCGTCTACCACACTGACCTATGGACTCCTGTAGATGAAGGGCGTCACAGTAGTTATTACTAAATGGTTGGAAATTTCTAGGTAGATCCCAGACAATAGTAGGGGATTCTGGTATGAAAAAGCGGGTCACAGAATGGAAAAGCTTGTGAACCATCTCTCCTGATACTTTTAAACTAGGCGCAGAATGGGCCAAACATTTACTAGGCACTTACAACCATATCCTGCAAAAGTGCTGTGTGCCAACCACAAAGTTCAAAGTCCTTCAACTCTAGAAGGTGAGACTGCTTAGAACCTTGCAAGAGTCATTCAGCACTATTCTGGATTTGTCCCTGAGTCATTAAGAACCCTAACATTCCCAAAGAGAGCTGACCACTGAAATTCTGATTTCTATGGATAATCTTTTGGGTTTACCAGAAAATATTATGTGATATACTGTGGCATGCAACCCAGATACTGAGCAAACATAGTCACCAGGGATGCATCAATGAGAATGATGACCCAATTAGAACTTTCCTTGAGGAAAGAGTGAATGCACATAAAAATCTAGGTTCTTAGCCCAATTTTACTGCAAAGAAAGCATAGGATGAAACATTAGTGCTCAAACAAAGTTGCAGAAAATGCAAAATCAATAGTGGGACAGATAACATAATGAAATCCAATGGGACAACCACTCCTATACTGTACAAAAGGTGGTGAATTTTCTGCAAGCACATTAATATTTATGCTGCTGAAGAATATGGTGCCAGAAGAAAAGCTAGGCTTTGCTGAGCAGAGCAACTCCAACACAAGGATTCCACAAACCCTAAAGGAATTCCACATAATGAAAAGAAGAGTAGTGACCAAGGTTAGAGACACAACAGTACCCTCAAGCATCACTGCAATGTCTTACAGATCCCTGCAGCTTCCTGACCAATATTTTGGAGAAATTGAAGAGGAGACAAGCCCTCAAAACCTTCCCAGGTTTTATACTAAGCCCAGACCATTCTGAGAAAGGGCAACATTTTCAAGCATGCATAACAATAGATATCTAAATCCACATTTAAGCATCAAAAAAGTGGGCTGTCTTTCAAAGATGCAGCATACCTACAGCTCCCATGGACTTGAGTGTTATGTTCATGGCATGCACACAGAGAAGTGAGACAAAAAAGATTGTAGTGTACTACATAGGGTCCTACCAAATTCACGGCCATGAAAAACACGTCACGGATTGTGAAATCTGGTCTTTTGTGTGCTTTTATCCTATACTATACAGATTTCATCTGGGAGACCAACATTTCTCAAATTGGGGGCCCTGACCCAAAAGGGAGTTGCAGTGGGGTTGCCAGGTTATTTTAGGAGCGTCACGGTATTGCTACCCTTATTTCTGTACCGTCTTCCGAGCTGGGTGGCTGGAGAGCGGGGCTGTTGGCCAGGTGCCCAGCTCTGAAGGCAGCACCCCACCAGAAGCAGCGCAGAAGGGTGGCAATACCATACCAAGACACTCTTACTTCTGCCCTGCTGCTGCCAGCGGCTCTGCCTTCAGAGCTGGGCTCCCGGCCAGCAGCCGCCGCTCTCCAGCTGCCCAGCTCTGAAGGCAGCGCTTTGCCAGCAGCAGCACAAAAGTAAGGGTAGCAGTACCGCAATGCCCCCTACAATAACCTTGTGACCCCCGCCTCACTCACACACAACTCCTTTTTGGGTCAAGATTTTATTACCAGTATTGACAACTGGAGAAATCTGTCAGCTGTCACATTAACTAATGGGGAAACAATTCTGAAGGACGTCACATGCAATTGTCAAATATTATCGATCACTGAAGAAATGACTAAGGTAAACATGTGGCCTGTAGGAAAGCTTCTCCCTCTCTCTCCATCCACTGGCCTAACGCAGAGCAGTGCAATCATCCTGCTACCAACACTCTGTGGAGTTCTGTTGTGGCTGATTAATACTGCTGTACCATGGGGATCCTGTCAGTTATGGCCAGGTGTGCAATGCAGTTGTGTTTCACAGGACTTTACCTGCTGTGGTTGCCAGGTAACTGAGGTTCTTGATACCCCGGGGGTAATGGCTGGGCCTCAGTGTGTATGAAGCTGAGGTATGGTTTTCATTTTTATCCAGACACTTGGAGAAGTGGTTTCAATCAAGATGGTATGGTGCGAAGAAGGAAGTGTGGTGGAAGGCTGAGTGGTCTGTGAGAGACTTGGTAGGCACAATTGTGATACCCCAAAACCAGCAGTTTGTTTTGTTTCTTTCCTAGGGTTTTTTTTGCCCCCTGCCTGAGTATTAAGATACACCCATGAATTGGCACTTTCCACTTCCACAGATCAATCATATAGGCCTAGATTGTCCCACCTACTTCTACATCACTTGACACAACTCTCCTTACCTGCAGAGAGGAGAATTCCCATGTGATTCTGGGCACCACACCCCTCCTCCTTTACACTAGGGGAATCCCTTCTGCTGGGACTCCATATGGAAAGGAGCAAGCCCCTCCTGCAGGAGGGCATTTTGCCAAGGACAACTTCATCAGCCTTTAATGTCAATAGTGGGCTGCGTTGTTGGCTAGCTGGGCACAATTAACAAAACAACAACAAAGAAAACCCAGATCATTTACCACCTTTTTTATTAAACTGTGCCCAGTCATGCAACAATACGACCCACTTTCCACAAAGAGGGAGAAGAGGGGGTTAAATAATCACACCCTAATGCTGAACATGTGGGTACCTTTCAGAGCAGGCAGCCTGCATCAGAGGACATGCAGACCAAACACCAACGCTGAATGTTTTGGAGCACACCTACGGCTGGGTCAGTGAAGGTAGGCGTTTTTCTGTGGAGGGAGAGAGGGAGATGTGTAAGGGTCTGCAGTGTGGGAACTATTGAGTGGATTGTAAGGAGGGAGGGTGGATGGGAGTAGGCTATGGTCTTTGCTTGTAACATAACATTTTGCCTTGTGAACCAGCCTTAACAGTCACTGTGTGGCATCTCCTCTTTGGTGCATGCAGGTGATCTTATGCAACCACCCTTCTGCCCTTCCTGGCAATCACATTTTCTTGGTTATCTGTCATTCTCTGGTAACAAGTATTTATGAGCTCTCAGTGACGCTGGCAGCAATCACTCGCATTCACAGGTTTGGAGGCAGCTGACCCTGTAATGCAGGAGTGCAGAATCTGCAGGTGCAAAAGGTTTATTCTCACCATTGCCCCTGAATAAAATGTCATTATCATCACACACAACAGAGAAGATGGTATCACATGGTAGCTGCTTATATGTCCGAACAAGTGCACAACTTCTATCATATTACCTCTGATACGAAGCACTTTATCCCATCATATGCCTATAGGTAATATGTTTTATTATTCAAAGTACAGACACCCAAAATAGCTCCCCAGGTTCCCAGGACATTGTACCTCAAGCAGCCAAAAGTACTCATTATTTTGATCTCTCTCTTCTACATTGTGTGGGTGTGTGTGTGTGTGTGTCTGTGTGTGTGTATGTGTGCCACTTGCAAGAAAACTACATTAAAAGACCATTAAAGTTACAAAGCCAGATTTAAGATTGCTTATATAACCTTAATCCCTTGTGCATCTGGATTATGATACAGTCTTCAATATCACCCCCCCTTTTCCCCCTACAAGCCCTTTGTCTCATTGAGTGCACAGGACAGAGGATGAATGAAGCAAGAACAGGTAGCGAATTCAGCTGTTTTTCAGTGGAAGTGGAGTAAGCTCACACCTATAGGAGGCACTCATCTCCTAGCAGGATCAGGTCCTAAGACTTAAAGGAATTTGCATTATTTTATGTCTGCAATGCTCCATTCATGACTGTGGTGCAATATAAATAAATGATAAATGGATAATATCACACATACTGTTTGGTCTGGAAAACCCAGCATTGTGTAGATGACTGGTCTAAAGGTCAACCATATACATCTTTTCTGAGACTTCGGTTTTTCCCATCAAGTGCTACGTGAAAGTAATTTTAAAGACCTCAGTGAGCTTTGAATGGTGCTCCAAGAATTTGCCTTAAACATAAGTATCTCTGAAGTCAGTCTGATGTGTAACATCTTAAATGGGAAACTGACAAATATTATGGTTTCCCAATTAAAGCAGTGCAAAAAGGAAAGTTGGAGAGATTTAAATATCAAAGAGTATATAGAGGACTGACAGCATTAACCACCAGGATTTGACTATATACAGCATCCTGAAGTGTTTATCTATTTTAGAGCTTTTTCTTTGTCCTTCCCCATAGAGAAAGCACTGTCTATTTAGGATGAAAATTCAACCTATTGACTATAGTAGGTAATTGATGAAGCACTTAAAGATTGGAGTCCTATTATTGCTCAGCACACATTGTAGGAAACCACTTGTGAAATCTCTCTCTATTATTTGAGTATTTAGATCAGTGAATTCATTGATTTCTTTAAAAAATATTTTTAATGAATAATTTTGAAGTCAATGATGTTTCCCTGGTTGCCAGGAATTAGTATGAAGGAAGCCTATGAAGCCGGATACATTTTGCTATAAAATATATTGAAGATCATTCCCTATTAGCCAGACAGCTACATTTTTTCCCATTGGAAATGTTAAGAGTTCAGTATTGTTTCAGTGATACTCACTAAATAATCAATATAATATATATTTTAACCCTACTGAACTCAAGTGAATGGCCAGTAACTCTTCCTCCTCAGAAAAGCAATGCAGAGAAGCCGAAGACCTGGCCCTAACAGACCTGCCCAAGTACCTAGAGCAACAGTTATGTAGATGGGATTCTGTGACCACTGTTTATCATAATCATCTTACTGTTATCATGTGCTCTTCCCTCCTGTGGTATCCATCTGTCGTCTCTCAACTTATACTTAGTTCTTTGGGACAGGGACTTTCTTTTTGTTATAGGTTTGTATAATGCCTAGCACAATGGAGCTGGTGCCCCGGCATTACCACAATACATTATGGTCAAGGGGCAGTGATGGGAATAGAACCCAGTTTTCCTAGCTCACTCTTATATTTTCTGTACTGGCCCATGCTGCATACCTGAAGCACAATGTCAGCTGAGCCTTTGATTTCCTGGCTTTTCCCACCTTAATTTTGTTGCATGTTCCCCTTTCTCCATGGTCCTATTACCAACTGCCTTCACTCAGCCACTGTTCTCCCAGATCCATTTTGAAGTTCCCTGACTGTTTCATAAGTGTGCATCTCCCATTCAGCACCTCCATCCATCCAAGAAGGAGCCTCCACCCTCTCTGGAGTCCCTCTACCCTGCCACACTCTACCAAGCCTTACTCACGCGATTGTCTCATTAACTTCAATCAAACCTTCAGTCCCACAAAGGTGGGATGCATTAGTAAGTCAAGCAGGATTTGGCTCTCACTTGGTTTTACTTAGTGGGAAACAGTAGAAGCCAATTACCTTCATTAACATATAATCCACCCGTATTCCTTAGAAAGTAAAATAATGGTTACATTCTACCCTTTGAGCAATCCCCTTAGAATTAATGGCACACATATTAACATTAAGAGGAGGTTATACCCTTCAAAGTTTCTTAAAATGTAGTTTATATTCTCTGGGCCAATTTCTGTTCTCACTTATACCAATGTAAATCTGGAATGGCTCCACTAAAGCCAGTGGGCCTGATTCTCAGTAATTCCTGTGCTTGAAAGGGGGCTAATGTGGCCACACAGTGTGCAGAGTAAATTAGAGCAGCGTCAGGGCTCGCTGACTCACACTGTGCTTCTCATGGTCTCGTATGAGTCACAGAAAGCAGAGAAAGGTTGTAATGTACTAAAATGCCCTGTTCGAGCTCCTCCACAGGGGACTGGGACCAAAGCTGGAGTAAAGCCCTAATGCCGGCTCTACACTGGCTGAGCAGGCTTATTCTGAAGGGGCTGTGTCCGCTCATTCTAAGGCCAGCGGTGAAATGGCCTTAGTGTAACAGAATAAGGCCCAGTGAATTTACAATTGGGGTAAAACTGGTATGAGATTAAACTCAGGGTCCCTGTCTATGTTATTGAAAGCTGAGATTCTCCTGCTTAACAGAACAGTGGAGACTTCTTGTTAAATAATAATCACAAACATTTGTCTTTTTATTCCTTTTCCCACTAGGTGGCTCCACTTCCCAGCTGCAGTCACTTTTCTTAGCGATTCTGTGGGAGATTAATCCAGTCAGGGGATGTTGTGTGGGCCAGGCTGTTAATCAGAAGATCTTCTCAGGGCATCTGCCACCTGCTACCTCCTCCAAGGAGCTCTTCTGATTAGCGGCCTACTAATGCATTCTACTTTTGCATATGCATTATAATTTACGTTAATGAGACTACTTGTATGGGTAAGGCAAGCAGGATTTGGCCCTGATTTTATACTGTATTGTGTCCAGTTATGCGTATTGTGTTAGCAGACGTTAGGAAAATATCTGCTGTCTCCAGGTAGATTGCCTCGATTTGGTTTGGGTTTGAGTTTAAGTAACTTTATTTAACCTCACTGACCTGAAAACCACTGATGGCATGGTAATGGGCATGGGGCATTCTGATACTTCCTCCCATGGACAAATCCTTATGTATACGATGATAATCAGTTCTGCACTGTGGTTATAATGTTACCTTCCATTTACTGTCTTCACCTATTTACTAATAAGATTGGATCAATCCTGTGAGTTTAGCATTACAGGGTATTTTTAAAAAAAATTATAATAGTGGACATATTTCACAGTCAGACAGTGGGTAGGCTGCATTTTTAAGCAGAGTGAAGACAATGTTTTATTTTTGATCATATTTTTTCCCGACAATAATGGCCTAGTTATACAGTGCTGAAAGCAAAGCGCAAATGGGAGGATGTGCTGTTGCAATATTCTTAGGTATAAATAACATTGTTGGGAGCCAGAGGAGTAATAACCTAGGAATACAATTGGGACATTTTATAAAAAAGTGGTTCTCATAAAAATTCTTTGGGAAATATACAAATCTACTGCATTCCTCTCCTTTACAAGCCCTGGTCCTGGAGAGAGATCACATATTAAGCAGAGAGAGGTCGGACACTCACAAGATACCATTTAAAAAAATAAAATAGATTTGTTCCAACTCGCAATGTGTTATGGTAAGGGCAGTTCTGTCTGTCTTAAGGCTAGTATCAATGGAGACATCAGAAAGTAATTAGCAAGAAACTAAAACTAAAAAGAGTGGGAGACATCAGAAAGTAATTAGCAAGAAACTAAAACTAAAAGGAGTGGGAGGGACCAAATTCAAGCTTGTTGAAAGGGACTGTGTCTCCACTGACTTTGTAATGCACCAACAGTGATGCACTGAGAGGTAGGATCTGAGCTGTAGCTGTTCCATGTGGAACTATCTGGGACTGCACAGACAGAGCAATCCAACCATCCTGTGAATGTGTTGAAGGGAAATTCCACCCAGTGCTAACTCTGTAGAAGACTGAGATGATCCCAAAGGATTTGGGACAGGCTACTGAGGTAGATGCCATGAGCATCTGCCAGTACTCGCAGCAATTGGACCGGATCATCGGTAGGCTTGGCAGAATTCAGTTCAATTCAAGTTGTTATATAACACCTTCCACTGATAATATTGTTGATTATTTTTAAGACTTTTTAAATGTTTATTGATTTAAATTTTAACAGTGGCACTGAATCCTATGGAAAGGAGGACATGAGAACAGCAAAACAAGGACTCTGGACTTCAGAAAGGCAGATTTCAACCAGCTAAGAGAAATAGTAAGCAAGGTCCCATGGAAGGAATTAAGAAGGAAAGGGTTGAAGGGGACTGGCAGTTACTAAAAGATATAATACTAGAGGCTCAATATCATATTCCAACACAGAGGAAAGATAAGAAGAGCCACAGGAAGCCACTGTGGCTGCACAAGGAGCTTTTTAACGATCTAAACCCCAAAAGGGATACATCCAGGCAGGGGTGAAAGTAAAATGCAGCTCTTACCGGTACGGAGCCGGCTCTGTCTCCCCCACCCCCCCAAGGGGTGGGGCCTCAGATGGAAGGGGTGGGCTGGGGTCAGTGTACCCCAGCCAGCCCATCTGCACTGGCTGGACCACGCCGCTCTGGGCTCCAGTGGCGATTTAAAGGGCCCGGGGCTCTGGCGGTAGTGGCAGCCAGAGCTCTGGGCCCTTTTACATCGTGGTTCCAGAGCAGCTACTTCTTTTGCCCTCCTGCCCCCATCAGCGGCCGGGGGAGGGCAAAAGGGGCATTGATATTAAAGCTCTGCCACAGGGTCCTTTGCCGCAGCAGCGCTTTAATGTCGCTGCCCCTTTTGCGCCCCCCAGCGGCAGCCCTGCCGGGTCATCACTGTCCCTTTTGCAGCCCCCCACATCGGCGTCCCTGCCAGTAGGGGCAGAGATGTTAAGCAGGGTCCTTAAAGCGCAGCGCTTTAAAGTCAGCGGTACAAGCCAGTACTGGCGGCTACTTTTTACCGGTATGTCATACCAGCCCGTACTGCCTTACTTTCACCCCTGCATCCATGAAATGGAAGGAGGGGCATGTCACCAAGGAAGTATACATGGGAATTGTGTGAGTAGGTAGGGATAAAATCAGGAAAGCCAAGGCAAAGCATGAGTTACATCTGGCAAGGAATGTTAGAAACAACAAGAAGGGGTTCTTCAAGCATGTCATACAGAAAAGAAAGATCAAGGACAGTGTGGGTCTACTGATCAGTGGAGAAAGTGAGCTGGTAATGGAAGATGTAGGAAGGCAGAGCTGCTGAATGCCTGTTTTGCTTCTGTCTTCTTGCAAAAAACAACATGTGAGTGGATAACTACCACAAACAACAAAGGGCAAGGGATGCAGATCGAGATAAGTAAAGAACATGTCAGAGATCTTCTGACCAATTTGAATGAATTCAGATCACGGGGCCTGATGCTGTTCACCACAGGGTACTGAAGGAATTAGCTGAAGAAATCTCAGCGCCACTGGCAATAATATTTGCAAACTCATGGATGACAGGAGGTCCCAGAAAACTGGAGAAGGGCTAACATAGTGCCCATCTTTAAAAAGAGGAAAAGAGTAGCCAGGGAACTAAAGACCAGTCAGCCTGACTTTGATACATAGGAAGCTACTAGAGAAATGTATAAAACATTCAATTTACGAATACCTGGAGGATGAAGGGGTGATCGCTAGCGGCCAGCTGGATTTACCGAGAACAAATCATGCCAAATCAGCTTGATTTCCTTCTTTGACAAGGTAACTGGTTCGGTGGATAGAGGGAATGTGGTGGGCATGATCTACCTGGACTTCAGCAGGGCTTTTGTTACAGCCCCACATGACATTCTGGTAAGTAAGCTGGAGAAATGCTGGCTCAGCAGAACTACAGAATTGTGGATACAGAACTGGTTAAACAGCCACAAAGAAAGAGTAATTATTAATGGACTGATGTCAGATTGGAGGGAGGTCTCAAGTGGAGTTCCACAGGGCTCTTTTCTGGGTCCAGTGTTGTTTAATATCTTTTTTAATGACCTGGATGTAGGAATATAGAGCAGACTGATCAAGTTTGCAAATGACACAAAGCTGAGGTAGGTTTCAGAGTAACAGCCGTGTTAGTCTGTATTCGCAAAAAGAAAAGGAGGACTTGTGGCACCTTAGAGACTAACCAATTTATTTGAGCATAAGCTTTCATGAGCTAGAGGATGCTGCCAGCACTTTGGAGGATAGAGTTAAAATTCAGAGGGATCTAGATAAATTGGAGAACTGACCTGTAGACAACAAAAATGAAATTCAACAAAGACATGTGTGGTACTAAACTTAGGGAAGAAAAAATCAAATTACAAATACAGAATGGGGGACAATTGCCTTGGCAGCAGCACTACTGAGAAGGATCTGGGATCTGGGAGGAATCACAACCTCAACATGTCAGCAATGTGATTCTGTTGCAAAAAAAGCAAATGCAATTTTGGGTTGCATTAACGGAGGCATAGCTTGCAAGTCACGGGAGGTGATAGTACTGCTCTACTCAGCACTGGTTAGGCCTCAGCTGGAGTACTCTGTCCAATTTTGGTCACCAGTGTATAGGGAGGATGTGGAGAAATTAGAAAGGATCCAGAGGTGAGTGACAAAGATGATCAAAGGGATGGAATGAAAGCCATACGAGCAAAGGCTGAAGGAACTGGGTATATTTCGTTTGGAAAAGAGGAGCTTGATGGGGGATATGATGGAGGTCTTGAACTACTTGAAAGGCTGCCATAAAAAAGATGGGGAAAAGTTGTTCTCTCTTGCCACAGAGGGCAGGGCAAGAGGCAGTGGGTTCAAATGACAGCATAGCAGATTTAGATTAAATTTAAGGAAAAACTTCCTAACTGTAAGAACAGTAGGGCAATGGAACAGACTGTCTAGGGAGGTTGTAGAAGCTCCTTCACTGGAGGTTTTCATAAAGAGGCTGGATAGTCATCTGTCTTGGATGGTTTAGACACAACAAATCCTGCATCTTGGCAGGGGGGTTGACTAGGTGGCCCTCGCTTTCCTTTCTGTGGTTCTATGATTCTAAAATATGGGTTCTATGCATTTTTTCTGATTTCATTAAAATTTTCACAGCAGTGGGAAATTATGGGGGGTCAGATAATAATTGTGGGTGTCAGATAGTAGACACTGAGATTCAAAAAGTTAAAGTTTTATAACCATTAATAACACAAATTGTCAACATCACATATCAAAATATACAAAGTAAATATCCTTAAATCAAACTCTAATAAGCTCTCAAGCAGCATTTTCTTTACTTCTCCTATTGTATATTTTGCTTATTATCAGTGGAAATATGTTTTTGTCAGTTTTTGTGTGTACAGTGAAATTGATGTTTACATTTACCAATAAAAATCTAATGCTTCCAAGCCAGACCAGAGCATGAAAGGGAACAACTAGCAAACTCCAAGGAAAGAAGGCTACAGACCAGAGGGATTTGCAGACCTGAAAATAACTATGCTAAAGTCAAACAAAAACACTGGAGAGAGGCTTATAAACAGCTGAACTATCCCCAAAACTTTAAAAGCTGCTTATGAAAAAGAAGAATAATGAGAACCTTCCAGTAGAGACAAGGGGTAACATTTTCAAAGCCACACAAGAGACTTAGGAGCTAAGTCCCATTTTCAAAAGTGATTTCGGCTCTTAGGAGTCAATGTGAAAGTCAGTGGAACTTAGGCTCCTAAGATACTTAGGTGCTTTTGAATATTTTACTCAAGAGCAAAAAACCAATCCTATTTCCAAATTTCTTTTTTGATAATGGTAAGAAGTTAAAGGCGTTTAACACTGAAAAGATCATCTCTCTTATTTTGGCTTACTGAGCAAACCTGTGTCCTATAAGAAACAATCCTGTGCTAACAGATGGAAGATAGACTGGAGGAGCACCTAGGACTTTCAATCTCTAATTTATTTGATTTGATCTAATGGAAGGAACAAACTGATGAAGAATGAGGCTGGAGAGCTTTGAAATATAATGAGAAACAAAGTCCTCCTTTTAGCCTTTGGACAAAAGCAAGACTTTAAAGTTTGTTCATAATTGCACTGGCAACCAGTGGAGACGCCTGTATATGTCAATACCAGTGAGCGATTGTCAATATCTCTGATCAGCAGCATTTTGCATCATTTGTAACTTGTATACTGATTCCAAAGGGAGACTTCCAAGTAAATCATTATAGCACATTGTAATAAATGCACAAGCCAATTTCTCTGAAGAATCTTTAGTAATACTTCATTAATTATATCGAACTTGGTGCCCAAAATTCTTCCCACTTATATTCATCACCTACCAGGGCCAATTGTCATATATTATCTAGGTCATTTGTATATCAAACTCTATAGGCAAATGAGACTATATGGATCTTAGCAGAGGGCTGGCAATCAATGGTTCCCGCAAATGTAACCAGTTTATCCAGATCTGAAATTGGCATCTGACTCAGAAGTAGAAACTAAGCAATCAATTCTAAGCAAATAGTTTAGTTAATAATTTTAGCCTCTTCTTCTGTTGTCCACAGACTGATTGCAATTTTCTTCAATTGATTTATTATTCAAAATCATGCACCAAATAATCTCCGGCAGTAATTCTTGCTCTGTACCTTGTTTGCAATCATTTCCTGTGAGTGTTCAATATTTAGAATTTGACCTGTTTTGTTCTGATACATGCTGCAGGTCACATGGCACAGTATGCTCCTTTTCTCCAATTAGAATCAGGTTACCGGTGTGCAAACACTCATGATTACACATAGAGCTGGTTGAAAAATATTTAAAAATTCTGAGGGGCAGATTCTCAGTTCCAGTTCTAAAGATGAACAGCACAAGATGTAGTGTAGCTGCAGCTCACTAATTAAAAATTCTCATGGCAAAGGGGAATTTTCAACTAGTGTAAAGCCAGTGGAGCCAGGTCCTACAACAAGCTTTTCCTCCCATCCACCATCCTTTTGGGGGAAGAAAGTGGTGTAAGAGGGATCAGAAAGGCACAAGGCATTCCCTATAGCAATTCCCCTGTGGCAGTTCTCAGCTGTCATCAGTTAGAACAGTCTCTGGGCTGCTCTGTCTTACATCAGAGCTGGGGCTCTTTGCAAATCAGGGAGCCAAAGAATCATAGAAACGTAGAACTAGAAGCAACTTCAAACGGCCATCAAGTCCAACTCTCCGAGCTGATGCAGGACCAAGTAATCCTAGATCATCCCTGAGAGGTTTTTTTCCAACCTGTTCTTAAAAACCTCCAGTAATGGGGATTCCACAGCCTCTCTTGGAAGCTTATTCCAGAATTTAACTGCTCTTATAGTTACAAGTCATTCCTAATATCTAACCTAAATCTCCTTTGCTGCAAAGCTCATTATTGCAAGTCCTACTCTAAGCATGAAAGGGGGTCAATTTCTATGAATTTGCCAAGGTGCCAGTTTGATTTTAAATCTGAAATACAACAAACTAGGCTTGTCAATTGAATAAGTGTTATAACCAATATAGAATGGAATTTATTAGGACAACAACTTTTTAGTGAGTCCAGGGAATGGTTAGCTTACTAGTTTTAATGCTTTCTTTTCAGGTCAACTTTTCATAGATTCATAGATTCATAGATATTTAGGTCAGAAGGGACCATTATGATCATCTAGTCTGACCTCCTGCACAACGCAGGCCACAGAATTTCACCCACCACTCCTACAAAAAAAAAAAAAAAAAACCTCACACCTATATCTGTGCTATTGAAGTCCTCAAATTGTAGTTTAAAGACCTCAAGGAGCAGAGAATCCTCCAGCAAGTGACCCGTGCCCCATGCTACAGAGGAAGGCGAAAAACCTCCAGGGCCTCTTCCAATCTGCCCTGGAGGAAAATTCCTTCCCGACCCCAAATATGGCGATCAGCTAAACCCTGAGCATATGGGCAAGATTCATCAGCCAGATACTACAGAAAATTCTTTCCCAGGTAACTTGGATCTTACCCCATCTAAAACCCATCACAGGCCATTGGGCCTATTTACCATGAATATTTAATTACCAAAACCATGTTATCCCATCATACCATCTCCTCCATAAACTTATCGAGTTTAATCTTAAAGCAAGATAGATCTTTTGCCCCCACTACTTCCCTCGGAAGGCTATTCCAAAACTTCACTCCTCTGATGGTTAGAAACCTTCGTCTAATTTCTAATCTAAATTTCCTAGTGGCCAGTTTATATCCATTTGTTCTTGTGTCCACATTGGTACTGAGTTTAAATAATTCCTCTCCCTCTCTGGTATTTATCCCTCTGATATATTTATAGAGAGCAATCATATCTCCCCTCAGCCTTCTTTTAGTTAGGCTAAACAAGCCAAGCTCCCTGAGTCTCCTTTCATAAGACAAGTTTTCCATTCCTCGGATCATCCTAGTAGCCCTTCTCTGTACCTGTTCCAGTTTGAATTCATCCTTCTTAAACATGGGAGACCAGAACTGCACACAGTACTCCAGGTGAGGTCTCACCAGTGCCTTATATAACGGTACTAAAACCTCCTTATCCCTACTGGAAATACCTCTCCTGATGCATCCCAAGACGACATTAGCTTTTTTCACAGCCATATCACATTGGCAGCTCATAGTCATCCTATGATCAACCAATACTCCAAGGTCCTTTTCCTCCTCCGTTACTTCTAGTTGATGCGTCCCTAGCTTATAACTAAAATTCTTGTTATTAATCCCTAAATGCATGACCTTACACTTCTCACTATTAAATTTCATCCTATTCCTATTACTCCAGTTTACAAGGTCATCCAGATCCTCCTGTAGGGTATCCCTGTCCTTCTCTAAATTAGCAATACCTCCCAGCTTTGTATCATCTGCAAACTTTATTAGCACACTCCCACTTTTTGTGCCCAGGTCAGTAATAAAAAGATTAAATAAGATTGGTCCCAAAACCGATCCCTGAGGAACTCCACTGGTAACCTCCCTCCAACTTGACAGTTCACCTTTCAGTAGGACCCGTTGTAGTCTCCCCTTTAACCAATTCCCTATCCACCTTTCAATATTCCTATTGATGCCCATCTTATCCAATTTAACTAATAATTCCCCATGTGGCACCGTATCAAACGCCTTACTAAAATTTAAGTAAATTAGATCCACTGCGTTTCCTTTATCTAAAAAATCTGTTACTTTCTCAAAGAAGGAGATCAGGTTGGTTTGGCACGATCTACCTTTTGTAAAACCATGTTGTATTTTGTCCCATTTACCATTGACTTCAATGTCCTTAACTACCTTCTCCTTCAAAATTTTTTCCAAGACCTTGCATACTACAGATGTCAAACTAACAGGCCTATAATTACTTGGATCACTTTTTTTCCCTTTCTTAAAAATAGGAACTATGTTAGCAATCCTCCAATCATACGGTACAACCCCTGAGTTTACAGATTCATTAAAAATTCTTGCTAATGGGCTTGCAATTTCTTGTGCCAATTCTTTTAATATTCTTGGATGAAGATTATCTGGGCCCCCCGATTTAGTCCCATTAAGCTGTTTGAGTTTCGCTTCTACCTCAGATATGGTGATGTCTACCTCCATATCCTCATTCCCATTTATCATGCTACCATTATCCCTAAGATCCTCTTTAGTCTTATTAAAGACTGAGGCAAAGTATTTGTTTAGATATTGGGCCATGCCTAGATTATCCTTGACCTCCACTCCATCCTCAGTTTTTAGCGGTCCCACTTCTTCTTTCTTTGTTTTCTTCCTATTTATATGACTATAGAACCTTTTACTATTGGTTTTAATTCCCTTTGCAAGGTCCAACTCTACTTGACTTTTAGCCTGTCTCACTTTATCCCTACATATTCTGACCTCAATAAGGTAGCTTGCCTTACTGATCCCTCCCTTCTTCCACTCCCTATATGCTTTCTGCTTTTTCTTAATTACCTCTCTAAGATGCTTGCTCATCCAACTTTTAACTTAAACAGTATTTTTCATTCAGGATGCTTGCTTATTGTTAACCAATGAACAATTTATTAATTCACCCAGAACCACACAGTATACAATGAATAGCTCACCACTCAAGGTAACCAATGTTCTAGGTTTGTACTACACACACAATACAGTCTTCCTAGCAGTTATCATAAACTAGAGTTGCGGCTCAGCAGTTATACCAAGGGACGATACAAATTACCGAGATTTCTTATTACATTTACTTGTGATAATAAATTCTCAATTCTTAATACATTTATCACACTTCCAAGGGTGCACTTGTCTTTCAGACACTTCTAAGAGTGTAGGTACTACTCTTTGACTGCATTTGTCCAAGAGAGACGTTTAGAATATTAAAAGCAGTTGCTAAAGGTTATTGTGTTCAATCTCTTTTAGGCCAGTTTGCTTGGACTTCTCAAGGAGTTAAAATCTAAAATATGGTCACTTGACATCTCAATGGAGAGCCTACATTCAGCAATATAACATTAAGTTATTTATGTTAAAGACTAGAAGAAGAAATGCAATCTTTGACATAAAAATCTCACCACTTCTTCTTATCCTGTTAACCCTGGGATGAGGAAGAGTCCTTTCCACTTGACTGGTTGGGACATCAGCTGCATTCAGGATTCTGCAGCTTCCTATTGGTCAAAACAACTTCTTGAGCACATAGAATCACAGAAGTGTAGGACTGGAAGGGACCTCAAGAGGTCATTTAGTCCAATTCCCTGCACTCGTGGCAGGACTACATAATAACTAGATTATTCCTGACATGTGTTCATCTATCTGTTCTTAAAAATGTCCAGTGACAGAGATTCCACAACCTCCCTAAACATTTTGTTCCACTGCTTAACTACCCTGACAGTTAGGAAGTTTTTCCTAATGTCCAACCTAAGCATCCCTTGCTGCAATTTTAGCCCATTGCTTCTTGTCCTATCCTCAGAAGTTAACAAGAACCATGACTGGATGTAGAAGCTGTGGCATGTACATGATCCTGGAGGGGGTACCTGAAAAGAGTTTCGTCTGCATGAAGTGTCACCTGATAAAGCTGATGGAAGAAAAGATCTGAGGATTGGAGATGCAGGTGGAAAC
Organism: Eretmochelys imbricata; assembly: GCF_965152235.1. NCBI lineage: Eukaryota > Metazoa > Chordata > Testudines > Cheloniidae > Eretmochelys > Eretmochelys imbricata. The sequence continues at coordinate 19,625,472 of NC_135574.1, read as the reverse complement.
TCTGGTCAAGTTTAGAAGGGGGTTCGAGTGGATGCTGGAGCAAAGACATGAGGAGGCTGAAGGGAAAAGCTCAGACTTGCAGATGGAAGCAGGACCAAAGAACTCTGAGGGGAGACTGCTGGGTGAGGAAAGTGGACAGTGGAAGCATGTGAGTAAGAGAACCAGGCAGAGGAAAAGACGGGCTAGTGAAGGAGAAAAAGAGCTCAGGAACAGGTTTGTGGAGTTGGAAAATGAAGAAGGGGCACAGCAGGTGGTCTCTGAAGGTGGGAGGGCAAGGAAGAAGAGAAGAGCAGCTAGTCCTATAGGAAGAGGGCAAGAGTCAATGGAGATAACAACATCAAATATGAGCCCTAGGAGGATACGGGATGGATTACAGAGGATTGCAAGGAACAACAGGAATCGAGAAGACTTGCAGACAGAGGGAACAGGGGATAGACTGGAGAATCACACCATCACCAGGAAAAGGCAGGTCTATGTGATTGGGGACTCCTTACTGAGAAGAATAGACAGGCCTGTAACAAGAGCTGATCCAGAAAACAGAAGGGTATACTGACTGATGGGTGCTAAGATACGGGATGTGGAACGGAGGCTGAAGAGGATCCTAATGGGAGCAGGAAAGAATCCACTGATTGTCCTTCTTGTGGGAACAAATGATACGGCTATATTCTCGCTGGAATGTATCAAGGGAGACTATGCCAGGCTGGGGAAGGCGCTTAAGGAAATTGAGGCTCAGGTGATCTTCAGTGGGATTCTGCCTGTTCCTAGAGAAGGGCAACAAAGGTGTGACAAGATTATGATGCTCAACAGATGGCTCAGGCACTGGTGCTATAAGGAGGGTTTGGGGATGTATGGCTACTGGGAAGCATTCATGGACAGAGGACTGTTCTCTCGGGATGGACTTCACCTGAGTAAGGAGGGAAATAGATTTCTAGGATGGAGGATGGCACAACTGATCAAGAGAGCTTTAAACTAGGAATCTGGGGGAGATGGTTGGGGGATGTCCAGGTAATCTCCATGCCAGATTTTAACACTGAGAGGGAAAAAAACGAAGTAAGAAAAGATACAGCCGTGGGTAGGAGAATGGACATAAGGAGGAAGGATAGTGTAGATACCAGTCTAATAGGTGATACTGGCTGTAGAATGTCCATGCCTAATCAGGTAAAGAATGTGAGCAAGGCCAAACAGCAAAAATTAAGATGTTTGTACACTAATGCGAGGAGCCTAGGTAACAAAATGGAGGAACTGGAGCTACTGGTGCAGGAAGTGAAACCAGATATTATAGGGATAACAGAAACATGGTGGAATAGTAGTCATGACTGGAGTACAGGTATTGAAGGGTATGTGCTGTTTAGGAAAGACAGAAACAAAGGCAAAGGTGGTGGAGTAGCATTGTATATCAATGATGAGGTAAATCAATGCTTCCACTGTCCATTGTATATCAATGATGAGGTAAATAAATAAGAAGTGATGGAATGGATAAGACAGAGTCTGTCTGGGCAAAAATCACATAGGGGAAGAAAGCTATTAGACCCTCCCCTGTGATAGTGCTTGGGGTGTGCTATAGACTGCCGGGATCTGATCTGGATATGGATAGAGACCTCTTTAATGTTTTTAATGAAGTAAATACTAATGGGAATTGTGTGATCATGGGAGACTTTAACTTTTCAGATATAGACTGAGGACAAGTGCTAGTAATAATAATAGGGCTCAGATTTTCCTGGATGCAATAGCTGATGGATTCCTTCACCACGTAGTTGCTGAACCAAGAAGTGGGGATGCCATTTTAGATTTGATTTTGATGAGTAGTGAGGACCTCATAGAAGAAATGGTTGTAGGGGACAACCTTGGTTCGAGCGATCATGAGCTAATTCAGTTCAAACTAAATGGAAGGTTAAACAAAAATAGATCTGTGACTAGGGTTTTTGATTTCAAAAGAGCTAACTTTAATAAATTAAGGAAATTAGTTTGGGAAGTGGATTGGACTGAAGAACTTGTGGCTCTAAAGGCAGAGGAGGCCTGGAATTACTTCAAGTCAAAGTTGCAGAAACTATCAGAACCCTGCATCCCAAGAAAGGGGAAAAAATTCATAGGCAGGAGTTGTAGACCAAGCTGGATGAGCAAGAACCTTAGAGAGGTGATTAAGAAAAAGCAGAAAGCCTACAACGAGTGGAATATGGGAGGGATTAGCAAGGAAAGCTACCTTATTGAGGTCAGAGCATGTAGGGATAAAGTGAGAAAGGCCAAAAGCCATGTAGAGTTAGACCTTGCAAAGGTAATTAAAACCAATAGTAAAAGGTTCTATAGCCATCTAAATAAGAAGAAAACAAAGAAAGAAGTGATACTGCTAAACACTGAGGATGGAGTGGAGGTTAAGGATAATCTGGCCCAATATCAAAACAAATACTTTGCCTCAGTCTTTAATGAGGCTAATGAGGAGTTTAGGGATAATGGTAGGACGACAAATGGGAAGGAGGATTTGGAGTAGATATTACCACATCCGAGGTAGAAGCCAAATTTGAACAGCTTAATGGGACTAAATCGGGAGGCCCAGATAATCTTCATCCAAGAATATTAAAGGAACTGGCACATGAAATTACAAGCCCATTAGCAAAAAAATTTAATGAATCTGTAAACTCAGGGGTTGTATCATATGACTGGAGACTTGCTAACATAGTTCCTATTTTTAAGAAAGGGAAAAAAAGTGATCCCGGTAACTACAGGCCCATTAGTTTGACATATGTAGTGTGCAAGGTCTTGGAAAAAATTTTGAAGGAGAAAGTAGTTAAGGACATTGAGGTCAATGGTAATTGGGACAAAATGCAACATGGTTTTACAAAAGGTAGATCATATCAAATCAACCTGATCTCCTTCTTTGAGAAGGTAACAGATTTTTTAGACAAAGGAAACAGTGGATTTAATTTACCTTTTATTACTGACCTTGGCACAAAAAGCAGGAATGTGCTAATAAAGTTTGCGGATGACACAAAACTGGGAGGTATTGCCAATACAGAGAAGGACCGGGATAACATACAGGAAGATCTGGATGACCTTGTAAACTGGAGTAATAGTAATAGGATGAAATTTAATAGTGAGAAGTGCAAGGTCATGCATTTAGGGATTAATAACAAAGAATTTTTGTTATAAACTGGGGACGCATCACTTCGAAGTACCAGAGGAGGAAAAGGACCTCAGAGTATTGGTTGATCACAGGATGACTATGAGCTTCCAATGTGATATGGCCATGAAAAAGCTAATGCGGCCTTGGGATGCATCAGGCAAGGTATTTCCAGTAGAGAAGAGGAGGTGTTAGTACCGTTATACAAGGCACTAGTGAGACCTCATCTGGAATACTGTGTGCAGTTCTGGTCTCCCATGTTTAAGAAGGATGAATTCAAACTGGAACAGGTACAGAGAAGGGCTACTAGGATGATCCGAGGAATGGAAAACCTGTCTTATGAAAGGAGACTCAAAGAGTTTGGCTTGTTTAGCCTAACCAAAAGAAGGCTGAGAGGAGATATGATTGTTCTCTATAAATATATCAGAGGGATAAATACCAAGGAGGGAAAAGAATTATTTAAGCTCAGTACCAGTGTGGACACAAGAACAAATGGATATAAACTGGCCATCAGGAAGTTTAGACTTGAAATTAGACAAAGGTTTCTAACCATCAGAGGAGTGAAGTTCTGGAACAGCCTTCCAAGGGAAGCAGTGGGGTCAAAAGACATATCTGGCTTCAAGACTAAGCTTGATAAATTTATGGAAGGGATGATATGATGGGATAGCCTAATTTTGGCAATTAATTGATCTTTGACTATTAGCGGTAGATATGCCCAATGACCAGTGATGAGATGTTAGATGGGGTGGAATCTGAGTTACTACAGAGAATTCTTTCCTGGGTGTCTGGCTGGTGAGTCTTGCCCACATGCAGGGTTCAGCTGATCTCCATATTTGGAGTTGGGAAGGAATTTTTCTCCAGGGCAGATTGGCAGAGGCCCTGACGGTTTTTCGCCTTCCTCTGCAGTGTGGGGCACGCGTCACTTGCTGGAGGATTCTCTGCACCTTGAAGTCTTTAAACCACAATTTGAGGACTTCAGTAGCTCAGACATAGGTTAGAGGTTTGTTACAGGAGTGGTTGGATGAGATTCTGTGGCCTGAATTGTGCAGGAGGTAGGACTAGATGATCATAAGGTCTCTTCTGACCTTAATCTATGATTCTATGATATGATCCTATGATTCCCTCCTCCTTGTAACAACCTTTTATGTACTTCAAAACAGTTATCATGTCCCCCCCTCATTCTTCTCTTCTACAGACTAAACAAACCCAGTTGTTTAAATCTTTTCTAGACCTTTAATTGTTTATGTTGCTCTCCTCTGGACTCTCTCCAATTTGTCCACATCTTTCCTGAAATGTGATGCCCAGAACAGGACACAATACTCCAGCTGAGGTGTTATCAGCATGGAGTAAAATGGAAGAATTACTTCTCGGGTCTTACTTACAACATTCCTGCTAATACATCCCAGAATTATGTTGACTTTTTTTGCAACAGTGTTCTACTGTTGACTCATATTTAGCTTGCAATCCACTTTACCCCCACACCTGCCCAATCCCTTTCTGCAGTGCTCCTTCCTAGGCAGTTATTTCCCATTTTGTATGTATTTAATTGATTGTTCTTTCCTAAGTGGAGTATTTTGAATTTGTCCTTATTGAATTTCATCCTATTTACTTTAGACCACTTCTCCAGTTTTTCCAGATCATTTTGAATTTTAATCCTATCCTCGAAAGCACTTGCAACCATCCCAGCTTGGTATTGTCCACAAATGTTATAAATGTATGTACTTTCTATGCCATTATCTAAATAATTGATGAAGACATTGAACAGAAGCGGACCCAGGACCAATCCCTGAGGACCCCAGTTGATATGCCCATCCATCTTGACTCTGAAGCAATGATTTCTACTTTTTGGGACCAGTTTTCCAACCAATTATGAACCAACCTTATAGTATCTCCATTTAGGTTGTATTTCCCTAGTTTGTTTATGAGAAGGTCATGCGAGGCCATACCAAAAGCCTTACTAAGGTCAAGATATACCGCATCTACGATGTCCCCCCTATCTGTAAAGCTTGTTACCCTGTCAAGGAAAGCTATTAGGTTGGCACTAATATTTGGAACTGATTTGTTCTTTACAAATTCATGCTGAATGAATCATATCACCTTATTATCTTCTAGGTGTTTGCTAATTGATTGCTTGATTATTGTTCCATTATCTGTCCAGGTACTGAAAGTAAACTGACTGGTCTGTAATTCCTCTTTTTATAAATTGGCACTATATTTGCCCTCTTGCAGTCCTCTGGAACCTCTCCTGTCTTCCATGCGTTTTCAAAGATAATCGCCAATGGCTCAGATATCTCCTCAGTCAGCTCCTTGAGTATTGTAGGATGTATTTCATCGGACTCAGGCAACCTGAAGACATCTAACTTCTCTAAGTAATTTTAAACTTGTTCTTTCCCCATTTTAGCCTCCGATCCTACCTCATTTTCACTGGTGTTCACTATGTTAGACATCCAACAGTTACTAAACTTTTTGGTGAAAACTGAAAAAAAATCACATGATGAACTCAGTTTTATATACCCTAGTTTCAGGGCATATTGGAGGGAGCCACCCTCTGATTCCTACTGGACATGTCCAAAGTGGGTCTCAGATTTCAGCTCTTAGTTTCTCTGCTGTTTCCATTAGTATCCAGTAGATGACAATGGTGTATAACAAATGTCTTTAAGCCTTTTCTTATCGGAGGCTTTTTAAAATTGATTCATTTCAAGGACTGTAATTTATTATTAGCACCTACTATTAATTAGGATCCCAGAGAGCTGAGTGGATGCCACAAAAAGCAGCAAAATCCTATGTGTGACAGACACCTGGATCAGAAGAGCCAGGAGGTGGAACCAGAGTCATGATCAGGCAACTAGCCAATGGTTTGAGTTGGGGGTTCAGAGGAAAGTAGAGACTGGAGCAGGAACAGGTTGGAGGAAGGATTGGTACAGGAAGCAAGTCTGGCATAGGTGCAGGCATACAACACATTGAGCAGATGTGCTGCTGTTGCTACTCCACTTAAATGATGATCTGCTGACTCTTCTGATCAATCAAGGAGCACAGTCACAAAATGAGAGCTTATTGGGAGCAACTGAGCTCATTGGGTTGCCAGGCGACTGCTGCCCATCTCTTCCCAGCAGTCCTCCTTCACAAAATAGCATTCCATAGTTGAGGAAGCCAAAGCTCTCACATTTAGAACATGAGCACAGCCATGCATTCACCTCTACATGTACAATCCTCCCTGCTTCTCCTGCATCATGCACGTATCGCAGCAGAAGAGGATATGGACCAACATTTTGACAAAAAATGACAATAATTGAAGGCATTGCAGCTCTGCATGGGTGCAGAGGTTCACTCACATGAAACAACTCACAGGACCGAGGCCCAATTATCTAAAACAAAACTGCAGAACATGCTGTCATACAGGCCACCATATTTCATTCTCCATACCATATTGTAGGTAGAGCTTTCAACCCATTTTTCTTTTAAACACCTCTCTTCTTGCTTCATCATCACATTTGCCTGCTTTTCTCTAATACCTGTGTAAGTGTGAGTCACAACCGGCAGAAACCCATGGAGAGCTTTAGAGTACATTATTCTTTGCCCTCTATGCATCCATTAGCATTGCCCTTTACAATGCAGCCCTTTGTCCTTGTAATGAAGAATAAAACTCATTTCCAAGCATCCCAATAAGATTATCTCAAATAATAGCAATCCAGTTAGCTCAGGCACTTTGAAGTCTCACGACTCCCAAGTGGTATCCCGCATCATTAAATATACTGTTTTAAAATACATTCAAATATCTATCCATAATAGACATTTCTAAAAGACTCCACAGAAACTCCACATTTCCAAAGCATCCAGGTGATAGCTAAATGCTATTATTGAGGATTTTGAAATAGAACACAGGTACGAGAAATATTCCCACTCACACGTCACACACTTCATTTCACATCTTCCTCCGAAGTAGCCACCGCATCCAGGAAAACACACGTACAGCTCCTCTGTCTCCTTGCCAAGAAATTTTGGGACCATCTATAGTAAACTAAGATTTCAGAGTAGCACCATGTTAGTCTGTATTCGCAAAAAGAAAAGGAGTACTTGGAGACTAACCAATTTATTTGAGCATAAGCTTTCGCGAGCTACAGATCACTTCATCGGATGCACAAAGTGGAAAATACAGTTAGGAGATTTATATACACACAGACCATGAAAAAATACACATTGTAAGGAGAGTGATCACTTAAGATGAGCTATTACCAGCAGGAGAGTGGAGTGGGGAGAGAGAAAACCTTTTGAAGTGATAATTAAGGTGGGCCATTTCCAGCACATTTCCAGGAGTTAACAAGAACGTCTGAGGAACAGTGGCGGGGGGAGGGGAGGGAAATAAACAAGGGGAAATAGTTTTACTTAGTATAAGGACTCAACCACTCCCAGTCTCTATTCAAGCCTAAGTTAATTGTATCCAATCTGCAAATTAATTCCAATTCAGCTATCTCTCGTTGGAGTCTGTTTTTGAAGTTTTTTTCTTGAAGGATAGCCACTTTGAGATCAGAAATCGAGTGACGAGAGAGATTGAAGTGTTCTCCGACTGGTTTATAAATGTTATAACTCTTGACATCTGATTTGTGTCCATTTATTCTTTTACGTAGAGACTGTCCAGTTTGCCCAATGTACATGGCAGAGGGGCATTTCTGGTACACGATGGCATATATCAGTTTGGTAGATGTGCAGGTGAACGAGCCTCTGATAGTGTGGCTGATATGATTAGGCCCTATGATGGTGTCCCCTGAATAGATATGTGGACACAGTTGGCAACGGGCTTTGTTGCAAGAATAGGTTCCTGGGTTAGTGGTTCTGTTGTGTGGTGTGGTGTGTTTGCTGGTGAGTATTTGCTTCAGGCTGGGGGGCTGTCTGTAGGCAAGGACTGGCCTGTCTCCCAAGATTTGTGAGAGTGATGGGTCATCCTTCAGGATAGGTTGTAGATCCTTGATAATGCGTTGGAGAGGTTTTAGTTGGGGGCTGAAGGTGACGGCTAGTGGCGTTCTGTTATTTTCTTTGTTGGGCCTGTCCTGTAGTAGGTGACTTCTGGGTACTCTTCTGGCTCTGTCAATCTGTTTCTTCGCTTCAGCAGGTGGGTATTGTAGTTGTAAGAATGCTTGATAGAGATCTTGTAGGTGTTTGTCTCTGTCTGAGGGGTTGGAGCAAATGCGGTTGTATCGTAGAGCTTGGCTGTAGACAATGGATCATGTGATGTGGTCTGGGTGAAAGCTGGAGGCATATAGGTAGGAATAGCAGTCAGTAGGTTTCCGGTATAGGGTGGTTTTTTTATGTGACCATCACTTATTAGCACTGTAGTCTCCAGGAAGTGGATCTCTTTTGTGGACCGGTCCAGGCTGAGGTTGATGGTGGGATGGAAATTGTTGAAATCATGGTGGAATTCCTCAAGGGCTTCTTTTCCATGGGTCCAGATGATGAAGATGTCATCAATATACCGCAAGTAGAGTAGGTGCATTAGGGGACGAGACCTGAGGAAGCGTTGTTGTAAGTCAGCCATAAAAATGTTGGCATACTGTGGGGCCATGCAGGTACCCATAGCAGTGCCGCTGATTTGAAGGTATACATTGTCCCCAAATGTAAAATAGTTATGGGTGAGGACAAAGTCACAAAGTTCAGCCACCAGGTTTGCCGTGACATTATCGGGGATAGTGTTCCTGACAGCTTACAGTCCATCTTTGTGTGGAATGTTGGTGTAGAGGGCTTCTACATCCACAGTGGCCAGGATGGTGTTATCAGGAAGATCACCGATGGATTGTAGTTTCCTCAGGAAGTCAGTGGTGTCTCGAAGGTACCTGGGAGTGCTGGTAGCGTAGGGCCTGAGGAGGGAGTCTACATAGCCAGAGCATCCTGCTGTCAGGGTGCCAATGCCTGAGATGATGGGGCGCCCAGGATTTCCAGGTTTATGGATCTTGGGTAGCAGATAGAATACCCCTGCTCGGGGCTTCAAGGGGTGTGTCTGTGCGGATTTGTTCTTGTGCTTTTTCAGGGAGTTTCTTGAGCAAATGCTGTAGTTTCTTTTGGTAACCCTCAGTGAGATCAGAGGGTAATGGCTTGTAGAAAGTGGTGTTGGAGAGTTGCCAAGCAGCCTCTTTTTCATATTCCGACCTATTCATGATGACAACAGCACCTCCTTTGTCATCCTTTTTGATTATGATGTCAGAGTTGTTTCTGAGGCTGTGGATGGCATTGTGTTCTGCACAGCTGAGGTTATGGGGCGAGTGATGCTGCTTTTCCACAATTTCAGCCCGTGCACGTCGGTGGAAGCACTCTATGTAGAAATCCAGTCTGCTGTTTCGAGCTTCAGGAGGAGTCCACCTAGAATCTTTCTTTTTGTAGTGTTGGTAGGAAGGTCTCTGTGGATTAGTATGTTGTTCAGAGGTACGTTGGAAATATTCCTTGAGTCGGAGACGTCGAAAATAGGATTCTAGGTCACCACAGAACTGTATCATGTTCATGGGGGTGGAGGGGCAGAAGGAGAGGCCCTGAGATAGGACAGATTCTTCTGCTGGATTAAGAGTATAGTTGGATAGATTAACAATATTGCTCAGTGGGTTAAGGGAACCATTGCTGTGGCCCCTTTTGGCATGTAGTAGTTTAGATAATTTAGTGTCCTTTTTCTTTTGTAGAGAAGCAAAGTGTGTGTTGTAAATGGCTTGTCTAGTTTTAGTAAAGTCCAGCCACGAGGAAGTTTGTGTCGAAGGTTGTTTTTTTATGAGAGTATCCGGTTTTGAGAGCTCATTCTTAATCTTTCCCTGTTTGCTATAGAGGATGTTGATCAGGTGGTTCCGCAGTTTCTTTGAGAGCGTATGACACAAACTGTCAGCATAGTCTGTGTGGTATGCAGATTGTAATGGATTTTTTACCTTCAGTCCTTTTGGTATGATGTCCATCTGTTTGCTGTGCCCACATATCTATTCAGGGGACACCATCATAGGGCCTAATCACATCAGCCACACTATCAGAGGCTCATTCACCTGCACATCTACCAAACTGATATACGCCATCATGTGCCAGCAATGCCCCTCTGCCATGTACATTGGCCAAACTGGACAGTCTCTATGTAAAAGAATAAATGGACACAAATCAGATGTCAAGAATTATACCATTCATAAACCAGTCGGAGAACACTTCAATCTCTCTGGTCACTCGATTTCTGATCTCAAAGTGACTATCCTTCAACAAAAAAACTTCAAAAACAGTCTCCAACGAGAGACTGCTGAATTGGAATTAATTTGCAGATTGGATACAATTAACTTAGGCTTGAATAGAGACTGGGAGTGGTTGAGTCCTTATACTAAGTAAAACTATTTCCCCTTGTTTATTCCTCTCCCTTCTCCCCTCGCCACTGTTCCTCAGATGTTCTTGTTAACTCCTGGAAATGTGCTGGAAATGGCCCACCTAAATTATCACTTCAAAAGGTTTTCTCTCTCCCCACTCCATTCTCCTGCTGGTAATAGCTCATCTTAAGTGATCACTCTCCTTACAATGTGTATTTTTTCATGGTCTGTGTGTATCTAAATCTCCTCACTGTATTTTCCACTTTATGCATTCGATGAAGTGATTTGTAGCTCACGAAAGCTTATGCTCAAATAAATTGGTTAGTCTCTAAGGTGCCACAAGTACTCCTTTTCTTTTTACAGTAAACTAAGACTACTAAAGCATGATTGTTCTACTCGCTCTATTTGGCTGGGTACAAATGGGCCCTTTCTACATCTCTGAATATCCCCAGGCTTCTGTCAATGACAAACTAGCTTGTCTCTTCATACTTTAGTTCTCATACCAATGTAGGGCTTCTGTTAAGATGAACTATAATTATTTAGGCAGCTATCCTATCCCTGCTATGGCCTTCAGGCTTCTTTCTCTGGCTACCACAGATATCTCCTTTGGCTCCCACTGTTAACTTACTGTTAAAATCTGTTTCCTCTAACTGGCTTAAAATATAACTAACTCTTTTCATGCTCTAAATACTCCAGAATTGCTGTTCTTGCCTCCAGCACCCCATTGTATTTTCTCTGAGACTTCTTCTCTTGGGGAAACTTCACTGGCTCAAAAAATCATGAATTTCCATTTACCATATTTTTGTTAAGTTCCTTTTAACTTTTAAACACACTCACCTTGATAAAAATCAGTCGGAGCCTTAAACTCTCTTATCACCCACTTATGGGAAAGGTTTTGGGCCTTCTGAAACTAGAAGTTAAGCCCTAATGAAAGTCAAAGAAGCTCATAGTTTCCCTGTCTCACACCCCAGTGCACCTCTCTCTAGGCTAACAGGCATATAGATGGGGGAAGGCAGGCGGATAATTAATTTTGTCTCCTGTCCTGTATGGCGGTTCAGTTCTACATGGCCATTTCAGAATGAGGCAGGCAACGTAGTGAGGTCCGAGACCATGGACAGAGCTATTAGAACATTCAGAGTATTAAGGAGCCCATAACAAGCTCTGTGGTGCATGTTAAAATGGTGATATGTTCATAGTTTATAGTGTACCCAAAGCTGGACAGATTTTCATGGAGACAGCAAAAGGCAGCTCTCTGACAGGAAAACCATCACCTGACACATATCAAGTTCCTGATGCAACTGAGACAGGTGCTAGACTTTAAAAAATGCCTGAAAAAATTACATTTACAAAGTTACCTATCTCTCAGGAGTCTGTCTGAATTGGCAGCACCATTTTTGGCTCAAACTTTCTAAAAGAAGTCAAGCTGCATGGGATGTTTCAGTCCAAACAATTAAAGATTGCCAAAGTCATCAGCAAAGAGGGCATTATGAAAGGATGTGTTAGTCAACCCTATGATAGGTGTCACCTATAATACATGCAAATGTGGCTAAAAATACTGACGACAGGATCTCCAATTACGCAGTTGACCGCTGAAATTGGAAGCGGAGAGCAAATAACAAGGAACAATGCAATCAGATTCAAAAGGATTTGGATGGTTTAAATGATTGGACCAGCAGATTGCAAATGCATCTCAGTGTAAAATAATTAGTCTGGGACCAAGGAGCTGATCTGGAAGATATTGTGAGAAATGAAGCAATCATTCAGCTCAGTGGTTTAAAAAAAAAGTGTTTTGGCGTTCTTGTGAAAAAGCCAGCCTACTTCACAGCAATAGTGGAAAAAAGTCAAATGATAAACTACGTTTCATTACTGTAACAGGGCTGGAGAGCCTGGGACTAAGCCAGCCCCGATTAAAAGGTGAGCCCCCCTGGGAAGAATCAGGTGATTCCAACTTAAAAGGCAGCAGGAAGGTGCAGGGAAAGAGTGTTGTTGCCAGAGGGTTTCTGAGACTGCTAGAGGCAGTAGGAGGCCTGGTTGTAGTAAGGTAGAGAATCTGGAGATTCTGTGTGGAGCTGGAACTGAGGAAAGACTTTGTGTTTGTTTTGGAACTTTTTATTTCTGTTTTGACAAACTCTGTTACCAGCCTGGTGAAGAATGAATTAAAGGATTTGGGGCTGAGAAGGTTACTGGAAACTGAATGAGTTCTTAAAAGGGCCTTGGTAAAAAAGAAATAAAGGTACCGGGTAGTGACCACAATACTACAATGACCAAAGGAAGTATTAAAGTTAGTGTAGGAGGCATTGGTTAATAAATTGGTAGGTTCAATTATTGCAACAGACCCAATCTTAAATACTGTGTTCAGTATTTGTTACAGTAAGACAGAAATTATTAACCTGGAAATACTTCAGGACAGAAGGAAGTTGATACCTGGTTTAAAAAATCTGGGTGAACTGTAAGGTTAAGAACTGCAAAGGGAAAAGAGGAGAGGTGGAGATAATGTAGCAGAGGTTTACAACGCTATGAAGAGCATTGGTACATGTAACACAGGGACATCTTTTACATACAGAAGGGATTCCAAAACTAAAGCTGTAATGGGTGCTGCCCAAGTGCCTCAAAAAGGGAACAGTCTCCTTCTACCATTATGCCCTACCCCCACCATTTCTACCTCAGACTTTTCCTAAAAATGCATATCTCTTGGCTGGCTTCACGCTCTGTCCATTATGGGATAACGTGATCCATCCTTGCAGCTCATCCATTCATATGTTTTTGGTATTGTATTTGTTTAATTTAAAGCTTCAAAGGGCAGGGACTTATCCAAACAGAGGCCCAGATCCTCAGCAGGTGTGAATCAGAGCTGACTTTAGTAGAGCTATGCTGCCATAAATCAGCATATCTCCACTGAGGTCAGAGGAAGTGTGCCAATTTACACCTGAGAAGAAGACCTGTCCACATGGGCTCTACATACTTTTGAGACCATGTGGTGGTCCATGTGCCATGTAAACACATGAGGCTCAGCTTCATGAACTCATTTTGTGGCTCCTGTATGGAAACAGGTGAAAAGTGTGGTCTATCCGTTTAATAGCCAGGGAGATGCCTGCGCTGTTCTGGAGAGATGCCCAGCAGACAGGTGCTGGGAATCACCTGACCTAGGTAAACAGCATCTAGTGACTGGGTCTGATTCCCAGCTGAAGGATGTAAATGAGGGCCTGAGTGCCCTGAGGGAGTCTGAAAATACTCTCTTGTGACTCAAGCAGAAGGCTGTGAGAGGCCAAGCAGGCCATGCAGACACCTTCTGGCTGGGCAAGGAATAGATCCTTTAGTGACCAGAGAGCAGAGCCCCACAATCTCAGTCAAGAACAGGACTACTGCTTTGTGTTATTTTTCACCATTTCCGTTTGTGTATTAAGGAATAAACAAAGCCCTAGGAAAGAGCTACAAAATGAAATGTGTGTGACTGACTGTTAGTTCCAGGCTGGTGATCTGTCCACCAGCATACCTCAAGCTTAGTTTTTTATTCTAACATTTGGTGATGGTCTATTTATTTACACTTGCTGTGATTACATTGCACTCAGCTCTGTTATGTCTTCTGAAATTCACTTTGGTTCATTCATTCATCTTCAGTCTCAGAAACTAATCTGCTTTATTAAGAAATCCAACAACAAATGATGTCTCTGCATGATTACCATAATCAGATTTTTTTATTCTCCGGCTATCTGTTCAGGAATGTACTTTGCTTTGGTGTAGATCAGTCATGTATAGTGAGAGAAAAACAGGCTTACAAAATGGTGGTGTGTGTTTATGACCGAGCACTCCTTGTGCAAAATACCTTAATATCATGCTGTGATTGCTTCTTACTTATTGCAAATAAATCTAGTCTCTCCCACTTGCGTACACTTGTGTTCTGTCCTGATGGCTGTGTATACAGTTTTAAGTGGTAGCTAATACTATTATTTGGAAAGTACAGTTTTATTGCCCCTGAAAATATCAACTCATCTTTACAAAGTCAATTCCATTTAGCACAATCATCTTGCTTTGACCTGGTTATCAGTTACTTCACAAATCCACTCACTCAGTCTCTAATTAGTTCCTATGATAAATGTTCACATTTACATGAGTTAGCTCTGTTTCACAGGTAGGCAACATAGTGGTCAGTGGTTTCATGTAGGTGGTTTCTAGTCGTTACAGGAATGTTCTATAAATTCTTTCTATATGTAAAAAGTTAGTTAATTGATGCCAGAAGGTGGCACCCAAGGATATTATGTAGTATATTTCCTGGGTTTTGTAGGATCAATAAAACTACTTCTTGTGCACTGCCTGTGGCTTCCTCTCTGCAGCTCTTCACATGGAACACATAATGTGGGGTAAAAAATACCTGTAAAGAATCATAGAATATCAGGGTTGGAAGGGATCTCAGGAGGTCATCTAGTCCAACCCCTGCTCGAAGCAGGACCAATCCCCAACTAAATCATCCCAGCCAGGGCTTTGTCAAGCCAGGCCTTAAAAACTTCTAAAGAAGAAGATTCCACCACCTCCCTAGGTAACCCATTCCAGTGCTTCATCACCCTCCTAATGAAAAAGTGAAAAAGAAAATATGCCTTTCCTAAATACTATTCTTGCCTTGTTAAAATATTATTGAAAAATTTAAATTATGTGCTAGCAATTTGCAGTCCCCTTTGTGATTCCACTGAATGTGCAGAAGCTCTTCTTTGATGCTGGCTCTGCCTAGGGTTGCCAGTTTTGATTGGACATATTCCTGGAGATTTCCTCACATGGCATAATCTTTAATTGAAGATTAATCTTTAATTCCTGGAGACTCCAGGACAATCCTGGAGGGTTGGCAACCCTAGCTCTGCCCCATGTAGCAATGTCCCTGTCACCCACCCAAGTGCCTCTTCATTGCCACTTTCTCCCTGTGAAATATGGAAGTGCTGCAACTCCCATTATAATCTCTTTGGGGGCAGGGACTTCCTTTTTATTCAGTCTTTGTACAGCACCTAGCACAATGGGATCCTGGTCCATGACAAGCGCTCCTATGTACTGTGGTAATACAAATAACAAATAGCAGTAATAATCACCACCTCATCCACATTTTTCATTTTCCCTTCCAGACAACAATTCAGGTGGCTTTATTTTTGCCTAATTTTGCTTCTGCTACCATGTAATAAAGGCATGACACATAGCAGACTTTCACAGTTCACTTTATTTCCTAGCTCCAGGCATGATACACAAGTCAGGACTAAAAGTTACATTCTTGGAGTCCGTATCCACTGACTACAGTGCCTACTGATACAAGGTTTCACTCTTTTGCAGGAAAGGAAGGATGGTTCAGTGGTTAGGATGATAGCATAGCACTTAGAAGATCAGCGTTCAAATCTCCAGTCTGTCACAAGCTTCCTATATGACCATGGGCAAGTCACTTAGTTTTTATGTGTCCCCCATCTGTAGAATAGAAATAATAGTTCTTTACTATTCTCTCATGGGGTGTTTTGAGAATAAATACACTAATGCTTGTAAGGCACGCCAATATTACATTGATGGGGGGGGGCATAAAAACAGGCCACAGAAGCCAAAATAATGCCATATTAAGCTTCTTACCGTGGTTAGGCTTTTAAAGAGCATCTAGATGTTGTGAAGAGCAGAGGTTGTGGTATTTTGACCCCATGTTCATTTTGCTGACCTAAAAATAAAGTGACTGAAAAGCATAAACCTAAACAAAAAGAATGAGATGGTAGGTTTTGTTTATAGTATGGAAATATTCAGCTTTATTCTTGCATAACCAGTCCACTGCAGAAAGAGGCCTCTTTAAAATCACTCCTGACTTTCTGCTAACTGTAGCTTTTGACCTTTTAGGCCCAGAGAAAAGCCTGTCAAAGTAGCATGCCTACAATATTCTCTTCCACCCCCATGAGGTTGATCTATTCTATAAAGTGACTCCAGATGCTTGCTATGTAGATGGAGAAGCATCTTCAATCTTAAGCTTAATTACTGATGTTCAGATTGATTTGACCTGAACTCCTTCTGCCTTTCACGTATACCAAGACCTACAGGCTAGCTCCCTAGCTTTTTGAACTAACACGCTGTCTGACAAACAAGTAATTGTAGGGAACTGATTTATTGCCCAGTCAGACCCAGTTGGATGTAAAATATTAATGTAAGAAACAATTTCCATTTCTTTTATTCATAAAATCCAATACATTAGTCCAAGCACTTTCAAATAATTGATATTTTACAATAGGGAGAAATATCTGACCACTTACAAATGTGCCTCTTTTAAAACCAAATGCTTTAAAAGAGAAGATGTTTGTGAATTTCAAGGCTGCAAATATACCTCAGGGCTCTGCTGACATCAAAATAAGCCATAAAAGCAAAAGTGAGAGTGGTTTAGGATGCCACTAGGACCCCAAAATATAGCCTTGTCCAAGTTTTATTTTTTAGCTTATATAATACATGGATCTTACTACAAATTACAAGCTGCCATCCTTCCAATTCCCTCTTGTACCTCTTTCTCTCATTCTTTATAACCTGTTTTTCTCCAAGATTTGACCAGCCTAAAAAAGAACAACATTAAGCAAAAGTAGATGGCTCAGAGAACTGCTAATGGACTTGTGACCTTTTTTCTTGATGATCTTGAGGTATATAATGGTGGTTACTATCTGCTAACTCTGTGAGATGAATTTGTGGCCTCAGTCCGTTTCTTAGTACAGCTGTGCTAAGCACAAGTACTACAGTTAGCATCTTTTCTGGCACTCTCATCAGTGAGAACAAGGACTGATCCACCCTGTCTCTCCCCTAGAAATGAAGCCAGAATTCTAGCAGGGACGTGTAGGAACGTGAGCACTATAATTATCCATTCTAAAAATCATGCAAAGCTCAAGTGTGACACAAGCAAGGCTTAATGCAAAGGTCATGCATAGTTAAAGTCCTTCCTTGTGTCAAGACACAAGGAAGGACCTTAACTATGCCTGATTGCTGCTATGGGTAAAAGTTGTATCTTTCTATGGATAAACAGAGGTAAAATATCCACCTTTCATTATTACCGGGTGCACTTTGCAAAAAAAAAAAAAAGAGACTGTTCTTCTAAAAGCCAGAAAATATTAGTGAACCTGTTACCGTTAATTCCCTTTACATTTAATCACGTTCCGCTTGACTTTTAATTTTGATTCAAAAAAGAAATCAGGTGACGTGGGCAAAATCTTTAACTTTATCCGGGGGAAAATATCTGTGACTGGAGCTACTGTGTATTTAGGGGATAGGGGACAGGAGAATATGTGGTTATTATGAGTCAGCAGAAGCTGTGGCATAGATGAGGTTACAGAGTTCAATCGTTAAGAGGAGCTTTAAGCCTTTCTTTTTAAAAAAATATCTAATTGAAATGGGGCGGAGGGGCACATAGAATGGAAACCTAGAGCACTATATGAATTTTTTATGGTGGTTTCATTAAAAGTGAATTGATATAGAATGATTAACAAGAGGTCAAAAAGCACCCCTTTTGCCAATTTTTTTCCCATTGGATTTTCTCACTTTTGTTTGTTCCTCTTTTGCAAGAAACCTAAAACACTCTGTGACTTGTCCTTTGGCTACGTTGTTGCTCATCATATATTAATTTCTAGAATATTTATTATACCTTGCTAATGTTTGCAGAGCATTTTATAATTTTTTAGCTGTAATAGAAACCATTTACACCCAGGCAACCCCCCTGAATTTGACAACAAATTAGCTATGGAATGAATGCTATCATTCACTTCTGGAGTGGAATGTGTCACATTCAGGGTATGTCTACACTACAAAGCTTACAGCAGTAGAACTGTACCAATGCAGCGGTGCCGCTGTAAGATCTCTCATGTAGCTGCCCTAGGCCAGCAGGAGAGAGCTCTCCCATCAACCCCCAATGAGCGGCAGGCAGTAGCTATGTGGGCAGGAGAAGCTCTCCTTGCTGACATAGCACACTACCACTTATGTTGGCATAATTTACGTTGCTCGAGGGGGTGGAATATTCACACCCCTGAGCAACATAAGTTTTGCCAATATCAGTGGCAGTGTAGACATAGCTTAAGTCATTTGTGCGTGTATTATATGCATCCCTTTGTGCCCAACACACAGGGGATGGGAGTCTGTGATAACTCAGCTTGAGAGATTGTCTCTTTAGCACAAACTGAAAAGACTCACACTTTTGGCTCTGGAGGTCATAAATTCAATCCCTGGTCACAGAGTGCAAGGCCAGGAGGGACTACCAGAGCATCTAGTCTGACCTTCTGTAGATCACAGCCAACTGACACGACCCACTCACTAAATACAGCTACTGAAATTAGACCAAAGTATTATAGTCTATGGACTGTAAGGTGGATAGAAAGCTGTCTAGATCATCGGGCTCAACGGGTAGTGATCAATGGCTCCATGTCTAGTTGGCAGCCGGTATTAAGCGGAGTGCCCCAAGGGTCGGTCATGGGGCCGGTTTTGTTCAATATCTTCATTAATGATCTGCAGGATGGTGTGGATTGCACCCTCAGAAAGTTTGCAGATGACACTAAACTGGGAGGAGTGATAGATACACTGGAGGGTAGGGATAGGATACAGAGGGACCTGGACAAATTAGAGGACTGGGCCAAAAGAAATCAGATGAGGTTCAACAAGGACAAGTGCAGACTCCTGCACTTAGGATGGAAGAATCCCATGCACTGCTACAGATTAGGGACTAAGCAGGTAGGCAGCAGTTCTGCAGAAAAGGACCTAGGAGTTACAGTGGACGAGAAGCTGGATATGAGTCGACAGTGTGCCCTTGTTGCCAAGAAGGCTAACAGTATTTTGGGCTGTATAAGTAGGAGCATTGCCAGCAGATTGAGGGACGTGATCATTCCCCTCTATTCGGCATTGGTGAGGCCTCATATGGAGTACTGTGTCCAGTTTTGAGCCCCACACTACAAGAAGGATGTGGAAAAATTGGAAAGAGTCCAGCGGAGGGCAACAAAAATGATTAGGAGTCTGGAGCACATGATTTATGAGGAGAGGCTGAGGGAACTGGGATTATTTAGTCTGTAGAAGAGAAGAATGGGGGGGATTTGATAGCTGCTTTCAGCTATCTGAAAGGGGGTTCCAAAGAGGATGGCTCTAGACTGTTCTCAGTGGTAGCAGATGACAGAATGAGGAGTAATGGTCTCAAGTTGCAGTGGGGGAGGTTTAGGTTGGATATTAGGAAAAACTTTTTCACTAGGAGGGTGGTAAAGTACTGGAATGGGTTACCTAGCAAGGTGGTAGAATCTTCTTCCTTAGAAGTTTTTAAGGTCAGGCTTGACAAAGCCCTGGCTGGGATGATTTAGTTGGGGATTGGTCCTGCTTTGAGCAGGGGGTTGGACTAGATGACCTCCTGAGGTCCCTTCCAACCCTGATATTCTATGATTCTATGATAGCCCACAGGACACTAGACTATTATGTGCCACAACAGTGAATAGGAGGGAGCAAGGTGCACCAATGCCTGTGGCCTCACAATGGCAGGGAAACAATTAAGTGAGATACACCTAGATAATCCTGGCAAGTACCCACACACTTCAGAGGAAGGTGAAAAACCCTCATGCTCACTGCCAATCGGACCTGAGGGGAAAATTCCTTCCTGACCCCACATAGGGAGATCAGTTGGACCCTGAGCATATGGTCAAAATATTGGCTGCAATGCTTGAATATGACTGTCCCACACTGGCTTGTTTGAAGGCTGAAGCATGATTCATAGTGGCAGGAAAGTAGAAGAGAAATAGGCAGATCTACTGGTGCTATACCAAATTTCTGGAAGTCCATCAGAGGCTTTGGGAAGTGAGTGATAACAGACTTCTTCCTGGACATTCCCTTCAGCTGACAGGTTAAGCTGTCACTGCTAAACATGGAGGTTTGCTCTTGCTGTACTTACTTTTAGTAACTTTTAAATGGGGATAAAATGTTATAGACAGTTTCCTGAGGCACATCATGCCTCCCACACTCATCAGGAAGGTCGACATAGGAGTTTCAACAATACAGTTTCTGTCTCCAGTTCCCAGGCAGCTTCCACTCCTCCTTTTCCTGCCTTTAATGAGCTGTACCAAAGCTGGATCAAAGAAGCTAGGAAAGTAGCAAACAAAAACTATGTCTAACGACAGTTAAGGTTACAACAGGACACACCCCATTCCTTTCCACCTTAATATTGCCTGCAATGCTGTCAATAACCCACTCCAATGCTCCCTAGCACTTTCACTTCCCTCCCCAACAGACACCCAGAAGCAATACATAGCCCAACTTCATTAATGCAAATGCAAAACCTTAACAGTGATATCAGCAGTGTAAGGCAAAATAACTTCCCAAATGCATGTGTGAGACAGATGCACCAATCTGTTGATATAATTGATATAAAATCATATGTGCTCACTGGCATATGTACTGCTTTTACATAAGTCTTTCCCTTAACTTCTTATTTCCATGTGTCTAAGGTTTTCAGTGGATGGGGTGTGTCCGGTGCAACCTTAAATGTCATTAAATATAGTTTTTGTTTTCCAATTGTTGTTTTTATTACAGTAATGTTTAGAGAGTTCCAAATGAGATGATAATCCCATTGCACTAGGCTCTCTATGTACATAATAAGAGAGAATCTATGACCCAAGATGGGCCAGACAGACAAACTATCCCCATTTTACGGAGGCGGACCTGAGAAGCATAAAAATTATGTGATTTGCTCAAGGTCAAGGAGAAAGTCCATGGCAAAACCAAAAACTAAACACAGATCTCCTAAATCTTAATGCAGTGTCTTAACTATAAGACTATCCTTCCTCCCCAGAAAGAGGAGAAATATTAAAACCTCCAAGGGTGTTAACAATAAATGTGTAAGACGCTTTACAGCTGGCTACTATTACCTCCCACTAAGTCCCTCCAGTGTATTCAACTGATAATGGCTGGAGAGTTGGTGAAGATAAGACTCATTGATAGCTACAGAAACACTTTCTATTTACTCTGACCTTGTTCTCCCCCACCTCGCCTTCTTGTCTGCTTCAACCACCTCTTGCCACTTGTGGACCAAGGGGTAGATTTTCAATTAGTGTACATTTTCATGGTTCTGAATACTTCAATGAAACTATGACAATTTATGTTAACTGAGGATCCCTAGATCATTAGCTCTCCAGAATTCTGTTCCTTGAGTGAGTCCCTAGGCACTACTGTAATACAAATAAGTATTACTACTAATAATAATGCACCCAAATAATCTATTAATTCCCTCGGGATTGCCTCATGTACTTTACTAAACCCTTTGCGCTGAGCAGTGCTACAAGAATATGAACTGGATAAGGAAGGAATTAGGACCAGAGGGATTCAAGAGTGGATATGAATGCATGGTGGTGTTCTTGCTATCAGTAAAAGTAATTGCCATTCAGAAACGTAGTGAGAATTCTTTTGCCATCAAAGAGAGACACTAGAGAGATAAAAGTTACGAAGTGTTAAAGCCCTGCTTGTTGCCTTAGGCGTGTTTTTGTTTTGCTCCATTCATTTCAGCATTTGACTCAGTAATGGTTCACTTTTGTTGTTCTGACTGAAAAATAAAGTGACTATTAAAGAACAAATTTTGTGAAGGCAAAGTACAGTGACTGGCACCTTTGCAGTGCCCAGAATACAATGCTAGCTGCCAATATTTCTTGCTATTTTTTCATGTTCAATTTCAGAAGAGTAGGAGCGGGGCCCAATTGTTTCTTTTCTGGCAGTACAATATTTATTATTTTTTGCTGTGTTTAAAAAAAAAGAAAGAAAATCCTTCTAACAGCCAAAGCAAAATCACCTCCTTAACCCCCAAGAAACAGACTTTTTTTTTAATTTCTTCTATGACAACAACAATTAAATGTTATAAATAGTACATATCAGAGCAAAATATGATTTTATAAAGCCTAGTAGTGTCACTGGAAACAAAACGACTTAATTTAGAGCCTAGACCATGACCTTAAATTTAACAACCAAAGATGATCTGGGACAATAAACTGTAAAGATACATTCTTGAAACAAAGGACCAGATTCTCAGCTGTTGTAAATCAGGACTTCAGTGGAGCTACATCGATTTACACCAGCAGAGAATCTTGTTTTAAAAGTTTGAAAAGGGTTTATATTCTGCTTTCTGTTTGAAAGTCACTAACATAAGTAATTCACTGAAAAAGGAACAGGTATGTCCAAGTTTCAAAGGTCTGGCACCCCTTCACACTCACACACCCTCACCCACCCACTCACAAACCCATGCCATGAGTCTCAGAAGTAAAGATCTATTTATTGCTGTGGCTGGCATTTATTTTAATGGGAATTACTGGACAGTGCTTCAAAGGAAGGCCAGACCTCCTACACCAGATCCTCAGCTGATGTGCATTAGTGTTCTCTATTTAAGCCAATTAGAATGAAGCAATAGAATTTCCCTTGTTCACTTCAGTGGAGCGTCACTGATTTCATCCAGATGAGGATCTGGCACTCTGTATCCTAGCATTAAAGGAAAAGAGCTCAAGGGCTGTGCCCCTGAGGCTCTGCCCTATGTTAGGTCCACTGTGTAGGTGCCACGAAACAGTAAGAGCATTGTGTCAGAAGGGGGCACTATAACTCTCAGAGCTCGGTTTTGCGCAGAGAGGACCATGGCCACAGCACCACCCTTGAAGAGGATGGTGCGGCATCTGGGCCCCTCTGGGCCCAATCTGCTGTACTAGCTTCTGTGGACAGAGGACAAAGCCATGGCCCCATCCTTTCATACCACCTTTTGAGAAGCTGGCACCAGCAGCAGAACTAACTCCAGTCAGTCCTTGCCTCAGCTGCCGTGGTGCCCAGCCCCTGAATGGAAGCTGAAGCTCTAATTCCCACATTCCTGTTTCTACAAACAGCAGCTACAGTGATCATCTCTGGCAGTTGTTGTGACCATGTCATGTAACACAAGCGGATTCTGCTATCTGGAGGTGTTCAGGTTTGATGAAGCGGCTAACAGAGGACAAGCAAACAGAGGGAGCCAGGGAGTTCGCCTGGGGGAGTTCCCATGGAGTATTTTTGCCTTTCAGGCTTTTCTGAGCAGTAAATACAACATCTGAAGAAGCTCTTAGAAGGAAGACATTATGGATAGTGAGCGATCAGCAGTTGTGACCTGTACGGGATATGCCATGTTTGTCTTTCTCCCAGAGGATAGAAGCGACTTCGTCTGTAAGAAATGCAAGCTGGTTTCCATATTGGAAGAGAAGGTTAAAGGACTAGAAACCCAAGTATCAACTCTGCATTGCATCAGAGAAAATGAAGACTTTCTGGATAGAAGTCAGCGTCTGGTACTGCAGGCATAGCATGATGAAGAATCAGAGAGGGCAATGAAGAATGGGGAAGAAAATTGGCAGCATGTGACCTCCAGAAGAAGAAAGAGGAGAACCCATGAACCGCCAATGCAGATAGAGGTAAGAAACCATTCTCAGGCTCTCTGCACAGGTACTACAGCAGAGAATGGTTTGAAAGAGTTATCTGAGGGAAGGAATCAGAAGGAGACCCAATCGACTGGAAGGCATAGGATGCATTGTCCTAGGGGTTCCACGACCACCACTCCCAAGAAGAAGAGACAGGTGGTGGTGGTCAGAGACTCCCTCCTAAGGGGGACAGAGCCATCCATCTGCTGTCCAGACCAGGAAACTCGAGAAGTGTGCTGCTTGCCTGGAGCTAGAATTCAGGATGTGACGGAGTGTCTGCCAAGCCCTTGGACCGCTACCCCTTCCTACTTCTCCATGTGGACACCAATGATACTGCCAAGAATGACCTTGAGTGGGACACTTCAGACTATGTGGTTCTGGGAAGAAGGATAAAGGAGTTTGAGGTGCAAGTTGTGTTCTTGTCCATCCTCCCTGTTGAAGGAAAAGGCCAAGGTAGGGATCATCGAATTGTGGAGGTAAATCCATGGTTACACAGGTGATGTCAGAGAGAGTTTTGGATTCTTCAACCATGGGATGTTATTTAAGGTTTGAGGCTAGAGAAACAAGGGTGATGTCATGGTGAGCATCTGCTATAAACCACCAGACCAGGAGGATAAAGTAGACGAGGCTTTCTTTGGACAACTAACAGAAGTTTCTAGATCACAGACCCTGGTTCTCATGGGGGACTTTAATCACCCTGACATCTGCTGGGAGAGCAATACAGCAGTGCACAGACCATCCAGGAAGTTTTTGGAGAGTGTTGGGGACAACTTCCTGTTGCAGGTGCTGGAGGAACCAACTAGGGCCCGTGTTGCTCTTGACCTGCTGCTCACAAACAGGGAAGAATTGGTAGGAGAAGTAGAAGAGGGTGGCAACCTGGGCAGCAGTGACCATGAGATGGTCCAATTCAGGATCCTTACAAAAGAAAGAAAGGAGAGCAGCAGAATACGAACCCTGGACTTCATAAAAGCAGACTTTAACTCTCTCAGGGAACTGATGGGCATAATCCCGTAGGAGGCTAATATGAGGGAGAAAGGAGTCCAGGAGAGCCGGCTGTATTTTAAAGAAGTCTTATTGAGGGCACAGGACCAGAACATGCCCATGTGCAGAAAGAATAGCAAATATGGCAGACGACCAACTTTGCTTAACAGAAATCTTCAGTGAGCTTAAATACAAAAAGGAAGCTTACAAGAAGTGGAGACTTGGACAGATGACTAGGGAGGAGTATAAAAATATTGCTTGAGCATGCGGGGGTGTAATCAGGAAGGCCAAAGCACAAGTGGAGTTGCAGCTAGCAAGGGATGTGAAGGGTAACAAGAAGGGTTTCTACAGGTCCATTAACAACAAAAAGGTCAGGAAAAGTGTGGGCCCCTTATTGAATGGCAGAGGCAACCTAGTGACAGATGATGTGGATAAAACTGAAGTACACAATACTTTTTGCCTCGGTCTTCACAGACAAGGTCAGCTCCCAGACTGCTGCACTGGGCAGCACAGCATGGCGAGGAGATGAACAGCCCTCAGTGATGAAAGAACAGGTTAAGGACTATTTAGAGAAGCTGAACATGCACAAGTCCATATGTCCGGCTCTAAGGCGTCCAAGGGTGCTGAGGGAGTTGGCTGATGTGATTGCAGAGCCGCTGGCCATTATCTTTGATAACTTGTGGTGATTGGGGGAAGGTCCCGGACAATTGGAAAAAGGCAAATATAGTGCCCTTCTTTAAAAAAGGGAAGAAGGAAAATCTGGGGAACTACAGACTGGTCAGCCTTATCTCAGTCCCCAGAAAAATCATGGAGCAGATCCTCAAGGAATCCATTTTGAAACACTTGGAGGAGAGGAAGGTGATCAGAAACAGTCAACATGGATTCACCAAGGGCAAGTCATGCCTAACCAACCTGATTGCCTTCTATGATGAAATAACTAGCTCTGTGGATATGGGGAAAGCAGTGGATGTTATATACCTTGACTTTAGCAAAGCTTTTGATATGGTCTCCCACAGTATTCTTGAGAGCAAGTTAAAAAAGGTATGGATTAGATGAATGGACTATAAGGTGGATAGAAAGCTGGCTAGATTGTCGGGCTCAATGGGTAGTGATCAATGGCTCAAAGTCTAAAGTTGGCAGCCAGTAACAAAGCCCCTTATAAAGCTCCTGAGTAGTAGCTAATAGGGTTCACCTGATCTGCTGAGTCAGCAGAAATAATTAGCGCAGGTTTTAAAATGTTTGAAATTGTCCCAAAAAAAGCAACAAATTTTTCATGATACTATTGCCCATTTTTCCAACCAGCTTTTGAAATAACTGTATGTCTGCATCTGACAGCTCGATAAATCAGCAGGACAGCTCTGCATCTCTGTCTCTACAAGCTGACAACCTATCACACTGTGTTATCCCTCCATGGTAACATTTAAAATGCCTGAATCATGCAAATACTGAGAGAGAACATGTGTGATGTGAATAGCTTAGGCAAATAAACATACTGGGCAAATTCACTTCTGGGGCAACCCTTGCAGCTTCAAGAAAGGGAATAACATCAGGGATGAATTTATCCCTTTTTTTTTAAACTCAGTATTTCTTCTGAAATTCCATAAAGTGCTCTGAAATCTTTTGATACATGTTCTCTTTGCATAGTCTGGTGCCTTTCACACTTCTGTAATCGATGATTTTTATCAACAAGAACAAAAAAAATGGAAAAGGTATTTGTCTGGATTACTTTACAAATTTACAATCAAATGATTTCTCATTTCAAATATCTTCCAAACACCACCAGTCTTTTACAGGTTCAGACTTCCAGTTAAAATCATGCTAGGAATGCAATCAAGTATCTCAGCACTCAGAAGTTAATTATCTCCTCAAGCTAAGTTGTAAACATTCTTGTTTTGTTTTTGTCCACTCCATCTAATGATGTAATGTATTTGGAGATACAGATTTTTCAGTTGTTACCAAGAGGGCCTATAGTGAGGCTGTGGAAGCTTTTGTCACAACTGAGATGCAGGAAAAGCTAAACTGTTTCTGTGAATTAACAACACAGGGTACTATCTATCGAAAATTATCCGCAGTGTACCACACCGCATAAACTGCAAAGATTGTTACAGATCTTCTCTACATGCCCAGTCAACTTATTCTTCCCCAAAATTGGCTGGATTTGAGCCAGGCATATACATGCAGAGAGTATGTGCTATCAAAGAGATGATTTACGCTGGAATCATGGAAAGCCGAACAAGGCTGAAGATAAGTAACTAACTAATTCCTTCTATTCTCAATCAACTGTCTGCCTGATTCACAAGGGCCAAAACAACCTGCCTATCTGAAAGCAGCAATAGTATTTGTAACGTCCAAATTAATCTGGCTCGAAGTTGGATTAACTGCTTCAGAGACTTCTAATTGCCAGATGGCTCTGTTGATAGCAACCTGGGAAAGCTTGTGATCTGGGTGATTGTCATATGTACTTTGGTCTCCTGCCAAAAGGCAGTGGTTTCTGCAGGTAGTAGATCCATAGTCAACTTTTCTAGTGTTTATATGATGCACCAGCCTCTACTGATGCTAGCCTTCCCCTCCCTAACTTATTGTTCCTCCCCAAAAATGCTGACAGAATCCAGATGCCATATTACGTACATGACGAGAGGAGTGGAGAAGGAGATGTAGTTTGCACAGGGTGGTAAGCTTTCAGCCAAGTTCCAGGGACCCAGAACTTCCAGTTGACATAAACCCTGACTGGCCTCTGTGGGTTCTGAATTGCAGAGATTTTATGGGCATCTCGGTTCAGCAGAGAGAGAAAGAATTAGGATATGAATATTGCTCAGGATCAATGTTAACAACCTACAGGGAGTCTTCATCTTCAGCATAGCAAGACCCATATAGTCAGCTGTTAGATGAACCCCAAGTGACTGGTATCTGTAAATGAGAGAATTAGTGATTAATAAATAATCGTAATAATAATCTCTGCTCTCTTGCTAATAGCTCAGAAAGCATTCCCCTAAATCGTTGTGTGCTCACCAGTGTAATTCAGTGTTGCAGTGGTCAGTGCTTTATTATGTGTACTATACTGTACAAAGTAATTAGAATCATAGAATCATAGAATATCAGGGTTGGAAGGGACCTCAGGAGGTCATCTAGTCCAACCCCCTGCTCAAAGCAGGACCTAATCCCCAAATAAATCATCCCAGCCAGGGCTTTGTCAAGCCTGACCTTAAAAACTTCTAAGGAAGAAGATTCTACCACCTTGCTAGGTAACTCATTCCAGTGCTTTACCACCCTCCTAGTGAAAAAGTTTTTCCTAATATCCAACCTAAACCTCCCCCACTGCAACTTGAGACCATTACTCCTCATTCTGTCATCTGCTACCACTGAGAACAGTCTAGATCCATCCTCTTTGGAACCTCCTTTCAGGTCGTTGAAAGCAGCTATCAAATCCCCCCTCATTCCTCTCTTCTGCAGACTAAATAATCCCAGTTCCCTCAGCCTCTCCTCATAAATCATGTGCTCCAGCCCCCTAATAATTTTTGTTGCCTTCCACTGGACTCTTTCCAATTTTTCCACATCTTTCACATTGGTACTCAACAGCAGTCTCCACAGGAAGGATTTTCATGGTGTGGGGTGAAATATACTCTCTGCATAAATAGTGAGATAACATTTCAGATGTTCTTTGTGGTCCAGTGATTTATATCCATCAGAAGAGGACAGTATCTTGAAAATCTGCCAGAAAAGATCCCACTTGTTTTTGTAACCTGAGTCTAACATACACAACTATTAGGTTTCAGTAATAAAATACAGTATTTGGGAACATGAGAAAGTTATAGACTTTGCAGCAGTTTCAAACATCAAGGAAGCTATCTGGAAGAAGCACAGAAGTATCCAGTCTATTCTATGTGTTAATCCACATAGTTCCATTCAATATACCTAACAGAATGAATTCACTGGTGGTATACAATATTTGTCAAGCCTGACCTTAAAAACCTCTAAGGAAGGAGAATCCACCACCTCGCTAGGTAACCCATTCCAGTGCTTCACCACCCTCCTAGTGAATATGACTATATTGAAGAGTTGCACCCAGTAATGCCAGGAGTGAATTTGGCCCAACAGAGCTGTAGATTCTGTTTTTACTTTCAAGTCTACATCTTGAAGAAAACGGAACGATCAGATGTCTTGAGAATTATTTCATTGTATTATAGTCTGTTTTCTAGCCACTTAAAAGACCACATCTCAGAGCTGACAAAACTCAGATGAGCACCTAGGAATTAATTAATTAATTAAGAATTAATAAGTACTGTAAATAAATCTATCCTAATGCAAATATTTACAGTTCCTCCTTTTTTTCAGGCTTACAGAAAACTGAAAAGCCAATACAGTTTGCAGTTCCCATACTGTCAAACCCTACCATTCGAACTCCATTCCAAATTTCTCAAATTACTACTTCCTTTTCCTTTGGTCTGAAATTTCTCATGTGTATGTAACAGCAGCGCCCTGAGATGAGTCATTAGCAGCAGTTATTGAACCCTGAACCTCTGGATCTAAAAGCAGGAGCTTCTACTTCATGAACTAAAAAGACCCACCTCTGTTAGTAGAGAGAAAGTAGCTGATTCATAAACCTTTATGTGGTCCGACGACTATAGGGGCCTGGATAAGCACAATGAGTAAAGGTGGGTTATATGTAGGGTCAATTTATTGATGTATTTATTTTGATTGGAGAATGAGCAGGCCCTTGGTCCCTGGATAGCCAAACAAAGACTACTCCAGGCCAATTAAGACACCTGACACCAATTAACCAGTTAAGGCCATTAGACTAATGGAGACAGCTGGAACCAATCAAGGTCCCACTTATACTGTTTAAAAGGTCTCGTTCCAGTGCCCTCCAGGAGGCTGAGGTGAAAGGAGCTGGAGGAGACGAAGCACTGCTGAATCCTGAGATAAGGGTGAAGCTAGGAAAAGGGGACCACAGGGGAAATGGCCCAGGAAATCAAAGTGGTGTCAGTGGTGAAGGTTAGGGTTCCTGGGCTGGAACCCGGCGTAGAGGGCGGGCACGGGTCTCCCCCTCCCCCCACTCTACAGAGATCCTTTGGAGAAGGGAAGCAAGACTTGGTCCAGGCAGGAGGCCGAACTGCGCCTACTGAGCTCTACGGAGCAACAGAGACTGTGGGGTATTCCCCCTTTCCATCTCCCACACTGGCCGGTGATGAAAGTAACTCAATAGGCTGTGACTCTTGCCACTACACTGAGAAAAGGAGGTCACATTGGGGCCTTATCTAGTTTCTGAGGCCACAGAAACCGCCCAGAAGCGCGGGGACCCACCAATACAGGCTTGGGACTTTGTCACACTTTATCAAGCTGTAAGAACTAACTTCATATTTGCAATGCCAAGCTGCCAACAAAGTTTGTTAGATTCATAGATTCTAAGACCAAAAGTGACCATTCTGATCATCTAGTCTGACCTCCTATATAAAACAGGCCACAGAACTTCCCCAAAATAATTCCTAGAGCACATCTTTTAGACAAATATCCAATCTTGATTTACAAATTGTCAGTGATAGAGAATCCTCCATGACCCTTGGTATATTGTTCCAATGGCTAATTACTATCACCATTAAAAATGTACCTCTTATTTCCAATTTGAATTTGTCTAGCTTCAACTTCTAACCATTGTATCATGTCCTACCTTTTTCAGCTAGACTGAAAAGCTCATTATTATATTTGTTCCCCATGTAGGTACTTATAGACTATAATCAAGTTACCCCTCAACCTCATTTTTATTAAGCTAAATAGACAGCTCCTTGAGTCTATTCATATAAGACATGTTTTCTAATCCTTTATTCATTCTTGTGACCCTTCTCTGAACCCTCTCCAAGTTAGCAAAATCCTTCTTGAATTGTAGGCACCAGAACTGGGCACAGTATTCCAGCAGTGATTGCACCCAGTGCCAAATACAGAGGCAAAATGGCCTCTCTACTCCTCTTCAAGATTCCACTGGTTTTGCATCCTGGGATCACATGAGCTCTTTTGGCCACAGTGTCACACTGGGAGCTCAAGTTCATCTGATTATCCACTACCACTCCCCCCGCCACTCTCCCCGCCCCTGCAATCTTTTACAGAGTCACTGCTGCCCAGAATAGAGTCCCCATCCTGTAAGTATGGCCTACATTCTTTGTTCCCAGATATATACATTTACATTTAGCTATATTAAAATGCATATTGTTTGCTTGTGCCCAATTTACCAAGCAATCCAGATCACTCTGAATCAGTGACCTGTCCTCTTCATTATTTACCACTCCCTCAGTTTTTGTGTCAGCTGCAAACTTTATAAGTGATTATTTTGTATTTTCTCCCAGACTACTGATATAAATTTTAACTAGTGTAGGGCCAAGAACCAATCCCTGCAGAACCTCACTGGAAATAGTCCCAATCAATGATAATTCCCTATTTACAGTTACATTTTGAGAGCTATCAGTTAGCCAGTTTTTAATCCATTTAATGTGTTTCATGTTCATTTTAAATTGTTCTAGTTTGTTAATCAAAGTTGAAATGATTGAGGCCATCAAATTGGTCTACTATCTCCTTTGGCTTGTTTTTAATACTCTCAAGGACTAGTAATGGTGCTCCAAGAATGTTTTACCTGCCATGTTGGAATTGTTTGCCACTGCTCTACCGCTTGAGACAAAGGAGATTATCTCTAGCTGGTAGCATGTCTATCTTTGTTTTTGTCAAAAAAAAAAAAGGAGTACTTGTGGCACCTTAGAGACTAACCAATTTATTTGAGCATAAGCTTTCGTGAGCTACAGCTCATTTCATCGGATGCATACTGTGGAAACTGCAGAAGACATTATATACACAGAGACCATGAAACAATACCTCCTCCCACCCCACTCTCCTGCTGGTAATAGCTTATCTAAAGTGATCACTCTCCTTACAAAGTGTATGATAATCAAGTTGGGCCATTTCCAGCACAGATCCTGGATTTGTGCTGGAAATGGCCCAACTTGATTATCATACACATTGTAAGGAGAGTGATCACTTTAGATAAGCTATTACCAGCAGGAGAGTGGGGTGGGAGGAGGTATTGTTTCATGGTTTCTGTGTATATAATGTCTTCTGCAGTTTCCACAGTATGCATCCGATGAAGTGAGCTGTAGCTCATGAAAGCTTATGCTCAAATAAATTGGTTAGTCTCTAAGGTGCCACAAGTACTCCTTTTCTTTTTGCGAATACAGACTAACATGGCTGTTACTCTGAAACCTTTGTTTTTGTTGTTTTTCCACAAGAAGGCAAGGCCATTATTTTCTGAACAGCACTTTAACAAATTACATGACTCTCAACACCCAAACTCAGACAATGGTGGCACAAAAATGCCTGTTTTTTTAAATACACATGCACAATTACAGCAGATGCAATACCGCAAGTGACTAACTGGTGGTCCTTCTAATGGTGTTCCACAGGATTCAGTTCTCAGCCCAACATTGTATAATATTTTCATCCATGATTGGGAAGAAAATATGAAATCATTGCTGGTAAAGTTTGCTGATGACCCAAAGAGTGGCAAACAAGGATGACAGGCCACTGATCTGTAGTGATCTTGGCTCCTTGGTAAGCCTGACATGTTGAAACGACATGGGTTGTATTATAGCCAAATGCAAGAGCATACATAAAGGAATGAAGCCAAGGGACCAGAACTTGGAAAAGAGCGACCCTGACAAGAATGAAGGAGGTCACTGGAAATAACCACCTGAACATAAACTTGATCCTTCATCCTCCCAGTTCAGATCTGGAAAATGTTTCTTACTATGAGAGTCTTAAAAACCTCAATCTATTTAGTTTAGGAAAAAGACAGTGAAGAGGCAACTTGATCATGCCGCAGAAGTATCTACCTTGCACTGAAAGACGATATCAGACATAAGGGGTTTCTTTCATATAGCAGATAAAGGTAAAACAAGATCCAGTGGCAGGAAGTTTACGCAAGAAAAATTCAGACTGGAAATGAGGTGCACATTGTTAACAGCGAGGGTAATTAAACACCAGAATAGCTTACCAAAGGAATCTTCATCACTGGGAATCTTTAAAACGAGACTACGGCTTTTTAAGAGCTGTGTTCTAATTCAGCCACAAGTTCTGGGATCTGATGAAGGAAATACCTGTTGAAATTTTGTGGCTTGTGTTATTCAGGAGGTCAGACTACATTTTCGTAATGATCTCTTCTGCCTTAAAATCCATTGATCTATAACTTGGGACTTGTCTGTCTGTCTGTCCTGGTACTTGTAATGGGACCCCTCAGATATAAGGATACTGCTCAGTAGTAAACTAAGCTGCACTCAGATTTTGACTTCAGTGTAACAGTGTTCACATGAGATGTTACTGCACGGCAAGCTCATGTGCTGTAGACTCACACCCTGGCTTACAGCCCAGTAACTCTCTGTGTAGACAAGCCATAAGAGCAATAGTAATGCTAGTACTTGAGTAAAACACCATTGGTAGATTAGATTGCTTTACAATAGCCCTAAATTGTCGCTGGTAGCAGTGCATATGTCTATTTTTTCAGTCCTCCAGCAGTGATGATTGGAATTTTCACAGGAGTTCAAGGGAGTTAGGCACTCAAATTGCCATTGATTTTCAACCTACGATGTCTGCAGTGTCCACAAGGGGGCATCTTTCAGACTTGAGGACAGGCTCATCCATACACAGTACACCATGAATAATCAGATGACATCTGTTAGTTTCAGAAGTTAACTATAGTAAATTGGTTACATAATTAGAGCCACCGCTTGCCTAATTACAAACAAGCAATGAAAACTTTAATCCTCATTTATCCAAAGAATCAAAGAAGTGTGGAAGCCCTAAATCTCATCTGAAATGGCAGATTAGCACAAACCTTGACAGTGTTAACTGGAGACAGAGAACTGTTTTGGAAAACTCATAAGATAAATAGATCATGCGTGACTCATTGTGCCATAGGGACAATGTTGATGAACATTGAAAAGGCTGCTGTACAAAAAAGTTGAAGAAATAGAATTTCTCTGCTTTAATTTATTCCAAAGTTCCTATAATTAGAAGAGATTCTCATTGTGTGAATTCCTTGTGTTCACAGACGCTCACCCTAGTCACCTCCCACAGCAGCACTTTCACCTGCTTCCTGAGAGATTCTACTAATAGACAACTCTCCTATGGGATGGTCTCCCCAGCCTGTCTTTCTATGATGGGAAAATGCAGGCCACAGTCTCTGCAAATCCACACCAGGACATGGGTAGAGGCCTCTGTGGCTGGGTTCTCTGTCTGGACACGGGCACAGGTGGAGGAGCCAGGAGCTGTGTTGGCATTGGCAATGCAGCCTTTTCAAACTGTGGTGATTTCATTCTTTCTCCTTCCTACAGATTTCCCTTTTTGTTGCCCCCTGTTCACTAGCTCCCCTTGGTCACTTCGCGTTTGGCTTTTAAGCCGTCTATATTTACATATGTAAGTATAGTCAGATAACTACATCCTTTGCTGACCCAGTGACCCCTTATGAGCCAGGTTTGTAACTTACTCATGTTGAACAATAAATTGGACAATCCCCACTGATCATTGCACTATGATTGGTGACAGCTCAGAGTTACTCTAGTCTAATCTAATCAACAGTGCTACAACAGGAGAAACATGAGTATGGGGTGCTTTGTAACTACGGTACAGGTACAGAGTAGCCCCATTTATGACTCTACACGACAGAACCTCACTCTTGCCCTCGTCAATGTTACTTTACCCCTTGCCTCCTTTGTGTCACCCATGCTTCACTATTTACCCATTTCTTCCTCTCCTTCGATTCCCATCTCCATATTCCTTCCACCCAGAAATCCACTCTCTGACCCAGTCTGCCATGCCTGCTCCCTTCCCCATCTCCAAGTGCATCCTTCAAGCACATTTTTTTCAGGAGGCCTATAAACCTTAGTCCTCTCCTAAAATGAAGTGTAAACAAAATAGATGGCAAAAAAACGAAAACCCCTAACAAGATGTGAGTGTAACATCACTGCTCAATCACTGTCTTTGTCCCTATTTTGTCTATACTGTTTGTTATCTATATTCTATATATAGGTTCTTATATCACCTTCATCTGCGTATTAGCTGAACACCTTCCACTAGTGCATTAGGTGACATGATGAGCAATACACTTTTCAAGATCCATGGGTCCTACACATGCCTAACAAACCATGTGGTGTACCTCATCCGATGCACTAAATGCCCCAATAGCAACTATGCGGATGAAACCAGATAATCACTACGCTCTTGAATGAACTCACACAGGAAAATGATAAAGGATTAAAAACACCCTGTGGGTGAACACTTTTCACAAAGTGATCACTCTATACTTGACCTCTCAGTCCTCATCCTCAAAGGAAACCTTCACAACACTTTCAAAAGGCGAGCCTGGGAACTTAAATTCATAACTTTGCTAGACAATAAAAATCATGGACTGAATGAAAACACTGGATTTATGGTTTATCACAACCCACTAACAACCCCTCTCAGCTGCTCCCCTCCACTTCCTTTCATCCCTATGACTGGAGAGGTGTTAACAGGACACTTCACCTTGAATGGTCGATTGAAATATGTTAACTACTTATGCTAAATAATCTGTTCCATTTTGTGTTTAGCTGTGACCCCCTGAGTATATTACCCAGACCCAAAGAAGAGCTCTGTGTAAGTTCAAAAGCTTGTCTCTCTCACCAACAGATATTACCTCACCCACCTTGTCTCTCTAACATCCTGGGATTGACATGGCTACAAGACTGCTTAAATGATGAACAGCTGTCACATGTGGTTAGTTCTTTCTCTCATCCTTTCCCTAGGGGGAGAATTGTGTCTGCAGTGTAGTATTTTGCTTTGATATGACAGAGGGGTTTTGTTGGTGATGTTTTTCTTTTTTCTTTTTGTTTCTTTTTCTTTTTGTTAATGCATTAGTGCCTTCAGGCAGGGCTCCTATCATCAGAAAATGCCTGTAAGACACCCAGCATTATTTTGATGCTATACAAATATATGCAAAATATTTTTATTGGTTTTGCTTGAGAAGAAGGGGAAGGAATGTTTTAAAATACAGTCATCTGTACCCAAATGGGGACAAGATTTAAGATACTAGAGAGCTATTTAATCAAGTAGACAAAAGCATAACAAAATCCAATGCTTAAATTGAAGCAAGAAAAATTCAAACTGGAAATAAGGTGCATATTTATTAACAGTGTTGGTAAGCAGCCATTGGAATAACTTACCAAGTGATACTGTGGATTCACCAACACCTGAAATCTCCAAATCAAGACTGGATGTCTTTCTAAGATAAGTGTTTTTGTTCACCTACAGGTTATTGAGATTGATGCAGGAATTACTGAGTGAAATTGTATAGTCTGCAGGATGTCAGATTAAATTATCATAATGGTCTCTTCTGGGCTTAAACTATGAATCTTTAGTGTTAATTTAAATATTGAAAGATTTTTTGAAAAAACTTGGAAAACGTGAAAGTGTTTTCCTTTCAATTCCATTTCATAGCACACTGGTCTTTGGTTTTCTCAGTTCTCCATACAATGTTTTTCTAAACTTTTTTTTTTTAATAGACAACTTCAAAAACAGAACTTTCTTATTTCAACATTTTAAAACTGTGCTTTTGAAATTTTTCAGGTACCTTTGGGAGTTCTGTGCTGCATTTTGTCCCCTTTTAAAAAATGTTATCAAATATTACGGCTGTTCTTCTCTAGATTGCAGCAGTGCGCAAACTATGATTCCAGCAATGCCCCTCTGCCATGTACATTGGCCAAACCGGACAGTCTCTATGCAAAAGAATAAATGGACACAAATCTGACATCAGGAATCATAACATTCAAAAACCGGTAGGAGAACACTTCAACCTCTCAGGCCACTCAGTAACCAATTTAAAGGTGGCAATTTTGCAACAGAAAAGCTTCAAAAACAGACTCCAATGAGAAACTGCTGAGCTTGAATTAATATGCAAACTAGATACCATTAACTTGGGTTTGAATAGAGACTGGGAGTGTCTGGGTCATTACACATATTGAATCTATTTCCCCATGTTAAGTATCCTCACACCTTCTTGTTAACTATCTAAATGGGACATCTTGATTATCACTACAAAAGTTATTTTTCCCCTGCTGATAATAGCTCATCTTAATTAATTAGCCTCTTACTCCACCTTTTCATGTTCTCTGTATGGATGTGTATATATATATATATCTATATATATCTTCTTACTATATGTCCCATTCTATGCATCCGATGAAGTGAGCTGTAGCCCACGAAGGCTTATGCTCAAATAAATTTGTTAGTCTCTAAGGTGCCACAAGTACTCCTGTTCTTTGTGCCCAAACGATGGTTTCCAACTTCAGAGACTGACCCATCCCCTGCCCCAAAGAGTGTAAAAGCTAAAAATATATAGTTAGCTACAATTTAGCCAAGGAAGCATGGTTTGGATTTTGCAAAACAAATCCAGGGTTTATTTGTATCTTGGTTCTATTTTGATGTTGAAGCTGCAATTCCCTCCTAATTAGTCAATAGGGAATCAAAGTGTAAGTTGTTGCACTCCAATGTTAGTCAGAGAAGAAGCTGTTCATGAGTTCAAGGAAAGTTTAGCAAACACTGAGTGAAAAAAGTTACAAAACAGCAGCATAAAATAGGGATTGGCCGTGGATGGAAAACAGACAAGTCTGAAAAGACATGGAAAACACTGCTCAAGTGGTATGATGGTACTGCAGTCTTCCAGGAGCCATAATAAAAGGAAAGATTGATCTTTTCCTTGGAAATAGCCTGATCCAAGCCTATAGCTAGAGCAATATATAATAATAGGTAGAACTGTGAATGGTTGACAGTTCCCTAGTGTTCAATGCCTGCTTTGAGGCATATTTATATTTATTTCTGGTTAGAACAGATAGGTGCTAGGTGGAAGAATGAGATTCTCTATGGGGTTAAGAGAGGAAGCTGAGAGAGTATAGGCTGTTAGTATTGACATTAACTGAAGGCATTTTTTGTGACTCTTGTGTTTAACTTTTCTGTACTGTGTGGTTTTGCATTAGTCTCTGTGTGTCTCTTCCCTTCTATCTGGTCTTTTCCTTGAGCCTCTGGCACTATTCGTGTTTGGATATCAATTTTTGTTTAAAATTCTTACAAAGTGTTCAGAGTGGGTGAAAGAGCATGTGTGTGTGTGTGAGAGAGAGAGAGAGAGAGGGAGAGCAAGAGAGAGTAAAATAACTGGGGAAGTGAAAACTTAAATAATTAATTAGTCCTTTCCATGACAACAGGGGGTGCCTGTATTTTGATTTTGTGCTTAAATTCACATTCATACTTTTTTTTTAACTCCTGGAAATGTGCTGTCTTTATTTTAGGGCTGGATGGACTGCTGAGAGTTTGGGCTCATTTCATGTTGCTGAGTGAGGTGTGTTAGCACCCCGTCTGTTAGCCCCATGACATCTGTTTCAGTCCCCACCCCATCACATGCATTCTCTGCACAGTGCTTTTAGTGGAGGCAACAGATGGACTCTGAGCCACTGCATTTTTTCAGGGGGTCTTCATTCTGCCAGCAAAATGTAGGCAAAAGATGTTACATTGGCTTTTATTTCTACCACTTACTTTCCTCTGTGTTGTTGCCTGTAATTAAATATTTCCTAACACTTCCTAAATTCAGCATCATGCTCTTCCAGCATCATGCTCTTCAGTGCATTGGTGACTACTTTTGGGATAACGACAAGACAATCCGCTGTAATTACTTAATGAAATATCTCAAATCTATAATATGCTCTCAGGTTTTATGGCTTCAGTTACCACCTCAGTAATAATGAGTTTCAGATCTACTGCTCTTCCCCAACCTATCGGCCTTCATTCAGATCCACTGCATTGACTGCCTCTACATCATGTCTTCCTGGGTGGCCAACTCAAAGTCAACATGACTAAAACTAAAGGAGTCCTTGTGGCACCTTAGAGACTAACCAATTTATTTGAGCATGAGCTTTCGTGAGCTACAGCTCACTTCATCAGATGCATACCGTGGAAACTGCAGCAGACTTTATATATACACAGAGAATATGAAACAATACCTCCTCCCACCCCACTGTCCTGCTGGTAATAGCTTATCTAAAGTGAGCATCAGGTTAGGCCATTTCCAGCACAAATCCAGGTTTTCTCACCCTCCACCCCCCCACACAAATTCACTCTCCTGCTGGTGATAGCCCATCCAAAGTGACAACTCTTTACACAATGTGCATGATAATGAAGTTAGGCCATTTCCTGCACAAATCCAGGTTCTCTCACTCCCTCACCCCCCTCCAAAAACCCACCCCCATACACACACAGACTCACTCTCCTGCTGGTAATAGCTCATCCAAACTGACCACTCTCCAAGTTTAAAACCAAGTTAAACCAGAACATCTGGGGGGGGGGCGGGGGGGAAACAAGAGGAAATAGGCTACCTTGCATAATGACTTAGCCACTCCCAGTCTCTATTTAAGCCTAAATTAATAGTATCCAATTTGCAAATGAATTCCAATTCAGCAGTTTCTCGCTGGAGTCTGGATTTGAAGTTTCTTTGTTTTAAGATAGCGACCTTCATGTCTGTGATTGCGTGACCAGAGAGATTGAAGTGTTCTCCAACTGTTATGAATGTTATAATTCTTGACATCTGATTTGTGTCCATTTATTCTTTTACGTAGAGACTGTCCAGTTTGACCAATGTACATGGCAGAGGGGCATTGCTGGCACATGATGGCATAAATCACATTGGTGGATGTGCAGGTGAACGAGCCTCTGATAGTGTGGCTGATGTTATTAGGCCCTGTGATGGTATGTGGGCACAATTGGCAACGGGCTTTGTTGCAAGGATAAGTTCCTGGGTTAGTGGTTCTGTTGTGTGGTATGTGGTTGTTGGTGAGTATTTGCTTCAGGTTGCGGGGCTGTCTGTAGGCAAGGACTGGCCTGTCTCCCAAGATTTGTGAGAGTGTTGGGTCATCCTTTAGGATAGGTTGTAGATCCTTAATAATGCGTTGGAGGGGTTTTAGTTGGGGGCTGAAGGTGACGGCTAGTGGAGTTCTGTTATTTTCTTTGTTAGGCCTGTCCTGTAGTAGGTAACTTCTGGGAACTCTTCTGGCTCTATCAATCTGTTTCTTTACTTCCGCAGGTGGGTATTGTAGTTGTAAGAAAGCTTGACAGAGATCTTGTAGGTGTTTGTCTCTGTCTGAGGGGTTGGAGCAAATGCGGTTGTATCGCAGAGCTTGGCTGTAGACGATGGATCGTGTGGTGTGGTCAGGGTGAAAGCTGGAGGCATGCAGGTAGGAATAGCGGTCAGTAGGTTTCCAGTATAGGGTGGTGTTTATGTGACCATTGTTTATTAGCACTGTAGTGTCCAGGAAGTGGATCTCTTGTGTGGACTGGACCAGGCTGAGGTTGGTGGTGGGATGGAAATTGTTGAAATCATGGTGGAATTCTTCAAGGGCTTCTTTTCCATCGGTCCAGATGATGAAGATGTCATCAATATAGCGCAAGTAGAGTAGGGGCTTTAGGGGACGAGAGCTGAGGAAGCGTTGTTCTAAATCAGCCATAAAAATGTTGGCATACTGTGGGGCCATGCGGGTACCCATAGCAGTGCCGCTGATCTGAAGGTATACATTGTCCCCAAATGTGAAATAGTTATGGGTAAGGACAAAGTCACAAAGTTCAGCCACCAGGTTAGCCGTGACATTATCGGGGATAGTGTTCCTGACGGCTTGTAGTCCATCTTTGTGTGGAATGTTGGTGTAGAGGGCTTCTACATCCATAGTGGCCAGGATGGTGTTATCAGGAAGATCACCGATGGATTGAAGTTTCCTCAGGAAGTCAGTGGTGTCTCAAAGGTAGCTGGGAGTGCTGGTAGCATAGGGCCTGAGGAGGGAGTCTACATAGCCAGACAATCCTGCTGTCAGGGTGCCAATGCCTGAGATGATGGGGCGCCCAGGATTTCCAGGTTTATGGATCTTGGGTAGTAGATAGAATATCCCAGGTCGGGGTTCCAGGGGTGTGTCTGTGCGGATTTGATCTTGTGCTTTTTCAGGAAGTTTCTTGAGCAAATGCTGTAGTTGCTTTTGGTAACTCTCAGTGGGATCATAGGGTAATGGCTTGTAGAAACTCGTGTTGGAGAGCTGCCGAGCAGCCTCTTGTTCATATTCCGACCTATTCATGATGACAACAGCACCTCCTTTGTCAGCCTTTTTGATTATGATGTCAGAGTTGTTTCTGAGGCTGTGGATGGCATTGCGTTCTGCCTGGCTGAGGTTATGGGGCAAGTGTTGCTGCTTTTCCACAATTTCAGCCCGTGCACGTCGGCGGAAGCACTCTATGTAGAAGTCCAGTCTGCTGTTTCGACCTTCAGGAGGAGTCCACCTAGAATCCTTCTTTCTGTAGTGTTGGTAGGGAGACCTCTGTGGATTAGTATGTTGTTCAGAGGTATTTTGGAAATATTCCTTGAGTCGGAGACGTTGAAAATAGGATTCTAGGTCACCACAGAACTGTATCATGTTTGTGGGGGTGGAGGGGCAGAAGGAGAGGCCCCGAGATAGAACATCTGCTTCTGCTGGGCTGAGAGTATAGTTGGATAGGTTAACAATATTGCTAGGTGGGTTGAGGGAACCATTGCTGTGGCCCCTTGTAGCATGTAGTAGTTTAGAAAGTTTAGTGTCCTTTTTCTTTTGTAGAGAAGCAAAGTGTGCGTTGTAAATAGCTTGTCTAGTTTTAGTAAAATCCAGCCACGAGGAAGTTTGTGTGGAAGGTTGGTTTTTTATGAGAGTATCCATTTTTGAGAGCTCATTCTTAATCTTTCCCTGTTTGCTGTAGAGGATGTTGATCAGGTGATTCCGCAGTTTCTTTGAGAGCGTGTGGCACAAGCTGTCAGCATAGTCTGTGTGGTATGGACTTCTACATAGAGTGCTTCCGCCGACGTGCACGGGCTGAAATTGTGGAAAAGCAGCATCACTTGCCCCATAACCTCAGCCATGCGGAACGCAATGCCATCCACAGCCTCAGAAACAACTCTGACATCATAATCAAAAAGGCTGACAAAGGAGGTGCTGTTGTCATCATGAATAGGTCGGAATATGAACAAGAGGCTGCTCGGCAGCTCTCCAACACGAGTTTCTACAAGCCATTACCCTATGATCCCACTGAGAGTTACCAAAAGCAACTACAGCATTTGCTCAAGAAACTTCCTGAAAAAGCACAAGATCAAATCCGCACAGACACACCCCTGGAACCCCGACCTGGGATATTCTATCTACTACCCAAGATCCATAAACCTGGAAATCCTGGGCGCCCCATCATCTCAGGCATTGGCACCCTGACAGCAGGATTGTCTGGCTATGTAGACTCCCTCCTCAGGCCCTATGCTACCAGCACTCCCAGCTACCTTTGAGACACCACTGACTTCCTGAGGAAACTTCAATCCATCGGTGATCTTCCTGATAACACCATCCTGGCCACTATGGATGTAGAAGCCCTCTACACCAACATTCCACACAAAGATGGACTACAAGCCGTCAGGAACACTATCCCCGATAATGTCACGGCTAACCTGGTGGCTGAACTTTGTGACTTTGTCCTTACCCATAACTATTTCACATTTGGGGACAATGTATACCTTCAGATCAACGGCACTGCTATGGGTACCCGCATGGCCCCACAGTATGCCAACATTTTTATGGCTGATTTAGAACAACGCTTCCTCAGCTCTCGTCCCCTAAAGCCCCTACTCTACTTGCGCTATATTGATGACATCTTCATCATCTGGACCGATGGAAAAGAAGCCCTTGAAGAATTCCACCATGATTTCAACAATTTCCATCCCACCACCAACCTCAGCCTGGTCCAGTCCACACAAGAGATCCACTTCCTGGACACTACAGTGCTAATAAACAATGGTCACATAAACACCACCCTATACCGGAAACCTACTGACCGCTATTCCTACCTGCATGCCTCCAGCTTTCACCCTGACCACACCACACGATCTATCGTCTACAGCCAAGCTCTGCGATACAACCGCATTTGCTCCAACCCCTCAGACAGAGACAAACACCTACAAGATCTCTGTCAAGCTTTCTTACAACTACAATACCCGCCTGCGGAAGTAAAGAAACAGATTGATAGAGCCAGAAGAGTTCCCAGAAGTTACCTACTACAGGACAGGCCTAACAAAGAAAATAACAGAACTCCACTAGCCGTCACCTTCAGCCCCCAACTAAAACCCCTCCAACGCATTATTAAGGATCTACAACCTATCCTAAAGGATGACCCAACACTCTCACAAATCTTGGGAGACAGGCCAGTCCTTGCCTACAGACAGCCCCGCAACCTGAAGCAAATACTCACCAACAACCACATACCACACAACAGAACCACTAACCCAGGAACTTATCCTTGCAACAAAGCCCGTTGCCAATTGTGCCCACATACCATCACAGGGCCTAATAACATCAGCCACACTATCAGAGGCTCGTTCACCTGCACATCCACCAATGTGATTTATGCCATCATGTGCCAGCAATGCCCCTCTGCCATGTACATTGGTCAAACTGGACAGTCTCTACGTAAAAGAATAAATGGACACAAATCAGATGTCAAGAATTATAACATTCATAACAGTTGGAGAACACTTCAATCTCTCTGGTCACGCAATCACAGACATGAAGGTCGCTATCTTAAAACAAAGAAACTTCAAATCCAGACTCCAGCGAGAAACTGCTGAATTGGAATTCATTTGCAAATTGGATACTATTAATTTAGGCTTAAATAGAGACTGGGAGTGGCTAAGTCATTATGCAAGGTAGCCTATTTCCTCTTGTTTCCCCCCCGCCCCCCCCCAGATGTTCTGGTTTAACTTGGTTTTAAACTTGGAGAGTGGTCAGTTTGGATGAGCTATTACCAGCAGGAGAGTGAGTCTGTGTGTGTATGGGGGTGGGTTTTTGGAGGGGGGTGAGGGAGTGAGAGAACCTGGATTTGTGCAGGAAATGGCCTAACTTCATTATCATGCACATTGTGTAAAGAGTTGTCACTTTGGATGGGCTATCACCAGCAGGAGAGTGAATTTGTGTGGGGGGGTGGAGGGTGAGAAAACCTGGATTTGTGCTGGAAATGGCCTAACCTGATGCTCACTTTAGATAAGCTATTACCAGCAGGACAGTGGGGTGGGAGGAGGTATTGTTTCATATTCTCAGTGTATATATAAAGTCTGCTGCAGTTTCCACGGTATGCATCTGATGAAGTGAGCTGTAGCTCACGAAAGCTCATGCTCAAATAAATTGGTTAGTCTCTAAGGTGCCACAAGGACTCCTTTTCTTTTTGCAATACAGACTAACACGGCTGTTACTCTGAAACATGACTAAAACTGATCTCCTCCCTTTTCCTCCCCTGCCCAGTCGCTGGTGGCGGTTCTGCAATCCTCCCATGCTCTTTGTTTCAGTTTTATTTTTTATTCTCTCTCTTTCTCCTCCTACACTGGTGCCGTTGCTACACAGATGGACTTATTAAATCCCACTGCTTCTTCCGACACCTAGCTACCACAGTGACTCTATAAATATGTAGACAGACAGAAATGGATACACATCTTCAAAATCCACCCATTCTTTTCCCACCCCTAGACCAGAAGCTTTCTCAGGCCCTGATTATTTCTCACCTCTGCTACTGCACTCTCCTCCTCCTCTTTGCCTCTCAGACACTCATCTCACCCCCTTTCAATCTGTTCAAAATGCTGCTAAGAAAGTCATCGAACTTGCCTGCACACCCTCTTCAAGTTCCTGTTTGGGTTCTCCTTGCTTTCCGCACCACATTCAAGCTCTTGTCCTTGCTTCTGAAGCTCTACACCACCTACAGTACTTCCCTCCGACCTGAATGC
Organism: Eretmochelys imbricata; assembly: GCF_965152235.1. Classification (NCBI taxonomy): domain Eukaryota; kingdom Metazoa; phylum Chordata; order Testudines; family Cheloniidae; genus Eretmochelys; species Eretmochelys imbricata. The sequence goes on along the minus strand of NC_135574.1, from coordinate 19,580,784 downwards.
TCATGCCATGTTCTCCCTGTACACACCAATTTGTCTAAACCACACGATTAACTCTCCCCTCCCCCATGTGTGTTTTTCCGCTGTTGTCTCCAGGCCTTCTTCCACTTGGAACTCCCTCCCTGAACCTCTTCTATCTTCTCCTCCTTCACATCTCCCCTTCAAATGCACCTCCTTCACTGAGCCTATGAATGCTCGCTCCTCTCCCTCATGGCAAAAGTATGGACTAATAAACAACTGAAAATCACCAACACAGAGCTCCACACATTCAGAACGAGGAAGAAATAAGAATAAAGAAATCATGCTTAACCTCATCATTTTCATTGCATCCCACCCCTCTTCCGTTTTCTTGTGCACTCTCCTTTTGGATTGTAAGCTTTTTGGGGAACAAGACCTCATCTTCCTATATGCCTATAAAGCACCTAGCTTCACTGCTGTCACTCTATACATAACAGACAGTCAGAAGAAGCAGCCCCGCCCCATTGATTCTGCCCCCACAGTGTTGGGAGCATTTTTTCATACTGCCTGATGACTTCAGATCTTCACTTCCTTGTGGCAGCCAGCAGTCAAAGCTTCTATCTCCCAAATTCTTTGTGTCTCTCTCCATCCCCTTCTATCTGGGTTATTCTGTGTAGTCCAGAATTTATTTATTTATTTATTTATGTATTTTATGTTATGTTTCACTGGGGCTCCAAAAGGAGCTCAGTATCAAATCAAAGTAATCTTCCTCTCACTGGATGGTCTGTTCACATGAACGTGCTCTTCAACTGAACCTCCAGCATCTCCCAGTTCTTCTGGGAATGCTGGCCATGAGCTGCAGTTACTTAGCCAGACCTGCACTGTCTCCGAGGCATATGGACGATGGGGAGTGTGAGATCTCAAGTCATTTCTCCCTTTCTTTCCAGTGTCAGACCCATGGACCTCAGAGGAGGGCTAATTAGCCTGGGTATCTAAACACCTCACAATCATTAATAGATTTTAAGCCCTGTGAGGTTAGGGAGGTAAGCAATTTGCTCCAGGCTACTTGGGAAGATTGTGACTGAACTAGCATTTGAATATAAGTAGTCCAGAGCCTTTATCCATATGTCCATCCATCTATAGCATGCTTACCAAACCCTGGGGAGCATGAATCCTGACACAGCATCCAAGCATCCATATCACTGAGGTCATTGGTGCAGTACCCCATCAGCTGAGCCACTGAATCAAGCCATGGGAGTATGATTGTTCAACTCTTTTCCTCCAGTGGTTTATAACTGCAGCAGTCTTAACTTACATTTCTAATATACCTTAAAACAGAGGTAGTCAATAGGTGGACCACAGGCCAAATCCAGACCGTCCAACACTTTTGAACAGACCCCAAAATATTTTCATTTTATTATTAATTATTATTATTATTTATTTTATTTATTATTTCTTCAAATTATTTTCTCTGGAGTCTGGATCTTGACTATACCTTGACCAAGGAATTTGCACCTTGACAACAAATAATTAACTACCCCTACCTTAGAATTTAGTTTAACAGTAAGAATACATTGATCTCCAACCAATGTAACAGGAAAACTCTCTGTGGTAGGTGGATTTTAAATTCCGGGGAGTCCACAAAACCTTTAGGCTGCCATGCAGTTTTGCAGCATTTGTAACATAGTACTGATGTTGTGAAGTACTTCACCTACACCCCTGTCTGCCTTGAGACGTCTTGTTTTCAGAGGGGAGTGAATACAAGTTCAAGGTTACTGGAGAGCATTTCCCTGGCTTATCAACTCTTCCACTTTCAGCCTGAGCTGAGAGCTGTTTCACGCTCTCATATTTTATTCTTCTGATCAAACTGCAAGAGGGAAGTGAGCATTATGAGGGTTGTGACATTTATAGCTTATTTTAATGTTTTGTTCTCTATCTGTTAAAAAAAAAGATTGAAAAAAGGAAAACAGAAAAAAATAAAAACTGTAATTTGCACACAGAAACATGATCTGAGTCATATTGTTTCATGCTGCTTTAAAGGAGGGCTGTAACTATTTGCCTTTTTTCTACTACTACACCAAATTTTTGCATAGGTTTGGTCACTGCAATATTACTAATCATGCTGTTGTCTATATCTCAGTCTCAGTGCTTGATTGCACAAATATTTCTCTCCTTTATTGTAGCAAAAGTACAACAACCTGTAACATAATTGTGCTGCAATAATTCTTATTTGTATTTAATATAATTTGTTTATAATAATTTATTATATTTGGAAAGCCCAAGTGAGACTGGGGCACCACTGGGCTAGGCACTGTACAAACACGTAGAATCATAGAATATCAGGGTTGCAGGAGACCTCAGGAGGTCATCTAGTCCAACCCCCGCTCAAAGCAGGACCTACACCAACTACACCATCCCAGCCAGGGCTTTGTCAAGCTAGGCCTTAAAAACCTCTAAGGATGGAGATTCCACCACCTCCCTAGGTAACCCATTCCAATGCTTCACCACCCTCCTAGTGAAAAAGTGTTTCCTAATATCCAACCGAGACCTCCCCCACTACAACTTGAGACCACTGCTCCTTGTTCGATCATCTGCCACCACAGAGAACAGCCAAGCTCCATCCTCTTTGGAACCCCCTTTCAGGTAGTTGAAAGTTGCTATCAAATCCCCCCTCACTCTTCTCTTCTGCAGACTAAACAAGCTCAGTTCCTTCAGCCTCTCCTCATAAGTCATGTGCCCCAGCCTGTAGCGGTGCATAGGATTCTTCCATCCTAAGTGCAGGACTCTACACTTGTCCTTGTTGAACCTCATCAGATTTCTTTTGGCCCAATCCTCCAGTTTGTCTCGGACACTCTGGACCCTATCCCTACCCTCCAATGTATCTACCTCTCCCCCCAGCTTAGTGTCATCCACAAACTTGCTGAGGGTGCAATCTATCCCATCATCCAGATCATTAATAGGATGTGCCCCCAAAATGCTACACATCTACATGGATAAGACCAACAAGGAATACTGGATGGAAGAAGGAGGTGGCAGATGGGAGAATAGGCACAGAGAGATGAATTAATTTACCCAAGTTCACATGCAACAAGTCAGTGATAGAGCCTAGTGTCCAACACATTGGCTAGTGGTACATCTCCATTAACAATAGCTGAAATTTTATATCTCTCATTTAAGATTTTCAGCGGGAATCTTAAGAACATGGAATTGCAAATAGGTAGATGATGGAAGAAGAAAAAGAAGGGATAATCATTGTGAGGAGCAGTTGTGCCAACCAACCTCCCTCATGAACAAAACCTCCTCTGAGAATGAAATATACCATATTTTAATTAAATAAGACTATAAATCAAGATTTTATTTTATATAAGAAAACAGGCATTTAACATTATACCGGACAAAACCCTGGAATATGATATGCTTTGGGGAATGCATCTGAGGCCTGGCCTGACATGAGTAATTAACATATGGAGGGAGGCCTCATTTCCTGAAGGATAGAATTAGGGAAGCAAACAAATCATTAAGATGAAAACAGAACATTTGTGATAAATAAGATAAATAAATAAGTCCATAAACTAAAAAGACAGAATGTCTGAGCCTCATAAGAAAAGAGGGATAACACCCAGGGAACCATTTACTAACAATGGACAAGATAATTTAGGAATGTGGAGATGAGGTAAAGATGAGGTGGAGTGTGGACAATGCATGGACAGAGTATGCTGCACAGGGATTGGCTCCTGCAAAGTAACAAAGCTAATCTCCAAATGTGTGATGCAATGCATAGCAAATGCAATCTAATGTGTAAATCATAAAATCATAGAAGATTAGGGTTGGAAGAGACCTCAGGAAGTCATCCAGCCAGGGCTTTGTCAACCTGGGCCTTAAAAACCTCCAAGGATGGAAATTCCACCACCTCCCTAGGTAACCCATTCCAGTGCTTCACCACCCTCCTAGTGAAATAGTTTTTCCTAATATCCAACCTAGACCTCCCCCACTGCAACTTGAGACCATTACTCCTTCTTCTGTCATCTGCCACCACTGAAAACAGCCGAGCTCCATCCTATTTTGAGCCCCGTTTCAGGTAGTTGAAGGCTGCTATCAAATCCTCCTGCTCACTGCTCTCTTCTGCAGACTAAATAAGTCCAGTTCCCTCAGCCTCTCCTCAAAAGTCATGTGCCCCAGCCCTTAATCATTTTTGTTGCGCTCCCCTGGACTCTCTTCAATACGTCCACATCAGTCCTGTAGTGGGGGGCCCAAAAATAGATGCAGTACTCCAGGTGTGGCCTCACCAGTGCCGAATAGAGGGAAATAATCACTTCCATTGATCTGCTGGCAATGCTCCTACTAATGCAGCCCAATATGCCATTAGCCTTCTTGGCAACAAGGGCACACTGTTGACTCATATCCAGCTTCTCATCCACTGTAATCCCCAGGTCCTTTTCTGCAGAACTGCTGCTTAGCCAGTCGGTCCCCAGCCTGTAGCAGTGCATGGGATTCTTCCATGCTAAGTGCAGGACTCTGCACTTGTCCTTGTTGAACCTCATCAGATTTCTTTTGGCCCAATTCTCCAATTTGTCTCGGTCACTCTGGACCCTATCCCTACCCTCCAACATATCTACCTTTCCCCCCAGCTTAATGGCATCTGCAAACTTGCTGAGGGTGCAAGCCATCCCATCATACAGATCATTAATGAAGATGTTGAACAAAACCAGCCCCAGGACCAACCCCTGGGGCACTCTGCTTGATACCAGCTGCCAACTAGACATCGAGCCATTGATTACTACCCATTTAGCCCGATGATCTAGCCAGATTTCTATCCACCTTATAGTCCATTCATCCAATCCATACTTTTTTAACTTGCTCTCAAGAATACTGTGGGAGACCATATCAAAAGCTTTGCTAAAGTCAAGATATATCACGTTTCCCAGGCTTCTTGCATTTGTGTACATGCCCCTAAGATAACTAGCCAGTTGCCCTACTTTCTCAGTATGAATCGGGAGGCCACCTATGTTTCACCCTCCTCCTTGTGTTTCCTCCTGGTATTCCACTTCCCCACTTACTTCTAGGCTTAGGTCACCATTCCCCAGCAAACCTAGTTTAAACCCATTCTCACTAGATTAGCAAGCCTGCCTGAAAAGATGCTCTTCCCTCTCTTTGTTAGGTGGGTCCCATCTCTTCCTAGGAATCCTTCTTCCTGGAACAACATCCCATGGTCGAAGAATCCAAAGCCCACTCTATGACACTATCTGCGTAACCACACATTTACATCTACAATTTGGTGGTCCGTATCTGGGCCTTTTCCTTCAACAGGGAGGATGGATGTGTGACACTCTGTATCTCGGGGGAACACCCTGCACCCCCATGTTCATCCTTATAATATGTTTGTGTGGTATCCAATGCAAAGTTTGTCATATTGTGTGTCTTCGGAAGGCTCATGATGCACTGAGCATTGTTGTTATAGTGATGTTATAGTAATGTTATAGGTTGTAATTTCATGTATATAGTTATGAGGCTGAAAATGTGTCTGTGATGGGTTGTTTCACAGAAACCCCTTGGGGCTGCCAACTGATGTGCCAAGACTACTTCTGCCCCTGCTTTCCCTGCCCCTCAGTGCCCTGCCTGGTTTGAGCCAGACCCACTAGCCTGCTGCAAACCCAGACCCAGATCTGAACCACATCCCCTAACAGCTGTAGGCTTAAACTGAAAGCAGCTTAGGAAGTGTTCCTGTTTTTAACACTCAGATGCCCAACTCCCAATGGGGTCCAAACCCCAAATAAATCTGTTTTACCCTGTAAAAAGCTTATACAGGGTAAACTCACAAATTGTTCACCCTCTATAACACTGCTAGAGAGGTATGCACAGCTGTGTCGTCCCCCCCCCCCCGGTATTAATACATACTCTGGGATAATTAATAAGTAAAAGTTATTTTATTAAATACAGAAAGTAGGATTTAAGTGGTTCCAAGTAATAACAGACAGAACAAAGTGAATTATCAAGTAAAATAAAATAAAACACACAAGTTTAGGCATAATACAGTAATAAAACTGAATACAGTTAAAATCTCACTCTCAGAGATGTTTCAATAAATTTCTTTCACAGACTGGACGCCTTTCTAGTCTGGGCACAATCCTTTCCCCTGGTACAGCCCTTGTTCCAGCTCATATGGTAGCTAGGGGATTTCTCATGATGGCCACCCCATTTGTTCTCTTCCACCCACCTATATATCTTTTGCATAAGGTAGGAATCCTTTGTCCCTCTGGGTTCCCACCCGTCCTTCTCAATGGAAAAGCACCAGGTTAAAGATGGATTCCAGTTCAGGTGGCATGATCACATGTCACTGTAAGACTTCATTACCCACTTGCCAGCCCACAGGTATACAGGAAGACTTACAAGTAAAACAGAGCCATCTACAGTCAATTGTCCTGGTTAATGGGAACCATTAAGATTCCAAATCATCATTAATGGCCCACACTCTGCATAACTACAATAAGACCTCAGAGTTATATTTCATATTTCTAGTTCAGGTACGAGAGTGATACATTTATACAGATAGGATGACCACAGTCAGTAGATTATAAGATTTGTAATGATACCTTACAAGAGACCTTTTGCATGAAGCATATTCCAGTTACATTATATTCACACTCATTAGCATATTTTTATAAAATCATATAGAGTGCAACGTCACAGTGTCCTTGTGGCTTAAAACAAGCCTAGGCAAACTCTACAGGAGCAGAGGGGCAGTTCACCCCTCATCAGGGCATGTATGGGACAGACCCAGCCCAGCATCACAGGAACAAAAGACACTGCCCTAGGCAGCAACAAAGGACCTGTTGGACTCTCAAGTGAGTCACTCCACTGCCTTTGGTCAGTTTGGGACTATGATGAGGTAATGCTCACCTGACTCTGAAGTGGGGGGGCAAAGCCAAGAGAGAAGAAAGAACATGATAAAAGGGAGAGACATTTGCCACGCTCTTCCTCTCTCTTCCACCTCCATCTACAGACATCACCACCAAGCGACTGAAGCACTGATCAAAGGGGAGAGCCTGGCTGAAGGGCAACCAGCCAGCCTATGGTGAGAAGCATCTAAGTTTGTAAGGGCACTGAAAGTATTAATATCAGTTTAGAATGCATTTTGCTTTTATTTCATTTGACCAAATCTGACTCATTGCACTTTGACTTATAATCACTTAAATTCTATCCTTTGTAGTTAATAAATGTGTTTGTTTATTCTACCTGAAGCAGTGCATTTGGTTTGAAGCATGTCAGAGACTACCCTTGGGATAACAAGCCTGGTGCATATAAATTTCTTTGTTAAATTGATGAACTCATATAATCTTGCAGCGTCCAGCGGGCATAACTGGACATTGCAAGATGGAGGTTCCTAGGGTTGTGTTTTGGACCAGAGATATTGGCTAGTGTCATTCGGTTGAACAATCCAAGCAGCTTACATGCCAGAAGTTGTGTGTGAACAGCTCAGCAGTGGGGGTTCTCACAGCAGAGCAGGGTAAGACTGGTTCCCCGAGTTGAGGTTTGGAGATACCTAGCAGATCACCAGTCCAGATAACACCAGGGGAATGTCACAGGATGAGAACATGACTTGCACCTCAAACCCTTTTATCCTTCTTCCCAGAGCCACATAGTCTGAAGTGTCCCGCTCAAGGTCATTCTTGGCAGTATCATTGGTGTCCACATGGAGAAGTAGGAAGGGGTAGCGGTCCAAAGGCTTGGCAGACACTCCGTCACATCCTGAATTCTAGCTCCAGGCAAGCAACACACTTTTTGAGTTTCCTTGTCTGGACAGCAGATGGATGACTCCATCCCCCTTAGGAGGGAGACCCTGAACACCACCACCTATCTCTTCCTCTTGGGAGTGATGGTTGTGGAACCCCTAGGACAATGCATCCCATGCCTTCTGGACGATGGGGTCTCCTTCTGATCCCTTCCCTCAGATAACTCTTCCAAACCATTCTCCACCATAGTACCTATGCAGAGAGCCTGAAAACAGTTTCTTACCTCTATCTTCATTGGGGTACATGGGTTCTCCTCTTCTTCTGGAGGTCTCATGCTGCCAATTTTCTTCCCTGTTCTGCACTGCCCTCTCAGATTCTTTACCATGCTGTGCCTGCAGTACCAAATGCTGACTTTTATCCAGAAAGTCTTCATTGTCTCTGATGCAACACAGGGTTCATACTTGGGTCCTTTAACCTTCTCTTCCAATATGGAGACTAGCTTGCACTTCGTACAGATGAAGTCACTTATATCCTCTGGGAGAAAGACAAACATGGCATATCCTGTGCAGGTCACAACAGCTGATCGCTCACTATCCATAATGTCTTCCTTCTAAGAGCCTCTTCAGATGTTGTATTTGCTGCTCACAGAAGCCTGAAAGGCAAAAACACTCTGTGGGATCTCCCCGCAGGCAAACTCCCTCCATTTGCCTGTCCTCTGTTCGCTGTTCACTCGGATTGCAACTGGTAGCTTTTTTACAAGGTTGCTGGCTTGAAGCAGTTGGCTAGCTCAAAGCTTTCCCTCCATTCAGCCATTCAAAGCCCACCTGGAACAAAGCAGTCCCAATTCATACTTTTCAAACAAACAAACACACGGTCAAACAGTCCCTGCAATTAGCTCCAGTCAAACAAATGGTCACAGCAGGCAGACACTTGGATATTCACCCCACCAGCACACAACACAGCCCCCCTAATGCAGCTCTCACCCTAGCTCCTCTCAGACAGTTCCCAGGCAAACTCCCTCTATTACATATAAATATATATTAAGGAAAAGATTTTCTGTGTAATTTTAGACGTGTGGTATGCCCTATATCCACCCCTACATTTGAGTCTGATCAACTCAGCATAGCTTTGCTGTATGCCAAATAAAAGATACTTGAGTGCTGAAATCTGGAGTCAAATTGAGGTTTTTTGGATCCCAGAGAACTGCATGAAGTGTTCTCCCAGAACTGGACAAGGTGTTCTGGATAAGCTGAATGGAAAAGATATCGTAGGGCAGGGGTTCTCAACGCTTTGTTTTCTGAGACCCCCCCGCAACATACCATAAAAACTTCAGGGTCCCGGGGAGGGGAATCGGGACTCCTGGCTTCAGCCACCTGGTGTGTGTGCGGGAGTGCCTCAGGACTTTATCCCTGTGGGGCTTGGGACTTCAGCCATGGGTGGAGGCTCTGGGCTCCAGACTTCAGCCCTTGGGCATATTTGCACTTTCCACCTCCTGTTGACTGTGGATGGAAAAATGCAGGTGCAAAAGGAGAGACTGGGTTGAGGCCATTTAAAAATTTGTCCCAAGAGACCTTCTCCATCTCTAATATCTATGGTTCTGTAAATGTTGAGTTTATCAAGAGAGAGATTTTTTTTTCTTCTTCTTCTTGGAGGAACTTGAACAGATATTTTCCTAGCAGCAAAACCAAATGGAAAAAAAGAAGAAGAAGAAACAAGGATGCCTCACCCAGCAATGGCAATGGAAAACTTGTTTCTTTATAATTCAGCCTAACAAATAGTATAAGACAAATTTGTGCCAGGCAATGTCGTCCGTCCTCTACGTTAATTATCACTAAATCCATGTTTAGTTAGTGGGAGGGGCAGGGAATCAAGACCCTTGTCATTTCAGTTTCTCACTTACTGTGCATTTAAATTGACAATTACACCCTTATAGAAAAGCTAACTCTAGAAGATTGTCATCTGTTCTGATCAAGGGAGTTGCCTGTTGCAGATGCATTTAAGAAGGAGTTTGCTGCCCAAGGCTTCCCATTTGTAACTGTTAGTCTCATTCTCCTCTCTGCAGATTAGCCAAATAATCTCCCCCATTCAATTAATAATGCTAATACTTTCATCAGATAATGTCAAAGTAACATCAACTGTAAGGTAAATTAAGGATATACAGGGATGATTCTGTCCATCAGTGCAAAGCAGAAGTGGGTTGCTCAACCTTTGGCTGAGACTAGATGCACAGGCAGATTTGACAAATTTGGCCAACGTTTCCTTACTGTGAAGCCTTGTGTGGCAATACTATTGCAACTGCTATTGCAGAGAAACACGTGGTTTGAATATCTGTGGTCTTTGCTCTGCCTGTTTGAACAAAAAGGTCCTTCTATTCCAGTTGACCTTCAGGCCTAGCTCCCACACTGTCCTGATGCACTGTGTGCCTTCTGGCATGCCATGTGGAAACGGTGAACTTTGAACCTCAGATCTGTGAGTGTTGCACATACATAACGTGTCGACATGAGCCTCCTTTGTTACTTTTCATCTTTCCACAACTACCAATAGGTATCTGAGCCAGGCTGCTGGCATATCCATGATGTGGTGCTTAAATCATCTAAGTGTTCCTTTGCAAGCATCTTTTAATGTTCCAGAAGCTTTATGACTGGTATGCCTTGACACCTAATGGCGGCTAATTCAACAGACATACCTTTGCTTCAGATGGGGCAAACATCACAGATAACTGCTGTATCAAATTCCATTGAAATGGGGATGGAGTGGGTAGTGCAAAAATAATGTGCTCTTAGCATAATCATGAACAGCTTGTTTCTGTGCATGAAGGTGCTATAACGTATGCACAATAGAATTCCACCTTGTGGTGACTGCAGATGAGCTTAACATTCAATTCCAGATCCAGAATCTTAAATTCTCCAAAATTCATAGAAACTCTCAATGGGGTTAATGGTTCAGACCCATCTCCAGTAGTGACACCATGAATATGGTTCTGCTTTTTGGTGGCTTTCATGCTAAACAGGACATTCACAGCCTTGTGAAATTGCTTAAATTTTTCTTGCACTTTTCTTTCCCCAGAAACCAATGAAATACAGTGTTTGGACCGACCAGATGTCAAGTCATGGCACATGAATATAACCATCCTCCACTGCTCTAGTAGTGTTCACCACCCTCCAGTGCTCTAGTCTGTTAACAGTGAGCCTTCTTCTCAGTCCATGTGAAGAAAGCCACATGTTTATTAGCGTCTCAAGTTTATGTCGCAGATTGTTATCCATATGAAGCTCAATACAGGATTTCAGAGACAACAGTACCATTGTCATTGGACTCTTGTGTCAAGTGTATACAGTGGGTGGGGAACACCAAAATAGATGATGAGCAAAGAGAGATCAGAAAGAGATTGTCTGACTGTTTATCTAAATGTCAGTGGTGAAATGCACAGCTCATTCTTCAGCTTCTTCCAGTGCCTACATTAATGAGACTTGTACAGCCAGACATAGCTGGGGACTTCTCTTCCAGACTTGCTTGCCCACCAGTTCTTTAGGGGTCAGAGATCTGGAGACAGTTTAAATTACCACAAAGTCTGAGCCAGGATCTCAGAGATCTGCTCTTTCCATCAGTAAACCTGGGCCTTGTCTACAGTGAGAAAATGCATCATGTCGGAAAACTTTTTAACTAACACAGTGTGAAACATGACTGAGCCCTTAGTGTAGACTGAAAACAGTTGTGTTCAAAACACAGTAGCTGGTCATGGTCAACCCTAGATTAGACATACCTCAAGAAACAAGGTCATGGTCAACCCTACGATAGACATACCCCAAAAAAGAAATGTTTGTTTTTGTTGTGTTGAAAGATGTCATACTGGTATTGAGGCTTTGCAAAAATAGTTATGAACTCCTGGATTGCTTCGGTAATCTCAGAGAACGTGAATACTATTAGTGTTATTTGACATTTATACTTCAGTAGTGCCAGGAAGCAAAGCGAGCAGGGATCTGTGATGGGGTGTACACCAATCCCCTGTTCAACCAGGGGTTAAGAGCCAATTAGTGCACCAGCAATTTATGGATTGATTGCCTTCTGTCCAGAGGGAGTGGAGCTAGGTAAGGATCTTTAGTCACCTGGACCTCATAAGGAACCTGAGGGAGGAGATACTGCAGAGGAGACAAACTCTTCTGTGGAGAGAAACCTGCAGAGTGTGGGTCAGGCTCCTGTGGAGGTGGGGAGCCCAGAGATAGAGGTTAAGCAGGCAAGAAGCCAGGTAGGCGGATGCACAGGGAGTGGGTTCAGCTCCTGTGTGGAGGCCTTGAGGTAGGGTCAGTTAAAAGAACATTAGTGGAACCTAAGAGGAGTGGAAGAGGGATTAATTCAAAAGAGAAAAGAGAAGCTCGGAGGATGTAGGGAGAAACCAAAGGCCTGAGAGCCAAAGGGAGGCGGTGTTAAATACAGGCTGTAGGGAAGGCCATGTCTTCAGTACAAATTTTGGTCGACGCAAGTTACATGAGCATCCACCCGCTGAGGCTTGCATGATTCACCTGTATTTGCAGACCTACAGGAAGTACTGCAGTAAAAGCAGAAATGACAATTTCTTCAAGGTCAATTTGCTGAGGGACACAGCGACAAGAAACTCAATGGTAGTGTGCAGCTGCAGATGGTGGAGCACCACTTCTTGGCCTGAGAATCAAGCCCTGACTGGTGAGATCACACTGTGATGCAGATTTGGGACAGCGAGCAGTGGCTGCAGAACTTCCAGATGGAAAAGGCCACATGCCCAGATCTGTGTGGCAAGCTTGCCCCAGCTCTCCAGCACAGGGAAGCCAGGATGAGAGCTGCATTGATAGTGAAGAAGCAAGTGGTCCCTTCCTCTTCACTGGGATCATCCATGCTCATCTGGCTGGACTCGCTAAACTGTGGTGGAGTCTCAAACAGGTCCTATGTGCAGCATCACTGGAGCCCCCCATATGTCTCTGTGACACATTGTACCTCAAAATAGCACCCGGTAACTCCCGCCATTCATCATTCATGTATTGTTGTGATATTTCATACAAAGCATGCCATGTAAGATGTCATATGAAAAGTCATAATCTGATGAATCGCGTTGTTCTCTCCAAATATGCATATCATCAGTGTGTGTGAAGTTATGAGATTTTGCTGAATGGTTGTCACTGAAATATAAGTTTGCTAGGGGCATACAAAAGAGGTGATCGCCACCCAGGAGGGTGTTCAACAACCGTTAATCAGCAGGGGAGTTGTAATCAAAGGATTTAAAAATTAATGAGGGCTGCCCAAGCACCACACAATGGGGACTGCTCAACTCTATGACTCAATTGCACAAGACCACACCAGGAGGATTGCTCAACTCAGTGACTCAGCAAAGCCCACCAGGACATGTCTGGGCAAGTGTCTTCGAGGCATGTGGACCAAGGATATAAAATAGGGAACAGTTTAAGCATGCCTTTGCCTTCCTCCTCCCCAGCTATGCTGGAGGCAACTGGAATGCCAAGAAGACAAAGGTCATCTGAGGAGACTGGTCCAGACTTAAGGGGAAGCCTGGTATGTTAAGAACTGTAACATCCAGTGGGGAGAGAAAATTCCTGATCTAAATACTGCCTAGTGTAATAAGATTTAGATGGTGCAGTTTTCTTTAATCTTCTTTGATAACTTTCTCTAATCTTTTATGTTTGCCACTTATAATCACTTAACATCTGTCTTTCTGTAGTTAATAAATCTGTTTTATATTTTACCTAAAACAGTGAATTTTGCTTGAAGTACTTGGGAAACCTCAGCCCAGGTACAAAAGCTGGTTCATGTCCACTCCACATTGCGGGTAGGGCAGACTGGGTAATAAACCTACACTGGTCAGGCTTCACGGTATACTCCATAGGTGCAAGGCTAGGGAGCTGGTGGGAATTGGCTGTAGCCTCTCTATTGTTAGTTCATGAGTGCCTGGGAGAAGCATTCATGTAACTCAGCAGGGTGTGTCCCTTCCTGTGAATGTCTGTGTAAGTGCAGTATGTGCCAGAGATTTGCAGCTTCTCACAGCACCATAGTGTAAGAAGGAGCCCAGGCTGGTGGTGTGAGGCTGTATGGAATATGTGGGGCACTTTATGATATTATGAATACCAATATTTTAAAATTACAGTGAGTCGTGCCAGATATGCCGTGTAAGGTATCTGAGAAAATGTTATAATTTGCCAACTATAATAATCTTGTTTCTATGTTTGTATTACCTTTGTATTATGAGTTATAGATATGTAGGATATATCTGTATTTCAAACTTGTGCTGTGCATCTGGGTGGCACCCCCAGAGAGATTGGCATCAGCACTGCTAGATGGCCCATTAAGGGACATCAACTGTACAATGAACCCATTGAAAGAAAAGAGGGAAGACACCTTATGACAGAAAGGCATGCAGGGGCACGCCTATGGACAAAACTCTAAGGGCTTGGCTACACTTGCAAGTTAGAGCTCATTAAAGCAGCCCCGGGCACCCTAGCTCACTACCTGTCCACACTGGCAAGGCACGTAGAGCGCTCTGACTCCACGGCTAAAGCGCTCCTGGTACTCCACCTTGGCGAGTGGAATAACGTTTGATCCGCCTCGGCTGCAATGCCCAGGCGTCAGTGTGGAAGAGGTGTTGCATTACTGCACTCTGATCGGCCTCCGGAAACGTCCCATAATCCCCTTAAGTCAAGTGGCCACTCTTGTCATTGTTTTTGAATAGCTGCAGGAATGCAGATATGCCCTTTCAAAGCTCCATTTCTGACAGCCGGCTGCTTATCTGCTCCAAGACAAAGCAAGCATTACTGTGGAATGCTGTGTGTGAGAGAGAGAGGCGGGGGGAGGGGGTCTGCTGCTGTCTGAACTTACAAGACTGCATGCTGACATGCTCTCAGCCCCCCCAAACCCAATCTCTCTCCCCCCACATACAAACAACACACTCCCTGTTACCCCACCATTTGAAAAGCACGTTGCAGTCACTTGCATGCTGGGATAGCTGCCCATGCCACGTCAGTGGGCTTGAAGCTATCAGTGTGGACAGACTGCAGCACTTTCCCTACTGCGCTCTACGAAGGCTGGTTTAACTCAAAGTGCTCTACATCTGCAAGTGTAGCCATGCCGTAAGGCTTTCCAGGCCATGTGCTGTAAAGCTTGTGTTTGGGACACAGGAAGTACAAGCCACGTGGCAAAAAAGGGCAGCTGCCTCATCTCCATTTTGTCTTCAATCCTGATTCTTGTCTTCCTTCCTGCTTCTTACCTCTGGAGGAACTTTGCTACAAATTGAAGCTCTGAACAAAGTACTGAATGACCCATCCAATGGATGTGTTCCAGAGGGACTTTCAAGCCAGCAAAGTCACCAATACTGCAAAGAACCTGATATATGTACCTTGAAGTCTTTGTATGTATCTGACTGTTTTACCATTTAACAACTCTCTTCTTGTTCTTTCTTTTTCCTTTGTAATAAATCTTTAGTTTTAGATGCTAAAGGATTGGCTGGCAGCCTGGTAATTTGGGTAAGATCCAACCTAATATTGACTTGACAATGTGACTGGCCCTTTGGAGGTCAGAAGAACATTTTGTATAGTGAGAAGAGTTTTTGAATATCTCCTCCTTACTGAACCTATGAGCTGATTGGGAGCCAGAGAACTGGAATGCAGTAAAGGGGGCTGTGTGATTTCTTTTTAGCTTCTTGATAACCAGTGTGGGGAATCAGAAGCACAGTTTGTGACTGGTTGAAGAGTTTAACTTCAGTGTTAACCATCAGTTTTGGGACTGTCTGCTCTCCCTTTTGCAGACTGCCCTGACCTTGGCATTTCTAATGAGGGCTGTCCTACACACTATGGGTCACAGGTGGGACAGAGAGCTCAGTGGTACCCCAGTTCTAGGTTGCACCTCAGGGACGCTGTCACAGTCTCTCCTCACCTCCTCCTCCTCCTCCTTGTTGTTCATGACGGGGTCCTTTGTCTCAGGCTCCTCTGAGGTATGCCTGGTGGCCTGCAAGGTGCTGGTGGGGTCTCCGCCACATATGGTATACAGCTCGTTGTAAAAGCAGCAAGTCTGTGGCTCAGCATCACATCTATTGTTGCCCTCCCTGGCCTTTTGGTATGCCTGGCAAAGTCCCTTCGCTTTCACATGCTCTCCAAGGTGGGCAATCAGGAAAAGTGATTTCAAAAACACGCAGGGGTATCCAAAGGGGGTGCGGAGGTTCTAGTTTCTGTGACCCCAAGCAGTGGATTTTAGAATTGTGACAGGAGCAGTCTTTGTTGCAGGGATTGGGGTATTCTGGGACAGCTGCTGGAGGACTGTTAGGGTTGACACAGGTCATGCAGGGGAATAGATGGCCAGCCCTCTGTGGAGAAAGAGGTGGTTAGGGACTATTTAGAAAAGCTGGACGTGCACAAGTCCATGGGGCCGGACGAGTTGCATCCGAGAGTGCTAAAGGAACTGGCGGCTGTGATAGCAGAGCCATTGGCCATTATCTTTGAAAACTCGTGGCGAACGGGGGAAGTCCCAGATGACTGGAAAAAGGCTAATGTAGTGCCAATCTTTAAGAAAGGGAAGAAGGAGGATCCTGGGAACTACAGGCCAGTCAGCCTCACTTTAGTCCCCAGAAAAATCATGGAGCAGGTCCTCCAAGAATCAATCCTGAAGCACTTACATGAGAGGAAAGTGATCAGGAACAGTCAGCATGGATTCACCAAGGGAAGGTCATGCCTGACTAATCTAATCGCCTTCTATGATGAGATTACTGGTTCTGTGGATGAAGGGAAAGCAGTGGATGTATTGTTTCTTGACTTTAGCAAAGCTTTTGACACGGTCTCCCACAGTATTCTTGTCAGCAAGTTAAAGAAGTATGGGCTGGATGAATGCACTATAAGGTGGGTAGAAAGTTGGCTAGATTGTCGGGCTCAACGGGTAGTGATCAATGGCTCCATGTCTAGTTGGCAGCCGGTATCAAGTGGAGTGCCCCAGGGGTCGGTCCTGGGGCCGGTTTTGTTCAATATCTTCATAAATGATCTGGAGGATGGTGTGGATTGCACTCTCAGCAAATTTGCGGATGATACTAAACTGGGAGGAGTGGTAGATACGCTGGAGGGCAGGGACAGGATACAGAGGGACCTAGACAAATTGGAGGATTGGGCCAAAAGAAATCTGATGAGGTTCAATAAGGATAAGTGCAGGGTCCTGCACTTAGGACGGAAAAACCCAATGCACAGCTACAGACTAGGGACCAAATGGCTAGGCAGCAGTTCTGCGGAAAAGGACCTAGGGGTGACAGTGGACGAGAAGCTGGATATGAATCAACAGTGTGCCCTCGTTGCCAAGAGAAAAGGAGTACTTGTGGCACCTTAGAGACTAACCAATTTATTTGAGCATGAGCTTTCGTGAGCTACAGCTCACTTCATCAGATGCATACCGTGGAAACTGCAGCAGACTTTATATATACACAGAGAATATGAAACAATACCTCCTCCCACCCCAAGAAGGCCAATGGCATTTTGGGATGTATAAGTAGGGGCATAGCGAGCAGATCGAGGGACGTGATCGTCCCCCTCTATTCAACATTGGTGAGGCCTCATCTGGAGTACTGTGTCCAGTTTTGGGCCCCACACTACAAGAAGGATGTGGATAAATTGGAGAGAGTCCAGCGAAGGGCAACAAAAATGATTAGGGGTCTGGAACACATGACTTATGAGGAGAGGCTGAGGGAACTGGGATTGTTTAGTCTGCAGAAGAGAAGAATGAGGGGGGATTTGATAGCTGCTTTCAACTACCTGAGAGGTGGTTCCAGAGAGGACGGTTCTAGAATATTCTCAGTGGTGGAAGAGGACAGGACAAGGAGTAATGGTCTCAAGTTGCAGTGGGGGAGGTTTAGGTTGGATATTAGGAAAAACTTTTTCACTAGGAGGGTGGTGAAATACTGGAATGCGTTGCCTAGGGAGGTGGTGGAATCTCCTTCCTTAGAAGTTTTTAAGGTCAGGCTTGACAAAGCCCTGGCTGGGATGATTTAATTGGGGATTGGTCCTGCTTTTGAGCAGGGGGTTGGACTAGATGACCTCCTGAGGTCTCTTCCAACCCTGATATTCTATGATTCTATGATTCTATGATTCTATGCAGTGTCTGCACTTGCACTGCATCACCTTCAGTAGGTCAGCCATGCAATCTGGGGAGAGGGTTTTACAGTGTTGCTGTAACAGGCTGCTTACATCAAAACAGAGGCAAATTTGAGTGTAGATACATGGTTAAATAGGTCGACAAACAAGGTGACTTAGGTTGACCTAACTTTGTAGTGTAGACAAGGCCAAAGCAGCACAAGGTGGCTTAGAGGTAGAAAGAAGCCCAGGAAAACAGCAGCACATCTGAAGAAGCAGACCTAGCTGCTTAATACAGGCCCCTGGGCCAGAACCCAGAGTAGAGGGTGCATCTGGGTTCCACTAGCAGCACCCGAGGAAGGGGTATGCAAACCCAATGGAAGGCATAGTGAGCCCAGGGTGGGGCTGAACACTGACCTCAAAGGAAGGGCCAACAAATAGTCCCAGATGGGGGGGTCAAAGGTTCTTTCGTGTTGGGATGTTTTGTGAACTTTCAGTTGAATCTTCTTGTTACCCTGGAAGGGGACTGAAGTATGTCTGACTTGGCTGAAGAGCTGAGCCACAGAAGATGCAGTGAGATCCAGACAGCCTTGAGGAGGCGCCGGAGACAAGGACCCCTTGCAGCATCACACCCTGACACAAGGGGTGCTAAAGGTGGGGAGTTCATGAACTTACAGGATCCAACAATGCTAGGCACTACACACATACTATAACTGAAAGTCCCTGGCCAAAAGAGCTTGCTTGCTCTTGTCTCTCTCTGCGTGGAGTCTAACAATGTGTTTTATGTTTTGTGATGTTAATTGTGTAGGATTACATATGTTTTGAATATCCTGAATGCCAGCTTGCTGAGACAATGTGTGAGTTATTTGCCAAAAGAATACTAACGAAAAGGGAGCTCTATTTTTTTTACAGATCACTTTCTATTTTCTATTATTTTTAGAGAAGTTTGGCCAGGAAAAAGAGGGTGGAGGGTGAAATTAAATTAAGGCTATTTTTAAACTGGTGTACAGTTACTTGGCCATGCACATGCTCATGAAAGTGTCCACATGTTCTGGATACAGGTATAACACTGTGTACAGGCACATGCCCGCATACATGCTGCCACTGTTGTTTTGCAAAGTTAGCGCTACCATTTCAGGGGCAGTATCCCAGGGTTCTGTGCATCACAAGAGACACGTTAGGAACTGCCTTGCTGGGTGTTGTTGGTATTGTTCCCCACCTTAACACGTTTACCAATGGCAGTTCCTGTTCACCTTTCCCTTCTAGGAAACTGGGTAGAAGACATGGAACAATTGGATGGCAGGTTCTGTTCCTGCTCCTTATTACAAGACAAATGTTTGTGCAGTGTAGTAGGCAATCGGCAAGATGCAAGATGTAATGTGGGCAGAACGTTCTGATATGTTGAAGATGGCTGACCATGAAGGTGAATGATAATTCATTTGTGTCCCACGGGACAGATACAGTGACTGCCGATTTTGCCACAGTATGCCCATGGATGGATTGTCAGTCCTGGTGCAGAAAAACCAGCCCAGTGTGGTGGGATCACATTGTTTTTGAAACCTGGGATGACCACCCATGGGTTCAAAACTTCTGAATGAAAAAACAGACTTTCATGGAGCTGTATGATCAGCTTGCACCATACCTTCAGCCTCAAAATGCTTGATTCAAGGAAGCCATACCGGTGCAGAAGCAGGTGGATATTGCCCTGTGGAAGCTTCCAACACCAGATAGCTATCAGTCACTTGCAAACCACCTCAGGATTTGAAAGTCCATTGTTGGGGTTGAGATGATGCAGGTTTGCCAGGCAATTAACACTGTGATCTACCCACAGGTGGTAGCCATAAGCAAAGCCCTGGAAATAATAGCTGAATTTCAGAGGATGGGGCTTCCAAATTGTGCACTGGTCATTGATGGTACCCACACCCCAGTACTTTGCTCACCAAAAGAGGTGAGCAAGTATGAAACTAAAAAGGTTACTATACACTCATTCTGCAAAGCTTAGGGGACCACAGGGTCAGATTCATGAATATCAATGTGGAAAACAGCGGAAATGTTCATGACACCCAAGGTGCTAAGGAGATCGGGATTGTACTTGGTGGGGGGAGGAATGGACTTTATGACCCAGAAACAATGTGTTCTCTATGGTGTATCTGTGCCAACTGTTAGTTTGGGGGATCTTGCATATCCCCTCCTAACTTGGCTCATATTCTGGCCGCAGAAAAAAGGAATTCAGTTACAAAGTCAGTACCTGCAGAATGGTCACGGAGCACCCGTTTGGTTGACTGAAAGCTCGTTAGCAATGCCTACGCATTTTTCTGCATGCCAGTGTGGCCAGTGCCATGCGTACAATTGTGGCCAGCTGTGCGTGTTGCATAACTTTTGTGAGGTTAAAGGGGAGTGCTTCCGCCCAGAGTGGGCACAGGGCAGGTCTGGGTTACAACTTCTGTACAGGCCGCCAGATCCCACTCAGGTGCACACTGGTCCTGGTTTGAGCACTCAGAAGAAACCGGGGATGCCACGTGGGCAGACATCTTGGAACAGCAGAGAGGCAGAGGGTGAGATCTGCCTGTGCTGATATCTCAGTGGTTTGAGCACTGGCCTGCTAAACCCAGGGTTGTGAGTTCAATCCTTGAGGGGGCTATTTAAGGACCTGGGGCAAAAATTGGGGATTGGTCCTGCTTTGAGCAGGAGTTGGACTAGATAACCTCCTGAGGTCCCTTCCAACCCTGATAGTCTATGATAGGGCTATGATAGGGAAACCTTCACACCATATGCAGCTGCTCGAAAAGCACGTGAGGAAATACTAGCATGTACTTGTGGAGCCACAGCTCTTTGTGAGGGTTTTGTTTGCCTGCAACTGACAGTCATTAGCCATGTGTAGTCTTGTTATAGCCACGTTGGTCCCAGGCTATCAGAGAGACAAGGTGGGTGACGTAATATCTTTTATTGGACCCACTTCTGTTGGTGAGAGAGACAAGCTTTTGAGCTCTCACACACATCTGCATGATCTAGGTGGGGAATGGTTGGGTTGACTGGGACAGGGAGGGAGCTGGGTAGCATGCAGCAGCACGGGGGGAAGAAGAGCACAATGAAGGGAGCAAGCTGAGGTTTGCAGAAGGAGGTAGCTGACATCTGAGGATCCTTTACCGTGCAGAACAGAGTTCTCCACCAGGGCGTGGTATCTCTGCATGCCAGCTGCCTCCCCAACTCTCTAGCTTCTAAGCCATGCAGAAGCAGAGCTCCACTTCAGAGGATTTAAGAGACTCAGATGGCAGGTTGTCCCTCTTGCATTCCCCCTTGCTCACAAATACCATGCTTGATCCCGTTCAGCTCTTGCTTCCTTCCTCCCCCTCCCAGTTCAGCAGGCACAGGGACTATCAAATGACAGCACAGTCAGCTAATGTTCCGGCAGAACGCTGCAGAATTCGGTGCACCTTTGCTGCTTAAACTGTGGAGCCTCACTGCTTAAGTAAAGTAAGTCTTATATGGCGCATGGCACTGAATGGCCTTGCTTATACTCCCATGGCTGCTAGCACCAGCTGGTGCCTGAGTCTTCCTAACCCTCACAGTATTTGATTCTTCTTTGTCCCCCAGATCAGTGCTTTTGCTTGGCTGCTGAAAAGTAAGAGCTGCCAGCACCATTATCTTTGCTGGTTTCTTGGCCCCTTTATTAACTAGCTGGGACTTATGTTTCGTCATGCCAGTAGGAGTTGCTGAATTGCCACCAACAGAGTGCTGAGGATGATCCCAGCCATTGCAAGGATATTAAGTGAAGAAACCCCTCAGGTAACAACAATACAAATAGTGGGACCTCTGATTAATGGCTGCATGCATATATAGCACGCGGTAGCTGCTTTACTAAGGCTGCAATGCAGCAGGCCCCTTTCCTCCCCATGACAGATGAGGAAGTGACGATTAAGTCTCTTATGTGTCCAAGGGACAACACAGTGCCAGTGACACGCCCACAAACAGAAGAGGTACCAGGTGGGGTAACCAGAACAGAGCAAATGTGGCATATGGTAACACAGGGCTTAGCTGGGCCATATTGGGGTTGTGCAAAGCCCATTGGCTCTGGGAAAACTAGGGAAGGGAAGCCTAATTCCTCCTCCAGGTAATTTCCCACATGCATGGGGAATGCATCTTCTACCACTCCCCTTCACTGGATGCATCTTATTCCCCCACATGGGAGTCCCATTGCACGGACCAATGCAGAGGGGGATTCAGGGGGATGTCCCTGTCTGCTATTCACCACTCCCTACTCACTTTGGGGTTCAGATTGCCTCTAGGGAAGTAGAGAGGGAGCAGTTCCTGCCCTATTGTGAATGCAGAGACTGCAGTTGTGCCTGGCATTGATATAGGCCATGAAAGAATAGGAAACACGCTGTTCCTCTTCTCCGACTCCCTCTTGGTCATCCACAACTTGGCTCATAGCTTTTAGCACTGATAGCAGCAGTGCAGGAATGGATTTTTCCTTCTTTGATGCACGTTCTAAATATATATGCTTTGCTTCCTGTTTTTAGCAAAATAATTCTTTCCCCCTTTACTCCTAGACTGCAGCCTGAAATATATATTTGTTATCAGCTATGCAAAAATTATTTCCCATTTCCCACCTCTGCTCCTAAGCCATAGCCTGAAAAATATATTTCCTTCTCTGATTTGCAGAAGTCATTTCTCCCCATCAGGATCTTAAACTGTACACAGCGGCCCGTAAAATACTTTTCCCCCGTGTTTTGCCACAGGCATTTCTTTCCCTTTTGAGCTCTTAAACTACAGCTTTAGAAATTGTGTCGGTGTTTTCATGCAAAATTCCATTGTTTCTGGCCCATCTGTAACCTCATTTTTATCTCCATTCTCCCCAACACAGCTGAACACCAGGTAGCTACATAACAGAGCTGTTTCTATGGGCTGCAAATTTCCCAAACCAAACATTTTAATGAGATTTCAGGCCACGAGGAAGGAGACAGTGCCTTTTTTGTGATCTGGCCAGACAAGTGTTTCTCTTGGTAGAGAAGTCAAGATTCACTTGTAATGAACAGAAAGGAGATTCTCTGTTTTTCCTACAGGTCACACAAATCCTGGATTCTCTCTGACTTGCACACTGATTAACACAACCTACCACTCCATACTATCTCCATAAATCCTGACCTGAATGGATAACTGGGCACACTACAGTAACATGTGTTTTGAAATGGCGAACTTCAAAATAATAACCAAGAAGTAGCTTGAGCTCCACAAAGAAAAGTGCATGAATAACACTTATTTCCAAAGCCATGAGGCTTGAATAACTGTGATTATTAGAAAGAAGGCACATATTTTTAACTGTGAGGGTAATAAACCATTGGAACAAACTATCAAGGGAAGAACTGGATTTTCCATCTCTGGATGTCTTCAAAATCAAGACTGGATGCCTTTCTGGAAGATGCAGGAGACTAGACTAGGTGATCATAGTGGTCCATTTTGACATTAATGCTATGAATTAGGGACTACAGATTTGCCATTCTTCATTTTTTTCCCATTTTAACTCTATTAATATTTAATTCTGATTTTCTTCCTATAAAGGTGAAGACTAAAAGAAGAAAGACAGTGTAAGAAAAAAGGAAGAGTTGAGGAAGTCAGAGTGCTTTTACCAGTGAGTTCTTTCTTTCCTGTTGAAGAATTTTTTTAGCCGTCACACTAGTAGCAGTTCCCAGAAATTAGAATCCTAGTATCATATAAATGTAGGACTGGAAGGGACCTTAACAGGTCATCTACTCTAGACCCCTGCATTGAGGCAGGACTACGTATTGTGGGAGTTTTCTGTATTTCTCATTGTGATGCCTTCTACTGATTAACCTAATTTAAATGGAAAGGAAGTTTTAGAAAAGCATTTGCTGAGTTTTACATATTAAGGCCCAAACCTGGTAGTCCCTGTGCTGACTTCAGTGAGGCTGTTGCCAGAATAAGGCCCAAAAGGTTTGGCCATAGGGCTGTAATCCTGATCCCATTGACATCAGTGGCAAAACTCCCATTGCCTTAAGTGGGATGAATATTTGGACTACCAGTTTCACCACCCTGTCTCTAAGCAGATCTTTGTTTTGCCTGCTCTTCCCCCAGCTGTGAAAGAAAAAAGGGAACTGAAAAAGATTTTTTTTTAAAAAAAGCCCTAATATCAATATTAATGAAACCATAATTAGAGAAAGCTGGTGTGATATATATTCTGAACTGGGAAACAGTTCTCTTTGTAAGTTAAGGGACTCAACTTTGAGTGAAAAAAGGAGCCAAAGCCTTCTAAAAGGCAGTGATATGCAGTCCCTGCTGCTGTCCAGCTAACTGCATTGCTAACACACAAGCCCTCAGACAAAAATTGTCTGCAGACGTGGCAAAAATAGTAATAACAAGACAAGTCAATTTGTAGGCACCCATGACCAAAAGCTTCCAAGCACTTTAATAGAAAATCATTATAACATACTCATATCCTCCAAGGAACAGGCTTATAAAAAAAATTCCAAAGGCCAAATTCATAGTGAATCCCCTGAAATGCACTAGGAATGAATTTGATGGAGATTTTATTATGTATGCTAAGATTTTCAAAAAGAGGTGCCAAAAGTCAGGCTTCTAAGTCCGTAAAGAGGCACCTAAATTAGTGGCCTGATTTTGTCAGAAGCAGCCAGGGATTCTCACTGAAGTCAAAGGGAACAGATGGATGCATGATTATGAATACCAAGCCACTTATTTAGGTGCTTCACTGTAGGCACTCATTTAAATAATAATCTTGGCCTAAGTTATCTAAGACCTAATTGGAAAGTTTAAAGGAGTGATGACTGTATGTAAATGCCCACAAATCAAAACCCAAATGGAAACAGTCAAGCTTTGCCCGGTCAGGATGCCAAGCATGACCCAACTTACGTGATACTTATGCATTTGGTAGCTTTGTCCCACATTCCTGCATGCAGCTCAGCTGCCAGAATGGCCTGCAATTACAGCTGCTGGCCATGAGAACAGACAGCTGGTAGCCCTGTTAGATCACTGTACACTGGCCCAGAGTGGTGACACCCTGCAGTCTGCTTCCTAACCCTGGATGGCTGAGAGCATCAATTTCACTTTGTTGCTTTTTTTTGGTAGGTAGAGGATCAGAAACGCTCAAACACATCCTTAACTCAAGTCTTCTGGATGCAACAGTTGTAGAAGTGTTTTGAAAAGAGCTTTTCTTTGTTCTACCGCACTGGTGGCTGTCATGCAAGGAAAAGGGGTGAGTCGCTGTTTACTGCAGCTAAAGCTTTCATTGCTATTCGGAAGGGGATTTCTCATGCAAGCAGCAATTAACTCTGTCCCTGTGGAAACCAAACATGCTAGAGTACTTCTGACATGGCGCATAGTCTTTGGTTTAGCAGCCAAGAACTAAACAGAACCAGTCAACATCCTGGAGTCTCCACAGCAACATGATCTAACAATCCCAGTCAAGCTGGCCCCAAATGGTGCTCTGAGTCTGTGATTTTGCAAGTCAGCCTTTACAACATTGTTATTTATATTAGCACTTTTGCAGAGTTCAGATCTGTCTACGCATTTCAGTGCTTATTAGTCAATGAGTTAATTATGCATTTGCTCTATGGCTAAGTGTCTGTAAAATAAAGGCTAACGTTATCAGACTTCAGTGCCTCAAATCTGGTACATAGGATGAGATTTTCGAAAGGGGCCGGCAGGAGTAAGCACCTAACTCCAATTAGGCCCATCTGAAAATCACAACCCCAGATAAAGTAGTTTGATTATCAGAGATGCTCACAAACAGCAACTCTCATTAACTTCAATGGGTGCTGTGCTCACTTAGAGGCTCCAATTTAGACCTGGTATAAGGGAGGTAGTTCTTATAACCTGCCTGCCAAAACAGATTCATGATCTGTGGTATAGAACAGGTTTCAGAGTAGCAGCCGTGTTAGTCTGTATTTGCAAAAAGAAAAGGAGGACTTGTGGCACCTTAGAGACTAACCAATTTATTTGAGCATGAGCTTTCGTGAGCTACAGCTCACTTCATCGGATGCATTCAGTGGAAAATACAGTGAGGAGATTTATATACACACAGAACATGAAAAAATGGGTGTTATCATACACACTGTAAGGAGAGTGATCGCTTAAGATGAATGTTCTGTGTGTATATAAATCTCCTCACTGTATTTTCTACTGAATGCATCCGATGAAGTGAGCTGTAGCTCACGAAAGTTCATGCTCAAATAAATTGGTTAGTCTCTAAGGTGCCACAAGTCCTCCTTTTCTTTTTGTGGTATAGAAGTGAGCCTTCTGCTATCAAATTTCTCTGAAAATTTGTTGATTTTGCTGAGAGAAATAATTTGCATCACTGAAGTGTTAATGTAAGACCATAAGAATGACCATATTGGGTTTGACCATCTTGCCCAGTATCCTGCCTCCTGACAGTGGCCGGTGCCAGATGCTTCAGAGGGAATGAACAGATCAGGGCAATCTGTTGAGTGAGCCATGTCCAGCCATCCAGCCCCAGATTCTGACAGTCGGAGATTTAAGGACACCCAGAGCATAGGGTTGTGACCCTGACCATCTTGGCTAATAGCCATTGATGAATCTATCTGCCATGAACTTATCTAATTCTGGTTTCACATCCCCTGCAATGAGTTCTGCATGTGGGCTGTGCGCTGCATGAAGAAGTACTTCCTTTTATTTGTTTTAAACCTGCTGCCTATTAACTTCATTGGGTGATCCCTGGTTCGTGTGTTATGTGAATGGGTAAACAACACATCCTTATTCACTTTCTCCACACCAGTCATGATTTTATAGACCTCTGTCATATCCCCCCCAGTCATCTCTTTTCTAATCTGAGCAGCCCCAGTCTTTTTAATCTCTCCTCATATGGAAACTGTTCCATCCCCCTCATCGTTTTTGTTGCACTTCTCTGTACTTCTTCCAATTCTAATATATTTTTAAATGGGGTGACCAGAACTGCACACAGTATTTAAGATGTGGGCATATCATGGATTTATACAGTGGCATTATGATATTTTCTCTGTTCCTATCTATCCCTGTGGTAATGGGTCCTAACATTCTGTTAGCTTTTTTGACTGTCATTGCCCATTGACTGGATGTTTTCAGAGAACTATACATCTTTACTCCAAGATCTTCTTCTTGAGTGACAGCAGCTAAATTAGAGCTCATCATTTTGTATGTATAGTTGTTACTATGTTTTCCAATGAGCATCACTTTGCATTTACCAACATTGAATTTCATCTGCCATTCATAACCAGTGTGCAGTTAAATAATATTTGTCAACATGGAGATTGTCATAGCAGATAAGACCAGTGCTTTATTTCATTGTCTGAGGTTGTGGCCAATACCCAAAGCGATGGAAAGATGGTAAAAAATAACCCTTCCATGATAAACTTAGCTAATTGCATAAAACAGGAGAGAAAGAAATTCCTTCTCCACCTCCAAATGCGATCCCTGGAGAATGATGTTTGATTATTCCATATGACTATTAACAGGCATTGAGTCATCACTACTTGCAAATGTTTCTAATTTTCTTATCAAAAGGCACAAACTTTATATGGCAGTTTAAAGTGCACTTATAAAATGATTGTGGAAATTTATAAGGAAGATCAATAGACTTTGAACTGTGAGAGACAGAGAGAAAGAACAACACATGATGTCTTAGGGAAATTATCACCTTTATCATCACAAGCCTTGTTACTGAAATAGGATAGCCACTCATAAGTTGCTGACTCTTTTCTCATTAGACCAAAATTCCTAAAAGACAGAAGGCATTATATAGTGTAGGGCCAGTTAGCAGCTAACCCTGTGTGGAGAGCAGCAGAGAAAAGGAAACTTGTACAAGAGGCCAGCTGGCCAAATATTTGAAAATTGAAATCAGAACAAAATGTCAATGTTATTGAAATAGAATGTTTCAACTGACCCAATTTTTTAAAAAATTCTTTTTATGAAAAATTTCATTTTTTCCCTTTCATTTCTATGCGGATTTCAAATGTCAAGAAGTCCTTATTTTCTGCAGAGCAGAAATTCTGAGTTTCGACTGGCTCTAGTGGTACGAGGTAGTCACAACTCTCTGCTAGCACCACTGGTAATAGCCTTCCATCGGAGACATGGGGTGAGGGTGAGACCATTGCCTTGCCTGCCCAGTCCTTGCACTGTCTACAGCTCTTTATATGCTCTTGGAGCTGCCCCTGCATTTTGCTCTCATAGAATCCTTCTGCAAGAATTCCAGAATACTTCCTTAGGCTTCCATTGCAGCATAGGTCCTCTGCACGTCCAATGCACAGGGTTGTGCTTTCAAGGACCAATTTAGCGTAGGCAGTCTAAGGATCCACTAAATGAGTAATCCAATCAAGATCAACGTATAAAATTAACAGAATTAGGCTCTAAACTTGCCTTTTTGTTTTTCTGAGATACTCTCTCTCTCAGAAGCTATCATTTTAAAAAAGAAACAAAAACACACAAGCAAATCTTTACCACGCTGGGGACATATCTGCTGGAAAAATATGTTTCTAATTTGTCCTTTGTGCAGCAGGGAGCTGCTGCTGCCATGCTGTGATCTCAGGTGGTCCTGCGTTTCTGTGCATGCAATTGTTCTTCATGCTGTTGATCAAAATGTTTCTATTGTGCAGGGCCTAATTTCATTTAGTCGGGAAATTTATTATACACAGTAATATCTGAGGCTCTGATCCTGCAGTAGATAGTGTGTGGGGCAGGCATGCTGTTGAGACCTCAGGGAGCCCCTTTGACTTCAAGCAGTTGTATAACTTTATGGGCTTTTTTCATCCTTACTTCAGTGGGGTTCTGTTGTGGTTGCACCAGTCCACTTGGCTGCCATCAGTTGCAGAATCAAAGCCTTATTATTGGTTTTGTCTTGTCTTAATTGGAGGCCTGACTCTGAAAACATGACAGATGAGAAGAAGAGACACCTAATGTGAAATCCTAGCCCAATTAAAGTCCATGGGAGTTTTGTCATTGACATCGGTGGACCCACAATTTCATCTGGGAGTGATTAATGCATGCTGAGAGTGGGGAAAAAATTAAGACGGTTGTTTGTAGGTGATGCTTACATCCAGCATAGTAACTTTCAAGTTGTATCAGTATTACAAGTTAAAGTAGGGAGACTAATTATGTCTTTCTATTATTATCACTCTTATTGTTGCAATATTGCCTGTAGGTCAAGCAAATCAGGGCCCCAATGGCTTTAATGGAGTTACACCATTTTACATCAGCAGAGAATCTGATCCAAAGGTTGTAATTTTTTATTCAGATTTGTTTCTTTCTTCTTGTCAATAAACCGCAGGCGGCAGGCTGGGGAACGGAGGGGGGGCACTGTAGTTGCTCAAATAGGAAAGCAAATCTGAGGGCTTTTGAGGCTGGTTCATTGCAGTACAACAGCCAAAGACCCTAATGAAAAAAAATTGTACCTCTACCTCACATATTCAGTAATGGCATATTTTATCACACACTCTGTAGGGGGAAATGATCCCCCCCGCCTGTACATTATTTTAGCTCAGTAAACTCACTGTAGAGTGATTGGCTAGAGAAGAACTGCTGTTTAGAGAAGTGTTTGCAAGCTGATCAGTCGGATGAGAGGAGTTTGCAAGATGTGAACATGGCAGGAGATAAGGGAAACCTGTCCTTTAAGCAATGGGGTCAAGTAGCACTATGAGCAAAGAATGCATCACCTGTCCAAAGTAAGCAATGGGGTCAGCCAGAGGGAAGAAATTGGGGCCTCTTGGAGGGTCATGTTCATAAATATTAACCCAGGGGCCCTTGATTTGAGCTGCCCCGGTCACCTAGCCCCCAAATTTAACCTCAGCAGTCTGTAAAGTCACCTAACGTACATGCCAGATGCTGAACACGCTGGCCAAGATCCAGCAAAGCTTCTAAGTGTGTGTGTGTGCGTATGCGTGCACGCTGGTCTTTATACGCATGAATAGTTTTAGTAAAGTCCTACCTGGCCAACTCCATCTGACCAATGGGGAGCTTTGAAATGTATTGTGGCATGTGTACATCACTAGGTAATGCTACTCAGTGAGGTTTCATGATATATTCACTGCCAAACACTTTTAGTCCCTGATCCTGCAAACACTTAAGCATGTGCTTAACTTCTCGCATGAGTAAAACTGAAGATATCATTAAGTTTGCAGATTCAAGTCCTTCATCTTGTATCTCTCCTCTTCTTCTACCCTCCTACCCTGTGAGACATTACTGTGTATAGTATTCTCCTCAATGCTGTGAAGATGCTCTCCCATAATTGCCTTTTTCGTGAAACCAGTGAAAAAAGCCAAATGATTCCCATTTTTGTTTCCATTTGAAATATTTCACACAGTTCTATCATTCATGACATCTCTGACTGTTTATACTCTATACATAGTGGAGAGTGTGAAACTAGATCCATAGATTAAACGTGTTATTCTTCAGCTGTCTGTACTTGCAGATAATTATTTCAACTGCCATTTAAACAAAAATTCAGAATGGTGCCAAATTAAAAAATCTGTTCCTCATTTCTCCTGGTGCACAAGGTCCCTTTTTGGGTTATTGAAATTGCTAGGCTGGTCTCGTAGCCAAGAAAAAGAGAGAAGACAGATGGAGCCACGCATTTTAGTAAAAACTCTTAAGAACTGTCCTTGTGACAACCCCTGTTCTGTCTCTAAGGCAGTGGGTAAATCTTGTTATGTGTCCTGCTCTGTACTAAAGATATTCCTAGCAATGCCTGACAACTCTGGCATGTTTTCTGTGGGGATTTACTTGTACTGCATCAGTAAAGAAAGATATTTCTCATATGATCAACTCTAAAATTAAAAACAAAACAAAACAAAAAAAGCAAAGTAAAGGTTCCTCCTTCTCTGCCAACAAATATTTTTCAATATTCTAAAGGAAACTAAGTATTTATTTTTAAAAGATGCCTTCATTTTAATTGTTGTGGTAATATATTTAAATCAGGCACAGGATAAAAACCCTGAGGCAAGGCAGATCATTTTCTAATGTGTCCTGGGTGTTAGACAGGCAATGCACTTAATGTCACACAGAAGCAAATCCCATTCAGCAGACCTATATAAGAAGTAAGGCTTCTTCAACTCTGCATATAAAACATTTAAATACTCCCTTTCACTTTTCATCAGCTTAAAAACAAAAAAAGGTTTCCTATCAGTCTCTGAAGCCACTTTAGCATTTCCCTCCTGGTTTTCAAATGGATTTGTTCCACTCCTCTTGTTTGACCTCATATTAACCTCTCCTGTCCACTACTCTGCTTCTCAAAATCGCACCATCCTTTCTGTATTCTTCTCAACTCTCTATAAAATGTGTTTCTTCCCCTTCCCCCACCCATTCCTGGAGCCTCGGAGTCAAAGCAAATGGTATATTACCATATTTTTCACTTCTATAGCATATTCCATCCAAAGTGCTTTACAAATATCAATTAGTTAAGCCACACAACACTGTTGAGAGGCATAGAAGTGTAAATATGCCCATTGGCAGGCAGTGAAATAGGCATTAAAAGATTATTTTTAAGTGGCCTTATATTTAGAGGTGTTGAGCACCCACAGTTGTCTTTGACTACACGAGGAGTTGCAGATACTCATCACCTCGGAAAATAAAGGATCCGTCTTCGGTTCCTTCTGATATAGGTTGAAGTGCCTAAGGTTCTGTAATTCAAGATACAGGCTTGATGCAAGAATCTATCGATAAAATTCCTTGACCTGTGTTACAGAATCATAAGAACATAGGGTTGGAAGGCACCTCAAGAAGTTATCAAGTTCTGCCCCCTGAGCTGATGCAAGACCAAATAAACCTCGACCATCCCTAATAGGTGTTTGTCCAACCTGTTCTTAAAAACTTCCAGTGATATTCCACAATTTCTCTTGGAAGCCGATTCCAGTGCTTAACTACCCTTATAATTAGAAAGATTTTCTTAATATCTAACATAAATCTCCCTTGCTGCATATTAAGATCATTACTTCTTGTCCTACCTTCAGTGGATATGGAGAAAAGTTGATCACTGTCCTCTTTATAACAGCCCATATAACATAGCTGAAAACTGTTATTAGTGCCCGCTCAGTATTCTTTTCTCAAGCCTAAATCTGACCTGTTTTTTAACCTTTCCTCACAGGTCAGGTTTTCTAAACCTTTTATCATTTTTGTTGCTCTCCTCTAGATTCTCTCCAAACTATCAACATATTTCCTAAGATGTGGTCCTCAGAAAGGACATCGTACTCCAGCTGAGGCCTCCCCAGTGCTGAGTAGAGCAGTACAATTACCTTTTGTGTCCTATATATGATACTTCTGTTAATACACCTCAGAATGATATTAGCCTTCTTTGTAACTTAATCACACTGTTGACTCTCATTCAATTTGTGATTCAGTATAACCCCTTTTCAGCAGGACTACCACCTAGCCAGTTATTCCCCATTTTGTATTTATGCATTTATTTTTTTCTTTGTAAGTTAAGTACTTTGCACTTATCTTTACTGAAATTCATCTTGTTGAATTCAAACCAATTTTCCAATTTGTCAAGATTGTTTTGAATACTAATCCTATCCTCCAAAGTGCTTGCAACCCTTCCCAGTTTGGTGTCATCTGCAAATTTTATAAGCATACTCTTCAATCCATTATCTAAGTCACTAATGAAAATGTTGAATATAGGACTGACCCCTGTGGCCCACATTATATATGCTCTCTCAATTTGACAATAAAACATTGACAACTACTCTTTGACTCTGGTCTTTCAACCAGTTTTTCACTCTCTTTATAGTAATTTAATCTAAGCCCTATTTCCCTAATTTGCTTATTAGAATGTCATGTGGGACTGTGCCAAAACCTTACTAAAATCAAGATAGATCATGTCTACAGCTTCCCCCCATCTAATAGGCCAGTAGCCCTGTCAAAGAAGGAAATTAAGTTGGTTTGGCATGATTTGTTCTAACAAATCCATGATGGCTATACCTTATAACCCTAAATTGTTCCAGCATCTTTCAGGTATCGAAGTTAGGCTGACTGGTCTATAATTTCCTGGGTTGTCTTTGTTCCCCTTTTTAAATATAGATACTATGTTTGCCCTTCTCCAGTAACCTGGGACCTCACCATGAATTCTCAAAGATAATTGTTAATAGTACCTAGATTGCTTCAGTAGTTCCTAAAGTACCCTAGGATGAATTTAATCAGGCCCTGCCAATTTGAATACATCTAACTTACCTACATATTCTTTAACCTGTTCTTTCCCTGCATTTCTTCCCCTTTTCTGTTAATATTAATTGTGTTAAGTGTCTGGTCACAATTTACTTTTTAGTGAATAGGCATTGAACACCTCGGTCTTCTTTATGTCATCAGTTATTAGCTTTCCTTCTGTGCTAAGTAAGGGACCTGCACTTTCTTATGTCTTTCTCTTGTTCCTAATATATTTAAAGAACCTCTTTTTATTGCCTTTTAAGTCCCTTGCAAGGTGTAACTCATTTTGTGCCTTAGCCTTTCTGATTTTGTCTCACATTGTGATTTGTTATGCACAAGGTTAGACTGAAAAATCATAATGGTCCCCTCTGACTCAATAACCAGAGCTAATAATATGAAGATAAATTAATATAAAGATTGTTTCAGGAATGGCATGCTAAGGTGAAATAATTAAAAGTTATGTTTGTTATCAGTGAGGGGAAAAATGCAAAGAACTGAATATCACATATGGGGAAAACAATCCTACTCCTTCTTATTACCTCTGAAACTCCACAGTCTCTTGGAGGTTTATATTTTCTCTTTTACTTTGATTTATAAGTAAATTATTGTTCAGTCTAATTGTGAATGATATACCACCAGGGTACATTGCATCGTGACATTTCACCATAGAAAAAAATACACTAATTAAAGCTCTTTTTTTGTTTTATTTTCTCCCAAAAGAAGTCTATGAAATCAGATCATACCAATGGCATCGGTGAATCAATAAGGGGAATAAATCAATGCAATGTATTAAATACTGCTATGGGTACCTGCATGGCCACACAGTATGCCAACTTTTCTATGGCTGACTTAGAACAACTCTTCCTCAGCTCTCATCCCCAAATGCCCCTTCTCTACTTGCGATACATTGATGACATCTTCATCATCTGGACCCATGGGAAGGAGGCGCTTGAGGAATTCTACCAAGATTTCAACAATTTCCACCCAACTATCAACCTCAGCCTGGACCAGTCCACACAAGAGATCCACTTCCTGGATACTACAGTGCAAATAAGCGATGGTCACATAAACACCACCCTATAACGGAAACCTACTGACCACTATACTTACCTACATGCCCCAAGCTTTCATCCAGACCACATCACACGATCCATTGTCTCCAGCCAAGCCCTAAGATACAACTGCATTTGCTCCAATCCTTCAGACAGAGACAAACACCTGCAGGATCTCTATCAAGCGTTCTTAGAACTACAATACCCACCTGGTGAAGTGAAGAAACAGATTGACAGAGCCAGAATGGTACCCAGAAGTCACCTACTACAGGAAATACCCAACAAAGAAAGTAACAGGACACCACTAGCCATCACCTACAGCACACAACTAAAACCTCTCCAGCGCATCATCAAGGATCTACAACCTATCTTGAAGGAGGATCCCTCACTCTCACAGATCTTGGGAGACAGGTCAGTCCTCACTTACAGACAGCGCCCCAACCTGAAGCAAATACTCACCAGCAACTACACACCACACAACAGAAACACGAACCCAGGAACCAATCCCTGCAACAAACCCCGTTGCCAACTCTGTCTGCATATCTATTCAAGGGATACCATCATAGGACCAAACCACATCAGCCACACCATCAGGGGTTCGTTCACCTGAACATCTTCCAATGTGATATATGCCAGCAATGCCCCTCTGCCATCACATTGGCCAAACCGGACAGTCTCTGCACAAAAGAATAAATGGACACAAATCAGACATCTAGAATGGTAACATTCAAAAACCAGTAGGAGAGCACTTCAGTCTCCCTGAACGCTCAATAACAGACTTAAAAGTGGCCATTCATCAACAAAAAAAACTTCAAAAACAGACTTCAGCGAGAAACTGCAGAACTAGAATTAATTTGCAAACTTGACACCATCAAATTAGGCCTGAAAAAAGACTGGGAGTGGCTGGGTCACTACACCTTCTTGTCAACTGTTGGGAATGGGCCACATCCATCCTGATTGAATTGGCCTCGTTAGCACTACAAAAAGTAATTTTCCCTCTGTTGATATTCACCCCTTCTTGTCAACTGTTGGAAATGGGCCACATCCACCCTGATTGAATTGGCCTCATTAGCACTGACCCCACATTTGGTAAGGCAACTCCCATCTTTTCATGTGCTGTATATTTATACCTACCTACTGTATTTTTCACTCCATGCATCTCATGAAGTGGGTTTTAGCCCATGAAAGCTTATGCCCAGATAAATGTGTTAGTCTCTAAGGTGCCATAAGGACTCCTCGTTTTTTTTAAATACTGCAGTCTGCTAGGCAAGTATGTAGATATATCCTGGTGAACCCTTGTCACCTTAGCTTGGAGTCTTCTGTTTAGTATTGAGCAAAAGTTCAAAAAATGGCTCAAAAGGCAATTTATAATCAAAGGTTACAAAATAACAGGGTAATTATGACCCAGCTGGTACAAAGTATGAAATATTAGCATATTCCTTTCCAGACAGTCCCTCAAGCACTCTGTTATAACAGGACATGTCCAGACCCATCCTGGTGAGAAATGGATGGCAAGGGAACAGGGGCTTTCTTATACAAATGAGGTCAGGCATAGCCAGGTGAATAAACCAAAAGGCGATTTTTTGTGCCATTTATCTATTAAACACTTCTATATTGTTTTAAATATGTAACCTATTCCCGGGTTGCCACTCTATAGCTATAGTCAGTCACTCCACCGCACAGTCAGACAATTGATCCTTCCCTCAGAAGACTTTGCCACACATAGTGCTGTGGGACCACCACAGCCCTAGGGCAGCTCCTCCCCTCTCTGCTACTCATCAGGGAAGGGTCCCAGTAGACAATCAGCTCCAAAAAGGAGAAAGTCCAATTTCAGTGGTGAAGGTCTGTGATGTCAGCAGCATCGGAGGTGGTGAAAGTACCTCTGGATGGTCCTGTTGACTCTCAGGAATGTTGGGCCCCACGCTTGGGAGGGTTACTCTGCCCCCAGTTCATGTGACCGAGGCTCAGTGTCCAGTTCAGGACATAAGCCTTCAGAAGGGGATTACCCTCTAAGTGCTGTGCATGTGTTTGAGCTGGAGCAGGATCTCTTTGCTTCCACGGCCTTCCCCAGGGCGGGGCGAAGAGTGCTACTTGGGGCATGTGACTTGGGGGGTTGCTCTTCCCCTCCCCACTACTAGGTCTGAGCTCAGGGACAGGAGGGGTGCCCCAGCGGTGCCTGCTTACCCCCACTCAGGCAGAGTTGAGTCTGCTACTCTGGACTCCTTAATATTTCTCATCCATTCATTGAAGATTTACTGGGTTGTATTTGCCTTCTGGTGGAGCTGAAAGCAAGCCCAAGGAAATGATTCAGTGTACTCTAGCCATTCTAACCCACCAGCCTGAGATGCAACTGAATTTCTGAATGACCTATTTATCAGTAAGGTGTCAGTAGCAATTGATGAAACCCTAAAAGCTATGGTTAAACAGCATGCAGCATGAGAGTGGAGAGCACAAGCTGCTGTGTGCACTGTGTTATTAAGCAGAAAGCAAGCCACTAGCAGGAGTCATTCTTTTTCATTCAGATAACACCTGGGAGGAAATATTTAAATCACATTTAGTTTGAGAGTGAAAAAAAAAAAAGAAAAAGCTAGAATTAATAAGAAAGCACTATGAGACCCTGTGGTGAGAACAGACCGAAATAGACTTGTGACACAAAACCCCTTTGGAAGCATTGCTCTATGCAATGTTATATTAGCAACAGAGCAGAGGAATAAAGAAAATCTGATCTTTCAGGTGCCATTGAAAATCCTGGTTGATTTTCTTGCATTAAAGACTGTTGTTATGGTAGCATTTTTGGTCCTCTCACTGTTAAAATTAATTGTAAGGATGACTATGGTCTCTTTAATTGTAAAGAATGCTGTGTGACTGTGTGCAGGTGTGCACACACGCATATGTACGTACTAAGCAATGTGTCATTTGTAACTCTCATGGTGGCTTTTGCCCCCTCCAGCACAGCATTGTATACATATCACCTGGTGGTTTCAGAATTTCCCAGCAGCACAATATTTCTGCCTGAATGCAATAAGGACTGTGAATCTGATGCAGATCTCACAACATTGTAATTCAGGAGTCACCCAAATGGAATGCAGAGAGTTCAGCTGATGTAAATGAGACAAGAATCAGGTCCTGTAGTCAGCGTCTTAGTTCAAGTGCTGCCACACAATAAACTTGTACAGCTGCTATACTGTATGAGCACCGTTGCCAGAAGAATTTGCAATGTACATATTGAGGTACATCCATGTTATCAGTGGGTGCCCCATTTGTAAACAGGAGTTTGGAATAGCCGCTACTATATTTATAGTGATGGTATTAAAAATGTCTCTCTCCCTTTTCCCAGTGCTCCCATATCTATAGTGTGTGATTTTTTTTCCAATGCATATTATTAATCAGATTAATCCTATAATTACTTCAGTTACACGCAGAGCTCTGAGAACTCGGGAAAACTTGCTTGGGAAGCAAGCTCACATAAAAGAATCAGCTTTTCAGATTGAACAAACCGTGAGCCCAGGGAGGTGACTATCACTGGAGAAAAGTAGGGAGAAAATTGCATCTAGTGAAAGGAAAAGAAACAGCTGGAGAAGGAAAGAAGATAAGAAATAAAGCAATGAAAAGGAAACAAACGTGTCTTAATTGTGTTGTTGGCTTTCTCTCTGGTAGACTGCCTGCCCCACTCTAAGGAAAGGAGGTGGGTAGTGAAGCACTGGAATGGGTTACCTAGGGAGGTAGTGGAATCTCCGTTCTTAGAGGTTTTTAAGGTCTGGTTTGACAAAGCCCTGGCTGGGATGAGTTAGTTGGGGTTGGTCCTGCTTTGAGCGGGGGGTTGGATTAGATGACCTCCTGAGGTCTCTTCCAACCCTAATCTTCTATAAAGCAAGTTGCATGTGACATGGGCTCTACAGATGGAATAACCATAGCACAAATGCAGTGTTATCCACTTAAAAGTATAGCACAGTCCAAAGGGCAGGCTTGTTCTCACAGGGTAGGAAGAGAAACTTGTGAGGTAACTTGGAATAAATGCAAAGCTCATCAGTCACTTTTTATTGGGTAGCCTAGTAGGGTCCCAGCTATTTGGCATCTAGATACAGTTTATAATACAAATGCTGGCTAGGCAGTAGAGTCAGAATTTTGGCAGGTAGTGGCAATCACAGTGGCTTTTGTGAACAGAAGAACAGAAAGAGAGTCCACTGCCAATACTATTCCTGC
Source organism: Eretmochelys imbricata (assembly GCF_965152235.1). Lineage (NCBI taxonomy): Eukaryota > Metazoa > Chordata > Testudines > Cheloniidae > Eretmochelys > Eretmochelys imbricata. The sequence goes on along the minus strand of NC_135574.1, from coordinate 19,542,612 downwards.
ACCACAGATGTCAAGCTGGAGCCACTTGTCTAGCCTGTCTGCTTTGCTCTTCTTGCCTGATTTGCAATCACTGAATCTCCATAGAGTTGTTAGGCTGGACCCGAGCAAGTTACCTTGTGTAGGAGTAACAAGTATTTCACATGGGAGTGGCCATGCTTGTGTAGGTGTTAAGCCTCTCTGCATGCCTAGTCTGATCAAGATAGTAATGGGTTGAGATCAAGCACACACTGATCTGCACTAAGAAGTGAATCCTTCCACCATAGGGAAGCTTGGGAGAACCTCAATTTACTCTTCAGTGTAGTACAGTGAGGAAAAACATAATCAAAGCTTCCAGGGGCATCTTGCAATAATGTGAAATGCCTGCCTAAACAATGCAAATAGAGGCGTAGGTGATGTATAGATACAGAGCATCAGCTATCCAAATGTAGAGCCAGAAACCACCCACCTCTAATACTCAAGTCACATGGCAATTGTCCCATAACAAACACTTCATGCAAACGATTTGTGTTACAGAGTATAGGACTCAGTATTGCTCAGTCGACTGCTCCCACAGAAAAAGTGCTACCAACATTGTAAAAGAGAGACAAGGTGGGTGAGGTGCTATCTTTTACTGGACCAACTTCTGTTGCTGAAAGAAAGAGGCTTTCAAGCTTACACCCAGGACTTTTCTTCACATGCAACGCTACAACGGCGCAGCTGCACTTCACAGCTGTAGCATTTAAGTGAAGACATTCCCACACTGATGGGAGAGCTTCTTCTGTTGGCATGGTTAATCCACCGCGGCGAGAGGTGGTAGCTATGTCGATGGGAGAAGCTCCCCCACCAACATAGTGCTGTTTACACCCAGGGTTAGGTCAGTATAACTACAGATATAAGTATACCGATATAAGTCTGTAGCCTAGACCTGGCCACCGTTCTTCTTCAGGTCTGGGAAAGGTATTCAGAATATCACAACGATATACAAGGGTGGAACAGATAAGGAGCTGACACATGTTGCAAGAGACAATTCAAGGTGAAGTGGGCAGTTAACACCTCTACAGTCATAGGACAAAGGAGGTTAGTGGGTTACAGATTGCGGCTTTGTGGATGTTTATAGATAGCTCCTCCCAGGCATGAGGGACAGCATGGGAGAAAGCACGAAGGTGTTTGAAAATTTAACAAGTGGGCATTTGAACTGGCAACCTGGGTTGATCGCGGGCAGGAGCTAACATTTTAGTACTGAAGGAGAGATTATAGGTAGGGTGGGGATAGGTTGTGAAGGGCCTTGAAAGTGAAGGTACAGATCTTTAATATGATAGAGAAGATGGAGTTAGTGAAGGGATGCCAAGAGAGGGGTGACATAGTCGAAGTGACAGGCTAGGAAAATGACCTTTGCAACAACATTCTGAAAGGACCTGAGCAGGGTAAGGTTGCACTTGTCAAGGCCTGAGAAAAGGATGCTGCAGTAATGAAGATGTGAGATGATGAGAGCCTGGACATAAGTTTTAGCTGTGTGGTATATAGGAAAGGGCATATCTTGTTTTGATTTCAAGGTGTCACTTAAAGACCTAAATCATTCTGTTTAGAGATCATTCTTATTAAAGCATATGTCATGTTTTCTATTTTTCTTTCCTCATTTTGCTTTACTGAGAAAAAAACTGGATACAAGTGGTGATTATGAAAGTGTTGGTATTTGTCATAATTAATATTACCATAGCATGGCACGTATCCCTTCTATTAAGTATAGGGCATGCTGGATCTGTAATACTTTGATAATGTTACTTTCAGATGGTAAAATTGCAGTGGCAAGCACTCTACATGTTGCTTGGAAATTCTTTTGCTCCTGTTCCTTATTCCCCACCTGAATTCATAATCCTCCATTTGTGATGTCTCAGTTGTTTCCATGGCAATATGTTATGATGTCACAAACAGGATTATGTCTTCAGAGCAGGGGATATGTAAGAACAAACAACAAACACTTGAGCAACAAAGATCCCATTTTATGGTGAATTCCCTTACAAAAAACAAAACAAAACAAAAAAAAACCCTTGAAGGGAAATATAATTTACTGACAACTGATTAACCCTCCTAGTTAAATCTGATGTTCAGTTTTGTCCCACTGAGTTGCACTGTATACTTCAGTGAGAATGCTGGTGTAGTTCTGTTAAAGCCAAGAGGTCTTCAAATTAAGCCAGCATTTTCTTCACTGCATTTGGGGATTGAGAGAAGCCTAACCTTCACAGGGTAGCCTCTCCTTCACTGTCCTCTTGAGAAAGGGGTCTGAGAAAAGTCTTGTGCCGACTGACCTATCAGCCAAATCTGTTTATCTGAAGATCTCACATACCCCCTATAAACAACGATGTTTTCACATAAAGCAAAACTGTCTCCAGTTCAAATGGTTCTTAAAGAGTGGTTGTCAAAGTTTCCCAAGATGCATCAGTGGATCTTCAAGGCTTTGCTGTGAGCCTGATGTTGAACTGTCTGAAAAACATTGGCACTTTAGCTAAGGCCAGTAGAGAGATTCAGTGCCAAACAAATCCTTTCCAGTACACCACAGGCATAGTTTTACTACATCATAGGTCTCAGTTATTATAAAAATAGATTACTGGACTCATTCTCATTAACCATCACCAGTTGGTGGAAAAACTATTCCACAGGGACCGTGGAACAGTTCATTGACAATGCTGGAAAAACAAGCACATTTGCTATATCTAAATGGCGGCAATACTATAGCACAATCAATTTCATATCCTTAAAAGGCTACTGAATGGGATACATCGTCAGGTGGTTTATACTAGTGTGGCTCCACTGGCTCCAATGGAACTGATTTACACCGACTGAGGATCTGGCTCAAAAGGTCTAAATTTGTAATTAGAGAGACCCAGACCTGAAGAAGAGCTCTGTGTAAGCCTGAAAGCTTGTCTCTCTCACCAACAGAAGCTGGTCTAATAAAATATATTTACTTCACCCACCTTGTCTCTCTAATATCCTGGCACCAACACAGCGACAACAACACTAACTTTGAAATTGTTATGCTTTAAACAGAGGGACAGCAGAGGAAAGACAAATGCAGATATAAGTAAAGTTACTTTCTATGGAATAGATTACCAACAGTTGTGGTGGTTTCCTCATCGCTGGCCATTTTTAAAGCAAGATGAGCTATTTTTCGAAAAGATGTACTCTAATTCAAGTGGGAGTTATTTTGGAGAAGTTCTATGGCCTGTGTTATGCAGGAGGTTAGATGATCACAGTGATCCCTTCTGGCCTTGGAATCTATGATGCTAGCTGTAGCATAGCATAGTGTATTATGGTTTTCAAACCTCAGCCAGGAGAAGCTTGCTCATTTTTGTAGGTTTCCAATGAAGCCATTATCTTAAATTACAACAGGACATTGCTAAGTTGATCACTCATTTTTGGAAAGGGGAGTCTGTTAAACATAGTAGAGAACTTCTCAGTTTTCTAAGGTGCCTTTTGCACTGATATCTTCCCCTCAATTAATCTAAACATAACTTTGGTAAACATACATAGGAATATAGGCATCCCCCTACTAGCTCTAATCAATGGATCCTCTTGTCCAGTATCCTGTCTCAGACAGTAGCCAGAACCAGATACTTCAGAGGAAGGTTGAAAACCTTTCAGTGGATAATTTTGTAATTACATGCCAATAGAGAAAGGTTCTTCCTATTCCCCAACTGTTAGCAGCCAGATAATTTTCTGAAAAATAGAGTTTAACTATTTATCCTAGCTAGTGTAATTAGCGATAATATTCTTATTGCTCATATAAGTGCCTGATTATATAAATGCCTAATCATTGTATCATAGTTCTCTCTTATTAGAAAACTAAACTGATAGATTCATTATTGATGACTGCTAAAGGTTGGAATATAAAGTCTACAGAGTTAATGGACATGGCTCAAATACTACAGTGATGAGTACTATTAAAGAACTTAAAGAGTACAAAAGATAAAGCCTTTATTATAGCCCTCTACATTTATTGATTTATTGATTTAGGCCTGATTATAGCTTGTGGCAGAGAGTTGCACAAATTAATTTAATCATACCTTGCCAAAGGATATAAAATAAAAGACCCCAGTATCTGTTTGAATCCAGATGTTCTCAGACATAGCTCTTAATAGCTATGTATTATCATGTAAACACAAACTAAGACTCTCTTAACTCATGATGTCTGTGCCCCAAAGGGTTCAGACCTGAGGTTCGCTTTGGATTAGTATCCAATATTGTATGTTTATCCTAACTACTTGAAACTTCAAAACTGGGCAAGAAATCTCCGAGAAAAGAGGCGATTTCTCACACTTCTGCTTCTGGCCATGGTTGGAATTAACACATGAACAGCTTTCCTCATAAAGTTTTGGCACCTCCAGCTCTGATCTCAGGCAGAAAATTAAAAATAATTATTTAGTCATTACAGAATCTTAAATAATTTTTGATTTTTGAAGGAATGAAGATTTAAGTGTCTTTTTGTTTATTTTACTGATTTGTCCATCCCCCTTACCCCTTTTATTATGGGCTTTTCTTTCTCTATGCTGTTAATATAGGTGGTGATTCATCAAGAAACTTAAACATGTGCCTCAAATTCAGCATGAAGATAGCCCCGAAGATCTTAATGGGATTATGGAAGGGCTTAGAGTTCAGCATGTGCTTGAATACCTTGCTAAACTGGCCTTAATTTGGTATTTCACTGAATTGGGTTAATAGAACTAGTCACTCTGTAACTATTGCTCCACAAGCATAGCAAATTATAAAATATCTACATTAAATGTGATAAGAGGAGGATGGTTCTGTGGTTATGGTGCTAGTCTAGGACTTGGGTGGTTTAGGTTCCCTGTCCTCCCGTAGAATTCCTGGCAAGCTCCTTTGAGCCTCAGTTCCCCACATATAAAATGGAGATAATAGAGCTTCCCTACCTCAAAGGGCAGTTGAGGATACATTCAAATTGTGAGGTGCTCTCATACTAGGCTAATTGAGGCCACATAAGTACTAAAGAGAGTGATTGACTTTAATGACATTTTCCTAAAGTATAAAAGAAGACTCTGCATTCCCCAATTAATTCTGCATTTTTATAGAGTGGTTGAGCATGTGAAATAAGGATTTTTATTAGAAGCCCTGACACGATCTAAATTATAGTGTCATAAACATGATGCTTAAATTAAAATACAGCACTCTTGGAAATTCATTGTACGTCTTTTCCAGTGATTTTTTCATTTGAATGTAGTGCTTATAAAAAAAAGAGGCAGATTGACAGCCCTGGAATTGAAAGTTCTCTGTCTGTGCACAAAAAGCTGCAGCGTAGGCAGCAGGAAAGAAAGATTCCACAACGTTCCTAAACTCTGATCTGAAGGGACCCTTGTTAGGTCATTACAGTCCTGGGCCTCTTGGCTGAGACCGGTAATAAGAGTGCTGCCAATTAGCGCCGCCAAGTGAGATGATGGCTTTTCTGCTATGGATCCTCTCCACTGGAAACTAGAGCCATGAAACTCATTTCAAATAGCCTATTGAACAACCATCAGATGGTAACAACTTTCAGTCACACAGACCTGGGGTGGCACTGCAGAGGCATCTTAGAAATGAAAGACTGTATCCCATTACCAGTCCCCTGAGCCATCCAGTTTCCCCCCTCTATTGCATTTCTGTGGAGGAGAGAGATTGTATAGATTCACAGATAAATCATTCAAATGGATGTGTCTGAAATGCTCTCGGATCTTCCAGTCCAATCCCCACTTTAATTGACTTTAAATACTTGTAAATATCTGCTGAGATGTGAAGAAGGAGTAATGGATGGGAGGGATAGGTGGTGAAATATGGAACCTCTCATCTGTAGGTCACTGGTCTGAATGCATCTACCATAGGTTAGTGTGTGACTGAAAGTTATTACTTTCTTATGGCTATATGCTGGGCAGTAATGTAAAATAAGTTGATGGTTTAAGTCCAGTTCCCAGCAGACAAATGTCCACATCTCAAAAACCACAAAATTAGCAATAAGCAGTTACCTTAAGGGCAGAGAGTCTTCAAGAAGGATAGAGAACTAGCCTATCACCCTTATGGATAATTCCTCCAGCACAGCATTGAGGCACATTGGCAGCACACTGCAGGGAAGCGTGCATGGTTTCTATCCAGGTTTCACCTGTTTGGAGGATAGTGTGGGGGATTTAGTTTCCTTGTATTGCAATCCAGTGCTTTTCAGAAGAACTAAATTCCCTTAAAATATATATGTTAACTACTCTCCTGATGCGAGAAAAGGCATTCTCTGGATTCACACACATCAGTCCCATTAGCACTGATGGGAGTTACTCAGACATTTGACAGGAATATAGCTCTGATACTATGGTGATGGACAGCATTATAAAACTCTGATAGCTCTGACTATTTTGTCTTCAAAATCTCTCTCTCTCTCGCATACACACACACACATATGCACAGCCAAAAGCATGTTATGTGTGAGATTTTTTTTAATCCCTATGAACTTTCAGGTAGACAAATATCTTCTTAGCAAATACACCGTAGTACATGAAGCCATTTAGTATTTGCATTTTCAGATTTGCTTTTTTCACTGGCTATAACCTGTTACAGTGTGAAGAATGCTGCCTCAAGCAACTGAAGCATAAGAAATGCACTCCCCTAATGTAAGAAAAAGTTTCTAGGTCACAGGGATTTAGGGAAGAAATATGAGCAGTTGCGGGAAAAGAGGTGTTCATGCTCAGGAATTTGGAAATCAAAAAGGAAGGAGCACATTTTCAAATAAATCAGTCTGTCAGACAATGGATTATACAGCAGAGTGTACCCCTAAGGAGTATATTCATTAGAACAATGTCACATCCACCCAAGCCCGTAACCTGATCCCTGAGATTCTCTTAGCAGACAGGATAAGTGCCGTTAAATTGCGGTACACTAGACGAAGCTAAGCCATTAAAGTCCCTTTTTTTTGCATCAAACATAAGTATAAAAGGTACAAAATTGTGTTTTCACTTATTGAAAACATTCACCCCCCCCCTTCATTTGATCCAAAAGCTACATCAGCAAAGAATGGATCAACTCAGAATCGAATACTGGGGGGAGGGATAGCTCAGTAATTTCAGCACTGGCCTGCTAAACCCAGAATTGTGAGTTCAATCCTTGAGAGGGCCATTTAGAGATCTGGGGCAAAAACTGGGGATTGGTCCTGCTTTGGGTGGACTAGATGACCTCCTGAGGTCCCTTCCAACCCTGATATACTATGAACCCTGCAGAGAACCCTCTTTTCAGTGTCAGAGCCCCAATTCTGCTGTCAGACCCAAGCACACAGACCCTTGCCCCCACAGAGACCTCCACTGATGTCAGTGGGCCCTTGCACTGCCGACAACGGTGGACCCTTTGGGTCAAATTGTAGGCTCAGGGCCCACGTCTGAGATGCTAGTGGAAAACATCCGAGAGAACGACTGAAGTCAGGCGTGTGAAGCTTACCATGTGAAGCCAAATCCACAGTCCTTACTCTGGCAGAACTCCCACTACAGAGAATTGGAGTTTGTCGAGGAAGGTTTAAGCAAACACTTATGCAAGGACTTTATGGTTTGGCCTGACATCAATAGTTGTGCACAGACAAATAAATGAAATGCATTGTCCTATTCTACTGTTCTATCATTTATGTTTTCTCTGATATTATTGGGAATTCTAGAGAGCTCATTTTACAAAACCAATCTTGGAGGCTTTGAGCTGGCAGAATGCTGGCTTTTTATTAATTATACCTATGTTACATTTACGGGAGTGAATGTAACATCAAAACAATCAAAAGAATGTCATGACACTCATGCTTAAAAAGCTATTTTGTACAGAGCTGATAATTAAAAAGTAAATAGAGAAGTCATCTTATTTTAAAACTGCAAACCTGGTAATAGGCTAGAACGCAGATGATCTTTTCCCATTCTCTTGAGTGCATATATACTGTATGGTTTATAGCATGGTAGTATAATATAAATACAGAATACCACTGTGCAATTTAAGTATAACTACTATGATTTGACCAACTGCTTCTAGAGGGATATCACTCCATAGACAATAATCAGCAGTAACACACCAATCCTGCAATAAATTCCATGCAAGGGGATCTATGCATCTGCACAGAGTTCATTGCAATATAAGGGCTTTAAATATTACAGTGAAGGGAGCTATAGAAGAACTGAGATAGATGGGAAAATAGGACACTTAAAACTGGGTGTGATGATTTACACTAAGTTAGATGTAATGAAATCTAATGTATATCCACCACAAATTTTGCTTTAAATTTGCTGATGTAATTTCAAGGGGAGATGACTGACTTTAATGGTTTTCATTTTTTAAGGATTGTCATTTCTGGAAATGGCATCTTTTTATCGGGTTAGATTTGTGTGCACAAATGATTTTTGTGGGCTTTTTAGAGAGGAGAAGTAAGAATGTAAAGAGTTAGTGTAAAAGGCACATATGTGTTTGTAAGCCCTGTCATATAATACTTTTTTTCAAGTGGCACTCTGTAGGGCACAGCTTTGACAGGGACCTCAGTCTGGCCTCCATTTGCATGTGTTCACATTTGGATGCACAGCTTTGGTCTGCTATCGATGATGCGTGCAACCGGCAAACTCAGCATGGGCAAAATCTGTTGACACTTGATTTGTGTAAGCGAGTGGTGAGCTTGTGCACGTAGCTTCTAGTGATTTTTCAAGTGACGATAGTGCAGTGAAATGCAAGAGAATGCAATGTTTCACATGCAGAGTAAACACATTTTCAAACTGTGTCACCATAGGTACTAGACATCCTTTACAGATGTCTATGTCTTTTTTTGTTTACATGACAGACTGCAGAGATTACTAAGAAGCTGTTACTCTCATATGCATCTATGTATTGCCACTTTCCTTTTTTTGTATTTTAGTATTACCTTAAAAATCCAAGGATTTTGCATGGTTGGCTCTTCAAAGTACACCTTTCCAACACTATTTCTGGATGCTTTTGCATGCTATACACACTGCTATGCATAGGTGAAAAGGTAAGCAATACTAACTACCTACTTATATGGACCCTGTCACCACAGCACCTCACAGTCATTGATGCATTTGTCCTCAAAATACTCCTGTAAGCTAGGAAAGTATTACCTCCCTATTAAAGTTCAAGACCTGAGGCACAGGGACACTTGCCCAAAGTCATACAGGAAGTCTGTGGCTGAAGCAAAAATTTAACCTAGGTCTACTGAATGCCACTCCAGTGCTCTAGCTCTATCCCCTTAGCCACCCTTCCTACCCAAACAAAAAAGATCAGAGGCCAGAGATTGCACCTAAAAGAGAACAAAGAAAAGCAAAATAACTATACCTCTTGAGTGCCTGGTGTGGCCCTGCTGATGGGGCTGTCTAATCTAGCAGCCTAATGTTGCCTCTCTGTTGTCCTGTTATACCCTTATTTTGACTTGCTCAACTTTTCTCATCTCTACATATGGACTGACTTTATTGCCTTTATACCTGCTAGCTGCATAACATCAACAGGCTCCCAAATGACCTAGCCTCCCTTCTCTGTCTAGCTTTCTAATCCATTTCCAAACTGCACTATTTCTTTTCCCTTTACGTGTCCCATGGGGAGACACCCCCCCCCATACCTCTGCTTTATAAATCCTTATTTTGTGATATGAAGGCCCTGCTCTACTGTTTTCGCCCCATTTAAGGAATCCTCAGTAATACCTCTACTAGAAAGCAGGGGGGAAAGTGCAAGGTTAAACTGCTAATGAATAGATCAAAGGATAAGGATCCTAATTCTGAAATAAACTGACTATAGAAAAAGATTAAAATGGAGAAAGAGAAGGGATTATAGAATAATAATTGCTAGAGAAGACTGTGAGAGAATTGGATGGAAAATGGAGTAGGCTTTACTCTAGATTTCTGAGAGAGCAAAATGCATATAGAATGGAGATTTGAAAGATAATTAAAAATCAAGTGGATCCCGGGGGAGGTCTGGAGGCTAAGCATAGATCCTACTCAAATGGCAGAAAAGGCTGAAGGCTCACAGGTGAATTCTGGACCCTCAGTGAATTCCAAGGTAACCCGCCACCACCCATATCCACTGTCCTCTGTTGCCTCCGACAGAGTTGTCTGCTCTTGTTGTTCATCCCTAAGAAATAAAAGTGCATGACAAGGGTACAAGACAACAGCTAATTTCAGCTTTACCACCATCTGATGTTAAGTCTCTGTAAAAGAGTCCCCTTAGGTTTTTCTCCCAGAGAGTGGGAGAACCTGGCCATGCCCAGTTATCTACATTGGCAAAGGTGATGTGGGGGGGGATCGGGGTCATATGCTACCCCAGATTGCTCGGTGACATGGTGCAGCTGGGCCCCCTCTCTGTGGGGCAGCTGAGCCCTCCTGCCTCTGCCTTTCCCCTGACAGGGAAAGGCAGAGGCATGAGGAATAGCTGGAAGCTGCAGGGAGAGGCTGCTGCTTTCCAGTAAGCGGGGGTGGGAGGCACTGCCTTCCAGGAGCGGGGTGCTGGGTGCTGCCTTGAGGGGGATGACTCAAGCTGTTCCGGGGTTGTGCCTATCAGCAGGCACAGGTTGTCTCTGGCCGGTGGCTTATGTTCAGGCACCACTCTCTTAGTCCTTGAAAGTGGGACCCTGGCCTTTGCAGGATTTTTTATGTCTCTTCTAATAGGGGATCAAAAGGAAAATACAGATTCCAATGCACCCAAGAATAAATTCTTCCCAAAGCCATCTCAAAGGGGAAAAGGCCAGCAGTACCTTCTTATTTCAGGGCTATCTGTGCAGCCACTTTCTAGGAGTCCTTCTGCCTGGGTAGCTGAATCGAATTCACGCTGTCAAGATTACCCTGGGAGTTTGTCTGGTTCAAACTGGCTTTTGGTTTAGAAATTTAAACTAATTAGACTGAAAAAAAGTTGTAAAGAAAGAGAAAAGGTCAAAACTGAAGCAAAATTGAAATTGAAACGTATCTATTGACTCAGACTGAAAAAAAATCAATTTTTTTTGGTTTGTGAAGATTTTTGAGATTTTGACTTTTTGTCCAGATTTGGGATTGTAAAAATTTTCAAACTCGCACAAACTATTTGCAAAGTGAAATAAATGTTTCCTGCACATCTCTAGTCTCCAAAGGAGATGTAAACTCTGAGTTATCAAGGGGGAAGGGAAACTGGGAAATGCTTCTCTCGTTTTGAGGAGCCTACCTTTCCAGCCAATACCAACGCTGCAATATGTTGGCCTGTTCTGCATCCACTGAAGTCAAAGGAGATTTCCATTGACTCCAGTGGGAACTAGAGAAAGACCATGGCCCTGAACAAGTGGCAGTATGGACAGAGTATAGATACAGTTTAGAAAGCCAAACCATATGAACAAAATGTGTTAATAAAGAAAGTCTAGAATGGACTTCAGCAGAGTGGAGATGTGGGAATATTCCAAAAAACTCAACCTATAAACTTTGCAGCAAGGAGTACTGACATTTTTACACTGTTGTAAGAGGAATTTCTGTTGCCACTCTTCCTGCTGAACTATAGCATGTGCAAATGAGGCAGCTTCTATGGAAAGACATGGAGCAGCTCCTGTATCTGAATCTTCACTTGTGTAGTGTGGGATCACAAAACCCAGCACCTCTGCTGATGCCTGGTAGAGAACAATTGTGTAGTAAAATAAATTCATCCGTGAGTGAAATCCTGACCCTATTGAAGTGAATGGGAGTTTTGCCGTTGACTTCAATGGGACCAGGAGTTTGATGTATATGTCTTTGGGGCTTGAGTTACCAGTGTGTTACTCCAATTTGATGCCACTGTAACTTCACTGATTTTACAGCGATATAACACCACAAGCAGTACAGGTGGAGCAAGCCCCATACCTTTTCTGGGGGTCAGAGATGGTACTGCTTGCCTCTTTCTTTATTAGTCAGGATATTTTAATGAAAATATTATATTTAATTGAGATTTCCACAGCCAGTTATGGGACTTAGACAAACTAACGGGAGTTATATATCTTAAATCCCTTATTTGGCTTTATAAATCTCAACTTTTGTTTCTGACAAGGTCATCTGCTCTCTTGCGAGCTATTCTCTACCAGAAGCCATATTCTTGTGGTGTGGTGCATATGTATTAAAACAGATTGCTATGGGAAAGATTATAATACTGTATCACAATCAGAGAATTATATCTTCAGCTGCTACATAAACTGCAGGAACATGAGATGCAAAGATTGTGATTTCATACAAACTTCATTAGCCCTAAAAATTAGAGAAATAAAATGCAATTAATAAATATATAATATACAGGTAAAATGTCCTCTTCAAAGTTCAGTAACTCATATAGCTTACATCTAGGAGCTTCATAAAGAGGAAGCATTGTACTATACTTTAATTTTCAAGCCTCATATTATTTAATCAGTAACCATAATTTTCATTCACCTAACGTGTATATAAAACCCATGATTTTCCTGCACTTTTCATCTTAAATAAATGACAGAACTGTTTGCTTCTCCCCAAAGAGTAATCAACTTTGTGTTAATAAGCTCAGGCCTGGGAACACTTTTTCAATAAGAAAAACATTACACATAATAAAATCAATTATACTGCCTGACAAATGAGGCTGTGGATACATTTTTGACATGAACTCATAGGCTGAAATCTAAATTTACATTTGGCAATGCTTTCAAAGGGTCCCAATTTATGATAGGTTTTTTTTTTCTGGAGAGTGAGCTATACAGAAAGTAATCACTTAATTTATACATTGTAGGATGCATTTGTGCTGCAGGTGCAATAAATATACATTATGTCATGATAAAAGTGGGGTTTGTCCTGATTAAACTTGCAGTCGGAACCTGCAAACACAGGGATACTCCGAACCCCATGGGAGTCTGACAGGCTGCTGTGTAAAATCATGTAAATAAAACATTTTGCGCTGATCTAACAATATTCACTCTCACAGCACTTTATAAATATTAAATAATTAATCCTCACAACATCTTTGTGAGGTAGCTATTGGAGCTGGGTGAATTAGTGGTAAGGAATCACTCATTTGACAGATTGAGCCCTTTTTCTGTTTGTGAATTATCAACAGACAGACTTTGCTTTTGTTAACTTGTCTGCTGTTGAAAAGTGTTTGACAGTTAATGCGAAAGACATTTTAGTCTATGGATTCTTCATTGACTATTCACATTGACCAGCTCCTCAATCAATGGAGGCCAAGTCAATGGAGTTATGCTAATTTTCACCATCTGAGGACCAGGCCCCGTGTCATCCGATGTTCACTCCTTGTTATTCGTAATGTGCATTAGTCTTGTCTCTCATATAATTTCATTTCTTATACTACCTTTGTTCTTATATGGTACCCGTCACTACCAGACCAGATTTTACAGAGCCCTATTCAACACTGCTGTAAGGCCCCTTTGAATCATCATAGCTGGTGTATACCACTGGTGTAACCAGCAATACTCCCAGTGCTGGGAGACCTCTGTGCTGCCTCTGCAGGAGACCTAAACACAGGGTGGGTGGCCAGAGTAGTCATGCACCCTAGTTAAGCTGTGGTCCTGCAAAGCCCCAAAGGAGCCTCTGAAGTAGGGCTGCACCAGTCCCCACAACTGCTGAATAGGGTGATGCAAACTACCTAATTTCTGAGCCTGCATTGGCACCTGCATTGGCACAGGGATGAATATGCCTTACAGTGTTGGGGTTCTGTTTCAATTATGTGTCCCATAGAGACTTGGACTCAGCCATATGAAGGGTATAAAAGTTAGTGGTTTGAGCAGTGATACAGAATCTTAACCATACTGTGGCATTAACATAGTTTCCTTCACTGTATTTTATCTATGTTCACTCCTAAGGGAAAGCCCAAGGCTTCTTTGCCATGAGGCCTACAAAAAACTTGACAGCAGTTAGGGTGCTGGTGTGCTGAAGCCACTGCTTGTCATGCTGACCAATATTGTTTCATTGTTTCCTGTACTCCTCATTGCTCTGTTTGTATCCGTGTTCTTAGACTGTAAACTCTTTGGGGGCAAGGGCCATCTGTTTGTTCTGTGTTTGTGCACCGCCTAGCACAATGGGGTATTTCTCCAGGGTTGGGCCTCCTAGGTGTTACAGTAATAGTAATAATTAATAAAATAATAAACCTATAGAGAAGGTCTGGGCACCAAAGTTAGGGATTTCATCCTTGGTAGAATGAAAGAAGACCTGACAAATAAAAAGAACTAGATTAGCCTTGACAAAGAGACTCAAAATACAAAGAGTTCAGTTCTCCCTTTTCATACTCTCTCATGATACGAGAATAAGGAGTTTCACAATGAAACCAGTGGCTGTTAAATTTAGATCAAATAAAAGGATATGCTCAAGTATAATCAATGAGCAGTTCACTGTAGCAGGAAGTCATCCAGTCAAACACTATGGCCAGGTTTTGGTTGGGTTTTTTTTTGGCGGTGCGGGGGTGAGTGGGTTAAAGGACTGGATTATGTTATGACTATTAAAATCATTTGTTGCTGAGCAGGCTGAGGGTAATCAAATCTCTTGCTTCATGGCTTTAAACTTACTGCCATAGAGGTTGTAAAGGAATTTTCCTGCACATTACTAGAAAGGTATGTGTGGACAAAGGTGAAGGCTTTCCTCTTAAATAATAGATATTAGTCACTATAGGAAGCTAGACATTGGACTTGATGGCCCATCATGGTTCTTAAATACCTAGTGTCTCCTAGGTGGTGGAAGGGAGATTAGGGGTACAAATTTTACTAAAAATATTACGTTTTGTTAAAGCAAAAATATGGATATGCATTAAGATTTTTAAGGGGCTCTAGAGCATAGAAAGTCAAAGATCACTGATCTAGTTAAGGTTTCAGAGTAACAGCCATGTTAGTCTGTATTCGCAAAAAGAAAAGGAGGACTTGTGGCACCTTAGAGACTAACCAATTTATTTGAGCATGAGCTTTCGTGAGCTACAGCTCACTTCATCAGATGCATACCGTGGAAACTGCAAGTGGGCAAATCACTTTCACTTGACTAAATTTGGATAATCTCAGATATTTCTGCAATGTCTGCATGATTTCCATCAGCCTCACTGTTTAACAGGTAATTGATATGATTTCTAAATCTGACACAGTCTTTACCATTTCCTGACAGGAAAAACTCTTAAGTGTGCCCTAAAATGGCTGATTAAGGCAATAATTCAATCTAGTATTTTTCTCAGTCAGTAGTCAGGACTGTTTCTAAATTACAAGATGTGAAGTGGGGTGGAGAAAGGAGAAGACAGATGCCAGCTGGGATTTTGGTGTAGAAAGTGATAAATGCTAATTTTTTCCCAAGATAGTTAGCAGACTGAAAACATTTTTTAGATAGCAAGATCTTTAGCACAGAGACTATCATTAAATACAAGCTTATTCAGCACCCACCATAATGGAGCTTTAATCTCTTTGTGGCCTCTGGGCACTACTATAATACAAGTAAATAATAGTTGTTATAGTAATGCTATAATAGTAATAACCTTCCTAGATTTTGTTTAATTAGGTCTCTATCAAACAAGCACTCAAATGCTTTACTTTCCACAGGTAAGTTGTCCCATTGAACTCAGCTCAGCTAAGCAATAACCAAAGGGAAGGATAGGTTTGAAGAATAGCCAATATATCTGAAGAGAATAAACGCCAAAAATGGATAGGAATTGTTTTAGGTGACAGGAGAACTAGGATGAAATTAAAGTAAAGGTAACTCAGGTTCAATATCCTGAAAAAAAAAAAAATCTCAACAGTGATTTCCACAGGACTGCTGAACAATTCCCCAGGGGAAGCGCTTGGTACAATTAAAAACTAAATTTGACTATGTTTATGGGGAATAATCCTGTATGGACTGAGGGATAGACTAGAAGACCTAAGAGGAAGTTTGGATAAGCTGCAACTTCCTGTTCCTTCACAGTGGAAACAGCTTCTGGAGAAGCTGGAAAAGCACCCTTTGTTTTGGGGATTGGGATAATGTCTTGGGAAGTACAGGTGCTGATTTTTGGTGTTGCTGATGGGTGCTTCTTTCTGCCCCTCCTCCCTGGGTAAGTGGTGAGTGGGGCCTCAGGGTGGAGCATGGGCAGAGTGGGGGCGGGGCCACGGTCCAGGCACTTGGGCCCACAACAGATTAATCCAGCTCTGTGGGTGCTGAGCACCCCCTTTTTTTGATGGGTAGTTAAGCCCTGGAGCAGCCACGGAGTTCACACCTATGTTGCGGAGAGAGGCAGGTTGGATGACAGCAGGAAGTGGTGATGCTCTGCAGCAGAGTTACTGGCTGGTGCTGCAGTCGAAGTGGAAAGTGACACCACAGTTGTTGAACTGAGCCAGTCTGTTGAGGAGTCCAGGCTTCTGCACCCCTGAAGGAAGGTATATCCCACAGGGATTCAGAGGATGGAACATCTGTGACTCTTAGATATTAGAATATAGGTATCAGTACATTTCTTAGGACCTGTGCTACATGTTCCTGTACAACTGATGTTTCTCTTCATGCATGGGACTTCCACTGAGGTCATGAGGAATTCCACATGCATAGCGGTACAGAACTGGGAACTCTGAGAGAAGTGTAGGGGAATTCAGACACAGTCTTGTTTAAAGGCTAGGTAGATACATAGACAGATAAATAGAAATTCAGGAGGTGGACCATTTCCTTTTCCAGCACTGAAAATTATTTCATGACTGAACATTTTTCACAGAGTCTTCCCCACTGGTGTTAATTTCTAGCACCTCCATTACCGAGAATCCATTCAAGTAGGAATGTCCATCAAGACTAAAGAATGTTCTAAGAGAATCGTGCAGCTGAGCCTTTGCTTCTCATCTTCAGGGAGGCCAGAAGCACTTGTGTCCCATGGGATGATTTGAAGTTTCATTGGCCTGAATACACAACTCAATACCTGCAATGACTCTTTGAAAAGCAAATAAGATGTGTCCATCAGTTTGAAAGTCTACGATTGAAAAGGCTTCAGATTAGAATTAGGCTAGTGGGAATGAAAGATGAAGATCTACAAAACATCAAAATCATAGAGATAGGCTTTAGCCAGAGTTGACTCATCTGGTTCTTTTGATGGTGAATTACCTACTTGGTTTTTTTTATAAAAAGGTTGAAATTGAATGCAGTGTGGCACATATACTGTAGCGTGCCTGTTAAGATCAGAGGAGATCCAGCACTACAGTTTATCCTGATTTAATTCAGTGTCATGCTGCATAAGCATTGTTTGTATTTCAAGAGAGAAGGCATGTCACTGTTATACAGGTTGTCCATCTAAACCTATCACTCCCTGGCATTTAAGCCGTAAGGCAAATGTCTGACCAACTCAAGAACAGACACCGGGATCACATCTTAATAGATGGGCATAAGTGTAGACAGCCAAGAAGTTATATAAATGCATCAGGTGTGTTCACTGGGAACAGGATTTCCAGCTGCCCATAGTAAAAGCAATTATTTTCCATATATTTGTTTTATGGAAATGTATTTTACTTTATTCAGATATATGCAGTAGTTGATAGTATACACAACATATGCAATTTAAAATACGTACAATGTAATTTGAATATAGTAAGAATTGACCTACTGTCATAATTAGCATCATGACATTCTTCACTTTGGGTGCAGTCTACAGATATAACTAACATAGCTTCTCTGGTTCCACCATACATAGTAATAGAAATACTATTTCTTTATTTCATCGTATGCACGTCTACCTATCCAGGCTCCATCGTCATGATCTAATGTTACACCTATCCAGCACTACAGGAGCATTACATAATTTTAAACCACAAATTCATATTGCAAAACACACAAAGAAATCAAAAGAGAAAAGATCGTGTGGAGAGGTTCCGAAGAACATTTCCTTTTTGTAGTATTGGTGGGATCCAAAGCAAAAATCATTTTGTGGAGCCAGGCAGGAAAACATTTTATTGCCATCCATCAAAGCAGTGGCTATGTTGGAATTTCAGTGGTATAGTTATCAGACAGTTATAGTTATCAAATGCACAGGGTGACATCAAATGAAGCAGGAGACAAGCCAGGGCTAAAAAAACAACTGGGCAAAATAGTTCACTTTTTTTTAAAAAAAAAAAGAAAAGGGGGGGGGGGTTGGAAACAAAAATGTGTATAGAAAATTTTTAGTTCTTTCAAAATTTTCGATAATTTATGAAACAATTCAAAATTTCCATATGTTACTCCTGGGGGAATTCTGCACCACTACGCATGCACAGAATTTATATCTATGTGAATTTCTTTGCTTCCCCATAGAAAAATGACTTTCTGACAGGGGAAGCAAAGGGAAGCCACAAGAGCAGTCATGCGACCCTCCCCAGCAGTATGTTTTGGGAGCCCAGGGTAGCCGGCAGAGATGTAAATCACTGTGGGTGGGTGTGACAGGTTTCAATCGGTCCACCGAGCCCCTAGGCAATGGAGGGCTGTGGTCTCACAGGCAGGCCTTAGTCACACCTTTCGGGTGCTGGGGAATTAGCGGAAAAGGTGTGCCGGCCGGAGTCCGCAGCGCGCCCCTCAGGCCGGGGAGCGCCGGCATGGGTCCGCAGCGCGCCCCTCCGGCGGGTTGGCCGGGGTAGGGGAACGCAGGCCCACCCACCTCCACTGCGTTCCAGCCCAGGGCCCTGACAGTGGCGGGAGGCGAAGGTCCCGCCGCTGGGTCAGCGGGGGGCCATCCGCCCCCCGCTGACCAAACACACCCACCACACGGTGCAGTTCTGCCCCTGGGCTACTTCCTACCCAGTCTCTCAAGCGGGTCTCTCTGGTCCCTCCAGCTCGTCCGGGTATTCCGCTGCGGGCAGCTCCAGCTCCCTCTCTGTGTCGGGCTCACGCTGGCCTGGGTTACCGCCTGGCCCCTCCAGGTCCTCCGGGTACTCAGCGGCTGACAGTCCTGGTCGCCACAGGCCTTCCTCTCGGTCAGGTTCCTCCTGGGCCAGGGCCACCCCTGGGTCAGCAGCAGGGTCTGGAGGGAGCAGCCTGTGTCTGTCTCTCTCCCTAGTGCTTCCCCGTCTGGGCAAAGGGCCCCGCCCTTTGTACTTCCTGTCCCATCCCTCCCCTTCCGGGGATTGGCGGAAGCTTGGTCTGGCCCCGCCCACTCAGGCTGAGAGGGTGGCTCTTTACCCTCTGGTTCGGGGGGAAGCCACCCTGGATCCCTACAGTGGGGGACAGGACTGCGGAAGACCTAGCTGTTCACTCCTACCCTGTGCCAGGCTCAGCTGCTAGTCCCAGCTGCGTTGGGAAGGATGGGACTTCCTCTTCCCCTACATGGCATCCAGGGCCAGGTCAGATCCACCCCCAGATTTCTCCCCCAGCTGCAAGAAGCTCTGAAAACTCCCCCCGCTTCCTGCACCCACCACTCCTCAGCTGCAGGGGGAGGGATCCCTGTACAGGGAGCTGCTCCCCCATCCACCCAACCCCTCATATGCATCCAGACCCCCTCATACCCAGACCCACCCGCCAAACCTCACCTCCCACACTCAGAATCCCCCTGATGAGTCCCACTCCCCTTGCACCTGGACTACCCCGACGAGCCACCCACATTCAGATACCTACCTGATCGAGCCCCAACCAGCTTCACCTGGATACCACCCCCCAACCCCACTCCCACAGCATCTGGATCCCGCACTGAGCCTTCCACACCCAGATCCCCTTGATGAGATCTATCCCCCCCACACCCAGATCCCCCTTGCTTAGTCCCATCCACCTTCACCTGGACCCCCCTGCAGAGTCCCATTACCATTGCACCCATAACCCCACAACAAGCCCCTGTGCATCCAGATCCACCTCCCCTTGCACCCAGATCCCCCAGTGAGCTGCCCTCACCCAGATTGCCCCACACAGAACCCTCTCAACCCACACCTGGATCCCCCACCACACTAAGCCCCTCCACACTCAGATACTGCCTTGCTGAGCCTGTCCACACCTGCTGTACCTGGCATGGAGGGACAGGGCCCTGGGGCAGGCCCAGTCCTTGCACTGTGTCAGGGTTGTGTGCAGCCTTACCGCTGAGTCCATGTCCCAGGGAGGGGAGCTGCACAGTGATCTCCCACCTCTGGTCAGCCAGTAGCCTGTGCTCTCCAATAACATGCTGGAGCCTCAACATTTATTTGACAAATAAAATTTGCAGATTTTTGGAGAATTTTTAAATATTGTGTGCAGAGTTTTTAAATGTTTGGCACAGAATGCCCTCAGGGGTAATAATATGTTTTTAAACAGCAAACAGTATGTGTTTCTTTTGAACATTTTTGCAGAAAATATTTACCATTTTCCAACCAGCTTCCAACATTTTTAGAAGGCTTGCATGGCCTGATGCAAGATGCACAGAATCATTTTATAGTAGGGACCCTAGATTGAGGAGACTTTTTAGGGTGCAATCAAGCAGAAAAATCGGGTGCTAATAATGATGTAAGGTGATGGCCACAGAACACAAAGCAAGCAGTGATTTTGTTAATGATAGCATTGATTTGTAAAGATAATCACAGTGGGTAGGGAGTCTATAGCTTTCAAAAGACATTAATTACACCACAGAACACAGCAGTTCCACAGTGACCACATAAAATCTTATAGGGTTTGCCACCAAATCCTCCACTGATGCACACAGCAATGTTCTTCCAGAGATTAGCACAGAGATTAGCACAGAGGCTTGGAAATCAGAACAAGGTCAGCTCCCAGACTGCTGCGCTGGGCATCACAGCATGGGGAGTAGGTGGCCAGCCCTCTGTGGAGAAAGAGGTGGTTAGGGACTATTTAGAAAAGCTGGACATGCACAAGTCCATGGGGCCGGATGCGTTGCATCCGAGAGTGCTACAGGAATTGGCGGCTGTGATTGTAGAGCCATTGGCCATTATCTTTGAAAACTCGTGGCGAACGGGGGAAGTCCCGGATGACTGGAAAAAGGCTAACGTAGGGCCGATCTTTAAAAAGGGAAGAAGGAGGATCCCGGGAACTACAGGCCAGTCAGCCTCACCTCAGTCCCCAGAAAAATCATGGAGCAGGTCTTCAAGGAATCAATCCTGAAGCACTTACATGAGAGGAAAGTGATCAGGAACAGTCAGCATGGATTCACCAAGGGAAGGTCATGCCTGACTAATCTAATCGCCTTCTATGATGAGATTACTGGTTCTGTGGATGAAGGGAAAGCAGTGGATGTATTGTTTCTTGACTTTAGCGAAGCTTTTGACATGGTCTCCCATGGTATTCTTGTCAGCAAGTTAAAGAAGTATGGGCTGGATGAATGGACTATAAGGTGGGTAGAAAGTTGGCTAGATTGTCGGGCTCAATGGGTAGTGATCAATGGCTCCATGTCTAGTTGGCAGCCAGTATCAAGTGGAGTGCCTCAAGGGTTGGTCCTGGGGCCGGTTTTGTTCAATATCTTCATAAATGATCTGGAGGATGGTGTGGATTGCACTCTCAGCAAATTTGCGGATGATACTAAACTAGGAGGAGTGGTAGATACGCTGGAGGGCAGGGATAGGATACATAGGGACCTAGACAAATTGGAGGATTGGACCAAAAGAAATCGGATGAGGTTCAACAAGGATAAGTGCAGGGTCCTGCACTTAGGACGGAAGAACACAATGCACCGCTACAGACTAGGGACCGAATGGCTCGTCAGCAGTTCTGCGGAAAAGGACCTAGGGGTGACAGGGGACGAGAAGCTGAATATGAGTAAACAGTGTGCCCTTGTTGCCAAGAAGGCCAATGGCATTTTGGGATGTATAAGTAGGGGCATAGCCAGCAGATCGAGGGACGTGATCATTCCCCTCTATTCGACATTGGTGAGGCCTCATCTGGAGTACGGTGTCCAGTTTTGGGCTCCACACGACAAGAAGGATGTGGATAAATTGGAGAGAGTCCAGCGAAGGGCAACAAAAATTATTAGGGGTCTGGAACACATGACTTATGAGGAGAGGCTGAGGGAACTGGGATTGTTTAGTCTGCAGAAGAGAAGAATGAGGGGGGATTTGATAGCTGCTTTCAACTACCTGAGAGGTGGTTCCAGAGAGGACGGTTCTAGAATATTCTCAGTGGTGGAAGAGGACAGGACAAGGAGTAGTGGTCTCAAGTTGCAGTGGGGGAGGTTTAGGTTGGATATTAGGAAAAACTTTTTCACTAGGAGGGTGGTGAAACACTGGAATGCGTTACCTAGGGAGGTGGTGGAATCTCCTTCCTTTGAAGTTTTTAAGGTCAGGCTTGACAAAGCCCTGGCTGGGATGATTTAATTGGGTATTGGTCCTGCTTTGAGCAGGGGATTGGACTAGATGACCTCCTGAGGTCCCTTCCTACCCTGATATGCTATGATTCTATGATTCTTAAGGATAAAATTCTATTACCTTTCTCATAGAGGAAGTCATACTAGATTAACAGAGTCATAGATTCCAAGCCCAAAAGGGACCGCTGTTATCTAGTCTGACTTCCTGTATAACACAAGTCATAGAATTTCCCCAAAACAATTCCTAGAGCATATATTTTTAAAAAAAAATCCCATCTTGGTTGAAAAATTGCCAGGAATGGAGCTTTCACCATAACCCTCAGTAAATTGTTCCATTGGTAAATTACCCTCACTGTTAAAAACGTATACCTTATTTCCAGTCTGATTTTGTCTAGTTTCAACTTCCAGCCATTGGATCATGTTATACATTTCTCTGCTAAAATGAAGAATTCACTATCAAGTATTTGTTCATCATGTAAGTACTATAGACTATAATCAAGCCATCGCTTAACCTTCTCTTTGTTAAGCTGAATAGATTGAGTTTCTTGAGTCTATCACTATAAGGCAGGTTTTCTAATCCTTTAGTCATTCTAATGGCTCTTCTCTGAACCCTCTCCAATTTATCAACATCTTTCTAACTGTGGACTTCAGAACTGGACACAGCATTCCAGCAGCAGTTGCACCAGTGTCAAATACAGAGGTAAAAAAATCTCTGTACTTTTACTCGAGATTCCCCTGTTTACGCATCCAAGATCATATTGGCCCTTTTGGTCACAGCATCTCACTTAGAGCTCAGGTTCAGCTGATTATCCACCACAACCCCTGTCATAAATATAAAGGGAAGGGTAACAACCTTCCTGTGTACAGTCCTATAAAATCCCTCGTGGCCAGAGGCACAATATCCTTTTATCTGTAGAGGGTTAAGAAGCTCAGGTAACCTGGCTGGCACCTGACCAAAAGGACCAATAAGGGGACAAGATACTTTCAAATCTAGGGGGAGTAGGAAGGCTTTTGTCTGTCTGTTCTATGTGCTTGCCGGAGAGAGATCAAGAAAGCAAGCAATCCAACTCCATCAGAATTAGTAAGTACTAGCAAGGAAATGCATTAGTTTACTTTTGTTTTGGCTTGTGATTTTCTCTGTGCTGAGAGGAAGGTGTATTCCTGGTTTTGTAACTTTAAAGTTTTTGCCCAGAGGGAAATCCTCTGTGTTTTAAATCTGATTGCCTTGTGAGATTAGCTTCCCTTCTAATTTTACAGAGGTGCTTCTTTTACCTTTTTTCTTTCTAATAAAGTTCTGTTTCTTTTAAGAGCCTGACTGATTTCTCTATTGTCCTAAGACAACCCCTAAATCTTTTTCAGAGTCACTGATTCCCAGGATAGAGTCCTCCATCCAAAAAGTCTGACCTATGTTCTTTGTTCCTAGATGTATATATTCAAATATATATTATATCTGCTAGCACTCAACTTACCATCTTATATCTGCTTGCATCTGCATTATCTGCTTGCGCCCAATTTACCAACAATCCATATTGCTCTGAATCAGTAACCTGTCCTCTTCGTTATTTGCCACTCCCGCAATTTTATGTCATGCACAAATTTTGTCAGTGGTGATTTTAGGTTTTCAGCCAAGTCATTTATAAAAATGTTAAACAGCACAGGGCCAAGAACCAATCCCTGCAGGACTCCACTAGAAATGCACCCATGCAATAACGATTCCCTGTTTACAATTACGTTTTGAGACCTATCAGTTGGCCAGTTTTTAATCCATTCAAGGTGTGCCATGTTATCTCATTCTATTTTTTTAGTAAAAATGTTGTGCAGTACCAAGTCAAATGTCATACAGGAGTCTCAGTAGATGACATCAACACTGCTATCTTTATATCTATCATGATCTAATGGTCCCTTCTGACCGGATAAAATCTATGAATCTATGACATTCTGTTTCCCATGTCTGCTACTGGCTTGCTACATGTCCTAAGGCCTGTAGTTTAAATTCTCTGTGCCTCTGTTTACCTATCTGTAAAATGCAAAACTTACCTACCTCACAGAGGTGTTGTGAGACAATCATCAAATATTTATAAAATGCTTTGAGATCTTAGGATCTATTACTATTATGCTAGCACCCAGAGGCATCAACGCCACATTGTATCCAGCCCTGTGCAAACACACAGGTAGGCATGGCCACTGCCCCGAAGAGCTTACAGTATCTCTAGCACATAGTGCTATTCTTCTGGGGTAATGGTGGTAACACCCGTCTATCTAAAGAAGTACAATGGAGTTAATGAAATAACATATGAGCTTTCATGGTGATCCAGTTATAACTGTTTTGCTAATTCTCTCTCACCTTTCTATCATCTGCTCTGGAAATTAACATCAGGGGTATCCATACAGGTGCTGCACTGGTTCTATTCACATATCTATTCTGATATGCATCCAGTTACTCTAACCCTGTTCTGACACCTCATATTTGAGTCAGGGATGTGTAGTGCAACGTCAAAGTAGATGTAGTGCAGAACAGAAAGCCTCCAACTTTTCACTGAGTAATTGGGACAAAACGACACAGGTAGTCTCCATGTAACTGAAAAGCTGTACAGATAATAATCTCACAGAGGAATGCAAAAATGAATCCATTCATTTTATCTACCGGTTATGCAGTTTGCTATGTTTGTTTTTGTTTTTTGTTTTGTTTAAGAATGATGCCGAAAATAACCTGCGTGAATATTTTTCTTTGTTAGCAGACTGTTTCTTCTTTGGATTAACCATAAATACCATAAAAACTGACAAGGAGTGCATCCCAGAGCACTGTTAAAGGGAAAAATCATGCTGTGAATTGACCAGGAAAAAGATTGTGGGAAATCTTAAAAGCCTGAGGTATGCCACTGTATCCTTGCAAAGAAAGAAAGAAAGAAACTAACAGGGTACTGGACAGCATCAGCACAGGGATAGAATATCAAAGAAAGAAGTGCCATTGTGGAAAAACTTGAAAGCCTAAAATATCCAACTGTATCCCTGTAGTTAAAAAAAATAACCTAATAGGATAAGAGGGGGCAAGGGGTGGGAGAGAATAGAATATCAGTCCAAAAGAAGTGAAATAGTTGTACAAAAGATCAGTTAGATTTCAGTCAACAGTGTGTTCATTTTCAGTCAGTCATCTCTTCGTGGGGAGGATCTTTTTTTGCCTTGGAGCAGCAAATCACATATAGGTTAAACTACATTGACTCCAGGCCTCCAGAATATATCTGCAGAAGGAAGGTTAAAAAGCTTGAGCTCTTTCTCAGCAGCAGGGAAATCTTTGCAATCACCTCACAGACAGTGTTGAAAATATGCTTAAAGATGGAATGACACAAAATGTTTTTACTAGTGAGAGGCAGAATCAACCTGGAGTCATAACCTGCGAATGATGAAACTTAGACTAAACACAATTCAGGCACACTTATTTTATAGGCGGAGCTGGTAGTGCCATCTATTATTAAGATTGTCCAGCACTTCCTGTTATAAGGCCCTGTTTTCAGTTGCTTAGAACTTTGTCAGACTTTAATGATTTAGGCTGAAATTTCCCAGTCTGCCCCAGGTTAAATCTTTCTGAAAATTTTCAGCCAAAATGGTTCAGCTGTTTCCAAGAACAAGGTGTGTGTGTGGGGGGGGAACACATTGTTTTGCTCACTCTAAAAAATTCTTGACACACTTTCTTTGAAATGCTCTAGCACGCATATGCACAGGTCAGGCACCACAAACCTGTCTCTCCTGTGTTCTCAACGACCCCTCCCTTCCTGGCACACAAACAGCACAGAGGGGTAAGCCATCTGATT
This sequence comes from Eretmochelys imbricata, assembly GCF_965152235.1. Taxonomy (NCBI): domain Eukaryota; kingdom Metazoa; phylum Chordata; order Testudines; family Cheloniidae; genus Eretmochelys; species Eretmochelys imbricata. The sequence continues at coordinate 19,516,657 of NC_135574.1, read as the reverse complement.
CAAATGAAGACGGGACAAAACCAGACCAGGGGGAGGGAAAGAAGCATATTGGGAAAAGAAGTCTGGTAAGACTCGCACAAGAGGGGGTGGGGAGAGAAACTGGGACTGGGGATTGGAGGGGAGACACTGGGATCAGTTGGACAAGAACACTGGGTCTGGAAGCCATAAAGAAGGGAGACTGGGACTGGGAGCTGGTAGGGAAACAGGGAGCCCATTGGCTGAGGGTAAGGGGTGACACTGAAATAGGATGAGATAGCTTGGATGGAGGTGGGTACTGAGCCTGGCTTGGCAAGGAGACTGGGAGTTGGGGGAGCCTGAAGGGGGAGGCTAATAGTGGTGGGGGAAGAAAATGAAAATGGCTGGGATGAGAAGCCAGAAGTGTGGAGACTGGAACTGGGTATGCAATGAAAATGGGACTTGGTGGGGAAGATGTGAATAGGGACGGGTGGGAGGCAGTGGGGTAGAAGGGGTGAAGTTGGGGCCAGAAAGCAGAAGAGTCTGTGCCCATTAAAATGCTCTCCCCTCCACAGTCTGTAGTGGAACCCCAAATTCCTCATGATTCCTCTGCTGCCAGCAGATATTTGTGAAACCCTCTGCAAAATATGTATCTCATCTCCCTATTGCTGGTTCACATGCTGTCACTTACTCCATTAGCACATATGGTGGAGGTCTGTGTAGTGGATCTAAAAGTTCCAACCCAGCTGATGAACCATGTTTCTATGGTGCAATTTCCTTTCTTTCACTTTGCTTTTTTTTTTTTTTAAACCTAGGAAATTACACACAAAAAGCTAAGCAGAAGAAGATTATGAATGTTGCAATTCAACCACTCAAACAGTTAGGACATTCCAGAATTAAGGTTCCCTGCATATGCAACTTTGATTTGCCCCCTTTCTGCATACTTATTATGTTACAGTCTTTAATTACATGAACACATACATTTGTTTCCAAACAACTCCTACCTCATTCAGTGCACAGGACAGACGGTGCTCACTTAACAAGCAGTTATTTAATGTTTTGTTTGCTTTAGCCTCATTGTTCAATGTGTGGACCTAGGCCCTAATTTTTCAGCACTTGACTTTGCAGCCTTAATGTTCTTTTAGCAGAGTTTTGTGTGAGAGTTGAAATAAGCTACCAAGGAAGGCCACTGAAGCCCGCAGTATACCATCTTTACCTTTCAGTGGGGAACAAAAATGGAAATAAAAAAGGACAGACTGGTTAAAAACTAAAATGTAGAGGGACAGAATTGTTGGTCAAAATGGCTTATTTTGTTCCATGAACTAGGACTTAATTCAAAATCCATTGAAGCCAAAGGAAGATTCCTGTTGACTCCAGTGGCTTTTGGATTGGCCCAAAAGGTGCTGAATTGGCTGCCCTCACTTACTCAGTGTGAATACTCAACAGTTACTCATGTGTATAAATTATTGTAGGATATAGCCATTAGTTTCTACAAATACAAAACCTTTTATTCTACTGCCTTCTTAAGAAAGACCTTGTAAGGCAGCAAGTATGGTATCAGTTTAAAGTTCTAAATAATCTTTATTAGTATCATACAAAAATATAGGCCAGATGCTCATTTAAGTTCCATGCTGCTGTGATCAATGCAGCTGGGGTCGATTTAGCGAGTCTAGTGAAGACCTGCTAAATCTACCACAGAGCACTTTCCCCTCAACTCCAGTACTCCACCGGAACAAAAAGTTTAAGGTAAGTTGGCGTGAGAGTGTCTCCCATTGACGCAGCATGGAACTTAAATGAGCATCTGTATTCTTATATTCTTATAAATTCTTATTATTCATGTAGCTGGAGTAGCGTAACTTACGTCTGAATTCTTATTATTCATGTAGCTGGAGTAGCGTAACTTACGTCTGAATTCTTATTATTCATGTAGCTGGAGTAGCGTAACTTACGTCGACTTACCCTGGTAGCATAGACAAGGCCTTAGCAACTAAACCTACAATAGAACAAATGACTACAATAGACCAGACAGAAAACTTCATTTTATATGTTAAGAAACTCATAATTGAATTTTATTCAAAGTTATTAGTCAGAAATATGCCATATTTTCCCTCTCATCCATATTTTTTTCTCAAGATCTTCTCAAATTAGATAATGTGAAAATGTAACTAAGGCAAATGGTGCTTTCTAGTGTACACTGCCCATTTTGTTCACAGAGCAAAACTGGAGTATTTTACACCCTAATGTGGTTCTGTTTGCATTTCCTTAACTAATCCCAGCATTCATACTTGTATTTATTATAAATCGGTTTATATATCCCTAGTTAATATTTGCTTAGGGCTTATGTTGATTTGACAATACCTGCAATTTTCTGGCTCTGTCTTTATCTTCAAGGATTAGATTGAATTGAGCTGCCTTGTAGTAATTTAGTTTTATCTTGTGCCTTACAGTTTTATGTTCTTGTAATAGCACTTAGCTTTTCTATTTTATTTAATTAAATATATCTTATTTCACAATGACAACATTTTTATTTTTGAGTGTATTCTCTTAGCAGCTGGTATTGCAAGGAGACTTCATGATAAGAGAACACATTTTTATGAAATATAAGAGAAGAGAAATTTATAAATGGGGGGGATTTGAACTTGGCATATGAGAGCTCAAAGATTAAACTTGAATTGCTTTGGCTGCCATCTGCAGCTAATGTCAGATTAAGTTCTTGAGGTTTTTTTGTTTTTGTTTTTTAAAGGACATGCCTGCTGAAAGCAAAAGTGCCTAGATCTTTGCTAAGCAGCTCTGGAAGATTTGTGATGATGATTATATTCCTTGGCTGTGCTTCACACTGAAATAGCAGGTAGGTGCTAATTATTTTTTCAATGCCACCATTTTAGTGGGAGATAGGTAATTTCGATGCTGAAAGGGTCTAGGCTAATCATCAGTGTCTCCATAATAGTTAATAAAAAGCCAGGGGTCCACACATAAGGACCCAGAGCTTCCTCCACCTCCTTTAGTTTAGATGGGCAAACTGTTTTGATAAAGCCAAATGTTGTGCAGGTGTGCGGGTCCCTATAGAAGAGGATGCTAAATAGGTTTGATCCTAAATTGACTAGAATGGGCAGATTGGATGTATTTTCTCTCAGTGTTGGCAATTTCTGCAGTAAATAATCTGGCACTGTATGGTGTAAGCATGTGCAGCTTCCAGTCTTGTTTGGCCTGAAGCTGCATATGCTTATTTGCCCTCATTTCCACTCTTAATGGAAGCTGCAGAATAATACCTGTATGGATATTCAGAAGCAATAGCTTTTTACTTCTTGTAAAGTTCCTATAGGAAAAGACTCATTTCTGTGGCCACTCATTGCTGATGCTCTGCTGAATCAAGCGATTTTATTGATTAGGACTCTCAGCCTTTATAGCTGTGGGACCCCTTTAGTCAATTTCTCCCATTTGATCACAACTTTCATGCCACCCATTACTCTTGGAACTATAGTCTTTTTCCTGTGTGCCTAGTACCATCCCTCTCCATCTTCAAATCTCTATTAATAGTCTTCTTTCACAAAGCCTTTCACTGCTGATCTCACCAAGTGTGTCTGTGCATCTGTGTGTTTTATCTGCCACATCCTACACATCTGAATTAGACTGTTAGATCAGAACGGGGATCTGGCTTCCATGAATTTTGCAAATTTTCATGTTGGGCTTAGGTCCACTCCAGCTGCTTTGGGCTGTTATGGTGGCACAGAGCATCTAGAAACCCAGTGAATCCAGCCCTCTCAGAAATCTCTCCACTTAGGGGGAATCCATATGCGATGTAGGGCCAGCATGGACAGGCATACCCGTATCCCATTGGGGTGTGATGGGCTGTGCTTACCAGTGGTACTGCATAATGGAGGTGCAGCAGGGCCAAGCCATCTGAGCCCAGAATTATTCCCTAATCCCTTCTTTCCCAGCGTAGGGTTTATACACACCATCACACACCCTCAGCCTCAGGCCCAGAGCTAGAGTGCTACTCTGGGATCCTTGTTCTTCCCCTTCGTGAGAAAAGAAATCCACAAGGTGGTCCTTCCCTGCCCAGTAGAGTATTTGGAGACTGTACAGTTGCAAGGAGAGGTACCACCACATAATCCTGGGGTTGTATTCTTTAATTGAGTTTAGCCAATTTCACTAGAAGTAAAGGATTCCCCAACAAATAATACTGTAAGGCGTTCAAGGCCCACTTTACTGCCAGGGCCTCCTTATCAATTACAGAGTAGGATATTTCTCAGGGGAACAATTTCCTACGGAGGTGGAGGACTAGGTGTTCTTTTCTGTCAAAGATCTGAGACAGTATGACCCCAAGGCCTACTCAGAAGCATCTGTCTCTAGGATGAGTTGCCTTGAAAAATCTGGGTGGAAAAGGACTTGTTCCTGACTACACTGGTCCTTTGGAGTTCTGAAGTTCTTGTTACAGGCCTGGCACCACCAAATTTTCTTTGAGCTTGTGTCTTTCACTAATTCCATCAGAGGCACCACAATCATGGCAAAGTTCAGTACAAAATGCCTGTAATAGCTGGCTAGGAAACACTGTACTTTTTTTTTTTTTCGTGGTGGTTGGGATAGGACACTGCTCTAGGGCTTGAACTCTGCTGACCTTTGGCCAAAATTTTCCATTCCCCACTGTATAGCCCAGATAAGTCATTTCCTGGCTGGCCAGCCATTTGACTGTGTTGGCCATTGGTCCCTCCTCCTTGAGGTCCTGTAGGACTGCAGTGACCTTATGTGTTTGTTCCAGGCAGGGTTGTAAATGATGATGTTGTCAATGAACACCACAACATATTGTTCATGATGCTGCAGTACCCGGTTCATTGGGTGTTGCAAGGCGACTGCAGCCCTACAGAGACCAAACACCCGAAAGAGGTGGAAAACATGTTTTTTTCTTGTAACTAGGTCGTCAAAGGGATCTGCCAATCCTTTTCTGTCAGGTCAAGGGTATTTGGTGGCCTCTAGTCTCACCAGCATCTCGTCCACTCTAGGCAGAGTGTATGCATCACATTTTGATGCTGCATTTTCTTTCCTGGAGTCAATGCAAAATCAGGTTGACCCGTCAGGCTTTGGCACAAGTACAGTGGGACTCCTCCATTCATGATAGTACTTTTCAACAATCCCTACATCCAACATGGTCTGTAAGCCCATATCCCATGAGGGTAGTATAGTTGGTGGACTGACTCCCACATTTGCCATGGGAGAAGCCATAGATTTTCATGGACTTTTTTCCCTGGCTTAGTGTCCATATGATGATAGGTTAGGTGGGTCCATCCAGACAAGATTGAGAACACCGAGGGAAAAGCTCCAACTAATCACTGTATTTGCTATTTCTGATCGGGCCATAGTTCTTCTCCCATTCGCACTGGTCCTGGATCATGGGTTATGGGTGCCTGTGGGATAAGCTCGGGCTCAGGTGGGAAGGGCATGATAAGGAGACCCTTCTTGGTCCTTCCAGGCCTTCAGCAGATTTATGTAATATATCTGTGTCTGCTTTCTCCTCTATAGCTCATTAATTTCATAATTGACCATCCCTAGGCATTTCCCTACCTCAAAGGGCCCTTGCCACCTGGACAACAATTTTGATTCCCAGGTTGACAGTAACAATAATATCCTATGCCTGGGTTGGAATTCTCATAACCTGGCCCCTTTATTGTAGGCTTATTCCTGGTTCTGCTGTGACTTCAGTAAGTTCTCCTTCATTGAAGTCACCAGAATCTTTAAGTCTTCACTCAGATGGAACACTTATTGCTCCACGTTGGTTGTTTTGGGACCTTGCTCCTCTCATGCCTCATGGAGGAGAAATAGGATCCCTCAGGGCTGCCTTCCATATAGTAGGTCAAATGGGGAGAACCCTACAGATGCCTGTGGCAAATAGAAGGGACGGGAGCAATCAGTGCCAATGATGTTTCTTACTTCACTTCTTTCAGCATCTTATTGAAACGTTCCACCAGCCCATCCATTTGGGAGTGATAAAACAATGTCTTCAGGGGTTTGATCTTCAACAAGTTGTACAGCGCCTTCATTAATTGTTACATAACATTAGTCACTTGGTCAGTTAATATCTCCTTTGTGATTATTAAAGACTTTCATCAGTTCAGCTGAGATTGTTGCCACAATTGTTGAGCCAAGGGCGTTAGGATCCAATAATTACAATCCAATATTGCCATGATGTGGTGGTATCTGGCTGAGCTTTTTTACAGCAACCCTATCAAATCCATACCAATCCTTTCAAAGGTTACTCCCACTGCCAAGAGAAAGACACTAGTGGGGCCTTTGTGATCCAGTTGGGCCCCACTCACTGGCACTCAGGGCACAATGTACAGTTTTCTTTAATTTCCTTAAGTACACTCAGCCACTAAAACCTCAGTGCCACCTTTTCAGGAATCATCTCTTGCCCCAAGTGTCCCCTGCAAAGTACTGCATGAGCCAGCTGCAATATTTCCTGGCAGAAATTTCTTGGGACCTAGAGTTGCACCCTCACTTCTTGGGTTTGCAGGGGGAGGTCCCTCACTACATGGTACAGCCTCTCTTTTTTAAATTCTAAATTCGCTTAATCATTCACATGGGTGATTTGTTCATATGCCCTGCTTAGGTTTGGTTCATTCTTCTGTTCATCTACAAAGTCCATATCTGTCACCAACAGGTCTAAGTCCAAGACTCCTGTTTTCCTCGTTGCCTGGGGAGTTCTGTATCTGTCAGGAGATCCCTTCATTGGGATCTTCTCTCTGCCCAGTCCTCACCAGTTTATTAGGTGCCTGTAAATTAGAGGTCTCTAAGTGTGAGTGAACCCCTTCAGGATGCAATAACTCCATGATTTTATGATCTCCTTGGAATACTTCCAAACCTAGCTGAGAATTACGAGGTAAGCTAAAATGGGGGCAAAGCCTGCCCAGACAGTCCCTGAGTGGTTGCCCACTATCAACTATACTACCCTCATGGGATATGGGCTTACATCCCCATGCACAGATTGGAGAAAGTTGGTGGTTCCATGGGTGCTCCCAGGGACTGCTAGCTGTTTCTTAACCAATATTAGTCTGTAGTCTGAATCTATTACTCCTAGCATCTCCTCCCCCTCTACATGTATTGAGACTAACATTTTTGCCAGGCCTCTTCTCCAAACCCTGGTGTCAGCTGTTCATGCCTGTACACAGTTGCAGTCCATGAAGGGTCAGTCACACTGGAAATGACCCCACTGTCCACATGCAAAGCAGCCACCTGTCAAAGAACCTCGTCCCAACCCACTGCTCTCCTGTGGGGAATTGGGGCCTTCCTTGATGTCAGGCTGTTCCTTGCTCTTTTGGTCCATGTAAGACCAGGCCTCCATGGTTGGTAGCATACGATTTCCTGGAGAATGCTCTCCTCACCTTGCCTGTGGACCTATAGGTGGCAATCCACTGAGATAAACAGCTTATGGCCTCAATCTTTCAGCATATATATTGTGATACAGTATGGCCAGAGGGCAGCAGGACAGTGTTAGAAGGGAACCTTATTCCCTGGAGGGAAGAAAGTTTGCTATAAATTAATTAAAGCACCTGAAGCCAATTAAAGCACCTGAAGCCAGTCACATGATAAAAACCCCCGGCTTCAATCAGACAAGAGGAGGAGTTGAAGCAGAGTAGATTGGTGTTGGAGCAGAGAGCAGTTTGGAGGGAAACAGAGGAGAGTTTGGAGAAGTGCTTCAGTGGGCTAAGAAGACCAAGACCCTTGTTAAAGGGACACCTGGTTTGTGCAGAGGGAGGGCAGAAAGCCCCACAAGCTGAAGGGCAGGAGAGGGAAGTAGCCCAGGGGAAGGAACCGCTAGTTCTCGTGGTTTACCACTATCCCTAGGGCCCCTGGGCTGGGACCCGAAGTACAGGGCGGGCCCGGGTCCCTCCCTCTTGACTCCCCTCCTCTAGGACACTAGTGGGGCTGTTAATACCCCAGTTCAGGGGCAAGAAATGGTGCCCTGAACCCCCACCCAAGCGCGAGACCCATTGTAGTAGTGCCGGCAATTTGCCACATGATATATATAGCGACAAAGTTCTGAGCCTGTAACAGTGGCAAGAGTCACAGCCTACTGAGTGACTTTCATCACAGGCCAGTGTGGGAGATGGAAAGGGAAAATACCCCACAGTCTTTGTTGCTCAGTAGGCACAGTTCGGCCTCCTAAATTGACCGAGTCTTGCTTCCCCTCTCAAGAGGATTTCTGTAGAGTACGGCAGTGGGTGGGGGGGGCGGTAACCTGGGCCCTCCCTCTACTCCGGGTTCCAGCCCAGGGACCATAATGGTAGAGCTGTTGGTGGCTTTTCCTCCACTGCTAAATGCTGCTTTGATTCCCTGGGCCACTTCCCCTGTGGTCCCCGCTTCCTAGCTTCACCGTTACCTCAGGATACAGCAATGCTTCCTCCTCCAGCTCCTTTCACCTGGGCTGTCTCGAGGGTACTGGAAAGGAGAGCTTTTAAGCAGTCTGAGTGAGACCTTGATTAGTTCCACCTGCTTCCATTAGCCTAATGACCATAACTGGTTAATTAGCATCAGGTGTCTTGATTGGCCTAGAATAGCCTTTGTTTGGCTATCCAGGGAACAGGGACCTGCTTATCTTGAGGCTGAAATACCTGCCTTCCACCACTCCCTTATATCCTTTTGGTCTGATTCCTTAACAATATATATATATAGTGACAAAGTTCCTCCTCTACCTTGGTGGGTCCTGCGCTTATTGGCAGATTTGCTCACCTCAGAGATTCACGGCAGCCCTCAGTTTGGCCACTTTTGTGGTTCAAATCTGCCATTCACTCAGATAACCTCATCACTGGCCAGCATGGGGAAAAAGAGAAGAACAACCCCCACGATCTCTGCTGATCCACCATGTAGGTCAGAGAACAGCCCAGAGACCTCCCTTCTGGTGGAAGTCCAGGTCAACTCCTCCTGTGTCTGAGTTGGGAGGTTTGGGGGGAACCCGGGCCCGCCCTCTACTCCAGGTTCCAGCCCAGGGCCCTGTGCATTGCAGCTGTCTAGAGTGCCTCCTGTAATAGCCGCATGACAGCTACAACTCCCTGGGCTACTTCCCCAGGGCCTCCTCCCAACACCTTCTTTATCCTCACCACAGGACCTTCCTCCCGGTGTCTGATAACGCTTGTACTCCTCAATCCTCCAGCAGCACATCCTCTCACTCCCAGCTCCTTACATGCGCCCCCTACTAACTGATGGGAGGTCCTTTTTAAACCAGGTGTCCTGCTTAGCCTGCCTGCCATAACTGATTCTAGAAAGGTCATAATTGGCTCCAGGTGTCTTGATTAGCTTGCCTGTCTTAATTGGTTCTAGCAGGTTCCTGATTGCTCTAGGGCAGCCCCTGCTCTGGTCACTCAGGGAACAAAAAAGTATTCATCCAGTGGCCAGTATATTTGTCTTCTACCAGACTCCTTTACCCCACTGGTCTGGGTCTGTTACAACATACATGTTCCATATATTGCAGAAGCCATATAACTCTCTGTTATGGTCACTGCATTGGTTAACATCTCAGTTCTATGTTGCAGATCCCACTCGATCCCCAAGCTGGAAGGATCTTTGTTTTAACTGCTCCAGAAAAATCTGCTCCGCCAACTGCTCCCTGGTACATTTTCAAGTTCGAGCCAATGCAACAATGTACCTTAATGTTTTCGGCCACTGTTTGAGATCAGGTCCCAGGTAGGTATCTCTCCTGGCAAAAGTGCTGCAGATGCATTTTGGCCATGACGTTGAAAACATCAGAGATGGCTGCCTTGATCCAGGTATAGTTTTGTGCAGCCACAGCATCATGACTTGAGCCTGGTGCTTGGGTGGCCACCAAGCTACAGAGGCGACATGCTCAAAGGTGACAAGAAATGGCACTAGGGGGACCCACAGCTGAGTTTGCAAGGGTCCATTGTGGCTGTGAAAGGGCCACCACTTGCTGAACCAGGTACTATTTCTATTCTTGCTGCTGCCTCGCCAACTCCCAGATGAACTGCTGCTGCTCTTGCTGCTGCTGTGCTGATTCTCTTGTGGCTGAGCAGCCATTTGTTGAAACAACTGGTTCTTTTGCTGTTGCTGGGGTGCCTGTTGTTGGCAGTCCATCAGCCACTTCAACAATTTCTTCATATTCATCCTCTTTACCAGCCCTCTCTCTCTTCTTTCTTTCTTTCTTTCTTTCTTTCTTTCTTTCTTTCTTTCTTTCTCTTTAGACCTTTCAGCAGGCCTGGAACAGATGCCCACATTCTCCACAAGTTGTGATGGGCTGCACTTGTACCGCATGGTGGTTCAGTACCTGGGTTGCAATTCTCCCCTCATCTCTAGGGTCGCTTGCTAGTCACTCCAGTGCAGTGGTGGTCTTAGTCTTCCGACCTGTTCACCAGTTGAGTCTGCCCCTTCCCAGGGACGGAGGGATAACAGAGTCCATCAAAGTCTATGTAAGTCCAACCTCCTCCACAAAAGAGTCTTCAGTCCAAGTCCAGGCCTCTGTGGGCTGAATGCCCTTGCCTCAGGGCTTACAATATCTCTGTAACCGCCCATCTGGGATGCCACCTGATGTTCTGTGGTTTCACTGAGCCTCTCCTGCTCCCCCAGCCTGGATTCCCTCTCCCTATTTTGCTGAATTAGGCTCCTCAGCCTCCTGCAGCACACACACACAGGTAGGGCCACACCCAGCTACAGACACAGACTGAAGTCAGCTCTGTGTGAGAGGACACCCAGCACTCAGGTGCACACCCCTTTTGAGATATAAACCCAAAATAATACCGTCTTGCACTGTATAGAAAGATCTGCACTGCGAAAGCTCATAAATATTCGCCCTCTCCCTCAATGTGGAGAGAGATGCGCACAGCTTCTTGCCCCCGAGATATGAATTGCACAAACTGGGTTATATTATAAACAAGAAATAAGTTTATTAACTACAAAAGGTAAATTTTAAGTGGTTATAAGGGATAGCAAATACTGTAGATCAAAGCAGATTACCTTAGTAAATAAACAAAAACTGCAAACGGAGCTTAACACACTAGATAGGTAAGATATTAATTAGCAAATTCTTACCCTAGGTGATAAACAGGCTGGCAGATTCTTAAGGCACAAGTTGCCCTGGCTTGTCCAGGTTTTCATGCACGGGCTAGAAAGCCTTCTAGCCTGAGACCATCACTTTCCACAGTTCTGTCTTTGTTCCTCAGGGGTTTTCAGGTGTGTTGTTGTAGGAAGAATAAGGTCCCTCTATAATGTCATTTTCCCCCTTTTATATCTTCTCCCCACTTGCTGGAAAGCTCTTTTGCTATGACCTGGGTCAAACAGTTTCCATTGTGTAGTGCTATCTCTGAGAGGTTTCTATTGTACACAGTTCCCGCGGTAATCCTTGTGCTTGTGTGCATTTCCTCAATAAACCATTAACATTGTTTGGCCTTTTTACTGTCATACCTGTTTGTGGGTGCTTTCAAACTCACAACGTGTTTCAGTAACACATACATAGCCAACTTCATAACTTCGCACACGACAATAGCACATACAATCCAACGAGATACTAATGTCTAGCAGATCAAGTCTTTTAGAATGATACCTCACAAAGCATACTTTGTATAAGACATATCCTCATTACTTGACAGTGGTGAATATTGGGATGTCAGGGTGTAACAGTCTCTATCCCCCTTTGCTCCGGGGGGAAGGGGTCAGTGCTCCCTTTACAAGAAGGGGACTGGTAGAGAAGACTGGGCCTTCACTCTCCACTGGGCTCTGGTCCAGCACCCTAGAGAGAGGCAGTAATATCAAACACCTAGGAATGCTCTGGAGCTGCCTTCCTGGGCCACTGCCTACCATTTACCCTCCCAATTAAGGGTATGGTCAAAAGCCCCCTTCAGAAGGTGGAGTGAAGGGTTCCCTAGTCCTAAGAAAAGGCTAGCTCCTCCTCTAGGGCCTGGGGTCACTGCTGTTTACAGCCCTCTCCCCTGCAGTCAGGACTCAGCCGGACCCTTACTCAGGAGCTCCCAAGATAGGTCTGTCCTCCTCTCCTCTCTGCCCTCTTCTGAGCTGCCTGGCTACCTTTTAAGCTCCTCCTACAGGTGGAGGAGGATCTTCAGGGGTGGAGAGGTGGAGCTTCTTGGGCCCAGAAATGCTCCTTAACACCATCCTATCACAGTGTGCGGTTTATAGACCCAATCACAATCCCAAACTGCCAGAACAGCGACTTGAGCATTCTTCAGATCAGCCCCAACCTATGGGAGCACAAAGATGTCATGAAGACAGCTTTGCACACTCCTCTTCTGTTCCTAAGCTCAGCTCAGTCAGATGACATCAGTCTATTATTGGCTTATATATATCTTACCCAAAGGCAACATGGCTATTATGTCATATACAACTTTCCTCAATGAATCATAGAATATCAGGGTTGGAAGAGACCTCAGAAGGTCATCTAGTCCAACCCCCTCCTCAAAGCAGGACCAACACCAACTAAATCATCCCAGCCAGGGCTTTGTCAAGCCTGACCTTAAAAACTTCTAGGGAAGGAGATTCTACCACCTCCCTAGGTAACCCATTCCAATGCTTCACCACCCTCCTAGTGAAATAGTGTTTCCTAATATCCAACCTCGACCTCCCACATTGCAACTTGAGACCATTGCTTCTTGTTCTGTCATCTCCCACCACTGAGAACAGCCTAACTCCATCCTCTTTGGAACCCTCCTTCAGGTAGTTGAAGGCTGCTATCAAATCTCCCCTCACTCTTCTCTTCTGTAGACTAAATAACCCCAGTTCCCTCAGCCTCTCCTCGTAAGTCATGTGTTGTTGCCCTCCGCTGGACTCTCTCCAATTTGTCCACATCCCTTCTGTAGTAGGGGGACCAAAACTGGATGCAGTACTCCAGGTGTGGCCTCACCAGTGCCGAATAGAGGGAATAATCACTTCCTTCAATCTGCTGGCAATGCTCATACTAATACAGCCCAATATGCCACTGGCCTTCTTGGCAACACAGGCACACTGCTGACTCATATTCAAATTCTCATCCACTGTAATCCCCACTGTAATCCTTTGCTGCAGAACTGCTGCTTAGTCATTCAGTCCTCAGCCTGTAGCGGTCCATGGGATTCTTCCTTCCTGAGTGCAAGACTCTGCACTTGTCCTTGTTGGACCTCATCAGATTTCTTTTGGCCCAATCCTCCAATTTGTCTAGGTCACTCTGGACCCTATCCCTATCCTCCAGCATATCTACTTCTCCCCCCATCTTACTGTCATCTGCAAACTTGCTGAGGGTGCAATTAATCCCATCATCCAGATCACTGATAAAGATGTTGAACAAAACTGGCCCTGGGACCAACTCCTGGGGCACTCCACTTGATACCGGTTGCCAACTAGACATCGAGCCGTTGACCCTACCCATTGAGCCCGACAATCTAGTCAGCTTTCTATACACCTTATAGTCCATTCATCCAATCCATACTTTTTTAACTTGCTGGCAAGAATAGTGTGTTAGACCATATCAAAAGCTTTGCTAAGGTCAAGATATATCACATCCACCACTTTCCCCATATCCACAGTGCCAGTTATCTCATCATATAAGGCAATCAGGTTGGTCAGGCATGACTTGCCCTTGGTGAATCCATGTTGACTGTTTCTGATCACCTTCCTCTCCTCCAAGTGCTTCATGATGGTTTCCTTGAGGACCTGCTCCATGATTTTGCCGGGGACTGAAGTAAGGCTGACTGGTCTGTAGTTCCCCGGGTTCTCTTTCTTTCCTTTTTCAAATATGGATGCCTACTATGCCCTTTGACAGATAAGTGATTGAATAACTTATTTGGACATTTGAGTTATCTCATTGGCTAAATAGTAAATCTCTAAATGTAATTGTTGAAGGGGAATCATGAAAAAGTGGAGGTGTTTCAAATGGCAGTGATTCTCTTCTCCCTCTGCAGATTGTCCCTGGATAATCTCATCTAAAAACACAACTTCAGCTACCATTTCTATGCTGATAACTCACTCCACACCTGTCTCCTTCTATCCAAATTAAAATCTTGGCCTACTTGACCTCTCCACACAGATGCATAACTATCAACTCAAGATCAATATGGCTAAATAGAGCTCCCAATCTTCATCCCAAACATCCTCATCTCCTTTCTCGACTACTGGGGACAACACCACCAACCTGCCTGTGACTCAGACCTGTAACTTGGGCAACATCTTCAACTTTCAAGGCCCTCCACATCCTATCCTCATTCTACCTAACCAGTAGGAGAGCATGTCAATCTCCCTAGACACTCAATAACAGACTTAAGAGTGGCCAATCTTCAACAAAAGAACTTCTTCCACGGCATGCATCCGATGAAGTGAGCTGTAGCTCACGAAAGCTCATGCTCAAATAAATTGGTTAGTCTCTAAGGTGCCACAAGTACTCCTTTTCTTTTTGCGAATACAGGCTAACACGGCTGTTACTCTGAAACAAGACTTCAGTCAGAAGCTGCAAAACTGGAATTAATTTGCAAACTTGACACCATCAAATTAGGCCTGAATAAAGACTGGGAATGGCTGGGTCACTGCAAAAAGTAATTTTATCTTGGTCGATACTCACACCTTCTTATCTACTCCTTGCTAGCAGGTCGAGGGACGTGATCGTTCCCCTCTATTCGACATTGGTGAGGCCTCATCTGGAGTACTGTGTCCAGTTTTGGGCCCCGCACTACAAGAAGGATGTGGATAAATTGGAAAACGTCCAGCGGAGGGCAACAAAAATGATTAGGGGACTGGAACACATGACTTATGAGGAGAGGCTGAGGGAACTGGGATTATTTAGTCTGCGGAAGAGAAGAATGAGGGGGGGATTTGATAGCTGCTTTCAACTACCTGGAAGGGGGTTCCAAAGAGGATGGCTCTAGACTGTTCTCAGTGGTAGAAGAGGACAGGACAAGGAGTAATGGTCTCAAGTTGCAGTGGGGGAGGTTTAGATTGGATATTAGGAAAAACTTTTTCACTAGGAGGGTGGTGAAGCACTGGAATGCGTTGCCTAGGGAGGTGGTGGAATCTCCTTCCTTAGAAGTTTTTAAGGTCAGGCTTGACAAAGCCCTGGCTGGGATGATTTAATTGGGGATCGGTCCTGCTTTGAGCAGGGGGTTGGACTAGATGACCTCCTGAGGTCCCTTCCAACCCTGATATTCTATGATTCTATGATTCTAACGGTTGGAAATGAGCCACATCTACCATGATTGAATTGGCCTCATTAGCACTGACCCCCCACTTGGTAAGGCAACTCCCATCTTTTCATGTGCTGTATATTTATACCTGCCTATTGTATTTTTCACTCCATGCATCTGATGAAGTGGGTTATAGCCCATGAAAGCTTATGCCCAGATAAATTTGTTAGTATCTAAGGCGCCATGAGGACTTCTTGTTGTTTTTATTTCTCCCTCAGTATCAGAAGGGCAGCTCACACCACCGATTGGCCCATAATGCTAGCCTCCATCACCCACATGTTGCATTTTCAAACAAATCCCTTAGTTCTTTCTCCCATGCTGCCTCTTATGCCTGAGAGCAGTTCCTCATAAACTAACCCATTATCCACCTGCAAAACCCTCCTTAAAATTCTCCTCTGCTGTGAAGGCTACATAAAAATTGAGAACAGTTAGATGTTTGGTGTGCTGAGTCCACAGCCTATCTTGATGAACAATATTACCTCATGGTTTCCTCATACTCTAGTTGGTCTGTATGTATCCATCTTTTATCTCTTGTCTTATACTTAAGTAGTCCCTGCCCCACACCACGAAGGCATGGCTCAAGCCTTCTCCCTTTTGCCTGCTGCTGGGAACAGCTTCTCTCCTCTTGTCTTGGGGGTATGAGTTCTTTATAGTGGGTTCTGCTGCCTCCACCCAATGGGGGCCCTTCCTAGTACATGGAACAGAAAGGGTGCTGTCCCTTGAAGAAATGTTTATTACCAAATAAGATACTAGGAGTGTAGTCCAATACACAAGAAATAAAATAATTATCACAATCCCCAAAGTAACAATCCAACAATAGGGAAAGCTTTATTAGGCACAGGAATAAAGGATAGGGAATAATGAAAGAATCGAATAATAGAATCATAGGACTGGAAGGGATCTTTAGAGATCTTCCAGTCCAGTCCCCGGCACTCAAGGCAGGAATAAGTATTATCTAGACCATCCCTGACAGATGTTTGTCTAACCTGCTTAGGCACTTTATTCCACCCTGACTGTTAGGAAGTTTCTCCTAATGTCCAACCTAAACTGCTCTTGTTGCAATTTAAGCTCATTCCTTCTTGTCCTATCCTCAGAGGTTAAAGAGAACAATTTGTCTCTGTCTTCCTTGTATCAACCTTTTATGTAGTTGAAAACTGTTATCATGTCCCCTCTCAATATTCTTTTCTCCAGACTAAACAAACCCAATTTTTTCAATCTTCCCTCATAGGTCATGTTTTCTAGGCCTTTAATCATTTTTGCTGCTCTTCTCTGGACTTTCTCCAATTTGTCCACATCTTTCCTGAAATGTGGCACCCAGAACTGGACACAGTACTTCAGTTGAGGCCTAATCAGTATGAAGTAGAGCAGCAGAATTACTTCTCATGTTTGCTTACAACACTCCTGCTAATACATCCAGGAACGATGTTTGCTATTTTTGCAACGGTGTTATACTGTTGACTCGTATTTAGCTTGTGATCCACAATGATCCCCAGATCTCTTTCCACAGTACTTATGCCTAGGCAGTCATTTTCCATTTTGTATGTGTTCAACTGATCCTTCCTAAGTGGAGTACTTTGAATTTGTTCTTATTGAATATTGATGAGATGCGATAAATCGATCCCCAGTAGATCGATCACTACCCCCCAATCTGGCAGGTAGTGAAGACCTGCCCTTAGATTGTAAATTCTTTGGGGGTAGAGATTGTCTTTTTGTTTTGTTTGTATAACGGGTAATATAAACAATAATAATAATTAATAAGGCATGATCCAAAAGAATGACCTGAGGTCTGGAAAGCATGCCTTACAGTGAGAAATTTAAGGAGCTCAAAC
The DNA here is from genome assembly GCF_965152235.1 of Eretmochelys imbricata. NCBI lineage: Eukaryota > Metazoa > Chordata > Testudines > Cheloniidae > Eretmochelys > Eretmochelys imbricata. Next base: position 19,499,712 of record NC_135574.1, on the reverse strand, counting down.
TATTTATTTAAGTTTTCAAACAAAAGGTAAAGTAACTTGATCCTGGTGTACCAGTACCTAGACATGGAGATTTGTGATAGTAGAGGCCTCTTTATTCTAGCAGACAAAGGCATAACAAGATCAAATAGCTGGAATCAGAAGCAACAAAAAATCAAGCTGGAAATAAAGTGCAAATGTTTAACAGTGTGGGTAACTGAACAGCTGAACAGCTTACCAAAGGACATAATAGTTTCTCTGTCGCTTGAAGTCTTTAAATCAAGATTAGATATCTTTCTAACAGATAAACTTTAGTTTAACCAGAAACTATTGAGCTCAATATGGGAATTACTGAGTGAAATTATTTAATTTCTGATACAGAGATGGTCAAACTAGAGGATCATGATGGTCTTTTCCGGCCTTAAAATCTATGTATCTATACTAGTTATGGCAATGACATGACAGCAGTGTCCTGAAGACACAGAGACTGTAGATTTCTATGACAATATCCAAAATGAATTTTTCTGGAAGCTGTATTTTTAGGAAATATGTAAAGGACTATATGCATTTAGGAGTAGCCACAAGGTGTGGAACCAGCTAACACATTACCCAAGCATCTCTACTAATATGTAAACTAGGAATAAGAAAGACTTGTAGTGGTGCATGTTGTAATGCTTGACTCTAGGCAGTCTCTCTATCTACCGTAGGGAAGGAAATGCAAACACTCTTAGTATATACCCTTCATATAGTGCTCCTCTCTACATAGAATGCAGGATAGAGAATACCAGTAATTGTGACTGAAGAGGAGGAAGAGATTACAACCCAGCATGCATGAAAGATACTTGTCATCACTCCCTACCTTAACACTGTACTGAGTTGACTTTGTAATGCCTTTAAGGATAGTTGTATTGCTAGCTGCCTGTTTTTAACAGCTCACTGCTTTTTCACTGTTACGCACATAAAGGGGATATATTTTTGTAGTGACCTTAGTTGACTCCTGATTTTGCCTTGTTATGAGGAATGAAACCAAACAACTGTGAGGAAAACCTCTTCTCCAGGTTCCCATCCTCCCACAGCTACGCCCTGTAGCAATACACTCGCAATATTGTGTCTAGCAATAATAATCTGCAGTCATTTCCAATCACGGTGGCTACATGTGGAAATAACAACAGACCAATGCAACATGGTAGGGAAATGTCAAACCACATTAAGCTGTCCAAGAAGAAAAAGGAAGAGGTTCACAGCGTGATGAAGGAAGTTGAAACCATACTGGACACCTGAAAATATCAGGAAACAAGACACAGATGGTGAAAAGCCTGAAAAAATTATGAAGGGTGAAAATGAATCAGGATTACTAGACTAACAAATGATATATAATAGCAAAAGGAATAAAGATAAACAACATAGCATTTAAAAATATCATGACCTAGAACAAACAGGTGTTAGTGCCTGGCTTTAATAACTCAGAACCTGGAATACTGTGTTCACTTTTAGGTACCTGAATCCTAAAACAGTATAGACAAGCTGCAGGGACTTATCCAAAAAGCAACCAAATTTATGAAAGGGCAGGGAGAATTAATTTTTAAAAAAACTAAAGGAGTTTAGTACAAATTCCTTGGTTAAGGGAAACTAGGAGTTATGTGATAGGACAAATTCTGTCCCAATTTACACTCGCGTACATAGGTCTTGGGCCCAAGTCCCAGTTACTCCATTTTTTCTCTTGCAATACGAATGGAAGGGGAGGCAACAATGACTATTGGGCATGCAGGGGGCTATCTGGCTCCTAGTACAGACTCAAGGCTGCTGTAATGTAGACTATGCTTTCCATTGCCCCCCAGGTACCCTCGGGAGAAAAGAACTGCCATAGTGCTATTCATTCCAGATGAGCTCTCCCAGCTGGAAGTAGTGTCAATGTAGAAAGCTTCATGCTCATTCTGCACTGGCCAGGCAGGTTATAACTTGACTTTATAAAGTTGACTGGCCAGGCAGGTTATAACAGGGGCTCACTTCTGCTCACCTTAAGGTCCTTTTGAGTGGACTTTTGTGTAAATGATAATCAGACCCCTTGAATGCAGTGAGGTTGCATGAATGTAAAGGAGGTCAAATTTGCCCCGATAAGGGATAACAATCTATAACTATGTGGAGCATATAAACAGAAAGGATGGAAAGAAATAATTTTAAGGATGTACAAGTGGATCTACCTTGGAGTACAGGGTTAAAATTAAAAAAGGGAAAATTGAGGCCAAATATAGGGAAACCTTCCTGACTGTGAGATACTTCCTTGGGAATCACTCCAGTGTGCTTGGGCCATTTAAAAGTAGATTGAAGAAAGAATGAGGAAATGCACTGCAGGGAACAATCCTGCGGTGGCAAGGCAATGAACTAGATGACCTAATAGCTCTCTTATGTTTCTAATTTCCATGAGTCTATGATTCTAAATATAAATTCAGAAGCCAACGAGAGGCAATGAGACAGCAGGGGCATTGAGGAACATGAGTGGAAAGTTTGTGACAGATGAGGTTGATTCTGCTGCAAGCCTAAATGAATTCTTCACCTCATTATTCATAAAAGAAGGGGAAGGTAGCATCTCTGAGACTGAGAGACATTCTCCTGGAGGGGAAAGTAAAATGTTAAAAGCCTTTGCCATTGCAATGGAGAAGATAATAAGGCAATTAGGACTGTTGCATTTGACAAAGCACTGGGCTCAGATGAGTTCTATCCCAGAATCCTGAAGGAAGCAGTGAAGGAAATAGGAAAGCTTTTAGCGGATTTTTTGACAGCCCACTAAGGAGAACAGTGGTACTCAAGGACTAGAGAGGTGCTAAGGTTATGCCCAGAGTCAAGAAAAAGTCAAGACAAGAGTCAGGGAACAAGACCCCCGTTGAGAGGAAGGTATTGGAAATATTGTTAAGGGGCCACATTAAAACCATTGTAATGAACAATTTAGTACAGATGACATGGACAATCATGAGAAATTTGCATTAATGTTTTAGCACATTATTGGAGTAGTAGACAAGGATGAAAAGACTGAGCTCATTTGCAGTTTTCAAGGAAGTATATTCTAGAATAGAGACTATGAAACAAACTGCAGGATGGGTTGATAAGAGTAAATATTCTAAAATCAGCTGCACTGCACTGGAGATCATTTATTAAAAATGCAGAAAAATAGTTAACATAGGACTAGGCAGCAAAGAAAACAGCTGTAAAAATACCCTTTAATTTGTTTAGATGAGTTTAAATACCTGCACCAGATGGATATTTGGGGAGCTTGTTTAGGATTTGGCTTGTGTAGCATTTTACACTTGACAGAACAAAAGTGAATATTATCAGGCATCCAGGAACTTTCTATGCTTTGTCTTTTCAACCAGTAAACACAAAAGGCTACATTCTGATGTCAAAATGGAAGTTAATGGAGTCCCACTAGTGTGACTGAATGCACAATTTGGCCCAGAGCATTCTTCAAACATACAGGGACATATTCTGGGCTTGGATAAATATGTGCCACTCTCACTGAAGTCAATGGGAGTTGTGTATATGGATCTGAAGGCACAATTTCCCCCAATATTGCAGTTTCAATCACATGGCATTCCCTTGCTCTCTTGTCTGCTCTCAGCTTTACAGCACAAGCAGTAGAAACCTCTGAGAAAAGATGAAAAGGATTAAAATACCAGCTTAGCTGCTAGAGGGACTTGAAACCACCTGCAAATGTTTGAAAAGTGCAAGGACATAGGAGGGAAAGAAATTTCCTAGTTTGTTACAAGGGAGTATAACTAGAAATATTAGATATTTCTATCTAAGTCCAAAGTTTAATATGTGGAATTTAGGATATATTTCAGAGAAATGTTTGTGACAGTGAGATTATCTATATTCTTAGTTGTTGTTTGTACAGTATGTTCAATGCACGAGGCCCTTTACAGACACATGGAATCTTTCAATCCACAGCTCGGACCCTTGAATTAAAGGTGTGCCGGAGGGGAGGTAATGGGTAGCAGTAGTAGGCTGTTATCCTCTATGTGTATCTGTCGCCACAGGGGGATGAGACACTTACTTTCCCAAGGGGTTTCACAGCTCTTTGATGACTGCAGAGAAATGCTGGGACTGAGATTCCTAGATCTATTTCTGGAAGAGAATGTGCTGTAGTGCTTATGCACCCTTCTGCCCCATCTTCCCCAGCCTGCCACTTCTGCTCCTGTCCCTTACCAAGTTTTCATCCCTCCCCAGCCTGTTCCTATTATCTCTGTCCAATTCTGCTTCCATTGACCCCCCAGCCTCCACCCTAGTCTGTCCCTGTCGATGCCAACCTGTTCCTGTCCTCCTATCCCCACTCCTTACCCCACTGCATTTGACCAATTAAGGCTGTTCTCCTCTACCCTGGTGCTGGGAGCCACTGCAGCCCTGACTGCCAGGAATAGCAATTACAGGAAAAGTCATGCTAAGCCCCTGAATACCCTTGCTGCCCTAGGACTGAGCATGTTCAGTCCCTCTGTGGGGCTGGCACTTGGTCAGTCCATTCAGCACTGAGGAGCTGTGGGAGGGTGAGGCATTCTCAATGCTGACAAAATCTTTGAAAAATTTGCCTTCCAGCCTCTAAAAAAAATCGATATTGAGCCTGTGAAGACTGAAGCAAAGAATTCATTTAGTTTCCCCGTGATGACTTTATCATCTTTAAGTGATCCTTTTGTATCTCAGTCGTCCAGGGGCCCCACTGTTTGTTTAGCAGGCTTCCTGCTTCTGATGTACTTAAAAAACATTTTGTTATTACCTTCTGAGTTTTTGGCTAGCTGTTCTTCAAACTCCTTTTTGGCTTTTCTTATTACATTAATTTTGCAGTGTTTATGCTCCTTTATATTTACCTCACTAGGATTTGACTTCCACTTTTTAGAAGATTCCTTTTTATCTCTCTCTGCTTCTTTTACATGGTTGTTAAGCTACGGTGGCTCTTTTTTAGTTCTTTTACTGTGTTTTTTTAATTTGGGGTGTACATTTAAGTTGAGCCTCTATTATGGTGTCTTTGAAAAGAGTCCATGCAGCTTGCAGGGATTTCACTCTAGTCACTGTACCTTTTAATGTCTGTTGAACTAAACTCCTCATTTTTGCATAGTTCCCCTTTCTGAAATTAAATGCCACAGTGTTGGGCTGTTGAGGTGTTCTTCCCACCACAGGAATGTTAAATGTTATTATATTATGGTCACTATTTCCAAGCGGTCCTTTTATAGTTACCTCTTGGACCAGATCCTGTACTCTACTCAGGACTAGATCGAGAGTTGCCTCTCTCCTTGTGGGTTCCTGCACCACCTGCTGCAAGAAGCAGTCATTTAAAGCATTGAGAAATTTTGTCTCTGAATTTTGTCCTGAGGTGACATGTACCCAGTCAATATGGGGATAATTGAAATCCCCCACTATTATTGAGTTTTTTATTTTGATAGCCTCTCTAATCTCCCTTAGCATTTCATCGTCACTATCACTGTCCTGGTCAGTTGGTCGATAATAGATCCCTACTGTTCTATTCTTATTAGAGCATGGAATTACTATCCATAGAGATTCTATGGAACATGTGGATTCATTTAAGATTTTTATTTCATTTGATTCTACATTTTCTTTCACATATAGTGCCACTCCTCCCACCCCCCACCCCGCATGACCTGTTCTGTCCTTCCGATATATTTTGTACCCCGGAATGATTGTGTCCCATTGATTGTCCTCACTCCACCAGGTTTCTGTGATGCCTATTATATCACTATCCTCCTTTAACACGAGGCACTCTAGTTCACCCATCTTCTTATTTAGACAGCTAGCATTTGTGAACAAGCATTTTAAAAATTCATCACTGTTTATTTGTTTGCCCTTTTCTGATGTGTCAGATTCCTTATGTGAATGTTTCTCATCTGATCTGGCCCATACTTTGTCCTCTTTCATCCCCTCCTTTTGACTAAAACCTAGAGAATCTCTATCAATAGACTCTCCTCTAAGAGAAGTCTCTGTCCAATGCACGAGCGCCTCTGCAGCAATCGGCTTTCCCCCATCTCTTAGTTTAAAAACTGCTCTGCAACCTTTTTAATGTTAAGTGCCAGCAGTCTGGATCCACTTTGGTTTAAGTGGAGCCCATCCTTCCTGATAGGCTTCCCCTATCCCAAAAGTTTCTCCAGTTCCTAATAAATCTAAACCCCTCCTCTCTATACCATCGTCTCATCCACGCATTGAGACTCTGAAGGTCTGCCTGCCTACCTGGCCCTGTGCATGGAACTGGAAGCATTTCTGAAAATGCCACCATAGAAGTCCTGGATTTCAGTCTCTTTCCTAGCAGCCTAAATTTGGCCTCCAGGACGTCTCTCCTACCTTTCCCTTCACTAACTATTACACATGTGTTAATGTTATTGTAAATAAGGGAAGAAACAATTCCTTGGGGGTAATGGGGTGGGCCAAATATTGTAAATTTATTGGAAGTGTATTTAAGGAGGCATTTGAAGAAGGAGGAGGTGTAGACATGGTGAACAGAAGCAGGAAGAGTACAGGGGACCTAATGGAAGAAGGCACACAAGGGAGTGGCAAAATGATTAACTTAGTGGAAACAAAGTGGGAGTGGAGGGGAATAGAATGAGACCAAAATGACTAAGGTATGTAGGAGCCAGGCTGAATGGGGACAAAAAGCTTGGATTTGAGGCCAATGAAGTGAATTGCAAAGGTGCTATTTCTCAGTTAACATAGGCTCACCTTTCACAACCACTATGAGCTATGCTGTCTCCCCTTCCTCACACTTATCCAGATCAGAATGTATTTTCTACTAAGTCCTGTTCCACCTTAGCAGCAATATGATTGGAAAGATTTGCATTGCTTGAAATTATTTATTATTTGCATTATCGTAGAGCAGGAGTCCATTATGCTCAACACAGACCAAAAGGACAGGGCTTGCCCCAATGTGCTTACAGTCTAACTAGGTTTGTGTTGGGTTGTACAAAGTGCCATAGCTGCATACTATGCTGTAAAAAAGATAAAATAGACTATGCAAAATGAAAAACATGTTTCTGCCGTGAAGAGCTTGCTATCTAAGGATACAAACAAGTTCAGTTCAAAAAACAAAGAGCACAGAGTAGCTTTTCCTTTGCATCTTCCTTCTCCACTGGATGTAGTCATGCTGTTTTGGCAAGAATAACTTCTCATATACAACAAGAGAACATCAGAGATCTCTAGGGATAAGTTATGCCTCATTACATTTTCAATACCCTGATCCCTCCGAGACAATGTCTTATATTTTCTTAAATCGCTCTAGTGTTTAGGTTCAACAGTGTTTCCTGGTTGGCCACTTCATAAATTTATGTTCCTTTGAAAGGAAAAGTGTTTCCTCATGTCTCGCCCAAATGTATTTTTCTTTTAATTTCCACTTTTACTCTCTGTGCCCTATTATCTGTGCATGGCTGAAAATAATAACGTGGCTTGACATTCACTATCCCATTTAGATTTTAAACTTCCTCCTTGTTGTCCTAAATTCTAGGCTATTGTAGATTTAAGCTTTTCATCGAGCATGCATATCATAGTTCATTTCTCATTAGTGTTAGAATTGGTTTCTCTATCTTTGTTTTGAAGCATTACAACATTTTTATACTGCAGTGGCCAGAAACCCACATTAATAGTTCTGCAATGGACACAACAGAATTATAGTATTTCACACTTGTATATTCTTTTATTTTTATACAATTCCTGAGAACCCCAATCATATGGCTGGAATTGTGTCCATTTTTCCTACCGATGTAATCTGAAAAAACATATAAAACACTTACATTTTTGATGAAGTTTTGTTTTACAGAGTTCTGCAAAAAAGGATATACTCTATGAATGTGTATTTTTATTGATGTCCTTTTACAGTAACACTGTAGACATATGTGATGCTTTAACACTAATACAAACCAAAAAGGATGTGCAGGGATGTGGTAAAGTAAGAATTTTCTGTAATATTTGTCTGAGTCCTGTGTGTGAGAGAGACGTGGGCCTGTGTGTCAGTCTCCATGCCCAGCCAAACCCTTATGGATAAATTGATGATGATGAGCAACCAATGTGACACAGCCATGAAAAAAGGCAAATGCAGTCCTAGGGTGTATTAAGCAAGGGTATTTCCAATAGAGGTATGGAAGTATTAATGCCATTGTGCAAGGCACTGGTAAGACCTTATCTGGAATAGTGTACAATTCTGGTCCACCATGTTCAAGAAAGATCAATTCAGACTGGAACAAGTGCAGAAAAAGGCTACTAGGATGATCAGGAGAATGGAGATTGTGTCTTAAGAGAGGAGACTAAAACAGCTTGGATTGTTTAGCCTTGCAAAATGAAGGCTGAGAAGCGATATGATTGTTCTTCTTAAATCCATCTGGAAGAGTGGGGGAGAAGTAAACACCGGGGAGGGAGAATAGCTATTCAAGCTAAAGGACAATATTGGCATAAGAAGAAATGGGTATAAACAGATCATGAAAAAATTTAGACTGGAAATTAGAAGGTTTCTGACAAACAGGGGAATGAGGTTCTGGAAAAGCCTTCCAATGGGAGTAGAGGGGGGGAAACAACCTAATGAATATTAAGATAGTTCTCGATAAATTTATGAAATAGATTATATGATGGAATTGCCTTTGATAACAGTGGACTGGACTTGAATCACCTTCCAGTCCTATGTTCTATATTCCTATTTCCTAACACTGCCTCCTATCAAAGCTTCACCTTAAAGCAAATGAATTTAATTAATTTTATTCTCTGCTTGAAGAGCTGTTAATCCACAGCCAAAAATATAGATCCACTACTGGTATGCCAAAAATATAGATCCACTACTGGTATACCAAAACACGGTAGCTGGTAGGTCACATGGAATAGACACGTTTTCCTCAGTGATTTCAAGGGAGAGGGAGCATCAATAATAAAGAAAAGGAGTTTATACTGTGTGTATAAATGTACACTGTGCCTACAACTTGCTATACTCTACTGTTCATTTTAATGAACATAAAGGCTTCCTTGATAAAATGAACATTTAGGAGGCACTTGAGTCCTTTCTGTGAGACATCACCTCTTACTATTTATTTTTTAAATTTGTGATGTTGGACTTTGCAAATGGTCTCATGACCATACCCATACTTTGTTTCATAACTTATTTTCTGGAGTAACAGCTGACAGTAGCATGTTGCAATAACATCATAATTGCACAGTTGGCGTTGCCTCCTTTCAAAAGCCCTACACTCCAATACATTTTAAAAAGAAGTTGCTTATAAAAGGTGTGAGAGGGATTCCGTTGACATAGTAATAAATCGGAAGATGCTGCTGACCTTAATCTGATGTCAGTAGAATGTGTTTTTCATTCTTTCTTAAATGTAAATGTATTGTTTGATGAAAGGTGTCAGACTGGAGAATGAGGTCTTCGGCTAATCTGCAGAACTGGGTCAGCAATGAATGTTTTCCTCCAGTGTCCCAGTTCAGCACTGGAAGATCCATTTCTGCAAGTGAGATGGTAACCCCGTGCCTAGCTACCCCTTTATGGAAAAGTCCGATAGAACTTACTAGAGAATCATATCTTTTCTACACATGTTAACCCATGCATTGTTAATTATATCCCTCCTATACAACTTGGTAGGATACTGAAGAAAGGATATCATTCTTTATTATGTTTTGTACCTTTTTAGAAAACTTTTGGTAGCATTATTTTGATTTCATCCTTGTTACATTCTGTGTGGTTTTAGGAGTTGGCCTCTTTAATGAGACTACCAGCAAGGTTGCCAGTCAATGCCAAATGTAATGGCAGGTTTTGTGTTAAGGCCCACAGGGGCCACTGTAGCCATGTAGAGTGCCTGACCTTCTGCATAACACACGCTACAGAATTTCACCCAGTAATTCTTGCAATTAAGGGAATTTTTCTTTCATACTATATAAGGTGCCAGTAAAGCAAAGAATTTAAGCATATTCCTAAGTCCATCCCTATTCAGCAAAATACTTAAGTACATAGAATCACAGAAATGTAGGGCTGGAAGGAATATTCAGAAGTCATCAAGTCCAGCCCCCTGCACAAAGGCAGGACCAAGTAAACCTAGACCATCCCTGAAAGGTGTTTTTACAACCTGTTCTTAAAACCTCCCATGGTGGGGATTCCACAGCCTCTCTTAGAAGCCTGTTCCAGAACTTAACTACCTTTATAGTTTAAAAGTTTTTCCTAATATCTAACCTAAATCTCCCTCACTGCTCACTAAGCCCATTACTTCTTGCCCTGCCTTCAATGGACATGGAGAACAATTGCTCACCATCCTCTTTAGAACAGCCCTTAACATATTTGAAGACTGCTATCAGGTCCCCCCTCAGTCTTCTTTTCTCAAGACTAAATATGTCCCATGTTTGTAACCTTTCCGCACAGGTAAGGTTTTCTAAACCTTTTATCATTTTTGTTACTCTACTCCGGACTCTTTCCAGTTTGTCCACATCTGTCTTAAAGTGTGGGCCCAGAACTGGACACTGTACTCCAGCTAAGGCCTCTCCAGTGCTGAGCAGATTGGCACAGTTACCTCTCATGTCTTCCATATGTCACTCCTTTAGTACATCCTTGAATGATACTAGTATTTTTTACAACTGCATCAAATTATTTACTCATATTCAATTTGTGATCCACTACCTCAAGATCCTTTTCAGCAGTACCAGTAGGATCCTTTCCTAGCCAGTTATTCCCATTTTGTGGTTGTGCATTGATTTTTTTTCTTTCTAAGTGTAGTACTTTGCACTTCTCTTTATTGAATTTTACCTTGTTGAATTCAGCCCACGTCTCCAATTTGTTAAAGTCATTTTGAATTCTTATGCTGGCCTCTACTTACCACTATTCTTTAAGAAATCCCTTCATCATGCATCAACTGTATAACTCCTACCGCAGCTGCATTAGATCTCTCTCTCTCTCTCTATCAGCTTTTGACAAAAATCCAGCAACTGGTATTAGACACTGAATGCATCCGATGAAGTGAGCTGTAGCTTACGAAAGCTTGTGCTCAAATAAATTTGTTAGTCTCAAAGGTGCCACAAGTACTCCTTTTCTTAATGTCAGGATGATGACTGATATCAATGATTTTTCAAGCCAGAAGTGCTGGGAATAACTCACTTGCTTCTCCTCTGCTTCTTCATTTTCCCCATCCCAATTGCATAACCAACATGGTGCAAAAGCAATTTTGACAAAAATGTTTGGTGGTGGTGGTGGTGGTGATGTTGTGTTTTCACTGAATAAATGAACACTGGTTTAATTAGAGCGTGCAGTATGTACTATGCACAGATCAGGAGTATCTGAGACAGCTGCTGCTCTAACTCAGTCTATTGTTGTTTCAGACATTTTTAAAAATGGGAACAAGTGCGCTGTCCTTCACTACAACAATTATTATTTAATAGGGCACTTCATCAAATGCCTTTCACCCAGTAAATGGAGAAATCTTTGATCACATTAATAGGGAATTACTCTGACTCATGAATGGAGATAGGCACAACCTCCATATTTCAGATCTGGATCCAGATTCCAGCTTTCCTTTAGTCCATGAGTGTTTGAAACCAGGGTTTGAAATAAGCCTGTTATAATAATAATACCTAGTTCTTACAGCACTTTTCATCTATAGATCTCAATGGATGGGATCCGTGAAGGGACTTAGACATTGCAAGGGAGAATGTCACAGCGCCTAACGTTTAGGTGTCTAGAGAATCCCAGGAACAACACTGAGATCTACAAAGCCAAGTTAGGCAACTAGGCTCACTACCCAATGAATGGGGAGAGATGGGTGCCTTAGAATGCAATCCACAGAATCCAACACATTAGACACAGAGCCGCCTAAGCTAGCCAGTGAGAGATGCTGATGAGAGGGGTGTGTGCTAAGCCCCATCCCTTCTCAGAGAGAAGTGCCTGAGCCTGGCTGCAGGGAGGTACCTATCTTTGCTTAGTGATCTATGAATGGGAACCCCTCTCCTGCAGTCAGGTGACTTAGGTGTCTAAGAGGTAGTTCGCGAGAAGGAGTGAGGCACCTGCGTCACTCCAAGCAAAACAGCTGGAGAAGGAGGAGCCACAGCTGCCTGCATTATAATTTTTACTCAGTGGTTAGACCACTGGCCTGGGATGTGGGAAAACCAGGTTCAATTCCCCCGCCTCCTCCAGACTGGGAGGAGAAAGGATTGTTAACAGGGAGTCTCCCAACCGTTAAAAGAGAGCTCTAAACCACTGACTGATGGGATGTTCTGATTGGAGGGGCTCCCTCAATCTCTCTTGTTGAAGGTGTTCCATTGTGGATAAATAATGAGAATGAATGGAGCAGAGGGACAGGACCCTGGTTCTCCAGTGTGGGTGCTGTAACCTCCAGGCTAAAGAGCCGAAAATCTTGCTCTCTCTCTGTCCCAGTGACTGTTCCACTGTGGATAAATAATTAAATAGTCATTCTAACCAGGGGCTAAAAGTTATACGGTGCCATTGCCTCCTCTGATCAGATTCTGAATGGGATCTTATCCACTAGGTTGCCTCTGAGTACACCTACTGGCTCATGGCTTAGGCATCCAAATGCCTGTCTTCCCACAGTTTGTGAATCATTCTGAGGTTTAGGCAGGAGACAGGCATCTGGACACCTAGAGGGAGGCAACAGTGCACATGCCCAGAGGCAAAAACATAGGCACCCAGGGAACTTTTCCTTGAAAACTGAGTTGTGGAGTGTGTTTAGGTGCTTGCCAGGAGTCTTGTGGATCACAATGAAGCCAAAACTGGAACGTAGGCACCTAACTCTGGGGTTTAGGTGTCTGAGTAGCTTTGTGGATCTGGGCCAAAGTGCTTTATGAAGGACGTCAGTATCATTATCCACATTTTGTATAGGGGGAAATTGAGGCACAAGGTAGTGAAGTGACTTGCCCAGGATCATGCAGCAAACTATTGGTAGACCTGGGAATTGAACCAGGAAAGTCTCCTAAGTCTCTGTCCAATTAGATTAGATGCGTAGAGTTCAGGGGATTAGATTCTTAGAGTTCAGATTCTAGGGCTCCGTCTACACTACAAACCAGGGGTATGATCCCCCTGCTCATGTGCATATACTTGCACTAGCTTTCACTGAGCTAGAATGCATATAAATAGCAATGTGTGGCCACAGTAGGGGCATGGCTGAACAGTGCCAAATACATACTCACCAGTTTCAGGTGGGTCTGTACGCTACTTGTGTCTCCACTGCTATTTGTGTACATGCTAGCTCGATGAGAACTAGTGCAATTATGTGTCCACGAGTAGGGAAATCACATCCTTAGCTCGTAGTGTAGATGTAGCCTAGCCTAAACCATGTCTAGGTTTCCTTATCGTTCAGGGATATTCAGATCTAGTATTTTGGTTCAAACCTCTAAAAAGATGGGTAGGTTCTTCACATGGCCCTTCTGTTGGCGGATCGCTGTGAAGAGATGCTGGCTGATTCCTGCTTACTCATAGTAGCAGGTGTGGCTGGTTAACCATGTTAACTGGCTATAAGGGCTCTTTAAGTGGAGGGGGCTGGGGAGTTACGATGGGGAGGATGTTATGCCGAAATTTATTTAGGATAGGTCTTTGAATCTTTTATAGAATCAGAGAACTGTAGGGCTAAAAGAAACCTCAAGAGATCATTTAGTCCAGCCCCTTCTGCTGAGACAGGACCAAGTGTACCTAGACCTAGAGAAATGTTTGTCTAACCTGCTCTTAAAAACCTCCAAGGATGGGGAGTCTACATACTCCCTGGGAAGTCTATTCCAGCGTTTAACTACCCTTATGATTGGAAGGTTTTTCATAATATCTAACCTAAATTTCCCTTGCTTCAGATTAAGCCTCCTTACTTCTATCTTATCTTCAGTGGACATGGAGAACAATTGATCGCCATCCTTTTTATAATGCCCATAACATATTAAAAGACTGTCATCAGTCTTCTTTTCTCAAGACTAAATTTGCTCAGTTTCTTCAACCTTTCCTCACACATCAAGTTTTCTCTCCAGTTTGTCTGCATCTTTATTAAAGTATGGTGCCCAGAACTGGACACTATACTCCAGCTGAGGCCTCACCAGTGCCAAATCGAGCAAGATAATTATATCCCATGTCTTACATATGACACTCCTGTTAATACACCCCTAAATGATATTAGCCTTTTTTGCAACTGCATCACGATCTTAACTTATATTCAACTGGTGATCCACTATTACCCCCAGATCATTTTCAGCAGTTGTCAGGGATCCCCCCACACACTCTGAACTCTGGGGTACAGATGTTGGGACCCGCATGAAAGACCCCCCTCATCTTATATTCTACCAGCTTAGGTAAAAACTTCCCCAAGGCACAAATTCCTTTCCTTGTCCTTGGACAGTATTGCTGCCACCACCAAGTGATTTACACAAAAATTCAGGGTAACTTGGAATCCCTATTTCCCCAAAATATACCCCCAAGTCCCTTCATCCCCTTTCCTGGGGTGGCTTGAGAATAATATACCAACCAATTGCCTTAGCAATGAGGGCACAGACCAGACACTTTGTCTTCAGGACACTGAAAATCAATCAGGTTCTTAAAAGAAGAACTTTATTATAAAGAAAAATTAAAAGAATCACACCTGCAAAATCAGGAGGGAAGGTAACTTTACAAGGTAATAAAAAGATTTAAAAGGATTCCCCTCTAGGCTTAGCTTCACAGTTACAAAAACAGGAATAAAACTACCTCTGTAGCACAGGAAAATTTCACAAGCCAAAACAAAAGATAACCTAACGCATTTCCTTGCCCTACTTACAATTTCTATAATTTTAGATCTATTATTCCAGGTATATTTTCAGGAGATGCTGTACCTGCTTGGTCTCTCCGTCTGTCTGGGGAGGGAACAAACAAAGAGAACAACAAACAAATCCCCCCCCCCACCCCCAGATTTGAAAGTATCTTCTTTCCTCATTGGTCCTTCTGGTCAGGTGCCAACTAGGTTATTTGAACTGTTTAACCCCTTACAGGTAAGGCAATTCAGTACAGCTGCCAAGCAGGGATTTTATGCTACTCTTTTCTCTATATTTATGACAGCAGGGATACCACCTACCCAGTTATTCCACATTTTGTAGTCATGCATTTGACTTTTCCTTCCTCAGTGTAGGAAATTTGCACTTGTCTTCACTGAATTTCATCCTTTTGATTTCAGACCAAATCAACCTAATTTCTTTCTTTGACGAGGTTACTGTTCTGGTGGATAGAGGGGGGATATAGATGTGATATATCTTGATTTTAGTAAGGCTTTTGACACAGTCCCATGTGACATACTCATAAGAAACTAGGGAAATGTGGTGTAGATGAATAGTACTAAACTCAAGACAGACCCCTGCAAGACCTCACTAGAGACATCCCCCCAGTTGGACAGTGAGCCATTAATAACTACTCATTGAGTATTGTCTTTCAAACAGTTGTGTGCTGTACTGCTCCAAATGGCTGCTTTGTCTTTTTCCTTGCCTCTCTGTGCAAACATAAATGATTGTATCAGGCTTGTAGCTCCAAGTCCCTGGCATTTATGAGGCCAGAAGAGTGGGTATATAAGCAAATGAGGTGAAGATGCTAGAAGAGTGGGTATATAAGCAAATGAGGTGAAGATGCTAGAAGAGGTGGACCAGGGTAATGACTTGCTTCTCATTATCATAGGCAGAAATCAAGAGTAAGGTGCCTCATCCTCTGACATGCTCCTGGAGAGGGGAGAATCTGACAAAGAGGTGCTTTCTTTTTCCAGTCCCACTCACGGAAGAGCCCATTAGGATATATTAAATTGAATAACAAGTATGTGTTTTCTGTATATTGAACCTTTAACTCACCAAGGATTATGCTGTCTTCAGAGGCAGGCAGACAATTTGAGTTCAATGCAGACAGAGGAGACACACACAGTGTACTCTTCTGTGGTGTCTTTTCTTTATTCTTTGTTTACAGGAAACCCATATTGCCATAAGCGCTCTCTGTCTTTTGAACTAAAGGATTGTACCACTCTTTTTCTTCCTCTGATCCCTTTTTTTGAGTCCATCCCATCCGTGTCACCTGCATTCTTTTTCCCCCCCCTACACAGATAACAGGAAGCAGCATGGTGTAGTGGATGGGTCATGAGACTGGGACTCAAGAGACTTGGATTAAGTCAAACCTTATCCCCTGAACTGCTTTGTGAGCTAGGGCAAGTCACTTTTCCACTCAGTACCTCTGTTTCTCCCCTTGCTCTTTGTCTGTCTCAACTACTTATTTTGTAAGCTCTTCTGAGCAAGGACTACCTCTTACTGTGTTTTTGTACAGTCACCAGCACAATGACTCTGATCTCTGCTGGTGCCTCTAGATGCTACCATAAAATAATATAGATACTTTCTGTCAGAATTATTTTAATTTAGGATTAAGAGAACAGCAAAACAAGAAAGTACATTCGACACACATAAAATAGCTACTAATCTTGGCAGAAAGCACAGTCCTTAGAACTTCAAAGGTGAAAAACAGAGAAAAGGCATAATCATTATAAAAAGAAATAAACCACAACCCAATGAGTGCAAGCCCAAAATTGCAAGTCCACAAATAGTCACTAGATTGTTTGAAAACCGTCATATACAGCACTGAGTGTTTGAGTCACATGTTGCAACAGAAGGTCCTCTTGGATTGTTGTGTGATCAAAAATATGGCAATATCTTTTGGGCAACAGAACTGTGGACTTCCCAAAACATTAAAAAAACCCACCGAGTTTAGAGAAAACATCGATCTAGATTATGAGAAATTCAAAAAAGTTAAATATTTGGACTTAATAGGTTTTTAAAAATTTCTTCAAAATATCTCCCTAAAGTACAGTAAAATCTGTACACACAGGGATAGCAATGCATTAATTTTATGGGAGATTTTCTTGGATTTAATGCAGTATACATATAAATAGGCTGCGACAAACTATACAGGCATTTCAGTGTACCGTATGACATATTTTTTTATTATTATTACTTCTGACATGTCAACAGATTTGAGGAGAACATTTTTCAGTAAGCACAGCTGCTAGCAATTTGGATAATGATAGTCCATCACCATTTTTTGTATGTACAAAAAGAGGGAGTGAATATTCATGCAATGGAGAGACAGTATAATTTCGATTCTCAAACCACTTCCAAACTGTACAGGGTCAGGACAAAATTAGTATTTTAGATGCTGACCTTAGCAGAACAAAAGGTGAAATAATTGTTTTTTATCTTGGCAAATTTAATTTCAATGAACTGTTGTCATAATATTGTATAAAATAATAAGTAGACATCCTCAGACTCCCTATAATAATGGCAATTTATCCTGGTCAACATAGTTATTCACTGTATATTTCCCATCTCTCCTTCCACACACACACACACACACACACACCCCACACACACACCCCGTTTCTCATTCTCTCAATCTCCACTTCCAAGATCAATGATGTGCTTGTAAGATCACTGCTAGTGGCTGCTGGCTAGAAAAGTAGCCAAGTAAGCTAATTTTCTCTCTTTCTCTCTTCATTAGTCTACAGTGAATGTTTAAGTGTGGGATTCTTTGTCTATCTCCTTACCAGTGGGTGGTAAATTTTTAGGGCTTACAGTAAGAAAATTTGAATATTTATGACACTACTCCTCATTAGTAAAGAAGTTGGTCTGGGTTTCCCATGGTTCAGTTGAATTACCTAAGCCTGATTTACAAGACAATTGTTTCTTTAGGCAATGGTCTAATGGAACTTATGTCCTGTTATGAGTCCCTCAAGAAGTCCCAATTTTCTCATTGTTCATGTACAGAGAGTATCCCACAGCTATGTCGTCTCAGCACAATGGCTTAGCAGGCTTATGTGAAAGATTACAAATGAGCGTTGCAGCCCATGCTTTGGGGACCTCTTTCAGGGCTATGAATTGACTCAGTAAATCACAGGCTGACCCATTCTTCCCTTATGGCAGATGGAGAGGAAACTTGCCTCATGCTTTAATCCATCCTTCCAGCAATTAGATCAAAAGTGGAGTCAAGTCACCCAATTCCTCTTGCCACACACTGCAAGAGTGAGATCATGGGTGGAGACAACTCCCTGTCTGATCTCTCCCTCTGGTAACTTTGGGCCCTATATGTCATAAGTTCAGTCATCGTAACAACCCATTCCAACACTGAGTAGATTTTCAACAGACTTAAATGGAGTATAAAAGAGTGAACAGTGGGGATCAAACTTAACACCATGGGCTTCCTACGATCTGCTACCCAGACACTTATATTCTCTGACTCAGAATGCTTCCACCCATTTCTGTTTCTATACATTACCTCTCCCTGCAGAAGAGAGAGATGACCTCCCTTTTGAGTACCTATTTTCCTGTATGCCTCATGCAAAGGTGTTCCTCAAACAAAAATCTTGTGTGTCTTTGCTGCATGTGAAAAGGTAGCACACGCTATTGACCAATACAAGTTGTCCCATTTTATCCAGTTAAACACAACTGGAGATCAACTATACACCTAGCATGTAGCACTTATCTTGAGGGTTCAGTACCACTGTCTGAACGTGGGTTGTCCTTGTGTGCATTTAGAGTGCTTTGTTATTACTTGTACAACAAAGGCTTCTTAAGAGAGTCACTTTGCCATGGTAGTTGTCTGCTTACTCTCCCTTTGATCTATTAAGGTTACTTATTAGAATCACTTAGACTCACACCCACTTATCCACATGTAACTTACATCCCAGCCACCGTTGCCCTCACACATCACCTCTAAATTAAGAGTCAGAGTGAATGGGAGTCTAAGTATCAACAGACTCCCTTTAAAAGAAAAGGAGTACTTGTGGCACCTAAGAGACTAACAAATTTATTTGAGCATAAGCTTTCGTGAGCTACAGCTCACTTCATTGGATGCATTCAGTGGAAAATACAGACCTAAAAGTGGCAATACTTCAACAAAAAAACTTCAAAAACAGACTCCAATGAGAGACTGCTGAATTGGAATTAATTTGCAAACTGGCTACAATTAACTTAGGCTTGAATAGAGACTGGGAGTGGATGGGTCATTACACAAAGTAAAACTATTTCCCCATGTTTATTCCCCACCCCTCACTTTTCCTCAGATGTTCTTGTCAACTGCTGGAAATGGCCCACCTTGATTATCACTAGAAAAGTTTTCTTCCCCTCCCCGCTGGTAATAGCTCACTTTAAGTGATCACGCTGGTTACAGTGTGTATGGTAACAGCCATTGTTTCATGTTCTCTATGTATATAAATCTCCCCCACAGTATTTTCCACTGAATGCATCTGATGAAGTGAGCTGTAGCTCACGAAAGCTTACGCTCAAATAAATTTGTTAGTCTCTAAGGTGCTACAAGTCCTCCTTTTCTTTTTGCGAATATAGACTACCATGGCTGCTACTCTGAAAGACTCCCTTTAGGCTCCCTCTAAACTTATTTAGACTCACCTCTGAATTTGGTCTTGTGTTTCAGAAAATAAACTACAGCTGCTATGGGAATATGCCATGGGCTACCTGGGCAAAAAGTTCAAGTGAACTGTGAAATGATTGATTAAGCAAATTATAAAAGCAGCTGAAAAGGCCAGAGTAGCAGTAATGGGAGATTTTTACCTTCATAGAAATACAGCAGAATGGAGCATATTACATGGAAGAAATATGAGAGGAGATATGTGGAGCCTGATTTTTCAAGATGCCAGGATGGATTTTTCAGTGTGACCTTTAACACTGCTCCAGGCACACCTAACATGCTGCTGACTGTTCAACATAGTACAAGACCACTGGAAATTGGCTGAGTTGGACACCTGTGCTGCTCTGCACAGCTACAATGGAATCCTGCCCCTTTACCTGCCAGGTTACTGATAACAAAACTAGACGGCTCCAGCTAAAACCACTTTTTAATTGGTAGATCTCCACAGTTCCAGGCCTCCTTCTCTTCACAGCATTTATCTCATAGAGGCAAGGTTGTCAGAGCAGGAGACTTCCCAGGAGTTTTGGGTTCTGTTGCTGAATCGTTAGTTCAATATGTGATCTCATCAAGCCTCCCTGACTGTGAAATAGAAATAATACTTACTCCCTTCGTTAAATTCCTTAAGGTCCTCAAAGAAAGTGATGTGCTATGTTCTTGTCATTGGCCACACGGTATCACATCTGTAGCTTGTTTTTAAACAGGTGCAGAGGAAATGTATGTAGACCAGATCACTCTTAGTCTTTATGATTCAAATCACACCTACCTTCCCCTTGGCTAAAATTATTTCTGTACTAAAACACAAAACATTTGTGCCTTTTTTGAAATCCACAAACCTGGCTAGTCATTAGGATGAAATTTGCTGTTTAATGGTGATGTCCAGAGACAAAATGGAGTTGTTTTAATAGTAGTGATAATAAGATCCAAATGAACATCAGTCAGCTAACTCAGATCACCTCCTTAGATCATAGAGAATTGTTTGAGATTGGTGAATATTTGACTTAGATGTTTTGGAGCTCGATCCCATCCTCTGATTTGAGACCCTTGAACGCCTAAGGAAAATCTTTGGTAGGTGTTCTTTATTGAAAAGCACATTCTGACACTTAACAGTTCATTTAGGTGCTGCTTTCAACATTTTCCACCATTCGGACACATAAATGAACTGGGAAAAAGGGTAAACACTGAGGTGGCAAAATTTGCAGATGATACAAAACGACTCAAGATAGTTAAGTCCCAGGCAGACTGTGAAGAGTTACAAAGGGATCTCACAAAACTAAGTGACTGGGCAACAAAATGGAAGAAGAAATTCAGTGTTGATAACTGCAATGTAATGCACATTAAGAAAAGGAGTACTTATGGCACCTTAGAGACTAACAAATTTATTTGAGCATAAGCTTTCGTGAGCTACAGCTCACTTCATCAGATGCATGTAGTGGAAAATACCGTGGGGAGATTTTATATACACAGAGAACATAGAACAATGGGTGTTACCATAAACACTAAGGTAAGCTATTACTAGCAGGAGAGCGGGGGTGGGGAACCTTTTTTAGTGGTAATCAAAGTGGGCCATTTCCAGCAGTTGACAAGAACGTGTGAGGAACAGTGTGTGTGTGTGGGGGGGGGGGAAATAAACATGGGGAAATAGTTTTACTTTGTGTAAAGACACATCCACTCCCAGTCTGTATTCAAGCCTAAGTTAATTGTATCCAGTTTGCAAATTAATTCCAATTCAGCAGTCTTTCATTAGAGTCTTTTTTGAAGTTTTTTTGTTGAAGAATTGCCACTTTTAGGTCTGTAATCAAGTGACCAAAGAGATTGAAGTGTTCTCCAACTGGTTTTTGAATGTTATAATTCTTGATGTCTGATTTGTGTCCTTTTATTCTTTTATGTAGAGACTGTCCAGTTTGGCCAATATACATGGCAGAGGGGCATTGCTGGCACATGATGAGGTGTTGGAGAGCTGCCTAGCAGCCTCTTGTTCATATTCCAACCTATTCATGATGACGACAGCACCTCCTTTGTCTTTTTGATTATGATGTCAGAGTTGTTTCTGAGGCTGTGGATGACATTGTGTTCTGCATGGCTGAGGTTATGGGGCAAGTGATGCTCCTTTTCCACAGTTTCAGCCCGTGCACTTCACTGAAATCAGCAGCACTGCTATGGATATGCCAACATTTTTATGGCTGACTTAGAACAACGCTTCCTCAGCTCTCGTCCCCAAATGCCCCTACTCTACTTGTGCTACATTGATGACATCTTCATCATCTGGACCCATGGAAAAGAAGCCCTTGAGGAATTCCACCATGATTTCAACAATTTCCACCATCAACCTCAGCCTGGACCAGTCCACACAAGAGATCCACTTCCTGGATACTACTGTGCTAATAAGCAATGGTCACATAAACACCACCCTATACTGGAAACCTACTGACCGCTATGCCTACCTACATGCCTCCAGCTTTCATCCAGACCACACCACACGATCCATTGTCTACAGCCAAGCTCTATGATACAACTTCATTTGCTCCAACGCCTCAGACAGAGACAAACACCTACAAGATCTCTATCAAGCATTCTTACAACTACAGTACCCACCTGCTGAAGTGAAGAAACAGATTGACAGAGCCAGAAGAGTACCCAGAAGTCACCTACTACAGGACAGGCCCAACAAAGAAAATAACAGAATGCCACAAGCCGTCACCTTCAGCCCCCAACTAAAACCTCTCCAGCGCATCATCAAGGATCTACAACCTATCCTGAAGGACGATGCATCACTCTCACAGATCTTGGGAGACAGGCCAGTCCTTGCTTACAGACAGCCCCCCCCAACCTGGATCAAATACTCACCAGCAACCACGCATCACACAACAAAAACACTAATCCAGGAACCTATCCTTGCAACAAAGCCCGTTGCCAACTGTGTCCACATATCTATTCAGGAGACACCATCATAGGGCCTAATCACATCAGCCACACTATCAGAGGCTCGTTCACCTCCCCATCTCCCAATGTGATATATGCCATCATGTGCCAGCAATGCCCCTCTGCAATGTACACTGGCCAAACTGGACAGTCTCTACGTAAAATAATGCATGGACACAAATCAGACATCAAGAATTATAACATTCGAAAACCAGTCGGAGAACACTTCAATCTCTTTGGTCACTCGATTACAGACCTAAAAGTGGCAATTCTTTAACAAAAAAATTTCAAAAACAGACTCCAATGAGACACTGCTGAATAGGAATTAATTTGCAAACTGGACACCATTAACTTAGGCTTGAATAAAGATTGGGAGCGGATGTGTCATTACACAAAGTAAAACTATTTCCCCATGTTTATCCCCGCCCTCCCCCCCCCCCACTGTTCCTCACACGTTCTTGTTGTTAGGATATAGATATTCATGCCTGTCTGTAAAGGCCTATACTCTAAGAATTTAGGTGTATTCTTATCACTTGGCTAATTATAGAGGTATAAAAGAATCAAAATCACTATCTGCTGGTGTAAGGGCCTTCTCTTACTGTGACAGTCTGAGGCCCTGTTCTTAGGCTAAGGCCTTTGGCTAAGCAGCAGAGGCAGCCATAAGCTGGGAAGCGAACAGTCACATCCTCACATTCCAAACTAGTCACATTGAAATAAGGTGCTATTGGGCTGTTAGGCACTATCAGGACAGGATTGTATTCCTATCACCTCCAGAGAAAGGGAAGTGCCTAGAAAATGTAAAAGGAAACTTAGTTTGATAGCATCCTGTCTGGCAAGAACTCACTTATCAATAGCTGGGATGTGAAATCCTCACTTCTGTGTTGTCTTGTCATTGTAGTTCCCACTTTGCTATTGTTTGTCTGTATAATCTCTGTCTGGTTCTGTGATTGTTCCTGTCTGCTGTATAATTAATTTTGCTGGGTGTAAACTAATTAAGGTGGTGGGATATAATTGGTTACATAATCATGTTACAATATGTTAGGATTGGTTAGTTAAATTTCAGGAAAATGATTGGTTAAGGTATAGCTAAGCAGAACTCAAGTTTTACTATATAATCTGTAGTCAATGAGGAAGGGGGTGGGGGTGGGGGTGGGCATGGGCATGTGGGTATGGGAGATGGGAACAGGGAATGGGGGTAAGAAAATTGGAATCATGTTTTGCTAAAGGGGGAAATGGGAACAGGGAATGGGAGTAAGGAAGTTGGAATCATGTTTTGCTAAGGGTAGGAATGGGAACAGGGACACAGGTGTAAGGCTCTGTGGTGTCAGAGCTGGGAAGGAGGATACTAAGGAAGGAAACTTGAATCATGCTTGCTGGAAGTTCACCCCAATAAACATCGAATTGTTTGCACCTTTGGACTTCGGGTATTGTTGCTCTCTGTTCATGCGAGAAGGACCAGGGAAGTAAGTGGGTGAAAGAATAAGCCCCCTAACACTTGTCAACTGCTGGAAATGGCCCACCTTGATTATCACTACAAAAGGTTCCCCACCACCGCTCTCCTGCTGGTAATAGCTCACCTTAGTGTGTATGGTAACACCCATTGTTTATGTTCTCTGTATATATAAAATCTCCCCACTGTATTTTCCACAACATGTATCCGATGAAGTGAGCTGTAGCTCACAAAAGCTTATGCTCAAATAAATTTGTTAGTCTCTAAGGTGCCACAAGTACTCCTTTTCCTTTTGCAGATGCAGACTAACACAGCTGCTACTCTGAAACCTGTTGTAATGCACATTGGAAAAAATAATCCCAATTATACATATAAAATGATGGGAACTAAATTAGCTGTTACCACTCAAGAAAGAGATCTTGGGGTCATTGTGGATAGTTCTGTGTAAACATCTGCTCAATATGCAGTGGCGGTCAAAAAAGCTAACAGAATGTTTGGAATCATTAAGAAAGGGATAGATAATAAGACAGAAAAATATCATATTGCCTCTATATAAATACATGGTACGCCCACATCTTGAATACTGCGAGCAGACATGGTCACTACTTCTCAAAAAGTATATATTGGAATTGTAAAAGGTTCAGAAAAGCACAAAAAAAAGTTATTAGAGGTATGGAACAGCTTCCATGTGAGGTGAAATTAATAAGACTGGGACTTTTCAGCTTGGAAAAGAGATGGCTAAAGGGGGATATGAGAGAGGTCTATAAAGTCATGACTGGAGTGGATGAAGTAAATAAGGAAGTTTTATTTACTCCTTCTCATAACACAAGAACTAGGGGCCACCAAATGAAATTAATAGGTGGCAGGTTTAAAACAAACAAAAGGAAGTATTTCTGCACACAACGCACAGTCAACCTGTGGAACTGGTTGCCAGACAATGTTGCGAAGGCCAAGACTATAAGAGGATTTAAAAAAGAACTAGATAAATTCATGGCAGAAAGGTCCATCATGGGTCCTAATAAGGTCCTAATAAGGACCTTATTAGCCAGGATGGGCAGGGATGGTGTCCCTAGCCTGTTTGCCAGAAGATGGGAATAGGTGACATGTGGTGGATCACTTGATGATTACCTGTTCAGTTCATTCCCTCTGGGGCACCTGGTATTGGCCATTGTCAGAAGACAGAATATTGGGCTAGATGGACCTTTGGTCTGACCCTGTATGGCCATTCTCATGTTCGTATAACACTGGTGTGAGTCTTTAAAACAATTCTGCCCACCCCTTTTGTGTGTCGGGTACAGGATTGCATTTTCATGTCACAAAGAAGTTAGCAGTGCAGAAAACGGCAAGGAGTAATGCAAAGAAAAGAGTTAAAATCCATGGGAAACAGTGATTACAATCTTAGCTTTATGAAGATTGTCAGGGTAAAAGCAAAACTATTTTTACCTCAGAAAATCTGGCAAGCAACATAGTTCTTGTATGATAGAGCTGCAACAACCATTTGCGTCAATTTACTTCTGTCTTGGGCTGACAGTGGTCTTGGAATCATATGGTTAATCTGCTACGCACAGCTACAGTTCTACCATACACAGTCTCAACAGGATCTGTTTCTTAGCCAGGAAGACTATTGACATGAGATCTTATTTTCCTTGAGCTACATTAAAGGGTTTCATATACCTTGCTGTTGAATACCAAGGAGTCATGGCCTTGCAGCTGTTTGGCCATTTATTGGGACAAGTGCCTAATTTAACTCTATATTATTCACCATTTAAATATTTCAGTCTATCTTGCGGCACAAATTTTGACACCCCCACATGGCCTTTATGGGTTTCCAATGCACCAACTGCAATAGAGCTTGTCTTTTTGGCAGCAACCAACAACCATGAACTCTGTGCCTGCTTCTCAGTCAGCATGTCACATTAGTATAAGCTAGTGTAATTGACGGTAGCTGGCAAATGTTGCCAATGTTGTTAAGCTGGCACAGAGAAGGGACTTCCTGAAGAAGAGCGGGTTTGTGGTTCTTGGTTTTGTTTTGTTTTTTGAAATATTATTTAGTCTGCTCATCTACATTTATAATTGCATGGAACCTATATCCAGCAGCAAGATTCTGACCAGCGTGTGAGCAGACCACACACTGCTCCAACAGATGTATATGAATGTAGACAGCCAAGTGACTGTATGTGCATCAATTCTGTTTATTGGAGGCATAATTCTCAGCTGAAATGGCTGCACAGAGTTTATTTGCCTCTGGTTTAAGGGATTTGATATTGTTTTATCACCTTTCAGTTGGGAAAAGTGGACAATTCAGGATGGAGAGCAGTAATGACAGGGTTCCTGCAGCAAAGCTCAGAGTCAATAATGAGGATGATGCAAATTAATAATACTTTGCACTTATATAGCACTTTGCATGTTCAAAGCACTTTACAAACATCTAATTAAGCATTATCTAATTAAAAGTGACTTTGAAAGGGGCAGGGGCATGAATGACAATATTTAAAATTTGCCTTTGTTTGATAATGCCACAAAATAGGAGGACAGCAGCATGCACAAAGGCACAGAGCATACACATTCAATCTTTTATGGATAGATGAGGTTTATGGTCTGATAATTGGCTTATGCTGTTCAGCACAGAGAAATGTGAAGTAATGAGAGAAGGGAGGATCCAAACTATCCACAGAGACTATAGCCTAAAATGAAGCATAATACCAACCAAGAAAAAGACATGGATGTGATAATGAATAATGTTTGACAGGAGTATAAAAGGCCTCGGGATTTACACTGTGTGTGTATGTGTGTATATATATATATATATATAATCAGTGTCTTTTTCTAGTAAATAGGGCAGTAATAAGACTAAATGAAAAATATTGTGCATTTCTGGTCAACTTAAGCCAAATTTTGTACTAATTTACCTGCTGTGCAATCTTTATTAAAGTCTATGAATTACATGGACTGTAATTTGACCCCTTGTTATAGGTGAACTTAAGTCCCAAGGAATTCAAGTCCCATCTGGGGTGCTATTTTTGTTATAAACCACGGCCATGAACACAGAGATATTACAGATGTCTGCAGTTAAAGAAGCTAAGACTTTACACAACAATGCCTCCATCCATCTCCCACTGAGATCCTCGATAGGACTGGTGTCCCATGCTCAACAAATATTCATTCAGATTGGAACAAAGAAAAGCTCCTAGAATGATCAGAAAAATGTATAGCCTATCTTACAAGAAGAGTCTAAAAGAGCTTGACTTGTTTTGTCTAGCAAAACAAAGGCTGAGAGAGGCTATGCTTGCTCTCTCTATATACAGCAAAGGGGTAAATATCAGGGAGGGCAAAGAGCCATTTAAGCTAAAAGAAAATGTTGACAGAAGAACAAATGGGTATAAATTGGCCATGAATACATGTAGGTTTCTAGCTACCAGGAGAGTGAGGTTCTAGAACAGCCTTCCAATAAGAGCAGTGGGGGCAAACAACCTAACTAGTTTTAAGATAGACCTTGATACATTTATGAATATGATTATATGATGGGGTTGCCTATGATTAGCAGGGGAATGGGCTTGATGACCCAGGATGTCCCTTCCAGTCCTATGTCCTATGTTTTTAAGTCAACTGGCATCTTTCCATTGACTTTAATGGGAATTGGATTGGGCTCCATCAGCTTGTCTACCTCCTGAGCCAAAGGAGTAACTATTATCTCTTTTACCAGGCTCTTTCCCTCAGTTGGTCTAAGGGAGACATGATCGCATGCACAAAGCCAGCATATTAAGCAATCAAATATTACAGCTGACTAATGAATATGTAAATTGATATGCAAATTCAGTGCAGTCTCCAGGCCTGGTCAGGGTGATAAAGTTTAGACACCCCTGCATAAAATCAAGCTCTTTAGAGTACTTGCAGAGAGATTTGGTTTTCGAGGGGGTGGGGAGGATACAGCATATCCAATGACTGTTGGCTGGATCAACTTTACTTATAAGAAAGACATTGTTAACGGTGAAAAGGCACAGCATAGGCCAATCAGCATAAAGTTTCTAAGGGCATAAGTTATGAAGAAAGATTAGTGAGACATGGCTTACAGTAAGGAAAAGAAAGAGGATATCATGGAGGTATATATGATTCTTGAAAGGACAGATTGAACCAGCAAGGTGATTAGAATAGTATTTGTCTGTGTGTGTGTGTGTGTGTGTGTGTGTGTGTGTGTGTGTGTAAAACTAGCAGTCATGTTCCATTTGAGGTGGCCTAGGTTTCACAAGAAGAAATGCAGGCAGAAAAGGTAGTGAAGTAAAAAATAGAACAGGAAGCAATAAAATAATCTGAATCCAGTTTAAACCAAATCAGTTTCAATGGACTTGACTAGAGTAAACATAATTTGTCCCTGTAGGGGTAAAAGAGCTCATTTCTGTGAAAAGTAAAAATGTGAACTTGTGCCAATTTTCTTATTCCAATCTCCATTCATCTCATACTTCTGCCAGTCAGCTTATACTTCCAGTCATGCATGCCAATTACATAATTAGTATTCCTCGGAGAAAAGGTGTTTGGTGTCAGGAGAGTTTTCTGACAGATGAAAGTAGTGTGTAGACTTTGTCACAGCTGGCAGAATTGTCATATCTGCCAGACCTCAGCATCAGTATTTTTCAGTATTTGTATTGCAGAGAGGGATGAGGCCCCATTGTGCCAGGCACAGTGCAGACACACAGTAAGAGATTCTAGGTTCTCCTTTCAGTGTTCACCCCCCCACCACCTCATTTTCTGAAGTTTGTGAACTTTGACCCCACTCTAGTTTGCGGATTTTGGATTTGTGCCCTGTAATTAGTTGGTTTCTCTTTCTTTTTGACCCTTCCTGTCTCTGGAGGGAGAAGCTATTGCAGTTCTTGTGGGGAAGCCCCACCTTCCTGCAGAAATCAAATAGACTAGCACTTACTATGGGGCAGGGTTTTCTGTAGGATGTCCAGTGAGCACCGTTTTCCTGAATCTTTAACCCCCCTCTTTATCCCTGCACTTTTGCCCCTCATGATCTGTTAGTCTTAGATCTGTTTTGGCTCCTTCGCCTTTATGACAGGGCCGCCAATGTGTTTCTTTTGGGTCTGCCCTTCCTCCCAAGGCCCTTCCTGCCATATTCATTAGTTTCACCAGAACTAAAATAGGTGATTAAAAAAAAAATACTAAAAAAAAAAAAGGAATCTTAGAATTCTCAAGAGAACTGGATGATTTTAACTATATCTATGAAACTACATATTTTAGTATTTAGGAATTTCCAAAAACAACAAGCAAAGAATATTAGTGTGCGTTTCTACAGACCATATACACTGCCTACAGCCTGTATTCCAGTCATAGAACCAGAAGCTGGAGGGAGCAAAATACTGAGAAAAGTAAGAAACTTCCAACCCTTAGTATCTTTCTTTCTTTTGAAATGGGAGGCTGAGAGGAAAAACACATGCATTTTTTTAAGTGCTAATGTCAAGTAAATGTAGTTGAGGCTGTCACTGAAAAGTTGATGATAAGGTTTCCAGATGATTCATTTGGTAATGTGCAATGTCTGAATAGAGTCTGTAACTCAAGTGTGTGTCCATAGATTGACATGCACCTGGCATCAAAGGGCGTTTTGACAAAACGACCTGAAGGTTTTCATCAGGTAGAATGAAAAAAACTGCAATTACTTCACTGAGAAATTCAGAGGAAGAAGAAAAATGCATTAACTTTTCCACTAGACAAGAACTTAGAAAATATGACAACTAGTACAGTCTAGCATGCAGGCAATGTCATTATCTAATCCAGGTAAAGGGATAGTGAACCAAGAATTCAGCCTTGTTTAGACTGCCTTTATCTTTGTGCTATTTTATTAGACTTTATCCACTTTGCATTATTATTGGGCCACGTCTAAAGCAAGTTACTCTTAAAACTGTTATTAAACAACCCAAGGAAGAGGAAGGGCTGGTTAAATGTTCAAGGCAGAAAATGTATCCAGCTATGGATTCTAGTGCCACACTATCTAAATTTCAAAAGAAGAATTTGTTTTAGCACATTTATTTGTAAAATTATCTCACTTCTTAGGGCAGCCATTCAATGGCATTGGCATTCTATTCTGTAACAGTGTGATACCCCTGCTGTGCTCCAAGGCCAGCAGTGTTCGGGATTATCACTTTAGCTGTTTGAAAACACAATGGGCTGAAACATGCAGGCTGTCATCCCAGAATGATTCTCTCAAATGCTTTTAATATATATACACACAGTTGCCTATGTTCAGAACACTGTTTTTGTTTTGTTTTTTTGTTTTGTTTTGTTTTGTTTCGCCTAGTTTCAGGAAAATAAGTCAAGCTCTAGACAATAAACAGCTTAGTTTAAAAATATGCAGGCCATTAATCTTAAAACTCAGCTAAGCCTCTGTGGGTTCTTTTAAATTTCCTGAAGGAATTTTTGAGACCTCTTAACCCTGTTCATTTAAGTCGGGCTGAGAAGAAAAGAGATAAATAATTCATTTCTCCATTCCCCTCCCTCTCTCACACACACAGCTGATCTGATAAATGTTAACAGTACTGGAACGAACAACCAGTGGTAATTTCAAAAGCATTAGGTAAGGAAGTGTGTGGTTTTGGCCACACGAGCTGGAAGAAGCTTGAAGAAAAAAATCATGGCCATCAGGCAATAAGAAGAAGGGAGCAAACTGTGGATGGGCCTGCAGAAAAGATAAATAAAGACACCATCAGCCTAAAGCAATGGAAGAAAGAGTCCTCCAGCCTAGAGTAGATAAAGAGCATTCTGAAGCTAAGAGGGGGACTGAAATGAAGAGAGGTCTCTGTAACATAGACAAAGAAAGGCTTGGTGCATAGAGGCAGCATTTTTCTATTGAAACATAACATTACTTGTACTCTTAATAGACAGGCTGGGATCTAAAGAGACACACACAAGACAGACAAGTAGTTAGGGGTCTGACTACTATTTATTGACTATTCAGGAAAGAATGGTACAACTGAAGCAATCACACTTGGAGTGCTAAGGGGAGGACCACTTACAGCAAATAATAAGATACGGTCTTACCAAGGATCATAGAATATCAGGGTTGGAAGGGACCTCAGGAGGTCATCTAGTCCAACCCCCTGCTCAAAGTAGGACCAATCCCCAATATTTGCTCCAGATCCAAATGGCCCCCTCAAGGATTGAGCTCACAACCCTGGGTTTAGCAGGCTAATGCTCAAACCACTGAGCTATCCCTCCCCACAGAACTGCATGTGTCAGATATACATCAAATCATAAAGCCAATGATGATGATACACGTCCTGATGCATTCAGTAGTTTTAAGCACTGTAAACCAAAGGCATGCGGGGGGGGGGGACAGTCTCTGACTATGTCTACACTGGCAACTGAACAACAAAACTTTTGTCTTTCAGAGGGGTTAACCCTCCCCACGCCCAAAAGACAAAAATTTTGCCACGACAAACGCCAGTGTGAACAGCACGTTGTCGGCAGGAGTGCTCTCCTGCTGACAATGCAAACGCTACTCGTTGGGGGTGGAAGTTTTTTGTCAGCAGGGGAGCTGACAGACAGTAGCTACGCTGCATGACTTTTAGCGGCCCGGCTGTGGCAACACAGCCATGTCACTAAAAGCTGTGTAGTGTAGACATAGTCTCTGTATACAGTGTGACTATTTACACTGATGAGGCACCTTGTCAAGGTTCCTCCCCCACTCTGAACGCTAGGGTACAGATGTGGGGACCTGCATGAAAACCTCCTAACCTTATCTTTACCAGCTTAGGTCAAAACTTCCCCAAGGTACAAAATATTCCACCCTTTGTCCTTGGATTGGCCGCTACCACCACCAAACAAATACTGGTTACTGGGGAAGAGCTGTTTGGAAATGTCTTTCCCCCCAAATACTTCCCAAAACCTTGCACCCCACTGCCTGGACAAGGTTTGGTAAAAAGCCTCACCAATTTGCCTAGGTGACTACAGACCCAGACCCTTGGATCTTAAGAACAATGAACAATCCTCCCAACACTTGCACCCCCCCTTTCCTGGGAAATGTTGGATAAAAAGCCTCACCAATTTGCATAGGTGACCACAGACCCAAACCCTTGGATCTGAGAACAATGAAAAAGCATTCAGTTTTCTTACAAGAAGACTTTTAATAGAAATAGGAGTAAATAGAAGTAAAGAAATCCCCTCTGTAAAATCAGGATGGTAGATACCTTACAGGGTAATTAGATTCAAATCATAGAGAATCCCTCTAGGCAAAACCTTAAGTTACAAAAAAGATACACAGACAGAAATAGTTATTCTATTCAGCACAATTCTTTTCTCAGCCATTTAAAGAAATCATAATCTAACACATACCTAGCTAGATTACTTACTAAAAGTTCTAAGACTCCATTCCTGGTCTGTCCCCGGCAAAAACAGCATATAGACAGACAGAGACCCTTTGTTTCTCTCCCTCCTCCCAGCTTTTGAAAGTATCTTGTCTCCTCATTGGTCATTTTGGTCAGGTGCCAGCGAGGTTACCTTTAGCTTCTTAACCCTTTAGAGGTGAGAGGAGTTTTCCTCTGGCCAGGAGGGATTTTAAAGGGGTTTACCCTTCCCTTTATATTTATGACACACCTGTATTTCTCTTTCTGTATTTGCTGTATGGTGTTTTCATTCTGAAAATGAATAAATGCTGTTTTAAGAACTTGATCCTTGTAATGAAGTCATATGCCATACTCCCACTGACTTCTGCCAACCAGGATCAAGCTCTCAAAGCAGGGCTGAGTTGACTTATTTCAGAATTTACTTCTATAATATTTTGCCTTTTTATTTTGTGTATACATACTTCATCCCTAATAGCTCTATAGAGTTAAACAATAATGGCAGAGGGAAGGAGACCTTCAGAGGTATAGGCAAGGGAGAAAATATGTTTTCAGCGTATATTTGAAATGACATGAAAGGTCAGAGTGACAGATATGAAGGTTGTTTCAGATGCCAGAAGCTTCACTGTAGAAGGTTCTCACATCAGCAGTGGCCAGGTTTTGTGAAGTGGGAAAGAATCAAAACAGTGACATTTTAATTAGCATTTGGATAATACTGGATCAGCATTTCTTTTCAAAATGTGCCATGAAATAGTAACAGAGCTGACTTTAAGTAGCTGTCTCACATGTTAGATGTCTCTAAATATTTTGCGTAGTTGTTTGTCTCTCTGGTCCTTTAGCAGGTTGAAACAACTGACTTCCTTTGTGTTTTAAATTTTGCATGTGCTGAAAGATGCTACATTTGCTTTTCATGTGATAGCTAATGACTGACAGAACTTTTAGGCACTCAAATGAAAAGGCAAACAGGAAAAGTCAATGTGCTCCTGGGTGGGCTTTCCAAATTAAAGAACCTTTGTGGTAGATATTTTGACTGTGTTTTGCTGTTCCTAACAGGGAAATTTTGTTCCTTATATGAGGATTTAGCAAAGAATTCCACAGTCTGGAGTCTTGAACTACTCAGCCATGACATCTGACAAATTCATTCATGAGAGCATTCTCCCTCCTCTTCTGATGTGCTGGGTAACACTTTGTTCCTTTTTCTACAGGGTCCTGGACCATTTTAATGGCCATTTCCTAGGACTAATGGGGATGGGGCATGAAAAACATACTTTCCTCCAGCTGTTCTTTTTTGAAGAAACAAATCACACACAGGGAGAGGGTAGGCAGAAAGGCTCACCAGTCTGCTGAGTGAGACCTGGAATGTGGGAGGGAAACAAGCCAGAGAGATGGCAACTGCTGGAAGATATGTCTATCCCCTTTCTCAGTGAGTCTTCCGGAAAAACTTGACTGAAGAGATGTACCAGGATGGGATTAATACTATTAAAGAGCGAGAGGGCTCCTCTCCTCAAATTCTGTCTACTATGTTGCTTAGGAGCAATCTAAAATAAGACAAGCATCCTTTCTTTTTTTCGCCCACAGAGGGTGAGGCTGATGAATCTGCATCCTGCTTTGAAGGTGATGAATTAAGGTGGCAGGAAGGGCAGAAATGACCATGATTATCAGGTCTGACAATCATAAAAATGTAGAGTCAAAAGGGACCTCAAGAGGTCATCTAGTCCACCCCCCTGTGGTGAGGCAGGTCCAAGTATACCTAGACCATCCCTGATAGGTGTTTGTCCAACCTGCTCTTAAAAACCTCCAAGGGATTCCACAACCTCCCTTAGAAACCTATTCCAGAGCATAACTATCCTTATAATTTGAAAGTTCTTCCTAATATCTAACCTTAATCTCCCTTCCTGCAGATTAAGTGCACTACTTCTTGTCCTACCTTCAGTAGGCAGTGAGAACAATGGATCACTTCTTTATAAGAGTCCTTAACATGTCTGAAGATATTATCAAGTCCGCAACTCAGTCTTCTTTTCTCAAGACTAAACATGCCCAGTTTTGCTAACCTTTCTCATAGATCAGGTTTACTAAATCTTTTATCATTTTTGTTGCTCTCCTCTGGATGCTCCAATTTGTCCACATCTTTCTTTAAGCGTTGTGCCCAGAACTGGACGCTGTACTCCAGCCAAGGTCTCACCATTGCAGAATAAATTGGAACAGTTACCTCCCATGTCTTACATACAACATTCCTCTTAGTATATCCTTGAATAATATTAGTTTTTTTCAACTGCATCAAATTGTTCACTCATATCCAATTTGTGATCCACTGAAACCCTCAGATCTTTTTCAACAGTACTACTGCCTAACTAGTTATTCCCCATTTTGTGGTAGTGCATTTATTTTTTTTCCTTCTAAATATACTACTTTGCACTTGTCTTTTTTGAATTTCATCTTGTTGATTTCAGACCAATTTTCTAATGTATCAAGGTCATTTTGAATTCCAATCCTGTCCTCCGAAGTGCGAGTAACCCCTCGCAGCTTGGTGTTATCTGCTAAATTTATAAGCATACTCTTCATTATCCAAATAATTAATGAAAATTTGAGTAGTATAGGAACCAGGACAGTCCCCTGCAGAATCCTATAAGATACATTCCCTCAGTTTGACAACAAACTGTTGATAATTACTCTTTGAGTATTGGTTGTCAACCAGTTTTGCATCCACCTTATAGTAATTTAATCTAGACCACATTTCCCTAGTTTGCTTATGAAAATGTCACAGGCAACTGTGTCAAAAGCCTTACTAATATCAAGATAGATCATGTCTACAGCTTCCCCACATCAACTAGGCCAGTAATCCTGTCAAATGAAAATTCAAGCAAAGTATGCATTAAACACCTCAGCCTTCTTGATGTCGTCTGTTATTAGTTCTCCTTCCCCTCTGAGTAGAGGACCTACACTTTCCTTTGTCTTTCTCTTGCTTCTAATGTATTTATAGAAGCTCTTCTCATTGTCTTTTATGTTCATTGCTAGGTATAATTCATTCTGTGCCTTAGTCTTTCTGATTTTATCTCTACATGATTTTGTCATCTCCAGACCTTGGGAGAAATGACCATTATGGAGCAAAAGACCAAGTGCCTGAGACAGACAGAGGTAGTTCTCAGCCTGCCAAACTTACAAAAGAGTTCCCTGAATGAGAGGCCATGGCTGAGCAGCCATCCAGAGTGCAGAAGTCCTTTGCAGTACTAGGTAATACCAAACACATATGTGCTACCAACTCTCCTGACTTCTGAGCAGCCAGAGCAAAGTCTGAGACTTCTCACGTGAATTGATTCCTTGGTGGGAAACAAACGATCCAAGCTCAAACTGGGGATGTTTTTTCCTAGTCTCTTTTATTCATAATATGTAGATGATTCCTATTGACCCTGAACAAAGATAGCAAAAGCAGAAGCAAAGGTTTACAGATCCAGACGCACTTTCATAACTTCTGGTCAGTCACAATTCTTAGCAACGTTAGTCAGCAGCTCTTTCTTCTCCAAACACTGTGGGTCTATTTTTCATCTACATGTTTGTTGCCTTAAATTCTCCCCAAACATACACGTTGAGCTGCATCTTTGGGATAGAAGTGGAACTCAGTTGCTTTCCAGACAGTGGTCCAGATGCCCATTCAGAACAAACTGGAGTGTCCCTCTCTGGGGTTCTTTCTACAGACACAACCACCCCATATTAAAAGAGCCACTGCTTTGAACACAGAAATGTGCAGTATATAAGTTTTCCACCAGGTATGTTGAACAACTGGGCTGGATGTGGCTGCAGTATGTTGCTAGTGGATACTAATCCTACATCAGAATATTATTGAAATAAAATACCATCTTCACTTTCCTGTGACATACTGTAGACACTCATGCATCATGGTTGTTAAAAGTAATGTTAAAACTAGTGAAACGAGTATTAAATATGATTTTAGCTGTGTTAGCTGAAATTGGTTTGACCCTGAGTTTAGCTTGAATCAGTTTGTACAAGAAGTATGAGCATGTCCTGCAGAAAATAAGTGCATTGAGCTGATTGTTCTTCGATGAAAGAAAGCCCTTTGCATATCCTCACAAAAACAAGAGTCTTTTTAAAAGACCTTTATCTGTAATGTAATGTAATGTTTAGAGGAATAGTTGAGAAGAGAAAAGAGCTAGCTTCAAGATGACAAATGGCAGAAGGCTTCTAGACTTAGACAAGAAAAGCTTCCCAGAAATGAGAAAGAGAGAGAGAGAGAAGAGAAATAGAATGTAAGTGAACGTGCGAGGTTGAAAGCAACAGGTGTAGGCCAGGTAACTAGATGGGCCACTATGTAGCCACAAAAGAAAATTCAGAGTGAAAGGCTAGGCCGGAAACTCATGGTTCCTTTCAGAGCTTGTTCAGCAGAAGCTAAGGACTGACACTTCCATACTTTACTAAGGGGCAGAATTATGAAGACACCAAAGAAAGGTATCTCTGTACTTTAAGGGAACTATTTAGGGTAACTGAGGGTTTCCACTGGTTCCTGCAGTTTCCAGAGGGAGAAAGCCATCTACTTATCATTTAAGACCAGTCCAGGTGAGAAGAACGAAATCAGGCGAGCCTAAAGAAACAAAGGTTTCAGAGTAACAGCCGTGTTTGTCTGTATTCGCAAAAAGAAAAGGAGTACTTGTGGCACCTTAGAGACTAACCAATTTATTTGAGCATAAGCTTTCGTGAGCTACAGCTCACTTCATTGGATGCATACTGTGGAAAATACAGATGATGTTTGTTTTTGAATCATGAAAAAAATGGGTGTTTATCACTAGAAAAGATTTTCTCTCCCCCCACCCCACTCTCCTGCTAGTAATAGCTTATGTAAGGAGAGTGATCACTTTACATAAGCTATTACCAGCAGGAGAGTGAGGTGGGGGGAGAGAAAACCTTTTGTAGTGATAAACACCCATTTTTTCATGATTTGTGTGTATAAAAACAAACATCTTCTGTATTTTCCACAGTATGCATCCGATGAAGTGAGCTGTAGCTCACGAAAGCTTATGCTCAAATAAATTGGTTAGTCTCTAAAGAAGCAAAGGATCCCATTCTGTGTCTCCAGCCTGCTGCCTCAATTTATATCTAGGACGACAACTGAACAGAGACTGAGGCCTAGTCTACACCTAGAAATTAGATCAACCTATCTACATTGCTCAGAGCTGTGAAAAATTTTGCACCCTTGTGTGACATAGTTAGGTCAACGGAACCTCCACTATAGATGCAGCTAGGCCAACAGAAAAATTCTTCCATAGACCGAGCTACCATCTCTCAGAGGGGTGGATTACCTATATCGAGGGGAAAACCTCTTCTGTCAATGTAGGAAGTGTCTACACTTCAGCACTACACAGTGCTGTAGTTGTGCCACTGTGGCTACTGTAGTGTAGACATATTCTACATATTAACCCATACTCCTAAAGTATTAAAAGCCTAGCTGGACTAACATCTCAGATTTTCCACTTTAACATCCAGCTAATAATCTGAAATACACAAATTCAACAGCTAATCATCTGAAAGCCCCAATACTCTGCATGAGACAAGATAGCGGTAACTTATAACATCTTATTTGAGCAATACAATAAGAAACTTTTGCCTAAATTAAGCCTGTTGTTTTTGTAACTGACAATAGGTGCTGCTAACAGATTGAAATGTGAAACTCTCCATAATCCGAGAATTTTGCTTGTTTTGCAGTGCAGTGCATGAACTACAGAACTGCATTGTGTTGTAATGTGACCTGCATTGATTTCTTGCTTTTAACAGATAGTAATACAAGCAGTATTTAGTTTACTCCATGAGTGGAGAACTGAGTTGAGCTATCAAATGCTAATTAACTTGGGCTTTTTCTGTACAAAAAGACATTCTTCTAGTTTCAAGCTTTCCCAAAGTTTAATATTTTGTTTAACTTGGTCCCCAAGGGAGCAACAGCCCCTCTTCCATAACACAGTATTTTTCTAGATAAATTCTTTTCAAGAAAATGTATAAAGTCACTTAGGCCAAAACTGCACTCCATTTACTTCAGTGGAGTTACTCTGGATTTACATCAGCATAACAGAGGGCAGAATTTAAGGACTGTAAACTATGCTAGTTTTACCTCTCCATAATACCCCACCACAATGTCCCAAACCACTGCAATCTCCCGAAGTGTTTAGTAGCCAGACAAATTCTCCGTCGTGTTTTCCAGACATTGGATTTTCCCCAGTGTTATATTTCAGTGGATTGCTAAATGTGAAAAGAAAAAAAGTTAAAATTGGACAGGCTGCTATCAACTTAATAGACCATTACAGAATCCAAGCCTGAAGTCACAGTGTTTAACGGCTGGAATAGGGCGGTCAAGTAAAATGCTATCTCTTTCATTCGGAATCTGGGAATAAAGCCAACCCAGATAAAAAAGGGGAAAAAATCTGATTAATCTGACAGCTGTGGCAGAGCACACTGATATCAAATGCCAAGCAGGCCAAAAATTCAAATACTGTACTGCAAGTAGAGCATTCTTATACTGTACACTGGTGGTGCATACAAGCTACTGATGGGATATTATGTGCAAATGATTGGAATGCAGACAGCTCAAGTATTGTGTATTCAACATGAGCTTCACGCTATCTCATAAGCAGGGGTGGATCTTTGAAAGTAGGTAAATTCAGTTCCATTTGGGATGTGCAATTTTTTTCAGATGCTAACTTTAAAAATGTGAGGTCCTGTGCACTCTGTGTGGGCATTAAAGATCTCAGGGACTTTTCACAGCTGCAGAGTTCTTGACCACCAGTCCACCTCCCTCTGCTGTTATGCAACATGGGTGCAGATTGTCCATCCAGCTTCCCCATCTTACCCTGGAGGTGGCTTTGCGGTTCCTGCGCTTTGGGAAGAATGGCACTATATATACTAAATGTAAGATATTATCTCACACAGAGATTCTTCTCCACACTGAAATAGCTTCAGGGCTGACACTACACAGTCATATTGGGATGATAAATCATGATTCAGTGTCATCACATGATGACACTGAGGTGTAATATGTTCAAATTGCACCATGATGAGATGGTACCTCATCATTAGAAGTGGGTAGACTAAAGTTTACAGTCATTAGATTATCCTGGCAATGATGGATGTTTTCTGTGTCCTTGGCATTTTTTACATACACAGCACACTTGTGTGCATACTTTGTTTATCTGCAGGCTGATTCTTAGAATGGTCTACAAATTTTAATAAAGAAATAAAGACAAATACCACATCCAGGTTTATTTGTTCTTCACCCTGATAGCTTTTCTTCCTGCACCTCATGAAGGAAATTTGGAAGAAATGATTTTGCCATGATGAAGCAACTATCCACAGCTCCTGCTTTCCAAAGGAAGATTCAAACTGATCTGTTTCAGTCCTGGCACCTAAGTGATTTTCTTAGATGATTAACACAAACCGCTCCCTAAAACTGTTTAATCATATTTCAAACACACAGCCTGCTCCTTGTTCAAAGTTAACATGATGATCTCTTTACATTGGCTGCACTACATTGCCAGAAGCCTGGCCATAGAATTCCCGGCTTACTGAGATGCAGAGCTGGGAAACAATTGGAAACAATCTATCTGTTATTTAGCAAATGTAGCAACTATTTCATGTTCAAGAACAGTCTTCAATTTTTACATCTCTATTCTCCATTCAAAATTGTCTTGTTTCAACAAATTACAGTCTAGGGATTGTTTATCATACAGGTATTCAATACAGCTAAATGGTGGTGTCCTCCCAAGAGCAGGACAAGAAGTAATGGGTTTAGTTTGCAACAAGGGAGATTTAGATTAGATATCAGGGAAAACAGGTTACCTAGGAAGGCTGTGGACTCCTCATTATGAAAGCCTTTTAAGAATAGGTTAAACAAACACCTGTCAGGAATGGTCTAGGTTTATTTGGTCCTGCCTCAGTGTAGGAGGGTGGACTAGATACCCTCTTAAGGTCCCTTTGAGCCCTACATTGTTATGATTGTACGATAATATGCAAGGTGTGATTAGTCAGCATCACATGAATGGATGACTTAATCTTTATAAACTGCTATCTCCCCAAATGAATTTCATCTAATCACAAACCTAATATTTTATGACTCTGGCTCTTATTCAGCAAAGTACATAAGAACCTGATTCATTTTGAGTAAGTAAATGGTTGCATTGAGTTCAAGTTACGCACATATTTAAGTGCTCTGCCGAATCAGGGCCTAAGAGAATCTTGTCTACTGGCCTAACATTTACTTTCCATAGAATCATAGAATCATAGAATATCAGGGTTGGAAGGGACCCCTGAAGGTCATCTAGTCCAACCCCCTGCTCGAAGCAGGACCAATTCCCAGTTAAATCATCCCAGCCAGGGCTTTGTCAAGCCTGACCTTAAAAACCTCTAAGGAAGGAGATTCATGGTGAATTCATCCATGAACAATCATGAGCACAACTTCATTCACACTATTGTTAACAAATAAAAAAGGGGGATGATTTGCAGTAGAAGGGAAATTTTTATTTGAAAGTCACCACAATTTTTGTTAATAATTTCTTACAAGCCATGAAGTTCTGTTTAATGCCTGGTTGCTGCCTCCCAGTTGTCTTCATTCCACCTGGCTAGGAATATTGTAAGCAAATCACACAAAATCTTCCTGAAGATTGGCTACCTACATTTCAGTTGGGTTGAGAATTGCTGCTTTTCTTACATGGGTATGCCCTTTTGAATTCTCAGGCCACTTGGGATTATCACTTAGAATTCCTTCCAGCATTGTCTTATTTTTCAAAGCGCTCCTCCAGACGGAACTTGGCTATGAGATGCATCACGGAACCCTCTGTTTTCGCAGATTCTGTGGAATGTAAGGTTTGCCATTCTTTTAGCAGAGGACATAGGCTTTCACCTTAATGTCACTTAGTGATCCATGCCATGATTTTGGTGGTCTAAAAGCTTCACATTTGATTTAGGGAGAGAAAGACACATGTCTAGAAGCATAATAATGACAATAATAATACCTAGCACTTTACATTTTGAAAGAACTGTTCAACCTAAACCTCAGATTAAAATACAAGCATAAAATGATTCTGGCCTTCCAGGGAAATACAATACAGCCACATTTTAAATGCCTGCTCATGTATAATGATGCTGTTCTAAAGTCTGCACAGAGATTGTCCCACCTGTATATTTGTTTAAAAGTTCATTTATTGCACCAAACACCAGCGTGACTTCTTACTACTACCCCCATTACCAAAGTAACACTGGACCGTTTAACTATCCCATGGTTCTTCCTGATAGTATTGTTTACCTGCCACACTTCAGTACAACCTGTGTAGCTGAAGGCCTATTCAATTGATTGGGGAGAAAATGATTGGGGAGAAAAACAATCTAAACCTCAAAGCATCCCTGCAACAATGTATATCTATTTCAAAGATGTAGATTACAGAGGCAGGGAGAGAAAGGGCCAGATTCTGATTCACTTGCATTGAGGTACACTCTTCTCTGTAAGCTGTCCTGTTGATTTCAGAGGGACTATATAAGTACCGAGGTAGTACTCACCGTGAGTAA
This sequence comes from Eretmochelys imbricata, assembly GCF_965152235.1. Classification (NCBI taxonomy): domain Eukaryota; kingdom Metazoa; phylum Chordata; order Testudines; family Cheloniidae; genus Eretmochelys; species Eretmochelys imbricata. The sequence continues at coordinate 19,458,074 of NC_135574.1, read as the reverse complement.
AGGTACCAGCGTCTGGCTCTAAGTCACATGCAAAAGACCTAACAGCAAGCTTGGAAAAACCTGCGGTTAGAACTCTTTCATGCGTGGTTTCCAAGCTTGGGCTCATTCCTCTAGTCTAGATCATGCTCACCTATCATGTGCTTTCTGGAAGGCAACAATCTTCCAGTGGTTTGATTCTTTATTTGCCACGTCAGTTTTTTTCCATGTTGCACCATATTTCTCCAGTAGCTGTTCTGTTCTGTTTTACCTCACACACATATATATGTGTGCAGTGTCTGAATGAGCTCTCCCCTGACAGCTAGCTGGGTCAGGGAGAGACATCAGGAGCAAACTGTATTTACATGAATACACCTACTTTGCCTAGATATCCAGCAGATAGAGTGGTGTTGCTCAAAGTGATCAACTTTGGCTGGTGTTGGGTTACAAATCACTCACTGACCATTAAATCCCACCAAATGAGGGTAGATCCATCCTCATCATCGTATCCGCTCATTATACTCCACACCTGAACATAGCCATTATATGGACAACATACCCCCATAGCTCAATGTCTGTACTTTGACCCGTTAAACTTTTACCCCCAGTCGGGGAGATTGCAGATTATGTATTCCTTACACCACCAGCTCCTAAAGCGAATTTCGCACTGCTTCATAATCTGTACCTTATTCCCTGATAACCAGAAACTTCTATGCCTAAACTCTGCACCGTTTTCTTTTTATTTCAACATTATCTTAATAAAATTATTAAGTCTGAATGCAGGGGTAGTTAAATGTTATCAGTGTTTTTGTCTTTATTGTATGAGTAAAGGGAGCAGAACTGTGCTTAATCTGTCCCAGTTGGGGTGGGAGGTCACCCTCAGCTGAAAGGAACTCACTAAAGCCAGTGGCTCAAATACCAGATCTCTGTGAAAGAAAGAGGGGTGGGGACAGGTATCCCAGTCAGGAGGGGTGGATTCTGCTTAAGAGTCCCTGGTCTGATTAATTCTTGTCACACTGTTCAAAGACAGAGCTAAATAGGCTCCATTAGGAGTCTTGTTTTTTTAAGTGCTTACTAAGAGGTGAAATCACTTGTGGTAGGACAGGTTTTCTGCCCAGCCTGCTTCAGGTTCCACCACTAAGAGCTGGGTGGAACCTCAAGAGACTGACCTGCAAAGATCATGGGAGAGAGGCCAGTGGCAGCAGAAGTTGACCAATGAATGGCCGGCAAGGACAGCTGGCGGAATGGCAGCTGGTGAAATGGCAGGACGATCAGTAGAGAGGAATGGTGGCTGGCAGGGTGGCCAGCCAGCCAGAGCAAGTGCACAGATGGTGGAGCAAGCCAGGTGCCTTCTTCCCTGGGTGGGAGGTGAACTCACACAGATGCACCTCTGAACCCTGGGTCCTCACTGAACAAGGACAAACACTGTGAGTGGGGTATGATGAGGGAGCAGAGGGGGAACAGAATAGGAACTTTTGGTTGTAGAACTCCAGAATATGAAGCAGAAGACACAGCCACACATAGTCTGGGGTGGGTGTCCTGCTCACAGTTTTATGGTTATGAATCATGCTTGCGGCATTGTCCCTAATTAATGTTGGGTGACTTCCCTCCTTTCATTTCAAAAGTTTCTTTTCTGCACTCAGACTTTGTGCTTGTATTGCCTCTCAGTGGCACCCAGGGGTGGTGTGTAATTTTCCCAGGTTACTGGGTGGGAGCTCAAGCTGGTTCTGTGTTGTATCAATGGAAAGGAACCCCTAGATATTGAACCCAGCCCTGGTTGCTGCCGGCTCTACCTGACAGAAGGGTTACACACACTCTCTCTCTCTCTCCCTCTCTCTCTCTCTCTTACTTGCATTTACAGAGCGAAATTCTACATCTATACGAAGCCAGAGTAGCCAGGTGTGGCATGACTGCTGGAACTGAAAACCCTACCTTCCCTCATGGAGCCAGAGCAGAGCTGACAGCGTTGCTCTCTCATTTCACAGGAGTCACTGACTGGTAGATGGATTACAGCGGCGAGGGTATGGGATGGCTGGGGTGCTAGTTTTGCTGCAGTGTCGGAAGAGCAACATAAAGTTTTGCCAGCGTCCTGAATTGGGCGCACTAAATTTTGCTGTTAATCCACCCTTGCTCAACTTGTGCATCCACCTTTGCTAGGAACTATGTGCATGTTGTAAATAAAATCAACTGAGATGATATTGTTGGCCTGCGGCTTCTCCCAACAAAAAGAGAACTTTTACAGAAGTCAAAATTCTTCCTGAAGTCAAGACACTATTATCAGTTCAGACTAGAGCTAAGCAGCCAATCTCTCAGGTAAGTGATTGAACTAATTTTATGAAATCATTATTGTTACTGGACTTCAGAAGGATGAAGACTTAGTTAATGAATCTTCTGTTTCATGTCTACTTCGCAGCTCATTAATAAACTGGATGAGGACCTCCCTCAAAATACCTATGGAAACATGGAGCATCTCACATGATCACAAGACCAAATAACATCACTTATTATCCTTGTCAACCTTTATGAAGCATCATTCCCAGGTGTGTGGTTAGGAAGATATAGAAACATAACAGTTGCCAGAAGAAATCAGACAAGTGGTCCATGTAATTCAATATCATATTTCAGATAGAGACCGATACCAAATGATTCTGGGGATGGTGCAGGAGACCTTGTAGTGGACAATTACGGAATAAGAAAAGGAGTACTTGTGGCACCTTAGAGACTAACCAATTTATTTGAGCATGAGCTTTCGTGAGCTACAGCTCACTTCATCGGATGCATACCGTGGAAACTGCAGCAGACTTTATATACACACAGAGATCATGAAACAATACCTCCTCCCACCCCACTGTCCTGCTGGTAATAGCTTATCTAAAGTGATCATCAAGTTGGGCCATTTCCAGCACAAATCCAGGTTTTCTCACCCTCCACCCCCCCACACACAAACTCACTCTCCTGCTGGTAATAGCTATTGGTTAGTCTCTAAGGTGCCACAAGTACTCCTTTTCTTTTTGCGAATACAGACTAACACGGCTGTTACTCTGAAACCTGTAATTACGGAATAATTTCATAGGGGAAAGTTCTTCCTAACCAAGCAGTAGTTGTCTTATTGTATGCCCTGAAGCAAGAGGAATTATATCAGACAGGCTTCTTTTTTAACTCTGTCTAGTGCAACTGACTGTTTACATTTATCCATATTAAATATTTATTCATTTTTTTCTGTCTTACTGAACTTTTGGCCTCAGTGACAACTTGTAGCAGTGAATTCCATATGCTAATTATTAGTTGTGTAAAAAATACATAATATCCGTCTTAAATTTGTTACCTTTCAATTTAATTGAATGTCCTCCGGGGCCCAGTTTATTTTCCCTATATTGTTCATTATTTTAAATATTTCTATCATGACCCTTCTGATTCATCTACTCTATAAACTAAACAGTCTCTACCTTTTCAATTTTTCTTCATATAGAAGTCTTTGCAAGCCTCTAATCATTTTGTCACTGGTCTCTGAACCCATTCTATTTCTGCTATATTTTTTCGATGATGTGACCAGAGCAGAACATAATATTTGAGGTGAGGGCATACCTGTGGTTGATATAATGTAATCATAATATCTTCAGTTTTTGTATCCAACTCTTTAAATACCCTCACATTTTGTAAGCTATTTTGACTACTACTGTACATTCAGCAGAGACTGTCACTGAGCTGCATATAATAACACAGAGATTTTGTTTGTTTATTTTTTTGTTTGGGTGGGTGGGTGATTAGTTTAATTTTGAACCCAGAAATGTCTAATAATTCCTTCTAATGTGCATTATGTTGAGTTTCATGAAGTCTCTCTGGAATTCCTCACAGCCATCTCAGGGCTTGACTAACTGAAATAAGTCCGTAATCGTCAAGTGTTGCCATCTCATAGTTCATTCCATCTCTAGATCATTAACAAATAATATGTTAAACTACACTGATTATCCTATGGATCCTTGGGACACATCTCTGTTAAACATCTGCCATGCTGAAAATTCATCACTTATTCCTTCTCTTTGTTTCCTATCACAGTTCCAATTTCTGATCCATGTTAGTAATTTCCCTCTCATCTCTGACTACTTAGTTTCCCTAATAGACTCATAGGAGGGATTTCATTAAAGCCTTTTTAAAAATCCAAATTAATTTTATTAACTGGTTCTCTTTTATCCATTATTCTGTTCACATTGTCAAAAAATACTAATAGATATGAGAGGTGTGGGTTTAAAAAAAAAGGAAGTCAAGCTTGTTTGTCTCTTTCATGGCACATCAATCTAGATTCTGTAAGGTAATCCTTCAATATTGTTTTGACCACTGGTCTACAGTTTTGAGGATCACCTCTAGCACCTTTTAAAGACAGGTTCAATGTCAAACCCTTTGGTACAGTAGATTATTTTCATGAGATATTAGATATATGTTTCTTAGCAACTAGGCCACTGCATTCTTGTATCCCTTCAGAACGCATGGATATCTGTCATCCAGTCCTGCTGACTTCTTATCCTTTGAATTACCTACTCCCTCCAGCACCTCCTCACTTAACACCTTGACCTCTCATAGTGCTCATCTTTATTATCTGAAAAATTAATTACGGGATGAATATCTCATCACCAATCTCTGTGGCAAAGACTGAATCAAGGAAATCATTTAGTTTCTCTATATCCTTATTCTATGTAATTGCATTCTTTTCTCCCCTGTAATGTGATGAGGTCAACTGGTCTTTCACAGATACCTACCTGATTTTTTCCAAAGCCTTTCAGCCTGACTCTACGTCTACATTGCACTATAGGTTTGTTAAACATACAGGGTGACCAACATACTGAAAAATCTAAAAATTCACAGACTTTTGGATGTAGCCAGAAATGAGTTTTGTTTTTAGTATATTGAGCCGATTGCCGTTACTTTTGAAAAATCTTTTATCTTCCTTAAGGTATTTCTATGGCCCCCATTATCATAGCATTCGACCACCTTGTGACGCTGGCAATCCAGATGCCAGCTCTTGCCATGGCTTTAGGCCTCAGCCAAGCACTGACAAACTCATTGCTGGAAACCAGTCCGTTTCACCTGTGTGTTAGGATGGCTAAGATGGGTATTGAACTTTAAACACTAAACACATTGTTATGACTTTATGAAATGCTGTAAATTGTTGCATGCATTAATTTCACTTAAATATCTTTATCACATACTATAAGGTAATATTAAAGTTTTTGCTTTACAGCTGTAAAAAAATGTTTGCCCTGAAATTGTGAACCTGTCAGAAAGGATCATCTCCTGCTCATTAGGAAGGCTATCAAAACAAAATGGGCCATTGTGGGGACATCACAATACAGAGACTTTTTTAATTGCCCCTTCACACTCATGAAGATATTACATTCAAAAGGGCTTATCCAATCATCTTGAATTCTGGAAAAAAGAAATAAAGATGGTCAACAAGAACATTTTTCATCTTTTTTGCTGTTTGGACCCTCAGAGGGTCTATGAAAAAGAAGCAGAGATCCCCAGGGTCAACCTAAGAGACATTCAGTGCTGGGAGATTACTACAACTCTGTCACCTTTTGGAACCATAGACTGTAACTCATTTATATACAGTAACTCCTCACTTAATGTCCTCCCAGTTAACATTGTTTCATTATTAGGTCGCTGACCTATTAGAAAACATAGTCCTTTAAAGTCCTGCAATGTTCCCTTATAACGTTGTTTGGCTCCCCCGGCTCCGCCTGCCCGGAGCTCCTGCCTGGGAGTGGGATCGGGGCACGGGGGCTTGCCCACTCCCCAGCTAGAACGCCTGGCCGGCGGAGCCCCCATGCCCTGACCCCGCTACACCCCGGCCTCAACCAATCTTCACATTCATCATTGGTGAGTGCAGTATTAATTTTTTTGTTTAAAATTATTTAAAACTTATACTGTACATGTATATAATGTTCTTCGTCTGGCAAAAAAAAAATCCCTGGAACCTAGCCCCTCCCCCTATTTACATTAATTCTTATGGGCAAATTGGATTCGCTTAACATCATTTTGCTTAAAGTTGCATTTCTCAAGAACATAACTAGAACGTTAAGTGACGACTTACTGTATATATTTGCCTGCTTTAACCTGTAAATAATGTTTTCATTTCTTTTTCCTAGTTAATAAATCCTCACTGAAATTACTACATGATTGGCTATAATCATTGCCTTTGGTAAGAGATCTAAAATATAAAATGACTGGAGGTAAATGACTGGTGTCTTGGGACTGGAGGCAACCGGAATCTTTTGTTATCTTTGGTGTATAGCAACCAACTATCACTAAGGCCAGGTGGACATTACAGACTTATGTTGGTATAACTAAATCCCTTAGTGTTTGAAAAATCCACACCCCTGAGCAATGTAGTTATACCAACCTAACCCCCAATGTAGACAGTGCTATGCTGGCAGGAGAGCTGCTCCCATCGACACAGCTACCAGCTCTCTCAGAGGTGGATTAACTACAATGATAGAAGAAGCAGCTGCTGCTTTGCTGATACAGCATTTTAGACCTGCCCTAAGTTCAGCTTGAACACGGTAGACTGGTGGCAAGATAGACTGAAATGCCCAAGGGGACTGTCTGTCATAGGCATTGACTCCGTGGTCCACCCCACAGGGCTGGAGCACCCACAGAAAAAAGTTAGTGGGTGCTTAGCACCCATCAGCAGCCAAGCTCTCTCCTTCCCTCACAGCACCTCCCACACACCTGCTGCCCCACCAATCAGCACCTCCCTCTCCCTCCCAGTGCCTCCCACGTGCCACGATCAGCTGTTTCATGGTGGGCAGGAGGCTCTGGGAGGGAGAGGGAGGAGTGGGGATGGGCACCCTGGGGATAGGTGCCAGAACTGGGCAGGAAGGGGCAGGGGTGGGAAGAGGCAGGGCAGGGGTGAGGGCTTGGGGGAAGAGGCAGGGTGGGGTGGGATCTGGGGCAGAGCGGGGGGTTGAGCACCCCCCGGGGCCCAGAGAAAGCCAGCGCCTATGCTGTCTGTAACTCCATGGTAAGACTGTTACAGTGTCTCCGGGGTTCACATTTGCTACTGGTTTGGAGAAATCTAATTATAGAGCGTACAACCATTTTGGGGTCTCTGTCCTGCTTTTTTGACGGTCTGCTCCGAGGTTGTTATTCATGGTTGTGAACCACTCCATACAGCGTGACACACCTCATAATCTTCAGTGTATTTATCCTCACAAATACCCTGTGGGGTGGGGAAGTGCTAGTATCCCCATTGTCCATATGGAGAACTAAAAAAAAAATGATGCGCCCAAGGTCACATGGGAATTCTGAGATGGGGAAGAAAACTGGACCCATGTCACCCAAGTCCCAAGTTAGCATCCTAACCACTGGATCATCCTTCTTCTCATCTTGGCCTCAGTGACTTTCCCAAGGTTTTAAAGAAAGAGCTGAGACTAGAACAAGTTATGTTTGAGCAACCACATGAGGTCAAATAGTTATGGTGTGATGGGATCTGAGTATAACCTAGCACACTGTATCAGGATGTGACAAACTGAAGAAGTACAAAGATGTTCCTTTTGTATTAACTTCTGGGGGGGGGCGGGGAAAGAAGGGGAAAAATAAAGAACAGATACTTTATTGCAGTCTGTGGTTGATGTTCGCATGTTGAAATGATGCGCGGGGTTCTTGCTCATGTACAGTCACATTTTGCAAAGCATCATTAAAACTGAAGTAAGTCTAAGGGCTTGTTCACCCAAATGTTTAGTGCTTAATAGGGTCAAGGCATGGAACTAGCAGACCTGACTCCCCTCACATTTCTTTGAACACCTGATGAAGTAGCCTCATTGATTTAGAAATGAACATCAGAAAGAAACATCCATCGTTTTAAGCAAGAGTTAAACTACCAAACTAAAATACAACCTCTCACCGGTAAAACTAAATTAAAAGATACCAGAGCAATCCTGGGGAGTTAAGTGGATTCGAAGGGGAAAGAAAATATAGCCTAGGTTAAGTTTCATCTGCAACTGGACTCAGGGTTTTCTTGGCATTTTTTTTTATCCTTACAATAAAGGAGATCCTCTAACTATAGAACAAGACTTATCACAGATGCCAAAACTATGAAAGGGGGTCATAATTTTCGACACTCCTTTCCCATTTTCTCCCCGTACTCTAGTATAAAATTTCCAGAAAAGTTTCATAATGACTTAGTAGATGCTCGTTGTGCAGCTCAGGGTATATACAGCCAGATTCAGCCCCAGAATGTACTGACAGCTTTCCACTGAGAGTTATGACATTGCCTCAGTGACTCTGGCCCCATAACTAAGATTTGCAGTGTGCCACTTTCATATGTGGTTTTATTTTAATGCTTCCTAAATAGATTGGACATCCTGCTGCTTAGACATCCTGATAACCAATCCACTCAACATAGTTACAGTATGGAAAATATTTCATGTTCAAATTTGTGAAATATTGTCTCTTCTTTTCTCTTGGATACCTTATCCCCACAAATAATGAAAATGCTGTAGCAAAAGGTTTATCTGGCCTAATTATCATGTATGGAGGAAAGAAAACCTTGCATAATTGCATTTTGTTCCTCATGAGCATTTAACTCATTTATGTGTTGACTGAAAACACTTTCTCTTGGTATGAAATGACCAAGAATTATGATTAGTTCATATTATCAGAAATCAACTTAAGAGACTGAATCACTCAGGGGAGCATTAATAGGATCAAAATCTTTCACCTCTAGATCATTGATTCAAATCCGGTTTAGGTCAGTACTAACTGAAAGGTTTTGTAGACTTACAGGCTACATCTATGCTAGGAGCTGGTGGTGTGATTCCCCTGCTCAGGTACAGATACCCACACTAGCTTTCATTAAGCTAGCACAAGAATAAACAGATGTGTAGCCATGGTAGAACAGGTAGGAGCAGCAGAGACATGGCTGAGCCATGCAAGAACTTACCCACCAATTTTGAATACCGGTATAACTCTGCATGACTCAGCCAGGCCTCCACTGCCACTACCCATGTTACCGCAACTACAGACACCCAGGGATTACCTGAAGACGTAAAGAGATGGAGAATCCATCACCGCCCTTGATAGTTTGTTCCAATGGTGAATGACCCTCACTTTTAAAAAACTGCACCTTGTTACAGCCTTGAGTTTGTTTGGCTTCAGCTCCAGCTTCTTTTATGCCTTTCCCCACTAGATTAAGATCCCTTTAGTATCCAATATTTTCTCTGGATTGACTATACACTATAGCCAATTTGATAAGCTGAACAAATTGAGCTCTTGAAGGATACGGCTACGCTCCAGCTTGAGAAAGCCTCCCAGCCCAGGCAGACAGATTTGTGCTAGCAAGGCTTATTCTAGCATACTAAAAATAGCTGTGTGGACATTGCAACCCCAGGGGAGGCTCTGAGTAGCCACCCAAGCTCAGACCCAGGAGGTAGGGTGGGCTTGAGCTCACGTGGCTAGACCTGAGCCTCTGCTGGTGCTGTCCCATGCACACAGCGATTTTTAGCATGCTAGCATGAGCCCCACTAGCACAAGTCTGCCTATCTGGGCTGGGAGGCTCACTGTCAGCTGCAGTGTAGACCTACCTTACGTGTCTTACTGTAAGGCATGTTCTTCAAGTCATTTTTGGGGCACTTCTCTGCCCCTTTACAATTTTTCAACATTCCTTTTAAAGTGTGGACACTAAAACTGTAGGCTGTATTCCAGCACCACTCTCACCATACAGAGGTGAAGTCACCTCCTGTTCCTACTCGCTGTTCCTTTGCTTCTACAACCAAAGGTCGCATTAATACTTTTTGCCACCTCATTGCCCGAGGAGCTCATGTTCAGTTGCTTGTCCACTATGCGCCCTAAATCCTTTTCAGAGTTGCTGCTTTCCAGGATACTGTCTGCCATTCTATGAATAGCACTTGCATTCCTGGTTCCTAGATATATAACCTTGCTTTTGACTGTGTTAAAATGCATTTTTTTGAATGGGCCCAGCCTATCAAGGGATCTAGATCACTCTGTATGACTGCTTTGTCCTCATCATTCTTTACCACTATGCCAATCTTTGTGCCATCTGCAGATTTCATCAGCAGTGATTTTCTATTCACTTCCCGATCATTGATAAACATACTGAATAGCACTGGGCAAAGTAATGATTCCTACAGAGCCCCACTAGAAACATCCCCATCCCATGAGGATTCCTCATTGTCAATTGCTTTTTGAGATCTTTTAGTTAGCTTGTTCGTAATCCATGTAAAGTGTGCTGTATTGATATTGTGTATTGCTAGGTTTTTTAATCAGAATGTTCTATGGTACTAACTTAAATGCTTTACAAACGTCTAAGGATACTACATCTATATAGTCACCTTTATCAATCAAACTTTTAATCTCATCCGAAAATGTTTGAAAGAACTATTTTCTACAAAACCTTGTTGGTTGGCATTAATTATATTCTGGACCTTTAATTTATTATTGATTGAAACCCATATCAGTTTTTTTATTTATTTGCCTGGAATCTACATCAGACTAATTGACTTATAATTACTGGGGTCATCCGGCTTGCTATTTTTGAATACTGCTATAACATTAGCACTCTTTGAGATTTATTAAACATTAATGACTGTGGGCCAGAGACTTCCTCAGCCAATTCTGTTAGAACTCTTGGGTGCAAGATCTTTCAAGGCTGTTTGTTTTTGGGCCACCTCTGGGGAATGAGCTGGAGGGTCCAAGTCCCACAGTGGACAAGAATCCATCTCAGAAAATAATCTTTATGTTTGGCACTAGTTATCAGCAGCATCAGGAGAAAGGCCAACCATTGAATAGACGCTTCCCTGCTCCTCTTCCAGAAAGTCCACAGCTGTTTGGCGGCGGGGGAAGTGGTGGGAGGGAGGGGGAGGAGGCGGAGGAGAGGAACTTGTGCAATGCTCCCTTGTAAAGTCACTGCTCTGCCACAGAATCTTACAAGCAGTGGCAGAGGAGGCAGCCAAACGACATTATAAGGGAGCATTGCACAACTTTAAACGAGCACATTCTCTAATGGGGCAGCAACGTAACTTCGAAACAATGTTAAGCAGGAGGACATTAAATGAGGAGTTACTGTACACTAGGGCTGTGACACGGATAATCAAAGGAATTGCGATATGCAGTTTTGTTATAGCTGTGTCAGTCCAAGGATATTAGAGAGACAAGGTGGGTGAGGTAATATCTTTTATTGGACCAACTTCTTGTCTCTCTCTCAGCAACAGAAGTTGGTCCAATAAAAGATATTACCTCACCCACCTTGTCTGTCTAAAGAAATTGTAAAGCAGTTAGATCTGATCATTTGAAGGTACTGGGACAAATTAATGGCTTGCAAAAGCCAGCAAAACTGCATGGAATTCCATAGAGTTGCAACAGCTGACACTAACCATGGATATGGAGAGGTTTTTTATATATGCCTGTTACAGTATACGAGATAAGCTAATGAAGAGACTGGAAGTGAGGCAGAACAAGAACTGAGTTTTATCAAGAGCTCAGTTGTGTTGTTTCGGCAGAGTGCAGTATAAGAAGCTGCAGAGCTGCAGCACACCAGAGGAAGCACTGGGAGGCATTTTGCCTCAGAGAGGCAGAGCGCTCACTGGACCTATTGTGCACCATAAACATACTTTCCTTCCATTTTTAGTCACTGTGCACCCTTCAGGGAGCAGAAAGGGAGCTTCTAACATCTCCCTTCCTCCCCACCCTCTGTGCATAAGGGCTGGGCACAATTTGGCCTGTTACAGCCTGATTCACTGCCCTTTGAAGTCAATGGGAGTCCTTCCATTGGCCTTAGTAGTCTTTGGATCACACCCTAAAATATTAATTAAGTGATGGCTATAGAAACTGCATGAGCAGACCTGAGATAATTTCAGTTGTGCCTGGTACCAAGGAAACCCCAAACAACCAAGGTTACCTGCTGAATTCACCAGAATTCATCATCATTTACTAATCATACCCTAAGGACAAGAACAGTGATTCTAGAAGTTTTTGAAATTAAGCCTTTGAGACCAAATTGTGCTCACTTTACTCATCTGAGAAGTCCCACTGCCTTGATCCATGCCCATATTCAATACCCAAGTCAACCAATTAGGAACAGAAAAGATTTTTAAGACCAGGTTGCAAGTTACAAAATTGCTGTTGTACCTTGGAGATCAAAACAAAATGTTCTCTATTGTACTTAACTCCCACAATGTCAAAACATTTGTTATCTTAAGGACAGTGTCTGTCAACCTTACTACCAGTGAGTAGCAGCTTCAAGGTGGTCCCATTGGCCTCAAACTGACACCAAGATAACAAATTTCTTTGACACTATGGGAATCAAGTAGAGAACTACAATGAGTTGTAATGTTGGAGCATTATGAATACAAGAAAAACTGCCGGTAGTGCTTAGAAACAAGTATTAGTGTTTAAAAATACTGGGCTTGATCCTGCTGTCGTCTCACAGGTAAAACACCCTGATACGCCGTAATGCAATATAAAGATTTTCTAATCAGAGTGGAACATCTAATTACATAGAGGAGTTAATCACCTTTTTTTTCCCCATAAGCATCTTAAAAGTACTAGAGGTTTTGATTTTGCTATTCTTTCCTACATCAAGTAGTCCCTTACTACAGAAATAGTCCTTACTACTCAATGTAAGAAAGGATGAAAAATTAACAATGAAGGAAAAGGCTGCTATCTTGATAATCTGCTATCTTGATAATCATGCTAAGACACAGATAGGGCCACTAAGAGTATGAAAGTATCAAGGAAGCAGGAAATGTTGAGTTTGAGCATGATAACGGTATCTAAGGTAACAGAAGTAATTACAGCAGTTTTTCATTAGAAAGCTCTGAATGAACTCTGTTTTCAGAAATGCTGCATGTAAATTTCAGGAAGTGACTGCCATCCATATTTGTACCCTAACTAAGGAGCACTTTTGCCTCTGAGCTAGGAAGGCAAAAGTCATACACTCACATCCCACCCAGGATGGATCCATATAATATTGCATCTGCTGACAGGCTGGCAAGGTGTCCTTGTATGTCAGAGCACACATCAATATGATCTTCTCTATTTTGTGCCAGGGCTGCAGGGAAGGGACGCACTGTGTGCAGAAATTAAAGATGCAATGGAAATTTCCAAAGCGAGAAGAAGAGAATTCTGCAGCATTTCCTCTCCTTCATTTAGTCCCAGCACCGATCAATGGACTCAATGGCTGCTCTAATTCCCTGCAGTCATTACTTTACAGGTGAGTAATTTATGGCTTTGTAAAGGGCTCTGGGATGTTTGATTATGTCAAAGGTGTTATTGAAGTTCAAATTGTAGTTGTACCCTAAATAGGAGGAGATTACCGCTGGGATTTACATCATTACTTTCCCTAATTATTTACAGCACTGTTCCAATCACACTTAGGCGAACTCACAGCACAAAAGAGATGGTTCTGCGTAGGTGAACACAAACAACATTAGGTGATAAGCTATCCAAACCAGTGCATGTACTTGACCTCCAACCGCAGAAGTAATGATAGGGCTTTCAAGTTCAAGGAAATCTCGGGTGCGAAGCAAAGCCATGAGACTGAGCCCAGGCTGCAGTGTGCAAACTTCCCAGCTATCACCCTGAGCTAGATTCCTTTGTCATACCAGCTGAGTGTGGAGCAGAGGATTCCAATGCCACAGATATGAGGTGGGAATCAGGGCATGAATCTATAACTGTGTGCATGTCTAAGGAGGGAGTCAGGGGAATAGAGGATGGAGATCTCTTGTTAAACAGGAGGCAGGCAGAACCTGTGATGCAGCCCAGACAAGGAAGTGATAAATAGGGAGATGAGACATGCTTATTCCCCAGAGAAGTCACATTCTTATCCCTGCAGTGCAAAAGAGCTTGTACACCATCCCATGCTAATTTTCAACATGTCTGTGACTCTGCACCGCATATTCTTCACAGTGATATTATTACGATACGATTATGGCATAATTATGATGCATTTTGTACAAGACGGGTCATGTGAGGTGTCATAGGAAAAGTTATGATTTTCAAATATGAGTATCCTATTTATATGCATGTAATTTTTTTATACCTAAAGTTATGAATATTGACTATGTATCTTTATTTCAAACGTGGTTATTCTGGGTGATACCCACAACTAGCCTGTCAGGTACAACAATGAAGAAGACAGACAGTGCTGATGCCCATCAGCAAAGACAATGGAAGAACTTAACCTTCTTGTAAATGTTTGAGACAGCCTATAAGTAATGGCTGCTATGACTCAGCAAAGGATGCAAGGGCATGAGACCAGGCCACATGATCCTGGGCTCCATCTTGGGATGTCACACAAAATGGTTTGGAAACCAAGATTTGAAACAAAGGGTTCCCGCTGTGGCATTACGCCCCATATTCTTCATAGAATATTGTGACGATATGATTATGGCATAACTATGATGTATTTTATATAAGATAGGTCATGTAACATATCATTGGAAAGGTTATGATTTACTGAATATGGTTATCCTATTTGTATGCATGTATCATTTTGGTATTTGAAGTTAGGAACATTGTCTATGCATCTATTACAAATGTGTTTACACCTGAGGAATTCCCTCTCGGCAGAATGCAATCAGTCTAGATGGCTGGCCGGAAACGGCCATTAGGGAGAACAATAGGTCTTAGAAGATGCTAATCTTCCATCAAGGAGCCTTGGGAGCCTTCCTGAAGATGCTACAAACAGCATCTCAGACATGGCTATAGCCCTACAGGGACATGTGACCAAGTCATCTGGTACTGGACTCCAGTTTGGAATACCAGTGTTTTTCAATTGAAAGACATGGGAACTAAAGTTGGAGACAAAGGGTTCCTGCCATATACAAAGGCTATTTAAGGCAAGGCAGTGACATCATCATGGTTCTTCACTGACTCCCTGCCCAAGAAGATTGCTGGAAAGACCTAGGAAACAAGGACTGAACTGGGGGGAGAAGGGCTGAACCCAGGCTAGAGGGTTGTCTAGCCTGTGAAAGAAATACCTGGTATTTTCATCATAGAATCATAGATAAGCTGCAAGCAAGTGCAGCTTGCCTTCAAGAATCTCTGCAAACTGCCTAAACCAACAATTAGGGTGAGAATTTGCTACTCATATCCAATTTCTTTAGTATATTAAGCTTAGATTGCATTTCTGTTTTATTTGCTAGGTAATCTGCTTTGATCTATTTGCTATCCCTTATAATCACTTAAAATCTATCTTTTGTAGTTGATAAACTTGTTTTGTTTTGTCTAAAACCTGTGTGTGGAAATCATAACTTGGGGCAGAAAGCTGTGTATATTCCTCTCCACATTGAGGAAGGGGGCAAATTTCATGAGCTTACGCTGTACAGTTCTCTGTATAA
The DNA here is from genome assembly GCF_965152235.1 of Eretmochelys imbricata. Taxonomy (NCBI): domain Eukaryota; kingdom Metazoa; phylum Chordata; order Testudines; family Cheloniidae; genus Eretmochelys; species Eretmochelys imbricata. The sequence goes on along the minus strand of NC_135574.1, from coordinate 19,442,745 downwards.
TTTTGGGTTTACACTCCAAAGGTGCATGCCTTAGGAAGTGGGAGGTGCCTTAGTTGAGCCTTCCCATGCAGAGCTGATCTCAGCATCTGTGTGTAGCTGCAGCTGTGTGTGTCCCTACCTGTATGTGTACTGGAGGGGGCTTGAGGGCCTATCACAGCAGTACAGTGTAAAGGGAGCCCAAGCTGATAAGTCAGGTGGGCTCAGTGGTACCCCAGTTCCAGGTGGCACTCAGGAAGGGGACAGGGGACCCATCACACACATATAGCCATATGCTAAAGCTATATAATGCAGGGAGTGATATCATCAGTGGTTCTTCACTCCCCACACAAGAAGACTCCTAAAAACACCTAAGGAACAAAAGACTGAACTGGGGGAAGTGCTGGACCCAGGCTAAAAGGATTTATAGCCTGTGCATGAAAACCTGAAGATCCAAAGCTGCAAAGCAAGTGCAGTCTGAAGCTTGAGAATCTGCAAGCCAGCTTGTATCATCGGTCAGGGTGAGAGATTGTAAATTCAAATCCTATCATTCTAGTATATTAAGCTTAGTTTGAGTTTTTGTTTATTTACTCGGTAATCTGCTCTGATCTGTTTGCTATCACTTATAATCACTTAAAATCTATCTTTTGTAGTTAAACTTGTTTTTGCTTTATCTAAACCAGTGAGTTTGAATGAAGTGCTTGGAAATTTAGCTCAAGCAGCAAAGGCTGTTGCATATTCCTCTCCACATTGAGGGGTTAGCAAACTGGATAATAAAGTCATACTGGTCAGTGTTTTGACCAGGGCATGATGGTACAGCTCTGGGGTCCTTGGCTGGGAAGCTGGTAGTCATTTTGGCTGTAGTGTCTCTATTGTTGGTTCATGCAGTGGCTCGTCAGTCTACACGTAACTGCACCTGGGGTGTGTCCCTACCTGTGTGAATGCTGGTGGAAGTGTAGGACCAGGTCTGCAGCTTGTCACAGCAACACAGTGTGAGAGGGAGCCCAGGCTGATGAGTCAGAGGCCTTAGTGGTACCCCAGTTCCAGGTGGCACCCTGGGGGAAAACCCATCACAATATCCATGGTGGGGAGATGCCTCCAGAGATTACACGTTTGACAGCATTCTCTGAACCAGTCCTGATGGCAGGGACAGAGGGAAGCAGTAGCAGCTAACACAATCACATGAGAACACTTTTTTCATCAAAGAGTTCCACATTTGTATTTTCACGCATTCAGGTGAGTAGCGTGACAGACACTGCAACCGCATGCAATATCTTTGGAGACCATATTGTGTTAAGTGTATGACGTTTATGTATCACTGTGGGCCAGAGATTGCACACAACTTGGGCGGGGGGAAGAAATGGTGCCACAGCTCTGCCAGGAACTAAGAACAGTGTACGATACTTAGGGTGAATCACTTACATTGTAAACACATCTCAAGAGATCCCACCCACTAGAAATGTACACGTACACTGGTTCAGACTGGATTTTCCAGGGACCAACAGACAAAGAAATGGCTTTTGGCATAAAAGGACTGCATTTAAACTGACTCAGAGCCTTCTTTCTGATCCAGCAAATGGACAGGACCTTCTGTCCAATGGCCCGAACCCTTGTAGAATGGTTGGAAAGACTTTGGCCTACAAGGGCCCCGTAGACTGATAAGTGACTTCTGATATAAGCTTTTAGCATGTGTATAGGAACTTGTAATGCTTTTACCTTAACAGTAAAGGTACTTGCTCAGAAAGAGCTGTGTGGTAAATTGTAACTGCTGGCATACAATGCTCATGGCCCTTGTAGAGAGAGAAAAGCACAGGCATTGGCCTTTATGCAGACTAGCATGCTCAAGATATTACAGCATCAGGCAGGGAGCAGTGCATCCTTAAAAGTCCCAGTCAGAAGGGAGTAGGTGATGGCTGAAGACCAGACTGGGAACTCCTGGAGCAAACCATGGAGGGGGGAATACAGATGCAGTTACCCTGAAACTGTGACAGGAGATTGTGCCATTTAGGCACGTTCCCCCATAGCAAGGGATGGCACAGAGATGCACCACCATCTGGGAGGTCACCTTCCTGAGATTCCCAGTGGGCAGTGCTTAATGTATTATGGATTGCTCCCCTGCTGTGCTGGACTGACTCGAGGGGTGAGAGCACCCGAGGTTTGTTAAACGGACTACAAAACATAAGCTACCTGCCTGGGAGAACACTGCTTGCCTCCTACTAAGGCAAGACCCCTTAGTTCGACTTCCATGCCCTTTGGGAAGGCAGAAATTAGCCCCTGGAGTAACTGCTCTGCTCAGTTATAAACCAACACTCCTGTCTAGGCAGAGACAAAACCTCATTTAGTACAAGGGACCAGCCAGGGGCCTTTAAAGGGGCGTCACATATACCCCACTCCCCAGCAATAGCACAGCATACTAAGTGCCCAACAGCTGAATATACAGATGAATATTCTCTCAAAGGATTAAGAGCCCAAACAGCCCCTAGCGGCTCTACCTTACGCAGGTTCCTCCTGCCCCTTGTGGTGGTGGCTGCTCTTTGGGTGTGGTGCATGCTGGTGAATGGTTAACCCTGGTCCCTGCTGCATCAGCAGGTGTCCATCCCTGTAGTCTTTGTGCTGATCAAGATTCCTCTGCTGAGGCTACGCATCCCCTTTCCAGCCCTGGCCCTGAATCAGCCTATTGGCTCTGGGCAAATCAGATGTTCTGCAACCAATTCCCTAAGCTCACTTGCATAGGGCTGAGCTCCCAGTCTGGAGTTGCATTCCAATGAGAGACAGGCTGGAAGCAAGAAGTCAGGGGGGATTTCCTACCAGCCGTTTAGCCAGCGGCACTCTGATGCTCCCCTCTCTATCCATCCACTAATCAGTCACGGCGCATGGGGGTAAGACTAGTTCTTTCACACTGCTGCACACCTGTGGAGCCCCTTTAGGACACAGTGTACCCCTGGGGTAACAGGGAGCAGTCTCTGAGGCTGAGCAATGGTACCTGGTCCTTACACTAGCCATGACAGTGCTGGGGATGGCGAGGAGGCACCTTTTTGTCCTCACTCCCCACTGAGCGCACATCTAAGGGCAGAGAATAATCTAGTCCACAACTGTTATAGGGCCTCAATTTACACGTAGTGTATTTCCATTGACTTCAATGGCTTTGCACAGGGTGTGACTCAGAATTTGGTACCTTCTACACTGAGACACCTACATTTAAAATTCATCTGGCCAAATTCTGCTTCTCGTTTGTACTGATGTAACCCTGTCATGAGCTGCATGGGTGTAAGTGAGCAAGAATGTCTGGGAGCTAAGAGCAGAAATGTGACCCTCAATTTCCAGCCAGAGCAGCAATGGTTTAAGAAATTCCTTAGTCTTTCATTTCATTATTTAGCAGATAATCATTTGATATTAGGTAGATCATCATTCATAGAAAACAAATCCCTTCACTGGGGAAAAAAATAATATTCTGTTTATGCTGCACATTGCCCAGCCTCTGTTAATTTGACTGTAAGAACATGTTTCATGGGATTAGTTACTGGATTTGGAAGCATTATGGCTTCATCTTTCTGATTTAAGAAAAATAAAACCTTCTAGCCGATTAAAAATACTCAAAAACTGGAAAGTAATTATGAATTCATTGGGTTGGAATTACACACCAAAATGTAACCTAGAGAGATGTGAATACCACAGAGTATCTGCTAGAAAACACAAATAAAACTCCTTTTTACAATGATGTAAAGAAAATATTTCCCCCTATTGTTATTGCTCTGTTTGTCACCAAGCGAAATACATTTTTGAAACTGAAAATAATTTCTCAGAACAAAACTGAATGGGAAAAAAATGAACAATTATATGAAAATGGCAACATGTTTTTAAAAAAAATAACTACCAGTCCAAACATTCAATGAGTGGAATTCTGGCATGCTTTGGGTTTGGCCAGAAAAATGGGATCAGATTAACAGTGTACACATGCTGGCAGCAGCAACTTATGCTTGTTTGTTTGATTGAATACAAATAGCAGCAAATTGCTAGTATTTGTAGAAGAATCAAATACATTACAAAGATTCATTGCATCCCTTGTTGGCCAGGCATAGATGTGTGTATATTATTGCCCCTGTTCAGCAAGGTGCTTTCGGTATTGTCTTCCGTTTAATAGACATAAGTAAGTGCGGCCTTCAGTTACCTCTGTACATCTCCACTAGCTACAAGTCATGCTCAGCTAGCCAAACACTCTTCTCAGTTGCCTGCTCTCTACGGATATGTCAACACTGCAATTAAACACCCATGGCTGGCCCATGTCATCTGCCTCATGTTCATGTAGTTCAGGCTGCAGGGCTATAAAATTGCTGTCTAGATGTTCAAGCTTGGGATGGAGCCTGGGCTCTGGGACCATTCCTCTTCATGGGCCCAAGGCCAATGGGCCTCATGCAGCTCCCATTAAAATCAGTGGAATGACTCTTACTGGAAGCTCGATCATTAGGCATGGGCTTAAGTGCTTTTCTGAAGTGGAGGCCTAAGTTTCCTTCTCTCACTCATGATTACATGTTATTGTGGAATTCCATGGGCTGCAGATTCATCAATTAAGTTTATAAATAAGAATATTGGGTGAGTGGGTGTTTGCTTATTTATTTGTTTGTTTTCCTTCATTGCCAGTGTTGGAAACTCAACCTAGGTACTGAGAGACTATCTGTCGTTTTTTTTTTCCTATCACCACCTGTAATAAAGGATCCACCAATCAAATTAAACTTTCAGGGCTTGTCTACGCTTCCTGGAGGATCGACGAGCAGCGATAGATGCATCGGGGTCGATTAAGTGGGTCTAGTGAAGACCAGCTAAATCGACTGCAGATGACTCTTCGGTCTACTCCCGTACTCCACCTGATCGAGAAGAGTAAGGGGAGTTGATGGGAGAGCATCTCCCACCGACATTGCGTAATGTGGACCCCATGGTAAGAAGGTCTACACTACGTCGATTTGAGTTACGCTATTCACGGAACTCAAATTGCATAGCTTAGATCTAATTTCCCCTGTAGTGTAGACAAGGCCTCAGTAAACCCTTTGCATTCCTGCTGTCTCCAGATTAACGCCTGCGCAGTCCCATTGCCCATAATGGATTTGCCCCAGTAGGACTGATTGGCCATATAGATGGAACACAGTGCTACAGTCGAAAAGAACAAATCCCACCTCTTCTAATTGGCTTGGCTCTTCCGGGATAAAAAGCAATAAAAATGTATTTTAGTCAAGTAAGCAGATATGACTCTGGATACATACGGGGGCAGAGTAATTGGATAGGACTGTGCCATTTTTAGGCATTTTTTCAGAACAGAACTATACTTTAAGCACCCATCTGTTCGAGCATATGCAAGTTGAATTACACATCCAGTTATAGGAGATGAGAAGGTTTCCTACTTGATTATCTGGTTTCAAGCTTCCTTTACCAAGCTTCCTTTACCATCCAGATAAGATACTAAAAATGGGGGGATGTTGTCTTGACCATGCTGTGTTTTGTTTTTTATCTCCCCGCAATGGAAAGGAGAATCAACCCCCTTGTCTAAGCCGGCATAGAGGACAGTTGGAGGAGTGGGTGATTTTATATGTGCAGAGGAAGAGGATCTGTTTGCAAACTCCCTGACAACTAGAACAATTTGAGCAGAGGAAATTTAAAATGGGATTAGACCAGTCAGAAGAAAAATTACCATATAAAATGATACATATAAAACTAAAGTGAGCCAAAGTTCTAGTTTCCTTTATTTAAATATGGTTGCAGATAAATTAACACTAACTTATTTTGTTAGCTGAAAAATTAACAAAAACAGAAACACAAAAATTATCAAGTACCCAAAACCTGACAAAAAAGTTATTGCTTAGAGACCTTTTCTCATTATGAAAACACTAGATTCTAATTTAATTCAAAAAACCTACTTTTCTGCGGTCTGACAAACCTCTCTAAAAATTATTTTCTTGCTGATTACAGAAGCAGACAATTGATGCCCAAACTATCAAAGAAGGTTGTATTGTCAGTATGTTAATCATCGTGTTTCTTAGCAACCACATTTTATTTACAAGTAACAATACCTCTGAAGAAGCCTGCCACATTTAATGACAAGCAGATGTGTGGGGAGGGGGAGGGAGATGCACAGATACTTAGCACCTTTGATATTAAACAGTTTGTGAAGAGGGAAGAGACCTACTTTTGCTGATATTCAGGCCTTGTCTATACTAGAGGGCTGAGTCCTTGGTAACTGAACTAGTGGGACAGCACCAACGTAAGCACAAAACAGTGTCCACTCTGATCATGGTTTGGGGTCCAGTTCACTTGCACTTTTGCCCACACTAGTATGCTAGCACTGGACTTCATGTCTTCAGTTGCCTCTGGGTACCCATCCCACAGGTTCCAGCACAACTCCTTGAACCACTGGCTTCTGTGAGATTTTGAAAGGTTTTCTAGGAACCAAGGGCAATTGTGGGAGAAGAAGTCAGACTCCCACAATTCCCGCATGGCACTCCCAGCATTAACCCAGTGCCAGGGCCATTCCCTACTTCTTTGTCTTAAAATGAAAACTCTATCCTTCATCTTCTCAGGTCACTGCTTGCCACACCTGGCAATGCCCATATCTGCCACATCAATATACACTACATTACTGGGTAGGACTAAATTCAGGTGGCCCTACATCAATTTCTTGTCCTTGAAGGTTAACCAGAGCCTATATGTCACCCTCAAATCAGATGGCAGTATGTTTGTTTGTAAGGTACTTTCTTCCGGAGACATGCCAGTGATCAAATCCACGGAGAGGCAGAAATAAAAGATTTTGATGTTTACTGTGAAAATAGCATTCCATATAGCTCTACAGTGTGTGGGATATTTTTCTTCATGGCCAGCTTGAACCCCTTTGGTCAAAACCATCTAAGCAATCATCTGCTTGGGATGTGGAGTCTGTGCACTGTGCGAGGACTGTTTGCACAAGTTGGGCAATTATTCCAGGGATATCTATCCATACTGATCCTAGGAACACAGGAACTGCCAGATAGAATCAGATCCATGGTCCATCTAGTCCAGTATACTGTCTTTGACAGTGGCCAATACATGATGCTTCAGAGGAAAGTGCAAGAAACCTCACAATAGGTAGGTGGCGATAATCTGTTTCCATGAAGGTCTCAACCTGATTGCTAATAATTAGGGATTGGTTTACACTCTGAAGTATGAGGCTGTATATTCCTTCCAAAAATTGTGTTAGCATTAACTATTATAACTCCGGATATTCTTGTTATCCATATAAATGCTTTTCAAATGTTGATCTTGTTTTGACCTCAGTGGCATCCTTTGGCAATGATTTCCTAATCAGGTGTTGCATGAACAGGTATTTCCTTTTATCAGTTTTTGAATTTTCCACCTTTTAATTATATCAAATGTCTCTTTGTTCTTGTGTTATGAGACAAGGACAACACACATGGAGACTGGCAGTACTGGTGGTACGCCTTGCTTTAAGCAGTTCTAATCCAGATGGTGATAGTAGCAAATCTGTGCACCGCTGGGGGCACTTTAGTACGAGGACATAAGGTGGGTGGCAGGCACACTACAGGGATGGCACGGAGACCAGCTTGATGAATTGGTGTAACATAGATAAGGGTCACATATTGAAACCAGCACAGGGTCCTTATAGTTCCATGGACTGCAGACATCTTTGCAGATTCACAGATCTACTGTCTTTGCCAATAAGCAGTAGGCCAGAGGGCTACAGGAGAGTGATAGAAGGTAGATATATTAGCTCCAGATTAAGCAGATTCTTTTTCCCTGAGTAAGATAATGGGCTGTTCCAGAACAATCAGGAAGTTGCTGGGACCAATTAAGGCAGGCTAATTAGGACACCTGGAGCCAATTAAGAAGCTACCAGAATCAATTAGGACAGGTAGGCTAATCAGGGCACCTGGTTTTTAAAAGGACCTCACTTCAGTTAGTGAGGTGCGTGCAAGGAGCTGGGAGCAAGAGGTGCACAAGAAGCTGAGAGTGAGTGGGTGTACTGCTGGAGGACTGAGAAGTGCAAGTGTTATCAGACATCAGGAGGAAGGTCCAGTGGTGAGAACAAAGAAGGTGTTGGGAGGAGGCCATGGGGAAGTAGCCCTGGGAGTTGTAGCTGTCACGCAGCTGTTACAGGAGCTGCTATAGACAGCTGCATTCCACAGGGCCCTGTGCTGGAACCCGGAGTAGAGGGCAGGCCCGGGTTCCCCCCATCCTCCCAACTCCCTATTTGATATAAGAGGAGTTGATCTGGACTGTGGGTCCCACCAGAGGGGAAGGTCTCTGGCCTGTCCCCTGACCCATTAGGTGGTCCAGCAGAGACTGTGGGGATTGTTCTCCTCCTTTTCCCCATGCTGGCCAGTGATGAGGTTAGCCAAGTGAACAGCAGGTTTGTGCCACTAACAAAAGGAGCCAAACTGAGGACTGCCATAAACCTCTGAGGCGAGCAAATCCGCCAGAAAGCGCAGAACCCACCAAAGCAGAGGAGGAACTTTGTCACAGCTGCGAGAGGGAAGTGAAGAGTATGGTGGTACCCAGACCTGATTCATTTGGCCAGACTTGACATTTCCTTAGATGCTTTTTGCTGTTATTAGATAATAAAAATATAAATTCTAGAGATGGGTCCAAACCAAAACATCAGATCAGAACTTTGGAGAACTTTGGCGCCAGGACAGGATCTCAGTTTCATGGCTCACCCCATACGAACTCTCCCCAAACAGACCAACTGTCAGTCTGAATCCAGATAAAAATGTTGTATCTTGGGCCTATTTAATAAACACAGCACATACAATTATTAAAAAGAAAGCATTTTCTTGTAAAGCATCAGCAACAGCATTACCCTGTTCACCATGTCCACGCTAATGAGTGCTACCTGGCAAAATGATACTATCTAAAACAGTTCACAAGATTGATTCTTGCCAACCATACAAAGACTTGGCAAGTAAATCAGTGCAGGTGGGTTCAGAGTGATATTGGCTGACTCCACAGGGACCCACATCTAGGCTCAGTTATCCAAAAAGATAGTTACTGGTTACCCTACTGAGGGTGAAGCAAATGGGGAAGTAATGAGGCAGTACTCTAGAGGAAAATTTCTTCCTTTGAAACTTTCTTTAGCACTCAGTTGTGCCATTTAGGCACAGTCCTGTAGTGGGGTAGAGTCACACAACTGTCAGGGAAATAGAATCCTTCCCTAAACTCCCAATCAATGTGCTAGGGGAATATGGCAGCTCCTTAGGGAGGAGGAGTCTCCTCACCCATGTGCACCAGCCCTACTCCATGGTCCAGTGAGGAATCATGACCCCATATCCTCCCTACCCCTTTTGAGATGGCTGGAGAGAGCAGTCCCTGCATTCTGCAAAGGGCAAGGAGTGCAGATGTGTCTGGCCTTCCTGCAGGTCATCCAAGAGACAGGGAAAGCTCTTTTTGCTCATCACAGTCACAGTGGGGCCCTTAGTTATGATGGCAATGTTTCTCCCTAATAACAAATCAGCTGCGTTAGTCATATCACTCTGAAAAAGTAACCAAATGAAAAATAAATCACCATTTCAAAGCCCTGACAGTCCTACTGACAATGATATTCAACAAAGCACATCAAGCAGACTTCACTGAGGAGTGTTTGATAAACTTAAAAGCCTCAGGAGACTTTGAAGTCTTCTAAGCACCCAGCAAAGCTGCAGTTACTTACTGTTATTGCATCCAAGAAAGAGCCACCAATATGCTACTCAGATATCCTGGAGAAAGACTATCTCATATATACATATATTTATACACCCACACACGGAAAGAAAATTAATGATTTTGTATGAAGTAGCACAGGCCTGAAGATATTGCTAAGGTTTCTGCTTTGAAGGTCATCTGAGAGCTAGAGTTCTTATATTGACTATAGCAACAGAAGAAGTTAACTTCTTCAAATCGGTGCAGACAGGCTAAAGTCAATTTGACCAAGAGCAACGAGAAGTTCAACCAAATATTATACCGACATTTTCTGTACTCTAACAGCTTTCATCCAGGGATGTCTAGATTGTTTATGAGCTTCCTAACAGACATGTAGGGTGCAGAAAAGATAACTATATTTGTTTTAGAGATGGGTAAACGGAGGCATCTGGAGAATAAGGATCTAATTTTCAGAGGTGCAGTGCATCTGCAGTTTGCGTGTACTTCAATGGAAGTTCCTGTTGCTTAGTGCTGCCAAAAATTAGATCCCTTAGAAGTCTAAAGAAGCCTTCATCTGACTAACAATAGGCACCCACTTTTGAAAACTTTTATTTTTACAGTTCCTATTTATTACAATTCCTTATCCATAATAGTTCCATTAGAACTAGCCACAATCTTTTGTGTTAATCCATCTCAAAGTCTGCTAACCCTGTTGTGACACCCCGGCACTCCCTTATTCACCACTGTTATGTAATTAAGATATGATTTGCACAAAGTATACCTTGTGAGGTATCATTCTAAAAGTCTTGATCTACTAGACATTAATATCTCATTGGCTTGTATGTGCTATCATCATATGTGAAGTTATTAAGTTTGGCTATGTATTAAGGCTGTCAAGCAATTAAAAAATGTAATTGCGATTAATCACGTGATTAAAAAATTAATCACAATTAATCGCATGATTAATTGCACTGTTAAAGAATAATAAAAGACTATATATTTAAATATTTGTATTTTCTACATTTTCAAATATATTGATTTCAATTACCACACAGAATACAAAGTGCACAGTGCAAACTTTATATTTATTTTTATTACAAATATTTGCACAGTAAAAAACAAAAGAAATAGTATTTTCAATTCACCTAATACAAATACTGTAGTGCAATCTCATAATCATGAAAGTTGAACTTACACATGTAGAATTATGTACAAAAAATAACTGCACTCAAAAATAAAACAATGTAAAACTTTAGAGCCTACAAGTCCACTCAGTCCTACGTCTTGTTCAGCCAATCGCTTGGACAAACAAGTTTGTTTACATTGATTTGCAGGAGATAATGCTGCCCGCTTCTTGTTTACAATGTCACCTGAAATGATAACAGGTGTTTACATGGCACTGTTGTAGCCGGGGTCACAAGATATTTACATGCCAGATGCGCTAAATGTTCATATGTCCCTTCAGGCTTCAACCATCCTTCCAGAGAACATGCGTCCATGCCAATGATAGGTTCTGCTCGATAACAATCCAAAGCAGTGCAGACTGACACATATTCATTTTCATCATCTGAGTCAGATGCCACCACCAGAAGGTTGATTTTCTTTTTTGGTGGTTCAATTCTGTAGTTTCTGCATCGGAGTGTTGCTCTTTTGTTTTGTCAAATCTGCAGTGAAAGTGTTCTTAAAACAAACACGTGCTGTGTCATCATCCGAGACTGCTATAACATAAAATATATGGCAGAATGTGGGAAAAACAGAGCAGGAGACATACAATTCTTCCACAAGGGGCGGGACCTCAGGTGGAAGGGGCGGGGCTGAGTCAGCATCCCCCAGCCAGCCCATCTGCGCTGCCTGGCCCGTGCCGCCATGCCAATGGCGATTCAAAGGGCGTGGGGCTCCAATTGCTGGTACTTGCAGCTACTTTTTACAGGGACGCCGTACTGGCCCATACCGCCTTACTTTCACCCCGCGCCTATGCTAGCAAATAGGCAAGGATCACACATACTTGGAACAAAGGTCATGCATGAAATATGCACTTGTCCTTAAATAGGCATGAGACTTTCATGACATGAATCTTTCATACACGATCCTCACCCCTTTGCCAGAATCAGTAGCTCAATAATGACATTTATATATCTCCAAACGAAAGTAAGCATCTGTTCAATACCATAAATTGAACTGATATAGGATTGTAAACTAGGGGCATTTTTAAAAATATTTGTCTTGCTTTTTGCTTATCTTTTTTAATTAACTTTGTATTGAATTTTCCATAAAGAAAGAATATAACTGGCCAGTAGAAGTATTATACTTTTCTAATTTACTTCAGCCACTTTGTTTGATTTCCTAATGAGCCAAGTTGCCTTAACTTCAGTTGCAGTCAGTCATACAAATAGTGGAAACAAAACATTCAAAGCCTCAGAAACAAATTAGATGAAACACTTAATAAACTCCAGTAAGGAAGAAAGATAATGTTTACCACCAAAAGTTACGTACCTGTACCACGTATGTGACAATATTAAAAACTAGGAAAAAAATAAATGGTTCAGCCAACAATGGGAATTATATAGTGAACATGTTCTTACATGATACCTTAATGGGAAAAAATTGTCATAGGAAATTAGGTCCAAAAAATCCAAGAGCAGTTCATCACCTTTTTACAGGTACAACTGCAAATGCCTGAACACATTGCTACATGCAATTGCTGGACTTGCTACTGAATTGTTTGCACACGCAGTTGTGAAAATGTGCATGCCCTGTGTCAAGCAAACACATTTTTTTTCAAAGCTGTACTATATGCAAGAAATGGAAGGCTCAGGAAATTGGTAGTGAGATTTCAGAGATTGTTCCTTTAGGGTCACGTGTTCCAATCCAACCCAGATTAATAGTGATCCAGAGCTGCTACCTTTTTATGTTTGTATGGCAGCTTAAGTGAATGAGCTGGTGGGTTTAGATCAGGGCCCCCCCAAACTTTTTAATTTGTGCCCCCTTTATTCCTAATATAATATGCCCGCGCTCCCCCGCCCCAGGAGCTGTGGTCGGGAGCGGGGCTGCAGCCAGGGCCAAAGGGCCAGGCTCAGGGGCCGAGGCTGGTGGCGTAGCAGGTCTGGAGCAGAGCTGGGAGCAGAGCAGGGCTAGGTGGCGCTCCCTCCCCACCACCTATGGGGGCTGGCGTGGGCCCCGCCACGCCCCCATGAATGTTCCCCTGCACCCCCGAAGGGGAATATGCCCCACAGTCTCTGGTTCAGATTAATTCCCAGGGGACATATGTCAACCATCCCAAAGCCACCATCATAATTAGTGTTGCTTAGTGGTTTCTTTGGCAACCTCAGCAGAGATCCAGGTTTAGGCCATGTCTCCATTATGAGCACTTTGCCAATATAGGAATACCAGCATTCTATACCAACAAACCACTCCTAGTGTGGCTGTAACTATGCACGTTTTACAGATAAAATAAAACCACTCCCCATAAGCAAAACAAGCTATACCAGTAAAAGCACAACTATGTCAGTCCGGGATCACATCTCTTCACACCCCCGACTGACACAGCTGTGCCAGCAGAAGTCTGTAGTGTAGACCTGGCCTTAATTACTCTCTAGTTGTCCTGAGCAGTGAAAGGGTTGAACCACACTGAAGGGGCACAGTAGACATGCTTGTGGTGCTGTCCATATTGTACCAATTTTGTAAGAAAACTCAGGGTTTTTTTCTGAAAAGCTGTCAATTTGTCACCTTTCATGGGCATATACATTTGCTAAAAAAAAAATATAAATAATAGAAAAGAATAAAGGAGGATACTCTGTTCTAAAAAATAAAATCCTCCATTTGGGAATATTTACTATTTGCTGGAAAACAAGAATTCAGCTTTGACTGACCAGCAACAATAAAGGAGCAAAATAAAGGCTCTAATTAATCATTGAGTGCTTGTCATGCTGACAACTATAGAATTGGAAAGTTACAAAGGACCAAAGTGAAACAGCATCAATCATCTGATGATGGCAAATAAATTAATCCAAAATCATTGAGTGCCACCAAGGTCTGGGGAGAGGGGGAAAAGACAAAGGAAGAATAGTAGGGGGCATCAAACAGAAAATGTACACCTGACCCTGTTTATATTCATATTACATAACCCTGGCAAACCACTACCATTCCCAGCCCTGTGCCAATCAAAACAGCCAGATGCCATATTTATTTACGTGGGGGATGACGGCCACAGCTTTATTTATAGCAGAGTCAAACAGGTTTATGATTACAATACAAACCCGCTCTGTTAGCATGCATCATATGCAGTTAATTAATCTCACAAGCAAACAGACTTTCTCAAATCCAGAAGAGCACCATCATGGCTGTTATAACACAGCGCCATAGGTTTGCCCGGTGCTTTACTGACATGGTCCCTTCCCAGCAGAGCTTACAATTAAAATCACACCGACAACATAGCATATAATGAAAATAGTCTCCTGGAAGTGGCTGCAGGGAAGGGGCAGATAACAGCAAACAATGGGGAGGGAACACTTTCTTGTATTACAAGGAAAGCATGTAGCAGATATGGTCTTTTTCATAGTGAAAGGCTTGTGGGAGGGATAGTGCTGGGGTGGAAACTGTTATGTTGCAGATGCCTTGTCTGAAAGAGTTTTGAGGCTAATGAAGAGATTTGAAGGAGAATATTTTGGGGACTGCCTGGGAGGATGGGCCCCACAGGAGCAGAGGTTCTGGTTGGGTGGATCACCTGCTGCCCTTCCTAAAAACTGCGAGGTGCAGACAGGCTGCAACTGCATGACTGTGGTGCTGGTGGTGGCCCCACAGAAAGCCCTCTCATGGAGTGGCATGAGGGTCTCCACAGACAGGGCCCTCTGTTGAGAGGCAAGAACTTTGACAGCAGGCTCCCTCAGAGTATTCTGCTGGGCAGGATGGTGAGAGAGTGTTAGCAGAGACCCCTCTCCACAAGAGCTCTTTGTAGGGTGGCAAGCAGGGAAGCCAGTCAGTGGTCTTCAGATGGGCCAGGGCATACCCTGTTCTCAGACTACTTCTCACTGTCTGCAGGCAGGCTGTAGTCTGGTCTAGCAAGAGGGAAGTTACAGTGGTGGATTAATGATTCGCCGCCCCTAGGCCCTGAAATAATTGCCTCCCCCATATAAACTTGTTTTTAGTTTTTTTACAAATTCGCACCGTCACTGGTGGTTTCAATACGCACTATGATTGGTAGAATCGTGGCGTCCATAGACGCAGAGCACCCACCGGCAGCTCCTCGCGCCACCCCCCCACCCCAGCTCACCTCCGCTCCGACTCTGTCTCCTCCTCTGAGCTCGCCGCCAGGTCCTACTTCTCCCTGCTCCCTGCCAGGGGAATGCTGCATGCTCAGGGGAGGAGGCAGGGCCAGGGCGGGGATTTGGGGAAGGGGACCAGTAGGGGCAGGGAGGGGGCAGAGTTGGGGTGAAGACTTTGGGGAAGGGGTTGGAATGGGGGCAAGGAATGGCGTGGGGAAGGGGTGGAGTTGGGGCAGGGGCCGGGGGGGGGGCGGGGCGCGAGCACCCACCGGCGCCGGGGGAAGTTGGCGCCTCTGGCTGCTATTGTAAATTTGTCGCCCCTGCAAATTTTCCGCCCTAGGCCTAGGCCTTGTCGGCCTAGGCGATAATACACCGCTGGGAAGTTAAGGACTGGGGAGGGGATCTTGTCACCACAGCAGGGCTCTGTTCAGGTGATGTCACCCCAAATAGAGCTCCTAAAGTGGTTATGTTGCAGATGCCATTTTTAAATGAGCACTATACCACCCATATCAAATAAATATTGTCCACCAGATAATCCAATCCACTTTCCTCACTTGTGGCCAGATTGTTGCCTTCAGCATATACTCCATTCCTTTGTCCAGCCAAATTTAAATGATTCAAGTGATGGTGCTTCCACCACTTGTCTTGGGAGGCTTTTCAAGAGCACAATAGAACTCAGTGCTAGGAGAGATTTCAGAGTAACAGCCGTGTTAGTCTGTATTCGCAAAAAGAAAAGGAGTACTTGTGGCACCTTAGAGACTAACCAATTTATTTGAGCATTATAAGGTGCCACAAGTACTCCTTTTCTTAGTGCTAGGAGATTATTTCTAATATTTATACTAAATTTCACCTGACTCCTAGAACCACTCTATACAACTCCTCTCCCTCCCACGCTTCAAGTACTTTTGTAGATACTAAGCATATCCCCCTCTTAGTCATAGTTTGGACAAGCAATACATATTCAGTTCATTTAAACTCTCTTCATACATCAAACCCTCTAGACCATTAATCAATCTCCTTGTGCTCCATACTGTAGAATAACATCATAAAATCCTAGCAATTAGAGACAAAAAAGACCTGTGAGATCATCCAATCCATCTCCCTGCCAGTGCAGTGTATTTCTTATTTTTTCTGACAAGCTCATTTTCAAAGTCTCAAGTCCGGGGCCTGCCATTTCTTCTGTCAATTCCTCCAATTTGTCAATAACGAGATATCAGTAATAGATTTTGTTTGTAAAAAACATCTCTTTTCAGGGGAACTTTTTTTATGATCACATTGTCAATATTTCTTTCAAGACAATTTTCAAGCATTGGCCTCAGTGAAAACTAAAGTCCTCTCATTCATATTCACATGCCATGTTAAACATGCAATGCTCCAGTAGTTTAGTTTTCCCACTCTAGCTTCCAGCTGCCTTCAGCGCCGAATTGAAAGAACTAAGTCCTAAGGGTGAGAAGTTATTTAGCTTCCTCACCATCCTACCTCTGTGTGTTTCCAAAGAAGAGAGACTATTGTCATTGGTGCCAAGAGGTGACAAATTATGTGTGGCTAACTTTCCGATATAGTCATCTATCTCCCTAAGAATATTCAGACTACTGGAGAGAAGTAGTGCATGAGAGACCTGAAACATCCTGAAACCTGTAGCTACATTTTCACATATAACTATAATAAACAGATGATTAAACTTAAGTTAGAAACAGATGGGACAAAAATCTGGACTCTCCTCACTTCCCCTTAATATGTATTGATTGATTTATCAATCAATCAAAGGAGCCCTACCCACCATGGCTTTGGGGCCATATACAACATTTATTTAAATATATACAATTTTTGACTCTTTTCCAAGAAACAAAAAGCAAAGAATATTCCTCAAAAAACCTCAGCAGTTGCATATAACCAATCACCCCTCAAAGAAACACTATAAAAGACGAGAGATGTCTTGCATGTGTGCACTGGAAGTCAATAGGTTTGCGCTCTGTCAGATAATACTAAAACTTGGTACTTTATATGTTCATTAGCTAACCAACCGTCATATACAAATGGGAAAAATGAGAAAGAGCAGAAGTGATTTGCCAGATATCACACCATAAGACAGTGGTCAAGCAGTGAACAGACCCCAGCTCTACATAGTTCCATGTCCAGTACTAGACCATACAGCTATTCAACAGATCAGCGAGGGAACTAACCACCAGAATTGAGGGAACTTTACAGAAAATCCCCTGCCTTCACCCATCAGATATGTAAATCTGGCATCTGTCACTTGATTTCTGTATAGACTTCCATGGGAACAGGTTTGGGTCTCAAGAGAACAGTTTGCTAATGACAATGAAAGATAGATAGACTTTTGCCAACAGGTGTCTCTTACTTATAGAATTAGTAAGTATCCTTTCTTTTGTTGGTTGGCTGGGTGAGTTGTTTTGGGGGCAGGGGGAGGGGTTGTTTTTTGTTTTTAAACTCCAGGAAGTTATACACACACAAAGACCCCACATCAATGCATCACTTAGATTTCATGGTTATTACAAATCAACAAAATTTGAATTGCAATAGTAAAATTTAAGTGTGCGTCTTTAATAATCCTCCTTTGTGTGCATGCAATGTTCAGTGAGGTGCTTAATCGCATGTTCACCAGTCATTGGTGGTGTTCAGAATACTGGGCTTGCAGGGGAAATAGAATGTGCTCCTATAATTAAAGCCAGTCACATAATGCATATGCTTATGGAGGTGAAGTTAAAATTGTGCCTGCAACCTTCACTTTAATATTTCCTGACTTTTGAGTTCTATGTAGCCTTAGCATTGCTTTAACATAGCTTACTTCAGTGAATGTACATGACAACAGATCTTAATTATAATACAATCAGACCAAATTGTTCAAATCTGGGTGCCTAAAGTTAAGCTTCAATGTATGTCTTTAAGTAAACATGACCTGATTTTCAGAGATACTGAGCAACTGCAGCTCCCACAAAAGAAAGAGGCAGAAAAAGAAAAGAAAAGTATGGTAGTAAAAAAAGGTATTCGGTTAGTGCTACATAATTATTACAGTATGGTAAATAAGGCCCTACTGTGTGATTTTGTATCTTTCCAATCTATTTGGCCTCTTTTAACATGTGCTAAATATAAAGTAAATGCAGCAACAAAAAAGAAAATGAATTGATAAGAAAACAAGCACAGCAGTACCTTGCAGGAACTGTATAAAAATAAAAGTGTTTAAGAGCTCTTGAAAACATATCTTTAGATTTGTCATTCTGAAGCTCAATGGGGAACTACTAGTCCAGCTCACCAGGGTTTAGAAAGGAAGAATCATGAAGGGGATTGTACACTGTGGAATATTCATAGTGGATCAGCACAGGCATTTCTGTATAGAATAGGGGAATTCTGGTTTCAGTGTCCCTCAATGACATATATTCTGGCCTTACCCACTGTTCCCTAAGTAATGTATGCTACTTTATACTGAAGTGTATAGTGGCAGTGTCAAGTGGCTTTAATGTAAATGAAAGTCAGGCAAATGGTGATAGTATAAGACAGAGGATACTCTCATACTGAGGGTTTCCTTTAGACAAATTGTACTTTGAGACAACCCTACACACACACACACACACACACACACACACACAGGACTCAAAAGGACTTTAATAATATAGATGGCTGAAAAACTGATTTTGCATCCCACAAAAAATTTCAAACAAAAGTCATCCTAATTCAGGACAAAAAGCCAACATTTTAAAAATGTTAACAAAATTATTTGGGAAAAAAAATCATTTGGGGCTGATAAAAGGTTTTATTTAAAAAAAATAAAATATTTCATTTCAATACATTTTAAATGTTTTGTTTATATTTTGACCTTTCTTAAATAAAAAATAAATTTGTAAATTAAAAGCCATTCTGAAAAAAAACAAAAAAACAAAAAAAACCTTTTCACTCTAAAACTGTCAAAATAGGACACCTCAACATTTTCAAAATGGGTTTTCCAATTTTTTCCAAACAACATTTAATTGAAATCAATAGAATTCCACACAAAAATAGTTTTCATCAAACTGGCATTTTCTGATAGAAAACTGTTTTGCCTAAAATTGCCCTTCCAGCTCTATTTAATAATAATTGAAAAACACACATAACCCTCCCTCCATTTTCCATATACAGATTCTTTATTAGGCAGGGGGGTTGTATCAAAAGGAATCTGACTCCACACCACCACCTGTCTGTTATAACCAGGAGATGATCATTTCAAGTGACGGCGCTTGGGGTTGAGATAACATAATGGGGAGTGGTGATGGACTGTCTTATGTATTTTCATTTACTCTCACATCTCACTGATAGTATAATTTGTACAAAACAAAAAGCAATTCAGTTACAAACCCAAAGACTTACAACTGACCCACATTAAGATGCAGCCCTCATAATAATACAACAAAATATAACCTAGTCATCACTCAGTGCATGAGCCCATCCAGGAATGGGTCTTAATAAAATAAAACCTACCATACAAAATATCACCCAACACTAAAGCTTCAAACTCCCTCATCCTGCTCCTTTGGGAGAAGATGTTATATTTTCCACCATTTCTTCCAGGCCCTTAGACAGTCACCTTCACCTTTTCTGGATTCAGCCTCAGCAAACGAGCTCCCATCTAATCCCCACTGTCACTCAGACTTGTCACAGGCAGATCAAATGAGTTGGATATTGGAGCTGGGCATTATCAGAATATGGAAGGCCTGACAGCTCTTATCACTTCACCAACCCTTCTAGCAGCCTTATATACATATTGAACAGAAGGTTGGTAAAACAGAACCTCAGAGCTGTTTACATCTATGATGCCAGTTCAATGCTAGCCCAGACTGTTAATGTCCAGTGACCTTTGGAGATCTCAGTCCAGTACTTGTAGAGATGAGTTCAGGGTCCAAGATGTGGGTCCAGATGGCAATGCCCTTTACCTCTCCAAAGTTTGAGCAGAGTTGGGATTGGGGTATATACAGAGACAAGCTTAGATTTTCAACATAGAATCACAAATTCATAGAAATGTAGGGCTGGAAGGTACCCCAAGAGGTTATGCTGTGGAGGGACCAAGTATATCTACACTATTCCCTGACGTGTAAATCAATGCAGCTCTGTTTAATTCAGCAGAGCTATGTCACTTTATGCCAGCTGAATAACTGGCTCATAGCTCACTACCAGTGATAGAGATGAAGGACGGGATCATCTAAGGAATGTAAGAGAGGTGCGCAGCTGCCATTGAAAGTCAAGCAGTCTAGACACCCTTAAATGGATTAGGGCTGTTTGAAAATCCTTGTCAGTTACAGCAACCTTTAATCTCCATTGCAGACTGTGGAGAGAACAGGAAATAGAGATCCACAAAATTATGGCTGAATTCTGAACCCCCTCAACGTTTGAAGTGTTTAAATTCATGGTTCCAGCTCAGGCCTGTACCTTGGTCTTACTGTACAATTTGTACAACCATACCAGCACTAACGGGTTCCCAGGACTAACTCATTAGACTGAATTACCTTTCAGCCCTGGGAGTAGCTCCTCCAGGTTACAGTTGTTGGACCCAATGTAGGGATATCTACACTTCCACTGCTTGAGCTCAACTTGCTTTGGCCTCCAGTCTACACGACTGTAAGTCTGGAACATTTCACAAAAACATACACTCCCTAACTAAAAATATACACTAATAAAGCAGAGTTGCTTTTCAGTTTCCACAAATAATATGAGGATGCTTTTTGTTTTTTATTCACGTAGAGATCCATTGCCACCCACCACAGCTACGTGGTAATATGTCACCACAATTTACAAAGGGAAACATCACAATTCTCCCGAGATGAAATTTGCAGGTAGGAAGGCCCTTCAGCTATCAATAACAAAGAAAGAAAGCAGTGATTATATCTGGAAAATCAAAGAGCAACCTTTTACAAATCAATGTCATTTAACCCTTCAAGAGTAGTTTGCATGTAATCCTATATTTCCCAAGCCCATTAAGTGTAACATATCAGTGTAGCCTTGGCTCTCCTCTGCGGTACAGCTCACACTTAAGATTCTCAAAGTGTGTGAAAATAAATTGCATTACCAATAAGGTAAACAAAATGTAACTGTGCCATCCAATTATAACATTATATAGCACCACAACATTTAATCATTATTCTTCTTACTAGAGCCGTTCCAAAACACTCCCCCTCACCTCCTCCAGAGCAGTGCTACTATTATTATTAATTATTTGTTTTGCAATAGCGGAGATAGAGCACAATATTCAAACATTTCTTGCTTTTGAATTATAAATATGTGTCACATTTGACAGTAAGAAAAGCAGTCACTGCAGTTGTAGGATTCTAGAAACTAGAAATTATCACTAAGGCTGTTTGAATGAATTTACAGTGATAGGCCTAAGAGCCAGCACATTGCAACATAACGTCAGTGCCCTGTGCCTTGGCTACCACAGCAAAGCAAGTTTTTCAAGCAGCCCTAGGGGTTCATACTTCCCTGTCTCCACACATATGAGAAGGGCAAATGGAACCAAACCGGAGTGAGAATATCTAACTTCATCTCCACCCTCCCAACTTCGGTGCTTCAAGTAAAATGGGACCAAGATCCAATTTGCCCAGATTTTGTTTTTTCAGTATAAAACCCCCCAACTAGTGATTTTTTTCTAAACCAAAATCAAAGCCCACGCCCTCAGCTAGGCACTTAGATGCTACAGTGATGAGGACTACATAAGTGTTAAGCTTCAGAGGGGTAGCCGTGTTAGTCTGGATCTGTAAAAGCGGCAAAGAGTCCTTTGGCACCTTATAAACTAATAGACGTATTGGAGCATGAGCTTTTGTGGGTGAATACCCACTTCGTCAGATGCATCCGACGAAGTGGGTACTCACCCACAAAAGTTCATGCTCCAATACATCTGTTAGTCTATAAGGTGCCACAGGACTCTTTGCCACTTTTATATAAGTGTTGGGTTTGATAGATAGGTCTCATCGCTATTTGATAGATGGACCAAACTGGAGCCATTTATCTGAATCTTTACAGACTCCAGGGATTCACTTTACAAACTGGGGCCCAGAGCTGATTTGTTAAACTAAAACCTGCCTATTGAAGTCATATTAAAAAAGAAAATAGAACCGTATCTTATTTGACCAGTATCTACCAAGGAGGCAAAGCGGAGAGCGGGGACTGGCTGGCTTATCTGTTCAAAGGTCACTAATGATTAATACCTGTCACTATCTGACAGTTGTTCTGTGGCCTGTGTTAATGAGTGAGGATGGGGGTTTCATCACAAATCCAGACCTTGTTGGCATTCTCATCAGAGACAATTTGAATGGGCACAGATTGAACTATGTTGCGGATGGTCTCTCCAGACCAGGGTAGAGACGCTTTGATTGGACAGTGTGACCTGTGATTAGTGGTGCAGTAGTTTTAAGGGATGGGATAAGTCCCAGGAATGATGTGTATGCAATTCTAGAAATGTTGCAGGAATTCTGCTCCTGAACAGAGCCTAGATGCTAAAGAAAGCCTTTACCACATGGTAGCAGTGATTTTTTGTATGCTCCAGCCCTCTCCCACCACTGTTTGTCCTTCATTTCCCATCCACTGACCCCATCCAGTTCCTTCCATTGCAGTTCCCTTCACCATCCCATTCCCACAACCTACGGCTACATCCTCCTACTCCAACTGTTTGCCGCCATCCCAGAAACACCGCCACCTCCCACTTCTTCTACATGTAGCTCTCTCAGGCCATCCCTCCCAGTATCCCCAATTTGATTTGCTATCCAACAGACACCAAATCATTACACTCACTGCCTACACAGTTCCCCAGACTGAGGTACCACTTCATCCCTTCTAACCATCCTATGGACAAACAAAAGACTCTAGTTTCCAAATTTGTCAGTATGGCACTTGCAATAAATTCCCTACATATCTGAAGAAAGCAAAAGAAGGTGAATAGGTAAAGGACATAACCTCCAGATGAAGGCACTTTCAACACATTTCCAGACTCACTTAGCAGCAGTGATAGCAAAAACACATGCACACACATGTAATTAAGTGCTCAAAACAGAAGCAATTTCACAGTGAGAAATCCAGATGGAAGGTAAACACAAATACAGGTGACATTAGATCATTGGTGCCAGTGGTAAGTGGCCTTGCATCAAAATATTTATATATCCATTGAGGAGCACTGGGTTTGTATATATCTGCCAGGTTAATCAGCATGACATTAACCCCTTCCTCACTGATTTTTGTTGCTACATACCAAAAGCTGGGTCATGATGACAGGGAGAGGAAAATTAGGGGTTTGTGGGGCTCTGGGCCAGAGCAAGTTGGGGACCCCAGCCCCCACCAGTGCTCCTGCTGAGGAAATGGGGTCAGAGCGTGGGGGCTTGCCCCACCCCCCACCCGCCCAGCACTCCTGCCTGAGAGCAGGGTCAGGGCGCGGAGGCTTGCCCCGCTCTGCCCTCCTGGTGCTTCTGCCGGGGAGCCAGGGAAGCCCCCGTGCCCTGACCCCACTTCCCAGCAGGAGTGCCAGGCGGAGCAGGTCGGGGCACAGGGGCACCCATTTTTCTGTATTATTTTTGTTGGACATGGTACATTGTTTTATTTAGTACATTTTTCTGTATTTGGGTGGCTTATGGTCAACATATTGCTTAATATCCTCCTCCTTAATTAATAACAATAATGAATAATGTTTTATTTAACAATACTTATTAATAATATGCTTTATTTGTAATACCATAGATTCTAGGAGCCCTAGTCATGGACCCTGACCCCATTGTGCTAACAATCACAGAACAGAAAGATGGCTCCTGCCCCAAAGGGCTTACAATCTAAGTATAAGAAGGAGACAACAGATGGATATAGACAGACATCCACAGTGTGCTAGGTATTATCCAAACATATAGTAAGACACATTCCTTGTCATGTAGCACTTACAATGTAATAAGATAAGCAACAAATGGACAGTCATGACTGCTTTTTCTTGGAGTGGGGAAAACAGGAGCTTGGTGACAAAATGTTTGAAAGACCTGGGAAAATGCTATGTTTGGATTTGCTCATATCAGAAAAAAGGCGCGAGCATAAAGATCTACCTAGGACTGTAGAGAGTTTAGCCAGGGCTTGTCTCTCTCTGGGGCGGCAGGGAACCACACCACCTCAGTAAACTGGGGAATAGGTCCTGCGGGGAATTAGTCCAGCCGCAGGAGTCGTCCTCTGCGGCCTTTGTGAAGGTAGAAATAACACGGCCAGCCCAGGCCCTAGGTCAGGGCAGCGCAATGGTGAGTCAGGCACTCAGGCCCTCAAGCAGGGGCTGAGCAACAACAGTATATAATAACAGTAGGCCCGGGCCCTAGGCTCCAAAGGGCCTGGAAGAGGGAGAGAATGCCACCCGCGAGTTGGGTGGCAGGGGGGACGCAGGCCCTCCCACTCCACTGCGTCCGAGCCCGGGGCCCTAGCAGCAGCAGAAGACCCACTGCTGCATCAGTGGGGATCCTGGCCACAACACACTGACATGGGTTCTGGCAGTGCTGCAGCCAGACTAGGGTCGGCTGCCCCCAGGCTACTCCCAGACTCCCCATCTTGAGATACCTCGGTCAGGGTGGTGTCGTCGGGGGGTCCAGCACCATGGGTTCCTCGGGGTAGCTGGCCAGGGTAGACTCAGCAACTCCTCCTGGTAGCTGGCACAGGGCAGGTCGGGCCAGTCCCCGGGTTTACCGCAGGCTGCTGAGGTTTCCCAATTGCAAGCTAGGTCAGAGGCATCTGGCCTCCCCGGTGGCTGTTCTCCCAGTGAGCCCTGAGGTCGGGCCTTTATACCTCCGAGGCAATGCCTGAGCCTCTGGGGGGCGGGCTCAAAGCTCCCTGGCTCCGCCCACTCTGGTGTCCAGAGGGACTCGTCTCTGGGCAGCAGGGAACCACACTGCCTCACTACATGGACAAACAAGAGGGAAAATTAGGCTGAATATCAGGAAAAAGTTCTCAACAGTGAGATCTATTGGTGTGTGGAACAGTCTTCCATGGGGATGATCTATTACTTTCAACATTTAAAACTAAGTTGGACAAAACAATATAATTCAGGGAAGAGTACTGTACTAGCAACAGATTGTCTGTCATGTCATTTCCATGTCTAATGTCTGTGGTTATACGATAGCAGCATGAATAATCTGGGAGCCCTTTTTAAGTTTTAGAAATGTCTGACTGAGGCTCTCTCTCTCTCTCGATTAATTTATTTATTCATTAGGAGCTGATTGTGGGCATTAGCTCCTGGTAACAAAACACCTAACCTGCATATGCAGGTTTGATATTTCAATAACCAGCCACCTGCAAATATTAGCTTTTTCATGCACCACTCAACTCCATTTGATTTTCTATAAGAATAATTGTTTTAAATTATTTTATATCTATTTAGGATGGGTGTGTGTGTGTGTGTGTGTTAGATTTGTCTTTTATGTCAAAAAATAGATAGAGAAAGAATGACCCTCAGTGACAGGTAACTCACTGGCTATTTGCATGTAATTCACAGCTGTATAATGTTCATTTTACAATGATTTCATTATGCAAACTGCACATCTCCTCTTGAGAAAGTTAAGTCTAAATATTGAAAGCAATGAGAGGCATTCAGTTTATTATGTTGTTAAAAATCAAGTACAATGAAGTTTTAAAAAATAAACTAAACAGATTTGAAAATCTGAGCAGTTGGTTTTGGGTTTGTTTTTTTATTTCTTAAGTTATGTAACTTACTGTGTATCAAACCTAGCTGCACAAGGTTTGACACACAAACACACACACAGAGACGCACAAACACACACACACACACACAGTGGAATAATAATTCAATAAAATGTACTGTGAGAATGAAAAACTGAAGGGGAACAGAGCTTCCTGACAGTCATAAGCTTTTGTTTCTCACAGTTTAGCACAAGGCCAAACTCCTTTCTGTAAGCAACAAGAGAGAAAAGAAGGAGCTTTCAACACAGGCAATTATAAATATAAGTACCCTTTAAAGACTCCCTAGGTAGGAATTGTGTGGATCCACACAACTCCATAACCATATACAAATGTTACAGAATAGTCTGCTCTTTTCTCATCCTCCGAAAGGGAGCTGATGCTAAAGGTCTGATTTATGATTGCCCAAAGGTTGCTTGACATTGGATGTGCCAGCATATAGGGGCACAGCATTTCCCTACAGGCGCTCTTGAAACAGGATATGTGGCCCTGAGAAGAAAATCTAACCAGGGCATTCCTGACCTCCAGCTTATTCCCTGCTACCAGAATGACCCTGTGGGGCCATAAGCCATCAGGCACAGGTTAGGACAGCCCTTAGGATGCTTTGAACTGTGTCAGAGACCAAAACAGCTCCTGGAGGCTCCGGAACAAGGAGGCACAAAGGAGGTGTAAAGCACTTTTGCTCCTTTCTCAGTGCCTGAACCAAGTTCAGCTCTGGAGTAGGGATGAATTTAGCTGCAAATATCATATTTTCCCCACAACAGAAACAAAGGAGGTAAAGGAAGTGGCAAAGCAAAAATAAAGGAGTCAAGACACGCATTTTCACCATTGACATTTTGCCTCCTCTGGAATCATGTAATGCTGCTCAGAGTCTCAGTCCTACTTTCTACGCTTAGTCTCTCTTTCCAGCTTTTACTTTGTTCAATTGCCAGTCACAGAACCACAGCTAATGAACCACAGCTTCTGCTCAGGTCATTAGCTGTACCAGAGAGAAAGTTAATGAACCCTAGTATATAAAGACAAAATCAGGTTTTCCTTTAATAGTTTCCATACCAAGAGCATCATTTTCTGTTAGCGTAATCCCTGAATGATTTGGTTTTGAGTCCCGTCTTTTGCTCCAATCTGGTTTTGGAGAACATCAGGTCATTAAGTGTACTAACACAATGTTCAGATACAGCACCGAGGGGGTGGTAGTGGTATTTTGGGTGGGAGGGGGTGTGTGAAGTAAACCATGTAATTTAGAAAGCCATTTGTGGAGAATTCAGCTATTGTTTATTTATTTATCTGGATTTCCACAAGAACAAAAAGCAGCAATTGCCCAGAGCATGAGGTACCCCAGATACATGTCTGAAAATAACATTAACTAGCAGCTTATGCCACAAGTCTCCCTCCCCGCATACAGATCAATACCCCATCAAATGCTATCCAGATAGATAGACCTTGCAGTCTATCTATTTACGATGCTTAAATGACCCCTTATCATATCCAAGTGCTTTACGGACATTAATGTATTTATCCTCACAACAACCCCTCATTCTACATATGGGGACCTGTGGCACAGAGAGGCTGTGACCTGCTCAAGGTTAGAAAAGAAGTCTGTGATGGAGCAAGAAATTGAACCCAGGACCTAGGCTAGCACCCTGACCACCATAGCATCCTATTCTACTGCAGTGTGCCCTAGAGGTCAATAGACCAGGGCTACTTCAGAAGAGAGTGGACAGTTTCTTTCAGAACTGACCGTCCTTCATGGAGAATTCTCTATAATCGGCCCTGTCTCTTTTCAGTTGAAAGGGATCCATCTTGAGAGGCTCCACTGATCACAGCTGTGGGCCATGTGGCATGGAGAGATAAGCAATCTCTCCACTAGGATGGTCCTGGAGACAGCCAGAGCAGATCACAGAGCACTGCTGTCATATGCTCCCACCAAGAAGCATGTCCATTGTATTCTGCACCCATTTAAACTTTCAAATTGATTTAAGCTGTACTCCCATGGAGAGCACATTGCAGCGATCCACTTTTGGGGTGACTGGGTTGCAGTAGCAAGGTTCACATCCACAAGAAATACTTGCAGACTTCTAGCCAGGTGCAGATAGTACATGTCCATGTGGGCACTGCTGTCGTCTAACAGCTTTTGACAATACCACAGCCCCTCCAGACTGCGAACACATATCACAGGTGGCAGGCCCACACTCTCATCCTCTCCATATCATCTGGTTGCTTCCTTTCCTCTCCCCTATGGATACCAGTATCACCCGAATCTTGTCTGAATTGAACTTCAGCCCATAGTTCTCATCCATGGCCCAATCTCCCTCTGGCACCGAGCCAGGCATTCAACAGAACTGTCTGTGTCAAGTGTGTAGGTTAGAGACATAGGGTTGAGTGTAGCCAGCATACTGAAAGCACTGAAGGTCCTTACTAGCCCACCTATCAGTCCCATCTATACAGTGAACAGGAAGGGAGAGGAGATGAAATCTTGCAGATGGTTCCCTAAGGGAAGAAAAGTAACCTTGGCATATCACTGTCTAGGATCACTCAACCAGGCAAGAATGGAGCCACCCAAAGGCAGGCTAGCCTACCACTGATGCACTCTGCAACGGTATTGAAAGCTGCTCGCAGGTCAGACAATGTCAGCATGGACACCTGATCTTAATCAATTGACCGACAGTGGTTGCCTGCCAACACCATCTTTGCAATTTCAGTTCCATTCCCAGGTCTGAGCTAAGCTATAAAAGGATCAAAGAGCTCTAAGATATCTAGATACTGTGGGAGCAGTCTCACCACAACCTTCTCTACTACCTCCACTGAATACAGCTAATGTATGATATTGGCCAAGAGTTAGCCAGATTGTCAGTGTCAGAGCCAGGGCAGCACACAGGGGGAACACACACACACAGCCGACTGTTATCAACATTGAACAGAGCAGAGCACCACACTGGTAGCGTCTGACAACACCATGATTTCTACAAGCCCTGATCTCACCTTATCAATGGTACAGTATCAATAGCCTATCAAAGTCTCCTAACAATCAGCCCTGATATACTGCATTTTGCAGAGATCAGTTCCAGTTTTGTTTTTACGGCACACCATACCCAGAGCTAGATTCACTGTGGCAGCCTGAATCTCTGCACCACAGGCATGGATTCATCCCAAGGGACAGCTGGCCAGAATACTGCCACCATCCTCCCTTCAGCTTTTTCACTGTGGGGAAGCAGTTTTAGATGATGGGTAGGGCCTTGCAGAAATCGGTGCATCTCCCAAGTCGTGCTAGCCAGGCAGTCTTACCAGCCAATACCGCTCATTTTTGGAACCTATTTGTTGCTTTGGCAGAAGGAAGCTTGTGGCCTCTTTTTACTACCAGCAGCACCTGTTCCCCAACTGACTTCCTACTGCTAACAACCAATGGCAGAATACAGCACAGACACAGGGCAAAACCTAGCCATAGGTTTTCCACTCAAACTTTAGCTCGCCAGCAAAGGGTTTCATCACATGAATACACTGCATGTACAGAGCTTTGCTCTTTATCAGATGTAATGATCTGCCATTAAACTGTCTATATTCAATAATCAAGTGACCACTACTATACTCTGATAGGTATTATATTTGTATACCTTAAGGTCATCTTTAAGCTGTGATGAGGTTTGTTAGGCCAAAAACAGATCTATCGTCCTAAAAATATACTTCCTACAAATTCAGGTGATTAGGATAAAATTAAACTCAAATATAAACCACCCAGATTTTGGTCTGGATTAACCAGAAACTCACCAGGTTTTTGCCTGTCATTGGCTCTAACTTGACAATCTGAATTGTCAGAATCAGTCAGTAATGCACAAGTAGTTATGAAGCGCACTCAGATACTGTAGTGATAAGTACAGTGTATATTAGAGAGGGAGGCTGATGTGTTAAGTCAGCTGCTGGAATACTGCTAGTAAAATAATATTGGACCTACTGGGATAGATTCTGGCCCCTGTTAAGGCTGCTTTGCTTCACCCCAGTGCCAAAAACTGCTTTAAAGCCGTCTTACCCTGATAGCTGAGGATTCTATGCAGATACCTGGCATAAGGGAATCCCAGGTGGTGCAAAACTAGTGCAGCTTGCCCGGGCCAATTACAGCACCATCACCCACATCCCAGGTGCACAGGCTGAGAGAAAAGGGAGATGGGTAGAGTGCACAATCTCCAGATACTAAAATAGCCCCTTTTTGGTCATTGTAGCCAACATAGCACAGAGCAGCCCAGAGACTGCAACAGCCAGTT
This sequence comes from Eretmochelys imbricata, assembly GCF_965152235.1. Classification (NCBI taxonomy): domain Eukaryota; kingdom Metazoa; phylum Chordata; order Testudines; family Cheloniidae; genus Eretmochelys; species Eretmochelys imbricata. The sequence continues at coordinate 19,412,912 of NC_135574.1, read as the reverse complement.
CCTCAGGAATAGATCAGCACCTGGCAGCTTGAGATCAGATATAAGGAGGCCAGTCCTGTGTATCTGGTATATGGGGTATGCTTGTGTGATTCATAGGTCAGTGGGTATTATATGTCTCCCTCTGTTTCCTTTCCACAGAGGATGTGAGTCTATTATAGCTCCAGTTGTAGAGAGTAGTTCTTCAGATCATGCTGTGAAGACTTATGCTTGTAGCCCTGGAGGTCCCCAGTTTAATCCCTGCTGTCAGCCAAGATGGTGGCTGTCACACTTACCTGGATTTACTTCCCACAAAACATTGCAGGTGTCATTGCTATATACAGCAGCTACAAATTCTTCCAAGACAAAATGAAGAGAGGTTTTTTGTGTGTGAAAGTAGGGCTCATCTGAGTGTGATGTTTTATCCTTTACCATACATCAATATGGAAAAGGGAGTATGAGTATACAGTCAGAAAGGGTGTGTAAATTCAGCTGGCACGAAAAAGTGACTTCTAATCTAATTATGGGATGTGATTATATATCATACTTAGGCCTGAGAGACTTCGATTTTTAACTTTTTATCATTTCAACTAGGGGAAGAGCTCTTCTTGACCTGCTGCTCACAAACTGGGAAGAATTAGTAGAGGAAGCAAAAGTGGAGGGGAACCTGGGAGGCAGTGACCATGAGATGGTCAAGTTCAGGATCCTGACACAAGGAAGAAAGGAGAGCAGGAGAATACGGACACTGGACTTCAGAAAAGCAGACTTTTACTCCCTCAGGGAACTGATGGGCAGGATCCCCTGGGAGAATAACATGAGGGGGAAAGGAGTCCAGGAGAGCTGGCTGTATTTTAAAGAATCCTTATTGAGGTTACAGGAACAAACCATCCCGATGGGTAGAAAGAATAGCAAATATGGCAGGCGACCAGCTTGGCTTAACAATGAAATCCTTGCTGATCTTAAATACAAAAAAGAAGCTTACAAGAAGTGGAAGATTGGACAAATGACCAGGGAAGAGTATAAAAATATTGCTCAGGCATGCAGGAGTGAAATCAGAAAGGCCAAATCACACTTGGAGTTGCAGCTAGCAAGAGATGTTAAGAGTAACAAGAAGGGTTTCTTCAGGTATGTTAGCAACAAGAAGAAAGTCAAGGAAAGTGTGGGCCCCTTACTGAATGAGGGAGGCAACCTAGTGACAGAGGATGTGGAAAAAGGTAATATACTCAGTGCTTTTTTTGCCTCTCTCTTCACGAACAAGGTCAGCTCCCAGACTACTGAACTGGGCAGCACAGCATGGGGAGGAGGTGACTAGCCCTCTGTGGAGAAAGAAGTGTTTTGAGACTATTTAGAAAAGCTGGACGAGCACAAGTCCATGGGGCCGGATGCGCTGCATCCGAGACTGCTAAAGGAGTTGGCGGATGTGATTGCAGAGCCATTGGCCATTATCTTTGAAAACTCATGGTGATTGGGGGAGGTCCCGGACGACTGCAAAAAGGCTAATGTAGTGCCCATCTTTAAAAAAGGGAAGAAGGAGGATCCTGGGAACTACAGGCTAGTCAGCCTCACCTCAGTCCCTGGAAAAATCATGGAGCAGGTCCTCAAGGAATCAATTCTGAAGCACTCAGAGGAAAGTGATCAGGAACAGTCAGCATGGATTCACCAAGGGCAAGCCATGCCTGACTAATCTAATTGCCTTCTATGATGAGATAACTGGCTCTGTGGATAAGGGGAAAGCAGTGGCTATGTTATTCCTTGACTTTAGCGAAGCTTTTGACATGGTTTCCTACAGTATTCTTGCCAGCAAGTTAAAGAAGTATGGGCTGGATGAATGGCCTATAAGGTGGATAGAATGTTGGCTAGATTGTCGGGCTCAACGGGTAGTGATCAATGGCTCCATGTCTAGTTGGCAGCCGGTATCAAGTGGAGTGCCCCAACCGTCGGTTCTGGGGCCAGTTTTGTTCAATATCTTCATAAATGATCTGGAGGATGGTGTGGATTGCACCCTCAGCAAGTTTGCAGATGACACTAAACTGGGAGGAGAGGTAGATACGCTGGAGGGTAGGGACAGGATACAGAGGGTCCTAGGCAAATTAGAGGATTGGGCCAAAAGAAATCTGATGAGGTTCAACAAGGACAAGTACAGAGTCCTGCACTTAGGATGGAAGAATCCCATGCACCGCTACAGACTAGGGAACAAATGGCTAGGCAGCAGTTCTGCAGAAAAGGACCTGGGGGTTACAGTGGACAAGAAGCTGGATATGAGTCAACAGTATGCCCTTGTTGCCAAGAAGGCCAATGGCATTTTGGGATGTATAAATAGGAGCATTGCCAGCAGATAGAGGGATGTGATCGTTCCCCTGTATTTGACATTGGTGAGGCCTCATCTGGAGTACTGTGACCAGTTTTGGGCCCCACACTACAAGAAGGATGTGGAAAAATTGGAAAATGTCCAGCAGAGGGCAACAAAAATGATTAGGGGACTGGAATACATGACTTATGAGGAGAGGCTGAGGGAACTGGGATTGTTTTGTCTGCAGAAGAGAAGAATGAGGGGGGAATTGATAGCTGCTTTCAACCACCTCAAAGCGGGTTCCAAAGAGGATGGATCTAGACTGTTCTCAGTGGTAGCAGATGACAGAATGAGGAGTAATGGTCTCAAGTTGCAGTGGGGGAGGTTTAGATTGGATATTAGGAAAAACTTTTTCACAGGAGGGTGGTGAAACACTGGAATGTGTTACCTAGGGAGGTGGTGGAATCTCCTTCCTTCGAAGTTTTTAAGGTCAGGCTTGACAAAGCCCTGGCTGGGATGATTTACTTGGGGATTGGCACAAAGCACTGATAAGCTGCTGCCATCCATATCACACTCGGGTACCTGCGACTCATCCTCTGCTAACTTTGCGAATAACTCTGTGAGTAATTGTGCTGCCATGCGTGATATTCTCATGATAGTTAACAGTGCATAGGAGAGAAGTGCAGGATCCATCCTCTCTCACTGCAGATGCTGGTGCGCACTACAAAAGAATGACATTTGGAAAAACTGCTCAAAAGGAAGCCAGAAACCTTTGGAGGGGTGAAAAGAAAAGAAGTACTTGTGGCACCTTAGAGACTAAAAAATTTGTTAGTCTCTAAGGTGCCACAAGTACTCCTTTTCTTTCTGTGGATACAGGCTAACACGGCTGCTACTCTGAAACCTTTGGAGGGGTGGGACACAAAGCGCTGCATGACGGTACATTTTCAACATCCCAGGATGCGCCATGCTCCATTTCCGCATTCCCACAACACCCATGGACGGATGGTGTTGCCAGGCACTGTGGGATACATACCCACAGTCCACAAAAGTGCCCCGAATGTGGACATGATCTGTCGACAGAGGGAGCAAACGTAGACAGGTTTTGGTCACTTTGCTTTTGTCGATTTTTCCTTTGTCGACATTAGTTTCATCAAAAAAATTTGCCATTGGAGACAAGACCTTAGTCCGCTTCTGCCTTTCATTGTTGCTCTTTTTCCTTCTCTTCCACCACGTGCTTATATTATTTAGGTAATTGTCCATATATTGACCAGACAATTGCAGGGAATATTATAGTTGAAAGTACTTTTGCATATACTTGTATTTTACTTATAAATACACAAGTGCTATTTCCACAGCAGACTTGTACTTCTATAATAGGGTACTTGGCATTTATACTTGTCTTTTTTTATCAGTACTTATGGCAACCCTGTTAAATCAAACTCTAATAATTTTTCAAGCTGCATTTTTCTTATGTTGCCTATTTGTACATTTCAGTTATGATCAATGGAAATATTGTTTCATTGGTTTGTGTCTGTACAATGAAATTGATGTTTATTGACACTTACAGACAAAATAATCTAATCTTTCCAAGCCTAATTATACTCAACCAAAAAGGAACACAGAAAAATAGAATCTATTGTGGAAATAAAATCTCCTCTGCTTAAGAGAGATTTGTGGGCTGAAAAATTAATTCAGAACAGCAGAAACACCTATTTTATTAGCAGAATTTGCCTCGACTAAATTATATTAGATCTAATCAGATGATGACAGGCACCATGTTGTTATTTTGCAGCATTGGCAAAGGCATGGCAAACGAGGGAAGTAATTTAATATTTTTCACCTTGTTAAACTACTTAACAAGCTAGCTGATTACATACTGTACCTTTAAAAGGCAAAAATCAGGGAGCTCATTCAGAGAAACATCTCTCTCAGATGAGGAAATCAGATGATGGAGGCCGTATTACGATGTTCGCAGCTATATACTAAGTGTTGATGTTGATTGTCAAATAGGATTTAACTGCTAAAGAGACACCGTCAAGTGTTTAGGCCCCATATTCAACCTACCTTTAAAGCAATATATTTTGTTAAGAAATAGATGGGTTTCATTCAAGCAATGCAGATTTCCATTAGCTGAGGACCTGGCCCACAGTTTTTATTCCATTGCAAGGTCCAGCTTTTTTTCCATACTGAATATTCGTTTCACCCTTTCAAGAATAGTGGGGGGTGTGTGTGTGTGTGTGTGTTTGTGTGTGTGTGTGCCACTCGTTTATGAGGATTCATGGCTCAAGATGGGGTTTGTGATTACTGGGACTACTAATTCATGTTTAATGCAGGAGCCAGCCACGATCAGGTCCCCATTGTGTACAGCACTGTCTAAACACAGGGTAGTATACAGACCCTGCTCCAAAGAACTTACAGCCTAAATAAGGCTGTGTCTACACTGCACACCACTGGCAGCAGCATGTAGGGATGTGTAGCTACATCTCACAGTGAAAAGTAGGTTGCAGTATGTAGCTACACATGTCAGTGGAAGGCTCTGGCATGGGGGAGGCAATAGGGAAATACCCCAGAGCCTTTCCTCACTGCTTCCCTACTGCCAGAGCCTTCCCTGCTGCTGGAGTCTTTCCCGGAGTCCCCATTCAGGAACAAAAGCTCCACTTCGTTAAACATCACAGGCTGAAAAGTAGAGAAAAAAGGGACACAATTGCATGAGGGCCCCAAGCTCGGGGGAACGGGGGTTCCCAAAACCTCTGTAACTGGGGTGAGATGGGGTGAAATAGAAGGCAGTAGGGCCCCAGCAAACATGATGTTCCGGGTTCCCAGCTTTCTCTCGACGGGCATCCAATTTCTCTTGTTGGGCCTTCCTCCCTTACCTAGAGGTTCTTGCCAACAAGCAACATATAAAGGGTGCAGAGACAAATGCAGGAAGTCAGTGGATTAAGGCAGAAAATAAGAGAGCAACCCTGATTCCTGCTTTTCTACTGAACTCCATTCCTTTTGTTGTTTATCTGTTTCTTTTACTGTGACTAGCGCTGGATGAAATTTTTAGAATTTCAAGATGTTGATGAAATTTCAAATTTCTAAATTCAAAAAACATACAGGGAAAAATTTGATGGGTTTTCTGTGAATTTTATCCCCTGCTCCCTTTTACTGCGGACATTTTTCAAACTTCTGAAAAAATTGTGAAATTTCCTTCTATTTTTTTTACCAGTTCTAACTATTAACTCATTCTCCCCTACTCTATATGCCTGTGTCATCCATCTGTCACATCCTGTCAGACACCTAGATTATGAACTTTCTAAGACAGGGACCGTCTTCTTTGGTGTTTTGCTTCTTGTGCTATACAGTGCTTAGCAGAACAGGACCCTGGTTGGTTGTGGATCAGAATTCCAAGCCACTACCATAATATCCATAATAAAGATGAAGAACTGCAGGTGTGTCACACTTTCACAAGCAACCACCTCCCATTACACCCCTCGGTAGCAGCACAGCACCAGATAAACTTGCGTGACATGCACTATCCAAAAAGGTGGAAGACTATCAAGTCTTAAACTATGTCAACAATTAGTGGTCCATGGGAGAATACAAATGACACTGTGCTATTTTCATGGTGCTCACTAGGATCATATAACACATTAAATTAAACCAGCAAGGACATATATATATATATATATATATATATATATATGATAAAATGTTATTTTTATTTACATTATGAGGCTTATTTAAGTGTTTTTCTCCCCTAACTTGAACTGATCAAACATGACCTAAAACAAGAAAAACTTGATAGTAGTATATTTTTCCCCTCAAATCTTCCCTCCCTGAGTAGCCACAGAAATAAAAAGTTAAACACAAAATCTAAACTCAAAACAAATAAAACAACTCCGTGGAAGCTCATTATTCCCCCTCTCTCCTTTCTTTAGCTATCAGCCTCTCTGATGCAAAGGAGGGGAAAATACACACAGGGCCCAGTGCAGATCCAAAGTAGTATGTGGCCAGCAGGTGTTGTCTGGAGTGTTATTCTAGGATCCCTCTTTTTTCTGATTTTCCTCTCTCTGTCTCTCTGATGATCAAGCCATGACTCTCACATCCCCATTGCCATCTCATAATCTCAAAACATTCGGAGTTCAACTTTGGTTTGGATAACGGAACATGAGAATAGATGTTGGGTCAATGCTTATTATCTAAACTATCCAAACCTCTCGAGCATGTACAGTAAGTAGGGCCCTACCAAATTCAGGGTCCATTTTGGTCAATTTCACGGCCATAGGATTTTAAAAATCATAAATGTCATGATTTCAGATATCTAAATCTGAAATTTTACAGCGTTGTAATTGTAGCGGTCCTGACCCAAAAAAGGAGTTGGGTGTGTGGGTGGGTGGGGGAGGTCACAAAGTTATTGTGGGGGGGGTGCTGTACTGCTACCTTTACTTCTGCGCTGCTGCGTAAGAAAAGACTTATCATGAGATTTCCAATACTTCCTCTCTCAGTCCCAAATTATGTCACTATTGTTTATTATTTTATTAGAGCAGTGTCTAGAGGCCCCAACAAAGCTCCAGCCCCATTGTGCTAGGTGTCATAAAACACATTGAAATAGAGAGTCCTTGCCTTGAAGAATTTACAGTCTAAATAGACAAGGCAGACAAAGTATGGAAGAAGGGAAGTATTATCCCCATTGCAGAGAGCAGGGAATTGAGGCTCAGAGAAATGAAGCCCCAGGTCATACAGAAAGTCTGTTTCAGAACTGAACATTGAATCAAGTTCTCTGAACTCCCACCCCACCACCTAACTCAAAAGGACATCTTTCCCCACTGACTGATAACCAGACGTGAAAAATAAAGTTTGTGTCACTCTGAGAAGTGTGGTTGAATGTGAGAGCTAAAGGTCTTTTGTTTGATCCATTAAAGATGCACTGGTCCAAATTCTCCTCTCACCATTATGCAATATCACTGAAGTCAAAGGTGTAACAGGGAGCAGAATTTGACACATGACCTCTTCACAGCAGATGATGCACCTTGCTGAGCCACCCCAGTACAATATCTCCACTAGAGAAGGGAGGACAAGGGTAAGAGAGAGACAATGGAGGGCAGGGGAGAGGGAAATCGAATGGAGGAAGAAAAGGAAAGAGGTGCAAATGAGAAAAGGAACAAGGGGGAAGCACAGACAGGAAACAGAAAGGGAGAGAAGAGTGAAGAAAACAGAGGAGAGAGGAACAAAGGCAGAAAGTGGTAGAGACAGAGAAAACAAAAGAATTTGGAGAATATCCCTCCTGCCAGAAACAGTGTGCTCTCATCAACAAGCTGAAAAAACCGATTAAAAAAATGGTTTAAAAAAATTGTTGAGTTGGTTATTTGGAATTATCAGGAGTGATAGGAAAAGCCCCAAAAGCAGGCTAAGTGGAGAGCAAAGAAAGTAAAGCACTGAAGAAGATGAGAAAGAAAAGCCTCATTTCTTATGGCATTAAAAAGGTTTTCAGTTTGCATCCATGTCCCAGCCAGTTTGCACGGGAAGACTATTCACACAAGTAGAGTAATTTGCATCTATAAGTGTTTGCAGGATCAGGACCTTTGATTCAGGACTTAAACCCTTCATTAGAATTAGCTTGGTGCAACCATTCTCTCTCTTTACTCATGCTCCATTTAATTCTGGATCACCTGAAGTTCAAATAGTCTTCCAGAACTTTATTCCTGGATTCCGTCTTATGCCTAATCCATTTTCACCCTCCCCTCTCCCATCCCCTCTCTCCACAGCCCTCTGACAAATTAGGTTACACATCTGTTGATACTTGCTCAGATTTTGGCCTGCTTGAACATCCACGTCTGAACCTGGAGTAAACAGGCGGCTGCAGCCCTAATAGCCTAACACTTGACTTAACACTCTGCAGCTGGAATCCTTAACAAAATGAGGCTTAACCTGGTTTAAATTAAATTATGCTACAGAGGGCACTGCATAGTGTGTGCTTGAGTCAAAGGAACAAGCCGTCAAGCAGGTCATCCATATCGAATTATCTGTGCAGATTTAAAGCTAGAATATAAATTTATGCAAAAGCGGACAGAGGCAGAGGAAATAACCTCTTTAACTTGTAATAAAGGCAGGTGTGTATGTTTCTGTGTGGAATTTTTATAGGATCCTTGCTTGCATGGAACCGTAAGTCATTCCAGTATGTACGGTGAGAATGGACGGGATCATACGGTTTCTTTCTGGTGTAGTTAAAACAGTTTTTGTAATTCAATTTTGTAATTTTGGCTCCCAATGAATGCAGATGATATGGAAAAAAGTAGTGTAGCACATATATGCCACATGGAAAGCAATATAATGAAACAATGATTAAAACTGTACCAAAGGAAAATATAAACACACAAAACCAGAGAGGGGAAATAAAAGAGCCGGCAATGAGCAAGAAAGCTAGGAAAATTAGACAGAAGGGTTTCAGACTGAATAGCCCTGATTTTCTAGTGTCAGTATTCCACATATATCCCTTAAGTTAATGAGGGCTGAAGCCACCAAAATGCTGACCTAGCCATAGGTAGATTGTTTATAATGAATCTGTGCCTACATAAATAAAGACTTCACACTCATCATCTAAATCTTGTGGAAAAACAACTCCAGATCTTATGCTTCAAAAAAACACAGGAAATCTCCATTAGTTGTCAGTAGAGATGACTAAATAGTAAAAATCAAACCATCCTCCCCCTCCTTGCCTCAAAAAAATCCACCGTTGATTCACAATTTTTTTTCCAAATAAAAATACCAAGTTTGCTTTGCTGTGATTGGTCTGGGTTTTATGGCCTGGTCTAACTCGGGGGAATGGTGATTCTCTTCCAAGGTCCACTCACAAAATAATCTCCATCCATGAGAGTCCCCAGAATGAGTCACCGCTCAGAGAAGAGTATACCGATATTTAAAACAAAATTGTGTGGCTCTCTGGGCTCCACTGAGCTCCTTGGTCTGAGCTTCACACACCCCCTGCCATTGACTCTGCTATGCTCCACAGGTATGGCTCCTTCTTGGGTGGGGGGAAAATGATGATGGTGGTATCTCCTAACCAACACCTACTTGGGTCACCAAAATAAGACGTCACTCACAGTAAATAGTGCAGATGTGAGTTTCTCCTTATCCTTTCTGACATGCAGAATGCTATTATTAACAGCATTGGCATAGAAATGATCACTACTCGGCATTTGAGTTAACCTCTCACTGATATGAATGGGGCAATCCAGGCTCTCTGAGGACTCACTAGACATCTCTGAATTCTTTATATTCAGCTCATCTTTATTTTATTTTTAATGAAAGATAAAAAACTGGAGAACAAAAACATAGCTTCAGAGAGGTGGCAGTACAGTGTATGGACATATATCAGTTGTTTCCAAATCCTGTATTCTTCATAACTTATCATGATTTGGGTCACTCATTCAGGAAATGTTCACTAAGCCTGCATTTTTCAAGTCATTTTTAGTATGACTCATAATTTGTCTGAAAATTCATACAGGCAAGTATTTTATAACCACCCCTACCCCGTATGAAACATCAGGAGGGTTCAAAGCCAGGATCCTTTGTACGTCAGCACAGATTCCATCGCTTGCACTAAAGGAGTATCTCCATGAATAGGCAGCAGTAGTGTTTTCTAGCATGCCAGCTACTAAAAGGGACAGCAACATATACTCTGTCAGTGTGTGACATGTTATCTGATCTTTCCTATTCATTATCATCCTGTTAAAAACTGTCAGGCAGCCAGCGAAGAGACAGAAACAACATCATGTCACTTGAGTGACCAACCACAGAACACAAATAATGAATAATAAACCATATAGAGCTGAAGCGATGTCAACAATTCGTTGCCTGGGAAGATTTTGTCTCATCAATTCAGCAACTACTTACTAGTAGCATCCTGCCCACTCCCGTACTGCCTTCAACGACCCTCTATGCCTCCACTTTTCTCTTCTCTCCTGGCCTCCTAGTTTTATTGTTCCCTTCTGCAGCCTGATTTCTGCAGCTGCTTGGCACTCTGTTCCCTTGCCTCCTATCCCAGCTCCCTCCAAATCACTCACTGGAGCTAATGACTGGTAGGCCACAAGCTGACAAGCAGGCCTACCCTCGTAGCCTACTAAAAGCCACAGACCCTAGCAAGGAAGCCAGGTACCAGGAGGAGAGGTGAGAAAGTTGAAAACTAGAGATTAGGAAGTTCTTGTGGAGGAATTGATACATCCCAGTAATTGTCACATCTGGCACTACCTCTTGCTTGCATTCTCAATAAATAGACCAAGGACTGAATGGACCACAGACTGTAGTGCTCGCTCTCTCTCTCTCTCTCTCTCTCTCTCTCTCACTCCTAGACTTAGCCCCATAACACTGAGTTCACACAGAAACAAAGGCTGAAGAAAAGACAAAGAGAGAAACAAAACTGACATAAGGCAAATTTGTCCATGAACCCCCTTTCGGAAATATAGCTCACTGACTGTTTTGGGTGCTAACTCGGGATGGGTGAATGTTTGACCAAAACTCAAACTGAACCCAAAGCTGTGTGGAAGTTTGGAATGGTTCAGATAACTTTAACCCTATTGTTCTTTCACTTTCGTGTTCCTACACTGCCCGTTTCTATCTGGGAGTAGAGGTGAAGTGCCACAACATAGTGCCAGGAGAAAGGCTCTTGTGCTATTCACAGCATGGCAGGATGTGGGAAGCTCTGTAAATCTCACAAGATAACCTGTTCTATTAGCATGAATATTAATTACTTACAGTTTGTGCTGGTGTCCACGAAGTGCCAGATACTTTCTAGACATACAAGAAGGGCCCAGAGTCTAAGGGGGTACAGACAGGTAGGCAGAGTTCAGAGGAAGAAAACAACAAAAGGAATACGCTACAGGTCAACAAGTTTTCTTATAGCCAGCACAGAAAAGTTGATCTCTAACAGGTCTGACTGAATTTTGTTTAGCAGAAGATTTTTTGACGAAAAATGGTCTTTTTGAACAACCACCAAAAAAGTTTGTGAAAACAGTTTTTATGGTTTATAAATTTTATTTTTCAACAAATCTATTAGAAAAAAAGAAATCAAATTAATTCAATTTGAATGGAATAGAAATGAAAGGGTTTTTTTTCAGTTTGGGGTTTTTTTCCCACCTTTATCTCTCTTTTCCCATTTTTCCACAGAAAGAATGAAATGGAATCTAATAGAAAATTACACTAAATGTAACCCATTTGATAGAAATAAAAATGTTTCATTTTTGAATTGTTTCATTGGGTTTTTTGGTTTTTTTTTTTTTTTTTTTTTGCAGTAACAGAAGCCCACCTTTTGACCAGTCCTAGTTTTCAAGTGGAATTTGAAACGAGAGCGGATAGGACACTGTGGAGTTTCGTGATGCTGAACCTTGTATAAGAGGTCACAAAAAAGGCACAGAGACAACTGAATGAAAGAATAAAGTGAAAAAATACTGGTGGAGCCTGGCAATGGCAAGTTCAACAGGGAAGGGCAGATTTATACAGAACCTTTAGACTTCCAAGCCATCCAGTACTGTGGTATCTGAGACCTGTCCTCCTCTACCATGAAAATATTGAAATTTGAAGTTTGCTTGAATCAAATCCCAAAACCTTTAGAGGTTTGTCCATTGCTAGCAATAATGCAATCTCAACTGCAGCCCCTGCCAGGGCCTTGACACAATCCAACAACACTGAAGCGACATACCAAGGGAAGGGGGGAAGAGGAACTATATTATCTGCTGCGAGTTACTGTAGTGAAGAAGAAGGAAAAAACCCTCTTCATCTGCTTTCTCCTGAAGTGTGTCTCTCTCCTCAACCTTGTAACAGATGATTCTGAACTGTGCTCTAACATCACTTGAAGCACAGTCTGCTTCAGGGAAGAGGAAATGATTTCTGCTGCCCCTGCTTGACATCTGCAGGTCCATTGTCAAATACCACAGGAAAAAAATTATTTTACTGTAAAGGGTATGCACGCGGGCACACACGCACACACAAATACTTCAGAATACCTTTTAAAAAAAAAAAAACTCCAGAAAGTGAAAATCCCAGAATTTTCAGGGACAGCCCAAACTGGCATGTTTTGATGATGTTTATCTATGCGCTTGGATTTTTTTTTTTCACACAAAATTGGCTATGCATCCCTTATTCAGAAACACTGTGAAATCTTCCTTTTCGTACAGGTTTTTCACCACAAAAATGACACTCAGAATATGGATACCACCTTCTACTCCAAAACCTTAACCAACCAAAAATAAACCCCCAAACTCTGAAACAAATCAATCTTTTTAAAAACCCAATAAAATACATTAATACACGCTTTTAAAAAATAACTCTACCTCCAAGCAGAATTTTTAACCTGAAAAGGAAGGAGTGCCCGAGATTCTATTGTTCCTTGATCTTAGCAAAGCTTTTGACACGGTCTCCCACAGTATTCTTGCCAGTAAGTTAAAGAAGTATGGGCTGGATGAATGGACTATAAGGTGGATAGAAAGTTGGCTAGGATGTCAGGCTCAACGGGTAGTGATCAATGCCTCCATGTCTAGTTGGCAGCCGGTATCAAGTGGAGTGCCCCAATGGTCGGTCCTCGGGCCGCTTTTGTTCAATATCTTCATAAATGATCTGGAGGATGGTGTGGATTGCACCGTCAGCAAGTTTGCAGATGACACTAAACTGGGAGGAGAGGTAGATACGCTGGAGGGTAGGGATAGGATACAGAGGGCCCTAGACAAATTAGAGGATTGGGCCAAAAGAAATCTGATGAGGTTCAACAAGGACAAATGCAGAGTCCTGCACTTAGGATGGAAGAATCCCATGCACTGCTACAGACTAGGGACCAAATGGCGAGGCAGCAGTTCTGCAGAAAAGGACTTAGGGGTTACAGTGGACGAGAAGCTGGATATGAATCAACAGTGTGCCCTCGTTGCCAAGAAGGCCAATGGCATTTTGGGATGTATATGTAGGGGCATTGCCAGCAGATAGAGGGATGTGATCGTTCCCCTCTATTCAACATTGGTGAGGCCTCATTTGGAGTACTGTGTCCAGTTTTGGGCCCCACACTACAAGAAGGATGTGGAAAAATTGGAAAACGTCCAGCAGAGGGCAACAAAAATGATTAGGGGACTGGAACACATGATGTATGATAAACATTTTTATTCCAAATGTCACTGGGGAGTCTGTAGCCTGGGCAGAATTTTGACTCAGGGTTCCTCCTATCATGCTGCTGCAGCATCAGTAGTCAAGTCAGGGGTGAATGAAGCCTGATCTGGCTGGAGCTGACCCAGAATGGGGCTTCTCAGCCATTAATTACTATTTATTATTATTAGGGCTGTCAATTAATTGCAGTTAACTCACATGATTAACTCAAAAAAATAACTGCATTTAAAAAAATTAAACGCTATTAATTGCACTGTTAAACAATAGAATACCAATTGAAATTTATTAACTATTTTGGATGTTTTTCTACATTTTCAAATATATTGATTTCTATTACAACAGAAAATACAAAGAGTACAGTGCTCAGTTTATATTTATTTTTATTACAAATATTTGCACTGTGAAAATGATAAACAAAAGAAAAAGTATTTTTCAATTCACCTCATACAAGTACGAGGGTCCAGTGTGCTGTAATGCAACCTCTATAATGAAAGTGTAACTTACAAATGTAGATTTTTTTGTGACATAACTGCAATCAAAAGCAAAACAATGTAAAACTTTAGATCCTACAAGTCCACTCAGTCCTACTTCTTGTTCAGCCAATTGCTAAGACAAACAAGTTTGTTTAAACTTATGGGAGATACTGCTCCCTGCTTCTTATTTACAATGTAACCTGAAAGTGAGAACAGGAGTTCACATGGCACTTTTGTAACCAGCATTGCAAGGTATTTATGTGCCAGATATGCTAAACATTCATATATCCCTTCATGCTTCAGCCACCATTCCAGAGGACATGCTTCCATGCTAACAATGTTCGTTAAAAAAAATGTGTTAATTAAATTTGTGACTGAACTCCTTAGGGCAGTGCTTCTCAAGCTATCTGATGTGTGGGACCGGCAATTTTTTTTCCAATGTGCGCGCAGACCGGCAGCCGTGCCGGTCCGCGGACCACCACTTTGAGTAGCACTGCCTTAGGGGAGAATTGTATGTCTCCTGCTCTGTTTTACCTTCATTCTGCCATATATTTCATGTTATAGCAGTCTCAAATGATGACCCAGCACATGCTGTTTGATTTACGAACACTGTCACTGCAGATTTGACAAAATGCAAAGAAGGTACCAATGTGAGATTTCTAAAAATAGCTATAGCACTTGACCCAAAGTTTAAGAATCTGAAGTGCCATCCAAATTCTGAGAGGGATGAAGTGTGGAGCATGCTTTCAGAAGCTTTAAAAGAGTAACACTCCAATGCGGAAACTACAGAACCCAAACCACCAAAAGAGAAAATCAATTTTCTGCTGGTGGCATCTGACTCAGATAATGCAAATGAACATGCATCGGTCTGCTCTGCTTTGGATCATTATCCAAGAAATAAAGACCTGAGTTTTAGCATAGGTCCTATTAATTCAATAATGTTTTATTTTCTTTTCAGATTAATTATAGAATCATAGAATATGTAAGACTGGAAGGGACTTCGAGAGGTCATCTAGTCCCTTCCAGTCCTACTATTCTATGATTCTATGCACTCCTGGTAGGACTAAGTATTTTCTAGACCATCCCTGACAGGTGTTTGTCTCATTTGCTCTTAAAAAATCTCCAATGATGGAAATTCCACAACTTCCCTGGGCAATTTATTCCAGTATTTAACCCCCTCTGACAGTTAGGAAGTTTTTCCTAATGTCCAACCTAAACCGCCCTTGCTGCAATTTAAGCCAATTGCTTCTTGTCTTATCCTCAGAGGTTAACAAGAACAATTTACCTCCCTCTTCCTTGTAACAACCTTTTATGTACTTGAAAACTGTTATCATGTTCCTTCTCAGTCTTCTCTTCTCCATACTACACAAACACAGTTTTTTTAATCTTCCCTCATAGGTCATGTTTTCTCAACCTTTAATCATTTTTGTTACTCTTCGCTGAGCTTTCTCCAATTTGTCCACATCTTTCCTGAAACATGGTGCCCAGAACTGAACACAATACTCCAGCTGAGGCCTAATCAGCACAGAGTAGAGCGGAAGAATTACTTCTCGTGTCTTGCTTACAAAACTCTGCTAATACATCCCAGAAAGATGCTTAGGGTTTTTTTGTTTGTTTGTTTGCAACAGTGTTACCCTGTTGACTCATATTTTGTTTGTGATCCAATATGACCCCAAGATTTCTTTCTGTAGCACTCCTTCCTAGGCAGTCATTTGCCATTTTGTATGTGTGCAACTGATTGTTCCTTCCTAAGTGGAATACTTTGCATTTGTCCTTATTGAAGTTCACCCTATTTACTTCAGACCATTTCTCCAGTTTGTCCAGATCATTTTGAATTTTAATCCTATCCTCCAAAGCACTGACAACCCCTCCCAGTTTGGTATCATCCACAGACTTTATAAGTGTACTCTCTGTGCCATTATCTAAATCACTGATGAAGATATTGAACAGAACCAGATCCAGAACTGATCCCTCTGGGAAACCATTTGATATGCCCTTCCAGCCTGACTGTGAACTCTCTGGGAATTGTTTTCTAATCAGTTATGTACCCATCTTATAGTAGTTCCATCTAGGTTGTATTTCCCTAGTTTGCCTATGAGTAGATCATGCAAAACAGTATCAAAAGCCTTAGTAGTCAATATATACACATCTACTGCTTCTCCCCATCCACACGGCTTGTTACCCTGTCAAAGAAAGCTAGTAGGTTGGTTTGACCAGGGCCGGCTCTAGGTTTTTAGCCGCCCCAAGCAAAAAATTTTTTTCGTTTTTGTTTCTGTCCCAGCATTTTAGCCCTATAACCACTGGCACCGACGCGACATGGAAATTGGCACGAATGGTCCTGATAGGGTGGCACAGTACACACAAGTAATCGTGATTCCTGATTTAATTAATCAATAACCGTTAACTTTTACATATTTACACACGTTCACATTATAAGTGACCGTGTCACAACGTGACACAATATTTTTCACGTCACGTTCCTATCTTACTACTGGAGATTTTTTTGACCTTCATGTTTTTGCTTTTTTTCATACATTGGTGAATTTTTCCGAAAAAAAAAGGATGGCTGGAATGCCGCCCCTGGAAATGTGCCGCCCCATGCACGTGCTTGCTTTGCTGGTGCCTAGAGCCGGTCCTGGGTTTGACACATTTTTTTCTTGACAAATCCTTGCTGACTGTTACTTATCTTATTCTCTTTTAGGTTTTTGCAGATTGATTGCTTAATTATTTGCTCCATTAGCTTTCTGGGTACTGAAGTTAAGCTGACTGGTCTGTAATTCCCCAAGTTGTCCTTATTCCCCTTTTTATAAATTAGCACTATATTTGCCCTTTACTGGCATTAATATTGTTTCCACTGCAAATATCGTAAACCTCACCAATCAATGTCTTGTTTACAAGTGGAAATTATGAAACACATAAAAGCGAAGACTTCAAAATATGTTCCCTGTAGGCAGTCTGTAGGCTTTGCACTGTGTCTTATGCTGAGCCAGCCCACTGGGCTTGCAGAGATCTCAGGTGTAGAGCACTTGTCCTGAATTGGGGAGACTTAGGGCTTGTCTACATTACCCACTGGATCGACAGGCAGCGATCAATCCAGCAGGGGTTGATTTATCACGTCTAGTCTAGATGCAATAAATCAACCGCTGAGCACTCTCCCTTCGATTCCGGTGCTCCACCAGAGCGAGAAGCGGAAGCAGAGTGGACACAGTAGTGTCAGCCGTCAACTTACCACAGTGAAGACACCGCGGTAAGTAGATCTAAGTACGTTGACTTCAGCTACGTTATTCACGTAGCTGAAGCTGCATAACTTAGATCGATATCTCCCGCTTCCCACTCCCCTCCCAGTGTAGACCAGGCCTTAGAGTTGTCAGGGATAATCTCTGCTCTCGCTTTCTTTTTTAAGAACATTCCCAAAAATCAGGTTGCTGCAAAGATGATCTAAAGCCACACTGGCACATCATCATCTTCTGTGCTGCAGGCTGCTCAGTCAAACACAAGAATCAGGCCCTGCGATCACAGTCAGGCTGAAGAATGTTATCAAGTTTGTGATTTTCTCTTTCCTGTCTATCCTTCTCCTTCCTCTTCTCTTATTTTCTTCCTTAGTTCCTTCTTCCCTTTCTGTTTCAATTCATCCCCTCTCATTTTATATTCTCTGTCCAAATTTTCCCCTTTTCTTCCCTCTTCCTTTCTTCCTCTGCTTTGTTTCCCCCTCTCTGATTCTTCCTCCATTCTTCTAGCCCTCCTCATTTCAACAGTGTACTCCATTTATACTTACATTATTATGTGTATTGGAGCAATAATCAAAAGACCAGGCTAGAAATACAACATGGAAATCCCAGATACGGCAGGCTAGAAAGACCTTTTGTGTTATATTAGCGTCTTTTGTATTATATAGCAAAGATATCTTATTATTTTGCTAATTCACTACACTGGTCACTAATCCAATGTGCAGGTCATATACACAATGTCTATTAGCTTTCATTATTGCGTTCTGTATTGTATTGATAACCCAGTTTTTGACCCAAACTCTTACTTCTCCACTTAGTCTATATTGTAATTGAGGGCATTCTCCTTTTTTTAATCTAATTTCCTTTTTTAAATGCCAATGAGAGTTAGATTTTTTTTGTTTTGGTTTGGTTTTTTCCTCAGATGCCTAACCAGGGTGATTTATTGCAAAGCATTTTCCATTGCATCTCCTATTGTGTTTTCAGGTATTGAAATATACTACTTCATTTTTCAAGGCTTTTAATATTGCATTCGCAAATTATAAATACAGAGTTAATAGCAATGTATTTCAACTGTACAACTGTCCGTGAGACATTAATTCCAGGACAGTCAGGAATAACAGCTCTCCCAGCCATATGATCATCTCTAATTTGGGAAGCTGTCTGATATTAAACATATTAAAGACAGAATTCTGACCTAGTTTTATCAGGCTGGAATGATTTAGTGATCACTATTTTCCTTCCTAATATCCACCCTTCTGGTTATTTTCCATCATGAAAACAATTTCCATGCAAGGAAAAATGCTCAGTTTAAGCAACAGTTAAAGAGCTTGACAGAAACAATTACCCTTAGCCAAATCATATTTTATTTATCATGGGTCCAATCCTGCTGAGATGCTTGGCATTAAAGGGAGCTCAGCTCTTAGTAGAAGGTATATATGTATTGACAAGAATAAACCCTTATATACAAGTTTGAGTACCAAAGCTCTGAGCAATTAATTGCTGCTGTTGAAGTTTGGAAAACTTTTCAAAGTTCTTTTTGCCCTTTACTTGTAAATTGTTCCAGTTCTTACAAAAATGCTTTTTTCCAAATGTCTCTTTTTACTTTAACAGTCCAAGAGGTGGTTGAACTAACTGAGCTTTTGTAAGTTATAAATGTGTGCCTTCGGGCCTGATCCAAAGGCCACTGGAGTCAAGGAAAGTCATTCCATTAACATTAATGGGCTTTGGATCAGGCTCATTATTACAGCTGGTCAGGAATTTTTTGACTTTTTTTTCATTTACACCAAAACTTTTTGTGGAAATGTATCAGCTTTGATTAAATTTTCATGGGGAAGATTTCTCAGTTACAGGATTGTATTTCTGGTCAAACCAGAACGAAAGCAATACCACCCCAGAATAGCCAAGTGGTTAGGGCACTCAGCTGGGATATATGTGACCCAGGTTTAAATCTCTACTTTGCCTAATTCAGAGCAGGGACTTGAATGTGCATCTTATACAGCTCAGGTTAGCGCCTGAGTCACTAGGCTAATTGCTATGCCACGAGTGCAGGGTTTCTTTCATTGCAAAATAATTGTAAAGGTCTAGTTCTTATCCCAGTGTAGAATGAAAACAAATGTTGAAAGTGCAAAATATTTCACAAAATGGAATCCTTGTTTTAGGGCCAACCATATTCATAATGAATGAAGAAAATGGTATATTTGTGCAAGGTGCCGGCTGTCTCCTGACAGAAACTGAAGCATCCTGAACTCTCACTGAAGTCATTGGGAGCTGACCTCCCTCAGGAGGTCCCTTGTATCTTGTAGGATCCTGGCCCATTGGACAGATCCAAAGCCCACTGAAGTCAATGGAAAGGCTCCTATTGGCTTCAATGGCCTTTGGATCAGGCCCTATGTATCTATCTTTTAAAATGTGGGATATACGGGTCATTCAAAGTCTAATTTAGTGAAAGGTGGGGGGAGAGAATCATTAACATTGTGAACCTGCATTTCCTTGATTATGTTTTAACCCAAACAAGTCAGGCCAAGTATTCCAGCACATAATTCATGAAGAGATACTTCCTTTTCATGTGGCTATCTGGATTCATTATGAAGTCTTGCACAGATTCAGACAGAGTGGAACCTGCTTAGAGTGACATCTTCATTTTCACAGGACAAATTCACTATTAACGGTTCCGTGTAACAGTGACTGCAGCTGACACATTGCAAATGGCATTGAAACTAACTGGAGTTTCAGTATAAATGGAGTTCATCCCGTTTTTGTTTCCAAGTTCATTTAAGTGGGTTCTTTCCACTATATTTTTATGGAGAAGTAGCTCTTTATTCCACCCTATGATAATTATATGTACTCTAGCACAAAATATGCATTTTATATCTAGAGAGAGCCCAAATTGACAGATGTATAATACAGGCTCCTGGATTGCTGTGAGTTTCAGAAAGAAACACTACCAACTACTTACAAAATTTCCCTATGCTTGCTTTTTTTCCTGCCCATCTGTTTTTTTAAAGGGACGCTGTCTAAGATGGCAAAACAAAAATTTGACCTTAGCTATGGGGACTGCAGCTAATGCTATTGGCTGAACTGCGTGTATGAGATCCACTGCCCTCTACTGGGTGAAATATGTCAGTCCCACTCCTGCATACATGAGCTCTATTTACCAGCTAAGCTGCAGCAGCTAACTGGGTAGAATGCTTTAATTTTGAATACAAATAGGAAAACCCTATGCTGCATTCATTCCAAGTCAGAGAATGTTTTAGATCAGACCAGCACTGCTTTAGCATCTTTCCTTGCTGCTACTCTAGCCTCATATCATTCATAAACAATGCAGTGGGGAAGAGCATGCAGGCAACAACTTATCACTGTTGGAAGCTGAAAGATTATTATAATCTTCCACCTACCCATTGTTAGAGAGGTTAAGTGGCTATGCAGTTATCATCTCCCACCTTCAGCAAAGTTTCAACCCCAGCAGGTTACGTGTGAGTTCAAGGGGGGAGAGCTGTAGACAAAGGTTCTCCGCAGCAGAAGGAGAAAGGATAGGTCCTAACAGCAGAGTGAACCTGTTATGGTCTGTCTATATATGATCTTCCATATTGGTACAGTTCTTAGTCCTCTCCCAAAGATCAGAACTAAAATTTGGCCATTTTTTCCCCAAAATTCCCCTTGAAAAACAACTGACATTTTTTCAATCAACTTAAAATATATAAACAAAACCTATATAGGAATGACAATATTTCTCCTACAGGTTCAGAAGGAAGAAATTAATATTATTGCTATGATATTATGCAATTATATGGTCCCTATCACTGTAGTATCCGAGCATCTTATAGTTTTCAATGCTTCACAACACCCTGTGTTGGTGTGTGTACCTCACACAGGCTCCGAAAGGCTTAATGGGACTTAAAGGCCAAGTATGTTACTTGGCTGCACAAGGAGAAGGGGCCAGGCTCAACTAAAGATGAGTCTCAGCTGGAAGAGGAGCTGGGTGGTTAGTTTAAACAGTGAAAGTTTGGCGCAGAGGGGGCAACTGGGAGGAGAATGAGGATCTCTGCAATCACTCTCTGCAACTAGCAAGTGGAAAGATTGGCAGGGTCAAGGAGGAAGCCCAATGAGAGAACTGGCCCTGGTACTCTCTCCTGAATAGAGAAGTCTAACAGCAGACTGGGGTGCGGGAGGGAGGGTACAGAACAGCCAGTGCAGTGGAGACGGCTCTGATGGAAAACCCTGAGAAAAGGGCAGGAACTGGACTTCCGGGGAGAGACCCCTCAGAGGCATTCAGACAGGGAACAGAGCAGGGGGAGGTTGAGAGGGACGTAAGGTCAAGTCCAAAGGAGGTTTACATGTTTATTGAATGGTTTGGGAGTTTGTTGGGGGTTCCAGGGAAGGGCCCTAAAAGAAGGTAAACGTAGAGCAGCTGTGCGGGAGAAGTCCTGAGAATGGCTAGGAAGGAGAAGTCCAGGAAGGTGGCAGCAAGGATCCTGGTGTAGTGAACTTTCAATGCCCTGTTTCAGCATCCCTGGACTGGAATGGCCCAGGTTCCTTTACCAGCCACGGGTAACATGGCATGAGGCTGGAGAAGGGAACAAGGATGACAAAGTCTTGGGAATACCAATGCGAGGACTTTGGGGCCCAGAGTTGGGGCTGAGGACCTTTTTGTGAGAACATTTGGACTTTTATTCATTGGACTCTCTGTTACCCCGATTGGTGGACCCAATCATTACCTGGCCAGAAGGCTGAACTACAGGAAGAAAGATGACTGCAGGGCAGGATTCAGCAGAAGGCATTAGCTAGGTAGGTAGAGAGCCTGTTACACCATGTCCAGTCTACTCTTCTACATACCCTCAGGAGATACGGAAGCTCTACTACCCACATTTTACAGATGGGACGATGAGGCAGAGAGAGACTAAGTAACTTGTCCAATGTCACATAGGAAGTCTGTGGCAGAATAGGAATCAGAACCCAGGCATCTGGATCTCAGACTAGGACTCTAACCACTTGACCACATTTGCCCTTCTTTTTAACTACTTGACAAGCACTCTGATAATTTGTGATTGGGGCTATATAAATATCCAGATAGCCAGATGGTAACATGCAAACATCAGACATCATTACACATTATTAGGTTATACATTTAACAACAGCAATAATTCTACTTTAAATTATATATTCCAAAGTGTAGAAGCACATATCTCTTGAAACAGTTTTGAGGCAGGCATATTTTAAAGTAACAGCAAATAACTTATCAGACTCTTTCCTTCTCTAGAGAAGCCCTTGACAAGATTTGAAAAATTGAATAAATGAGAGCTTGCTCACCAGGTGGGTTTTTGCAGGCTGTAGAGTGCCACTGGTTCTTATATTCCTAAAAGGAAGTGATAAGCCCTTCTAGACTGAATGTGAGCACTCTATAGACAGGAGGATAGACGTCTGAAAAGGAAATCCCTGCAGTGAGGGATATGTGAGATTTGGCAGAAAATCTGCATCACAATACTGTGCTATTTTCCACAGGGACAGAGCTCACAGAATTTCACAGAAGAAAGGTATTACTCCACCATTGCCACTTTACAAGCAGCAGAGAGGAGGCTAATCAGGCACCTGCCACAAACAAGTATCTCTTTTATGCATCTGCCCTAGCACCGAAAAGTCTGCAAGGTCTTATGTGCCAACCCCATCAATCCAGTTGTACGTACAATTTATACATGGCATAAGAGCATCACACTACAAGCTGGGCTATCCTCAGAAAATCCACAGGGTGAACCAGTCGTAATTGTTTTCAGAGTTCTCCATCAGTTTGCCAGACTTTGGGGCTTAGCACAAGCCAAGGGAGACAAGAAAGAAAAAAGGCATATCAAAAAGGGATATACCTTGGAACTTTCAAATGGATGCCAAGATAGTTTAACTATTCAATTAGCTGGGGCTGTAAGATTTGCTTTGAGAGCACTTTCTTTCTTAACCTGTGCTCCCACCTCTGAAAGACTTTTAACTTTCATTCTTTATATTCCTCATTGAATAAAAAAGGAAGTATAAGACTGTATGTTTGTGGCAACACTACCCTGCTACCATAATCAGCCATAGTGTTTTGTGAGAGCACTAAAGAAGCAAATGGCAAAGATGGGTCTCACACAAAGTGAAACATACAGTTGCAATTCTGTTGTTTGGAAGAAGAACCCTGGTTTGGACATAAGAACAGAGCTCTTTTTTATGATTGAGTAATATAATCTGACTTGTAGAGAGAACAGGATGGTCTTCATATCAAAGGTTGTACTAAAAAGTATATTCAGGGGCAAGGAAGACCTTCTTTCATTTTGACTAGCCATCAAAATGCCCTGTTAGGGTTGCCAACCCTCCGGGATTGGCCTGGAGTCTGCAGGAATTAAAGATTAACCTTTAATTTAAAATTATGTCATGTGATGAAATCTCCAGGAATACATGCAACCAAAATTGGCAGCCCTATGCCCTATTCTCTTAGAGGAGAACTGAGACAATGGGAATCATGCTTACACCCAGCACAGGCTATTGCTACTTGCTGTATCTGGATTTGTGCAGCTACTGCACAAAAGCTACAAATGCTGCAACCTGCCTCCTAATAATGGAGGCAAATGAAAACACCACACTGGGGCTCTGTGTGACACTGGCAGACCAGATGCTGGCTCATGCCAGGGCCCCTAGGCCTCACTGAACACTGACAACTGCATATTTGGAAACCAGAGTGGCTTGCCTGTGTATTAGTATTGTTAAAATAGGTATTACATTTATAAAAAATGTGTTTAGACTTTATGAAATGCTTGCAAGTTGTTGCATGCATTAATCTCACTTATAATATCAGTATCCCATGTCATCAGGTGTAGGCCTTGCAGGAGCCGTAGGCATAACTAAGGGTGTGAACAAAAGGCTTTGACCTAGAGTAGGCCTGCCGTGGCAGAATAGTAATACATCAAGTATTGGCTAACAAAGTATGACATTATCTGATTAAAACATGACCATGTAGATCATTGTTGCTACCTCTGTTATATAATTGCAACAAATATTGTACAAAGGTTTTCAAGTAAGGTGTCTATGGAAAGGTTATGATTTGCTGAATATTATTATGCTATTTGTATGCATGTATCATTTTTGTATTTGAAGTTATGAACATTGGCTCTATACCTGTATTTCAAATATGTTTGTTCCTGCGGTAACACCCACAAGGTATTTAGCCTGCACATCTTGAAGGGATTATTCAAGTTTAGTGGCCCATGAAAAGAACACTTAGCTCACAATGGAAGACGCCCATCTATACTGAATGGACTTTCCTCTGCAGTATAGGTAATGACTGCTGCTGTGCCTAAGCAAAATTATGTATGGGCATGTGACTTGCCTATGTGACTCCAAACACCATCCTGTCACCTGTGATTTTCTACTAGCTGTGCTCAGGGCTTTGTTTCAAACAATGGATTTCCCTTCACAAGGCAGAAGGTATAAAAGGTGCTGGAAACATCTCCATTTTGCCTGTTTCCTGCTCAAGCCTCTTTCCTGCGCAAACTTCTAGACTATGGACTTATACTAATGGGAGCATTCTAACCAAGGGACTGAGGACCTTCCAATGATTTGGAAACAACCAGAGACTTAACAAGCCAGCAGTTTATTCCATCACCACTACAAGCCTGAACCAAGAACTTTGCAATTACTGTATGTATTTGATTCCTTTAACCAATTTTAACTCTCACCTTTCTTTCTTTTTTTTTAATAAATAAACCTTTAGATTTTAGAACTAAAGGACTGGTAATTGTGTGATTATTGGGTAAGATCTGAGTTATATATTGACCTGGGTGTGTGACTGGTCCTTTGGGATGGGATCAGAAGAACCTTTTATTTGATGAAATTGGTTTTAAAGAACTACTCATCTTTAAGTCTTGTGTCTGGGTATTGAATCAAGGACTGGAATGCCTGAGGAAACTGCTTTTCTGACTTCTTGTTAGCCATTGTGGTGAAACAGAAGTTTACTTTGGTTGCTGGTTTGGTATATCTTATGGGAGAATAACCACCAGTTTTGGGGTGTGTCTGCCCTATTTCTCAGCAGTTTGTCCTGAATTTTGTATTCTCAGTTGTGACCCATGGAGGTACGGTTACACCAAGTAAGCACATTCCTGACTGGAGAGGATGGTATAAGAACACCCGGAGTTCTCAAGTAACTACATAAATAAATTCCCAAGAGATTGTACGGGAACACAGCAACCTTTCTTAAAATAAGGATGGGGTGGCAGGATAATGGATGAGGAAGTTTTGTTTGAACTAGCAGGTACAAGGTATAAGGGTGGTAACTCACAACGTCTGGAGTGTAATATGCAACTTGTTGATACTGATGTATAAAAGGAGAAGTCATAGGAGGGACATCTTTGTACAGGCCGAGGAGACGGCATCTTGTTATGTTGACTGATCCTTTACTTTGTCACAGGCATAAATGTGTTAGTGTCCCTGTGACCCATTGCTCAGAGTGCAAATACCACGTTTTGCTGACAGTAAGCCTGGACGAACCCAGCCTGTGGTCTTTCTTTGTGGATAACATCGAGGTCTGCTGCGTCAGCGTGCTGCACTCTCTGCTAGTGCAGCTAACGCTGGAGCTCCAAGCATAGCAGCATTCACACCTCTGCAGAACAGGCAACGCTCTGCAGCACTAACAGCATCAGACAGTATTTAGGTGTTTGCTTTGAAACTGTAAACTCCCACACTCCAGGGAGAAGCATTACCAACTGTGAAATGCTCGTTTTCCACAAGAGGTGTCATCTCCTGCCCAAGGAAAGAAGACCCATAGATATGAGACAGGTCATTGTGGAACATCAGAGGACAAAATACTTCTGTTGATTTCTCTTCGTGGGTGTCGGGGAGAGCAGACATGCAAGTGGATTCGACCCATCTCTGACAAGAAGGAACTGCATCTCTTTATGCTGCTTGGACTCTGAGGGGTAACCTACAACTCCCCCTCTTCTGAGACTTCCCTATTCCCTTTCAGCCTCCTTTAACCACTGGGCTCCCCTTTCAATAAGCCACTTCTGCAAATGACAAACCTCACACACTCTTGCTTCTTGGAGAGGGAAAGAGGAAAACAACCTTTTAAAACTTCTCATGCTTCTTCAAGCCATTCTCTACAGATACCCAAATGATAGGCACCTTTAACATTAGGCTGATGTGATATTGTCATTTTTGTGACATCAATATATCACTGTTCAGTGACTATAAGACTAGAAACATTTCCATTTCAACTCTAGAACACATGGAGGCTTTGATGTCCAGTTGTATGCTCCTATAGGACAGTGATTCCCAAACTTGTTCCGGGAAAGCCCCTGGCGGGCCAGGCTGGTTTGTTTACCTGCTGCGTTCCCAGGTTCGGCCGATCGCGGCTCCCACTGGCCATGGTTCGCTGCTCCAGGCCAATGGGGGCTGCTGGAAGCGGTGGCCGGTATGTCCCTCGGCCCGCGATGCTTCCAGCAACTCCCATTGGCCTGGAGCAGTGAACCGCGGCCAGTGGGAGCCACGATCGGCCGAACCTGCGGACACGGCAGGTAAACAAACTGGCCCAGCCTGACAGGGGCTTTCCCTGCACAAGTGGCCGAACAAGTTTGGGAACCACTGCTATAGGATCATAGTGCCTGCACATGGAAGTTTCAATTAGTTAATTAGGTGCTTATCTGTGGTGAGTCTTTGTTACCAGTGGGGGGAATTATACGTGGTCAGCTCACTGAGCCAGCTCTCATTCCCAGTTCTCCTGGTGATTTTCAGCATCTGGGAAGCAATTGGCTGAAGGTATTAAACTTGTTGTATTCAGGTTTGATAGACAGTCTGCCCGCTATACTTACCTACATGCCTCCAACTTCCATCCAGGACACACCACACGATCTATTGTCTATAGCCAAGCTCTAAGATACAACCGCATTTGCTCCAATCCCTCAGATAGAGACAAACACCTACAAGATCTCTATCAAGCGTTCTTAAAACTACAATACCCACCTGGTGAAGTGAAAAAACAGATTGACAAAGCCAGAAGAGTACCAAGATGTCACCTACTACAGGACAGGCCCAACAAAGAAAATAACAGAACTCCACGAGCTGTCACCTTCAGCCCCCAACTAAAACCTCTCCAGCGCATCATCAAAGATCAACAACCTACCCTGAAAAATGATCCCCCACTCTCACAGATCTTGGGACACAGACCAGTCCTCGCTTACAGACAGCCCCCCCACCTGAAGCAGTAGCAACCACACACCACACAATGAAAACACTAACCCAGGAACCTATCCTTGCAACAAAACCCGATGCCAACTCTTTATTTATTCAAGTGACACCATCATAGGACCTAACCCCATTAGCCACGCCAGCAGGGGCTCATTTACCTGCACATATACCAATGTGATACACGCCATCATGTGCCAGCAATGCCCCTCTACCATGTACATTGGCCAAACCGGACAGTCTCTATGCAAAAGAATAAATGGACACAAATTTGACATCAGGAATTATAACATTCAAAAACCAGTAGGAGAACACTTCAACCTCTCGGGCCACTCAGTAACCAATTTAAAGGTGGCAATTTTGCAACAGAAAAGCTTCAAAAACAGACTCCAATGAGAAAGTGCTGAGCTTGAATTAATATGCAAACTAGATACCATTAACTTGGGTTTGAATAGAGACTGGGAGTGGCTGGGTCATTATACATATTGAATCTATTTCCCCATGTTAAGTATCCTCACACCTTCTTGTCAACTGTCTAAATGGGCCATCTTGATTATCACTACAAAAGTTTTTTTCTCCTGCTGATAATAGCTCATCTTAATTAATTAGCCTCTTACAGTTTGTATGGCAACTTCCACGTTCTCTGTATGTATATATGTTCCATTCTATGCATCCGATGAAGTGGGCTGTAGCCCACGAAAGCTTATGCTCTAATAAATTTGTTAGTCTCTAAGGTGCCACGAGTACTCCTGTACTTTTTGCGGATACAGACTAACACGGCTGCTACTCTGAAACAAGTCCAATGACTGGCTCCCCTTCTTTTGTTTTTAAATCTGACATGAACCAATCAGAAGACAATCCTTGCCTCATGTGAATACTGGAGACAGACAAGTTAGAATCTGAGTTGTCCTTCATGCATAACTCTTTCATAGTCCAGGAAAAAACAGGGCATCTCTTGTGATTTCAGATTGGAAACCGCACATCACTTTCAAGGGTTTCCAGAACCCAAAATCCATAAGGTATAGATGTCTTGAGACATCCTGGTTCTGCCTGTGGAATTTCAACTGTTTAAGCAACCAGTGGACATCCGCTCAGGACATCCTTTTCTGAAGGTCTTCTGTTTTGATACCTACAGCTCTGCAAACTTTACAAAGCTTTTATAGAACCCTTCGGTTCACGGTGGTGCAATCTCCTTGGCTAGCTTCATAGAGCTCTGTGCTCTCTCATCATGCAGCTTCTCTGTAAGCAGCTTTATTTCCCTGAAGGAATACCCATTTTGAAGCTTTCTCGCCCTTTTATATAAAAACCTCTCCATCCTTTGATGCTGTTCTAAACATATTTAACTAGCCCACTCCCCAGCAATATAAGTTATTTGAGTTATCTGTTCTCCAACAGCCTTAGCTGGGCTCAACACCAGCAGGATTAAACAGCTGTATAAATATTTTATGTCTGTGGCCAGATTTTAATACCTTCACTCATGCTGAATAGCACCTTACTCCATGAGAAGCCCCATTGACTTCAGTCAGACTACTTGTGGGGAAAGGTGTGACTAAGTGTGAGTAAGGTGATCAGTATCTGGACCTCAGTCTTGTTCAGCTCATTCTTTCTTCATTTATGAAGTTTGAATCACTTGAGTGTACTTCTAAAATGTGTGTCTGTGTACTTCTAAATAAGCAGTTAATAAACAACCTTGTAGCTACACAGTTGTATACGACAAATAAAGGAACATAGGCATAGGCGCCAACTTCTACTGGCGCCAGTGGGTGCTCAACCCCCCCCATCCCCCCGCCCCCGGCCCCACCCCGACTCCACCTCTGCCCTATCCCCTCCTTCCCTCCCCCATTCCAACCCCTTCCCCAAAGTCCCTGCCCCAACTCCGCCCCCTCCCTGCCCCTATTCTGACTCCTTCTCCAAATCCCCGCCCAGGCTCCACCTCTTCCCCGCCTCCTCCCCTGAGCATGCCACGTTCTCGCTCCTCCCCCCTCCCTCCCAGAGCTTGCTACAGGTGTTTGGCGGCAGCAAGTGCTGAGACGTAGGCAGAGGAGTAGGGATGCGGCGCACTCAGGGGAGGAGGTGAGGCGGGGCAAGGCAGGGAGCTTGGCTGCCCGTGGGTGCAGAGCACCCACTAAATTTTCCCCATGGGTGCTCCAGCCCCGGAGCAGCCACAGAGTTGGCACCTATGAACATAGGAATTGCCATACTGGATCAGAGCTGAGGTACATTTAGTCCATAATAGTAGCCACTACCACAGTAAAAGCCCCAGGGAAGGCAGATATGAGATAGCCTCTTACATTAAATCTCATTCTAATCTTTAACAGATAGAGTTGGCTTGAACCCTGAAACATAAGGTTTAATATCCCTGCCAATTGTTTTCAGCATTACCTGTTACAAATCTATATATTGGACTCTTGGGTTCTCCAACTCTTAGAGCTGCTTTGAAGGCCTTTGTCTTATGCTGGCATCTTAAAATTTCTATGTAACATTTCCCCTGGTCTTTAGAAAAATAGAGATATCTTTAGCGAGAACCAGTTCGTGAGGTAATATCTTTTATTGGACAAACTTCTGTTGGTAAGAGAGACAAGCTTTTGAGCTTATACAGAGCTCTTCCTCAGGTCTGGGCCTGAAGAACTCAAAAGCTTCTCTCTCTCACCAACAGAAGTTGGTCCAATATAATATATAATACCTCACCCACCTTGTCTCTCTAATATCCAGGGACCAGTATCGCTACAACACTGCATCGCCAATGAGAGATACCTTTGACATATTTGTTCTTTGTCTGTTAAGCATGTTCATTGATCAACATTTCTTACTGAAAATAAAAAAAATACGTTATCCTGAAACTTTGTGGTTATGGTCTCCTAGTCATTCTAAGAGGAAAATCTGTTACACTTGTCTTTCAAAGGGTCCATGTCTGCAATACATTTGACATAGTTATACTGAAATTTTTAATCAACTCATTTCTTCATAAAAATGTAATTTATTAAGAGTTCTTTACTTCATTTCCTCAATCCTGGCTATAGACAACATATATGAAAACTGTGACCCCAGGAGCCCCTAAATGCCCACTCGCATAGCCCCCCCCCATACTGTAACTCATGTCAGGCTTGACACAGTTATTGCCCTAATACACCATTGTCATAATATATATCCCAAAGATGTCATGTGAGGTATCAGATGTAAACTGGTGACACACTGGTCCCAGAAATCTTTACGTGATGTATGTACAGATGTTGCACAATGAGTTATAGACGTGTGCTGGAAATATGATCTTAAAATGTGTTTGGGAGGCAGACCATTAAAATCAGCCTGCCCTAGACAAAGGAAAGTGTATTTGCCAGTCTGAGCAGCTTGGATACAGGCAGAGAACAATGAAAGGATATGTATTTACATATGAGGTAAACAAAGCTATCAAGCTAAACAAAAAGCGGGGGAGAAGACCATTTAACAATCACGCCAGGGGACAGAATCTGCTCCCCAGGAAGCCTTCCAGGCTCTTGAGGCAGAGGCAATGGACTTTGAGTAATATAAGGGAAAACAAAAAAGACATTTTAGTTCTCCATCACTGAGGGGGCATAGGGAATAGCACCCTATAAGCCTATGAAAGCTGGACCCCTAGTCATGATGCTGACATAAGTAAGAAAACTGCTTAGGCAAAGATTGTAACTTACTAAGATTAAGTTTTAGTCACTAGAAAGTGTGATTTGTTTTGTTTTATTAGTGACCACACTTGTCTCTTTTTTCTTGTTTAGTATCACTTAAATCTCCACTCTTTGTTAATAAACTTATTCTTGTTTTATTAAAAATCATCTCAGTGCTGTGTGTTAACGGTGGAGAATGCATCCTCGGCTAACTGAACAGCTGGTGCGTACTGTCTCTTTGGAGGCAGCAAACGTAATAACTTCGGTGAGCGTCCAGTGAGTGGGACTGAACACTGCAGGGAGACATCTCTGGGGAACTCGGAAATATTCGCTGATTGTTACCTGCAAAGTAAAGTTAGGACGGGCAGTCCTGAAGAGTTTGTTGGCAAGGAAGACAATCTGGTGGGGCAGGGAACTAATACATGGCTTAGCAGCAGCAAAGCTCACTCCGGCTGAGGCAGAACGGTAACACAGTTGGCTCACCGTTCTGGGTGTCCTGAGCAGGAGGCCACAATAACTAAACCAGATCACAAAAAGGAAAAAGGGAAGTTTCACAAACACATCAATTTATTTATTATTTAGTCGTAGCAGTAGTAGTATGATGGTAATGCCTAAGGGCCCAGCCATGGATCAGAATCTACAGTGTGCTAGACACCATGTAAACACAAAACAAAACAACTGTCCGTGGCACAAACAGCTTACAATGTAAGGCTCAAGAGTTTATGTTTGGTAAATCAGCTATTTCTCAAGCTGTCGAGCACAGAATGCAGCTTCTATTTGCTTATTCAGGGGTTCGTCTTGCTCAGGCGATGCCTAGGAGAGGCAAGAAGGGTCACATGCCCCTCCCCAGACACCCGGAGGGGCACATTCAGCAGGGAACCACAGTGGCAAAAGGAGCAGAACATGGGTCTACCCTAGACCTGCCTCCAGCCCTTCCACACATCTGCGGCTCCTGGGATCTGTACAGCCCCACCGGAGGAGCTGCCAGCACACGGCGCTGGCTCCTGGGAGCGGCGGTTCCACATTCTTCTCCTTTCGCTGCTGTGGTTCCTGGGAAAGCCCTGCAGTGCTGAACTCAGCCGCAGGGCTCTCCCGAGAACCGCAGTGGTGAAAGGAGCAGAACGTAGGACCGCCGCTTCCAGGAGCTGCATCCCGTGCTGGCAGCTGCTGCGGCACGGCTGTACCGGTACCAACCCCAGCCCCCAGCCCTGTCCTCCAGCAGGGCTGTACAGACCCCAGGGACGCAGCTGCATGGAAGGGCTGGGGCAGTACAGCTGAGCAGGAGGAGCAGCCCACATGGGGCCGCCCTCCTTTCACCTGAAATCGGTATCCGGCACAGGACAGAGCCCCCCGACCAGGTAATGTGGGATGGGGAGGGGAGAACGCGGGGGCCCGGGCTGGGAGGAGTCACATGGGGGGTTCACGTGCCCCCCGTTTAGCTGGTGCCCCCCTTTGTGTCCCTCCCATGAGTGGCCCATCATTCAAAGTACAAATGTGATTTCCGGACATGAAATACATACCCTGTTCAAGGGTTTTGTGAATGCAAACTGTGGAGTGATTATAGCATTCCTAGTCCTCCACAGTTAGCAAAGAAGACCAGTATGTGTTGCAACTGGGGAGCTTAATAAATGTGAGGACTTCCTAGATAGGTCTCTAACTGTTTCTTAATTTGTCTCCTCACAGATAGAGACCTGTGAAAGCTGCAGCAGGAAGGAACCAAAGTCCTGTCTCAGTGCAGCAATGGAGTCCATACTGCAAATGGCTCTGTTAGAGAAGTTTGGTTTTGGTAGTTCAGACAGCTGGTTCTGCTGAATCTGGATAGTTGAGCAATTTGAGATGGCTTCTTATTTAACAGAGAAAGAACAAGAATACCAGTCAGATGCCCATATATTTGCCATGGGGGATGCTACTGAAGAAATCCTGTGTGCCCTGCCCCTCACTGATGAGGAAAAGAAAATACACCCAAGTGAAAGAGATTTTTGATGCCCATTTCATAGTCAGATACAATATTATATATGAAAGGGACAAATGTTACAAGAGGTGTATTGTATTAAATTACATTAAATAAATGAGTCCAAAGGATTAATGTAATACCCATCTTTTAAAAGGAAGAAAAGGAGGAGCCAGGAAACTATAGACCAGTCAGCCTGACTTTGATACCTAGAAAGCTACAAGAGCAATGTATAAAACATTCAATTTGCAAATAGCTGGAGGATGAAGGGAGAATCACTAGCACCCATCATGGATTTACCAAGAACTAATCATGCAAAATCAGCTTGATTTCTTTCTTTGACAGGGTAACTGATTTGGTGAATAAGGGAATACAATGGACATAATATACCCGGACTTCAGCAAGGCTTTTGACAGTCCCACATGACATTCTGATAAGTAAGCTGGAGAAATGTAGGCTCGACAGAACTACCATTAAGTGGATACATAATTGACTAAACAATGGCAAA
This sequence comes from Eretmochelys imbricata, assembly GCF_965152235.1. Lineage (NCBI taxonomy): Eukaryota > Metazoa > Chordata > Testudines > Cheloniidae > Eretmochelys > Eretmochelys imbricata. Next base: position 19,379,525 of record NC_135574.1, on the reverse strand, counting down.
AAAAGAGTAACTGTTCAGGAAGGACAGGTAGGGCAGAAAAGGTGGGGGAGTTGCATGGTATGTAAGAGAGCAGTAGGACTGCTCAGAGCTCTGGTATGAAACTGCAGAAAAACCTGAGAGTCTCTGGATTAAGTTTAGAAGCATGAGCAACAAGGGTGATGTCATGGTGGGAGTCTGCTATAGACCACCGGACCAGGGGGATGAGGTGGACGAGGCTTTCTTCCGGGAACTAACGGAAGTTACTAGATCGCAGGCGCTGGTTGTCATGGGAGAGTTCAATCACCCTGATATCTGCTGAGAGAACAATACAGCGGTGCACAGACAATCCAGGAAGTTTCTGGAAAATGTAGGGGACAATTTCCTGGTACAAGTGCTGAAGGAACCAACTAGGGGCCGAGCTCTTCTTGACTTCCTGCTCACAAACCGGGAAAAATTAGTAGAGGAAGCAAAAGTGGAGCCATACCTGGGAGGCAGTGACCATGAGATGGTCAAGTTCAGGATCCTGACACAAGGAAGAAAGGAAAGCAGTAGAATATGGACCCTGGACTTCAGAAAAGCAGACTTTTACTCCCTCAGGGAACTGACGGCAGGATCCCCCGGGAGAATAACATGAGGGGGAAAGGAGTCCAGGAGAGCTGGCTATATTTTAAAGAATCCTTATTGAGGTTACAGGAACAAACCATCCCGATGGGTAGAAAGAATAGCAAATATGGCAGGCAACCAGCTTGGCTTAACAATGAAATCCTTGCTGATCTTAAACACAAAAAAGAAGCTTACAAGAAGTGGAAGACTGGACAAATGAGCAGGGAGGAGTATAAAAATATTGCTCAGGCATGCAGGAGTGAAATCAGGAAGGCCAAATCACACCTGGAGTTGCAGCTAGCAAGAGATGTTAAGAGTAACAAGAAGGGTTTCTTCAGGTATGTTAGCAACAAGAAGAAAGTCAAGAAAAGCGTGGGCCCCTTACTGAATGAGGGAGGCAACCTAGTGACAGAGGATGTGGAAGAAGCTAATATACACAATGCTTTTTTGGCCTCTCTCTTCACGAACAAGGTCAGCTCCCAGACTAGTGCCCTGGACAGCACAGTATGGGGAGGAGGTGACCAGCCCTCTGTGGAGAAAGAGGTGGTTCAAGACTATTTAGAAAAGCTGAACGAGCACAAGTCCATGGGGCCAGATGTGCTGCATCCGAGAGTGCTAAAGGAGTTGGTGGATGTGGTTGCAGAGCCATTGGCCATTATCTTTGAAAACTCATGGTGATCAGGGGGAGGTCCCGGACAACTGCAAAAAGGCTAATGTAGTGCCCATCTTTAAAAAAGGGAAGGAGGAGGATCCGGGGAACTACAGACCAGTCAGCCTCACCTCAGTCCCTGGAAAAATCATGGAGCAGGTCCTCAAGAAATCAATTCTTAAGCACTTAGAGGAAAGTGATCTGGAACAGTCAGCATGGATTCACCAAGGGCAAGTCATGCCTGACTAATCTAATTACCTTCTATGATGAGATAACTGACTCTATAGATGGGGGGAAAAGCAGTGGATGTGTTATTCCTTGACTTTAGCAAAGCTTTTGACATGATCTCCCACAGTATTCTTGCCAGCAAGTTAAAGAAGTATGGGATGGATGAATGGACTATAAGGTGGATAGAAAGCTGGCTAGTTCGTCGGGCTCAGCGGGTAGTGATCAATGGCTCCATGTCTAGTTGGCAGCCGGTATCAAGTGGAGTGCCCCAAGGGTCGGTCCTGGGGCTGGTTTTGTTCAATATCTTCATTAATGATCTGGAGGATGGCGTGGATTGCACCCTCAGCAAGTTTGCAGATGACACGAAACTGGGAGGAGAGGTAGATACACTGGAGGGTAGGGATAGGATACAGAGGGACCTGGACAAATTAGAGTATTGGGCCAAAAGAAATCAGATGAGATTCAACAAGGACAAGTACAGAGTCCAGCACTTAGGACGGAAGAATCCCATGCACTGCTACGGACTAGGGACCGAACGGCTAGGCAGCAGTTCTGCAGAAAAGGACCTAGGGGTTACAATGGATGAGAAGCTGGATATGAGTCAACAGTGTGCCCTTGTTGCCAAGAAGGCCAATGGCATTTTGGGATGTATATATAGTGGCATTGTCAGCAGATCGAGAGACATTATCGTTCTCCTCTATTTGACATTGGTGAGGCCTCATCTGGAGTACTGTGTCCAGTTTTGGGCCCCCACTACAAGAAGGATGTGAAAAAATTGGAAACAGTCCAGCGGAGGGCAACAAACATGATTAGGGGACTGGAACACATGACTTATGAGGAGAGGCTGAGGGAACTGGGATTGTTTAGTCTGCAGACGAGAAGAATGAGGGGGGATTTGATATCTGTTTTCAACTACCTGAAAGCAAAGAGGATGTATCTAGACAGTTCTCAATGGTAGCTGATGACAGAACAAGGAGTAATGGTCTCAAGTTGCAGTGGGGGAGGTTTAGGTTGGATATTAGGGAAAATGTTTTCACTAGGAGGGTGGTGAAGCACTGGAATGTTTTACCTAGGGAGATGGTGGAATCTCCTTCCTTTGAAGTTTTTAAGGTCAGGTTTGACAAAGCCCTGGCTGGGATGATTTAGTTGGGGATTGGTCCTGCTTTGAGCAGGGGGTTGGACTAGATGACCTCCTGAGGTCCCTTCCAACCCTGATGTTCTATGATTAATGGAATTATGTCAGATTGTGGGGGAGTCTCAAGGGGGGTTCTACAGGAATCTGTTCAGGGTCCAGTGTTAACATCTTTATTAATGGCCTGGGTGTAGGTATAGAGAGCATACTGATGAAGTTTGCAGATGGCAATACACCCCCCCCGCCCCCGGCAGGGGTGTCAACACTTGGGAGGATAGAGCTAAAATTCAGAGGGATCTTGATGAATTGAAGAAATGGGCTATAAACAATATGAAATCCAACAAAGACAAAGATAAGTTGCTACACTTAGGGAAGAAAAACCAAATGCACCAATACAGAATGTGGGAAAACTGGCTTGGAAGCAGCACAGATGAGAAGGATCTGGGAGTTGTGGTGGATCACAGCCTCAACATGAGTCAGCAATGAGACACTGTTGCAAAAAGAAAAAGGAGTATTAGTGGCACCTTAGAGGCTAACAAATTTATTAGAGCATAAGCTTTCGTGAGCTACAGCTCACTTCATCAGATGCATTCAGTGGAAAATACAGTGAGGAGATTTATATACACAGAACATGAAAAAATGGGTGTTATCATACACACTGTAAGGAGAGTGATCACTTAAGATAAACGATTACCACTTCTCCTTGGACGTTCCTGTTAACTGCTGGAAATGGCCCACCTTGATCACTACAAAAGGTTTCCCCCCCCCCCCGCTCCCTTGCTTGTAATAGCTCATCTTAAGTGATCACTCTCCTTACAGTGTGTACGATAACACCCATTTTTTCCATGTTCTGTGTGTATATAAATCTCCTCACTGTATTTTCCACTGAATGCATCCGATGAATTGAGCTGTAGCTCATGAAAGCTTATGCTCAAATAAATTGGTTAGTCTCTGAGGTGCCACAAGTCCTCCTTTTCTTTTTGCGGATACAGACTAACACGGCTGCTACTCTGAAACCTGTTGCAAAAAAGGCAGCAAATGCAATTTTAGGTTGCATTAACAGAGGCACAGCATGCAACTCATGGGAGGTGCTGGATGGCCTCAGCTGGAGTACTGTGTCCAATTTTGGTCACCAATGTATAAAAAGGATGTAGAGAAACCAGAAAGGATCCAGAGATGAGTGATAAAGATGACCAAAGGGATGGAATGCAGCCATATGAGCAAAGACTGAAGAAACTGGATATGTTTAGTTTGAAAAAGGGGAGATTAAGGGTGGGATATGATAGGAGTCTTCACATACTTGAAAGGCTTCCACAGAATAGATGGAGAAAAGTTGTTCTCTTTTGCCACAGAGGGCAGGACAAGAGGCAATGGGTTCAAACTACAGCATAGCAGATTTAGATTAAGTCTCAGAAAAAGTTTCCTAACTGTAAGAATAGTAGGACAATGGAACAGACTGCCTTGGGAGGTTGTGGAAGCTTCTTCACTGGAGATTTTCAAGAGGAGGCTGGATAGCCATCTGTCTTTGGATGGTTTAGATTCAACAATCCTGCATCTTGGCAAGGTGTTAGACTCAATGGCCCTTGCCATCCCTTCTATTCCTAAGATTCTATGAAAGAGTAAAAGCTATAGCCATGACTTTGAGAGTATGTCTACATTGCAATGTAAGCCCAGGATTCAAACTCAGGCTCAAGCCTCACTCCACTTCCATCAACACACAAATTCTGCTAAACCAAGGCTTGGACCCAGGGTTCCAGAGCCCCATGGGAATAGAAGGTCTGAGCTTGAGTCAAGCCAGGGTTCAAGACTTAATGCTTTGCAGTGTAGATGCAGCCCCATTGGACTCATGCTCTGGGAGTTCACCAAAAGTATCCCACAATCCCAAAAGCTGACTTTCTTTGTCCTCTGAACAGTCAAGTTTGGTGGCCAGTCTAGTTTTCCCACAATGCACCACAAACAAAGGCCTAGAACAGCTACATTTTGGGAGGGGATTAAGGGCATGGGATATGGATATGCATATGGGTGGTTGGCCTCAGGCCTGCATAGTGCATTATAGATGCTATAGCCCCAATTTGGGAACGAGGGTTCAACTCCTAACCTGGGGTTACAAATGAGTGTAGACACTCAAAACCTAGATTAACAAATGGAGGGTCTGCTAACTTGAGTTCTGCCAACCCTGGGCTTACATCACAGTGTAGACATATCCTGCAACAGTCCAACATCAAACAATGTTAGGTTTGACATACAGAGACCTCAGCTTACTTAGTACCATGGCACCATTAGTAACCTCTTTAACTTTTATTAAAGATAGAGAAAAAGGAAAAATAAAGCATTTGAAATGTAAAGTATGAAATAAGGCTTTCCTTTCAACAGCTTTCCTTTCAACAGCTTTCCTTTCAACAGCTTTCCTTTCCTGTTAGCTAAAGTTGTTAGAAGAGGAAAAAAGCCCTTGTTTGACCGTTTTTAGATGGTATTAAAGATGGTAATAACTTTCCTTTTGGGAGAAAAGAGAAGTTAATGGAGATGGGCGGGAACTGTTGTTAAGATCTGTCAAGGTTCCTCCCCCACTCTGAACTCTAGGGTACAGATGTGGGGACCTGCATGAAAAACCTCCTAAGCTTATCTTTACCAGCTTAGGTCAAAACTTCCCCAAGGTACAAAATATTCCACCCTTTGTCCTTGGATTGGCTACCACCACCAAACTAATACTGGTTACTGGGGAAGAGCTGTTTGGACGCATCTTTCCCCCCAAAATATTTCCCAAAACCTTGCACCCCACTTCCTGGACAAGGTTTGGTAAAAAGCCTCACCAATTTGCCTAGGTGACTACAGACCCAGACCCTTGGATCTTAAGAACAATGAACAATCCTCCCAACACTTGCACCCCCCCTTTCCTGGGAAATGTTGGATAAAAAGCCTCACCAATTTTGCATAGGTGACCACAGACCCAGACCCTTGGATCTGAGAACATGAAAAAGCATTCAGTTTTCTTACAAGACGACTTAATAAAAATAGAAGTAAATAGAAATAAAGAAATCCCCCCTGTAAAATCGGATGGTAGATACCTTACAGGGTAATTAGATTCAAAACATAGAGAACCCCTCTAGGCAAAACCTTAAGTTACAAAAAAGATACAGACAGAAATAGTTATTCTATTCAGCACAGTTCTTTTCTCAGCCATTTAAAGAAATCATAATCTAACACATACCTAGCTAGATTACTTACTAAAAGTTTTAAGACTCCATTCATGGTCTATCCCTGGCAGAAACCAGCATATAGACACACAGACCCTTTGTTTCTCTCCCTCCTCCCAGCTTTTGAAAGTATCTTGTCTCCTCATTGGAGATTTTGTTCAGGTGCCAGCGAGGTTACCTTTAGCTTCTTAACCCTTTACAGATGAGAGGAGCTTCCCCCTGGCCAGGAGGGATTTCAAAGTGGTTTACCCTTCCCTTTATATTTATGACAAGGTCCGATCTCATTTCCTAGGAGACAAGACAAGACAAACACCCACAAAAGAGGGAGAGAAGAGAACAGCAAAGACAAAGAAATGCAGCTTCTGTCTCTGGAGTTGACTCTCACTTGCAGCCTTACTGCTGGGAAAAAAACCACACACACAGCACATGGTCTCATCAGCCGCTCCAAGACTTGGCAAACATGTACCAGCATCGAGCTATTTAGGGAATTGCATTTAGCTGCCTCTTTCTGGTCACAAGTTTACAGCAGTGTGACAAAATATACAATCTTGGCCAGCTAAGCCAGACTCTGATAAGACAGAAGGAAAAAAGGAGAAAGATAAGAAAAAATAAGGTATGGCGAGAAATGGATACACAGGGAGGAGGGCAGACATGAAGTCTCACATCCCAGGTGTTGTTTGGGATTCAGTCAGAGCCAGTAGAGGTGGTTGTGATGGGTTGGATCACAGGAACCCCCTGGGGGCTGCCACCTGATGTGCCAAAACTACTTCTGCTCCTGCTTTCCTTCCCTGGCAGCTTAGGACTTCAGTGCCCTGCCTGGTTTGAGCCAGACCCGCTATCCTGCTGCAAACCCAGACCCAGGACTGAGCCACGACCCCTAACAACTGTAGGCTTAATTGAAAGCAGCTTGGGAAGTGTTCCTGTCTTTAACACTCAGATGCTCAACTCCCAATGGGGTCCAAATCCCAAATAAATCCATTTTACCCTATATAAAGCTTATACATGGTAGACTCATAAATTGTTCGCCCTTTATAACGCTGATAGAGAGATATGCACAGCTGTTTGCCTCTCCCCCCCCCCCCCACGGTGTTAATACATACTGTGGGTTAATTAATAAGTAAAAAGTGATTTATTAAATACAGAAAGTAGGATTTAAGTGGTTCCAAACAATAGCAGACAGAACAAAGTGAATTACAAGCAAAATAAAATAGAACACGCAAGTCTATGTCTAAGAAAACTGAATACAGATAAAAACCTCACTCTTAGAGGAATTCCAGTAAGTTCTCTTTTACATACTAGTCTTCTTCTAGTCTGGGTCCAGCAATCACTCACACCCCCTGTAGTTACTGTCCTTTGTTCCAGTTTTTTTCAGGTATCCTTGGGGGTGGACAGGTTCTCTCTTTAGCCAGCTGTAGACAAAATGGAGGGGTCTCCCACAGACTTAAATAAACTCTCTTGTTGGAGGAGACCCCCTCCTCTCTATGCAAAGTCCAGCTCCAAGATGGAGTTTTGGAGTTACCTGGGCAAGTCACATGTCCATGCATGACTCAGTTTTTACAGGCAGCAGTCACTGCTCACATACTACCTTGAATGTCCTCATGTAGATTTCTTATGTGGATTGGAGCCTTCCAAGATCCATTGTCCCTTAAGTGCTTCTTGATTGGGCACTTAATTTGCCCATTCCTTTCCCAAGAAGCTGACCAAATGCTTTACAAAGGCTACTTAAGTACACAGCCAAAATTCATAACTTTGAATACAAAAATGATACATGCATACAGACAGGATTAATAGATGCCATAGACCATAACCTTTACAGAGATATGTTACATGGCATATGTAGCATAATACATTCTAGTTGTGTCATATGTACATTCATAAGCATATTTCCATAAAGCACTGTCACAGTGGTGATGCCACCTTGGTCCCTCTCCTTCCTGGTCTGGCTCTCATGATCAGAATGACAAAGGCTCAGGGTCCCAGGAGACAGTCGTGTGGCAGCCATGATGATGAAGCTCTCTTCTTCCTCTTCTCTCATCTTTTAGTCAGCCAGAGTAATGGTAGCTTCCATCCATTGGCCCATCAATTTTCCTCTCAAAGTCTTTGAGGACCCCAAAGGGGAGTGATGGGCAGAACAGCCTATCCCCTCATTATTTTGTACACCAGTTAGGCCTAATTTCGGACAGACCAATTTTGGTTCTTTAATTTTTAGTCTCACACTGTTCTTATTTAACCGACACCATTTTAACATAGTCCTTCAATTCTATCAGGCCTTTTTGTTTGTACTAATTTAGTCTGTCTACATTTTGCAACTTTCCCCAGCAACACTTATTATTATAGGTTATTATAACACTTCATGAACTTTCACTCACTTTTAACAGTTGAGCTCACAATTAATGTAAATTTGTAGGCTCAATTATCACAACAGGTGTCGGAAACAAGTGTTAACAGCTGAAACTTTTATTAGTTCATAGTCTTGCTGAAAATTTTAAATATGAAACATTAAAGACAGGACAGTTGTCGGCATAAGAGACACCAATTTACCAACAGTTAGACCCAGACCTTACACAAAGACTATAGCAAAAGTGAGAATATAAGAAACCATAAAGAAACAGCAATGTGACTTACTTGCTAGCAGCATAGGGAGACTGCATCAGGCAATATTAACATCGTAAAGAGAAAAGATGTAAATTTGGTCCTACTACTCCTTTCACATTTGTAACATAAGAACAGTGCACAACTAGAGAGTGAGAGACCAGAAAACCTTAATAGGAGGGAAGATTGGAAAAGCTGGGAAAGATTTGGCAAGACCCCAAGCCACAGCTAGCAACGATGCACAGCAGAAAAAAAGAAAGGCAAAATAGAGGAGATCCCCAAAAATTGGACATTTTGCAATAAGGTACAGGTCACCAAGAGTAGTGGAAACAAACCAAGAGGAAGTATTACTATTGAGGGCAAAGAATCCATACTTCTAGGGACTATATCCTCAATAGAGCAGACAACACCTTGATACTCAAGCATGAATCTAAACAGGTTCAAATCACTGGATGAAATCTTGAAATTAGGGACTGGACTAGATGACCTCTCAAGGTCCCTTCCAGACCTACACTTCTATGAGTCTATGACCTTCCATCTAGGATTCCAGGATTTCAACTACAGTTGACGTGATTTTCTTTCAACATTGAGCAAGTACCAGAGAAAGCTCTCATAGTAGCAGACACTCTTTAAAGACCCAAATAAGCAGCCATAAACAGAAGAAAAGGCTTTTGACATCTTTTTCTAAGTCTACATTGACCTTGTTCTGGCAATAATTCCAGCATTGCCAGCCAACTTCAGCAAATTACAGATGAACAGATGAAGGATGAGATTTGCTGGAAACTTTCTCAACTCTGCCAGAAAGGGTGGGGGCAAAGAAGTCAACTTCCAACAGTTCTGATACCATATTGGCAGGACCAAAAATAACCTTCACATAGCTGATGGCGAGCTTCTGATAGGAAGATGCATTCTTATCCCTACAGTACTTCACAAAGAGGCATTCTCCAAAATCCATGAGGAACACTCAGGTATAAACAAGTGCAGGGCGCAAGCACAACAATCAGTATGGTGGCCCAGTCTGGGTATGCAAATTTAGACATTAATATAGGGCTGTGAGATATGTAGCAAGGGGAAAAAAGAAATTGCCAGAAGAAATGGTTATTCAGCCTATGTGGTAACTGTGGGTCTTCTAAATGTGTTTCCCTCTGGGTGCTCCACTCTAGGTATGTTAGTGCCCCCTGCGCCTTTGAACAGAGATTTTTTCATAGCAGTGCCCATGCAGCCTGCACATGCATGTTAGTCAGTCTCAGACCTTATCCTGTTTTTATATAGCACTGCACAGGAAAACTGCCCTCAATTCTCTCCCTACCATGAAGCCCCATGGCCAAGAACTCCAAAGCAGAGGGGAAGGAGGGCAGATAGTAGAGCACCCATAGGGACACAAATCTCTAAGAGCCACAGTTACTGCACTGGGTGAGTAACCATTTCTTCTTCTTTAAGTAGTGTCCTTACAGGTGCTCCACTCTAGGTGACTACCAAGCAGTATCCTCTAAGGTGGGGGGGGGTGCTTTGAAGTCAAATCCAGTACAGCAGGAAGTACAGCCAAGCCTAACACAGTATCAAAGGAGGAGTCATGAGTTATTGCATAGTGTTCAAAGAATGTATGTATAGAAGCCTAAATTGCGGCTTTATATATTTCGATGATTGTGTACATTTTTGAGGAAGGCCATGGAAAGAGTGATAGATCTTTCAGAATGAACGCATATGAGCAAGAGTTGCTGACTGGTAGCAAGAGTTGTTGTTGTTACAAGTCTGGTAGCAAGAGTTAATGTAGTCTAAAATCAATTTGGAAAGTCTCTGATTAGAGATTACTGACCCCTAGGCTCTGTCTGCTATGACAACGGAGATGGAATTCAGATGATTGAGATGGAATTACTTAGGTAATAATTTGGGATGGGGCCACACCATGACATTGTCTTTAAAAACATTGTGTAGGGGGATGTGCCATTGGGGAAGCTATTTCACCAATCTGTCATACCAACATGATAGCCAATTCAGGAATGCCATCTTCATTGATAAATGGAGCAGTGGGCAAATAGCTAGAGGTTCGAAGGGTGGTCTTGTGAGGCATTTAAGGACCAAGTTAAGGTTCCATACTAAGGTAGGATGTTGGACTGGTGGATAGATGTTCCACAGCCCTCTAAGGAATCTCTCTGTGGTCAGGTGGGTAAAGATGGACTAGCTTTCTACTGGGGGGTGAAAAACCGTGATGTCCGCCAGGTGGACTCTTATGGAGCTCATTAATAGACTGGAGGTTTTCAGAGCTAAGCAGTAGTCTAGTAGACCCGGAAGCGATGCAGTCATTGGCGAAAGCTGTCTGCCATCACAGCCCTAGTAAAACACATCCATTTCTGAGAATATGTATAGCAAGTAGATTGATATTACAGAACAGGAAACACTTTCTACATCCTCTATCTCTATTCCCATGAGCCATTGACCAACCATGCTTTGAGATGAAGCATCATGAGATTGGGGTGAAAAATCTTCCCGTGCTTCTAGGAGAGAAGATGCGGAGCTGTGCAGAGAGTAATAGGAAGGTGAACAGACAGCTGTATCAGATAAGGATACCACATTTGCCTGGGCCAGATCAGGAATATTAAAAGGACTCTGGCTCCATCCTTTATTTTGAGCATAATTTTGGCTATCAGGGGGGTTGGCAGGAATGTATATAGAAGGGTTAAAGACCACTGAAAGTGAAAAGCATCCAGTAAGTATTGGTGATCCATTTTGCCCCATGAGCAGAAGTGGGTGCATTTCTTGTTTGCCTCCATTTGCCCCCTCTATCTGGGGGATACTGCATTGGCAGAATACGTGATATATGTTGGGATTGATATCTCACTTGTGGTATTGGAAGAAATGTCTGCTGAGTGCATCCCCAGTCAGATTCTGAATGCCCAGGAGATAGGCTGCTGTGATAGTGATCTGGTTTTGTATGCAACAGTTCCAGAATCTAACAGCCTCGATGCAAAGGGAGTGGGATCTTACTTCTCCCTGGTGGCTGATGTAAAACATGCATGATATATTGTCTGTCATGCTTTTTATGTGTTCGCCCTTGACTAGTGATAGGTATTGGAGACAAATGTATCTGATCGTCCTGAGCTCCAGGAGGTTGATTTGTAGCATTGTCTCTTGCGGCAACCACTTGCCTTGGACAGTGTGAGTGTATAGATGTGGTCCGCACCCTAGCAGAGAGGCATCTGTCATTACAATGACTGTTGGAGGACGTGTGACTGGAACTCTTGTGCACACATTGAGATGGTCCATCCACCAGTCAAGGGATTGTTTCACAAAAGTTGGTATGGAAAGAAGCGTATCTAGACTGTCTGTTGGGTGAATAAACAGTTCTGGGCCACCTTGGAGGCAGCGTATTTGAAGTCTAGCATGTTGTGTCTCAAAGGTGGTGGCTGCCATGTGACCCAGTAATTGAATGCAGTTCCTGACTGTGGTTTGTGGGCTGAGATGAATCATGTTTTCTATGTTGGAAAGAGCCACAAACCTGTGCAAGGAAGGTAGGCTCTTGCTGTCTCTGAACTGAGATGTACCCCTATAAACTCAAGGCTCTGTAACAAGGCCAAGGTGGATTTTTGTATGTTCAGTTGTAGGGCCAATTGGAGGAAGAGGCCAGTGGCCTCAAAAATTGTCCAAGACATCAGCTCCAGAGAGTGGCCTTTCAGCAACCAACCAACCAGGTAAGGGAATACTAAAAATACCTTTCCGGCAGAGCTGTGCTACCACCATCAACATGACCTTCAAAAAGACCCTCAGGGTATATGAAGGCTGAAGGGGAGCACTTGATATTGGAAATAGTCCTGGCCAACAATAAAACAAAGGAATCATTTGTGGGATGGATGTATATTAATGTGGAAACATACATCTTGAAGGTCGGGGGCTGAAAACCAATCCCCTTGGTCTAGTCCAGGGATTCTCAGTGCGAGCATCACCATTTTGAATTTCTGAACCTTCACATAGGTATTGAGTAATCTCAGGTCTCAGATGGGTCTCCAAATTCCATGTCTTTTTGGTACCAGGAAGTACCTTGAATAAAACCCCTTACCTCCGTGCTGCTTGCATGAAGTGGTGAAGGCAGTTGCCGAAGGAAGGCAGGCTGGTGAATCGGTGCAATGGAAGAGGGTGAGTATGGTACTTCAGACCCTCAACCAACACACAAAAATTGCTGTTTGCAGGTGGATGGGTGCAAGGCAGGAGGCTGAGAACTGGACAGTTTTCTTCTTGGAAAACTGTCTTCTTTGGTGTGGCTCATATGCCCTCTGGGAGGGAAGTATCTGTGAACAACTTAGACCCTTCAAAAGGAAGGTCCTCAAACTGATGTATGAACCTCCTTTGGGAGACTGGAGAGCTGGAGCCAGGAGGCTCTTCATCATTTATGTTGTAGCGATCAAATGGGCAGCAGTGTCAGAAACATTGAGGACGGCTTGCAAGATTGTCCTGGGAAGTAGTTGACCCTCTGCAACAATTGCATGGAACTGCTCCCTGTATTCTGCTGGTAGGTGGTCAATGAATGAGTTTAGTTTGAAATAGTTGATATGGTTGTACCTTGCCATCAAAGCCTGATAATTGGCAATCCTGAATTGGAGGCTGGACAGAGAGAACTCTCCACCATAAGGAGGCAAAACTTTATTTTTCTATTTTTCCTGTCTCTTGATTTAATGTCAGACAAAAGTTCACTTTTGAGCAACATGCGATTCCCCAAGGCAGAGGATACAATTGGAATGTCCATTGCCGACCAAGATGGTCTCCTCGCGTGACAAACAGCATTTGAAGCCAGGAGAACCAGGCATCACCTCCCAGACAGAAAAGTGTCCATCTAAATAGTATGTAGAAAAGAGAAAAGTATTTTTTTTTAAGAAAGAAAGACGCTAGAATAAAGATGACTGGATTATAGAAAAACACTAACACTAACACTACTTCTAACTATCAGGAAGAGATATTAGAGCTGTGGAAATCTCAAAAGGACGACTGCTAGAGTTTCTTCTCAGGACAAGGCGGTTGAGAAGGAACTGAAGATGGTTCACCCATGCAGTACTATATAACACTGGCATGGGGTCTGAGATTGACTAACATACATGAGCAGGCCGAACAGATACTACTATGAGAAATCTCCAAATCAAAGACACCGGGGGGCACTAACACACCTGAAGTGGAGTGCCCACAGGGACACTACTCGAAGAAGGTTTTCTTCTAAACTTCCAGCCAGACCTTAACAGCAGGTAGCAACAAGGACACATACACTACTGTTGTCGATTACTTCTCCAGATATATTGACTTGGCTATACTTATATAGTCCTCATCGGCACAGGCCATCCCGCAACTAAAGTCAATATTCGCAAGACATGGAGTTCCTGACATCCTCAGATCTGATAATGGGCCTCAATTCACCTCTGAAATATTCCTAGCATTTGCACTGGACTTTGATTTTGAGCTGAGAATGACTCGTGATGGCAATCCACAAAAATTGTCGTCATTATCTGGTTGGACTACTTATACTAGTGATAAGATTTCTCTATTATTAGCATTGATGCAACACTCTGAAAGGGATAAACAGGTGGAGAATGCTTTGGCAAAATGTGAAACAGAGGCAAAGAAACCAGATGCTTCTGTGCTCATCACACCAGCCTGGAGGTTATCACGTTCCCAAAGTGAATAGATTAAGGAACAAGGTGTGTACACTGTTTCTGCTACTTTACCTGCCTGTATTTCTTTGGAGCTACATTTTTTGACACTGGTCCTCTTCAGTCTGCCAGAATTCCTGTTGAAAAGCAAGCTGAACACTTCCCCACAGAAAACATTTCTGAATAAGTCTAAATATTCCACTTCCAGTTCTTTTTGAGTACCAGGAGAAGTCAGAGCCACTGAGAAAAGCAGAAAACAGGATTATGTGGTAATAACAGAATGGCATCAAATGCTAAAGAAATCACACTGGGTTACTTAAACATAATTCCTTGAGCCTCCCGATAGCTCCTCACTGTATTGCACATATATAAACACAACACAAAGAGGAATCAATACAGCTGGCAAGACATAAGGAAGAACCTGTAAAAGATTCTGCCATGGAATTCAAAAAATTAAGTCTTTAGCTCAGTGTGGATTAAGAAATTCCAGTTCCGCTAATGCATCTCATTGTAAATTAAGGTTTTAAGCAGGTGTTTCGTACTTCATAATGTCTGATGACTCCACTTCTCCTTGCTGGTTTCACTTGGGGCTACATCAATGCAGTTTGTGGTACAATCTGGCTGTATGTGATATTACATAGAGATGTTTAGCATATTTGTCACTGAGTATTTAATGGCTTAACATACTTTTGTAATGAGGGTCCCTACTTGGAGTTATGAAGTAGACTCATGTGTGTGTTTTGTCTTTTTGCACAATCATTCTACCTGACTTAGTCATTTTTATATCTTCTAGTGAGCCGAGTGGCTGCTAAACATTTCATAGATAGAAAATTGTCTGAGCAATAATCATCCATCGGACATATATGAAGAGAGTTTTTAACCTCCAGCTTCTGATTCTCTCTCTCTCCATGTAAATCTTGGCCTCTTTCAAGGCCCATTCTCATTTCATACCCTGTTCACTCATAATCCCTACATTCAGAGGTGAATCTTTGGATGGGTGGACATATGCTGATGAACTGTGTTCTGTTGCTGGGGTGTTTACTACTCTCCAGTAGTGTTTTCTATTATTGTTGGAGTGTCATTTATCTCTATGTTGACATATATGGGGTTTTTTTTGAAAAATTGATCAACAGGCTAGTTGTTTGTCAAGGGGGAAAAATTGAAACTTTGTGGATTTATCATAGCAACCACTACAAAAGTCAGAATTTTAGTATGAAAAAATAACGGGGCACACTTTTTGTTCAAATTATATTAAATGCTTATTTTAAAGTGCACCAAGACTGAATTGAACTAAGAAAAATCCATGACACACTGAATATAGACATAGTTCTTATAAAATGATTCTAAGTCTTATTCGGGTAAAACAGTTTTCAAAATTACACATTTTTATAGATCTCCTGTCGTCTCTTTATATAAAGAAAAGGAATGCTCTACAGAAGCATTATTTGTTTGTAGGATCTTGGAAACCACAGTTAATCAGCTACTGTTAGTTCACATTTGGAAAATTATCTTTCTATTATCAAGAGATGTCCACACATTAATTGAAAACTAAAGGTGCCCTCAGAGGGCTACTGAATATATATATTTTATTTTGTTGCACACAAACTCAGTGCTTGCAAGAGGGGAAGGACTGCCTGTTAGAGGCTGCCAGGGGTGGTGGTAAGGTTTTCCAAATTACTGGCTTGAGCCAGTTCTGTTGTGTTGTTAAGAGAAACCCCTTTCAGAATTTTCAAGACACATGGCAGACAGTGTGACAAACAGCCTGAAATATTGTACTCATTATGGACATCTCCTAGTATAATATGTTTACTTGCAGTACATTATCCAGCCACTGGATGTCTGTGGGTGCTGCACAGAGTTCTGGTCAAGCAGTATTCATTGGTAGACAAAGACAAGACGCTTGTCTTGTATCAATAGTTAAGTTGGTTTGTTTATAAACATTAATTTAAGAACTAGTGTGATTATGTATCATGCCTTTTGCAACATGTCTGATTTCTACTGTAATCCTTCCGCCAGGTGGAGTCAGCCGCAACAAGGGCCAGGTTCAATATCTAGGGTTTCTCTTAACAACCCAAAACAGAACTGGCTCAAGCTCCCATTCAGTAATTTGGAAAACCTTACCACCACCCCGGCAGCCTCTAACAGGCAGTACTTCCTCTCTCACAAGCACTGAGTTTGTGTACAACAAAATAAAACTTAATAAAAGGGAAAACACCACAACCATGATTCAAAAGCATGTGATCATAGGCAAACACTCACCCCACAATGCAGTGGGCAGTGTCCTTTGCCTCAGTTTCTCACCTTGCAGTGTGAATGACCAAACAAATAAATGTCCCTTAACACATCAGTCCCTTCTCCCCTCTGCTGCACCCCAATCACAGTTGGCAGTCCTTGGTTAGTGAAGATCCAGAGTTCAGAAGTGCATTCACGGGGTTCACCTCCCAATCAGGGTGGGGGGGCCATCAAGCAATATCTCCGCTGCTGCCTCTCCAACTGGCTCACAGCTGCTGCCGTTTCTCTGCTGCCACTCTCCGCTGCGGTCACTTGCCCCTGCTGCCACCGGTCATTGTCTTTCTGCTGCCACCGGCTGCCTCTGCTTGCTGCTCCCATAACATCACATTCTGAGGTTCCACACTGAACCCAGCTGTCAGTAATTTCAGCAGGTCATGGGGAACCTCACAGCCACTGCAGTCTGTGTTGTCTTTCACTGTCACCCCACAGACTCTAAGGTGTAGCTCCTAGACTTGCTCAACAGTGATGTCATCTCTAGGAATCCTCAACTGGAAACAAAGAATTTCAATGGGGTCTAATCAGCTCTGTCATTAAATGCTGGAGAGGAGCACCTCAAATAGTGTCTAGGACTCTTTGGGCAAAGTCCACACTACCAGTTAGCAACACCTATCCCCACTGACTCATCTTCACTGGGATTTGGCATCCCTACCCCAGCTTAGCAAGTGAGGTTCAGTTTAAGGTGACTCCCTCAATCAGGTCATGCTAAGTACAGTTCTGCAACCTGTTACTCTTACAACAGTGCTAACATTTTATTAGCCCTGTATTCAAACACGAGAGTGATTTGCAATCAAAACCAGCCAAAAATTGATCATTTTGCAAAGCATCTCCATCTGCTGAGCACCTAAGCAGACTAGGCATTTCTATGCCAACATGGTCTGCTCCTGAAGTGTTTTCCCCCAGCTTATCACTAGATGTCAGGGGAGAGCTCATTCAGACCCTGCTTACATTTCCATGTGGCCACATACAGCTGGCAAGCCCTTCCTGAATGGCTACATTGAAGCCACTACCCTCTTCTCCAAATCCCCCTTCAAGACTCCTTCCTCCTGTGATGCCTACCAGAAATCTTGATGATTAGCTTGAGTGGCAATCAGAAAGAGCTGACAGCATTATTGTCTTTAGATTTAAACAATAAAAACTTCCCAGGCAAAAAGCTCTAGGTGTCCGAACAATTTATTAAACTTAACATAATGATCACCACCCTGCAGTCTTAAATATGCATACACAGGTGATACATTAACTGAGCCAGACAGCAGCGTTAAATATTCATGTTCAGGTATCTAACTGAAACAGACAACAGAATTCAGTAACCATATGCGGGTGACAAATTAAGTCTTCCAGTCAATAAATCTAAGCAATTTAAAAATACCTTTCTCCACCTTCAGGAATATATCCTCATCCTTACCCCAGAAATACTTTCAAATAAACATAATTCATTCATGTATTTTTTTTTTAACTTTCAAAAGTTTGGAACCATCCAGGTGTACACTAACTAGGCTGTGTGACCTTGTCACTGTTAGGTTTATGCTTTCTCCCTCTTGTTTTATTGCTTTGTTTTGCCTTGTTACAAGCTAAACTGAAAACAGATCTCGGCCATGACTTTCTTGTTATGCATTTGGGCCTTTGGGTTATTCCATAATGCAAGTAAATAATTCACACCTATTGTAATTAAGATCAATTCTATTGAAGTCGAGGGAGTTGCAGCCACTTGTACTCAGTGTTTATGTGGCTGTAAACGTGAGTAAAGATAGAGAGAAGGAACCATAAGGTTCTGAAAGAATGTGTTTTTTTAAAAAAAACATAGCAGCCAAATGATGCAGTCCTCCCCAGGCAAAACTCCCACTGGAAGAATGAGAGTTTTATCTCAATAGATACTGTAGAAGTTAGCCCTATATTAATAAAAACATTGCCTCTTTTGTAGTTATTAGTATTATTTCTTATTTCTATTACAGTAGCATCTAGGAGCCCAACTGAGACCCCATTGTACTAGGCACTGTGTAAACACAGAAGACAGACCACCTTTTCCCCAAGGAGCTTACAGTCTAAGTTCTTTCCAAGGTGTGTTCCCTCTTCCTCACCATTGATTTTTCATAAATATATTCAGAATGCTGCTATCTACAGCGGGGCTCAATGTACGAGGGGGCTGTATGAGGGTCTAGGGAGGTGGTGGAATCTCCTTCCTTAGAAGTTTTTAAGGTCAGGCTTGACAAAGCCTTGGCTGGGATGATTTAATTGGGGATGGGTCCTGCTTTTGAGCAGGGGGTTGGACTAGATGACCTCCTGAGGTCCCTTCCAACCCGGATATTCTATGATTCTCCACCACCAGTCAGGGTTTCTTTAAGAGGCACACTTTTTAAGACCAAGGGCCAGATCAACAGTGTAAATGCAGCTTCATCAGGCCCAAGGATCCTGAGCCCTAGTCTGTGGTAGGGTGCAATGAGTGCCATCTTCATCTGGTAGGCCTCTGCACTCTTGAAAAAATGAATTTCACAGAAAAGCCAACATCTAAATCTTCATCCTACCCTATGATGCTGCAGTGTCAATCTTAGGAAAGATTATGGTGCATCAGATCAAAACTCAGTCTTTACTTTGAGTTTTTTATAAAACTTGGGCAAGAGCTCAGCCAAGTGAATTTTAGTTTCATGAAGGATGCTAGACTGAAAACCCTGAAAACCAAAGACTCCTAGTTCTCCACAGACTGAGTACTTAGAGGCAACACCTGTGAAATATCCTCCACACCAGTTCTCCAATGAGCCTGAACTTCAGGCTGCAAGAGCAATCTATTGAAGTAAAAGAGCGTAGCTTAGTTCTTTTGCTCTTTTAATCTGTGCCATCTACACTGAGGCTGAAAAAAGTGCCACTAATGCTGGGTTTTGCATGAATTAGTGCCACTGACGCTGGGTTTGGCCATGTGGACACTCATCCACCAGCAAATGGGCGGAGTTTATTGCTCTATATACAGACAGAACCTAAAACCCAGCTATTTAATTTGTATTAAAAACCTGACAAAAGAAATTACATGCAGAATCCCTGGTATCCCCATGCCTTTATTTGCAATGAATGCTTCATGACTCATCTTGACACGGATCTAACTTAGTCCCTGTGTCTGCTAAAGCCATTTACCATTGCAAAAAAAAAAATGCAAAGCAGCCTGCACCATAATAGGAACATACAGACATTTAATGGAGATAAAAATGCTCACTTGATTTCTCTTTTTTACTGTTGTTGTGGTTTTTGAGTGGGGAGATGTGTTTGTTTTTTGCTTCAGCAGCTTTCCCTGCTGATTTGTAGGGGCTTGCAGAGACTTTGCTGCCCCAACAGTACCTGGAACCAGAGGTAAAGCTTTTTTAAACTGTTCAGCTGCTAGTAAAATAATCTGGGCAGTGAAGCTGAAACAGTATTAAATTTTCTCAGCTGTCCATAACCACCTAAATTGGAGGTAAACAGACACTGCTCTGAAACAGAAACACAAAGAGGGTGGAGAATGTGTTTTGACAGGATTCTGAGTAGAGAGCTCACAAGGCTGACCTCAAAAAGCTACACACTTTAATCTTGGTTCTGGGGAGTTGCTGTTATTGGTGCTCTTTTTGTTTTGACTGTACAGACTAAGGGTCACATTCTGATACCTTTACTCAGTGAAATTTAATGAGGCTACTCAAGGAGTCAGGTGCTACCCAAGATAAGTCAAGGTGGCCAAATCTTGCTCTTAGTTATTTAGCTCAAGACTCCTGATATGATGGGGGGAAGACAGGCTTTTCCCTGGATAGCAGAATGAAACTGATCTATTCAACCATTTATTCAATGTTATCATTCTGCTTCTGTGCAGTACAGTCAGTGATACAAACCTGGGAATGGCCCTGGTGT
Organism: Eretmochelys imbricata; assembly: GCF_965152235.1. NCBI lineage: Eukaryota > Metazoa > Chordata > Testudines > Cheloniidae > Eretmochelys > Eretmochelys imbricata. The sequence goes on along the minus strand of NC_135574.1, from coordinate 19,359,365 downwards.
GGGCGCTCCACGTGGGGGAAACCTCACCGTTCTTGCATACCTGGAAAGGGACCGATCATTGTGTTAGTCCTTGTGCTCCATCAGTCTTGATTACTCCTACTTGGGAGACACTCCCTGAGAGTCCAGAGACCAACTCCACTTCTGAGGGGGCTGTCTCCATGCAGGGGAAACACTCTGCACTACCCAAGTGTGATACCAGTGTCATACCCACCCCCTGCTGCTCAAGGCATTATGGTTCGGAGGAGCACAATATCCCCAGGAGCTGCCCTAATGAGGCAGCTCCTAATGAAAGGTCTGGTTTGCAGGAACAATATAGCCCTACTGGAAAATCCCAAAGTCCCTATGCTGGAGTAACATTATGGGCCAGATTGTGCCATCCTTACTAACACTGGTGAGCGCTCACTCCCATAAGCAGTCCATCTGAAGACACGTGTAAGTGCTCACCGACATGGGTAAAGGTTTCACAGCCTGCCTCTAAGAGAATTTATTTGCCCCAAAATGATCAGATTCAAAGCTAGCTTCTAACAGTAAGCATACCTCTGCCCCTTTCCATGGCAGCATTGAAGTAGAGCACTGAACGACAGCAGCACACAGCGTATGAACAGAATACAAAATACTGGGTCTGTGCAGGAAAGACAATTTAGCTACCTGGCTTTAGTGGTGCAGCAGTTTAAAAGAAAAAATAACTTTTCTATTGATCATATGTCACTGTGAGCAGGGTCCTGGGGGCAGGGGGGCATGCTGATTTTACTTAATTAGGGCAAATGGTAAAGAATGGGGCAGACAATCCCCAAAGTTGGTGGTTATTCCAATGCTTAGATCCACCAAGCTAGCCACAAAACAGCTTCTACAATACCTTACTAGTTACACAGAAGCCAAAACACAATTCCCTTAAAAGCAACCCAGCCTTTGGTCTCCCTCCCAGACAGCTAAGTCAAATATGAAAGTTCTACCAAGCCCAAAGGATGGGACACATTACATCCCAGGTTAATGAATATTTCAGCTCTTACCTCAAATACACGCTTACAGCCAATTCTTAACTGAACTAAAAGTTATGAATAAAAAAAGAGTATTGCTTAAAAGATCATTACATACAGACATGAGGGACAGTTCTGAGATCAGTTTCATAGCAGAGATGAGGAGCTCTGGAGTTGCAAAGAGTTCTTAGAATGAGTCCAGAGGTTTAGTCCAATGTTCCATACTCAGTGATCCAGATGGGACTGGTGATCTCAGTCTTACAACTTAGAACTGCTTGAGCTTTATTCAGGGGAACCTGAGATGAAAGGATCAGGTCCCAAGAGTTCTTTATACAGTTCGTGGGCAGCACAGAGTTCTTGGATGAACAATCGGGCTTTGTTGTAACCTTCTGTTTCCCAAACATCACCGATAATTAACTACATGGATTAACATAAACTGCTTAATGGATAAATTACCTTATCACAAACTTTAAAGGATATATAGACATGACATTATTTCACCCAGGTTTCATCTAAATGTTTTTTTTACTTTTGATCTCTGAATTAACAGAATGCAGTACTAGACAGGAACTATTTGGTTACATTGTTAACCTTTAACAAGATATAGGTAAATAGACTACTACAATCACTATTTTCTACCAATTCTTTAACAATAGAAGTTTATATTTCAAAGTTCTAGCCTATTTAACATGGAATGGCCCTAATTACTATTTACATACTTTTTCTAACATGTCTCTAAAGGTTGAATCTGGGTCATTTAGCCTGCTTACCCCTTTCTGGCCATGTGTCAGTCACATTGGCAAGTGTTATCTGATTATCTATTGAAAGATTCATCTATAAAATGCATGTGGGCAAAGGGATAAGGTTAACATTCGTATGATAAACCTAAACAAATTTGCTGACTTGTGCAATTAAAGCTTAAATATTAATTTGCATTAATGTTAATTCTTTCTAGTTAATTTCCTTTTAAAAAAAGGAAATATGACTAATGTATTTCAGTATGTACTTTCAGTATTAAACAATTGTATTCACTGAAAACAAGGGGACAAAATTTTATCCTATATTTTGAACATAGTTACCTGTGGCTGACAGTCAGAAATTTTAGCCCCTAAAGTAATTGTTTTTGTAAGTTAGAAGCCACCAAAAATAGATGCTTCAAATGAAAGCATCTTAGATATTACATTAATAAAAACAGCTACTGCATAAATGCATTGTGGCAAGAATAAATGAAAAACTGCAAACACATTATGTGGTACAGTACGTAAAGAAATTCAAGTAGGGAACAAAAAGATTTATTTGGGAGGCATCTGTTCCAGCAAGAAACAGACACTAGATACTCAAAAAACAATAGGATTCCATATTGAACTGCAGGACTTGGTCCATAGCAAATCCTTCTTTGAATCTTATCAGAAGCAGCCAAGTGCATAAAAGGTATTGTGGTTCCACACCATTCCTCCTTCCTGTGGAGATTTTGAATCTTAGTATTGATGAGGTCCAGAACTGCTGAGCTTTCAAAGCACACTGAGACCAGGCATAAGAATGCCATTTCAGCACCACGCGCTGAAGAATATAGGTACTGTATTTTCCAGGTTAAATTCTTTAATCTTTACTCACCCTGCTCAGCCCCATTAAAGTCAGATGATGTTGCTGGAGCTTTAGGAAAGCCCCCGAGCCTGGGGTAGGTGGGGATGCTGCAAGGCCTTTCCAGATTGGGGAGGGCAGAGAGTGAGATCAGTATGAAGAGAGTCACACCACGAAGTGGTGCTGGGGGTACAACTGCACCTATGTTGTTTCAAAGCCAAATTTCTTCAAACAAGACAATATACACACTCTTCTGAAGGACTTTACACACACCAGGGTTGATGTTTTTAAACAAGACTGAGCTATCCAGGCATGAAATAGCTGAACCAATTTTCTTCAAACTTTCCAGTGTAGTACACCTCTGGGCTAACACCCCAAATGCTTCTCTTTTTTTTTTTTAAATAAGGGAGAGTAATGAAAACATAAAATAAGGTTAAAGACTCAATTCTGCAAACAGCTAAGCCTGTGATTGACTTCACTTATGGGAGTAACATTACTCACACAAGTAATAGCTGAAGGGCCAGCCCCTGGCAATGGTTGTATCTTTTCAACTTTATAGCTCTGCTACAACACTATAGTTCATAAATATGGAATAAACTAAAGTCCAGTGTATTTTATAAGGCTGTAATTTCTGAGAGAGTGTTGATAATTTTGTACATAACACCCTACAGCAAATCTAGCTGGCTAAACTTCCAGATATTGCCTCTTGCACCTGCCCTTAATTCCTATTTCACATGCAGCTGTGCATGCAAATTGGAAATGTTTTCATAAGAGCAAATCAAGCGACAAGTATAAATCAAAATGGGAAACATTTCTGTATGCAATCATGCAATGAAATGAACAAAACAGGTTCACATACAAACTAATACCAGATTTTTCTGAAATTCAAGAAAAAGTTTCAATACACTGCTTGTCAGTCCCTCTGGCTAATCAACATAGATAACAGGCCCATTTTGTGCACCTACCTGTGATATTTGAACTGTGCGTTATGGCTCTTTCCTTTCACGCTAAAAAGAGTGTACGAGAATCAACTGTTACACTCTGACTACTTTGTGCTACTCCAGTGACACAAAGCATGTGCACAGCCTGGCATACTGGGGAATCTAGCTCAGTGTTTTAATGAACCAGATGAAAAACTTATTCTACTGATGTGAATAAAATAAGGCAAATTACTGAAAGATTTAAATGTGAAGAATGTTATTTTGTCTCTCCAATTCCCCCAGCAGCTCTTCCCAGGTTTTAAGAATTATGCAAGTAAATACAGTGGTCTTGAAAGTAATGAATGTATATCAATGCTGGAAAACACCTTTGCAAGCATCTCAATGCAAATCAGTCCTGACTTGAAACCTTGCTCCTATCCCTGTTCTGAGCCCCTACTAAGCACAGAATGCTTGCCACACCTGATTGTATGGTGGTTTTATGATATGTATAAGTACAGTATACAATAAGACCACCAAAACTGACTTGTAACCTAAAGTGCAATTTATTCTGACTTTACAAAGGAGTTTGGCACAAAAGGCTGCATGAAACTTCCCCTGGCATTGTTTAAAGATAGACCAGATCCTTGATAAGGTAGACTAGATCCTCAGCTAGCATAGATTGGTGTAACTCCAATATGATCAGTTATGTTCTACCATTATTTGACCACCCATTGGTTATGGTCTCAGACTGTGCCAAACCCACTGCCACCAGGGTTTATCCAAGTTTCAACATCATTCTTGGTTGACACCACAGCTGGACACATTATTCCAATAGCCCTTGGACCAGTGCCAAACACAGAAGTGATTCAACCTATCTACTTCTGCTCATTGTTTATACATCCCGGGATTGCATTATTTCCCATAAAGCTACTTATTCTGACACTGCCACCGGTTTATTTTGTCTGCTTTATATATATCTATGTAGGCAAGCATGTATGTAGTAATATGACTCCTACTGCTGCCTAAATATTTAACAAAAGTCAAGGCTCCAGATAAGCCTTCCACAATGTAAGTTTGATACCAGAAACAAAAAAAACTAACAAGGTAGGGTGCATTATATTATTGCTTATTTTAATTCTGGAATAGACCAAAACCTGCACAGCCATGTTTTATGTTTTCCTGAAAGGATAAGTTTATGCATCTTGTGCAATGAAAACTAATAATTTCTTAGCTAAAATAGATGATTGTACACCTCAGTGGTTTTATTTCAAATATACAGTATTTCATTCTTACAGTGCAGTTGTTTAAAAGACCATCTTGCAAAAAATTATCTTTCCAGCCATGTAATCAATTCAATCTCCTCAATATTTACTGGATCTGTTTGGTGCATACATTCAGTTCTTTCTAATTTGTTCCTCCTATGAGAGATGCTTCCAGATCTATTAACTGAATTTACATACCTTTCTCCATTGTCCTGCAAAGTGCTCCTGTTAAAGAGATAAGAGTTCATCTCCTCTGCAATGGCAAATGTAATATTTCAGAGTAGCAGCCGTGTTAGTCTGTAGCCGCAAAAAGAAAAGGCGTACTTGTGGCACCTTAGACACTAACAAATTTATTGGAGCATAAGCTTTCGTGAGCTACAGCTCACTTCATCAGATGCATGCAGTGGAAAATACAGGGGGAGATATTATATACACAGAGAACATGAAACAATGGGTGTTACCATACACACTGTAACAAGAGTGATCAGGTAAGGTGAGCTATTACCAGCAGGAGAGAGAAAAAACCTTTTGTAGTGATAATCAAGGTGGGCCATTTCCAGCAGTTGACAAGAACTTGTGAGGAACAGTACGGGGATGGGAATAAACAAGGGGAAATAGTTTTACTTTGTGTAATGACACATCCACTCCCCATCTTTATTCAAGCCTAATTTAATAGTGTCCAGTTTGCAAATTAATTCCAATTCAGCAGTCTCTCGTTGGAGTCTGTTTCTGAAGTTTTTTGTTGAAGAATTGCCACTTTTAGGTCTGTAATCGAGTGACCAGAGAGATTGAAGTGTTCTCCGACTGTAGTGTTGGTAGGAAGGTCTCTGTGGGTTAGTATGCTGTTCAGTGTGTTGGAAATATTCCTTGAGTAGGAGACGTCGAAAATAGCCATCACCTTCAGCCCCCAACTAAAACCTCTCCAACGCATCATCAAGGATCTACAACCTATCCTGAAGGATGGCCCATCACTCTCACAGAACTTGGGAGACAGGCCAGTCCTTGCTTACAGCCAGCCCCCCAACCTGGAGCAAATACCAGCAACCACACAACAGAACCACTAACCCAGGAACCTATCCTTGCAACAAAGCCCATCGCCAGCTGTGCCCACATATCTATTCAGGGGACACCATCATAGGGCCTAATCACATCAGCCACACTATCAGACTCATTCACCTGCACATCTACCAATGTGATATGCCATCATGTGCCAGCAATGCCCCTCTGCCATGTACATTGGTCACACTGGACAGTCTCTACATAAAAGAATAAATGGACACAAATCAGATGTCAAGAATTATAACATTCAAAAACCAGTCGAAGAACAGTTCAATCTCTTTGGTCACTTGATTATAGACCTAAAAGTGGCAATTCAACAAAAAACTTCAGAAACAGACTCCAATGAGAGACTGCTGAATTGGAATTAATTTGCAAACTGGACTATTAAATTAGGCTTGAATAGAGACTGGGAGTGGATGTGTCATTACACAAAGTAAAACTATTTCCCCTTGTTTATTCCCATCCCCGTACTGTTCCTCACACGTTTTTGTCAACTGCTGGAAATGGCAGACCTTGATTATCACTGCAAAAGGTTTTTTCTCTCTCCTGCTGGTAATAGCTCACCTTACCTGATCACTCTTGTTACAGTATGTATGGTAACACCCATTGTTTCATGTTGTGTGTATAAAATCTCCCCCTGTATTTTCCACTGCATGCATCCGATGAAGTGAGTTGTAGCTCACAAAAGCTTATGCTCAAATAAATTTGTTAGTCTCTAAGGTGCCACAAGTCCTCCTTTTTTGTAATATTTGTGTGCACAATAAACTGAAATACAGATAATGGCCTGCTAGAACTGAATGAAATTCAGTATTTATAGGTTGCAAAATTCCACACAATACCTTTCACCATTTAATTTCACATAATTCTTTATCACCTACTTTCTTGTAGTGTCAAAAATGGCTGATTTAGCATCAAAATCCACTAACTTTTCAGTGTTAAAGCCATCTTCAAATACTGGGTCTATTTTTGTTTATGAACAGGCCAATTTCTTCTAAAAATACTCAGCCATTTTAACAAAATTCTCTGCAGCAATGGATGAGTTCAAGTTAATAACAAAATGAGGGAGAAGCCTTGAGTTCTGAGTGGTATAGCTGATCATTTCTAATATTTCACACAACTCAGTCATCCATTATAATAACTTTCACTGTATTTTGCAGTTTCAAAGAATTATATTTCTCAACTGTAAAACTTAAACCCATGACCTTTTCATTACCAGTGTTATAAAGCTCACTGATACCACAGTAGTTGGCTAGACTTAAATGTTCTGTTGTAAACAGAAATGTCCATTTGGATGAAAAAGCCATTTTTCATCTAAAAAATATTTTGAATGAAAAATGGCAACCAGCTCTATTAACGTGTTCCACTTGCCAAGTCTCAGTATTAGAAAACAATTCCTTTCAGCTAACAGATCCTGGAAGCCAAAGTTACAGTTACCTAGGCATACCCAGGTGGGCTGAACATCAAAAAAAATCCCTAAAAATTTCAAGCATTGAGAAGAATCATAAGAACTTCATGTGAGCTGTTACATGTCTGTGTTTCTGAGTATTCTGAGTGCACAGAAGCAAACTTTGATGAAGAATATCTGAAAGCAGATCTTGTATGATGGCAAGTCAGTGCTGTATTCATTATTCAGCTGAAACAACTGAAATAAGTTGTGCTTTTGAAGAAAGCAAAAAGAATAGGAAAAGGAAATGAATGATTTAGTATATCATTTCCTTAGGCTCTCAAATAGAGAGCTGGCCACTTCATTTTCACAAGCACTTTAATTTCAAGAGACAAAGGTCTCATTTCATTTCTAATATAATTGTTCTATTCAATGAAATTTACATTTTAACCTAGAAAGACCTTTGTCATGGGGCACACCACTCACCACTGGTCTGATGTCTCCTCCTGGTCACTCTGGGGATCAGATCTTGAGGTTGACACCACTTTCTGCAGCTTGCATACCATCATTCTGTCTCTCTCACAGGTCTGCAGCTCCTCTCTCACCCCCAGAACTGCAGCATCCTCTTTGTGACTCAGCCCTCTACATTCCCACATTCTACTCCAGGTTCCAGTCCAGGGACACTCAGCTCAGCAGTTCTGGGCAGCTCTCTCTCAGACCTCACTGCTCCTTCCATGGACTGCTTCCTTTCACTCCTGGTTCCCCTTCTCCTTCTGGATATACCAGCTCCAAAACCCACCTCCTCCTTCCCAGAGAGTGACTGCTACCTATCTTCCTGCAGCCTTTCCCAGCAGCCCCTGTCTGTTGTCAGCTACCTAGTTTTATACAGGCCCCGCCTGTTCCTGAACAGCTGAGCCTGCTCTCAATTAGCAGGTGCAGCCTGTGGAGTTAATTGGCCTGCCTGGGCACCTTAACACCTTTCAGTCCTGTGAGGGGTGGTCACCCCCTCACACCCTTTATGCCATAGCCATACCCCCCTCCCCGCCCCCCACTCCAAATAATTTTGATTACCTTGATTTTCTTTGACCCAGATCCTGATAGTCTTCCTCCTATTGAGTGGCATCTTTTCTACAAGTGGTTCCACTGATTTCAGTAAGACCACTTGTGGAGTCAGGCACTAATCAGCATGACTTTTATAGTATCTTCGAATCTGGTCCTTAGTTTGCATTACTTCTGAGAATTTGAATGGGGGGACACATAGAAGAGGCCCCATAACTCTTGGGAATTTTATGAAAGCAATAAGAATAGGAATGTGTGCAGTTGTGCTGGGACACCAGGTATATTCAGACAAGGGATGATAATTTGAAGGTTATGGGTGGGGATCCTTGCCACTCTTGGACAGGGTGTGAAGTGCAGGATGGGGTTCCAAGTGAGCTTTTCACTTTTTGCTACCATTCTCAGAATAACCTTACCCAGCTGAGTGGAGAAGAGGAGACTGAGGGGCATATGAAAACAGTTTCCAAGTACATAAAAGGACGGGGGGAAGGAGGGAAGTACAAGGAGGAGGGAAAAATTGTTCTTGTTAACAGCACCCATCCAAATTCAATAGGATTTTCATGCCTAACTTCCTTGGGCTGCTTTGAAATTCCCAGTCTGAATTATTACAGACGGTCCAGTATTGCAAGATGTTGAGCACCTCTGGCTCCCATTAATGTCAATGGGAGTTGAATTCACTGCATACCACCAGGGGACACTTAGCATTTTGTAGAATCAGACTCCTAATACTTCAGCATTCTGGGCATCATTATTACAAATATATCCTTTTGCCAAAAGCCTTATTTCTCCCTGGCTTTTAATTTTTTTTTTCGAAGAAGATGAACTAGAAAGTATGAACTAGAACATAACTTAGCTTCTTTTGGTGAAGCACTGGAATGGGTTACCTAGGGAGGTGGTGGAATCTCCTTCCTTAGACTTTTTAAGGTCAGGCTTGACAAAGCCCTGGCTGGGATGATTTAGTTGGGGATTGGTGCAGCTTTGAGCAGGGGGTTGGACTAGATGACCTCCTGAGGTCCCTTCCAACCCTGATATTCTATGATTCTATGATTCTTTTTTCCTGGCCTTAGGCAAGATGACTAAGAAAAACATATGATAACATGGAAAAGCCATAATTTTTAAGAGCGTCCCCATGACAAGTAACTGCGACTGTGCGATAGCAGCGATACAGCTTTGTCCTAATAGTACTGAAAGCAACTGACTAGCAAAACTCTCCAGAAATCTTGTCCCCGAAAAGGAATTCATTGTTTTAGTAAACAAGTTATGCATAAAAAATGCTGATCCTGTGTATGTGAGTCCACAGCAAAATTAAGACCAAATGAAGTAGTGCCCTTTTCATTCATCTCTGTTTTGAAGAATCCCATTTCAATAATTCAACTCAGAAAAAAAGGCTACTTCAAATTATTAGAGTCACTCAAAAATATTAATCTTGGAGCCTTTCCATCCTTGTTTCGCAGCGATGGGTTTGGGGTTTAGTTTGGTTTGGGGGGGTTTTCTTGTGCACCATTGGAGTTAGTGTCTGCTTATATCACAGTGATAACATAAGAAATCACAGCTCCATACAGTCCCCAAGAACATCCATTTGTGAGCCAGGGAATGGACTGGCCAAAGATTAACAGGGAGCATTCCAAAAGCACAAAGGGGTGCTAATTACACATCTCCCTTTGTGCCTTGGAAAATCTCCCTCCCTACTTACATTGTGAGATTAGTCCTCAGCTCTAAAGCAAAAGAAGAAAATAAGCTAGTGAAAAATTAGTCTGTCCATATTGTAGGAAGCAGAAGTTAATCAAAGCAAATAGTTTCATGCAGCTGTTGAAACTGTGGTGGAAATAAGGGGAAATTGCTGTTTTGCTTTTGGAAGACGTTGGACTTTATAAATAATCTCCATAGTGAGTGAAAACAATTTGGTCTATAAGGTAAAACTCCACAGTAGAGAATGATTCCTGACGTTCTGTCTTTATTTTCAGGGCATCAAAATCAGTAGAGGCCAACATATATACAGTCAGTCTTTTCAGCTATGTATTGTCCTCTAGCCATCTCTTTACAGGGGCTTGTACTTTACCTGGTTTTTCTAAAGGTCCTTCCTCCTTTTTGCACAGTGCTGTTATCATTGTTCACACATTCTCCTTGTGACTCTGTTTTTCCATTCCATCCTCAAATATCAAAGGAAATGAAATCATCAGCATGGCTGTTCTCCCTTCCCATGTGGAAATCTTAAAGGGACAATATTGTGTTTCCTCAAAAACAGTACAATATGCTGCCAGATTATTTGCACTGTTGCTAGAGTCCGTGTTTTTGTGCCTCGGTATGCAGCCCAGTGATCCTGTGACCATTTCAACAATATCATATTTAAATGCTATTTCCCAGTCTTGCCAATCTGAAGTGTGCATTATAATGGTCTGCCACGACGTTGTTGTTTTCTTACTGCTTGGGGTGAAATGTTGATGTTTTAGTTTTAAGGATAAGAGGGCTTATAATATATATTTCTCCCTCTGAATTAGTAATGGGATAAATGATGAAGGCTCTGTTTTGGAGTGTGTGCTTGGGCAGTGTGCCTGGCATGCCATTTGGCATTCAGATGTTTGGCAGAACAACATCTCAGCGGGAAAGTGGCATTTACCCAGACCATACCGTGGCAGAGAGTATGTTGGCACCCATCATTTCAGTGTACTCAAGGTGAGCCATTTCCAGCAGTTGACAAGAACATGTAAGAAAAGGAGTATTGTGGCACCTTAGAGACTAACAAATTTATTTGAGCATCAGCTTTTGTGAGCTACAGCTCACTTCATCAGATGCATGCAGTGGAAAATACAGTGGGGAGATTTTATATACAGAGAACATGAAACAATGGGTGTTACCATACATACTGTAAAGAGAGTGATCCAGTAAGGTGAGCTATTACCAGCAGGAGAGAAAAAAAACCTTTTGTAGTGATAATCAAGGTGGGCCATTTCCAGCAGTTGACAAGAACGTGTAAGAAAAGGAGTACTTGTGGCACCTTAGAGACTAACAAATTTATTTGAACATAAGCTTTCGTGAGCTACAGCTCACTTCATCGGATGCATGCAGTGGAAAATACAGTGTCAACTGCTGGAAATGGCCCACCTTGATTATCACTACAAAAGTTTTTTTTTCTCTCCTGCTGGTAATAGCTCACCTTACCTGATCAGTCTCGTTACAGTGTGTATGCTAACACCCATTGTTTCAAGTTCTCTGTGTATATAAAATCTCCCCACTGTATTTTCCACTAAATGCATCCGATGAAGTGAGCTGTAGCTCATGAAAGCCTATGCGCAAATAAATTTGTTAGTCTCTAAGGTGCCACAAGTCCTCCTTTTCTTTTATTGGGAGGACAGTGTGCGAGAAACTTACACTATCATTGTCCATGCTTATAGCTGCTATGGGGATAAAGAGATCTTTAGTCACTAGAGCTTTTACTCTTGCACCTTCAAGGAGCAATAAATTCACTTAGAAAACTGTAAAAAGGAAAAAAAAAGGCTGGATGTCCCTAAATAAATCAGAAGGAAAACGAGGGCTAGCATCCTAAAGCCCTGAACCAGCATTGCACTTAGCACAAATATACTTTTACACGTGTGCGTAATCCCATTAGTTTCAATGGGACTACTCACATGCTTAAGAGCTATGTTGGATTGAGGCCTTGGTCTCTATTTATATTGGATAGAGACCAGAGATTAGTGCATTTCAGAGAGCTCTGAACTTCAAGCCCTAGGAGTCACTGACAATTGATGTCTCAACTAGGTGTCATAAACTGCCCTTCCTAATCTGTGCTTCCATAAAGGAACTAACACAGTCAGGTGCTTTATTACTTACAATTTTTCAAATGCAGAGTATGATTATAATAGGAATAACTGCTGTTTTGTTATTTCTTCTTTCTGGACTGACTAGCTAAAGCTGGGATGAGATGACCTGTTCTTTTTCTGAATGTGAATTCTGTCTTTGTAAAAGATGCCATAGGCGCCGACCTGTTCCTATTCCTCCAACTTATCACTGGGAGAAGCCACTATGGTGTGTGTTGTCTGAAACTGAGGCCTGGTCTACACTACAAACATAGGTTGACATAAGCCACGTTAAGTCAATCTAATAATGTCTGTGTCGACATTACCAAGTCCCTTCTGCCGACCTAAGTGGCTTGTAAAGTCGACTTCTGTACTCTGCCTCTGTGAGAGGCATAGCGCTTGATTCGACATCCATGGTTTGACATAGGGATAGTGTAGACACTGCGTTATGTAATTTGAATGAATTGGCCTCCACGAGGTGTCCTACAATGCTCCGCTGTGACCTCTCTGGAGAGCACTTTCAATTCCACTGCACATCAGCCAGGTACACAAGACATCTATGCCAAGATCGCTCAGGGCATGGAGGAGAAGGGCTACACCAGGGACATGCAGCAGTGCCGCGTGAAAATAAAGGAGCTTTGGCAAGCGTACCAGAAGACAAGAGAGGCGAACAGTCGTTCTGGTTCTGCCCCACAGACATGCCACTTTTATGAGGAGCTGCATGCAATTCTTGGCGGCGACCCCACCACTACCCCAAAATACTCTGTGGATACCTCCCAGGAGCCCCAGGAGACCTCGAGCAACAATGAGGAGGACATTGTTGACAAGGAAGAGGAGGAGGAAGAGAATGTGAGGCAGGAAGTGGAGGATCCATTCTCCCCAACAGCCAAGAACTGTTTTTAACCCTGGAGCCCATCCCTTCCCAGGACCAGTTGGCGGTGGAGTGTGATATTGGGGGAGGCACCTCTGGTGAGTCCACATTTCCAATCAAACTGTAGGGGTTACATGCTATTAGTTTTTATGTTAAATCTGAACAAAAAAGTAGATGTAGTGGGTATCGGTGGTCACTCTAGCTACACAGAGGGTGCTCTCCAAAAAACACTTTATTTGTCCAGGGATGGCCCAGGAATCCTCCATGGAGATCTCTAGGAAACTTTCATGGAGTACTCTGCAATCCTTTGCAGAAGGTTTCTGGGAAGGGCTGCCTTATTTCATCCACCACGGTAGGACACTTTCCCATGCCATTCCAATATTAACTCTGCTGGCATCATTGCAGTACACAGCACTGCAGCATAAGGACTAGGTCTGTACCCAGATGCTTGCAGCATCTGCTCCCTTGCTGCCTCTGTTACCCTCAGGAGAGTGATATCATATAGGGTCACCTACAGGAAATGGGGGCAAGTTTTCGTCACTAGCCCTTAAACCGCAAACAATTCAACAAGTAATCCACCCCGTTTGGTGAAATATGGGTCACACAACCATGCTTTCCCAAACATGTCATGGTTGTGGTTGGAAGGGATCACCATGTATTGCAAACATCATTAAAAAATGGGGGAAGGACGGCTTTCTGTTTGTCTCCCTTCCCCTGCAATCCAGTGCTGCTTTTGTAAAAAACAAACTATTTGGGGGGCTTTATACTGGTGCCTGTCCTCAAGCACCATCCAGGTTGTTACGGGAAAGGGGGCTTTGCTCAAGTTCCAACCTCTGATCCTAAGGATGACTTCACAAAAGCAGCAGGACAAGACCTCTTGCCCATGCCTTGTGGCCTTACTCACCATGGCTGGAGCAGCAATCCAACTCTTGCAATAGCCATTGGTGGTGATTATGTTGTGGCTTGCAGTGAAGTGTATTGAGGGGTGCTTTTTATATATAAAAAAATTAACCTTGCACTAGAAACAATGTATGCACTTCAATGCTAGCCTTGTGCTTTGCATTCCTTGCAGCTGAAACCTTGTCCGTCGGTGCATCCTCCACCCCAGGACAGACACTTTCCCAGATTAGAAGGCGGAAAAAGAATAAGTTCAATGAATTAATGCGTGCCTCCAAGAGTGAGAAGATAGAGCTCAGAGCATGGAGGATTACACTGCTGACAAGCTGGACATGGACAGGGAGGACAGGAGAGCATGCAACAAGAGTGAAGAAGATGCACGCAGGAAGAGATGCTGCAGATGATGAAGGAGCAATCAGACATGTTGAGGTGTCTGACTGAGGTTGAAGAAAGGCAGCTGGATGCTAGAGTCCCTCTGCAGCCTATGCTGAACCTGCTGCCATCATTGCCCAATTCCACGTCCTCCTCCCTCAAACATCCTATGAGGTGGGGGCGGGAATTCGGTATCCCTTGTACTCAACACCAGGAGAGGGTACAAGGACCAGAAGGCACCCATTGCCACACCTTTGATTGTTATTGCAGTGCATATGTAAGCAAGCTTTCCTTGTTTCTTCCCCTACAGTGTTATCAGCCCTTTTACCCCAAGTTATCTTACTTTTCTTTGCTGTCTCTGTGTTTTTGTGTGCATAGTAAAGCTTAACAGATTGAGGCGAAAAGGCTCTTTATTCATTCAACACATGGTGGTTGGTGGAGGTGGAGTTTACAAGGGAAAAAATGCAATGGAGGGGACAGTTTGGTAAGGAACAGCACAGATACGCATCACATTACTCTGATTCATTGCTGAAACTGCTTTTCAAAGCCTCACGGAGATGCAGAGCCCCTTGATGTGCTCTTCTTATCGCTCTGGTGTCTAGCTGCTCAAAATTCTAATAGCTACTCAGAAAATATCCTATTGGCTAGCCATATTTCCTGCTATCATCAAGCAGAATCTCATAGGCAAAATGCTCTGAATGTGTAATAATCCACTGGTTGGAGCAATGATTAGGAAAGTAAGAAAAAAAGTTTCAGGGTAAATGAGAATTCAAGATTATAATGTGCCTACTTCTTTCACATAGAATTTACCAAAATTCTCATCATAACACTACTAATTCAAAGGCTTTGTAAATAACTTGACATCTGGAAGAGATGAACAACAAGAGGAAAGTGGCCTTTTCACTGTAATGCTCAGTGAAGTAATTATGGTTGAGAAAAAGAAGGTAAGATCTCACTGGCAGCTGAAGTCAAATAATAATTGTGAGTACGATAGGTGAAAAAGGGTCATTGAAACAAAGAACAGGAAATTGCACAAACAGATAAGTTCAGATTTCAGGTTCAATGAGGAAGAAAAGACAATTTATGCATTTGGGAAATGATTCAGGTGATGTTTTGAATATATGTAGTTGAAATCTAGTCTTTTAAAAATAGGATTGGAGAATTTATTATTTGCTGAATGAAACAGACCTCCTACATTTTGATCACCGAAGGTAAGAACAGTACCACAGTACGGAGACACTATTGTTGGATTCCTGAAAATATTAGCTAGCTCAGAAATTGTAATTACTGTTTAAATAAACTTCAGGCCTTTGGGGTGCCAGGAAAGGAGGAAGCTTTTCTGATTGGCTGTTTTTTCAAGGCTGGCTGTCCAGCAGAAAACAGAATACACCAGTGGAAAACCTGTATACGGATATACATGGAGAGAGAGAGAATACACGATGATACTGTCTGGTACTACGGTCTCCCACAGTATTCTTGTCAGCAAGTTAAGGAAGTATGGGCTGGATGAATGCACTATAGGGTGGGTAGAAAGCTGGCTAGATTGTCGGGCTCAACGGGTAGTGATCAATGGCTCCATGTCTAGTTGGCAGCCGGTGTCAAGTGGAGTGCCCCAGGGGTCGGTCCTGGGGCCGGTTTTGTTCAATATCTTCATAAATGATCTGGAGGATGGTGTGGATTGCACTCTCAGCAAATTTGCGGACGATACTAAACTGGGAGGAGTGGTAGATACGCTGGAGGGGAGGGATAGGATACAGAAGGACCTAGACAAATTGGAGGATTGGGCCAAAAGAAATCTGATGAGGTTCAATAAGGATAAGTGCAGGGTCCTGCACTTAGGACGGAAGAATCCAATGCACCGCTACAGACTAGGGACCGAATGGCTAGGCAGCAGTTCTGCGGAAAAGGACCTAGGGGTGACAGTGGACGAGAAGCTGGATATGAGTCAGCAGTGTGCCCTTGTTGCCAAGAAGGCCAATGGCATTTTGGGATGTATACGTAGGGGCATAGCGAGCAGATCGAGGGACGTGATCGTCCCCCTCTATTCGACATTGGTGAGGCCTCATCTGGAGTACTGTGTCCAGTTTTGGGCCCCACACTACAAGAAGGATGTGGATAAATTGGAGAGAGTCCAGCGAAGGGCAACAAAAATGATTAGGGGTCTAGAACACATGACTTATGAGGAGAGGCTGAGGGAGCTGGGATTGTTTAGCCTGCAGAAGAGAAGAATGAGGGGGGATTTGATAGCTGCTTTCAACTACCTGAAAGGGGGTTCCAAAGAGGATGGCTCTAGACTGTTCTCAATGGTAGCAGATGACAGAACGAGGAGTAATGGTCTCAAGTTACAGTGGGGGAGGTTTAGATTGGATATTAGGAAAAACTTTTTCACTAAGAGGGTGGTGAAACACTGGAATGCGTTGCCTAGGGAGGTGGTGGAATCTCCTTCCTTGGAAGTTTTTAAGGTCAGGCTTGACAAAGCCCTGGCTGGGATGATTTAACTGGGAATTGGTCCTGCTTCAAGCAGGGGGTTGGACTAGATGACCTTCAGGGGTCCCTTCCAACCCTGATATTCTATGATTCTATGATTCTATTAGAGCCTAGTCTAAAGGCCATAGAAATCAAAGGGAATCTTTCCACTGACTTCAGTGGGAGTTATCTCTCACTCTAAGGACTACACTGCAAAGAAGTCCTCAGAGTCCACTCATTTGGCTCAAGTTCTCGGGGCTAAAAATAGTGGAGTGGATGTTCCCACTCTGGCTACAGCGCAGACTCTGAGACCCTCCCCACTCTCCAGATGTCAGATCCCAGGCTCCAGCCCAAGCAGGGAAGTCCATACTGCTATTTTTAGCCCAGGAGCTTGACCCCAGAGTGTCCAAGTCAATTGAACAGGGCTCTGAGAGTTTTTCATTGCAATGTAGCCATACCCTTCGTGGTCTAATGAAATGATTTGGCAATGGCTGAATTATTTACAAGTGATGAAACAATTGCTCACGAGTTCTAGAGCTCATCTGATCTGATGGACCATCATCATCTATCTAAATCTGAGTCTTGACAAAATCTTTATTCCAGTCCTCCAAACCAATAGACATTCTGAATATGCTACATATTATACAGGGGGGAATATATTTTAGGAACATTTTGGAGAATTTTTCAGAAATGTTAACAGGACTATTTTTTTGTATCTTCCTGTAAAGCAAAGTTCTCTGTATACTTGTTCAAACTTTTGCAAAAAAAAAAATTATAATAAGGAAAGGTTTGATTCCTCCTCACTCCACCTTACCTCAGACACCGTTATACTCAAAAATGGCTGACCAATTTTTCTTTTAGCAATCTTTCCAAATATCACCTTGGGGCAGCCTGGAAAATATTAACCTAATAGGTGACCATGTCAGAAGAACAGGAACAACTTGAAAGAGGGGGTTATCTTCACGTAACCCTAACTATCGCTGTCATCAGGGCCGGATTGCCAATTAGGCCCAGTAGGCACATGCCTAGGGACACCGGCGTTCTAGGGGGTACCTAAAAGTTAAAAGTGGGTTATGTGATTGTTTTAATTGCATGTATTTTTGTTATTGTGTTGAATAAATATTTAAACTATCATTTATATTTAGTTTTGTTTAATTTTTTACAGAAAACGTGAAGGTCAGCTGTAGGCACTGAAGATACTGTGCCTAGGGGCGCGTAAGTGTAAATCCGGCCGTAGCTGTCATACTGCTCCAGCGGACAGGAAAAAATGGGTGGACAATAAGACATGAGCCAAACTCTGCACTTAATTACCTCCAGCACATTTACTCTAGTTGCATCTTTGCAGCTTCATGGGAGTGAAAGCCAGTCAACACAGAATTTGCTGCACAGAGAAAACATTGATACTAGATATTATTTTATGTTGTATACTTCAAAGGTAATTATGAAAGGATTTGGAACCTGAACCCAATGTGCTCTTCAATTAATTTCAACGAGTTTTCTGCACACAGAGTACTGACAGGATCAGCCCTTTGGTAGATCAGGTATAATAGATTGCGGTTTGATATGTTTTGATTGTCTATGTGAACAAAAGGCAATTATATAAACAAAAGGCTCAGTATTTGGAGCTCTTCAAAGCCATCTTTGTTGTTGGAATTTAAACCTCTGACTGCTGTTGGATTTCCCAGCATACAGGAGTTCAGATCATCAGGAAAGGGAAACTCTATTGTTCCTTCTTTGAGATTTTCCCAGAAGGTTTTATTTATTTAATTTATTTATCGGCATTTTCATATCAGTCCCTCTTTCATTTTTGCACCATCAGCATTCATTACTTTGTTTAAGAAAAGCTACTGCCACTCTTGCATCATCCAGTATAGATACCAATGACTGTATTGGTGGAAGAGTTAAGATTTCTACTATTGAGAGCACTTACTTCAAAAGATACATGCCAAAGTTTATTATTTCATATGTAAATGAATGTAAATGGGTCAAGTTGGTACCAGATGACTTCTGTCCAGTAGTCTATGTCAAGGAAATTTACTGGTCTCAGTCCAAGTTCCAGTGGGCAAATATCATCATATACAAAACCCAGCCACTATAGCTGGCTCACGTTGCCCATTTATTCTCTACCACACTGGCAATCTCAGGAGAGAGGGAAAGGTCATAATAGGCATGGAGAATAAACTACTCCTTCACCCTCAGAGGTGATCCCTGCATGTCAGAGTTGAGCCATGTTATCTGGGCAGTATTGTATTGTCACTGACTGTATTTTGCCCATTCCGTGGATATACAGGAGCCTGTAAAGACTGGGGTGAAATTCTGCCACCCTTGAAGTCAGTAGGAGTTTTGCCATTGACTTAAGTGGAGCCAGGAAGTCAATCCTAGATCTTCAGATGGAGTAAACTGGCTGAGAACCTTGGCCCTGTGTCAATCACACACAAACTGGCCCGGGGGATAGAGGAGGAAGCTGTAGACAAGATATATCTTGATTTTAGTAAGGCTTCTGAGACAGCCTCACATGACATTCTTATAAGCAAACTAGGGAAATGTAGCCTAGATGAAATTACTGTAAGCTGAGCCCATAAGAGGTTGAAAGACTGTACTCACAGAATAGTTACCAAAAGTTCATTGTCAAATTGGAAGGATGTATCTAGTGGGGTCTCAAAGGGGTATGTCCTGGGTCCGGTAATATTCAATATTTTCATTAGTGACTTGGATAATGTAGTGGAGAATGTGCTTATAAAATTAGCAGATGACACCAAGATAGGAGGGGTTGTAAGCACTTTTGAAGACAGGATAAGAATTTAAAATGACCTGTAAAATTAGAGAATTGGTCTGAAATCAACAAGATGAAAGCCAAATGCAAAACACTACATTTAAGAAGGAAAAATCAAATGCACATCTACAAAATTGGGAATAACTGACTGGCTAGTTGTACTACTAAAAAGGATCTCCGGGTTATAGTGGAGCATAAATTGACTATGAGTCAATGGTGTGATGTAATTGCAAATAAAGGCTAATATCTTTCTGGAATGTATTAACAGGAATGTCATGTGTCAGACACAGGAGGTAATTGTCCCCCTTTACTCAGCACTGGTGAGGCCTCAGCTGGAGTTCAGTGTCCAGTTCCAGCCACCACATTTGAGGAAAGGAATGGGTAAATTGGAGAGAGTCCAGAAGAGAGCAACACAAATAATATTAGGTTTAGAAAACCTGACTTATGTGGAAACTGGGCATGTTTAGTCATGAGAAAAGAAGACCAAAGGGGGAACGGATAATAGTCTTCAAATATGTTTGTCAGTTTGACCGTGTGCTTGATTGTTTGAAAAGTGTGAATTGGGAGTGCTTTGTTCCAGGTGAGCCTTGAGTGGGCCTGACTGTTATAAAAAGGGAGTCAGCTGCGAACCAGCTGAGTGGCAAACAGTGGAGAGGCTAACAGAGGGAGTTCACCTGGGGAGAGCCCACTGAGGCTTTCATCTTGCAGGCTTCTCTGAGTAGTTACTACAACACCTGAGGAAGGTTGCAGAAGGAAGGTAATATGGATGGTGAGCATTCAGCTGTTGTTACCTGCACAGGATGTGCCATGTTTGTCTTTCTTCCACAGGACAGAAGCAACTTTGTGTCTTTCAAAGTGCAAGCTGGTCTCCATATTGGAAGAGAAGGTTCAAGATCTGGAGAAACAAGTATTGACTCTGCATTGCACAAGAGAAACTGAAGATTTCCTGGACAAACATCAGGATATGCTTCTACGGGCACAACATTCTGAAGATTCAGAGCAGGCTGCGCAGTGAGGACAGAAGGATGGTGAAGAAATTTGGCAGCATGTGACCTCCAGAAGAAGAAAGGGGAGTGTCAACGTACCAGCAATGCAGATACAGGTAAGCAACTGTTTTCATGTTTTCTCCACAGGTACTAATGCAGAGAGTGGACTAGATGATACATCTGAGGGAAGGGAGCAGAAGGAGACTCCGCCGATTGGAAGGCATGTGATGCACTGTCTTAGGGAAGGGAGTTCCACGACCACCGCTCCCAAGAGAAGGAGGCGGGTGGTGGTGGTCAGGGACTCCTCCCTCAGGGGGACTGAGTCATCTATCTGCCACCCTGACCAGGAAAACCGAGAAGTCTGCTGCTTGCCAGGAGCTAGGATTCACGATGTGACAGAGAAACTGCTGAGACTCATCAAGCCCTCGGATCACTACCCCTTCCTCCTTCTCCATGTGGGCACCTATGATACTGCCAAGAACAACCTTGAGTGGATCACTGCAGACTACATGCCTCTGGGAAGAAGGATAAAGGAGTTTGAGGTGCAAGTGGTGTTCTCGTCCATCCTCCCTGTGGAAGTAAAAGGCCAGGGTAGAGACCGTCAAATCGTGGAAGTCAACGAATGGCTACACAGGTGGTGTGGGAGAGAAGGCTTTGGATTCTTTGACCATGGGATAGTGTTCTCTCCCCTCGGCATAGCGTGTCTTCACCAGATGCTCTGGAGCAGTGCAGCTGCATTGGTGGAGCTGCACTGATGTAGTGCTGTAGTGTGGACTTGCCCTTAGACTGAGAGCATCATCTCCACATGGGTGAAGATATAAAAGACCCTGGAAACATCTCCATTTTGCCTCTTTCCTGCTCTGATCTTTGGACTTGCACTAAAAGGAGCATTCCAACCAATGGAGTGAGGACATTCCAGTCTTTTGGAAGGTACCAGAGACTTTACAAACCAGCAGTTTATTCCATCACGCCTTCAAACCTAATACAAGAACTCTGCAATGATTGTATGTATTTGATTTCTTTGACCTTTCTTTTCTCTTATAAATAAACGTTTATATACTAGATACTAAAGGATTGGCAACAGCATGATTATTGGGTAAGAACTGAGTTATATATTGACCTGACTGTGTGGCCGATTTCTTGGGATTAGAAGAACCCTTTGTTTGATTAAATTGGTTTAAAATAACCACTCATCATTAAATCTAATATCTCGGTGGTGAAACAAGGGCTGGGATACTTAAGGAGACCACATTTCTGACTTCTTGTTAACCAGTGTGGCAAGACAGAAGTTTACTTTTGTTACTAGCTTGGTATATCTTACTGTAGAATAACCACCAGTTTGGGGTGGGCCTGCCCCATTTCTCAGTAGTTTGTCCTGTGACCCACTGAGGCACAGTGACAAGGACACTGATGATTAAAGCCACTGGAGGAGAAATTAAACAGTAAACTTTAAAAACAAGGCATCGTATCACTGGTCTGGGGCTGGCCTTGCTATTCCCTAGATTTGCCCATGGTGAATTATCACAGAGGTTTTCAGAAGTCTGAGTACGCGGAGACTGAGCAGGATGGAGCTAATAAAAGTTGGTGCAGTCTTCCCAAAAGTTGGTGCAGCTTGACCCCTACTGCATATTAAGCATTATAGGCCAGATCCTCATCTGGTATATAGTGGCGTAGCTCCACCGATTTAATGAGAACCTGCCTCTTACATGCTGTTAGGAGTTATATCAAGGCAAAGAGAAGGAATGAGTGCAACAGCGTGCAGCAAGAGTTATTGTTGCTTGGGACCAAGCACCAGGAAATGCAACTCTGCCCAGGAGGCAGGCGGGACCATAGAGAACTATACCAGGGACTCGTCACTTTTTCTTTTCCCACCAATAGCAGGCAATGGCTGGTGTTGGAGACTCTGTATTCCTTCCCAACAAGTACAGGCAGTGGGAGCCAAACACCACCATGGCCTAGAGGCAGACAGTTTCTGGCACACCTTCTCTCTTTCCCTCAGAGCTTGAAATGGCCTGAAGAAGGTTGTGGCAACAGACCTTGTAGGAATGGGAACAAAGACTGGCAAAAAGTGCCCCAGTTTGAACACTGGTGCCGTGGAAAACTCTGTGAGGTGTGAGTAGGGCAGGAGCTGGTGGGAGGAATATGAGGTTCCCAGCTTATTTGAATACAAACCAAAGCAGTGTGAACCCCTGAGGACTAAAAGATAAAATACAATCAAAGTTTGACACAGACCCCCCGGGAAGCAAAAACACTGCATTTCACACAGCCCTACATGGATCCCTCACAACAATGTGTTTCAAATCTTTACATTTCATTCTACATTGTCTTCTGCAGCCCTACCGAAGATGGCATAACAGGGCATGACAGAGTGTAACATATTATAATGCAGTACTTCAGAATACAGTGGAATACATCAAAACCATACAAAAAACCATCTCTGCTAACAGAAGGATTTCTGAATTGTCTATGAACATTTTTGATCTGTGGATAATTCCCAACCACAACTTAAGTTTAATCAACCTCATAACTTCTTCAGTTTTACTCCACACAGGCAACACAATGCATAAACATAAAGCACCTCCTCCTGTTTTTCCCCCTCAAGGGTATCTTTATATGTGAGCAGACATTACATGCTCAGCTCCATGAAAAGTACTAGAATTAGATTTCTACAATACTTTTTATGGCTGAAGTCTGCCTATGCATTCTGAAAGGTTCTGTGCTTTTACTTCTTTCAGTGCAAAGGAAGCTTGTGGCATTGGCCATATAACTTCAATTTAGTTCCCCATCACCTTTCTCCATAGTGATGATTCTTGTATAATGGAGATCACTGATTTCTAATTGATTACATGCGTTCTCTTAACTTATGTCTGTGTAGTTGTCTAACTCATTTGTAACTGCTCCTCAAAAGCAAAAATTAAATCATCAATGGTAGAAGCATAAAATGTTGTTATATGGCTCTGTGTTTCAGATTAATGTGAAAGTCAGGAGCTTTACGTGCATTGTGCTAAACAACAACTATTTACTTATTTTGATAAATCATGCAAGAAAACTAATAATAATAATAAGTGCCATTTATGTAGTGCCTTTCATCCAAAGAACCTAGGACACTTGACAAATTTTACATACCAATTATATTCCACCCTCAATTTTTGTGCAAATTTCCCATTCGTTAGTGGGGATTCTCCATGTGGTAGATTATTGCCTAAATATACAGTACTAAGATTATTTCAATCACTGACATGCCACCACCTCTGGAGTAGGATATGCAACCATTGAATAACACGCAGCAATTGCTAACCATGCAGGAAGCATTTTAGGCAGAGCGAAGACACTCTACAATACATCTTTATTTTATGTTGAATCTGTCATACTAACCTCTACTCCAAACCACTTAAGGCAACACTGCCTTTTATCAAATTCATATCAAGCCAGCCAATTTGCTCTATCCTTGATATTTTCCCCAGAAAAGACTAGGAAGTAGATGGCCATGTCTCAAGAAAGTGTTCCTCTTCCACTTGGTTTCGTGCCTTCTAAATATTTTCCCAACCGATGCACCTCCTTATTATCCACTAATGCCTCAGTGAATGCAGTCTTGTCATGGCAGGACACAGAAGCTTTCCTTGGCTTGTTGTTGCTCTTGGGAGGAATGCAGACTGAATAAAAGTTCCAAAATCAATTAAAATATCTGGAAATCCCACAGCACTGAACACAAACAGTATATGGAATAATAACAAGGAGTCCTTGTGGCACCTTAGAGACTAACAAATTTATTTGGGCATAAGCTTTCGTGGGCTAAAACCCACTTCATCAGATGCATGGAGTGCAAAATACAGGAACAGGTGTAAATGCATGAAAGGATGGGAGTTGCCTTACCAACTGTGAGGTCAGTCTAACGAGACAATTCACTTAACAGCAGAATACCAAGGGAGGAAAAATCACTTTTGAAGTGATCATAAGAGTGGCCCATTTCAGACAGTTGACAAGAAGCTCTGAGTAACAGTAGGGGGAAATTAGTATTGGGGAAATTAGGTTTAGGTTTTGTAATGACCCATATTGCACAAATACATTTGTTAGTCTCTAAGGTGCCATAAGGACTCCTTGTTGTTTTTGCTGATACAGACTAACACAGCTACCATCTGAAACCTGAGTATATGGAATGACTTTGTTTTGTCATACTATCCAGCTGCCTGGAAAGTATATCACATACTATTGGTCTAAACTGTTCTACTATCAGGAAGTATAGTGTTTAAAATACAATATTCATCTGTCATCCCTAGTTCAAGAATTTATGGTGTGGACCCTTTCCCTAATGACCTTACTTCACCGCCTCAGTCTAACCAAAACAACAGCTAGAGCAGGTAACTACACAATTTCATGTAATCTGTACTGCAGGGAGTTATCAATGACACTCTGACTCTGCCTATGCTATTAGGATTCAGACACTGGAAAAGCTCTGTAACGGTAGAGTGTACGTTAACACTGTGAGGTGTGTGCATTCTATCGTGAGTAAGCTTCCATCTTGTGTATAGCTAGTGTTTTGTATCTCTATGTACTGGGTTACTGAGTAAAAAGTTGTCTAACTTTTTTACTTTCTCCTTTTCAGAATTTTTTTTCTTTTTTCAACTTCAGCTTCTCAATTTTCTCCTTCTAATGTTCTGGGGTCTATCTGACCCCAACGGGCACAAAAATGTTAATAAAACTTTCCGTGCCAGACCTGTGCCTCTTCATACATCAAATGTTCTTAGACTAGGATGAGGTCAGTCTTTCCACAGTGGTTTTATCATCTGACTTGTGGGTTTTGTGTAGCCAAAAAAGTCATTAAAAAGGAAATGGGGTCAGTTAGACGACCCTCCCCCCAGTATTAGTCAATGGGGAAAACAAAAGTACTACACTTCTAAGGTCTTTGTGGGGGTCTTTTGGACCCCAAACAGATACAAAAATTTAAATAAAACATGATAGGCAAACCACTGACTTTTCTTTCTTCAAGGATTCTCAAATTTAGATGAAAACAAGTGGTTAGCCCTGATTTTGCCTGCATGCCTCTTGTGGTTTTACTGTAATGAAAAATGTTACTCAAAATATATTCGCAAAAAGAAATGGAGTACTTGTGGCACCTTAGAAACTAACCAATTTATTAGCGCATGAGCTTTCGTGAGCGAGCTGTAGCTCACGAAAGCTCATGCGCTAATAAATTGGTTAGTCTCTAAGGTGCCACAAGTACTCCATTTCTTTTTGCGAATACAGACTAACACGGCTGTTATTCTGAAACAACTCAAAATATATTGAGGTCAGTTAGACCCCAAATTGATTCTGTGGGTGTTCCAGCATCAGATTGTTTTTATTTTGAGGCTGCAGTTATGATATGAGTATATGAATCTTTTAGCATTGTTTTTATTTTCATAGTTTCTGTGGTATTTATTTTTTCAAAAATATGCACCAAAAGTGTCTTGGTGGGAGGAGGTCTGTGACACCCCAGATAATATTGGACTCATTATCCAGCAAATTGTGTTTCTGTGAAGAAAGCACTGTCAAACTGATTTTCTGGGAAAACTACACTGTTGGGGAAGAGTTTCTAGGGAATTTTCAGATACATTTTCTGGCAAGCCACACTTGATAGATGCTGTTGCTGGGGCAAAAGCTCACTGTCTATGCACATCGCACGTCTGAATGCATATATTATTAGGATTTTGTTGAATCGCACATGGCACAATAAATCTCTGAGTAAGAGACGGACGTTTCTCAGGGGCCTGGGTACAGAAATGGTGAAAACCACTGGTGCAGGAAAGGAACATTGCAGCCTTGCCTGAGGCTTCCAGGGCAGCAGCGTCTTGTGGGCTGGGTACTGATCCAGAACGGGGAAGATGTTACTTCCATTCCAGAGAACAAGAGACAGAAAAACCTTTCAAAATGTGCCAAGGAGAAAAACTTAGTATGTTCAGAACATATGTCACCTATTTGCTCCATTTGTTCCAAATAATAGGCCATTTACTATCACTTTGTTGTGTTTATGCCTTTTCTATTGTTGCTGTTGCTATCTGTTTTCAATGTCTAAACATGGAGTCAGTTAGACCCCTGACACCTGTATAGTGTGTAGCTTTTTTAAAAATGTGTTTGATCATGGGTTAAGTTAGACCCCCAACATAACGTGCTTCTGAATCTAGGAAAGTTTTTAACTTGTTCACCGGTTTATAGTTCACTGGTTACAATAAAGTCAGTTTTAAATGCATCCCATTTGTTTTTTTTTTCCAGTTCTGACATACTAGGAGTCTCTAAGACCTCAATACACAAATGGTTGGGTGATTTTTGGTCCAATATGAAGGTTAAATATAGGATTTCAGGTTTCTTCGTGATCAGCTCAAATCTTTAAAATCTTAAAATGGAATGGTGCTTTTGTTCCCAGCCCTGCAACAATGCACAAAACGCGTGTGACAGGAGAGAAGCAGCTAAGAGCCTCTCCCACTAAACCCCAAGCTTGGGACAGGCCCTATTGTAACTACTTGAGCTCCTCTCCTCTACGTTCATACCAGACTGATAGTATCCCCTTCCCCACACTACTCAGGTGTTTGTGTGGTGGGGGGTGGGGTAGGGCTGGCTTCAGTTACCATGGATAATCTTTTGAGTTATGCTCTCATGCAGTGCCTGAGAATCTGTAATTCCATGGTGTCATAAATATAAAGGGAAGGGTAACAACCTTCCTGTATACAGTACTATAAAATCCCTCCTGGCCAGAGGCAAAGTCCTTTTACCTGTAAATGGTTAAGAAGCTCAGGTAACCTGGCTGGCACCTGACCAAAAGGACCAATAAGGGGACAACATACTTTCAAATCTAGGGTGGGGGGAGAGGTGAGGAGGCTTTTGTCTGTCTGTTCTGTGTGCTTGCCGGAGAGAGCTCAAGAAAGCAAGCAATCCAACTCTATTAGAATTAGTAAGTACTAGCAAGGAAATGCATTAGTTTACTTTTGTTTTGGCTTGTGATTTTCTCTGTGCTGAGAGGAAGATGTATTCCTGGTTTTCTTTTTGTAACTTTAAAGTTTTTGCCCAGAGGGAAATCCTCTGTGTTTTAAATCTGATTGCCCTGTGAGATTAGCTTCCCTTCTAATTTTACAGAGGTGCTTCTTTTACAGAGGTGCTTCTGGGAGAACTGGAGGTCCTGGTGATGTCAAGGAACTATGATGTGATTGGAATCACAGAGACTTGGTGGGATAACTCACATGACTGGAGTACTGTCATGGATGGTTATAAACTGTTCAGGAAGGACAGGCAGGGCAGAAAAGGTGGGGGAGTAGCACTGTATGTAAGGGAGCAGTATGACTGCTCAGAGCTCTGGTACGAAACTGTAGAAAAACCTGAGTGTCTCTGGATTAAGTTTAGAAGTGTGTGCAACAAGAGTGATGTAGTGGTGGGAGTCTGCTATAGACCACCGGACCAGAGGGATGAGGTAGATGAGGCTTTCTTCCGGCAGCTCACGGAAGCTACTAGATCGCATGCCCTGATTCTCATGGGTGACTTTAATTTTCCTGATATCTGCTGGGAGAGCAATACTGCGGTGCATAGACAATCCAGGAAGTTTTTGGAAAGCGTAGGGGACAATTTCCTGGCGCAAGTGCTAGAGGAGCCAACTAGGGGGGGCGCTTTTCTTGACCTGCTGCTCACAAACCGGGTAGAATTAGTGGGGGAAGCAAAAGTGGATGGGAATCTGGGAGGCAGTGACCATGAGTTGGTTGAGTTCAGGATCCTAACACAGGGAAGAAAGGTAAGCAGTAGGATACGGACCCTGGACTTCAGGAAAGCAGACTTCGACTCCCTCAGGGAACGGATGGCCAGGATCCCCTGGGGGACTAACTTGAAGGGGAAAGGAGTCCAGGAGAGCTGGCTGTATTTCAAGGAATCCCTGTTGAGGTTACAGGGACAAACCATCCCAATGAGTCGAAAGAATAGTAAATATGGCAGGTGACCAGCTTGGCTTAACGGTGAAATCCTAGCGGATCTTAAATATAAAAAAGAAGCTTACAAGAAGTGTAAGGTTGGACATATGACCAGGGAAGAGTATAAAAATATTGCTCGGGCATGTAGGAATGAAATCAGGAGGGCCAAATCGCACCTGGAGCTGCAGCTAGCGAGAGATGTCAAGAGTTACAAGAAGGGTTTCTTCAGGTATGTTGGCAACAAGAAGAAAGCCAAGGAAAGTGTGGGCCCCTTACTGAATGAGGGAGGCAACCTAGTGACAGAGGATGTGGAAAAAGCTAATGTACTCAATGCTTTTTTTGCCTCTGTTTTCACTAACAAGGTCAGCTCCCAGACTGCTATGCTGGGCATCACAAAATGGGGAAGAGATGGCCAGCCCTCTGTGGAGACAGAGGTGGTTAGGGACTATTTAGAAAAGCTGGACGTGCACAAGTCCATGGGGCCGGACAAGTTGCATCCGAGAGTGCTGAAGGAATTGGCGGCTGTGATTGCAGAGCCATTGGCCATTATCTTTGAAAACTTGTGGCGAACCGGGGAAGTCCCGGATGACTGGAAAAAGGCTAATGTAGTGCCAATCTTTAAAAAAGGGAAGAAGGAGGATCCTGGGAACTACAGGCCAGTCAGCCTCACCTCAGTCCCTAGAAAAATCATGGAGCAGGTCCTCAAAGAATCAATCTTGAAGTACTTGCATGAGAGGAAAGTGATCAGGAACAGCCAGCATGGATTCACCAAGGGAAGGTCATGCCTGACTAATCTAATCGCCTTTTATCATGAGATTACTGGTTCTGTGGATGAAGGGAAAGCAGTGGATGTATTGTTTCTTGACTTTAGCAAAGCTTTTGACACGGTCTCCCACAGTATTCTTGTCAGCAAGTTAAGGAAGTATGGGCTGGATGAATGCACTATAGGGTGGGTAGAAAGCTGGCTAGATTGTCGGGCTCAACGGGTAGTGATCAATGGCTCCATGTCTAGTTGGCAGCCGGTGTCAAGTGGAGTGCCCCAGGAGTCGGTCCTGGGGCCGGTTTTGTTCAATATCTTCATAAATGATCTGGAGGATGGTGTGGATTGCACTCTCAGCAAATTTGCGGACGATACTAAACTGGGAGGAGTGGTAGATACGCTGGAGGGGAGGGATAGGATACAGAAGGACCTAGACAAATTGGAGGATTGGGCCAAAAGAAATCTGATGAGGTTCAATAAGGATAAGTGCAGGGTCCTGCACTTAGGACGGAAGAATCCAATGCACCGCTACAGACTAGGGACAGAATGGCTAGGCAGCAGTTCTGCGGAAAAGGACCTAGGGGTGACAGTGGACGAGAAGCTGGATATGAGTCAGCAGTGTGCCCTTGTTGCCAAGAAGGCCAATGGCATTTTGGGATGTATAAGTAGGAGCATAGCGAGCAGATCGAGGGACGTGATCGTCCCCCTCTATTCGACATTGGTGAGGCCTCATCTGGAGTACTGTGTCCAGTTTTGGGCCCCACACTACAAGAAGGATATGGATAAATTGGAGAGAGTCCAGCGAAGGGCAACAAAAATGATTAGGGGTCTAGAACACATGACTTATGAGGAGAGGCTGAGGGAGCTGGGATTGTTTAGCCTGCAGAAGAGAAGAATGAGGGGGGATTTGATAGCTGCTTTCAACTACCTGAAAGGGGGTTCCAAAGAGGATGGCTCTAGACTGTTCTCAATGGTAGCAGATGACAGAATGAGGAGTAATGGTCTCAAGTTGCAGTGGGGGAGGTTTAGATTGGATATTAGGAAAAACTTTTTCACTAAGAGGGTGGTGAAACACTGGAATGCGTTGCCTAGGGAGGTGGTGGAATCTCCTTCCTTGGAAGTTTTTAAGGTCAGGCTTGACAAAGCCCTGGCTGGGATGATTTAACTGGGAATTGGTCCTGCTTCGAGCAGGGGGTTGGACTAGATGACCTTCAGGGGTCCCTTCCAACCCTGATATTCTATGGTTCTATGATTCTATGATTTTACCTTTTTTCTTTCTAATAAAGTTCTGTTTCTTTTAAGAGCCTGACTGATTTCTCTATTGTCCTAAGACTCAGGGGTTTGGGTCTGTGATCACTTTGTAACCAATTGGTTAGGATATTATTCTCAAGCCTCCCCAGGAAAGGGGATGTAAGGGCTTGGGGGGACATTTTGGGAGAATAGGAACTCCAAAGTGGTCCTTTCCCTAATTCTTTGTTAAATCACTTGGTGGTGGCAGCGTACCCTCCAAGGGCAAAGAGTTTCTACCAGCTTAGGGTAAAACTTCCCTAAGGCATAAATAAGCTTAGGGTGTCTTTCATGCAGGTTCCCACATCTGTACCCTAGAGTTCAGAGTGGGGAGGGATCCCTGACCCATGGCCGCAGAATTTGTCACACTTTGTTGCAGAACTGAATTCAAGACTCTAGGCTGTTTTACATTGTGTTTGCAAAATCCTGAAGAAGTGAACTGTGTGTGACTGATCCATTGTTATATGCCTCCTTGTGCAGGCACCCTGAAAAAGATAGCTGTGAGAGGTATGGACTTCCCCTTTCATATAGAGATGGTCTTTTTTGAGCCCCACCAACCACAATTTAAAAGTTAACTATTTCACTGCTGATCATTGAAGCAGACGCATCCACCTAATGTGCTCATGCCACTAATCCCAAACTGTTGTCTATGATTCCACATATGCCAAAAGCCAGTTTCCTTCCAACAACTGCTACAATGCAGTTAGACACTATAAATCCAAATATCTTTAGCATGTGAAAACCTGAAAATGGGGAGAATAAAATAAATAAGATTTAATAGCACAGCATGTGACACTTTATGACTGGATTATTCATGTTCAATTCATTGTAAACCCTCATTTTTTAATTTATCTGAGGCTGCCACAGAATTTCCACCAGAGCATGGCAAAATCCAGGGCCTCTGCTGCAGACTTGAGGTCCAGCTGGCCACCGAGTACATGGGACCTTGCTCCCATGCCTACATTTTCAATAACTGCCCTCCCTTCTTGTGGATGTAATCTGTATCCATATGTTTAACACCTGCAACTAATTGCAGGCACAAGCCCAGTCATTTAGCCATCTGTGCATCTCATGTGCACCCATGTCTAATCTGGGCTAAAGGCCATTTGAAAACTGGACTGTTAGGGCTTGATTCTAATTAGTGTAAAAGAGAACTGGGCCCTTAGAGTATCCTACCAGCAAATATATTATTTATCATGACATTTTTTAAAGTGGAAAGAGGATGGGAAGTGGAAAATACCTTCTAAAAATCTTTAGGCTAATGCTTTGCTGGAGTCCACCACTTGCCTGTTAATCAGATGCTCACTGATGTTAAACAGCTGCAGAGGAGTAGAGAAGAGTAAATGGGGGTGGGAATCTTTCTTCACAAAAACGTATTTTTAAATATTCTGATTACAACAGCTCTTTCAATTGGTGTTAGTTCTATACTGCATGTGTGAGCAGAAAATCATAATGCACCTTCATTCAGCATGTTTGCTTTGGCTATGGCTATCTAACAGCTTACGTAGACATATGTTATGTCGCTCAGGGGTGTGAATTATCCACCCCTCTGAGCGACATAATTTATGCCATTTTCAGCACTGGTGTGGACAGTGCTATGTCATGGGAAAGCTTCTCCTGCCGACATAGCTACAGCCGCTCGCAGGGGCTGGAGTAATTAAGCTGTCTCCCGTCAGCTTAGAGCAGCTCCACTAGAGAGCTTACAGCGGTGTAGCTCTCTGGGTGCAGCTGCGCCACTGTAAACTCTCTAGTGTAAGTGCAGCTTTAGTGCAGTAAGTGAAACTAATGTGTGCACTGGGGCCAAAGCTTGGCCGTGCTATTAAGAATTCAATCCCTGGTGGGCAGCAGGGGTTGAGAGCATAATGCAGGCAATGGGCACAGGTTTAACAGAGGGCACAGACAGCTGTGCTTTGGAGAACCTGTTGGGCAGGTGGTCTGTGGACCAACACTGATACCCTTTGCTGTCACATGCACTCATACTCCTTTGAATGGTGCTGACAGAGGCTGCTCACAAGGAGGGGCTGGTATTAAAGGGGAGAAAGTGAGTGATCAAGTGGGTGCTGCAAACTCAATGAATTTGCATAGAGTGACATCAAATTTTTGAATCATGGCCATGGGAAGGTGAGAGTGCTCCTAGGTACAATATGCAAGAGGCTGCCAGTCATTCTGGTCTCCTCCTACTCCCACTCCATCTCCTTGATGGGAGAGCTCAGTTCCACTAACAAAAGGGGACCTAAATACAATGAATGAAGTGGGTTTCCTTAAACCACTGAAACAGGGGCAAAATCTTCAAGGCTGGATATCAGCTCCTAATCTCCTCTCCCACAGTCTCCTAGCTGAGAAGGAATTCTGCTCCTCCTCATGCCCAGAATTTCTACAGCCACCTCTGTGAACTCTCTCCGAAGACCCTGACCTTGCAGTTCTGAGTGACACACAAAATGGTGCCTCGGGCTGTGCATTCTACTGAAAGTAAGAGTGAAGGCTACCCTGTGTCCAGGACAGGGTAACAGCTGGGAGTAGTCTTTGCACTGAGGAGATGTCACTCTCCAACCCCTTGCACTACCTTGTCCCCTTGTCTCCACACAGCCACTGCTCCAGTTTAACGTAAACTGGCATAGTTGAACTGGTGCAGCTTTATGTGTAGACATGCTTCTATTAGTTTAAAACTAGTTATAATGGGTTAGCTTGTGCTTTTATATTTAGAGGCACAAGTTATATTGGTTGAAACTGGGAGGAGAGGTAGATAGGCTGAAGGGTAGGGAGAGGATACAGAGGGACCTGGACAAATTAGAGGATTGGGCCAAAAGAAATCTGATGAGGTTCAACAAGGACAAGTGCAGAGTCCTGCACTTAGGACGGAAGAATCTCATGCACCGCTATGGACTAGGGACCGAATGGCTAGGCAGCAGTTCTGCAGAAAAGGACCTAGGGGATACAGTGGACAAGAAGCTGGATACGAGTCAACAGTGTGCCCTTGTTGCCAAGAAGGCTCATGGAATTTAGGGCTGTATAAATGGGGCATTGCCAGCAGATCGAGGGACGTGATCATTCCCCTCTATTCGACATTGGCGAGGCCTCATCTGGAGTACTGTGTCCAGTTTTGGGCCCCACACTACAAGAAGGATGTGGAAAAATTGGAAAACGTCCAGCGAAGGACAACAAAAATGATTAGGGGACTGGAACACATGACTTATGGGGAGAGCCTGAGGGAACTGGGATTGTTTATTCTGCGGAAGAGAAGAATGAGGGGTGATTTGATAGCTGCTTTCAACTACCTGAAAGGGGGTTCCAAAGAGGATGGATTTAGACTGTTCTCAGTGGTGGCAAATGACAACAAGGAGTAATGGTCTCAAGTTGTAGTGGGGGAGGTTTAGGTTGGATATTAGGAAAATCTTTTTCACTAGGAGGGTAGTGAAACACTGGAATGCGTTACCTAGGGAGGTGGTGGAATCTCCTTCCTTAGATATTTTTAAGGTCAGGCTTGACAAAGCCCTGGCTGGGATGATTTAGTTGGGGATTGGTCCTGCTCTGAGCGAGGGTTGGACTAGATGACCTCCTGAGGTCCCTTCCAACTCTGATATTCTATGAAACCTGATTTAGATCAGTTTAAGAGTGTCCAGACAAAGTGTGATGATTTAATTAAACCAGTGTAAAATCACACCTGTGGGGCTTCATCCTGCATCAAGGTCAATTGGAGTTTTCCCTTGATTTAGATGGGAGCAATATTAAGCCCTTAGGGCTAGTCTACAGTGGCAACATTGAAGCGCTGCCGTGGCAGCACTTTAACATGGCTTGGGTGGTTGCGGCCCCAGCACTCTAAAAAACCCACCTCCATGAGGGGAATAGCTCCCAGCGCTGGGACACTGTCTACACTGGTGCTTTATAGCACTGAAACTTGCTGGGCTAAGGGGGGGTGTTTTTTCACACCCCCGAGTAAGAAGGTTACAGCGCTGTAAAGCACCAGTGTAGACAAGCCCTTATTACATTGATACAACTTTGTATATTTACCTGGTTTTATTCATAAGGGAACTGTAGGGAAAAAAGTGGGAGGGGAGAAAGTGAGTAAAGGAATGTGTCTAATTGAGGAGAACATGGACTTAAGCTAGATTCTTGGTATGCTAATGAAGCCATTTGTTATTTGGTCCATTCTTAGCCCTGACTCCTGCTCATAGTCAGAAGCAAGTGGGGCTCCCACAAAATCCCTGTCCTGGTTATTGCTAAATCACATGAGCTTGTAAGTGTATCACTATGCACATGTACTATTATTAATCTAGTGCCCAGGAATATACCTAACGTGAGTCCAAATAGATTTAGATGGGGGGTAGTGGATAGTCTAGTGGCTTATTCATTGAACCCAGCCTCAATATATATTTTAACTAATTCGTTTATGTAGTCCTCCCATCAACCACCCTGAAGTCTATGGGTTTAAGACTGAAATTTAATCCTTCTTCAAAAGGAAAGGTATTACCAGAATTTCCACTACACCCTGAAGTTTTATACCACAATATCTGTACCCTATATATAACATTGCATTTACAGACAGACATTCTATTCCAAACTCATCTTTTTGATAACTAAAAAGATTTTTTTCCTCAAGAAAAAGTATCTTGGGTTTGAAATTTCTCATAGTTGGTCTCAACTAAAGGTATTTTGATTGTGTATGGGGCATTGG
This sequence comes from Eretmochelys imbricata, assembly GCF_965152235.1. NCBI lineage: Eukaryota > Metazoa > Chordata > Testudines > Cheloniidae > Eretmochelys > Eretmochelys imbricata. The sequence continues at coordinate 19,324,323 of NC_135574.1, read as the reverse complement.
AATTTTGGTGAAGATCCACCCAGCCATGTTTTAGTTGTACAAATACTGAAAAAAATACTTACCCCTAATTGTTGTTCTCTGAAGATAACAGATACAAACTCTTGGATTATAGCCCCATGCCTTGAGCTATTGCAGTTGGGTAGCAAATTTACATAATTTATAACTCATGGACTACTCCTATTCCCCCTATTCCTAGACCCTCAAAATGGGAGGGGACTATGAAGTATTCAATCTAGAACTATCCATTTCAACAAAAGAAAATGAAGAGAAAAAACAAACGCACGCTGCAGGGCAGTGGGTGTATGAGCATGAGTTGATTAGAGATTGTGTCCTCAGAAAACATCTACAAGGAAAATAATGCTCTCTTCTCCAAAGGTACCAGTTTTAATAGAACCCCACTGTAGAAAACTAAAATCTTGAAAGAGGTCTCCATCCGTATAAAGAAATTACACAAAATCCTTCAATCTGAAAAGCCATAGGTTAAGGAAGGTAGAAGACATTTGAATAAGTGTGAAAACTTCAAAAGGGTAAGCAAGACCCTTTATAGGGACATGAATAGTCTGCAAACAGGGAAAGGAAAATATTCTGAGCCACTCTCAGTGTGAACAGTGTTAAAGATAACTCCTGCATATAACATGCACAATTGGCTAGGAATCACCAGTGCAGATAAATAATGGAGATTTATTACCTGACTCATAATTCAAGTAGAGTAAACTGAATTACAGAGGAAATGTCTCACAGGACAGTTCTCCAGCATACTCTTGCAAATTCAGAGCATGTACACCAAGCCATAAAACCCCATTTATGGTTGATAGAATGTGGCTTACAGCTTTTAAGATATGAGAAACTGAATATAGCGGAAATGTAATTTTCTATACTCTGAAAAAACAACCAGGTGGAATAAACAGTCATAGCAAGACATTCATATATCCCCTGAGATGAGAATACTGATCACATTAAGACAAATGTTATAGAAGATATAACATACAGGACAACAGAGGAGGTTGAAAATGAATCAGTCCTTGAGCATTTATGTCTTTAAGAACGAAAGAGTTACTATACTGTACTTTCTACAGATGGAGAATACTGAGCTGCTAGGAATGCAACTTCTGAGGGATAGTTGCTTGCAACCCTTGTGAGACAGATATGGAAGAGAGACAGACAGCTGAAAGGAGAGTTCATGTTACCCTCTTGCAGGAATCCTCACCCCTGCACCCAGAGAATTCTTTTCCCAAATAGCTAGAGGGACTATGAGCTTTGATCAACAAGGCAAAGAGAATTCTTCATTGGTCCCTTAAATCCTCATGATGAGGTTCACAAGTCAGGTTTTTCTCTCACTCACATTAGCTTTACACTGGTGTGACTCCATTTTCACTTCAATGGAACTGGGTGAAGAAAAGTGAAGCAATACATGCATTTGTCAGGATTAGACACTTCCATCTCCACTGAAGAATACCCCAGGTAAACATGCATTATGAGACTATGGGTAAAATTTTCAAAAGGGCTTGAGAGTTAGGAGTTTACATCCAGTTTTCAAATATTGGAAGGCCGAGATGTAGGTGGCCAGGTCCACTGGTTAGAGCCAGAGCTAGAATCAGAGAGTCAAGCCAAGGGTCAGAGCCAGAGCCAGAGCCAGCCAGGGCAAATGTAAGAGCCGGAGCTGGAGAGTCAAGCCGAGGACCAGAGCTGGCGCTAAAGCTCAGGGCCGATGATCGGGAACAAGGCAGGAAAGCAGGAACCAGGAACAGGTCAGTGAATCAGGAGTCAGGAAAGAAGGCAAGATCCAATGTAGCAGTTGTGCAGATGGCATCCCGTCTCTTTGGATTTCAATAAGAAGCCCTGACCAATCAGAGCTCTTGGTGTTCCTCCAGTGAGGCCCAGGGAAGCCTTCCCGGATGTATCTTCAGGTTTCATGGTCTCTCCTGTTCATCTGGTTAGCAGCAAGCCGCTGGGTGGGAGCAAGACAGTAACAGTTGAGTAGGACCCCTGAAAACCCAGGTTTAAGACCTGTGGAGTCATGACAGTGCCCCCTCCACAAGAGATGTCCTGGGTGGAACCTGTAGTTTGCAAAGAAAGGGATTTGATTTGTGGAAGCATGATCTGTACTCTTGTATGTAAATTCTGCATATGGTAACTGAGGACCAGTCATCTTGATGAAAGTTGGTTTAGTTCTGTAGGTACAGCTCCAAGATTTGGTTTACTCTCTCCATTTGGCTATTGGTCTGAGGATGCAGAGGAGAGGTGTGTGGACCCCCAGAATTTAGAGTGCCTCCAGCCAGAACGGAGAGATTAATTGCGGGCTATAATCAGAGATACTGTGATTTAGGAGACCATGGAGATGGATAACATGGATTATCCATAATTGGGCAGTTTCTTTGGATGAGGATAGGTGGGCACAGGGAAGAAATGGGCCATTTTTGCAAGGTGGTCTGTGACTGTCAGGACTGGCATAAACCCATTGGTCTCTCACAATAAAAATGAAATGCTATACTTGCCCAAAGCCTAGGTCAAGTTACCAGGGGTTGAAGGAGGCTGAAGGATTTACCATGTGATGTCTTGGCATGAGCACCCATATTACAGGAAGCAACAAACTACTGTCTGTTGCCAGAAGAAACGGGATACAAATGTTGTGTTTTGAACTGTCCTAGATGTCCCACTGTGGGAAGTCATGGCATAGTTGTAGGACCGCCAGGTACTGAGGAGCAGGAGGATTTTAGATACAGACCTTCAAATGTGACTCCCTCCTGAGTGTCATGTGGCTCTTTGTTTATTGCACTTAACTCTTTGGAAGTTTTCCAAAGCAGAGGCAGAATGAATTAAAGAAATCCTGTCAGATGGTGGCATTCAGGAAATTATGGGGTTTAAGTGTCTGAGGTGGAGATGGAGATAGGAGACAGACTTGTTGAAAGTCTCTGGGTAGATTAAAAGGGGTAAAAGAAACAAGGGTGATGCCATGGCAGGGGTCTACTACAGACCACCTAAACAGGAATAAGAGGTGGATGAGGCTCTTTTTTAAAAAAAAAAACAACAAAACCATCCAAAGCACAAGATTTGGTGGTGATGGGGGACTTCAATTACCCAGACATCTGTTGGGAAAACAACAAAGCAGGGCACAGATTATCCAAGTTCTTGGATAACTGGAGACTTTTTATTTCAGAAGGTGGAGAAAGCTACTAGAGGAGAGGCTGTTCTAGAATTGATATTGATATTGATAAATAGGGAGGAACTGGTTGAGAATTTGAAAGTGGAAGGCAGTTTGGGTGAAAGTGATGATGAAATGGTAGAGTTCATGATTCTAAGGGCAGGTCTTCACTACCCGCCGGATCAGTGGGTAGTGATCGATCTATCGGGGATCAATTTATCCCGTCTCGTCTAGACACAATAAATTGATTCCCAAACACGCTCCCCATCGACTCCGGAACTCCAGCTCATGAGAGGCGGAAGCGAAGTTGATGGGGGAGCGGCAGCGGACAACTCACGGCAAGTCGACCTAAGATAGCTGAAGTTGCGTATCTTAGGTCAAACCCTCCCAGCCCTCAGTGTAGACCAGGGCTCAGGAATGGTAGGTGGGAGAACAGCACAATGAAGACAATGGATTTCAAGAAGGCAGACTTTAGCAAACTCAGGGAGCTGGTAAGTAAGATCCCATGGGAAGCAAGTCTAAGGGGAAAAACAGTTCAAGAGAGCTGGCAGTTTTTCAAAGAGACATTATTAAGGGCACGAGCAAATTATCCCACTGCCCAAGAAAGATAGGAAGTATGGCAAGTATGGAAAGATAGGAAGTATGACTTTAGCAAACTCAGGGAGTAGTAGATAACATCCCATGGGAAGTAAGTCTGTAGCTTTTTATTCTCTTTAAAGTGAATTTTGTAATGTGGTATTACACCACCGTGGGTTTGGCTCTGTTGGCTCCAGTTTCAAGATCAACAGAGCGAAAGTCAACTCTGCTACTTGTTTCAGATTTAGAGTCTCTAGGAACACAAAGACCAAGGATACTGACCACACACACATGTACAAGTACAAGGTCTAGTCTGCTTTACAAGTTTTATTAAAGTTACAATTAAAGTCATGATTACCCAAGCATATAGAAATTCTATAAAGACCTATGTACAAGTTACAAATATAGTCATACTCATAGCTTCCTAGATAGTGTTAGGGTCTGATGGGTCTCTCATGGATTGATCATCAGTAGAGGGATAGTTCCTGTGGAGTTTCCCATAGGGAGCTCAATTGTCCTAATCTGGGAACCTTCTTTTTATAATGTGATTCTGAGTCTACATCATTAGAATTTACACAAATAGTGCACCTACCTCTTAGGGCATGTGTTAGAAAAAATATGACTTCTGGGTAGCTTGTAAGCAAAAAATTACTCTTACTATTAATTTTTTGCAATATCGCCCATTAGTACATATTTTCCCACAACATTGTAGCATTGGATCATTCTTTGGTCACTTACTTATGTCAAGCATTTAAGCCTATGGCCTAGTATAGCTAAGCTAAGCTAAAATTTTAGAGGCCTCAGACTGGAGGCCTTGTGTTTCAGCCCTACTTATTTAGGTACCTAATACATAAATATCCATTCTAACTACTGATCGATCTGATACTTCTATAATCCTACAATTTAACTCTATTTAGCATACACTGACTATATATGACAATGTTACTTAATCATAACATCACACAATAAACGAACTAAAATCATTGGTGACTAGTCTAAGGGGAAGAACAGTTCAGGAGAGTTAGCAGTTTTTCAAAGAGGCATTATTAAGGGCACAAGAGCAAACTATCCCACTGCGTAGAAAAGATAAGATGGCGGCATCCTGGCTTAACCAGGAGATCTTCAATGATCTGAAGCTCAGAAAAAAGAAGTCCTACAAAAAGTGGAAACTAGGCCAAATTATAAAAGATGAATATCAACAAATAACACAAGCATGTAGGGACAAAATTAAAAAGGCCAAGGCACAAAATGAGATTAAACAATCTAGAGACATAAAGGGTAACAAGAAAATATTCTATAAATACATTAGAAGCTAGAGGAAGACCAAGGATAGGGTAGGCCTGTTACTCAGTGTGGGGGTTACTCAGGGGGAGAGACAATAACAGAAAATGTGGAAATGACAAAAATGCTAAATCACCTTTTTTGTTTCAGTTTTCACCAAAAAGGTAAGTAGCAATTTGACATCTAACTTATAAATGGCAGTGAAAATGAGGTAGGATCAGAGACTAAAATAGGGAAAGAACAAGTTAAAAATTACTTATACAAAAGTTAGATGTCTTCAGGTCACTAGGGTCTGATGAAATACAACCTAGAATACTCAAGGAACTGACAGAGGAGATATCTGAGCCATTAGCAACTATTTTCAAAAAGTCATGGAAGATGGGAGAGATTCCAGAGGACTGGAAAAGGGCAAATATAGTGCCAATTAATAAAAAAGGGACATAAGGACAACCCAGGAAATTATAGACCAGTCAGTTTAACTTCCGTCCCTGGAAAGACAATGGAGTAAATAATTAAGCAATCAATTTGCAAACACCTAGAAGATAATAAGGTGATAAATAACAGACAGTATGGATTTGTCATGAACAAATGTCAAACCAACCTACTAGCTTTCTTTGACAGAGTAACAAGCCTTGTGGATGGGGGAAGCAGTAGATGTGGTATATCTTGACTTCAGTAAGGATTTTGATACTGTCTCACATGACCTTCTCATAAACAAATAAACAAACTAGGGAAATACAACCTAGATGGAGCAACTATATGATGGGTGCATAACTGGTTGAAAAAACATTCCCAGAGAGTAGTTATCTGTGCTTTACAGTGAAGATGGAAGGGCATATCAAGGGTCCCACAGAGATCAGTTCTGGGTCTAGTTCTGTTCAGTATCTTCACTAGTCATTTAGATAATGGCATAGAGAGTACACTTACAAAGTTTGTGGATGATACCAAGCTGGGACAGGGAGGGGGGGTTTTGCAAGTGCTTTTGAAGGATAGGATTAAAATTCAAAATAACCTGGACAAATTGGAGAAACGGTTTGAAGTAAATGGGATGAAATTCAATAAGGACCAATGCAAAGTACTCCACTTAGATAGGAACAATCAGTTGCACACACACAAAATGGGAAATGACTGCCTAGGAAGGAGTACTGCAGAAAGAAGTCTGGGGGTCATAGTGGATCAAAGCTAAATATGAGTCAACAGTGTAACACTTCCAAAAAAAGTGAACATCATTCTGGGATGTATTAGTAGGAGTGTTGTAAGCAAGACAGAAGAACTAATTCTTCCGCTCTACTCTGCACTGATTAGGCCTCAACTGGAGTACTGTGTCCAGTTCTGGTGCCACATTTCGGGAAGGATGTAGACAAATTGGAGAAAGTCCAGAGAAGAGCAACAAAAATTATTAAAAGTCTAGGAAACATGGCCTCTGAGGGAAGACTGATAAAATTGGGTTTGTTTAGCCTGGAGAACAGAAAACTGAAGGGAAGACATGATCACAGTTTTCAAGTACATAAAAAGTTGTTACCACTGAGAATAGGAGAAGTAGTAATGGGCTTAAATTGCAACAAGGGCAGTTTAGGTTGGACATTAGAAAAACTTCCTAACTCTCAGGATGGTTAAGCACTGGAATAACTTGCCTAGGGAGTTTGTGGAATCTCCATCATTGGAGATTTTTAAGAGCATGTTAGACAAACACCTGTCAGGGATGGTCTAGATAATACTTAGTCCTGCCATGAGTGCAGGGGACTGGACTAATGACCTCTTGAGGTCCCTTCCAGTCATATGATTCTATAATTTTCAATTTTCAGCAAGACTATGAACTAATAAAAGTCTCAGCTCATTCCCCTTGTTTCCGACAACTGTAGTGATAATTGCGCCTACAAATTTACCCTAATTGTGAGCTCAACTGTTAAAAGTGAGTGAAAGTTCATAAAGTGTTACAATAACCTATAATAATAAATGTTGCGGGGAAAGCTGCAAAAGGTAGACAAACTAAATTAGTACAAACAATAAGGCCTCCAGATATAATTGAAGAACTGTGTTAAGATTATACTTGGTAAATAAGAACAGTGTGAGACCGAAAATTAAAGAACAAAAATTGGTGTATTGGAAATTGGGCTTAACTGGTAAACAAAATAATGAGGCGATAGGCTGTTCTATCTAACAATCCCCTTTGGAGTTCTCAAAAAGGGTCTTTGAGAGGAAAATTGATGGATAGAAACTACCATGACACTGGCTGACTAAAAGGTGAGAGAAGAGGAAGAAGCGAGCTTCACCATCATGGCTGCCACCCGCACTGTCTCTTGGGACCATGAGTTTTTGTCATTCTGATCCCGCCAACACGCCATCACTGTTAGGGCCCTGGGCTGAGACCTGGTGGATTAGGGACAGCCCTGGTCCCCCTACCCTCTGACAACTGTGCCCATGGAGTGGTGGCCTCCCTACTTTAGGCTCAGAGGCCTGTGTTTATCTGCCATCCACCCGAACCAGGGTGTTAGGCAATAGGCTCTTTGTTTGTGGCTCTGCTCTGCCTGAAGACCTCAGCCGCTATACTGTTTGGTGCTCCCTCCTGCCTGAGGGCCTGAGCCCCCAGACTGTTTGGGGCTCCCCGCACCCCCACCAGGGAAGAAGGCTGCCATATTGACTCTAGCCATTGGACCACACAGCCCAGAGAGAGAAGGCTGCCACATTGACTTTGACCATGAGGCCACACCACCCTGAGGCTATGAGTAGTCAGGAGGATTAAGCCACAGGGCTATAGCAACCTTTACCCTACTGCAAAAGGGGATGGGGTGTTGCCCCCACAACAGGGACACATACAGGAAATGGAAGGAGGGGCATGTCACATAGAAAGTATATATGGGAATAGCGCTAGTGTGTAGGGACAAAATCAGGAAAGCCAACGCACAGAATGAGTTACAGCTGGCCAAGATTGTTAGACAACAAGAAGGGGTTCTCCAAATATGTCAGACAAAAAAGTAAGAGCAGTGATGGTGTGGGTCTGCTGCTCAATGGAGAAGGTGATCTGGTAACAAAAGATGATAGGAAGGCAGAGCTGCTCAATACCTACTTTGCTTCAGTCTTCTCACAAAAAACAACAACATGTGGCTGGATGACTAGCAAAGTTACCATAAACAATAAAGAGAAAGGGATGCAGATCAGGATAAGTAAAGAACATGTCAGATCTCCTGGCCAATCTGAATCAATTAAAGTCAGCAGGGCCCGATGCTATTCACCCCAGAGTACTGAAGGAATTAGCTGAAGAAGCCTTGGAGCCACTGGCAATAATATTTGCAAACTCATGGATGACAGGAGAGGTCCCAGAAGATTGGAGAAGGGCTAACAGTGCCCATCTTTAAAAAGGGGGGAAAGGAGGAGCCAGGGGACTGTAGACCAGTCAGCCTGACTTCAATACCTGGAAAGCTACTAGAGCAATGTATAAACATTCATTCTGCAAATACCTGGAGGATGGATCCAGGATTTGCAAACACCTGGAAGGTAATCACTAGCAGCCAACATGGATTTATTAAAAATAAATCATGCCAACGCAGCTTGATTTCCTTCTTTGACAGGGTAACTGGTTTGGTGGATAGAGGACATGTGGTGAACAAAATACACCTGGACTTCAGCAAGGCTTTTGACACAGTCCAACATGACATTCAGATAAATAAGCTGGAGAAATGTGGGCTCTGTGGAAACTACCATTAAGTAGATGCATTATTGGCTTAAAACCACTAACAGAGTAAGATGTCAGATTGGAGGGAGGTCTGTGCGTTTCCACAGGGATCTGTTCTGGGTCTGGTGTCGTTTAACATATTTATTAATGACCTGGGTTTTTTCAGATGATACAAAGCTAGAGGGGCTTGCCATCACTTTGGAGGCTAGAGCTAAAATTCTCAGAGGTCTTGATAAATTGGAGAACTGGACTATAGTCAACAAAATGAAATTCAGCAAAGACAAATGTAAGGTACTACACTTAGGGAAGAAAAAACATATGAACACATAGAATTTGGGGATAACTAGCTTGGCAGCAGCACTACTGTGAAGGATCTGGGAGTTGTGATGGATCACAACCTCAACATGAGTAAGCAATGTGATGCTGTTGCAAAAAAAGCAAATGCAATTTTAGGTTGCATTAACAGAGGTATAGCATGCAAGTCACGGGAGGTGATAGCACCACGCTACTCAGCACTGGTTAGGGCTCATCTGGAGTATTGTGTCCAATTTTGGTCACCAATGTATAGAAAGGATGAAGAGAAATTTGAAAGGATCCAGAGGCAAGCAAAAAAGATGATCAAAGGGATGGAATGCAAGCCACATGAACAAAGGCTGAAGGAACTGGGTATGTTAGTTTGGAAAAGAGGAGATTGATGGGAGGCATGATGGAGGTCTTCAGCTACTTGAAAGACTGCCAAAGATGTAGCTTTGTAAACGTTTGGGCAGTCCCCACATGAGCCTATATTTCAGGAATTAGGGACAGAGGGTATCAATTCTGGATTGTGATTTGATTCAAGGCTCAGTGATCTACACAGAGGCAAAGGCTGCTATCTTTCTTCTTATAGAAGAGGAGCAGTGCTCCAGCTGGTGATTTACAAATGAACCTTTTAGGTAGATTTTCTTGGTGATAATCTCATAATGCTGACAATTTGGGCTCTGACAGTGTAGATTCGACCAAATGGACTCTGAGCTCCTGATTGCAAATCCATTGGGCAATCGTAGGCTTGGTGTGATGGGAAGATATCTGCATTTTTCTTTTCAAACATAACCGTGAATTCTTGGTATTTACAGAGGAGTTCTGCCATAGGCATTGTGAGTGTACCCTTCTGGGTAGCCACTCTTATCTGAGATGTTCTTGGGTTGGAGGTCGGATCAACATCAGCTGGTCCCCAGGAGTGTTGCTGGCAAAATTCTGAAGGGAAGCCGATTCCTTGTCTTTGCCAGTGGATGAGGAGATCTTAGAGTGCCAGTCAGGCGATCCCAATGATCAACGGGAAGTGCGACGTGTGTATCATCCCAAATTGCAATATTTCCCTGTGCTCCTGGACAAAGACTTCCACAGAGACTGTCTCTTGGGTTATGGGCCCTAAGGACAGGGGTGAGCCATCAATAGACTTGATCAGATGGCCTTAGGCTGTAAGGAGATTTGCAGTGTGCAGGCTGCCACAATTCTATAAAGTTGTCAGCTCCCCCTAAATAGCTCAGGGCCTGCTGTATTGAGATTCACAGGGCCTCTCCAAGGATACACAGCTGAATTGATGCTAGCTGGGAGTCCTCCTTAGGAAGTTGGGTTCACGTGCCAGTCAGAGTTGAGGTCCAAAGCTCAGGGGCTTCTTTTGATGTGATGTCCAGGCTGATCCACCTTATTGTGGCTGGGTCAGTTCATCTCCTCAGTTCTTTCGGATTCATATGGGACAACTGGATATAGCATGACTAGATTTGCCACAAATAAAAACAGATTGTATTTTCAGCACCATTCCTTCTCTGTGCAGGCAAGCTGCCTGAGGGCTAGATCTATCTGCATTGATTCGGTAAGCGGGGTACACATTGATGGACCTGCATAGGGACAAGATGGCTGGTGGGACCCCTTCTTTTCCTGTCTTCATTCTCGTAATCGGCCATCAATTTGGACTGCAATGTCAATGAAATTGTCCAGGCCTGCATGATCCTCTACCCAGGCCAACGCATCTTTAATTTCTTCCTGTGAGCCCCATTGGAATTTGTATCATTCTGCTGCCTCATTACATTCAGTGTCCACAGTAAGCTACCAGAAGCTTCCTTAAAGCAGCTTCTGCCAAGTAGGCACAATGAGGGCCATCATAAATTGAGGATATTCACTTCATTGGATGCATCCGATGAAGTGAGCTGTAGCTCACGAAAGCTCATGCTCAAATAAATTGGTTAGTCTCTAAGGTGCCACAAGTACTCCTTTTCTTTTTAGATGAGAACGTGTGCTTTCCACTGAATAGGGTCTCCCCTGACTGCAGAGAGCGTGATCAGGGAGTGGATCTGACATATGTCACTGAAAAGGCGAAGTTCTTCAGCCACTAAGCAAAAAGTAAAAGCACAACCAGTCTGTGACTCAGTTACCAGCCGGTGATAAGCTGCAGATCAGTGTTTCCAACTGCGTAGAGAAGATATTGCCAGATTCCTCCATAGGTCTGTGATCACATTCATGGTGGCCAAATTCCTCTTATACCAGTTTAAATCCTGAGGAATTCATTGACTTCAGTGGTCAATGCTCCAGATTTACACCAGTCCAGTGAGCATAATGTTTCACCTTTACTGTATCCAAAAACACTTGACATATCAATTAAAGAAATTTAGTTGAATCATGCATCTGGCACAGATGTGTGCTGATGTACAGCAAGATGTGGATGGCCCAAATATCAGAAAATACATTGACTTTAGCAGGTTGTTATTCAATGTTCAATAGACATTAACAGGAGAAAGAAAAGGAGGATTTGTGGCACCTTAGAGACTAACAAATTTATTTGAGCATAAGCTTTCATGAGCTATAGTTCACTTCACTGGATGCATTCATAAGAAAATACAGTGGGGAGATTTATATACACAAAGAACAACAATGGGTGTTACCCATCCACTCCCAGGCATTATTCAAGCCTAAGTTAATTGTATCCAGTTTGCAAATTAATTCCAATTCAGCAGTCTCTCGTTGGAGTCTGTTTCTGAAGTTTTTTTGTTTAAGAATTGCCACTTTTAGGTCTGTAATCGAGTGACCAACAGAGAGACTGTTGAATTGGAATTAATTTGTAAACTGGATACAATTAACTTAGGCTTGAATAAAGACTGGAAGTGGATGGGTCATTACACAAAGTAAAACTATTTCCCCATGTTTATTCCCCACCACCACCACCGCTGTTCCTCAGACGTTCTTGTCAGCTGCTGGAAATGGCCCACCTTGACTATCACTACAAAAGGTCCCCCCACCCCCTCCACTCTCCTGCTGGTAATAGCTCACCTTACCTGATCACTCTCCTTACAGTGTGTATGGTAACACCCATTGTTTCATGTTCTCTGTGTATATAAATCTCCCCACTGTATTTTCCACTGAATGCATCCAATGAAGTGAGTTGTAGCTCACGAAAGCTTATGCTCAAATTGGTTAGTCTCTAAGGTGCCACAAGTCCTCCTTTTCTTTTTGCAGATACAGACTAACACGGCTGCTACTCTGAAACCTGTCATTAGCAGAAGAATACATATATCCTGTTATTAGTTTAAATGATCTGATCATTACCCTTAATAAACATCTGGAATCTAAACATCATTATCCTTAATAAACATCTGGATTCAATACACATTGACATCAGTGAAAACTCCTCCATTGACTCCAGTGAATATTGGACCAGGCTCTAAAAGTGGGGAAAACTTTCACAAATTCTGTCTTTCGGGGCACCCTTTAGAAAACTCCTCGTTCCTCCCACTCAAATCTTCTGTTTTTTTCTCCACAGCTCACACACCCTCTCATACTCTGAAATAATTATTAGCTGGAAGCACATTTTTGATTCCTACCATTGCAGATGAGAATGGCATGTCATTTCAAAAGGAATTTGGGCCATCATATTTCCCCAGGCTGTGTTTTGAAACTGTCCCTTTCACTGACATTCGAGTAGGGCTTAATCAAGTTTGCAGTTAAGGGATATTAGGGGCCACTTTGCCAGCACAAGAAGTAATGATATGTTCCCTGCAGAAATTTTCATGAATCCTTCTTACCCCTTAAAGCTGTCTGAGCACAGTAAAAAGGTATTTACGAACCTTCATTTAAATAAAAGCTGATTTTGCTTCATAGTATTTTATTTGCTTTCCACAGGGAAGCAAGATTTTGCTCACAAGAATGTTTGCAGAGAGATAGTCACATGAATACCTGGGCAAACATATATTTTCCCAACTATTCACACTGGAAGTTCTGCCAATATGTACCTGAGTCACAAACAATGTATTCCAGCTCTCCTTCTGTTTCTAAAAGTGTCATTTATCTAAATAGGAAGTAGAAACCATGCCATGTCATTTAGGTTGTCAGGCAGAATCTGTATTAGGGATGGCAGATACCTGAAGCCATAGCGGAAGTGAACAGTTCTCAAGCAAACCAATAGGTTGAAATTTCATCGCAAGAAAAGCTCATTGACTATTTTCAGTTGATGTACAAATTCATAAAAAATAATCTAAGCCTCTTCACAAATCATTTACCGATAAAAAAAGCACTAAATTTGTTCAATAAATTATTTTCTGTTAATTGCTCTTCCAGCGTTATCAGCCATTTAAAGTGTGTGAGGCTGCTGTTTGGTTCTGCTCCACAGTAAAGTCCATATAACATGGGGAAAAATACCACTTGATTTAAGTGATTCAGTAAATTGATAATCTTGCTGAGCATATCTATAGTGACACTTTAGCCATGTAAAGTGCTGTAATGAATTAATCCTCACATTTCCGCATGGTAAGGATCAGTCATCACATTTTGTACATAGGGCAACCTGAAGAAGAGAGGTGAAGTGTCTTGCCCAGGGCCAAAAACATGACAGTGCCTGAGTCAGGATTAGAATTCACAACCCGATGGGTGAAATTCTGGCTCCCTTGCAGTCAATGACAAAACTCCCATTGATTTCAGAAGGGTTAGAATTTCAGTCCCTGAATCTCACCCCTGCACTCTGCCCTCAAACCATGCTGCTCTGCTTTCTTTGTATGTAACCCTCTGTGACAAGTCCAGCACCACAGCACCCCTTTGTGGTGGGGTGGATAGGGTGTCAGGGCCTCGCCACTCTTAAGTTCCCAAGCCCGTCCCTTTAAGGGCATCCCTATGTGGCCCAATGGCCGGTTTCCCCGTACTTGCCCCTTGGTCGGGGTAGCAGGTCCTAATGGCCAGAGTCCATGCAACTCGCCCCAAGCATTAGGGCAGCATGACCCAATGGCCAGAGTCCATAGCATTCCCCCTGTCAGGCAGGGAAGTGCACCCCAATGGCCGGAGTGGTAGGGGGACCCGGGCCCACCCTCTCCACCGGGTCCCGACCCAGGGCTTGCCTATTGGCAGGGATCCGCCCGCAACACGCCAAGCATCAATGCAGCTTTAACGCTGCTTGTCTCTAAAGTTCCCCTGGGTCATTTCCTACCCTCAATGTCATGTTCTCCACTCGGGGGGGGGGGGTGGGGAGGGTTCTCCAGTCTGTCCCCTCCTGTAGAGACCTCTGTCTGGGACACCGGGCACATCCCGGCTTGGCTGACCTGTGGATCCTGAAGCATTGGCTGTCCCTCCTCAGGAGCTGGCAGTGTGCCTCCTTCTCCTCTGGTGGTCAGCCCAGACTGAGCAGCTTTGCAGACTTTTATACCTTGTCTCCAGTTGGAGCATGCCCAGCAGGGCTTCCGGGGCGGGGCTTCCTCTGCCAGGAAAGAAGGGTTAACCCCTGCGGTACCAGTGTGGGGCCGCTCAGCCCCGTCACATATTCCCCTCCCTCCCCCCTTTAAAACAGTGGCTGGGGCTGGCAGTCCCTGAGACCTCTCTTCCCCCTCCTTTTCCCGCTTCGGGGAAGGGAAGTCCGCATTCCCATGGGCCTTCCCGGTGTGACGCTTGGAAGGAATAGGGTTGGAGAGACAGATACCACCACATGATCCACGTATTCGCTTCCTTCATGCTATTAATCCATCTAAGGGGTGTGCGATCTGTCACCAAGAAGAAGGTGTTCCCTAACAAGTAGTACCTCAGTGCCTCAACTGCCTATAGGACCGCAAGGGCCTCCCGCCCTATGGTGGAATACCAGGTTTCTCGGGGAAACAGCTTACGGATTAGATACAAGATGGGGTGCTCCTCTACCCCCTCCTCCTGGGACAACATAGCTCCCAGCCAGCCCTACCTCGGAGGCATCGGTCTGGAGAACAAAGGGCTTTGAGAAGTCGGGTTGTCTCAGTACAGGCTCCCAGGTCAGCCATTCACATAGGGCGCCGAAGGCCTCCTCACAGGCTTTTGATCACTGGACCTTTTTCAGCGGGGAGCTTCTCGTCAGGTCTGTGAGGGGGGCTGCGAGCATGGTGAAGTTAGGTACAAACCATCGGTAGTATCTGGCCAGCCCTAAGAACTGCCAAACTTGCCTTTTTGTTGTGGGCGTGGGGTAGCTTTTCAAGGCCTCTACCTTATCTACCAAAGGGCAAAGTCTCCCCTGGCCCACTGTATAGCCTAGGTAGGTCACTTCTCATTGGCCCAAGTGGCATTTCGCCGGGTTTGCAGTGAGACCCACCTTGCCCAGGGCGCGCAGCACGTCCACAAGGTGTTGGAGATGTTCCTCCCAGCTGGAACTGTAAATGACGATGTTGTCCATATATGCCGGGGCGTATGAACTGTGGGGGCTCAGCACTTGATTCATGAGCCACTGGAAGGTGGCTGCAGCCCCGTGTAACCCAAAAGGCATCATTGTGAATTGGAAGAGACCGAATGGTGTAGGAAAAGCTGTCTTTTGTCTGGAGGTGGGTGTCAGTGGGATCTGCCAGTATCCCTTGGTCAGGTCTAGGGTGGAGATGAATTCTGCCTTACCCAATCATTCCAGCAACTCGTCCACTCAGGGCATGGGATAGGCATCAGAACAAGAGATCACATTCACCTTGCAAAAGTCAGTGCAGAACCTGACTGTCCCATCCAGCTTGAGACTAATATTATTGGGCTCTGCCATTCACTTCTTGACTTTTTGACCACTCCTAGGGCCAACATCATCTCAAGCTCTTTCCTCACGGTCTCCCACATCTTCTTAGGGAGGGGTCGGTGGCTCTTCCTTACTTTGTGGCCGGAAATGGTGGCGATATGGTGGCTAGTCAACCTGGTCTTCCCTGGCTGGGTTGACAGGACTGTGGGGAAGGCTGATATCAACTGTCATACCTGCTCCTGCTGTACCGGGTCGAGCTCCAGGCCTATGGCTGCTGTCCCTGGTTCCACTGATTTGCCCACCAAGGGTCCCAACTCGGGTTCGGGAGGGTACGGGGCAATCAGGCCTTCTCGGTCTCTCCAGGCCTTGAGGAGGTTCACATGGTAGACCCGAGTGTCCCTCCTTCACACTGACATCTGGACTTTGTAGTCAACAGGCCCTATTCCTCTGGTCACCTCGAAGGGGCCTTGCCACTTAGCTAACAGCTTGGAGTCGGAGGAAGGTAACTACAAGAGGACTCTGTCCCCTGGTTCAAAACTTCTCCTCTTTGCCCCTTTATCATACTGAGCCTCTTGACTGTGTTGGGCCTTCCCCAGGTTCTCACATACCAAGGTGCCCAGCTCTACGAGCCGTTCCCATAGGTGGAGGATGTATTGGATGGATCCTCGGACCCGGGTCTCCTGCTCTTCCCAGGTCTCTCTCAGGAGATCTAGGATTCCCCGGGGTTTCCTCTCAAAGAGGAGTTCGAAAGGGGAGAACCCTGTGGAAGCCTGTGGCAAAGCCTGTGCATATGGTAAAGAGGAGCGTGGGGAGCAGCTTATCCCAGTGCTGAGGGTCATCTTCTACGAACTTTCTCAGCGTGGATTTCAGGGTACCATTAAATCGCTCTACTAACCCATCCATCTGAGGGTGGTAGACTGAGGTCTTCAGCACATGAATATTCAACAGCCAGCATAATTCCACCTCAACCTAGAACCCTTGGTCCATCAATATCTCTCAGGGCAGGCCGACCCGGGCAAAGATGTGCAGGAGCTCACTGGTGATGATGGGAGCCTTGGCAGCCCGTAATGGTACCGCCTCGGGGTACTACATGGCATAGTCAGCCACAATGAGGATGTACTTATGGCCTGAGCTGCTCTTTTCCAAGGGCCCCACCAACTCCAGGTCAATCCATTCAAACAGCATTCCAATCACTGGCAGGGGCACGAGGGGTGCTTTTGGGACTACTTTTGGGCTGGCCTTCTGGCAGTCGGGGCAAGAGGTGCAGTAATCCCGTACCTCCTGATGGAGGCCAGGCCAGAAGAACCTCTGGGCCACCTGTTGTAGCATTTTCTCCCTCCCCAGATGCCCAGCCAGGATACTGAGTGGGCCAAGTGTAGCAAGCTCCACCGGAACCACTGCGGGACCAACAGCTGGTGCAGTTCTTCAGTCATTTGGGGTTCCCAGACCACGTGCTAGAGTAGGGAGGGATAGCTCAGTGGTTTGAGCATTGGCCTGCTAAACCCAGGGTTGTGAGTTCAATCCTTGAGGGGGCCATTTAGGGATGTGGGACAAAAATTGGGGATCGGTCCTGCTTTAAGCAGGGGGTTGGACTAGATGACCTCCTGAGGTCCCTTCCAACCCTGATATTCTAGGATCTCAAAATGGGGGCCTTGCTGCTGGCGTCCAGGTGTGTCTTTTTCCCCAGCATTGCTCATTGCCTGCTCCCAGGCCCGACTGAGCGTGGTGTCCCCCCTTTGTTCTTCTAGAAAATCAGCGTTGATATCCAGCCATCCCTGGCCCTCTCCCACCCGGGTTTCAGCGAGGGCTCGGCCTCCCTCATCTAACTCGTGATTCTCCAAGGGCCCCTCCAGGGGGTTGTCCAGCGTGGTTTGGCCTAGTAATCCCAGTCTTTCGGCCAGTCCCCATTTTTCCTTGCCTGTCGAATACTCCACTCTTGCAGGAGTGCAGCAAAGCCCGGCCAGTCGTGTCCCAGGATCACTGGGTAAGCTAATTTTGGGGCTACCCCCACTGGGCACTGTCCTCCCTGCTGTGCTGTCTCGAGCTGCACCCTGACAGTGGGATAGGGCTTCATGTCCCCATGGGTACACTGCAGGTGTATGGGGACCCCCGCAGGTCCGGTAGGTTCTACCAGCCCTGCCCAGATGACTGTTTGGCTACATCCAGAGTCTACCAAGGCCGTGGTAGGTGCCCCATCCACTTCTGGGCATGTTGACCCGTGGCCCAAACCTGCCCATAATTACAATCCATGTATGGGCACTCCCTCCAGAAATGCCCTATCTGTCCACACTTGAAACACTGCTCCCGCTTTCTTTCTCCAGGTGGGGTATTCTGGGGAATGCTCTGCCTTCCTGGTGACTCATCTTGGCTCCACATGAGGCTCGCCCCAGTGGCTCCCTTGGATTACGGGGTGGTGGGGTCCCTGAGGGCTGGGAGTATAAACAGGGGCTCCCCCCTCCACCTTGTGGGCCCCCCCTTCCCGTGGCTGGGTTCTGTTCACCTGAGATCCCCCGTTTTGAGCCAGCTTTCTGCTCTCCCTCCGTGGCCAGGTAATCCTCCATTAGTGAAGTTGCCTCCGCGAGGGTCTTTGGGCAGAGCCGCTGCACCCACTCCCTCCCCCCAGTAGGGAGGGTCTGCAGGAACTGCTCCCGAGCCACCGTCTTGAATACTTGTCAGGCGTTCTGGCTCAAGCCACTTCCAACAGAGGTCGCGGATACATTGGGCCACGACTCGTGGTCTAGCCCCCGGTGCGTATCGTTCTTGGCAGAGTCACTGGCAGTAAGTCTCGGGGCTGATGCCAGTTTTGTCTAAGATGACCGCCTTGACCTGGAATAGTGCAGCACCTCCTGCAGGTTGAGGTTACGATAAGCAGCTTGCGCAGGGCCCGTCAGGTAGGGGCTAGTAGAGTGGCCCGATGTGCGTGGGGCCATTGGACGGTGGAGGCAACCCTCTCGAACATCATGAGAAAGGCTTTGGGGTCATCTCCGAGCCCCATCTTGGTCAAGCGCACCGGTAGCCCTCCGAGGCCATCCCCGGCCCTGCCCCCGGCTGCTCCTGAGGAAGGATTTGGTGCATGTCCTAACAGCATTGTCATCTGTTGGAATAATCGCTCCTGACTGGCTTGTTGTTGGGCAGTCAGCTCCCCAATCAGCTTCTGCTATTGCTCCTTCTGCCACGCTGCCTGCAGTTGCTATTGGGCTGCTAGTTGTTGGAGCAACTGTGTTTGTTGCTGCTGCTGCACAGCCTGCTTCTGGTGGTTGTCCAGCAGCCACTTCAGTCACTTTTCTGGTTCCATCCTGAGCTTCTGGGTCCTTACTTCAGGCTCTGATCTCTGCCCGCATTCTCCACCAGTTGTGATGGGTCTGGTGCCCCTTTGTGGCAGGGGTGGATGTGGTGTCGGAGCCTCACCACTCTTAAGTTCCCATGCCCGTCCCTTTAAGGGCATCCCGATGTGGCCCAATGGCCGGTTTCCCCATGTTCACCCCTTGGTCGGGGTAGCGGTCCCTAACAGTCAGAGTCCATGTGTCACACCCCAAGTATCAGGTCAGTGTGGCCCAATGGCCAGAGTCCATACAACTCACCCCGCATATCAGGGCGGCATAGCCCAACAACCAGGAGTCCATATAACTTGCCCTGCCTATCAGGGCAGCGTGGCCCAACGGTCAGAGTCCATAGCCTTCCCCCTCTCAGGCGGGGAATTGTATCCCAATAGCCAGAGTGGTAGGGGGACCTTGGCCCACCCTCTCCACTGGGTCCTGACCCAGGGCTCGCCTATTGGTGGGGTTCCCCCTCGTGCTTAGCTCGGCAGGGATCTGCCCGCAACACGCTGAGCGTCAGTGCAGCTTTAACGCTGCTTGTCTCTAAAGATCCCCTGGGTCACTTCCTACCCTCAACGTCAGGTTCTCCACTCTGTGTGGGGGGGGTCCTCCAGTCCATCCCCTCCTGTAGAGACCTCCGTCTGGGACGCTAGGTGCATCCCAGCTTGGCTGGCCCCTGGATCCTGGAGCATTGGCTGTCTCTCCTCAAGAGCTGGCAGTGTGCCTCCTTCTCCTCCAGTGATCAGCCCAGACTGAGCAGCTTTGCAGGCTTTTATACCTTGTCTCCAGTTGGAGCATGCCCAGCAGGGCTTCCGGGGCGGGGCTTTCTCTGCCAGGAAGGAAGGATTAACCCCTGCGGCACCAGTGCGGGGCTGCTCTTCCCCGTCACACCCTCCTTTGTATGTAATCCTCCTTGTATGTAACTCTCTGATCAGTATGTATTATAAATTAGCCTTTGCACTGGACCCACAGAGGCTATGAATCTGCTATAGATGTCAACAATGGGACTTAGTCCTCTAACTTAAGCAGTAGGGGCTCATTCTTTAGCTCTTGAATTCCCAGGTGTAGTTCCCAGCAACATAAATTGTGCCCCCATACTGAATTAAGCACCCCATGGAGAAATCACTCGCCTCCCCAAGCAAAGAAGATTAAAATGCAAACCAAAAAAGGCATACGCTTGAAAGAACATTACATACTTTTCCCAAGTGCATGAGGGACACAACTCATAGGCACATTATTTAATAGGGTATTTTTAATGAGTCCTATGGCAACTATTTTATGACAAAAAAATCCTATTGTATTTTCCAATAAGGTCACTGTACATGTGAGTTCCCAAATTGATTCATAGGCCTCCCTTGAAGAGCAATTCTTAATGCTCTCCATTAAATTAAATCTATTTGGTTTGAGAGAATGAATTTACTTACTCAGTTGTAAGAAAGCTAAGAATATCACCAATCACTTTTTGTTACATCTCCACTCCAGCAACACTGGGTTATGCAGTGACTGACAACTGAGACTTGTACTGTAGCTGAGAAGAACTTAATAAAATTGACTTTTACCAAAAAAAGTTGTTATATCCCAGAACAGGGTTGATAATGAGATTTTTAGCTAGCCACCTTTCACTTGACAAATTATGAAGAGATCAATTTCCTTTCCCCCCGCCCCCAACCCATTAGCCTCTTCCTCATTCATGACTTGGCTGAAGTCAACTACCCCTTCACTTGTCGTTAATGGTGCACAATCTTTGTCTTCTGTTACACATTTTTCTTTGTCAAAGTCTACAGAAGAAAATCGATGGCCCCTATTTAAAGTTCACAGGGAAATATTTTGGTTTAAATTAAAAACTACTCTCACTTAAAGGACACATAAGGGATATATTTCAGTGAGTGGGCATTAGTCTAAAACCATTACAGTTCAATGCAGAATTTGAAGGCCAAAACCTCAGTGGTGTTGAGCACCTGAAAATCCCCGGGGTTGGCCCAATGAAGTCAATCAGAGTTTTGCCATGAGTGTCAATGAGGCCAAGATTCAGGCCTTGGACTTTCAAAGGAAAAGCAGGAGCTCAGCCATTGCTTGCGTTAACAGAACATTACAGCCAAGAAGATATAGTTCCAAAAGTCAGAAAATTCAAAATTATGGTCTCATATCAAGAAGTACCCAATCCCCTTGGATTTATTTAGTGGTCTATTTGTATTGCTGCATGAGGTGTTGAATGTGCATTTTGATGTTACACCCCATATTCTTTATGGAAATATGCTTATGATATGGATATGGCCTAACTGAGATATATTTTATGCAAGATGGGTCTTGTAAGGTATCACCGGAAAGGTTATAATTTACTGAATGTGATTATGCAATTTGTATGCATGTATCATTTGTGTATCTAAAGTTAGGAATATTGACTATGTAACCATTCCAACTGTGTGTGTATTTGGGAGATACCCACCAGACAATAGGCCATCAGCCTTAATGGGCCATTAGGAAGAGACAAGAAGACTTTGAAGATACTAATCTCTGTCCTTACTGAGAGGCATCCTGGGGCATAGCTGTGACACTACTACGTCAGGTGGTCCTTTCACCTGGTAATAAACACCATCTTGGACTTCTAGTAATTTTCCACTAAAAGGAGGGGGAGATCAAGATTGGGAAACAAAAGATTCCCACCTTGTGTAAATCTTATTTAAGGCTGATGAGTATGGCAAACAGGACTCTTCTCCATTGCCTTCCTGGCCAAGAAGAAAGACTGCTGAAAGTACCTGAAGAGACAAAGGAACTGAGCTGTGGGAAAGGCAAGGGCTGAGTCCAGACTAAGACAGGAGTCTAGTCTGTAAAGAAAAATAACTGGAACTCTAAGCTACAGAAACTCTGCAACTTGCCTAAAACAACATTTAAGGTGAGAAATTACTTCTTGAATCCAGTCTCCTTAAGATCTTAAGCTTAGTATGTGTTTTGTTTTATTTGCTCGGTAATCACCTTTGTTCTGTTTGCTATCCCTTATAATCACTTAAACTCTGCCTTTTATAGTTAATAAACTTACTTTGTTTATTACTAAACCCAGTTTGTGCAATTTCTAAGTGGGGAGGCAAGAAGTTGTGCATATCTTCCTTCACATTGAGGGAGGGGTCGAATTTATGAGCTTACGTTGTATAGATTTCTCTATAGCGCAAGACAATATTATTTTGGGTGTACTTTCCAGAGGGCAACTGCACTTGAGTGCTGGGCAATTTTCTAGCTGAGTCTTCTCATAGAATATCTATATGTTCCATTCTATGCATCTGGTGAACTGGGCTGTAGCCCACGAAAGCTTATGCTCTGATAAATTTGTTAGTCTCTAAGGTGCCACAAATACTCCTGTTCTTTTTGCGGATACAGACTAACACAGCTGCTACTCTGAAAAATGTCATAGAGAGCTGTTTGCAGACTCTGTGAGATTCTACAGCTGGTGCATCCCTACATGTGTGTGTGTGATGCCAGAGGCTAGAGAGCCTAATTCAGAAAAAACAGGGAGAGGGAGCCCAGGCTAGTGAGGCAGGCAGGCTCAGTGAAATCCCAGTACCTCAGGTGGCATCCCAGAAGGGGGGGTCCAACCTGTCACATGCATTTTAAACCCAATCCTGCTACTCACGTTTGTTTCAGGGTGAAGAACTGGCCTCTCTAATATCAGTATATATGTGCAACCTAAGGCTCAATACTACATAGTGCTTGCAACTATGAATAGTCCCATTGTCAATCCATCTCTCTATCTGGTATATCTAAAGCACCTATCACCTTGGCATGTAAACAGAGAAATAAGTTATGGAAAAATATCATGAAAGTCCACAAATGGCAGTTTTCCTCTCTCCACCTTCCAGAGGACAAGAGGGCTGAGAAGTATTCTCATGGTCTTTTCTGTTTGACTAGGAGTTGATCCGAAATAACCACCTATTTTGGTTATTATAAGCCTCCTCCTTACTCTTTGTTGCGTTCACTCATTGTGTGATGTCTAAAATGGGACTGTAACCCCTCAGGGCTCAGCCATATCTATTATTATTAATTATTAATTATTATTATTATGCCCATAATCCCCAATAGTTGACCAAGGCCTCATTATGCAAGGTATTGTACAACACATAACAAGAAAGGCAGTCCCCGCCCGCAAAGAGCTTACTTGTTGTCAAAAGCACACTCTAGCATTGTATAGAATAGATAATAATCCTGATAATACATAAAAAGACAGATGCCATGAGGACTGCTCTTCATGCCTGAATGTGCCCCATGTGTGATCTTGTCTCTGTTTTATACCAACCCAGGATATCAGATTAAACTCTCCCAGTCCCAAATATTGCCAATATTAATACCAGGTCCTGTAAAAATAGTGACAGATACTTTATCTTCTTTTAATGGGCTACAAGCAAAATTAAATACTTAGGGATTCATTTAACCTCAGATGATCAGTACATGTATAAAGCACATTTTGTAGAGATAATGCATCAGCTTCAAAGAGAAGCCTGCATACAGATACCTTTATTCATTAGCTGGCTGGAAAGAGCCAATGAAGCATGAACTGACTACCTCAAATACATTATCTTTGCTAGACGCTGCCAGCTGTGGTTCCTTCTTCCTTTTGTAGTACTTGAAATAGGCTCATGACATCTATTATTTGGACTAGGAAGAGGCTAAGTTTGCAAAACTCAATAATAGCCAAAGGATTGGCTAGGTCCTGATCTTCAAAATTATTATTATGAAATCCAGTTCAGAGCTAATTTTTCCTTGGAGATTTGAGCTGATATGGCACTAGGATTTGCCCTAGGTAGATAAGAGCAGGTGTGGGATAGAAGACCTTAAAGCTGGGGAAAAGTCTGCTTGGAAACTATTTGATTCATCTCCCCTCCCCAACAATAGCAACAACCCTAAATATATGGGAAAACATTTGCAATACATTTACAACCAGATCATTCAGACATTGCTATGACCCAAGCTGCCAATTTAGAGCTATGGGATAAAAATATGGAACTGAAAGGTTTTATATATTTCTTTCCAGGCTATGATGAGCTGACTTCTTGTCCCTCAGTGAAAATAGGATCAAATGGAGAACACCAGATTTTCTGGCAATTACATTTCTCCCTACAGGCACACTCCTCTTTGAAACAGTTCTCACTGGGCCTGATCTAAAGCCCACTGTAGTCAGCAGCCGCCTTTCTATTGACTTCAATAGGATATGGGTCAAACCCCTGTATTTTGACTGTCATGACAGCCTCTCAAGAAACATATATAGAGCACTCATCCAGAATGACATAAATTTATTTATAATAAAAAGTATGTTATTTTTAATGCCAGTTCAGCAAGTTTAAAAAATTGGGATGGTTCTTTCCTAGTGCCAGTCTATGTAGCCTCTGCATTTTATCTAATAACAGCATTGCTATAAATGAATGATCCTGTCCTGTAGAGAGCAGTTACCTTTTCAGTATTTACTTTGCACAGCTAGGTAACGTTACCTCAGTATTTGTACTGTTCTCTACACTGTTCCCATAGTACTCCATGCTAACCTAGAAGCAATGGTCCCTTCTGACCTAAATATCTATGAATCTATGAATCAATGAATCAACTTCATTTGGATCCCAATTTCAACCCATGAAATGACTTCAAACAAGTTTCGTGTAGTAATTTTTAAATGTCATTTTATACCCAAGAAAAGTTCATTCAATTTTCAATTCATTTTCTTACCACTTCTTTCCTGCATTAAGTTAGCAGCTCCAGATTCCTCATCACATGCTTCACTATAGGTATTTCACAAATTAAATACAATTGTAATATGAAAGTCTTTTATTTCAGAAGGAAAGGAATATATATGTTATGTGCTTTTGGGTGGGTCGTTATTCATTTTTATATTAATTATTAATTTATTATTATTATTATTATTTCATTTTCACTTCAGTCTCCATTCCATATTTATCTTTTTGTTGCATTTTAGACTAGAAGAGATAATCCAAGATGACTGTGCTGTTTTCCCAAGCCATAGCCTGTCAGACTTCTGAATTAATAATGCCTAGTCAAGCAGCATAGTAGAAACAGATCTCATATCCCAATTTCCCGCTACTTGATAACCATTTTCCAGTCGCTGGAGGAAACAGCCAAGGCCATTCATTCTCTTGAACCATGGAAGTGAGCTGAACTCTGCTGTATAGCAGATATCCAGGGGCAACAGGTGGTCCAACAAATTGTAACATAGACACTAGTAAGTTGTGTGCTATTCTGGAGTCTGTTTGCCATCTGCCTTGTTATAAATAACAGCTTACAATTTTTCACTGATTTTCACTCAACTCCACAACTCTTTTTAAAAAAAACTAATAAAATATGAAGCAATGAAACTACTTTTGTCCAAGCCTATTTAAAAATCAAATGCTTATTTCAATATCCAAAAATATACAGGGCCAGATCCCCAGTTTATATAAATTGTCACAGTCCCATTGAAGTCAATGGAGCTATGACTATTTACACCAGCTGGACATTTGCAATAGTAATCTCAAATGAAAAGCAATGTAGTGTTATACTGTCAAAGGCATTGGGAAATATTTTAATGATGACCACCATAAATGTCACATACACACCTCAACAGAACTGCCCACAAGCCGTTAATATATTGTCAAGCAATCTTTATCAGGATATAAAACAACTACCAGCCAATAGTCCATCGATAGCTGCCTTCTTCAAAGTGTACACTATCGTACATATTCACCTCCGATACAGACCTCATCGTAGCCATTAACAACCATGCCATCAGGCAGACATATTATTTTATGTCTAATGCACAGGATTGGGAGTCAGAACATCTGGATTCTAGCCCTGTCTCAAAAAGGCTTTCTTTGCAACCTTGGCAAGCCTCTTAGCTTCTCTTTACCTCAGTTTTCCCACATATGGAATGAAGATAATAGTAATTCTCTTACTTACCAGCATGCTATGAAGATTAAAATTGTGAATGTTTGTACAAAACTTTAAGATGCTTGGCTGGAAAGCACTACAAATGTAAATTATTATTATTATTATTATTATTATTACCCCCAACATCCTATCTGGGGAAGATAGGATCCTGTTGTGGAGGAGATGTGTAATGAGATGTATAGAAACCAATGTCATCGATGGGGCCACAGAATGCAGCCAGCACCCCAGTCATTTTATGTATTAAGAGAGGAAAGTATGTGCAGTCTATGTTTTCTTCTATAAAATTAGAGCTGTACACATGGCAGAAGATGAATTGGTTATAAATGGAACTTATTCGTAGCATAGTGTGATTTGTCGACTTTAAGCAATAATACCGTGTGACACTAACCACTCCTGTATTCACACCCTACACACTATCGTAATAACCTTTATACAAAATATGCCTTGTGAGGTATCATTTGAAAACTAATAACTCACGGATCATTAATATTCTTGTGTTATGTATGTAAGTGACAGGTATTAAGAGTTATGAATATACACTGGAATTATAACTAAAGTGTCTGTGAACTAGGTATGTCAGGGGGAGTTGTTAAATAGAGCTAACCTAAACAAAGGAATACGTATTTACCTCAATTTACATATAAGCAATAAACAGACCCATCAAGCTAACAAGAGGTGGAGGCAAATCTCACACTAACAAGTGGGGGAGAAGACACCATGGTGTCTACACACAGCATATGAATCCATTTCAAAGGTTTACTGGTCTATAAAGACCAGGGGGCTGAATCATGTGTGATAAGCAATTGAACCAACTGATTGAATATAATATTATTGTATTACAAAAGTGTATAGAGTGAGGTCTTTTCTGAAAGTGAATGAGACACCAGGGAAGGGCAGGCTGTTACACAGCCCCTCATTGGTCTGGATTTGCACCCCAAACCAATCGGACCATGACATATAGTCAGACTGCTACTAATGAATCAGAAAATAAATCAGCAAAGCAAAGAGATAGAGGTTTAGGATGCTTTCTTACATAACCTAAGTTTTATGTATCTTAGTGTACTCTAAACGAAAAGACTACAGATCTCTGACCATTCAAATGAAACCTTCAACTGGCCATTTCAAAACTCCTAGGTTTTGTTCAGGTTATATAGCAGCATGTTTGTAACGAATAACAGATACAACAAATCACCTGGTGAATGGATGCAACCTGCTGCAAAGAATGAGTTAAAGTGTGGCAACTGAGTATGTAAACAGCATCTACCATCTTGGCAGATATGCTCCTTGTGCATATTAAGAGGCACAGCCATTTACTAGTTGGAAAAAAAAACATTTCACTCCTCTTGCCTCTGCAGAGCCAACACAGCTAAGAGAGAATGAGAATGAGTCTATTTCTACTTGTGCATCATCAGCAGAACAGTTTACAAACTTCCTAATCCACTGAAGGTAATGAAGCTGCACAGATGTCATTGAGGGTAGAATTAAGACTTGGTGGGAGGAGAGAAGGGAGAGAAGAAGTCAGATTCTCCGTTGTCTTGGACTTGTCTACCATGTACACCTGTGCAAAGTGGGAGTAATAGGCTCCCGTGTGAGAATTCTCCACGCACATACACAGGTGGTAACATTTTACACCCACTTTGCACTTGTATTTATACTGTGTAAGGCACAAGACAGTGGAGAATGAAGTATACTATTATTGTATAATTTGCCCTATGGAGCCATTATGGCTGTTGATGTTGCTCAAGAAGCAAAGAAATCAGCTTTGTTCTGAAAGCTCAGGCTGAGTTTGAAGCACTGGTATTTAGGAAAATAGATTTTATTTTTACTTGAACTCATTGAGACATGATAAACTTTGCACCCCATGATATCATTTTTACAGACTCACTTTCATAGAAGAGCCACACTTTATGGGCTTAATTATAGTTCTTGAGAGCCTTCAGCACCCAAGAAAGGGGGCTGGAGGCACGCAAGAAAGGGGGCTGGAGGCATTATGCCTGTGTAAGTCATAATGCATCCTCAACATTGGGTGCCAGCCCAGGCTTCACCCTTAAAAATGGGTTTCTATTGCTCCCCAATGCTGCTTTGCTGGAGCCTGCAAATGCACTGGGAAAGGGATAGAGTCATTACTGTGACCCATGCTGTGCCCCGCTATGCCACTTTGGGGGCAGCATGTGCAAGAGGCAGTGCTAGCTGGCCTTCCTCTGCAGTATATGCAGCGATATGACGGGTGGGTCCACCACGGGAATGCAAGGGGAGCATTGACCTTGTCCAACCAGACACCTGCACAAAGGCTGCAATGACTTAACGGCACCATGCTTTTCCCAATTTTAGCAATGTTTCAAAAAGAGTGTCATGCCCTGCAGTTAGAGCAACCTGCAAGGAAAGGTATTCAAATACCGGAGTATTGCAAAGGATGCCATTCACACAGGAGGGGATTTTCTTCACCACACTCTTTCTACTGGTGATATAATGCTGTTCAATGATACTGTAGTGGCAATCCAGTTAATAACAGAAGGGTCCCTGCCATGGCTCTCTGACCCATGTGGCAAATTTTTCACTTTCTATGCAGCAGTAGGTGCACCAGTATTAGGGCCAATTTCTGCCGTTGGATGAATTCATACAAGTTCCTATTTACTTCAATCCAAAGGGAGGATTTGGCTGTTACAGTTTTCAATTCTAGCTATTCAATGGATCACTGCACAGTTTTCACCCACCATCAGGGTATGAGGTCACTGTGTTTTCATCCTAATTTAGAGCAGGATCTTTCTTCAGTTAGAGTCAATGACAAAGCTCCCTTTGACTTCAAATCAATGGAAGTCTTTGCACTGACCTCTTCAATGTACACTGGACCAGTAACATTAGAGACAGATTTTTAAAGATATTTAGGCACCTACAGATGCAGAAAGGCACCTAATGGGATATTCAAGAATGCTTAGGTGCCATACTCCCAATGGGAGTTAAACATCTAGCCTACAATCTGTAACTCTTCACAAAGGGAACAAAAAGCCTGTCTCTTTGTCTATTTGACTAGAAAGCTTTATGTTTCCTTCTTGTGGTTCTACATAAACTACAATTAAAACAGATAAAGACAAATACCTACAGAACAGCAATTTTAAATAAAGTGGCATTCATCACAATACTCTATTTCAAAGCAGAAGGCAAAAAAAAGGGCGGCGGGGGGGGAACAGTGCAATACACCATTACAATTACCTAGTATTAGCTGGAAGAAAAGAGCTGAGTGTTTAACCGTATCAGATAAGCAGGGAGGAAAGAAAGTAGAGTACCTGCTAAATCAGCCTTATCCAGACGTGATCAGACTGCTGCAGAAAATGTGAAGACTGAGTTCAATTAAAAGGACTGAAATTGCAGTAATTAAAGTTGATAAGGTTGTTGTAATTTAAAAGCTAATAGAATTGTGCAAGAGGGGGGTACTAAGATTTTGCAGTGATGAGGGTCATATGAGTAGATAGATAGATAGATAGATATGAAAGAGAAGGGAAGTTCAATTTAATTAAAGGGGTAAGGTACCCTGAATTTAAGAGAGGCTGTTCTAGACTACTATTTTCCATTCTGCCAGAGAAAATGAAAAGTAGGGTATCGGAAATAATGCACAACGTTGCTAGCTGATGGCAGAGAAAATCAGCTAATGCACCCCAAGATGTAAAAAAGTCAATTGACCAGTGATGTCTGTAATCACACTAGTCTGTTTTACTTTGCATGTAGCCTAATTTCATAAGATTTCAGGCCTTACCCTAAACCTGCCCAGGTTTTACTGACTTCAGTGGAGTTATTCCTGATTTAAACCAGTGTAAGTGAGATCAGAATCAGGTGCTTTGCACTCATCTGATTAAAAATAGATTTCACAGAGCCATCCAGATAGCTTAACTTTACTCAAAACAAAGGAATGGAGTCAACAATGGAGTTTCTACTTTACAGGAGAAAAGTCTACACATCTGCTACTGTCTAATACATTAATTGCTACTCATTAGGCAGTTCCCTATGTAATAAGAATGTAGCACATAGGTATTCTGGAAAGAGACTAGTCTTCATGTCCTGGCTCAATCAAAATACAGAAACTGCCCACGGGTCAGGGTTACAGAAAGTTATACCCCATCACATGACCATGATCAAAATCCACTGATGCCTCTTACTGGCCACATTATGATCTGACACTTTTTCATAGCAAATGAAATGGCTCCAAATCCATTACAGTGTCAGGGGGAAAAAAACACTGTTTGCAGTTAAATAAGAAATGGGTGAATCTAACATGGCAGGGTGGTAAGATTCAGTTTTGTCCCTGTCCCATTCATACACCAGTAGCTGAACACCCATTTTTGACACAATACACCACTTGTGGGGAGCAGGGGATTTCCATGTTTTACACCCATGTCAAACGCAGCCGTTTCTGTAGCTTAGATAGAGCATTGATGTCTGGTTTCTATGAAAGGAAATCTAAGTGGGATGTTTTACTTTGAAATGACATTACCAGTACACAACACAGAGACATATACAACAAAGTTTTATCCACATCTTCAGTTGACAGCTTACTCTCTGTAAACTGTACAGAAGCATAGTCTGGTCACAAAAACTGACAGTTGGGAATCTAATACAACTTTTATCCAAATCTGATGTATGAGTCCCAACAAACTTTCCACATTTTATAGAACTCTCTAACATACAGATGAAAAAATGACTGCCTGACTACACAGTAGTTAGGCCACATATACAAATAAATCAGTAACTAAAGAAAATATGTCCCTGTCCACTCTGTAGCTGAAATCATGCTAGTGAGAGCTGTACTCAGAAACAGTTTTCAGAGTAGCAGCCGTGTTAGTCTGTATTCGCAAAAAGAAAAGGAGTACTAGTGGCATCTTAGAGACTAACAAATTTATTTGAGCATAAGCTTTCGTGAGCTACAGCTCACTTCATCGGATGCAACAGTTGTCAACCATGATTCTACAGAACTGGGTTTGATTGATAACATCTCAAAAGTGCCTAAGTGGGTCTCAGTAGTACACAGCCAACAGAGTCACTAAAGCACTGTTGAAATTTTTACCTGATATCCACTTCCCAACATAGTTGTTCCTAGTACAGATTTCCTGTCTATTGGGGAGAGAGGTTTTGCTTCATTTTTTGAGAACTGAGTTACTTAGATTTTCAACTCTTTGGCACCGGGGCTGTCTTTTTGTTTGATGTTTGTACAGTGCCACGTACAACAGGGTCCTGGTGCATTACGGGGCTCCTAGTTGCTACGATAATACAAATAATAAATAATAATAATACTCCCAGCCTTGCTATAGAATGGTATTGGTAGAATGCTTTCTAACCACAGCTGTAGCATGGTTTTAACCATATCAAGTGTGGACATAAAGCTTATTACAATCAAATTAAAGTACAATGATATTTGAAAACGGTTTCAGACCCGGTTAGAAGCCACATTGTGGACATGGCATTTTATGCACTACACAAAGATGAAAGGTACAAGGAAACAGGTCCTCCAGCTCTGCAGCAATATGGCCAGATGAAAGATTACTGCACCCAAATGATCCAGTGTCAGTACACTAGTACTTCAGACAAAGTATGCAATAAATTTGAAGAGAGCCCTATAAATCTCAAAAGGTGAAACTGACCCAAGACTGAGGATAAATGAACTGAGATTCAGCTCTCCAAGTGATAATTCAGTGAGAAATAATAATAATGAGCTATGCCTGAAGATGAGAGGATGAAATAATTCCCGGGACACAGAGGGCTGATCCAGTGTTCTGGTGTCAAGGGATTCAAGAATCTGGTTTGACATTCTAAAGAACCCTTCTCCATTCCATATTAAAAGAGAGGAAATATTGTTATCCATGTGACACAATTCCTATAATAGAGGCTCACTTCATAACACCTCAGTGCTTCTCTAGCACTCTTAGCTTTTCTCTAGTGCTGCTCATTAAAAAAAAAACACTTCCCACATTGATTCATTAATATGAAAGTTTTTGGTTACACACACAGTAAGTCCACATGAACCTGTGCTTTGATTACTGTTATCCTCAGCTTCCCCTCCCCTCTACCTCCACAATCATGTGCTACACCTACCTGTTGCCCACCCGCCATCCCAGGCTTCAAAGTCCGAGTTCCAGCCCAAGCCACAACTTCAAAACACTGTCTATTCAGCTATTTTAGGGTACTAGAGTGAGCCCTGCTAGCCCATGTCTGTTGACCTGGGCTGGAAGGCTTGCTCCCACTTGCTCCAAAATGCTGCACAGACATATTTGTAAAGTCTTTGGACAAAAACTATCTGCCAATGTAGGTTTATAGAGTGCCCAGCACAATGGGGTTCCAGTACTGATGATAGGTTGTAGGCACTATTGTAATACGAATAATTATTAATAAACTTAACTCTTATAGAGCACATTATAGTAATTAATTACTCCTCACAACACCACTGTAGGAGAAGTATTGTTATTCTTCATTAACAGATGCAAAAACTGAAGCACAGAAAGATAAAAAAGAAATTTTTGCTAAAATTGTGTCTACAGACACAATCTGCACTCACATCTTCTTCTTTGAAATTTTGGCCATAAGTCACTAGTCTGAGGTCACATAGCAGGTCAGCAGCACAGCCAGCATTAGCAGTACAGTAGAGTTAAGAATTATTATTCATGAATATTGTACTGACTTCCACATAGAATTTTACTTCAACCATGTTTGTACCCGGTAAGGATTTTTTAGAAGGGCAGATCACTTTTGATAACTGTTCGTATGAGCAAAGACTTGTTCAACAGATCATCACAGAAAACAAATTTCAGAATCATTTACTAATGAAATGCTTGAACATCAAATTGTGAATATCAAATACTTTCAGAAATAATGGTAGCAAAATATGTTTGCACAAAACTTTGTGGAACCAACTCAAGTAGCAAACAAATTTGTAAATATCACCATCTGTTTGTAGACAGATAAATACAAACAACTAAATATGTGACTAATGTATGCCAGTCAACACCTTGATCATCAATTTGTGTGTTATTTCCCTGTCCCTACTCTTTATTTGAT
The DNA here is from genome assembly GCF_965152235.1 of Eretmochelys imbricata. Lineage (NCBI taxonomy): Eukaryota > Metazoa > Chordata > Testudines > Cheloniidae > Eretmochelys > Eretmochelys imbricata. Next base: position 19,291,411 of record NC_135574.1, on the reverse strand, counting down.
CCTGTTTCTTTTAGACTCTGAGCTCTTCAAGGCAGTGGCTTTATATATGTGTGTGTGTGTGTGTTTTGTACAGCACTCATCATAATGGGGTTCCAATTCTGACTGAGGCCTTTGGTACTACCATAATATGAATAATCACAATAATAGTAACAACCTGCATGGAACTTGGAGGGTGAAGGCAAATCCCCTCCAAGAGTGATAACAGAAACAAACAATGGAAGCCTGATTCAAAGACCATCACATCTGAAGGACTTTGAGGCCTAAGAGGCTGGCAGTAAAGACCATGTCCCTACAGTGGACAATATACTAGTAAACTCTGGCCCCAACAAGTCAGCAAAAGCTGACACGAAAGGCAGTAATTGTTAAAAAAAATAGATGTAACAAGGAACTTGGATAGAGTACAGGTGGCAGAAGAGAAGAGTTTGGAGGAAGCACCAGGAAGTTAGTCTGTGTGTACATGGCTGGAATACTATCTACTACAGTTGCAGTAACTGTAATCAGTTCTCTTAAGAAAGAGCCAGTTTAGTTTTAGGAATACAGAATCTTCTCTTGTTATTACTCAGCACACAGTACATATAACAAAAACAGAAAATTTACAAACAGGAAACGGGGCTAAAGCCATCCAATAACTTATTTGTTGTAAATTGTGCACTTCGGCTCTGTTGAGAACTCTGGAGTTCTTGGCTAACAGCTGCATGCTCAGTCCACCAGACCAAGCTGCCTCCCATTTTATTTATAATGAGGGCAAGGATGAAATGTTGGACAGGTACACAAAGCCATTTTGTCATTCCACAGACCAGTGTCGGTTGGCTCAGTTACAGTTTGGAGAACACTAATTGTATGAGCCACCATCCCCAGGGAAAATAAATACTTGTTTCAGAGTGCTAAGAAACAAGTGACTTTAAATTAAAAAACAAAAATGTGTTTCTCCCCATTACACATTCTTGGTATGCAGATGAAGGTCTATATTTCAAAGGGTGGGCTTCTCATTATCTCAACCCAGCCTGAGACAGAAAGGAAGAAAGAACAGAGAGCTAGAGAGATGGGTTTTTCTCATTATCCTCAATTGCCCTTTATTATTTTGCTTCTCATCCTATATTTCTTTGTCAGGTGACACTCCCATTTGGGCAATTTACCTCAGAAAAACTGTGCGTGTACAAGATCACATATTCACTCCTAAAACTCAATCTCATCCCAGAGTTCAATGCTATCATCTATTTGTGATAGGGACTACAAAATATATCATTCTTTAATGAATCTAACAGCCACAGACTCTAGTTTGCCTCCCTACCCTCTTATCCCTCCGACCCTTCCTGAAATATCTTCCAACAAATTGAATTGTAAAGGCAGTTGTGGGTAACAATGCTTTGCTAATTGTTGGACATAACTTATGTAAAGTCTATGTAAAATAAATATAAAGCCATAGTCCCTCACCTAAATACTAGCAAGAAAAATATTTATCTAATGCTAAGTGAGTTTGCTAGCACAATAAGAATAAAGCATTCCAGCATTCCCTTGCTGTTACTTTGAAGGAGTGCAGGTAGGAATGGAACAGGATTTCCATGATTTTCTATTAACAGATCTGGGTTCATTTTGATATTGTGAGATGGGGGTAACATTTTCAAAAGTGTTTAAGTGACTTAGGAACCTAAGTTTTATTTTCAAACGAGATGTATGCATTTTGGAGCCAAAGTGTCATTGCCTGTCTCTGAAATTTCGGTTCTTAAGTGCTTAAGTAACCTTTGGAAATGGAATCTAGGATCCTAAATTACCTAGGACCAGATTTTTAAAGGCATTTAGGGACCTAATTCCCATCTCAAAGTTTTTAAAAATCTAAGCCTCAGGCTTTTTTGAAAAATTTACCATAGTCTATTGACAAATTATTTCCAATAACTTGATCAGCATCTTATGGTATACAACAGTCTTACGGTATACAACAGCATCTTATGGTATACAAACCCAACCTGCATATAGGTCAAGAATCTGTATCCATTAAGAGCCAGATTTAAAAAAATAGAAACCCAACATGTTGAGTGCTGAGATTCTTTGATAGCGTGGCTACAGGGGTCACTGGAGGAGCTTCTGGATCCTGAGCTCATCTGGAAATTGGCCTTTATTTATGTGCCTAAACAAGAGCTGAGATCTTTTGAAAATCTATTTCCATTGTGGGTGTTGAGCACTGGAAAATCTTGCGCTAAAATCATTTGAAGATTTGCCCTCAAGAATCTACATGTAGCAAGTTTTCTTGTAGTAATGGGAATAGATGGATACTACAATGTGGTCAAAATTTTTGCTCTTAGGTGCAGATCTTACATATATGTCCTGATTTTCAGAGACACTCCCATTGCCCTTAGCCCTGAAAACCGGGAAGCTGCTTCACCTGTGTCATCTCCAAGAGAAGGGAAACAAACATCGCTTAGCTAGCACAGTGGCACCAGAATGTCCGTTCACAACCCAACCTTCCACCAGAAGATGCAATATGATAAAGTATTCTTCTCTTTCTGCAACAAACAGTTGTGTAGTATGTTGCTGTTCACTGCTACACAACTGCAGTACCTAGACAGATGGATGACCTTCTGTGGTCCACAAGTTTCATAGACTGCACTCCTTACCCGTTCCACAAGCAAAACAATTGTGGCACAACCAGTGGAACAAGTAGGAAAAACATTGTGAGTTGGAGCTGCAAGTTTTCTTTCCTCCCCAACACTATGCACACCTAGAGAGACCCTCTAGCCTCCAGGCAGTAAATAAAGCCAAAAGACAGGAAGAGAGAGAATGGGGTCTGGTATTCAGCTCTGACAAGAAGGCAGTCAAATGTAGGTAAAGTTAGCACGAAATCCAATGGGTGCCTCTGCTGACAAAGAATGGATATCCGTTACCTTTGAATGTAAATGCCAGCCCTGTGGATGACTGTGACAATGTTCTAAGGCTTTCTTTTACCCATCAAAGCATTTTAAACATGTTAAGAGATTTCCTCAATAAACAATTCTTGCATATTGGAGTCTCTGATCATTATTACTTCAAAGCCAAGAATGTCAAAGCATGTTCCTGACTCTCGCCAGGAGAAATCACTCATGTAAACTAGGAGGCAAGGTGTCCCTGTACTGTGCATTTATACTGCTGTATGTGTTCAAGTGGATATAGGTTCTGCTGAAGTACCTTGCACATAAAGTCCATCTCCTGGTTGTGGATTTTATATTTCTTACACCCTCCCCAGCTGCAGAGTTGATAATGTGCATGACCCTTGTATAGGAGCACAGTATGGGCGGATGCAAGAAGTTTCCAACCTTCCCTGCACAGAGAGTAGAGGCAACCGGAGTCCCTGTATTTAAAGGAACTAAGAGGCTGCTACCTCTGTTTGTCTCCCAATTCACCTCAGTGGGGGCAGTAAGGAGGCCGCTCCTCTGAACCATGCTGAAGAACAGGTCGGGCTGCAATTGGGGTGATACAGCCAGCACACTCCTGCAGCGCTTCCACTGGGTTGATGCAGCTCCACACCCTCCACAATGCAGACCAGCAGGTAAATGGTACCATCTGGCCCCTAAATACACAATGGCCAGAATTTGAAGTCTATCAAAAGTGTCAGATGCTCAGCATCTCTGAAGTTCAGGTCACTTATTTGGGGATCTACATGTGGCTTTAAGAGCACTATATTAGGCACCATGTCTGAATATTTTGGATGAGGTGTATAGTGGCAGTGACTGCCATAGTTAAAGCTGAATAATTACTTCTATTCCAGCATTGTGATTTCCAGTGTTTCCTTTCTGGGCAACTTAGCAGTTCCACAGCTATGGGACTTCTGCTGGGGAAGTTTGAGAAAGAAGGATTAGGGTGGCCCAAGAATCAGAGGAGAACAGGGGGAAAGGATGTTGAGAGGGTCAGGTAGCCAGAAAAGTTTGAGGTACAAAGAGTTTTGGGTGTTGGGGGTGGGATCAGGCTGGACAGAAACCCAATAACATTGAATCTCTTTATGTGAGAAACTTAATGCAAATAAAAATGTATATGTGAACCAAGGGAAGTCTGTAAACTTGATGAGCCAGGTACATACATTTGTTAGCACCCTGGAAAACTGACTGAAAACAGAGAGCTAGAATGCAACTTTCCTCACAGCAGTCACTGTCCATATATACACTGGGGGCTTGATCATTATATGATGTATAAAGACGAGCTCCACTGACTTCAGACATGTTGCTAGATAGCTATGGGAGATAAGCGCAGACCTGATCGAAATATGATGCTTGTATTTCTACAGTCACACAATTCTGACAGGCTTACATTGGGGCCGAGTCTGTTGTCATACTGGGAACATTCCTCTAAGAATACAAGGAGCATAGGAAGGAAGTGTCACAGGGTGACCCCAACTATAGGAAAAGTTCACGGTGTACAGGTAGACCTTCCATCAAAAAACCTAGTACCAAAAGGAAAGTTGACTTCCCTAAGGGAAGGAGAAATAACCTAAATTATAGAAGCCTTAATGTTAGACTCCTGCCCCTCAACTAGGACCCTGCATTGGTTCTGTAGCCTTCATTGGAGACTTAAGATGTAACTTTTCTACTCTCCTAGGTGACAAGAATTTGACTCTGAGGCTGTTCCATTTAGAGGATAGCATTCCAAGATTGGCTCCAGCTGGACAGATTCTATATCCTTATCCAACACTGCAAGGAGCAAGAAGGAATGATGTTAGAATATCTATCCAAGAAGTCACCAGCTCCCAATGTATCAGAGCCAAAAGGAGCCATTAATAACAACACTGTTATTACCAGTAATGCCTTTAAATCAAGAATAGATGTAATCCTTGCTACAGGAGTGATCTACATCTCTATATATGTAAATAGTTAAATAGATACCATGCCAGTAAATAGTACTTCAAAATATATAGCATAATTTCTAGGTTTTGTAGAACCAATAAAACTTGTTAACAGCAGATGGCTTCCTCAGGCTGCTCTTTATATCAGCTCTTATTCCTGACTCCTTCCTCTGATACACTGCAGTCCTGCAATATATCTGAAATATACATGGCCTCCAGGAACTTCTCACCAGTCAAATGTCTCAAATGCTTATTTAGCTTTTCTTTTTCTTCAGTACCAAATGAGGAGAATCGATCATGCAAAACACCAACTCTGTATCAGCCCTGGGAGTGACATGAGAAGAGTCCAATGGTTTTGATTGCCTCTCTATCTTCCTGTTAAGGTCCAAGCCTGCTGACAGACATTCTATAGTCTAGGGTCTATCATCTCATATTGGCCCCAAACTGTGTTTAAAGAGAGCTGGTTATGAGGAGAGCATGATTTAGAAGCTGAAAAACCAGTCTCCCTAAAATGGCACCGATGAGAAGCCAATTCCTTTTCCAACAGAAAAATGTACAATCTGTACTCCCCATACACTCTCCTTGGCATGAAGGCAATGCATACTGAGACATCTTGAATGAGTTTTCAGGTAGGCGCTCAGGTAGCAAATGCATTGCCCCAGCAGAGGCATCTTGCTATTGCAAGATGATACTAAGTTAAACCCCTTTATTTCCAACTTACAATTCAGCCCTCCATTCCGCAGAATTTACTTCTAAGGGCTGGACAACATATGTTGTATATAGGGCTGAAGCCCAAGAAGGAAATCAAGAAGGAAGGTCTAAAATCTTTTGACAAAGTAGCTTTTTAAAGCCTGTTAAAGGTTTGTTTTAAATGTGCTTTTTATAAGCCAAAAAGTTTTCTACACAATTTCTTTTCATGACAAAAGGTATGTGTTTTAAAACCAGAACTGCCATGCTGATCCCTCCAACAATGTAGCTTTTTCTTTTTTGCAAGTTGTGGTTGCTTCTTAACACTGTAATTAAGTCTGAATAATGCTGCCAAAGTAAATCATGCACTTTGTACAATTACTGTAGCGAATGTAAGGGAAAAATATGACGTGAGCTTTGTTAAACTTAAAATACACTTGGCAACCACTTAATCAACTGCATTCTCTTTCTGAAAAGCTACTATGTTAAAGATGATGCTTCACCTCTCCAGAACAGAATAATGTTACTTTGATGTGGAGAAACATATCCTGGCCTACCAGCTACCACTCAGTTATTTATCATTATTATGAGTTTTATTATTATTATTTATATTACCATAGCCTAGGAACTCTTTACAAGGACCCCATTGCGAGTTTTTTCTAGGCATCGCAACAAAGGAAACTTTTAAGGAGGGATTTTAAGGAAGGCAATGAGTTGGTTTGGCAGATGTTTACAGGGAGTTTCTCCCAGGCATGAGGGTCAGCATGGGAGAAAACAGGAAGGTGCCTGCTTGAAAATTTAACAAGTGGGTGAGGGAGGTTGGCATCATGGACTGGTCAGAGGTGGGAGCAAATGAAACATGATAGATAGGTGGGGATAGGCTGGTAAGGGTCTTCAAAGTGAAGACAAGTAGCTTATGTTTGATGCAATAGAGAAGGGGGAGGCAGTGGAGGGGTGCAAAGAGAGGTGACGTGGCGCTATTACATTTATATATAAAATACAGCCTGGGAGTTAGGAGATATGTGAACTATTCCCAGCTCAGCCGATGTCCTGCTGGGCAATCTTGGGCAACTCACCTCAGCTTTCTGCACCTCTGTTTCCACTCCCACCTTTTGTGTGGCTTGTCTGTTTAGGAGCTACTGCAGTATATATTAACAACAATAATTAATAGAATTAGGTGGGGTAAAATATCCTAAATGCTAATAATTTACATAAGGACAAAGTTCATGTTATAGGTTAACCTAGCTTTGTTATTCCTGTGTTTTTATTAGTGTTGGTTTCTTTAATATTTTAACATTAGTTATTTTCAAGGTGGTTTCAATTTCCTTTTTCTATTTTTTTGGATCCTTGTAAACAGCTCACTAATAGCATTAGTATCTTGAGCCAAATTCTCATCTGTTGGTGTAGTGCCAGTGATTTCACAGGACCTATGTCAATTTACCTCAGCTGAGAATCTGGCCTTTTATCTTTTTAATCTGCTTTCCCCTGCCTTGTGGACACTGCTTTATTTTTAAACATCTTTAGCAATGTAATAGAGGAACTCAAACATGACCACTTTAAAGTTGTGAAACTCATTATTCGTAGATGGATCCAGGGAGATGAACTTTAGTCTTGGAGAACTGCCAGAATAGTGGAAAGGGGTCTTACTATGAATTAGAATTAGTTCCTAAGCAATGAGTCTTCAGCGGCATCTAGTCTACACTCCACACAGCTAATAATGGAGTGGAGAAAGGTGGCTGTAATCCACCTTTCTACTCCACCAGTTCTAGCCCTACTGGAGCCTACGTGGTTCCTGATGTATATTAGAACAGCCTCAAGACTGTTCTAAATTATTCTGCTTGCAGAATCCAAGAACCTGGCAAAGCACCAAGAATCTGGTCTCACTGGCCAGCACTCACCTGACATGCCCATCCACTGTTGGCGGGATTGGGTAGGCTAGAGCTGACAATACTATCTTTGCACCATCCCATATTTCCCCTGTGTCAAAAGGAACCCCCCTTGGCCTAGACTAAACTATGAGTTTATGTCAAATTTAGCAGCGTTAAATCGAATTAACCCTGCACCTGGCCACACAACGAAGCCATTTTTTTCAACATAAAGGGCTCTTAAAACCGATTTCTGTACTACTCCCCAATGAGGGGATTAGCGCTGAAATTGCCATTGCCATTTTGAATTAGGGTTAGTGTGGACGCAATTCAACGGTATTGGCCTCTGGGAGCTATCCCACACTGCACCATTTGACTTCTCCTGACAGCACTCTGAACTCGGATGCACTGGCCAGGTGTACAGGAAAAGCCCTGGGAACTTTTGAATCTCATTTCCTGTTTGGCCAGGTGAGCTTATCAGCACAGGTGACCATGCAGAGCTCATCAGCACAGGTAACCATGCAGTCCCAGAATCAAAAAAAAGCTCCAGCATGGACCAAATGGGAGGTACTGGATCTGATCGCCGTATGGGGAGATGAATCCGTGCTATCAGAACTATGTTCCAAAAGACAAAATGTCAAAACATTTCAAAAAATCTCCAAGGCCATAAGGGACAGAGGCTACAGCAGGGACACAACACAGCCGCGTGAAACTTAAGGAGCTCAGACAAGCATACCAGAAAACCAAAGAATCAAACAGACTCTCCAGGACAGAGGCCCAGATATGCTGCTTCTATGATGAGCTGCATGCAATTCTAGGGGAAGACCGCCACCACTACCCCACCCCTGTCTGTGGACTCTGATGATGGGGTACTCTCCACCATGACTGAGGATTTTGCGGACAGGGAAGATGAGGAGGAGGAGGAGGACAAGTTTGAGGAGAGCACACAACACACTGTTCTCCCCAACAGCCAGGATCTTTTTATCACCCTGACTGACATACCCTCTCAACACAACCAAGCCGGAGAAGGACCTCTGGTGAGTGTACCTTTTTAAATATAATACACAGTTTAAAAGCAAGCGTGTTTAATGATTAATTTGCCCTGAAGACTTGGGATGCATTCGCAGCCAGTACAGCTACGGGAAAAGTCTGTTAACATGTCTGGGGATGGAGCGGAAATCCTCCAGGGACATCTCCATGAAGTTCTCCTGGAGGTACTCTAAAAGCCTTTGCAGAAGGTTTCTGGGGAGAGCAACCTTATTCCGTCCACCATGGTAGGCCACTTTACCACACCATGCTAGTAGCAAGTAATCTGGTATCATTGCATGACAAAGCCTGGCAGCATATGTTCCCGGTGTTTCCTGGCATTCAAGCAATATCCATTCTTTATCTCTCTGTGTTATCCTCAGGAGAGTGATATCATTCATGGTTACCTGGTTGAAATATGGGAATTTAATTAAGGGGACATTCAGAGGTGGCCATTCCTACTGGGCTGTTTGCCTGTGGCTGAAAAGAAATCCTCCCCGCAGTTAGCCACGCGGTGGGGCGGTGGGGGGGGCGCATTGGCACTGAGCTGTTCGCGTGTGGCTAGCAGGGATCTTCCCTGATACCAGTCATGTAGTGGGGGGAGGGGTAAAGCGATCATCCCAGAGAATTGGATGGGGGGGTTAGTTTGGTTTCTGCTGCTGCACGTTTACACGAAAACCACAGCACTAAATGGCCAACTCAACGGGCTTTGCTTGGTGTGGGAAAAGAGGGCGCTGGTGTTATGAAGGTTGCAGAAGCCGAAAGGCTATGGCTTACCATGGCCGCCTGCAAGCCAAATTCTGTTGCCCAGCACCGCATGTGTGATCTAACACCAAAGCCACAGGCACTCAATATAAGATGTAAAATGTAACCTTGTACCAAAATCACATGTGCTATGTAATGTGAATAGTGTTCACCAGGAAAGAGTATAGCCATTGTTCTGTAAAATGTATCTTTTTAAATACTTCACTCCCTTTTTTGTCTCCTGCAGCTGCAAATGTTTCAAGCCTCCCTCCTCCATCCCAAAGGCTATCTCAGATAAGGCAGCAAAAAAACGCACGCGCTATGAAATGTACTCTGAGCTCATGCAGTCGTCTGGCACTGACAAAGCTCAGCAGCATGTGTGGAGGGACACAATAACACAGTACAGGAAAGCAGCCAATGAACGTGAGGACAGGAGGGATGATCAAGATGAGAGGTGGCGGCAGCAAGATCAGAGGAGGCAGAATGCAATGCTGGGGCTACTGCAGGATCAAACGGACATGCTCCGGTGTCTGGTGGAGGTTCAGGAATGGCAGCAGGATCACAGACTGCTGCTGCAGCCCCTGTTTACCTGCCCTCCCTCCTCCCCAAGTTCCATAGCCTCCTCACCCAGACGCCCAAGAACATGGGGGTGGGGAGGCTCTGGGCACCCAACCACTCCACCCCAGTGGACAGCCCAAGCAACAGAAGGCTGTCATTCAACAAGTTTTGAAGTGGCCTTTTCCTTCCCTCCTACCCTCCTCCCACACCCCACCTGGGCTACCTTGTGAGTTATCTCCCTATTTTTATAATCAATTAATAAAGAATACATAGTTTTTAAACTATATTGAATTTATTGCCTTTGCAAGCAAGCTGTGATCGAAGGGGGGGGGGGGCTTACAGGGAATTAGAGTCAACCAAGGGAGTGGGTTTTCATCAAGGAGAAACAAACAGAAGTATCACACAGTACCCTGGCCAGTCATGAAACTGGTTTTCAAAGCTTCTCTGATGCGCAGCGCTTCCTGCTGTGCTTTTCTAATCACCCTGGTGTCTGTCTGCACGTATTCAGGAGCCAGACGATTTGCCTCAACCTCCCACCCTGCCATAAACATCTCCCCCTTACTCTCACAGACATTGTGGAGCACACAGCAAGGAGCAATAACAATGGGAATATTGATTTTGCTGAGGTCTAACTGAGTCAGTAAACTGCACCAGCGACCCTTTAAACATCCAAATGCACACTCTACCACCTTTCTGCACTTGCTCAGCCTATAGTTGAACAGCTCCTTACTACTGTCCAGGGTGCCTATGTACGGCTTCATGAGCCAGGGCATTAAGGGGTAAGCTGGGTCCCCAAGGATAACTATAGGAATTTCAACATCCCCAACAGTTATTTTCTGGTCTGGGAAGTAAATCCTTTCCTGCAGCTGTTTAAACAAACCAGAGTTCCTGAAGACGCGAGCGTCATGAAACTTTCCCAGCCATCCCACATTGATGTTGGTGAAACATCCCTTGTGATCCACCAGTACTTGCAGCATCATTGAAAAGTACCCCTTGCAGTTTATGTACTGGCTGTCCTGGTGTTCCGGTCCAAAGATAGGGATATACATTCCATCTATCACCCCACCACAGTTGGGGAATCCCATTGCAGCAAAGCCATCTTTGCACAGTGCTGGAAATGGCCCAACTTGATTATCATACACATTGTAAGGAGAGTGATCACTTTAGATAAGCTATTACCAGCAGGAGAGTGGGGTGTGGGGAGGTATTTTTTCATGCTTTGTGTGTATAAAAAGATCTTCTACACTTTCCACAGTATGCATCCGATGAAGTGAGCTGTAGCTCACGAAAGCTTATGCTCAAATAAATTGGTTAGTCTCTAAGGTGCCACAAGTACTCCTTTTCTTTATGTGGTCCCAGCAGTCTGTGCTTGTTTCCCGGGCCCAGAATCAGCATTCCATGGAATGAGCCTGCCCCATTAACACCATGATCTCCAAATTGCCAGGGACCGTGGTTTTAGAGAAATCTGTGTCCATGTCCTCATCACTCTCTTCACCAGGCCGCCGTCGTCTCTTCTCCTGGTTTTTCAGGTTCTGGTTCTGCATAAACTGCACCATAATGCATGAGGTGTTTACAGTGGTCATAAGTGCTGTGGTGAGCTGAACGGGCTCCATGCTTGCCATGCTATGGCGTCTGCTCGGGCAATTCAAGGAAAAGGGCATGAAATGATTGTCTGCTGTTGCTTTCATGGACGGAGGGTTGACTGATGACATTTACCCATAACCACCCGTGACAAATTTTTGACCCCAACAGGCATTGGGAGCTCAGCCCAGAATTCCAATGGGCAGCGGGGACTGCGGGAACTGTGGGATAGCTACCCACAGTGCACTGCTTGGAATGTCGACACTTGCCACGGTACTGTGGACTCACACCGCCGAATTAATGTGCTTAGTGTGGACACGTGCACTCGACTTTATACAATCTGTTCCCAAAAATCGACTTCTGTAAAATCGGAGTAATTTCATAGTGTAGACATACCCTTAGAGTAGCTTTCAAGCTGCTTTGGGCCACTTCAGGCAGGGCCAAGGATTGAGGTTCAGAATGATTAAAAATTATCAAAGCCAACTCTAATGTAAGATAATCAGACTCAGTCAAGGGCATAGACAGATTTGGTGCTACATAGATTCTGGGTTAAAACATGATATTACCACCCCTTCTACCTCCTAGTCATCACTCCCTGTGAGAACCATTACATCATATTAGTTAGACAAGCATTTATAAAGTCCCTTCTCTCTCTTTAGCTCTCATTTTGATGATCCATTGGTTAATTAATTAAAACACTCTGCCAACTCCAGCACAGTTCTTCTAACTCAGTGAAATGGACTTCAGCTATTTAATGAAGTTGGATGGATAATGGGAGGCAGGGGGCAGTTGTGAAAATGTTACTACATTTTAGCTCCATTTTTTTCATTTATATTTGAAATTTTGATTAATAATGTGGGCCAGCTCTAATGTCTGTGAGTTTATTGTAGAATATGCTGTTATATGTGATTATTCTTTCATACACTGGAAAATATCAATGACCTATTTTTTTTAAAGACAAGTGAGACAGCTGGGTATTTTTTAAGTATCTCCATCCCCAGACACAAGGATCTTCCCCTCTACAGAGTATAAGTATGGGGAGGAAGGGAACTGAGCCCAAGAAAGAACTAGGGCAATTCAGGTTAATACACGATTTTTCTTACCAGAAGGTAAATCAATAAATGGTTACCTATATCAATTTTCTGTCATATCTATGCAACATGCTGAGAGAATGTAACAAGGGAAACCTTTGAGGATGTGGCAGAAAAGTATAGTACTGGCATTTAGATTATTGCCCATGTATCAAGGGAGCTTTGAATCACTAGGTTTTAAATGTGGGGGGAATTTTCTCACAGATAAATTCAGGCCCACGTGAGACTGAGTTGTGTATGCACTGCACGTATGCAGTACTGCATTTGTTGTTTATGGTCACTGATTAACTGTACAAAACATTATTCCCTTTAAGTGTGAAGGTCTCCTGTAAAATTATAGAAATGTATTTATGGAAGATGCCATATGTACATCAGTTGTTTATTAAGGTCATTGGTATAAAATGATGATTGATGCAATGACTAGCATTGAAGCACTGATCATAAAATATACCTTGGGTCATCTTGCCAGAAGCAAACAGCTTCTCCACGATAAGGCTGAGGTTGATAGTGGGGAAAACTTACACTGCTGCTGCCTGTACTATGGATAGAGGACTTCTAGGGCTGTTAAACTGGCTCCCTGCACTGAAGTCATTAAATGCTAGCATCTGACAGATGATGGGTTAGATTCATCAGCCTGTTTAGTCTGCTTTGCCACTCCAGTGGTGCAAAACAGGCTTAAAGCTACCTTTACTCAGCTATTGGAAATTGCATTGGTGTAGGAGATTTCCCAGGTGGCATAGGACAGCCTGGCTGTTCCTATGCTGCCCACTTTCACTGGCCCCAAAATATAGAGTATGGTCAAGAACAGCTGCATGGCCGGGGAACTGCTATATACCCCTGATCTCCAGTTGCCCTAGAGGCCCAAAGGAGCCTTGAACCAGGGCTGGTATCTGCCAGTCCCAGGATCAGAGACTTTACAGGTGGTTTAATACCACAACTGCCCTTCCCCATCCCTCCCCCCGCCCTCCGACACACCCTCTTCCAGCCTGGCTCAGACAGTCTGGTGAATCTGAGCCTACATTTAAAAATTCCTTCCAATCAGTTTCTAAAAATTTCTGTAGCAAAGGTGGAGAAACAAAGTAGCAGGGTTTAATTTTTGTACTGTTGTAGGCAGCTGCTTTGGATTGCATGCAGCTACTGAATCCTCATTCAAAAGTGGTGCACTGGGAATGATTGGGGAAATAAAAGCAAAGGTTTGGTTTGCAGGGAAGGAGGGGATATTTTTGCTTTTTTCCAAGCTGGAGAACATGGAGACTCCACATGGCGCAGTTCAGGTGAGTGACTGGAAGTAAGGACTCCTGATAAAAGTTTCCGTCTTGTTCATTTGTGCCAGATTTTGCAAGCATATGCACAGCTAAAAATAGTCCAATGGCAATAGGAGGCTCTAAGGAGAAAATTCCTACCCCACTACCTAGAGGGGATCTTTTTCAACATCCTCAGAATCTTAAGATCTCCCTTCTCCTCCATCTGCAAACCAGTATTTAGAAAATACAGACCCTCAGGAAACCTAATCACAGTAATTTAGACCAGCCACAGGTGCTTAATGCAACCCTGTGCTCACTGTCTGGTCACCAGAGGGAATGAGTTCGTTATGACATCAGATGGATTTGACAGACCGCTGGACATCTAAGTACCTTGTTACTAGGTAGAAACCAAGGTCAGCAGGAAGAAGTGTTTGTGAAGGATGGGGTGCCACTTACTCATCTGGATTAACTGTGAGCTTGATGGAGAACAAAGTGCTTAGTAATGTCATGACAGAACCAAGCTACAGTTTATAGCCCTGAAAGAGAAAGCCAAAAAAAAGTCTCATGGAATTATTTTACTGCATTCCAAAAATGTATTGTGCAAGACCCAGTAACAGTTTGGAAGGAAGCTGTCGGGGCTACAGCAGGAGGCATGCTGGGACCTTTGCCTTCCCAAGAGGGAGTTTAAACCCCTGTGCCCCAATAGGTGGAAGCAAGGAGGATGGGGAAAGGAGAATGCTGAAGCACAGAAATAATTCTGTTGTCTGTGTTTCCATGAAGGCAGGACCAAAGAAGGCTTTAATATTCTTTGTAGGTGTAGCATCTTGTAGTAGTAAATCCAGGCACGACAAACAGGTATGGGATTAATGTTCTTTTATTAGCAGAGTTCTAGCAGTCTGCTACACACGCCAATAGCTGACGCACTAATTAGAGTAACCTCCAGCTGTGCTGGGGTTGTCAGATTTGCAACAGGGAACTGAAATACTAACCAAGGAATAGGCCTGAACTACAACATCCAGGTCCAGACCCAAACTTTGCCAGAGTTCACGGGTGTTTTATTTCCATTCATTGTGTAGACAGGGGCCAGTATCAAAGTTCAGATTTTTTTATCTGGGCCTCTCTCTGGTCAATAAAAGGAGTATGTTTGTTGAGGAGTTTAAATATTTTTTATAAGAAAACAGCTTTGGCCTTCCCTAGGAAGTTTAATCCTACAAATTCCAGCAGGAAGGAGTGTGAAGAGGAAAGGAGGCAAAGTCTAATATCCTGCCTGTTGGTATTTCCTTCAGGGTACGCTGGAACAGATTAAATCACCTTCCTGAATCTCTCTGCCCTCATGTGCTTGGCTTGAGGTACGTGTGTACACATACACACACACTCCACAGACATAACGGGCCTCAGTTCACAAAGAAAACAGAGGCAAAAGTTTGTGCCACTTACTTAACCTGGAACTACCTTATGTTGGAATAAAAACAAATGTATTGCAGGATTATTACCACCAGGTTGGGGTATAAAGGTGATTGCCCCTTCGAAGTAATTGAATACATTGTTTTTAGAGGGGGAACTGGACAACTCAGGGCAATGGGTATGGAACAATTACTCAGGCCATGGTCCTTCAGACTGGTCATATGTGGGCATCCCACTGACATCAGGAGACATTCTGCAGGATCAGAGTTCCCCTTTACAAGACAGGGAATGATAAGAGTTTCCAGTTTTTAACTGAAACTAACAAAACAAATAAAGAAAAATATAAGAAGTGGTGCTTACAAGCTGGTGTCCTTAGAAGTACCAAATCGGAGAATTTTTAAAGCGATCCAAAAAAAAACTGGGGACGGGGGGGGGGGGGGAGAATGGTGATTTTCACAATGAAATATAATTGGTAAGGAAAAACAGGTGTGAAGGAGGCTTAAGGCTGCTGTTTTAGTTATCACCTGTTAAGAGTAATTTCCGATCTTGCTGCTATAATATCCAATTTACAGTACAGAATTTAAAGATAGTTGTGGCCTGGCTTGTGAGAGAATAAATATTTACATAAAATAAACATCAAAAACTGGCAATTTGAACTATAAGGCAGAAAATGTCTAGTATGCTATTTCAGCTGTGATTAAGGTGAAGTGGAGCATAAACCCACCAAAATATTGCTCCTGACAGTTCCTCACAACTGGATGGACACATACACCTCACACCTAGCTGAATCCAGAAAATGTTGAGACATCATTGATACTTCTTCTGCAGCACATGCATCCGATTGATCCCTCTTCCATCCTCTAGTTCCATCCTCCACTCCTGTGGATGATTTCAGGGTACAAGGCAGTGGAGAATCAAGCCCTCAAAAATTAAAGCTGAATTGTTTATTATTGCCAGGCCAATACTCCCGATGTTCCATTAAATTCTTCCTAAGCAAAGGAGAATTTAGAGCAATTCATGAAGTGAATGTTACATATTCTGAGGATCATTTATGGAGTGTTTTATTTGATCATTTGGCCTATCTAGCTCACAGCTATTATGATGAAATTCACAATATAAACTTTATGGTGTTCATTGCTTCCAGATATACCAGTGGGATCCCTCCCCTCTTTCATTGCTATTGCCCAGCATAGAGCAGAACAGAATTTGGCCTTGGGTGTTATGCATTGTCAGAAATGTAAAAGGCAATGCATACATTTTTTCTGGGCTAATTTGCAGTATACATGTTAAATAAAAAACAGAGAATTTCTAAAGGCGTCTCCCATCCCCCTATAAACCTGTGGTCACAAAAGTACATTTTTTCATCATATATTGTACATATTATTTTCAAAGTTGGATTTTGTTTCATTCCATATGTAGCTGGACTTTACCAGTTTCCTCAGAGGGATGATATTAAACAGTTGCTTAGATCATGAACTCCATGATAAAAAGCATAAAATTCCAGACAAAGAAATTCAACCTTTTTCAGCCATCACCTATTTTCTTTTTTTTAATACATTAGGACAAAACTCAGAATTCTTTCAGAAACAGGAAACATTTCCAGTTCCTCCTTTTTTTCTCTAAATAGAATGCCGAAAGAGTTAACCTCTATATGTATCTGTCTGTCCTGCTCGGCCTACAAGTATCTCAAAGCACCTTCCAAGAAACAAATAAATTTAAAATCAGAAGTAAGCAAAAAGGTTTATGGCTAAATTCTAAATCTCTCTCCCAAACTCTTCGCAACACAACCAAACACTGAAGTACTGGACTCTTGCAATTACGAATATGAAGTGACTCCAAGAAGAGAAGAATGATCTTGCGCTTTAGCACAGGAATGAGAGTCAGCAGAGTTTAACTGTATTCCCAGCTCTGCCACCACGTTCCTATGTTGCTGTGGGCTAGTCACTCATCCTCTTTGTACCTCAGTTTTTCCATCAAATAATAAAATAAATGCATAACCCCACCGTGTTGCTGTGTATCTTAGTATTCATAAAGTGCTTTGAAGATCCTTCAGTGGTAGGTGATATAGAAATGGCTGGTGTTAATAATAATTATTATTTGAATTTTAATTTCAATTTTAAATTTCCAGTTGACAGATGGGTCACAGTTTCAGCAGCCATTGATTATTTAGGAGCCCCAAACATGTACCAAGACCCCATTGCTCAAGGCACCGTACAAACACAGAACAAAAAGATAAGGCAAGAGACAAAGATGAATGCAGACAGACGGATGGGGGAGTACAAAGAAACTATAAGCAATATTGATCAACATGACAGGCAGCTTTCATACAAGATGTTACACAATACACTTCTATAGCAGTGGTTCTCAAAGCCGGTCCGCCGCTTGCTCAGGGAAAGCCCCTGGAGGGCCAGACCAGTTTGTTTACCTGCCGCATCCAAGGTTCGGCCGATTGCGGCTCCCACTGGCCCCGGTTCGCCGCTCCAGGCCAATGGGGGCTGCAGTAAGCAGCGCAAGCCAAGGGATGTGCTGGCCCCCTTCCCGCAGCCCCCATTGGCCTGGAGCAGCGAACCACAGCCAGTGGGAGCCGCGATCGGCCAAACCTCTGGACGCGGTAGGTAAACAAACCAGTCCAGCGCACCAGGGGCTTTCCCTGAACAAGCAGCGGACCGGCTTTGAGAACCCCTGTTCTATAGTACAATAGTACTGTCTATAATTAGTTAGCTCAATCTTTGGGGTTCAGACCCCCTATTCTTCTCCTGGGTTGTCACAGATGGCTAGCAAGGTGATTCTTTGGGAAACATCCCCTCCTTGCAGACTCATTTCATATCACAAGCATGTCTTAACCCTGGTCTACATGACGAGTTTAGGTCGGATTTAGCTGTGTTAGATCGGTCTAGCCCTGCACCTGTCCACACTATGAAGCCATTTTTTCCAACTTTAAGGGCTCTTAAAACTGGTTTCTGTACTACTCCCTGACCAGTGGATTAGTGCTGAAATCAACCTTGCTGGGTCCAATTTGGGGTAGTGTAGATGCATTCGATGGTATTGGCCTCTGGGAGCTATCCCAGAGTGCTCCATTGTGACCGCTCTGGACAGCACTCTCAACTCAGATGCTGTCAAGGTTCCTCCCCCACTCTGAACTCTAGGGTACAGATGTGGGGACCTGCATGAAAAACCTCCTAAGCTTATCTTTACCAGCTTAGGTCAAAACTTCCCCAAGGTACAAAATATTCCACCCGTTGTCCTTGGACTGGCCGCTACCACCACCAAACTAATACTGGTTACTGGGGAAGAGCTGTTTGGACGCGTCTTTCCCCCCAAAATACTTCCCAAAACCTTGCACCCCACTTCCTGGACAAGGTTTGGTAAAAAGCCTCACCAATTTGCCTCGGTGACTACAGACCCAGACCCTTGGATCTTAAGAACAATGCACAATCCTCCCAACACTTGCACCCCCCCTTTCCTGGGAAATGTTGGATAAAAAGCCTCACCAATTTGCATAGGTGACCACAAACCCAAACCCTTGGATCTGAGAACAATGAAAAAGCATTCAGTTTTCTTACAAGAAGACTTTTAATAAAAAATAGAAGTAAATAGAAATAAAGAAATCCCCCCTGTAAAATCAGGATGGTAGATATCTTACAGGGTAATTAGATTCAAAAACATAGAGAACCCCTCTAGGCAAAACCTTAAGTTACAAAAAAGATACACAGACAGAAATAGTTATTCTATTCAGCACAATTCTTTTCTCAGCCATTTAAAGAAATCATAATCTAACACATACCTAGCTAGATTACTTACTAAAAGTTCTAAGACTCCATTCCTGGTCTATCCCCTGCAGAAACCAGCATACAGACAGACACAGGCCCTTTGTTTCTCTCCCTCCTCCCAGCTTTTGAAAGTATCTTGTCTCCTCATTGGTCATTTTGGTCAGGTGCCAGAGAGGTTACCTTTAGCTTCTTAACCCTTTACAGGTGAGAGGAGCTTTCCCCTGGCCAGGAGGGATTTCAAAGGGGTTTACCCTTCCCTTTATATTTATGACAGATGCACTGGCCAGGTAGACAGGAAAAGCCCTGCAAACTTTTGAATTTCATTTCCTGTTTGGCTAGTGTGGTGAGCTGATCAGCACAGGTGACCATGCAGAGCTCATCAGCAGAGGTGACCATGCAGCCCCAGAATCGCAAAAGAGCTACAGCATGGACCGAACGGGAGGTACTGGATCTGATCGCTGTATGGGGGGACGAATCCGTGCTATCAGAACTCTGTTCCAAAAGACGGAATGCCAAAATATTTTCAAAAATCACTGAGGGCATGAAGGACAGAGGCCATAACAGGGACCCGCAGCAGTGCCGCGTGAAACTTAAGGAGCTCAGGCAAGCCTACCAAACAACCAGAGAGGCCAACGGCCACTCCTGGTCAGAGCCCCTGTCCAGGTTCCTTCCCCACTCTGAACTCTAGGGTACAGATGTGGGGACCTGCACGAAAAACCCCCTAAGCTTATTCTTACCAGCTTAGGTTAAAAACTTCCTCAAGGTACAAACTTTGCCTTGTCCTTGAACCCTACGCTGCCACCACCAAGCGTATTAAACAAAGAACAGGGAAAGAGCCCACTTGGAGATGTCTTCCCCCCAAAATATCCCCCCAAGCCCTACACCCCCTTTCCTGGGGAAGGCTTGATAAAAATCCTCACCAGTTTGCATAGGTGAACACAGACTCAAACCCTTGGATCTTAAGAACAATGAAAAAGCAATCAGGCTCTTAAAAGAAGAATTTTAATTAAAGAAAAAGAATCACCTCTATAAAATCAGGATGGTAAATACCTTACAGGGTAATCAGATTCAAAACATAGAGAATCCCTCTAGGCAAAACCTTAAGTTACAAAAAGACACAAAAACAGGAATATACATTCCATTCAGCACAACCTAATTTACCAGCCATTTTAACAAAAGGAAATCTAACGCATTTCTAGCTAGATTACTTACTAACTTAACAGAAGTTCTGAGGAGTTATGAAGAGCATTCCTGATCTGTTCCCGGCAAAAGCATCCCACAGACAGATAGACCCTTTGTTTCCCCACCCTCCAGCTTTGAAAATATCTTGTCTCCTCATTGGTCATTTTGGTCAGGTGCCAGCAAGGATATCTTAGCTTCTTAACCCTTTACAGGTGAAAGGGTTTTGCCTCTGGCCAGGAGGGATTTTATAGTTCTGTATACAGAAAGGTGGTTACCCTTCCCTTTATATTTATGACACGCCCCCCAAATCATAGATTGGGCGAAACACTGGCTGTGATTTCTTCCTGGAGCTCTAGGAGAAAACAGAGTTAATAAGACACATGCACCTCTAAATATACTACCAAGTGTATAAAGACAAATAATATATTCCACATCTCAAGGACGATTTTAACCAGTTGATTCTGCGAAACTTTCATGGGAGAGTGTATCAGCCACTTTGTTAGAAGCTCCTGAGATGCATTGGATGTCGAAATCAAAATCTTGGAGAGCTAAACTCTACCCAATAAGTTTTTTGTTATTTCCTGTGGCGGTCTGAAGCCACTGTAGCGCAGCATGGTCGGTTTCCAGGTGGAAATGCCGTCCCCAAACGTATGGGCATAGCTTTTCCAGAGCGTAGACAATGACATAACTTTCTTTTTCTCTGACTGACCAGTTGTTTTCCTTCTCAGACAGCTTCTTGCTGAGAAACACTACAGGATGGAATTCTTGATCCGGTCCTTCCTGCATTAAAACTGCAGTGTTCCTTGGGGTGTAGTTGGGGCCTTGGGCTGCCCCTGGTAGTAGGGTGTGGTCTGAGGTTGTCCCTTCTGGTATCCGCTCCAACTGCAACCAGTTTTTTTCTTCTCTGCCACCTCCACCCATTTGGTTCCAATCTCCCCCGCTTCAATTACAGTTTTGGGCTTCCCATCTAGGATGTATCTTTCTATTTCCTTAGGAACACCCTCTAAGAACTGCTCTATTTGCATTAGGAAGGGCAAATCTTCTGGAGATTTAACACTTGCTCCTGATATCCAGGCATCCCAATATTTCACAATGTGGTAGGCATATTGGGTAAATGACACGTCTGGTTTCCGCCTTAGGGCTCTGAACCGCTGATGGGAATGCTTGGGTGTTAGCCCCATTCTGACTCTCTCCTGGGTTTTAAACAGTTCATACTTGTTCATGTGTTCCTTAGGCATTTTAGCCGCTACCTCGGCTCAGGGACCACTGAGCTGCGGCCTCAGCTCTACCATGTATTCTGTAGAGATGCTGTACCCAAGGCAGGCCCTTTTGAAGTTTTCTAAGAAGGCCTCGGTATCATTGCCTGCCTTGTAGGTGAGGAACTTCCTGGGATGTGAATCGGTACCTGGAGAAGGATTGCTAGGGTTTGTTGGTATATTCTGCTGAGACTTTGCGTTCTCCATCTCCAGTGCATGCTTCCTCTCTTTTTCCTTTTCTTCCTCAGCATGCTTCCATTCTTTTTCCTTTACCTCCATAGCTCTCCTGTGAGCAGCCTCCCTTTCCTCCTCAGCATACTTCCATCCTTTTTCCTTTACCTCCACAGCTCTCCTGTGGGCAGCCTCCATTTCATTTTCCTTTGCCTCTATTTCCCTCCTGTGGGCAGCCTCTTTGGCTTTTTCTGCCTTGGGTTCTGTCATCTTAGCCTCTCTGTTTTTAACTAACTTTACACCTGCGAGTTAAAAAAAACTGGCTTGTAAAATTGAGTTGTGCTGTAATTTGATACCTATGTTCTCTGATAGTTATTCTCAGCCTAAAGAAAAATCCTTTTAAAAAAAACTAACACCTTTGTCTCCAGGCAAATAGACAGAAAACCCCTCTAGCTGCTCTTAGCTTAAAAAAAAAACAAAAAACCTCTTCAGGTCTGTGAAAAACTTGTGAATTTCCCTGCAGGAGGTTAACTACCCTGCCTTTAGATAGAGAAAACTCCATCTCAAAAAAACCGATCCCTTTTGTTATGCCTGCTGCTCTGGCCCCCAGGCAGAGACAGAAAAACTCTAATTGCTTTCAGCTTAAAACCTGCTTCCAAGCAGCCCAAAGGAAAAAAAAATGTCCTTTTAAAATCCTACTGTGCTTCTGCTTCAAAATGATCTAAAAAAATCTCAAAATGATCTCACCACTCTGCCACCATGTCAAGGTTCCTTCCCCACTCTGAACTCTTGGGTACAGATGTGGGGACCTGCAAGAAAAACCCCCTAAGCTTATTCTTACCAGCTTAGGTTAAAAACTTCCTCAAGGTACAAACTTTGCCTTGTCCTTGAACCCTACGCTGCCACCACCAAGCGTATTAAACAAAGAACAGGGAAAGAGTCCACTTGGAGATGTCTTCCCCCCAAAATATCCCCCCAAGCCCTACACCCCCTTTCCTGGGGAAGGCTTGATAAAAATCCTCACCAATTTGCATAGGTGAACACAGACCCAAACCCTTGGATCTTAAGAACAATGAAAAAGCAATCAGGTTCTTAAAAGAAGAATTTTAATTAAAGAAAAAGTAAAAGAATCACCTCTGTAAAATCAGGATGGTAAATACATGTCATAAATATAAAGGGAAGGGTAAACCCCTTTAAAATCCCTCCTGGCCAGAGGAAAAATCCTCTCACCTGTAAAGGGTTAAGAAGCTAAAGGTAACCTCGCTGGCACCTGACCAAAATGACGAATGAGGAGACAAGATACTTTCAAAAGCTGGGAGGAGGGAGAGAAACAAAGGGTCTGTGTCTCTCTGTCGGTATGCTGGTTTGCCAGGGATAGAACAGGAATGGAGTCTTAGAACTTTTAGTAAGTAATCTAGCTAGGTATGCGTTAGATTATGATTTCTTTAAATGGCTGAGAAAAGAATTGTGCTGAATAGAATGACTATTTCTGTCTGTGTGTCTTTTTTGTAACTTAAGGTTTTGCCTAGAGCGATTCTCTATGTTTTGAATCTAATTACCCTGTAAGGTACCTACCATCCTGATTTTACAGGGGTGATTCCTTTACTCCTATTTACTTCTATTTCTATTAAAAGTCTTCTTGTAAGAAAACTGAATGCTTTTTCATTGTTCTCAGATCCAAGGGTTTGGGTCTGTGGTCACCTATGCAAATTGGTGAGGATTTTTACCAAACCTTTCCCAGGAAGTGGGGTGCAAGGGTTGGGAGGATTTTTGGGGGAAAGACGTGTCCAAACTACGTTTCCCAGTAAACCCAGTTAGAGTTTGGTGGTGGCAGTGGTTATTCCAAGGACAAAAGATAAAATTAATTTGTACCTTGGGGAAGTTTTAACCTAAGCTGGTAAAAGTAAGCTTAGGAGGTTTTCATGCAGGTCCCCACATCTGTACCCTAGAGTTCAGAGTGGGGGAGGAACCTTGACAATACCTTACAGGGTGATCAGATTCAAAACACAGAGAATCCCTCTAGGCAAAATCTTAAGTTACAAAATGACACAAAAACAGGAATATACATTCCATTCAGCACAACTTATTTTATCAGCCATTTAAACAAAACAGAATCTAACGCATATCTAACTAGATTGCTTATTAACTCTTTACAGGAGTTCTGACCTGCATTCCTGCTCTGGTCCTGGCAAACGCAACACACAGACAGAGAGAACCTTTTGTTTCCCCCCTTCCAACTTTGAAAGTATCTTGTCTCCTCATTGGTCATTTTGATGAGGTGCCATAAGGTTATCTTAGCTTCTTAACCCTTTCCAGGAGAAAGGTTTTGCCTCTGGCCAGGAGGGATTTTATAATTCTGTATACAGAAAGGTGGTTACCCTTCCCTTTATATTTATGATAGCCTCAGACATGCCGCTTCTATGATGAGCTGCCTGCCATTCTAGGGGGTGCCCCTACAACTACCCCAGCCCTGTGCGTAGACTCCGTCAATGGACTCTCACACAACAGGGATGTGGATTTTGGGGACGAGGAAGATGAGGAGGAGGTTGAAGCCCCGCAAGCAAGCAGAGAAACCATTTTCCCCGACAGCAAGGAACTGTTTCTCACCCTGGATCTAGTACCCTCCCAACCCACCAAAGGCGGGCTCCTGGACCTAGAAGGTGGAGAAGGGACCTCTGGTGAGTGTACCTTTGTAAATATAATACACAATTTAAAAGCAAGCATGTTTAATGATTAATTTTCCTTGAAGACTTGGGATGCATTCACAGCCAGTACAGCTACTGGAAAAGTCTCTTAACGTGTATGGGGATGGAGCGGAAATCCTTCAGGGACATCTCAATGAAACTCTCCTGGATGTACTCCCAAAGCCTTTGCACAAGGTTTCTGTGGAGGGCAGCCTTATTCCATCCTCCATGGTAGGACACTTTACCGCGAAAGGCCAGCAGCACACAGTCTGGAATCATCGCATAACAAAGCATGGCAATGTATGGTCCTGGTGTTTGCTGGCATTCAAGCAACATCCGTTCTTTATCTCTCTGTGTTATCTTCAGGAGAGTGATATCATTCGTGGTCACCTGGATGAAATAGGGGGATTGTATTAAGGGGACATTCAGAGGTGGCTGTTCCTGCTGGGCTGTTTGCCTGTGGCTGAACAGAAATCTTCCCCGCTGTTAGCCACGTGGTGGGGGGAGGGGTGAAGCGATCATCCCAAAGAATTGGGAGTGTGTGGTGGGAGGGGGAGTGATTAGCTGGGTTTGTGCTGCACATTAACCTGAAAACCACAGCCCCTCCTTTTAAATGGCCAACCCATTTGAAAGGGCCAACCCAATGGGTGCTTGGTATGTGAAATGGGGGTGCTGCTGTTTGAAACCATTCCCACATGTTAGGAAGGTTAAAGAAGCCAAAAGACTGGCTTACCATGTCTGCCTGCAAGCCGAATTCTGTTGCCTGCCGGCCCTGCGTGTGTGATCTCTCACATCATAGTGGCAGGCCCTCGATATAAGAGGCAAAATGCAACCTTGTAAAGAAAGCACACATGTGATGTAATGTTAACTGCTTGGTTCACCATTAAAGAGTCTACCCATTGTTCTCTAAAATGTCTCTTTTTAAAGACTAATCTCCCTTTTTTCCCTCCTGCAGCTGCAAATGTTTCATCACTCCATGTATCATCTCCGTTCCAGAGGCTATCAAAGATTAGTCGCCGAAAAAAAACGCACTCGTGATGAAATGTTCTCTGAGCTCATGCAGGCCTCCCATGCTGAAAGAGCCCAGCAAAATGCATTGAGGGAGACAATGTCAGAGTCCAGAAAAGCACAAAATGAACCCGAGGACAGGAGGGACGAGCGAGAGGAGAGGTGGTGGCAGCATGATGAGAGGAGGCAGGATTCAATGCTGAGGCTGCTGGAGGATCAAACTAATATGCTCCAGCGTATGGTTGAGGTGCAGGAAAGGCAGCAGGAGCACAGACCGCCGCTGCAGCCCCTGTGTAACCAACCACGCTCCTCCCCAAGTTCCATAGCCTCCTCACCCAGACGCCCAAGAACATGGTGGGGGGACCTCCGGGCACCCAACCACTCCACCCCAGAGGACTGCCCAAGCAACAGAAAGCTGGCATTCAATAAGTTTTGAAGTGCTGTGTGGCTTTGTCCTTCCCTCCTCCTTCACCCCACATGGTGCTTCCCTCCTCCCGCACCCCTCCTGGGCTACCTTGGCAGTTATCCCCCCATTTGTGTGACAAATTAATAAAGAATGCATGAATTTGAAACAACAATGACTTTAGTGCCTCTGCAAGCAGTGATCAAAGGTGGGAGGGGAGAGTGATTGGCTTACAGGGAAGTAGAGTGAACCAAGGGGGCGGGTTTTCATCAAGAAAAAAACAGAACTTTCACACCTTAGCCTGGTCAGCCATGAAACTGGTTTTCAAAGCTTCTCTGATGCGCAGCGCTTCCTGCTGTGCTCTTCTAACCGCCCTGGTGTCTGGCTGCACGTAATCAGCGGCCAGGCGATTTGCCTCAACCTCCCACGCCGCCATAAATGTCTCCCCCTTAGTCTCACAGAGATTGTGGAGCACGTAGCACACAGTAATAACAATGGGAATATTGGTTTTGCTGAGGTCTAACTGAGTCAGTAAACTGCGCCAGCGACCCTTTAAACATCCAAATTCACACTCTACCACCTTTCTGCACTTGCTCAGCCTATAGTTGAACAGCTCCTTACTACTGTCCACGGTGCCTGTGTATGGCTTCATGAGCCATGGCATTAAGGGGTAGGCTGAGTCCCCAAGAATAACTATAGGCATTTCAACATCTCCAACAGTTATTTTCTGGTCTGGAAAGTAAGTCCCTTGCTGCAGCCTTTCCCACAGACCAGAGTTCCTAAAGATGCAGGCGTCATGTACCTTTCCCGGCCAGCCCACGTTGATGTTGGTGAAACGTCCCTTGTGATTCACCAGTGCTTGCAGTACCCCTTTCAGTTTATGTAGTGGCTGCCAAGGTGGTCCAGTCCCAAGATAGGGATATGCGTTCCATCTACCGCACCACCACAGTTAGGGAATCCCATTGCAGCAAAGCCATCTACCATGACCTGCACATTTCCCAGAGTCACTACCCTTTACAGCAGCAGCTCAGTGATCGCGTTGGCTACTTGCATCACAGCAACCCACACAGTAGATTTGCCCACTCCAAATTGATTACTGACTGACCAGTAACTGTCTGGTGTTGCAAGCTTCCAGAGGGCTATCGCCACTCACTTCTCAACTGTGAGGGCTGCTCTTTCATCTTTGTATTCTGGCACTTCAGGGCAGGGGAAAGCAAGTCACAAAGTTCCATGAAAGTGCCCTTACACATACAAAAGTTTTGCAGCCATTGGGAATCGTCCCAGACCTGCAACACTATGTGGTCCCACCAGTCTGTGCTTGTTTCCCGGGCCCAGAATTGGCATTCCACGGCATGAGCCTTCCCCATTGCCACCAGGATGGCCAAATTGCCAGGGCCAGTGCTTTGAGAGAAGTCTGTGTCTGTGTCCTCATCATTTTCCTCACCGCGCTGCCATTGCCTACTTGCCTGCTTTTGCAGGTTCTGGTTCTGGTTCTGCATATACTGCATGATGATGCGCATGGTGTTTAGAGTGGTCACAACTGCCACGGTGATCTGAGTGGGCTCCATGCTTGCCGTGAGCAGGAGAGCAGAGTGGCAGCGGAAGCGGGGGATGGATGACAGCAATATGGCAGCAGAACGGAAAAAGGGGCGAAACAATTGTCGGCTATTGCTTTCACGGAGGGAGGAAGCAAGGGGTAGGCTGGCAGCAGATGGTGCTGCTGTCTGGGAGATCAGCCTGAGGCACAATGGCCCCCTCATGGACTGAGCTCACAACCTTGGGTTTATCAGGCTAATACTCAAACCACTCTGCCAATATTCCAGGCAGGACTGAATCTCCATTAGACAAAACTTAAAGAAAAGAATGACCTGAATCACTCCCATTTATGTGCCATGAGCACCCATGTCTGCCCAGGTGCCCTGACCGACCTGACTGAGGCCAGCCAAGAGCACCCAGGAGACAACAAGGACAGCTACTAGTCATACTGCTCTGTCTGCTGGCACAAGGCAATGAGCTGCTGCTGTGTAGCAATACAGTCCCATGTCTGCCCGCACCCAGGAGACGTACGGTGATGGTGAGCTGAGTGGGCTCCATGCTTGCCGTGCACGCTGCACAGGTAACCCAGGAAAAAAGGCGCAAAACAATTGTCTGCTGTTGCTTTCACAGAACGGGGGGTGGGCCCTGACAACATGTACCCAGAACCACCCACAAAAATGTTTTGTGCCCCATCAGGCACTGGGATCTCAACCCAGAATTCCAATGGACAGCAGAGACTGCAGGAACTGTGGGATAGCTACCCACAGTGCAACGCTCCAGAAGTCGACACTAGACTCAGTACTGTGGACGCACTCCACTGACTTAATGGTCTTAAGTGGGGACACACACAATCAACTGTATAAAATAGCTTTCTAAAAATTCGACTTCTATAAATTCGACCTAATTTCATAGTATAGACATAGTGAGTCCTCAGCTTTCTTTTGCAGAAGTGGTGTCCAGCTGCTTGCACTGAAACTGTGCATAGCTGGGAGGCTTGCAAAGGACAACTGGTAAAATTGCACATTTTCAAAAATTACATGCACATTGTTCTAAAGCATACTGTATAAAGGCCTTTACTTCAACCAAATTGGGTACAGTAACAAATTTCCAGAGATTTTGAGGATGATGGTTAAACACAATGAATGGCATGCCTGCCACCATAAACATATGATTGAAAGAGACATGCCACTATTATTATTTTTGTATTATCATCTAGAGGCCCGACATCAGGATGCCACTGTGCTAAGCACAGAACAAATACACAGCAAAAGATGGTCCCTTCTCTGAAGAGCTTTAGATCTAAAACACTAAAACAATTGGGGGAAAGGAATTTTACAGATGGGGAATAGGAGCAAAGAGATATTAATTAACTTATATAATTAACAAGGTTGACACTGGAGATTTGTGGCAGAACTGGGGACTAAAGTCGGACTTTCTAATTCTCAGCTTTAACCACATTGCTAACCCTTATGGGTATGTCTACACTGCATTGTAAGCCAGGTCTGTGGGATGTAGGCTTGCATACTCAATGTTTCCAAGCCCCCACTCAAGCATCCACACTACGCTGTAAACCTGGGTTTACAATTGTTAGACCCAGGTCTTACAGCCATGCTAACATGCCTCCACCCTGCACTATGCAGACCTTCTGACTCAGCTCTCTGGCTTAAGCTGCATCCACACTGAAAGATTATAGGGTTTGGACCCAAGTCACAACAGGACTTGGGCTCTGACCTAACCCCCCAGAAAGATCCTAGGACCTGGGTCTTGAGTGCTTGCGGGTCTGAGTCACACTGATTTGTGTCAGAGTAACAGCCGTGTTAGTCTGTATTCGCAAAAAGAAAAGGAGTACTTGTGGCACCTTAGAGACTAACCAATTTATTTGAGCATGAGCTTTCGTGAGCTACAGCTCAGATGCATCTGATGAAGTGAGCTGTAGCTCACGAAAGCTCATGCTCAAATAAATTGGTTAGTCTCTAAGGTGCCACAAGTACTCCTTTTCTTTTTACTGATTTGTGTGCAGACAGAAGGAGGGCTTGGGCTCAAACCTGAATAAGAGCCCAACCTTAGTGTGAAGTGTAGACATCACCTATAAGTCTCTATTATCACTCCATCATAACATTTTCAAAAATGTTCTGATAAGGCTACATTTTCTCATGCTCGCCCTCAGTGCAGAGTGATAGCTGAATTATATCTGGGTTGTTACAAGAGTGGGGAAATATGTGTCTGTCTTTTTTGATGATGTTACATGCCCTTTTTCACTCAATAACTAAAAAACAAATTCCTTTTTATCTTACACTGAACTTACCTAAAAGTGAACATTTTTCCTGCTGCACCTGTGTTCAGTTGGAAATGAAAACAAAAACAAAGTAATGTGCAGAGATAATATGTCTCATGCAATTTTGCAACTTCTCTTTGTGATTCATATTTTTTCAGACATATCAAAGGAACTTGTCCTCATTGAGATCAGAGGCCACTTTTATAATGATGTTGTGACTTTAAAGACAAATCCAGGTTTTAGTTCTCCAAGGGTAAAATAATAAAATCTTACATTTACATTTGTCTTTAGTCTTTTTAGATTCTTACAAACAAGTGTCTTATTAAACATTTTGCTGTTCACCTTTAAATAACCACATTAACATTTACACTTAGATAGGACTTATATCTTCAAAACACTGCACAAGCGGGTATAAATTTGTCCTTGCAACACCCATGTAAAGTGGGTCAGTAATTATTATTAACCTGATTTTGAAGAAAATGCAGCACAGAGGGGTGATCCTCCTCTGTGTACTCTGGCACCTTGTGTCATCATTTACACCTGTGACATGGAAGTGTAAAATGCTTCCAAATGAGCATACTAGCATTGTGCTCCCACACAAAGCTCGTTTTGCAAAAGTGTAAATGATTCCATAAGGCAAACGAGAATTAAGTCCAGTATATGTGGGAGGTGGGCACTCATTGGTAGTATTCATCACAAACAGGTTGGCAGTACTATTGGATGACAGACCTGAGGCACGTACCCTGAGGTTCACATGTGCTTATCCAGCCTGCTGCCAATCTCAGCTGGCCAGCAGCTCCTCCAGGTGGCCCGTCTGCTGGAGCTTACAAAAAACAGGATGACACAGTGCTTGCTGTGAAACCAGCAGGAATGGGGCCTCAAAGAAGAGACATTCCTTGCTCTCCATCATACGTGCTTATCATGTTGGTTTTTAAATCTTGGATAGTTTTGTCTGTTCCCATGAATGCAGGGTGTGATGTCATCCCAGTGGACAAAAAGCAAGGAGCTCTTCTGGGTGGGCAGGACTGGAGTCAGTAATTTTTTTCTGCAGGGTGACTCAGTAGAGGAGCAAAACGTTTTGAGGCCTGGCAATAAAATGGTAAGGCCAGCCTGAATATCATTAGTTATCTTCTATCTGTTGGTTTGACCCTGCTTTGCTGTGATCCTGGCAGTGCTGCTTTCTATATAAGAGCCTCGACTGTGACAGGCATTTATGTAAGCAGTGTTGCTGTAGCCATGTTGGTCCCGTGATATTAGAGAGACAAGGTGGGTGAGGTGATACCTCTTATTGGACCAACTTCTGTTGGTGAGAGAGACAAGCTTGAGGAAGAGCTCTCTAAGCTCAAAAGCTTGTGTCTCTCACCAGCAGAAGTTGTTCCAATAAAAGATATTACCTGACCCACCAGGCCTTTATGTAGGCATATAAGCGGGTGGGGAAGACAAGGTGCCACTCCACCCCATTTATTATTCATTATCAATTTGCATTTTAGTAGCACATAGGAGTCCCGGAACAAAGATCCCATTGTGCTAGATGCTGTACAAACGGTGTCCCTAGCCTCTGTTTGCCAGAAGCTGGGAATGAGGGACAGGAGCTGGATCACTAGATTACCCATTCTGTTCATTCCCTGTGAAGAACAGGCATTGGGCACTGTGGGGAGACAGGACACTGGGCTAGATGGACCCTTGATCTGACCCAATATGGCCGTTCTTACATTCTTAAATACAGAACAAAAAGACAGTTCCTGTCCCAAAGACCCATAATTGTAGTGCCTGTACTTGGGGGAGTGCTCCCTAAACTGCCCCAGGAGGTGCGCATGATCCCAAAGGGATGAGGGACACTGAGTACATTCCAGGGGTGCATATTTACCTAAGGGAGCAGGGAGAAGCATAAAAGAGTCGTAACAATGGCTGTGCCCCCTCCGCATTGGCCTGCAGAGCAATGCCCCCACAGGCCACACCATCCTGAGGCACAATCTTCCCCCAGCCTTCCTTTGGAATGGGAGGTTCACCATTGCCACTGACTGGGGTAAGTGACCCAAAAGCCACAATTTGGCCCCAAGGCTTCTTAGGAAGGACACAATGAGCCTGGAACACAATTTACTAATAAGAGAAGAAAGTAGAAGAGATGAACAAGAAGAAATAAGATACAGGCTATGTATGAGCTTTGAGAAAAAGAGATAAAATATAAGTGATAACAGAGAAAGGGACCAAGAATGTTTATTAAGAAGCTATTGAGAGGAAGGGAGACTTTTAGGAGCGATCTGAAGCAGCACCGAGGTATAATGAAACAAAGCAACACCAGAAGTTTGTTCAACCAATGTTGGGGCCAGAGGAGGCGGAAGGGACAAGGAATGAAAACTGCGCCCTTTGCAGCTCTGGGAGCCTGTGCTGGGGAAGGAAACAATAACAAGTAGTGGGAGAAGATTAGCAAGTAGTGGGAGAAGATCAACCAGTCTGTGTGCTGGGTGTGGGTGGGAGCTGTGAGGGGAGGAAGCCATTTGGAACATTAATGAACAGGAAGATGGCTGCAGTGGGAGCAGGTCAGGAATAATAATAAAATGAGAAAGAAGCTTGCCTTTTATATAGCACCAGTCATCCAAAATGAATCTGTCTACAGACTGTCTTTGTATTGATACAACTATGTCAGTTAGAGGTGAGATTTTTTTTTAAAACCAAATATTTATACCAGTACAACACCTAGTATGGACACAGCTATACCAGTATAAAAGTGTCCTATACTGGTATAGCTTATTCCCCTTCTTGTACAGGAATAAGGTATACCAGCATAAGCACATTTATACTGGTATGACTATGTCTACATTAGTGGGTTTCTACCACTTTAACTTTGGGAACGCAAAAGGCATAATTGCACAAGAACTAGAAGGTATCACACACCTTCTATGCACGATTTTTTAAAATAATTGTGTTTGTTTTTAACTCTATTTGTCAGAGTCTTACCTTTCAACTAGCACCCAGTGTAATCCAAAAAGCCACATTAATTTAACCGAGAGAGTAGATAAAGTCACTTTATGTCCAGCATGTAAATTCAAGGAACTGCTTAGATTTAGTGGAGAAAAACTTATAATATCTTCATGAGACAATTGATAAAACTTGGATAGTTGGTACATCTCCCACATGGTTAGAGAAATCAAAGGACAGAGCAGATAAAGATCTATATTATGCCAAAGTAATACACTGACAGGGAGACTAGGTCTAATAAACATTCTGAACTAAGATCAACATGAGCAACATAAACAAGTCATTGCCAGGAGAGTGCTCCCAAAGTTCGTAATACATAGTCTAAATCAAGTAACTCATAAAAAGTGCTGATAGACAATTCCAGTGGGACAGACAGATCAAGAGGTTTCTGTGGAGCTATAAATACAGCTGTTGTGTCTAAATCAGAAACAAGCAGCCTCACTGAATACAGTTCAAGAGCAAATGCATTAAATGAAAGAGCTGCTTGGTATGGGAATCCGGAAGTTAGAGCAGAGATATAGGAGCCTGCTTCTATACCTTATTTTGCTGCTGACTCACTGGTTGACCTCAGACAAGTCACTTCTGACTTGATCCTGCAAGATGCTGAGCACTTTGTATCTTACCAGCAGGGCACTTAGGCATGTGCTTAACTTTAAGCATTGTGAATAGTCCCACTGACTTGTGAGCTTTGCTGGATAGGGGACAGAGTGCTCAGAACCTGGCAGGATTGAGCCCTGTAGTTGCACTCCCTTCTGCATTCCCTACACTTTTTTATATGCCCAGGCGGTGAAACAGGACAGTGCTGTGGGAGGGCATGGTCTGAGTTAGGGTGACCAGACAGCAAGTGTGAAAAATGGGGACACTTTTTTTCAGGGAGGGGGTATAGTTACATATATAAGATAAAGCCCCTAATATCGGGATGGTCCCATTAATATCAGGATGTCTGATCACCCTGGTCTGGGCACACTCAGATTTTGGCTGCATTAGGACTCTGGAAAAGGCACAATCCTCCACCAAGCCCCTCTGTCTTCCTGTCTCTCTCAGTCGTGTTTGTGAATATCCTGCTCCCAACTTCTGACCCTTTTGAGTTGTTGTTGGTGGCTCCAGCTCTGCTTCATCCCCAACTACCCACAATGTGCTTCATTCTGCCTGGGTACCCCAAGCATGATTTGGAAATGCACTGAAACCACCTATGGCCACATAACCCTTCCCATTGGCACTCTTCCAGCCTTTACTGTGCTCACACCCTGAGCACACCCACACCCACCCGGCCCGCACACCTCACCCCCTGCTGAAAATCTCATCACAACTCATCTCCTACTTGTTACCCCAAATAATCACCATATTGGGAATTGCGTATATGAGGGTGGTTAAAATTGGGCCTTTAACTTCCTGGGCCTGCTTCTTCTCTCTCTGGAACCAACTTTACACAGATAACCCCACTGATTTCAACAGTTACTCCTGATTTACACAGGGATGAGTGAAAGGAGAGCTGCTGTGCCCCATACAAAGTGGAGATAATCATCCTTACCTACAACACAGGGGGATTGTGATGTTTAATTAATTAGTATTGTAATTCACCTGGAGTGCCTAGCAGTCTATAAATGAAATGAAAGGGCACCCAAGGGAGTGGGGATAAAATTGTTCTTCCTTGAAAGTTTCAAAATAATGTGAAAAGAAAAAAGTAGAGACAGCCCCAAACCCAGATCCAAAACCCCTGAATATCTTGGTATTTGAGATCTGGAGCCAGATGTGGATTTGGGGCCCCTCTCTAGAAAGAATGTGATGAAAGTGAAGGATTTATTATAGCTTTCCTCTTGAAAGCAAGGAACACTGATGTTGTCCTTAAAAGGAAATTGCTGTCAATGCAGCCAAAGCAAGTTCACAAAGGGGCCTGCTTTAAGTTTAGTCAATTAAAGAAACAAGTGAAAGAACCTTAGACATCACTGACCCAGATCTTCTTTGGCATTTATATTCCTAAAAGCGCAGAATATCGACACAATGAATTGCAAGATAAATTCCCAGTGCAGATGTTTAACTTGCCATTCTGCCCTTCAATAGTGAAAAATTTGGAAAGGTGACAGAGTCAGATGTAGAGGGCTATTCTCTGATCAAGAGAGCAAGTCTGCTATTTAACAGCAATGAAAATGCAGAGGAGGGTGTTTCTTTTAAATTGTTGGCTCATGTGAATTATGACTAACAGGGACCATAGTTTTCTATACCCTTGGTCTCCAAAGTGGGGTGCGCGCACTCCAGGAGGTGCGCCAGAGGACCCCAGGGGGTGTATGGCAGGAGGAGCGTCGCTGGATGGCGCTCCACCATTTTTTTTTTCGGCAGCAGCTCTTCACACCTGCAGCAGGCCTTCCCTCCTGCTTTCTTCTGCGGCACGCCAGGCGGCAGGTCTTCCCGTCTTCTTCCTTCGGCGGCACGCCTGTGGTAAGTCTTCCCCGCTCCTTTCTTCGGCAGCACCGTGGGGGCGCGTGATCCAAAAACTTTGGAGACCACTGTTCTATACTAGTTGGACTGGAAAAACAGGCATTGTTCTTACCGCAATTGCCATTTCCAAACACAACACCTTTCATATGACACCCAAACATACTTAGGTACTCAGATCAGCATGTGGGTGCATAAATGGGTTACGTTATGTCATTGTGTGATGGGGTGACACCCCCTCTTGTGAGTGCTCCCTCATCGAGTGTGTGCGTGTCTGCAGTTTTCCCTCAGTTTCTTGGCTACCAGTGCCCCCCATCAGCCACTACACTTGTCAAGCGTGTCTTCAGTGACTCAGCCTTCTGGCCAAGTCACTACTCTGTCCATGTGCGAAAATTAAACAAAACCAGTCCTTTTGGTGTACACAATCCAACTGGGCCTATCTCAAAGCCCTGTAGCCCTCCCCAGGCTCAGCCCTTTAACTAGCCCAACAGGGCCTATCATGGTATCCTCAGTTGATTGTGTCCCTGCCACCTTCCCTGGGCTCTGTCCTCAGTCTGACCAATACGGCCTATCTCAGTACCCTAGTTGGCCAGCTTGTGTGCAAAGGTTCCTGCTCTGGGATGGAGCAGCACTCCATCTTTCCTCCCTGGAGGCTCTTTGCCTACCCTTTAATCCTCTGACCCCAGTCCTCCAGCTGGGTCAGTCTCAGTTCAGCCCTGTTCCAGGGCTAACAGTTCCATGTACAGTCCCTTCCCTAGGCCCGTCTAAACTCCCTTCTCAGAGCACAGCCACTTCCGCAATGGCTGTTGGGAGGGGGAGGGAGAGGGACTCATGCCCACCTGCTACTTCAGGTCCCAGTCCAGGAATCCTCTAAGTAGCAGCCACATGCTATGTCCCTTTAGCTAACTGCATTTCCCTGGGCAACTGCCTTTCTTAATGTAGTCCTGTCACCCAGACAGAAGCTATTCACTCCCTTCCTGGTCCCAGCTAGCTAGCTAGCTGCCTGCCTGAGTCCTTACAGCCCCTGTAGCCAGTCAGGAGCACCTTTTGCTCCCCTAGTCCCTACAAGCAGACTGAACTCACTCTGGTCTTGCAGCTTCTTTTATATGAGCCTGGTAGGCCCTGATTGACTGCCCCCTGCAGCCCCTCTTATTGGCTGTGTCCCACATAGCCACTCTGGGCAGTTTGGAGGTCCTCTCTATTGTTTGTTTGTTGTTGTTATTGTTTTCTGAGATGAGTGTAACAGGGCCTAGAGGCCTCCAGAAAGGAGGCCTCGGAGCCTAGTCCACCCCATCACACATTGTTATTCATTGTTTCTATTACAGCAGTGTGTAGGGACCACAGGCAGGATCAGGGTCTCTTTGTGCTAGGTTCTTACAAATAAATAGCACAAAGACAATCTCTGTCTCAAAAAGCTCAAAATTGAGGCACCTAAGTGTTCATTCCTATATCCAAATGTGGGATTGAAACATCCTATTAAGATACCAGGTTTGAAGATTGCACTCTGTGTTTCTGATAAAGTATGGGGAAAGGTCTGCAAGGGGTCATTAAAGTCTGATACATTCATTATTTAGTGGGACTTTATTTGCCTGTTCACTCCAGCCTCCATTCCTACAAACCGAGCAGGAGACCAGATTCTGATCTCAGTCACAACAGTGTAAATCCAGAGTTAACACCACTGGGAAATCAGTGTGGTTACTCCAGATTTGCACTACTGTAACTGAGAACTGAATCTGGCCCAAAGGATGTACGTTTAAAAACATACTCAATGTACTAGCCAGCTTTTTCTATTCAATGCTTAACTCAAAGAAGCTAGAATGAAGCTCTTACACAGCCATAAATCTAAGGGCTATTTCTGTCCTCAGGTACATGAGCACAGATCTAATTGAAATCAATGGGAGTTGCTACCTTACCTATGATGGGCGAGGTGGTTCTATTAGGTTATTTTTCTTGGCATGACTTTCATATAAGTAGCATGGTAGATCTAGATTTGCTTCTTTACCCATATATGTTTGATGCTGAGATCTTCTAATGAATATTCTGCAATCACATACCAATGTAGGAGAGGAGTATATTCAGTACAGAGGGGCAGATCCTTCCTCCTTTAGTGAATGTAAATCAGCATAACACCGTTGACTTCACCAACTTCAGTGACACTGCACCAGTTTATACCAGCTAAGGATAGAGCCGAGAAGAAAAACAAAGCATACCCAAAAATCCCTTTACTGTGTATTTTAAAAAAAATTCTTTAAAACAGCTAAACATAAGCAATTGATTCTGGTTTCCAGCAGAAAATGTCAACATCACAAAAGTACCATCCCTGTAGCACTGATGGGGCCCCCCTCAGCTGACAGATTGAAGGAACAAAAGACTGACTCCAATCCCTTAGGTGTTTCCTCCAGATTAAGGATGAAGTACATTGGCAGGACAGGATGAGAAAGCTTTACTGATGCTGTACATGCTCCTATGTGTGGCAGTGTGTTCCAGTAGTTTGGTCACTGGACAGGCAACCTGAACTGTTATCTGCCCTTAGGCAAGTGACTTATCCTCTGTTTCCCTTTGTTGGGTTTATCTAACTTGACTGCGAACTCTTTGAGGCAGCGCTTAGTAGGCATTTGTACAGTGCCTAGCACAATAAGACCTCAATAGCAATTGGGGCCCCGAGGAGTTACTGTAATCTACACAATTAAAATAGCTTCTGTCACCAATGTGGTCCCTCCTGCAACTTTCCTTGATAAAGTCAGGTGAAAAGTGATGAATTAAAAAATATCAAAGCAATTAGTTTTTAAAAGATGGCAAATGATTATATTTGAATTAAGTAGGTGATTCCCCAGGCTAGTGGAACCTCATTTTAATGTACAGTAACGAGCGGTGTAAGCCCTGCACCTGGAGCCCTAGAGAGTGGGGAGCTCACTATTGATTCTTGCTGGTGAACAGAGAGAAGGGCAGCCCAGAGTTGCTTCAGAACTCCAGGTGGACTGAGGCTCCATTGGAGGAAGCTCTCTGCTGGCATCTGACAATGAGCAAGGGGAAATAGTGAATGGACCAGGCCTCATTTGTATTTCAGTTATGTGACGGTTTAGAGCATTTTTGTTTATATCTATATATGATATGTTTTCAAATGTGCCTGTGATGAGGGGCCATCCTGACTGAAACTGTAATCAGGCACAGCTGGGTAAGGAAGCCTGGCTAGGAATGCGGGGGGGGAGAGAGAGAGAGGGAAAAAAGAGGGTTCTTACTTTCTTCTGGGAATGCTTCTCTTGCATTAGGGACTTTCTTAATGGTCCTACACACTACTGGTCTCTCTCTATAGATTCAGAACAGAAGCAGGTTTGAGGTGGTGGGCAAAGCCAAGGAAGCAGGCAAAGCTAAACTGAGGGCTTGGGCTGAAGCCACAGATAATAGCAGCCCACATGAGGTGGGGGGGTTTCCCTACCTAGCCCCACAGCTAAAATCACTTCAGCTGAGTCAGGTGGCCAGAGCCCCCAGAGTAGCCCAGGTAACACTTCCCTTAGGGGCTGAAGACAGATTTGCCAGAATTCTTGGACTCCACCAACTCTCAACAACAAAACTGTGAGTCAGCAGCCGGGAAGGAGGGAAGTGACAGAACACATTAGTCACTCACAGCAGCCAGAGGAGGACTGAGGTTGGGATTATTGTTAAAAAAGCTCCCTCGGGGGATGGAACTCTTACCTAATAGATATTTTTAATGTATTAATTGCTGGCTTTCCCAAATGTATTCTATTGTTCCTCTTTCCTCCCCTTTCTCCCCATAAAGTTCTCTTTGATTTAAGCCCCTGGACTCAGAGCTTGCGAGTGAAGAAGTGCAGCCCATCAAGGGCACCCAGAATGGTAGATGTAGTTTCCCAGTTTTCTGGGCGGGGGCCTGAGTAGGAGTTATCTATGTTTGCAGAAGGCCCCTTTTGCTGTCAGCAACAGCAGGTAGAAGGGTCACAGTAGTATTACTGAGGTAAAGAACTACCGGGTATATTAAATACACCCCTCTTCTGGGGAGGTTTACAGAAAGCTCCCCACATCTTCTCTCAGCATGTTTTGTGTTTGGGGTGTGGGGTTTATGAA
This sequence comes from Eretmochelys imbricata, assembly GCF_965152235.1. Taxonomy (NCBI): domain Eukaryota; kingdom Metazoa; phylum Chordata; order Testudines; family Cheloniidae; genus Eretmochelys; species Eretmochelys imbricata. The sequence continues at coordinate 19,252,627 of NC_135574.1, read as the reverse complement.
GGACCAGCCTTTGAAAATCTCCCCCAATATCTCTTTGAACCTGTTTCCCTGCGTGTAAAAATGGTGGTGATGATGATTAAAAATATTTATATTGCAATAGTGCCCAGAGGGCAACCATGTCAGGGTCCCATTGTGCTTAGTGCTGGGCAAATATATGGAACAATGACCATCTCTGCCCCCTTGGCCTCACAATTGCTTACCTACATCATAGAGTTCTTGTGGGACTTAATGTTTGTAAAGGGCTTAGAAAGCCTGTGGTGAAAGGTGGCCTATAAATGCAAAGTACTATTATCAAAGGTAACAGATTATTTTGTGGTTCAGGAGAAAGCCACAAATAAACATAAAGTGCTGTGCAACAAAATTAAAAAAAACAACAACAAGGCATCATCAAACAGGAAAGAAGAGTTCCGTCACCATGGACTCTGATCAGAGAAAGTGGTGGGTAGGCATCAGTTCAATAGTTCAATTATACAATTTCAGATCCAAAGGAAGCTTCAGCTCAGCATTGCCTAGTGATACTATTACGGAAAACTCGAAAGAATGAAATTGAATTTGAACAGTGCCTAGGGGAAGTAATTTACCAGAGGCAGTATTCAGGAAACATTAACCTTATAAATGCCATGGTCATAGGAGCACTGTTTAACGTGGTAGTTGCTTATCTCTGAAGACATTGATCAGCCACATATATTTATTCACACCTTGAAACACAGGAGAGATATGGCTTATAGTCGTGGAAGTGAGCTTTGTGGTTTCATCTGAAGGAACATTTGCTCACATTGTGCAATTTGAAATTGGAATTGCCACACGGCATCAGACCAGTGGTCCACTTAATCCAGTATCCTGGCTGACAAAGTTAGCACCAGCTGCACCAGTGAAAGGGCTAGAAACCCTTCAGTAGGAAGTGATGGGATAACCAGCCTTAGGGAAGTTTAGCTTATGCTCTTGAGTATTCATTTATATTCTTTCAAAAACTCCTGTTTTGTTCTTTGGGTATTTTTTTAAATTTTTACCGTTATAGTTCTTGGTCTTGTTATCTATGTACAAGACATAATTCCTCAATATGTGACTGTAGGCTGCATGGTCATTCCTCTCTGTCAGTCTCTGAGCGAGGCCACGTCTCCTCACTGTCACGTACCTGTAAAGGTGAGCTCAAAAGGGGGGAAATTAACTGCACCTATTGCTCTGGCCCCCTGGCCAGACTGAGCAGTATGGCAGTCTATGAACCCAGGGCCCTTGGTCAGAGCAGGGCAGTACACAGTGAGTAGGCTTTAGCCTGCAATCAGGGCAGAGTGACTACACAGTCTATGAGCCCCAGGTAAGGGTGAGCGTCAACAAAGTCTAGAGGCTCAGGTACGGGAGAGCACCAGCACAGTCTGGGCCAGTGGTGGGCAACCTGCGGTCCATCAGGGTAATCCGCTGGCAGGCCGCAAGACAGTTTGTTTACATTGACCATCCGCAGGCACGGCCGCCTGCAGCTCCCAGTGGCCACAGTTTGTCCATTCCCCCATCAAATGTAAGGAAAATACATGACTGATCCTTGAAGTGTAGTAAATATTCTAGAAGGCAGCATGTGTGACCTTTTGAATGTGCTCTAGGCAGTTAGTCACTATGACCACATCCCTGAACCCAATGGAACTACTCTATGTCAAGAAGCCTGGCAGGAGAACATGGCACTCAAGGAGTAAAGCCCTTAATCTCGCTAGACAGCTGGGATAAACATTTATATAGAAAACATTTTCAAAAGACTAGGCAGATTATAAAGGCACCAGGAGTCACTGAAATCTTGTTATACATTGTTCACTGCATCGCTTTAGATACTAGTTTGAACTTACACTGTCAGATAAATTCCATTTATCTCCTGAATGCTTTTCCTCACTGTGAGTGTTTGTTGCTATGAATTCACACCTTCAGTAAGGATTTACATTTCTTCCTTGATCGAGATGAAGATAAATGCTCAGTTTCAATCATTCTTAGGCATCTTTTTTTCCACTTAAAGGGGTCACTGTTTCTTCTTGTGACACTGAGAGCATGAGTTGCTAGTTTTGGCAGTTAGTGCAGAGAAAGATGATGATCTTGGAGTTAAGGCAGAGGATTGGGTCTCGGGAAAGCTATGTTGAATTCCTAACCCTTCCTACCTGACTTTGGATAAGTCACTTAGTTTTTTTGGGCCTCAATTCCTCATCTGTCAAATGGGGATATTACTACATCCTTTCTCCCTGTTTTGATTATCTAGATTGTAAGCTTTTGGGACAGGGACTGTCTCTTTCTCTGTGTATGTATGAATGTATGGGATGAGCACAATGGGGCCACAATTTTAGCTGAGGCATCTGGGTACTACTTTAATAAAACTAATAATGAAAAAGTAACAGGGGTTTAACTGAAATTATTACTTACGAGTCCAAAAATATAAAGTCCCCAGGTGGTATTTTTAGAAAATTCCCATGAGCATTCCTGCACGTCCATTTGATCTCCCTTCTCACTGCTTACAAAGTAACCTGAGAGCCATTTTCCTTCTCCATTTATAGTCTACCTTCTCTTTCTGTCCAGCTTTTTCAGTGATGGCATTAAACCAGTACTGAGAGATGCACCAAAACTGGAAACATTTGTCTAAACCATCCCACAAACATTGGTGTTTAGGATAAAATGGGACCTTAGTACAAAACAGGTCCAATTTTAGTTTTGCAAAAACAAATTGAATGGACACTCAAATTTAGCTGACAAATTTAAATGACACTGCCCAAATTCTACTAAAAAATAATTCTTTCCACCCCTTTCAATCCCTCTTTATTGAAAATGTGGGGGGGGGAGATATCCCACGGTCCATTTCACCTTTTTCTGTACCTTTTCCAGTTCTTGAACATCAAACTAAGAACCAAACTCTGCCCTCAAATGAGCCTGCTTGGTTCCCACTTCATTTAGCACATCCGAGGTCAAATATTAGCCCTGATTTTGATCTAATTTACACTGGTTTAAATCCAGAGAAATTCTATTCAGACCAACAGAGTATATTTTGCATACCAGTACAAGTGAGGCTTGAATCTGGCTCATTGTCTCTAACTATTTAATATGGAGAAAAACAATGGAGGAATTGGTGTACAGAGAGGAAAAGACCTAAGGAGTTGGGGCTAGATTCTGTGCTGTGTCTCCAAAAGGAGAGGAGGGACAAAGAGGACTTTAGGCTACATTTGCACTCCCTGGATCCAGAGTTACTGTAGGGGCTTAAACAGCCCCTGGTGCAAGCAGGGCAACTTGAGGGCTGCCTGGGGTTATCCAGGGCTGCCTACCGACTGTACTGCAGCCCAAAATCTTTGCAATGCTTCTCTCACTACTGGCACCTCCCCATGCTAGGGCTCGGAAGGAAGTGCAGTATAGGATTTCATGCATAGGTTTGATACTGCTGCTGCCTGCGGAGAATTCTCTCCTGGTCCATTGTGGCTCATTTATGGCTCCTATATGCCACTAAACAGCTTCCGGATGCTAGACCAGAGACTACAATTAGCCCTGTAAAGTCTACATGAAAAGGGCCTTATTTAAAAGAGTTGGACATTTGGTCTGACCTACAAGAGGGGGAAAAAAATCCAGAAATCCTAGAACTACTGACAACTCAAAGTAATATTTTACCTTCCTGGCAGTAGTAGTAGTATACTGAAGCTATTAGTAAAAGCATTAATTTATCACAAGGCTTTAAAGATCTCAGTCTCTGTCAGCAATGAAATAAACACATGACAGGGTAGCCAGACTGTTCTTGTTTATTGTGCGTGTTATTACAATAATTAAGATTAATAGTGATTACCTGTCATGTTTGTTGATATTTTCGTGGTCAAGTCATTGTCATTTAATATAGCTACAATCTAAACAAATGTTTGGATCGCTACTCAGTGGTATATAATCCCTCCCTTCTATGCAGCAAGGGTGTTGTGGCAAATCTCACAGACATCAAGAACTAATATGCAGTAATCAACTCACTGGAATTTAGAGGGCAAGTAATGTGGGGGTAAGGAGGGGGGATTATCTGCAAATATATTTGCAAAATCCAAGGTGAGATTCAGTCTGACCAGTTTGTTCCTTTTTCACTTGTCTGTGAACATACGTGCAATCCTATTTTGTTCACACAAATGTCTAGGCAGAGAAAGATAGTGATTTGCAAGCAAACTGAGTGCATGAGCCTCAGCAAGATGGAGAGTGGAAGATGGGGACAAACTGGAGGCAGAGCAGTTGAAAGGTTTCTTGCTTAGAAGCACAGTGCCAAAAACATGAAGCAGGGTGTGTGCAATGGGGACAGATATAGAAGCTGGGGGATCAGTGCCCAGGGACAAACCACTCTATCGAACCAGGTCTACACACAGCATAAAGCCATACTGATGGTCCTGCAGCCAGTTAGTTGGCTGCAACAGCAACATCAGGGAAACCCCATCAGAGATTCACAGTGGAATAGTTACTTTCTTCCTCCAAGGCCACGATTAAGCAAATGAATGAGTATATATTTAACTTTAAGCTTGTGCTTAAGTCCTCTCATTAAAGTTAGGCAACGTACTTAAATGCTTTGCTGAATCAGGCCTTAAATCTATAGTGGATCCAGGATTCCATCTAATCCATCAGAAATTAATCTACAGGGAAAACTGGATTCCAGTGAGAATATTCTAATACTTTCTCCTTGTATGCACTTTCTGTCCCAAATTGTTGAGTAGTGTTGCCCTAAGGTTTTGGACAGCTGCAGCATTCCATCCAGAGGGGCTTGCAGTTCAGCACTGCAGGAACAGATATATTAGACTAGACTGAGCTTGCAAAGTGAATTACCATCCTTTGGGAAGCACAATGCTATAAAAATGCAAGGTACTGTACTATCATTAAAGTGATTAACTAAGTTACTATTAAAATGCAGGAGGAACTGACAGGCTGAGAGTCTGACAACCAACCAACCAAACAATTACAAGAATCTCCGTTTTCTGAGCTGGGCTTTAGCCGGTTTTGATATACACAGCTTTGAGTATCATGTGTACATTGGCGCAGCATAAAGATGCTGGGTAAAGATGCCTGGGTCTGCTAGGGTAGCAAAACATACAGAGCCTCATTGTCCTCTGTGCTGAAAGGAACACTTAGCGATCCCAGTACATAAATGCTAAAGAGGATAGGAGCCAGTATGGAGCACTGAGGGACATGACAATTTATCTCATCAGGCTCAAACAGAGCACAGTCTAACCTGTCAGGGATGGTCTAGGTTTCCTTGGTCCTGCCTCAGCTAAAAGGACTGGACTTGATGACCTCTTGAGGTCCCTTTCAGTCCTACTTTTCTATGATTCTGTGCTGTCTTAGCTCTGAAATGAAGAAAGGCCTGGTTACACATTACGTTAAGGCTTGTCTATGCTACCATATGCTGCACAGGGACCTCCCTGTCCATTCTATATCTGATGTAAGGGCTCTACACTTCCCTTCCCCTCCCCTCCCCTCCCCATTCCCAGCTTTTGGCGAAAAGAGAAAAGGCATAGCCTGCAGCACCATTCACTACCTTTTGGGGCAGCCAGAGGATTCTGCAGTCTCCAGTATAAGTTAGAGAAGCTCCGAGTCTGCTGTGTCTTACACTCTTGCTTCCCCTGCCCCCTCCCAAATATCTACCAGAACCTATGGGCTCAAGGCAGGAACTAGTGGGTGAAATTTTATGTCTTTTGTTATACAGGAGGTCAGAGTGGATAATCATAATGGTCCTTTCTGGTCTTAAGATATATAAATGTGACTATTGAGAGTGCAAATGTCCCAACTTTGCCCTGCCAAAACTTGTTCCAGCCCACAGGCAGGTATGGAGTAGCTGAGGATCAGGCCCTTTAGTCTCTCAGCTGTGCTTTCTTGTGATCCTTTCCGAATTCCAGAACTTCAGTGGAGGCCACTCATTCATGGACGTTAAATCTTTATAGTCCATGATAGAGAACATGATACATGCTGAAGAGAAAGAAAATGGGATGGTGGAAGGAACTTCCCCTCAGCTGAGAGGCGGGTGCCAGTTCCTCTTCACTCCTGTGGTAGCCCGAGCAGAGCTGCCCTGGAAGCAATGTGATTCTGGCTGTAAACATCCTCACCCTACAGTGGAAGGAGAAGGCAGGAGCAAGTGGCAGGGGCCTAAAGAAGAGAGGAAAAGGGAATGGTAAAGGAGACAGAGATTTCGCAATAGAGAAGTGAACGAGAATTTTAAAGAATGAAGATGAAGTCACAGAAAGAAAATGCCAGCTTGTTAAAAAATCAAGCTCAGAGAAGGAAGGAAAAGGGAGGGGGAAAACAATCTTGAAGAGAAACAAAGAAAGATGGGCTCGTGAGTAAATAAACTGATTTAATATTTGAAAGCATCAATCAGCAAAATTGGTAGAAAATACTAAAAATATAGACAGGCGTACAGCTGGTCAAATTATTCAATGCAAGTAAATTGTCCAAATACATTTAGCATTTTTGTTTGTGAATCATTGGTGAACAAACCCTGATTTCTGCAAATTCATTACTAGCAAGTATTCGCCAAGTAGTCTAAGTGAAAAACTCAAGTGTGGTGGAGGGATGTTGACTTTAGCCATTCAATATTTGCAATTCTCATGGCACATGACTGGTTGCTTAAGTCACTGGGTATTGGTTTTGCTCCCAGATTGGATGATTGAACTTTTTTTTTTTTAAAAGAAGAATGACAAATAACCATTGGTGAACAGAAAATACTTACTCCATGAGTATCCTTCTTCACATGTGACTATGGGTATTTAGACAAAGAATTCTCATTCCCCAAGTGTTTCAGTGAACGAAATCCCCTTTTCACAAAAGTTCATGAGTAGCAAATAATGAGCAGTAAAAATGGTCAAGCTGGGCAGGTGTTCAGAATGCATAAGAATGTTCATGCACACTGGTTTAACTCTCAGAGACTTTAAGGCCAGAAGGGATGATCATGATCATCCAGTCTAACCTCCTGCTGCCACAGAACCTCACCCACCCACTCCAGTAATAGACCCATAACCTGTGACTGAGTTACTGAAGTCTGAAATCATTATATAAAGACTTCAAGTTTCAGAGACTCTACCATTTATACTAGTTTAAACTTACAAGTGATGTGTGCCCCATGCTGCAAAGGAAGGCCGAAAAAACAAAAAAACAAAAACAGGGTCTCTGCCACTCTCACTGGGGCTACAGATTGGCTACCTGCCATTGTAAGCAGTTTCATAAGACCATTCCCCTCCATGAACATATCAAGCTCTGGCTTGAAGCCAGTTACGTTTTTTTGCCTCCATTGCTCCCCTTGGAAGACTGTTCCAAAACTTCACTCCTCTGATAGTCAGATCCCTTCACCTAATTTCAAGCCTAAACTTTTTCATTGCCACTTTATACCCATTTGTTCTTGCGTCCACACTGGGTGCTTAACTTAAATAACTCCTCTCCCTCCCTAGTATTTATCCCTCTCATCTATTTATAGAGAGCAATCATATCTCCACTTAACCTTTGTTTGGTTAGGCTAACCAAGCCAAGCTCTTTGAGTCTCTTCTCAGAAGGTAGTTTTCCAGTCCTCTGATCATCCTCGCAGCCCTTCTCTATACCTGTTCCAATTTGAATTCATCATTCTTAAACACAGGAGACCAGAATTGCACACAGTGTTCCGGATGAGGTCTCACCCATAGTTTGTATAATGGTAGTAACACTTCCATGTCTCTCCTGGAAATACCTTATCTGATGCATCCTAGGACTGCATTAGCCTTTTTTTCACAGCTGCATCACACTGGTGGCTTGTAGTCATCCTGTAATCAACCAATACACCCAGGTCTTTCTCCTCCTCTGTTGCTCCCAACTGATAAGTCCCCAGCTTATAGCAAACATGCTAGTTGTTAGTCCCTAAGTGCATGACCTTGCATTTTGCATTATTAAATTTCATCCCATTTTTATTACTCCAGTTTTCAAGGTCATCCAGAATGGAAGCCTCAGTCCTGAAAAATACTTAAGCACAGGCATAACTTTATGCACATGAGTAGTCCCAATGACATTAATGGGATTATTCACCTGATTAAGTGTTAGAGAAGAGCATTAAAATGGAGAAGAAAAGAAAAAAAGAAGGGAAAGAGAAAAAACGGACATACATTAATATGCAATATTTTGTTTTTCTGCAAATGGTTATGCTGCTAGAACCAATACATAAATATGCAAGTCTGCAGTTTCATTAAGACACATTAATCCCATATTTTGTTGTCATTTACATTTCAAACTAATTAGAAGGAGGAAATAAAGAGAAGAATTTCCTATTTCCAATTTGTAGAAAAAAGATTTTTGCCTGCTATTCATGTGAGGTTTCAGCATAGCTCATAGATTTGTTGTTGTCTGAAAAAACAAAAACAAAAATACTGTAGTTAGTTAAAAAGGAAAATATTCATCCAAACGATTTCTGAGGGACTGTGATTCCAGGCCACTTTGATTTATGACTTTTTAATCAAGCCCATAACTTGCTCTTGTCTGCCCTCTTTCAGATATTAGCATATGACACTGTATCTTCCTTGAATTTTGAGGTATTTCGAGGGTCAGGTACATGGGTTTTGAAAACACTATTAAGGAATGTTGAGTGCCACTGCTGTCTGGTAGCACTGATCCTTGACTACTGTCAGTCAGAAACAAAGATGAAACACTTATCTAATGCATCCAAACAGGATTTTCTCCTACCCCAATGCTGTATTATGGCTGTGAGAAAGAGAGCTGTGCTGATGGGGAGAGGAGGTGCACTGAGTAGGAGCTGAGTTAGAAGCAGCAATTGTCCTACTATTGACAGATTTCTTCACCAAATAGTTGTGGAACCAACAAGAGGTGATGCCATTTTAGATTTGGTATTGGTGAGTAGTGAGGACCCCATAGAAGAGCTGGTTATAGGGGACAACCTTGGTTTGAGGGATCAGGAGCTAATTCAGTTTAAACTAAATGGAAGGCTAAACAAAAATAGGTCTGCAACTAGGGTCCTTGATTTCAAAAGGGCTAACTTAAAAAAATTAAGGGAATTAGGGAAGTGGACTGGAACAAAGAGCTCAAAGATCTGAATGTGGAGGAGTCTTGGAATTACTGTAAATCAAAATTGCAGAAACTGCCTGAAGCCTGCATCCCAAGCAAGGGGAAAAATTCCATAGGGAAGGGTTGCAGACCAAGTTGGATGAGCAAGCATCTCAAACAGGCGATTACGAGAAAACAGAAAGCCTACAAGGAATAGAAGATGGGATGGATTAGCAAGGAAAGCTGCCTCGTGGAGGTCAGAAAGAGAAAGTAGTTAAGGACATAGAGGTTAACACTAATTAGGATAATATACAATGTGGTTTTACAAAATGTAGATCATGCCAGACCAACCTGATCTCCTTCTTTGAGAAGATAACGGATTTTTTATAGAAAGGAAATGCAGTAGCTCTAATCTACCTGGATTTCAGTGAGACATTTGATAATGTTCCTCATGGGAAATTATTAGTTAAACTGGTGACTATGGCAATTAATATGAAAATTGAAATGTGGATAAGGAACTGGATAAAGGGGAGACTATAACAGGTCATAATGAAAGGTGAACTATCAGTCAGGAGGGAGGTCACTAGTGGAGTTCCTCAGGGATCGGTCTCGGGACCAATCTTATTTAACATTTTTATTATTGATGTTGGCACAAAAAGTGGGAGTATGCTAATAAAATGTGTGGATGGAAGACTGGAATATCATACAAGAAGATCTGGATGACCTTGTAATAGAAATAGAATGAAATTTAATAGTGCAAAGTCTATTACAGAAGTGAGCAGAATCACAGAATATCAGGGTTGGGAGGGACCTAAGGAGGTCATCTAGTCCAACCCCCTGCTCAAAGCAGGACCAATCCCCAACTAAATCACAGTTATGTGAGGGTAGGATAGGTTAGGCTCAGTAGCCTGCAATGTGCAGGAGGTCAGACTAGATGATCACGATGGTCCCTTCTGACCTTAAAGTCTATTGTCTCCCCTATAGTGTCTATCTGCAGACCAGCATGCAGAATGGGAGGGCTACATCTCTGCCTCATTATAATCTGTCTGTAGCCTAGGGCTTTACAATCAGACTACAGTCTACCTCCCCATGCCATTGGATACAATCAACTAAATTATAGCTGTCTCCTAAACATGTGTGTAGGGGAGAAGAGACTCTCCCTCCTACATTCATCTACACAGGGTGTCCAGACTTAGAGCCCAGAGTTCACAACCAGCAGAAAGCTCTCACTACTGTCTCTTATATTGCAATGTTGACAACACAAGCCTGGACACCTGTGGTTACATCAGCAATCTTTATTTGTGTAGTGCCATGTGACCCACAGAGGTTGCCTCTTGTTCCCTAAATGTCAGACTGTATGATCCAGTGAGTAGGGCTCAGACTTCCTGTGTGACTTTGGGTAAGTCATTTAGTCTCTTTGTGACTCAGTTCCCTATCTGTAAAATGCATTTCTCTACCTCACAGAGGATAAGTATATTAAAGATTATGAACTGCTCAGCTACTCTGGTAGTTTGAGTCATACAAAAACCTAAGCCTGTGGTTCTCAACCAGGGAGGGATAGGTGTACCCCCAGGGGTACACAGAGGTCTTCCAGGAGGTACTCAACTCATCTAGATCAGCATTTCTCAGCCTGGAGGTTGTAGCCCCCAGGGGGCTCATGGGACAAGTTTAGGGGGATTACAAGTGTGGTGCCTTAGTGGGTGGCAGGCAGGCCAATTGCCCAGGACCTCAGGCCAGCAGGGGGCCCGTGAAGCTAAGTTACATGCTTCAACCCCACCACACAGGGTTTGGGCTTCAGCTAAGGCTCACAAGTGAAAAACCGGCTCAATTATCACACTGAAATGTAAGTACAAAATTTATATTCCAATCATTTTATAATTATATGGTAAAAATAAGAAAGTAAGCCATTTGTCAGTAAAAGTGTGCTGTGACACTTTTGTATTTTTGTGTCTGATTTTGTAAGCAAGTAGTTTTTAAGTGAGGGGAAACGCGGGGTATACAAGAAAAATCAGACTCCTGAAAGGGGTACAGTAGTCTGGAAAAAGAAAAGGAGTACTTGTGGCACCTCAGAGACTAACAAATTTATTTGAGCATAAGCTTTCGTGAGCTACAGCTCACTTCATCAGATGCATGCAGTGGAAAATACAGTGGGGAGATTTATATACATAGAGAACATGAAACAATGGGTGTTGCCATACACACTGTAACCAGAGTTGTCACTTAAGGTGAACTATTACCAGCGGGAGAGCCGGGGGGGAGGGTGGAGAGAACCTTTTGTAGTGATAATCAAGGTGGGCCATTTCCAGCAGTTGACAAGAATGTCTGAGCAACAGTGGGGGGTGGGAGTGGAGGATAAACATGGGGAAATAGTTTTACTTTACTTTCCATCCCACCATCAACTTCAGCTTGGACCAGTCCACACAAGAGATCCACTTCCTGGACACTATGGTGCTAATAAGCGATGGTCACATAAACACCACTCTATACCAGAAACCTACTGACGCTATTCCTAGCTACATGCCTCTAGCTTTCATCCAGACCACACCACACGATCCATTGTCTACAGCCAAGCTCTAAGATACAACCACATTTGCTCCAACCCCTCAGACAGAGACAGACACCTACAAGATCTCTATCAAGCATTCTTACAACTACAGTACCCACCAGCTGAAGTGAAGAAACAGATTGACAGAGCCAGAAGAGTACCCAGAAGACACCTACTACAGGACAGGCCCAACAAAGAAAATAACAGAACGCCACTAGCCATCACCTTCAGCCCCCAACTAAAACCTCTCCAACGCATCATCAAGGATCTACAGCCTATCCTGAAGGACAACCCATCACTCTCACAGATCTTGGGAGATAGGCCAGTCCTTGCTTATAGACAGCCCCCCAACCTGAAGCAAATACTCACCAGCAACCACACACCACACAACAGAACCACTAACCCTTGTAACCTATCCTTGCAATAAAGCCCGTTGCCAACTGAGCCCACATATCTATTCAGGAGACACCATCATAGGGCCTAATCACATCAGCCACACTGTCAGAGGCTCATTCACCTGCACATCTACCAATGTGATATGTGCCAGCAATGCCCCTCTGTCATGTACATTGGTCAAACTGGACAGTCTCTACGTAAAAGAATAAATGGACACAAATCAGACATCAAGAATTATAACATTCAAAAACCAGTCGGAGAACACTTCAATCTCTCTGGTCACTCGATTACAGACCTAAAGGTGGCAATTCTTCAACAAAAAAACTTCAAAAACAGACTCCAACGAGAGACTGCTGAATTGGAATTAATTTGCAAACTGGATACAATTAACTTAGGCTTGAATAGAGACTGGGAGTGGATGTGTCATTACACAAAGTAAAACTATTTCCCCATGTTTATCCCTCCTCCCCCCACCACTGTTCCTCAGATGTTCTTGTCAACTGCTGGAAATGGCCCACCTTGAATATCACTACAAAAGGTCCCCGTCCCCACCCCCCTCGCTGGTAGTAGCTCACCTTAAGCGATCACTCTCGTTACAGTGTGTATGGTAACACCCATTGTTTCATGTTCTCTATGTACATAAATCTCCCGACTGTATTTTCCACTGAATGCATCCGATGAAGTGAGCTGTAGCTCATGAAAACTTATGCTCAAATAAATTTGTTAGTCTCTAAGGTGCCACAAGTACTCTTTTTCTTTTTGCGAACACAGACTAACACGGCTGCTACTCTGAAAGTAGTCTGGAAAGGGTGAGAACCACTTCCCTAAGCCATTAAGAGACTTCAACACACATCTTATTACAGGGAGCTTTTTAAAAAAAGGCACACTTTCTTTTTCATTACTAAGTGTTAATATTTCAATATTTTGGAGGTCTCAGTTTCTTGTGAGTCTCCTAGAACCATTCAGCTCATCTTCCAGCCATTGTCATTACATTTATTTCTAAGCTGTTTTCCTCTAACTTCATGTGCCTTCTTTCCTCTTAAGGTCATATGCCATCTCTCCTCTTCTGATTTCTGACATAAATCAGAACCCTCTCTGCTTGCTTCTCCCTGGAAGTGAGTTAGTAACCAGGCAGCGTGGTCACCCAGAAGCGATGCCTGCTTCTGCCCACCTCTTCACCCCTTCCAGATTCATTCTTAAGTTTTCAGAATGTTTGGAAAGCATTTGTCAATTTTCCAGTCCATGGTATGTTGTCTAGATACTTGCTTTCCCCGACACATTGTGCCATGCCTTAGATCATAAATATGTATTTACATGACACCGATGCTGATAAAAGACATGAATTTTGCATTCAACAAGAGAAGAGATTTTTCGTTTTTCATCAGCCTATAAGTCTTGCTCTCAAATTCATTTATTTCCAGTGGATACAATCTAATGCGGTGTGAGAGTATCCGAGCAATCTCAGTGCAGCACCTGTTGAAATATACATGGCCACCTCCTGGGGTGTGGATAAAACCTCAAAAATGGAGAATAAATAACTTCTTATAAAGAACTAGATTTCCTGTTATTCACGGTAATATAAAAGAGCTCCTGCTTTATAATTTAGAAACTCTATCAGGGTCATACCTTTACAGAACATTGAAGGCATGTATTCGGTAAGCATTTACTTTTCTATTAGGAAAGATGTGGGGGGAGACAGAATGCAATGCAGTTATATTTAAGCCACACACAAACAAGAAATCCTGAGACGAAAAAGCTATATACATTGCCATACAAACAAATAATGATCTTGTTTAAGTTGATCATGAGACAAATATATTAAAGAAGGACATTAATGGCCTTAAACAAGAATAAAAAAGCAAAATAATCTACTGAGCCTGAGGGTCACGGTGTCAGGAGCCATCAACATGAGAACAAATTTGTGCTCCTGGCCCCAAGCCAGGGGAAGAATGAGTTCCAAATGGAGGTGATGTCTTCCTATTCTGTGTAAGGTAGGGCACTGGCCACATTAATCATCCACGGTGTCTTAGTGGGAAATCCATGGACCAATAAGGCAGCTAACACTGAATTGAGCTCCCTGACCTCTTGGCCAGAACAAAATCAAATGCCATGATATCACAGCAAGTGGAAATGAAAAATACAATGTAACGAACAACCACCAAAAAAAAAACAGGAAAAAGATTTGAGGATACCTGCAGTAGGCTGACATTTGGACATGTGTTTCCATTTCAAAACAGATGGCTATTATGTGAAAGCCATGAAATATGACATTTTTCAATAGCTAGCAGTGGGATTCTTGTTATATCTGTTACATGCTCTCTGCGTGTGAGAGAGTGCATTCATTTATTACACCCTTGCACAGCCAAAAGCATCTAGACTGCCTGAAGCCTAAGCTAGTTTCCTGCTCTTGCACTCCTGACTGGGTTTTTGTGTCCCCAGTTTTTGGGGCTGGGTTTTCAAAGCCATCTAGGGGATATGGGCAAATCTCAGCACTGACTTCTTTAGCCATTGTCTAAGACAGAGCCATGTTGCCCTGTGATCTAAAAGTAAAGTATCTCTGAGGCTTCTACTTGTTCATTCATAGATTCCAAGGCCAAAAGGGACCATTGTGATCATCTAGTCTGAGCTCCTGTGGGACACAGGCTATAGGACTTCCCCAAAATCATTCCCAGAGCAGATATTTTAGAAAAATATCCAGTCTTGATTTTAAAATGGTCAATGATGGAGAATCGACCACAGCCTTTGGTAAATTGTTCCAGTGGTTAATTGTTCTCACTGTCAAAAGTGTATGCCTTATTTCCAGTCTGATTGAGGACAAAAAGAACACACATTGAAGTTATTTCAATTTATTCCATACTTAGCTGAGCAGCTGAGACATATTTACAGGCTCCTCCGATGCTTTCAAGGTTTGACATGTTGTAGAGCACAGATACTCTGGGGAATGATAAGTAAAAGGACCAATAATATACAATGAATTATAATAATTATGAATAATTTTGAACAGTCTTGGGAGCACCAGAAGCTCATCATCTTTATGAATAAAAATAAACTGAGCAAGGAAGGGTCATCTTGTGATTAAGTCACTGTACTGGGACTCAGGAAATACGGTTTCATTTCTGAGTTAAACCACAGGCTTCCTGTGGGACTTTGGGAGAGTCTCTGAGGCTATGTCTACACTACTGCAGTAAGTTGCCCTATGCTACACAACTCCAGCTATGTAAATAACGTTGCTGGAGCTGACGTACCTTAGGTTGAGTTACAGTGAGGTCTACATTGCTGGGGGGTGGGGGGAGAGAAAGACTTACGTTACTCTTCTCGTCGGGGGGGTAGAGTACAGGGGTCGACTGGAGAACTATCTGCAGTCAATTTGGCAGATCTTTACTAGACCCACTAAATGGACTGCTGGTGAAGTGATCTCAGAGAGTCGATCCCCTCTGCAGTGTAGACCTGCCCTCAGTTTTTCTGAGCCTCCACTCCCCATCTAAAAAACTGGAACAATACTTGCTTACTTCCCTGTTTAGATACTAAGCTTCTCAGGGCAGCATCTCCCCTAATGTGGATTTGTACAGCTCCTAGTACTATGGCCTCTCACTTGGGGCTTCTAAGCTACTGGAATACACATAACAAAATGGTACATTTTGAACAGCTTTATCAATTCATATAATGAAAAATTTATTTTCGCTGAGCATGCAGGGTACCTCAAAGTTTGATGTGCTGCGATGATGTTTACATTTATCTATCTTAGGCTATTAGAGAAACAGGTAGGTGAGGTAGTATCTTAGGCTGTGTCTACACTTACAGCAACAGGTAGAGTACATATATTTCAAGACCCCCTAGCATGGGTATAAATAGCAGCATAGTGAGGCACAAAGTAGGTGAGTAAAGACGCAGCAGAATATTAAGGTTGTACCCCACACGGCTCTCTATACACCAAGAAGTGACTTCCTCATCTACACTGTTTTTTTTAGGATCCAGCTGCCTCCCCCATGCTAGAGACTTCCATTGGTACACCTAGCTGCCCACCACAGGGTGGATGCAGCCTGCTTTTCATTGGAGCATATAGCTACACAACCCCCATGCTGCTATATGTGTAGGCATGTCCTAGGTGACTCGCTTAAGGTTACACGGTAAGACAATGACAAAGTAGGGAATTGAACCCCCTTTTCCTAATTCCCAGGCTGATGCCCTAACCTCTGAGCAATCCTTCCTCTCAAAATGGCTTTCCCTCCCTGAAAAAAAAATCAGGATCTTCTTACCTGCCTCAAAAAAAGAAATTATCAGGTGACTCATCCTGCAGCATCTAGCTGTGGGGCAGTGGCTCAGATGAGAAGTGGATCCCCAACCAGTAGTGGGCTGGGCAGGCAGCTGGGCAACCAGGTATACTTTAACTGCTCAGGTATACTTTAACCTCCCTAGGTCATGTGAGGGACTGGGAGTGGAAGTAGGTTTCTCATGAGTGCTGACTGATGGAAGGGGAAAGGAATAGGGATCCAGATTTCCTCCCACTTGTTCTGGGCTGGCTGGCTTTCTGAGCAGGCAGGCACTGGTGGGAAGAGATTTCAGTGGCTACTATTTTAAAATCCATGATGGAGTTAAACACAATTGCAGAGAAGTTACACAGGGCAAGAGAACTAAAGAGCAAGGTTTTAAAGCAAATATAAGGTTAGGAATTTTTTTTTAGGTGACTTCTCCAGGAAATACTAGATCACAAATCAACAAGAAAATATAGCTGTAATTGGTTCTTTTAGGACATATGTCCTTCGAAAGTGAGAGCAACTGGTGAATCAGGCCAGAGGAGGAATTTAGCAAAATAGGAGCTTGGTCAAGCCAAATCATCCTCTCTTTTCCTGCTGTTTGAGTGTGTTTAAAAGAAACTGAGGTGAAGGCTAGTTTTCATTTTCAACATGCTTTTGGAGATCACCCAAAATATTTAATGCAGGTCAGCACCTCAGCCAGGGAACAGGAGGTAGTTAAATTACAGTTGTTCAGGCTGGTTGTTGAGCTGTTGTGAGTGGCTGAACAATAAAACTTTTCCCAGCCTGGAGAAAATATCTGTTTTCCAATGAACTTTAGTTGGGGATTGGTCCTGCTTTGAGCAGAGGGTTGGACTAGGTGACCTCCTGAGGTCCCTTCCAACCCTGATATTCTATGATTCTATGAACAACATAACAGCCGCCACACTGAGTCGAACCAATGGTTCATCTAGCTAAGTATCCAGTCTCTGATGGTTGAGAGTGCCAGATGCTTCAGAGGAAATGAACCGAATAGGGCAATTTCAAGTGATCCAATCCCTGTCATCCAGTCCCAGCTTCTGGTAGTTGGAGGTTTAGGGACACCCAGAATATGGAGTTGTATCCCTGACCATCTTAGCTAATAGCCATGGATGGACTGATCCTCCATGAATGCATCCAATTCTTCTTTGAACCCAGCTATACTTTTGAACTTCACAACATACCCTGGCAATGAGTTTCACAAGTTGGCTGTGCATTGTGTGAAGTACTTCCTTGTGTTTGTTTTAAACCTGCTGCCTATTAATTTCATTGGGAGACCGCTAGTTCTTGGCTTATGTAAAGGGGTAAAGAACACTTTCTTATTCACTTTTGCCATACCATTAGTGATTTATAGACCTCTGTCATATCTACCCCCTTAATCATCTCTTTTCTAAACTGAACAGTCCCAGCCCTTTTAATCTCTCCTTTTATGGAAGCTCTTCCATCCCCTTAACCATTTTTGTTGCCCTTCTCCGTACCTTTCCCAATTCTAATACATCTTTTTTTGAGATAGCATAACATCAAAAGACCCCAGTTGCTGGAGGGCAGGACTGAACCTGGGACCTCATTAGCTAAATGCATAAGCCTCTACTACAAGGGCTAAAATCCACATGACATCCGCAGAGTGATTAATCTCTACGTGGCCTCAGTGCAACGAAAGGGGACAAGTATCAGAGGGGTAGCCATGTTAGTCTGGATCTGTAAAAGCGGCAAAGAGTCCTGTGGCATCTTATAGGCCAACAGACGTACTGGAGCATGAGCTTTTGTGGGTGAATACCCACTTCGTCAGATGCATGTCACCCGACGAAGTGAGTATTCACCCACAAAATCTTATGCTCCAATATGTCTGTTAGTCTAAAGGGGACAGAGCACTAAGTGGTGTGTGGGTTACAATGGAACAAAAATAACTGTTCAGAGTATTCAAGGCGTGGGCCTATCATGGATTTATACAGTGGCATTAGGATAGTGTCTGTTTTGTCGTCAATCCCTTTCCTAATGGTTCCTAACAGTCTGTTCGCTTGTTTGACTGACGTTGCACATTCAGCAGAGGTTTTCAGAGAACTATCAACGATGGCTCCAAGATCTCTCTCGAGGGGTAACCGCTTATTTAGACCCCATGTATAGTTGGGATTATTTTGACCAACATTTAATTTCATTTGCCACTTTATTGCCAGTCCCCAGTTTTGCAAGATTTCATCACATCTGATGAAGTGAGCTGTAGCTCACGAAAGCTCATGCTCAAATAAATTGGTTAGTCTCTAAGGTGCCACAAGTACTCCTTTTCTTTTTGCGAATACAGACTAACACAGCTGTTACTCTGAAACCAAGATTTCTTTGTAACTCTTAGCTGTCAACTTTGGGCTTAACTATCTAGAGTTATTTGGGATAGTCTGCAAATTTTTTCACTTCACTGTTCACCCCCTTTTCCAGAATATATTGAGCAATGCTAGTCCCTTTAAAGGTCCTTGGGGGATCCTGCTATTTATCTTTCTCCATTGTGAAAACTGACCATTTATTCCTACCCTTTGTTTCCTGTCCGTTAACCAGTTACTGATCAATGAGAGGACCTTCCTTCTTATCCCATTACTGCTTAGTTTCTTTAAGAGACTTTGGTGAAGGACCTTGTCATGGACTTTCTGAAAGTCCAAGTACACTATAGCCACTGGGTCCTTGTCCACATGTTTGTTGACACTCTCAAAGAATTTTAATAGATTGATGAGGCCTGATTTCCCTTTACAAAAGTCATGTTGACTGCCCCCCCCAACATATCACGTTTATCCATGTGTCCGATAATTCTGTTCTTTACTGTAGTTTCAACTTTGTACGCCGATTGAGACACAATGAGTCAAAGAGATACAGGAAAGATGATCAAAATGGCAGAAGTTGCAGAGGCGGAAGATCTTGTGCCTACATGGGCAGGACTGTACAAAGGGATGTTGAGAGGTTTGTGCAAGAAGAATAGAGGGAGCGAGAAAAGCAGAAGAGGTAAGTTCCTTGGGGTAGGGACTGTCTTTGTACAGCACCATGGGATCCTGGCCCATAACAGGTGCTCTTAAGTGCTAGTGCAATATTATTATAACAAATATTAATAATGAGGATGTAGGCTGGAACAAGCCCATGAATTATTTTGGATCCAGATTCTGATACAATAGGAAAGCCAGTGGCATCGTTTGACTAATTTGAAGATACAGTTGTGCTTCTTTGTCTGAAAAGATGGGCAAGCTTTAACTGTAGCATCTTCTCCATCAGCTCCCCAGGTTCCAGCATGTGCAGAACTCAGTACAACATGCTGTTAAAATACACCTTTAATTTTGAAAGATAGTAATTCAGAGACTACTTGCCTCCCCACACTGTCCTGGTCCTCTTGCCAACAAAAAGTCTCTTCAGAATGAAAAGAGGATGCTTTACACAGCATGCCAAACATGCACCTCATTTGGAGTGTTTGGTTTTCAGCACCTCTGAAAAGCAAGCGAGAGAACACACACTAAATGTAGGCTCCCAAATTCAAATTTTTTGGTTGAAATTACAGCTTTGCAATAGCTGATGTTATTCTGTCCTTAATTTTGTACCATGTTGAAAACTCACTATTTTACACATTTTGTATATTAAAATTAACCCTGCAAGTCACACCTGACAAAAACCAGGTGACAACTGTCATCATATATTGTTGTTGCTCTTGTATTTATGTTTTCAGTACCAGTTTTTGCTTAGTATGCTTCCCCCTCCCCCCCACATCACTCTGCCTCTGTGTATAAAGGGGAGAATCTACTCCCAACTATATACTTTGTACAAGAGAATGTTTTTCATATTTGATCTTTCATTGAAATCACTTCAGTCCAAGAACCCTCTTTTGCAAGGTGGGAACAATGTGAAAAATTTAGTGCATCTCAAAATAGTTTAGGCTCCAAACTTAAAGACTACTCATGCAAATAATTGTTTACTCACAAGAGTGACTTGAGTAGAGCAAAAGGAATACTCACAAATGTAAGGACTACTCCATTGTATGAGGGACTGCACAGTTGGGTCTTAGCTTGAAAATATTTTGTGCCAAAAATAACTCATTAGGAAGATAAAATTCTGAAAAAAAACAAACATCATGTGACAATTTTAAAACACAGCTGTATCTTCTAGCTAATTCAGCTGGAGAAAGACATGCTAATTGTCTTAATTAACCATCTTAATTTGGTCATAGAACCACCACAGTGTTGTGCTGTTCTACAATTTTGCATAAGTAGAAAATTGACAGAGTTCCAAACTACATTTTAAGTTGGGCGTAAATTTAATGCACATGCAGAACCATACAGATGGAAAGGGAGAGAAAGGAAACGTGATAAGAGATACAGTTCTGTTCCTATGCCTGTGATTTGTCTTCTCCTATACATTGATCTATTAATTTCAATGTAATCTAAAGGGTCTATTCCCCTTAATTCTAGGCACATACACATCAATTAAAATATAGAAAGGTAGATTTTAAAAGTCCCTGGAAAAAATTGTTAGATTACATGAGACAGCTCTGCCTAATATATCACCATAATACATGCCAACATCCACAGCTCTTGACTCTCTCCCTGGGAGAGGATCTAAGTGGAATGCCAAAATGATTAACAAATCCAGGCTCTAGCAGACCAAGGAGGTGATCTGAGAACCTCTACCAGAACACATGCTGTAGAAAACTCCATCCCATTTAAAATGGAGGTATCTAGGCTGAGCAACCCCATTGAGCACAACTATACTGGGAGGTAGAGATATTCTCCCAAGGAAACAAGTGAGAGCTTTATAGGTTAAAACCCATGACTTGAACTCCATGCAGAAGCTAAGGATATGTCTACACTGCAGTTAAAATCCTGTGGCTGGCCAATGCCAGCCACCTCAGACTCATGGGGTTCATGCTAAGGGGCTATTTAACTGTGATGTAGACATTAGGGCTCAGGCTGGAGCCTCGGCTCTAGGATCCTCACAAATGGCCTCAGAACCAAGGCACTGAATTTAGCACTTATAAAGTGATTTGTTTTCTTAACCATACTGTAGGACGTTATTGCTAATGAGTTCTGAAGAAGCTTAATATGAAGTGGCTGAGCTGCTAGCAAAAATATACACTCTCAATAAAAACTACATCAAAAAATTGAGCTACCCCCCTGCCTGCACACAGCCCCTAGCTACCCCTTTTTCTGCATCCTGAGCTGTTTTCAAACTTTGAGCTGAACCCGCTACCTTTGAGTTATAATTTTTGGTTGTGCCTCCCCCCTGCCACAACCAAGACAGGCTGAGTGACCTGCTGAGGTGAATCAGGGGGTGGCACTCCCTCCCTGGACCCATCATATGGAGCTGGCTTGAGCCCTGCTGGCCCCTGCCCCAAAATAGAAGTCATACTACACCTATGCCCAAGGCCCATACCCCTGAAGCCCTCCTTCCCCTGCTGGGCCCTGGAGTTTTTAATAGCATGGCGGGGGGGGGGGGGGGGAAGAAGAAGAGGGTTACTGCCTGGTTCTGATTGATTGCCATTGAATTTGCTTGAATTTGAGCAATTTTACCAGGTGTCCTGTATTCAGCATAGGGAACTATGGTCACCCTATCCTATACACATCTTTCTTTACACATTACAGTATCTAATGAAAGCAAACGCTTACATATTGTTGAATAGTTCATAGAGTGGATTTTCCATCTATCCATCCATCTTTGCTGCCCCCCCCACCCCATGATAGATAGCACAGCTCTCCTTCCTCACATTTACAAAGATTTTTCTCAAATGAACTATGCATAATTAAAATCTAACTCCATTTGTTCTTTTTTTCCTTAACTGAAGAAATTAAAGATGTATGCAGTATCACTTCAAGCACTGCACAGAAAAAAGTATACATTGTTTTATTCAATTATAGTACTTTAAATGGTACTGCACTTTTTTTTTACACTAATTCATGCCTAGTTCTAGATAAATATGTGGCACATTAGGCTAATAAAAACAATTTTATCAGACAGTGGTGTTTGTGACATCTGCAAGCTCTTATTTCTCCAGCTTTCTGCTCGCTGAATGGGAATATAATTTATCGCCTATACTTTTTCTCCCCCCCCCCACCATCTACATTAATAATATAAATGCAATAACTCAATCAGCCTGTCCACAACTAAATAGCTGAAATGTAGATTCATTACGTATATATATTTTGATACTTCAGCGTATAAGCCAACCATAGACTGCTTAGGGTTAAGAAGAAATTTCTCCTCAGGGCAGGATATTGTATAGATGTCCATTATGAGATTTCTTGTTCCTTCTGAAGCACCCACTGATGGGTGCTGTTGGAGATGGGATATTAGACTGATAATTGGCAGTTCCATCCTGGCAATTCCTCTCATACTAAACTACTGCTATTGGAAAACTTATGCAAGAGTATAATTGGAACTGAAGGAGAAAAGAAAAAGCCAGTGGAGGATATATTCTATATGGCCCCTTTGTCAGTTAATTCCTTCCATGATCAAAGATTCTGGATTTATTAAGATTCTATTTATTTGCACACAGCTCTCACTGACCCCTATTTTCTATGACCATTACAAACACAACTCGGTTATGCACTTCCTATAGACTCTAGAGTGCATTTTCACCGATAGTGGCTTAGAACTAGTGGTGAGAAAAAGCTATGGGAATCTGAATTTTGGTTTCCTACCTTTATTAGCTTACCCATCACTTTATTTTACGAAGAAAGAAACACTTAGAAATTCCATAAAAGTATTTTAAAGAAAAAGTTGCTAAGTGACAACTGTGACAGACTAACAATTTCCTGCGATATCCTGAATGGACTTGTTGAATTAGTTTTAATACCTTTGGGGTCCACTGTGCTAAAAATAGAATGCCACAACACATGCACAATTGCATGTACCTTCTCTAGTAGGAAGGGGATGCTAATGTACTTCCTCTGTTATCTGCCCTTTGAAGCCGCCCCTTAGAGAGCTATGCATATACTAGTTAAAGCTGAATTCTCCAGGGACTGACTAAAAGGACGTTTGGATAAATAGCCTGGTTTTAAACTGGATCAGGAACTTGTTCCTGATCAAGCAAACAGACAGGACCCCTGGTCCATGGAGGGCCCCAATCCTTAAGTAAGGGTTAGAAGGACTAGGCCTACTGAGGCCCCAAAACACTGTGCTTGTTCTGAGCTGAAGCTGTGATGAACTGGTAACCACAACGGTGAGATGTTGAAGGACTGCTCCTGCCAGAGTCCTCCAGCAGCTGTCCCACAACGCCAAACACTGACCGCGCATCACAATTAAGTCCACTGGCAAGGAGTCACAGATAAAACTCCTGCAAATTTTTTAAATGCCTTTTCCTGGTTGTCCAGCTTGATGAGCCCACCTCTATCTGCTCTCTGTTGTTGTGCGTGACTGCCCAGCTGACCTTGCCAGCTACACACGCCACATGGACTTCTGCTGTAGGCAGGAGAGTCTGGATTTCCTGGGCCTGTCGGGAGACATGGCTGCACAGGCACAGCTCTGAACCAGCCGTAGAAACATTGACATCTGTGAGCAGGTTGGGGATGCCTACACTGCAATAAAACCGTGGGAAGGGGGTACGGCAGGGATCAGCAGGAGTGCCGGGGGAAGCCAAGGAACTGCATCAAGTGTCCAGGGAGGCCAATCAATCAATCTGGTGCCAAGTCACAGACCTGCTTTTACAAGGAGCTGCGTGCCATACTTCGCAGAGACGCCACCACCACCCCACAAGCCATGTGGCTACCTCTGAGGAGTCCAAGTCACAAGGCCCTGCCATGAACGGCAAGAAGAAGGTGGACAAGGAAGAGAAGTATGGGGACAGGCGACCCAGAGCCAGAACCTATTTTTGACTCCACCACAGTCCAGCCAGTCCCTTCAGCTGAGCACAGGAGATCCTGAGGCAGGGAAAGGAACCTTGGGTAAGCGGGTAAATAAGTTCCCCGTTACAGTTATAGGACTTAGCAGGGTGCAGCTATTGTCTTGTCATTAATGTACTTGAGGCAATGGTACAAGAGTTGCTATCTGATCTTCATTCCCCTGGAGAGTTAGGCGGGGGCTGGGAGGGGGGGATGCAGAGCTGTTTGTTTGTGTACACCAGGATGTCCCTTGAGTCCTTCTGTGAGATCTCAATGAATCTCTCCTGGGGGCACACTGCAATCCTCTCCCAAAAGTTTCTAGGGCTGGCAGCCTAATTTCTTCCTCCACTGTGGGAGGATTTCCCATGCCAGTTGGCAATAACTGCGGCAACCATTACTGTAAACAGGCTAGCAACATACGGGTCCAGGTGGCTTTGGGATGCCAGCCGCAGTCATGCTTTCTGTGCCTTTGTTACCCTCAGGAGTGAGATACCAGCTAAAAACCACCAGCTGTGGAAAATGGTGCCAGTATTCAGTGCCCTTGCCCTATACTCCTGATTGCATGCAATCAAGCAATTCTCTCCTTGTTTCCCCCAAACCCTGGCAGGCCATACTCACCATGGCTTAAGCTGAGCAGGACCCTGGGCACCAGCACTCGAAAGCAGAAGTGTCAATAAGCATGTCTGGTTTAACAATTTAGGGGAACAAGAGAATGGGGGAGTTCTGAATCTTACCTTTCTGGTCCTACTATACTGACAATGGTACCTCTGTTTTATCTGTAGCTGAGGCTATGAGGGGTTCCCCCTCCACACCTGTAGAATGACTGACTGACCCGGATAAAAAGGAGAAGGGAGATGGGAGGGGACGTCCTGAGAGCTCCTGCAAGCCAGCGCTGCATCAGATCTTGAACAGACGGCCAGAAGGGTGAACGTTGCAGACTTACCTTGAAGAACAAAAGAGTGGACCACAGAGTTGTAACTAGGTATTTTAGTGCCCAGGGTGAGCAGGCATATTTGCTCCCCCCTCGCCAGACACGATTCATGGGGGAGCACGTTTCCCCCCCCCCAATTTTTTGGTTGCACCCCCAACCCAGACAGGCTGGGTGGCCCACTGGGGGGAGTTGGAGTGGAGGGGACACTCCCTCCCAACCCCAGCCCACTGAGCCCCACTATGCAGGGCTTTACATGTCACCTCTGTTTCTGCCCAGTTTTTCATCCCATGGCTTTGCACCCTGGGCAGCTGTCCCACTCACCCTGTCCTGGTTATGGCCACAGCAGACAGCAGAAAGGCACAGGAAAAAGACGGATATGCACCAGGACATAATGGAGCTTCTCCGTCAGCAAACTCAGAGGCTGCAGACTCTTGTAGATCTCCAAGTTCAACAACCCCAGGCTTGACTCTCACTGCAATCTGTGGAGAGCTGCTGCACAGCATCTCCCTGCACCCCACCCCCACAGCAAACATTCCTCAGGGCTTCAGGACCCACCCCCTACCCCTACCATGCTACACCAGGGGAAAGCATGGACAGCCATGCTTCACATACACGACCTGAGAGAGCCACAGTTGATGTATGTTCCTTCCTGGTATTTATTTATTAAGAGTCCTCTCTTTTTTTTTTTTAAGTTAAAATGTATTCACTTTAAAGTTCAGATTTTTTTTAAGTTGTTTCTGTAAGTGAATAAAGCTTTTGTTTGGAAAGTTATTCATCTGTTAGTTTACAAACACCCGGTGCATAATGCCTGCATGCAGTGAAAGTAGTGGTCCGATACACTCACAAGCAGCAGAATCAGTGTCAAACAGTGCAGTCATCATACATGCAGAGGAAGCACCCCAACAGATGTGCAGCATGCACGACACAATTCCTAACAGGCCTCCAAAGCACAGTACACCACAGCACATTTCAGTGTCTTGCTGATAAAGTGCTCTTTCAAAGCCTCCCTACGCCATATAGCCCTTGCGTATGGCTGTTCAAACTCTGCAGACAGCTGTTCCACCTCTGCCCTCGACCCCTGCAGCAACTTTTCCCCCTGGGTCTCAAAAATATTTATGGAAGAGACAACAGCGATAGCCATTGGGATATTATTCCCACTGAGATCCAATCTGGTGAGCAAACAATGCCAGTGCCCTTTCAATCTACCAAAAGCACATTCAATGGTCATTCTGCCCCTGCTGAGCCGATAGCTGAATCTTTCCTTGGTTCTGTCAATGCAGCTGGTCTATGGCTTCATGAGGGGTAAGGGGGAGACTGGGTTCCCCAGGATCGCAACTGGCATTCCAGCATCACTAATGGTAATCCACCAGTCAGGCCAGAAGGTCCCTACTTGTAGTTTCTGAACAGTCCTGTGTTCTTAAAAATGCGCACATCTTGCACTTTCCCTGACCAGCCAACACTCAGGTCAATGAAGCATCTCTAGTGATCTACCAGAGTTTGCATAACCATGGAAAAGTAGCCCTTTCTGTTGAGGTACTCTGGGGCAAGGTGCTCTGGGGCTAAAATGGGGATGTGCATGCCATCTGTTGCTCCACCACAGTTCAGGGACCCCATAGCTGCAGCACCATCCACTATGTCTTGCACAGTCCTGCACAGCCAGAGACGATTAATGGCCCAGCACACTTCCATGACAACAGCTCCCACAGTGGATTTTCCGACTCTAAAATGACTTCCCACTGGCTGGTAGTAATCTAGCATTGCAAGTTCCCACAGTGAGATTGCCACTTGCTTAACTGTCAGTGCAGCTCATTCTGGTGTCTCTGCGCTGGATGGCTGATACAAGCTCAGCACACAGATCCAGGAATGTGGCCTTGCACATCCAGAAGTTCTGCAATTGCTGTTAATCACTCCAAACCTGCATTACAATGTGATCCCACCAGCTAGTGTGCATTTCTGGGACCCACAATCAGTGCTCCACCATTTGCAGCTGCTCCTTGACCACCACTAACAACCTTGAATTGGTTCTCACTATGTCCCACAGCAAAATGACCACTAGGAAATCATCATGTTCCCTGAGGTTCTTCTTGCAGTTCTGCAAATACTGAAGGATAGTGAGTCCTGTGCTTGCAATGCTCCTGACAATAGCTCAGAGCTGTGCAAGCTCCATGCTTCTGTCAGAGATGGCGGACAGAAACAAGTCCCACATAGGATCATGGGAAATGGAAAATAGGCCTGAAAATTATGGGATGGTGATATTATAGGATGGAGATCATTGCATTATGGAAAATTGATCCCTTGCTTCCAGTCACTCCTGCGTAACTCATTTCTGCCCCACAATGCATTGCCAAAACTACCCAAAAGACAGTGTGCTGAGCAGTGGCAACTTGCACACTGGGATAAGTACCCACAGTGCACCGCAGCACTTGATGCAAGCACTCCAGCACTTGATGCAAGCACTCCCAGTGAGTACACGCAGCACTAATGCAAAGGAGTCAAGTATGCATGCACACAAGCAATATACTAACTGCAGTGGCGGTATGCTGATGTAACTTACATCAACAAAACTTAGTATAGACACTTGCTTTACTCACAATAGTAGTTCTGTTCTTGCTTTACTCACAGAAATAAAGTAAGTGGATGATGGGGCTGCAACTGGTCTAAACCAGAGCTATTAATTTTATTTAATTAATTTCCCAGTCTTTATTAAAATGTTTAGAATCTGACTTTAATACTATTAATATTAATATCTGACAATTTTTTACTAAAAGCAATATTTTAGTAAAATCAGAAAGATACCTCCCCAGATCATAATTATAAAGTGCAGTAGATCAGAATCTTTTTCAATCTAAACTACTAGACCACATCAATTTAAGGATCAGGAACAAGGAGCCTAGTAGTCTGACTAAGTTTATTATTGATGTGTATGGGGTTTTCTTTTTTCCCCTAGATGCGCTTCTAAGTGCTGTACAATTTCAGATCCCTCAAAGACTGTAGACTGGCCAATACCAAATATGTGCACACTTTCATAATGATATACTGTATATGCTAAAAAGCTGGCCAGAAATCTATTGATTTTTTGATTAGCTACCCTGACCAGAGAGTGCAACAAAGTAGGTAATTCTAGTCATATTCATACAGAAGTAAACTGTCTTCTTCATGACCTCAGAGCAATGGACATTGCTGGACATCCTCAGGAGCAGATTGTGAAGCAGATTAAGACTCAGAGTTGCACTCTGTCTCCAGGTTCACCCCTTACTCCTATATCTGACCAATCCTGGCACAGGATGTTTCCCAGACACATTTATAGGGGCCAGCACACGCTAGGGGATGGAGCTCACACTCCACACCCACACTCCACACCACACCCACACCTGTCACATGTGGGTTGGACTGGTTGGGCAAATGAAGGTGATGTAGCAGCCCCATGAAGGCTGCTTTCCCATTTGCACAAGTACCCATGGTATGGGTAGCCCATGCAAAGGAATATTGGGACTGCATCATCCCCCCTTACTTCCCAGCATAGCTGTGCAGAGGCCCTGACCTGGCCCTCACTATTATGAACTTGGCTCACATTTTCCATCAAAATATTTTAGGTAAAACTAAGGAACCAGAGGCCTGGTTGCGCCTACAGATCCACTGTGTGATTGCTTGATGTGCTTTGTAAACTAAACATTGGAAAAGGATTTCCCCACTTTTTGCCACCAATAGTTTGTCCGAGTCTGGGTTATATGGTCAACCCAGCTTCACCTATATCAAGAGCAAGCCTGACTTTTGGGCCTAACAGAGCAAAATCTGTGTCCATGCTTGAATATCTGGACAAGTTAAATCTGCAGCTCTCATAAAACAGTGTGTTCAGGTGCTAGTCATATAAACAAAAATCTATTTTAGCATAATGAACAACGAAGCAACTTTCTTGGAATTCCTGTCGCCCTTATTGAATTCCCTATGCCAAAGAGGCATACGGACCAGGTTCTCATTCACACTAAGGCCCTTTACACGGTTCTGCAAATGAAAAATCATAGAACTATAGGGTTAGAAGGTACTGCAAGCATCATCTAGTCTAACCCGCTGCCAAGATGTAGGATTTGTTGTGTCTAAACCATCCAAGATAGATAGCTATCCAGCCTCCTTTTCGGCTCTAATGTGTTTCAGATTAATAGATATGTCACTTACAAAAAAAAAACATTCTATGTGTGTATGTGACCCATGCCTGCTGGGCGTGGTGCTCTGTCCCCCTTGAGTGGCTCTTAGATCACCTGGAGATTGATGAGTCTGCTCTACAGCCTTGGCTAAGAGCCATGTGGCTTTTAGCTCATGCTGTAGAGGCTCATGCACTAAGCTTCAGAGGTTTGATTTCAGAGGTTTGATCCCACCCACCAATGGGCAGGATTTGTCAGCGTTACATGTAGAGAATTATATGGGAAAAGAACCTCTTCAATATTTGTTTAGTATTTCCTGTCACACAGTGTAATTCCAATATGTAAAATAAGTGCTACTGACATACCATTCCCTTAGACGTTACACAGGTTACTTCCATCAGTCAGGATTTATTAGCCATGAACCCTACCTAGCTTTTTTGTACGAGTTCTAGTGTCCACAGGAAAATTTAGGCTAGGAACTGGAAACTATCTTTGTATGCAAATCAGCATAGACAGGATGATTTTTAATTTATTGTTTGGATATTAGGTGCTCTGACAAGATAAGTCCTATGATGTGTAACTGGCCCAGTGAGGATTTAGTGGCGTGTATAATGTATACGCTTTTATTAAAGTACAAAAAGAAAATTACTTTGTCAATCATGTCCAAGAGGAAAACTAGGGCCTGGAGGAAGCATTAATTCTGCTGCTGTCACTTTGTGCCAGTGTAGCCTTTTCTATGCAAAATGTTGCTACTGTACTTTGATCATAAAAATGCAGAATTCTCATTTCTGATTGCTAAGTACACCTGTTCAGACTGCACATGCACACAGTTTATCTGGATTGGGGTTATTAAAACGGCAGCATGATGTGCATTACATGTCTATCGTGGTCTCTGGACTCTCACAAAAGAGGCAAATCTGTTAAACTGTCTAAGTACAATATCTTTGGCATTCCTAATGCTTCTGCCACACGCATGTTATCAATGTGTATTCCTTTTTATATCTATTTCTAGCTGCTTCCACCTGCTCAAAAATAAGCAACCATCAAATAATCATCATATGAATAAAAGTATTTCTTTATTTTTGTTCTTATATTGGCCTTATCCACAATGAGGTTAAATTAAGTTCACAGATCTCTAATGAAAAAACATTTCTCATCTCCCACAGCAGAGAAAAGCAAAGGTCTTACCTCTTGGAGCACTCCTTTACAACAGAAAAAGCAGATACAATAAGGCTGCTATATATGGACTCTCTGCAATCCAGATGCCTACAGTGGTTGGATGGAACAAGATCAGAGCTCCATCTGTTCCTACCTTAGTCACTTCATCTCCCATGCCAGCTTTCAGGTGATTGTACATTGTTCTTGGGAAGTAGAGCAAAACCATCCACCAAGCAGACTTATGCAGCAAAGTGGAAAGGTTCTCTCTTCAAGCATAGTAGAAAGATCATACCAGCACTTGACTCTAGAATATTTACTATCTTTTTAGGACATCTAATTTGGCCTTAAGCACAGTGAACTTCCGTATGGCAGTCATACTAGTTTCTGTGCACAGAAACCCTGTGGTTAAAAAGGTTCTCGAAGTACTGATTCATGCGGTCCCATCTGTGCATGAACTACCAACTACATGGGACTTGACTCTCGTTCTTACTAACTGAATAATTCAATACACCAATCTCTCCTTGGAGCCGTATTCCTGATAGCAGTAAAATCATCCAAGAAACTCAGTAAGAGACGATCTAAGGCTGATCTTATTTAAGATGTTTCACAAGGATAACCTTATAGGGTGGAATTTTCAAAAGCATTCAGTGTTGGCCTAATTCTGCTCCCATCAATGGGCCTTTTATTATTGATTTCAGTTGGAGCCAATTTAAGCCAGTGGTGAGCACTTTTGAACCTGCACATATCGGTAACCTTAACTCGGTCATTTCCTAACCTTTGAGTGCTTGACTTTGCAACCTTAATAATGTTCTTTTAATGTAGGTTTGTGTGTGCAATTTCCTACAGCTTTATAAGTGGAAAAACCCTATAAATTCCACCATGTGGTAATGTATTGACACCCACATGGTTTAGCAGCAAGGTTGGAACCTTCAGAGCCACAGCACAAACCTCTACTATTTCAGGTAACAAAGTAATGGATAGCGATAGTAAGTTGTGATCTTCTGTGCGGGCCAGCCACTAAGGGGCGATGAAGCACCTATTTTACCAGTGCCTCTTACAACTATTTGCAGAGGGCTGTTGAGACTCATGAATCCTGGGTTCTATTTCAGATTTAGAGGGGAAATAGTTCATTGGTTGCAGGCCCTGCTGCCTCTGGAACCCCAAGCATGTCCTTGTTTCTCCCCCTTCTATTACACATCCCAACCCTAGTCCTCCCCACTCTTCCAGCTCCTTGTACCAGCCCCTCCACACCTGTCCCCCATGTTCCTCATCCCCACCCTCTCATTCCTGTTCCCAATCTCAACCCATTCTTGGTTTCTTGTCGCAGTCCCCCACCACAACCAATTCTCTCCCCTTTTGCCACCCACCTCAGGCCCAGCTCATCACTCTCGCTGCATTGAAAGCATGGGAGAGACAGTCTCATCTCAGTTCCTGTTCCTGGCACTACAGCAACTCCTTGTTCTGGGAAGGACAAGTGAATGGAGAATTCTGTTCAGCCCTTGAGTCCCTGGGATGGAGCATACGCAGGGTAGATAGAATGTTTGCAATATTTAGCTGCTAGCTTCTAATAAGTCTATACTTAGAATGTGCAAGCAGACATAAGAAGAGGTTTATAGTTTGGCCAAATTAGGGCAGGTTTTCATGAGGATGGCAAAAGCCATACCCCCGACACAAAAGCAACCAACCTGCCAAATTTCAACTTGCTGCTCCAAAGCATGGGGGCACTGGATCTGGTCAATAAAACCAGGGTAAAAAAAAATTTTACATGATCAAATCAATGCATTTTTCCTTAACCTCGTTTGGAGAAACAGCTAAACCATTTTTGCTAAAACTTTCCCAAACATTCAGTCTAAGGCAGGTGCCTGGCATGGAAGTTTTCAGCCCAAATAGCTGTAGTTTTGCCAAACTTTAAGCAACTGAAAACAAGGCCTTATAATGGAAACTGTAGGTGACCTTAACTGTAGGCTTGCTCATTGCACTGCCTATAATCCACCTCCTTTGATACTGCTAGTTAACCACAGAGGTGGAGATCTATACCAATAGATAATTTGAATAGACTCTAGGATTTCTTTTAACCCTAAATTTCCTACATTCAGTGCTTGACTTTGCAACCTTAACATTCTTTTAAGGTGGGTTGTGTGTTTGTAGCTCAAAAGTGCACATGTTAATTAGCCTGTTGGAATTTGCTAATGAAAGAGAAATACTCAGTGTCCGTGTGTGCACACCCACACGCCCATACAACAATACAGTCACTACCAAGCAAGTTGCAAATTCAGGTTCTTGAAAGTAACACTAGAATTAGAAAAGGAGTACTTGTGGCACCTTAGAGACTAACAAATGCTCAGATAAATTGGTTAGTCTCTAAGGTGCCACAAGTACTCTTTTTCTTTTTGCGAATACAGACTAACACGGCTGCTACTCTAAAACTAGAATTAGAGCTGCAAGAATAACTGATTTTTTTAAGTTCCCTGACAGTTCAAAAAAAGTTGGGGAAATGAGGGGAAGAGGAGAATTGTTTCTGCTGAACCCAGAACAAAATGTTTTTGAAATTTTCAGCAAATCAAAAAATTGGGGGAGGGAGAATTGTTTCAGGTCAAACAAAGTTTCATTTCATTTTCAACTTTTTTTAAGTTATAAAATTGAAGGAAATTTCAAGACAAAGTTTCAAATAAAATAAAAAAAACAGATCTCACTTCAAAAACATGAAGATAAAATGTTTTGATTTCAGAATATATTTGTTTGTTTTTGTTTAAAACAATTTGGCACAATTGATACAAATTCACAACATGTTTTTGTTGACCAAGATTTGCATTTTTTCCCCTCAGCTAAAAAAAATCTTTGGCCCACAAATTTCACACCACTGTAATGAGAGCATACAATCTTGTTTCCTTTGTTACCCAAGGAAAGGGAAATTTTTCAATTCCCCAGTGGCTGGCAGGGGAGTCCAAATCCAGGCCCACCCTTTGCAATGGGTGCCAGCCCGGGGATCCTGCAACAAGTAGTCAAGGTCTGCACAATCCTGACCCTTACTAATGTATCCCTAGGCTACTTCCTACCTTGTCATCTTGCGCTCTATAGGCAACTGCAGTCTCATTGTCTACAGTCCTTTCTATTGCCAGCTTCCTGGCTTTACATTAGCCCAGCCCACACCTGCTTAGCTGAGCTCCATCAGGGGTTGCTTCTCTAACCTAATCCCCCCATGCCTGGCCTAATCACACTAAATGACCCTTTCTCAGATTCCTTAATCCTTTCAAAGAATCATAGAATATCAGAGTTGGAAGGGACCTCTGGAGGTCATCTAGTCCAACCCCCTGCCCAGAGCAGGACCAATCCCAACTAAATCATAGAATCATAGAACTATAGAATATCAGGGTTGGAAGGGACCTCAGGAGGTCATCTAGTCCAACCCCCTGCTCAAAGCAGGACTGATCCCCGACTAAATCATCCCAGCCAGGGTTTTATCAAGCCTGACCTTAAAAAATTCTAGGGAAGGAGATTCCACCACCTCCGTAGGTAACGCATTCCAGTGTTTCACCACCCTCCTAGTGAAAAATTTTTTCCTAATATCCAACCTAAACCTCCCCAACTGCAACTTGAGACCATTACTCCTTGTTTTGTCATCTGCTATCACTGAGAACAGTCCAGATCCATCCTCTTTGGAACCCCCTTTCAGGTAGTTGAAAGCAGCTATCAATTCCCCCCTCATTCTTCTCTTCTGCAGACTAAACAATCCCAGTTCCCTCAGCCTCTCCTCATAAGTCATGTGTTCCAGTCCCCTAATCATTTTTGTGCCCTCTGCTGGACTCTTTCCAATTTTTTCACATCCTTCTTGTAGTGTGGGGCCCAAAACTGGACCCAGTACTCCAGATGTGGCCTCACCAATGTCAAATACAGGGGAACGATCACGTCCCTCTATCTGCTGGCAATGCCCCTACTTATACATTCCAAAATGCCATTGGCCTTCTTGGCAACAAGGGCACACTGTTGACTCATATCCAACTTCTCGTCCACTGTAACCCCTAGGTCCTTTTCTGCAGAACTGCTGCCGAGCCATTCGGTCCCTAGTCTGTAGCGGTGCATGGGATTCTTCCGTCCTAAGTGCAGGACTCTGCACTTGTCCTTGTTGAACCTCATCAGATTTCTTTTGGCCCAATCCTCTAATTTGTCTAGGGCCCTCTGTATCCTATCCCTACCCTCCAGCGTATCTACCTCTCCTCCCAGTTTAGTGTCATCTGCAAACTTGCTGAGGGTGCAATCCACACCATCCTCCAGATCATTTATGAAGATATTGAACAAAACCGGCCCCAGGACCAACCCTGGGGCACTCCACTTCATTCCAGCTGCCAACTAGACATGGAGCCATTGATCACTACCCGTTGAGCCCGACAATCTAGCCAGCTTTCTATCCACCTTATAGTCCATTCATCCAGCCCATACTTCTTTAACTTGCTGCAAGAATACTGTGGGACACCGTGTCAAAAGCTTTGCTAAAGTCAAGGAACAACACGTCCACTGCTTTTCCTTCATCCACAGAGCCAGTTATCTCATCATAGAAGGCAATTAGATTAGTCAGGCATGACTTGCCCTTGGTGAATTCATGCTGACTGTTCCTGATCATTTTCCTCTCCTCTAAGTGCTTCAGAATTGATTCCTTGAGGACCTGCTCCATGATTTTTCCAGGGACTGAGGTGAGGCTGACTGGCCTGTAGTTCCCAGGATCCTCCTTCTTCCCTTTTTTAAAGATGGGCACTACAATAGCCTTTTTCCAGTCATCTGTGACCTCCCCCAATTGCCATGAGTTTTCAAAGATAATGGCCAACGGCTCTGCAATCACCTCCCCCAACTCCTTTAGCACTCTCGGATGCAACGCATCCGGCCCCATGGACTTGTGCTCGTCCAGCTTTTCTAAATAGTTCCGAACCACTTCTTTCTCCACAGAGGGCTGGTCACCTTCTCCCCATGCTGTGCTGCCCAGTGCAGTAGTCTGGGAGCTGACCTTGTTCGTGAAGACAGGCAAAAAAAGCATTGAGTACATTAGCTTTTTCCACATCCTCTGTCACTAGGTTGCCTCCCTCTTTCAGTAAGGGGCCCACACTTTCCTTGACTTTCTTCTTGTTGCTAACATACCTGAAGAAACCTACTCTTAACATCTCTTGCTAGCTGCAACCTGAAGAAACCTACTCTTAACATCTCTTGCTAGCTGCAACTCCAGGTGGGATTTGGCCTTTCTGATTTCACTCCTGCAAGCCTGAGCAATATTTTTATACTCATCCCTGGTCATTTGTCCAATCTTCCACTTCTTGTAAGCTTCTTTTTTGTATTTAAGAGCAGCAAGGATTTCCTTGTTAAGCCAAGCTAGTCGCCAGCCATATTTACTATTCTTTCTGCACATCGGGATGGTATGTCCCTGTAACCTCAATAAGGATTCTTTAAATTACAGCCAGCTCTCCTGGACTCCTTTCGCCCTCATGTTATTCTCCCAGGGGATCTTGCCCATCAGTTCCCGGAGGGAGTCAAAGTCTGCTTTTCTGAAATCCAGGGTCCATATTCTGCTGCTCTCCTTTCTTCCTTGTGTTAGGATCCTGAACTCAGCCATTTCATGGTCACTGCCTCCCAGGTTCCCATCCACTTTTGCTTCCCCTTCTAATTCTTCCTGGTTTGTGAGCAGCAGGTCAAGAAGAGCTCCACCCCTAGTTGGTTCCTCCAGCACTTGCACCAGGAAATTGTCCCCTACAGTTTCCAAAAACTTCCTGGATTGCCTGTGCACCGCTGTATTGCTCTCCCAGCAGATATCAGGGTGATTGAAGTCTCCCATGAGAACCAGGGCCTGCGATCTAGTAACTTCTGCGAGTTGCCAGAAGAAAGCCTTGTCTACCTCATCCCCCTGGTCCGGTGGTCTATAGCAGACTCCCACCACGACATCACCCTTGTTGCTCACACTTCTAAACTTAATCCAGAGACTTTCAGGTTTTACTGCAGTTTCATACTTGAGCTCTGAGCAGTCATACTGCTCTCTTACATACAGTGCAACTCCCCCACCTTTTCAGCCCTTCCTGTCCTTCCTGAACAGCTTATATCCATCCATGACAGTACTCCAGTCATGCGAGTTATCCCACCAAGTCTCTGTTATTCCAATCACATCATAATTCCCTGACTTTGCCAGGACCTCCAGTTCTCCTTGCTTGTTTCCAGGCTTTGTGCATTTGTATATAGGCGCTTGAGATAACCCGCTGATTGCCCCTCATTCTCAGTATGAGGCAGGAGCCCTCCCCTCTCACACGCTCCTGCTCGTGCTTCCTCCCGGTATCCCGCTTCGCCACCTACCTCAGGGCTTTGGTCTCCTTCCCCCGGTGAACCTAGTTTAAAGCCCTCCTCACTAGGTTAGCCAGCCTGCTCACGAAGATGCTCTTCCCTCTCTTCGTTAGGTGGAGCCCGTCTCTGCCTAGCACTCCTCCTTCTTGGAACACCATCCCATGATCAAAGAATCCAAAGCCTTCTCTCCAACACCACCTGAGCAGCCATTCGTTGACTTCGACGATTTGATGATCCCTACCCCGGCCTTTTCCTTCCACGGGGAGGATGGACGAGAACACCACTTGCGCCTCATACTCCTTTATCCTCCTTCCCAGAGCCACGTAGTCTGCAGTGATCCGCTCAAGGTCATTCTTGGCAGTATCATTGGTGCCCACGTGGAAAAGCAGGAAGGGGTAGTAGTCCAAGGGCTTTCAGGGCTGGTGTAGGGTGAACACCCAATCACAGTGTCATAATACTTAGAGAGTCATTCCTATCCTGGCACATGAAATGTGCTTCTCTGCACTGTTTCAAAAGAACAAGCATTTCAGACCAAAAGAATAGTAGTGATAAATTGAATCAACAACCCTAATATCAGCTGCCATGGTTGGTACAATTGTATTAAATGATCCTGTCATATTTTTTATAACTTCAAATTAGCAACGTGGTGTTTTTTTCTTTTTTTTCTTTTCTGGTTTGTTTTAAGGGTGGCTGATATTATTTTCACTTGTCTAAACTTCATTTAATTCATGTCCCATCTGCCCCTCTTTGATTTTATTTCCAAATCCTAAATAAAAGTGATAACTCTCTCTGATAATTGTAACAAACCACTCTTGTCAGTTATTGGTTTCTGGAGGGAAAAAAATCCTTAAAAACTTAGCTGACAGCTCTAAACAAAAACAAAAACAGAAAAATAAAAAAAAAATCCTGGCCTTTCAAAATGGCCCAATATATTTGTCACAACCTCTTTACCGAGTTCATGTATCTTCTTTATTGTTCTTCATAAACAGGCTATTGGATCTTTCTAGCTTCCAACGTGAAAAATGAAAGAATTTCCTCTCATTCTTGCTTCCCTTATCACATAATTGTTTTGTTCGGAGCAGTAGGGGAGACCAATATAAATGTCTCTGCTGTTTTATTTGTCCTTTTCAAACTCATTCATACTTTTCTCCAGGGCATTTTTTCCTCCCTTTCTCTGTATT
This sequence comes from Eretmochelys imbricata, assembly GCF_965152235.1. Taxonomy (NCBI): domain Eukaryota; kingdom Metazoa; phylum Chordata; order Testudines; family Cheloniidae; genus Eretmochelys; species Eretmochelys imbricata. The sequence continues at coordinate 19,214,874 of NC_135574.1, read as the reverse complement.
GGTTTACTGTTCTGTACATCAAGCAAGCTAAATTGTTTGAGATTTTATTGCAGAGTTTTATGTAATGTAGATAACAGAAAAAATATTTAAAAGTGAGATTTTGTAGTGTCTTGTAAGAGGTAAAACCAGTTAGGGATGAATTCTGCCATGGGTAATAGCAGTGCAACCCCACGAAATTCAGTGGGGGTGGACATTCTCAGACCAGTTAATCTTCTGGACATGCTACATGGGCCATCTTTCCTCCCAGACATTTAGGGCTATATTGTCACAGCTCTTACTCTGCTCTAGTGGTGAAAAGGGGTCAGGAAACAGCTGGGTGTAGCCCCCAGCTTGAGGGAGCTCGCAGCTGATGCAGGGTTTGTAATATGGGTGGTACTAAAGAAAAGGGGTCAGGGGTCAGAAGGAACTTAGTTTGTCATGACTCTAGGGACACAAGCTGGAGTGAGGCTTCTAACAGAGAAACTCTGGAGCCTTAACATGTAATACTGACCTGTCAGCATGTTTAATAAAGATCTCTTTTCCTCAAACTCTACCTGCCTGCCTACCTATCACATTGCTAATGAAACAGGATGAACATACCCATCCTCTGTACTCCCCCACCTTCATGGCCCCCGTAGAGAGAAGGGAAGATAACACACTGTGGTCTGGCTTCTTTAACCTATGACAGAGTTCAGACCTTCCCTGCCAATAAAAGCCATAACTTGCTCCCTGATGACTCCTCCCTCTGCTATGCTGAGTGGAAACTTGTCAGAGGCGAAAATCTGGGCCTCTGTTTTTGCACAAACACTTTTAGGCTATGTCTACTTTGGTGCACATACCTGAATCATGCTCATGCTGGTGCATGCCAGCCATACCCGCCCCAAGAGTCCACTTTTACTCTGCTGGACACGCATAGAGCACCGATTACATGTACATCCATACTGCTGCTCTAGGTACACAAGGTTAATGCCTCCACTTCAGGTTCTAGGGCTCCATGCATCACACAGAGATGCACTAGGAACCACTTTGTAGTATGTTGCTGGTACTGTTCCACACCTTCACACATCTGCTTTTGGCACTTCCAGATCAGATTTCCCCTTACTTTTACCTGTGCAAAAGTGCGTGGAAGTCATGAATCGACCAGATGATGTCTTTCTCCTTACTGCAGGACAAGTGTTTATGCAGTGGACTAGGCACTCAGTGCAATGCTGGATGGCATTTCAGCAGCATTTTCTGACAAGCCGAAGTTGGCATGTCTTGAGGAAGGATGAAAATTCATTTATGACACAGTGGACAGATATATTGAATGCTGCTTTGCAGTGGAATCCCCTTTGGTTTGTCATAGCTTCTGGTGCAGGAGAACTAGCACAGTGTGGGGCAATCACATGATCCTGGAAACCCGAAATGACCAGCAGTGGCTGTGGAATTTCTGCATGAGGTAACATATCTTCATGGAGCTTTGTGAGGAGCTTGCACCAGCATTCCCGCACCAGAGCATTCAATTCAGGGATGCCATACTAGTTCAGAAAAGGTGGAAGGAAGCTGTCTACACCAGACAGCTACAGGTTCATTGCAAACCACTTTAGAGTTGGAAAGTCCACTGCTGGGGTTGTGGTTGCAGAAGTTTTTGAGGCGAGTAACACGGTGCTTTACCCATAGTATGGTTTACCCATGGGTGACTGGCATAAGAAAAGTCCCAGAAATAATAGTTGCTTTTCAGAGGAAGGGGTTCCCAAGCTGTGCATGAGCCCATAGTTTACCTGCGACAAGGAGCAAGTGAGCATATGAACTACAAAGGACACTATTCCATCATTTTTCAAGGCTTGGTGGGCCACAGATGCAGATTCATTAATACCAATAGGGGGAGCATAGGAAAGGTTTGTGATGCCAACATGATGAGGAGATCAGGCTTGTTCTTGAGAAAGGAAGCAGGGACTCTATTCCCACAAATGATATTGTGGTGTATCTGTGCCAACTGCTGATTTGGGGACCCCACATAACCGCTGCTGGCATGGCTTCTGAAACGATACCCTGGTGTCCATGGCCCTGGAAAAAAGGAGCTCAATTCCAAGCTCAGTAGTGGCAGGATGGTGGAGGAATGCACATTTGGTAGGCTCATTGGCATTGCCTGCAAACCTGTCTAGATGCCAGAGTAGCCAACTCCATTCGTATGATCAGTGTGCACTGCACAATATTTGTGAGGGTAAAGTTAAGTGTTTCCATGCTGAGTGGGCTCAGAATACTTTGGTTTGCAAACCTTATACAGATAGCCAGATCCTACACATGTGCACACTGGTCCTGGATCCAGGCGGGCAAGGGAATGCCATATGTCCACAGAGCCTAGCACAGCAACGAGATGGAAGATGACATCGGCCTAGCCTTATGCTGAGGCCACGTTCACAACCTTTCTGGGAAGCTGTTTCAACTTACATGAGGGCATATGGCAACAAATGGTATGGGACAAAAGGGCTTCCGAAAATTATGGTATAATGTGATTTGCACTTGCTCAAAGTTGTTAATCTGTGCCTGTCACATTACACACCTGAATAAACCTGTCAGTACAGAGTACCTAGAATGTGTTTACAGATGGGGGTGCGGTTTTGGATGTGCAGTTGTGGTGTGATGCATCCCTTGTCCACTGTATTTGTTCATCTCAACAACTTTGAAGTGCTGTCGATACATTTTGGGTTGGGTCTGCTGGTGGCGACAGCATTGCTTCTAATTTTCTATGTCCTTAATCCCAATTTCCAGTTGTATGGGGAAACCCATTTGACTGAATTTATACAATGGTTTAATGGTTCATTTAGCAATTGCTGCTGGGGAGGGTCACAGTCCTTTTTGTGACCGACTGGGTTTTGAATTGCTTTACTGCCTAACACAATCCACAGCTGAATGGACACCTTGTAACAAAGGTGTTTAAGGTGAAGTGTTGAGCTAGGGAAGGCAACCAATACAGCCATTGTGTGCCCTTATTTCTTTTCAGTGCCTGCCACAATTCAAACCTGTGTTGAAACCCCCGTTACCAGGTATCCTTAAACATTTCTAAGGTGTGGGGACAGATTGCTGGGGGAAATGCAGTCATTTTGTCACTGTTTTGACCACAGGCGCCAACTTTTCCCTTTGCCCTGGGGTCCTCAACCCCTGCTCAGCCCCAGGCCCTGCCCCCACTCTGCCCCTTCCCCCAAGGCCTCATCCCCACCCCGCCTCTTCCTGCCCCTGCTCTGCCCCAGCCCCCACCCCCCACTCCACCCCTTCTCCCAAGGCCCCTTCTTTGCCCTGCCTCTTCCTGTCCAGGCCCCGCCTCTTCCCGCCAAGTTCCACCTCCTCCCTCATCCCTGCTCCCCCGCTCCCTCCCAGCGCCTCCTGCAGGCTGCAGAACAGCGGATCGCAGCCAGTGGGAGGTGCTGGGAAGGAAGAAGAAGAGTTGATTGGTGGGGCCACCGGCGGATGTGAGGCACTGGGGGTGAGGGAGGGAGCTGGCTGCTGGTGGGTGCTAAGCACCTGTTAATTTTTTTCCATGAGTGCTCCAGAAAGAAAGGGGAAGTTGACAGTAATGAATATAAATCAGAAACTAGAAATTATTGACAGGTTTCAGAGTAACAGCCGTGTTAGTCTGTATTCGCAAAAAGAAAAGGAGGACTTGTGGCACCTTAGAGACTAACCAATTTATTTGAGCATAAGCTTTCGTGAGCTACAGCTCACTTCATCGGATGCATACTGTGGAAAGTGTAGAAGATCTTTTTATACACACAAAGCATGAAAAAATACCTCCCCCCACCCCACTCTCCTGCTGGTAATAGCTTATCTAAAGTGATCACTCTCCTTACAATGTGTATGATAATCAAGTTGGGCCATTTCCAGCACAAATTCAGGTTTTCTCCCCCTCCCCCACCCAACACACACAAACCCACTCTCCTGTTGGTAATAGCTTATCTAAAGTGACCACTCTCCTTACAATGTGTATGATAATCAAGGTGGGCCACCTCCAGCACAAATCCAGGGTTTAACAAGAGCATCGGGGGGGGGGGCGTTTTAGGGAAAAACAAGGGGAAACTACAGCATTTGCTCAAGAAACTCCCTGAAAAAACACAAGATCAAATCCGCACAGACACACCCCTGGAACTCCGACCTGGGATATTCTATCTACTACCCAAGATCCATAAACCTGGAAATCCTGGGCAACCCATCATCTCAGGCATTGGCACCCTGACAGCAGGATTGTCTGGCTCTGTAGACTCCCTCCTCAGGCCCTACGCTACCAGCACTCCCAGCTACCTTTGAGACACCACTGACTTCCTGAGGAAACTACAATCCATCGGTGATCTTCCTGATAACACCATCCTGGCCACTATGGATGTAGAAGCCCTCTACACCAACATTCCACACAAAGATGGACTACAAGCCATCAAGAACACTATCCCTGATAATGTCACGGCTAACCTGGTGGCTGAATTTTGTGACTTTGTCCTTATCCATAACTATTTTACATTTGATAAGCTATTACCAACAGGAAAGAGGGTTTGTGGGGGGGGGAGAAAACCTGAATTTGCGCTGGAAATGGCCCAACTTGATTATCATACACATTGTAAGGAGAGTGATCACTTTAGATAAGCTATTACCAGCAGGAGAGTGGGGTGGGGGGAGGTATTTTTTCATGCTTTGTGTGTATAAAAAGATCTTCTACACTTTCCACAGTATGCAACCGATGAAGTGAGCTGTAGCTCACGAAAGCTTATGCTCAAATAAATTGGTTAGTCTCTAAGGTGCCACAAGTACTCCTTTTCTTTTTTAGAAATTATTGGAAATTGATAAGGGAAGCAAAGGGACATAAGAAGAAATCTATGACCAGCAGAGTTAAACTCTATAAGAATGAGTTTAAGTGTATTAAGAACAAAAAGAATCCAAACAATGATATTGTTCCATTGCTGGTATTATCAGTAATAATGCAGAAAAGGTACAAGTGTTCAATAAATATTTCAGCTCTGTATTTGGGGGAGAAAACAGATGATGTAATCGTATCATATGATAACACACTTTCCATTCCACTGGCATCTCAGGAGGTTATTAATCAGCAGCTACTCAAGTCAGACATTTTAAAATTAGCAGGTCTAGATAACTTGCAATCAAGAGTTTTAAACGAAGTGGCTGAGGAGCTTACTGGACCATTAATATTGATTTTTAGTAAGTCTTGGATCTAAGAAGAAGTTCCAGAAGGCTTGAAGAAAATTAACATTGTGGCAATATTTAAAAAGTGATAATGGAATTACCTGGGCAATTATAGACTGATCACTATGACTTGAGACTGGGCAAAATAATGGAGCTGCTGATACTGGATACAATTAATAAACAATTAAAAGAAGGTAATATAATTAATGTAAATCAACATGGGTTTATGGAGAATCGATCCTGTCAACCTAACTTTATATACTTTTATGAGATTAAAAATTTGGGTGATAAAGATGATATTGTTGATCTAAAATACTTAAATTTTGTAAGGCATTTGACTTGAAATTTTGATTTAAAAAAACAGAATGATATAAAATTAACATGGCACACAGTTAATGGATTAAATGCTGGCTAACTGATACATCTCAAAATGTAATTGTAATTACAGGGAACAGGGAATCATCATTCAGCAGGCATCTTTCTAATGGGGCCCCACAGGGATCAGTTCTTGGCCCTACACTCTCAACATCCTGGAAAAAAAAATCATCACTGATGAAGTTTGCAGATGACACTAAAATTGGATGGGTGGTAAATAATGAAGAGGGCACCTCTTTGATACAGAGTTATCAGGATTTCTTGGTAAACTGGGCACAAGTAAATGATATGCATTTTAATATGGTGAAATATAAATGCATACATCCGGGAACAAAGAATGTAGACCATATTTACAGGATGAGGGACTCTAACCTGGCAAGTAGTTTCTTTGGAAATGATTTGGGGGTTGTGGTGGATAATCAGCTGAACATGAGCTTCCAGTGTGATGCTGTGACCTAAAGGTCTAATGTGATCCTTGGACTTATAAACAGGGGAATCTTGAGCAGTAATAGAGAGGTTATTTTACCTCTGTATTTGGCACTCTTGCAACTGCTGCTGAAATACTGTGTCTAGTCCCAGTGTCCACCATTCAAGAAGAATGTTGATAAATTGGAGAAAGTTCAGAGAAAAGCCCCAAGAATAATTAAAGTATTAGAAAACCTGCCTTATAGTGATGGACTCATGGAGCTCAAGCTATTTAATTTAACAAAGAGAAGGTTAAGGGGTGACTTATTACAGTCTATAAGTACCTACCTGAGGAAGAAATATTTGACAATGGGTTCTTCAGTCTAGCAGAGTAAGGTCTAACATGATCCAACAGCTGGAAGCTGAAGCTACACAAATTCAGATTAGAAATAAGACATAAATTTTTAACACTGAGGTTAATTACCCATTGGAACAGTTTACCAAGTGTCCTGGTGGACTCTCCATCACCAACAATTTTTTCATTGCGATAGGATGTTTTTTCTAAATGATCTGCTCTAAGAATCATTTGGGGGAAGTTCTATGTCCTTGTATACAGGAGGTCAGAGCAGATGATCACAATGGTCCCTTCCGGCCTTGGAATCTAGGAATGTATAAACTCAGTCTTAAAAGACATAGGACACCACACTACCACACAAACACACAGTATTGCAGATGTCCCAGTGGCAGCAAAATATTTCTCAAGGCAACATATTAAAAAAAACAACAATCAAACTATTTCCCAAACACAGTTTCTGTGAAATATATCAGAAGTCAAGAGTTTAGAACCAACATAATGTTAACAGTTCTCAAAATAGAAAAATACCAACTGAGAATTGTGCCCAAAGCTGAATCTCTTTGGAGAGTTCTACTCCACAACGAGGGGGAATGGCAAGATGGGATGGCTAGCGGAGCAATCTGGGGGTTAATCCTAAAATGGGTTGCAGGGGCCAGTATCTATGGGTTCCCTGGCACTCCAGAAAGCCCAGCGTTGTTCTCCTGCCCAGCTGGGGCATGTTTGGATGCAGAGCTCCTAAGGTAGCAGCACCCTGGACTGCAGATGGAGGAGGAAGAGGAGGTGGCTGATGAGCTTATTCTGTGGCCTCAGCAGCAGGCAGATGCTGCACTCTGTCAGACACCAGTCCAATTAGCCATTCCATAAGGGTATGTTCCTGTCCTCTATATGCTGCCTTTCCTCTCCCAGGAACCAGTCCATTAGCCTATCCTCCTTCCGCAGAGATTGCAACTATTTTGCCCTCAGAAACTCAAACTGTTCCTGATTTCTCTGCTCCATCCCAGCAAGCAAGTCCTTCATGGCCCTTTTATGTCTTCCTCCGGGGTTCGGGTCCTGTCCTCTTGGTGGGATGGATTTGGTCTCAGTGGCCAAGGGTCCTGCCAGTTCAATGAAAATGAGAGAATTATATTTTGGGCATTGGGAAAAACTAAAGAACCCCTCCACACACATAACATAACTTTGCTTTAGAAGGCCACATGTTTTCTGTTGTCAAATATCAATCCTGTCTAGGAGCCCCAAACCAGTAAAATGGGTGGAACATTCCTACTGTAAGACAGTCACAAAAGTACCTTAAAAACATTGTTTCCCCACTTACCCCTTCATTCACCTCTACTGAGGATTTATTAGTCTCCTGCCTCTCTGTATCAGGATGAATCAGAGTACCTGAGCCATTCCCTCCTCCAGTTTGTATTGGGTTTGAGTATTTCAGCTAGGAATCCTATCCTTGAATGTGAAGACACAAAGCCAGAGCCTCAGCTGTCACAAATTGGCATACAGCTCTGCTGAAATCAATGGCGCTATGGCACTGTACACAAACGGAGCCGATGGACTCAGTCCACATGGAGTTTCCATATAAATCTAAAGGAACAATTACCTTTATTACACTGGTTTGTACCCAAATTAACTTTAAAGATAGAAAAGTAAACTAGCTCCCACGGCCACAGAACAAAATCTGGGGTCTTTTTGGATCAGGATTGTTGTGCTGATAATGAGGTGAAAAGTAGCTAGTTTAAAATCTCATTTCCTCTCGCTGTTGGCTTTCCACTGAAGGTGTCCATGGAACTTGCCCAAGTTCCTGCTGAATGACTCTGCTGGATATGGAAGGCAGACCCACAGGTTTTATTATTATGATTTATATTATGGTAGCACCTAGATACAAACACATACTGAGAAACAGTCACTACCCCAAAGAGCTTACAGTATAAATAGATAAGACAAGACAAAGGAAGTGTTATTATCCCCATTTTACAGATGGGGAACTGTTGTAGTAGTTTAGATGGGTTAGAGAGTTAAAGGTGTTAACATGACTTTGAAACTGTCCAACATTAAACAGTTTTAAACAAGAGCTTGGGATTTTGTATCCAGAGATCTTAGCTTGGCAAAAACACCATTAAATATTTTTTAACCTTTTAGGAAAAAAAACAAGGAAAAACAGCTAAAGCATTTGAAATGTAAACTATAAAGCAAGGCTTTCATTTTCATAACATCCCCTTTCCCTTTAGCTGGAGAGAGATTCTAGAAGGAAAAAACCCCTCGACTGACAGTCTTTTACATGGCATCGAATATGGTAGTAACTGTCCTTTTGGGGGAAAAGAGAAGTTAGTTGAGATGGGCTGGAGCTGTCATTATTGCTGTAGTTGTGAGGTCCAATTCGATTTCCTAAAAAGCAAACCAAACAAACACACCCGAAAGGGGAAAGAAAAGAACAGCATAGCTGAAACATGCAGGTGCTATCTGTGGTGTTGCCTTTTGCTTGCAACCTAATTGCTGGAAAAACACAGGCACAACAGGTCTCATCAGCCCCTCCAAGCCCTGGCAAATTTGTACCAGAATCAGGCTGGTTAGGGCATTGCATTTAGCTACCTCTTTCTAGTCACAGGCTTGCAGCAGTGTTGCAACACATACTTTCCTGGTGGCTACACCAGACTTTTATTAGAAGGAAGAAAAAAGGAGAGACTTTGGAGAGAAAAGAAATAAGGTAGGGAAGGAAAAACACAGGCAGGGGGAAATGCAGGGAAAGTATCAGAATCCAGGTGGTGTTTGGGATTCAGCCAGAACTGGTAGGGGGAAAATATCATCCGCATCTCTTTCTCTGGCCCAATTTGTTCAGGACATCTCTGAGGATCAGGATGACCAAAGCCTGGGGTCTGTAGGGGTGACAGCCAAGATGGTGAGGCTTGCTCCAGTTGCCAATTTTTCTCCAAAGTCTCTTTCTTTAAGGCCCTCAAAAGGGAGTGATGGGTGGAAAAACCCATCCTTTTATTATTTTATCCACCACTTACCTAGTTTCTGACATATCAGTTTTGGTTTACTGATTTTCAGTTCCACACTTTTCTTGTTTACCAGGCATAATCTTAACACAGTCCTCAAGTTATAGCAGCAAACCTTTTTGTTTGGACTAATTCAGTCTTTCTGTTTCACTTTTGTACTTTTTCCCATTGACATTTGTTGTTACAGGTTATTGTGATTTTTTATGAACTTTCACTCACTTTTTACAGTTGAGCTCACAATTAGGGTAAATTTATAGGCCTCATGCCCTCAACATAATTGAGGCACAGACGAATTAAATGACTTGCCAGTAGTCACAGAGAGTTTGGGAGAAAGCCAAGAATTATAGAATCATAGAAGATTAGAATTGGAAGACACCTCAGGAGGTCATCTAGTCCAACCCCCTGCTCAAAGCAGGGCCAACCCCAACTAAATCACCCGAGCCAGGGCTTTGTCAAGCCAGGCCTTAAAAACTTCTAAGGATAGAGATTCCACCACCTCCCTAGGTAACCCATTCCAGTGCTTCACCACCCTCCTAGTGAAATGGTTTTTCCTAATATCCAACCTAGACCTCCCCCACTGCAACTTGAGACCATTACTCCTTGTTCTGTCATCTGCCACCACTGAGGACAGCCAAGCTCCATCCTCTTTGGAACCCCACTTCAGGTAGTTGAAGGCTGCTATCACATCCCCGCTCATGCTTCTCTTCTGCAGACTAAACAATCCCAGTTCCCTCAGCCTCTCCTCATAAGTCATGTGTTCCAGTCCCCTAATCATTTTCGTTGCCCTCCGCTGGACTCCTCCCCAATTTGTCCAAAATCTTTCTGTAATGGGGGGCCCAAAACTGGGCGCAGTACTCCAGATGTGGCTTCACCAGTGCCAAATAGAGGGAAATAATCTCTTCCCTCAATCTGCTGGCAATGCTCATACTAATGCAGCCCAATATGCTGTTAACCTTCTTGGCAACAAGGGCACACTGCTGACTCATATCCAGCTTCTCATCCACTGTAATCCCAGGTCCTTTTCTACAGAACTGCTGCTTAGCCAGTCGGTCCCCAGCCTGTAGCAGTGCATGGGATTCTTCCTTCCTAAGTGCAGGACCCTGCACTTGACCTTGTGGAATCTCATCAGATTTCTTTTGGCCCAATCCTCCAATTTGTCTAGGTCACTCTGGACTCTATCCCTACCCTCCAGAATACCTACCTCTCCCCCCAGCTTAATGTCATCTGTGAACTTGCTGAGGGTGCAATCCATCCCATCAACCAGATCTCCTGAGTCCCAACCCAATGCCTTAACCATATCATCATCCTTCCTCTCTTTACTTCTAGAGGTCAACAAGTTAAATGTTTTCAAGGACTGTGACTGCTTTAGCTTAGGTTCACCTTCATAATAATAATATTTGGCACTTAAGTAGCTCTTTACATCTTCAAAGCTCTGCACAAACATTAACTAATGTAATATTGCAAGACCCCTGTGAGGTAAGTCTTGCACTCAAATGTACTCTCTCTCACTCTCGCTCTGCCTCTTAGTGTGCAGTCAAAATTACAAACAAGATGAATAATGCATTTGTGTGGTAACCATGGTAATCGCCTGTATTAACTACTGTAAATGACAGTATATCCACTAAGTCATCATAGAAGCAGACCTACTCCAGTTTTGGATGATAGCTTAGGTGAAGATGGCCTAAAGGTGATTAGTGACTTTAGATATTTTTGGTTTTAGGGACCCTACCTGTGCCTGGAAGGTTCAGTAGAAAGGCCCTAAGCAAGGATGTAGAAGACCTAAGTTCAATCCTCTGCTCTACCAGGGACTTCCTGTGTGACTTTGGGCAAGTTACTTGTCCTCTCTGTGTCTCACCTCCCCATCATAGCACTTCCCCATAGAGGTTTTGTGAAGATAAATATATTAAAGAGTGTGAAGTGCTTTGACATCTAGTGGCACTGAGCCCACTTAGAGAGATTAATGAGTCTGCTCTACAGCCTTAGCTAACAGGCAGCTGGCTTTTAGCTCATGCAGTAGAAACTCATGCACTAAGCTCCAGAGGCCCCAAGTTCAATCCCACCTGCTGACAAGTGGGGTCTGTGGGCGTTACAAAAGCAGCAATAAGTGTATTATCAAAGATTCAAGAGATAGTGAGAAAGGATAATGGAAATAAAAGGGCCACATATAAAACAAAATCATAACACCCTTTCTAAAGACTAAACTTAACAGCCTAAACTTCTGTCTAAAGAAGGTTATCTCACCCATATGTGCTTTGCAGAATTTCAACCAAGATTGGTTGTGATCCCATTTTCATGAATGTAATCGCACTGCTTGATTACTTCGTAGGTGCAGGATAAAGCGGTGCCTTCCATGCCTTCTCCTTATGTTCTCCAAAGTTCACTGTTTGTACCTAGGAGTCAGGACAATCCTCCAGCCCCCACAGCTCATTTTCCAGTGAGCTCTGTCTCTGTTGATTTCTCACACACCCCATCGACTTTATATGTAAATGGGGCTCCCATTGTGTTGGTTTACAATGCTTAATTTGCATGCAGACTAAGACAGGCAGGTGACTAAACATCCTTTGTCTGACAGGAATCAGTTTAAACTCTGCCTTAATATAGATTTTAGGAACATATTTTTAGTGTACATACATAACTCCTTACATAGTATCTGTACCTAGGGAGGTGGTGGAATCTCCTTCGTTAGAGGTTTTTAAGATCAGGCTTGACAAAGTCCTGGGTGGGATGATTTAGTTGGGGATTGGCCCTGTTTTGAGCAGGGGGATGGACTAGATGACCTCCTGAGGCCTCTTCCAACCCTGATAGTCTGTGATTCTATGATACATACATTTCACAACAATATTAATGACCAGTATGATCCTGGCTTTCATTTAAGAACTCAAATGAAATTCTTTGGTGCATAGATTGTAAATATTCTTGTAATCCCCTTGCCAGCTGGCATTGAAGGGCTTATAGGTTACAATGTATTCTAAGTAAACAGGACACTAAGAGGGTTTCTGCATTCAAATTGGAATGATACGGGCAACTGCTGCATGTTAGCTATACCTATGCTTGGAAGGATTTGATTTTTATCAGTAAATGTTGGTAAACATCAATTTCACCATGCCAAAGAAAAATATTTCCGTTGATGATCATTGAAATTTGCAGCTAGGCATAGAAAGAAAAGTGCTGCTTTGGAACATATTTGAGTTGATTTAAGAATATTTGCTTTGTATAGTTTGACATATGATGTTGACTATTTGTGTTTCAACAGTTATAAAGTTTTAACTTTTTGAATCTTAGCCTCTACTCTCATTAAATAATCATTCTCTGATCCCCCCATTGTCTGATTCCCCCTATAACATCCCGCAATTCTGAAAATTTAAATCAACAAAAATAAAAATAAAAAAGCTTAAACATAAACATCAATATTGTCCATTGAAATTATAAAAAAATAAAGATTGACTTCTGTCAAGCATAGCTATACCTCACAACCAACAAATGAAGAGGTAATTGTCCATTATTTACAGCATAACTGGAATGAAACCTGATATCTCCAAGATGATCAAAGAGAACTTGAGTTTGTGGGACACGTGGGTCGGAAGATGGCCAAAGCAGGAGGTTCCACAATGTGGCTGACTGGACAGGATGCAGTATGGCGTATTTCTCAAGGCTGTGTGAAGACTAGTGAAATGTAGAGAAAGATTGCTGGCCAATGACTCCCATATGTTGGGTTTACTGTTCATTGTGATGTGACTTTGTGGTGCATTGCCCTATGAGAATAATAAAATAGTAATTTGAAAATATCATGGCGTATGAGATAAGACTTGGACTCCAGGAATGGGTTATTTCCTTCTTAGGATTGAAAAGCATGGGCTCAGACTCACGACATTCTTTTCTAATCTAGATTTATTTACAGTATGACATAGTTTCTGTTACTGCATTAAGCAAGGATGACTTAAACCATTAAAATAACAGGGACACTTCCAAGGGTGTAGCAGCGCTTTCAGAGCTCGCGTAACACAAGTCTGTCTTTAAGACCCAACACCCAACTCTACACAGGTTTTCTGCCTCTTTAACGATAGTGGTTTGAAACCGGTACAGTGAAAGCAGTTCTGCTCCCTAGTGTGGATGAAGTTATTATACAGGCACATATAGCAGAATAGCTTATTCCCTTAAAATTACTCCTATCGGTTGTGTCTCAGATATTTATTTCAGTAATATTATTTGTTTCAGATCGTTATTCCTTTTGCTACATTATTATTATATGACCTGCTTTAAATACAGACTGCTTGGCTTAATTATCTTGGATCTTGGATCAGTACCAATGTGGACACAAGAACGAATGGATATAAACTGGCCATCAGGAAGTTTAGACTTGAAATTAGACAAAGGTTTCTAACCATCAGAGAAGTGAAGTTCTGGAACAGCCTTCCAAGGGAAGCAGTGGGGGCAAAAGACCTATCTGGCTTCCAGATTAAGCTCAATAAGTTTATGGATGGGGTGGTATGATGGGACAACATGATTTTGGCAATTAATTGATCGTTGACTATTCATTGTAAATAGGCCCAAAGGTCTGTGATGGGATGTTAGATGGGGTGGGATCTGAGTTACTACAGACAATTCTTTCCTGGGTGTCTGGCTGGTGAATCTTGCCCACATGCTCAGGGTTCAGCTGATTGTCATATTTGGGGTCGTGAAGGAATTTTCCTCCAGGGCAGATTGGAAGAGGCCCTGGGGGTTTTTCACCTTCCTCTGCAGCATGGGGCACGGGTCACTTGCTGGAGGATTCTCTGCACCTTGAAGTCTTTAAACCATGATTTGAGGACTTCAATAGCTCAGACATAGGTGAGAGGTTTATTGCAGGAGTGGGTGGGTGAGATTCTGTGGCCTGCATTATGCAGGAGATCAGACTAGATGATCATAATGATCCCTTCTGACCTTAAAGTCCATGAGTCTATGAATCAGTCTCATGAATAGGTTAAAGCTCACATCATACATATGTTCACACGTGTGTACAATGACTTGCATAATTTGGGGAGTTGCAAGGGAAATGGAGCACATTACAAAGAAATTATCATTAATCATTTAAACGAAACACGTCTATAATGATACACTGATATGAATCTACTGACATGCTTCTACAGGTCTGTAGTGGTAGACTATAACTTCTACTCTGAGTGCTAGATTTGTTTCCTCAAGATTTGCTATTTTTTGTCCAAACACACATACAAATATGTACAGATACAGGCCCGATCTAGCAACGCTTTATCCTGTGATTAGGCCTTAGTCAATGGGAGCGCTCACATGAGTCAGAGTTATAGGTCTAGGCTCTAACTCATTAATAATACTTTACATTTCTATAACAATTTTTTTGCCACAGTGTTTCTCAAGCTTTATATACACAGCACCATGGGCACCTCTGGGTGGAGAGGGCAGTAGCTAACCAGAAAACAGAATAGTGGACAAAAGTAGAGGAGAAAGGGAAATTTTGACAATGGACACAAAGGTAGCATGCAAACCCAGACTTCTGAAACATGCCAAGGGATATTAGGCCCCAATCTTGCAATGATCTACACATTGACTTCAGTACAATGTGTACATGCAATGATCTACACATTGACTGTGTGAGCATAGATGGTCACCTGCACAGAGCTCACTGCAGGACTGGGGCCTTAACATCTACACAGGAGGAGACAAACCCTCAACTATTAAGGTTTCATTCAAAAGATGAACACACATTACTTAATTAATCAATCAATCAAACTTAGAAGGATAAAAGGCTGAGTTTTGTTTTGGTAGGGTTTTGTCTGGGGTTTGTTTTCTTTTTTAATGTACTTGCTGCTGTAAGTTTATGTTAGAGAAGGCATGTAGAATAAGTGAACCTTGCTTGCACTTGGAGCCGAAGGTGGCGAGGTTTGTTATGGTCCTTAGTTCTGGTGGGATTTTGTTGACTGGGAGGAGAATATACCTTCTTAATTTGCTAATGCTATTTTAATAGGGTGAATGGAAAGAAGAATGTAGTTTGTTAGATGTGTTTTCATTTCTGATTGAAATTAATTGGGGAATCGCATCAAACTTCTAATGCTGAGCCTTAAAATGGATAAACAGAATTCAGTTAGTTTTTCAGCATATTCAAAGGCAATCTGACTTCTTTCCACAGCTAGAACTGTGGCATATGTAATACAGGTCTGCTGTGCATTTGAAAGAAATTATATGAATGTGATAACAGAGAATAAAGTGCATCTCCCTCTGGTGGCCAAAGCTCCAAATTAAAAAGGAGCAGCATTGACCTTCCAACCTAATAGTAAATACAGATTTGCTTTCACATAAAAGAAATGTGAATACAAATGTGAATGTTTTCCCCTTCCTATAAAAAAAATACCAGCATTAAAGATGAAAAGAAAAAAAGATATCTGAAATTGTTAAAAAAACCTTTAATTGTCATGTTTCTATATAACTACAACAAGACTTTGGTGATGCAGTAAATTAAAGACAACAATACTCCTTCTCACTATTTAATATTTATATTTTTGACCATTGAAAGTCTTTGACTCAGTTCAATTAAATAAAAGGAGATACCGTATTATATTATTTTGATATCATTGACTATACCAGAGCCTAAGCAACCAGAGAGACAGACATTGGTGATTGTGGCATGAAACAAGAAAATGAAGGATCAGGAAAAGTAATAAATATTGTAATCAGCAAAGGCAAGCAGCAAAAGAAGGATCTAAGGAGTAGTGAGGGAAGAGTTCCCTGTTTGTCTTTTTCATCCTGAAATGCAAATACATTTAATTGTTTAACAAAGGGAGCTGATAACGCTTCTGCCTAGCAAAAGAAACTTTCAAAAATTGAAGATCATGTTTATGAAAAACAAATGGGAGTTTAAAATCTTTTGCTAATTTAGAGAAACTGTTTCATAGAGAAGGTTCTTTTAATTGTAGACTATACCATGGATACTACTAAAAATAATGAGCATTTATCAGGCCATAGCATTGACATCACCATAGCATTCTGCATTATTTCCTATGATTCGAATAGGAAATATTACCAAATACAAATTTTAAGATCTTTCATATTTTTCTATACAAAAGACCAACCATGTGCTATCAGTTAGAAGAACCTTTATTTTCACATGTAGAGAACACAAAATCAAGAAGGAACAAAAGTAATCTCCCCCGCAAGAGCAACTGATTCTGATTGCAGGGCTTTAAACGTGTCTATGTGTTTCCTGTAGTATGCTACATCTCAGAAAAAAATGGCCACCGAAGTCTTCAGACAAGGAAAGTTCTTAGAAATTTAAAGATCCAGGACATAGAAAACAAAAGGCATCATCATTTCATGGCTATTATATATACACCACAAGACCACAAACTACTGCAGAGTAAAAGCTCTTTTTTTAGTGGTGACATTAACTTGCACTTTCCAAAGTCCTTTGCACAGAAATACAGTATATACCCGTTTATTAGAAGCCTTGGCTTTTGTTAACTTGTATAATTTTCCGCCTACGGCTTTAAACTGAGGGCATCTTCTGTATAAATTTAATTACTTTCCCTTTTAGACTATGTGATGATAATAACAATAACAACATTTTTAACTTTACATAAGTGTACCCTGATATAGGTGAATGGGAAAAGTATGACAGTTAAACAAAGGTAGCAACTAAACAAAGATACATGAATGTACTTAGCCAGGGAAAACCCTCCATTGTGTCTTTTGGTAAGATTTAACATCCTCCTGTTAAGGAAGGAAATGAACCATAACTTGTAAAAGCTCGACTCACTAGAGATCCAGAGAGGTGTGAGGGGTTTGCCATTCCATTTCCCCTGGAAATCAATTACATTCTCCCACTACCTGCTGTCATATAATGCCAGCAAATTACTGTGCTCTCTCACTATACAGGTCTCTGCTATAAGATTGCTGTTTCCATTTTCAGTGAAGATTAAAATTTGCCAGACATTTGTTGGTGAAAAAAAGTGTTCAATATAAAAATGGAAAAAAGGTTTGGTTGAAAATTTCCCCAAAACCTGGATTGGATTTCTAACATGCCCTCTCTCCCAAAGAGCATTACAAACTCCCTATTTAAATTTTGCAGGGTTCTCGAAGGATATAACACCAGGACTCTACTTGGGTATATCAAAAGCCACTATTTAACCTGATAGCTGAAAACTGCAGTGTTATTTATTCCCCCCTAATTCCTATCCTGAGCAAAATACCCTGTCTAACCTAGCGTCGCCATAAGGGGATTCCATAAATCCTGTCTGGACCCGCAGTCATAGATGAGGATCCTGATAACATTACATACATTGCTATAACATACAAAATTTTTGGCGTGATCTTGGTCTGACAGTGAGCAGAACTGTACCTAAAGCTGTGTTTATATTTACATCCTGATCGGTCTTTTTCGTTCCACAATATTCTACTTTGAATTAATGCTCTGGCCAGTTGGATTCATTGTTTTGTTGCCTATTGCAGGCAACATCTTGGTTTTAAGTTTTACATTGCAACCAGTTGCCAAGGCAATGAGCATCGGCTAAATGTTTATGTTTATTTATTTAATTAATTAAATCACAAATCCCTTATGGAAATTCTTCTATAGAATTCCCTGGTTGGGTGTAGCAGAGTAGCCGCCCCTTTAAACAAAATTGGGCCCATCTCTCTTAGTCTAGTCCAGTTGTGTCCTAAGTTGGTGTAATGTGGAAGGCGGGGCTACCCCAGGAGTTACAAAGGAGAGACAGCCCTGATGAATGAGAGAGTTCAGAGTTCTAAGAGGGGGAGTTCAGAATTCAGCAAGGGAGAGAGAGTCTAGAACCCAGAGCTGAGAGAGAGTTGTCAGGAGAAGATCAGAGCTGAGACCCTCTGGGAAGGGGATGCCCCTGAAGGAGGGAGCAGAAAGAGTTCTCTATTGTACAGTGGAGCCAAATTGGGCTGATGAAAGCGGAAAGTGGGGGTCACCTATAGACTTCCCCAGGACAGACAGCAATGGCCAGACAGGTCTGGAAAGGCTGAAGCTTGAAAGCAGCAGAAGAAGATGCCTGCTGGCTCTCTGAGCCAAAGAACTGAAGCCAGAGGACTGGAGAGGGCTGAACGCTGAGGAACAATGTAGGGGTGAGTCCGCTGATGTCTCCAGGCAAGAGCTGGAGCCATACCTGGGAAGGAAACAGGGCAGAGAAGCATCCCGCCTGGAGGAGCTGGGGTGAGGAATGATGGGAGAAGACAGATTTGTACTGGAGAGCTGGGCCATGGTGAGAGAAGCTTGATTCATACCATAGAGCTGGGCTGTGGTGAGGGAAACCAGAGCCATACTGGAGAGCTGGACTGTGATGAATGAAGCCAGAGCCATACTGGAGAGCTGAACTGCTGTGAGGGAAGCCAGAGCCATACTGGAAAACTGGGCCATGGTGAGGTGACGGAAGCCTCAACCCTACCGAAGAGCTGGACTGTGGTGAGGGAAGCCAGAGCCACACTGGAAAGCTGGGCCATGGTGAGGGAAGCCTGAACCCTACCGAAGAGCTGGGTTGTGGTAAGAGAAGCTGGAGCCATACCAGAGATCTGAGCCATGATTAGAGATGCTGGAGCCATATTTTGTGTGTGGATGGACTGATAGGACTCACAAGATTGAATTTACTGTTTGGAGTGTGCTGGGGAATTCTAGACTTTGGTTGTGGGACTTTTGTAATAAATTAACCCCTCAAAGGGCTATTTATATTCAGAAAGTTTGTGTGAAGTCACTGGTGGCTCTGTAACAAAAGGGGAATCTGACACAGGTGCACTGATCATACCACAGCCTGCTGCCAAAGGGTGCCCCAAGCAGGGGCTGTCCTTTCACATAAATTGGAGAATGTGAGCGGCCCCTGACAAGAGGGGAACAGCAAGTGCCTAGAAGAAAGGAAGTAAGGTGGGGAAGGGGGGGGGGCACATGGAGGCCACAAGGGGGCATCCTGGATGCAGCCACCTATGACAGAGGGCTATATATTTCTCTAACATTTTATAGACAGCTTACAATATTTAAGATGTTCTCACTTTTTCGTTAAATTCTATAAAGCTTTTCGAAAGGATGCACTTTGAATTTTCTGATAGACTGGCATTGGGGTCAGCGTCCATGTTTGCAAGGCTTTTACATCTTGATTGCATTCCATCATACCAGCCAGACACTCCAGGTGGTGGTTTTAGGGCAATTACTACAATTCTCAGGTGGTTACTCTGCATTCGATTTCATGCTTTATAAAACAACAATAGTCACTCAAAAATATACAGCCTTTCATATCCGATTGCTTAATTAAGGAGGGTGGTTCGCAGTGCAGATACTGTAACTAGACTTGGTTTTTAATTTTACTGTACAGTAAAACTTTGCTAATTCACAGTAATAACTGGCAGACTCACTGCAGATTAATGAATTTTGTGAATTAGAAAGTAAACAAACATGATAAAAAATGTCAAGAATACTGTAACACGCAAGGAACTTTGCTTATTCTGACAAATATAATTTAGTTTTAATTATGATGATACTTGATAATGTATTGCAGCAAAATAATGGAGGGTTAGACCTGAGTCCTATAATGAGCATCCTGTGATTGGACTCCTGTGCGTGCATTGAGCCCCATTGACTTTACTGAGGCTCCACACGATAGCCCCCTGGGTGGAGCTCATCTCAATTTTGTGAACTTAGTAACATGACACCTGAGCTATTGCATCTTTGCTGAGTTTGGTGGGTTTTGTGGTGATCAATTTTGTGGAATAGTGGCGTAAGAAATAGTGAGCTTCTATTATAAAAAAATACTGTAACTTTTAAAGTTGTGTTTGCATGGTGTTTAAAGGAACACTGGTAAATAGATAAATCACAATTCGACCTGCTTGAATAAAATTACTGTCATCTGACTAGCAGTGTGCTCTGATCTCAGATACCTCTCATTTTGTTTACAGTTCCACAGTGTGACTGCTGGGACCCTCATAGTGATAAACTATACTAACCAGTATTATTTAGAAGTGCTAGTGTTTTATGATTTTGAACTCCCCGCTCCACAAGAAATTAACAAACATTAATATCCCGTGCTGTCTCCCCAAATTATTTTTATGTCATCAGTGCTCACCTTCAGATGGAATTAAAAGACTCTTCCCCACCAGGTCAGACCAGTTACCATCAAACGTATTATGTCTAGTGCAGTGGTTCCCAAACTTTTTGTATTGGTGACCCCTTTCACACAGCAAGCCTTTGAGTGCAACTCCCCCACATAAATTAAAAACATATTTTTTATATTTGACACTATTTTAAAATGATATTTGTATGTTTGTTAATATCACTTTTCACAGCAGACTTCCTAGTGTAGAATTCACAGCAGACTTGCTAACTAGCTGGGAGGCATGTACTCGCGACCCCCACATAACAACCTTGCGACCCTCCGAGAGGGGTCTGACCCCCAGTTTGAGAACCCCTGGCCTAGTGCTTCCAGTAATGGCCTGTGCCTGAAATTTATAACAGAAAGAGTGGGGAAGAAATTACCCAATGAGAAGTTTCACAATTCCATAATTGCCCTTTTCAAGCTTTCTTGCTCCTTCTGCAACATCAGGTGATAGTCACTGCCAGAGACAGATACAGGGCTAGATGGGCTACTGCTCTTATCAGCTGTATCAAATGCTGTTGGCAAAATCATGGCCCTATTGAAGTCGTTGGGACTTTAGACTTTGATGGGGCCAAGATTTTGCCTTATGTTTTGAAGGGAAAATAGTGTGCTACCTTTCATGTGGGCAAGGAGCACTCTATCCCCACCTGAACTGTAATATCTGAATACGTGTTATCATTGCTCACAAAATTACCCCACCCTTTTTTAAATCCAATTTGCTTGTATGACCCCCAGCAGCAGTGAACAGAGTAGGCTGCTGGCATGACATGTGAAGAAATATTTATTTTTGTTGGATTCAAATTTACCTGCCATTTCTTTCAGTGTAAAACATCTCTTTCCTCTCCCTATGGGAACATGAAAAAAGAATCAACAGCTCTGTTTTTATTTATCCCCTTCATAATCATAAATACTGCATTAAGTCTTCCTTTTACAAGGCTAAGTAATCCTACATTGCAATCTCTCATCACAGGCCCAATCTGGCTCTTATTGTAGAAAATGTTGATTTCCCAGGAAGCATGAGTCGGCCTGGTATATAAGCTCTCACTGTACATCTGGCCATCTGTGCCAAAGTAAATAAAAAGAGCCAAAGTAAAGTAAAGCTGAGATGGAAACAGAAGAGGGCATGGGGAAGTACCAGCAATTCCTAAATATAAAAATATAATCAGTTCTAAGAAGGTGCTATAAATAATAGATAGTAAAGGATTCAGAACTATATATGTAGTCTAAAAAGCATAGTCAATTTCTGGGATTCTTTTTCTTCTTTATAAAGCTGCTAGAATTATGTAGGGATGTATGAGGAAAAATGCATTTATTCATTTTTTGATGAAGTTCATTTTATTTCCTCAAGGACAGAGGCTTATTAATTATTGCTCTGATCCTGCAACTTTTTCTGAGCAGCTAGCACAATGCCCCATTATTGGAGAGGGTTATTAACTTCAGTGGAGCACCAGACAGGTGCAAGCATCTACCCCTTTGGAACAAGCTGCAGAATTAGGGTGTGAGGGCCCACTCCTGCACACTTGATAACGTGGCATGGGTGCCAATTCAATAAAGCATCCCTAATTCAGGAAAGAGTACGTGCTTAAATCTTATTGAAGTCGATGGGACATAGTGTTTTCTTAATCAAGGTCACAGTGCTCGCAGCCATATGGAATCCCACTGAAGTTCAGAAGATAAGATTCACAGGATCAGACCCAAATTTTGGAGCGCCTCCCATAACACTTTAAATAAGTCTCTCTTTCTTCTGCCTCCTCTTCTCTCTGCCACAAGAGCTATTTTTGCAACATACATTCTCTTGTCCACATCCACTTATATTCGTTGTTTATAGAGGTGTACAGAAAAAACATTTTAATGGAAGAGAGTTCTTGCTGGGTTGCAGGATTTTAACAAGTGAGTACATAACAGGACTACTTTGTCCCTGGATTTGTTAGTCACAGGATTAACTTGGTATCCATGGATTTGTTAGACCGAGGATTAACTCCAGACTGAGCTGCAGTTTCTATATCAAGTTATTGACTTGAAAAATTCTCATGCTGCTTATCAAAACAAGCTGCACTGAAAGCACGTCCTTTCTACAGCCCAGTGTGGTGGGAAAGCCAACCTCCCACTATGCAGCAGCCCTTACTGTTACCCTAGTAGGTCCTTGAAGTTTGCTTTATTTAGAGACCCATCCCCCAGTCACACTAAAGAACCAGGTTTCAGAGTAGCAGCCGTGTTAGTCTGTATTCACAAAAAGAAAAGGAGTACTAGTGGCACCTTAGAGACTAACCAATTTATTTGAGCATAAGCTTTCGTGAGCTACAGCTCACTTCATCGGATGCATGCAGTGGAAAATACAGTGAGGAGATTTATATACACACAGAACATGAAAAAATGCTGTTACCATACACACTGTAAGGAGAGTGATCACTTAAGATGAGCTATTACCAGCAGGAGAGCTGGGGTGGGGGTGGGGGGTGGGTGTGGGGGAAAACCTTTTGTAGTGATAATCAAGGTGCTGTCTTCTCTCCTGAAATAAGCAAGGTCTGGAGACCACAAGGCCAGGATTTGTTTCTTGTCTGAAGTAAGCTAGAGGCCTTTCTATGCTGTTTTGCACTAAAGGTTTGATCCAATTGCCATTTAAAATTAGTGAAAAGACTCCCTTTGACTTCAATGGAAGTTGGATCAGGCTTTAAATCAGGATTAACGTAGGTGAAAAATACCAGAGACGAAGAAAACATCTGTCTATCTAAGTATTTACTCAACCCTTATCACAATAATATTGTGAGTAGACATGACTGAATTTTTTTTTCCCCAAAGCCAGACAACTTTTCACTGACTGTGGCCAAAAACCAGAACAAATTTCATCTGAAAGCCAAAAAATGTTTGGATTTCAACCAATACATTTTTGGGGTTTGGGTTTCCAATGAAAAATTGAACCTTTCTGAGGAAAGTTTAAATTTGAGGACAATTTTAACAATACACCACTCAGTAGTCTTACATGTCATTCAAGTGGCTGGAGTTTTCCTTCTTTCACTTAAAATTAGATTATTTTATTAAAATTCCATGATCAATTATAAGTGCCTTCCTGCAAAGGTCACTATCCTGTAAACACTTGCACACATGTGAAACTTTATACCATGAAAACTCCCATTGAAGTCAATAGAACCCAGATTTTCTGAGTCCCAGTCCAGTGCTGAGTAGTATCACGAGTGACTACCATTATATAATTACAAAATGGAGACTTTCTGGCCCAGTACTAGAGCTATGCCATGCATGAGAATTGCCATTGAGTTCAATGGTAGTTCTGCATCAGTGGTTCTGCACACTGACAATTGCAGCATCACATCAGACCCTAGTATTTCGTCTCTGTTTAACTCACTGAATGCCCTGGGAAATATATACTAGTATATATCCTGCAAAGAGACCCAGACATGACCCCTGTGAGATTGTGCTGTCAACAGAAATAGAATAGCCCTTAACTAAAAATAAAGTCCATTCAAATGAGTTAAAAAGAAAGCAACATGTGCTTTTAAGTGATTTATGTGAACTTCAGAGAATTGCCAGACAGACATTTTGCCATCTACACTGCCTGTACCATTGCCGGATGTTTCAAAACACAGATTGCTCTCTTGAAAGAAAAGAGTGGAAATTGATCATATTATTGAACAGTGATTAGCCCCATGTGGATTGAGTATTACTGGGTTGGACCTGCTTGTTCACACGCCAACATGCTATGCTACAAGCATGGTCCAAAGATTATATGTCTTTCTACCTAGTGCAGGCAGATACTTGGCACTCTCCTCCTCCTTTCTCCAGTGCAGAAAGACACCTCTCTCAAGTTCATGTGGGTGCTGATGAAGGAGGGCAGTGCTGGGACTGCGGTGGGAGTGGACTGGGTGCAGATATGTGCTACTGTTGGAATGCTAGGAGAACTTTTTGCCATTGTTGGCCAGAGATCCGTGGCCAGCAGTTAGAAAAATTACTGGGTTTGAAAACATTTGTTATCTACCAAAGTATTATTCTGACTTGGCAAGATGCAAAATATTAGACATCTAAGATTTGGTATGACCTAATTCATTAATTTTTCATTATTTTTGTTACTGTTCAATATTCATCATGAAAATCTTCAATAGTCTCATAAAATTTCAGAAATATTTTTGTACATCTTTTATTCCGTCTCACATCAAAGTCGAAGATGCTGTTTTGCATTTCATACTATTATGACATCACTCGCAGTTCCTGTGTCCACATTCCAGAGAAGCCATTGCATTATTAATTAGCATTATATACACATTTATATAACACCCATCTTTTTTCCCCTAAATTCAATACTTTTTCCACTGACCATCACTGGGCCATTATAATTCCTCTAAAATGGAGACATAGGATATGTTTAGGATGTTGGGTATGAAACAGCATCAGATTTTGTTGGGAAAGGGAACCACAGCCAAAGTTCACATTTAGCTTTAGGTTTGTGACATTACTGAAGTTTTACTTAATTAGCAATCAGTAACAAAATATACAACAATATTTAAATAAATTAGGTGACACTTTAAAATCATGTCCTTCTGATTATTGTCTGGTTTTCTCTACGACTTCACTTGCTACGTGACTTTAGCACCAATGATCTCAGACACCTGAGGTTAGAAATTAATGCTTTATACTAGAGCAGACAGAAGAACAGGAAAACTTTCTCAAATTTTCTTTTTTTCTACCAGCTCTACTTTAATACTATTTAGAAGCTTGGATTACAAACTTTCAAATGTCCAATATCTTTGGTCCCATCTTGAAGGGTTCTCAGAACAGCAGCCACTGATGTCAGTTAGGGCTTGAAGTGAGGGGTAAAAGGCTAATTGATAATCAAAATATTGTGCTTTTAAGGTCTGATAACTACTGAAAGTGAATCGCAAGGACTAGAAAACCCTGCTATACACTCTTAGGCTCCAACCCTGCAACCACTCATACTCTTGTTTAATTTTACAGCCATGAGTAGCTCCATTTAAGCCAATGGGACTGCTTGTGGTAGTGTCTCTCAGCCCGGGTAGACAGACGCACTAGCTCTGCTCAAGCTAGCATATTAAAAACAATAGCGTGGAGGTTGCAGCGGGGGCCAGCTGTCTGAGCTTGGACCCAGGGAGTCAGGTGGGCTTGCACTCAGGCGGCTAGCCTGTGCCATTGCGTGTGCCGCAACATCCACACGGGTGTTCTTTGTCTGAGGATGTTGTGAAGGCCAACACTATAACAGGGTTCAAATAAGAGCTAGATAAGTTCATGGAGGACAGGTCCATCAATGGCTATTAGCCAGGATGGGCAGGGATGGTGTCCCTAGTCTCTCTGTTTGCTAGAGGCTGGGAATGAGCGACAGGGGATGGATCACTTGTTTATTACCTGTTCTGTTCATTCCCTCTGGAGTTCCTGGCATTGGGCACTGTCGGAAGACAGGATACTGGGCTAGATGGACCTTTGGTCTGACCCAGTATGGCCATTCTTATGTTCTTATGCTATTTTTAGAGTACTAATTCAGGCAGAGCTACCACATGTCTGTCTGTCTATCTGGGCTAGGAGACACACTCCCAGCTGCAATGTAGACACTCCCTAGAAGTTTGTAGGCTAAAAGCCTTAGATATTTAAGGATCCTAGCTTTTCAAGGTATAAGCTTCATTATTTGCTATTTGTATTATTGTACAGCCTAGGAGCCCTACTCATGGACCAGGGCACCATAGTGCTAGTCATTGTACAAACACAGAACAAGGATAAGAACGAGGGAGTTAGCTGTGTGCTTGGATAATAAGGCCACATCTTAGATCTTATGCAGAAAGAATCAGTAAGAGTTGGATATAGCCCGACTGTGAGGACCTAGGGAGAGGTCAGAGTAGAAGATGACACTCAAGTTATGGACCTGAGTGACAGACAGGATAGGGGTGTTGTCCATAGTGATCGAGAAAGGATTTGGTTTTATTTTTCATGGCTCTCAAGATATCATACCTTAAAATAGTCATTGGTGCACCAGACCAGGCAAAAATAAAAGCCATTTACCGAGGGGCCAGCTTGTTTTTAGAATCCCAAATATCCTGAGACAATCTGTCATTGGTCAGTGAAAAGTGACTACATTTAAATTCAAAGTTCTTACTGTACATTTCTTACTAACCTTAAATTTCTAAAAAGAGTAGTCATTTATTGGAATTCACTCCAGCGAGCATAAAAGTTATAAAGGTTAGCAATCCACATGTATCAGCTAATCAGCAGCTCGAGGTAGGAAGAAATCTCTCCCCTGCTGGTAGAGATTTACTCAAATATTAAATGGAGTCTATTGTTGTGCTTTGCCTTTAATAACTCAGAAGGTGTTAGCCATATCCTGTCCTAGGGCCTGATGTCAATGTGAGTTTTATCTCCATAAGGCCAACAACATCAGCTCCATAATGTGTGTGCGCTGTTTTGCTTAGGGGTTAATACAATGGCAAGTTTGGCATTTCAATTTGTAAACAATTTCTGAGTGCAGAAAGGATTGTTTGGCAAATGTGTAAAGTAGGGAGGGTGAGAATCTAGGAGAGAGGGGAATTCCTAGGAATAAGGCTTTGGTAGAGGACAAATGTCAAGGTAGGTAACTTTTTGATTTTTAGTTAGCTATTTCAAAGCTGTCCCTTTAACTTGGACTGTGCAGCTGCAATCAAACCACTTTCAAAGAAGAGTTATTCTATAATGTCTCTAGCTGCATTGAAATGGTAATTTAGATATGTTATTCATATGCTGGATATCTTACAAAGGAGGAAATAAACCAAAGGAAAATGCCTTTCATCCATAGTTAAAAGAAAATGAATTTGGGAGAGGCCTTAAAATCACTGACGGGAGTTAGAAATTGTCTTGTTTATACAGCTTGGCTGAGGTGAAGACGGTGTTATGGAGTAGTCTTCTGCAATTCTGTCCCCTCCTTTTGCAATAGGCTGGCATTTTAAAAAGCCTAAGGACCAGATTATTAAAAGGATTTAGGTGTCTCAAGGCACAAACAGGCACCTACTGGGATTTTCAAAACCACTAAGCAGGTTAGGTGCCTAAAGCTTCATTGCAAACGATAGTAATTAGGCGCTTAACATAGATGCTTTTGCAAATCCCAGTAGGTCCCTATGTCCATCTTTAGGCACCTACATACCTTTGTAAATCTGGCCCCTAGCCATGGACTATGAGCTTGATCATGTGAGATGCTGAGTGGCCTCAGCAGAAGTTGGCTTCGGGGGAGCTAAGGGTTCTCATTATGTGATTGGATTGGGCCACAGAGATATATGCCTTCACTGACTGAAATCAAGGTGGGTGTTTACAATTAAGTGATTTCTGTGAAAACCATAAGTAACATAAAAAGAAAAGTCCTTGCAGAAACTGACACAGTATTAGTTAAGTGAAAAGATAGCACTACACTAAACACCATCTCTGAAACAGCTAAATTGGTAGCAAACCACTTTTTAGAGAAATTGCTGTTGATGTAGATATACTATAGTGTCTCTCAAAATAGCCACCCATAGCACAAGACATACAGAAATATACTTTCCAAAAAGATAAGGGCATCTCATTTCTACAAAATATACCAGTTAACACTTTCATATGCTGTGTGTGTTGGGCCCTAACACATTGTCTACATTATGTGGAATATAACATGGCTAGGGCTTGATTCGGTAAACACTTACACAGATGCATAAGTTACTCATGTGTAAAGTCCCACTGGACCAGATCATCCCCCTACATAATAGAAACCCATGGGAAGGGGCTTTGGGGATAGAGGAAGCCTCCACAAGGATACATTCATAGAGATACCCCAGCCCCACACTGGCAGAAGGGTTTTCTCTGTCCCCCGACAAAAAAGGCTGCAGGGTCTC
Organism: Eretmochelys imbricata; assembly: GCF_965152235.1. Taxonomy (NCBI): domain Eukaryota; kingdom Metazoa; phylum Chordata; order Testudines; family Cheloniidae; genus Eretmochelys; species Eretmochelys imbricata. Next base: position 19,186,658 of record NC_135574.1, on the reverse strand, counting down.
TCCAGAAAACTTACGGATTCCCTGGGGTCTGCACAGAAGTTTTGTGGCTCTGCATTAGTTCCAGCCTTTGATGCCATCTTCCATTCTATCCCCTGGCTGTCCTGAACAGGTAACAGAACCTCATAGCTTCTTTGCAGGATCTGGAAGGACACAATGTGTGCTCCCTTGGCCCCCATCCACTCATCTTCTGTGGAGCTCAGAATACCCTCCTCCAGGACAGAAACTGGTGGGATGACACTATGGAGGCCGCTTAGCGCCCTTCCATGGGAGAAGAATAATATACACATAGAAAGGGTCCCCACCCCATGTTCAGGTCTCGGGGCCATTGAGTTTATGTGAGTAAAGTTAGTTGTGAGCATAAGTATTTGAAAGATCAGAGTCACAGGTGGTAACTTTCAAATACGTTTGAAGTACATGTGACACCTGCTATACCATGCTCTAAGGCCCAATTCAGCAAAGCATATAAGGACATGCTTAACTTCCAGCACTTGAAACCATTTAAGTAAATTACACTTAACCCACATAGTCCAGTGTTCTGCTGAATCAGGGCATTAGGACCTGGTCCAAAGCCCACTGAAGGCAATGGAAGACTTGTATTCATTTAAATACATTTTGACTCAAACCTTTAAGTTAGACTTAACATTCAGGTCCCAGTCCCATATCCCTCAGGCAGGCTAACCTCCTTGTCATTTCGGTTGGAACTCATCTGAACTTACCTGGGTTTGGTCCCGGAACTGTGGACTGCTTTTTTATGAAAGGAGGAGAGACTGCTGGAGTTTGAATATCATAAGAAGTTCAGGTTTCAGAGTAGCAGCTGTGTTAGTCTGTATCCGCAAAAAGAAAAGGAGTACTTGTGGCACCTTAGAGACTAACAAATTTATTTGAGCATAAGCTTTCGTGAGCTACAGCTCACTTCATCAGAAGTTCAGTTCCCTCTTTTTCCACCCACCCCAATATGCTCAACAAAGATCGTTCTGCAGCTAAAACACTTCTCTAAACAGACCTTGCAGCACTCAGGCTGCTATGGTTTCCCCCATAGTATCAAATCTCCTACCCCAAGACCACAAGGGCCATTTTTATAGTGGCATAGTCCTTTCTCCTCAGTGACCAAAACTGTGAATGGTTCTCAGAACATCACGTCAGCTTAATGAAGAGGAAATGAATGAGCAATGGATCTTGAAACTCTAATTCATATTCCTAGATGATGGGACACTTTGTACTTATGCAGCGCTTTTATCAGACAATCTTAAAGCACTTTGAAGCCCTGTGGTCAGCCTCACGTTAAGTCAGGTAGTTAATGGCAACACTATTGCACCCGATTATTTGTAAAAGAGTAAATTGAAGTTCACAGGAGTTTTATCTAAGGTCACACAGCCAGAATACAAATTGTAAGTGAAATGTACATATTTTTATTGGGCTGTATCAGCCTTTCAAAACTGTCATAACAATTTACCAGCTAATAAAATACACTCACCCACATTTCAACAGTGATACTTGCTCATTTAAAAAAACCTACTTACTGTTGTTGATCTGAGTTTTGCCAGCAGGGGTTAAAAGAGATAGACTTAAAAAAGTACTTCTAGGCAACTTTTAATTATCTAAAGGTACATTAGCTCAGGTCCATACTAAAAAAATAAAATATCAGTATACAAATGTACTCTTTTTCAAACACAGGAAACTAAACTCACACATTGCCTGAAAGTTGCTGACAAGCTCCAAAGAAAGGTGCCCTTTTCCTTTCACTGTCAAACAGAGGTGATCCTGTCATTTTCCTCCACCTTCAGTGGTTATGTCATTGCTGAGGTCAGTTTTGAACACGACTTGGCTGTTTATGAAATGTGAAATCAACATCAACAATCAGTATCAAGTTCAAGAAGAGAGCCCTGGGCTAGCAAATAAAAAAAATCCTATTTTTTCCCACAATGAGAAAAATCTATACACAGCCACTACCTAAGGGCTTTCATTGCCTTGGGCACAGATGGAATCCATATTTAGAGAGTGCAGTCTAAACATTTTCACTCACTGCACTCATTTATTTCAGTGGCAGTCTTCCCTCTACCAGACAATGTTTCCAGTCATGAATCCCTATTTAGATTAAACATGAAAGGGGGTCTATCCTCCCATCAGCACAGTGGGGATTTATTTATACAGCCCAAATTAATGTCCTAATCAGAACTGACAGAACAGAACTCAAAATATCCCATCTCTAGAGAGCTAAAGAAATATAGTCTGAGTCTGATCATTTGAGAATCAGCATTGCTTATCATGGCCACATATTTCAGTAAAAGACTTCATGGAGGAAAGTGCTAACAAGAATGAGGTGAAGTGTGTGTGTGTGTGTGTGTGTGTGTGTGTGTGTGTGTGTGTGTGTGTGTGTGTGTGTGTGTGTGTGTGTGTGTGTGTAGGGGGATGGGGGAGAATTATCTGAACATTCAGTTGAATTCGAAAGAGAATGCAATTCAGTTCTACCCTGACCCTTCTTATTCATTTGAAGCTAATACTCATAGAGCAATACTTTTATTCAAAAGAATGTATGTGGAAAGCACCTATCCCATATGTACTTGCCTGACTATACATTTGCATGCACATGTTTTCATTCTGCAAGTTTTTGCAGGAGTCTTTGTTATGATTCTCCAGCCAACTTGCTTGTAGAACACGTGGTTTCTCTTTCAGACTACTGTAAAACAGAGCTGCCAAAGGGGTGAGTGGGAGAAAATTCCACTTTCCAAAATGTTTTTTTCTGTCCTTAATTATCAGGAACAATTCCTTTCTGGGACTGACCCCATTGCTTGTGAATGTGTGTGTCTCCGTGTAATAGTGAGCCAAAGCAAAGCTTGATAACACCTAAGCTCTGCACAAAGGAAGTGACAGAACAGGGTTACATATAACCAAATCTTTATATAATCTGACCAGGTTTAGACTTGTAGTATTTGCTCATGGGGTTTGCCTATCCCTAAAGAATCCCTTGAAGTTCAGTCTGGGTAATTAATTATTCAAACAACCTAGCAAAGGATGTGGTAGATTCACCATCACTTGAAGTCTTTAAACCAAGATTGAATATCCTCTTTGAAAAAATGCTCTAGCTCAACTACAAGATATGGGCTTGCTGTAGAAATTACAGGGTGAAGGTCTATGGCCTATGTTATGCAGGTCATCAGATTAGATAATCATAATGGTCCTTTCTGGATTTCAAATCTATGAATTTACGTAGATAGCCAGAATGTTATGCAGAATATACTACATAAAGACATTGTTAATCAGGTATAGGGCACCACGTCACTCACACAAACACACCATATAATATATAGGAGCTGTGGGTAGATTTTTAAAAATAAGGTCACAAATTAAATTCTAGACCTCTGCAAAGCATTACCAAGAGCAAAAACAGCATCAGCACTTTTATTCTCTCCCTCACGTATATGCAGGGTTTAACATAAGCAGGATAACCTACTGTTACATCACTGAGCTGGGATTGTGGAGATCTGGGATCAATTCCCAACTCTGCCACAGACTTCCTGTGTGACCTTGGGCAAATCACTTAATCTCTCTGCCTCATTTTCCCATTTCATGGGATTTTGTAAGGACAAGCTCATTAACATCCGTGAACTGCTCAGATATACCACAGTAATGGAGGCCAATACACACAAAGATAATGTGCAGTTGCTGAACAAACACCTTATTGTATAAGTTTAGGCCTATATATTAAATTAAAGAACTCAGGAAATAGCAGAAGCAGCAGTAGTAGCTTTCACACATATACAGGTTGTCACAGAGCTATTTCTCTCAGAGCTGAAATTAACTGTTTGACAAGACTCTGGTAAATGATGTCTCTGTTAAAGTAAATTTGACTGAATAGTCCTGGACACTTTTTTTGTCCTGTCTTCCAGCTCTAGTGCTACTGTAGGAGATGAAATATATGGAATATACCAGTTTATGGTAGGAGGGGACATAATGCTACTGCTTAAAAACAGCACCATGGACACTATTTCTCCAAACATCAAGCCAGAACTCTGGCATTAATACAATTAATTCAATGACAGTGAAAAAGTATAGGATCAGAGGGCACTTGAAAACGAAGTTAAACAAAGTCTTAATAAGTTATGAAAAATTTTATCAGAAGGGCTGACTTTCCTACAATAAAGCCCAAACTAATAGGCACTGCCACATAATAATTCAAGATGCTGGACACCACCCACACAGTAAAATGATTTGACTTTTATTACTGTCCATCATAAATCAAAATGACTCCAGCTGTCTTCTGGGGAAGTTTTAGCAAGTGACTTTGTCATATGTAAGAGAATTCAACTCAGTATATATATTGCTTGTTCTTCTAAGAATAGGTTCTCTTCACTCCCCCACCCACTCCAAAGACAAAGTCATTTCAGCTTACACAACTAAAATCACATTGATTAACCCTTATTTCACCAGTTTCAAGCAAATAACCCTGCACCTTTACAAACAGAACTGTGCATGTACACCCAAACAATCTGTGAGAATGTGGCAGGTAAAACTCGAATATCTACAGAAAATCAGGTATTTTTTTAAGTCTGAAATCTACAGCATATAATACCAGAACTAATGACAGGTTTCAGGAGTACTTGTGGCACCTTAGAGACTAACGAATTTATTTGAGCATGAGCTTTCGTGAGCTACAGCTCACTTCATCGGATGCATATCGTGGAAACTGCAGCAGACTTTATATATACACAGAGAATATGAAACAATACCTCCTCCCACCCCACTGTCCTGCTGGTAATAGCTTATCTAAAAGCCATTTCCAGCACAAATCCAGGTTTTCTCACCCTCCACCCCCCCACACAAATTCACTCTCCTGCTGGTGATAGCCCATCCAAAGTGACAACTCTTTACACTAACTTCATTATCATGCACATTGTGTAAAGAGTTGTCACTTTGGATGGGCTATCACCAGCAGGAGAGTGAATTTGTGTGGGGGGGTGGAGGGTGAGAAAACCTGGATTTGTGCTGGAAATGGCTTTTAGATAAGCTATTACCAGCAGGACAGTGGGGTGGGAGGAGGTATTGTTTCATATTCTCTGTGTATATATAAAGTCTGCTGCAGTTTCCACGATATGCATCTGATGAAGTGAGCTGTAGCTCACGAAAGCTCATGCTCAAATAAATTCGTTAGTCTCTAAGGTGCCACAAGTACTCCTTTTCTTTTTGCGAATACCAGAACTAATACTCTTGTGGAAAAAGGCAGAGGAAATAGTTTAAAATTCACTAAAACTCATTGCTGATATCCTCCTAAAGTGCTTCATGCTCTGTCCCACTCCCTGAGAGCATCAAACTCACAATGGCTTAATCAGATGTGCTCCTCTTCTTTATAAAAGTCATCCAAACAAAGAACAGAAACACTACTATGTGACTTAGGTAACCAATCACAACTTGAACGAAAGATTGTGAGCACAGAACACTTGAAGTGAACAGTTCATGAACAACGCATACACAGGAACATGTTCACTCACATTTGTTGAATCACATTAATTGACAACCACATATAAAACACATCCGTGCCATGGACAATTTACAAAGAGAAGGAAAGGGCTATATCTGAGGAATGAGTTGTTTCTGAGGAATTGTTTGCCTAGTTGTCACCACTAGGCTCCCTGAAAACTACCATATAAAAAGACATTGTTCAATGTGCATGTGTAATAGCAAATATCAACATTAGAAAATCTCCTTGCTCATATAGGGTAACTGAAAAGAAGTATGTTTACTACAAATCTGCTATCAATATCGAGGCCCAGTATAACCCTTGGGTATGGGGGCATTACAGAGATAGATCACAGGTAGGAGGAGGTGTGGGACTAAACAAGGTCCACAAATGGCCATGGCAATTGGGACACAGAAATGGGGACCTAAAATTGCCTCATGCTCAGTCCTTCTAGTGCTGCCAAGGCCAAGCAGGAATAAATTTTCTCTGGAAAGTCCGTATCTTACATGTAGGTTTTCAGGGCGGGAGACCAGGATGCTGTAATATAGGTACAGTGAACACAGAGTTTCTGTATATAGTTCATCCTGTGAGAACTCCTCCATTATGTAATACATTTAAAGCTAGTCTGGAGACAACATTTGACAACATAATGTGGGGAACAATCCTGCATTGGCAAGATCATGGACTAAAAGCCTTAACTGGTCTTTTTCAACTCTAATTTCTATTCTGTTTACCCTGTTGTGATCTTTAAAGTCCTCAGGGCCAGATTTTAAAGGTATTTGGGAATTGTGATGGGGTGTATAAGCCCCACACTGGGGAACCAAGAGTTAACAAGCAGCTCTGTGCCCAGAAGGCCCCACCCAGCCACACCTGCTGGGGCAACGGAAACCCAGCCAAAAGTGGGCCGCCAGATCAGTCAAGGTGGATAAAATAAGGGAACATTCATATGCTGTTTGCTTCTGCTGAGAGGCTGCAGGAATGCCACAGCACCTGGACCAAACTCTGTTGCCGAGCCACTGCAGACCTCCGTGGAGACCAGGAACGGTGGGCTGTGATTGTAGGACAAGAGCCTCCGGGTCAACTGTGAAGGAGAACCATCCCTGTGAGTCCATAAGCTGACCCTGTGGTGACTTTGGAGGAGAAGAGGCTGAGGTCGGAAGGGACCCATGGAGTAGGCTTGGTGCTGTCTGCCCCCAGGCCACATATCTGACCTGCCAGTGACAAGGCCTTGGGCCTGGCGGAGCAGGGAAGGTCCAGGTTGTGCTACAGCTGACCCCACAGACTCGCCCTGTACAGCTGCAAGCTCTTGCCACGGGGCAACTTTGTCCCTCCCCCTGTCCCGACAGTGACTTCATGAGATTTTCAAAAGCACCTTAACTCATTGATTTCAATGGATATTATGCACCTAGATTCTTTTGAAAATACCACTAGACACCTAAATACCTTCAAAAATCTGGCCCCAGGTCCCAGGGCTTATAACGTCCAATATTTAACAGTCAAGAAGAGGTCATCTTGGGCCCATTCCTAATGTCTCAGGTACAACTCAGATGGAATTTCAATGGTAGTACTTCCTGAGTAATGGCTGCAGGGCTGGACATTTTATAGACCATAGAAAAAATAAATTGACAAAAATTCCTCTATAACCAGATAATAACTAAAGGTTATTGTTTCTGTTAATGTCAGCAAAAAAAACCCCAGGAGTATTGCACAATCTTACATTTAGATGGGTAGCTGAACAATAATCCTACAGGTTTCAGAGTAACAGCCGTGTAAGTCTGTATTCGCAAAAAGAAAAGGAGTACTTGTGGCACCTTAGAGACTAACCAATTTATTTGAGCATGAGCTTTCGTGAGCTACAGCTCACTTCATCAGATGTATACCGTGGAAACTGCAGCAGACTTTATATATACACAGAGAATATGAAACAATACCTCCTCCCACCCCACTGTCCTGCTGGTAATAGCTTATCTAAAGTAATCGTCAGGTTAGGCCATTTCCAGCACAAATCCAGGTTTTCTCACCCTCCACCCCCCCACACAAATTCACTCTCCTGCTGGTGATAGCCCATCCAAAGTGACAACTCTTTACACAATGTGCATGATAATGAAGTTAGGCCATTTCCTGCACAAATCCAGGTTCTCTCACTCCCTCACCCCCCTCCAAAAACCACCCCCATACACACACAGACTCACTCTCCTGCTGGTAATAGCTCGTCCAAACTGACCACTCTCCAAGTTTAAATCCAAGTTAAACCAGAACATCTGGGGGGAGGGGGGGGGAGGAAAAAACAAGAGGAAATAAGCTACCTTGCATAATGACTTAGCCACTCCCAGTCTCTATTTAAGCCTAAATTAATAGTATCCAATTTGCAAATGAATTCCAATTCAGCAGTTTCTCGCTGGAGTCTGGATTTGAAGTTTTTTTGTTTTAAGATAGCGACCTTCATGTCTGTGATTGCGTGACCAGAGAGATTGAAGTGTTCTCCGACTGGTTTATGAATGTTATAATTCTTGACATCTGATTTGTGTCCATTTATTCTTTTACGTAGAGACTGTCCAGTTTGACCAATGTACATGGCAGAGGGGCATTGCTGGCACATGATCCTACATAGCAAGTTCATATTATGATTTACTTTCAGATGCATTTAAAATGTAAAAATATGTAACAAGATAAGCGGTTAAACATGAGAGGAAAAATGCCAAGTAAACCTGATAGTCTTGCGCTCAAAGCAGGAGTTTTGGTCTAGTCACTGAGGCCTGATTTTCAGATGTGCTTATTACCTTAGCTTCGATTTAGTGAAAGTAGGTGCTTGGCACTTCCGAACATCAGGCCTAAAGAGTCTCAAGTTGGCCATTCAAAATTAGAGGCTGCTTTTGAAAATGTGAGTGGTAATCTCTCTGTGGTTCAGTGTGTAAAATAAAGACAATACTTTTCATTAGTGTTTATAAAGGACTTAAAGGTGACCATGAAGGCAAGGCACTGTGGAAGTACAAAAGTATCGTTATGTATTGTGAGCTGGTGAGGTTCCCATCTTGCTCTCAAATACTGCACACATACTATTTAGAGTCCAAAGTCACCGGCTTCTTGGGGTTTGTTTTTATTAGCACGTGACATAAAGATCAGCTCAAACCTCCCTCCAGCTTGGCTGTTCCTAGGGCCCAGACCATAGGACTGCTGTATTCCCGCTCTAGAACCTTTGTCTCCCGAAAGCCACTCCCACGTCCCTTATCCAACCACCTGCTCCAGTGAGCCAAGAGAACCCAGTTACCATGTGTTGATTCTTCCGTAAAAGGTTAAAAGGGTGAGGTGTTTCACCAAACACTTGCAGTCTGGTATGTACGGCTATACAGTTGGGGTTAAATCCTTGCTCCACTAAAGTCAATGTGAGTTTGCCATTGATTTCCACCGGGCCAGGATTTTGCCCTAGACATAATAGCAATATAAAATGTAAATTTATTTTAGACAGCTCATTCAAGCTACAAACGTTCTACAAGAAGATTTTTAAATGTAAATTTCTATTCCTCTCATTTTTTAAAAAATTGAAAATTAAGGATAATTAAAACACACATGCAGACAAAACTTAAAATTACAAGTACCATCTAAAACTCTCACTATTAAAAGCAAATGAAATTATATTATTATGAAAATGTAATAAATTGGGTCTGATTTTTTACTGACATTAAAGCCCCATCACACTGTTCTGAAAACCTTGTAACAAACTGCTGGAATGAATGAAAGACTTATTTGGAAGTTCATATATCAAATGTCTCAATACTCCTTTACACTGCTCTGGCATATTTCACTAGAAGAGGTGTGTTCTGACAGCATCCTACATGTAAACTTCCAAAAAAAGTCTTGTGGTCATTCCAAAACTCCGTTACTAGAATTCCCAGCAGCAGAAAAATTACAGTGTTTCAAATATGTAATACTAGTCTCCCCATTTTTGAGGATGACATTGACAATCATAGTTTGTTCTAACTGGTCTTCACATAGCTCCATAGACCAGTTTGGAAAGAACATTTACCCTACGGATCACAGAGCCATTGGCTTGGTTCTGTTAATTGAGCTGTGCCTTGGTACACTTCCAGCTGTGTAATGCAGTTCTTCTCAAAGTCATGGACACTCACCCTTGCGGCGTAGTAAAATATCTGTGTACGTGATAAAGAAGACGTCCACCGGTTCAAAATGGAACTGGCACTTAAGACACTAAGTTGGGATGCACAGTCAAGTTTCCTTGCCTCTGGTGGCAGACACATCTCTCCGGCTAATCTTTAAACTATCTCTGGTGTCTAATAAATGTTCTTTGGAAATTAAATCTTTTTGCCTTGGAATTGGACCCGATTGTGCAAAAAGGCAAGAATTTTTAACAGCATCTCAATACCCCTAAAATAAATAAAAATGTCCCTCCTCTCTCCTTTCTGCAGCACACTCAGTCCTGAGACCCAGGGTTTATCACAGGATAACTGGGTAATGTTTGTGGAAGCCCAAGGATAAAACACTGGCACTATCCTGGTACCTGCCTGGTGCTGCCAACAGCTGATCTGACTGCAGTGTCATCAGCTATTATGAAGAATGGAACACAATGTACAGTAAAGTAAGTAGTTCTGTATGTCCTCTGACATTGTACCAAAATATGGGCCTGATGCTGTGATAATGTAAGACACCCTTGGTTTCAATACAATCAGTACAGATAAGGGCAAATAGCAGTACTCCCATGCTAATATAGGGTTTTAATATAGTACTGTACAGTAGCAGACAAAAAATCTCTCCTTTCTGGAGAGTAAGAGGATCCACTTGCATGCTACCAGCTGACTGTCTCATCTCAAGGTGCTGCCCTTGTATCTCAGGATTTTCATAAACAACCTTCTATCTGCTCCTCCAGTCACAGCTCCACAAATCATTTAAAAAAAAAACAAAAACAAAACACAGCTTCTGGTTCTCTGTAGACTGACCCTCTATTTCATCAGCATCCAAACTTTTTAGGAAATTAAATGTGGGAATCTTGTTTTATCAATATTACCAACACAACCCATATTATTAATCCCTAAAAGAAATGCTTGGCAAGCTGCCAACCCTTTTTGCATACTGCAAGTTAGCAATCACATGTTGTAGATAGCACTGGGTCATTCCCGCTATCAGGAACAGTGTCCTAGGCTCAGAGAAATGTCCTGAAAGATCAGGCACTGATCTTGGTTTTAAAGCAATATATGCCACCGTGCACACATTGACTCCACTGATCTATGAACAAGATACCCAGAATCATTTTTCCATCCACCTGCCCCCTCACAAAGCCAGGATGCAAATGGTTCAATGGGAAAATAGGAGAACAGGTTTTTCTTCCGGAAATGGACAAAACAGGAAGAAAGAAAATGAGTGCAGCTGACCAGAGTTAAAATGAACTCCCTTCTCCTGAAATGATCACAGTTAATATGACAAGAAAATGCAAATGCTTAAATTAACTGACAATACAGTATTTAATGTGAAAGGTATATTCACTGTTAGATTGATCAGTGGGGAAAACTATGGGCCATATTCTGAGTTACTCTGGTTTAAAACTAGAATAACTCCCTTGAAGTCAATGGAGTTACTTTGAATTAGATCAGAATCTGGCCCATTTCCCCTGAATAGAGCAAATTGGTAATATTAATATTTTGAGGAGGAAAAAATCCAGAGCAAGATATAAACTTCCTCTGCCTTGTAAAATACTGTGAGGTGAAAGAGTATGAAATACTTTCTAAAATAAAAGCATTGGAAAGTGGTGAGAACACTTGAAAAGTGTTGTACGAGTGTTAACTAGTTAATTATCACAAGATAGTTATCATCTAGAGACCAGTGAGGGAGTGAAATGGAAGCACTTATGCTAAAAAAACACCAACAATAACCAAAAAAAACGAGGACCGTTCCACATAATTCCACATAACTGCAATATTTTGTAAATAATGAACAGAGGTGATTGGTCAAGGTCACGAAGCAAAGTACTAAGCATTAAGGGAGAGCAAGACAAACCAGTACTTCAAAGTCACTGTGTATAATTAAGGATTCTGAAGAACCTCTGCATCATGCTCTCTTCTGTCTTCACACATTCACTCTGAGAACATTCAAATGCCACAGGGAGACTGACATGCTACTTGTTAGGTCAACAGTCCCAGAGAGATTTCTTCTCATCAGATTCTGGGTCAACTACATACTCTGGGCAAATAACACAGCACCAGGGCAAATAACATTAAACGGGGCTCTTGTATTTTAGAAAATGGAAAAAAAATGCATGAAAATCAAAAGAGTGTGTCGCTTGTGTTTGCTAAATAATTCAAACTGTTCTGAACTTCTGACCCTCACATTGCATAGCAGTGTAAAAGACTGAAGATTTCAGTGTTAATACACCATATATCATCAGCAAGAATTTATGGTGTATTAACACAGTTCTTTCCTATTTCAGAGTAAGGCCATGTTCTGCTAAAAGCATTCTAATAGTAATAATCATCATCGTTATTTTTAGAAATCTCTTACTCTATTGCAATAAGATATTTTCATTTTTGTGTGTGTGGATGGGAAGAGGGAGGAAAATTAAATAGATCTTTTAACCTACCTCCCTGTTGCCTCCTAGGCAGTAAAAAGGATATGCCCTTTCTTCAAACATTTTTTCATTGCCCATTTGTGTACACTGGATTGCTTCCCTGCTCTTCAGTGTTCTGGATGATACTTTAGCTGTTTTTTGGCATGTCTCTCTGAAGGTCCATGTGTTACAGCATATATATGTCCTTCCTACGCATGCTATAATTTTTAAAACCTGATTTGATTACACTTATTCTACATCTGTATGAACCATGATAGTGTTCTGTATGTTTTTAAACTATTGCATTTACAGTACATGCACAGATCAGAAAATCACTATGATACAGCATATCTCACAATATATATAATCTGCCATATGTACATATATGTTATACTGTACTAGTGTACATATTTTTTAAAAAAATCTGGAATGAAAGGTGCATAAGGACTTATCCAAAAACAGCAACTGACTTCACTGGGCTTTGGATCAGGCCCATAGATCAATGCCCATGTATTTCTCATAAACTATAGTATACATATTACTTTTGAAGATGACTGGGAGGTTCATGACATTTGCAGAAATATTATATATTTCACTTTATATATGTGTCTATGTGTGCTATATATATGTGTGTGTGTGTGTGTCTGTGTGCACTCACATAGGCATATACTATATATGCATACACACGTGTATACACATGCCCATCACATATATGTTTCTTAAAGTGGCATAAACCTGCTACTCTTAAATTATGGGAAACATGCAGGTATACTTTGCGTGCTTTTACCTGGCCTTAAAAACACGCTTTGTTTAAGTGGATTTCTAAGTACCATAACAGGGAACGCTAAACGCCTGCACGTGGTTATTTGTGTACGGTCTAAGGAGGGAGAGTCTGGGTTTATTCCCAGGGATACTCGTGGGCAGGTGATTTAGAGTGGCAGCCAACAACCACGTGCTGTGTGTGTGCATGGGCACAGGCGCAATGGATGGCCGTGGGAAACAGGCAGGAGCCCCGGCGCCGCGGGCAGACAGACCTCCGCTATCTCGCTGTTCCTTTACCAGCCGCCCGGTGGTCCCACATGTGTGTGTCTAACTTCCCCGGCGAGTGCTGCCACGGCTCGCTCGGCTCGGGCTCCTCCCTCGCACCCCCGGGAGTGAATGCGCCTCCCCGCCTCGCGGCTCCGCGGCCGCCGGCCCATCCCCGCGGTCCCTGGGGCCGCAGCCCAGCCGGAACCCGGGGCCCCAGGCAGAGCCGCGCACGCCGCAGCCCGGCGGCTCTGCCGCGCCGAGTGCCCGCTGCAAACCCCTCCTGCGGGGGGCGGCTGACACACCGGTGGGGAGCTCGGCTGCGAGGAGTCCCCGCCTCCCCCCCTTAGCCCTCCCTCCTGCTGCTGTGATTGGTTTCGCCCGCCCCTTGCCTGGGCTCGGAGGCCGCCTCCCTCCCCATCTAAAGCGGACAGTCTGTGAACAGGAGGGAGCCAGAAGGGAGCATGGTACCGACTCCGCACCAGCCTCCTCCTCCGCTCTGCGCACACCGCCCCGCCGAGCCCCCTGCTGCCTGCGCCGCCGCCGCCGCCTCCTCGTCGCCCAGGCTCCGGAGCCATCTGAGCCGCTGGGCAGCAGCTGAGAGGCAGCCCCAGAGGTGCGGGGCTTCGCATTAGTGGGGAGGCTGCAATGCATAAGCCGCCGCCTCCTCTTCCTCCTGCCGCCGCCGCCGCCTGTGTGCATCCTCCCCCAGCCTGAAGAAGCCACCGTGCAGCCGCTTCGCCTGCCAAGGACACGAGCCCGCGTTTGCCCCCCCGGTGCGCACCGCCCAGCGGGGAGAGGTAGGAGCCGGGCAGATTCCAGGGCAAAGCGGGGATGGCTAGAGGGGGCTGCGCAGCCCTGCCCGGGAGGATGGAGGGGCTTGGCGCCCAGGTGACAGTCCTTGTGTGTGTATGTGTGTGTGCGCGCCTCGGTGTTGTGTGCCCCTTAATAGTGTTGTTGTTGTTGTAAAGCTTGGGGTTTGCCCGCAGCAGCAGCCTCCCGTGTATTGAACGCCTGGCTAATGAATCCCCTGCGCCTGCGCTTGCTCTCTGCATTAAAAACTTCCTGCCTGTGTGTTTGTGTGGCAGCGAAGAGAGGCGGGTGCCATGGGGTAGCCGAGCTTTGGGGAAGGGTGTGTGTATTCCCCTCCCCCCCATACCTATACCAACTCCACTATAGCCACACAACAAAGTGAGCCCCCCCCTCCACACACACACACAGCCCAACCCACAACTTCCCACACTTGGTGTAGCCGCGGGCACCTGACACATCCAGGCGAGGGGCTGCTGCTGACAATATTTTGAACGAGGGTGGTGGTTATTTTTTAAGAGGCATCTGTTGTAACTGCCTCCTTGAAACGCACACCCACAGCAAAACCATCGACCCCAGAGGCAGAGGCTAGCTTTAAAACTGCCTGAGAATTAATACAAAAAACGGGGGAGTCTTTCTGCCCCAAATGAGAGCCGCCAGGTCTGTTTGCCCCTATTTATGTGTGTTGCCTTGAGGGTATTTTTTAAAAGCATGATATGAATATGTTGATATCTAAGTAACTTCGAGACAAAGCATTGGTTTTTTTTTAAAAAGTGAAATCAATAAATCACTTCTAAATCTGTTTCCCACTCATTGTGTAGTCCCAGATGAAATTTATTACTTGTTTTTTATTTATCCTTGTGCTGTTTTTTGTAGGTGTTCTATGCATCATCCCTTGGGTACCTTTTTTTTTAATCTGTGGTCTTGTTAAGGTTGAGAATGGAGTAGGACTACTTTTTTTGTTGTTGACATTGAGTGGCTGTGACTGTCTTTGTCATACTATAATGCAGGTCTGTGGACATCATGATTTTTGGTTCAGGTCCCCAGATAAAGAGGGGGAAAAAAACCTTCTCCGGGGCTTTGCAGAGGAGTTATTAATACTCTCCATAAATTCTGCATCCTTATGATCTGTCTTTTTTTTTTTTTTCACGTAATCTTGTTTATTAAATAGTGAGTTCCTAGATTTTTTGAGACATGGTATGATCATTCTTTTACCAAAAAATGCTGAAGCCTTGCTTATGTAAAATTTGATTTTTTTTTTTTTTTGAAACTGAAAACTGTTTAGAAAAATAGTATTCTGGCAACTAGATTAAGGGAGGAACAATCCAAATTTTTCATCAGGGAAGGAAAACTAAGATGTGTAAATGCTTGCTGTAGGCATTTTATTTATGTTTCTATGGTTCATGTATATGAAACTGCTAAACTGAGAAACTGTTTTTCTTTGTTGGGTATATCTTTTTAAAGTAAGTGTGTGTGTGTGTGTGTGTGTGTGTTTAAAAATGGTTTAAACATGCTTAGCAGGCTATCTTTTGAGGTCAGTTTTCAGCTACTTAAAAACCCAGCTACTGTAGCTTTAAGGTGACTGCAGATAACAGTATTACTGTCTCTTATAATTAGCAATCTGCTGAAACTTTAAATCCCCCTTGATAGATGTTATGATCGGTGTGAGAGAAGCAGCAGTTTTGCAGCCAGTTTTCTTCCCCCCCCCCCTAAATAAAGCAACAGTGTGTCTCTTTATTGTGTTCTAGATTAAATTGACTATGACACTTTTCTTTAGAAAAGTAAACTACAGCCATATTTTATACTAACGTTCAACTCCTTCAAACTTTAGTTATGCTCAGTAGAAGTCTTCCTATTACCTGAATAACTAATGTATGTTTTCTGTTCTTATAACATGTCCTCGCGGTAGCTATTTATGGAAGTCTTTTCCAATGTATGATCAAACAAGGCAGACATGAAAGTAATTTGGCATACTGACCTACCTAGATCAACACTTAGCAAGTATATGTAAATTACAATTTTCATTACTTCTTCCTATGTAGTTATGTCTCATGAGACCAGTTCTGACATTTTAACAAGAACTCATACCCTAAATTTGTAGGTTGCCTGTGTTATTCAAGATACTTGCTATTTTGAGAATGTGTAAATATTATTATTAATTTATTTTAAAGCCAGTTATGTCCAGTGGTCATTTTACAGGTAATGGTCATTAAAGTTTCATTTTGACCTGTTGTAGTTCATGCTCTACAGAACTCTAAATAAAATAGTTAAAAATTTCATGATATAAAAGTTGCTTTGGATTCAAGTGGGCTTGGAAGAACTACTGTGTATCTGAAAATTCAAAAACTCCCAAGTTTTCAGTGCATATCTGCCATCCTTTGTAGCTTATGAAATGTGAGTACTTTCCCTTGACAACAAAACCCATGAACAAATGTTCAGCATGAATTATACTGCTTAAATAAAATAATCTATGGTTGTCGTGGTTACAAACAGAGTAAGGGTTACTAGTTTTCATCTGCATGCAGTGGGGTGGGGGTAGAAATTTACATTCCTCATGAGAGTTGGTCATACTTCAAGTACCCAATATGTGAGAGAACCTAATTCACTGTTCTGCTTTTGTAAAAGACTTGCTGGACCAAAAAGTGGTAGAATGTAGGAGAAAACCTTTTCTTTTTCTATCACTAGACTCAATTCTATCCCTATTTCTACCTGCAGAGTAGCATTCAGTAAAATTGCTGCTCTTACTTTCCAAACAACATTAAAAAGCATATTGCACGTAGAGTGACTGGAACTTCTAATGATTAAAGGAATGCAGCACATGCTCCAGTAATACACAGTTCTAGAATTTAGATTTGTGTATTTATGATCTGGCATCACCACTACCAGCACTTTAATGTCCACTTACAGTGAAGAACTCATTGTCCGCTGGAGTCTTTTATTCATCCATGACTTCTTTGCTAATCCTGACAATTTTTTTTTTTTTTTTTTGCTCACTTGTACTGGGCCCAATTCTCCTCTCTTATGCAGGTATTAATCCATTGACTTTGCTAAAGTAATTCCACCTGTATACTGTTTGAGAACAGAATCAGGCTCTTGATATTTTGGCACCTAACTGTTGGCATCAGTCCCAGTGCTGCTTCTCTCATCTATTGTTTGCTCATCTGAAATTAAATTTTTGTCCATTACTACTTGTTTTTCCTGACCTTTTAATTTAGTTCCTAAAACTGGTGTACCTGATGTTTCATCAAGCGTACCAGAAATGAAGAGCTCCCTTTCTCCCTCCCATCTGACTCTAATAGAAGTTAAACATTATATGTTAGGAAAGCATATCCTTGGATGTGTAAACAGATTAGTCCCATTTCTTCCTTGCTTCTCCCCCGGCAAGGTACGACTGCATTGTACTATTAGCGTTTCTTTTTCCTTTACTAATTTTATTAAAGAAACTGAATTGTTAACAATGTGACCAGTAAAAGGACGTTGTTGGATGTACAATGTAATACAGACTAGCTGAGTAATATAGGTCACGGATTAAGGAAAATAAGCATGCTATTCTAAAAATTCTATGAATGGCTTGTCTGGTGACAACACACTGTTCCACTTAGATTTATTGCAAAATGATGCCTTTGGAGTCTTCAGAACCCTATCATCCATAAACTCTGTACACCCGGTAAAGATCTATTCTTGCAGTTACTCTGGTGTGTAGTCCAATCAAGTCAGTGGGGCTACACGCAAAATGACCTCTTTCCCATAGTGCAAAGACTAATAATCTGTCTAGTTTAGTATAATTTCTCCAATATAGAGGAGCAAATTCTTTTTGCTGATGATGAGTTTTTGCCGAGAAGCATGAGAATTTGATAACCATTAGCTGTGGTACTATAACAATAGATTCTATGATTATTCATGTGTCTGATATTTTTATGTATCGGGGGTAGCCGTGTTAGTCTGTATCCACAAAAACAACAAGGAGTCTGGTGGTACCTTAAAGACTAACAGATTTATTTGGGCATAAGCTTTCGTGGGTAAAAAAATACTTCTTCAGATGCATGGAGTGAAACTCTCTGCCCAAATAATATTCTGCAGCAATGAATTCCACATTCATATATATCCTAAACCCCCATAAACAAATGAGTGGATTGATATTACACATTATTCTTTAAATAAAGGGTAGTCAAAATTTTGGGGTCCATTCAAATGCGCCTGGCAGTTTGGATTTTGTCTGCCTATTGGCTACCCCTGCTTTAAATAAACATATGGCTAGTTCAAATGATCATATTATCCTTGTGCAATTCTCTTGGCTGTTTTCATGAAACCTTCTTAAAAGACAAAGGACCAGCTTCACTAGCTCAGTTAGCTAACTGTATTAGAAGTACCATGCATTTAGAGCCATTAATTACTGAAGTAAGGGATGGTATTGCAAATATCCTCCTAGAAATATCTTATCAACAGCATCTTTAACTGCAGGAATATATGAAACGTAAATGGCTTTGATATGCCTCTATCATCTTTACATTTCTTCTGTTTCCAGTGGTACAAAGGCTTCTTTCTGAGCTATTAAAAATCTAATATGGGAGCACTGTGTCATTGGATTCATAAAAAAACAGCATGCTTCACAAATCTTGGGTACATGCTGTTGTTTAATTGTAGGTTATGGTTTGTTATTTTTAACTACAGTTTCATCAGAAGTTTGAAAACTGTTCATATTAATCTGTATGAAGAAAGTTTTCTTTGCACTGTCATTTGTGCGTGGTCTTGGTCATAATTTAGTTTCAAGTCACACTTTTCCATAAATATTTTTGAAGCTTTTCTAGCTTGGAATTTGATATTTAGAATAGCTGGAATAACAGCTTTCTTAGAACATTTTTCCTAATCACTGTGTTCTGTTTTCTTTTTGTTGGGACACTAGGTCTAGATTTTAAAGTGATAAATTTGGCTAGTTACCATAACTGGCTTTAACTTTGAAATGTCAGACTTCTTCCTGACACCATTACAAATTTGAGGCAACCTGCAACCTTTACGTGCACTGACTGACTTGCACAACAGTTTCCTCTGTAATCTATAGGGGCTATAGAGAAGACTAATCCCTTAAAGCTTGGGTCCTCTATGGTAAATGCATCATTCCTTTTTGCAGTAATGCCATATGTTAAAAATGAATGCTGACTCAGTCTGCAGTAAACCATTTTTATAACAGGTGATTATAAAATGAAAGAGCTATTACCAGTGCCTTTTCATTAGGGATATTCGTGTGCATTTTTGTGTTTATTTGTATAGATCATGATTCTTTTCCCTGAAAAACTAGACCAGAAGACAGGTTTCAGAGTAACAGCCGTGTTAGTCTGTATTCGCAAAAAGAAAAGGAGTACTTGTGGCACCTTAGAGACTAACCAATTTATTTGAGCATGAGCTTTCGTGAGTGGGTTTTTGGAGGGGGGTGAGGGAGTGAGAGAACCTGGATTTGTGCAGGAAATGGCCTAACTTGATTATCATGCACATTGTGTAAAGAGTTGTCACTTTGGATGGGCTATCACCAGCAGGAGAGTGAATTTGTGTGGGGGGGTGGAGGGTGAGAAAACCTGGATTTGTGCTGGAAATGGCCTAACCTGACGATTACTTTAGATAAGCTATTACCAGCAGGACAGTGGGGTGGGAGGAGGTATTGTTTCATATTCTCTGTGTATATATAAAGTCTGCTGCAGTTTCCACGGTATGCATCTGATGAAGTGAGCTGTAGCTCACGAAAGCTCATGCTCAGATAAATTGGTTAGTCTCTAAGGTGCCACAAGTACTCCTTTTCTTTTTAGACCAGAAGAGTTTGCATAAATGTGGGTGAAAAGTGCACCTTTGGGTCCAAGAATGTTACTCTAAGGGTATTGTTTCGAAACTGAGACAATGTAGTCAAATGCAAGGAAATCTTCCACTGTATTGTAACAAATGAATCTTATCAATCAACTGAAAACTGTCAAATGTGTGCATGTTGCAGGAATCTGCATTGTAAAGTGCATATATAGTGTGGAAACTCTGTAAAGATTCCCTCAAATTCACACACAAATAATTCAGATTATACTGTTCTTATACAGTAGGTCTTATAAATTCAATATCTGCCTAACATGTCGAGCTGGACTTTAATCATACATCTATTGATATTTTTGAACATTGAGAGAGACTCATTATCTCTGTTCATCTCTAAAAAGCATGATTTGCATCACAATGCAGACAGTAAAAACCCAGGACTTAAAGTGTAATTTAAAAGCTTTTGCTTCAGACACTTCTTAAGATCTGTGTTGATGAGTAATTAATATTTAAATCAAATAATACCGTTCTGAGAGATGCTTTGTCAGACCTTGTTATAAGACTCTGATTTTGTTTTTGGTCTGTGAACACTACTAGTGGATATGCAGATCACAGTGTGCTGAACTACTCAAAGAAAAGTTTCCTTTCAGTATGATATTCAAACACACTAGCTTCTGTAATGAAGAAGAATACACAGAACTCAAATACTTTTTGTTTTCCATTTTGAACACCAGTCGGATAAACTACAAATAAAAAACGAACAAGGGAATGATGGGGAAAGGTTCATTGAACCCACAAAATCAAGTAAGGTATGGTCAGGTAACTCGATGAAATGTTCACACGTTGAAACAAACACAGCTGTGCTCATTGAAATATAGGTGAAAATATATGATATGACAATTGGAACATAAAGTTTTTTTTAAAGAAAATGATTTGTGTACCACACACAACTACTAACCGTATTTCTCAGCTAGTATATTCCTACACATGTCAAGTAATGAGAAATGCTAAGTTGGAAGGTTTCAAATTAAAACAGTTCTTGTTTTGTTGGTTTTTTTTGGTTTTGTTTAGTACAAAAAAAACTACTTGTGACACTTCAGAAAATGCTTCAAAAATAACTTTGAAGCTAAAGCTTCAAACTAAACAGGATTCTGCAAGCTAAACAGGATTCTGTCAAACTTCTTGCTCCCCTTCTATGGGTTGAAAAGCAGTACAGAAAATGTCACCTCAAAAAAGTAACTTTATCTTTTCCCCGCTCTGGAGAGTCAGGAGGCCCTGCAACCAGAATGAAAGCACCCCCGTACCACACTCAGTATAGATAAACAGGACTATCTTGGGTAGTGCCTGCTCAGTGGCTAAAATACTGGGGCTGGGAAAAGTGACAACAAAGGAGGGATTTTTATTTATTTTTGTGGCTTTGTGTGTGTAGTGACTTTGTTTGTTTTTGCCCTGCCCCCATTATCTCTCCTGGGTGTGTCCGGTTTTTGTTTAAGAAGATAAAAGTGAAAGCAGTAAGGGTCTCATGTGGAGGGATGTTGTAAATGTTGAAGTGGTGGGATTGAACAAATTTACCTCCTTTAAAAATAAGGTACTCGATAGTCCTGTGGTATGTCAGAGAGTTGCCAAAAGGTAAAGGTAGGTGGGTGTGACTAGTGTAAGAAAGTGAAACTCTAGAGTAAAAGTTTCCTTTTTAATGCTATAATACTAGCTGTAATGCTTAAAGGTGATCTCAGTGGGACCTGAGGGTTCTATAAATGACAGTCACATCTGTAGTAAGCCATTTCTCTTCTCTCTTTGCCATCAAAGCTGCTGATGGGGACAGATAAAGAGGGAAGGAAGGTGGCAGCCATAATGATGCCTGTTTAGTGCCCTGTGTCCATTGCTGATTCATTCCTCCCCTCATTTTTCCCCATGCTGACCCCTGCTAGCAGCGAGCATTGTGCAAGTGCTCATGAGGTTGACTCCCATCCCAGGAAAGGGGTTTGAGGCTTATTGAACTCTGCCAGTTGCAGGTATGCTTAGACAAAGGTGGTGTGTTGCTTTTAGTCTTAGACTCTCATTGGAGTAGGCAGGCACAAACCCCTCTAAGGCTCTTGCTGAGTGATGTCTTACTCACCAAGTACTGTACTAGACTAGGTTTAGCATATTTTCCCTTTTTAACTCTAACTGTGGTTATTTTGGCATTTAAAGAACCTTCCCCTTGTCTATTCCCTCTCCCCTCACCCTCCTGCCCACGCACCCCGTTTCACACACAACTTGACCTCTTGCATCTGAAAAGCTCAAATACTAACACAGGCATTCTGTACTCTGTCCTCCTGGGAGCAGAGGAGTACCAGACATAGTCAGCATATTGTGTGTTGAGGGATTATGAGAAACACTGTACTTGCCTCTTGAGGAGACGGGAGTAGGGAGTGTGCGGCTAGTGTTTCCAGTGCACTCTGACAGACTTGCTAACACAATGAAAGGCACAGTGTTAACCATACTGCACTGCCCTCATTCTTTTTTTCAGACCCTATTTTTAGCTATTAATAGAAGAAAAGTGTATGGAAAATCCACTGCTAAGTTAGTCTCTCTTGCTCTCCTTTTTAAAATTGTTTTTCTCTTATTTCAGATTTTCAAACATCAGGCATGCTGATCAATTCCATTAGAAGTGAATTAATTTGGGAGAAACTTGCATGTATTCACATGTGGTATTGCTTCTTTTTTCTGTATCCTCTGTTTTAAAAACAATTTAGCCAGGCATGCCAATTAATCTTCTATTAGCGGCCACTGTCTATCTTAATTCTTTCTATCAATATATGTTGCTTGTACAATATTTTGCAATAGCCTGCTTGTAGGTAGGGATGGTAGGTCAGTAATATTAATATGTACTTTGTTTCTGTTTTTAATATTTAGGCATTATAGAATTAGATTAGGGGTCAAATGCTGCTCTTAGTTATTCATGCAATTCCTCACAAATCAATGAATGGGTGTAAGGATGTAAAAGAGTAGAATTTGTCCCTTGTAATCAAATTCTGGTTTCATGGACACTAATGTCAATCTAGATTTTTCTCTCTATATATATACCCAGAATTGTTAACCCCAAGTGTTTAAAAAAATCATGAGATTATTCAATATAATACATTTTGGGATTATTTTTAGTTTTGTTTTTTTGAGTCTTTAGGTTCACTTTTTTCCAGCTGTATTTTCTACAGCCATGAGGGCTACAAACTCACTTCTTAAATGTAAGATATGTCTCTTGTAATCTCCATGTTTCTGAGAGCTCTGGCTTCAAGGGAAAACATCAAATATTGAGAGAGCTGGAAAAACTGTATACCGAGTAGAATTTGGCTCTAGCTGAAGCTTCTGGATGCTCCTCAGTTTTTCGTTTTGCGAATTTGTAGACATGCAACTGAACGGAGGGCCAAATTCTGAGCTAACTTGCACCTGGGCAAGCCTGATGACCATGGAGTTAACATGCTGTAATGCATGTTTGGTATCGCATGATACACTTGAATCATAAAGAGCAAACCTCCTTGTATCATCAGGCACAAAAGTGAATCCTCCTGAAGCTTGTACAACTATTTAACTAAATTCCATCCTCTTTGCTGGAGTGAAGAGATAGCGAGAGAGATTTGTTAAAGACTGGCTATATTTGCTGATCTCCTGATAGATGGGATAAAGCAAGTCACTTAAAGCATTGGTTTGGGGCTTTCTAAAAATGTTTTTGTCCAGATCAATATTATATAATGGGTGTGACAAAGTTCCTGCTCTACCTTGGTGGGTCTTGCGCTTATTGGCGGATTTGCTCGCCTTGGAGCTTCACGGCAGCCCTCAGCTTGGCTGTTTTTCTGAATTCACAGTCCAGGTCAACTCCTCCTGTGTCTGACCAGGAGTTGGGAGGATTTGGGGGGAATCTAGGCCTGCCCTCTACTCCGGGTTCCAGCCCAGGACCCTGTGGAATGCAGCTGTCTAGAGTGCCTCCTGGAACCGCTGTGCGACAGCTACAACTCCCTGGGCTACTTCCCCATGGCATCCTCCCAACACCTTCTTTATCCTCACCACAGTACCTTCCTGCTGGTGTCTGATAACGCTTATACACCTCAGTCCTCCAACAGTCCACGTTCTCACTCTCAACTCCT
The DNA here is from genome assembly GCF_965152235.1 of Eretmochelys imbricata. Taxonomy (NCBI): domain Eukaryota; kingdom Metazoa; phylum Chordata; order Testudines; family Cheloniidae; genus Eretmochelys; species Eretmochelys imbricata. The sequence goes on along the minus strand of NC_135574.1, from coordinate 19,162,906 downwards.
AGTGCCTCTTGCTCCCAGCTCCTCACACGCACACCACAAACTGAAGTGAGCTCCTTTTTAAACCCAGGTGCCCTGATTAGCCTGCCTTAATTGATTCTAGCAGGTTCTTGATTGGCTGCAGGTGTTCTAATCAGCCTGTCTTAATTGTCTCCAGAAGGTTCCTGATTGTTCTGGAACCTTCCCTGTTATCTTACCCAGGGAAAAGGGACCTACTTAGCGTGGGGCTAATATATCTGCCTTCTATTACTCTCCTGTAGCCATCTGGCCCGACCCTTTCACATATCCCCCCCACCCTCTGCTCAACACTATGGGTTTGGGCAACTTGGGATGTCAGGCAGTGTACTTGTGACAAGACATCTGCACTGCCATGGTGGCATCCAGCCCGGTGTTGTATGGTGAATTGGAAAGGTTGTAGGGACAGGAACCGTCTGGTCACCCTTGCGTTCTTCTCTTTATTTCGCTGCATCCACTGGAGGGGTGCATGGTCGGTCACAAGGATAAACTGTCATCCCAGAAGGTAATAACGTAGTGTTTTCATGGCCCATTTCACAGCTAGGCACTCTCTTTCAACCACTGCATACTTCTGCTCTCTCGGGAGGAGTTTCCTGCTGAGGTAGAGGATTGGGTGTTCTTCATCTCCGACCATCTGCGATAGGACAGCTCCTAATCCTACTTTAGATGCATCTGTTTATAAAATGAATTCTTTGTTGAAGTCTGGGGCTATAAGCATGGGGATACTGCAGAGGGCTGTCTGTAGATCCGTGAATGCTTTCTCTGCGGCATCTGTCAACTTCACCATGTCTGGACCCCGGGCTTTTATCAAGTCTGTCAGGGGACTTGCTCTGGTAGCAAAATGGGGAATAAATCGTCAGTAGTACCCCACCACACCCAGGAATGCCCGGACTTGCTTTTTCCGATTTGGCTGGGGCCAATTTTGGATAGCCTCTAGTTTGTTTAGCTGGGGCTTGACCATGCCCCTTCCTACAATGTAGCCGAGGTATTTAGCCTCGGCTAGCCCTACAGCACACTTGGCTGTGAGGCCAGCCTGTCTTAGCGTGTCCAGAACCGCTTCCACATTTCCCAAGTGGGTTTCCCAGTCAGGGGTGTGAATAATCATATCATCCAGGTATGCCACTGCATAACTGGTATGGGGCCGTAGGAACTTGTCCATAAGATGCTGGAAGGTGGCAGGTGCCCCATGCAGTCCAAAAGGAAGAACGGTATATTGAAACAGACCCTCTGGTGTAGAGAATGCCGTCTTTTCTTTTGCATCTTTGGCAAGGAGAATCTGCAAGTATCCCTTTGTTAAATCAAGGGTGGTCAAAAATTGGGCAGTGCCCAGGCGGTCAACTAACTGATCGATATGGGGTATGCATTGAATTTGGATATCTCAATCAGCCAGCGAAAGTCATTACAAAACCTAGTGGTGCCATCAGGTTTGGGCACCAAAACAATCGGGCTTGACCACTGACCATGGGACTCTTCGATGACTCCCAGCTCCAACATCCTTTTTACCTCTGCCTTGATCTCCTCCCTTTTTGCTGCCGATAGGGCTTTAAAGTTACCTTTACCAGGGTCTGTGATAATGTGGTGATATGCTTCTGTGGTCTGGCCTGGTTTGGTTGAAAACACGTCCTGGTATCGGTTGATCATCTCAGTTACCTCCTTCTTCTGGTTTGGTGTCAGATCAGTGGATATCCTGATCTGCTCCTGCATATTATTTCCCTGGATCGGGGTCTCTTGGGCCACTACACATGCCTCTTGTTGGTGCCAAGGCTTTAAGAGGTTAATGTGATAAATTGGGTCTTGTTTCCGGCTTCCTGGCTGCCGCACCTTGTAGGTTACTTCCTCCACGGGTTCAACCACCTCATAGGGCTCCTGCCATTGGGCCAAAAGCTTGCTTTCTGCCGTGGGTACCAACACCATCACCCGATCCCCTGCTTGGAACTGTCGGACTTTTGCCTGGCGATTATAATGGGTTCGCTTTTGCGCCTTTTCCAAATGTTTCCATACAATAGGGGTGACTCGGGCTATGTGTTCTCACATCTGCAACACATGGTCAATTATATTTCTCCCCTCATTGGGTTCCTCTTCCCAGATTTCTTTTGCAATATCTAGTATGCCACAGGGGTGGCGTCCGTATAATAATTCAAAGGGGGAAAACTCAGTTGAGGCCTGAGGTACCTCCTGAATTGCAAACATAAGGTAGGGTAGTAGGGTGTCCCAATCCTTCCTGTCATGACTTACCACTTTCCTTATCGTTGCCTTGTGGGTTCGGTTAAACCTTTCTACAGCCCACCAGTCTGTGGATGATAGACTGACGTTCTCAGCGTATGTATATGGAGCAGCTTACAGAGGTCCTTCATTAGCTTCAGCATAAATGGGGTACCTTGGTCTGTTAATATCTCCTTTGGTAGCCCCACTCGGGCAAAGATCCCCACCAACTCTTTAGCTATCGTTTTAGAGGCTGTGTTCCGCAGGGGGACGGCTTCTGGTTAGCGAGTGGCATAATCCAAAATGACAAGTATATATTGGTGGCCCCGGGCCGTCTTCTCCCGGGGTCCCACTAGATCCATGGCTGTTCGCTCGAAGGGGACCTCTATGATGGGAAGGGGTACTAAAGGTGCCCTCAAGTGGGGACGGGGACTGTGCAGCTGACACTCCGGGCAGGACTCACAGTACCTCCGCACTTCTTCATGTACTCCAGGCCAGAAGAATCGTCGCAGGACCCATGCCAGGGTCTTCTCTACCCCAAAATGCCCCCCAAAAAGATGATTATGGGCCAGACTTAATACAGCATTCTGGTGTTTTTGAGGTACTAGGATCTGCTGTACCTTCTGCCCCTGTACTGGTGCAACCCGGTATAAGAAATTCTTCTTCATTATGAAGTAGGGTCCTGGTCCCTGGGTTTTGCCTTCCACGGAGACCCCATCTATTTCGGTCACCTCCTTCCTAATGTTGTCGTACCTTGGGTTTTCAGCCTGGTCCCGTCCAAAATTTCCTCTCCTGGGGCTAATCTGCCCGAGATCTAGGGGCCAGTCTCTGTTGCCTTTACTGGTTCAGAGGCGTCAGACTCAGGTGCTTCTCCCTCCTGGGTGGCTTCCTTTTCAGCTCCTCGGTCCGCCTACCTACAAGAGCGACCCTCTGGCTTTGGGCCAGTATTCGGGTTCCCGAGGCCTTAGCTGCCCTTCTTTCCCTTTTTGTCTTTCTATGCTGTCTGGGAGTGGAGAACAAATCTGGGGATAGTTCAGAGAAGGTTGGGGGTTGACAGTCTACTGTGGATGCCTCACTACTTTCAGGGCTTCCCCCTTTCTCCAATTCCCCTACCGGGAGTAAGTCTCCAAACCCTGGGAAGTCCCTCCCTATGAGCACTGGGTATGGGAGTTTAGGGACTACACCTGCTGCTACCTCAGTAGTGTTCCCCTGAATCTCAATTTTTTTTTTTTTTTTTTACTGGAATGATGGGGTAATAACCAACTGTCCCATGGACATGTGTTATCCCCGTACGCTTAGCCCACAGCAGCTGACTACACTTCACGAGCTTCCCCGAGACAACTGTGATAGCACTCCCCGAATCAACCAGTGCTGTGGTCTCTACCCCATTTAGCTTCACTGGTCTAGTGTACATATGTGGGGTTAGTGAGACCCCCCACAAGGTGGATTAGGGAGCATGGGTCTGCCCAGTTCCCCAGCTTACACTGCACAGGCTCCTCGGCATTGGGACACTGTGCAGCTATGTGTCCCCACTCCCCACAGGCGTAACATCTGTATGGAGCCCTAGGCGTTCCCCGGTCTCTTGGTTTGGGCAGTCTAACATCATGGTCCTCTTCCCACTCAGTGCTCCAACTCTTTGTGGTTTCTGGTGGGCCTTCAGCCCCTCTCTTTTTCCACCTGGGTTCTCCTGGTGGCCCAGTCACCTGAGCTCGAGGGATTGGTGCTGCTAGTTTAACCCGGGGTGCTTCTTCCTTAACTGGTCGGGTCAGCTCCCTCGCCATCCTTCGCCTTTCTACCAGTGCGACAACCTCGTCATAGGTGGAGGGTTCGTTCTGGCTTACCCAGGCGTGAAGGTCTGGCGGTAGTCCTCTCATGTACCGGTCGATGACCAGAACCTCTAGTATCTCCTCCGGACTCCAGGACTCAGTTCGTAACCACTTTTGTGCGAGATGGATGAGGTCATATAATTGGGACTGCAGGGTTTTGTTTTCCTGGTACCTCCACTCATGATATCGCTGGGCCCGCACTGCGGTCGTTACCCCAGATCTGGCCAGGATCTCTGCTTTCAGCTGCGGGGAGTCTGCCGCAGCCTCTTCAGGCAAATCATAGTAGGCCTTCTGGGCCTCCCCACGCAGGAATGGAGCGAGGATGCCAAACCGCTGTTCTTGGGGCCAAGCCTCCCGCAGGGATGTCCTCTCAAAGGCCAGGAGGTATGCCTCTGCATCATCCTTCTATAACTCTCCTATAGCCATCTGGCCCGATCCTGTCACAGGGCCAAATTCATCCTTGTCTCAAATCTGTTGAAATAAATGAAGTTACATTTGGGGCTGTAAAATCCTGGGTAAACATTGGGCCTTTTCTTCAAGGTTATCAAATCACCAAAGTAAATAAAAGCCTATTTTCTAGTACACCTTCCTCTGTTTAAAAATATAATTTTATAACTAAACTTCTTGGGGGTTGGCAGCTTTAGCTTTGCAACGTCAGTCTTATCTCTCCATGAATGAAACTGAATCATTGTTTGGAGGAGGAAAAATGCTGGCATAGAATCATAGAATATCAGGATTGGAAGGGACCTCAGGAGGTCATCTAGTCCAACCCCCTGCTCAAAGCAGGACCGATCCCCAATTAAATCATCCCAGCCAGGGCTTTGTCAAGCCTGACCTTAAAAACTTCAAAGGAAGGAGATTCCACCACCTCCCTAGGTAACGCATTCCAGTGCTTCACCACCCTCCTAGTGAAAAAGTTTTTCCTAATATCCAATCTAAATCTCCCCCACTGCAACTTGAGACCATTACTCCTTGTTCTGTCATCTGCCACCACTGAGAACAATCTAGAGCCATCCTCTTTGGAACCCCCTTTCAGGTAGTTGAAAGCAGCTATCAAATCCCCCCTCATTCTTCTCTTCTGTAGACTAAACATCCCCGGTTCCCTCAGCCTCTCCTCATAAGTCATGTGTTCCAGTCCCCTAATCATTTTTGTTGCCCTCCGCTGGACTCTTTCCAATTTTTCCACGTCCGTCTTGTAGTGTGGGGCCCAAAACTGGACACAGTACTCCAGATGAGGCCTCACCAGTGTCGAATAGAGGGGAACGATCACATTCCTCGATCTGCTGGCAATGCCCCTACTTATACATCCCAAGTGGCCTTCTTGGCAACAAGGGCACACTGTTGACTCATATCCAGCTTCTCGTCCACTGTAACCCCTAGGTCCTTTTCTGCAGAACTGCTGCCAAGCCATTCGGTCCCTAGTCTGTAGCGGTGCATGGGATTCTTCCGTCCTAAGTGCAGGATTCTGCACTTGTCCTTGTTGAACCTCTACAGATTTCTTTTGGCCCAATCCTCTAATTTGTCTAGGTCCCTCTATATCCTATCCCTACCCTCCAGCGTATCTACCTCTCCTCCCAGTTTCGTGTCATCTGCAAACTTGCTGAGGGTGCAATCCACGCCATCCTCCAGATAATTTATGAAGATATTGAACAAAACCGGCCCCAGGACTGACCCTTGGGGCACTCTGCTTGGTGCCGGCTGCCAACTAGACATGGAGCCATTGATCACTACCCATTGAGCCCGACGATCTAGCCAGCTTTCTATCCACCTTAGAAGGTAAGAAAACAAAAAGGCTTTCCTGAAATGTGTATTTAAAAAAAAAAAAAAAAAAGCCTGCCTTTCAAAGAGGTAGGGTCACTAAATAGCTAAATCTCTAAGCTAAAGAGAACTATAGGTCATGATGTCCCTTATTAGATTTTTTTTTTCATTTTTCTTAGACAGAAGTGCTTTGCAACCTGTGTTTAAAATTTGTGATCTTCACAAAAAGAAATTGCATCATATTTAGGTTAAAATTCACTTGGTTTCAATATCACACTTGAATGGTTCACACCAGCATCCATCAAGACTTTGAAAAGGGATTTTTAGATAACAAAAACTACCCTGCCCCCCCAGAAAACCACTAAAGTTGCAATAACTAAGTTACTGGAGTGTATGTTATCTTTAAAGAACATTAGGATTGAAATTTAAAAACAGATAAACTCAAAGTGTGCAACACTTCCTTTTTCATTCTAAGCATATTATATTATTATATGGCTGCAACTTTATTGGGCCAGAGTTAAGGTTGTGTTGGCTAGCGTGCAAAACAGTGCCTTCTCTGAGAAGTACAGCTTTAGTTCTTAGCTTCCTCAGTGTTTAGTGCTTGCTTGCTTTTTGTCTTAAATACCTTCTCAAAAGGTAATATATACTTGAGGGTCATATACATGGAATCTCAGTTTCACATTAAGGATTTTTATTTACTTAGTTAGTTTAGTTCGTTTAGTCCTTTTACCTGGAGCTCAGGAATGGATGGGGTGTTCTTACATTTTTTCCCCTCCTCCCCTTTTTATTGACTTCCTGAGACTTGTGACAGAGGATCCACACTAATGCATACCCCATAAGGCCCATAGGAGGGGATCAGCACAGTATAGAATTCTGACTAGGTAAGCTTATCAACTCCTTAGGCTTGCTAAGAGGTTCATTTCTGAGGGGGAGTTGCTGGGGCCTCCTATGGAGGTCATGGTGGTGAGGGGGAGGAATCCCCCCATCAATCTCTAGGAGGCAATTTGACTTCCTTTAGAACCCCAGCCCCGACACGCTATAGTAGCTGACCCCTTAGCAGGCTTGTTGGTGACCATGCTGCTTTAGTCTCAATGGGCTTCTCCACTCCAAATGCACTAACAGGCTCCTTTGCCTGTGAGCCAATTTTGGCTTGTCTGGATCCTAGTAAGGCCTGTAGGGAGTTGTGGAGTGACCAAAGAATTTCACAAGAGTCTCACTGGGGGAGAGGTGTCTCACCTGAAATGGGAGAAATGCCCCACTAACCTCCTCTCTTCAGTTGTCACCCTTGTTCTTCCCCCATAGGCCATCTATGGGCCAGAAGAGTGGAGCTCTTGCAAAGTTTAGGGTGTGTGTATGCAAGTGGAGGGAAGTAATAAGAAGACAGGGACCCTTGAAAGATGTAGAACACCCATATCTTTTCCCCTGTTCCTGAGGCTCTATGCAGGAAATCATGGGCCCCAGTGGTGTTTCTAGCATTACAGATGAGCCAGAATTAGCTCACCAGCACCTGATGTGTCATGTGACATTTAATATCTAAAAAATCTCAAATTTTATTGTAAATCTAAGCTTCTAATGCTTGGATCTCTGCACTAGATATTAACTCAAATAAATTGGTTAGTCTCTAAGGTGCCACAAGTACTCCTTTTCTTTTTACATGAGTCCAGTGACCCATAATTTCTCTCATTGTGTGTAAAAGTTTTTGTTTTTTTCCTCTTTTGTAAGGAGGAAGAAAAAAAGCTTTAATTCTGAAAACCGCTCTTTGCATGTTGTAATTCATGAACCCTTTGTCCGCCTGACCTTAATTTAGGCAGAAAAATTATACCGCAACCTAAACTTTCAAGTTTGAGGGCAATATTCTGTGGTTCGGGTGGACTGAAGGGTATGACAAACCTGGGCTTATTATGGAAACTCAGTTGCACCTTTAACTATGAGGCAGCTGCTGCCTCTCCATAACGCTGTATTCTTACATATCTTGATCCACAGTTTGACCTGCTGTAAAGAGAAGTTGCCAAGCTAAGAGCAGGATTCTTGTAAATCTTCATGCAGGAATGGATGGCAGATCGGTCAATTGACTTGCCAGATATTTTTATATATATATATAATATATTATATATATTTATATATATAATCTGCTATTATTGTGACAGTCAGGCATTGAGGTGATGGTTTAATCAGGCACCTGTGCAATCTAAAGAAGCTAGTAGTGTAGAAAAATCAATTGGATCTAAATAAGATTCTGCTTAACCCCTTCCTTCCCGTTGCTTTCAGGCACCATGGTTCTCTCCCAATCACTCGACCTTGTCAAACATGAATGTTTGATGGATCATATTTCCTCCAAGTATTTCTAAAAAAGGTTATTTGTAAAGGATGGCATGCTGAAAGTCTTACAACTATCTAAACTCCAGTTCTTCATAGAATAAGGGTAATATACTAAACCTGAGTTTGGTTTTGGATTTGGAGCAGAGTTGTAACCATTTGGAATTGACTATAGCCCTTTCCAAAATTCGCTTTAGGGTATGATAGTTCTTACTTTTACTAGCCAAAATCTGCACTTGTGGACATGAGAATAAGGATTCCCATTGAAGTTAATGAGAATCATATGTGTATCCTTGGGCAGGTATTTGGCCCTGTTTGTTTTTTGTTTTTCACTACTAAATTGCTATGAAGCTCAAAGACAATTTTTGTGGATCCCTTGTTCTTGCCATACATGCTGGTATAAAAACAGGAGGGACATTTAATTTCGGCTTGTCATCTCTAATAAGCAGGAAAAGATTCATTGCAGTTTGTATCAAAACTGAATACCTAGAATTAGTTGTGTATAATAGCAACTGTTGCACAATAGTGACAAATTATACTGAGTTGCTGGGGTATGAAATCTTATATTCAAGCTTTCAGAGGATATTACAAATGTAACATCACATCCCTAGATGGACAGTTGGTTGCAGGGACACAAACATGGGATCTCTGGATCTTATAGCATGAGCTTCTACTTCCTGAACTCTGTTATTTTAAATTGCCTGTTAGCCAAGGCTGTAGCAGGGTCAATATGTGACCTAGCCACCACTAGAGAGGGACAGAGCACCGGACTGAGTGAAACTGTCCTTCATTTGTGTATCCCACACCCAAACAGGTGTGGGGTTTCTTTTTTGTTCAGTGTCAAAAAGGATAAACTGAAACCCTGATCCTGTCAGCTTAAATCTATGATTAACTTTACACAAGTGAATAGTTCCATTGACTTCAAGTTAAACATATGCGGAACTGTTTTGTAGGATGAAGGCCTAAAAAGGGATACTGAGAAATGTTCCACAAACACCATGGAAATAAAACTAACAAATTTTACTACCCTAAATTAGCAAATAAACTTTGTTTTAAAATTAAAATTCTATATAAAGCTGCAAAGAGGGAGGGGTGTAGGGAAGGTAAATGGAAGCATAAATACTTTTTTGAGGAACCTCTCTGCAAATCAGTGCTGCAAGGAGGGAAAAAATGCTGCCATTAATCTTACACCACACATCCACACTTCTTTCCTGTGGTGTAAGTGTTTTTTACTATTTAGACTTTCAGAGCAGTAGCTCTGCAGTTTGACTTTGGCTGTACTGCAAAACTCTTAAGTGTACAGTGAGCTATACTGGGTATGGTTTAGTTCTGATACAGATCTAAAAGACATCTTGAATTCTGTGAAATCCTGGTGCTTATTAGCATTATAGTACATATCCTTGCCGTTCAGATTTCTGAGTTTATTTTGTTCAGATTTTTATTCCTTAGACACAAGAAAGGGAGCATTGGTTTGTCCAAAAAACCCCAAATCCACAACAACAAAACCATGTAGTTATTATAGTAAAGTGTGGCTACATTGAGGATAGCAGTGCTTTCATATTTACACGGTTTAGAACCCTAAAACATGTACTGTATAGGGATGAGATACTTAGTAATCAAATATAGTCTTACTAGGGTCTGTGAGTATCCGTTTCTGCTGGAAAGCAAGGCTGTGCTTTCCCTCATTACATTAAACAGAAATTCTCAGAAATATGTGAAGTCTCTATGGCTTCAGGGACTCTTGGTGCTACTGAGATGGTCCACACTGAAGTCCACAAGAGGGCATTTTATCATCAATTACTGGGGAAAATAAAATGTTTTTAAAGGGAAGATACAATATTAATAAAATGTGGAAGGAAAAAATTATTATCCTAAATTATGCACTGATAGCTCCTTGCAGTTGATGTGTATAAATGTTTATTTTCTGGAGGAATTTGTATGTTGCTGGCCAGATATGTCCACATAATCTGTTTTCTTCCCCTGTTCATTGCCTGATTGATTTCACATCTTACCTAGAACTCATCTAGAGATGGAAGAATTTTTTTTTTTTTTACAAGTTTCTTGCAGCTGGTTTAAAAAACCCTATTAGTAATCAAGAAAATTGGACTATACATAGTCCAGGTATAACAAACACTGAATAATCACAGTGTACCTCTGCTCACCTTCTAGGGCTCTCAAGAGGATTCTATTCAGGAACACAGCTCAGCTAGGAGATTGGAATTTGCAAATACACCCAACGGTAAATCCACTGAATCTTAAGGAGCATTTGGCAGCCTGGGAAGTATACATGTGCCAGATGGACTTGATGTCTTTTATTTGGCAGCAGTTAATGCTAAGGCATAAAATGATTGGGAGATTGGGGGCGATGTCCTAGTTGTCGCTCTTCTTATTTAAAAAAATGTATTTTTCTCTTGTAACTGTCTTTTCATTTTGCTCCTCTCTTCCTCATCCCTCTGTTGGTAATGATGGCATCTGTGCTGAAGGTCAGGCTGCCTAGTTCTCAGATTTGTGACCTTCCTCAGCCTTTCACAGTGCACATAATGAGATTAATTCAGTTTGGTTCCCTATGGACAAATATATTTGCATTATGGCTGGTTTGCAGCCTCAGCATATGCCAGAGATTGAATGGGCCATGGGGATGGAACTGCCAGCCTAGTGGTGATCTGGCTTGGACAGGCATATTGGCAAGGCAGTGTGGCAAAGCTTTCACTGCCTACCCTGTACTTGTTTTTTAGATGCAGAGTGTTTAAAGTTCAGATTGCCCCTCTCATTGAAAGTCTTGCAGGAAAAACCTGGGAAGGATAAGTGGAGTCTGAGTTACCCCATGTGTAGGCTTCCCCAAATAGTTCTGGGCCAGGCTGTGGATTCATGTGGAACAAACAGGGGTTTCTGTCCCAGTCTCTGCAGATCCCCTTAGATCCATAATGAGGCCTTCTGCTTTCACTGGCTTTGGAGTCTCCTGCCCACACCCTCTAGCGTGGAGCCAGTCATGCCATCAGGGCTTCCCCGGTTGATGGCTGTCCCTGGAACACACCATTAACAGAGATCTCTGCAGCATGGAGAGAGCCATTAGTTGCACTGGCTTCTTCTGTGTTGTCAGTAGGTGGCAGGGTGATGCGAAGTCTCTATTTCTCCATCTCTTCTCTGCATTCAGAGCTCTCTGGGGGAGGAAGAGGGGTTGGTGGAATGGTGCTGTGGAATTAGATGACTCCTTCCCTTTCCATAGTGGAGAGCTGAGACCCTCCACAAGTGGTTTTTGGTTATTAAATGGACATAAACTCTCACACCTTAAAAATGAAGGGGGACGGGGGGGAATTAACCAAGACTAGCTCCTCTTTGGTCAGCAACAGGGAGTCTCCCAGTCAAATGTCTGAATATTTTATTCAGCTCTTAATTCAGATGAAATACATTTTGGCCAGGAAATATTTTTCCAGCTATATTGATGTCAGAGCAAATAAATGATTTTATAAAAGCATTTTAGTATCCCTCAGGGACTGGAACATGGAGTACTATTTTATTTTATTTTTAGCTTGGGAGATGTTTGCTTTCCGAAGTGTCCTAAAGATTTGACATGTCACTTGTTGCTCTCACCCTGTCACTTTTGGGCAGAACACTGGATTTGGTAGCTTAACATCTACTAGAATAGTAAAAGGCAGGTTGTTGCTGAGACTTAAAGAAAATACAGTATGTCAGGCATTTATTGATTAGTGCAGAATAGCATATCTTTCTTTTTAAGTCTCTCTTATGTGTGGAGATAGGGCAAATTAAGGCATAATTTTTGTGGAGATTTGAGTGAGCCCAGCTCAGTGCTGATTCAGTAGATAATGAGGAGTCTGCCTGGGAGACCTAGATGTTGGGAGAAAATGTATGGAGAAGACAATGGGGGAGGGAGGGGAGTTGGGGGTGGCTTGTGGAGGAGATGGACGCAGAACCCAGTTAGTGTAATATGTGAGACAATCATAGCAACAACATACACTCCCATAACATATTACTAGTTCGAGTGTTCAGATTAGTGAAGGAATCTTAAATCCTAGTTTCCCCACTGTTCTATTGGGATCCAGCATCACTGCTGCGTCCAAATTCATTAGCAAAGCCTGCATGACCTAGGTGTAGCTTTGAGGCTTCCCACAGAGTGAAATGAGGGCTTGATCTGGCTGCTGTTCATGTTTTGGGACTCTGTGTTACCAGTAATCATGGCATATAAGAACTACTTCATTGGCTTCTGAGATATACAGAAGAGGAAATCTGTTACATTTTAATTTCAGCATACCTTTGGTTGGGAGCACAACTCTGTAAAACAAAGCTCAAGCATTTCTCTCTGTAGGAATACAATGCAAGACATCAGCCGTTTATGGCAGAAGTAGTTGAGAGCCTTTCCAGACTAGACTGAAATCTACTTATAAAATGTTATCCTATGTCTGAATTAATTTATTACTTCAGCAGAAGTCTTTATTATTGTAAACAACTTCTTGTCACCTTTTGTAAATATGTGTGCTTCACTTCAGCCTAGTTTTAAACACTGAATGATTCAGGGAACATTTCCAGTGTCTGACAATGCCTTAAAAAAAACAACAACAGTATGAAAGCCAGGATCATATAAATTGCTTCCTGATCCACAGAGTAGTTGCTACTGCAGTGGTCCCCAAACTTTTTACGATTGCACCTCCACCCCCAGGTTGCCACCCCCCCTCACCTCCCGGGAGCCAGGGCTGGGTCCAGGGCTGCGGCTTGGGAGTGGGGCTGTGGCTCGGGAGCAGGTAAGGGAGCCAAGGCTAGGGCTGGAGCTGGGAACAGAGCCGTGTCCGGGGCTGAGGCTAGGGGTGGGGCCGGGGCGAGGGCCGAGAGTGGAAGCCATGGTCAGGCTACAGTTGGGGGCCAAGGCTAGGGACAGGGGTATGGCTGGGAGCCAGGGATGTGTCTGGGGGTGAGGCTGGAGTGGGGCAGGGTGGTGCTCTCTGCCTGCCCCCTGTGAGGGCTAGCCCAGGCCCCACTGTGCCCCCTGAACATTTCTCTGTGCCTCCCTAGGGGGCGTGCCCCACAGTTCGAGTGTCTCTGTGCTACTGCCTCATTGCTATCCAGTCCTTACCTCAGGCAGAAAAGGAACCCAAGTAAGATAATACTAGCAAGGTTACAGATGGTTACAAGTCCCTGTGGAGTTGAAGGGGTTAAAAAGATCCTGCTCCTGTTCAAAAACTAGTCCTGATTTGTGGAGCCCCGTGTCTGTGGAGCAACTATTGGGTGTCATCTATAGAAATGAAGGCAGAGAGAACATACCTTAGTGCAGTGGTCTCCAACCTTTTTACGCCCAAGATCACTTTTTGAATTTAAGGGCAATCCAGGATTTACTCCGCCCCTTCCCCAAGGCTCCCCGCTTCTCCATCGCTCGCTCGCCCCTACCCTCATGCACTTTCACTGGGATGGGGTCTGGGGTTGTGGTTCAGGAGGGGGTGCGGGCTCTGGGCTAGGGCTGAGGGTTTAGTGGTGTGGGTGTGGGCTCTGGGCTGAGCCTAGGGCAGGAGGTGGTGCAGGAGGGCGTGCGGGGTGGAAGCTCTGGGAGGGAGTTTGGGTGCAGGAGGGGGTTCCGGAGTGGGGCAGAATATTGGGGTGCAGGAAGGAGTTCGGAGTGCAGGAGGGTATGGGGTACTGACTCTGGGAGGGGTTTCAGGGCTGGGGCAGGGGATTGGGGTGCAGGAGGGGGTTTGGAGTGCTGGCTTTGGGAGGGGGCTCAGGTCTGGGCTTTTGGGGTGCAGGAAGGGCTTTGGGGTGCTGGCTTTGTGAGGGGGCTCAGGGCTGGGGCTTGGGGTGCAGGAGGGGGTAGGAGGTGCTGAGTCCGGGAGAGGGGTTGGGGTGCGGCCTCCCACCAGGCGGCACTTACCATTGGCGGCTCCCAGTTGGCAGCGCAGCAAGGCTAAGGCAGGCTTCTTGCCTGCCCCGGACCCGTGCCACTCCCGGAAGGGGCAAACGTGGCCCCTGGGAAGGAGCAGGGGGCACGTGGCTCCACCTGCTGTCCCTTTCTGCTAGCACTGCCCCCTCAGCTGCCAATGGCCACAGTTTCCCATTCATGGCCAATGGGAGCTGCTGGGGTGGTGCTTGCAGGCAAGAGCAGGCCACTTCCGGGAGCAGTGTGGGACTGTGGCAGGCAGGGAGCAAGCCTAGCGGCAGCTCCGCTACACCACCAGAGATTGCAATAGACTGGGAGAGTCCCCAGGAGCGACCAGTTGATTGCGATCGACCAGTTGGTGACCACTGCTTAGAGCCTGTGCCCATACTCGCAAGGACATATCTTCATGACCTTGATTGAGGGACAGAGATGATCAGGCCCTTAATCTCCAAACATTTAAATCCATAATGTTATAGGAAGTGTTGATTTATCTTACCTTTAACAGGGCCTTTCTGACTTTCAGTGGTTAGGTGCCCCATGCTTACTGAACACCAGGCCCCTTTGAAATGCCTAGTGAGGCACCCAAAATTAGGAAACTTAGGGCCATGTGCAGAAATTTCTGACAAACATCTTCTGAATATGAAAAGAGTACCATAGGATTGAACAGTCTAGCGCTAGAATTCACTCTCCCGGTGAATCTCTTATTCTCTCTATTAACACAGCCATCCAAACTACTCAACAATTTCATTCCACGTTTCTTTGGAGAACAACTCTGGAAAAAGTTGTTAAAATTACTGTAACAGCAAACATAAAAACATTATGCAGCTCCAAGTACAATCATACTGAGGGATCATAGCTTCAGAAAATAGTCTTGTATAGCTTTTATTTTTAAAATGCTTGCTGTCTATCTGCCATGCCTTTTTGCTTGCCTCTTGAGTAAATCTAGCCCTTCTTTTATGATAAACGCTGATATAAATGAAAGATTCTTCAGATTCAAACCTTTTGATATTTAAAACTTATGCAGATAAAATGTCAAACATTCCTTTAATGGAACTGGATAACTGAACAAAATGTTATCCTAAAGTAAAGCAAAAAAATCTTATTTTAAAGAGACACTGTCATCTTGAAATCTAATCAGTTAAAATTATTTTCATATACCACACCTTCTCCAGAGTCTTCCAACCATTTTTTGTGGCTTTGGATTTTACAGTTTTTACTCTGTTCTATTAAACTATTGACCAAATTAGGGTGGGTAGCTGATTTAAATGACTAAAATTGGTGATTTAAATTGCTTTTATTTAAATCAATCAGGAAACCTTGATTTTAAATCATCCATTTTAATTATGTTTTGCATTTGTACATTTTAGTTATTTACCTAAAGAAAGGCTGAATTTCATTGTTTGGTACCAACTAAAAAGGTTGATTTGCAGCTATATATACCTTTACATTAAATTTGGTGCACTTTCCTTTCCTTTCCTTTCCTTTCGCCACTCAAGAGGCTATGTATACATACTTCGTAAAGTAGATACATAGCTTAACTTTTATCAGATCAAATTCTTAATCTTTACATTTTTATTATATTAGAAAATAGTGAATGATTCATTTCTTTACTAGGTGATTATTTTTTGCTTGGGATTTATGGAAGTGTTTAGTTAGATGGACATTCAAATTCAATTTAAAATGCACAAAACCAAAATTTGAATTTTAAAAAGAATTAAGCTACCTTAAAGGTGCTGAATACTTAAGAAGAATAAGTTGTTATCAAAACATGTTTTGCAGTTGTAAAACGAAATTCAACCAAGAGAAGTGTAAGGTGCTACACTTAGGGAAGAAAAACCAAATCACAAATATGGAATAAGGGATCCCTGGCTTGGCAGCAGCACTGTCCGAGAAGGATTTGGGAGTTGTGGTGGATCACAACCTCAACCTGAGTCAACAATGTGATGCTGTTGCAAAAAAAGCAAATGTAATTTTGGGTTTCATTAATGGAAGTATAGCATGTGCAAGTCATGGGACGTGATAGTACTGCTCTGCATGCTGGTTAGGCCCCAGCTGGAGTACTGTATCCAATTTTGGTCACTGCTGTATAGAAAGGATGTGGAGAAATTGGAAAGAATCCAGAGGCAAACAACAAAAATGAACAAAGGGATAGAACACAAGCCTTGAACAAAGGCTGAAAGAACTGGGTATGTTTAGTTTGGAAAAGAGGAGATTAAGGGGAGGACATGTCTCCAAATACTTGAAAGGCTGACATAAGAAAGAGGGGGAAAATTGTTCTGTCTTGTCACAGACGGCAGCACAAGAGGCAATGGGTTCAAACTACAGCATAGCAGACTTAGATTAAATCCAAGGAAAAAATCTCCTAAGTGTAAGAACAGTAGGGCAGTGGAACAGACTGCCTAGGCAAGTTGTGGAGGCTCCTTCACTGGAGGTTTTCAAAAAGAAGATGGATAGCCATCTGTCTTGGATGGTTAGACACAAGAAATCCTGCATCTTGGCAAGGGGGCTAGACTAGATGACCCTTGAGGTCTCTCCTAACCCTGTGATTCTGTGATTTATAACTAACTGATTTATTAAACAAAGGAAGGATTGTCTGTAGTTAGTGAATTGAATTGATTGTTTCTGGTCACAATGTCCTTCAAAATTTTAGAGCTAGTAGATTTCATCCTCTCATACCTAATTTTTATTCACTGGACGAGGACAAAAAAAAACAAAAGGAAAAGCGTATGCTTCATTTGCTTCTCCCAGCCTGCACTATGGTTTGGAAATGGTGGGTCTTGTGGAAATGGAAGAAAAGATACATGTAGTAGAAAATAGTACACGGAGGAGAATGGCAGGCAGGTGGAAGGTGGACAGTGTGTGCATGGAGGAAACATGGGGGAAGATGAATTTGGGATTCTCAGTGATAGGTTGGAGAGCACACAATTGAGTTGGGCTGGGCTCAATGTTTTAAGAGTGGGAGAAGAATGACCAGCAGAGAAAGCATGGGAGGAAGAGGACAGCAAGGAAGGACATGGAAGACAGCGGATATGATGGAAAAGCTCCATCAAGAGAAGTCTGAGGAGAAAAGGACTGGAACTCCAAAACCTATGAACCCGTTCCATGGACTAGAAAGAGTTGCAAAGATTCTTGAGCACCTCTTACCCCATGTAAACAGGAAATGGAGTCAAGAAGTGAAAGAAGATTGGAAGAGGAAAACTAGCTTTCCTGCTTTTTCAACTCCCAATCAGTCTCTTAATTTTGAGCCATTGCACTGAACTAGTTGAATAAACTGAAAGGAATAAAACATGCTGTCTGTACCCACAGAAGAGGCTACTGCTGACAAAAGCTGGCTTAGCACTTCAACAAACTCTGGTTCTTGGTGTCTTCCACCAGTTGAGTGATCTGTCTTTCTTTAAAACTTGGCAGCAAACATGTCCTTGATATTATTTCTTGTATTTAATTAAAAGGTTTTAATAGATTACAGTAAGTTTAGGATTGAATTTATGTTGTTTAAAATTCAAATTTTAATTGGATTATTTAAAAATATAAAAACTATTTAATTTAAATAAATACATATATTTAAAACCCTCTTTAAAAAAATCCCCACTGGACAAAATGCTAATATCAGCAAAGCTTGTGGGAAGGAGGGGAGGACAAATTCAGGTTGGAAATAAGGTGCAAATCTTTAACAGAGGAAGGTAATTAACCACTGGAACATCTTACCAGAGGTTGTGGTGGGTTCTCCAGTTCTCCAGCACTGGAAACTTTAAAATCAAGATTGGGTATTTTGTCTAAAAGATATGCTCTAGTTAAAGCACAGCTATTGAACTTGAAGCAGTAATTAATATAGGGAAGTCCTATGGTCTGTTTCAGAGTAGCAGCCGTGTTAGTCTGTATCCGCAAAAAGAAAGAGTACTTGTGGCACTTTAGAGACTAACAAATTTATTTGTGCATACACATTCGTGAGCTACAGCTCACTTCATCAAATGCATGCAGTGGAAAATACAGTGGGGAGATTTTATATACACAGAGAACATGAAATAATGGGTGTTACCATACACACTGTAACAGGTAAGGTGAGCTATTACCAGCAGGAGAGGAAAAAAAACCTTTTGTAGTGATAGTCAAGGTGGGCCATTTCCAGCAGTTGACAAGAACGTGTAGGAACAGTAGGGGGGGAAATAAACATGAGGAAATAGATTTACTTTGTGTAATGACACATCCACTCCCAGTCTTTATTCAAGCCGAAGTTAATGGTGTCCAGTTTGCAAATCAATTCCAATTCAACAGTCTCTCGTTGGAGTCTGTTATTGAAGTTTTTTTGTTTGAAGAATTGCCACTTTTAGGTCTGTAATCGAGTGGCCAGAGAGATTGAAGTGTTCTATGGTCTGTGTTATACAAACTGTCAGATTAGATGATCGCCGTGGTCCCTTTTGGCCTTAAAATGAGCCTATAGGAAAAATGAAGAAATATATTTTTGTTACACTCCCTAGATTACTGTAAAAATATAAGTAAAAAGACCTTCAGACAGAAGTATGAAATCCCTAGATGTATTTAAAAATAAGGGACCTCAACTTTTTTTTAAAGTTAGCCCTATGCATTTTTTTAATTCAAAGTCTCCAATACAAGAATCCTTAAAGTTGAATTTAACCATTAAAAGAATTAAGAATAAAGATGGGAAAATACAAGGAGTGAAATACAACTTGGACAATTCATTTAAAAACCATGTACCCTCTAATGAACATCCTGGCTCACAGTGAACTGGCTGCCATATTGATTTGGGGACTGAGACTAAACCAAACTGGCAAGACAGTCTTATTCTAATCTAAACCACTACAGTTCTACATAGTGTGTGTTCTTCCAGATTCCATTTACTCCTAACAATTCCTACATGGCATACATGACTCTTCTGCTTAGCCAGAGCAGGAGACAGAATTAATCAATTACAAAAAATATGCAATTTACAGTCAGCATTAACTGGGTGTTTTGGCTCATTAGACCAAATAGCTAATACAATTTAAAAAAGAAAAGGCAAGAGTGTCCAAAATAAATAATATAATGCTCCATGTAATGGGTGCCAACAGATTCTAGCTTCTCATCCAGGCTCAAGTATTTAAAAAAGAAACGTGTGTATATACCATTATGAAGCTAACTGTTATAGCTACATTACAGACCATTTTACTTATCAGAGACTTGTACAGAAAGTGACTCTTCTACTGTTTAAACATAGGGAGCCTTTTAGAAAAGAGCAAGTACGAACCATGGTTGGAAAATCTGGGACTTCATGACATTTAAATGTTTGTGTTTTTTTTTCCTTTTTGTTGTTGTTGCTGCCTCATAAATATAACCAATTTTTTTTCTAATTCACAGTTGAAATAGTACGCAATAGCTATAATACATGTTTTTTTCTGTCAGTGTGTAATGATGTTAGTGAGGAAAGGCCATAATAATCTTACACATATTTTCTTCCATTCTGAAGGATTCCTAAGGGACAGAAAATATCATAGGTTCTTTACTATACAACCATAAAATACTGTCTGAACATTCAAGATGAAGCTGAATGCACTGGATTTTAGTTGAACACTCATTCCAAAACAAAATATGTTCATGTAACTCAGAGAATATATTTCTTAAAACTACCACTAGTTTAGGGTAAACCTATTTTAATTTTGTATCTGAACCAACATCTACAAAATCAGATTCAATTGGAACATAGGAATTGCCATACTAGATCAGAGACATAGTCCATCTACTCCCGTATTCTGTCTCCAACTGTGCTCAATACCAGACACTTCAAAGAAAGGAGCAAGAAATTTTGCATTAAACTAACATGAGATAATCTGCCTCCCATATTAGGTCTTGTCCTAATTCCTAGGTTTTAAGACTAGCTTGAAGCCCTAAAGGGGGCATGACGTTTCTCTTCCAAAACTTATTTGTTATTATAACGTTGGATAGTCTTATCTGTATAATTGTCCAGTCCTTCATTCAATCTTGCTTAGTTCTTGGCGTTAGTGACACAGCAGTACATCAGTGAGTGACTTCTGTGGCAGAGAGTTCCACAGCCCATCCGTTGTGCGAAGAAGTATTTCCTTCTATCTGTTTTGAATTGGCTACCTTTCATTTTTATTGTATGTTTTTGTGTGAGGGAGCACAATCTGTCTCTTATCTTCTCTGTAACATTCATTATTTTATATACTTTTATCATGTCTCCTCTAATTCAGCTTGTTTCCAAGGTGAATAATTCTAGTCTCTTCAATCTATCTCCCTATGAGAGTCTTCATGCCCCATATCATTCTTATTGCCTTTCTCTGCACCCCTACTTGTTCTTCACTGTCCTTTTTGTGATGGGATGACCACTACTGTATGCAGCATTCCAGATGAACCCACACCATTGATTATTTAAATAGCATTATAACATTTTCTGTATCGTTTCCCATCTTGTTAACTGTGCATGCTAAAATCTTGTTCGCTTTTTTCATTGCAGCTCACATTGAGCAGATGTCATCTTTGAGCTGTCCACAATGGTTCCCGTGTCCCTTTAGATACCCCTTTGGTATCTGATATTCAGAGGACATATTCTGGGATTGTTCTGTCTAGCTACACCACAAGCATTTGGATATTAGATATGGAATGGGTTGAGGTGCACTGTATCTCTGTATGCAGAGTTTCCGAGCTGCATTTTAGAAGCAACAAGGAAAGTCCCATCTCTAAAGTAATAGTCCTGGAGGGGTTCCTGCAGCTTAGATCCTTTTGGAATTCTGCATTTGGGAATCTGACTGTTGTGTCCCGAAACTCCAAAGAAGTTTACATCAAGACCTTCGTTTCCCATTTCTATCATCTGTCAGCCAAGGACCCAATCCAGTAGTTACTGCCCTCCCTCACCTATAGGTTCTCCTTTACTATATCTTGTTTATTTCAGTGAGAGTCTGTGAGGAAAGAGCTATGCTTGTTTTCAGGACTGGGCCTCAACTCATTCACAAGCTCATCATATGGAAGTTTAACAAAAAGGGAAAGGGAGGGGAGGATTATGTGTATAATACAAGGACTTGGTATACTGATCATGCCCCCTCTACGGTTTGGCTTCACTGCTCAAGTTGTGGCATCTGTATGTACAGGCATGGCTTATTACAACATAGTAGCATCTCGTGTTAAGTTTTTTGTCTTAATTGTAAAACCAAATGCTATAAATCGAGGATTCAAGACTTTGCTATCACTAGATTACCTACATCTGATCATCTATTTTCTCTGATTTAATCTAGACTTGCTTTATGGGAGAGGTCTCCCCCTCTGCTCCAGCACACAATAACTAAGAGCCTTAACAATAAATAAGAGCTTTAAACAATAACTCCTCTCAAGTCTTTTTTTAATAAGCATTTTGATAGAAACAAGCAAATGTGGCTTTGACTTGTCATTTCAGGTATCTGGAAAATTGCCACGGGGCTTCTGCTGCTCTGGTCAGTTATGCTGACTTTAATGGACATAGATTGATTGTACCAAAATCCTTGCCCTTCTATTAGATACCTAAAAGTATCTACAAACTGATCAACTTCATAGAGATATCTCCCCTCAGATAGTGTTTGTCTTTATGCTAATTTTAAGAGTGTGACAAACTTATGACTGTACACATCTATGTACAAGAATAGCCATCCAATAGCTGGAGACATTGGGGGCCTAGGCCTCCAGTTAATTAGAGTTTTTCCTAGCAGTTTATTTCTGTGTATAGAAATAATTTGAGGAAAATATTATTAAACCATTCCAATCACGTTCTTAAATACAACTTGATCATGCTATATAGGGGGCAGGGAGCAGAATGGACAAATGACCCCCTTTTCTTTTGTACCCCTGGGACTTGATTGTTTTAATCAGCTCCAACATGTAATTTCTTCCCATCTGTAGTGAACACACTGAGGCATGAACTCAGACAAGTCCAAAAGTCTTGAATGGCGATCATGGCAGAAAACAGCTACAAACATCTGCACGTCAGTTGGTGCTGGAACTACGGATTCTGGAGGTGCTTGCTGCTGAACTCCCTGGCTTGTAATAATAAGAAACACCAAATACATGGTTTCCATAGTTTCCATCAGCAGCACCCCAATATAAAGATTGTTCCAGAACCCCTGCCGGGCCTCTTGGGGAACATTCTGCATTTTGGACAAATCTGAGGGATTCATTTCCCCTCCCCGCCCCCTCATTTTACATGTAAGTTAATTGAGAGACAGCACGAAGTCACTTCAAGAGGAGCTAGCAGGCATTAGAACCTACTTCTCCGGAATGGCAACCTCAACACTCATCCACTGAACCATACTGTCCATTCATAATAAATGTGTCAAATTATGCATCTACTTGTCTTGTTGGTGACTGTCGCTCCAACTCCTAGTCCAGGAGCAGAGCCCAGGAATCTTGCTTTCCCCCAACGTTCTACTGGCAAAGTGTGTCACATCCTTCTCTAGATGTTGATAGGGTTGCCAGGTGTTGGGTTTTCGACAGGAATGCCCAGTCAAAAAGGGAGCCTGGCAGCTCCGGTCAGCACTGCTGACCAGGCGGTTAAAAGTTTGGTTGGTGGCGAAGTGGGGCTAAGGCAGGCTTCCTTCTCTGGCTCTGCGTTGCTCCCAAAAGCAGCTGGCATAGCCCTCTGGCTCCTAGGCAAAGGGGGAACCACAGCCAATGGGAGCTGCGGGGGTGGCACCTGCACATGGGGGCAGTGTGCAGAGCCGCCTGGCCGCCCCTGCGCTTCGGCGCCTAGGGACATGTTGCTGCTTCCGGGGAGCCGCCTGAGGTGAGTGCCATCTGGAGCCCACCCCCCAAACTTCCTCCCGCACCCCAACCCCCTGCCCCATCCCTGAGCCCCCTCCTGCACCCTAACTGTCTCACGGAGCCCACACCCCTTCCATGCCCCAACACCCTGCCCCAGCTCGGAACCCCCTCCCATCTCCGAACCCTTCAGCTGCAGCCTGGAGACCCTCCTTCACCCTAAACCCCTCATTCCTGGCTATACCCGGCAGAGCCTGCACCCCCAGCTGGAGCCCTCATCCCCTCGGGCACCCCAACCCCCTGCCCTAGCCTAGTGAAAGTTAGTGAGTGAGCGAGGTTTGGGGGAGAGCGAGCGACAAAGGGAAGGGGGATTGAGTGAGTGGGGGGTAGGGCCTCGGAGAAGGGGCGAGGTAGGGGTGGGGCCTCAGGGTAGGGGGCAGGGCAAGGGTGTTCGGTTTTCTGCAATCAGAAAGTTGGCAACCCTAGCAGTTGATCTGCATAAATAACTGTTATCCTCTTAGCCCAAATGGCAGAGGTTTGTGTTTGAACATCTGAAGGCCCATGGCAGAGGGATGCTTATTGCTGCACATGATAGTTTTCCAATTTTTTAAAAAGAAAAGCTCATTTATTTAGACAGTGAGAAAACATCCTTTAAAACACATTTGATAGTTAAAAAACATTTTCAGTTGCGGGGCAACACAACAAAACACAAGTGTTCCACACTTTGGCTATGGGTCACACATTTTTATGGCACGTCACACATGCTGGCAGCTTTGAAGGTTGAGCAATGCTTTTAATAACACTGGACTATAAAGTGATAATATGCAAAGTCTTATGTGTGCGGAGCTTGCTTAAGTGATTTAGCCATGGAAGCTGGTCAAAACAGAAAAGGAAGGAAAGCAAAACTTTCTAGAACTACAGAATAAAGTGTGCTCTGTTAAGTTTTAAACAGAATGGAAGGGCACCCTCTCTCTGATCAAGACAGACAGCATCACAGGAGTGACCTGAACAAACAGGAGGAAATGAGGCACCGATTCAGTCACCAAAGAGTAGCCGTAGAGATTATACACACCAAATGTATTATGCCTGAGAGCTATTAGTCCCATTAGAGTGGACCCTAAAACAAGCAGGTTTTTCGACTGCTAGGGCATCTTAGGTGGATTTTTTTTCCCTTCAGGGAAGTACAGCTATCTCAAAATCTACACTTCAGGAGAAAGAGGTCCAGGGCCAGTAAATATGGATCATCTGTCATGCAAGTGACCCCCAGGTTGGCATTTCTACTCTCCTGTGATAGAAGATCACCCAGTAATCAGTAATTTAGTACCATTGCAGAGACTGCAGTATTTTTACAAAAACAGACAAGTGGATTAATCTTCTGTGAAGTGTCATAAATAATTTAAAGCTAACTACAATTGTCAAAATAAATGAACAGAGCATATTCTGTGCTACTTTAACTTGTTCACTCACTTGCTAATTGGCAAATTCAGTAATTTGCAATGGGTCTCTCACTCATTAGTGAGCATTAATTAGATTTTACCATAATAACTATTGGCAATTTCAAGATTAGGGTGAGAAATAGAAATAAAAATTAAACCGGTCAAAATTGGTATTCTGGTAAGCACCTGTTGACTGGCTTTAAATTTAAAGGCATAGAATAATGACCTCCTGATTGCATGTAGACATATGTCTGCAACCATTCAGGGGAACATCACAGTTCTAACCTCTGTCACAGCCCAGTTATATTGCAAAGCTCAACTTTGATTTGAAATTGTGATAAATATTATGTGCTTTTTTGGTGCTGCCTAGCTGGGGTGAAGAAATCAATCAGTCTACCCTTCCTTTTGTCTTTCTGATTCTTTTGAAAATGGGAAGAGGATCTTTGCTACTCTTGCCTGTAAGTACAACACCCTGCAAACAACACCTGCCTCTTCTGTTACTCAGAGCTTTCCCAGGAAGGTGCAAAATGAAATTGATGTAATTCTTGCCAGGATTTCAGTTGTCCACAAGGCTGTGGATAGCATTCGTGAAAACTGATCATAGTAGTGTTGCTGCTTGGATCATAGCAGTTGTCTGTAGCGTGGAAGATGCCTGCAGTTTTAGGAAGAAAGCACTGCAAAGCTATAAAATCCCTCCTGGCCAGAAGCAAAACCCTTTCACCTGTAAAGGGTTAAGAAGTTAAGGTGACCTCGCTAGCACCTGACCCAAAATGACCAATGAGGGGACAAGATACTTTCAAATCTGGAGGGGGGGTGAACAAAGGGTCGGTCTGTCTGGCTGTGTGATGCTTTTGCTGGGAACAGATCAGAAATGCAAGCCTTCCAACTCCTGTTAAGTTAGTAAGTAATCTAGCTAGAAAACGCGTTAGATTTTCTTTTGTGTAATGGCTGATAATATAAGTTGTGCTGAATGGCATGTATATTCCTGTTTTTGTGTCTTTCTGTAACTTAAGGTTTTGCTTAGAGGGATTCTCTGTGTTTTGAATCTGATTACCCTGTAAAGTATTTACCTTCCTGATTTTACAGAGGTGATTCTTTTACTTTTTCTTTAATTAAAATTCTTCTTTTAAGAACCTGATTGATTTTTTCATTGTTCTTAAGATCCAAGGGTTTGGGTCTGTGTTCACCTGTACCAATTGGTGAGGATCATTATCAAGCCTTCCCCAGGAAAGGGGGTGTAGGGCTTGTGGGGATATTTTGGGGAAGACGTCTTCAAGTGGTCTCTTTCCCTGTTCTTTGTTTAAAACGCTTGGTGGTGGCAGCATACTGTTCAAGGACAAGGCAAAGTTTGTATCTTGGGGAAGTTTTTAACCTAAGCTGGTAAGAATAAGCTTAGGGGGTCTTTCATACAGGTCCCCACATCTGTACCCTAGAGTTCAGAGTGGGGAAGGAACCTTGACAGGGACAGTCCTGATATTTGGAGCTTTTTATTACAATAGGCACCTATTATCCCCACCCCCTTTCCCGATTTTTCACACTTGCTATCTGGTCACCCTACCTGCAGCCTACTCACCAGGAAAGGGTTCCTCTTTCCCATTTGTGTGTGGATTTTTCAAGTCCTAATATTAATAGATCTAAGGAAAGAAGCATGAGAAGGAAGCTGAATGCCATAGGCTGCAATGTAATCCGATCAGAAGCTGTAACTGTAGTTTGTAAGGGTACTTACTATAACCTATTTACATCAACACATTTTTGGGCACCAGTAAAATAACAAGAATTATGTCAATTTCATTCCAACGCTGTTGGTGAAAGCTATGAGCAGGGATTGGTAAGGGAGACAGGGCCAATCCGCCCCCCCTGCCCCGAAGCTGGAGAGTTAGTGGAGTAGTCCTTAGTGCCCCACCCCTCCTGCACTGTCAGTCCTCCTAGAGAGGAGGTGTGTGACGTAATACCTTTTATTGGACCAACTTCTGTTGGTGAAAGAGACAAGCTTTAGAGCTTTTCTTCTTCAGCTTTGTGTAAGTTTATCTCTTTCACTGGCAGAAGTTGTCCAATAAAAGATATTACCTCACCCATCTTGTCCCAGGGTACTAGAGACCAACATGGTTACAACAACGCTGCAAAGAATCTCCCTAGTGGCAACCAGGCGTGTGAGAGGTATGAAATTTCCGTCCCACTGAGTCTGTCCCTTCCAGCAGCCAGAATGCTAGGGGACAGGTAGAACATCCACTCTGTTTTTCTCCCACCACCTTCACACATGAGTAAGACTCTGATGTAAGGAAAGAAACTTCCAGAGGCTGATGTGAAAAACAGAGCATCAGAGCAGGGTCTAAAGACATCACTCTCCCTCTTCAGTAGCTGGGAGTGGGGATGAACTAGTCTTATCACAAGAACATTATCCCTGGACCTCGCCAGTGTCCTGCCCTGCTAATATTTCTTATCTGCCTCTGGCTAGTAGGTCAAGTTTTCAGGCCCGTGATTAGTCCTTCTTTTAAGATGCACCTTTTTGATGTTCTCTCTCTTCCTGAACTTTGCAGTGACGTTGGCTAAATCCTACATTCAAGAAGATTCTTTTTATTGGTCTGGTGAATCTAGCGCAGAGATTCCTTTTCCCTTTCAATTATTACTTGGTCGGGGCCACAACTTGGCTAGAGCATGCTGGTGGTATGTTGATTATGAATGTGTCCTAAGCCTCTTGAGGGAAATATATTGGTAATTCTGTAATTTAAAGCTATCAAAACAAAAGAATGCAGCAAGTAAAACTGAAATTGGATGGGTTGGTTACATTTTGTCTCTAATGTTTGCTGTCTACATGTTGCTGCAAGTTTTGTAAGTCTTTCAGATAATATCTTATTAGTCTAGTGCTGAACTTTTGTTTTTTTATTTTCAGAGAATTATTTCATTCTAAAATAATACTGAATGAGTTCAATTATTTTAGGGAAAACCAAAAGTGAATTTAGTACTCGTGGAAAACAGCTATGCTGGCAGCGTGGAATAGCTAGAGTGAGAGGAATGGTAGAGTAGTATAATCCTATATGCTAAAAAGCCTAATATTCTTAGGACACTGGTTCCCAAACTTGTTCCGCCGCTTGTGCAGGGAAAGCCCCGGGGGACCAGGCCGGTTTGTTTACCTGCCGCGTCTGCAGGTTCGGCAGATCGCGGCTCCCATTGGCCTGGAGCAGCGAACCGCGGCCACTGGGAGCCGCGATCGGCCGAACCTGCAGACGCGGCAGGTAAACAAACCGGCCCGGCCCACCAGGGGCTTTCCCCGCACAAGCGGCGGAACAAGTTTGGAAACCACTGCTTTAGGAGCCTTAATTGATCTGGGCCCAGGCCAATCTCAGAGACTACCTTCCTCCCATGATTTCCTGCTGGCCGCTACAGTCAGTGGGGGTGTTCAAGCTGGATCCCCCTCATTATCAAAATAAATAAATCAAATTATATAAATAAAAATGGGGAGGTGTTGGCAGAATGTCTGCTGTGTTGGCCTTAGGACTCTGGAATTTGCTCCACATCCTTAGTCTGAAATAGCCAGAACTTGAGGACCCTCCGGACATACTGCAAATGCAACTTATTTGGAGGGTTGATAGGGAAGGTTGGGAGTGTGTTCCTGGGGGAAAGGGAGGTTAATTCATTATTTGTGTATAAATTCTGGCTTTTTAAATTGCTGCCTAGTAGTCATTGTAAGCATCATTCTTAGAGCACCTTGGCCCGGATTTTTCAAGATATCTAGGCATTATTGCTGTGCTCAGTGTCACACCACCTAACTGATTTAGGAGCCTAAATCTCTTTCAAAAAGGACTTAGGCACTTGAGTCTAAATTTCCTCAATAGTTGTTGGGATGTAGACTTTTAATACCTATTGGATATCAAATCCCTTTTGAAAGACACTGAGGCCTGGTTTACACGAGGAAATTAGGTGAGGATAACTGCATCACCCAGGGGTGTGATAAATCCACATCCCTGAGCAACACAGCGCTAGGCTACTTGGGCAGATGGATTACCTACCCCAACGGGAGAAGCTCTCCCATCAGTGTAGGTAGTGTCTTCACTGCAGCTGCGGCTCTGCAGCATGTTAAGTGTAGACGAGCCCTGGGTGCAGCAACTCACAAGTACCTTCAAAAATCTGGACCCAACAGGGTTTTTTTTAATGTATGTTCTTTATTATTGTTTTAAATTGAAAGGAAGGAAGGAAGGAAGGAAGGAAGAAAGAAAGAAAGGATGACACAATCTGATCCTACAAAAAATACTTAATCCCTATAGAATTCAGTTGAGGCTGATAGTCTTCTAAAATTATCCTGTAGAATTGTATAGCAGGAATATAATTCTCTAGGACTTTTCCATGTGGGTAGAAGGCTTGCACTGTGCCTTGAGCTTGTCTCCTGGAGCATAGAATGTCCCCCGCTCAACTCTTTACTTTTACATAATTTACTCTATTGAATATTAAATAAACATTCACACTAAGAGCTCTTTTTTTTTCTGCTTTGCCTAGTTTGCTTTACCCATGGTGCCACTGTGAGCAAAAAAAGAATAGTAATAGTAATTTAACCACCAGGAAATGTATCCTAAGATCTGTTGGTATGGGAAGAAAATGGGCTAAAAATAAGTTTGTCATTTTAATACTATGGTGATGAAAATCTGGTAGGAGTTTTTTCCCCTTCTGTTTTTCCTGTTTTGTTGGTTAATTTAGGATTGTGATGGAGTAGGGATTAGGAATTTTAGCCAACCAGGAAATAATTCAGACTAGAAATAAGGTGTAATTTTTTAATGGTGAGTGTAATTAACCATTGAAACAACTTACCAAGGGTCTTGATGGATTCCCCATCACTGACAGTTTTTTAAATCAAGATTGGATCTGCTCTACAAATTATTTTGGGGAAGTCCTATAGCCTGTATTCTATAGGAGGTCAGATTTGTTGATCACAATGGTTCTTTCTGGTTTTGAAATCTATGATTCAAGTACACAGATAAAACAAAATAAAATAAAATACACTTTTAAACAGTGCCTTCCAGCATTTACTGGTGCTGAGCACGGCTGCCTTGCTGCAGAAGGACAGCGGAGAGAGCACTGCAGTAGAAAAAGTGTGCTTTTGTTTTAAAGACAGCAGTAATAGGATTTGTTTTCGGTGCTTAAATATGTCAATTTTTGTAAAGAGCCAGCAACCCACCTTGTTTTTAAATGTTTAAATAATCGTTCATATGCTGTGCCTTATTGAATGATGAATATATCACAATTCAATAAGAAACAGCACATGAAGGACACATATATTGTTTTAACTTGAATTTTAAAACTGGACAGGAAAGTTGTCTGTCATTATTACAAAATAATGGTAGAGAACTCTGAGCAGCAGAGAGCCACAACATGATGGAAACTAGCCAGGAGGCACTGAAATGTAAGTACAATATTTATATTCCAATTGATTTATTTTATAATTATATGGTAAAAATGAGAAAGTAGGCAATTTTTTCAGTAATAGTGTACCTTGACACTTTCGTATTTTTATGTCTGATTTTGTAAGTTTTTAAGTGAGGTGAAAGTTGGGGGTACATAAAACAGATCATCCTCTTGAAAGGGGTACAGTAGTCTGGAAAGATTGAGAGGCAGTGACCTAGATGGAGCTACTATAAGGTGCTTGCATAACTGGTTGGAAAACTATTCACAGAGAGTAGTTAGCAGTGGTTCAAGTCAAGCTGGAAGAACATATCAAGTGGCATCCCGCATGGATCAGTTCTGAGTCCAGTTCTGTTCAATATCTTCATCAATGATTTAGTTAATGGCATGGAGAGTACATTTATAAAGTTTGCGGACGATACCAAGCTGGGAGGGGTGGAAAGTGCTTTGGAGGATATGTTTGAATTTTAATCCTGTCTGGACAAATTGGAGAAATGGTCTGAAGTAAATAGGATAAGGACAAATGCAAAGTACTCCACTTAGGAAGGAACAATCAGTTCCACACATACAAAATGGAGTACTGCAGAAAGGGATCTGGGGGCTATAGTGGATCACAAGCTAAATATGAGTCAACAGTGTAAGATTTTGCAAAAAAAGCAAACAGCATTCTGGGATGTATTAGTAGGAGTGTTGTAAGCAAAACACGAGAAGTAATCCTTCTGCTCTACTCCACGCTGATTAGGCCTCAACTGAGTATCGTGTCTAGTTCTGGGCGCTACATTTCAGGAAAGATGTGGACAAATTGGAGAAAGTCCAGAGAAGAGAAACAAACATGATTAAAGGTCTAGAAAACATGACCTATGAGGGAAGATTGAAAAAACTGGATTTGTACAGTCTGGAGAAGAGAAGACTGAAGTGGGACATGATAACAGTTTTTAAGTACATAAAAGATTGTTACAAGGAGGAGGGAGAAAAAGTGTTCTCCTTAACCTCTGAGGATAGAACAACAAGCAATGGGCTTAAATTCAGCAAGAATGGTTTAGGGTGGACACTAGGAAAAACTTCCTAACTGTCAGGATGGTTAAGCACTGGAATAAGTTCCCAGGGAAGCAGTGGAATCTCCATCATTGGAGATTTTTAAGAGCGGGTGAGACAAACATCTGTCAGGGATGGTCTAGATAGTACTTAGTCCTGCCATGAGTGCAGGGGACTGGACTAGACCTCTCAAGGTCCCTTCCTATCCTATGTTTCTAAGAAGATGAGGGTGGACTTAATCATTACCCCTTATTTGAATGCCAAAAGTTTCCGGTCAGGATTATAGTAATGAAAACATATTATTTCAGTATTGACGCTGGATTGGCAGAATTCTGAGGGGATCTTAACTTGATATTAAGCGGGTGTTGCAAGGTAAGTCCTGTTTTAGACAAACATACCATGTTGCCTCGGATACGAACAACATATTGGATTTATTAAAACTGAACACTTGAAATCCAGTTCATTTTGTGGGGTTTACTGGTGGTTTCTTCTTTGCATGTCTTCCTTGGTATTTCTAATGTAACTGTGCCTGTTTTGTGAGAGCACTAGCAAATGTCTCTATATAAGATCCATTCAAGGAACTATTTGTTCATCTTGGAAAACCAAAGAAGTCAGTTTCACTTTTAGATTCAGTATTTTGGATTGTAAACATTGCAGTGGAATTTTTATTTGTGTAAACAATTCTTCCCTCTCATAATTGAAGGGGGAAAAAATGTGAAAACTTTCCATTGGTTTAAAGTTTTCTAAAACTTGTTTCTCCAGAAATATAGATCTGGGGTGAAAGTTGAGTTGACTTTGCTCCTTTAATACCTGCTCTATCAAGTTCGACAACATAATTTCTCTTAATTAATCCCCAGGTTCCAGTGCCTCCTTTATCTAGTCTGTCCATTTCTTTAAAATAACATCCTTCATAGCTATTTTATTTTACTTTCAAGATGTCGAGCCCTTGTTCCCTTCTGCTAAATTCTTTCCAAAAGAGATAAGTGGTGACTTGCTGCCTGTATTTATATCCTCTGTGAGAACTTTTTATTTTTTTCCCATTTAATATTTTTCAGTTTTTTTTCCTCAGGCAGTTTGCAACACAACACTATTCGTATAACTACTGAGAAGCTCACATTTTGGAAGGAAAACACAAAATCTGTTTAATCTTTTTTGAGATCTAGTCTTGATGCTAGCCTATTTAGTAAGTAGTCAGATGGCAGGTAGGCTGGCCACAGACCTTAAATACACAAGAATTCAACTTGGTTACGGTTTGCTCAGGCTTCTGGAAATATGTGTTAACACTGGCAGTCTCAGAGACTTAACACGGGTATTATATAGTATTGACTATAACACAGGTCTTATATAGTATAGGATTGACTAACATTATCAAATTATCGTTTTACTGGTATGAGAAGTTATGCTACCTATCCCATCAGGCACAATTTATGAAAAACTACTAGAGAAGACTTGTGTCACCTTAGAGACTAACCAATTTATTTGAGCATAAGCTTTCGTGAGCTACAGCTTATGCTCAAATAAATTGGTTAGTCTCTAAGGTGCCACAAGTCCTCCTTTTCTTTTTGCGGACGCAGACTAACACAGCTGCTACTCTGAAACCTAATAGAGAAGACTTATACAGAGCTAAGTAGTGGGGATATTTGGGATGGAGGAAGGTTGAGGATGAGTGCCACAACAGAGTGGGGTTGTAATTCTTTGCATTGATGTCCACTGAAGATACCTTACTAATTATCCAGCATAACCCCTCTCCACTTACTGCATCTGATCTTTAATCCGTGCCCAGTTCAGGGATTCTCTTGTCCCAGATTCCCAGAGCATACCTAAATCAGAATCATGGGTCCCAGACACAGGATGTTCATTAGTTTATCTCTTAGGTCTGTTTGCAAAGGGCGAGTCACATTTTGGTTTTTTTTTCTTTTTTTCAAATGATATCCATTGTTTTGTGGGGTATGCAGTAAAATGCATCTAATTACTTTTTTGTTTAGACTATGGAGAACATTTTATATCTTAATTTTGTTGTAGGCATGATCTAATGCAGCTCAACTTGCCAAAAACATAACAAATGGTGAAGGCATTTATTAATCATTTTTTCTCTACTCTTCATTAAATTGCCATAATTAGTGCTAGATGAGCCTTCATATTAGCAAGGAAAAAAATGCAGACAGCAAGATTAAAGCCTTGTCTGCATTGAGCTCTATAATGTAAGTGTTGATGAGGTAGAATTGAAGAGGGAGGCCATCTCGACATTGTTGTACTATTAAATTTTGCTCCCAAAACAGTAGCATGTAAAGCTCCCATCTATGTGACTAATCATGTTTGCATTGTTAAGCATTTCCATAGCACAGCAGTGTTCACAGTGCTGCTTTAGATTAGATTAGCAACATACTGTGTTGAATAGATAGCATTTGAGTACCAATGTGTCAAATTACACAGCCAGAAAAGAAATTGACTGAAGCAGAATCTCCTTTCCTTTCCTTTCCTTTCCTTTCCTTTCCTTTCCTCAAAAACCCCACAATCTTGTCTCTAGGAAACTATTTAAACTCTTATTATTTTAGGGTTAACAGCCAGTGGTGGTGATGCTGTTGAGAAAAGCTGGTCTGAAAAGAAAACGTCTCTCTGTATTGGGGAGAGAGCAATTTCGCATTCTCTTAAATGTTAATTTTAAAAACAACCATACAATCAAAATCAAGTGAATCTTGCATATCCTATAAAGAGAAAATTTCACTGTAGCCCAATTGCACAGCAATTTTATGATCAAATCCTAAATGCAGAGGACGTACCACCTGTTCTCACTAGTCTAAAATGTAGCAATAGGCTATCAAAGAGAAGAATTGCTCTTCTCCTATACATATTTAGATCCCAATTAGGGAGAAATCTTCTGGATATTAATAACTGGAATGGGTGGTGGTCCAACATCTTGTCGTGTGTATATGTTGTCTGTTCATATAGCAGTGGGATACTTGCCTACGAAACTATATTTTTCATAGCTGATTGCCACTTGGATTTCATTGTCTAAGTCTCTACGTGTGTTCAAAATTCTTGCTGCTGTTGTTTTTTGTTGATGCCGTTGTTGTATATCTCCACTTCAAAATATGGTGTTGGCAGCATGCATTGCCATGAAAGCAATGTTTATTTTTAAGCATGAGCTACTGTGTTGCATGCCAATGAATCTTTTCCAAAAATTGTTAATATTATAGAATGTAGGAAAAAAAATCTCATAGGCCAATTATAATAGTTTTATCCTGACTCGAGTTCAAAGGTTCGATCCCACTATTTGTCACACCAGTGTGTTTTTAGTACATTAAGAGATGTCATGACTCAGACAAGCAGACACTCAATTATTAATGACTTCTCTAAAAAAAAATAAAATAATAAAAAATAAAAATAAAAAAAACAGCCACAAAACAAAGTGCTAATTAAGTCTTGGTGACTGAGTTTTTAACAGAGAGAGACCCGCTTCAGTTTGCTTCCCTGCATAAGAGAAGTTGATTGTACTCAAAAAGTAAGCAGACCTGTTGATTCTATGCAAGTCAGAAAGGAGCTTGTGTATTAATTGTGGTAGAGACTGGATGTGGAAATCAAACCTGTTTACGCAGGTATTGTAAACACTACCAGGTGGTTTATAGGAGGCCAAAGGAAGTTCCATTCCAGAAGCAAGTTTTAATGTTTTTGTCCCTCTATCACCATTGCTCCTCTTGGTACCTTGTGGTCTTGCTGACTTCAGACTGCTTTTCATTGATTTCCAAGGGGTATCATCCTTGATGGAGTACCTCAGATTTTGTTGGTTGTTGCTTTTAGATGCCTTGTTCTTGTCTCCAAAAAAAAAAAAAAAAAAAAAGGACTGTACTGAGTTATCCCAGAGACCGTGTAAGAACCAAATGTGTTAAATACAACCAAGTTTTTTGGAAAATTTAGAGAAAGTGAAACCAAAAGTAGAACAGTAATTAGGACCAAGCCTCCTTAGCCTCAGCTAGGCAAGCCCCAAACCCCTTGAGATAGTCTGATGCTTGCATCAGTAATCTGCTGTGCCTGTCAGTTTACCAGGCCCGTTTTCTAATTATCAAGCATCATCAACCTCCAGTCCCTGTGTGAGTGACCTTCAGTCTGTCAGGAATGTCTTCCATCCCCCACCCCTGTCCTTCATGCCTGCAAATTTAGATTCTTGGAGCCCTGTTAGGTTGATGTGGTGTTAACTGTCATTATCTTATTAGCTAAGGAATCTTGGCTTTTATTCAGATAGAGAGGGTGATGTTTATGCCAGTGCACTACCTTGGAAAATGAATTCCTCTTTAGTTACCTGGGCAAATAGTCATAAGTTTTCATCTGTAGTCTCTTAACAAATATTGATTCACGATTGCCTTTGGAACTAACATTACATTAACTGCTTCCTGACCCACACCTTTCTTGCCTCCTCATTTTGGATTTCTCTTATGTTTATTCAGCTTTGCTTTACAGGTAGGTTGCACCTGTTGTTTTTCCATGCCTCCTTCCCCATACCCACTTTCCCTAGCCTCTCTATATTCCCTTCATTGTTACATCAAGAGTTTTCAAACATTTTCACAGTGTGGACCAACCTTGTCTAGTCCCATTCATGATCACCTGCTCTCCTCTTTCTTTCCATTAGCAAATTTGTAACATCTGTTTGGTAACTATAGCAATGGCTTACAAGGAAAAGTAATATTAAGGGAGTGTGATATATCTTAATGAAATATGGCAGTTTGACGTGCTATCCACCACAGTCCTCATACTGGACTACAGAACACTTGTTGGTCTCATGGTGCTGGCTCTCCTCCTTGTTTCATTCTCATTAATTTTCCCATTGCATTAAAATGATGATATTTTCCATACATTCAATTTTCTCAATCCCATCCATATAAAACGTCAGCGGACAGTATCCGGACTGTCAAATATCCAATCGTAATAAAGTCCAATGCTGATAACATTACCGGCTTTTCCTCAAGAAGTTCTGTAATTGGAGGAAGACTCTAATTCAGTTACTTGGAAGAAGAGACTTAGAGTGTTCACTTAAGATCTCAGCATGTCTTTTAATCCACAGGTTTCAGAGTAACAGCCGTGTTAGTCTGTGTTCACAAAAAGAAAATGAGTACTTGTGGCACCTTAGAGACTAACCAATTTATTTGAGCATAAGCTTTCGTGAGCTAAAGCTCACAAATTGGTTAGTCTCTAAGGTGCCACAAGTACTCCTTTTTTTTTAACCCACAGACTCACTTAAAGAGTGGCTTGAGACAGGAAGCTCAATGAAAATCAAAAATATTAAATTCAAATTAAATCCCACATAGTCCCTCTATTTTAATTAAGTTACTTTATGTCTCCTCTATGTTTCCTTTCCAGAAATAAGTTGCCAAGTATTCAAGGTTGCATGAGGGGAAACTGTTAATGAATCTTAAGTCACAACATTTCAATGTTCTCAATTAAAATTAATGCTAATAATAGCCTAAAGCTTGGCAGTGTCTGTGCAGAAATTCGTCATCAGCCAAAGTTGGCTGCTAGTGAAGTCTTCTTCTTGTAGACTTGAATTAGCTGAAGGATTCTTTAGGATGCAAGCATTCTGTCCTTCTCTTTGAGTCAAATGCTGTGGAGTCTTCTGTATGAGAGTGCTTCTGAGAGGGTGGTGTCGGTTATCAGCTGCTTTCAGTTAGGTTCTAATTACACGAGGATCAAGAAATTTTTTCATCTTTCTCTTTTTAGAGTTTACTGAAGTGAGAGAATACATCTCTTTTTGGTAAATGGAAATTGATTTGATTCAGGGATCAAAACTTAATGCATCTTGATCGGTTTAGCTCCTTATGGGCTGATTTGGTCACTTCTTCATTGATGCAATTACAGGGAAGCAGTAAATTATTTGACAAAGAAAATGTGTGGAGGAGTCTTTATATGTTAAAGTGTTGTGTTGTCCTAACCTGAAAGATGATGCTGGAAAGCATGGCACTGTAGAATTAAATCTTTGTTTTGTCCCACTGATTCCATATTCAGTTTGCTTGGTTAACAAATTTGTTTTTCTCCATGGCGGTTCTGAGTGTCAGGATGGGTTCTCTCTGATTTAGTCTTCATCACCACTAAAGGTGCTACAGGTTGACTTATTACTCCTGGGGGGAGTTCTGCACTACTGAGCACATGCATAATTAATGAGACATGCATATTTTTGAATTTTTGCGCAGAAAAAAGCTTTTGCTGAAATGTTGTTGCAGTTCCACCTTTTGCCCACCAGAGGTGCTCTGGTGATTAGAACACAGCAGCAGCTCCCAGCCAGCGAGGGAAGAGAAAGAGCCTGCCTTCTTCACAGCACCTGTCAGGCCAGGTCAGGAGATGAGGGCTATGAGGAGACAGACATCATGGGGTGCTCAGAAGGGCTGGTGGGGGAGGACAGACTGGGGCAGGGGCTGAATGGGAGTGAAGGTGCAGGGCCACATGGTGACGGGGGAGAAGGACAGCGACACATAGGGATAGGAAAATGGCTGGGTGGGGGCACAGAGCCACACGGGGCCGGGGGAAGGGATACAGAGCCACATGGTGATGGGTGCAGGGTCACATGGGAATGGGGGGAGTGGGTGTCTGAGTGGGGGTGGAGGGACAGATGGGGGTGCAGGAACATATGAGGACAGGGGCAGATGTGCCTGACTGAATGGGAGAGGCTAGGGTCAGCCAGGGTCTGCATGGGGGAAGCTCTCTCTCCGCTCCCCCCACCCAAAAAACCCCCCCTGTTCCATACTTTTCCCACCCACACCGAACAACCCTCCAAGTTCATTCCAATCCCCCTTCCCAGCAATTTACTTCCCTTTTCCTCAGCTACTCCGTTACCCCTGACGACCCCCCAGCCTTTGCACTGTTTCTGAGGGGTGCGGGAAATACATTTCTGTATTGTGGTTTAAACAAATTATTACTCAGAGTTCTGTATAAATATGCCTAGTAAGGAATCTATTTGTCAAAAAAGATTTCCTGAATCTTTTTTGTTGTCTGTATTGTTACAGACATACTTGCTGACAGGTATTTTGAAATAAATGACCAAAAATAATTGAAACTGGGTGTGATTATACTGTGTTATTTTGACAAAATATGCAGTATTTTAAAATGTTGTGCACATAATTTTTAATTTTTTGTTGCAGAATTTTTAATTTTTTGGCACAGAATTCCCCAGGAGTAGACTTTTATACTTATATGCTCTTTTACACTGATGTAATCCTACTGACGGCTACTGATTGCTACAGCTAGTGTAGAAAGCACATCCTGTTAAGCTTTGTCAGACAAAAAATTCATTGTGCATCAACTCTCTGAAGACTACACTGGTTTTCTCTTTGGTTCTGGCTGCATTTCAGGGTTTTGGTATTGATCCATCAAGCCCTATATGCTCTGGGTTCTGAGATACAGCCTCCTTTCCTATGAACCACCTTAATTGTTTGAGTTCAGCTGGGCCACTCTTGCTAACATTGCCTACATGGTGTCCTAAAGATAGGGTCTCTCCACTGAGAAAGTGCCAACACTGGCACTTGCTTCACTTACTGCTCCAATAGAGGTAGTTTGAGCATCAGGGTGCAATCCTAGCTCCACTTTTGGGCTTTACATGAAAAAGATAGGTTTCAGAGTAACAGCCATGTTAGTCTGTATTCGCAAAAAGAAAAGGAGTACTAGTGGCACCTTAGAGACTAACCAATTTATTTGAGCATGAGCTTTCGTGAGCTACAGCTCACTTCATCGGATGCATACCGTGGAAACTGCAGAAGACATTCTATACACACAGAGACCATGAAACAATACCTCCCCCCGTATTGTTTCATGGTCTCTGTGTGTATATAATGTCTTCTGCAGTTTCCACGGTATGCATCCGATGAAGTGAGCTGTAGCTCACGAAAGCTCATGCTCAAATAAATTGGTTAGTCTCTACGGTGCCACAAGTACTCCTTTTCTTTTTATGAAAAAGATAGGAGGTTGTGCTGGTGATTACTGATTGGCCATGTACTTAGCCTATTTTAGCATGTAAGTGTCTTTCATGCTTACATGGTAAAATATTTGTAATGCTGTATCTTTCCCTAGGAACACTTTGGAGTAGGCATCTTTTTAATCGATCAAAACTAATCTTTATAATGAATCTTCACTTCCATAGGGGTCTGAAGTGGATTGTCTATCTTGCTATTAGGGTTGTAACACAATTTTGATCCATTTGAAAAAATTGCATGTGTATGATACATATGGAATACTGTTTGTCCAGGTAGAAACACATTTTGTGTAGATGCGGTGTCATTGTGTGTACTCTTTTGTACTCCTGTATGTTTATCAATCTATATTTTCTGCCTTAGTGTTTCTTCTGCTAAACATTATGAAGCCTTATGTAAAATATCATCTTCATTTTTAACCTGGCTGAATAGTCATCCTACTTTCAAGCTCATACTCTTGATGGATGCTGAAATTTATCTCAAACCATGATTGAGAGGAACAGCTTGTCATTGTGGAAGATTAATGGCATTGCCACCTGCCGTGAAGCCTTATAAGTGGTAACAGCAATCCACACTGGAGTGTACTTTTAGCTGAGCCTGATTCAAGTTACAGATTTTTTTATTTTACTTTTTTCCCCTGAAGCAAGGATCAGCTGAAAGAGAAGTTCCTACGAGCCTTTAAAGATGTAGGAACACAAACAAAAAAATTGCTTGGAGCAGATGCTCTCCAGTAAGGATGTGGCGTGGTATATTGGTGGAAAGAGCAGATTGCAGTGTTGTTTATGTTTCAGTTGTGTGTAATAGTTTATATAAACAAATGAACATAACAGTCTTTGCAGACTGGGCGCTTTCCGTTTGGAATCTAGTAAAGAGCTGCTTCAGATGTGCAGCGGCCCCTCGGATCAAAGAGTCATCCAGACTGCAATGTTTTGTGAAATCCTAAAATTCCTGCAGGCATGTCCCACCTCCCTAAATCTATGGCTTAAGTCTTGTTAGGCCTAAATTAACACCACGCCTACCTCTTCCCTAACTGTCTACCCTTGTTGATGGTTATAGCTAATTCCTGCGTGGCTTCATCTTGGGTCAAAACCTCACCATGAATAACGTTAAGCAAGGATCTAGACTGTTCTCAGTGGTAGCTGATGACAGAATGAGGAGTAATGGTCTCAAGTTGCAGGAGGGAGGTTTAGTTCGGATATTAGGAAAGACTTTTTCACTAGGAGGGTGGGGAAACACTGGAATGCATTACCTAGGGAGGTGGTGGAATCTCCTTCCGTAGATATTTTTAAGGTCAGGCTTGACAAAGCCCTGGCTGGGATGATTTAGTTGGGGATTGGCCCTGCTTTGAGCAGGGGGTCAGACTAGATGACCTGAGGTCCCTTCCAACCCTGATATTCTATGATTCAAGCCATGCCTAGACACCCAACGTAGATAAATCTTATCCAGTATCTGAGAAGTAAATGCACTCGATCAGTGTGAAATAAACTCCAGCAATCATCAGTGATCCCTCCATTCCCAAACTCTGCCACAAATATGCTTAAACATACTCCTTGCCTTGTGAACACCATTCTAGGCCTGGCCTTATTTAGGGACTGTTAGATAGGAGACAGCTTAGGGTGTGTCTACACTACAGGCGCTACAGCAGTGCTGCAGCTATGCTGACGTAGTGCTGCGTGTAGACACTTCTATTACAACAATGAAAGATGTTTTTCTGTCACTGTAGAAAATCTGTCCCTTAGAGAAGTGGTAGGCAGGTCAATGGAGGAATTCTTCTATTAACTAGTGGTGTCTTCAGTGTGGGTTAGGTCGAATTATCTGTGTCACATAGGGTGTGGAATTTTTCACAGCCCTGAGCGATGTAGCTAGGTTGATCTAAGTTTTAGGTCTACACCTGGCCTCAGACCATAGGAACACTGCCCACGTGAAACATGTACCTGTGTCATATGTACCTGAAGCCAAACTATGACTTCCTAGAAAGCATGATTGTACTAGAGTGGACAATACAGCACTTTAAAATCATGTGTTGGAAGGAGAGACTGGTCCTGCTTCATTCATTAGGAGTCTGAATAACAATGTTGGGCACAAGTACGGCTTAGAGTTGGGTTTGGCCTGGTGTATGTTTATAACAGAAGTCTTTCTGAAAAGACTGTCTGCTTCTAGCATCATATGATACCAACCCTTCAGCATCTCTTGTGGTAGTAAACAGGGTAATTTACAACTTTTCATGGTGGAAATTGTACACAGGCTGAGGGAAAGCGGTGGAATCTAATAACAACTTAAGAGTTACAAAAGTTGCTTCTAGTTGTGAAAAATCTGTGGAATGGCTGTAGGGAAAAAAAATCAAATACAATTGGTAATTCTGGTTACCTGCTGGGAGTAACATTCTTAAAAGTTGCCGACATTTTTGACACTGGTAGTATAGAAGCCCTATGTGTCAGATTGTTTAAAACAGGATGAAATTATGTTGACAGAAAAGTGTTCATGTTCTGTATTTAAACTTGTTCCAGGATACTGAGTGTTCCTAAAAACATAGGGCTATAGTTCTGCAGTGCTGCTGGAAGTGGAATTATGGGGGAAGATATGTGGTTTAGCTGGTAGAATGATTGATGATTTAGGCACTTAATTTCCAGTTGTATTCGATCATTTATTCGTGGTGAGAAGTGCAGCCATGTATTCTCTAGTATTCTCAACTCTCTGGGCTGAGTAAAAGGTTGACATTTAGTCTCTAAGGTGCCGCAAGTACTTCTTT
The DNA here is from genome assembly GCF_965152235.1 of Eretmochelys imbricata. NCBI lineage: Eukaryota > Metazoa > Chordata > Testudines > Cheloniidae > Eretmochelys > Eretmochelys imbricata. The sequence continues at coordinate 19,121,618 of NC_135574.1, read as the reverse complement.
TTTATTTCCTTTTAAATGATTGTGACAGACCCAGACCAGTCGAGTACAGGAGTCTGGTCGAAGGCAAATATACTGGCCGCTGGATGAATAGTTTTCTGTTCCCTGAGTGACCAGAGCAGGGGCTGCACTAGAGCAATCAGGAACCTGCTAGAACCAATTAAGACAGGCAAGCTAATTAAGACACCTGACGCCAATTAAGAACATACTAGAATCAATTATGGCAGGCAGACTAATCAGGACACCTGGTTTAAAAAGGACTTCCCATCAGTTAGTGGAGGGTGTGCAACGAGTGTCAAGGGGTGCTGCTGGAGGACTGAGGAGTACAAGCGTGATCAGGCTTCAGGAGGAAGATCCTGCTGTGAGGATAAAGAAGGTGCTGCGGGGAGGCCATAGGGAAGTAGCCCAGAGAGTTGTAGCTGTCACACAGCTGATACAAGAGACATTGTAGACAGCTGCAATCCACAGGGCCCTGGGCTGGAACCCGGTGTAGAGGGCAGGCCCGGGTTCCTCCCATCCCCCCAACTCCTGATCGGACACAGGAGGAGTTGACCAGGTCTGTGAGCAAGACCAGAAAGGAAGATCTGATTTGGAAAGGGATTTGGCCTGTCCCCGACCCAGAGACTGCAGAGATTGTTCTCCGTTTCCCCCATGCTGACCAGTGATGAGGTTAGCTGAGTGAACAGCAGGTTTGAGCCTCTAGCAGAAGAGGCCAAACTGAGGGCTGCCATGAACCTCTGAGGTGAGCAAATCCGCCAAAAAGCGCAGGACCCACCAAGGCAGAGGAGGAACTTTGTCACACAATAAAAATTTAAGTTTCCAATGCCTATCTTTTGAATGGAATAGCAGAAAGTATGTGCATCGTCTGCTCTGTATCTTGCATATAGCGTGCCTTCTGACTGCAGCATGACATTAACATCATTGTCTTCAAAAAATGTTAACACATTACGTACATCCTTATATGACAGTGTAATAGGACCACTATGTTCAGCCTTACCCCTCTATTTTTACACACTGAAGAGATGATACCAGTTGAAGTAATGAGGGAGGCAAATACAGCAACTTCCTCTGTGAAGATAAACCCAGTACTCCTATTCTGGCAGGCTGGCATCTCTGAAAGATCTAGTACTGTCTCTTCTACTTTGGAATAAGGAGAAATGAGACACTGTAGATCTCCAGTCCCCACAACTACTGCTTTGTTTTAAACAATGTGTAAGTGGTCACGTTGCTTAACATGTCTGTATAGAACATAATGTTTGATGACAAATACATTGGACAGATACAAAATGGAAAATGACTGCGTAGGAAGGAATACTTCAGACAAGGATCTGGGGGGATGGTGGATCACAAACTAGATATGGATCCACAAAGCAATACTGTTGCAAAAAAGAAAAAGTGAATGTCATTTTGGGATGTATTAGCAGGAGAGTTGTACGCAAGATACGAGAAGTAATTCTTCCAATCTACTCAGCACTGATAAGTAAGGCTAAGATTTTTGTCATGGATATTTTTAGGAAAAGTCACAGACAGGTCACGGACAATAAAGAAAAATTCATGGAAGCCCATGACCTGTCCCTGACTTTGACTAAAAATATCCATGATAAAATGGGCAGGGACTGGGCAGCTGTGGGATGGCTGGGAGCTCTGGGGCCCCCACCACTCATGGGGGCTCAGAGCTCCATGGTCCCCTGCCGCCAGTGGCGGAGTGGAGCTGCAGGGTCCCCCGGCCCCCTTCCCAGCAGTGGGGAGCTCTGGGAATCCCCCTGCCACCGCCTCAGTGGGGAGCTGTGGAGGTTCCCCTGCCCCTCCCCCATGGTGGCTGTGGTCTGCGGTGGTCCCACCACCTTCCTGCAGCAGCAGAGGAGCTGCTGGGGTCTCCCTGCCTTGTGGCAGCGGCCAGGGAGATGCGTGGGTCCCCCTGCTCCTCCACGGTGTCGGCAGGGAAGCTGCAGGGGTCCCCTGCTCTGTGTGTCAGGGGGGAATGTCCCCTGCAGCAGCCAGGAGCGGGGGAGTACCCCCCTGCCTGCAGTGGCTAGGAGCTGAGGGGTACCTCTGCTGCCCATGGTGGCTGAGAGCTTGGGGGCCCGCTGCCTCAGGCGGCAGGAGTACCTTACAGCTCCCTGCCACTGCGGGAGGCGACAGGATCCTGCAGCTCCCAGCTGCCGGGGCTGAAGTCACGAAGGTCTTTGGAAGTCACGGATTCCGTGACTTCCGCGACCTCTGTGACAAAAGTGTAGCCTTACTGATAAGGCCTCAGCAGGAGTACTATGTCCAGTTCGAGGCACCGCACATTGAGAAAGATTAGGGGACAAATTAGGGGAAGTCCAGAGAAGAGCAACAAAAATGATTAAAGGTCTGGAAAACGTGACCTATGAGGAAAGATTGAAAATATTGGGTTTGTTTAGTCTGGAGTAGAGAAGGCTGAGGGGGGACATGTTAACAGTCTTCAAGTAAGTAAAAGGCTGTTATGAAGAGGAGAGTGATAAATTGTTCTTAACCACTGAAGATAGGACAAAAGGCAACGGGCTTAAATTGCAGGTTGGGAGATATAGGTTAGATATTAGGAAAAATGTCCTAATTAAATGTGTAGTTAAGTACTGGAACAAATTGCTTATCAAGGTTGTGGAATCTCTGTCATTGGAACGGGGTTAGAAAAACACCTCTCAGGAATGATCTAGAAAATACTTATTCCTGCCTTAAATGACAAGGACTGAACTAGATGACCTATCAGGGTCCCTTCCAGCCCTACATTTCTATGAAATACCTGATCTGGTATGCTGCACAGACTTACATTTGTGGGGGAGGAAATACAAGGAAACATTTGGATGATAGAATAACTTATTTTTATTTATAGGCTCACATTATTGATGTATCTGAGCACCTTGCATACATTAGCGAATTCTCCTGAGAGTTAAGGAAATATCCTAATCACCATTTCACAGTTAGGGAACTGAGCCACAGAGAGACTGGCACTTGTCAGACAGGGTATCTGTGCCAAAGCCAAGAACAGAACCTAGATCTCCTGAGTCCCAGTCCTCTGCCTTAACTACAAGCATCTATTCTTTTAGGAAGCTAATAAATCCTGGAACATTTGAGTAATCAGATTGGCATGATATTGGGCATTGACCTTAGGCATTCAACACTTTCCCTTAGGATTTATCAGAAAGCACAACTCTTTAAATGAGTTAGAGGCTGTAATGCACTCAGTGATAATATTAAGAATGCTTTTACTGGAGTGTTGTAGGGTATTTTGGTTTTTGATACATCACCTTAATGAGTTTCATAGAAGCAATGCAGTTGTATTTATTCTTTGATACCAAAAATGTGGATTGTTTTGCATTACAGTTATGTATCTGCAAAATGGGGATTTTAATATTTCCTGTGTGAAATTCTGTCGCCGTTGAAAGCAATGAAAGTTTTGCTGTTGACATTGTTGGGGCCAGAATTTTACCCCCTGTAGCATTATGAGGCTAAATTCATTAATTTTAGTAAGGCACTCAGATGCTATTCTGTTGAGCAATGCAGACAAGTCTATAAACAGAAACAATCCATAGGTGGTGCAGGGTTTGTATGGTGTGCAGTAAATGAGATATGTGGTAATATAGCATTTAAGGCAAGTGTTCAAAAGTTGCACAGGGAAACTTTAATTTTATTTTGTGAGTTAAGCACTCAACATTCTTTTAAGGTAGTTTTTAAAGACTAAATCTAAAATTAATTTTGTTCTAAAGGCTAAACCACAGTTAACAGTCAGAAAAAATTTGACTAGGTAAATGGATGAGATCTTGCTCAACAAGTCTGCTCACTGTCTGTATCATAGGCGCCGACGCTGTGAGTGCCCCAGGGCTGGAGCAGCCACGGGGAAAAATTGGTGGTGCTCTGCACCCACCGACAGCTCCCCGCCCGAGCTCACCTCCACCTTTGCTCCGCCTCTGCCCCTGAGCGCACTGCTGCATCCTGCTTCTCCCCCCCTCTCCCAGCGCTTGCGCCATGAAACACCTGTTTCACACGGCAAGCCTAGGAGGGAGGAGGGGGAACGCGGCGTGCTTGGGGGAGGAGGTGGGGCTGGGGCAGGGATTTGGGGAGGGGTCCAATAGGGGCGGAGTTAGGGTGGGGATTTTGGGGTGGGGTGGGGTGGAGTCGGGACAGGGTGGGCGCGAGCACCCACCGGCACAGAAAAAAGTTGGCACCTGTGGTCTGTATTTCCAATTGTATTTGCCATTTTTTTACTGAGAAGTGTTCCTGCCTGCTCTGCAGAGCCAACACAGCTTTGAGAAAGGGAGCTGGATGCTTCTCCTGACGCAGAATAATAATCAATTATTAACTGCACTGCCAAAATCTGCCATCAGTGACATCTGTGCAACCCCATTGACGATGATGAGGATACCCAGGTGTCACTGAAGGTAGACTATGACTTGCAGGAGTGTTATTCTAGGTGGTGATGTAGAAAAAAGGAAAGAGCCCAGTTTTACTCCGAGCATTCTTGTGGGGCTGGCCAAGAGGGGAAAGGAGGAAAACCTCTTTTATTTGTAAATTTGAGCAAACTTCATAGACCCCAAGCGTGTGAGCAAGAACTCGCCAGCCAAGCACCTGACACAGAGAATTATCTGTACAAAACTGCCATTGAAGCTTGTCACCAGGCCCAGCTGCTCCCCCGCTCCAAAGCATGCACTGCCACACCCCACGGTTTGCGACGAGGTTTTTTTTTCTCAACAGAAGTTTGCAAAACAAACAAAAAAAACCCAGTCTTTTAACTCATTCCTTTGCTTCAGGCTTCAAGGCTACCCCTCCCAGGGTTCTCTGGTACTCCTGCTCCTGGGAGCTTCCCAGTTTCAGTCAGCCCCCTGCTCCCTTCTGGAAGCAGCCACCCCAGGGCTGCTTCTCTGAGCTTTTCCTCCAGGGATCCACCACAGGAGCTAACTCTACTCTTTTTCTCCTCCAGGGCACAGCCTATCTTAGGCTATGTCTCCTCTAGAGAGCTTACAGCGATGCAGCTGTTCCGATGCAGCTGCACAGCTGTAAGATCTCCAGTGTAGCTGACAGGAGAGAGCTCTCCTGTTGACATAATAAATCCGCCCCCACCCCTTAGCGGAGCTTATGTCGCTTAGGAGGTGGAATATTCACACCCCTGAAAGACATACATTTTGCCAACCTAAGTGGAAGTGTAAATGTAGCGTTAGTTCATCTCATCTGCCCATTAGCAACCCTTTATAGGCCCAGGTGGAGCCCAACTCTCTTTACTTACTTGGATTAGACTCCCCAGGTTAGAGGGGAGCTGGGTTTAGTCTATCCACAGGGATCAGCTATCCTGTGACAAAGCTGTTGAGAGTTTTGTGTGTAAAACAGCTAAAGGATTTGGGTACATTGGACTCTCCGGTTTGGTGGCTTCCTTTCTTTGGCAAGACCTTCTTAGAAAGCTGAACATGTGAGGCCTGCTCGGAAACTGGCAACTCTGCAGTTGTTATGAAACATGTTTAAGAGATGCAGTCGCTCACTGGAGTGACCTATGCTCAGGATTCCTCAGGATTCTCTTTCCAAAGCTGCCGATTTTTATATTTTACCTTAGGATGTGGGTTTGGCAAGCAACCATATATAGACTCTTGTTTTTGTTTGGTTGGGTAAATGTACTATTGCTTAGTGAAATACTTAATATGAATCTTTTTCTACAAAATTGGCTAATGCTAAACTCCACACTCCCTATAATCTTTCAGGTAATTACAGATTTCAAACAAAATATCCTGAAGGCAATAAGGGGCTTTATCTTAGAAACACAAAAACTTCTACATGGAATAGAGAATAAATGCTCATTGAATACTGCACTAGTGTCTATTCCAGCCACATTGCCCTTCCTCTGAAGAAGGTGAGGTTGTTGACCTTAAATATGATAGAGGCTGTTTTTAATATTGAAAGGCAGTACATTCTAATGGATTGAGCCAGGGAATGAGAGACACTAGCTCATGAGTGCTACTCCTATATTGCCTTCGGATATTTCATTTCTGTTCTCTGTCTCAGTCTATAGCTGTAAAATGGGAGTGGTGATAATCTCTTTCAGCGGAGCGTACTGAGGAATTGGATGTGACTGTATTCAGCTCCCATTGGGGTCAGTCGAGAATTTAGCCGCTGAGCAGACACAGACCAAAGCAGCCTCAGCAGGTTCTGCAGCAGGAACCAACATGTGTCATCAGCTACTTTTCACAGTGCTCATTCTGGTCATTCCCTCTCCCGCCCTCTTGCTCACCTCATTGTCACTCCACCTGTGTTTCATGCCCTGTCCTCTTCACCCCCTTGTCCCCTTCATCCCCCTCTCTTCTGTGTTCCTTCTCCCTTCCTTTGTCTTTCTGGTTAGCTAACTCCCTCTTAACAAAATCTTACTCCCCGCCCCCGCCCCCAATTAAACTCGAAACTGACCAACAACAATAAAAATGACGCTTATGTGACATTTGCTGCCATCACTTTGTGGGTGTGTGGGTGTGAGAGAGAGACCCTTACTCTTATCTGTTTTGTCTATTTGGATTAAAGGCTTTTCCAGGCAGGCACTGTCTACTACTCTGTGTTTGTACAGTACCTAGCAAAACAAGCCCTGACCTTGGTTGGTCCTGAAGCACTACCATAATAAACAGAATAAATAATATTAAATTCAGAGTGCTATGATCGCTTCAAGGCTGTTCCTTTTTTGTATTGTTTGGCACTTCCCTTCTTAGACCTCTCCTAATTATTTAAAAGGGAGTAAATAGCTTGTCTTTCTTGTAAATGCTGCTTTCAGTTAGAGTAGAGAGGATTGCTTATCTTCTTCCAGATATTCCAAGCTGAGAGCATTCCAAAACAGCCCTTAAAATTCCGCATCCGTCTCAAGTGTGGCTGACATAGCAATAAAGTCCACTGGCAAGTAGAGGCTTACTTTGTCTGTCCTAAGAACTCCACTAGTCTACTCTAGAGCACTGCTGCTTGTGGTTTTTTTGTTGTCTGTCACTTTTAATGCTCATGTAGATTGCTGTAAAATTGCAGGTGCTGTTAAGGTCTATCGTTAGCTGATGGTGTCTTTAAAAAGTTGACATTGTGGACTAGCTGCTTCCCTTTGCTTTCCTTGGGGGGGCTATCACCAGCAGGAGAGTGAATTTGTGTGGGGGGGTGGAGGGTGAGAAAACCTGGATTTGTGCTGGAAATGGCCTAACCTGAAGATTACTTTAGATAAGCTATTAGCAGCAGGACAGTGGGGTGGGAGGAGGTATTGTTTCATATTCTCTGTGTATATATAAAGTCTGCTGCAGTTTCCACGGTATGCATCTGATGAAGTGAGCTGTAGCTCACGAAATCTCATGCTCAAATAAATTGGTTAGTCTCTAAGGTGCCACAAGTACTCCTTTTCTTTTTATCCTAAAACATACAGCCAAAAAAAAAAAAGTGTTCCATCACCAGAACTCTGAGTTAAAATTATTGCATTGCACTGAAGGGAAGAGCTTGTTAATTTCCTTTTTAAGAGATTTTGAAATTGTGCTGCCACAGTTGGTCTCGGTCTTTCTAATTTAGTGTCTGGACTTTTTTTTTTTTAAACAGGAAACTATTCTTCCCTCAAGCTATATTCAGTGTGCCATTCCTAGAATTTTATAGCGAAAGGAGAATATTTAGGTCACATGAAGTAGGCTGTAGGAAAGCTTGTTTTAGATGTACTCTAATTTCATAGCAACAGTTATAAAAGGGGGGAAATAGTTGCCTCTAATGGTACTATGTGACAAGTGGCTCAGCTAAGATATTAATTAAAATATATGAAATGTGGAATGCTGCATTAGGTTGTGAGTGACCCAGCACAGACATTTTGTGGAATTGTTTATGGGAAAAGTGAAGTTTGTTGGGTTCGCCCTTTGTATCAAGGGATGCAGAGGGGAGAGGGAGTGACACTTCTTGGGGTGCCAGAACTGGGAGTTACTTTATTTCTCCCCCCCCACCCCATCTTCAGCAAGGAGAAGAACTGCTGGTGCTTCACAGGGTGTCAGTTCCCTAACACAGCCGGTTTGCTGATCACCCAGTCTCCACAGAGCTCTGTCAGTCCTTACTTTGCCTTGGAGGTTAACAATAAGTGTACCCCAGCCCTCAAGTCCCTTTGAAAGTGTCCCCCTGTAGTATGCAGCCTCTGTCGCTGGACACTCACAGAAATTACTAGGTTTGCTATCCACAAGGGAACAGTATACACACAGCTCAATGGGTGTCAGGATCAGGTCCTTTACAACAACACAGCACTGAGATTTATTTATAGTGAAAACAGTCATAAGTCTATTATCAAAGGCTAAGCTTTAAGGAACTAGTGATAATGGATAACAAGTGGAAACAGAAATGATTACACAAAAGTATAACATGCTTTTTAGAAATTAAACTTAATTTAGCAAGCTAACCTTTTGTCTAAATAAGTTTCTCATCCCAAAGCCTTTTCAACCAAAGCCTGGTTGAGATTCTGTGCAGTATCAAAGGGTGTCATTTTGCCTTCCCCTCATATTCCCCAAGTCAGTGTTCACCCCTCCCTCTCCTTCCCAGCACAACCCCCTGTGGTTCAGTCTCTGATATCTTGCTTCTCTGTTGATGTACCATCCCCCTATTGACTTGGTATGTAAATGGGGCTTCCATTGTTTTGACTTAATCTACATGGTCAAAAGAGAGTGAAAAGAAAAGGAGTACTTGTGGCACCTTAGAGACTAACCAATTTATTTGAGCATGAGCTTTCGTGAGCTACAGCTCACTTCATCAGATGCATACCGTGGAAACTGCAGCAGACTTTAAATATACACAGAGAATATGAAACAATACCTCCTCCCACCCCACTGTCCTGCTGCTAATAGCTTATCTAAAGTAATCTTCAGGTTAGGCCATTTCCAGCACAAATCCAGGTTTTCTCACCCTCCACCCCCCCCACACAAATTCTCCAGCAGGAGAGTGAATTTGTGTGGGGGGGTGGAGGGTGAGAAAACCTGGATTTGTGCTGGAAATGGCCTAACCTGAAGATTACTTTAGATAAGCTATTAGCAGCAGGACAGTGGGGTGGGAGGAGGTATTGTTTCATATTCTCTGTGTATATATAAAGTCTGCTGCAGTTTCCACGGTATGCATCTGATGAAGTGAGCTGTAGCTCACGAAAGCTCATGCTCAAATAAATTGGTTAGTCTCTAAGGTGCCACAAGTACTCCTTTTCTTTTTGCGAATACAGACTAACACGGCTGTTACTCTGAAAAGAGAGTGAATGAATCAACATCCTTGTCTAACCTAAAATCTGTTAGTCAGCTCTTCATTGGATGCTGACTTCAAAATATATTTTCATCACATATAGACAACTCTGCAAACATCATCCATATTATGAGGATCAGTATTAAATAAGCTTTTATTAGAGACCTCATATGACATCGTTTATGGATAAATACCATGAAAGCAGTATGCTAGGTATAGTGAGCTTGTCAAGCCTATTAGGAGTTGATGTTACACAACAGTGAAGCCTTTGCTGGTTGGCACTAGTGGCCCTGTGTGTGACAGGGTGTCGGTAATTTTGGGAGCTCTTGGCTTGACTTTAACTATTTGACGAAGGTGGAAGAAAAATAACTGCCAAAGCGAAGGAAACATCATAGAATCATACATCATTCAAATTCAAAATGTATGTGGTCTGTCCTAAGAACGATCTCTATGTGGGTCTTTAATATGTAACACACTGTGATCTACCGAGATGTGTAAAGTGTTCTGAGATTTACATGCAAAAAAGTGCTATATGTGCAAAGTATTTATTGCTGAAAAACAGGCTGCTGCTGAAAGACTGTGGAATGACTCTGCAGAAACAGGTTCAATTGGCAAGAGGTTGGTGTTTATACCAAAAAAAGTAAAATAAATCCTCATCAGTAAGTTAAAAACTGGTAAGGTTAAGGTTGTGTGGCCCCTATGTGTCATTCTCAGCTTCCCATTCTGTCTCCCAACCACTGCTTGTAGTATAGCCCTTCACCTCTGCAAGCTGAATTGAAGTGAACCTGTTGTCCACCAAGTACCAGCTAGTTTTCCAGCATCTTCTCACAGTCTCCTACTGTGACTCTGTTAGGTAATTGTTCTGCTCTTCGATTTGTTTGCAGCAGTTGCAGGTAACAAGCATAAACAAAGATAGGCGAGTCACAAAGTAGATTTTCCTCTGAGGGGATGATTGTTGTTTGATCACACATCTGTGGTTTTTAGACTAGAGGTTTTTTTTCTTCTTAATTTTGCATTAAGATCCTCGAGGATTACAATGGTGTAAGCAAGCTGTTAGATCCGCAGGCACATGAGGCAGTTTTGATAATCCATCCACGTTTCCCCTCCCCCCCACACACACATTTTTTTGTGTGAGAGGTATTCGGTGTACTTAGCACGTAGATACAACTAAAGTAATGTGGTGATGGGCTGACTTTTTGGAACCAAAAGTTATAATTTTGAATTATCCCTTGGATTGGAATTCTGTTTTGCAGAATAGAAAACAGGGCTCTGATTGTTTGCATTTCTTTATACCTGCTGGGAGAACTGAAGAACAAGGAGTTGTGGGACTGAAAAATGAATTGGTTCAAACAAGTTTTCAGTAATGCAAGTCGGGGGGGGGAACCCAGAAACAAAATGTAACTCTTTTTCACATATGGAAAATGATCTAATCAGGAAAAAGATTGCAGCAGAAACAAGGTTGTTTGAAAATAGAGCATTTATGTCACTGTATAACAATACGCAGTTGTGGCTTACTTTTCTGTTCGAGAGGTGTACAGCGATGGGATTGTAAATGTCACTCTATGCTAAATGTATGCAAACCAAATTGTATGAAGCAATGATTTAAAACAACAACAGTCTTTCATCTTTGGAGAAACCAACAAATATTTTAAAATCTAAATTGTCTGGCAGAAGTAGCTTATCTTCAGATCCTGACAGTATTCAGCATCTGAAATGTATAAAATGTGCTCAGTTTTAGCTTTCGAGCCTAGATTTAATGAGATGCTCAGAAGGAAATCTTTGGACCAGTTTGTAAAATTTTGTAAATTGTAAAAATGGGTCCCTGTCTAGTCATAAATAAGCTATTATCAACTTTTGATCTATTTATAGCCAATGATTTTTATCAAGTAAAAAACCAACCCAGACGTTGCCTGTTCTTTTAAAAATTAATTGTGAACTGCAATACTTAATCATTTGGGAGGGAGCGCAGTCTCATAGTTGAAGATAGGAAATGGGAACTGAGACTTCAGTGCCCAGAACCTTCAATGAATGCTGCACAAACAGAGCCCCAGTAGGGCTCCATGGGGTGCAGGGAACACAGAGTTCATGTTAGGATTTTTCTGTTAAAAATGTGTGTTTAGATGTAGGTTTGGCATCCTAGTTATCTGTTGAAAAGACCACTAGATCTTAGATTAGATCAAGCACACCAGTGCAGGTTTGTATTTAACATTGCTTTTCTTTCTCCCACAACAAATATTGTTTCAAATATCCCTAAGCCATGGGACATCTACTGCTTCCCTTGGGAGGCTATTTCATGGTTCTGTATAATAGAGCTCACTGACAGGAAATCATTCCTGATACTCGGCCAAAATTTTTCTGGTCACAGGATCTTCCATTTAGTCAGTTTTACCATATTCACCGCTGTCTACTCTTTCTCTCTTGCTTACATTTATGTAGAGAAACATGAAAGTTATATAAAAACTATATTTTGAAAAAAGGCAAATGCAACAGTACATCTGGAACCAACACGACTTGTGCCAAACCTTATCAAATTTAATGATTTTTAAAATTTCTCCCCTTTTTCTTATGTCATTATGTAGCTAAATCACAAACTTTTGGGGGCAATGACTGAGTCTTCCTTAATATTTGTAAATTCATAAAGTGCCATGTGCACAAATAGAACTAGATTATTACAGTGGAGTCACCAGATGGTGCTGTCACACGTAGTTTTAAAAGTTCTTTTTCTTAGTGTGTGAGCATTCTTCAGTCTATGAAGAAATGCCGCATTGTCCGTTTTATTATGGAGTTTATTTTTAGAAGAGTGGTTATAAGCAGTAATAATAGTTTGCTCTCTACCTTGACCTCGCTAACTAGAGACAATTCTTGGGACAGAGTTGTTCCATGGGAGTTGCACATTAGTGTTGGGTTAGGATTCCTGGAAAAAGAGAATGCCCGGCATGTTGTTTGACCACCTCCTCTCAAGGACTGGTGTATATAGTTTAAATAAAACAAGTTATACTAAGAAAAGTGAATATCACTGACCTATCTCTTCCAATGCAAAATCAACACAGAATCATAGAAATATAGGGCTGGAAGAGACCTTAAGAGGTCATCTAGTCCAGCCCTTTGCACTGATGCAGGACCAAGTATACCTAGACCATCCCTGACACGTGTTTGTCTAGCCTACTCTTAAAAACCTTCAGTGAGTGGGATTGCACAAGCTACTTTGGAAGCCTATTCCAATGCTTAACTATCCTCATACTTATGTTAGATATTAGAAAAAACTTTCTAAATGTCCCTTCCTGCAGATTAAGTCCAATATTTCTTGTCCTACCTTCAGTGGACAAGGAGAACAATTGCTTTCTTTGTAATAACCCTTAACGTGTTTGAAGACTGTACTGAGGTCCCTGCTCAGTCTTCTTTTCTCAAGACTAAACATGCCCTGCTTTTTTTTTTAACATTTCTTCATAGATCAGGGTTTCTAAAATTTTTACCATTTTTGTTGCTCTCTTCTAGACTCTATCCAGTTTGTCCACTTCGTTCTTAAAATGTGGAGCCCAGAACTAGATACAGTACTCTCGCTGAGGCCTTGCCAGTGCTGAGTAGAGAGGGACAATTACCACCTGTCTTACATACAATAGTCCTGTTAATACACCCCAGAATGATTTGTCTTTTTTTCAACTGCATCAAATTATTCATTCATATTCAATTTGTTATCCACTATCACCCCCAGATCCTTTTCAGCGGTACTACTGCATAGCCAGTTATTACCTATTTTGTAGTTTTGCATTTGATTTTTTTTTCTTCCTAAGTCTAGTACTTTGCATTTGTCTTTAATTGATTGTTGATTTCAGGCCAATTATCCAATTTCCAAAGATTGTTTTGAATTCTAATCCTGTCCTCCAAAGTGCTTGCAACTCCTCCTAGCTTGGTGTCATCCACAGATTTTATAAACATACTCCCCATTCCATTTGACAAATCATTAATGGAAATATTGAATACTACTAGACCCAGGACTGACCCCTGTGGGAACCCACGACATTTGTTCCCCAAATAATGACAGCGTACTCTTTGCGTATGTTCATTCGGCCAGTTATGCACCCACCTTATACTAATTTCATCTAGACCCCATTTCTCTAGTTTGCTTATGAGAAAGTCATGAGGGGCTGTATCAAAAGCCTTACTAAAATCAAAATATATCACATCTATAGCTCTCCCCACCCCATCCACTAGGCCAGTATCCTGTCAAAGAAGGAAATATGGCATGATTTGTTCTTGACAATTTCATGCTGACTATTCTTTATAGCCCTCTTATCCTCTAGCTGCTTATAAAGTGATTGTTTAATAATTTGTTCCACTTTCTTTCCAGGTATCAAAGTTAGGCTGACTGGTCTATAATTCCCTGGGTCCTCTTTGTTCCTCCTTTTAAAGATAGGCACTATGTTTGCACTTCACCAGTCTTCTGGTTCTTATCCATCCTCTAAGTGTTCCCAAAGATAATTGCTAATGGTTCCAAGATTGCTTCAGTAGTTCCTGAAGTACCTTAGGATGAATGTAATCAGGTCCTTTGACTTGAATACCTCTAACTTACCTAAATATTCTTTCTTTAACCTGTTCTTCCTCTATTTTGCCTTACTTTCCTTCCCCTTTATCACTAACGTTAATAGTGTTAAATATCTGGTCACAATTTACCTTTTTAGTGACGACTGAAGCAAAACAGGCATTAAACAATTCAGCATTCTTGATGTCATCCATTATTAGCTATCCTTCCTTGCTAAGCAGAGGACCTACACTTTCCTTTGTATTTCTCTTGCTCCTAATGTATTTATAGAACCTCTTATTTACTGCTTTTTTGTCCCTTGTTAGGTTTAATTCATTTTGTCCATTAGCTTTTCTGATTTTGTCCCAACATGCTTATGCTGTCCTTTTTGTATTCATCCTGAGCAATTTGTCCATGTTTCCATTTTTTATAGGATTCCTTTTTGATTTTTAGGTCATTAAAGAACTCCTCATGGAGCCATATTGGCGTCTTACTATTCTTCCTGTTGTTTCTTGTGCATCGGAATTGTTTACAGTTGTGCTTTTCATATTGTCTCCTTCACTACTCCATGCCATATCTCCCAGCATATCCATTAGTGGAATCCAGCTAAAGCAAGTTGACAGTTTTACCTATCTCAGCAGCAACATCTCCAATGATTGATCTCTTGACAAAGAGATCACGAACAGGATACAGAAAGCTTCCAGTCCCTAGGAAAGCTATGCAACAAAGTCCTGAAATCCCACAACGTAACCCTCTCAAAAAAATAAAAACTTTACAAAGCTTTTGTGCTCACATTTCTCCTCTGTGGCTGTGGGACCTGGACACCATACAAATGGCATATCCAACAGGTAGAGGCCTTAAATATGCGGGCTCTGCGTGCCATTATGGGGATCCGCTGGCAAGACAAAATTAGCAACCTGGAAGTTCTCCAAAAGCATTGAAGTCATGCTGATAAAAACCCAACTGTGCTGGGTTGGACATCATTAGGATGCCTGAACATGGACTCCCCAGAAAGATTTTCTATGGAGAATTGGCACAAGGATGTTGGAATCAAAGCTGGCCCAGAAAGCGCTACAAGGACAGCATCAAGAACAGCATATTCTTTAGTGCAGTAAAACCAGATGATCTCAAGAAGGCTGTGTCAAATAGATCAGCATGGTGACACACAACACTCAGAGCTTTCCAAGTCTTTGAAGAGGTTGGAAATAATTGATTATTAGCTGAAAGGGAAAATGGTCATACCACTGCTGTAGCTACCCAGATGCTCACCAATGAATTTGTCTGCCTGATCTGCTCATGAGCATGCACGTCATGCTTTGGACTTCAGAGGCACTTCCATGCTCTCTCTTTTTGTGGATTCTGGAGTGAAAGTGTCATTGTCGAACCGACGGGCTATGTGAAGATGGTCTCCTTGAGAAACTGCCAGTTCTCCTGAACTTCTTTATCCCTTGGATTTTCTTCCATGGGACCTTACATAGAAGTTCTCTAAGTTTGTTAAAGTCTGCTTTTCTGAAATCCATTGTCCTTATTCTGCTGCTCTCGCTCCTTCTTTTCCTTAGAATCATGAAATCTATCATTTCATGATCACTCTCACCCAAATTGCCTTCCACATTCAGATTCACAACCAATTCCTCCCTGTTAGTTGGAATCCAGTCTAAAAAGGCTGCCCAACAAAAAGTTGTTCCCAAGACATGTAAAGCCCTGGAATCTGCCACTAGTCAGCAGAGAGGTATTGTATTACAGCAGTACCTAGAGACCCCAACCAAGGTCAGTGTCTTATTGTGCTAAACACTGTACAAACATAATCTGAGAGTCCAAAAGAGGGTACAATATAAATAAACATGACAGTCAAAGGGTGGGAGAAGAAACAGAGGCAGAAGGATGAATGACAGGCCCAAGGTCCCACACAAGGTCTGCTAAATCCTAATCCAGTGCCTTATCTGATGGACAATCTGAATATATTATGACTTTTTTTTCATTTTCAAATTGCGCTTTATTGGCTCTTGGTCATCAATATTTCCTTATTCTAAGCATTTGAAAGATTATGTTCATTGCAGTGCTGTTGTGGCCATGTTAGTCCCAGTATATGAGAGAGACAAGGTAGATGAGCTAATATCTTTTATTGGACCAACTTCCACTCATGGAAGGGAAAAGCTTTCAAGATTCACAGAGCTCTTAATCAGTCCGGTCTGGAGAAGGTAACTAAAGTGTCCCACACTAGAACTATACGGGGTATCATCAGACAATTACAACCGCTACTTGACAGGAACCACATCCCAAAAGAAATCTTTCCCAAACTCCCTCTTCTGGCCTTCAAACAACCCACCAACATTTCCAAGCTCATCATTAGAAGCTACTTCCTCCCATACCAGGACACGGTGACTCAAAGCAGCATCAGAGCCTGCGGAAACAACAGATGAAAACTCTCCAGACATATTTCCACCGCTATAATGATTAACTCACCCCACAATACACCTTTCAAGATCCCTAGATCTTATACATGCCTATCACAACATGTGATGTACCTCCTCCAGTGCATCAGATGCCCCAAAAACAACTGTGTGGGTGAAACCAGACAAGCGCTACTCTTTTGAATGAACTCGCACAGAAAAACGACAAAAGAGAAAAACACTCTATCACTCATAGGCGAACACTTTTCACACAATGATCACTCCATATCAGACTTTTCAGTCCTCATCCTCAAAGGAAATCAGTGCAACATCTTCAAAAGACAAGCTTGGAACTTAAATTCATAACTCTGCTGGATACTAGAAACCATGGTCTTAACAGAGGCACTAGTTTTATGGCTCATTACAACAACTTGTAGCGCACCCTGCTGCCTACTAAACCTTCTTTGTCCTACAATGGCAGAGGTGTTAATTTTCGTCTTTATTTTAAGTGGTTTCACGTATTGTGTGTGAGCCCCTTATGCTTAATAATCTGTCCCACCTTGTATTTAGCTTGGACACTCTAGTTACCTTCTCCAGACCTGAGGAAGAGCTCTGGGAAGCTTGAAAGCTTGTCCCTTCCACCAACACAAGCTCGTCCAATAAAAGATATATCTTTCTTACTTTGTTTCTAAAATTATATTTGTCCATTTATTTTATAACCTGTGTGGCTTTTGTTGTTGCAGCCATTGTTCTAATTTTCCAGAAACCTACTTTCATAGTTTATTTTGCCTTTAGTAGAGAACTTCTCGGTTTTGGGCTTCCTGATGGCTTTCACCAAGACTCATCACTTTTACTAAGACAGAATCCATTACTTTGCCATGCTGTTTGCCGGAATGGCTACCTTCCTGTATTATAACTTAATTTTTTTTTTTTTACAAGGATAGGTTGTTGGCTTATGGCTCAATTCTAAACCTGGAGGACCAGTTGACTGTTTTGCATCTGGTCCCTACCCTTTGACCTGTCTGGCTTGGGTGGCCCTATCAGGATTGAAAACCCCCACCAACATAGCTTTCAGGATCACTGCTGCACACAAGCATTCCCATTCTATCAAGGTGCAGTCCATAGGGAAGATATTCTTTGGACTTTACTGCTTTTAAGTGTTAAATAATTTCTCTGCTTTCTTAGTATTACACAGTCAGTTAACACTCTCTGCCCCTTAGCCAAGCTACACATCTACTTTTTAAAAAAAGTTATAGTGATAATCATTTCATCCCCTTAATCATGTATGTTGTTTTTCTCTACTTCTCTAACTTTTTTGGAGTGAAGAACAAGTGCTGCCAGTGTATACAGTAATGGACTGTCCCTTCATAGCGCAGTAATGAAATGTGTCTGCATCTAAAATCCTAAATCACGTTGGCTTGCAGCCATATAGTATTGCATGCTGATCTCTAATTGACTATCCACTAACTCCTCTAGGTCTCTTGGCAGTATTATGTTCCAGGTTTCTCTCTTCCATGGAATGCCTGTACGCTTGTGTGTACATAAAATTATTTCTTATTACTGTGCAATTGTGTTCTGACTGGCACACAAATGCTATTCCTAGTGTCTCCTTATAGTTTAATATGTTATGCAGCTAGACCAAAAAAAAACCCCAAGACAAAACCCAAACCATGTACACATATGCATCGGAGGGTGCATCTACACTGCACTCCTCTTTTGGTGGTGTGAAGCATACGTACTTATGTAGCTCCCCTAGCAAAGGTATAACTAGCAGTATAGACTGGGAGGCATTCTTAGGCGCATACAGTAAAGACATGCCTGAATGGTGTGAGTATGTATTGAGTACATTCCCAACATGACTGTCTACTTGCCAAGCTGTGCCACCCCATCTGCACCACCACAGGGAAAGGCTTCAGCAGAGGGGAAAGCCTGTGGTCGGGGGATAGCAGCAGGGAAAGGCTCGGTGCTTTTCCTGTTTCTGCTTGTTACAGTGTGTGGGATTGGGGTTTTTTGGTCCCTTTTTGAAGTAGGTTAAACTGGCATTTCTGCTCTGCGAGATGCTGGTTATGTTAGACTTGTATTTTTGAGAGCGCTTTAAGTCTTAAATACAGAGCTGTAGAAGACCCAATCTAAGTTAAACAAACAAGCGTAGTTATTTATTATTATAAGAAATGAACAGAAGATAGAAATTTCAGTCCTGGGTGAGGTGGCAGATACTTTGGCACATGTAAACTCTGTTATTAAGAAAATTTTATTTAGGAATATATTTTTATAAAGTTCACCAGGCCATGTTCAGTTAACTACTTGGCTAGAGTTGAAATGGTTTAAATCAATGGTGCAGTTAGTCTACAGAAGAAACTAAAAAGCTGCTCCCCCACTGGTCTCCTACTTTCTTCAGGGGAAAAAGTATCTATCTTAAATTCAATTCCCTGCTCCGTTACAGACTTCCTATTTGACCTGGGGCAAATCACATAGGCTCTTTCTTCCTCAGGTCCCAGTCTGTAAAATGGTGATAATAGCATAAGTACATTAAAGATTGTGAAGTGCTTTTGTGATCTACTAATGAAAAATACAGTGTAAGAACTGAGTATTATTATTAAATAAAGCAATCCCATAGGCCTGATCTAAGACCCATCGTGAGCTTTAGATTAGGCTCCATGGGTATGTCTACACTGGGGTGAAAAAAAACACAGCACAACTGACTTGGACTGGCGGGGCTCCTGCTACAGGGCCAAATATAGCACTGTATGTGTTCCCATTCAGGCTGGACCTCAAGTTGTGAAACCCGGGGAGGAGGGTGGTTCTCAGCCTGAGCTCTAGCTCTATACTGGTTTTGAACCCCATAGTGAGAACCCAGGCTCTGATGCTTGCTTCCCCAGGTGTTTTTCTGTTTATTCTGCAGTGTAGAAGTACCGTATGAGACTACACACAACAAGATGAGTAAATCAGAAGTAAAGAAAGGTGGGTTTTTTTCTAATACTGAATGTAGACAATATTAGTGGCTTATTTTAATCTGAAAGCCTTTACTATATTAACGCTAACAGAATTGATTTGATGTGTCATCTTGAATAAATGATAAAATATAAATTAACTTTCAGTACATCACCTGCAGAGAAATTGGGTCTGCAATGTTCTAGTGAGTATACACATCCTCATTTGAGATTTTCCATGGAGTTTAAAGTGAAGAGGTAGAAAGTTTGCCCTCATGTGATGAGTGCTACCTTTTTTGAAATAAACTGCATATATTAAATAATGGATTTACACCATAGCAAACTAAGTGCTGCAAACCTGAATATTGTTTTCCAAATGCTTTCTTCCACTATGTCTCTGTATTACAGTGCTCTCTGTGCTTAGCCCTTTCATCATATAACAGACAAGTCTGATCCCAGTTCAGCAAAGCACTTAAAACATGTTTAAGTCTAATTGGATTCAGTGGAACTTAAATTAATGTTTCCGTGCTTTGCTGAACTGGGGCCTCAGTTTGCAACTGTAAAAAAGTGTTGAGGAGGTGGTGACAAATCTAGATTTCCTTATCCCTCTAAACCACTACTAGTCAACTTGCATATTTTCCAACTTGCATATCTTGCACTGTGCAAGCCAGCTGGGGGCTAGTAGATTCATAACATGCTATCCCTCTGGAGATCCGAGTGCAAGATTCCTTCAGATCCTCATCTGGGAGTGGTGTGGAGTTACTACATTTTACTCCTGGGGGAAGAAGAGTCCTTTCAAAGCTTTGCAATGATACTTCTGGACAAATCAGGATTAGCACTAACTGGCTCCAAAGGGAGTTTTGCTGGGACCTCCTTGTCCAGAAGACATGGAGTCTTCAGGATGGAGGAAGGAAGGAGTCTTGGGGCTCAGAAGTCCATAGAGGAAGAACAACAAAGCATTCTATGTAAGTGTGAGTTTTACATTTATTGTAAAAGAAATGTGTCATGCTAATTAACCATCTTCACTAACTGAAAATCCCAGTCCACGATAATCATCAGACCATAAAATGGCTTAAGGAAAATTATTTCGTCCAATTCTACAGAAGCTGTGAAGTGCATGATCAGGCAGAATAAATACCTTCAGAATAACTAGGTGTACAAAAACATTCCCATAGAATTTTATTTGTCCTCTTTAGGTTTCATGCAGATACAGGTACATATGAATTTTTTACAGCATTTTTGAGGGTTTTTTGCTGCCGAGGTAAATTCCTCCTTAATGCACTTGACTCCCAGTCCTGGAATAGATGCAGTTACTGTGACAATTCTGAATCAGATTTTTTAAGCACCTTTTTCATACTACATTTACCTCTGAAACCTCAAATTATGAGACTGAGAAAATACAGTCTTGAGTTGACTAAATTAACTTTTCCTGAGCCAAGAGATTAAATGTTGCTGTAATTTTTTAAGTAGAACCTGTCTAAGTAGAATTCGCCATCAAAGAAAATCTTGTGAAGTTGAGCATATAGGATTTAGGGAAAGAGTTCTCCTGGGGAAACGGATTAGATAATATTTAAGTAATCTCTTTTTGTCATCCCCACTGCACTTCTAAACCTGCAACAACACAAATGATTCTTGGATCAAGGTGATACTCGAGTCCTTTTATTGGATAAATATCAGAAATAGTAGATTATTTGTTTTTATTTTGGCTTGAGAAGAGGTATAAACTCTTGTGCTTCCTTTAATAAAACTCAAAGTAGGCCATAATCCCCAGCACTGTCTCCTTTAACTAGTTTGATTCTCAGTTTCCAGAGTTTTAATTACAGTGGTTGCTCCCATTAGGTGGTCTTGTTTCATGGCAGGATGTTAGACAGCATTCTCACTCTCAGTCATTTATGTGGACTGCGGGTATGTCTGTCAAACCATAATGAGCAATGAAAGAATGAAGAATGTTAATTTAACTGATGCTGCTTTTGCTGTTAACAGTAAGTACCACCAGCTGCACCTCATAAACATTGCTGTTTGTCTGCCTGAGCTCTGCTATTCAGTGAGGCCTGGCTTGATTGATAGAGGCGGAATTAGAATGATGGGTTGCGCGGAGCAACTTTCCTGCAATGCTACTTCTGTGAGTGGTTTTTTTTATTGTGAGAGACAGCTCCTAAATTTTAATTGCTTTTCGAACTTGCAAGTGCTGCTTGTGTCAAATGTTGATAATTGGTTTATGACAGAGGTATTCTAAATTAAGGAGAGGTCAGCACAGATCATTTGCATATTACCTACTGGAGGAAAAAAGGTTCTGTTGAAGTGACACTTTGCTAGTATTAGAACTTCACTCTTATGTGTAAAGTTTCCATTACCGATACATGATTTCTTAAACAATGGGTTGCACTAGGAAAGGAATATCTTGAACAATAGCAGCGTTCAAAGTCCTCTTATAGTGAAGTTACTGAACAATGTACAACTTTATGAAGAGTTTGTTTCCAGCACATTCAACATTCATGATAACCTGCAAAATAAAGCTGGATGCGTCTGTAAATCTATCAGTCTTTGTATGTATGAGGCAAAATACACACTCTGCTTCTGCTGAATGATTTGTTATTATATTGGCCAATATCCAGCAAAGAACATAACACTGGCCACTTTTGCTCTGGTGCCACCTAACATGGCTGCTACTCTGAAACCCCTCACCTTGTGAATCTCTCCTTCCGTTGGCAGCCATGGGGCCTCTGTTATGGTTTCCCCTGTGGTATGGAATGTGCTCTCCTTGTCATCTTTTCCAATGCTTCCCTCCTTGGTCTAAATGCCTTGATCTTTTCCTAAAGTGTTTTTATATTCTTCTCTCTTCTCCCTGTTTAGACCGGTTTAGACACCCTTAGTTTGATGGTGTTTATTTGCATTTTACTGTGTGCGCATATGAATAAAGCATTTAAGGGGTGGGGAGGGAAAGTAAAGTTAAAATTTTAAACTCTCAGTAACATTATATTATTTTCCACTCTCTTCTAATACCCATTCCAAACTCTGCATGCTTAACTATTAAAAGGGACAATATTCTATTACAAATCAAAGTGCCATCAAACACTTGATTGGGACACCATTAGCAAAAAAAAAGCCAGCACCCTACTTAGTTATGGAAGTACGTAGCTTTCTCTAGTTCTTTTGTTTTCTGTGCATTGTTAATGAAGAAACTGAAGAAGACAGTGATGGAGTGCTGTGATGGAGTATACAAACCCCACAGTGAGCCTGGTGAGGAAGGTGTTAATAATTTGGCCTGCAAACAGAGGACTGCAGTTACTTCCTCTGGGCAACACCTGTGAGAAATATCCAGCTTAAAATAAACAACCTTCCAAGTGGAGGGGATAAGAGTGGAAAAAACAGGCTTTGGAGAGCTGGCTGCCTTGCCAAGTGGAATACAACCTTTCCAGGCTCAGAAGGAACTATCCTCACAGGGACTGAGAACTACAGCTACAAGTAGAGGACTGAGTTTTGGTCTGTAATTTGGGTTAGACATCAGAGTGCTGGAGGAACTCATGCCCTGGATGCATTTCTACTCCCCATTTGTGCCTGTTGGCTTGTTTGCAGACAGATGCTTATCCAAGAGTTTCCCAGTGGTATGGAAGGCTCGTGTTAGAGTGTCTGGCTACTTGCAGAGTGAGACAGAGTATACCAATTTCAGTGATATAAGGGAAGGCCTCTAGACAACCAATTTATAGGATTTTTTTCATCTGAGCCAGTGTATGGACTGACCAGTGGGCGAATAGTAGCAGCTGACCAAGGCTTTTCTAAAGAAACCAAAGGCCTATTTATGGACTCTCTGACTTTGGAGACTAACCTCAGCCTACACTTGGCTTGGAACAATGATCCTTATTCAGCTGGATTTAACTTGTGAATTTACATTAACACCGCTTTCTTCCCAGCTTCCCCCTGGAGGCATCTCTGTCATTCATTTGTCTGTGCCCACTGAGAGGGCACCTGCATGCTTGTCTAGAAGCCACAAGCCAGGATCAGAACTCGATGCATCCGATGAAGTGAGCTGTAGCTCACGAAAGCTCATGCTCAAATAAATTGGTTAGTCTCTAAGGTGCCACAAGTCCTCCTTTTCTTTTGGCAAAGACAGACTAACACGGCTGTTACTCTGAAACCGATCAGAACTCAGGAATTCTTGGCTCTCAGTCCAATGCTCTGACTGTGCCTCTTACATGTGTCATTACATTGAGCATCACCCTTCTCTGCCTTCCTCTTCAGGTGTTTATCTGTCTTCTTTCGGGTGTTGATCTCATCTTTGCTACCAGTAGAGCTGCTATAACAAACGTGCCTGGATTAGATTTTCTGTCTTTAAAATGGGGTGAGGGAGGAAGAGAACTAGTTTTCTAAATTTCTGATCACATATGTGAGGTAATTATTAACTTCAGGCAGGCTGCGTTAAACAAAATCTTTATTTTCAACAACTCCATCAACTTTGTGCTCATTTTCATCAGGCAGGGAGTTCCAGATCGACCACATAATGTACTACTAACCATTATTTTCTCACCTAGTTTGCTCAGTATTAACAGATAATAGATGATCCCATTAAAAATAAATTTGACACTGCATCCATGAAGATGTGAAAATTGGAGTCTCTCATCATGATTTAAAATGTGTGCTCCCTCGTTCAAATGGGGTATAAGACTCTCTTTTGCAGATAAAGTAGGCCAAATTGCTGGAAAGGCTGCTTCAGTGGCACACAGGTTAATGTAGATGCATTATGTATTTATGTAACCCATAAGAGGATAACTTTTTAGCAGATGATTTGGGCTGAATGTGCACTTGATCAGGAATCCTCATTTATAACTCATGGCCATACTACTAGTTTGGCGTGAAGTCACCCCTATAATCATGAATATTCTGTAGCTCTACAATGTAGATTCGGAGGAAAGATCCTGAGGTTCTTGTGATTAAGGCTCTGAATTGCAGACCCAAGATACCTGGATACCTGGCCCCTTGTGTGCACATGGGCAAGTCACTTCAATCTCTTTCTACCTCAATTCCCCATCTCTAATAATACTTCCTTTCATGCCCCGCCCCCTCCTTTTCTTTAAAGACTGTATTCTCTTTGAGAAGGATACTGTCTCTTCCTATATGTATGTACCGTACATAGCACTGGCTACAACATTAGTTGGGAAATTGTAGGCACTACTGCAGTACAAATAACAAATAGTTGCTTTTGCTGGGGGGAGGGGAATAATTCCATATGAATTGCAATAACACCTTGGTCAAAATATAGCAAATAACCACTGACACAGACATGACTTAATACAAATAGGGGAAGAAGTGACATGATTCATGTGTAACCATGAGCATATGTTATATTTTCTTTGTAACTCTTACCCCCCCACATCCTTTGCCATCTTTTGCTGTGCTGTGTCTGACTTTTGGGTGTAAGCTCCTTGGATCATGGAGCTTATTATCTTTATTTGCCTGTGTCACTTCAGTGGTTCATACGGCAAGCCTCTGTGAAACGAAACAGTCCCGCTGTGCAATACGGTGAGAAAAGGTTTGTTTGTTTTGTATCGTCACTTTCATGCAAAAGTCCCCTGACTGGGAACCAAAGGTGCAGGTGAGTGACTGTGTTCATGTGACCAGCCTGCACCATTAAATGCTCCATGGATCGCTGTTTTGAGAGCTTCTGATTTTAAATGACAAAAGAGGGACAGAGAAATTGAGTGAGGAGAATTTCTGAGCTGAGACTTTAAATGAGATGGAGTGTGTGACAAAGGAAGCGTGTTCCCAAGTAGTGGGAGATGTAGAGGAGAAGGCTCTTGCACCTGTAGTGGGATGAGTGTATGGCATGATGGACAGGGATTAAAGTTAGCTGAGCAGAAGGAGCAGTGTGAGAGACATTCCATTAGATAAGCTGGAGCATGTCCATCTTAGTCTCAACACATACACACATTAGTTTACATAGTGAATAACAAGTTTCTAATAAATCTTTACAGACAGGATACAGAACCATGCCTAGGTCTACAGTTCATGTAACATTGGCCTTCCAACTTGTATTGGCCAAACTCACTTTTGAAAAAAATCAACTAACAAATCAACATTAGTGTAGACCTAAGAGGACGACTCGCTCCCTTCATGTATCTGTATAAATCCAGCTAATCTTGGTGAGAGATGTAAGTGTGTGTGCATCAAGGGAAGTGTTTTAGTTCTACTGCTTAACTATTAGTGTCTCCCTAGATAAGATCAAAGGAGTGAGAATGGAGGTAAAAATGACATAACAGGACACGAGCTTGCTTTATACTTTGGCAAAACACATTAAAAGTAGCAGGGGTCAAGGTAGTTGTTTGAGGTTTGGCAGGCTGTCTCGATGGCTTAAGGATGTGATTTAACCCACCATGCATTATTACCCTTTTAGTTACACCACCAGCCACGTGGTTGGCATTTCTGGATTCAATCCTTAGGTCGTTGCTGGGTCCATTGAGGAGAGACTGGGAAGGCTCTGGAAGAGTGATGCCTCCTGTTCTCTACCCCCAATTCCACGCATGTATATCTGGACTATGATGAATTATAGTGACTGTTGGTGGGAGAGTTTTTATGATGCTGGGCCAGTGTGGTACAGGAAAACGGGAAAAAAAATCTATGACACCACCGCTGCAACTCCTCTAAAAGATGTATTTTAATTGTGATTGTGTGTGTGAGATGGTGGTTGTGTGCATGCATTCCACAGCTTCACATGGTTCATCCCTCCACAAGTCTCAAATCCCACCCATCTTAAGTGCTGGAGGTAGCTAGAAGACTTTGGCTGCTGAAACAGCTCTCTTTGTTCACAAATTTCAGAGTAACAGCCGTGTTAGTCTGTATTCGCAAAAAGAAAAGGAGTCCTTGTGGCACCTTAGAGACTAACCAATTTATTTGAGCATGAGCTTTCGTGAGCTACAGCTCACTTCATCAGATGCATACCGTGGAAACTGCAGCAGACTTTATATATACACAGAGAATATGAAACAATACCTCCTCCCACCCCACTGTCCTGCTGGTAATAGCTTATCTAAAGTAATCTTCAGGTTAGGCCATTCCCAGCACAAATCCAGGTTTTCTCACCCTCCACCCCCCCACACAAATTCACTCTCCTGCTGGTGATAGCCCATCCAAAGTGACAACTCTTTACACAATGTGCATGATAATGAAGTTAGGCCATTTCCTGCACAAATCCAGGTTCTCTCACTCCCTCACCCCCCTCCAAAAACCCACCCCCATACACACACAAACTCACTCTCCTGCTGGTAATAGCTCATCCAAACTGACCACTCTCCAAGTTTAAATCCAAGTTAAACCAGAACATCTGGGGGGGGGGGTAGGAAAAAACAAGAGGAAATAGGCTACCTTGCATAATGACTTAGCCACTCCCAGTCTCTATTTAAGCCTAAATTAATAGTATCCAATTTGCAAATGAATTCCAATTCAGCAGTTTCTCGCTGGAGTCTGGATTTGAAGTTTTTTTGTTTTAAGATAGCGACCTTCATGTCTGTGATTGCGTGACCAGAGAGATTGAAGTGTTCTCCGACTGGTTTATGAATGTTATAATTCTTGACATCTGATTTGTGTCCATTTATTCTTTTACGTAGAGACTGTCCAGTTTGACCAATGTACATGGCAGAGGGGCATTGCTGGCACATGATGGCATAAATCACATTGGTGGATGTGCAGGTGAACGAGCCTCTGATAGTGTGGCTGATGTTATTAGGCCCTGTGATGGTGTCCTCTGAATAGATATGTGGGCACAATTGGCAACGGGCTTTGTTGCAAGGATAAGTTCCTGGGTTAGTGGTTCTGTTGTGTGGTATGTGGTTGTTGGTGAGTATTTGCTTCAGGTTGCGGGGCTGTCTGTAGGCAAGGACTGGCCTGTCTCCCAAGAAACCTGCATGCCTCCAGCTTTCACCCTGACCACACCACACGATCCATCGTCTACAGCCAAGCTCTGCGATACAACCGCATTTGCTCCAACCCCTCAGACAGAGACAAACACCTACAAGATCTCTGTCAAGCTTTCTTACAACTACAATACCCACCTGCGGAAGTAAAGAAACAGATTGATAGAGCCAGAAGAGTTCCCAGAAGTTACCTACTACAGGACAGGCCTAACAAAGAAAATAACAGAACGCCACTAGCCGTCACCTTCAGCCCCCAACTAAAACCC
This sequence comes from Eretmochelys imbricata, assembly GCF_965152235.1. Lineage (NCBI taxonomy): Eukaryota > Metazoa > Chordata > Testudines > Cheloniidae > Eretmochelys > Eretmochelys imbricata. Next base: position 19,094,405 of record NC_135574.1, on the reverse strand, counting down.
CTCCAACGCATTATTAAGGATCTACAACCTATCCTAAAGGACGACCCAACACTCTCACAAATCTTGGGAGACAGGCCAGTCCTTGCCTACAGACAGCCCCGCAACCTGAAGCAAATACTCACCAACAACCACATACCACACAACAGAACCACTAACCCAGGAACTTATCCTTGCAACAAAGCCCGTTGCCAATTGTGCCCACATATCTATTCAGAGGACACCATCACAGGGCCTAATAACATCAGCCACACTATCAGAGGCTCGTTCACCTGCACATCCACCAATGTGATTTATGCCATCATGTGCCAACAATGCCCCTCTGCCATGTACATTGGTCAAACTGGACAGTCTCTACGTAAAAGAATAAATGGACACAAATCAGATGTCAAGAATTATAACATTCATAAACCAGTCGGAGAACACTTCAATCTCTCTGGTCACGCAATCACAGACATGAAGGTCGCTATCTTAAAACAAAAAAACTTCAAATCCAGACTCCAGCGAGAAACTGCTGAATTGGAATTCATTTGCAAATTGGATACTATTAATTTAGGCTTAAATAGAGACTGGGAGTGGCTAAGTCATTATGCAAGGTAGCCTATTTCCTCTTGTTTTTTCCTACCCCCCCCCCCAGATGTTCTGGTTTAACTTGGATTTAAACTTGGAGAGTGGTCAGTTTGGATGAGCTATTACCAGCAGGAGAGTGAGTTTGTGTGTGTATGGGGGTGGGTTTTTGGAGGGGGGTGAGGGAGTGAGAGAACCTGGATTTGTGCAGGAAATGGCCTAACTTCATTATCATGCACATTGTGTAAAGAGTTGTCACTTTGGATGGGCTATCACCAGCAGGAGAGTGAATTTGTGTGGGGGGGTGGAGGGTGAGAAAACCTGGATTTGTGCTGGGAATGGCCTAACCTGAAGATTACTTTAGATAAGCTATTACCAGCAGGACAGTGGGGTGGGAGGAGGTATTGTTTCATATTCTCTGTGTATATATAAAGTCTGCTGCAGTTTCCACGGTATGCATCTGATGAAGTGAGCTGTAGCTCACGAAAGCTCATGCTCAAATAAATTGGTTAGTCTCTAAGGTGCCACAAGGACTCCTTTTCTTTTTGTTCACAAAGATTCCGGTTACCCTGCTCTAGGATGCAGCTGCTCTTCAATACTTCATCTTTTAAAATGTGTTCTCCTTTCCTTTGTATTAAACACCCTCAGCTGCCTGTGTCTGGATTTTTGGCCAATCTTCCTTTTTTTTTTGTCACATGCTTTTATTTTTAAATGTGGTGTTTATTTTAATTTAGATTTCAGTTTGTCTAGTGAAACCAGAACAAGCCCACAAAGTATAAGTTGACTGTGAAGACCACATAATAGGGGTGAAGTGTAGTGCTTCCTCAGCACCACATGGGAAGGTCGCAGACCCTGGGTTTATATAGCCTAAGTCACTTTTCATTTTTATTATTTTAAATTGAGCAGCTCAATTTTCATGGCATATCATCCTTAACTAAGTTGAATGACATCTACAGTACTCATGCAAACTAACAGTTTGCATCAAGAGAACAAAATTCTTGCTGTGAACAAATTATTTTATTTGAACTCCCATCTGCTTGCTTGACTCTAAGCTACCCGACCCCCTCCCACACACAATCAGCTTCCTTCTCCCTCTTCACCCCCAAAGAGTTTTAAGGCAGGAAGAGCCAGTAGTCTGTTATATCTCTGTGGTGTCATCCCCCCAAGGAAAGGTCAGGGTGCTGGTACTCTCTTAAAACAGGATGGGGAAGGAGCAGGTTAGGGGCTCCTATGAATGCATGAGGATGCTGTCCACAGCTAGTCCTTGCCTCTGACACTAGCCAAAAGGGATACTATATGAGACTTTCAGCTTAGGGCTTAAGCCCCTGTCAAAATAAGAGTAGGGGTCTTCCCCCACCCCCAACCGTGACACCCCAAGTGGTTGAGTGAGAGTACACACAATGCATCTTCACACCCCTCTGCTTTAAATAAGTTGAAATTACTTTTGCCAACCCTTTTGGACACACGGGAGAAATTCAGCTAATTAAGGAACAAGAAGAAATACCTGTTACTTCAGTGAGAAAGTAATAGGCTGAAAGTAACAGGCATCTTATAGAAGTTACTCCTGTAGGTTTTGAAATCCTTTCTGCAGGAATCCTTTTAACCACCTGTTTCAGGGTGCTGTCCAGCGCAGGCCACCCCACAGTGTGGCAACGCAGTCACCTCACCTCATGGTTCCCTTCAGACTAATTTGCACTTACTCAGGCATTTCAAAATAACGTTCCCTCTCTTGGGGTCTGGCATATTAAGCCGTAACATAAAATAAGCAGTTTGGCCTTTCTAGGCACAAGCCGTTCTTCCCGAGTCCTGTTTAACACACACTTCCTTCCTGTTTTGCATCAGCGGGCCAAGCAGGTTTCTTCTTAGTTTCTGCTGCCCTTTGGCTCTTTGCAGAACCCAACATGGTTCGTTTAGCTCTGTGATCAAAATCTTCCTGCCTGTGGTGCCGGGTTTCTCTACGGTCTTTCTCCTTAAGACAGGGTTTATTAGTCTCCCATCCTGGCTCTACTGCTGCAAAGCCTTCTTGCTCCCTTCAGGTCTCTGTATCTGTGTGACCACACAGCCTGTCTTACAGAATGCATGGCCTAGCTACCTCCTCACATGACCCTTGATTATCTGACTCAGAGCTTGGGGGAACGAATGGGCTTGGGCCAGTTTTGCTTGCTTACAGAGAAGGCCTGAAAAAAGTTTAAGGGCAAAAACAAACATTGTTTTATTTACAGTGGACTTTTTAAGTATTTTCTATCCTGGCAAACTCTGGAATACCAGTAGAACTTTTAACATCTCAGGAGACAGAGGCTGAAAGTTGAGCAACAGATGGGGAAAACAGTTAAAACTTTAAAAGTCTGTGGTTTTGTTGGTGACACCTGTAATTCCAATGTCTAACAACCATTTTAGTGAGGAGGTCAAATTTGGGTTAAGATACAGCAGCCACTGCTTCAGTTAAGAGCTCTCAACATACTGTGTATTTCCAAGACGCTCACCAAACCCTCAAGAAAGCCAATAGATCATAACGAAGCATGAAAAGTTGGCTGTGAATTTTTAAGGACATCCAGCTAGTGTAGCAAGCTGCATGTGTCCAACTTCAAAGAAACTTTATTGTGGAGGTGAATGATTTTGCTCAAAATACCGAAGGTTCAGAGAAATAGACTTTCTAGTGTCTATTTTTTTTGCATCTGGATATCCTGTCTTTGAGCTCCACGTATCGCAACATGAATTTTCACTTAAAAATGTTTGGGAACATTTTAGATACTTTAGAACAGACAAGAACTTCTCCTTTGCATCATGACAATCATTTGCTGCTAGAGATAAACATTGTGTGGATAATGTAATGACCATTAACAATGGTTTAGAGTGGTCCAAGGTAAGAGGAGGTAATCATCTCCTGCTTTGAGGGCAGCCTCCTATGGGGTCTAACTTCAGGTTTCATCTCCATATGCAGCATTGCACAAATAGGCATATTAGAATTTTAACTCTCATTTAAAGCATCAAGTGTAGACCCCTTCAGGCAAGATACCAGATTAGATTGACCACTATTGCATTGTGAAATGGCCAGTCTTCCTTTCCTATAGAGCTGGGCACCCAGAAATAATCTGTGGTCCTTGTCTAATACGGATTGTGTGCACAACTTCTAACAAAATGCCCCACCCCCCTTCCCAGTAAGTGCTTTGCTTGCAAAGGATCCTGGCGAGCTTTGTTGTAATAGTTACTCACTATTTAAGTCTGTGTAAAATAGCTTTGTTTATGATCTGATATTTTTAATAGCTTATTTCACTGTTTCCATTTAAACTTAGAAGTGACATCTTTGTTTTTCCCATTTAAAAGGTAGCATAATCCAGATGCCTGTCAAAGGAGTTGTTGATGTAGCATTTTATGAGCAATCCTTCTGTTTGAGTTTATTTTTGTTGTCAGAAATGTTTGCCAAGCTCTTGTGAACTCCCTGTGAATATTACTGAGGTATGCTCCCTTTTTAAGAAAATGATTATCCATGCAGGAATACAAATTATACAGTCAGTCATAATTCTGGGCCATGAAATTTTTTTAAAGCTATGGAATGCATTAGGAGGGGTGGGGTTTCATTTTTGTCTTCAGTGCACATTATCCAGCATTGGGCATCTTTAAAATCACTTTCTGTCTCACTGTTGACTTATGTGCTGAGGTCTGTGTGCTCCAAAAGATGGAGATGATATCAGCCCACAACACCTAAAGTAATTGGGTATTTGAATGCTAAGCTGCACTCCGGTCTCTGACATACAAAGATGCTCATTTTCTGCAGTGCCAAACAGTGGCCTGTCTAGCTGGTGTCTTATTCACAAGGTAGTTGATGTCTGAAAAAAAAAAAAAAATTAAAAAGCAAGTGATAACTATGGGGCAGGGAGTTTAAAATACCCTCTCCTCTTTAATTTGGCTCATACAGGACATGCATTTTGTTTTAGTGGCTTAGAATTTTATGCTGAATCTGCAATGGTTACTTTTTTTCTTAATGCAATCTGCTGTTGAACCACAGCTAAATTTGATAAGATTAAAAAAAAATTTTTACAAGTCCTTTTCAAGATCTTTTGCTGCTAGGTATGTAAATAGCAGCAAGTTTAAACACACCCTCTAAGCCTGTTTTTGTGTTGCCCATATTACAATTTTGCCTGCTCTTTGGGACAGCGGGTGGTGGAAATGGTGATCAGGCAAGGATTTGGGCATAAGCCCTTCTTTATAAACCATTTTCATAGTGGAGGATTACAGCTTCTCATCCCTCCCCCTTCAGACTGCCTCGGTCAAGCTGAGCCTGCCATTCCCCCCCCCCTTCAGTCTATATTAAGGAACAATGCTGCATCTGGCAGTGCTTAAAGCACCATTGAAGTAAATTTGGCTCTGTATGGGTGTGAACCCAGTCTGCCTGCATGGAGCCAGTTGCAAATTGGGGCCTCAGCTATTTAGGTATTTGAATAGTACATAGAACAACGGGGTTCTGATTCTGTATGGAGTCTTTGCATGCTAAACTAACAAAACAACCTCCCAAAATTTTGCTTTTGTTATTGCTGTTCTCTCTAATGGCCCATTATACCATGAGGTGGGGTCTATGAGTCCTTAGAACTCATCTCTTGCTTAAAACCATATGTTGTGACATACTTCTCATAGAGATTCTACTCAGAATGTGCGTCATTCTCATTAAACTCCATTAAAGGAGATATATCATGGCCCTGTGGATAAGGCATAGGAATGGGGAGGCCTAGGTGCTCTTCACTTACCTGCCATGTGATCCCGGGCAAGTCGCTTCACCTGTTTGTGTTTGTTTCCCTTCCCACCCTGTGGCATATGTATTTGGATTGTAAATGCTTCAGGGCAGAGACTGTCTCTTAATGTGCGTTTGAGGCTTCTAGGTGCTGCCATAGTAAAAACTGATGGCAATCCTCAGTGGGGGGGGGGGCATGGGTGCTCACGTCTCACGAGATGGATACAGCTTATAGGTAGAGCCCCTGAATAGTTTTGTACTGATTCAGAATGTATATAAAATGTAAGTCATGTGCGTCTGTCAGTACAAAGTGGGGGGGGGGGGAGAACCCTTAATTTGAGGTATCTGGAGGAAAGAACCACTGACTGCATTGTTCAAGGGAAGCTAGCTGTAAATTGGGAATTAATAGTAACTCATTTTCCGGTCCAAGGATCTCTTGTCACTGTAAAAATTTTCCCCATACAGACCAAAACTCAAAGTAAAAATGTGAAAGCAATAGGTAGTGTTATATTCAGTTAAAATAATTGTATTGACTGCCAGTGTAACTGGGCACAGACTCACCAGCAGTGCCTCCTGCTGGTTATCTCAGGGAATTAGTGTTCCAGCCTCTGGAGCGCCCTCTTCAGGCCAGTGTCTCACCTTGCTGCTGGCTCCCATGTCCTTCCTAGGACCCTGGTGCCCCTTTCACTGGGTGCTACCCCCTGGCAGTACCCCACAGTTGTGTCTCCCCCTCCCAGGGGAACCCCCCCAACTATCCCTACCTTGCCTCAGTCATAGCCTCCTGCTAGTCACCAGCTAGCCCCCACACCCTGGGGCAGATTGCAGTATGAGCCACTCATCACAGGCAAGGTTGGGTTTGGACCTGCTGCTTCTGCCTACCCATGGCTGCCCCTGCACCTAATAGGCCACCCCAGGCTGCAGGCCTGGGGCTTTTCTAGACCAGAGCTCCCTGGCTCCCTTGGCCTATCCCCAGCCCTGCTCCCCTCCAGATACTTGGTTAAGCCCCTGCAGCCAGGCTCTTCTTTCGCAAGGCCTGATTCTGAAGTCTTAGTATTGACATTGTAGTAGCTATTCTGAGTCATCCTAGTGAATTTGAACAGGACTCCTCATGGTAGTGTTTGCAGAATCAATGTTTACCCTACTTCCCCACTTCTTATATTGTAATGCAGTTGCATCTGCCCAGGTAGAGGGCTGTTCTGTTCTCTTTCTCAGGCCTTGAGAGAGTCTCTCTCCAGGCTTCTGGCTCACAGCCTTTATACAGCCAGCTGGGCCCTGATTGCTGCATGGCCCCCACCTGAGGCTGCTTCCCCAAACAGCCTTCTCTCAGGGCTGTTTTAAACCCCTCTGGGCCTGAGCGGGTGTCCACCCCGCTACACCCAGATAATGGCAGCAGTTCATTCTTGCAGGGATACATGTCATTTCCTGTCATGAAGATTACTTTCACATATATTACATCTGAAAGGGGGAACATAGGAATAAAACTGCTTTGTTATAATGAATAGTGATTTTACACTGGGCATTAAAACTATATTTTTCATATATATTTTGAAATTGATCTTCTGGGATTATTTTTACTGCATAGACATGCTTTGGGCTAACAAAAACTTGCTTCTATAATGTCATATAGCTTTTAAATAGTCTTGGTCCACTTTGTCTTGTGCATTTGCTTGTGTGCTCTCTCTTTTTGTAGCAGTTTATTAAAGAGAAGATTGCCGCCACCACCCCCTGGTTTTTTTCCCCCCCCATCTTGATAAGAGGGTTAACACTATGTTACTGTGGGTATTGGCCATTCTCTGCTAAACCCTAATAATCCACCAGGAACCTGGCTCTCTACATTTCATGGAGATTTGTCACCTCTGGGAGATTAAAGTTCTTCATGCCGATCATGGTGACATTTAACTTCTCCAATTGTGGAGCTATTTTTCACTTGTGCTGTGCTCATTGGAAGGCTCTTCTTATTAAATATAGATTACTTCATCTTCAGATAGAAATAGACATTTTTTCTTCAACTCTTTCTAGGTAGCCTGGTTTCCCAGAAACCTCCTGCTAAATGCAAGGGTTTGCTGTCCTGCAGTTTACTTACTGTATTGCCGGAGATTGAATTTGACACAGATTCTGGAAACCGCAAGGTAAGAGTACAGTTATTTATTTTTTATAACCTAGAAAAGTTTTCATGACAGCAAGTCCACATATAAAAATGTTTTCAGCTTTCTCCTTCATGACTTCTTGTCACCTAACACACACAATTCGGGCCATGTTTTTATCTTTCAATGACTGCAGTAAATCTGTACCTCAGCAGATGCAACTGCATTGCTGCGTTACAATATAAGAAGTGGGAAAGTAGGGTAAACATTGATTCTGCAAACATTACAATGAGGAGTCATATTTGACTTCAGTAGGATGACTCAGAATAGTGAGTACAATGTCGGCACTAAGACTTCAGAATCAGGCCCTACATTATGTAACCTTTACAATAAAAAAGAGCTAGAGACTGATTGGACAAATTCTAGGTCTTAATGTATAGATGTGCATGCATACACTATTATATATTACACACCAAAATATGTTAAACATTATTAAGGTTGCAAAGGTAAGCACCTCAAAAGTGAAGAAATACCAGAATTAAGATTGCCTAAATTTTTAAACAAAACAGACTAAAAAAATATAAATCCCATCATGTGTCATCCCACGTGGATCAGCACAGTTGGAAGCTTTAGATCCACTGCGCAAACCTCTGCTACTTGAGTTAAAGGAGTAAATAATAGCAGTAATCGGTTGTAATCTTCTATGTGGACAAGCACTAGCAGGAGATGAGATTTGCCAAAGGGTTTCACAAATACCTGCCGACAGCAGAGGAATGATGGGACTCTGGAATCGTGGGTTCCAATCCAAGGTGGGGGTGCTCTATTCAACACACTCTTTTGCCTCCCCCTCCCCAGCGTGACCCCTTTGCCCTCAATCAGGCCCTGTCTAGTCATGTCTCTTTTCCAGCCCGTCTCCTTGTTCCAGTGCTATTCTCTTCACCTAGACCAGCAGTTCTCAACCAGGGGTGTGAGGCTCCCTGGGGGGCTGCGAGCAGATTTCAGGGGGTCCACCTAGCAGAGCCAGCATTAGACTCACTGGAGTCCAGGGCAGAAAGCTGAAACCCCGCCTCCCCTGGCCCTGCCACCCGGGGGCTGAAGCTAAAGCCTGAGCAACTTAGTTTCACTGGGCCCCATTTGGTGTGGGGCCCCAGGCAATTGCCCTGCTTGCTACCCCCTAATGCCAGCCCTGGGTTTTAGATTTAGAAAAACCATTGTTGTGGCAAAGGTGGGCTGTGGAGTTTTTATAGCATGTCAGGGGTGGCGGACAGGGGGAGCTCAGAAAGAAAAAACCTGACCTAGACAGCATCTGTCTCCACTCTTCAGGTTTCTTATCACAGACTCTCTCCCCTCCCAGACTCAGTCTTCTTGTCCAGCTATTTCCAGTTCCGTCAACCTCTGATCCTTGTCCCCACTTTTCTTGTCTAGACCCTCCTAGTTCCCAGTCACACCCCATTCCTCATCTGATCTCTTCCCCCTCAGCCCAAGTTTCCAGTCACTCTTATGCTCATAGAGCATGTTCCCCAGTGGCTCTGTCTCCCTCCTATGGTTCCTCATCAGTTTGTGTCCTCACCCTGGCTCCTTCTCAGTCTCTTTTCCCAGTCTCTCCCTGCCACCTACCAGTCCCCTCCCCACCCTAGGTCCTTGTTCCATGCCCCTACTCAGGTCTGGCTCCTGTCCCCTTTTTATTTGAATTAGGAAGCTTCCTCTTCCATGCTGCCTGGATGTCAACAGGGGGTTACTGAGGGAACAAGAGAGACAGGCTTCCTGCTCTTAGTTCTGGTGCCCTGATCCCGACCTGGCACTGCTGCTGGAACAGCCAGGAACTGCAATTACAGGGAAAGTCTCCTCATCCCTCTGTACCATGGGCTGGAGCATGCTCACCCCCTCTGCCAAATTTCAAGCCCCTGCTCCAAATCATGGGGCACAAGGCTTCTCAGAAGGTCACTAGGCTTTAACAGACAAAATAATCTATTTTTCCCTGGTCTCAGTCTTGAGAATGGATGAACTCTTTTGGCCAAAATTTTCCTCAGGCAGACAGACACCTAGTATGGAAAATTTCAGCCCAGTCTTTTAAAGTTTAGCAATATTTTAAGTAACTGAAAACAGAGTCTTATAATGGGAAGTATTGGGCATTGTTAATACCAAACCTGCCTATAATACATGCACACACATATGCAAACTGTAGCAAAGCAATGGCTCACCAGTCCAGCACCTCCTGCTGGTTGTCTTGGGAATTAGCTCTTCCAGCCCAGAGCATCCTCTACAGGCCAGTGTTTCGCCTGCCGCTAGCCCCCATGTCCTTCCCGGACCCTGGTGCCCTTTGCCCTGGGGCTCTGCCCCAGCAGTACCTCCACACTCTGGGTCTCCCCTCCCTGAGTTTCCCCTCCCTGGGGAACCCCCAACTCTCTAAACCCACCTTGCCTCAGTGGCTACTGCCAGTCATCATCTAGCCCCCTTTCCCTGGGGCAGGCTGCAGTCTGTAATGGCCACTCATCACTGGCAAGGGGTTAGGCCCAGCTGCCTCTGCTTATTCCCAGGCTGCCCCTCTGCAGCTCCAGTACCTTTCTGGGCCTTTACCAAGGCCTGCAGCCTGGGGGTTTACCAGGCTGGAGCTCCCTTTACCCTTTCACAGCACTGCTCCACCTGCCTCTTAGGCAGCTAGCCTTTCCCACTCCAGGACTAGAGTGAGACTCCCTCAGCTCCTGGCCCCCAGCTCTCTTATAAGGGCCAGCTGAGCTCTGATTGAACTGGCCACATCTGTGGTCAGCTACTCACTCAGCTTTTCCCAGTGCTGCTTTTAACCCCTTCAGGGCCGGAGCAGGGTGACCACCCCGCTACACAAACACATACATTTCTGAGACTTGCACCATCCTGAAACAATTGGCTTGCAGCTTCTTAATGTGTGTTTTACAAATTAAGGGCATGATCTCATACGCACGTATCGGTTGGGAGACTGTGTTTGTATGTGCACGTTATAACAGTGCTCAGGATAGAACAGGGAAATATATAAAATGGAATCGTTTTACTGGCAATGGGGATTAGAAATTAAATATGATCGTAGCCCATCTATATAAATATTTTTGAAAAATAAACCAGAATTGTGAGCAAGGTTTTCTCCTGGAATTGTATTCTAGTCGTAGTAAATGTTCAACTATGTATTTAAAGAGTAGCTCTGTTTCTGTATGTGTTGGTAGAGCCTATCCTGGGCCACCATCCAGGGGAGAGACCAGTATGAATACAGTGCCAAGCCTGGCCAGGCCAGGCGTGGGTCAGATGATGAAAAGGTCAGCAGGGAGAGGAAGAGATCTCCTACCTGCTTTGCTGACTAGCTCATGGGTGGGTGGGTGGGAGGAAAGAGAGAAGATTCACTCTTGCAGTGCTCCAACAACAACTAGTACTCTGGCCAGGGTGGCTGGAGCTTCATGTGGAGGTACCTTGGCTTGATATGTGCAGGGAAGGAGATGAAAACAGAGGATCAAGGGGCAAACAGGAATCAGGGAGTCTGAGGGAGAGTGTTAAATAGAGTAAGATACAGTTAAGAGGAGGGAAAATGGGCTAAATGAGAGGAATGTATGAATGTAATTTATTTTCTGTTGTGGTAATATCACAAGTTAAATTCGCTGGGTGTGTGGCAGCATAACGCACTTGATATGAAAGTAAAAAACCTTCCTCTGATGTTCCGAGGATGGTCCTTGGCTGGCTACTGAAGTAAAGATATTAAGATATCCTCCTGCTGATATTTTTGAAACAATGTACTGTGCCTGTTACTTGATGATAGGAGAATGCTTGTGGTTTTGTTAGATCAAATTAGAATCTATTTATAAAATTGTCATGTGTATATTCGTATAAAGTCTGAAATCTGACATCGTTAGTTTCTGGATTACCGCCTCCCCTTATGCTGACTTTCATCCAGAATCATAAATTTTTTCTAAAGTGTCTGAGTCTGTCTCCTTTTTCCAAGATGAACTTTGTCCATTGCCATAGTGGGCTGAGAGCATGAAGGACACTTTGGTCTTTCTGACCCATTTTCAGATGTTCTCAGTCTTTGTTGCTTCCCTTAAAATACATTTTAATCTTTTATGTGGGGGTAGGGGGGGGCAGTTCACACGTCTTGTTCAAGGTGTTATAAATCCTGACTATGGTGCAGAGTATGGAAATACAACTTCAGTATTCTAAGTGGGCAGTTACATAGGAACCTTTGGTCCCTGATTCAAACTGACATCAGTTTTTACTATATGTAGTATTAAAAAACAAAAGTTATTTGAAATAGAGGAAATGAGAGAGAGAGCTGTGATTGTAATGTAGTTGTTTTAATAGCTGTGGCTCCTCCAGCACAGCAGAATAATTGCTTTACAGAATACTTGCTACCTAAGGAAAGTGTGGGCGAGGCATGGAAACGATAAAGTGAGCCTTCAGTTGACCACATGCTATTAGATGCTTGTCTACTCTACCACTGAACAGCGTGGCTTTCAGCTGTATGTTCCAGTGGAACAGTGGGTCACATCTAATGTGGTACTGTGTGTAATCTATAAGGTAAAGAACAACTGACAATATAGTGAGGAAAAACAGAAGAAGCCATAGGAATGTCTCCACCCTCTGTACCAAAGCCAGAAGTATAAGAACACTGCTTTTATCTCTGATGTAGCCTTGCTGCTTTAAAATTTCTGTTCTGTGTCTTAGGTAGTTTGAAGCAAAGATTTCAGTTTTCATTGACCCATTCAGTTGGGGAGAAAAGCAAGTGAAACAAAGTTGAAAATGCTAGCTGCACTGACTCCAGTATCCATAATACCTTAAGTAGGAGTCTAATGTGATATGTATTGGCATATGGAACAGAAACTAAGCAGTAACTCTCCTTCACACAGTGGGAAATTCACTTATCCAGAAAAGTTCAGAGTTCTATATCTTAAAAAGAGATGGGATTTTTTTTCCGAATAACCATTGTTATACATGTTAAGATGAGGCAATCTAATCACGTCTGCAAATCTGCTAAACAGAGGATCATTCTGGGAAGCATGCTCCATATACACTCACAGTATTGCACAATTAGCGAATAGCATGATTTCAGGAAGGAAGGTGGATTTTCTCCAGGTGAGATACAGGAAATACTAACAAATATTCTATGAATGCTGATCAGGTGTTGCCTGTCTAAATTTTGTAAGTGAAAGGGAGAACATTGCTTAATCAATATGGTCCTGTTGATTTATGTATTTATATGTAGCTTCTGTCGATAGCCATAGTGCTAGCCACAGCATAACTACTCCAGGCTTGCGAGTTATATGTGGGTTCTATTCCCAAGGAAACTGAGGAACAGGCTTCCTTTGTAACTACTGTGCCTCAGCTTCCTTGTTTTTTAAAATGGAGAGTCGATCCCTCTAATTCACAGACGTGCTGTGAGACCTCCAGAAACAGTTAAATACTTTTAGTTCCTTGGGAGAAAGACACTGTAAAAAAGTCAAAATACTTATGTTTATAGTATAAAATATATACTTGGATTCATATGTTATCTCTACACTGTTAATAGGTTGCTTTTAAACCGCAGAAGTATAGTTTCTAATGTTTTATGTTACCATACAGATTAGATGCTTGTATCTAAATCGCTTGTTAAAAGTCAGAGGAAAGACATATGAGGGTTGCTACGCAGCTGCCATTTTACAAAGTCAAGGTTTAGGACTAGAAACAAAGCATGGAAATGTGATATCTTTTTAAATTAATTTCCTTTTACAAGAGCAGTTTAAAATATTTTTGTCAGGTTTAATAATAATGAGCTCATTTAGGGCCGAGATGAGTGATAATTATGAATGGATCATGAGTCATCAGGCCATGATGTTGCCTGGATTGCAGATTTTATTTATTACAAATGAAATTGTTCACCACCGAGGATATTTTGTGCATGCTAATTATATGGAGTTCTGCTGGGTAGTTTTTTCTTTTAAGCTGATCTTACCCTCAAGGCACTTCAAAGTAGAAGGGAAGGACAGAAATGTGCTCTTATGTCACACCTGTACTTTTACTCCCTCGGTGGTGCATGCCTCACATGTATGTTTGCTTACTTTTTGCATGCAAATGTTGCCATATCTTCTTCTGTGCTGCCTCTCATCGATGGACCCGTTTCCTGAGATGAAGGAATTCCTGATCCCTTTGCCAGATTCAGTTCTGCCACAGTGCATAGAGGAACTCAATCTCTCAGTAATGGCTTGTGGGATGGATGGAGGGGGGAGAGAATGTTGGCATTTGCTTTATAAGTTTAATGGGTTGCGGGAATTATAATTGTATATTAAAAATTGTATCCTTCTCCCCTGACACTTCGTATCTCACTTTTCTTCTTAGACTCTTATTCATGAAAGCAGTTACGTGCCTTCTTCACTTTAAACGCATGAACAGTCCCTTTGTGTTCAGTTGGACTACTCCTTGGGCTTAAAGTTACGTGTGTGCCTAAGTACTTAGCTGAATTTAGTCTAAGGCCTAAATCCAACAGAGAAGGGACAACATCTTCCCATGTGTTTGAGAAACACCTAGGACAATGGATATTATCATAGTATAAATATTAAACTGTGCACCATTTATTCTGTTGTGGTATTAATGTAGGTACTGATTCTGACTCTGATCCTGGGTGCACGCATGATTATATGAATGTCATCAGTCCCGTTGACCAAATTTTGCACATGCTTAAGTTTTGCAGGATGGGCCCTCTGAGAGATGCTGAGCAGCTACTGCTGCTTTTAACACTGGCAGGCCTGATCCTGCTGTTGTTGATGTAGCAATGTGGGTTAGTACCTAGGACTGGGGTGCTTAATAATAATACTTATTACAGGAAAGCACCCGTTGACTTCAATAGTGCAGATCTGAGCTCTTTCAATTGATGCTGTAGGTACTCAGTTCTTCTGAGGATCCACCTCTGTACAGAGTAACAGATATTCATCAGGGCACAGTAGATTTGAAAGTGAACAACTTATGTTCAGGATTCTGGCTTCAAAGATACATATTTTAAAATGTATATGAAGCCTATACATCTATTTCCTAAACTTAATGTTTCAAAGCCTATAGATTGTGGTCTCAGATGAAATGAGACATGGTGATTGTGGGAAGTTGCGGACGACTGGAAAAAGGCTAAAGTAGTGCCCATCTTTAAAAAAGGGAAGAAGGAGGATCCTGGGAACTACAGGCCAGTCAGCCTCACCTCAGTCCCTGGAAAAATCATGGAGCAGGTCCTCAAGGAATCAATTCTGAAGCACTCAGAGGAGAGGAAAGTGATCAGGAACAGTCAGCATGGATTCACCAAGGGCAAGTCATGCCTGACTAATCTAATTGCCTTCTATGATGAGATAACTGGCTCTGTGGATGAGGGGAAAGCAGTGGACATGTTGTTCCTTGACTTTAGCAAAGCTTTTGACACGGTCTCCCACAGTATTCTTGCCAGCAAGTTAAAGAAGTATGGGCTGGATGAATGGACTATAAGGTGGATAGAAAGTTGGCTAGATTGTTGGGCTGAACGGGTAGTGATCAATGGCTCCATGTCTAGATGGCAGCCAGTATCAAGTGGAGTGCCCCAAGGGTCAGTCCTGGGGCCACTTTTGTTCAGTATCTTCAGAAATGATCTGGAGGATGGTGTGGATTGCACCCTCAGCAAGTTTGCAGATGACACGAAACTGGGAGGAGAGGTAGATACGCTGGAGGGTAGGGATAGGATACAGAGGGCCCTAGACAAATTAGAGGATTGGGCCAAAAGAAATCTGATGAGGTTCAACAAGGACAAGTGCAGAGTCCTGCACTTAGGAAGGAAGAATCCCATGCACCACTACAGACTAGGGACCGAACGGCTAGGCAGCAGTTCTGCAGAAAAGGACCTAGGGGTTACAGTGGACGAGAAGCTGGATATGAGTCAACAGTGTGCCCTTGTTGCCAAGAAGGCCAATGGCATTTTGGGATGTACAAGTAGGGGCATTGCCAGCAGATCGAGGGACGTGATCATTCCCCTCTATTCGACAGTGCTGAGGCCTCATCTGGAGTACTGGGTCCAGTTTTGGGCCCCACACTACAAGAAGGATGTGCAAAAATTGGAAAGAGTCCAGCAGAGGGCAACAAACATGATTAGGGGACTGGAACACATGACTTATGAGGAGAGGCTGAGGGAACTGGGATCGTTTAGTCTGCGGACGAGAAGAATGAGGGGGGATTTGATAGCTGCTTTCAACTACCTGAAAGGGGGTTCCAAAGAGGATGGCTCTAGATTGTTCTCAGTGGTAGCAGATGACAGAACAAGGAGTAATGGTCTCAAGTTGCAGTGGGGGAGGTTTAGGTTGGATATTAGGAAAAACTTTCACTAGGAGGGTGGTGAAACACTGGAATGCATTACCTAGGGAGGTGGTGGAATCTCCTTCCTTAGAAGTTCTTAAGATCAGGTTTGACGAAGCCCTGGCTGGGATGATGTAGTTGGGGATTGGTCCTGCTTTGAGCAGGGGGTTGGTCTAGATGACCTCCTGAGGTCCCTTCCAACCCTGATATTCTATGATTTAAACCATGCAACGTATTTCAACACAAAATTACACAGACTAAAATAACAATCACTATGGTAGTTGGAGAGGATACCTCTGTTTCAAGATGCAAAAGCTTCTGCTGAAGTCAGATGACACAGACTTGTCACATTGTTCAAGAAAAGAAAGATCACTGTGGGATAGAATTAATTTGCAGCATCTTGTTTACCATTTTGAGTTTTGTCAGGAATTCCCCCCCATGCAGTCTGATATGTCTAGTGAAAGATTTTCAGTGAGAGGTAATATAATATATTAAGAAAATGTTATTGATCACAGTATGCTGTTACTGGAAGATGTCTTTTTCTAAATGGAACACAAGGGACTTTGTTGTGTGACAGGAAAATATATTGTAACATGCAAACAGGATCCTTGTAAAGGTCAGAGTATTTTACCACTAAATTTTTCTCTAACAGTGTTGAGTTTCTTCACAGCAAGATCAAGATTTTCAGTACGGAGGGGGAAACCTTACAAATAAAGCGTCACATTCATAAAGGAAGGCAGTAAGAATTATGTCCACCATCACCAGAGATCAGAAATTACAAAGTAATAGACATTACTGTAAATCACATTGTTGTGGACATGCACTATTGTGAAAAAGTGGGGCTGGATTAGAACCAGTTTATACATACTGTGACAAAGTTCCTCCTCTGCCTTGGTGGGTTCTGCACTTTCTGGTGGATTTGCTCACTTCAGAGGTTTACGGCAGTCCTCAGTTTGGCTCCTTTTGTTAGTGGCACAGACCTGCCATTCACTCGGCTAACCGCTTCACTGGCCAGCATGGGGAAAAGGAGAACAATCCCCACAGTCTCTGCTGGCCCACCTGATGGGTTGGGGGACAGGCCAGAGACCTTCCCCTCTGGTGGGACCCACAGTCCAGATCAATTCCTCTTTTATATCAAATCGGGAGTTGAAGGGATGGCCTGCCCTCTATTCTGGGTTCCAGCCCAGGGCCCTGTGGATTGCAGCTGTCTATAGTGTCTCCTGTAACAGCTGTGTGACAGCTACAACTCCCTGGGCCACTTCCCCATGGCCTCCTCCCAACACCTTCTTTGTCCTCACCGCTGGACCTTCCTCCTGATGTCTGATACTGCTTGTACTTTTCAGTCCTCCAGCAGTACACCTACTCACTCTCGGCTTCTTGTGCGTCTCTTGCTCCCAACTCTTCGCACATACCTCACTAACTGAAGTGAAATCCTTTTTAAAACCAGGTGCCCTGATTAGCCTGCCTGTCCTAATTGATTCTGGTAGCTTCTTAATTGGCTCCAGGTGTCCTAATTAGCCTACCTTAATTGGTTCCAGCAACTTCCTGATTGTTCTGGAACAGCCCATTATCTTACTCAGGGAAAAAGAATCTGCTTAATCTGGAGCTAATATATCTACCTTCTATCACTCTCCTGTAGCCCTCTGGCCTGACCCTGTCACAATACTCTCTAGTGGTGTGTATATTAATACACATGCACAAAATTTTGTATCCATAATAAAACATTATAGTCCTCTTAAATAAAAACAATTCTAAACCAAGACGTTTTATTAGGCTCCTAGTATAAAAAAGTTAAGGAGAAAATCTTCATTGCACACAGAAGGTTTGCTGAGCAAATGTGCATTAGTAGTTTACAAAAAATGGGGTAGCAAGCTATCTCAGTCTGTAGCAGGGTGCCCAGTTCATGCAACTTTAAAAAAAAGAAGTCTTAAATGTATTTAAATTTAAAGAGGACTTCCACAGCATAACCAACAACACTGAGTATCTTTTATATATATATATATATATATATAATATATAATTTCCAATGTGCAATATGAATATAAATTATGACTGGTCTCAAAATAGAACTTCAAGAATAGACACGTCATAAATAGGATGCCCAATAAAGTTATTTCAACATATTCCTAACCAAACTCTCCAAAACATGTAATGCAAAATATAACTCTTCACCAAATATATTATTTCATTACCATGAATAATATCTATGTGGTATATACACAAAAAACCACACGCCAATTTCAAATGAGCCATTGCTGGTCTGCACAGTAAACCAAATAAAATAATGTTCTCAATATTTATTTTCTTTTGTCCAGCTCCACTTTCAACATGTCTCTAGTGCCTTCCTCAGTCTTTGATGCAATCAATCTCCACTTCAGTGGATTTGAAAATATAAGCTTGACCAAGAAAATTCATTTGTGGTACTGCAGCTGGTTACTAAACCACTGGCAGTTCCTATATCCCAGAATGATTCTTCACTTCAGCAGCCCTTTTCTTCACAAACAAAGCACGGTAGCATCTCTCCAGAAATGTCAATTTTCTTCTCCTGAAATTTTCAGTACCGTATTTGGTTTCTACTTTGTCGACTTTAAGCAAATTGTTCCTGTGTCTCTCAGATATCCAAAGTCACAAGAATGGTTCTAGGTTATGTGAGAGCTTGAGTTTTCCCAACCCCACCCCGCTCCCAAACTTCTTCGCCACACACTGAAGCCTTTGTGCAGTAAAAGAGAGCTTGGGTTCTCAAGCAGGGAGTCAACATAAAGAATCTAAATTTTCAGATACCCTTTTTCCCAGTGAGTTTAAAAATTTTCAAGCTATAGATTTTCTCTCATTTACTGCACTGAGTCTGTGCTGGAAATGGCTTTTAGATAAGCTATTACCAGCAG
The DNA here is from genome assembly GCF_965152235.1 of Eretmochelys imbricata. Taxonomy (NCBI): domain Eukaryota; kingdom Metazoa; phylum Chordata; order Testudines; family Cheloniidae; genus Eretmochelys; species Eretmochelys imbricata. The sequence continues at coordinate 19,075,854 of NC_135574.1, read as the reverse complement.
GACAGTGGGGTGGGAGGAGGTATTGTTTCATATTCTCTGTGTATATATAAAGTCTGCTGCAGTTTCCACGGTATGCATCTGATGAAGTGAGCTGTAGCTCACGAAAGCTCATGCTCAAATAAATTGGTTAGTCTCTAAGGTGCCACAAGTACTCCTTTTCTTTTTGCGAATACAGACTAACACGGCTGTTACTCTGAAACCTGCACTGAGTCTGTTACAATCTACTGCAGCAATAAACATGACCTCAAGTGTAAGAGAACTGGGGATTCTCTACAAGAACTCTCTCCATTGACCTCCAAGAGTATATCCATCTCCTCATCAACCACTCAAGTCTTTTCATTAATTAAATCCATACTTGTTGATCATGGCAGTTTCAGTACAAATTCTGAAAGCATTTAATAAAGATTAATTTACCCTCACACCACCTTTCTGAAGTACTTGTGTGGAAAGCAGGGATTCTACTGAAACTACGAGGGAATTTTAGGTAGGTGGAATAGGGTTACTTGAACTGGAATTTCCCCATAACACAGGGTAGGGATTTTAACCCTGGAGAAAGTGCTATGTGATCTTTACCATGACCGCAGTTGGTTAGAATATCAGGTGTACAAGTCAACCAACAGACATTGCTGCAAAGGATCATCATCACTCGGTTGGAATACAAGTTCATTCCTGTCGCAGAAGGAAGAAAGCTACTAGCTGAATGGTCAGCATCACATCTTATAAGGTGATCTTTGGTGGCTGCCAATACAGGTAAAAGACCAGACTACACTGGGCTTTTGAAACCTAATAGGATCTTAGCTTGAGGTGACATGGCTGCAGGATCAGATGAGCAAGTCCCACAGCCCATGCTGCAGGAGTTAATTTTCACAAGTTAAATCAGCTTCTACTGCAGCCGGGCTCCCCACCATTGAAAAAAAAATTTACTCATCTGCTTATTCTCCATGGAAGAATTATTTTGTAGCCCTCCCTCCATACCTACAGACAGAGACACAGAAATGAAAAATAAGCCTATTGTGCAGGAGCAATTCTACAAAATAAGTGTAGCATTTGGGTAGGAGATGGCTGGTATTGTGTCCCCCTCAGACTGGATAGAGTTTCATCACGTGCTGTAGAGCAGTTTTTGACATAAACACAAGCTGTGCAAAGTTTCCTATAGGCCTTTTGTGACCATCACTACAATACTGTTTAAAATACTATTTGAATCAGCTAAATTGGGCTAGCATTGTGGATGAATTTGGTGTATAGTTAGACATGACTGCAAAAGAGATGAATTATTGAAGTATAAATCCTCTTAGTTTCCATGTTTCTGTGTTCATGGAATGAGAGGTTGAGGAAAGATGAGGGAGAGAAGAAAGCCAGTGGTAGAACAGATTGTGCTGTGTAAATGATAGCAAAGTTTTTTTTTGTTTTGTTTATTTGAATTGGAGTTTGGTAGATGATGTAAATATATGTATATTTTACACTTCATTTTGCACTGAATGTAAAAATGTAGTTTTAAGATGAAAGTTAGATAACTTGCAAACTCATTTTTGTAATTCTCTGAAAGAGGTTTCTGTATAGGGATAAGAACCTTTAATTGTATCTCTTCTTCGTGATACATGAGCAAAAACAATTATACTGAGTGTCTCTTATTTTATTAAGGAAGGATACAGTCCTTTAAGTATGCAAAAGGATTTCTAATATTTCACTGGTTACAGGAATTAAAAACTGCCTTCTTCACAGACTAGATAAACTGGGAAATGCAGACCCCCTCATCTTTGTCTGCTCTAAAGTTATAGTAAGAGGATTTTAGTAAGATTAGAATCTTCCACTGCCTACTTAAAAGTCTACTCAGAACTGCATGAAGGGAGAATCTACACTAGCTAGATTTGAATAATGGAATTGCCATTAATATCTAGCATAAAAGGATGATTGGTTGTATATTTGATTTATGGGAAGCTGAAATTGACAAAGTGTACTGTATGTGTGAGGGTATATTTATGCTAGTAACCCTTGAAAACCAATCCAATCTTGTTATGTTCACTAAACATTTAAATGGCTAAAATAACAATTTATGGTATAGTAAATCTAATTACTGTAATTTTGATAGTTTTGATAATGGCTTTGGGTTAGTAAAAACCTGTGCAAACGTTCCACATTCAGAGCAAGTCTGACAAGTCACCATTTACTTACTGGCAGTTACAGGATTATCAGCTTTGAACCAAAGGAAATAATTTCAAATGTACTAGGAGTTTAAGGTATGTTGTTTCTTCATCAATTGCTAATACAAGAATTGTGTTTTCCAATTTATGTGCAAATGGGCTTCCAAAATCTTTACTGTGAACTGAGATTTTGTTGTCAGGGTTTTTTTCTATTTTTTCTATTATTTTTGTTTGTTATTTTACCCCTGTTTTGCTAATAACCATCAGATTGCACATGCGTGCAGCTGTTTCTTGATTTTGCTTTGCCTGCAATACCTAATTCTTCTATATGTATTGTCTGGCTGCTTTGCAAACAAGGTGTCCTTAAGATATTCAGCTATGCATTCATTTTTGAAATGTTCTGGAAATTATTTGATTTTAGGAGAATATCTTGTTGATTCAAATCAGACAAATTCCTTAAGGGTGTGTAATGTGTTTTGTGGGTTGATAAGTCTAGTGTATGTACTGCACTCATCATACTTTGATATGTATCTATCTAGAACATACAGTAGCTCAGTAAAATGCATTTGGCTTAAATATAGGATATTAGGTTGGGCTTCCTGCTAAATAACTTCATGTTATGAGGCATTTGTCACAACTTGCCCACATAGTTCAAATGGAGTAGTTTGCAGAGTTGGTGCAGTGGGCTCTCTTGTAGGGGCGGGTTGGTGTTGTTATCCAATTACGTTAGTAGTAGTTCATACTGCTTGGTGCATTTCGAGGGCACAAACCAAAACTATTTCTCAGAAGTATATTTTATGAGCTTGGGATAAATCCTCTTTGGCAGGGACAGTTTAACAATATCCCTCCAGAGTCCCCCCTTTCAACCCAAGCTGTGCATTTTCAGCCATTTATTTCTCTCAACCTACTTGTGGAAGTCTTAGTCACCAAACCTTTCAAATTAAAGTATTTCTCATCCAATCTTAACTCACTACATAACTTTTTCATTATTATTTTGAAAGAATATGTTTAATATTAAGAAAATGCAGATGAATAACTCACTCAATATACTTTGTAGGCTTGAACCAACATGATCCATGCATCCAAATTATGGCAGCTTTATCTAGTGTGAATGAGATGCTACTTATGTTTGCAGGTAAAAAATCAACAACTATTAATTTGGCAGAATTATTTATTTCTTACTGATGATTTTTGTAGTGTATCTAATCAGAGTGCTCATGAATAGAAATGACACAATTTAAATATAGAGGCACTGCTGTACATTGTATGATCTTGTTTTCTCAAACTGTTCCATAATGCAGTGAATAAATTTATCTCTTCTGAAAAGACTTTTGCAGAAATCATACACGGAGTGTTCACCTCTATTATTTAATATGACTGTTTTATAACTCTCATAAATCGGTGATTTTTCAGGTGCCAGTAGCAGAGGGAGAAAGGAGTTCATTCTGAGGAGAAAAAGAAGAAAGGCAAAATCATATGGAAGCTAAAAGTGCAGCTAACTGCACGAGAAGCACTTCAATGAAAATGAGCACTAGAAAATAGTTAAATAGATTTGGCTGAGATCATTCCCACCTCCCTTGCACAGCAATCCCTAGGTAAACTTATAGAGGGCACTCTCCCAATGTATATCTTTCCATTCCCTTGTGGAAAGGAGGTGGTGGTGGGTCAGCAACACCTGGTCTCCTTAGGGTATGTCTACATTGCAATTAAACAAAAGGCGGGTAGGGTCCCAGAGCTTGGGCTTCAGCCTGAGCCCAAACATCTACATCACAATTAATCAGCCCCTTAGCCCAGCCTGAGACAGCTGATATGGGCCAGCTACAGGTGTTTAATTGCAATGTAGACGTACCCTTAGAGGCCCCTCCTAGGGGCTTCACAGGGGGAGAGATGTAGTCTAGGCAGGCTGGTGGAGGAGTGGGCAGGCAGTGAGGTGAGGACACCATTGATCTGTCATCCCCAGCCCTATGGAGAATCTCTGGAAAAGGGTGGGATGGGTGAGAAAGGCTTGGGTTTATGTCACTGCCAAATGGCATAAGACAGAATCCAGTCAATGGAAGATCTGGCCCGCAGTGTGTAAGTGCCTCCATTCCCCTGTAGACATCACACTACTGACCAAATAGAGGCCTACATATGGCTCTCAGCCTAACCTTGGCAGTGGTGCGTTGAGATGTTGAGAATCCTTGGGACAGAGACTTCCGTATGGAAAAGAAAGTGAGTCAGGAAGCTCAGTGTTACAGATAGAATTGATTGAAATGTTTCAGTGAAATTACTCATCCAAACTTCACATTTAGACTCTTAAAAAAAAATCGAGGAAACTTTTTTTATTAAATTTCTTTTATGTTTTTTGCCAAGCTTTAGCTTCAGCATTAACATTGGAGATCTTTATTTGTCTTTGGCAATTGATGACTTAAGCAGAATGGAAGATGAAGGTAATCTTAGACCCGCCATGAAGAACCAGAAACCAATGTGTTAAGGTGCACCCTAGTCTTGTTAGTGCATGAAAGATACACGCATTATGTATCTTAGCAATTCACATTATCTTCCCTTTCTAAGCACTTTGATGTGCAGTTATGCACCCTGTGTTAGACCAGCTCCTGGTAACCAGAATCTCTCTCCCCCTAACCTGACTGCCTTATATCACAGTAATGCATTTCTCAGTATCTTACTGAAAGTGCCTGCTGTCTTTGGTATGATAAAAAGCATATTTAGCATCCTTCATTATGACACGCTACATAATTTTACAAAGCTGGAAAAAGCAGAGTCTCTAATCCTCAAGGGAAGGTTGAGGACAGCCCAACTGAATCTGGCTGCTACTTTAATATTCCGCCTCTTTTAGACTTGTGGTATTTTAATCCCACAATGAATTTCAACATTTACTTGTGCTTGAAAACCTTACTGGGAACCAGAACCTCCTAATCTTTTACATTTCTTGTGATTAGCACTGCCTACTAATCCTAACACTAGACCCAATACCAACTGTTAACTGCACTACTTGTTTTCCAGCTAAATCTAATCCTTGTAGCAGTCTGAGACCAGCATTATATTTATCACTCTTAAACTGTCAGCTGTAAGATGTTGTGGCATTTCTTGGGTTGTGTTTTTTTCTTCGTCACAGGCTGATAAATGCAGTGATTAGTATGAGATTATTTTGTATATGATGAATGCTACAAAAGGAAAACAGTAATCTCTTTTGTATGTGAGGAAGTATTTCACTTTCTGCCGATGTTAGTGATTAGTAGCAAGATGTGTATGTGCAATGACTTTCCTTAGTGGCAATTCCCTCCTCCCACACCTCCTCACCTATTAATATATTTGTTTAAAGCTTTTGCTATTAGGTTATGTAGACTCTGTTTAATGTGCTAGGAAAGATAATACACTTGTCAAACCCATCCAGTTCCCAACGTGCAGACAGCTTTAGAGACAAACAGCTGGTTCTAGCAAAGGTTCAGTGTGTGTTTGTCCACCCAGCAGCAGTAGATTTTGAACTACCTAGATGAATTAAGATTAAAGAAGCTTCTATTGTTTTTTTGTTTTGTTTTTTGTTTGTTTTTTTTTTTTCATGGAAACTTGTGTGGGTGTATAAAATCTCCAAGAGCTGTTCAGAATTTACATTAGGAGAGAGCAAAAGAGAGTGCATACTGCATAGCCACAGAATAATTCTCTGTTTTTTTTTGTTAACAGGACCCTCTCCCCTAAATGGTTTTTAAATTGCACTGAAAATAACAGGCAAATTAGACATAGAATATGAAATTACACTTCTACGTAAATGGAGCTAATATAGCTAGCAGTTCCCTAAATGTTTCTGCTGTCATTGTTTTCTTTAGCGTGTCAGTCACAAGATCCCAAAAACTGATAAACAATTTTTGTTATTGATATGGCTCTTACCTATGCGATGGTCTTTGCGTTTTAAATGTGAGAAAAATCTAAAAATGTCTGTAGATCAAAATGAAGGTCAAAACTCAAATACATGCTTTTTCTAATTAACTTACAAAAATACATGGTTATTTAAACACAGACTCCACTATTTTAACTCCATTGCTACTCAGAGTTGCTGGCTAGGAATTGGAGTGCGGGACTGGGTGTCAGGAGACAGGGGTTTTAACTTCTGCTAGGACAAAGACTTGCTGTGCAACTGGGGGCAAATCAATTAGGCCAAAATCTTCAAATGTCCACTAATTGTGGGTGACTCAGTTTTTAAGTGACTAACTTGAAATACTTTGCATCTGATTTTTTTTCCCCCCAGAGATGCTGAGCACCTACAGTTTCTATTTTCTTTAAAAGGAGTTATAGGCCCTCCAGATCTCTGAAAATTGAGCCCAAGTATCTCAAACTGGGCACTCAAAATAATCAGAGAGGCCACTTAAAAAGAAAAGGAGTACTTGTGGCACCTTAGAGACTAACCAATTTATGCTCAAATAAATTGATTAGTCTCTAAGGTGCCACAAGTACTCCTTTTCTTTTTGCGAATACAGACTAACACGGCTGTTACTCTGAAACCTGTCACTTAAAAAGAATTACCATAACCTCTGTCTCTTGTTTTTCTATCTGTAAAGTGAAGACAGTAAGACTTACCTCTCCAAAAAATGGTGTTAAGGGTTAATGTTTATAAAGTGCTTTTAAGCAATTAAGAAGAGGGATCCTAAATATTGAGGGGGATTTCAGATAAACACCCCAATGAACTGCCTGCAGACTGCATCCTATCCAAGTGGACAAGATCTTTTAAGAGGCAGCTCAAATGCAGATCCAGCCAGAAGACATCTGTTCCTGATTGCTACAGTCTCTGGCTTGATCTGAAGGGCCATGGAAGTGCTGCCTGCAGCACACCTTCAAAAGAGGAAAAGGCAAGGGCTCCCACAGAAGAGCTGTAGAGAAATATGTTTGGCCTGAGGGACAGTTGAGGGGTGGAGAAGAAGCTGTAAGTGGGGGAGAGTTCAACTGTGGGAAAGAGTTGGGGAGATGCAGGCTAAATTATGACTAACTTTGGTCCTCTGAAGGTGGCAGTTTTAAAAATTATTTATTTGGCTCCTTGTTTGTAAGAAATAAATACAGGCTGCTTTGGAGAAAATTAATTTGAGTTGGGTTTGCTTATGACCAATCTCAGTTCTGTTTTCTCTGAGACTTACCCCAACCCCTGTAAGAAATATATATACCATGAGCCATGTTGTTATTTCAGTGATGATGTTATGAACATCACTGAAATCTTGTCTCTCTCTGATCCCACTGGGCCAAATTCTAGAGGAAACACTCTCTATAATTTTAGGCCCTGATCCTTTAATTATCTCTGCAGAGATTTCATTGGCGAATTGGGGCAAGACTTATTTTTGGTGCCAGTGAAAGGTAACAGGAAGAACAACTCTCTTGTACGACTTAGTGGCTCTAGCATATATCTTGAGCACACTACTTTTCAGGTGTATTTTTTTTCTATCTGCTCAGACTGAGTTGGAAAAGCTCCACATTTTACATAGTGCCAATATTGTCAAATGTGTTTTGAAATTGTACATATTTTATACAAAACTGACAAAGTATTTAAAATTGACCCTTATAAAACAGCATTTTAAACTTTTATCTTTTCTTAAAATGGTTTTCACTTAGTAACTTAACTCTATATTATGGAAGCATTTGGGTGTAATATATATCAGTTTTATTTTCATTTTTTTAATGTTAAAGATTTTAAAAATGAATTAACCACTGAAAAAACAAACTGTGAAACAGCATAGCTTAAAAATTAATCTTTAATTAATTAAAGTTTGTTAATGGTTTTGCTTGTTGTAAGTATTAACCTAACAAGGGTTCAGTCTATCCTAAAGAAAAGAGCGTGGGTAAATTTTTTCAAAAGCACTTTTTCAGTTTTCAAAAAGCAGTTTAGGGCATGTCTGCAGGAGAAGCTAGTACAGAATGGGCTAGTGTGTGAATTTAAAGCAAATAGCAATTCCACGTTAACTCCCTGCATGGATGCTCATGTTCCTGCTAAAAGTACCTTTGTGAATTTTAACTTCGTCCAAAAGGAACTTTCAATGTGGATAAGAGTGTCTATGCAGGGAGTTAGTGTGGAATAGCTTTTATACTTTTAATCCATACCTTAGCTTAGTCCACGCTCTCTTTTCTCTGAAGAGCCTGAGTCTCACTGAAAGTAAACAAGACTTGGACTTAGGTACTTACGAATCTGAGTCACACTGGACTTTCAATGAGACTTCAGCCCAGATTTGAAAATGGGACTTAGGCTTGTAGAGTCACTTAGGTGCTATTGAAAATGTTACTCCTTTAGTGGCGTAGCTTTAAAAAGGAATTTTAACGGATTGTTGCTACAAAAATAGTGTTTATAGCAAAAAAACTATTAATGTTAATAAACCTTATCAGAGGACCGTAAAAAGTTTTAGCAAATGTAAATCATGAGAATTCAGACATGAATTTCTAAAAGGATGATGACTCATAACGTGTGATGAAATGGAACTGCTCTGCTTTTTTGTTAGTTCATTGCTACACGTGTTTGAAATCCTTCTCTCCTACGTATCACATTTTTTCAGAGGTTGAGAGTTACAGACACCAGCAGCCGAGAATCAGGCTTCATAGTCAGATTCTTGCAGAGGCTTGTGCACCTGTTGGTCTCCCTGGGGAAGCTTGGCAGGGGGCAATGAGCCCTTTAGCTATTCTGAATTGCTAGCACTTGCAGCTGCGGGAGGAGAAGAGAAAGTGAGAGCTGATCTGGGAACTCTGGAGATGTTCTACAGTTACATGTAGAGAAGCCTCATGAGTTGCTACTTGTGCAACTCTCAATAGAACGGAGCAGAAATGCGAAGCTAGTGACACACCTGTTGGTGGAACAGACACTAAAGTTTAGGGTCCTAAAGCTGAAATTATTAATCCTGGCTTCAATGGGAGATTTTGTTTGAGTAAGGACATTGGATTTAGCCCCCAAATTTAAGGAGAGACTGGGAAGTGACTGACAAGATTGAAAGTCAGAAGAAAAATATAACTGTTTCCCCTGCTTGATCCCCCAAAAGGGCAAATCCTAGTACCAAAAGTAAAACAACAGTTTTGGGAGAATATGCAACTAAGAAGAAATCTGGATACCTTGGAGAAAGCACAAAGCACTGGAAGGTGAAATTTTTCAAAAGCGGTTGTCCTATTGATTTTCACCTAGTGACTTAGGTGCTTTTGTATGTATGATTTATGTGCTTCTGAAAAGTTTACCCATACATTTCTGTTGATAATGTTCCCAAGGACTCTCAAAGTTTAAGCAACATTGAAAATGTCTCTTGAAGTCTCTGAAAATTCTTTCTATTTGCCCCTCCTTCAGGGTTTCATACAGGTGTTTCATGCACTGTATAGCTCTATTTATTTTTAGATTTTGGTCTTAATCTCCCACATTTCCTACAAATTCTGACCTCATTACCAATATCCATACTGCTCTGACTTTTACTGGTAACTTTTAAGGGGCACAGTTGATCAAAGTTTCTTAGGTCCAACACTGATACTACAAAGCATGTGACTGTAGAAAAACACTTCTGTAAAGAAACAGTGTTCTCAGGGGGTGATGCTGCCATTACCTCCCACACCCCAATTACAAGGACTGTAATTCATTCTTCCACTACCACAAATGCAATTTACTCGGTATTTTGTGAGCTTCTCAAATAGTATTCTGCAGGCCACTGTGTACCTGAAGTTCCCCACTAATAAAAGGTTAAGGCTGAATAGGAAAGACAAACTTAAATTTAAAAACTTGAACTCAGCTCCTTGCAAAAGGCTTTTAACGGCAATTGGGCGTCCTCAAGTTCAGGAACCTTGAGACCCACTGATATAGGGCCCTGAATCACAGCCAGATAGTAACAATTCTTAACCAGAAATGTATTTCTCTACCAATTCTGTGTTCAGTTAGTTTATACTATTTGGGGGAAGATTGTTTGCATTGCTTCAGGAGCCTGCATAGGCATCTGTATACCAGTGTAATAGGCTACGCAAGTAGGAAAGCATATAGATGTGCAATGTTTTAACTACTTGAAACCTGGAGATATATCTCACCAGATCAAAATTTATTTCAAGGTCTGTCAACACTGAGGTTTCACCAGGTTGCCAGTGTGGCTCTTTGAACATGCCCATGAAAATAATTGTAAACAGTTAATTTTAATTATAGCTGGTTCAGAGTAGATCCTTGAATAATGATGTGTGGCTAGATTTCATAGAAAACATGTCTCAGAGCTGTCTGAAGCAGGGGTTCTCCAACTTTGTCAGAGTGTGGAGTTTCCCCCAGCTCCCACCTCTCCTATCATTCATAATCACTTAGCATCATTGTGGCAACTTTAGCAATTTCCTACACGAGGAACAGCATGTCAGAGGTGCTTAATGTAGTCTGAATGGGGCAAGTTTTGAAAAATAATCCTGGTTATTTCTTCTCCTTTAATCTCCCTGTGATGGAGACTGTCATGACTTTTCTTCCCCATGCTGGAGTCTTTGGCACCCTGATACCTCCTCCTCAGGAAAAAAACCCACTCAGGCTGGACTTCCAACAAGACTAACTCCTCCAGGGGCCTAGACTGGCCAGGAGGAGACACTAACCAATGACAAGCCAGGGGGTCATTTAAGAAGGCTTGCTTGCAATCATCTCAGGGAAAATGTGGGAGGGACAGGAGAAGAACTCCTTAGTCCTAACCCAGAGCCCCCACACCAGACCCAGGCTTTTGTTTGAAGTGCCGTGTCCAAGCAGGTACCATTTGTGTCTTTACCAGTTTAAAAGTGAAGATTAACATTTTAAAGGTCCTCTTGCTCTGGGCAGGCTGCCACACTGTTCTTCCCACTTGTTTCTCTCCAGTCTGGAAACTAGCAGAGATAGCAGCAAGTGACTAGCCATGGACCACAAATTGAGACCATCTGGTCTAAAGTAGTCTAATCACCAAAGAAATGGGTTTAGAGGGGATTCTTTTAACACTTAGAATGTACTTTAAAATGTATCTTAGGAATGGCCTCCATCACCATCGTATCTGAGAACTTCACGATCTTTAATGTATTTATCCTCACAGCACCCCCATGAGGTAGGAAAATACTATTAACCCCATTTTACAGATGGGGAACTGAGGCACAGACAGACTGTGAGTTGATCAGTGCCATAGAGGATGCTTGTGGAGGAACAGAAACTGAACCAGGGTCTCCCACCGCTCAGTTAGCACTCTATCCGCTGGCCAGTCCCTCCTCCCTGCATCTGAACTTCATTCTGCTATTAGAGTGATTCCCTGTGCTTAAAATGGGGTATGCCATTAGAACCGGTAGTATGAGAGGCAGTATGGTCTAATACAGGGGTGGGCAAACTTTTTTGCCCCAAGGCCACATCGGGGTTGTAAAACGGTATGGAGGGCCAGGTAGGGAAGGCTGTGCCTCCCCAAACAGTCTGGCCCCCGCCCCCCTCAGAACTCCCAACCCATCCAAACCCCCTTGCTCCTTGTCCCCTGACTGCCCCCTCTCGGGACCCCCCGTCCTCTAATCACCACCCCTGGGACTCTACACCCTATCCAACCCCCCTGCTCCCTGTCCTCTGACTGCCCCAACCCCTATCCACACCCCTGCCCCCTGACAGGCCCCCTGGGACCTCCTGACCCATCCATCCCTCCCCCACTCCTTGTCCCCTAACTGCCCCCGAGGACCCCATCCCTTATCCAACCCCCTCCACTCCCTGTCCAACCCGACCCCTTGGGACCCCACCCCCTATCCAATGCGCCCACTCCCTGTCTCCTGACCGCTCCTCCGCCCCATTCAACCGCCCTCTGACCTCTGACTGCCTCCGGGACCTCCTGCGGTCCCCTTACCCTTACCAGGCTGCTCAGAGTGGCAGGACAGACTTATTTGAAAGCCTGGGAGGTGGGCAGGTGCAAGCTGCACTACCCCGCGCGGCTACCCTCTCCCAGGGGAGGGTGGCCAGCGGGGGAGGGCCGGGGGCTCGCCTCCTCAGCCAGGAGCTTAGTGGCCAGGCAGGACGGTCCCGCGGGCCGTAGTTTGCCCACCCCTGGTCTAATAGATAGAACACTGTCCTGGAATTCTGGAAACCATAAGTGAAATCCTGACCCCATTGAAGGCAAACGAGTTTTGCCACTCACTTCAGTGGGGCTAGGATTTCGTCCCTGGGTTGTATTCCAAGCCCTGCCACTGACCTGAAGTATGACTTCTCATCCGGGTGTTAACTTGACCTTTCTGTTCATCTGTTTCCCCATATCCTTTGTCTTATGTTGTAAGGTCTTCTGGGCAGGAACAGGTTTTATGCATTTGTACAGTGCTTAGTACAATGAAAATGCTGGGTGTAACCAGAATTTAGACCGTTTACATGTATGCAGAAAAAAACTCCCTTATTCTGAAATGGCTGTACATGGGGATGTTTGAACTGCCCATATCTGCTCTAAGCACGTGGCACTCAATTAGTAGTACTATAAATTTGGACCAAAATTATGTATTGATCAATGGGGTTGGATTTTTTTTCTGCAAAGACTAAGGAATATTGATAAAGCCAAGCATAGGCACCGACCCCGTGGGTGCTCCAGGGCTGGAGCACCCATAGAAAAAAGGGGTCAGGGCCTGAGGCAGAGGTAGGACTCCCTCCTGGCATATTAGAAAGTCGGCACCTCTGAAGCCAAGTGCTTCTATGAGCCTCATGTGGAGAAATTCTGCTTCTGACCTGAACTTTCAACTCCACAGAAGCCCAAATTCCAGAACTTTTAATGTCTTGCTCAGTACAGCCTTAAGTACTGATAATAATGTAGCATTTTATCCTATCTAGCTACTTTTTATGGTCTCTATCAACATAATTTCAGGTTGCCTTTCAAGTATTTATGGATTTATCCTTACAATGCCTACCTGTAAGATACAGAGGTATTAATATTTCCCCAGTAGTTAATGGCAGAGCTGGGAATTGAGCCCAGGTCTCCTGAGTCAGAGCTGAGTGCTTTAGATTATCCCTCCTCTGTCACTAACAAATGAAGTAAACTCTTTTCACAGCTTACTGTGAAGGCGAACTCCATTGCTCAGACTGGTTGTGCTCATCTTAACAGAACTCCATTGGTTGCCATTTAAACAACTAGCACTTGCTAACAGTTTTCAGAATAGGAAACAACTGCCAAATATCAGATACCATTCTTTGGAGACAGAGGGAAAATGTCAGTTTTTTAATGGTAACCACTGTATGAAGATTGTGTTTAGCTTTCTTTAGCTCCATTGGCAGGATACAGTGACCACAAGAGAACTGGCAATCTGCCATCATATTATCTATAGAGAGAACCCTTTTTCCAGGATAATAAACCTCTGACAATATGATAATCCTCTGGACCCTCTTTAATTCAAGTAGCCAAAACAATAGCAAAATTTTATTGGAACTCTAAATTTAATATAACTGATTCATTGTCTCTGGAAACTGACCACAGACACACACATTCTTTGTCAGCCTTCATTGTTTTATCCTTTGTGTTGCCCTAAGTCTGATAGTTTGAAAAGAGTTCTTTTTAACTAGCTTCCTACTTCTTTAATCTTTCTAGAGGAACAGGTGCCTTTTTGCCTAGTTCTTTCATCTGAAGTGATTCTGTATTTTTTCCCTCTTTCATTTGTCTTTCCACTTCTGTGTATCTGTCTTGTTATTAATTGCTGGAGTAATAATTGGTCAGTTGGAAATCTATTAATTATTTTGGCTTAGCCCTTATATTTTGTTTGATCTTTCAAATGTGAACACAGTTTCCTGTCATTCTTTTCCCTACCATCTCATAGAATCCTAAAATATCAGGGTTGGAAGAGACCTCAGGAGGTCATCTAGTCCAACCCCCTGCTCAAAGCAGGACCAGTCCCCAAGTAACTCATCCCAGCCAGGGCTTTTACTACAGTGCCCATTACTTGCTACATGCTCTTTTGTCTCCCTTCCTGTCTCCTTTCTTTAAAGTAATACAAAGATCAGAATATGTGCATACAGAAAATAAGACACACAACAAATCATAAAACATAAAGAAAATATATATTACAAGTCGTGTCACAGTATGCAGTTTTTTTGTTTTTATTCAGGTTTCCCAGGCATAATGGTGTCTAGCATCATTCATTGCATAGTCTATAATTCTGTGGTTATCCAAATAACTTTTTACTGTATTCTGTATGAAATAATAGTTAAGTAAACCATCTTTTCTTTTTCAGTATACAACTTTATGATTTCAGGTATATTTAGTATGGAAGAAATCCAAGCATTAAAAAGGACTGACATTGTCCTTCCAGGTGAGCCTAATTAATTTAACCGCCAATCTTCCTGTAAATGGTGGAGCAAGGGTACATTTTTTTTTTTAATCATGCCTTCTTGGTTAGAACCTCACTCAATTTAATACGAACAAACATTAATTTAAAAAACCTTAACATTGTAGAATGGGGTGTCCATTGGGTATCCATGGAACTAAACCTGGGGTCCAAAAGGAACTGGGTTAAGCAGCATGGCTGGAGTGGTGTGGGCAGCGGAGAGTAAGAGTTAGTGGGGAGTCCTTTTCCCTCTGTCACAATTCCTTGCAACTGCAATTGTATTTTCCCTCAGTGGTCCAGTAAGGGAACCCACTCTCAGGCTTCCAGCTCCCTGGATGTCCCCTCTCTGAGGTGGAGGCCAGCATCTCTCTCCCTTTCAACCGGGGTATTTCGAGGCTGCACAGTTCCTTGCCTTCACTGTGTTAATCCCCACCTGCTTGCTTTCTCTTCAGAGGCTATCAGGTGTAATTGCTACAGTTAAGTACCACACAGTTCTTTCTGTGTAAGCATATTTTATTCTAAAGATAAAAGCACAACAGCAAAAACATATTAAAAACAATAAAATAAATAACCTATATGCATGCTAATAAGCTTACCACGGTTCACTCTAACATGGAGACTGGCAGGAAAAGTCTTCTTCCAACCCCCCAGCACTGCTTGCAGTTACAAGTTCATCACAGCTTCTGCTCAGAACAAGCATCCAGGCTAATGAGGCCTCAGTAGGCCCAGTCCCTCCAACCTACCCCAAGGATTGGGGCCCTCTGTGAACCAGGAGGTCCCGTCTGTTAGCTGGGTCAGGAAGAAGGTCCTGAGCCAGTTTTAAACTGTACTGTTTATCCAAAAATGCTTTTTTTTGGTTGTTCCCTGGAGAATCCAGTTTGAACTAGTATATGCATATCTCTCCAGTGAGATGGCTTCTCTGGAGATGTTACAACCTGAATGAATTTGCCTAATCGCCCGCTGCTGTTCTCCTGTTTACCTTTCCCATGGAAATACATACAACTCGACATTAGTATACACAATTGCATTTTTAATACAATGTACCCCAAATATGTTAACCCTAATTCAGTAAAAGTTTATCCTAATTCCATATGGTTTGTTCAGGATATTACAGGATATTGTCAGTCTGTCACACCATCTTCAAGAGCGAGTTGACAAAAGAGCCTTGCCTTCCCATGTAGGGTCCTACAACCTCCTGTACAGAGGGATTTTTGTTTTTGCATAACATAAGGAAAATTGGTAAAGCTTAGAAACATTCCTGCAGTGTCAGGAAATAAGGAGGAAATGTAAAGAACAACATAAAAGGAGCTGGATTTCTCCTAGTATTTAGGCCTATTGCTTTAAAAAAAAAAATCATTGAAGATGCTTTTTGTTGAGTCTAGTTACAGTAAACGCTTGCACCTTCCCGTTATAAAATGGTACAGAGGAGGTGGAAATATCTCCCCATGCATGTAATGATGAAATCCAAGCCCCAATTTTTTTATCCTTTTGCAGAGAAGATAAAACGTTGTACAGAGAGTCGTTTTGACTTGTCTTAAATGAAAGGTTTCATTTCCATTTTCTGCAAATGAATTGAGAACGAATTTCTGACATCAGTTACACAACATGAGCCTTGATGTAATAAACACAGCATTGTGATTTCAGTGTAGAAACCAGCTGAAGGTGAGAGACGGCTCTTAATCTCACTCTCCTATCTTAAAGCAAAGAGGAATGTGCTTTAAAAAAAGAAGTATCAGCAAAGTAAATTGTCTTTTTCCCCCCTTTTTCTTCAATGTGACAGCTCCTCTGGAAGCTATATTCTAATTGTCATTATATTATTCATGCAAATGAAAAAGTACAGCCGAGCTATTGCCGAGCTGAGGCACTGGCTTGCCTCTATGAGCCAAGGACAAGCTTAGCTGGAAAGAATGTTCCCTTATTTTATTGCTGGCTTCATGGCAGTGCCAGGATCCTGTGGTGCAGTCTATAAATCTTAAGAGTGAAGCTTTGATGGGCAGTGCAACCTCTATTTAGTAATACTAACACCTCTTAAAAACAATGAAAGCACATGGGGTTTCAATGATGCTGTGTACAGTCTGAGGAACAACTGCTTTCTTGAGTCTATGCTATGGGGTAGGGAAAGATTGACAGCCCTGCAGACTGAAGTTCTTGGGTCATTCACAGAACAGGTCCAAGAAGGAATAGCAACGGAGCAAGCTTTACTTTGCCACCATGATGCTATGGATCAACTCTAGCCTTGTAATAGCCAGTAGGTCATTTCTTGGACTTTTTGCTGGGTTTGCCAGTTATTTTTTTGGTCTTTAGGAATTAACTCCGAAGTGGCAATTGGGCTAAGACTGACAACTCATTTTACGCAGACCTGAATAGTCATTGAACAGTAATTAGTTACTGTTGTACTAATCTACTACATCTGAATGAGCTTCCTGGAAGTGAAAAGCATCCTAGCTCATAATAAATCCCCTGCGTCATCCAGTCTGCTGAATTTTTAAGGCTATTTTAAAGAAATGGCTTACTCCAACTCCTGTGAGTTCAGTTATTAAAGATAAATATGCATTGGTGCTTTTGTTTATAAAGCAATCACCTGGATTTTGTGAGTTCGTGCACACACATCCTGAGTTCCTCCTCAGGAGCAGAAGTTATTTATAATGCTGAGGGAAAGAGGGTTTGAAACCATTAAATGTTAGAAAGGTGATGCTGTCAAATACAGACTGTAGGTAAGTGGTGCCAAGTACCCCAAATTAGGGTTCATATGGCACTGTGTGTGTGTATGTACATGTACGCACATGAGCACGTATATATACACTGTACTTGATGAGCAGCTTCTAGATTTCATTTAGATTCCACATGGGCTTATGTCTTCATCCACTTGGAGCCTTTTGAAGATTTCAGACCTGTGATACTAAACCTACTGGAGCAGGTACAAATAATAATAACTGCATTAAGGTAGGGCCCACACTATGCTAGGTGCTGTCCAAACATACAGTAGTGAGACACAGTCCATTTCCCCATGCTCCCAGAACACCTTTCTCCAAAACGGGGTGGGGGGGGGAAGTGCGGGAATCTAATAAGACTCTTTAGAGTTATTGTGTATAGGTGCTGATCCTACAATTCGCTCAGCATGGATAAACAACTCCCACTGACTCCATTGGGGCTGTCTGAGTGGCAGCAGGGATCCACAATATGTAGTCAATTGCAGGATCAGGGCCATAGATTATTTTCTTCTAAACTGTAATTGCTCTTGCCCGTCAACTGTCCTGGGAGCACTGTAAGTGTTGCCAATTCTCACCAGTTTACACTAAGTCATACAGTAGTTGGTGTTTTTCTTAGAGCCTGACCTGATGGAGTGCCATGGCGTTACTTGGCTATGTCTACACTACGAGCTAGGGGTGTCATTCCCAGCTCACGTACACATCTTCCCGCTAGCTCCCCTCTGAGCCAGCACACTAAAAAAGGTTGTGTAGCTGCAGCAGCACCAGGCAGCAGCAGCACGGGCTAGCTGACCCGCGTACATACCCATGGGGTTCAGGTGGGTTTGTTCTTGGGAAGGTTAGCCTGTGCTGCTGCCACCGTTGCCCATGCTATCATGGCTACACTGCTATTTTTAGCATGGTAGCTCAGAGGAGAGCTAGTGTGGGTACCTGTCCGAGAGCTGGGGATTGCACCCCTAGCTTGGAGTGGAGTGGAATCCCATAGTTGTATAAGAATTTCAGCTTTCACTTTAAAATAAAAAGTATGTTTCTAGCCCTAATGGTTGTGGAGGAAAATGCTCAAAATAGGAACCATAAAAAGTCAAACACTCAAATTGAAATTAAGAGAATACAAAATGTATGTATAAATCTCATGATTTTTAAGCCAGCCTCAGCAGTTTGAGGGCCTGGCTCATGATTTTTGAATACCAGTACTGCTGTTGCTTTACTTCATTTTCTTATCCTTTCTTTTCACATGCCCTCTCTTTTCTTTTTGGTTGTTCCATTCAGTCACTCCTGTAACATCCATGAATATTGATGGTCCAAGAAGTGAATATAGTTGGAACCACTTGATCATAGCGACCATAAAGTAATTTAAATGTTACATCCTTGTAGGGAGGAAAATACCAAAGAAATCCACCATAGTAGCACCTAACTTCAAAAAGGGGAACTATACGAAAATGAAGACTCCAGTTAAACAGAAATTAAAAGGAACAGTCGCAAGAGTAAAATGTCTGAAAGTTGCATGGAAATTATTTAAAAATAGCAGAATAGAAGCTCGAACTAAATGTACACTCCAATTTAAAAAAAAAAAGTAAGAGGACTAAAATAATTTCACCATGGTTAAACAGTAAAATAACAGAGGTGGTTAGAGGCAAAAAGGCATCCTTTAAATATTTGAAATCAAGTACTAGTGAGGAAAATAGAAAGCAGCATAAACAAGTGTAAGAGTAAAAAGCCAAAAAAGAATCTGAAGAATAACTAGCAAAAGACACAAAAACTAACAGCATTTTTTTAAGCACACCAAAAGCAAGAAGTTTGGCCAATAATCAGTGGGGTCGCTGGATGGTAGAGGTGCTAAAGAAGCACTCAAGGAAGACGAGGCCTTTGCAGAGAATCCAAATGAATTATTTGCATCAGCCTTCACTACAGAAGACGTAGAGTAGATTCCCACAGCTGAGCTTTCTTTTTAGGTGACAGATCTGAGGAGCGGTCCCAGGTTGAGCTGTCAATAGAGGAGGTTTTGGAAAAAATTGATGAA
This sequence comes from Eretmochelys imbricata, assembly GCF_965152235.1. Taxonomy (NCBI): domain Eukaryota; kingdom Metazoa; phylum Chordata; order Testudines; family Cheloniidae; genus Eretmochelys; species Eretmochelys imbricata. The sequence continues at coordinate 19,056,745 of NC_135574.1, read as the reverse complement.
TTCAACAGTTATTAGTCTCCAGGAAAAGAGTTCTAAAAGAACTCAAATATGAAACTGCAGAACTACTAACTGTTTTATGTAATCTATCGTTTAAATCAGCCTCTGTACCAAATGACTGGAGAATAGCTAGTTTAATGCTGAATTTTTTTTTTTTTTTTAAGGCTGAAGAGGTGGTGCTGGCTGATAAGTCTAACTTCAGTACCAGGAAAATTGGTTGGAACGATAATAAAATACAGAATTATCAGACACAAAGATGAGCATGATATGTTGGGGAAGAGTCAATATGGCTTTTGTAATGGGAAATCTTGCCTCACTAATCTGTTAGAATTCTTTTGAGGGTGTCAATAATCATGTGGACAAGAGTGATCCAGTTGATATACTGAACTTGGACTTTTGGAAAGCCTTTGGCAAGGTAGCACAGCAAAGGTTCTTAAGCAAATTAAGGAGTCATGGGATAAGAGGGAAGGTCCTCGTATGAATCAGTAGCTCATTTAAAAGATAGAAAACAAAGGGTGGGAATAAATGGTCAGTTTTCACAATGGAAAGAGGTAAATAGCAGGGTTCCCCAATGATCTGTACTGGGACCTGTGCTGTTCAACATATTCATAAATTATCTGGATAAAGGGGGTGAATAGTGAGGTGGCAAAGTTTGCAGATGGTACAAAATTATTCAAGATATTTAAGTGCAAAGCTGACTGCAAAGAGTTACAGAGGGATCTCACTTGACTGGACAACAAAATGGCAGATGAAATTCAATGTTGGTAAGTGTAAAGTAATGACGTTGGAAATAATAATCCCAACTATACATGCAAAATAATGGGTTCTAAATTGGTTGTTACAGCTCAATAAAGAGATTTTGGAGTCATTATGGATGGTTCTCTGAAAACATCTACTCAGCATACTGTGGCAGTCAAAAAAGCTAACAACATTAAGAACCATTGGGAAAGGGGTAGATAAGACAGTAAATATCATAATGCCACTATATAAATCCATGGTACGTCCACACCTTGAATAGTGCATGCAGGTCTGGTCACCCCATCTCAAAAAAAAAATAGAATTGGAAAAAATACAAAGAAGGGCAACTGTTCTGTTCTAGGCCCGGGAGGCCTGGCACGGGTGCTCCGAAAAAGCAAGGCTCAAATGCGGCAAAGGAGCAAATTATTGGCTTTATTGAAGGTAAGTGACACACCCGCAACGGGGACTCCAAGCATTGCTGTCACAGAGGCGGAGAGCCCAGCGCACCGGAGCAATGCCTGGGACCGAGTCCAATGAAGGGGTGGATAGCAGGCATTAATAAACACTTAGCATAAACAGCTCAAGTATATTTAATAAGGGGTTGTGCTTCTTTACTGGCAAGGGGCCACACGAGGCAGTCAAGGCTGGTTGAGGACCGGTTTCGACCGGTTCCTCATGTCCGACACTGACCGATAGTAACCGTCTGCACGAGAAAGCGTTCTTCCCTAGCTAGGCCGTCACAGAGTCTTCTGCAGTCCCTTACAGAAACAAAAATGATTAGGGGTATGGAAGAGCCACGGTTGGAAGACAGGATTCTGGGCTAGATGGACCATTAGTTTCACCCAGTATGGCCATGCTTATGTTTTTTATTATATGCACCTGTGATAAATAATAGTTTTGTAGCGTTCCTTCCTTGTTACCTCCATTGTTGCAACTAAAACCTTATAAAACAAAGTGTATACATGCCATCCCACCGACCTGCTCTTCTTTCCTAAATCTGCAATAGACCCTCCGTCGATAAGATGATGTGCTCTCCTCTGAAAAGATTGAGATTGTTTTTGTAAAGGGGATATTTCTTTTTTTAAACTAAGAACATGAAATGTGGGGAAACTGTTTGGTAACACAGTTGTGATATATGTGTACTCCTCACCTTTACTCTAAATTGTTTTTAATACAGTGGATTCCAAATGAACAGCCCACTGTTGTTCCATTTCCTGTCTTTTGTTGCTTTATTTAGTACCAATCTAACATTTTTTACTTTAAATAAAGTAAAATAAAGTTTCTCCTATCTGTATTGTTCCGTGTCCTGGGTTAAAGGAACTATGTAAGCCCAAAATTCGACTTTCTAAATAAAATAATAATCCTTAAACTAAAAAATTACCTGTTAATTTAGCCACTTAGTAGGTTAAATTCTGATTACATGCGCAGTTTCTCCCATTGATTTAAGTAGGTCGTAATCTAGCTCTGTGTGTGTGCGTGTAGGCACATACATTGATTATTTTTAAATTACAGATCCTCTTCATTCCAGAACTGCGTAAGGTATCCCTTTTTATTCCTTTCCTCTACTTCCCATACCACCCCTGAAATATCAAACCTCCTACCTGTGAATTCTTCTCCTAGAGATGGGCTAGAAGAAAGTATCCTCATAAAAGCATTTGCCCTCATTTGCTGTCTTTCACTCCAATCTGACACATCTGTGACCCTTGTCTGAGCATTGGTGGCTTTGATATTTTGCCCTTTTTAGTTCCTTTCATCTGAGGAACTTAAAGGATTCTCTGTCAACTGTCTAAGGCTCTCAACATTCCATTGATGGTGATGTCACGTCACTCCCCACTAAAATACAGGTGTCACACCTGTAGGAGAGCTGCTTCAGCTGGACATTCACCAGGCTGCTGTGTTTGGGACCCCCCTCAGTAGGCCACATGTGTTTTAAACTTACTGAATCTGGGCAGAGTCCAGGAGCTGCCTCCGGTTTTGGGTTTCTAGACACATTCTCAGGGTGCAGATCCTCTCTAGCACCTCTTTATGAAGACTGAGACCTGGCATTCCACCTGAAACTACTGCTGACTTCCCCAAAGTTGCCTAGAGCTTAAGCACACCTTCTTCCAGAGCTCGAACCTTGTGGGCACTCTGGGTGTACAGGTCACCTCTTCAGGCGTACATGGTAGGTGTAGTACATAATACACAGACAGGCTTTACAAAGGTTTCTGAAGCTCTTCACTTCTCCTCCTCCAAGTCATGGCAAGAGTTAGAGCGCATTCAGGTGTGTCTCTCTGGGTAAAGTGTGTCCATGCATGTGTCTGTGCACTCTCATCTCAGACCCCTGCAGTCAGTGCCTTCTGTTCTCTGTCTCCAGAATGGCAAGTGAGAGAGCTTCTCCTTTACAACCTCCTGTCCCCTTTGTCAGGTGACCCTCTCATCAGCCTTGTCAGGTGAGCCCTTGTTTGTTTTATGTCCCCTCTGGAGTCCAGACTTGAGAATCGCTTGTGGCAGCCGTCTCTTTGCCTAAGGGCGTCCCATTTGAATGGACAATTGTCAAAAATTAACAACTCTCCATTGTTAGCCCTGTGCTAGGTGTAGACATTTCTCCTTAACCTCCAGTGGGTTTTAGCTTAATGTGGAGACAAAAGACAGCAGAAAAGGCAAACCAGATCCACCTTCAAAATGGAGTTTGCAGTCTGACACAGATACAGAGAGTCCACAGTATCAACCAGAATTCATAAGCTGTACACAGATTCTCCCAAATCATATCACTCGCAATTAAAGTACAGTCTCCTGTGGCATGGAATGCAGCAATTTATCAGCACATAGACCCTGAATCAGGAATGCATCCTCTTCCAGGAGTGCACTTGGCTACACAGAGTCAGTTTACGCTCTTGAAGTCAATAGGAGTTAAGCATGTGCATAAAGTTAAGGATGTGTGTAAGTGGTTTCTTGAGTCAGAGCCACCGTGATGCTATACATCCATTTGTTTCAGGAAGGTAGGAAAAAGGAGAAGAAATTGTTAAACAGAATGGAATTATCCAGAGTTCTTAATTTACCCCACAAAATCAGGTGTGGCACCCCTAAACTTACAGATGTGCCAAGGGATATCCTTACAGAACCTTGGTTTTACATCTGCTGTGCAAAGACTGTGCTTTCAATGGCTCCTTAACCCCCAGCTAGGAAACTGGTTCAGCATTGCCTCAAGGGGAAGAATGCAACCCAGAGAGCTACCAGGAGGAACTCCTATAGCACCTACGTGCGCAATTAAGCTCTTCAGTTTTTAAAGAACTAACCCAGCTCAACCCTGCCTAGCTTGTGAGATCTGATGATCTCACATTGCAACATGGTAAAACTGCCACACATCTCATTCCCAAACCTGGTTGTCTTTTATGCAGCACAACACACTCTTCTCATACTACTCTACTATGGCTTGTAGTTACTGTTTTAATTAACATTGCACTTGTAAGTAACTGTGCTGCATTTTGTCTGCTGCAAAAATACCAGCTCATGTGAATTATTCTGACAGCTGGCTGTCACCTAACAGCGGGGAGAATAGCAAAGCATTACTGTCTAGACCTACTTGCAGAACTATTATGGTGAAAAGCAGTAATCTTACAGAAGAGGTACCCATTTCCGAGATCTATTTGTACATTGTGACTCTTCCCTGCATAATAGGATTACACATTTCTTATCACAACCACAAACTGGATGCATGCCAGCCATAAACTGTGCACAGTGTAACAATGTGATGGGAGGCAATTTTTCTCTCTCTGTCTCTGACTCCTATTCTGGGTTAAGAAAAAACTGTCATATTAGACAGAGCACCACATGTGACCGTGTATTTATCACTTTAAATGTCACTGTGGATTGTTGGGCATAAGGAAAACATCTCAGCTTGTGGAAACTATAATTACAGATAAAACTGTGCTTAAAGAAAGGCAGAAAGCCTTACATTGAACAGATAAAAACTGACCTTAATGCATTTATTCTAATTTTGGACAGGAAAGTTGAGGCCATAATATCATATTGGCAAGTTCATCTACGGATACAGTTATTGTTTGTAGTTGCAACTTTAGCTGAACAATTCTGTGCACAGATTACACTCAATGATTATTTTAGTTAACATTTGTATATAGTGCTATACAAAACCAGACAGTGCAGTGATGGACACTGTATTAATGTCTAGACTTCCATTGTTGGGTAGGTTAAATATTGTGACCTACAATTGTATAAGCCTAAACAGACTGGGGGGAAAATGCTTCCATAAGTGTCACCATTTATTTACTCAGCTAAACTGCCACAGAACTGAACTTTGGAGTCTTTCTTCTGATACGTTAGTGTGTGGACCATTGTAGCTGAAGTCTCTGGTTTGAATATATAGTAATGGTCTGTCTTTGCACTTCAAGAAATTCTGTCCTGTCTGGGGACTGCTGATTCTATTTGGATGTGTGGCATGGAGAGCAGATCAGACTAGAGGTTTGGTTTTGTTTTAGCACATTTTGTTTTTATTTTGTAGATTTTGTTTAGCGGGATTGTTTCCTTAGCATTACTAAATTCTAATCGTGTTTAGTTACTGTTAATGTAGCTGTAAGCATCTAATAGCTGCCTTAAAGAAGGGCTTTCATAACAGAGCAACAAAAAAAGCATTATAAAAATACTTACACAATATAGATCTTCCTTTTTCTATTAATGAAAGTAGTTTAAACATAGGTGTTGCTAACAGGATTTGAGTATGGTTTGCCTGATCAATTCTGACGTGGATATTTAAAGTGTACTAGCCAAACCATACTAAGAATACCCCACTTAGGTCTAAGCAATAGAAAGCGACCATGTTGCAAGACCTTGTTACAGTATGATAGTTTAAAACGTAGCAGTGAAATACAAGTTGGACTGGATGTTTAAACGTGTCGGGAACTCTCATGTTGTAAATTGGGCCGTCCTATACTGTAGCATTCAGTATCCTAGGTGGGACCAGAGAGAGCCTATAGCGCAACTTTATAATCCTGTTCTAATGTGGCTCTCAGCCAATAATATCTCCATCCAGTTTAGTGAGGAAACAGTGCTAGAACCCTGCTGGAAAAACAGTGTATCAATGTGGTAATAGTTAGCATGGTTCCTCAGCTGTCTATGGGACCTTGTTTAAGCACAAAATAGAAGAACTGCTAAATGATAGGGGGAAGCAGGGAAATGGAAACTGGGTCTCCCACTTCCCAGGTGGGTGCGCTAACCATTGGTTTATTGACTCATTCTCTCTCTCTTTCTAAATTTGTAATGTGCTCCAGTTATATGTTCTGCTGGGTCTGAGCATGTTCCATACAAATAAAGATCTGTTTATTTCAATATGTATTCCTAAAGATAAAGGTAAGTGTAAGAATCAGATAAATAAACAATGTTAGTAAAATTGCACATAGAAATACAGCAGAACTCAAGTGCAGTTATTTCAGTGTCTGATCACTTGCTGTCTTCCCTCCTTTATTTTAAACCAGGGGAATTCAATGTAAAAAACTGTTAATGCAATATTACGGTTGTGAATTTAATGTACAAAAGGCAGGGAATTCAAAGTTATGGTTCCCAATGTAACTGTAATTCTGTCATAATGCATGTATATGAAGGCATAAATTTCTCACCATATAAAGCAGTATAAAATTCTGCATATGCGCAAAGGGTTCATTAAAGTTGTTATGGGAATTACAGTTTTGTGTTTCCTAATAAGTGAATTTAAATTCTGAATCTTAACATTCCATTAACCTTCTTTTTTTTTAGCCAATCTACAGTATGGTCTCCCACTTTTCCTTTTTTTTCTGAAAAAAATATAACTGCTAAATATATTTAAAATCAAAGAACTGTAGGTAGAAAAATATCACTTTACCAAATTGTTTTATATATATATCTGCAGACCTCCTGATATATATATCCATATCAGGTCTGCTGCAACTTCATTATGACTAAATCTTAGGCCACTGATGTTAATAGTAAAACTGTCACTAATTTCATGGGGACTAACCATGGGCCACTGAGGAGGCACTCTTGACTCTCTCTGATTGAGGAGAAGGGGTTTTTTTGGATTTGTTTTTGGTTTTATTGGGTTTTGGGTTTTTTTACTGCAGAACTGTTATGGATTTGCAGAGCATGTGCAGAGATTATTCGCCTCCTGGAGTGCCATGGAGCCCTGATCCACAGGAGATCCTAGAGTAGGAGGGCAGGAGTTGGACAAGGGTCATGGATCTGTTGCTATGTGGCTTCTGTCTCTGAAGAGTACTTGACTGCTTCTCCCCTCCCAGGCTCTAAGGTGCACTCTGGATGCATCTTCACTTCAGTTAACCTGAGTGATCCACACTCAAGTCATTTCTCTTGTATTACCCTAGCATAAGCTAGAGTGGCCACGCTGCAAATTAACACTCGAGTTCCTGCAATGCCCTGTGTCCACGTTGGCACCACGCTGACTCTCATGTAGCACTGACCTCTAAGGGCACATCCTATGGTCCGTAGCACATTCTGTGAATTCTTTTGCAGCATACTGTGTGAGAACTTGCCTGTCCTTTCTGGGCATGAGGTTGGAAGTGATGTTGGCCTAGCAACTCATTAAAGTCAACCACTTCTGCCTTGGCATGCTCCACAGTTCTGTCCCCAGTCTTTGTTATAACTGGTGGCAAAATCTGAAACCAGCTCTGAGCAATGACCTGTGACAAACATTGGTATCAGTGCAACCCATCTGTTCATGCTGTGCACTGGGGAGGATATGGATGCTATGGTATTTAGTAATCAAGAAAAACTGGCAAAAAGAGGAAGCAATGGGTGTTAGAGGTTGTAAACCTGTAGAGGTTTTGGGGAGTCGGACAGGGAATTCCACAAGCTGAAAATGTCTCTCTTCAAAGCTCTGTGTTAGTGCGTAGCCATTTATATTATGTGTTTAATGCAAAATTGGCCCTATTTCTGAATCTCTTCTGGTTAAACACTTTATCTTGCCTCAGCCAACTGCTGGAAACGCCACAAAAAAATAAGAATAACCAAATCTTTTAAGACTTACTAGCTGAACCCGTTTCAAATATAATAAATAGGGAAATACATTGTTTACTATAAGTGTTATCTGATTGCTGGCAGACCTGTGTTTATTGCCTTTGTGCATTATGGTCTCTTGTAATTTGGGTAGCCAAAAATTATATTCCTTTATGCAGTGTGTGAGGTGATTTGTAAGTAGTGAGACATCTGTAATTACAGTGAGTGGAATTGGAGAGCTTCATAGAGGCATGAAATAAAATTGCCTGTTTTTAATCTGAGTAGTTTCACATCAGATTTTCCACTTTTTTTACATTTCTCAGAACAAATTTATTTTTCTTTTCTTGGACAACCAAGGGAGGATCTTTAGTGGGTGAACTCAGACCAACTCTTTCTATAGACAGTTTTCTCTTATTTTTGTTGTTTTGAAGCATATGTGAAAAGTCAAATGTTAGGCGCTCATTGTGCTAGTGGTCATCAAAGAAAGCTGTAAAGTGGGTTCTGAGACGTGTCGATGAACATCTGAACTGAATTCATCGTTCGGAATATATTGTAATTGAGGTTTTTTTCCCATTAAAGACTGTATCTAGACTTCATGGTTCATTTTTCCTATTCTGTCACTTGTGTTTAAAGCCCATGCCATTGTTTCACATGTTGAATGAAGAGCACAAAACTCAAATTTTGTAACATTGCAAGCTGTGAAAGGAGAGAGGCGGCTCAGACATAATTCTCTGTATAGTCATTGTACTTTTGACTTAATGGCTTTTATTGCTTATTTATATGCATAGTTTGTTTGTAATACCCTAACTTTTTCTTTCCTCTGGAGGAGGAGAAATATATTCATATATTATTTACACCTTGGATTGTCAAATAATATAGCACTTTACACATTCAAAGCTTTTTACAAACTAATCCTCCTTACAGTCATGTGAGCTATGATCCTTCACAAACATGCCTTAATTCATCATTAATAAAACTTCACTGCTTATCTCGTTTAAAAAAAAATCATGGCTTTTGAATAACCAGCTAAAATTGGAAGACAACACCTCACTGCTGTTCACTGTCTCCCTTATTAACTCATCTTTGTACTTTCTAGGCCAAAACAACGGGAGTAGGAGAATATGAGAGTTTCATCCAAAAGATTCTTCATAGATGAGTTGTTACTTACCCAGGCCAATGGAAAAACCTGTAAATTGTCATTAACCCACCCACACTAGGAACTTTCGTAACTCTCAGGAGTGGTAACCAGTGTGTTACTCACCATAAAGGTGATGATCCAATATTTTGAACCAGCTAAGGATACGTGTGTTCTGTGGATATTTCCATCAGTGTAGCTCCACCAGCGTAATGATACATGAGCAAACCTTCAGTGTGGATTCACTTCACTGGCTACACTGAGAGTGCTTTTACACTGTGTCTCTGCATCAGTATAGCTATATCTGTACAAATACCCACAGTATAGGCAGGCCCCAGAACTGTTATTTTTTTAAAGACCACTTAGCAAACATAATGAGCAACACAGAGGGATTTTTTATGCTTTTAAACCAAAGTCTTGAATTTGCCTTTATGAGAGAATACTGTACCTCTTGTATTCCTCTTGGCTCCAGGCATTTTATCCTAGTGTAAACATTGGATTCTTGTGGTTGCTTTAGTTTACAGAGAGAAAGCAGGTTCTCCAAAACCCAGCCTGAAACCTTTTATATGTCATAGAATATGAATGTAGAAGTAGTTAGTTAAATCAATTAACTGAGTGACAGAACTGTGCAGCCAGTTTTCCAAAGAATCACTGTAGTTGGGGCTGTTCTTTAGTAACATGAGCTACATTAAATAAATAGAGAAAACATTGTAATCAATGAAACTAGATATATTAGAGATGTTAAGGAGAGTAAAAGGGAATTTTTTGGAACTCTTTAACTAAACAAGGAACATTAACCACCTGGTTATGTCTTTGAAATCGGAGATGCGTCTCGCCTGACCAAAAAAAAATGGACTATGATCCATATATAATATGCTGATGCCATCTACTAAACTAGAGAAAATTCAATTCAGTGATACTTTTACAGCATGACAAGCTCTGTAAGCATTGCAGTGGAGAGAAAAAGTGACAGACCACTCAGGTATTTGTTGGAGGTAGCTATGATGGACAGGCGAACACCTGTCTTCCCCCGGTTCGTGGATCGCTCTGGGGCTTCGAGAGATAGACATCTGGATGCCTAGAGGGAGGCAGCAGTGCATATGCCCAGAAGCAGTAACTTAAGCACCTAGGGAAGTTTTTGTCTGAAAACTTAGGAGCTGAGTGAGTTTAGGCACCTACAGGTTAGGCGGGAGTTTGGTGGATTGTAATGGAGTCTACAATTCAGAGTTAGGATATGTCTACACTGTGACTGGCCTGTGATAGATGACCCGGATTCTTGGAGTTTAGTCTAAGGGGCTGTTTAATTGCAGTGTAGCGGTTCAGGCTCGGTCTGGAACCCAGGATCAAGTCTCGCAGAGTCCAAGCCCCAGCCCAAGCCCAAACATCTACACCACAATTAAACAGCCTCTGAGCCTGAGCCCCGCAAGCCCAAGTCAGCTAATACAGGCCAGCTGCGGGTGTCTAACTGCAGTGTAGATATACCTTTAGGAGCCTGAGTGCCTTAGTGGAGCTGGGCCTCTGGGCCTTAGTTCCCCATCTGTTAAGTGGGAATAATAGGACTTTCCTATCTCAAAAGGGTATTTGTATTTATCCTCTCATTAAAGATTGTGATGTGCTCAGATAATACATTCATAGGAGCTGTAGAAGTACCTAGGATAATTAGAGGCAGCCATTTTCATTTTGGGAAGTGCTTCATTTTAAAGGCTCACATGCAAATCCTCTGCTCACCCTCCATAAATGTGAACATTCTCTTATGAATCCAAGTTTCTGATTAACTTAGTATGTCATTTGCCAGCACTGTCTGAATGAGCCTGTGAGCCCAATTAGCAGCAGAAGCAGAGCTAACACTCTTCACCTGCTGTGCTTACCAGTCTTCAGATCAGGAAAGGATGGGAATATATCAAAGACTCAGGGACAGAGGGAAGCTTAGAAAAGGGTTGGGAAAGGGTGAGTGAAACAGATATGTTATGGTTACTGTGACGTTCCCCTCTGGTGTTATCTGGACTGGTGATCTGCTCGGTCACTCCAACCCTTGACTCTGGGAGCCAGCCTTACCCTGCTCTGCTGTGAGAACCCCCACTCCTGGGCTGTTCACGCACAGCCTCTGGCATGCAAGCTGCTTTTTGGATTGTGCAACTGAATGACACTAGCCAATATGTCTGGTCCCAGACACAACCCTAGGAACCTCCATCTTGCAGTGTCCAGTTATGCTCACTGGACACTGCAAGCTTATATAAGTTTGTCAGTTTAACAAAGAAATTGGTATGTACCAGGCTTATTATCCCAAGGGGGGGTCTCTGACATGCTTTAAACCACATGTACTGCTTCAGGTAGAATAAACAGATGTATTAACTACAAAGATAGAATTTAAGTGATTATAAGTCAAAACATAACAAGTTAGATTTGGTCAAATGAAATAAAAACAAAATGCATTCTAAGCTGATCTTAACACTTTCAGTGCCCTTACAAACTTAGATGCTTCTCATCACAGGCTGGCTGGTTGCTCTTCAGCCAGGTTCTCCCCTTTGATCAGCGCTTCAGTCGCTTGGTGTGGTGTCTGTAGGTGTAGGTGGAAGAGAGTGAGAGCATGGCAAAGTCTCTCCCTTTTATCATGTTCTTTCTTCCCTCTTGGGTTTGCCCCCCGCCCTTCAGAGTCAGGTGAGTATTGCCTCATTGCAGTCTCAAACTGGCCAAAGGAAGTCCAACAGATCCTTTTGTTGCTGCCTAGGTGAGCATCCTTTGTTCTTGTGAGGCTGGGCTGGGTTTGTCCCATACATGCCCTGATGTGGTGTGAACGGCCTCTCTGCTCTTGGAGAGTTTTTGACTGGGCTTATTTTAAGCCAAGAGGATGCATTTTCAGTCTCATAACTAAATACATGAAATTATAACCTATAACATTACTATAACAACAATGCTCAGTGCATCATGAGGCTTCCAAAGACACCCGACATGACAAACGTTGCATTGGATACCACACAATCATTTTACAAGTATGAACGTGATGGTGCTGGGTGTTCCCCCGAAGTACAGAGTGTCAGTTACTAAAAGAGAAAACAGAACAAACAGTGACAGAAAATGGAGATCTATACAGATGGGTAATGTATTAGACCTAGGAGAGATGTTACTACAGATCATGCAAAGGGTTAAAAATAACAGTTTCTGAGCTTGCTGAAGATGTGCCACCCAATTGCAGCTCTCGTTGTTTATTGTAAAGTGTGTTGGGGAGACTGTGCGTGAAATCCTGGTCCCACTGAGGGCAATGACAGTTTTGCCATTGACCTCAGTGGGGACAGGATTTCACCCCAGGTCGTCTGAGGAATTAGCATCAGATTAGGAGTCAGGTGATATTTGTTTCTTTGGCAGGTTCTGCCATTCATTGTCCCCAACTGCTTTGACAAGTTACTTAATCTTTCTGTACCTGTGTTTCCCCAGCTATAAAAGAGAGATGATTGGTTAATATTTGTAAAATGCTTTGGAGATATAGAGTGTCCAAGCAGTATTAAGCCAACATTTTCCTATGTTAGTAACCATGCCTGCTACAGCTTTGTGCTGCATGAGCACTTTACAGAAGGTTGTTATTCATAATATGGTCAGATAGACCTCTTGCGGCCCTAGGAGCATTTCTGTGCATTTTTATTGATGCCTGCTTTTTAAAACTTTGTCTGTTTTCTGAGATCATAGAGTTTCTGCAACTGCATCTGCCAACCTCTAGCCAGCTACCAGTTAGAGCCCACACATCACTGATCAGCTTGGCAATAGTGTAAATAGAGAGGCATGACCTAGCCTTAAGCAGCTGGATTGTGTTGAATAGAGAAGGGTACTCATGAATTCCCAATGCCTTAATTCAGTCTGGGTGAGAACAACTTCCTCTGTGGCCTTGGGTTTTTCCGAACATGGGTATCTAAAGCTAGACCATTAAATGAGTGGCTTTGTTTTCCATAGGGGCTGAGCATCCTTATTTCCCATCTGTAAAATTGATATAATAATGCAGTGTCAGAAAAGATGAGAGTTAATCCCTCTTTCCAATTGGTTTCAGCACCAGCCTGCTTTTCAGGTACATGTTCTTTGTTCTCAGTTTTCTGAAATGAATTTAATGCTCCAGATCCATGCACAGAACTGTCGCACTAGCAGATATCTCACCACAGTGAAGTGTGCAGAATTATGGCAGACACTGATCAAATACAGAATTGGTAACCATGAACTAGCAGTGGAAATTGGGAGGCACAAAAGCACAGTGTAAACCCAGGGAGGAGTGACTTCTGCAGTGTCACAGAGAGGTTGAGATAGAGGTACTTGCTCCTCCAAAATCCAAAATACAAGGAACCACGAGAGAGGTTTCCTCAGATCATCAGGAATCATACCCAACTGTAAAAAAGTGAAGGAGAAGCTGTGCCTGAGTCTCAGAAAAAAGAGAGAGATGGCATTGTACTAGGCAGATCATTCATAGATTCCAGGGCCCGAAGGGACCATTGTGATTATTTAGTTTGGCCTCCTGTATAACACAGACCATAGAACGTGTTGTCACCCCCCTCACTTCCCCCCCAAAAAAAAGCCTGACGTGGAAGAAAGGATTTGAACAGGGGTCGCCAACCTCTCAGGAGAGCGCTGTGACTACTGGGCTTTCAGATATTCTGATGTATGGCTCTCTCCGTCTCACCTGTTCTGCTCTGAATAAATAATTTAAACGACTGATTGGGCCAGAGAGAGAGAATTGACTCTAGTCTGGTGGTTCAGGCCCACACCTGGGAGGAGGCAGATCCAGGGTCCTGCCCTCCTGCTCCAATGAGCCGCTCTACTCCTCCCACCCCGCTTTGTGTGGCGTGAGCAAGCGCCTAACTTATTCTTATAAGAAATCACATAGGCATGTAAGTTGCCTGACACCAAGAGTGGGGTTCCCGGTTGTGAATCATTAACCAGAGATAAGCACCTCCCTGCAGCCTGGCCTTAGGTGCCCGTTTCCATGAACGGGGTTTAAGACACACTGGTCTCACTGGCCTCTCCTATTGGCTAGCTTAGGTAACCATGTGTGGTGGCTTTTTTTTTTTTAATCCCATTCTCTCTCCATGCATTGTAGAGGAAGTGTAGGCACCTAACTCAGACTTCGTGGATCTCAGCAGACTCCTGTGATTTGCTAGGTGCCAAAAAGTTAGCTGTTGCAATGCTCAGCATTGCAGCACCTAAATTCCTTTGTGGATCTGAACCAGAGAAACTTAGGGCTTTTCTACACTTGAAACTCTGCAGCTGCACCATTGGAGCTCTTCCGTGTAGACACTCACTACAGCAATGAGAGGGGTTCTCCCATCACTGTGGTTAATTCACCTTCCTGACAGGCAGTAGCTAGGCCAACAGAAGCATTCTTCTGTCGACCTATCATTGTCTACACCAGGGGTTAGGTCAGCTTAACTACATCACTCAGGGGTGAGGATTTTTCACATCCCTCTCGTAACGTAGCTGGGTCGACCTAGCTTTTTAGTGTGAACCAGGCCTGTAGGTAGGTTTACACTTTGAGCTAGGGTGTAATTCCCAGTTTGAGGAGACACACGTGCTAGTTTTCAAAAAATAGTGTAGCCGTGGCAGTGCGAGTGGCTAGCCACCCAAAGTACATCTACATCAAAGACCCTAAACACGTCCTTGGGGTGGCTAGCCCTTCTCACCCCCATGAATATGTCTTCTGTAGCTGGGAATTACACCCCATATCAAAAGGTAGGCATGCCCTTAAGTGACTTGCTCAAGATCACTCGGGAAGCCTGTGGCAGAGCAAGGTTTGAACCCATATTTCCCAAGTCCGGGCTAGCACCAAAACCACTGAGTCATTTTTTCTTTATATCTTTAAACCTTGCTCAAACTCCTGTGGCCCTGTAGATTGTGAACAATTCAGGGCAAGGCACTTTGTCTGTAAAGGCTGTGCATGACTATTTACTTTGTCAGGAGGAGTGTTCGTTTTTAGTTTCTCATGTGTTCCCACTGTTCTTGGCTTACTCAGATGATGATATCACTCTCAAAGCACTGGGCAGAAGCGCGTCTCCCTTTCCTCAGAAATACTGCAGGAATAGCAGCTGCACTGGCAGGAATCTTTAGTTCTTCCCACACTGCTGTGGTATGGCGTTAGGAGCCAAAGACCAAGCCTGAGATTTGAGCTCTGATCTTATTCATTGTAGTCACGTGGGAAGATGTATGCTAAAAAGTGAATGTGCTGTGTCATTCTTTTAGTCACACAAGCCAAGAAACAGTTCACTCCTGTTTGCTCACAGGCTTTGCATAAAAAGCACAACAAGTGAGGCAGATCTAGCCTAAAGAAGAAGAGACTCTAATGTTAGCACAGCATGTCATAGGGGAAGTGAAAATAAGAGATTGAATGCATCACTTCCAGGTCACTTGTCAAAACCAGCCTAGGTCAGTGGAGACCTGAAGTCCTTGCCATCTGTCAACTGTTTCTTGTGACTTGCGGTATAGGAAATGAGTTGTTGGCATGACATCACAGAAGTGAATATGACAATTAACACTTTTTTGGCAGCCTTTGAATACAGCCAAAAGATTGAATTATCAATTCATTCCCTCTGCGTTCCTCTGTAGAGGGGGCCCCTCAATCAGACATGTAGTAGGGGTTTGTACATCCTTTCTGTTATTCCTCTCCTGTGAATCCATTCCCACCCTTTTCTTTCACCTCGAGCACCAGCCATGTTGGATCTCTGCCACCTCATATTTCCTGGCTAAAGTCATTGTGGCGTCTTGTTTTAGAATGTGCCTGACTCAGTTGTTGATCTCTTGCAGAAGTGAAATTGTACAAAAACAAAACGTATTGGGGTTTTTAAAAGGGAAAAATATCTGTTGCTTAAGAATAGTCTCCGTGGAGGAAAGAGAAAGTGAAAAGCATTGATCTCTCCCAAGATAAGTAAGTAATTAAATAAATCAAAATAAAATAAAAGCTTGTTGGGGAGTTGCCTATTAGATGACACAATTGGTCAATACTCTTTGCAAAAGAGTTACGTTTGGGTTATTTTGATGCCTGAAAAGGTTCTATAAACTATTTGCAGGGATACCTTATTTCCACTCCATGTAAACACATAAAATTCCATTCCAGTGTGGCTGTGAAATTCTAACCTTTAAAAGTTATGAGCTGTGACAGAGAAAATTATAAATTCCCATTTGTTTTGTTCACTTGTGTGTGGAAATTCTGTCTCAGCCCAAATTACATCAAGTCCTCTGTATCTTTGTGAAGCTTTTTTTCTTGATTTGCTTGCAGCTGGTGTGTATAAGTACAAATTCAGTTACCGCACCTGCAGTAAATCAGCAATATATAAATGTTTCCTAACTTAGGAGGAAATCCATTAGTGCTTGAATTCAAACCTTTAAGTGACTCTTGTTTCCTGATTGTTAGGGTACTATAACTTTTATGTGTGATTTTTAACATGTTCAGAAGTGCTAGGCCAAGTACAGAGAAAATGAGCATCTAGGTGTCAGTTGTTAAGGTACTTGAAGAGCAGTATGCTCCTAATAAAAAGGGCTCTGTAAATAGAAGCTAAACCTGGTTCAATGTAGCAACTCTTGTTTTATATATATAATACTGTAGTGGAAAGTTATAAATAGTGACTGATCAGGCCTGAATCCAGCAGCTTTGGGCCTTGTTTGTACTTCTTCATCCCAAGGCTTTTGCTGCAAAGGTAACAATAATGATAGGCCACTGTGTCACTGAGGGCTAGGAAAAGATCTTGGAGAAGGAGAGTGGAAACCAGTCAATACTGATAAACAAGCTTCCTTTTTTTCTCAGTTACTGTTTTGCTAGGGCCCAGAGCTCTGAGTCTAAGATGGATCAAATTTCTCTGCTTCTTCTTCACCTTTCCTGACCCAGTATTAGGATGTTGAAGGCTTCCCAGTTTTAGGGGAATGGCCAGAGAACAGGTCTAAATTGCCTCAGAATGTGAGTTTGAGAACCTGAAACTGTCTTACGTGAGAATGTGGGTTTTAGGCTCATGGGATACATTGAGCTATTCTCATCAGACTGGTGAATGAGGGAACTGTTCCCATGTTGGGTTAGAGGAGGGAAAGACCTAACAGGGACCTTATGACAATACGACTCCCATAAATGCTCCTGACATGCTATTCCTATAGTGTCCCAAAGCAGGATAAACCCACAGATACTAGTCAGCAGTCTAGTGGCTGAAGCACGGCACTAGTAAGACATGGGTTCCATGCCTGACCTGGATACTGAGTTCCAGTATGACCTTGTGTAGTTGTTTTAAAGCTAAATTGTGCCCTTGTCTTAATTCCTCACAGAGGGGGAGTAAGGCCCATTCCACCACACTGCTTGGCTAAGACCCATATCCTCTGGGCTGGTGAAGAGTGTAGCCCCATGCTCTCTGGATGCTGTCTTTGTGAACTAGAGGATAGCAAAGGTGAGATTCAAGGCCTTGTCTACCTTTTCCCTCTTTCTCCCTTCCTTCTGTCCCAATTTGCCAGCCAGTGCAACTTGAACAGCACAAGGAAGTAAGCAAGCTGCAGCTCTTTCAGGGCTGCAGGAAGTTGCTTCCCCTCCTTTTTTCCCACTCCAGAAAGTGTAGGAGAGCATGGAAGGACTAATTCTGATACATTTAGGTCCTGGGGCCGCTCCTGCGCTTCCCCCCTGGCCCCCCCACTTGTCCCCAAGGGCTGAGAGTGAACACTCTGTCCGGGATAAATGGCAGTGGAAATCTGGCTCCATTTTTTCTGTACAGTTTCTCCCCCTCACATTCTTTTAATTTCTCCCTCCCATTGTTATCAGGCCCACCTTTCAGTTCCCAAGGGAGTCTGTGAAAAGTATTTTTATTTATTTTAGCTTTGGTTCCATTTTTAACTTCATCTCTCCCGTAACTTTTGTTTCCTACAGCTAGTAGTAGAGACTGGTAACGAAGCCTGTGTCTCCTGGCTCCTATCCATGAGATTAAGTTGCGTCACTACTGTTAGTCTGCTGGCCAATGGCGGAATCATGACCTTGGCTGCCAAAGTGTTCTAGGTTAGCAGTCCACTGGACTGCTGATGTCCTGTCTAAACTCTCCCAAGGGACAAAGTTCAATCAGCTTTCATTTCTAAGAGTATTACCAGTATATAATACTAATCCTATGTAAGGATATTCTTAGCCTGTAAGGGGACTTAAAGTAGATTTTTGGCAGCAGAGATAACCCTTTTGAGGTCCAAAGTTTAGAATATATCACTCTGGTACATAAACTTTGTCATAGTCAATAAGCCAAATGTACCTTTTTAAAAATTATTTACAGTCCAGTTACTAGTTACAATCATACTGCTCTCCTGGTGATTGGAAAAATCCATCTTTGCCCCATTAATGAGGCCTGCAGCACACAGGTGCTCATAGTTAATATGCAGTGAAGTCTGAGCTATTGCAATTCCTGGGCAGTTACTGCTGGTCCAGATTGGTTTGGTGTTTTTCTTAAATAGAGACCATTATGCCTTGAATTAAAAAAAACAACTGCTGAGTGATTGATCCTCCAGGGCACTTTTCTTTATGTTACACCAGTCTCTTGTGTGTGGGACAGTAAAATGTGCATTCAAATAAAAACTGAGTTGGTAGGTGAAATTTCAGTTCTTCTAGCCTTGACAGTATAATTTTGATTTTTTAATGTTAAGGGAAAAAAATAACCCTCTTCATGAAATTGTAATAGATTCTCTGTAGCACACCCAGGGTGTAGTCAAGACTCTCCTATTTCTGATTTTATTTTTTAAACCAAATAATTAGAAACATTCCCTGGGTCACTCAAACTCTCAGAAAACTATGGATTTATTGTGGCTATAGGTATTATGCTATTAGGGAGGGAATAGGCCAGGGTTCCTGTTCATTCACAACCCTGCTCTATACCCTTTTCCTTCATATTATGTTACCTGCCTCCCGTCAACCCTCTGTTTGTATCTGTCTCTCTCTTTGCATATTGTGGGTTTTTTTTAATTTGTTCTTCCCTGATATGCCGCTCTGCTGTGTGCACTAGAAGCAGCAAAGTGAAATTGACTAAAATCGTGATCTCTGAAGCGCTGGCACAGAGTGCTTTCACAGATTAGGATTTTAGTCCATTATTTGCAGCTTCTACCAGAGCAGAGCAGTGTAACGAGGAAACACAATGCAGGAGCCAGAGGTTGCGGCTCCGAAGCTTAGCCGCAATAACCTCTGAGCAAGAGAAGGTTGGTAGGTACCTTGGGATGCACTTTTTGTGTAACGTTTGTTTTTGTTGAACATGTTATACAGAGTATCAGAATTTAAAAGTATTTAAATTTACTAATTAAATTTACTAAATTTAAAAATATTTAAATTTACTAATTAGGTGGAAAGGAAGAACTCCGAGAGGTAGTGGGGAACCACCTTCTCTTCCATAGATCATACTTTTTGATGACATATCAGAAAATATTCTTGTTCAAAAAAACATTAAGTTTTGGTGTTGGGAATGCTCCATCTGTCTGACCTATTTGGTGCCATACAGCCTCTCCATTTCTCATCTGCTGTCCTGGTTCTTTCCTTTCCCATATTTATAGCATTATTATGTTGTACTGGAAGGTGAAGGAGAGAATGGACTTAAATTTTGCTCTCTTCTGAATAGAATTGCAGTCACAATTGCTCAGTTTCATGCTGCTGCTATAGCCACTGCATGTAAAACACCAGTGTTAGCAAGGACAGGATCTAGGTCCTGGTCAATTCCATAAGCTTCTCAAGCTGCAGTTTATGGGGTATTGGGAAAATGTGAGTTTATGCAATCTAGTGTCATCATAATTAAAGCCTTCAGGAAATGTGTGCCCTACACTGATTTTGAAAGAGCCATTTTAATGACCACTGCCCTTTTAAAAATTTGGTAATGTTATTAGAGGCTATCAAATATAGGATAAACACATGTATAGTGCACAGTTTTTCATCAATGTAAGGACATTTAGTTTTGTAAATATTAACACAGTCATTGTTCAGGGCAACTGCACCTTCTATTTCCCCTCAGTGGTCTAGCAAGGGCACCACCCACTGTCAGGCTTCCAGCACCCCGCTGTTGCCTTTTTGGGTGAGGACCCTTGACTGGCCTTTCTGACTGGGTTATTTCCAGGCTTCATAGTTCCCTGCCTTCAGTTGTGTTATTCCCAGCAGAGACAAGCTGCTCAAAAAACTCCTGCTTGCTTTCTCTTCAGAGATTGATAACAGAGCGATTGTCAACAGTAATAAGTACCACACAGCTCTTTCTTAAGGTAAAAAAGCACTACAGAGAAAACAGATTAAAACAATTCAAGAACCCACATGCATGCTAATAAGCTTATCATGGTCCACCCCACTCCTAACATGGATTCTGGAAGGAGCAGTCCTTCAAATTCTCACACACAGGAATTCCTTGTGGGTACGAGTTCACCGCAGCTTCATCTCAGAACAAGCACACAGTCTTACGGGGCCTCAGTAGGCCCAAGCCTTTCAATCCTTCCTAAGGATTGGAGCTCTCTCCAGATCAGGTATCCTATCCATTTGCTGGATCAGGTAGACGATCCTGAGCCAGTGTAAAACCAAGTTATTTATTCAAAAATCCTTCCTTTGTCAGTTGGTCTCTGGAGAATCCAGTTTGAACTATTATGTGAGCACCTTTCTACAGGGTGGCTTCAAAGGGCTGATAACAGTGGAAATAGATTAGCATCCCACTCCTGCTAGAGAAGGCACATACAATGCCACAATAACATATACACAATTGCCTTTTTAATACTATGTTACCCCAAAGGTATTAACTCTAATTAGGCAAGGTTAAACTTCATTGAATTAAGTTAATCTTAATTCTATAAGGTTTGTTTAGGATGTTTCAGGATATGGTCAGTCTATCACAAACACCTTTTATTGGCTATGTTTAAATCCTGTTTTGAGTGTTTCTGTTCTGTAGTATTTGGGAGTAGAGGGAAGCAATATCCATTGAGAGAGGAAATTCTCTCACAATGATGAAATATTTCTCTAGCATAGGCTGGGGTTTGTACCAGTGTCTGTCTCTTTCTAAAATTCGGAGAATCTTACTGCTGTTCTGGCCAGATGCTCCTACCTTCTCCTGCAGGCTCATTCCTCCTCCTTTTAGCACTACTGTGTCCGACTCCTCTTCCCTCTCTGTTCCATGCAGCAGTTTGGCATGTCTTCCCTCCTGCTTCCTTTCTAATTTATGATGTATCGCTCTTCCTCTTTCTTTGCCTCGGATTCTTCCACTGATCCTCTATTACATTACTTCTCACACTAGCATTCCTTCTCACCATTTAGCCTCCTACATTCTGGCCCTCACATCCTCAACTGACCTTTGATCCTGAATCAGTGCTGTCATTCATGAAAATGGCCACTCATTCATCTTCATTCCACCAGCACTGCTCCTTCTCTTACTTTTTTTATCACAGAATTCCCCTCTTTCTGATCACTGTCCTACTTCTGTCAGTATTGTGTGATTCCCTCCAACACCTAAACGTTCTTCCTGCCTCCTCTGTAACTTTTAATCTAATGCATCAGCATCCCTGAGTTCTCTGCTACTCATGTTCCATTCCTGTCCTCTGTGAACTCCACAATTGCCTCACTGCACTGTCATCTCACAAAACCCGGCCTTGGCTAATCCCTCTTGCCTATTTTTTCTGTTCCTACTACCGTACAACCAAATGCCACGAGAAGAATCATGTGACCCTGTAGATTTCCTCCATTACATGCCTGTTTTCTTCTTTTATCTCACTGCCCCCTCACTCACAAAGCAACTCTGCTTCTCCCTCATTGAGTTCAATGCCTGAAGTCCCCATAACCTGTTTGTCACCTTCAGCTACCTCCTCAAGCCCTTTTTCCCCCTACATCATCTCTCTCATATCCACGATCTTACCAACATTGTAAAGGAGAAGATTGGCAGGATCTCAAATTATATTTTTCTGTCCCATTTACTCCCGTCTACTACCATGCTCCTCTTCCAACTTCCTCTCCTTACATTTTTCTCAGTTACCAAACTTGAGATCTTCCAACTCCTCTTTTCTTCCAACTCCTCTATCTGGCTGCTTGGCCCTAGCTCCTTCTCCTTTGTCCTGCTATCCTTTCTACTTCCTCACGCTGAACCTTTTGTTTCTCTGTGTACAAATGTACCTTGGTATCCTTGGAAAAGCTGACCATTTTTTCTTTGTACACAATCTCCTTTTGTCCCCTTCACTTATAAACATGTCTAGCACGTTGTCAACAACAGCCACATGAACTTCTTCACTGCAGATTCACTGCTAGTTCTGCCCCAGTCTGCCATTTCCCCTTGCTACCCCATGTGCACTGCTCTCACCAAAGTTCCAGTGGACTTCTCCGAATTAGGTCTGGAGGCCTGAATTCCATCTCCTTTTACTTTTAGGTTGTTAATCTCTCCTTCCTCCTTGGCATCTTGTCTGCTCTTGGTTCTGCAGCTCTGTCTTCTCTTCATTATCCTCCAGTCTCTCCAGCCACATATTCTCTATCTGCTTGGGCAGCAATTTCTGTTCTTCCAATCTCCATCTATTGGAGTCCCTCAGTGTTCTTCACCTCCTCTTCTTTTTCCTCTACATTCTGTCTTAGGGTGACCTCTTCCTCTTCTCCTCTGCTTTGAGGAGAGACTGACAGAGCAGCCTGGGAGATAGGAGGAGAACCAAGATAGAAGAGTGATGGAATGTCGGGAAGGGGAAATTATCAAAGGTATGTATATAAAAGGTAGTAAAAAGGTCAAGGAAGGTCTGTCTGGATGTATTCCAGTCCTTCAGACATAGCCAGGAAACGATCACTCGGGACTTTGATAGCAGTTTCTCTAGAGTGCACAGGGGAGAAGGCAGGCAGAGGGGATCCAGCAGAATCTCCAACTTGTAGAAATATTTACAACATAAATATGCTTTAGATTAGTAACCAGTTGCCTTAACGACTGTTGGATTATACTGTAAATTGATGTGTAATGTACCTGATGGCATATTTGAAAAATGTGGTAAATGAAGGGTTCTGATGGGAGTTCACTCTTCCCTCCCTAAATAAAAGCATGGGAGGAAGAAAAGGAGTTTTGCAATAGGGGTATTTTTGTTGACCGTCCAGGCCAGTGATAACTCTGCTTGCATATGCACTTTTCTGACCCATAGGTCTATTTTGGGTTCTGTGTGGAACCATTTCCGTGCTAGTGATCATGAAGTTCTTGTAGTGAATCATCTGCATTTGGGATTGTTAACATGTCTTGAGATAGTTCTGCACACAAACTTTTGGTTCTTCCTGATATAACAAGAAGGGGACAGCAGTAGGGTACCAGTCCTTTTCCTCTACCCTGCACCCTATAAAATTGTTGAGGCAAAGTGCCGAGAGGCTGGGCACCACATGGGAGAGAGACAGAGGAAAGAGTACAAGCAGTTAACCCCTGACACGCACACGAAGATATTTTAACCGTTGTCTGATTCATTAGATAACGATGCTATGTCTCCAGCAGGTGTATGTAATTAAAACTTGGCAGGTTCACTTTAAAAAAATGCAGACATGCTGCATTTTCTGTTAGCACTCTTGATCTCTGCTGGCTTGCCTGCCATGCTATCAGTGCTGACCTGTGACAACGGGCCTCTCTTAATGGAGTTGCAGGGCAGGGCAGAGGAGGTGGCTGTTTATAAGTATAAAGGAAAATTTAAGCTTATATTTAACTTTACATTAAAAATGTGTCTAGGCCTTTCTTCTTTGCAAATAACCTTCAAAATGTAAACCAACATAATTAATGCACAGTGGCCACCAGGGCTGAAAGCTTATCACCGATTTCATTTTCCTAACGGTTGTCAGTCTCTCACAGTCACCCAGGACTGGCCTTCAAGGTCTGGAAATACTATGGCCATCGGTCCCTTGATTTTTAGGAAGACCCAAGATCAGTTCACAGCTGGACAGAGCAGGGATGCCCAGGGTACTGCTGATAGAACTCAGGTTGGTGTTTGTGTAACTCCGATAGACCCCAGTCATCGGGATTGAACCTGGGACCTCTGGAGCTTAGTGCATGAGCCTCTACTGCACGAGCTAAAAGCCACCTGGCTGTTAGCTAAGGCTGTAGAGCAAACTCCTCTCTCTCTCTCTCTCTCTCTCTGCCACTAGATGGGACAGAACACCACACACAGGAGGTGTGTGGGTTATACTTGCTCCCTGCAGTACATTGCATGGAATTGAGCCAGGTTCTCTGCTGAGCAGCCAGCGTGACCTCTGACCTCAGGCCAGCTCAGGGATAGCTAGTAATATGAGAGGCAGCATGGGTTAATAGAGTAAGAGCAAAGGAATAATCTCTGCTCTGATGCAGTTTCCTGCTGGGGTCACTAAGTGAGGCAGACCACCCTGCGATTTGGATCGGTAGCCATATGGTAGCAATTCAGCTGTGTAGCCTGTAAGTTTACTGCTTGTGTCTGTGCCCGGAGTCTGATTCTGCATGAGGTCTGACTGCATGCGTGTGCAGGGTAGTGTTAGGCTCCAATGTTTGCTCACTGGAGAGGCTTCATGGAGAGTAAGGTGGAAATAACGTTGTGTGACAGACCTCAGGACCATCTAGTGGGACTTCACCCAGCTTGCTGTCAGTTCCAGCAGCTCAGCTGGCCAGCAGCTCCACAAAAACTGGATGATACATTGTGTTGTGTGGCACAAACGAGCAGACCCTGAAAACAGATTACCCTATTTGAGTGTGAATTGTTCTGGGATTGTTTTATTTCTAATTATTAAGGCAGAGTGGGTTGTGAGCTGGAGGGCAGCCAGAATCAGTGTTTATATATATAAAATCTTTGGGAGGTTGGGACATGAATGGACTGCTCAGCTGGTGGCTGGATTGATGATGCACAGGGACGTCTGTGCCAGATTTCTCCAAAAGCTGATGTCTGTAAAATCCTGAGTCTGGAAATTGTTGCTACTATCAGACCCATGAAGTGTTGCGTGGAGCATGGAAGTGAGATCTACGGGAGCACCTGTCATATAGTTACTTTTATGCCTTTCTTGCGTGCCAGGTTTTTCTAGCTATTCTGTTTTTTCTGCCAAAGCACGTTACGCTCTTGACCCTCAGAACCAGTAGTGTTGCAAACATGTAGTATGTTGGTTTAAGCATCCCTTAAAACCTTTAATTCAGAGATCCCCAAACTGTGGGGCATGCCCCCCAGGGGGGCATGGAGGAATGTTTGGGGGGCATGGTGTGGCCCGGCCCAGCCTCCCTGGAGTGGGTAGGTAGGGAGCACCACCCAGCCCTGCTCCGCTCCCAGCTGTGTTCCAGCCCCGCCCCTAGTCCCAGACCCGCCTCCAGCTGCAGCCCCAGCGTTGGCCCCCTTACCTCTGTCGGCATCCCCTGTATGGACAGAGGTAAGGGAGGGTATGATGCTGAAAAGTTTGGGGACCACTGCTTTAATCGTTCTGCAACTGGGCATATCAATATCGGGTGTCTAGTTGCACACATTGAAACCATCAGTTTTCCTTTGAAAGCACCATTTCACATTCCAAGAGTATATGTTAATTTTCTGTCTTTTGTTTATGGCACACCAATCACCGTATTATATAGGCACCAGGAGTTGTATGACTTGATGTGAGGAGGCTGCTTCAGCAAGCACATCCCTTGTGGTGGTCTCAGATGATACATAACGGTTGCATCATGTTCCACTGAACTGGAAATAATGTTGCCTACGCAGTAATCATGCGCATACTGTTTCTGTTCATGAAGGTGCGCATATACATATGCAAAGTACAGTTCCGCCCAGTAGGGACATCTTGGATTAGTTTAAGTAGCCTTTTCTTATTTTAGCTGTATTCTAAACAGGCTATTCACAGCCTTGGAAAAATTGCTACAAGGAACCCCCCATCTTCTTCTGCACACTCAAAAATATATTCTTTTAAGTTCCATACCTTTTCTAGAAACCCATAAACTGTAAGGTTGGAATAAGGCACGCCATATTTATAAAGCCACCCTCATCACCTGTTCCAACGTGCACTGCAGTGACAGTAAACTCTGTTCTCTGTCCTTAGCCATTCTCATAACTGTGGTTCAAGTACATATTACAGATTTTTAGCCAAAACAGACTGGCAAAAGAGTTCCAGAAATGACAGTTCCACTGTTATTTGGGCTTTATTGAAGTGGTCAAAGTGGCTGATGAATGTTAAGCAATGAGATTTAAGATTAATTGTTGGATGGCATGTTGCTAATTCTGGTTGCAGTAGGACAATGAGGTCACTAGTATGAGTTCTAAGAAGATTCCTAGGAGGTTACTTTTGGTAACATCAGTGTTTTGTTCTAGGAAGTAGAATGTGCGTTATCCTATAGAGAATAACTTACATTTAAATGCTGTTGAGCAGAGCATGAGGAGGAATGTGACCATGGATAAGCTCACACATGCAGCCTACGGCATTTCCAAACCCATGAGACTTGAATTGGTTTGAAATTAGGCTGAATATCTTCTTTCCCTGCATAGTGTCTAGGTTATTTTTTCAAATTATTCAATTTTTTTATGCCTGTGCAGACGATACGTTATGCTGGCATTGATTCACTGAGTGTATTTGTCAGCAGTAAAAATGAATGAAATCCTAGAGGCAGAATTTGAACCAGCTGCTGCTGTTTACCAACCAGGCTAACAGTGACCCTTACATCTATAAATACTTTCCCTGTGAATTAGAAGCAGTGAACTGAACCCTATTTGTTTTACTCCTGTTTCCCTGATTATCTTTCTCACTCTCACTTTTTACTTTTCATGTTCTCTCTCTTTTCTTCACCACCTCAAATGCTGTCAAACCCTGCAAGAGGGATTAATTTCAAATGACATAATTAATCATTTGTTAGGAGTATATCAAATTGTTGGCCTGCGTAGACCTGTAAAGACTTTAACTCTTCTCTTGATATGTGTGATGCTGATTTTTAACAGTGCTGGTTTTAAAGTACAAGTTTGGAATCTTAAAAATACTGGATCATTGTTAGAGTTTATCACTCTTAATAAGGAACCAATTTCATGTCATCAATTAATAAATATGTTGTAATGTCATCGCAGCTTTAGGTGAAAATATGTGTAAAAAGATTGCGATTCCCATCCTAACTTACCACCCACACTCTTTATTTTTATTTATTTAGGCTAGTTTTAGAAATTGGAATGGGACAGAGTTTTATCACAGACATGATAATCAAGTTACATGTTGTTCCAGTTTGGGTTTCCCCTAAGGAATAATATTTACAATATTGCCAGCCTTAAGCATTCAAAAATCTTGAGTCAGATCCCAAAATATCATGAGGCTGGATTAAACATCATGAGGTTATTTTTCAAAGTTGGATTTTTTTATTTGCCTTTCGGGTATACAGGGGTAATATTTTTCAGTCTTTTCTCTGCAAGCATGAGGTTTTGCATCTTACTTTTTCTTTTTAATGAAAACTGAGCTTTCCTAGCCACAGTTTCCTAAGAACTGGTGCTTTAAGAAAAACACCAAATATCATGACAGATGCAACAAAATCACAAGAGTTGGCAACACTGCATTTATAACAAAACAACTTAACACAAGCGTATGTACACTCATGCATGTGGACACATATGCACACACACTAATGTGAACAGAGAAAACAACCCAGCTTGTTGCTCAGCCCAGCTCTGTAACCCCAGGTAATTTAGTTTTTCCTGCCCAAAACAGTTCTCCCCCAGATGTCTTTCAATCAGCCATTCTTACAGCCTTTTTCACTGCACATCTTTGTAAGCGGAGGAGGAAATTTCTCTGCAGTAACACTTGTTTCCTTGATGACCAGATAGTACCCCTTGTGGTTGAAAAGAGTGCCACACTATAACAAGATGGCCCCAACCACACATTTAGGGCTCAATCCTGGAGCTCTTCTTCATACATGCAACCACATTAACTTTGTGATCCTCCTGGTAAGTGTTGCAGGATCGGGCTCTTAGCTCATAATTGCCTGCTTTTATTAAGAAGAATCACTTACAAATACACTTTCAAACTTAGTCAAGGAAGAAATTCTTTTTAACTTTTGGACTTATGTCCTAAGCATCATGAGTAGAACTTCCTTTCTAAGACCATCTTTGTGAGGTTGTGGGGAATAAAGATACTGGCCACCTGAACCTGTAGTAGTGCAGATTATTGTTATTTTTTTGTTTAAAGGAGGAAATTAATTGTTAGACTTTTTTTTATCTAAATGGCTGAGCTTTGCCTTTTATGTACAATCTAAAATAAACATTCAATTGTTGTTGAAAGGAAAGATTGTAATGATATGGTAAAATTGTTTCTATTCTCTTCTTGAAAGACAAAGGAAAATCCAGTAGAATAGATGGGAATCTGCAGACCTATAATATTTAAAAATAATTGCTCTACCCAATATAAGGTACTGTACTGCTATAATTTCACTGTGGTTTTGCTTGTCCACTTCCTGGGTTGTGTTGTTGTTTGATAGATTAGTCCACGTTTCTTCTGCTAGATTAATTCTTTTGGAAGTGGCATCCTTTTTATTCCCTTGGTTGTTATCACAGCAAGAGGAAGAGAAAACATGTGATGAATGAAGAATGTTCACGTTTCTGTATGCCACACATGACGTTAGGGATCCCCTGGGATTTGTTTGTGTTCTTGTATATGTGTGGATGAACATCTGTGGAATGTCAGCCTAACAACTTCCTACTGACATTATAAAGGGACCGTAATAGCATTATATATTAAGCCTTAACTCATTTTGTTAACTCTTTCACTTCTAATTGCTTCATGCCCTTCCTCACTCTTTCAGTCAATAAGAAAGTTACAATAGCCAGGGAGTTGATTAGACCTTGAAATTAAAACCAATAATGTCAGAGTGGTAAGCCTTGATCTGTGGGGAACAAGAGTTCTGATTTGAGCTCTTTTCCTAAATCTATATTAACTTTCTTTTTGCTTCATGATTGCTTTTTATTCCTCTGTTTCCCTCTCTAATCTATTCCTTTGTATTCTATTTTCTATTCTTTTGCAGTAAGATACAGAACATCCCATTTAGTGAAATTGACAATTATAGCTCCACAACCTGGAGAAGTAAAGATGAATATACTTTGTGCCTGATAGGTATACCCCTGTACGCTGAAAAGCCTGCAGAGATGTTAAAGTTCTCAGTAAAGTATTTCAACACCTCAGGCCTTATACAAAACTAATGGGAAGTCAATGGAGAAACTCTATGTATGCATGAAATACATAGATATTCAGATTGTTGCATTGCCTGGTGCTGTCCACTGCCACGCTCTCTTATTTTGGAAATGTATATTTTCTTAAGGTCTGAATCTCACGTTTGTAAAATAATTTAGCTCTCAACAGCAGCTCCTTTGTGCCTGTGTGTATGTGTTGCTGCTTTTATTTTTTAACTCTAAATTTTAATTCCTGTTGGCTATTATGATACCACAGTGCAGATAATAAACTCAAGAGTGTAAAAACTGGTCTTTTTTCCTCTGTTGGCTTCATCTTGTGCTCCAGAATCTAAACCGGCAGTTTAAAAACATGTTTGCCTCTAGCCATATGAATTGTCAAGACAGCCTTCAAAATGTGAACCAATGCAATGGTATTTTCCAGTATCTACAGGCATCCTGACACAATTATTCTGATTGCTGTGAACTGCCCTTTTCCATTCATTTTTGGGACGATGTTAATTGTGAAGACTAAGGATAACCATTTAAATGCCATCATTGATTGTTTCACTGCTGATAGAAGCATGCTACAGAGAAGATGGATAAACGTGTTTTGCAGATTTGCTCAATCTAATGTTAGTGTCATTTCATTTTCATATGAGTGGGTGGAGCTTGGGGGAGAGTACCATCATTCATTTTTGCAGTCTGACTCGAGAGTCAATGTACGCTGTTCCCCTCTGATAACCTGATTTCATTGATTTGAAGACCAGAAGAGATCATTATGATCATCTAATTTGGCTTCTGCATAATACAGGCCATAAAGTTTGACCTTGTGATTCTTACACCATCCAGCCCAGCAACTTGTGGTTGAACTTTAAGGTTTTTCATTTCCTTTTTGACAGTTTAAAGTTTTTCAGTTTTTCTCCATAGTTGGTTGTACCATTGGTTCTCAGACTGCTGCTGGGCTGCAGAAATTAGGCTAATAGCATATTTCCACCTGCTAAGTTACATTAAAAGACATGAAATAATTACCAGAAAATTAATTCTCCATGAAGGCTATTGCTGTACTTGCTACAGGGATGTTATCTGATTGTGAACAGGGGTAAGATGAGGTCTACACAGTGACAAATGGGAGAGGAGATGATCCATAAGTAAATATCTCTATAAGATGTAGTCCGCACTGAAAATATTTGGGAACCTCTTATCTGTACCAATTGCCAAACTGCTCCGAACGCCCTCTACAAGGCAATTACAGAGAACTCTGGAGGGTTGAGGTCTATATTATAGAATTTGGAATACGTAGCAAGTCTGTGCTCTGAAATGTCAAATGCTTCTAAGTGACTTTTGATAACATTCAAGATTTTTCTAATAACTAATCCATAGACTTAAGGCCAGAATGGGGGAACCAGTATGATCCTCTAGTCTGACCTACATAACACAGGCCAAAGAATTTCACCCAATAATCTCTACATCAAGCCCATAACTTCTGTCTCAGCTGTAATATATATTTTAGAAAGACATCTAGTCTGGATTTAGTGATGGAGAGTCCACAACGTCCCTTGGTAAGTGGTTCCAATAGTTAATTACTCTCACTGTTAAAAATCTGCACCTTAGTTCTAGTCTGAATATGTCTAGTTTCAGCTTCCAACCACTGGATGTTGTTATGCCTTTTTCTGCTAGACTAAAATGCTGGAAATCTCTTCCCCATGTAGATACTTAGACCATGGTAAGGTCACCTCTTTACCTTCTCTTGGATAGATTAAATAGATTGAGCTTCTTAAATCTCTCCTGTAAGGCATGTTTTCCAGAGCTCACATCATTCTTGTTTTTTTCTGAACCCTTTCTAATTTTTCAAACATCCTTTTCAAAGTACAGACACCAAAACTGGACACGGTATATCAATGATGGTCTCATTAATGCCATATTCAGGGTTATTACCTCCTCCCTACTCCTACTTGATAATCCCCTGCTTACATATCCAAGCATCCCTCCTAGCTACAGCATCACACTGGGAACTTGTTCCATTGTTTATCTATCAAGAACCCTTTTTAGCTATGGTGTATTGATTTTCCTACCCTGTTCTCAGGAAAAAAAGTTATTTAAAGGTTAGAAATCCCCTTCATGGCTCAACTTAATATTGATTAACATAACCTTCCAAGCTATTAAGATCTATCAAATAAAGTATTCAGAGACTTTGAAAAATGCATACTAGCCTGCAGGTAAATAAAAAAATATCTAAAATTCTTAACTGAGATTAGACTGTTCAGCTACTGCATGTGAGAATTACATCAATGTGCTAAAAATCTTTATATATTTGTATTTGGGGAATTGGCAGAATAGAAGTTCATTTATGGTAAACCAAGGTTCTATGTGTTAAGTAATGCAGTAGTGCACATCATAGATAAAGAACCTAAAAAATTTCAGTTTTAAACCGGTGAATGTACCAATTTTGTGTACTGAAAGCTCCCACAGCACTTTATAAACTATATATGCAGCAATCATTCCACTCAGCTATGGAATGCAGGCAGCTCTGGGGTAGGACATGGTAGTCTTTGAACAGCACACAGCCACACTGCATGACTGTAGGATGGACATTAAAGAAGAATATTCTATCTAATTGAAACTCTGTGGAATGTAGGAGGACAGAATGTAATTATCTGATTTGAAGTTTGGCCAAGACACTTAGGGTTAACACTCTTACCATGGGATAGATGCCATGAGTCTGACTGTAGTGTTCATGATCTCTGTTTTACATCTCATCTGAAAATAGTCAAGAAATCTGGTTCAGCTGTAAGCACAGAACAATAACAATCTGACATATATAACTTCAGTTTAATTGTGTACCATTCTTTGTGCTTTTAAGATCTACATTACTATTGTTATTATTTATTATTAAAGTTATATATGTACATGACAAAATCTAACAAGAAATTGAACACATCTTTTGTACGTTACTATTTTCTGGGGAGGGGGTCCTATATTTGAATAGATTATTTTTACCTGTCATATAAGAAAGTGTTTGGGGTTTTTATATGGGACCTTTTCTCAGATTGCAGCCTGCAGCAAATATTTTAAGTAACATCATAAAACACCCTAAACTGAGATTTATAATGGAAACCTGACCAAACCTTCCTTACAGTGCTATAATTGCCAGTATAGCAGTAGTTTCTATTGTTCTCCTCACATGAATGTTATGTCTTTTGGTTGGCAATGACTAGGCAATTGGAAGCAATTTATAGTTCTTCTTTGTAAGACTGAACATTCCCTTCCTCATGCTGTTGTCTCTGACAGCTGGATGTTACTCTCTAACACCAAGGAGACCAAATGTCTCTGCTTTACTGTGTGCTTTATTACATCTTTACCTACACATTTGACCTGAAGGCTAACTCTGTGTGTATTATGGGGTGTTTCCTTTGCTGTTCTAGTGGCAAAAAGCTGCTTAAGGTGGACCTGTAATGCCCTGATCCTGTTAATATGACATTACTTTTACAGTCAGAAGAGCAGCCTGTTCTGATATTTACCCTGAAAATTGAATTATGTTGGTGCACCCAAGAATATGGGATGGGTGCTTGTTTGCTTCCTGGTAATTAAAATAAATACACCTGATCAGGAAAGGTCAGGCCTTGGAATGGTAAAATCCTATGTGTAAGCTTATATTCATCTCTGGGATTAGGTAATAGAGAGAAATGTGTAGCTTCTGGATTTTTTTTTTCTGGATACTGGATTTGTTCTTGACTTGTTATCTCTGACCCAAAAGTTTTCTATACAGTTGAAGATCTTTTTAAAAAATACTTCTTGTTTCAGCTGATTCCTTAGCCAGTGATTTTGTGTCCTTTGCTTTTCTCCTGCAGTTTTCCTAGTCATTTGGATAAAATAATGAAAAACCGCTTACGTTTTTTCCCCTCCCTGTAACATTTAGCCTATCTCATTATAGCAAAATATTGCATTTTACATGCCAAACGTTAAAACCTGCTTTCTAAAAATGGTAACTGTATTTAATAACTAATTACTCTAATGATCCTGCAGAAGTGCTTGAGACCTGTTTTAGTAGTGGTGTCAATTACAGCCATCTGCACAATGAATAAAGGAACCATGGCCCAGCTGTAGAGTTGAAACATGTTGGCATTTTCCTACGGGCAACCATATGGTACTTAACGAAAGCGAATTGTTCATACTGCAAACTGCTCTGCTCCTGATGAATGATAACGTTTTGTTCTGGAAAATAGTTCCACAAATGCATGGAATATTTTTAAATGCAGGGAGGAGTCTCTAAGTGACAGGCTATAAAGGGGAAGGCCCTTGGAAAAAAAAAAAAAAGCACACTTTTCTTTTGCTTAGGAATTCTAGCACATCCTTCCTGGTTCTTAATCATAGTGTCCCATTTGTGAATATACAACCCTGAATCTGTAAATTGTATTTAATTTAGTATAGGAAGGATAGAACTAGAAACGTAATTCTCATTTGCCATAACCATGTTGAAGCTGGTATGAGCTTTAAAATAGCAAATATGAAGCTGTGTAGAATTCATAACAGTTTGCCTTGCATATGGGCAGAAATTTGTGCAACTTCTAAAACAGGGGTGGGCAAACTTTTTGACCTGAGGGCCTCATCGAGTTTCGGAAATTGTATGGAGGGCCAGTTAGGGGAGGCTGTGCCCCTGCCCCCTATCCGCCCCCCCTTGCTTCTCACCCCCTGACGCCCTCCCCCCCCCACGGTACTCCTGCCCCATCCACCCCCCCGTTCCCTGACAGCCCCCCTAGGACCCATGCCCCATCCACCCTGCCCCCGCTCCCTGTCCACTGACTGTCCCTGGAACCCCTGCCCCTGACTGCCCCCCACTGCCCCATCCAACCCCCTCTCCTTCCTGACTACCCCCCCAGGACCTCTGCCCCCATTCAATCCCCCCTCCCCGCCCTCTGGCTGCCCCGACCCCATCCACACCCCCACCCCCTGACCACCACCCTGAACTCCCCTGCCCTCTATATACTGCTCCCCCCCGCTCCCTGCCCCCTTGCTGCGCAGCACAGAGCACAGGTGGCTGGCGGCGCTGCAGCCGCACTGCCCAGACCGTTGCCCAGCCGCCCAGAGCGTTGTGCCGGCGTAGAGTAGTAAATTGCTCTCCGTAGCTGCTACCAGGAGCACATTCCTACCTGGAGCAGTTTAATGCAGTACACTGGCAGCATGGTGCGCTGAGGCTGCGGGGCAGGGGGAGCTGCGGGGGAGGGGCCATGGGCGATCCTCCCGGGTCAGGAGCTCAGGGGCTGGGCAGGAGGGTCCCACAGGCTGGATGTCACTGTTACAGCACCAACAAAATGTAGGTCTTTTCTTAGAAAATTGCCCTCAGTCCTTGTCCTTAGAAACGACAGTGCATTTTGTTTTCCTGTTTGTGCAATGGAGGGCTCAAGAAACTGGTAATGGGATTCCTAGCCTTTTACCCCCAGGTCACTGGTTTGAAATCTGAACCAGATCAACAGTGATGGAAAGCTGTTGCCATTTCATAGTTGATAAGTAATCATTTGGACAAAGTGAAATGAGGTTTGTCTTAGTACATTTTCTGTTGTCCATCTTGCACAAATAGGCATCATCAGTTATCTGAATTAATGATTTTATTGGTCTCAGAAATTAGTTATTTTAATGTTATTACTTTTTAGATGAAATACAGTTGTTAAGGAATTTGGTATATATTTAACATTCTATTTGGATGGCTAATAATAAACATCCCAAACCTGGGAATATTAAATTGTTCTGTGTGATATATTGGATGGCTTTTGTGAGCATTGACTTGTTTCTGTGTTGATGCACATTAATGGGGCAGTAAAGGGCTGCTGGTGGGGTTCCTTTTTACTTTTCCAATGGGTATGTAGAAGACTTCATTGTTTGTTAATCCATCACATTTTGCAAGCACTGAAGTAACTTGAAACAGCTTGATAGATCTTGCTGTCGCTTATACAGATGATGTTGTAGCAGCTCTTTGCATTGGACTTCAAGGTTCTCATTACACGTCACACCAGGGCTACAGTAGAACCTCCGAGTTACGGACACCTCGGGAATAGAGGTTGTCCGTAACGGAATTGTTCATAACTCTGAACAAAGCACAGTTCGGGCTTCAGATCCAACAGTGGGCACTCCAGGCCAGGTTTCAGCGGCAGCTGAGCTCCCCACTCAGCGCTGGCATGAGTTTGCAAGCTTGTCCCCCTCCGGACAGGGGTGGCTGGGTGGGGGGGGGGTGTGTGTGTGTGTGTAAACAGCGCAGCTCCTGCTCTGCTGGCTCTGGATGCCTTGGGCTGGCAGCCCCAGTGTCTTGCCCTAAGTGGCTGCCCTGTGCGTGGGGGTGGGGTTGAGGTGGGAACAGGCAGCCCAGATGTGCCTACCTTTGAGATATAGGCACAGTACAGTATTTGGGTTTTTTTCCTCTGCTTCCCTCCTGATTGGTTACTTTTGGTTTCACATGCTGTCCAGTTGACCGGTCAGTCCGTAATTCTGGTGTTCGTATTTTTCAGGTTCTACTGTATTTGCAAATTCACAGTAGCAGAAGAGATGCAATCAAGAGATCTTGGAACAGGAGGACTTGAGCAAAAGGAAAAGTCTTTGTTAGCTATTAGCAATATGGGGTTCTGTAACATTGTTGAGAGACTCTAGATAGTGCTGTTGCAGGTGGACTTGCTAATACTGAATGCACAAAAGTTAGCACTAGAAAAAAATGCTTATTCTCAGCTGGGATGCCGTTTATTGTGGAGGCAGAGTCTGTCACCTGTAAAATATGGGATGTAGGGGGAGGTTCCCCCTGGAACTGTCTCTAAGATCTATTTTCTTGCAGTTATTGCCTACAGGTTCTACCCAACTATACAGCAAATCATATCACTGCATGGTGCAAAAACACTGCAGGGCCTGTGAAACACAAACAGCTGTGATCTAAGATGCACCAGCCAGTTAATTACTGAGTGCAGTATGCTTTATACTTCTTGCTATTTGACCTGTTACAGAATCACCATTTGGTGCAGTAAATCTTCCTTACTTTTAATTAATAGTAACTTATTGGTATTGTAACAATTTCAGTCTAACATTTATTTTTAAAAAGAATCTTTGTGCAGGCATGTAGTGGGAAATGTTTCTTTACCTGAGAGGCAAATGTTTATTATAATTGGGAGGAAAATGTTACTAGTGTTTGTTGAGTACTGACTTTATGCTCATACTATACAGAAAGGAAAACGCAACCCCCGTGAAAGCTTATATTCAACTTCAAACTCAGACAAGGCACGTTAGATATACAACACCTGATAACAGCTCAGCCTTAGTTTACAAGCTTATTTAAAGAGTGAAGTCCTTGGGACAGAAATCTTGTCTGCTTAATAGCCATAATGCATCATATATACCTGAGGTGGCATATAAGTGTATGTCTGAGGGATTTGACGGAAGAGAGGGGTAGGTCATACTAGGTGTAAGGGAGGCATGAAAGACTTTCAGCGGGTGAGTGGAAGATAGATGCAGTGTCTATGAGGAGGAAAGCTGGGACAAGAGTAAGTACTGAGAGGGTCCGGGGGAGGAATGAGAGTGCTGAGGTATGTGGGTAAGGAGTCATTTAGTGACTTGAAGTTTATAAATAATAGTTACCGGGCACATAGCACTAGTCATAGTATAAATTTCACAGTGTTTGTTAGTGAAAGGAATGAATTAAAAATTACAAACTATGGATACTCCCAGCACTGGGCTGCTTAGCATACAGGTAGCCCATGGTGTTTTCTTAAAAGGAAATATGCAGAGAGTAGATTAAAGGGAAACATAATGGTGATAAATTTAGTCAACACCTGGGTTTGAGAAAAGGGGTCTGAAGCACCCAGCCCACAATGTTGCCAGCTCCTGTGATTTTTATCATAAATCTTGTGATATTTGATGTTTTGGTTATGTGTTTTTTGAGGGGGGGGGGGGGGTCTGGTAAAGGCTCAGCTTCTGGATTCATGTGAGTAGGTGAGAATCTCAGTTTTCATTAATAAATTTTTACAAGATTATAGCCCTCATGTTTATGGAGAAAAGCTTGAAAATGTGACCCAAATGCACCCTAATGGCTCAAAAACCAGAAGGCAAATTAGCATAATCCATTTTTTATAATCTTGCAATTTTTTTTAAGCCAGTCTCATGAGTTTTGAACACTTGAGGCTGGCAGTACTGCCACCAGCCACAGCTGTGCATCGTAAAGCCAATCTCTAACACACTACAAAGGAAACAGCCATGTATTCCTTTGAGAGTCCATAGCTTCAAATCTTTCAGTCAGTTAAATGTTTTAATGCTTGGTCACTCCTGTAAGGGATGGATGAGCTTTGCAGGATCACCATGTGTGGGTTGGGAAGGAATTTTCCTCCAGGTCAAACTGGCCATGACCTTGGGAGTTTCTCACTGTCCTCTGCAGCATGGAGTGCAGGCCACTTGCTGGGATTATCTCGTTATATCTCACTTAATCAGTTCCCTCCCATTGCAGGGGCCTCAAGCATTGATGCATCTCAGTCCCGCCTATTCTCTAACTGTGGCACATAACAGTATAGTCACCTGTGGGCTGTAATATTTTGGTCTAATTTTGGTTGTTGGGTTCAGTGTTTGCGTCCTGGGTGGGATTGGTGCCCAGTGATATATACAAGGTCAGACTAAATAATCAGCTAGTCCCTTATGGCCTTCAACTCTATGAAAAACATTTTCACAACAGCTCCTGCAGGAGGGATCAAAAACCACATGGCTCATAATAAATTCATGAGAGTTGGCAACAGAGGCGCTGGCTTTGTGATTTCCCAGGGGGTGCTGGGGTGGGAGGAGAAGGAGCTGATCAGCAGGGTCAGGAAACGCTGAAGGGGGAGGGGGAAGGGGAGGAACTGATCTGCGGAGATTCCAGTGGGTGCTGAGCTCTGGAACACCCATGGAATCAGCACCTATGGTTGGCAACACCAATGACCTATGCTGCCCACAGTGTTCTTATCAGCCTGAAGTGCTCACGCTCCCTTCTACTAGCTTTGCCATATTAGATGTGAGTAATTAAGTAGCATACTGGTGACTGGGTTACACAAGCACCTAATTTGGCATATTCCTTGTGAAAATCAGTGTGCTAAAGTGGACGAGACTTGGATCAGTTATATTAAAACCTTGAGTCCTAATCTTAGCTATGCTTGAATTGACTTTGTGGAAGCTCTGAGCTATCACACCCATTAAGATGGTTGAACAATAGTTATTTCCCAAAGTAGTAATATGAGGCCTTAATAACAGTAAGGATTATGAAGACTTTCTGTAAGAGGGCTCTCTATATGCTCCAAAAACACATTAAAGCAAGAGCTTATCACACTGGAGAAGGGATTCTTAAGGGTGAGCAAAAAAGTGACATGGGATCATTTAATGGCCACATTTTTATAATTATTTGAAAATAATTTAAAAATAATGTAAAACTTGATACTTTTATTATTTGTATTGTGGAAGTCCCTAGACACCAAGTCATGGATGCAGATAGATAGGGAAGCACAAGGAAACAATAAGATAACACTGATCTGCATGATAAGCAGTGGCCTCTGCATACCAGCTGCCCAATCTTTGTCAGGTGTTTTGTAGGCATCATGGCAAAGGAGAGAAATTATGAGGGATTTGTAGGATGACAAGGAGGCAGCTTTGTGGATGTTCACAGGGAGCACCTCCCACATTGGAGGGCAGGATGGGAAAAAGCCTGAAAGTGCTTGTTTGAAAATTTAACTGATTGGTGATGGAGGCTGGCGTCATGGGCTGATCAGAGGTAGAGTCAACATCTCAGCAGCATATTAGAGATGATGGCTTGGGTGGAGATGGGCTGAGAAGGGGCTTGCAAGTACGTGTACAGGGTCATAGGTAAACAACTACATAGGGACATAAGACTAAGGGACTTCCTGGGTCATCATGTTCAGTCCCCCGCTATCACAGGCAACCTCGTCATAACATCCTGGTCATAAATTTATCAAGTTCCATTTTAAAACTAGTTAGGTTGTTTGCCCTGTTGTTTATGTACTTTTACCCACTTTCCACAGTTAGTTTCACACCTGGGGTAGGCATAGTAGGCCCCACTTACCACTACACCACACTGCTCCTATTGGAAGGCTGTAGTTTGTCTAATATAATGGAGAAGGGAAAGCCAGGGGAGGGATGCAAGAGATGGACATTGTGAAAATGACAAGCTAGGAAAATGATCTGTGCAGCAACATTTTGAATGGATCACCAACATCCCTTCCTGCAGTCCTTGGCCTTGATAAATCATGAGATTTACTATGATTACAGCCCACGTGATGCAACTTATCTGAGGATGGGGAATGTTGCTCCAGTTCTAAATGAGCCAAGTTGCATGCATTTTCATCTCAAGGAACATAAAAAGCTATTTAAAAATTGATGTGTATACATTAGAACTGTTCTCTGGTCCTTCCCCTACCCTAGTTTTCACAAGTAGTGACTAAAAAGTCAGTATAAAATTACTTTAAAGGGGACAAACTAAAAATTACTTTCAGTACTTTAGAAATAGCGGCATCACTTTTTTCAGCATTAGTGCAAAATATATAATTAGCACAATGCAGTGGTAGCATGAGAACACATTTTAAATGCATTTAGGGGAGGAAACATAAGATGCACTGGATATTATGGAGAGACAGTAGTGTTGTTATAGCTAAAGTTGCCTTCGGGGTTTCATAAATCCATTCTGAAGCCTCCCACTCCAATTCCTATAATGTTTGCTAAGAAAAATTGATTTGGTCAAAAAATTGCCAGGCTTACACTGAAGGCCAAATAGAATTTTTCTTCAAAGTTTAAAAACAATGATTGAACTGTTTTTGATCTGGGCATTAAATGAGACCTGCAAAAGGGGTGTGGGGAATGAGCTTTATGTTCTTTTTTTCCCTTTACTTGCTTGTTTGTTTAAATTTCAGTCTTATACAAACATCGCACCCAAACACACCCAACCAGAGTTCTGAGTGTCCTTGATGTACATTTAAAAACACAAAAATGTAGGAGATTCAAAGTAAAATGTGATGATTTAGGACCACGTGAAAGGGAGGCCTGAAAGCGTGGTGCTGGTTTTGTTGATGATATTGTTGTTTTGATTTGTTTAAAACAACTTTTTAGGAGACTTTTTCTACTTGTGTTTAACATTAGAAATAGAGGGTCAGCCTGCCAAGACTGGAAAACGTTAATGACTTGAGAGCTAGTGCAACGGTGAGCTTTTAAAAGGAGAATGGAGTTTGTCAAACTGTTCAGAACTTTTTTTTTTGTCAATTACTATTTAACTTCAGTGCCTAAACCTCCACACAAACTTCCACTGATTTAATTAAATAGATTTTCTAAAACCAATTTACTTAGTTATTTTGGTGCAAATCGGTGCACAGACCATCTCATCTCAGAAGGAAAGTATTTAAAGCTGAGTTATCTAAAACACGCTTTCTCAGTCCATCTTTAACAACTTTTATTGTGAAATACAAGTTTCCACACAAAGTCTTGTACTGAAATAGCTAAATAGATTTTAATTCTCACCTTTTGATGTTTTGGTGCAAGCTTGTGTAGAGACCAGCCCTAACATTTTGACTAAAGGAAGCCTTTGTTAAAGATTCAACAGCTTTGCCCCTTCAGTGAAGATTATAAGAGCCATCAATAAATATCCTTTAGCATCCTCAGAGGTTCTCCTAGAAAATCAACATTCCTGATATGTCTAACTGAAAAAAAGCAAGCAGAAATGTAAATAAATAAATAAAATTTCAGGCCCCCTGCATCTTTGAAAAAACCCAAACAATTAAAACAATCAGATCATTTTCATTTGTAAAAAAAAAAAAAAAAAAAAAGAGTGGTGTGCAGGGAAATTTTCTCATTATTAACATTTTGAGATTTAGGCTTTTATCTACGATTTTTGCCCTGTTTTTAATGCATCTAAAGCTGTTGTTTGGTAAAGCTCTGATCATCAACCAAGGCAATCCAGCTGTTACCCTTCGCTTTTGATAGTGATACTTCTGGGCCCCCAGAAGAAGTATTTTTTCTATCACCCTCTGGCCTGGGGAAGGGTTGCGGTCTGGTTGGTAGGTTTCAGGCAGACCTTCCACGCACCCAAAACTATGGTCGTTGGTCTGATTTTCAGAGGTGGTGAAGAGTTGCTGCTCCCAGGGAAACTAGTGAATTGAACATGTATAATAATAATTCCCTGTAACTATCCCTATGGAACACAGTTTTAAAAAAGTAACCAGGTGACTCTGATAAAGCGTTTATTTATAATGTCTATCAGAACATCAAATTGTTTTAAAATTCAAGTATCATTAAAAAAAATCATAAAAAAAAATCTGAGAGTTGGAATAACTAATAAAAAATGTTGGCCTTTCTCCCATGCCAACTCCCACCCTCCCGCCCCCCCCCCCCCAAAAAAAATATTCTGGAACCTTTACTTCACATTTCTGCCAGGAGTGGATACACAGCAACTTTCTTAACTGGTTGGCTGGAGGGCTGCCTTTATTTTGAATTCAGCTACCTCAGAAAAGTAGCTGTGGTCCTTTTTCACTGTAGGAAATAAAGCAGGAACTTCTTAATCTTATGTGTGAAATTCCTCCTGTGTTATGAGATTTTAACATAATCTAAATGACTCAGATAGTAATAAGATATTGCCTAACAGTAAAAATAGTTTGTGAGACCGTGCCGTGGTATATAGTTTGAAGCTTGAAGATATGTTGTGACGTTGCACAATCAAGTTATTTTCACCTCAGCAATTTCTGTTTTGCCCGTGGGCAATTGCTGCTATTGCCCCTTAAGACTGCTGCTACTCATCAGAAGAAGCAGTAATTATACTTTGCCAACGCATTGCGCTCGCCGTGTTCAAAGCATTTTATTAAATAACACTTAAAGCACAGCTGAAAGGTGGAGAAGTATTAGCCCCATTTTATAGTATAGAGGGGGAAATTGTGGCAGAGACGTTAAGACCCACAAATTACAGAAGAACCCACTAATTTTGGGTGCCCAACTTGAGAACTCAGGCTTCCCCACAAATGCTGGGCACCTGCAGCTCCAATTGAAGCAGGTAAGATCTGCAGGTTCTGAACACCTCTGAAAACCAGACCCTGCATTTCACCTCTGACTTTTATCCTCCTTTGGGGAAAAATCAGTTTATTTATACCTCCTCTAATACTTTCATTTCCAATAAAAGTGATGCAGTTTGTACTGGGTAATATGGATACTTGAGTAGCTGCATTATCTACTGCCCAGATAACAAAAGAGCACTGAGAATGCACACAGCAAATGTACACAGCTTCTTCTAGAGAGAGAAATAATAATAAACAACAGTTCGCAACTGAAGCACCACCAAGATGGAATCACGGTGATGCAACTGGGCGAAGAAAAGTGGATTTGTGTGTGTTGGTTTAAAGTATAATAAATAATGAGGGACAGATTAGCATTGCTTGGCTTCATGACTGAGGAATAAGTTGGAAAAGCAGAGGGTGGAAATCCATGTGAAAAGAGTAATGTGGAAGAAGCAACAAAGATGAGAATGAGAGAAGGCTACAGATGGAGTGGCAGGAGCCAGGGAAGACAAGGCAGTAGAAAGAAAAGAGGCTGGAAACATAGGCAAGGGTGGAGCTATGCAGAGTTTTGGAGGCAGGAATAAGCAGCTGTAAACTTGGAGAGCCAATAAAAGGGTTTGCTGAGTGGAGTGCTGTGATCAGAGCTGATGGGTTTTTGTATGTAAATATTAATTCTCCTTTTGGCCTATTTGGGGGTTCCA
Source organism: Eretmochelys imbricata (assembly GCF_965152235.1). NCBI lineage: Eukaryota > Metazoa > Chordata > Testudines > Cheloniidae > Eretmochelys > Eretmochelys imbricata. The sequence goes on along the minus strand of NC_135574.1, from coordinate 19,014,110 downwards.
CAAAATGTGGCCAACAGTGGAAAGAAGTTGGTACCAGTGAAGGAAACTTACATGCCAAGAAGTGAGCCAGTTCTTTTGCAGACCATTCTCGGGTGGAAATGATGAAGATGTAAGGGTTCAGGATCCTGTTAGGTTGCTCGTGGCGGTAGCAGGAAGAGCTCTGGAACTGGCCCGGTTTGCACAAATGGCAGGATTTTCAAAAGGATTTGGCGTCAGCCTAACTCTGCTCCCAACGGAGTCAGTGGGAGCAGAGCTCTGCCAAAGGCTTTTGAAAATCAAACCTCTTCTCTTCAAAGGGTGTTTTTGCCAGAGGGACAAAGCATCCCTGAGTCTTCCCCCAACAAGCAACTGATTGGGAAACCTTTGAAATAAATCCCCCAAATTAAGAATTTAAATTTGCAAGGCCTAGCCTGGCACAGGACTGAGAACCAGGGACAATTGAGTTCTGGTCCTGACTTTGACACTGTCTTCTTAAGCAAGTCACAAAGCCCATTGTTTTCAAGATTGTCTCCTAATTTTTTGGGTGCACTTTGCCACCCACAGTGATTTTTTTTTAAAATCCTCTTTTTACCCTGTGTAAACATGTCTTGTTTATAAAAGAAATACTCATGCTGCTTGTGTGTTCCAGGCTCATAAAAGCCTCTTTAGGTTAAAAGCTACCTTTGAGGTTGGAGTTTTGAATGTTTTCATATCTTCTCAGGTCTTTGATAATCTCTCTGTGATGCCTCTTGAATATTTTGCAACTCCAAATACAAGACATTTCACCATATAGCTCTTAACTGGATAGAGGGCCGGCAATGTAAGGTGTGGTAAAATAATGTTTGTAAAGTTAAAATCACAATGTTGTTTGGTTACTGTATTTCACTAATCTTTTTTTTTTTAATTCTGCTTTCTTCTCTGATATGCACTGTTCCATGTGAATGCAGTACTGGTTTGGAAGAGGGGCAACAAACCTGTTTGAGGACATTAAAAAGTTGTTTGATTGTATATTATTTTCTGCCTTTTTATGTTTTTTTTCCCTTATTTTTTTTGAAAGGGGCATTTAAAAATATGAATGTAAAAAATACTAAGAGCACATGCTTCCAAAACCATTTTTATTGAAACATTACTCAAGTATTCATTTAGCTATAAATATATATTGATTCAATTTTGTGCCCGATGGAGGGAAAGTGCTTTTGATTCGTTTGAAAAATTGTAAGCCTTATGATATACAGTACTGTTGATTTACAGCAGAGCTATATTGGATTTCTCTGTTATGTCTGAAAGTTAGATATCAGATGGAAAGTTATTGCTATCCTGCTTACTCTAAAGAATTGCTCCAAGACTGTTCTTTTTTTATAGTCACAGAGTTTAAGGTCAGAAGGACCACCTGATCATCTAGTCTGACCCCTGTATATAATAGACCACCAAAACCACCCAGCACCTACACACTAAACCCAAAATCTGAAAATAGACCAAAGTAGTACAGCCCACAGGAGACTAGACAATTATGTGCAACAGGTAGAGAACAGGGGAGGCCGAAGTGGACCAGTGTCCGGGAAATGATTATGTGAGAGATATCTAGCTAATCCTGACTATTGACCCACACCCTCACACTGTAGAGCAGAAGTGGGCAAACTACAACCTGGGGGCCACATCTAGCCCTCCAGACCTTTTAATCCATCCCTCAAGCTCCTGCTGGGGAGCGGGGTCTGGGGCTTGCCCCGCTCTGGCACTCCAACTGGGGAGCAGGGTAGGGGGCTTGTCCCACTCCGCATGGCTCCCAGAAGCAGCGGCATGTCCCCGCTCTGGCTCCTATGCGTAGAGGCAGCCAGGGGGCTCCGTACGCTGCCCCTGTCCCAAGCACCATGGCCAATGGGAGCTGCAGGGATGGCGCCTGCAGACAGGGCAGTGTACAGAGCTGCCTGGCTGCACCTTCGCATAGGAGCCAGAGCTGCTTCTGGGAGCTGCTTGAGGTAAGCGTCACCCAGAGCCTGCACCCCTGACCTCCTCCTGCACCCCAACCCCCTGCCCCCGCCCTGATCCCCCTCCTGCCCACCGAACCCCTTGGTCCCAGCCCAGAGCACCCTCCTGCACCCCAAACCCCTCATCCCCAGCCCCACCCCAGAGCCCGCATCCCCAGCCGGAGCCCTCCCCCGCCGTACCCTAACCCCCAATTTTGTGAGCATTCATGGTCTGCCATACAGTTTCCATATCCAGATGTGGCCCTTGGCCAAAAAGTTTGCCCACCGCTGCTGTAGAGGAAGGTGAAAAACATCCCAAGGTCACTGGGGTTTTTTCTGACCTGAGTGAAAATTCCTTTCCAACCTCACATATGGCAATCAGTAAGTAGACCCTGAGCATGTGAATCAGCCAGCCAAGCTCCTGGGAGAGAGAATGCTTGATGTCACCTCAGAGCCATGTTCTCAGGGCATTTAGACTCTTTTATTGGTTGGGATAACTTCTATTGATGCATAGCATGAGTTGAGCATTTGCAGTGATTCCTGAGAGGCTGTTATATTGCGTGTATTGTGATCTTGCTGTGAATCTAGTGCCACACATTACAAGAAAAGTGTATTCACAAATAACCAGTAAAATATTGAAGATTTTAATAGAAGAAAAAAATTGTTCCTAACCACCCTTTCATCCACAGTGTATAACATTGACTAATTACACATGGACATGAATGTGATGCTCAGGTATCTTGGTGATGGATGCATTAGAAACAGCTAATCATAGAATCATAGAATATCACGGTTGGAAGGGACCCCAGGAGGTCATCTAGTCCAACCCCCTGCTCAAAAGCAGGACCAATCCCCAATTAAATCATCCCAGCCAGGGCTTTGTCAAGCCTGACCTTAAAAACTTCTAAGGAAGGAGATTCCACCACCTCCCTAGGCAACACATTCCAGTGTTTCACCACCCTCCTAGTGAAAAAGTTTTTCCTAATATCCAACCTAAACCTCCCCCACTGCAACTTGAGACCATTACTCCTTGTCCTGTCCTCTTCTACCACTGAGAATAGTCTAGAACCATCCTCTCTGGAACCACCTCTCAGGTAGTTGAAAGCAGCTATCAAATCCCCCCTCATTCTTCTCTTCTGCAGACTAAACAATCCCAGTTCCCTCAGTTCATTTTGAGGGAACTGGGATTGTGCCCGAGGTCTTTATTTATTCACTCGAATTTAAGGTTTCACATGCTAGTAATAGCACTTTGTGATCTACAGATGAAAAGCTCCGTGCTTATTTAGAAGAGCAATGAAATCTCATTGGCATGACTGCACCATTATTTTTCAAAAGACTGTAAAGAACTACCTCACAATAATAGCCAGAGACACCTTGGAATAAGAGTATTGTGGTTGCTGTGCCTCTTATATGGGGTGGTACCGCTCCACAGGAAGAGTTTGTTTAATAAAAATAATGCAGTGATACTACTGCCAGTTTTTATTGTGATGAATAGAGCACTTGTACTATTAAATCCAAGGGCACTTGACATCATTATAACAATAATACTTTGAATCCCTGGATTAAATTACACTTGCTTCTGTTTAAAAAAAAATTTAGTTGTACCATGTACATTTTGGAGTATCTCTACTCCCTGAAGTCTTCTTAGTATCTCTTGGATACAGCTGCTATAAACATATACAATGGTACTTTCAGTGGCATACCATAGATAATTGTGAAATATGAAATGTGTTTACTGGTGTGTCTTATGTAAAAAGATTGTAAATGTGTGATCATTTGTGTACTTTGGTTCTGATATAGTCATGATTATGAGGCCTCTCTCTTTATTATATATTAATTCTTTAATAAACACAGTCGTATTGCAGTGGTCTGATGTTTGCACCATTTGTATGAGCGGGACTTGGGGCTTATTTTTTTTAAAGGTGGTGAGCACCTGAAAATTATTTCCCTAATTAATAATAATTAAGAGAATGCCTCTTACAATTTGGATTTCAGGGACTCTTCTCTACAATTGAGATATATACGGCCTGCTCCTACTCCCACTGAGCTCAATGGAAAGACTCCATTGACTTTAATGGATCAGGCCCCTAGTCAGGCCAGTAAGATAAACATGAAGAGATCTGTACAAGACATTTAAAACCTTCCTTGGTGATTGACTGAGCTGCTGCAACCCATGTTGTATGGGGCCTTTACGGAGATTATTAGCTAATTTAGTTAGGATTTATGACCTGACCCACTTTTTTCTGTCACAAATGAAGATATTTACATAATAACATTAAAAATGTTAACATAAGCCTCCTGAAGCAGCTTTAGGAGTCTGAGCTGAAACCTCCCCACACAAAAGGGAGGGAACGCCACCCAGCTCTGCTACTGGCCTCAGCCCTGCACTCAGAGCCCTGCTGCTGACCCTATGTCCGGGGCTTTGCTCCCGGCCCTGGCTGCCGGCCTCGCGCCCGGGGCTCCAGCTACTGGCCTTGGCCCTAAGCTGAGGCTCTGCTCCAACCCCCACCCGCAGCTGTATCCCCAGCCTTTGCCCCCTTACCCCGTCTGTGTCCCCCATCCTGGAGCCGCAGCCCCGTTCCCAGCTCTTGCTCGGGGTGTGGGGGGGAGCCGGACAGAGAGAAGGAGGGGCATGAGGTAAAAAGTTAGGGGACCATTTTTCTGTAGGGTGTGTGGAGCTGCATGCCACAGTGAAAAAGCAAGCCACATCCATGCATGTAGATACATGTCTCTCATTGAAAGTCTCTGGTAGCAGGGAGAGGGTTTGGCAGCTCTCTGTTGCCAGAGCCTTTCACTGTAGCGAGGAAAGGTGCTGGCAGGAGGGAGACAGACAAAGTGTATTCCTGCTGCCTCCCCACTACAGGAATCTTTTCCTGTGGTGGGGAAAGTCTTCAGCAGCAGGGAGGAAGCAGGACATTACACTGCTAAAAATAGCAGTATTGATGGGAAGGCACAGCTTGGGCAAGTAGACAGCCATGCACATACGTGCTTGAGTACTACCGACACCCTTCAGTCCAGTCTTTACCAGGGCCAGCTCGAGGTTTTTTGCTCCGAGAGCACAACTGCCCAAGCCAAAAAAAGGATATCCAGAATGCCGCCCCTGGAATTGTGCCACCCCAAGTGCTTGCTTTGCTGGTGCCTAGAACCAGTCCTGGTCTTTACTCATCTAAGCCACACCTCAGCAGCTACACTGCTGTTTATATCCCGTGCTAGGAGAGCTTTATGCGCATAAAGAAAAGGAGTACTTGTGGCACCTTAGAGACTAACCAATTTATTTGAGCATAAGCTTTCGTAAGCTACAGCTCACTTCATCGGATGCATAAAGTGGAAAATCCAGTGAGGAGATTTATATACACACAGACCATGCAAAAATGGATGTTCACCATACACATTGTAAGGAGAGTGATCACTTAAGATGAGCATAGGTACTCTACATGCTGCTGAAAGAAGTTTGCAGCAAGAAGAAAAGGAGTACTTGTGGCATCTTAGAGACTAACCAATTTATTTGAGCATAAGCTTTCGTGAGCTACAGCTCACTTCATCGATGCATCAAGTTTGCAGCGTGGTTTAGTTTGCACCATACCTACATTAAAGGCTTATTATATAAAACACATACATGTACTATCATATCTATACACAGAGAGAGAAATAGCTAACATACATAGGTTTCAGAGTAACAGCCGTGTTAGTCTGTATTCGCAAAAAGAAAAGGAGTACTTGTGGCACCTTAGAGACTAACCAATTTATTTGAGCATGAGCTTTCGTGAGCTACAGCTCACTTCATCAGATGCATACCGTGGAAACTGCAGCAGACTTTATATATACACAGAGAATATGAAACAATACCTCCTCCCACCCCACTGTCCTGCTGGTAATAGCTTATCTAAAGTAATCTTCAGGTTAGGCCATTTCCAGCACAAATCCAGGTTTTCTCACCCTCCACCCCCCCACACAAATTCACTCTCCTGCTGGTGATAGCCCATCCAAAGTGACAACTCTTTACACAATGTGCATGATAATGAAGTTAGGCCATTTCCTGCACAAATCCAGGTTCTCTCACTCCCTCACCCCCCTCCAAAAACCCACCCCCATACACACACAAACTCACTCTCCTGCTGGTAATAGCTCATCCAAACTGACCATTCTCCAAGTTTAAATCCAAGTTAAACCAGAACATCTGGGGGGGGGGGTAGGAAAAAACAAGAGGAAATAGGCTACCTTGCATAATGACTTAGCCACTCCCAGTCTCTATTTAAGCCTAAATTAATAGTATCCAATTTGCAAATGAATTCCAATTCAGCAGTTTCTCGCTGGAGTCTGGATTTGAAGTTTTTTTGTTTTAAGATAGCGACCTTCATGTCTGTGATTGCGTGACCAGAGAGATTGAAGTGTTCTCCGACTGGTTTATGAATGTTATAATTCTTGACATCTGATTTGTGTCCATTTATTCTTTTACGTAGAGACTGTCCAGTTTGACCAATGTACATGGCAGAGGGGCATTGCTAATGCCATTTTGCAAGTAGTGTTCATTTTCAGGCTCAAATCATTAGCATCCTAAAACCAGACTCTTGGAATAGTTTTGAGAGAAGTATTTTCTACCAAAGGTATGTTAATGTGAGTTTGGGGAGCCTAAGGGTTCAAAACTTCAAAGACCTAACCCCATGATGTTTTTTGCATTGGAATGATTGGGTCTAAAGCTGTCAGGCCCTCCTGCTGAGTTGCCTCCTCCCTCTCCCCTACCTCATGCTTTTTTCTGATATCTTAAGTCTGCCATGACTTGAGTGTGGCTCCAAGGAGCTCATAGACTGCCTCTCTGGAAACTCACAATGCTTTGTTTTTGTATCTGTCTTGGCAAGTGCACTTTTGTCTATATCCAGCCCTGATTGTGTAGAATATAATTGAGTGATGCTGAATTTGCAAGGAGAACAACCAGAAGCTGTATTGATTTTTTTTTCTTTTTTACTTTTCTGTTTTCTTTTAAGTCTTGAGATTGAACAAGAAGCTCTCCCCATTTCTTTCTCCCTGGAATATTTTCACCATATTTGGATAATATTTACTCTTCCCATATACTTTTTAACTGCCTTCTTTGTTATATGTCTGTACAGCACTTAGCGCTGTTGGACCCTAAGTTATGTTTAACTAATAACTCTGAAAAATTGTAACTTAATATTTTTCTTAAATAAAAATTAGAGAGGACCCAGAAAATCATTGAAAAATGTACCATAGCATTGTATTAAAAGGATACACTATCAAGATATAAATATCTTAAAAACAAGTCATTTCCTGTGTTAATAATTTTAGATTATCACAACTGAAATATTTTTAAATCAGATTTGTTTCTCACCACTTGTGCTGTTTTTTTTTTTTTTTTTTTAATCTCCACTCAGCTTGGACAAAGAAATTTGATTGGCCACTTCACTTTATTGGTGGCAAATGTAACTTTTTGATTATTATGGCTGAGCACAATATTGTATCTGGATTTCCAGTGGTGTAGAGGAATGTTTAATTTACAAAAATGGTACTTTGATCTTTTCCTTTTAATTGCATTAAATTATTTCTATTATATTCTGCAGTTCAGCAAGTACTCATGCTCCTCCCAGCCAAAATGAATAAATATGTGCTTTGGATTGGGTGGGGACGGGGGAGGGAAAGTTTGAAACGTAAACTAAGTTGACAGTGTCTGTTCAGGGGAGAATAATCTAGTACACATTGTTCATTTAAATCAAGAGAGTTGTTTTCCCAAGAAACACAAGATGTCACTTAGCAGATCACTGCGGAGTTGGCTGGATATTCAAAGACTTGTCAAGGAAGAAGAGCTTGGATATTCTGCTACTCAGTCTTTCAGAGTTTACATTTTCCTCCACGCTCTCAAATTTGCGACAAGGCACCATGAGCAGTAAGGCTCTAGATATAGTGGGAGAACAAAATGAGTCGGTTCCTAGTCTTCAAGCAACTTTCCAACCAAAGTTGAATTCCAGAAAATTTTAAAACCAGACATCTAGATCTGCTTTGGAATTTTGGCTTCAAACGCCTATTCATGTCTGCATCAGGTGGCAGGATGTTTCAGCTTCAGTCCTAACTGTGTTTTCACTTTTCCCCTTTGAATGAAGGTTAGCCTGTGTGTTTGTCCATTTCATGCAAAATGTGCCACACATTTGGCTCATATGCGCATCTGGGTTAAATTACAATTTACCAGAAATATTGCAGTTTTAGCTATGTCTGAAGGCTTAATACTGCATAACCTCTAATAGTGTGTGCCCTCATCCAGTCATTTATCATAAGACATATGAATTTTATGTTCATTCCATAGCTCTCACAAGGGATTGTGTGTGATGTTCATAAAATAGGCCAGCAATAAGCAATCGAATGCATGGCTTTTCTCATTTCCACTTTTCTCATTTTTTAAAGAAAAGACTAGAAATAAATGTGGAACTTTTATATCTGATATGTATGTGTTATGGTGTCAGACAAGTAGGAAAAAAGTCACTGGCTAATGTATCTTAATCGTACCAAAACATCAAATCATTGTCACTTCCTGTGCAGTACTTGGCACTCATTAAATTAATCCACTCCATTACAGAAGTATTTTAGAGAGAATACCATGACCCTACTGCTTCTGTAATAATAAGAATCTGAAGACATCAGTGTGGCACTATTAAGAGTATTAGAAAGCAGTTAGATGTGTGGCACATCTGACCTGAAGCAACATCATCAGGTAGCATGTTTGAAAAAATGAATTATTTTAATTAGAGATGGGAAAGGACTGAGGCAAACCCCCAGATCTGAACATCTCTGAAGTTTGGTGCTGTATGAAATTCAAACCCAGATCAGGTTTCAGAGTAGCAGCCGTGTTAGTCTGTATTCGCAAAAAGAAAAGGAGTACTTGTGGCACCTTAGAGACTAACAAATTTATTTGAGCATAAGCTTTCGTGAGCTGCAGCTCACTTCATCGGATGTATTCACGCTGAATTTTTGCAAATGGCTCTATTTGGCCTCCAGATAGGAGGCCAAACCAAAAAAATGCAGATATTGAATTTGGGGTGGGGAATGTCAAAATCTGGTTGCTCCTTGGTTTCTTGCTGTTTGAGTCCATCTCTGACTTCAAGCCTTCAAATCATGGGTGGGGTTTCTGATTTTTTTTTCTCCTAATAATGCAACATTGTGATCTGTGTTGTGTCCCAATGCCTTTATTTATAGCACTACCATCAAAAATTTCTGGCAGGAGGTGATCTGATGTTTAACAGGCTATTTCATACTATATGCGTATATATGCCAAATTATGATATGCAGTACTTGTAACTAGGGAATGGCTGGCTTTGTTAACTCCTTTGCCAACTATAAAAGTGAGCAGCCATAGGAAACAGATGCAGTGAGGGGGAGAATGGTTGTAGCTGTATTGCGGTGCATTGTACCTAAGGAAGAAAAGGATGAACTCTAATTGGCTCTGAATGCAACAGCCCACCTAGCAAAACAGGCTGCCAAAAGCATATCGGCCTGGTGCTCCATTTTCTGCACTGCCTTCAGACTGAACAAAGCCTTTAATTTGACTGTAGTCTTCATTTTCATAGCTCTCCATGAGCAGGCACGTACTACTTAAGAGAGAGCCTCTCTGTGACAATAACCTTGTGGGGCACACTCTTTTCTGGGCCTGGAGGATTCCACAGCACCCCAATAAATGGAGGCCAATACCAAGGCACATTTTGGCCCTGAACAAATAAGCAAAATGAAAATCTGTCAGTGGACATTGCACAGAGCTGTGTGTTCGTTGGCTGTCGAGTTTTCAGTAACTGTGTATGTGTAACACACACACCTCCTGGGTGTGGCGTTCTGTCTCATCTAATGGCACCGAGACCACTTAGAGAGAGAGAGAGATAAAATGAGTCTACTCTACAGCCTTAGCTAACTGCCAGTTGGCTTTTAGCTCATGCAGTAGAGGTTCATGCACTGAGCTCCTGAGGTCCCAGGTTCGATCCTGCCTGCTGACGACTGGGATCCTCTCGCCGTTACATATGCATATGTTGCAAGCGTAATGCAGAAATTTAACATATAAACATTCTTTTGAGAGCCAGTATAACCCATGTGCGTAACAGGGAGCTATCTCTTTAAGAGACCCATTGGAAGGGTGTAGGAGTGAATTGTGTCTGGGTCATTCCACAAAAAGCGGGAGTGTGCTAATAAAGTTTGCGGATAACACAAAGCTGGGAGGTATTGCCAATGCAGAGAAGGACCGGGATATCATACAGGAAGATCTGGATGATCTTGTAAACTGGAGTAATAGTAATAGGATGAAATTGAATAGTGAAAATTACAAGGTCATGCATTTAGGGATTAATAACAAGAATTTCTGTTCGAAACTGGGGACACGTTACTTGGAAGTAACAGAAGAGGAGAAGGACCTCTGAGTATGGGTTGATCACAGGATGACTATGAGCCACCAATGTGATATGGCTGTGAAAAAAGCTAATGCGGTCTTGGGATGCATCAGGCACGGTATTTCCAGTAGAGATAAGGAGGTGTTAGTACTGTTATACAAGGCACTGGTGAGACCTCATCTGGAATATTGTGTGGAGTTCTGGTCTCCCATGTTTAAGAAGGATGAATTCAAACTGGAACAGGCACAGAGAAGGGCTGCTAGAATGATCCAAGGAATGGAAAACCTGTCTTATGAAAGGAGACTCAAGGAACTTGGCTTGTTTAGTCTGACTAAAAGAAGGCTGAGAGGAGATATGATCGCTATCTATAAATATATCAAAAGGATAAATACCATGGAGGGAGAAGAATTATTTAAGCTCAGTACCAATGTGGACACTAGAACAAATGGTTATAAACTGGCCATCAGGAAGTTTAGACTTGAAATTAGATGAAGGTTTCTAACCATCAGAGGAGTGAAGTTCTGGAATAGCCTTCCAAGGGAAGCAGTGGGGGCAAAAGACATATCTGGCTTGAAGATAAAGCTTGATACGTTTATGAAGGAGATGATATGATGGGATAGCTTAATTTTGGCAATTAATTGATCTTCGACTACTAGCAGTAGATATGCCCAGTGGCCTGTGATAGGATGTTAAGTGGGGTGGGATCTGAGTTACTACGGAGAATTTTTTCCTGGGTGTCTGGCTGGTGAAACTTGCCCACATGCTCAGGGTTTAGCTGATCGCCATATTTGGGGTCGGGAAGGAGTTTTCCCCCAGGGCAGATTGGCAGAGGCCCTGGGGGTTTTGTGCCTTCGACTGCAGCATGGGGCACGGGTCACTTGCTGGAGGATTCTCTGCACCTTGAAGTCTTTAAAACACAATTTGAGGACTTCAGTAGCTCAGACATAAGTTAGGGGTTCGTTACAGGAGTGGGTGGGTGAGATTCCGTGGCCTGCGTTGTGCAGGAGGTCAGACTAGATGATCATAATGGTCCCTTCTGACTTTAAAGTCTATGATTCTATGATTGTTGTTAGGCAGATTTAGCCTTCCATATCCAGAAGCTTCTGGAATTGGGTGAGGTAGTTTTAGGTCTGCTCCAATAAGTTCCCTGTTGCCAGAGTCAGACTCCATGAAGGCAAGCAGTCAGGGCAGCTGCTTTACAAAGGGCCATGTGCCCTGTGTGAGTTGGGAGAAGCTGAGCTCAGGATCAGAAAGTAGGCTGTTTTGTCCCTAACTCTGAAGCATTTTGCAGTGGGTTAGTGATATTGTTAACCCTCTAACAAGAAGGCCTAGGCAATGCTAATTATAGAAAGGGTAAATTGGGAGGGAAAAATAACTTCTATTCTAATTGTATGATTTCAATGTTTTTTTGCTTTTAGCTAAACTGTTCTAGTTAAATTGTCTCAACTAGTCTGAGTCACCAGTTTTTCTTTAAATGTGATAATAGGGAGTCATTTCTGTTTTGCTATTCTCAGTTTTGTATTTTCTCATCAAAGGGTTTTCTTTAAATCTATACACTTTGCTGAGTGGTTGGTTAGTCAGTTAGCTGACTGGCTGGCAGTGATTTCAGCAGAGGAAGCGTCTGCATGGATTCCAGCTGAATATCCCTACAAGCAAGTGGAGGGAAGATGTTGTTTTAGGCTCAGCAGACTGTCTAGATTTGGTGATCAAAGACTCTAACTGAGACTTAGGTGAACAAAACCTAAGCTTTTGGGAACTCTGGTTCTTCTCATTGTGTTTCTGTGGGGACTGAGCTGTTCAGATTTAAATTTGTTTTCTTTATTTATGTTTATGTATAACTGTGAAGATAATGTCTGGATTATAAAATAGCCATGTCATGCTGTAAAAAATAGATTATTATTTGTTTCTTTATCATAAGATTTTATACAGTTATTTAATTAAATTCATTTCTTTAGTTCCTTTTGGGACTTGAATGTGGGGAGATTGACCCAGTGCAATCCTTGCTGAAAATCCTTAGAGACTGAACTCGGAGTCTACAGCAACTCTTCTATTGGAGCTGGGTATTTTTAGGCACTTGGGAAGGGCAATGAAGTGAACAATAGCCATGTAGAGGTTACACCAGCACTTTGCTGTCACTTGCAAAACAGTAATAACATTTTTCTTGGCCTTATTGGTGGGCCCATGTGCTCAGGTATCCCAGGGATAATCACGGGATGGATTGTACTGTTTGTATCTTCTGAATCCATGAATTCAACCTTTTCCCCCCCCAGCTGCTGCTGAAACTGTCTCTTGTAAACTGATACACTGACTGAGACTCCTGGGGGTGGTCGTGCGCTCATCACTGAAGAACAGAATTACAATTTTAAAAGAACACCATCAAGTAACTTTTGAAATATTATGTATTTCAGTATCTGTGTATGTATCTGTTTTGGTTGAAATGCTCTCTTAGAATCTCAACAATTACATTTTGTCCTGTAATGTCCTCCTCTATTTCACCATCATTGATATCCCACCTGTTCCACATACACCTTTCTGTGGCTGAAATGTAGATAGTTTGTTTCTGTTTAATGATATCAGCGTACCAAAATCTTTTTTCTCCATGAGGTCAGGCCTCCTTTTGGTTGAATGTGTTAGTTTAGTTGCTGTTTTTCAGAGAGCGTGAAATGGTTCTGGAGATGGTCACAAAAGTTGAGGCATAGGGGCTAGCTAGTAGGCACGGATTTAGAGTCCCTTCGAGCTATGGCTCTGATCCAGCAAAGACTTACACACATGCTTCGCTTCAAGCAGATGAGTAGTCTCATTGACTTCACTGTAATTATTCGCCTGCTTAAAGTAAGCCATATCTTATGTCTTTGCAGGATCAAAGCCTTTATCTTTATGGAGTATTGGGAGCCTTAGAGCTGTCTATGCCCATAGTTTCTGCATCTGTGAAATCAGCATAATGCTTAATGTACCTAGTGCACAAGACTGTTGTGAAGACAGTTTTACCCAAAATTAATTTATCTGGGATCTTTGGCGAAAGGCATTATATAAAAGTCCCATGGTTCTATGATTGTCTTATTTATACCAGTCTTTATTGTAGTGATTCCTGGAGCGTTTAATATCCTTACTTTATAGTAGTATTTAAAGAAAAATAACATTTAAAAACCCATGAAATTTTACTATTATAATGAATATTTTATTGCTGTAGCAGCCAAAAAATCCAGCATCCTTGATGTACTAGGCATTGTACAAACACACATTAAGAGAGAGCCGGTTAACACCGGGTCTTACTGTATAAAGACTATAAAATAGAACAAAGGAAAAGAAAAGTGATTCAGCACAGGGGCATAGTGGTCAGAGTGGTTGGGACATGTGTTTGGTTTTTTAATGTTCTTTACTAATTTTATTTTCATTTATTTCATTTCATTTATTACAGTAGTGCCTAGAACTGAGAACGGACCCCACTCTGCTAGACACTGGGCAAACACAGACTTGCAGACAGCCCCTACCCTAAAGAGCTTACAGTCTAAATAGAGAAGACAGAAAAAGGATAGGGGAAAGGGATATTATGGAGAAGCCAAGTGAACAGAGTGAGGATTTGCAAACAACATGTGAGTTCCATTAGTTTTGGGGGTGGGGAGGGTGTTCTTTTTTGTTGCTGGAATTTTTTATTATTTCGTGGCGAGGTATGGCTGGAAGGACGGGGGGGGGGCTAGCTAACCAGAAAGACAAGGGAAGGAAAAGGAGACATAGAGGGAAGGCAGGTGAAGGTGTAAGTCGGGGAGGAGGGCAGCATGGAGGATAGGTAGAGTGAAGCTGAACTGCCCAGACTGTGAAGGAGGGGGGAGTTGTAGCAAACAGCCAGTAGCCCAGGGGAGGGAACATCCAGGTCCTCAAAGAATCAATCCTGAAGCACTTACATGAGAGGAAAGTGATCAGGAACAGTCAGCATGGATTCACCAAGGGAAGGTCATGCCTGACTAATCTAATCGCCTTCTATGATGAGATTACTGGTTCTGTGGATGAAGGGAAAGCAGTGGATGTATTGTATCTTGACTTTAGCAAAGCTTTTGACACGGTCTCCCACAGTATTCTTGTCAGCAAGTTAAGGAAGTATGGGCTGGATGAATGCACTATAAGGTGGGTAGAATGTTGGCTAGATTGTCGGGCTCAACGGGTAGTGATCAATGGCTCCATGTCTAGTTGGCAGCCGGTGTCAAGTGGAGTGCCCCAGGGGTCGGTCCTGGGGCCGGTTTTGTTCAATATCTTCATAAATGATCTGGAGGATGGTGTGGATTGCACTCTCAGCAAATTTGCGGATGATACTAAACTGGGAGGAGTGGTAGATACGCTGGAGGGCAGGGATAGGATACAGAGGGACCTAGACAAATTGGAGGACTGGGCCAAAAGAAATCTGATGAGGTTCAATAAGGATAAGTGCAGGGTCCTGCACTTAGGACGGAAGAACCCAATGCACAGCTACAGACTAGGGACCGAATGGCTAGGCAGCAGTTCTGCGGAAAAGGACCTAGGGGTGACAGTAGACGAGAAGCTGGATATGAGTCAGCAGTGTGCCCTTGTTGCCAAGAAGGCCAATGGCATTTTGGGATGTATAAGTAGAGGCATAGCGAGCAGATCGAGGGATGTGATCGTCCCCCTCTATTCGACATTGGTGAGGCCTCATCTGGAGTACTGTGTCCAGTTTTGGGCCCCACACTACAAGAAGGATGTGGATAAATTGGAGAGAGTCCAGCGAAGGGCAACAAAAATGATTAGGGGTCTGGAACACAAGAGTTATGAGGAGAGGCTGAGGGAACTGGGATTGTTTAGTCTGCAGAAGAGAAGAATGAGGGGGGATTTGATAGCTGCTTTCAACTACCTGAGAAGTAGTTCCAGAGAGGATGGTTCTAGACTATTCTCAGTGGTGGAAGAGGACAGGACAAGGAGTAATGGTCTCAAGTTGCAGTGGGGGAGGTTTAGGTTGGATATTAGGAAAAACTTTTTCACTAGGAGGGTGGTGAAACACTGGAATGCGTTACCTAGGGAGGTGGTGGAATCTCCTTACTTAGAAGTTTTTAAGGTCAGGCTTGACAAAGCCCTGGCTGGGATGATTTAATTGGGGATTGGTCCTGCTTTTGAGCAGGGGGTTGGACTAGATGACCTCCTGAGGTCCCTTCCAACCCTGATATTCTATGATTCTATGACTATAGCAAGCAGCATGAAGATATAACCCAATGATAAATATCTGTCACAGGTCCCCCTTTGTGCATATCCACGGAGGATATGAGTTGTTATAGTGCCCAGCTACGGAGCCTTGGTGCTTCAGCTCAAGCTGTAGCAGCTCATGCTTTTGGCTCTGGAAGTCCCCAGTTCAGTCCCAAGAGTGTGCTAGAGGTGTCTGAATACAGGTTCAGTAACTCCTCTCTTAACGTTGTAGTTATGTTCCTGAAAAATGCGACTTTAAGTGAAATGATGTTAAGCGAATCCAATTTCCCCAAAAGAATGAATGTAAATGGGGGGAGGGGGTTAGGTTCCAGGGAAATTTTTTTTTTGCCATACAGTAGAGTAGAGTACAGTACTATAGTTGGGAGGTGCCCCCACCTTACCTCACACAGGCACAGCCCACTGGCACTGGAGACAATGAGGCAGGCAAGGAGGCTGAAGGTGCTATAGGCTAGGAGAAGCAGGTTGCACAGCAGCAGCGGCAGCTTCCCCTACTCTGCGAGCACCAGGGGAGGGGGGCTCAACCCTCGGCCCACCCACTCCACCCCTTCCTCCAAACTCCCACCCTTAACCCACCTCTTCTTCCCCCCCTCCCTTTACTCCGCACTCTGCATCCTCGCTCCTTCCCCCTCCATCCCCTGCCTCCTGCCCGCGGCAATCAGCTGGTTTGCAGCGTTTGGGAGGCAGGGGAGGGAGGGGGAGCCTGCGCGCTGAATCCTGCTCCTCCCCCTTCCCTCCTGAACACTGCAAGCCCGCTGATTGCCACGGGCAGGAGGTGGGGGAAGCAGGGGAAGGGTGCTCATCCGCTGGGTCTGCTGGCCGGCGGAAGGCACTGTGGGGGGGTAAGTAGGGGAGCTGATGGGGGACTGCCAACTGTGGACAAAGCAGGCTGCCAAACGACGTTCTAGTGAAGCATTGCACAACTTTAAATGGAGTATATTCTGTAATTGAGCAGGGACATAAAATCGAAACAATGTTAAGCGAGAGGACATTAAGTAGGGAGTTACTGTATAAGGTCAAGGTCCCTGCATCTAGCAGCAGACAACCTCATGGACAGTATGTCACAAGTAGGAGGACAGTGGGAAGGGGTGGAAAGGGCAACATTAGTAATTTAAGTAGAGTTACACAATGAATGGGTTTGGCCCTCCCTGCACATAAAGCCTGACCCAATTCAGCTGCTCTGTTGTGTATAGGTTCTTGTACTGTATAGTATCTGAGCACCTTCCACTAGTGCATTAAGCGTCATGACTACACCTCTGTCACCCACTTCCCATAAGTCATTTACAGTTGTGTTTTACAGTGTGTGAGGGCCCCCAGCACAATGACTGCTGGGGCATCACACTGAGCACTTAGCTAATTACATCAGGACCATACTTCATGAGGTACAAAACCAAACCAAAAAATTAAGATAAGTTTTAGTATTTAAAGCTCAGTGCGCAGAATGCTGTGCCTCTCTGGTTACTTAGGGCTTTCAGCACACGTTGCTCAAGCTCACTTTTTTTTTTTAATAACTTTTCAGGTCACCTTTAAAGTACTTGCATTGCACCGGAGCAGGATAGTCAGGTTTTATTGGATCTTTCAGAGAAACAATGCCACAAGATTAAAAGACCGATAGTACCAGCAAGCTGGGCTTCATTAGTTTCTGAAAAGTGCTTAAATTCAGTGTTATTTGCTATTTCCATAGCTGAAAAGGACTTCACAGTCATATTTCTTTTTTTAAATGACTGTATGAATAATTTTTTTTCTGAAAGCAATTAAATCTCAGTCATTTTGCTAATGTATAAAATTCCTAGGGGAAATTAGATTTTTTTCTTCCATATTCAGATTACTGACACAACATGAATTGAGTTCTGTAGACTTTACTGTAACCTGTACTTTAGGTGGTCAGTGTAATTTATTACAGAAAAGCTGCATATTATAATGGCATAGCTTTTCTCCGACTTGTGCGTTGCCTACATTATGCTATTTTACAGCAGTGCTACACAATATTTTACCAGCCTCTGTGTAAATCCTATAACCTGCGAAACAGGAATGGCAAGAACAGCTTCTGTCTGACTGATAACCCAGAAGCATGTGCTGTATGTGGATGCCTTAGTAAGATGGAGCAGGTTCCTTAATTACTGCTCTGTGCATGACCTGGCTCCTTTTAGTGGCTTCCTCCCAAAGAATAGTGGGGGTGAAAGCATAAGTGTCCTCCGTTGAGGTTTTTGTCTGTTTGTTTAGGGAAGCAACTTTAGGTAGTGGCAAAGCCTGCGCAGGAGCCCAGCTAACAGAGATGGATGAAGAAATGTACTGAATCAGCTCGTATCGTGGTTTGTTCTCACCCTCCTTAGCTAGTGCTCTCCCCTTTGGGCAGTATTTGTTCCTATGGCTCCAACCCTAAAAGGGAGGTGGTGAAAAGGGTAGGGCAGGAGAAGAGAGAGGGAACAGAGGAGGATCGTGTGGAGGATAGGTAGAGTGAGGCTGAAGTGGAGAGGGCAGGAGGTGGTTGACCTTAAAAAGGATGGGCCCGTGGTTTGGGCACTACACTAGGATTTGGGAGATCTGGGATTCCTGATCTGCTACAGATTTCCTGTGTGACGGTGGCCACATCAATTAGTCTCTGTGTGCCTCAGTTCCCCATCTGTAAAATGGGGTTAATAGCACTTCCCTACTTTACATGGGTGTGGTGAGAATAAGTACATTAAATTTTGTGAGGTCCTCGGGTATCACAGGGGCGGAGAGGCCATGTATAAGTACCATAGATAGATAGCT
Source organism: Eretmochelys imbricata (assembly GCF_965152235.1). Taxonomy (NCBI): domain Eukaryota; kingdom Metazoa; phylum Chordata; order Testudines; family Cheloniidae; genus Eretmochelys; species Eretmochelys imbricata. The sequence goes on along the minus strand of NC_135574.1, from coordinate 18,995,836 downwards.
TCCTCCTCTCTGCCAACAAGGTCATTTTTGTTTTGGACAGCATCATATACCTTGCTTTCTGCCAGTTAATCGCCTCCTTCCATCCTCAAGTATACTTCCCATTGTGGGGACCTTACTCCTGGGTGCATATCAGTAGAAGTTTGCTTAAATCTGTGCTGAATCTAACCCTATAAACGTAAGGAATCCAGAATCTGGTATAGCCAATATCAGTGGCCTTCTTTGCTGCTTCAGTTGTATGTGAGTAAAGGCTGGATCCTTTCTGTGTGAAGTCTGGTCATCACCCTAAGTGAAGAGGATGCACTCTGTTATTGAACCAAAGGCTACATTTCTGTTTGTACTCGGATGCTGTGTTAACAAGAAACTTCAACATAGTCATGAGTCACTAGAAGGCAATTAGACTGTTTTATGAATAGTGAGTGGGTGCCGGATGGTATCTTCTGGTTCTGTAAGCCCATCCCTGGAGAATGGAGGAGCTTTCTTTTAGAGATGGAAAGTTCTTTAGATGGAATAAAATGGACTTATAATACCAGCCTGACACTCTGCACTGTTCTGATAGAACATACAGTTGATGTTACAAACAAGTTTGTTTAGACCTCCTGCCTGGATAAAAGAAATGCTAAAGTTAAGTTCCATTATTCTGGAAACTTTATGCAGCAAGGTGCACCTCTTTGAATGACTGATTAGCTTTTTGTTATCTTGTTGCAACTCTTAGCATCAGTATTCTTGTACTTTATTTTAAAAGGCTTTTGCTCTGTGCAATTGAATATACTGTAATCTCCTTATCAAATACTTAAGTTCTTTACTGAAGCCATTTTGGAACAGACTACAGTTGTTTTAAATGGCAAATTGTTCTCTGGCTTGAAGTTCTGTGGTTTTGGTGTGGGTAGTGGTTGGGAAAATGTTCTGTGAATGCATTAACTGTGCCCCTATCTGTGAAGATGATCGTTTTTGCTAACACTAAACATTCTGCGTGTTATAGTTTACACTGTAGGGCACTGCTAGACAACTTCAGGGTATAAGAGCCAAAGATATCACTTGGATAGTTTTTAGGTGCTGTTCTTTGTGGGTTTCTGTTGTCCCTTTCTCTCCAGTCTCCTCCAGACACCATCATTCTTTCCCTACAGTTCAGAACATCCAAAAGGATTCGAGTTGTAGCCACAAGAGCATAATTTTTGTGTTAAGATAATTAGGATCTAGTTTTTAGCATGGAACTGAGAATCAGGAAGTCCTGTATTCTAGTCCCAGACCTGTCACTGACTTCCTATGTGGCTAGAATCAGTCACTTAACCTCTGCGCCTCTTTGACTACTTGTAAAATGGGATTGAGAATAACAGGGGTGCTATGAGAATTAATACAGTGTGTAACATGCTCTGAAGATGAAAAGTACTATATAAACGCTTATAAAAGATGTGGAAATTGGAGAAACTTGTATCGAAAATTTGTCAGTAAATGTAACTGTGGAGACCAAGAGCACAGGGATGATGGAAAAAACATCTGACAGAGTTCTAACAACCGTTCCAAATTAAATGCACCTGGGAGTTCATCTCCTACAGATTAGAAAAAGAAATCTTGAAACTGCTGAAAATAATGTGTAGTAAATCATGGGATTCAGGAGGTGTACCTGACTGGAAAAAAAGACAAAGCTAGGAACCTCCCCAAAGAAGGATGGCAAAGAAGAACGAGGAAATTACTGAACAAATTGTTCTGTTTAATCTGGCCACAATATGTAATGGAGCCAGTATGGGAATGTTTGAGAAAAACATATATAATAATAGACTATTTCTTTTAAAACGTATGCCGAATTGATCTTATAGCCTCTTTGGAAGTCATTATTGACTTAAGGTACAAGGAATCCAGTTGGTATATACTATCTGCAGTAAGGCAACTGATGTGGCACCACGTCTGAGTGAGTTTGGAAAGTGTGTTCTGTAAAGCAGCGCAGACATTTATAGTGTATAAATAATATATAGTAATGGGGAAAACAGCAACTTGAACTAAAATGCCATAATATGGATCAAAAATTGGTTAATAAACTGGGAATGATAAGCAAGTGTTCCCCAAATGGGAAGCAGACTCAAGTGAGTTACCACGAGCGGGGTGGTACTGGTGGTGGGGGGGAGTTTTCTATGGTGTTTTATCACCGTAATATCTCAGCACTTATGTGAAGAAATGAATTTATCCTCTCAGTGCCCCTGTGAGGTAGGGGAGTATTAGTGTTTCCATTCTACATATGGGGACCACGAAGTACAGACAGACTAAGTGTCACTTGCCCTGACCTGTGGAGTCCTAGTCTAGTGTCATAACCACAAGACCATCCTTCCTCTCACATTCGGGTGGTATGTTTATTAATTAATTTAAAATCAACCATAATCAACTTCACTGGGAATCAGAGGTGTCCAGCCTTCCTGCCATCCACTTGCTAGATTTCTACTGAGGTGCTGTGCCTGGATCCTGTTTGGGGCTCTGCCTTCTGGAAGAGATGAGCTTTTTCAGTCTCTTCTCTGCTCTGCTTTACTCACCCAAGAGCCTCCCAGCCACTGTGAAGTGCACAGGCATAGAGCAAAGAAATGTCTGGAAGGGAGGTATTAGGAAACCCTCTGTCTGAATTGTTTGAAGCTGAGGAAAGATTAATTTGGCTAGTTATTAGGAAGAAGATCTTAACAACTAAGATCCATTGGTTACTGGAATGGCCGAACACAGACAATTTATAGAGCCTCCAACCCTCCAACTATTAACAGGTTGGGTATGTTTAGAATAAGTAGGTGTTCTTTCTGCACTATAGTTTATCCACAAGATATTGTGTGTGATAACAAAAATTACTTGATGAAACTGGATTGCCTGTGTTCAGAATGTTAGACTAGATTATAATAATGGTCCTTGTGTTTTCTGGCCCATAAAAATATATGTGTGGGTAAGACTGATGGAAATAATGTAATGAGTCAGCCTGCAAAATGCAGAGGATCAGACTCACTGAACCAAAAGATGTCACTGTGGCCCAGCTTTCACTGATTCTTTGATGGGACCCTGAGTCAAAGAAGAAATAAATAGAATTGTTAATGGAATGCAGTGAATGCCTGGTGTACCTAAGATCTGTGCTTTACCTTCTACCTAAGTATAGTACCATTATATTTACAGTATGGGTATTTATGCATGTGTATTTTTAAGTTTTAACGTGTCCATGTAATTGCAAATTACTTACTTAGGATGTGGGGTCTTGAAAGCATTATCTTTGGTTATGTCATTTCATATTTCAAGATAGCAAAATTAGATTTTGCATTTGATATTTTTTCCCAGTGCCTAAGAGTGACTTTATCCCCTCAGATGATACAGAACCATTATGGACTGTTCTCTGGGGGTTTAGTGTTATGGTCATCACATCACTGCTGCTGGCTTTGCTGCTGACATCAGGCAACCAATTAGGTTGCACTGCTTCGCAGATTTGGAACTATGACATTGCTCCTGCTTCTCCAGAGGTCTACAATTTCTAGGAAAATTGATATAGTATACCATCAGTTCACTACTGCTGCTGTGGGCATATGCTCCTCTTCAGAGTGACAAAAATTATATGTCCCCATCAACAGAATTTAGGTCTGTCATTTTGTACCACTAATGCAATACAAATATTTGTTTTAATATATCTAATTTAGTACGTCACAAGGTATTTATATACATAGTTGGTTTTCTTTTTGATGTTTTTAGTTGGGGGGGTGTGGGGACTAATCAAGCAGAAAGATGATCCATTGATTCCCATCTCTTTTTCTCCACCCCAAAAAGTGTATAACTGAAATAACTGAGCGGCAATGATGTAAAACCACAGTAATGTAAATGAAGTATGTGACTGCAGCAAACTACGTGACCAGATAGAAACACCATAGAATAGAAACAAAAAATTTATCTAAAAATAAACAAAAAAGGAACAGAAATCTGTGCTTCAATTTCTACACACAAGCTGTTCAAACAGTCAGGTCTCAATACTAGATTTAAAAGTGTCAATAGAAATGGCCTTGGTTTTTTGCATGATTAAAACTTGGCAGCAAATTCAGTAGCTTGAATGATGATAATGCCAAAAAGCTTACAACAGACTGTCCTCCGTGTATTTAAAAACAACAGAGACAACAAGCATCTGTTGACCTGAGGTCGGGATGGGACTCTCAGGTCACTATTGCAGGCTGGGGAGCTTCTTGAGGAAGGAGCAAAATCCATGAAATTATTTCGTTGCTTAACCATGCAGTGAATGGTCAAAAGATAGCAGGCATCTTCAGATTATATTTAGTAACTGTGAGAATCCTGCATGTAGTAATTGCTTTGCAACAAATACATTTGTACACACAGACACACACCCTGCTCTTATCTCTCCTGAAAACGATAAAGTGTGTATTAGCAATGTTTCCACTGTGCCACAAGCCAGACAAAGATTTTTTTCTGAAAGCAGAAAGAAATTATTCAAAAAGTCCAGGTATGGTTATTATGAGATGATTCTGAAGATGCAGGGACAGGACAGTAGAAACTAATAAAGATTTGATGCCTCCAAAGATTAAACGTCCCTCTGATGCACTCCTGTAAATTGAAGTGACTGCTGTTAAGGTTGGCTTAAAACATATTTTTTGGTGGTGTTGACATCTACTGGATAAATTTGCAACTGGCAGGGTGAATATTATATATTTCATGGAACAAGAGAATACCATCTCTTGCCTCTCAAGAAGTTTAAATTCTGCACAACGCGCTCTCTTATAGGGTCATATACTCTTTCAGGTTCCTAATATTATTTTCCCCCAAACACTCTGTGAATAAAAATTAAATTAAAGACAGTAAATTGCAAGAGGGTTTGAGCAACAAATAGATAAAGCAGCTGCAGTCTTTTTTTTTTTCCCCTCTGGGACTTGAATTTTTGAGTTCTGCCTGAGGCTTTAAGTAAAATTAATTTATTAGTTTCACTTTGGTCGCTAGCGAACATCATTCCACATCACAAAAATACCACATTTAATTTTGCTCGATTTGGAATAATTGACCAATCAGGAGCAAAACCGCGAAGTGAGCTGATAGGAGACTGAATTACATTGTACCCCTGGGGTGGTCAATTGGTTGGGTGAGATTGCTGAGGTATAGCAAGCTTATATTACATCTATCTGTATATTACACTTGGCCTGGGAGGAAGATAATGCACCATTCTGATGGTACCTCACACAAGCACCAAGTCTAAAATGAATTAAAATGATTACATGTTGCTGTAACTCAAGTTAGTCTCTGAGTAAATGAACGAGCTATGTACTCAGATGAATTCCACATCCAATAATTTAAGCTTCTCATTTACAGCAGTACCCATGTGTTTCTTTCCTTTCATTTTATGCTAATGTTCTATTGCCAAATGCAATTTTTCAAATATCATTTAATTTTTCATTAGCACTTTCAGTGATTTACCAGTAACAATAGCGCAAATTGCTAGTAAAATTAGCCCCATAGGAAAACTATCAGAATGCTGTGTGTCTCTTCTTCCATTTTTTAATTAACTTTATTTCATGAAATAAAGACATGAGGAGGAGAAAAAATCTGGTAGGACTGTTTATGTGGCAAATATATGAAAAAGAATTGGGTGCAAACTGTTAGTACATATAGGAAGTTGGCACATGTATGTGATTGTATTTACAAAATTATACAAAGACTCTGTCCAACTTTGGTGGAACGTAACATGAATTATTGCTACCCAGGATCAATATTTTAGCCAATATTTTCAAACCTGAGGGCTTAAAGTTAGACTCTTAAATTCATATTTAGGATTAATTTTTGGTTTGATTTTTCAGAAGTGCTGAGCCTTCACAAATTCCACTGAAGTCAATGGGAGCTGTAAGTGCTTCTCACTTCTGGATATCAGGCTTTTTTTTTTTTTTAGGTGTCTAAGTGTGGATTTAGGAGCCTAAGTTTAGGGACCCATATTTGAAAATTTTGGTGGCAGATTTCTTTTTATATCAATATGATTGTGAGCACACGCTGTAAATATTTTAAAAAATAGTACTTAAGGAGCTGGTGGCAATGTCAAATAAGAGAAGTAAGAAATGACCATGGAACAACAGATGTCAGTGATTACTTATAACAAGCACTGGAGCAGTATTTCTGAGTCAGTTGAGAAGTGGTTAACTTTGGCTTTGGGGTTGTAGTATTCATTCATTAGGATAGTGGGCACTGTCCCTGTCATTCTTGAGGTGTTGGCTTTCAGAATAAAAGAAGTTGTAAGCGATACATTTTTATTGAGCTAACTAAAAATAAAACAGGTCCATTTTATATATAGTTAGTTCAATAAAAGGTAATGATCTGTGACTGCGTACATATGGATAGTATGGTCTCCAGCCAACTGCAAAATGACATGCACCAGGAATGGAACTCACGACCTTGGACATGAAAAATATCAGCCTCTGTTCGGTGAGTTAGTTCCCATCAGTTCAGTCAATGAAAGGATACTGGTACATAATCAGATCTGCACAAGCAGAAGCAAATGCCTCATGGAAGCATGCAGAAAAATCTGCACCCCCAAAAACCTGTCTTACTATTAAGGACCAGAGAACATTATGAGAGTAGAAAAAAAGGGAAAAGATGGTCAGGTGGATAGGGTGGTAGCTTTGGACTCAGAAGACCCAAATAGAAAGGAAGGATAGTCCAATGTTTAGGGCATTATCCTAGGAGTTTATAAACCCAGGGCTAATTCTCTGCCCTTCCAGAGACTTCCTGTGTGACCCTGGGCAAGTCCGTCAGTCTCCCTGTGGCTCAGTTCCCCATCTGTAAAATGGGGGAATTTATAGCACCGCCTTTCCTCACAGGAATGCTGTGAGGAAAAATGCATTAAAGATTGTGAGGCATTTAGATACTATGATAATGGGAGTCTGTGTAATGTTTCTTCGTAATTGTTATTGAAATATTCTATAAATTCTACGCTTTCATTATTTAATAAATGTTTAATTCCTATCTCTTGCTGTTGTGTCAATATAGCCAGCACACTGGAAACCGATGTATTGCTTCCCATTAACCAGGTTTATCAGAAAACTTGCAGCCAAAAAGCCCCAGCATCAGCCCCAGATGAGGTAATTTACAGCCCTCTTTGGTGCCACTCACCTCAAGGAGGTGTTAACTTTCAAAGCTAATTGAAGCCATTTAAATATGAATATGATGTATGGGTGGTTTTTCTCCCCCCTTTCCTTAAAAGGAATTAAATGCATAATAAATAAAATGGTCTATAAAATGCAAACATTATGCTTTCTGCAGCAACCATAACTTGACCATGAGACTCAACCTGGCTTCACTTTGGCATGCATTATGTTTAACCACAGAAATCAAAATACACTAAGCTGCAACTATAAAGGGAATATCTGAGTAAAGAATTGTTTGCTAAATTACCATTCTTCTAGGAACTGGAATTGCCAATCCCAAAAGTTCAAAAATCACGGTTTAGACCCAAATAATCAGGAGACTGGCTCCAAAATCATGAGATTTTTTTTTAAAAAAGATTAAATAATGGGGTTGTTTTTTTTAGTAGTCTTCTGCTTTTGAACTCCCCTGCCCGTGTGTGTTTGACAACTACCGGTGCCAATTTATACTGAGAAATACAAATTTGCCCATCCCCACACCAATTAATTTTGTGCCTAAAACTCCACATCAGTTTGGCACCTCCAGCCCCAAATCAATTAATTTTGTGCCCAAAGTCCTCATATTTACCTTAGCCCCACATCAGCTCTGCACCTCCAGCCACCCAACAATGGTGCAGCCCCATTTTCCCTCTCCCTACATCTGCCTTCTTCACTTGCAAGCCTCTGGGGTGGGCGGCTCCAAGGGAGATCTCCTCTGCCCTGCCCCAGGGGCTTGGAGAGGAGGACTAGACCCATTCTTTACAAAGTGGTAGCATGGCAGCCCTGAGCTACTGGGCTGTTTCTGCTCCCTCCTCCCCTCTTGTAAAACGATATCTGCTCCTGCCGCTCCCCTATCCAAACACTTCTTTTGGCTGGTGACCTGAGGGGTAGAGCTCCGCAGCAGCTTTGATTAGCTGCTGTCGCAGAGTGCACCGGCTCGGCGCTCTGGAACTGCTCTGCATGAAGTCAGACAGGACCCTTCTTGAAGTGTGTCTCCCCTCAGGGCACACACTCTCACTAGGGCAAGCCTCCTTGGCTTTGGCGCCTCCTTGGGTCTGATCTCGGAGAGGTCGGCAGCCCTGTTCCACTCCGTGAGCTCCCCGCAGGGAGTCCACCAGAATGGGACACCTGGGGAAGCCTTACACGCCCCCACAAAGGGACTGTGCACCCCAACTTTGCAGTCAGCAGTGGCTCTATTAGTCATCGGGAACACAGCATAGAACAGATCTTGTTTGCTGAATGTTCCTGCTTTCTGTGCTAAGTCCATCTTGGGGGGATCCAGGGTCCTGGGGTTCCCCCCTCCTGAATCCCAAAACAGGAGACTGACCAGCTTCCAGCAGCTCAGCCTCAGTTATGCGCAGCTGCCCTCCTCCCTCCTTTGTCTGTTTCCCAGGCAAACAGGTCACCTGACCTCCTCCTCTCACTTTGTTCTCTAACCCCTCCAGCTGATTCTTGCAAAGGATGGACCCTATCCATCAGCTGCTAGGATACAGAGTCGGCCATTGTCTGTGCCCAGGTAGCCAAACAGCAGTCACACCTGCCCTCTCAGGGCCTCTGCAATGGTCACACCCCCTTGTCCCACAACCTAGATACTTGAGTAACACATAGGGGAAACTGAGGCACACACACACTAGTCAGACAAAACATTATGAACATTCCCACTTTGTGCTCTTCCCTAGGAGGTGGGGAAGTGAGGAAGGCAGCCTATCAGAGGAGTTTTTACCCTTGGGAGCAATCCAAAAATCTTCTGAAGAACCTTCCATGAGAAACTGTCTCCCAAAGGGGCCAAAATCACTTGGATAAATTTGTGGGAGTTGGCATCACAGATTTGCATTTCCTGATTTTAACTGTGGAACCTGAGGGCTAGATTGAGCCTTTCAGGCACTGGTGACATGGTGATGGCTTTCTGAAGAGGTTGCAGGTGTCCCCTGAGGAATTCTAGCTGTATCCCAGCCCCTTCTCCCCAAAATGCATAAGAAAGGCTATGCTGGCTCAGACCAATGGTCGATCTACCCCAGCATCCTGTCTTCTGACAGTGGCTGGTGCCAGATGATTCAGAGGGAATGAACAGAACTAGCCATTTATTGGGGGGTCAGTGATAACGAGGCAATTCAGTTAAGATGGAAGTGGCCCATTCTCAATAGTTGACAAGAAGGGGTGAATACCAAAGGAGGGAAAATTACTTTTGTAGTGCTAATGAGGCCAATGCATTTCCAACAGTTGACAAGAAGGTGTGAGTATCAATTACTTTTTGTAGTGACCCATCCACTCCCAGTCTTTAGGCCACTTCCATCTTAATTGAATTGGCTCGTTAGCACTGACCCCCCACTTGGTAAGGCAACTCCCATCTTTTCATGTGCTAGAATACATATTCTGTTTACTGTATTTGCCACTCCATGCATCTGATGAAGTGGGTTTTAGCCCCACGAAAGCTTATGCCCAAATACATTTGTTAGTCTCTAAGGTGCCACAAGGACTCCTTGTTGTTTTTGCTGAAACAGCAAAACACGGCTATCGCTCTGAAACCTTTCTCCTGTGGGTGTCTCAATATGGTATAATCATGGCTCTGGAGATGTGGCTACCATTCATTGGTGATTGCCAAAATTGTGTTTTTTCATGCATATTGGGTCCCCATAATGAACAGACAGTGGCTTAGACGTCCAGTCATAGTCCAGTCATTTTGTCTTTCCCATAGGTGCTTTAATCTCATGTGAGACCTCTGAGGTATTTTGGGTTGTATCAGTGCATGTGAGGATGGAAACTTTGTTCTCAACATCCTCCCCAGCAGCAACTGTGATGGGTCAGTATTCCATACCTCTCAGTGGTGTATTTCTCAATTCCAAAAGAGCTAAGCAGAATCTCTACCCACTGCAGCTGTTTTGTGAAACATATATTTTGTTGTCTGACTGTTTCTCTCAGCCATTCCATTCAATTGTGGGTATCCAGGACTGAAGTGAGGGAGTTACAGTCCCCAAGGTCTTGTCAAGTTACCCATTTTTCTGCCCATGGACAGAACATGGACATTCACTAACTCCGCAGGGATGCCGTGTCTTGCAAATCCAGCTCTCAGTTTAGCAATCCTGGAATGTGCTGACTTGCCTGGCAGATGCAGGACTTCTGGAAATTTGGAGTAGTCCACCAGGACTAGATACAAATGTCTGCTGAAGTCAAAAATACCTGCAGCTGTCTTGTGCCATGGTGTCAGGAATCTCATGAGATTATAATGGTTCTTTTTGGTTACTTGGTCTACATTCCTGACATACTTTGCATCGTTCTGTAAGATATTCTGTGTTGGATCATACCTAGCCAATACATTATGTGTTTAGTTCGTGCCTTTGTTCTCTGAATGCCTTGATGTGACTCATACAAGCAGTTAAGCATTCCCTGCATTGTATTATTAGGAATAATTATCTTGTCACCAGCCATTAACAAACCTTGTTGTAATGAAATAGTGTCTTTCAAATGCAATCTGGGATTCACTTTTCTTCTGCATGGCCAGCCCTCACATACAATAACTAACATGTCAGCCTTGCACTACAGGAACTTCCCATATGCCCTCCTTCAGTTTGTTTAATGAAGTGTAAAGGTGGCCTCAACTGCACAGACTATCTTTTTGTCAGTGATTTCATCATCTGGTTCTTTAGTATGTTCCACTGCAGCTCTCGATAATGTGTCTGCAATTAACAGACCTTTATCAGGGGTATGTTTTAAGAACATATTTTTGTAACTGAAGTAGCATGTGGTGTAGCCTTGCAGGTGCTTTTCCAAGAGGTTGCAGAAGATTGCCTCCAGTGGCTCTGATCAGACTGTACCTCAACCTGTACTCCATATATGTACTGATGAAATTTCTTTGTGACAAATCCAATGGTCAGTAGTTCCATCTCAATTTGGGCATAATTTTGTTCTACTCTGTCAGAGCTCATGATGCATATGAAATGGGGCCTCTGTCTTACAGCAGACAAGCTTGTAAACCATCTTTGGATGCATCTGATTGTGTGGTGACTGGCTTGTCGGGATCATGGAATCTGAGTATTGGTGCATTACAGAGTGCTGTCTTTAGCTGTTGCAGTGTATTCCCATGATCTTTGCCAAGTTATGTTCTCATGTAGTGGTTGTCTTAGTGGAGGAGTCAAAGATGCTTCACCTAGGATGCACTGTGCAAGGAATCTAATAATCCCCAGGATCCTCCATAATGCTTTCTTGCCTCGTGGAGGTTTCATGTTAACTCTGTCTTCAACCTTATTGTCATCTGGCCTGATTCCTTGTGACGAGAGAATGCGTCCCATGTATTTATCTTCTTTTACTATGAACTGGATTTTATCTGGGTTTAACTTGATATTCTCTGCTTGAGCTCTTGCCATCACTTTCTTCAGTATCTGATCATGTTCTGCCTGAATTGATGCTGCTATTATCATGTCATGGCTATTATATGGATGCCTGCAATATCTCCAAATGTTTCATTATTCTTTTGTGGAAACACTTCACTAGCTGCCTTTATTCCAAAAGGTAGATGGAAAAACTTGTATCTTTCCCAGGGTGTATTGAAAGTGCATAGTTAAGTTGACTCCTTATCTAATGTGACTTGCCAATATCCGCCTTTCTCATGTGGAATAGTGAATATGCTTTTACCAGTTAGTTGGCACTGAACATCGGCTGGCATGGGGATGGAGTAATACTGCCTCAGTACAGCCATATTAAGAACTTGTGGATCCAAAAAATCCATTCTTCAAGTCTGAGCTGATGCCACCAGTAGCATTTTCTCCAAAGAACAAAGATGGGGTGACTTTCAGACCCGATACAAATCCCACAATGTCCTGTATACCCACTGGTCCCTGCCCAACACTGTGTGGGCTCTTTTCACCTCCTATTCTTGTAGAGTGAATGGGCGGGGGGGAAGAGTGTAAATGGTTTCAGACTTCCAAAAGTAGGATTACCTCACAATGCTGGGGTACATGAAACACCAGATACCAGTATGTGTCATTTAAGCCCCCTGAAGCTGTGTAGGAATTAGCAGCTGAAAACAAATGATAAACTATGGAGAATTATCAGATTTGAAAATAAATTTCACTTTGAAATTCTAAAATGTTTCGTAAGAAAAAGTGAAATAGAATGTATATATTTTAATTGCTCTATTAGGAAGATGTGTACTTATCTTGGGATGAAACCAGACTTACAGGGTTGGGTATCACTGACAGTGTGGCTGTTTTTATTGCCTTAAATGTTTTTGGGTCCTTATCTCTTTTCTTATCTGCAGAAAAATCTCCATATCCCTCTTAAGTATTTTAGAATAAGAAGTCTTTGCTCTTGTGTAATGTTTACAATCTGAACTGTCAAATCTGCCTTGTCATTCTTGGGTAATGAAGTCTGTACCCCAAGAAGACACTGTTGTGTTGGCACGCTGATTTAAAAAAACAAAACAACAGCAAAAAATCCCATTGCATTGTCCCCTGCAGCGTATAGTTAGAAAAATTAAATCCTCAGCTCTCTCTGAGATCTTCTGCTCTTTTATCACTTACTGGTGGGTTTTTTTTAGCTCTGACTAAGGTGGCTCAAGTCTGTCTGCCTTGCCTTAGATTTCACAGAAGCTTTATAATTGTTTACCCTATTTACAAGCCTAAATCAGGGGTTTACAAAAGTAGACCTTGCTTGATAATAAAGTGGTTTCCTTGCCCCTCAAATATTTCTAGTTCTTATCTTTCTACACAGCTGCTTGTAAGGTCAGCTTTACAGAATCTCGATTGGATTCCTACCGACTTAGTCTAACAAAGAAGTCTTTCACTGAAGTTGTCCAAAATAAATAGATACGTTAAGCAAAAATGTGAAAATGGATTAGCTGGATCTATAGGCCTAGAAAATGATTCTGTACATGTATAAGAAATTCCTCATAATGTGTAAATACTTTTGAGCATGAATAAAACATTTTGTTTATTTATTTCACTTCTACAGAGTAAATCAACTCCCAAAACTGGCAGCTCACCCAAAAAAGCATAGGAAAGATGATGTCCCAACTTTGACCTGACCTAGCAGACTTATGGAATTCCATTTAGAGATGGAAAAGCACCACTTATTGCAGCAAGATTTACTATAATCTATAGTATTACATAGATTTACTGTATTCTGCACTACTATAATACTAGTTGAAACATACAAATAGGCATTGTTATGAGTTTTATAACTCAGCTGTATTAAGCATCATTATGGGTATCTGACCTAGCAATTTTATACTGTATTGTTTCAAGGATTTTTTTAAAGCCATATTTATATGGTCGTGTGTGTGTTGTGTGTCCTTAAAATTTAAAATATCCAGAGTGCTTGTAAACATAGGTATATTTTGGGATAATGGTGGTGTCTGATATGTGAACATTGTGTGGTTAGCCCAATGCCGAAGGAGGAGACTGCTGTATTGGTATGCTCTGATAAAACTGCATCCAGTAACATTTTCCCTCCAGCATGTATCTGAAATCATTCAAGCATAAGTACTTAGACATTTTCTCCCTATCAGTTACAGTTCTTCATGTTAGAGCCGATTACATCAAGTCTCTCTCCTCATCATCATCCCTGTTTTTGTGTAGATCTCATAAAATACTTATGCTATGCAAATTGTGAAGCTTTCTAATAAGCTATTTTATATGTGCTTCTGTTTGTCCAGTCTGAAAATTAATGATGCTGTTTAGCTGCTTATTTGAATGTTTAATTTCTCTTTTATTTTCTTCCATTCTCCTAATAACCAAGTAGCCACTTTGGTAGATGCCTCCAGGCTTTCATGCAAATGGCATATCATATTTCTCTCATTTTACTTTTTTTTTTTAATATTAAATTTAGAAACAGAAGCTTATCCAGGAAAAATTTAAATTAAAAGGTTGACCTTTAGTTTTGAAGTCACTTAATGAAGCTGAATTTCTAATAGTCCAAGAAATCTGATTCTGTAGCATTAGACTGGCTGCAAGCCTTTTTTTCCGTACAGGCATTTTAAGGAGGCTGAGGCTAGATGAATATGGAAAGCAAGGGGAAAGCTGCCCTAAGGCATAGGCTGGGCTGTCATTTGGAAGAGCATGACTGGGAAAGTTTTTCTACAAAACAGTAAGAGTTTGGCTTGGGGGGAGGAGGGTTCTTAATGTTGAGCAGATAATGTAAAGTGTTAAGCACTAAAATTTACCTTAATGATCTGCCTAAACCTAGCAAAGTCTGCGCAGTGCAGTGCAATTGCAAATGCTTCTAATGTAGCTCTTGCATCCGTACATATGCGTTTGTTTATTAACTGTGGAATTGACCACATTCATCTTACCTAAGATATATGCTGTGAATGGGACTTCAGTGCTTTTGAACATAGGATTTAGTGTTTACGTCACTTAGGTGCTTTTCAGAACGTTATCCTTGTCTAGATATTTTATCCATAATGTTAGTATAACATACCCTTCTCATTCCAGAGTTGCAAGGGCTTTGTTGACTCCTGTTGAAGTTCATGGGACTCACGTAATTAAAATACTCTGCTTACAAACATACTTGATGAGTATCTGCTCTGTTCATTCCCTCTGAAGCACCTGGCATTGGCCACTGTCGGAAGACAGGATATTGGGCTAGATCCAGTCTGACACAGTATGGCCATTCTTATATAAAATACCCTTCATTTTAGTCCCATAGTTACCTGCATTCTACACAGACATTGTGTCCCTGTGTTTTTATTATTGAATTTTATTGTTGAAAATTACTTGCAGGAGAAATAATCATGAAACTCTGGTTATAGAAAGAGTCATTTACCTTTACAGGAGGAATCCCACTGCATTTTAACTATCCTGCATGGATAATAATTTTGTCTCTCTCCTTTCTAAGGGCTTTATCTACATTGTGTTGCACATTTGGACCTAGATAAGTTAAGAGAGATGTCTGCAAGATTCCCTGAGAGTTTATCTCATAGTGTTGTATATAAATCCCACCTCCCCTGTAAATGTAAGATGTGGGGAAGTGATGTCCTCCTCTTATTTGCATTGTATCAGGGTTGATGCAACCAATATGATGTCAATAGCCTTACCCATCCTTTCCCTGAAATATTAATGGTTCTAAATGTTTGGTGTGAATTTTGCACAGCACATGCAGTGATGAGTTATTCTGGGATTTAGTGGACATTGGTATAGACTGGTGGGTTGCTCCCTGTTCCATAGCTGTATATCAGGTTTCAGCTTGCCAGAGGATTTTTATACCATTCTGGTAGCTAGATCTGTCTTCTCCAGCCTATTGCCTTCTTCTAGAGCATCCGCCTAATGCCAGCTTGGTCTCCTTTCTGCCTATAAATTTAACATTTCATCCAATAACTGCTGGGTCATCCCCTCCCCCCTCAAAAGTATATGTTCTCCCCATTGGTTGCGCGCTCACACACACACACAACTTTTGATTGCATGTGACAAACAGGAACAAGGGTTGCTTTGTCTAGTTAAGTTTAGAGGTAGTCTAATTTACAGAAGCGGTTGCATTTTGTGTGTAGAAGGCTGTCTTGTTGATGCTGGACCTTCACAAAGCTGTATGCTGCACAGCTGATTAAGCCGGTGTAGAATGAGCTTCACCTATGCAATGTGTAATTTCCCCTTCCACAGAATTTCTGCCTGACCTTGGGCAAGTTACTTACTCTTTCTGTGCCACAGTTCTTCATTTGTAAAATGGGGATAATAGCACTTCCTAACCTCCTGGGGTGTTGTGAAGATAAACACATTAAAGATTGTGAGGTGCTCAGATGCTATGATAATGGGCCCCATAGACATTAAGGTCAGAAGGGACCTTTATGATTGTCTAGCCTGGCACGTTGAAGGCCACAGAACCTCACTCACCGACTCCTGTAATAGACCCATAACCTCCAGTTGAGTTACTGAAGTTCTCAAATCTTGATTTATAGAGAATCCACCATTTACTCTAATTTAAACTGCAAGTGATCTGTGCCCCATGCTGCAAAGGAAGACAAAAAATCTCACAGAGTCTTTGCCAATCTGACTTGGGTGTGTGTGGGGGGGAAACGTTCCAGACTCCAAATATGGCAGTCAGTTTGACCCTGAGCATATGGGCAAAACCCACCAACCAGACACCTGGGAAAGAATTCTCTGTAGTAACTCAAATTCTCCCCACCTAGTGTCTCTTCTCCAGATATTTGCTATGAACAGTTGCAGATGGGCCACATGCTGTTGTAGACAACCTCATCATACCATCCCCTCCACAAATTTATCAGGCTCAGTCTTAAAACAGTTAAGATTTTTTACCTACATTATTTCTTATGGAAGGCTATTCCAGAACTTCACTCCTCTGATGGTTAGAAACCTTTGTCTAATTTCAAGCCTAAACTTATTGATGGCCAGTTTATACACATTTGTTCTTGTGCCAGCACTGGCATTTAAATTAAATAACTCCTCTCCCTCCCTGATGTTGTTCCCTCTGATATGTATATATAGAGAGCAATCAGATTCTCTTCAACCTTTATTTTGTTAGGGTAAAGAAGCCAAGCTCCTTAAGTCTCCTCTCGTAATGTAGGTTCTCTGTTCCTCTGATCATCCTAGTAGCCCTTTGCCATACCTGTTCCAGTTTGAATTAATCTTTCTTAAACATGGGAGACGAGAATTACACATGGTATTCCAGATTACGTCTCACCAGTGCCTTCTGTAATGATAATAACACTTCCCTATCTCTCTGGAAATACATTGCCTGTTGCATCCAAGGACTGCATTAGCCTTTTTCACAGCTGCATCACACTGGTGGCTTGTAGTTATCCTGTGATTGACCAATATACCCAGGTTTTCCTCCTCCTCTGTTATTTCCAACTGATACATCCCCAGCGTATAGCAGACATTCTTGTTGTTAGTCCCTAAGTGCATGACATTGCATTTTCACGATTAAATTTCATTCTACAGTAACTCCTCCCTTAAAGTCGTCCTAGTTAACGTTGTTTCATTGTTACATTGCTGATCAATTAGGGAACATACTCGCAATGCTCTCTTATAACATTGTTTGGCAGCTGCCTGCTTTGTCCATTGCTTGCAGGAAGAGCAGCATGCTGGAGCTAGGTGGTGGGGGTTGGAATCAAGGTGGTCCGGCAGCCTGCGTATCAGCTCCCCGCTCCCCTAAGTTCCCTGTGCAGCAGCCGCCCAGCAGGCTGTCAATTGCCGGCAGTTCAGCTGTCCCTCTCCCCACTGCCATGTGCTGCTCCTGCCCTCTGCCTTGGAGCTGCTCCCAGGAGCCTCCTGCTTGCTGTGCAGTGTGGCGGGGGAGGGAGGCAGATGGGTGCTAATGTCAGGGTGTCCCCCTCCCCCAGCTCCTGTACCTTATCTCTGCAGAGCAGGGGTGGATATGACAGGGCTCAGGAGGGAGGGAGCTTGCTGGCAGCAGCTGCTATCTCAACTTGCTGATCTACTTAAAAAGGCAGTGTACTTAGAGTGGTGTCAGCATACTTAAAGGGGCAATGCTCATCTCTCTCACACACACAGGGTGTGTGTCCCAGCTCTTTCTGCCATGCTGTCTCCCCTCCCTCCATTCATGCTGCCTTGTTGAGTGTGAGGCTACATTAACAACAGTGTGTTAACCCTTGAGGGCTCAGCCGAGTGCTAGTTCATCATTTAGCAGTAAGGCATTCCCTGGGAAATATCCCACCCTCTTCCACCCTCTGACTTCACCACCTCAACCAAGCTTCACAATCATCATTGCTGTGTACAGTATTACATGGTTTGTTTAAAATGTATACTGTGTATATGTGTGTGTATATATAAAAATAGTCTTTTGTCTGGCAAAAAAAATTTCCCTGGAACCTAACCCCCCCCCCATTTACATTAATTCTTACGGGGAAATTGGATTTGCTTAACATCATTTCGCTTAAAGTAGCATTTTTCAGGAACATAACTACAACATAAAGCAAGGAGTTACTGTATTTCTATTACTACTGTTTTAAAGGTCATCCAAATCGTCTTGTATGATATTCCAATCATCCTTTGTATTGGCAATACCTCTCAATTTTGTGTCATTGTAAATTTTATTAACATGCTCCCACTTTTTGTGCCAAGGTCATTAATGAAAACATTAAAAAAGACGGTTCCCAAGACTGATCCTTGAGGAACTCCATTATTAACCTCCTTCCAGCTTGACAGTTCACCTTTCAGCATGACCTGTTATAGTCTCGCCTTCAACCAGTTGCTTACTCACCTTTCAGTTTTTATGTTAATCCCCATCTTCTCCAGTTTAATTTCCAATGTGGAAGTGTATCAAATGCTTTATTGAAATCCAGGTAGATTAGATCTACTATTTTTTCTTTGTCTAGAAAATCAGTTATCTTCTCAAAGAGATCAGATTGGGCTGGCATGATCTATCTTTTCATAGAATCATAGAATATCAGGGTTGGAGGGGACCTCAGGAGGTCATCTAGTCCAACCCCCTGCTCAAAGCAGGACCAATCCCCAATTAAATCATCCCAGCCAGGGCTTTGTCAAGCCTGACCTTGAAAACTTCTAAGGAAGGAGATTCTACCACCTCCCTAGGTAATGCATTCCAGTGTTTCACCACCCTCCTAGTGAAAAAGTTTTTCCTAATATCCAACCTAAACCTCCCCCACTGCAACTTGAGACCATTACTCCTTGTCCTGTCCTCTTCTACCACTGAGAATAGTCTAGAACCATCCTCTTTGGAACCACCTCTCAGGTAGTTGAAAGCAGCTATCAAATCCCCCCTCATTCTTCTCTTCTGCAGACTAAACAATCCCAGTTCCCTCAGCCTCTCCTCATAAGTCATGTGTTCCAGACCCCTAATCATTTTTGTTGCCCTTCGCTGGACTCTCTCCAATTTATCCACATCCTTCTTGTAGTGTGGGCCCCAAAACTGGACACAGTACTCCAGATGAGGCCTCACCAATGTCGAATAGAGGGGGACGATCACATCCCTCGATCTGCTGGCTATGCCCCTACTTATACATCCCAAAATGCCATTGGCCTTCTTGGCAACAAGGGCACACTGCTGACTCATATCCAGCTTCTCATCCACTGTCACCCCTAGGTCCATTTCCGCAGAACTGCTCCCTAGCCATTCGGTCCCTAGTCTGTAGCTGTGCATTGGGTTCTTCCGTCCTAAGTGCAGGACCCTGCACTTATCCTTATTGAATCTTATCAGATTTCTTTTGGCCCAATCCTCCAATTTGTCTAGGTCCCTCTGTATCCTATCCCTGCCCTCCAGCGTATCTACCACTCCTCCCAGTTTAGTATCATCCGCAAATTTGCTGAGAGTGCAATCCACACCATCCTCCAGATCATTTATGAAGATATTGAACAAAACCGGCCCCAGGACCGACCCCTGGGGCACTCCACTTGACACCGGCTGCCAACTAGACATGGAGCCATTGATCACTACCCGTTGAGCCCAACAATCTAGCCAACTTTCTACCCACCTTATAATGCATTCATCCAGCCCATTCTTCTTTAACTTGCTGACAAGAATACTGTGGGAGACCGTGTCAAAAGCTTTGCTAAAGTCAAGAAACAATACATCCACTGCTTTCCCTTCATCCACAGAACCAGTAATCTCATCATAGAAGGCGATTAGATTAGTCAGGCATGACCTTCCCTTGGTGAATCCATGCTGACTGTTCCTGATCACTTTCCTCTCATGTAAGTGCTTCAGGATAGATTCTTTGAGGACCTGCTCCATGATTTTTCCGGGGACTGAGGTGAGGCTGACTGGCCTGTAGTTCCCAGGATCCTCCTTCTTCCCTTTTTTAAAGATTGGCACTACATTAGCCTTTTTCCAGTCATCCGGGACTTCCCCCGTTCGCCACGAGTTTTCAAAGATAATGGCCAATGGCTCTGCAATCACAGCCGCCAGTTCCTTTAGCACTCTCGGATGCAACTCGTCCGGCCCCATGGACTTGTGCACGTCCAGCTTTTCTAAATAGTCCCTAACCACCTCTTTCTCCACAGAGGGCTGGCCATCTATTCCCCATGTTGTGATGCCCAGCGCAGCAGTCTGGGAGCTGACCTTGTTAGTGAAGACAGAGGCAAAAAAAGCATTGAGTACATTAGCTTTTTCCACATCCTCTGTCACTAGGTTGCCTCCCTCATTCATTAAGGCGCCCACACTTTCCTTGGCCTTCTTCTTGTTGCCAACATACCTGAAGAAACCCTTCTTGTTACTCTTGACATCTCTCACTAGCCGCAGCTCCAGGTGCGATTTGGCCCTCCTGATTTCATTCCTACATGCCTGAGCAATATTTTTATACTCTTCCCTGGTCATATGTCCAACCTTCCACTTCTTGTAAGCTTCTTTATGTTTAAGATCCGCTAGGGTTTCACCGTTAAGCCAAGCTGGTCGCCTGCCATATTTACTATTCTTTCGACACATCCTGATGGTTTGTCCCTGTAACCTTAACAGGGATTCCTTGAAATACAGCCAGCTCTCCTGGACTCCTTTCCCCTTCATGTTAGTCCCCCAGGGGATCCTACCCATCCGTTCCCTGAGGGAGTCGAAGTCTGCTTTCCTGAAGTCCAGGGTCCGTATCCTGCTGCTTACCTTTCTTCCCTGTGTCAGGATCCTGAACTCGACCAACTCATGGTCACTGCCTCCCAGATTCCCATCCACTTTTGCTTCCCCTATTAATTCTTCCCGGTTTGTGAGCAGCAGGTCAAGAAAAGCTCCCCCCCTAGTTGGCTCCTCTAGCACTTGCACCAGGAAATTGTCCCCTACGCTTTCCAAAAACTTCCTGGATTGTCTATGCACCGCTGTATTGCTCTCCCAGCAGATATCAGGAAAATTAAAGTCATCCATGAGAACCAGGGCATGCGATCTAGTAAAACCTTGGCAAAAATCTTTTGTAAAACCATGTTGTATTTTATCTCAATTATTGTTTGCCTATATGTCTTTAATTACTCTCTCTTTCAAGATTTGTTTTAGGATCTTGCATACAATTGAGGTCAAAGTAATGGGACTATCGCTTCTGGAATTCTTCCCCTCCCCTTTTTAAAATATACGTATTGTATTTGCAATTCTCCAGGCACAAGGTATGACTCCCAAGTTTATAGATTCATTAAAAGTCCTTGCTGTTGGGCTTTCAATTTCATGTGCCAGTTCCTTTAATATTGTTGGATGGAGGTTATCCAGGCTCCCCAGTTTGGTCCCATTAAGCTGTTTGAGTTTGGCTTCTACCTTAGATGTGGTAATTTCTGGTTCCATATCCTCGTTCCCATTACCCACCTTGCTACTGCCCCAAGCTTCTTATTACCCTTATTAAAAGCTGAGGCAAAGTATTCATTTAGATGTTGGGCCATGCCTAGATTATCTTAATCTCCACACCATCCTCAGTGTTTAGTGGTCCCACTTCTTCTTTCCTGGTTTTCTTTTTATTTATATGTCTAAAGAACCTTTTACTATTTATTTTAATTTCCTTTGCAAGGTCCAACTCTGCTTGGCTTTTGGCAATTCTTACTTTTACCCTACACTTTCTGACCTCCAAGGGGTAGCTTTCCTTGCTGATCCATCCCTTCTTCCATTCTTTCCAGGCTTTCTGCTTTCTCTTAATAACCTGTTTGAGATACTTGTTCATCCAGTTTGCTCTGCAACCTTTCCCTACAATTTTCCCCCTTGCTTGAGATGCAGGGTTCAGATAGTTTTTGGAATTTGGACTTAAAGCAATTCCAAGCCTCCTCCACATTCAGTTGAGTTCTTCAGTCCAGTCAACTTCCCTAACTAATTCCCTTAATTTTTTAAAGTTTGCCCTTTTGAAATTAAGGACCCTAGTTATAAGTATATTTTTGTTTATCCTTCCATTTAGTTTAAACTGGATTAATTCAAACCAAGGTTGTCCTCTACATCCAGTTCTTGCATGAGGTCGTTGCTATTTACCAATACTAAATCTAAAACGGTATCACCTCTTGTTGATTCAGGGACTATTTAGTGAAAAAATCTGTTGGCTATAACATCCGGAAATATCTGGGTCCTACCATTATTAGTAGCACTTGTCTTCCAATCTACATCTTGGAAATTAAAGTCTCCCATAATCATACAATTCCTGGCAGTATTTATTTCATTAAAAATATTAAAGAGGTTTCTATCCATATCCAAAGTGGACGCTCCGGGTCTGTAACAGACCCCAAGCTGTATCCCAGTGGAGACTCTGTTACCTTTCATCCCCAAAGTGATTTTGACCCAAACAAATTCCGTTTTATTCATTCCATCACTTCTAATTCTTTAACAGGCTATCTCATCATTAATATACAATGCTACTCCATCACCTTTTCCTTTCTTTCTGTCTTTCTTGAACAACACATTCCCTTCAGTACCTGTACTCCAATCGTGAATACCATTCCACCACATTTCCATTTTCCCTATAATATCTGGTTTCACTTCCTGCACCAGTAATTCTAGTTCCCCCATTTTGTTATGCAGTGCATTCCTTGCATTTGTGTACAGACATCTTAGTAATTCCTGCTTGGCTTCATCCAGATTCCTTACCTGATTAGGTAGTCATTTTACGGCCAGTATCACCTACCTGTTTCTGAATTTGGAATTGGCACTTTCTTTCCTCTTGTTCCTCTACCCTCTGTTGTTCCTTTCTCCATTCCAATAACCTCTTTTAGCTGACTTTCCTCTTGCTCAATATTAGAGTCAGGCACGGGGATCATATGAGCATCTCCCAACTATTTCCCCTGAATTCTTTGTTTACAATTCTTTTGATCAGTTGTGCCTACCTCCACTCCAGAAGTCTGTTTCCCTCCCTACTCAAGTGGAGTCCATCCCCATGCAAACAGTTCTCTGTCCGTGAATGCCTACCGGTTGTTGAACACCTAAAAGCTGTCTTGCTAGCACCATTACCTGAGCCATTTGTTGATCTTCATAATCTTGTCTCACCTTCACTCTCCTCCTGTTGGGACAGGTAGAATTCCACTGAAGATCACCTGAGCCTCCATTTCTTTAAGCGTCTTCCCCAGCCTGCCATAGTCTTCCTTAAAGCTTCCTAGCAAGAATCTAGCAGTATAATTTATTCCCACATGAAGGACAATCAGTGGATTCTTTTCTGCTTCCATTAGGATCCTCTTCAGCCTCAGGTCCACATTCTGTATAAGTACCATAACTGGATATATACACACACGTGCATGTAGAGACACACACATGCATGTGTTTTGGTGGTAATTTTTTATTAAATCATAGGAGTTATTTGTATATAATTAGGGTAATTTGTTTTCCCCCCATTCTTGTAGTCCAGAATGTCTGAAAGATTTATTTTTGCTTACACATTAAAAATAAATGAACAAAACAAAAGGAAAGTTCTTTGAAAAGAGACCATGCCTGGAAATTTTTAGCCTGAAAAGTGAAGATTTTGGAGCCACTGAAAATTGAGTTAGGATGGAAATGTATATACATCCTTAACTATAATGGTTGCTCCCATCCCTGCTACTGACGAGAATAATTTGCAATCCCATTTCAGTACAGTTTTTCAAGAGATCTTACACACTACATTGTGACAAATACCATGTAGAGTGATGTAATGATTATGCTCCATTCATTACATAGTTTCAGTGGGATAAGCTTGAGTTATGAGTGTAGGTGTGTTTGCACATTGTGTCACTCTGGCCTCACCAATTAAATAGGGGAGCGAGATGGCCTGTGAGCCATGGGGCCATAAATATATTTCAAAGTTAAATAACCTGTTCATGAACAACTTCCTCTCCCTCTCCCCTCATCCCACAAAGCAGCTATTTATGGGACCATTTTATATTGGTTTTTATTTAAAAAATAATAATAGCAAGCACTGACAATTGAATTCTCGTGCATTACGTAGCCATCACCACAATCTCACTTCTGCACATCTTGTTGCTGTCAGATATCTTTGTCCTCAGCCAAAAGTGATGTCTAAACTTGTAGCATATGTTTGATGACATATGTAGAAACAGTGATGTTTCCGGTGTTTGATCTTAACTTTTATTGAGAACATCAGAAAATGTTTTTAAGAGTGGCAGCTGTGGCGTGGAAGGAGTTTGCTCATAAACAGGGTATTGGGTCTTAAATAAACTTCTTAATGAATGGGTTCCTTGCAATCCTTTCCTCTGCTAGTTATCAGTGTAATTGCCTGTCAGTATCGTCTGATCCTGGAACTGCTGGGGGCATGGTGTCTTAGATCATGCAGTAGAAACTGCTAGGTGTTGACTTATGTACATGTTTACCACTGCTCTCTGCTGAGTGACATGTCAGTTCTGCTCTAGTAATAGAGCAGAACCACTCCTGCACCCCAACCCCCTGCCCCAGCCCTGAGCCTCCTTCCACACCCAAACTCCTTCCCAGAGCACCCACTCCTGTGCACCAACCCTCTGCTCCAGCTCAGAACCCCCTCCCGCACTGTGAATCCCCAGCCCCGGCCTGGAGCCCACTCCTGCACCCCAAACCCCTCATCCCCAGCCCCTCTCCAGAGCCCACACCCCAACCCCCTGCCCCATCCCGGATTTTCCTCTCGCACCCTGAACCCCTCTTTTCTGGTCCCACCCCAGAGCCCACATCCCCAGCCCAGAGCCCGTATCCCCTCCCATACCCAAAGCCCCTGGCTCAGCCCAGAGCCCCCTCCTGCACCCCTCATCCCCGTCCCCACCCCAAAGCCTGCACTCCACCTGACACCCTCACCCCCTCCCACACCCCAACCCCCTGCCCCAGCCTGGTGAAAATGAGTGAGTGAGTGCGTGAGGGTGGGGGAGAGCGAGTGATGGGGAGGGTGAAGTGAGCAGGGGTGGAGTCTTGGGGAAGGGACAGGGCCTCAGGGAAGGGCCAGAGAATGGAGGCAGGGCAAGGGTGTTCATGTTCGGTTTTGTGCAATTAGAAAGTTGGCAACCCTACTTGTAATATCAGTATCTCATATTATAAGGTTAGGGTTGGAAGAGACCTCAGGAGGTCATCTAGTCCAATCCCCTGCTCACAGCAGGACCAACACCCACTAAATCATCCCAGCCAGGGCTTTGTCAAGCCGGGCCTTAAAAACCTCTCAGGATGGAGATTCCACCACCTCCCTAGGTAACCCATTCCAGTGCTTCACCACCCTCCTAGTGCAATAGTGTTTCCTAATATCCAACCTAGACTTCCCCCACTGCAACTCGAGACCATTGCACCTTGTTCTGTCATCTGCCACCACTGAGAACAGCCAAGCTCCATCCTTTCTGGAACCCCCCTTCGGGTAGTTGAAGGCTGCTATCAAATCACCCCCTCACTCTTCTCTTCTGCAGTCTAAACAAGCCCAGTTCCCTCAGCCTCTCCTTGTAAGTCATGTGCCTCAGCCCTCTGATCATTTTCGTTGCCCTCCACTGGACTGTCTCCAATTTGTCCATGTCCTTTCTGTAGTGGGGGGCCCAAAAGGAATGCTGGGGGAAGGGAACAAAAATTCCTGTTAAGGAGAAATTGTTATCACTATGCTGCTTGGAATTTGGAGGGGGCAATATTTCTAAGCATAAGCAAGGGATCACCAAGCTGCTTGGCTTGGGTTAGCCCAAAACGAAAATACGGAGCTTGTATGTATAACAGCTACTATCACCTTTTGGAACTTAAGATTGTAACTCATTTGTGTGTATGTTTCCTTCCTTTAGCCTTGTAGATAACTCTCAGTCCTTTTTCTTAGGGCTTGTACACACTTGCACTTATGTCAGTATAACTTATATCACTTGGGGTGTGTGAAAAAGCCTCCCCCCACCCCCGAATGACATAAGTTACACTAACCGAAGTGCTGCTGTGGACAGTGCTATGTCGGCAGGTGATCCATCTGCTGCCTCTCACAGAGGTGGTGGGAGAGCTCTCTCCTGTCAGCACAGAGCGTCTGCACCAGCAACGCTGCAGCAGCACGGCTGCATCGGTACACAGCTGCGCTGCTGTAGGGATTCTAGGGTAGGCTAGCCCTTAGTTAATGGTCCTTTCATTTGTTTATTATAGGATTGGCTACAAGCATTGTCTTTGGAGAGAGATCTAGGAAGCACTTGACCTGGGGTAAGTTGTTTGGGGCTTGGAGTAATCTGAATATGGTTTCAGAGTAGCAGCCGTGTTAGTCTGTATTCGCAAAAAGAAAAGGAGGACTTGTGGCGCCTTAGAGACTAACCAATTTATTTGAGCATAAGCTTTCGTGAGCGACAGCTCACTTCCGATGCATCCGATGAAGTGAGCTGTAGCTCATAAAAGCTTATGCTCAAATAAATTTGTTAGTCTCTGAATATTGGTGTGATTTTTATGTAAGGGACCATCTATCACAAAGGCAAGCTTGCCTGGGTGTCTAGATAGACTGGCGTGTCCAAGGGGACTGTCTGTGACTCCATGGTAAGGCTGTTATAGTGCTTGAGGAATTTACCCTTGTTACTTGATTGGTGAAATCTAATTGTATAACATACAACCAGTTTGGGGTTTGTGCCCAGTTCCTTGACAGTCTGCCCGGAGGTTGGCACTCACAGTAGTGAGCCACTCTCCACAGCTTGATAAGTACATTTTAAAATTGTAAATTTGAGTTGATAGAGCCCCTTTTGATTACAGTGTGTAAAGTATTTTTAGACCATGGTGTAAGAGCTGCTATAAAAGTCTTAAATTGTTTAAGCCTTAAAGCTACATTTCTGGTACTAGTTTTCTGTGAGATGGCAGTCATTGCTCATAGAAAATCTCCCCCCACTATGTTTTTAAAAGTTTTTTATTTAGACAAAGATGTTCTGTTTACTGTATCCTTGTTGATGCACAGTGTGCCTTTAATTTTTGCCATAATCAGAAGTTGGTATGTCACTTCCATGTCATTTCAGAAAGGTTGAGAGGCATCCTCATAACCTGCATGTCAGAGGGGCCATGAAATTCTGTTTGAACAGGACACGAGTATCATGAGTTTACTCAGAGCCCCCCGAAAGAACTATCCTAATGTACTTGAATGGGTATTACTGAAGTATAGGCTGCTCAAGACAAACCTTGCCCTGCAGCCCTTCCCAAGAGAAGCAATGCCACCTCTTGGATGAAGAGGTGCAACAGGTTCCTAAACAACAACTACAAAAGCTGATATGTGGGCCTCTACGCACAATTTTACTACAGGTTTCAGAGTAACAGCCGTGTTAGTCTGTATTCGCAAAAAGAAAAGGAGTACTTGTGGCACCTTAGAGACTAACCAATTTATTTGAGCATAAGCTTTCGTGAGCTTATGCTCAAATAAATTGGTTAGTCTCTAAGGTGCCACAAGTACTCCTTTAATTTTACTACAGAGAGTAGAAGGACAAACCGCTGCAGATGGCAGAATTTTCCTTGCTTATGTTCTTGAGAAATAGTCCCAATCTTTTGTTATAAGGAAGGTGATATAAATCCCCTCTAGTACAATAGGAGAACAGTCTTTAACTGTAAATGGTATGTCTCTGATGGGCCACGTTCATCTCTAATGCACCAGCTTTACTTGCCATTCTGTTGTATTACCAGGTGTCTTATTACTAAAGTTGTTCACTTTCTCCTGTCTTACAGTATGTCTGAATTATATCTCTTGAGGACAGGCTATTAGTGGCTTAGGTTTGAACTTTCTGGATACGTTTTTTTCCACCTTACACTTAAGATAAAGTAGTCTCACTCAGCAGTGCTAAGACATTTGTGGTGGACAAGCTAATAGGAGCCACAGAACAGCTTGTGTCAGTGCTCAGAAATTCTGCTCAGTCTGTGGTTGCTCATGATGATAAGTAAAACCACACATAGTGCAACACTGACCTTATCCAGCAGAAAAATACCAAGAAGTAATATCTCTTCAGCTATCATACGTTGGGATATTTTTCTTGTCCATTTTTGTTTTATGCATTCTTAAATATAAAATGAGTTTCACTGATCTCCTAATAAATTGGATTGTGTGATGCAAGTAAAATAGATGAGTTGCTGTAATGAACCAAACGTTCATGATTTATTCATGTGAGAAACTGTATTTAGCATTTATATATAACATTCTTCACTTCCTAATGCTGTACAAATGTCACAGTGTTACCTGGAGGATGTTACTATTTTAAGGCAGAGAGGGTTAAATGACTTGCTCGAGGCCGTGTGTAGCGGGATTTCAGCCCATTGGGGGAGAAAAAGGAGGGAGAATGCCCCCTTTTTGTGAATGTAACTCCTTGTGGTCAAGGTAGAGAGGCCTAGCGGTCAGGGATCAGGGGGCTGTCCTTATCCTCAGGGCAGTAAGGCCTAATAACCAGAGTCTACAGAGCTACCCTTGCTCTCAGCGCAGTGAGGCCTAGTGGCCAGAGTCCATGAAAATGCCCTTGCTCTCAAGGCAGCGACGCCTCCTGGCCAAAGTCTATGAGGCTGCCCCTGTCCTCAGGACAGCAAGGCCTTGTGGCCAGAGTCTATGTAGCTGCCATAGTCTTCTGGGCAGTGGGGCCTAGTGATAGGTGTGGAAAGAAGTAGAGGGACCTGGGCCCATCCTACTCCACTGGGTCCCAACCCAGGGCCATATGGAACCAGCACTTCTGGCTTCAGGTTCAGGTTCCCCTCTCGACAAACTTCCTACCTTTGCTTCTGGTTCCTCCTCTGGGGTAGCGGCCTTCCGCCTCCCTCATCCTCAGCAGTTGTCTGGGGTTCAGCGCCTTCAGCCTCTGCAGGCTGGCCCTCTAGTGGCTCCCTGGCAGGAGCCTGCAGCGTGCATCCACTCTTCTCCCCAGTCAGCCCAGACTGAGCTAAGCCTCCTCCTTTTATATACTGCTTCCAACCAGAGCATGCCCAGCAAGTGCATGGGAGCATTGCCTCCTGGGCCCAAAGTGCGTGGCTAACCCTTGCTGGGCCAGTGCGGCGTTGGTACACTCCATCACACCATGTAGTGTGAAATTGTCAGAGCTGGGATTAGAACTCAGGAATTTCTGTTTCCCTGTTCTGTGCTGAGATGACTTGCCCGCTGCTAGTGTAATTTGCAGATGACACAAAGATTGGCAGAGTAGTAAATGATGATGAGGACAGGACAGTCATACAGAGTGATCTTGATTACTTGGTAAACTGGGTCCATTCAAAGATTATACAGCCAAATACAAAGTTATACACCTAGAAAAAAGGAATGCAGGCCACACTTACAACATGGGGGACTGTATCATGGAAAGCAGGGACTGAAAAGGAATCATAGTGGGCGGTCAGAGGGGACAAACAATTCACTGTGAGCTTCCAATGCAATGCTCTAGCAAAAAAGGACTAATGCAACCCTTGGATGTATAAGAAAAGTAGTAGTGAGTAGGACTAAGGAGGTGATTTTATCTCGCTACATGGCTTTGGTGAGACTGATACTGTACTACTACGTTCAGTTTTGGTGTTCATATTTTTAAAAAGATGTTGAAAAATTGGAGAGGGTGAAGAAAAGAGCCACAAAAATTATTCAAGACCTGGAGAAAATACCTTAGAGTAAGAGACTTAAAGAGCTTAATCTGTTTAATTTATCAAAAAGAAGGTTGAAAGGTGATTTAATTACAATATATAAGTATCTTCATGAGGAGAAAATAGTGGGTACTAAAGGACTCTTTAATCTAGCAGAGAGAGACATGAAGTAGAACCTCAGAGTTACGAACACTTCGGAAATGGAGGTTGTTCGTAATTGTGAAATGTTCATAACTCTGAACAAAACATTATGGTTGATCTTTCAAAATTTACAACTGAACATTGACTTAATACAGCTTTGAAACTTTACTGTGCAGAAGAAAAATGCTTCTTTTAGTCATCTTAATTTAAATGAAACAAGCACAGAAACAGTTTCCTTACTTTGTCAAATCTTTTTTGTAAACTTTCCTTTTATTGTTTTAGTAGGTTACATTTAACACAGAACTGTACTGTACTCTATTTACTTTTGTGCGTGTGTGTGTGTCTCTCTGCTGCCTGATTGCATACTCCCGGTTCCAAATGAGGTGTGTGGTTGACCAGTCA
This sequence comes from Eretmochelys imbricata, assembly GCF_965152235.1. NCBI lineage: Eukaryota > Metazoa > Chordata > Testudines > Cheloniidae > Eretmochelys > Eretmochelys imbricata. Next base: position 18,965,858 of record NC_135574.1, on the reverse strand, counting down.
GTCAGGACCAGATTTAAATCTTCCGCACCCCTAGGCACAGCATCTTAAGTGCCCCCCCGACTACAGCTGATCTTTGTGTTCCACCTGTTTTTAGAGAGGTAAGGCACTCTTAGAATGCCAGCGCCCCATGCCAGCGTACCTACTGTGCCTAATTGGAAATCCAGCCCTGCACTTAGTTCATAACGCTGGTGTTTGTAACTCTGAGGTTCTACTGTAACAAGAACCAATGGCTAGAAGCTGTAGCTAGACAAACTCAAATTGGAAATAAGGCTCAAATTTCTACCATGAGGAAGATTAACCACTGAAACAAACCACCAAGGGAGGTGGTGGATTCTCCATCTTGATGTCTTTCAGTCAAATCTGGAAGATCTGTTTTTGTCAAACACAAGTTACTGGGCTCAATAAAAGGGTAATTGGGTGAAATTTAATGGGCTATGATATACAGAAAGTCAGACTGGACAATCTAATGGTCATTTCTGGACTTAAACTCTATAAATGGATCTCTGAGTCTGTGTGTGTTAAAATAAATGAGAGCAGCAGGAGCAATGACAAATTTCTTTTCATCTTCCCCTCATTCGGATTGGTGGAGTGGACATTTCTTTGGTGCAAGATCCATGAAAGGTTTAATTTTCAAAAGGACATTTTTAGGAAGCTGTCAGGGAGGTTGAATGATTAATTGCTTCTAACTTGGTGTTTCATTCTTTGTGTATTGTCTCTTGAGATCCTGCTAGAAAGTTTGGACATGTGGAATTCCCTGGAAACTGAGTGACTATTCTCTCCGCCACATGTTCAGTCAGTATCCTACCTCTCTCATTTCAATTTTTAATTAAGATTGCTACAAACATAATCCCCTCTCCTGATGTTTGATTGGCACAATTTTACCTGTACTGCAAAATAGGCATGGTGACGACTGGCGGGACTGGCCCAAATGATTGAGTGGGAGTTTTGCTTTGGGCTTACTTTATAACACCTCTTTGCTTTTAACATTTCAGGCGAGCTCTCGAGTTCCCTTTGAGAAGAAGCCATAGTCGATCGAGATGTCACGGCACCACAGCCGATTTGAAAGAGATTATCGCACTGGGTGGGATCGCCGAGAATGGAGCTCCAATGGGAATCATGTGAACAATAGTAACTGTAACAGTACAGCGAGCAGCAACTGCAACAACAGACCTGGGCTGTTGCCTTTGCCAATTGTTCCCTCTCGACTACCTACTCCAGCCACAGCTGCTTGCACCACAGTGAACAGCGACGTGATAACAAGCCTTGTGGCCAACTCTTCTGCAGCTTCAACTACCAAAGTAAGAATTTACTTGTTTTCAGTGATGATGAGTTAGAGGGAACTACAGATGGGGTGACACTTGTCCCCTTCGTTTATGATGTGCCATGGGAATAAGAAGTCCAATGGCCCTTTGCCTTTTTTCTTCTGTTGGCCATTACATATGCTGTTTGTGTAGTAAGATGACCTTCATGGGCTGGTGGATCTCCCACCTCATTCCATCACTGAACAGAGAGAGCAACCAGTTCCCTTTATCACAGAAAGCCCTTAGTTCTCAGTTTGTTGTTAGAAATGATCCACTTTGTTTGTCTAGCTACCCGAGGAGTGTTCCAGACGGAGCTGTAGTTTTCCTACGCGGATCTATTTTTATGTCACAAAGAGCAGAAAATGAGCAAAGTGCATAGGGGTTTTTTGTTTTTGTTGCTTGGCCCTTATCCTGTAAGTCGTCCAGAGTGCCTTTCCACATTGCCATCTGTAACATAATAATGGGAATAGTGGGAACCCACAGTTGAGACAAGGCTGTCTGGTTTATACATAAATACATTTTAAGAAGGAAGAAAATGTTAAACAGTAAAGAAATAAAATCACTAGTGGTTTTTTATTGATTTTATTCTACTGACTAGTAGTGTTTTTTGGCTTTCTTTTAACTTGTAGCTCCTCTTAAGTCTACAAAGCAAAAATTTTTATATCAGTGAAAAGTTTTTGTTGCCTTCCTGCGTACAAAAATGACTAGGAAAGCTGAAGTTGTGGGGTGGAGGGTGGTGGAAAACCCTAGCAAATTGTAAAGGTATCCATGGCTTTAGCCGAGCAAGCCAGATGCCCTGCTGCTTTTCTTTTTATGATATTTAAATTTTTCTTTCAACTTGGTTTCATGTTAATAAATGCAAGAGCCAAATACAACAGACGCAGACAGGGGAAAAGAAGACAATGAAGTTATTTAAAGTAAGCCAAGAACAAGCTGAAATTTACTGCAATACCATGCTATATTGATTTTTTTCACACAGTAGAAAAACAAAGTCAATGCTGCAGAAGGAAACAGTGGACAAAAGTTTACAGTGTGAATGTTTTTTAAAATGGTCTATAGTGTTTTTCATTTATTTTTATTTGACAACAGGCAGTAAGTTCCCAATGAAAATGAATATGAGATTTCCCCAGATGTCCTCCACAATAGATGCATTTTGAACACTTTGTCTGGAGAAGATTATTAAGCAAGTTTTGAAGCCAGCACAGTGGTTTCATTTATCATGACCTCTGTACTGCTAAAAGTCCAGCTGCTGATGTTTAACAGCCCACTGAGGCTGAGCTATGATAGTAAAGTGTTTGCTCCTCGGGGGTGGGAGGGAATGATCAGCATTTTAAGTGTTTTGTGATATGTTAAATGTGAAACATTTTCTAAATTATTTTATTAGGCAATTTTCTAGATGAGTTTTATTGGTAAGAATGGTTTTGACATCACTAGATCAATGCGAAGAAACAAGACAGTATGTAGGTGATATAGGATGAACTTTACCTGGAAAGCTGCTAATTGCCTGTGTGGTCTCCCATCAAATTCATGTATAAAAAGACCCAGTGTCCGCACTCTCTCCTCTGTTGCTGAGGATTACCTGAGCAAGCCTGACAACTAAAAGCACATGGATTGAGGGGGGAAAAACTTGCGAACAGAAGTGGGTGAGGAACCTGAATAGTTGATTTAAGGGGATGTTGCCTAGGAAACTTCCAACAAACTACATGAGAAAGTTTTGTAAATGAAAAAATGTGCTCTGTCTCACACGCTGCAGATTTGCACTTGTGGTTCAGCTCAGATGATCAGTAGTATCCCAAACTGATGAGTTTGCCTCCAACCCATTGACTATCCAGCTAATGGTTAACCATAAAAATTTAAATCCATATAAATGGAAAATCACAAACCAGAAGAATGCACAGTTGCTTGATTTATTTTAAAAACAGATATATGCCAAGTTCTTAGCCCAATATTGAGGCAAATAACTTGTGTTTGGCTAAAGCAGATCTTGCAGAAAGGCATCCAGTCTTGATTTGAAGACGTCCAGAGATGGAGAATCCTGTTTCTCCCTTCTTATCTTGTTCCAGTTTTAATGACCCTCACTATTAAAAATGTGTGTCTAATGCTACTTTGAATTTCTGGCTTTAGCTTTCAATGGTGATTTTATATTTAAGCTCAGACCATTGATGAAAATGTTGAATAGCTTCAGGCCTAGTACTGATCTCTTCAGAACCCCACTGAAAACACCTCCATTCAATGATCATTTTCCATTGACAACTACTCTTTGAGATCTGTCAGCCTTAATCCAGTTAACATGTGCTTTATTGATATTGTATACTGGTATTTTTTAATTCAGAATGTCATCCGATACTATGTCAAATGCCCTACAGAAGTCTAAGTATATTACATCTACGTAGTTACTTTTATCAACCAAACTTGTGATCTCATCAGAGAATAATACCAGGTTTGTTTGGCAAGATCTGTTGTACATAAAATCTTGTTGACCACTATTAATTATATTTCCATCCTTTTATTCTTTATTAAGTAAAACCCTAGGTGACAAATTCAGAATGGATAAGAGGAAATATATTTTACATAACATGTCATTAGACTGTGGAACTCACTGTGACATGATGTCATTGATCATAGATGGTAAGTCCAGAAGGGCCCTTTAGAATATATAGTCTGAGCAGACAAGATTATAACAAGAATATCCAGAATTATAATAACTAATGCTAACAAAAAGAGTACTGGAAGGGATATAAAACTTCATGTTTTGGGGCTTAAGCCAATTTCTTACTATAAGGGATGAGGTGAGACATTCATGGAATGCAAGACAGAATACTGGATTAGACAGGTCTGATTCATTATGGCAACTCCTGGTTCCTAGAAGGTGGCTCCAAAAGTACTTGTGTTTCACATCACAGACAAAACATTGATATGTGTGGACAGACTATGGTACTAAAGATATGATGCAAATCTTCAGTGTTTAATATTGCTCTCAGGACACACCAGTAACTTGCTAACTGCAAGTGAAATGCCTTTCCACAAATCACATGTACCTGTCTCTTATTGTCTTGAAGAATTGTGTGTTTGGTCTGAGTTATTTAAAAGAAAAATGTGTGTGGGTTTTTTTTTTATTTTTACTGAACAAAAAAATTAAAAAGGACTTTGGGCTACTCTCGCCCTTTTCGTCTTTACAAACATTGTTTAAGCCTCAATACCCCTCTAAGGTATGTTAATATTATAATCCCTGTATAACGATAGAGAAACTGAGACACAGAGAAATTGTAATTTTGCTCAAGGTCGTTGAGCAGGTATTCTCACCTTTTTGTCAACTTGGGTCTCCTGACTCTCAGTCCTGTATGCAAGCCACTGGGCCACAGAGCTTTCACCTGGGGATGGCTCAGTCTGAATCCTAGGGTCCGAATTGCCAATTGTGGAGTACTTTCTGCATTTGGCGTCCTTTAACTACTGAAGTGTTTGGCAGGAGAAAACGGGTGACTCATAGCACTAAAGGGCAATGTGCAGCTTCATTTTGACACGCTCTTAGTTCCATCGCGTATGATTATTTGGCTCAGTTTTCTCTCCCATAGGTTTATTTGCTAGTAGGAACTATCAAGGAAATCCCCATAAAACTGCAGCATTGCTTAAGATATTGGCAATGAAATACTCTAGAATCTGATTAAAGGTGCCACACAATATTCCATCCATGTTATCTGTTCATATTAGCAGCACCTCTATTCTCTGTTGCTTTTCCAAATTACTTTCTGTGTTACTTGTACAATTTTCTCCATCAAAGCTTCTGCATCACAGCTGCAATTTAGAAGTGTTGTCAAGGGCTGTAATTTGAAATTTTATTACCAAGAGATTTTTTGGTTATAGAACATTTACTTTTAGCATCTGGATATTATTTTTAAATGCCTGAAAAGATTGATACGTCAACAGGATCTGTGTGGTATCAGGCACTGTCTGATTATTTTTTTGTTCAGCATTAATTTTAAAAACCCTTTGCCTGGAACATGAATTGATTCCTAAGCCCCCACATGCTTAATGATTTGTTAATTTCAAGATTAAACCTATGACAATGGGTATAAAAAATCCAGTCTCAAATTCTGATAGGATTTTCTCCAGTATAACCGAGGGTAACTGTCTTTACCGGGGAATAACTGAAATCAGAGCCTGGCCTTCTATGTTTATAATGCTCCCATAAGATTTAAGGCTTGTGTGTTGTTGCTAGCAGAGTTTTGATCCTATGGTGGTTTGGCTCAAAGGAAATGTGGGAGAGGAGAAGGAGAGTGTAAAACATTTGTTAACCTCTCTGAAAAGCAGGATAGGGAATGCAGAGGGAGAAATCACCCTCTGTCTCACCATGCACTGGCTTAACCAAGTCAGATAAAACAAATGAGCAGGAAAGAGGGGGAAATTCTTATTTTAAAGGAGAAACAAATCTTTGTGGCTGGAGATTGCATTGTAAAAGGAAATAAGATAAAATACTGTAAAGGTAAAATGTTAACACATTTATTTCCTTTGAGATCCAAAATAATTTAGTTCCCCTACACCAACTGGTAAAGGTTTCTCACTCTTTAGTCTGTTACCTGCCGACTGTTTACTGAACACAGAATCATATGGTTAGAAGGGACTCCAAGGGTCATCTAGTCCAGTGGCTCTCAACCTTTCCAGACTACTGTACTCCTTTCAGGAGTCTAATTTGTCTTGCGTACCCCAAGTTTCACTGCACTTAAAACCTACTTGCTTACAAAATCAGACATAATAATACAAAAGTGTCTCAGCACACTTATTGAATTTCAGTGTATAGTACATAGAGCAGTATAAACAAGTCATTGTATGAAATTTTAGTTTTACTGACTTTGCTAGTGCTTTTTATGTAGCTTGTTGTAAAACTAGGCAAATATCTATATGAGTTGATATACCCCCTGGAACACCTATGTGTACTCCCAAGGATACACATACCCCTGGTTGAGAACCACTGATCTTGTCTAACCCTCTGCCAAGATATAGGATTTGTTGTGTCTAAACAATCCAAGACACATGGCTATCCAGCCTTCGCTGGAAAACCTCCAGTGAAGAAGCTGCCACAACCTCCCGAGGCAGTCTGTTCCATTGTCCTGCTGTTCTCACAGTAAGGAAGTTTTTCCTGAGTTTTAATCTAAATCTGATATGCTGTAGTTTGACCCATTTCCTCCTGTCCTGCCCTCTGTGGCAAGAGAGAACTTTTCTCCATCTTCTTTATGGCAGCCTTTCAAGTATCTGAAGACCACTGTCATGTCCCCCCTTAATCTCCTCTTTTCCAAACTGAACATATCCAGTTCCTTCAGCCTTTGCTCGTATGGCTTGCATTCCATCCCTTTGATCATCTTTGTCGCTCGCCTCTGGATCCTTTCCAGTTTTTCTATATTCTTTCTATACATTGGTGACCAAAACTGGACAGAATACTCCAGCTGAGGCCTAACCAGTGCTGAGTAGAGCAGTACTATCACCTCCCATGACTTGCATGCTGTGCCTCTGTTAATGCAACCTAAAATTGCATTTCCTTTTTTTGCAACAGCATTGCATTGCTGACTCATGTTGAGGTTGTGATTCACTACAACTCCCAGATCCTTCTCAGCAGTGTTGCTGCAAAGCAAATTTTCCCCCAATCTGTATTTGTGCATTGGGTTTTCTTCCCTAAATGTAGCACCTGACATTTGTCTTTGTTGGATTTCATTTTGTTGTCTACAGGTCAGTTCTCCAATTTATCAAGATCCCTCTGAATTTTAGCTCTATCCTCCAAAGTATTGGCAACCATGCTTAGCTTTGTGTCATCTGCAAACTTGATCACTCTGCTCTCTACACCTACATCCAAGTCATTAATAAACATGTTAAACAATACCAGACTCAGAACAGATCCCTGTGGAACCCCACTTGAGACCTCCCTCCAATCCGACATCATTCCATTAATACAGGGGTGGGCAATAATTTTCGCAGAGGGGCCACTCCATGAATTTAGTTCCCCTACCCCAAGGGCTGCGCATTTCTACTATATTAATGGAGGGAGTGCAGGGTCTGGGAGGGAGTTTGGGTACAGGAGAGACCTCTGGGGTGGTGTAGAGTGTTGGGGTGCAGAAGAGGGTGAGGGGTTTGGGCTCTGGGAGGGAGTTTGGTGCAGGAGGGAGCTCCAGGGTGGGGCAGGGGATTGGGGTGCACAAGGGGGTGGGAGGGAGTTTGGATCTAGGAGGGGGTTCTCACCTGGGGCAGGGCGTTGGGGTGTAGGAGGGGGTGCGAGGTGCAGGCTCTGGCCCGGAGGCACCTACCACAGGTGGCTCCTGGCCGGCAGCACAGCAGGGCTCAGGCAGGCTGCATTCCATGGTCCTACATCACTCCTGTAAGTGGCTGCAGCCAGCTGCTGCTGACAAGTCTCTGTGTACTCCTTGAGGGGAGGGCAGCGCATCTCAGTGCGCTGCCCAGGCCTGCAAGCACCGCCCCTGCAGCTCCCATTGGCCGGTTTCTGACTAATGGGAGCTGTGAGGAAGGTGCGGGGGTGGAGGCAGTGTGCAGAGCCGCCTCCCCCGCCACCAGGGGTGCAAAGAAACATGACAGCAGCGTGCGTGAGAGCCCTGCTGTGCAGTGGGACTTCTAGCGGCCTGGAGATCGCAAGGGGGCAGCCAAAGAGCCTGGCGGGCTGGACAGAAATGTTAGATGGGCTGGATCCCCCCTTTTTAAAGATGGGCACTACATTAGCCCATCTCCAGTCTTCCACGACCTCTCTTGTCATCCATGAGTTTGTAAATATTGTTGCCAATTGCTCCAAGATTTCTTCAGATAATTACTTCAGTACCCTGGGTGAACAGCATCCAGCCCCACTGATTTTAATTCATTCAAGTTGGTCAGGTGATCTCTGACATGTTCTTTACTCATCCCAATCTGAATCCCTTCCTCTTTATTGTCTGTGGTAACTTTGCTAGTCATCCAGTCTTATGTTATTTTTTGTGAGAAGACTGAAGCAAATTAGGCATTCAGCAGCTCTCCCTTCCTTATCATCTTCTGTTACCAGCTCACCTTCTCCATTGAGCAGCAGACCAACACCATCCCCGAACTTTCTTTTTTGACTGACATATTTGAAGAATCCCTTCTTGTTGTCTCTAACATTTCTTGCTAATTGTAACTTTTTCTTTGCCTTGGCTTTCCTGATTTTGTCCCTACACGCTCAGACTATTCCCATGTATACTTCCTTGGTGACACGCTCCTCCTTTCATTTGCTGTATGTATTCCTTTTAGTTTTTAGATAGCTAAAAAGCTCCTTGTGCAGCCACATTAGACTCCCATGGCTCTTATCTTTCCTCTGTGTCAGAAAAGCTTGATGTTGAGCCTCTAGTATTACAGCTTTTAAGAACTGTCAGCCCCCATCAACTCCTTTTCTTCCTAATTGGTCTTTCCATGGGACCTTGTCTATTATTTCTCTGGGTTTGTCTCCACTTACTGATCGATCCACCAGGGGTCGATTTAGCAGGTCTAGTGAAGACCTGCTAAATCGACCGCTGATTGCTCTCCCATCGATCTTCACATTCACAACTAATTCATCCCCTTTGGTCAAAGGCAGATCCAAAATGGACAACCTCCTAGTTGTTTCCTCAACTTTCTGAATCAGAAAGCTCTCTCCTATGCATGCTAAGAATTTGCAGGACATATTATGTTTTGCTGCTCATGTGTGTTAGCTAATCTTGTTATCTGCTTGCAGAATGACTTATCCACTTCCTCTTTCCGATTTTGTGGTCTATAATAGACCCCCACCATAATGCCACTACTGTTCTTTTCCCTTCTTATCCACACCCAAAGATTCTCAGTAGGTCTGTTGCTCGCTTCCCCTTGGACCTCGGAGCAAGTTTATACATTCCTGACATACAGTGCAACACCTCCTCCTTTTCCCCCATACCTATCCTTTTGGAACAAGCTATATCCCTCAATGCTGGTACTCCAATCATGGGAGTTGTCTGTCCCACCAAGTCTTTGTGTTGCCAATTAAGTCATAATTTTCTTCATATATCATGAATCATAGCATATCAAGGTTGGAAGGGGTTGGTAGCCCCTTTTCTCCCTTGTCTTCATTACTTGAGCCTACATGCACATTGGCCAGATTTTTTTCACCCCCGCCCACCATATGACCTAGTTTAAAGCTCTCCTTATTGGGTTACCAAAATGATGTCCAATGATGCTCTTCTCAGTATTTGATAGATGGATCCCATCCAAGGACAGTAATCCTCTTTCCTGGAACATCAGCTTGTTGTCAGAGAAGCCAAACTCCTCTCACTGACCATGCATTTACTACCACAGTTTGACAGTCCTTGCCTGGGCCTTTTCCTTCAACAGGGAGGATGGACGAGAACACCACTTGTGCCCAAAACTCTTTTAACCTTCTTCCCAGAGCCATGTATTTGTAGTGATCCATTCAAGGTCATTCTTGGCAGTATCGTTAGTGCCCATGTGGATAAATAGGCACTGGAAGCTGTTGCCCCTCGCCTGGTTCACACTCCAGTACACCTCTCAAGGCCCACCTGGAACAAAGCACTCCCAACTCACACTTTTCAAACAGACATACACACAGTCAAACAGTTCCCATAACTAGCTTCAGTCAAACCAAGGGTGGGCAAACTTTTTGGCCACATCTGGGTGGAGAAATTGTATGTGGGTCATGAATGTAGGGCTGGGGCAGAGGGTTGTAGTGCTGGGTGTATGGGGGGGTGCAGTGTGCAGGAGGGTGCTCAGGGCAGGGGGTTGGGGTGAAGGAGGGTGCAGGGTGTGGTTGTGGGCTTAGGGCAGGGGATTGGAGTGCAGGAGTGGTGCGGAAAGGGTCTCAAGGCAGGGGGTTAGAGGGCTTAGGGCAGGGGGTTGAGGTTGGGGTGCAGGAGGGGTTCGGATTCAGCCTCTGGTCTGGTGTTGCTTACCTCGAGCAGCTCCAGGGTGGCAGCGATGTGCAGTGGGGCTAAGGCAGGCTGCCCTGGCCTTGCGCGGCTCCCAGAAGTGGTCAGCATGTCCGGTAGTGGCTTTTGGGGGTGGGGTAGAGCAGGTGGCTCCCCCACACACTGCTCTCGACTGCGGGTACCACCCCCGAAGCTCCCATTGGCTGCGGTTCCCTGTTCCCAGCCAATGGGAGCTGCAGGGGGCAGTGCCTGCAGGTGAGAGCAGCACACGGAACCCTCTGCTCACCTCTCCCCCAGGGGCCGTAGGGACGTGGTGCTGGCTGCTTCTGGGAGTGGCGTGGGGCCAGGGCAGGCAGGGAGCCTGCCTTAGCCGCACTGCACCACAGGGCTGGCAATCCCGCGGGCCAGATTGAAAGCCCTGATGGGCTGTATCCTGCCTGTAGCCATAGTTTGCCCTCCCCTGAGTCAAACACTGGCCAAACAAATGGTCACAGCAGACAGACACTCAGATATTCAAATATACATTGCTGTATTTTGTATTGTAGAATGTTGTCCTTTCAGTTTCTGAGATGATAACTGCCTAAGCTGGTGTTTGGCTTCTGTAAATATTTAAAATATCGATTAAGCAGAGGAAAAATAAACATGAATTGTTTTTCACGTTTTGCCTTATGTTGTACATGACTAATTACATGCAACAATTTGTTGCTCTACACGGTCACTAAAATGTATGTACTCTTACTATTATAAAACATAAGCAGCTTGCATTAAGAGAGATTATAAATATTGGAATGTGTGCTTTCTAGAAAACAGTAAATATGCCGTGATAAAATGTACGTGACTTGCAATGCAGCTTCTCTGAACTGGGCTCCGGTAGGGTCTCATGGGGTCTGGTATTGACAGCTGACACTTTTTTGTCACAATTTCTGGTGGAACACTGTTCTCCTTGGGTAGTCCGTCGACTCTTTGATCCGGACACAGTGGAACAGCACAGACCAAGCGCAGAGGTGAAAAAAGTCAGATTTCAGAGCCTCCATTTTTTTTCCCCTGTGGCAAATTACTATGATTCCAAGTCAGATTTCAGACTGTGTGTGTCAAAAAGTACAATTGTTTGTGCTAGGGAAATGGGTTACCCTTCCAAGGACTTGCAGGGAAAAAAAAGTTTAAAATGTAGCACTGTCTGTGCTTTGTGGTTTTCCAGGTGCAAGCCTTTCCTCTGTTAGGCGAAGGATACTGTTGTACATCACTTTTTGTGGAGGCCATGCCAGAGGCACCCTTAAAGCATGACCTAAATAGGTCCATCATAGTCTTCTTACCATGTTTGATGCTCTAGGTTGGTTTGCTCTACTTGTATTTTCTGATGTTGTTGTAAGAAAGTCTGTGCAGTGGACTCTGAATATCTTTGAGTTGATTTTATCAATTTTGGCTGTAGATTCCCATGACTCTGCTCCATAAAGGAGGCCAGACATAATGTGGTATTATAAATTAAATAATTAATAAATTAATATTTTGTATCCATGCCATTCATACTACTTTTCCAAATCTTTTCAAGTTTATGGAAGTTGTTCGCTAATTTTGGTATTTGTTACTTGACATCTGGCATGATGTCACCATCATTGCACATCTCACTCTCTAAATAAGTAAAAAGACTTACAGCTAGTGCTTCTCTATCTACTCTGTTGCTTGCTTTTGGGACACTGATAGTCATATATTTTGTCTCTTCCTTCTTGATAAACAAACCAGTTTGTTCTGCTGTTTCTGCCAAAAGCAAGAATTTTTCTTCCATTAAGTTGTGTGTTAAACTAAAAAGACAATGTCGGCAAAAGCAAGGTCATCCAGTTGTGCTTTATCGTTTCATAGAATCATAGAATATCAGGGTTCGAAGGGACCTCAGGAGGTCATCTAGGCCAACCCCCTGCTCATTTGTCCTTAAATGTCTTGGTTGCCGTCTGCAGTTACATTCCTCATGACAATAGTCATTGACCAGTGCAAACAGTAGTGGGGACATAATACACCTTTGCCTTACTCCAGTTGTCAGTGCAAACCGTTGGCTGATGATGTCACCATCTCAAACTGAACATTTGGCCTTATACAGGTTTTTGATCATTCTAATTATTTTTTGCTGGTATTCCATCATATGCCATAATTTCCCAAAGACTATTTCTATATAAGATATCAAAAACCTCCTGAAAGTGTATAAAATAATATGTTCTGCACATGATCTGTATTGTGTAAAACCTACTTGTTCCTCTGTACGCTGGAGATCTGTTTGTTTCTTGAAACATTCCAGGATAATGTTGAGCATGATTTTCCTAAGAATAGAGAGTAATGTGATTTCTCTCTAGTTATTGCAGTTGGTATGGTCACCCTTCTTTGGCAGTTTGACTCTAAGGTCTCTCTTCCACTGGGTTTCGTTCTTTTCTTCATTCCATAGTCTATCCAAAAACACAAGGAAGGGATATTGAGGGGGGGGGTCACTCATTTTAAGCATTTCTCCAGTAATATTATTGTCTCTAGGTGTATTCCCATTTTTGAGTTTTCCTCTGGATTGTCTAACTTCTTTTATTGTGACATATTCAAAATCAATATCAAGCTCTGGTGGTCGGTCTCCATGACATATTTCAAATGGTTCATTTGGGTTTGTTCTATTTAAAACAGCCTGAAAATGTTCTGCTCATTTTTTCCTTGGTTCTTTCTCTGTACTAAGAGTCTTTTCATTTGCATATTTAATAGTGGGCTTCCAGTACTGCTAAAGTTTCCTGTTAGCTGATTGACTTATAGAAGGTTGTAAGGTCACCTCTATGGCTAGCCTTCAGCCTCAGAATATTTTCTATCAATCCCCTTTATCCCTTTTTGCCTCTCAATTTAGAACTCAATCTTGAATCAGTGCACATAAATATGTAATACTGGCTATATGCTAGTAGCTGCATGCTGCCTTCAACTGCACCGAGCATGCTGGGAACCAAACCACCCCCAAAGGAGGAGAGCATAGCTCCACTGCAACCTCCTGCTAACTCCCAGATGCTCACGGAAGGGGCTTTTGTGGGGGAGAGTGGGACATGGATCTGGCGGAGGTAAGGGGAGGAGCTATGGAGCAGTTGCATTACACAGCATGCTCGTTGGCTCACGGAAGGTTTCTGATTAGAAATTGCCTAAAACCTTCTGCTGGTTGAACCCAAACAGTGACTTTTCCTACATGGCTGCAGCAAACATGTCCAGCTGCTATGTAGCTGCCATGGCAACAAGGAGGAGCTGTGTTGCCATGCGGGTAAGACATAGGGTGACCAGACAGCAAATGTGAAAAATCGGAATGGGGGTGGGGGGTAATAGGAGCCAAAATAAGAAAAAGACCCAAAAATCGGGACTGTCCCTATAAAATCGGGACATCTGGTCACCCTAGTATGACAGCTAAGATCCTGCTTACTAGCATATGGCCCTAGAGATTGGACAGAACCAAAGACAAAATCTCAACACACCCAAGCTTTGGGGAATTTTGGGTTGACTCTGGATCTGAACTCTGCAGTTCAGACCCATTTATTTTGCATGCCCAATATACTGCACAGCTATCACTTGTGTTAATACTTCCTGACTGGTAAATGTCTCAACAGTGTGGAAACCTACAAAACTTTTAAGTGTTTTTAATTTATAAATATCTCCTTACAGCTCAGGGATATTTTACTGGCTTAAAGCAATTTAAATTTGGTAAGCACTGATGCCCTAATTAATCTATATAGTTAGTAAATAACCATGCTCGTTTTTGACTTGCAATGTGTTTATCATCTGTTGAAAGACCTGAGAGGTCGGATCAGACTCTAGTCCCAGCTCCATTTGAAGATGAAAGGCAGTGTGTTTGCAGCCCTAATTGACATAGCGAAGTACTTCCAAAATCACAAACATGGCAATTTTGGGTAGGGGGGAGGGAGTGTTTTCAGTCCTTGACATTTGGATCCAAAAGTATCTTGACTTCTGAAAATGATAAGTATCAGTAATATCCAGTACCCAGTCAAAATGCGTGCTGGCCAAGAGGTGAGTGCTTGATTCTTTGAAGTCCTTTTTATTTCCAATCCCTACCTTTCTTTTCAAATTTTGTTTTAATATTGATTAATATTAACATTTGATACAATTGACACAAGAAATCTTAATATATTGTTGTCATTGTTGTCATCATTAGAATTCCTGTGTTTTCAAAATCTTCCCTTTTTTAAAAAACAAAACAAAAAACAAAAAACTTTGCACTTGTATATGAGACTTCGCTTCATGTTTGTTTGTTTGTTTGTTTGTTTATCATTGCAAATGTTTAATTTTGCCAGGTGGTCTACAGAAATTTCTTTAGTTAGAGAGAACTCATTTTTTTTCAGTCAATAAAATGTTGACTGCAATCATATATTGGCAGAACAAAATTAGGAAACATTTTGGAGGGGTTGGAGAGGGCACTAATTTTCTAAGGGATCTCCATACAGACTCTGATTTTGAGTCTGCAGTTTTGCAGCTGTGGTTGGATGGTTGAATGTCTACATTCTGTCGTTTGTGTTTGCAGTTTATGATGGGCAAAAATTAGTAGCTCTTTTTGAAGCCTAATGTATATCAGGCAAAAAAATCCTAAGATTTTTTCCCTCCCACATTTTCAGCTCCCAGTCATCAGGCTCAGCATGGCAGCCACCATTCTACCCTTGGAGAAAGACTGGACAAGGCTCCTTTCAAAGCTGTTCAGTGGGAACCCGCAGATTGGAGGGAGATGTCCTTATTCTTGCCATTTTTCCCCAGTTTTCCTATTCTAGGCCAGTTGACTCAGATTCCCCTGACATTTCCCAGTGTCTTAATTGGCTTTACTGGAGGCAGCGCTTCCTATTTGTAACTGAAAAATGTTGTTTTATGGAACATCCTAGTGAAAACTAAAACAGAACCGGCATTTCCAGCACCTGTTTAAACCTTTCATTGCATTTCAGCAATATTTCTATATAGACTATCCAAATCAACCCGCTGCTGCAGTAAATTCCTCAGTAGAGAATATCCCTGCGAAGTAAAATGGGTAGAAAATAAAATAAATGGGTAGGAGGAGCATGAATATTTTCACAAAATTTCATTTGTTTTTGACAGTTTTCTGGTTAGTTTTGGTCATAATGGAAATGTCTTAACAATGTTGGCATGAGTTATGTGGGTTGTAATTAGGATTCACAATTTCACAGCCTACTGAGATGAATCTGGGCATGGGGGGGGACATTCTCACCTCTGTTTGTGCTATTCTTTTAACCTGCCTGCAGACTCAATAGGACACTGGTTCATCAGTTTGGCATTGTGATTAGAGTCATTGCAACCAGGAGAGCTCATGATTCTCATTCTTCCTTTTTAAATAGAAGCTGATGTTCTAGGGAACAAAGTAGAAGCCACAGAAAGAGCCTATTGCTGTTATTTTGTAGAAGCCTTTGTGGCAGTGATTTGCAGAGAACCACACATAGCTAATGACTTCAGTTCCCATGCCAGAGTGAAGAATGTGGTCTTATACATTTCTGGTGCCAGAAAATGAATTTTGGGGGTCTGGAAATGAGAGACCATGTTAGTTATCGGATGAATGATGACATATATCTAGTATGAAAGAGCATGTTATCAATTAATTGCTGAAGTAGAAACATCTCTCACTACCTACACAATTGATTTTTCACTTACAAGGTTGTCTATTCACTTTGTTTTTCACTGCAACATTGAATAGTAAATAATAGTTCTTTCTGCCAGCCATGGTCCCATAAACCTGTGCTAGTTACCAGGACTGGGAAAAATCCAAGGCTATGGTTATATCTTTTTGTTAAGCCCAATTTTCACCTCCCCTCTTCCATTTCCATCCACCTGAGGTACAATTTTCTGTACATTTTGTTCTCTGGAAATGGATCACAAATCCCTTTCATTAACAGAAGTCTCCTGATTACTGTCATTTCATGAATAGAGAGTTTCAAACTGCCTCGGTGATACTCTCATGTAGGGTTGCAAGAAAACTGCTCCAGATTCTGATTGTCCTTCAGCATTTTAGTTTGTCAAATGAACCAAGTGCAGTTTTCAGCCCCAACAAATAGCTGCTGTCAAACACCTACTTATCATTCCACATGTAGAGATGACTTTGCAAGCAAAATTCTAGTAGCCCTGTTGAGTGTGTGTATCTCAGGATGTGATGGTTTGGGCCTTGGTTTTCAAACATAGTTGATAGATTGTTTCATGATTGGGATGCTCTCCTGTGGCAGATATTGTGTTTCGTGGATTTATCAAAACGTGTGTGCAATGGGTAGTTTGCTTCCACGCAACAGAGCCTGGACTGAATTCCATGAGCCTATGTTATATTTGGTAGACTTTTCATCAAACGAAGACATACAAACAACACTTTGGTCTTCCTCACTTGTGTTGCCATGTGTATGGGCCCCGGTACCCACAAAGCACTGCTCTTTGTGGCATTGCAAGAGATGCTAATGTGGCCATGCCAGTGCATTTGCAGCTGACAGTGTAAACACATGGCAGTGTTTTCCTTGCTGCAGTCTCTGAAGGGTGGTTTATCTCCCAGCGATCTAGATCTGCAAGTGTAGCCAAGCCTAAGGTGCCACAAGGACTCCTCGTTGTTTTTGCTGTTGATCTCAGTCCATTTCACCTCCAAGTGTGTACATCATCATATTTGGCATCCTTGTTTGTAGTCTTTTATTTTGGAACTGGCCTTTCCTGGACAAAGTTAAGGCACATTGATGGGGCAGTGTGAAGAGGCTTGCATTGCTACAGCCCATCTTCTCTATATGTATCTCTATACCAAGGACATTGGTCTTCAAGGCTGAAATCTTTCACTAGGCCAAAACTAACTTTGTTTAAGAAAAAAAAAAAAAGCCATTTATGAGAAGTGGATCTAAATAGGCTTGCACTCCATCTTTTTCAATTTATTGAGGGAAGTATCTCTTTTTTTCCCATATCTTTCAGCCTTTTAGATTGTTAAATCAAATTGAGCTAGTTGCGCTGAGACTGGGTGATTAAAATAGAAGTTCTGAAAATCTTCTCTGTTAAGCAACCATCTGAGCTCTCTCACAAGACTCTCTGCACAATTGGTTTGCTTAAATTTGCTGTAATAACCTTTTTAAGAGTCCTGTGCCCGTTCTTCATTCATCATCGCAGACACCGCTGTGCATTGGGATTGTTATCTGTTGCCTTCCTGAATGCCTAACATGGTAAAAGTGATTTTTTTTTCTGTTGTAAGTTTTTACTTTCAAAGTAGAAACTTATATTGCTATGTCTCTCTTTCCCTTTTTTTGCCCCCTTAAAGTTTTTGCTTGTAAGTATTGAACAAGCATGCAGAGGAGCTCTGATAATGAGGTAATTTGAATTCAGGGATGGATCTTCACTGTTAAGATGGAAGCTGTTTATGCTGTAAGGCGACGCTTTCTGTCTCTGTGTAAGAGCGAATGAAATGCCCTTTATATCATCACTGGTTGCCAGCCAGCCAAGGGTACAGTGTTGAGTGCAAATGCAATTGCATGCCCTGCTCACCCTCTTTCTCAAGTACAGCAGCAGATGTTGATAGTGAATATAGTGAAGAGGGAATGGGTAAAATAATGAACTGGAGTTGTAGCTTAATGGAATTATTAATGGGATTTGTGTTCAAATAATGAACAAGGACTGATTTTATTAATATACCTTTTACACATGTAAACCTATGCCAAAGATTATAAAATTCTTTTCCGTCTCTAGTAAAGGGTTTATAGAGTACATTGTGTAAGCAGAGTTCTCTGAACTTCTTTCAGTATTGCTCTTTCTCCCATGTATCGCACCGTACTTCTCAGTATGCAGCACTCCATATAGATCTGTATAATGCACCTGAACAGTTAATTAAGCTGCAGGAAAACCTTGAAATTAAAGTATCAGAGGGATAGCCGTGTTAGTATGTATCCACAAAAACAACAAGGAGTCCGGTGGCACCTTAAAGACTAACAGATCTATTGGTTTTTTACTCACGAAAGCTTATGCCCAAATAAATCTATTAGTCTTTAACCTGCCACCGAACTCCTCATTATTCTTGAAATTAAAATGAAATGAAAATTTTAAAAGTAAAGTTGAAGGTGTGTCTTGATAGTTCAGTGTTTGACTGTTCATTCTTGCCAAAATAAGAAGGGGAAACACGTTAGATAATGCCAGATGTTAAAGAGCAGAGTGCTCTGTGCCTTGGGTCATCTGATGAAAGTTGTTTTGTGTGTACAAAATGTTGTTGGCATAGGTGCTGGAACTAGGGGTGCTGGTGCACCCGCGGGCTTGAAGTGGTTTCAATCATAGACATGGTTTACAGTTTGGTTCAATGGTCTTCAGTACACCCACTATAAAAATTGTTCCAGCACCCCGGTTGGTGGTGTGGTAGTTAAAAGCTGACATTTAAGAAAATGTTGGAAGGACACAATTCTGTCCCTGCTTATCTGTCTTTTTTTTCTTTTCACGTTTCCTCAGCCTGTGTATACCCTCCGCTCTTCCAATTATATCAGCTTTGATAACCTTTTGTCTGCTTTTTTGACAGGCATATCTACACCTCCCTAAAACATAGAATGCCCTTCCTGAGCTCATCTGCAAGACCCCTATCCACTGTGAATACAGATTCTTGCTAAAGGCCCCCTTCTACCATGACACCTGCAAGAACTAACCTGCTGATTATGACTAGGCTTGGTGAGAGTATGTGTGTATGTGCCACGTAATATATATGCACATACCCAGTATTGTCCAATATCCACTGTGTATGTATGTATAAAATCCTAAAATAGCATAGTATTAAAATATTTGTTACCTAACATAACCAATTGTCTTTTACCATTTTACTTGTTTGTACCATTTTCCTCTGCTTGTTGTCTTCTTGTCTTTTAGATTGCAAGCTCTTCAGGGCTGGGACTGTGTCCTTTCTAACATTTTGAAAGTGCCTAGAACCTCTACACCCTCTTCTGTTTGTCATTTTTTCTTTTTTCCATTTGGCAGACTTGGAGCCCCACCCCGTCTTATGTCCCTTTAATTTCATTCAGCTTGCAGTTAAAGGGGGGGGGGGGGGTCTCTTTGTTATACTTCCTCTCTTGTGCACCAGCATTGTCAGTGATATTGGCACAACACTGTGAGTGTGGCTTAGTATTGAACAGACCTATTGGTTTATGCAGTCCCTAAATAAGGGAAGCAACTGATGATGAGTTTTACTTGCATTAGTTCTTGCTTTTAGGAGCAGTGGATTATTTTGTTTTGTATTGTGTTTCTAGAATCTAGGGAACATTCCCCTCCAAACTATAATAGCTGTGAGGTAGTTCAATGGCTACTTGGTAGTCATATTCTTCTTAATAAAAGATATAGAAGCCAGATTTAAATAGAACAAGCTAATTATTTATATTCAGATACCCTTAACTGAAAAAATTCTACCTGTCTACTGTCATGGAGCAAGTTATTAGTTTTGCAAAAATATATATTTTTTCATTATTGCCTGTT
This sequence comes from Eretmochelys imbricata, assembly GCF_965152235.1. Classification (NCBI taxonomy): domain Eukaryota; kingdom Metazoa; phylum Chordata; order Testudines; family Cheloniidae; genus Eretmochelys; species Eretmochelys imbricata. The sequence goes on along the minus strand of NC_135574.1, from coordinate 18,946,201 downwards.
GTTATGGTAAAGGGGGATCAATAGATGTTGGGCTAGTACTTGATAATTTTACAAGGCCGATGAAGATAAAAAGGGTTAGATGGAAGGCTGTTTGCTAAATGTGGGTGTTCTCTTTTATCTGTGTAATAAAGGACCACATATATGTCTTAAAATGACTGCAAATCTGTCTTAAAACAGTATGCATAAGAAACTTGGTGTGCCTCAAAAGAAAAGCTTTGCTGTGGGGCCATTCCTGCTAAGCCTCACTGTAACTTTCAGTAGTGTAGCTTGTCATTAAAACCCTATATTCACCAACAGCACTCACCGTGTGGTACTCGTGTCTGCAGTAACACAGATAGGGCTCAATACTCTAAAGTGCGGAGCATTCTGGCCCTAGTCCAATAAAACACCTAAGCATGTGCTTAAATTTAAGCATATGTGTAATGCTATTGATATATGAACGAGACTATTCACATCCTTAAAATTAAACAGATGCTTAATTTCATGGCTGGACTGATGCCATACATATCCCAGAGTGGCAACTGTTGGTAAATATTGACATTTTAATTGCAACAACTGTAATTCTAGGTTATTGCTGCAGTTCTGCAAAACAGGCAGGCACAAAGTCAAGGTTAAATGTATAGTATCAGATATTGAGACTAATTTACAATGACTTTTAATGCTTTCTACTTGAGAAATGTGCTGACTGTGTGATTTTTATTGTAGAATCATGTTAGGGCTTGGGTAGATGATATCGGGTAAAATATATTATACTCATAATTCATATTAATGGAAGTTCAATAATGGCAACCTGTCATCCACTGAGATTAGAAATAAGTGAAAATATTGTGCTATAAAAACATTAAAAAGCATTATGAATTAGATTCTATTCCACCACTTTGTGTTCCTTATAAATAATAGAGGGAAAAGCTGGTCCTTAAAGTTTTTGGATTGTCCATTTTGAGAGAGCCCAGCAATTACTTTCTAGAGCTGACTGTGCACCATTGATCTGACTTATGGATTTCATAAATGCAATGGTCTGGTAATTTAATAAACTATTCAATCTACGTTTTTAAACAGAGTATAATACTTTGAAAAATGATTTCCTTTCAAACTAAAATGAACTCTTATGGCTTTTAAACATTAGATTGTGATTTTTGCTTCTACTTTTCATTAAAATACCTTCTGGTTTCACATTTTTTCCCTAGGATGGTATAGAAGCCAGTGATTCTTATTTCATTATATTAAATACTCATATTTCATTTATGTTTGTTTTGAAAAGAGTCATGAATTGAGTCCTTTAGACAAACTTTATTTGGCTGTATATTGGCAATAAAGATTCCATCTGCCCACAAAGTTTACATCTACTAAAAATTCATATAATCCTTGGATGTAATTGTTTAATAACCTAGGTTTTGCCATACTATACTGGACAGAATGTAGCCAGTACTTTAGGCTCCAGACAGTTGTGGGGAAAAGCCCATAATGCTTCAGATAAATTGTGCAGTGCAGTAAATTGAGTGTATGTATTGGGGGCAGGGAATTTCCTCTCAATTACTTTTGTATTCTTAAGCATGAGATTTGAATACATCTGTCATTTATAACCACAGTATGTCATAAAACTGTCCAGCTATGCATGTAAATCTATAACAGTGGTGTAGGACTTCGGCTTATAGAGATGAAACATTGTGGTGGAAAATTTCATTACTCAGGCTTGGGGTGAAAGGGTGGGTGGGAGAAGGTATAGTGATATGATTCCTATTAACTTCAAGAGAAACTTCACATCTAAATCTCTCCCCCATCACTGAAAATGGCTACCTGTTTGTCTAATCATATTGTGTTTTGGAGCATGCAGAGTATTTAATGACCAAGATCTGATGTGTTAAATGAATTCTGAACTTTATACTTTAGACCCCCATCCCTTCTCCACAGTCTACTCAGCATTTATGGTATCATGAAATATTATTGAAAAGGCAAGTGCCTGGTTCTGGGTTAAGTGCCAGATTTAATTTAATTGTTATCAAGACCAAGAAATGACAGTGACAGTAATAATTATGTTCTGCTGAAAAGAAATGGAGAAAAAGCTTATATTCTTCAACTAAAGACGCAGATAAGGGAGAGTCAGGCAATTATATTATATCATATGATTTTGACCAGTACTTTGATTGCACTTGACAATGTTTGAAAGGTACTTTAGTATATCCTTGCCAAGGAATAACTGTGTTCAAAGAAAATCCTTGCAACTGTTACCTTATTTGTATTATGTGTTGATAAAGTGGCCATTCAGACATATGTTCCTGCACAAAATCAATAACACATCTGCAGCATGGCAAAATAGGGGAGGCACTTTGGTCCCTAGAGTTGCCAACTTTCTAATTACACAAAACCAAGCACCCTTGCTCCGTCCCTTCCCCCAGGACCACCCCTTCTCCAAGGCCACGCCCCCCAATCACACCATGCCCCCTCCCTCCATCGCTCGCTCTCCCCCACTTTCACTGGCTGGGACAAGGGTTGGGGTGCGGAAAGGGATGAGGGCTCTGCCTGGGGGGGCGGACTCTGGAGTGGGGCCAGAAATGAGGGGTTTAGGGTGCAGGAGGGGGATCCAGGCTGGAGTCAAGGGTTCAGAGTGCGGGAGCAGGCTCAGGGCTGGGGCAGGGGATTGGGGTGTGGGAGCTCCAGCTGGGAATGTGGGCTCTGGGGTGGGTAGGGAACGAGGGGTTTTGGGTGCAAGAGGGGTCTCAGGGCTGGGGCAGGGGGTTGGGGTGCAGGAGGGGTGCAGGCTCTGGGAGGGAGTTTGGGTGTGGGACAGAGCTCAGGGCTGGGGTTGGGGGTTGGAGTGCAGGAAAGGGTGTGGGGTGCGGGCTCCAGGAGGGGGCTCAGGGCTGGGGCAGGGAGTTGAGGTGTGGGCTCTGGGAGGGAGTTAGGGTGTGGGAGGGGGTTCTGACTTGGGGCCAGGAGTTGAGGTGCGGGAGGGGGATTGGGGTGCGGGCTCCAGCAAGGCGGCACTTACCTCAGGCGGCTCCCGGTCAGTGGTGCTGCGGGGCTAAGGCAGGATCCCTGCCTGTCTGGCTCTGCACAGCTCCCGGAAGCGGCTGGTATGACCAGCTTCTAGATGCAGAGGTGACCAGGCGGCTCTGCGCCTTCAGGTGCCCCTCCCGCAGCTCCCATTGGTTGAGGTTCCCAACCAATGGGAGCTGCAGAGCTGGCACTCGGGGTGGGGGTGGTGTGTGGAGCTTTCCTGATCACTCCTGCCCCTAGAGGCCACAGGGATATGCCAGCCGTTCCTGGGAGCCATGCAGAGCCAGGGCAGGCAGGGAGCCTGCCTTAGCCCTGCTGCACCGCTGACTGACTTTTAACTGTCCAGTCAGTGGTGCTGACCGGAGCCGCCAGGGTCCCTTTTTGACTGGGCATTCTGGTTGAAAACTGTACACCTGGCAGCCGTACATTTCCCCTTCTTGCTCTTCATTTTCCCATCAGTAAAATGGGGATGATAATAATACTTAGCTAACTTTTTCCCAGTGCTGTTACGAACATAGAATCATAGAATATCAGGGTTTGAAGGGACCTCAGGAGGTCCTCTAGTCCAACCCCCTGCTCAAAGCAGGACCAATCCCCAACAGAATCGATAATTCTTTAGCCAATTTTATACAGCACCTTGAACAGGCTGAGATTTTCAAAGGTGCCTCAAAGAGTTAGGGACCCAACTCTTATGAAATTCAGTGGGTTTGGGGTGCCTGATTCCTGAGTGTATTGAAAATTAAGCTTATAGCAGGAGCTAGATTTAATTTTTAAACAGGGCAGGAGCAGTGTCCCATATTCCTTAAAGTTATTAGGAACTGCTTGGTACTCAGAACTTTTGTGTTCCCAAATAAGTGACCTGATTTTCAAATGTGGATTTAGGAGTCTAACTTTTTGAAAATCTTGGCCCAAGCATTTTGCAGTCCTCCAAAGAAAGGGGCTTTACAAGTGCAAAACACTGTTCAGCCAGGCCAGTAGCTTAGTGGTGATGCTATGCACCTCTTGTGCGCTACCTGCGTTCAGCTTCTCAGTCTTCAGGCAAATTCAGGAGATGGAAATATTTCACCAACCACACAGCTGTTCAATGAAGGCCTAATCCAATGCCCACTACAGTCAGACTCCCATTGAAATCACTGGGCACCTGACTGGGCCTTAAGTGAGGAGTCAGGTAGCAGGCATGACAAATATTCCAAAGGTATTTTCCATCTGAGCAAGGGGTTACTAAAGTTAATAGTTTCCCTTTGGCTCACTGGGCCATTCTGTGGTTTTTCCTCCTCTTTCCCAGCTGTCTCAGAAGTTGCCTCTGTTCCTCGCAGAGCTTTCTTTCTGATTCACCATCTTTCTATTTTATTTTATTTTATTTTATTTTATTTTATTTGTTCTTTCTCTAATGCAGAAAAAGCTGAATTTCTTTTTAATGAAATTTCCTATATGAAAATGGAAGGTTTCAAAATGGCTCATTGATTTTTTGCTTTGTTGCTCGTTCACCAAAAATGAAATAGATGAGACATAAACGAGACCTCACTCGTCTCTTGTTTTTCAGTTTGTCTGAGATGGCTTTATTTCTCGCCCTTCCTGTGCAGACATGGTTTATGTCTTTTTTGTTTTGTTTTGTTTTGTTTTCCTCCTCACAGCTCATCTGGTTTTTCATTTTACTCCTTTACTTTCCACCTCCCGCTTCCCCCACCCTGAGCAGTTTGTGAAATGCTTCTCAGAGGCATCTCTGTGCTACATCAGGAGGCAGCATGGGCCTTATGGCATACCATGGGAGTTGCGTGATCTGGGATATATTATTGTTTTGCTGTGCGACCTTGGGCAAGCCACTTAAACGCTAGACCTCATTGATCCTCTCTGTTAAAATGATATCTTCATACAGTGCTTTGAGATCTAAATACACGTCTACCCCGATATAACACAGTCCTCGGGAGACAAAAAATCTCACTGTGTTATAGGTGAGACCACATTATATCGAACTTGCTTTGGCCCCCCTTGTTCCCTGACCACCCCCTCCAGAGACCCCCATCCCTAATCACTGCCAGGATACCCCCTCCGCACTCAACCTCCCTGCTCCCTGTCCCCTGACTGCTCCGACCTATATTCACACACACCGCTAGGGTGACCAGATTAAATGGAGAAAATGTCGGGACACATGGGGGAAGCAAAAAAAAAAAAAAAAATGTGGCTGGAGTTGCCGAAGCAAAACAAAATAACACCAGAGTGGCCAAAGCCACACTATTGGGACAAATGGTGTCCTGACCGATGCACGCGGAACAAAGACCCAAAAATTGGGACAGTACCGATTTTATTGGGATGTCTGGTCACCCTATCCCCCGCCCCTTGACAAGCACTCACCGGCAGCGGCGGGAAGCGGAGCAACGTGGCCCCAGGCCATTCCACTCCGCCACCTCCCAGCCGCGGTGCTCCGCTTCCGCCGCCGGTGAGAGCGGGGAGGCTGAGGAAAGGGCGCCCCCCGTACTCACCGGTGGCGGGAAGCGGAGAGACGCGGCCCCAGCCTGCTCTGCTTTCCTTGCCCCAGCCCCAGCCGTGTTTCTGGGGGGGTAGGAGGGGGGGAGTTGGGGAAAGGTCCCGCACTCACCTGCGGCGGGAAGCGGAGCGCCGCGGCTGGGAGCTGGCTGAGTAGGGTGGGTTGGGGCTGGGCTGCTCCACTTCCGCTGCTGCCGGTGAGTGCGGGGGGGATCCCTTCCCCCAAGCCCCCTCCCCCGAGCGACATGGCTCGGGCCGGGGCAAGGGAAGCGGAGTGGGCTGCTCCCGGCCCCCCCGCCAATCCCCCGGGCCACTCTGGGACTGTGGGGCCCCCAAAAGTGCCCCCCCAGAGCTCCTGCCTCCCAGACCCAGTGGGGAGAGCCCCTGACCACCCCTGAGACCCTCTGCCCTTTATCCAACCCCTCGGCCCCAGCCCAGCACCCTTAACACGCTGCTCAGAGCAGCATGTCGGAGCTTTACTGCATTGTATGCGAACCCGAGTTATATCGGGTCGTGTTATATCGGGGTAGAGATGTATGAAAAGCTCTATATGCTGTAAATACTTATTAATATTGTTATGTTTTACGTGCCAAAGGGGGGAAGTCTTATGTTGCTTAAGCCTGTTTGGCTCTAGTAGCAGAAACTTTGCCAAATACTTAGCAATAGCATTTTTTCTACATATGTTTGTTTCCCTCTTAATTTCTCTTTTCATTTTCATTTTGGTATTTCTCATTATTGCTAATTTTGCTCATTTGTTACACGAATGAGAGATATTTGGCCCATTGCACATAGCTTACTAATAAACAAGAGCTCTTGTATTTCTCATGAGATAGAAAAGAGAGAATTTCGTTCAGGATTGGCAGATATGTTATCATATTGAAGTTTATTATTGTGAATAATTTCTATACAGAAGCTACACTGAGTGTCAAATTTTTGACAAATTAACAGCTAAAACAGCCTAAACATACTGTTTACGATCAAAATGTCCAATTTCAATTATGAGTGAATAGGGTTATGTAGGGGCATATGGAGGTAAACTAGGAGAGGGTAAGGGATGTAGGGAGCCATAGAGACATGGAAAGTGTGGAGAAGTGTGGGCTGGAGCTCTGAAGTAAGCGAGGAGAATGGAGCAAGGGGAAAACAAGTGTCTGGAGCTGGGTTCAGATGTGATGCAAAAGGGAGCAATGTTCTGCTTTGACAAACTACCTGTGGTTCATCTGAGAGGATCTGTACTCTAATAATCTTTAAATAAGGTTTGTAAACTCTGTCAATGCCTTGGTACATTTTAAATCCTGGGGGGTACACATAAGCAAGCACATTTGTTACTAACTAGCTATGCTTTAGACAAGCACAAAATATTTGGCTCAATACAGGGGTAACCGGGTGAAATTTACATAAGAACATAAGAATGGCCCTACTGGGTCAGACCAAAGGTCCATGTAGCCCAATATCCTGTCTTCCGATAGTGGCCAGTGCCAGGTGCCCCAGAGGGAATGAACAGAACAGGTAATCATCACGTGATCCATCCCCTGTCGCTCATTCCCAGCTTCTGGCAAACAGAGGCTAGGGACATCATCCCTGCCCATCCTGGCTAATAGCCATTGATGGACCTATCCTCCATGAATTTATCTAGTTCTTTTTTGAAGCCTGTTATGGTCTTGGCCTTCACAACATCCTCTGGCAAAGAGTTCCACAGGTTGACTGTGCGTTGTGTGAAGAAATACTTCCTTTTGTTTGTTTTAAACCTGCTGCCTATTAATTTCATTTGGTGACCCCTAGTTCTTGTGTTATGAGAAGTAGTAAACAACATTTCCTTATCTACTTTCTCTAAACCAGTCATGATTTTATAGACCTCAATCATATCTCCCCTTAGACATCCCTTTTCCAAGCTGAAAAGTCCCACTCTTCTTTATCTCTCCTCATACAGAAGCCATTCCATATCCCTAATCATTTTGGTTTTCCTTTTCTGAACCTTTTCCAATTCCAGTATATCTGCTTGAGATGGGATAACCACATCTGTACACAGTATTCGAGATGTGGGCGTACCATGGATTTATATAGAGGCAACATGATATTTTCTGTCCTATTATCTATCCCTTTCTTAATTATTCTGTTGGCTTTTTTGACTGCTGCTGCACATTGAGTAGATGTTTTCAGAGAACTATCCACAATGACTCCAAGATCTCTTTCTTGAGTGGTAACAGCTAATTTAGACCCCATCATTTTATATGTATAGTTGGGATTATGCTTTCCAATGTGCATTACTTTGCATTTATCAACATTAAATATCATCTGCTATTTTGTTGCCCAGTCACCCAGTTCTGAGAGATCCTTTTGTAGCTCTTCGCAGTCTGCCTGGGTCTTAACTATCTTTAGTAATTTTGTATCATCTGCAAATTTTGCAACCTCACTGTTTATCCCTTTTTCCAGATCATTTATGAATTTGTTGAATAGGACTGGTCCCAGAATACCCTGGGCGACACCACTATTTACCTCTCTCCAGTCTGAAAACTGATTATTTATGCCTACCTTTTGTTTCCTATCTTTTGACCAGTTACCAATCCATGAGAGCACCTTCCCTTTTATCTCATGGCAGCTTACTTTGCATAAGAGCCTTTGGTGAGGGACCTTGTCACAGGCTTTCTGAAAATCTAAGTACACTATATCCACTGGATCCCCTTGGTCCACAAGCTTGTTGATCCCCTCAAAGAATTCTAGTAGATTGATGAGTCATGATTTCCCTTTACAAAAACCATGTTGACTCTTCCTCAACAAATTATGTTCATTTATATGTCTAACAATATTGTTCTTTATTATAGTTTCAACAAGTTTGCCCAGTACTGAAGTCAGGTTTACAGGCCTGTAATTGCCGGGATCACCTCTGAAGCCCTTTTTAAAAATTGGCGTCACATTAGCTATCCTCCAGTCAACTGGTACAGAAGCTGATTGAAATGATAGGTTACAGACTACAGTTAGTAGTTCTGCAATTTCACATTTTAGTTCCTTCAGAACTCTTGGGTGAATAGCATCTGGTCTTGGTGACTTATTGCTGTTTAATTTATCAATTTGTTCCAAAACCTCCTCTAATGACACCTCAATCTGGGACAGTTCCTCAGATCTGTCACCTAAAAAGAATGGCTCAGGTTTGAGAAACTCCCTCACAACCTCAGCTGTGAAGACCAATGCAAATAATTCATTTAGTTTCTCTGCAATGGTCTTATCGTCCTTGAGTGCTCCTTTAGCACCTCAATCATCCAGTGACCCCACTGGTTGTTTAGCAGGCTTCCTGCTTCTGATGTACTTAAAAAAAAATTGCTTTTACTTTTTGAGTCTTTGGCTAACTGTTCCTCAAATTCCTTTTTGGCCTCCCTAATTGTATTTTTACACTTCATTTGCCAGTGTTTATGCTCCTTTCTATTTTCCTCACTAGGATTTAACTTCCACTTTTTAAAGGATGCCTTTTTGCCTCTCACTGCTTCTTTTACTTTGTTGTTTAGCCACAGTGGCTCTTTTTTGGTTCTCTTACTATGTTTTTTAATTTGGGATATACATTTAAGTTGAGCCTCTGTTATGGTGTCTTTAAAAAGTTTCCATGCAGCTTGCAGAGATTTCACTTTTGGCACTGTGCCCTTTATCATAGAATATCAGGCTTGGAAGGGACCTCAGGAGGTCATCTACTCCAACCCCTGCTCAAAGCACAATCTCCAATTTTTGCCCCAGATCCCTAAATGCCCCCCTTAAGGATTGAACTCACAACCCTGGGTTTAGCAGGCCAATGCTCAAACCACTGAGCTATCCCTCAGTTAATTTCTTTTTAACTAACCTCCTCGTTTTTGTGTAGTTCCCCTTTCTGAAATTAAATGCTACAGTGTTGGGCCGCTGTGGTGTTTTTCCTGCCACAAGGATATTAAATTTAATTATATTATTATGGTCACTATTACCAAGTGGTCCAGCTATAGTCACCTCTTGGACCTGATCCTGTGTTCCACTTAGGACTAAATCAAGAATTGCCTCTCCTCTGGTGGGCTTCAGGACCAGCTGCTCCAAGAAGCAGTCATTTAAGGTGTCAAAAAACTTTATCTCTGCATCCCGTTCTGAGGTGACATGTACCCAGTCAATATAGGAATAATTGAAACCCCCCTTTATTATTATTATTGATTTTTTTATTTTAATAGCCTCTCTAATCTCCCTGAGCATTTCACAGTCACTATCACCATCCTGGTCAGGTGGTCAGTAATATATCCCTACCACTATATTCTTATTATTAGAGCATGGAATTTCTGTCCATAGAGATTCTGTGGTACCGTTTGATTCATTTACGATTTTTACTTCATTTGATGCTACGCTTTCTTTCACATATAATGCCACTCCCCTACCAGCATGACCTGTTCTGTTCTTCCAATATATTTTGTACCCTAGAATTACTGTATCCCATTGAATATCCTCATTCCACCAAATTTCTGTGATGCCTATTATATCAATATCTTAATTTAATACGAGGCACTCTAGTTCACCCATTTTTTTATTTAGACTTCTAGCATTGGTATATATATATAAGCACTTTAAAAACTTGTCTCCTTTTAGCTGTCTGCCATTACACGATGTAATTGAATGGGATTCTTTTTTATTTGACTGTTTCTGATCAGACCCTGCCTGTAATTTATCATTTTCCATCCTCTTGTCCTCACTAGGACATAGAGATTCTCTATTAATAGATCCTCCCCAAGAGATGTCCGTACCATGTGTTCTTCCGCACCTGTCGGCTTTCCCCCAGTCCTTAGTTTAAAAACGGCTCTACGACCTTTTTAATGTTAAGTGCCAGCAGCAATCTCGTTCCACTTTGGTTTAGGTGGAGCCCATCCTTCCTGTATAGGCTCCCCCTTTCCCAAAAGTTTCCCCAGTTCCTAATAAATCTAAACCCCTCCTCCTTACACCATTGTCTCATCCACACATTGAAACTCTTCAATTCTGCCTGTCTAACTGGCTCTGCGCGTGAAACTGGGAGCATCTCAGAGAATGCCACCATGGAGGTCCTGGACTTCAGTATCTTACCTAGCAGCCTAAATTTGGCCTCCAGGACTTCTCTCCTATCCTTCCCCTATGTCATTGGTACCTACATGTACAATGACCACCGGCTCCTTCCCAGCACTACACATAAATCTATCTAGATGTCTCGAGAGTTCCGCAACCTTTGCACCAGGCGGGCAAGTCACCATGCGGTTCTCACGGTCATTGCAAAACCAGCTATCTATGTTTCTAATGATCGAATCACCCATAACTATTATCTGTCTCTTTCTAATAGCTGGAGTTCCCTCCCCCGGAGCAGTATCCTCAGTGCGAGAGGATACCACATCATCCGGAAGGAGGGTCCCAACTATGAGATTGTTCCCCTCTGCTCCAGTTAGATGCTCTTCTTCCCTGGGACTTTCATCCTCCTCAACAGCACAGAGGCTGTCACACCAGGGGTGGGACCGTTCTACTGTGTCCCTGAAAGTCTCATCTATGTACCGCTCTGTCTCCCTCAGCTCCTCCAGCTCAGCCACTCAAATTTAATGGCCCGTGATATGCAGGTCAGACCAGGTCATCTAGTGTCTCTTATAACCTTCAATTCTATGGATATGTATACACTATATTTGGGAAGTGTGATTTCCAGTGTGGGTAAACAGACTTGTTCTAGTTCATGTAGTCCAAACTAATTGAGGCTTTTAGGCACAACCCAATAAAAATGTTAAATCAACATCATCATCCATCATCATCATGAAAGAACAAATGTACACACATGGAGATTTGGGTGTTCCCTTACTTCGAGCTTGGTCCCACAGACACGGGTGGGTTTGGACTCAGGTGGCTAGCCTGAGCCACCATCTGTGTCGAAACGACCACACTGCTATTTTAGCATGCTAACTCGAGCAGAGCCAGCATTAGTCTGTCTGCAGGAGCTGGGAATCACACCTCCCAGCCACAGTGTAAACATACCCTGTATATTACAGATTCGTAGAAATCTAGGGCTGGAAAGGACCTTGAGAAGTCATCAAGTCCAGCCACCTGCACTGAGGCAGGACCAAATAAACCTAGACCACCCTTGACAGGTTTTGTTCAACATGCCCTTAAAAACCTCCAATGACTGGGATTCCACAGCCTCCCTTGGAAGTCTATTCCAGAGTTTAACTACCCTTATAGTTAGAAAACTGTAGAAATAGCTAATCTAAATCTCCTATGCTGCAAATTAAGACCATTACTTCTTGTGAACATGGAGAATAATTGATCACAGTCCTCTTTATAACAACCCTTAACATTTTTGAAGACTGCTCTCAGGTCCCCCCTCAGTCTTCTTTTCTCTAAACTAAATATATCTGTTTTTTTAACTTATCCTTATAAGCAGTGCCTGGGCTTGCCAGGGTTGAGGCTCAGCTCCTTTAGGCTTGTAGTTCCTGTAGTTCATAGTCCCGGCACCCCTGGGCTTGCCACTACAGTTATGAAAGTAAAAAAATTACTTGAGCCCCGGCACCTCTTTCATTACAAATTAAGCACTGCTCGTAGGTCAGGTTTTCTACACCTTTTATCATTTTTCTTGCTCTCCTCTGGACTCTCTCCAATCTGTCCACATCTTTCCTAAAGTGTGGCACCCAGAACTGGACACAGTACTCCAGCTGAGGCTTAGTGCAATTACCTCCTGTGTTGGACATACAATACTGCTGTTCAGACACCCCAGAAATACATTAGCCTTTTTCACAGCTGTATCACAGTGTTGACTCATATTCAATTAGTGATGAACTATACCCCCTGATCCTTTTCAGCAGTACTCCCACCTAGCTAGTTATTCCTCATTTTGTAGCTGTGCATTTGATTTTTCCTTCCTAAATGTAGTATCCTGTGCTTTATAGAATTTTATTATGTTGCATTCAGACCAATTTGCCAAGATTGTTTTGAATTCTAATCCTGTTGTCCTGTTGAAACCCCTTCCAGCTTGGTGTCATCTGCAAATTTTATAAGCATACTCTCCACTCCATTATCCAACTCACTAATGAAAATATTGAATAGTACCAGACCCAGGACTGACCCCTAGATCACCCCACTAATTATGCTCTCCCAATTTGTAAGCCATTGATAAGTACTCTTTGAGTACGGCCATTCAATCATTTTGTGCCTTACGGTAATCATGTTGACCACATTTCCCTAGTTTGCTTATGAGAATGTCATGTGGGAATGTGCCAAAAACCTTACTAAAATCAAGATATATCACAGCTTTACCCCATCCACAAGGCCAGTAACCCTGTCAAAGAAGGAAATTAAGTTGGTATGACATGATTTGTTCTTGACAAACCCATGCTGACTTTTATTTATAACTCTGTTATCCTCTAGGTGCTTACAAATTGATTGTTTAATAATTTGTTCCAATATCTTTCTAGGTAACAAAGTTAGGCTGACTGGTCTATGATTCCCTGGGTCCTCTTTGTTGCCCTTTTTAAAGATATATTTGCCCTTGTCCAGTCCGTTGGGACCTCACCCTTCCTCCATGAGTTCTCAAAGATAATTGCTAAAGGTTCCAAGATTTCTTCAGCTAGTTCCTTAAGTACCCTAGCATGAATTTCGTCAGACCCGGCTGACTTGAATTCATCTAACTTATGTAAATATTCTTTGCTATTTGGCTTGTTCTCCCCCCTTGTTGTTAATGTTAATTGTATTGAATATCTGGCCAACATTAACCCTTTTAGTGAAGTCTGAAGCAGAATAGGCATTAAACACCTCAGCCTTCTTGATCTTATTAGTTATTAACTCTCCTTCCCTGCTAAGTAGAGAACTTATATTTCCCTTTGTCTTTCTCTTTTGTTCTTTCATGATTATTATTAGTGAACATTTTTATTGGGTAGTGCTTAAAAGCCTTAATCAAGATGGGCTCCATAGTGCCATGTAACTCATGGCGATCGGGGGAGGTCCCAGACTACTGAGAAAAGGCTAATGTAGTGCCCATCCTTAAAAAAGGGAAGAAGGAGGATCTGGGGAACTACAGGATAGTCAGCAATCTCCTTCCTTCGAAGTTTTTAAGGTCAGGCTTGACAAAGCCCTGGCTGGGATGATTTAGTTGGGGATGGGTCCTGCTTTGTGCAGGGGGTTGGACTAGATGATCTCCTGAGGTCCCTTCCAACCCTGATATTCTGTGATTCTATGTACTTTATAAATATACAATAAATGACAGTTAATGAGACAATTCTCTATTAGTAGTAGTAATGCTATTATCTTTTGTATTATTATATTGCTTTCAAATGCAAATTCAAATATTTTCCAGATGTTACAGTCAATGGCAGAACTCAGATCTGATTCAAAGCATCTCTGGTTTCAAACCAGTCTCAGTTAGTTCCCTAAGTAAAAAAACTACCACATTTACTCAAATGTTACATGCATGGTGGTATTTATTTTAATCCTTTGTGACTTTGTACTACAGCTCTGTGCCTAGAAGGTGGTAGTCCTCACAGGAGCTAATTTTAACTAAATAGAAAAGGATTGAATTCTGTTTGATAGGTGGTATTGAATTGTATTTCTGAGCAATTCTAATGAGCCATATTTTTAACTTCACTGTATTTTGAGATTCATACAGTAACTTAAGAACAAATTGCAGTGAACAACATGAAGATAAGTCACTAATGCTTTTAAATGCTTCCCAGATTGTATAAGAACTGTAACACTTATTAGAAACTCTTTAATAGCTAAAGGGCAACAATCTTCAGATGTCTTTTCATATCCTTGAGTTGGTCAAGTTTTATTTTGCAATTAGCAGAAACATTTAGCTGATTCATTTCAAGTACATTTTCTTAATTGCAGAAAGTGTGTTTTTTAAAAATCGGGTATTTTTTTCCATGAGCACTCTTGATTTTAACCCTCTTAATATTACTTCTTGTGCTTCCAGTTCATTAGTAACATTTTGCTTCTTATGTGAAATTAGTGGAAGATATACTGTATCAAAGTCTTAATGGAGAAAATGACACAACATGAAATTTCTGCTTCTGTAATACCATTTAGGTTTTAAACCTTTGGTTAGAGAAAGATGCTTGCTGTGTTAACCCTACTTAAAACTACCTCAAGTTTTTTCAGGTCTACTGCAAATGTCAAGTTCTTTGTTGTATTTTGTCACAAAATGTCCATGTTTGTTTTCTCAATTTTGTTCTACTATTTCTACTTGTATAATAAATCTTAATGTACAGTACAATACTTTTCTTGCCTTTCTTACTCTTTAATGCAACCTTTAATTATAATGCTTCTTTCACGATTGCAATGACATGGAAACTTGGGTTGTACTAAATAGTTAATGTAATACTGTTAGAAATCTGTTTGCACTGTGATATTTTAGGAACATTTATTCCTGGCATAACCAAATCTGTGGGATTATCGAGAGGAGTGGGGGACAATCTTTTGTGACTAGTGATGGCTAAACCCACAGAGATGGCTCTGTAATCCTCAGGAAAAAAGGTAGAGGGGCAAAGTGGATAAAATGAATTATTATTTTTAATAAAAATTGATATTTTATTTAAATCAGATTTTCTATTGAAATCAGATTTTTTAATTTAATACATGTTTGTTTTTGCAAAATAAATCTATTTAAAGTTAATTTGAAATTAAGACAACCTATGTAAAGGCCTAAACTTACTATAATCTTTTTAAAATCATTTAAATTAAACAAAAATAATATTAAGTGATATATGTTTGCTGCCAAAGTTTTAAGAAAAGTCAAAGCACTGAACTGGCGGAAGAATCTGGAACCAGATTTTGTTGAAGGGATAAACCAGCTTTTGGCAGCAGTAATCTCTTCTTCAGATGCAGAGAGAGAACTTTTATCCTTCCAGTTGATTCAGCTAGTTCAGTTCAATGACTGGGTTATTCAAAATGAAGAAACTGGTTGGGGGTTGAAAAAAGCAGGAAAGCTTTTTCTCCTCGTCCAGTCAATGAATGAAAATCAGGTCTGAGAAGATTAGATGTATTAGTGTAAACTTCTGAATGGCATGGTGAGCAGCAACAATCAGTTCAATTCACTATCAATAATACTTCTTTTGTTTAATAAATCAGTTAGTTTTAAATGCAAAACATGTTTTGATAAACTTTCTTTTTTCTCATGTATCCAGCACATTTAAAGTAGCTTTGTTTAACTAATTAAAAAAATTAAATGCTGTTTTTGCATATATTTAATTGAATTCCAATTTCCATCCAAATAGATCTTGACACAAATCCCAAGTTAAAAAATGAATCATCATCCAGTGAATAAGAAATGCATCACCATTTTCTAACATAATTTTAAAAAAGTAAAAGCTAAGAATCTGAACAAATACATGTTAAGCTATATAATTACTTAAATAAATGTATATCGATCTAGTGTGTTGTCTTAGCAAAAAAGAAGTACCAAAGTTAATCTTAAAATTATATTTAGTTGCAGATCGACATATTTTAATGGTTACCAACCAATGAGAATAAACTTGTGTCTAGGAAAATAACTAAAAGGTACAAATATAAAATACAATTAAAATTGATTATTTAAAAATCAAGGTTTTCTGCTTGCTGATTTAAATATGATTAAAATCAGTGACTTAAATATTCAGATTTGAATCAATCCACCCTGTAGACCAGTGGTCTTCAAACTTTCGACGGTCACGCCCCCACACCCGTCCATCCCCCTGAGCCGGGGCTGGGAGCAGGGCTGCGGCTCCTGAGGGTTGTGGGGGGCTTGGATAGGGGTAAGGGGTCTGAGCCTGGGGCCGCAGCTGGGGGCAGGTCTGGAGCCAGGAGTGGGGCCAGGGTCAGGAACGGAGCTGCGGTCAAGGGCTGAGGCTGAGGGAGGAGCTGAGGGCCGGAGCCAGGGAGTGGATGTGGGTGGGGCCGGAGCACAGCTGTGGGTGGTACACCCCACAGTTTGGAGATCACTGCTGTAGACAGATGAGAAAACAAACTACACATGACGGATATAAGTGATATCACTTAGTGCACTACCAGAAGATGCTCAGATATTACAGTGATGAACGTGGTATAAGAATCTTTATAGAACATGTTGCTAATGATGAGTATCTAGTTTTCTGCCTTCTTATCTTTCTATCTCTCTAGAACCTTGTATACCTCAGCCCCAAACATTAGAGTATCCAAGTGCCTTCTTTGTAGTTATGATGTAGTTATGATGATCTGAAAATGTGTGCTTTCTTTAAGGCAGTGCTGAATCCCAATTGGTCTTGAGGCAATAGATCCCTAATATAGTTCTCCAGAAAAGCATTCAAGCATCTGTCTTGTGCTTACTGTATCTTGTGCTTACCAGTTACCAGTCTGTTTTATTGCATTTTTCATCCAGTTGCTATTAATGTCTTCCAGTGCTGCCAACCACAGATGTTCAAATATCATGAGTCAATCCCCTCAAAATCATGTGACTGGCTTAAAAATCGTAATATTTTTACAATAATCTTTTTATTTCCCATCTGGCTTGTGAGTCCTTAGTGTACACTCTAGTCACAGTTCCGGCTCTCATCATGACCATGAAGCTTAGGAAACATATTTATTTTTTAAATGAAAGCAGATACGTTTGTGTCTGTGTGTGTGTGTGTTACACTTGTCTGTAGAAGCTGGGGCTTTTAAATAAAACCACCAAAAATCTTGAGACTCAAGGTAAGATTGTGGAAGCTGGCAAAATTAAGTTCTTCAGGTGACCATTAATGCATGATTTGTTTTGGATTTTCAGGGCTGTGTGAAAGCAAGGTGCCATATCTGCCTTGTCTCTCATATTTTTTGAGGAACAGCCAATTGTCAAGCTAAATTGTCAAGCTGTCGCACCTCTGTTACTATTACTTATAGTCAGATTATTACACCTTTAGATTTTAAAATTATCACATGCATCTACTTTTGCTTGGACAGCAAAACAGTTTAATTTCACTTCTTGGTTCTTATTCACTGACACAAGGCTGTGTTGTATGTTTGTCTCTGTGTTCTCAGATCTTCCAATGAAAAGGGCTATACCAGTGTAAAGTAGAAGGCTATCTTTCAGGCCAAAGTGTGGGCTTTAAAAATGTCTTGAATTAAAGTTCTGTACAAGTTCATCAAAACACTTCAATTCTGCTTTTTCACACTCTTTCACTCCCAAAACCATTTGTTCAATAACCTAAATTTCGGACCCCAAACCACTTGGCAATGGTTACATTTCTCTTTGTTTTCAGATGTAGTTGAATTCACCCCTTTGCAGAGGGCTGGTGCAAGACCCGCGTGCTGCTTAAGTCCCACTTAAGGGGTAAAATTTTCAAAAGTTCCTAAATGCCATTTTCAAAACTGACTTATGCTCTTATGAGCCTAAGTTTTATTGAAAGTCAGTGGAACTTAGAATATGAAGTGCTTAAGACACTTTTGAAAATAAGATCAGGCTGCCAAATCACGTAAGCACTTCTGAAAATTTTACCCAGGCCCTATTTTGAGGTCCATTGTAGATGGCTTGTACGACGTGATTTCCTCCTCCTGCTCCGCTGCTCCTGTACATGAAGTCAGATTGCTGCTGATTTTTTTCCAGCTGTTCTCCCATAGTCACACAACCCTTACTGGTATTTTAAACAACATTCACTACTCTCCTCCCAATACTGAAATCTCTCCTCCACCACTTAAGTTAATGCTATGGAGATACAGTCCCTTTTCCTTAGTATCATGCATTGGGAGCAGCATCAACTCAAAAAGGTCACTTACCTGGGCTCTCCTCTCCCACATCATGGGCACCAGAGATGGAATGCTGGGACTGGCTAGACTCTTCCAGAGTGGAAATGAGTCTTGACTCGCTGCGCCCCCGGCCAACCCTGACGTGTGCTCCACATCATCCTCCAACTCGACCTCCTCGTCCACGACTTCGTCCTTGGGGTTGAGTCCATTGTCTGCTGCCTCCAGCCCCGCTGAAGTATCCACAGGACTCTTGGTTGGAGGGGTCACCACCAACAATGGGATCCAACTCCTTATAGAAGCGGCAGGTCTTCTGCGCAGTACCAGAGCAACGGTTTGCCTCCCTTGTGTTCTGGTACGCCTGCCTCAGATCCTTTATCTTCGCACAGCACTGATGTGTGTCCACTTCATAGCCCTTATCCAACATGAGAAATCTGACTGTGAGTATCAAAGTTCCTACAGTTGGATGGAGCTGGGACTGCACAACTTTCTCTCCCCACAGAGCCAGCATATCCAACAACTCAGATGTGCTCCAAGTGAGTGAGCGTTTGCTGCATGGAGCCACCCTGGTCAGCTGGGAAGACGGGATGTGAGGTGTCCATGCCGAGCACACAAGAAGGGGAATTTCAATAATTCCCAAGCCTTTAAATGGGGAGGGGGAGATGCCTGTGTATCTGGGTGCGGGGCAGAGGAGTTCAAACTGCTGACCAGAGCGGTCAGGATGTCCATTGTGGGACACCTCCTAGAAGCCATTTACAGTGACATAACCAAGCACGGTGTCTGCACTGATAGTTTGTCAATATAACTTTGCTGCAAAAAGCTCTACGCCTCTCATTATTTTGTCGGCAAAGCAGGAGAGTTTTGTTGGCAGAAGGAGCATTGCAGTGTGTACACCTCCACTGTTTTGCCTATGAAAGCTGACTTTTGTTGACAAAACTGTGAAGTGTACACAAAGCCTTAGATTTCAAATGTTTACTTAATTATTCAAATTCTAAGTAAGGTTGCTTTTGTTTTTAGGATATATACATAAATTTGCCTGTTTTGCTGTTAGTCTTTTTGGGGTTGGAGCTGAATTTCATGATTTTTAAAAAGGTGGGTATTTTGTTTCTTGGTGCATTAGGAGAAGATAGTCCATTAACTGATACAGACTTTCCGGACAGAACAAGACTTATCAGCAAGTTTAAAAAAAAATATACACCAAAAGACTGAACAATGACTCATGCTCTACGATAGATGGCTAAATACAACTATATCAAAATTGCTAAATCAATAGTGGTGAAAGAAGAATGCAGATATGATATTTTATATTTTCTTTAAATGGAAGTTCTGGAAAATTGTACTTGGGTTGAGTAGAGAGAGGCATGCCAATATCCATAGTGGTATCTATTTGCTGTATGGGATCTGACTATATAGGATACCTGACTACCAAGTCTGGTGTCCTGCATCTGACAGCGGCCAAGGTCTGCTTTTCTTTGATGTATCAAACTGTGCTCACAGTGCACCTGAACAGGTCTGTACTGTCGTACAAATGTATTGGTGGGGAATGCCTGCCTGGCCGTTATTGCAGTCAGTTTTGTTCCACAAAGCCAAAGATTTTATTACCCAGGTTACCAGGTTACTTTAGCATGCATACCCAAAAGTATTGCTGCTATTTGTAAAATTAACCAGCTCACCTATAGGTCCTGCTGAAGTGTTTGACTCTTTGACCTCCTCCTGCTGCAATGAATTTCTCAGGCTGTGTAAACAATATAAACTCTTTCCTTTTTATTAATTAGAAATTAACTGGCCTTTAATTTCACAAAATGGCCCCCTATTCTTGTTTTACGAGATAGTGTAAAAGTAGAACCCTGGTCAGTTTCCTTTATACCTCCTTGTCTTAAATACCTCTATCATGTTCCTTTTAATTCTTCCCCTTTCCAAAGGGAGATGACTACAAAGACTGGTAAAGCAAACCATGTACTGAAGACGGACAGCTAATGAATCTGTGGTGCAGCAGAAAAAACTATAATAGAAGTATGCAGTATAAATGTCTTGTCAGGACTCCTGTGTAGAGCACATATGGCAGCTAAAATGTTTAAAAGAAAAGAAATGGAATTCATTAGTGAAGAATTTCTGGAGTAAGGTGGCTACAGCATGTGGCTTATAGATTAGTACTAAAATTTCCAGATGTATTAAGTGCATTCAGGAAAGGGCGTAGTATTTGCTGAGCATTTGACATGATTATTAGTCCTCCTACTGCCTGGATAATTGGGCGGCATGCTAGAATAAGTACAAGGAAAATATATTAAGTATGTGGAGGAGAAAATAGTTGGCATAGAGGGTTACTGCTTAAGTCTTTAACATCAGGAATCCAGAGTTCAATTCCAATGGTAGGTGGAAAGTAGGTGGGAAATGATGAGTGCCCCATCCTCGTAGACATTATTCTATACAAGCTGGTATGATTGTCTCAGTCTGAAAAGGTTCAGGACTAAAATAAAATGGTTTGTGCGGATCAGGACTTAGACAGACTGGCAGCATAGAGTGAAGAAGAATTTGGAACCTTCCTGGACTATTTGTGGGTAACCAGTGCAATCAGTTCCACATTTCTTAAGCACCTACATGTTTAGAGTAGGCATACTGAAGGAATCAATGATAACAGAGCTTCACTGATCCACAGAGGGTCTAAAAACTGTGTTGTAACCAAGATACCCTTGAAATTGAGAAGAGGGAAATTTTAAGCTAATAATCATGGGAAACCTGCTAATAATGAGGTTTATGAGACTTCCAGATGATGGAGTGGAAGCCTCAGTGCTTTTGACTGCGTGATTGGACTGGATAAAGCACTAGAAAACATACTAGGGAACAGTCATGCACTATCAGGGGTGGACTAGATTAGCAAATGACTCTTTTTCCTGTGTAATGTCTGTGATCTAATGAGGAGGGCATGTAGCTGGAATGAACTAAAGAGAAATTACACAGTGGATAAAGAAATTACACAGAAAATAAAGGGTTCAGGTTCCTGTGTGTATCCTTAGCCATAAGAAAATACAGTGCTCCAGTGCAGACTAACACCTTTCACTCATGTTTTCTCAATCTTCAACCGAAAATAATTTCTTCAATGATTTGAACTCTTTTTCCTGATTAATTTTATTGTACTGTAGAGATAAACACTTAAAGAAAGGAAGTGGTAGGAAAGGAAGTAGTAGGGAAGCAAATGTTAATGTTATAGTTTTTTAATTAGAAGTCTTTTAAATTACAGCAATGTTTTACTATAGTAGGTTTTCAGGGCCATTTAGATTCTAAAATCCTGCCAATTGGGAAAGCCAAAAGTTCAATTGTTGATTTTCTTCCCCCCCCCCTCCATTATTTTTCCAGCAGAATGGCTTTTATGGACATTTTGTTTCCACTATGTTACTTATTGATGCTTTTCCTTGTGATCCTACATAATGCCGCACATGCTTCAAAATAGCTTATTGAGTACTAATCGCTTTTGTACCCCCTAGTTGTCCGTGTTTGTGTGAGACCAAGGGAATCAGTTATATTGCCTTGTGGATGCAATAGGTTGCTTAGGGTTTACAACTGCTGGAATAGGAGCAAAAAAAAACCCACAAAACAAACACACTTTTCTGCTCTTCTTTTGCCTGCTTACTGTTTGCTTCCTGCATTCACACTGTTTGATGGTTGGTGCCTAGAAAGATCAGCTGGAACAGATGACATTACTTGACTCTGATTTGTCACTCCATTGGAGAGTACCAATCGTAATGTTAAAAGCCTAGCACAACCCTCTGTTTCATGAATATTTTAAAGTGTTTGCTGGCATAGTTCTTACTGTGTGGTGTATTATATACTGTACATATCACTAGAGCTCTAGATTATAATTGGAGGGCAGGGAGCAAAGATGATGTATCATCTTTGGGTTTTCATATTATTCTCAGACACACACTTGATTAAGTAACATAACCTTGACAGGAAAATTTGGGAAAATTATCCTCCACTATGTCAGATTTGTATATCATCCAATGATACTTGACTTTGGGGGTAGGTCAACTATATAGTTAACAATAGATGTTTTATTCTTTTTTTGTGATATTGTTCCTACTTTTTCATTTTTACATTGTTGTTTGTTTTTAAAATATCTTCATACTGTTCAGCAATTTTTATGTAATAAATCCTGGGATTTGTTCACAGAGGCTTTTTTCTTTTAGTTTTGGCAACAGAGGCAACTGTGGGGGGTGACGTTTTTTGTTTTTTGTTTTTATTTTACATTATAGTCTTCATCATATGTATGTGAAATGATGTGAAGTAATAAAGTACATAACATCTGATCTAAGTAGATCAGATACTGCAAAGGCCCTGTCGCTGTACTCAGCAAATGCCTACAGTGTCTGTCAATATTGTTTTGTATTAAACTGCTGGCTGTATAGGTCTGGATAGGGCATTAGAAAAGGTTACAGGACCTTTGATGTTGCATATCAGGCCACCTGTTGTGTATCGACAAGATAAGATATGGCATGCAAGCTAGCCAGAGGTATTCACATTATTTGACCAGAGTTCACTTTTTCTTTAAAGCTGGTGCATTTTGTATTTCTGTATCCACATACTTTGATTACAGGATGGATTTTGTTGTTGTTTTCTTTTGTTTTTTCCTCCCTGCATGGTTGCTGATAAAATCCCTGTGTTGCTCATTTCATTATATTATTTATGGCCTGCCTGGGTGATGTTATTGCTGTTGATTACTCACAAAGGTTATTTCATCAAACTGTTTTCACGATGACTAAGAAATGGAGAGGTAGAATTCCATAATTAATAATTAATGCTGCCAACATGATTTGTAATACATGTCATTGATGTGTTTTTCAATATACAGAAATGAATAAACACTTGAATGCTTTTTATTAAGCTTTTATTGTCTGATACTGATAAAAAGGTTACCCTTTTCAAGCCTTTCATTTTTAGGCTACATGTAATAACCTGTGAGATGCAGGCAAACCGCAAAGATGGACTGAATTTAAGGAGTCTAACTGGCAAGGGCCCAGTCCAGCAGAACTCTGCAACAGGCCCGTAGATGCTTAAGAAGAACATCTTAAGACTTCTAGATCCAAGGGATCTTTGATAACATCAGTATAATGCCTAAATTGGTGGTCCCAGTTCAGAGACTTTTGTCAAGGCTGCCTCTTCCCGAGGATCATCGTCAAAGCTGTTCCTTTCCCGGGGCACTACAACAGGCTCTGCCCAGCTTGATTGTTGCATTTGGCAATGACATCTGAAAACTTACTGAGCATGCTCTATGCATCCCTCAAACTCCTAACCTAGAAATAGGGGTCTTCTCTGGCTGACTGATGTTCCCTCAGTTGGGAAAGAATTTTAAATGGTCTTTGTGGCTCAAATACATCTCTGGCTGACAGCTCTGTTGCATAGGGTTGTTTTAAATGCAAGTTAACTGTCAAGACTGAAGCATACAGCATGAGGTGAAAACTTAAATAGTAAACCTATGCTTTTCAAAGTTTTGTGGCTGCTTACTTTCAGACTTTCCCCTTATTCACCCTGGGGCACATTGAAGAAGGAGCCAGCAATCCATAGCAAAGCTAGAGTATCCTGGGACCTAAGAAAGGGGTGAATTATAATTAGTAACTTGCTGAATGCCTGCCCCCCCATCCCACTTGCTTCTCCATTGGGGCATTTGGCATATATTGTTTAAATTGGATGCAAATATTACCTGATTGGCAGGTCACCTTTAAAAGCCAGACAAATCACACAATAGTTATCTGACAGATTCTAGCTAAGAAACCACGCCATAGCCACCAGCCACAATAAACACAGATGTGGCCGAGACAAACAGGCAAGAATGAGAATTTGAACGTGAAGCGAAAGCAGTTTTTGCATGTAAATGTGACTGGAAAATTTAGTAAACCAAGAAAATTTGTCAGATGCTTAAATGGATGCCTCTCATACCCAGCATGATTGACAATAAGAGAGAGAGATC
Organism: Eretmochelys imbricata; assembly: GCF_965152235.1. Taxonomy (NCBI): domain Eukaryota; kingdom Metazoa; phylum Chordata; order Testudines; family Cheloniidae; genus Eretmochelys; species Eretmochelys imbricata. The sequence goes on along the minus strand of NC_135574.1, from coordinate 18,922,098 downwards.
TGCAACACAACACATCTGCAAAGTGAAACAACTGTGCTGAAACCAGACAGCCAACATCTTAATAGTTCAATTAATGTGTTTGAGTAAATAACGTTATTTTATAAGACTTTAAGATTCCAAATCATTAGCAGACTATTTGTGTAAACTTGAACTTTCCAAATAAGTTTTAAAGCAAAATATTTGTCCATTATTTGTCAAATGCTGACTTCAAAGTTGTGTGTTTCTTTCTTGTTGTTGTTGATGAATCACTAATGCCTATGGCTGTGTAGAGAATGAAGGTCTGGCTTTGTTTCCAGGTGTTAGTGATTCATCAGTGGTTGCTGGAGAAAGAAAGAAACCCGAACTCTAGTCTTAGTAGGTAAAAAAGCTTTTCGGTTCACCTTTTTAATCTTGAAATATATAATAAAATGCAGAGTGAGGAAAAACAAAGAATGTTAGTAGGTAAAAAGCTTTCAGTTCAACTTTTAATCTTGAAAAATATAATGAAACGCGGAGTGAGGAAAACAAAGAACGTTATATAAATGCTTAACTGCACATATGGAGGAGAGATTAGTATGAATTACCTGAAGTATAATAGTTATCAATCAAAAGTAAACATTAGGTAAAGGCAATTTAAATGTTGGAGCTATTTTAGGTCAGTGAACTGAACACTTACTATGGTCTAGTCCCAGCTGTGATTTGTTAATCATTGTATTGTACGTGATTATTTATTCTGCATGTTACAGAGAACTCTCTCTAAAGACAGTGAGATATGAAGGTGCTCAGGTAATACCCAGCACCTTGCAGGATCTGTGCTGGTGTACGCATGCGTATGAAAATCTTTCTATACCATCCCATCTTTCTATACCATCCCATATCTAAGCTTTTCTTTGCATAGGCAGGGTAGAAACTAAGAATATGTGAGTAGTGATTAAAGAGTTTCTCCACTCTGTTTTAGTTTGGAGTCAGAGAGATCACTTGTCATGGGATGTTGGGGAGGCAATTGCTAACACCAGCTCTGAATGTGCCATATAAATGAGTCAACTGGTTGGCGTGCATTCCTGTTGGCTGAGGTTCATAGTGGCCACTGCAGTTGCATTTGGAAAGAGGACACATCTTTTGTACTGTGGGTGGTGCACATTTCACCCTAGTGTAACAAAAGTAATGAATATTTGCAAGAACTAACACACACAAAAAAGCTATAAAGCAGATTTCAGTTCTTGCCTAAACGTTGAATAAAAACATATGTGAAGAAAGCTGAGGGAGTCTATTCAGAATGTCATTGATAAATTCCAAGTGTGCTGTAGATCATCACACACTGTATTTTAAGGTTAAGCAAATAAAATTTGACACTCAGTAGGCTAAATATATATTCAGGACCCATATGGATATGTTTTATCTTTTTACCACCCATATACACTATCCATTTCTTTAGAACACATGCGCAGTTTACAGATTCTAGGGGTATGTCCACATTACAAAATTAGGTTAAATTTATAGAAGTGCATTAACTCGGTGGAGTGCTTCCACAGTACCGAGGCTAGCGTCAACTTCCGGAGCATGGCACTGTGGGTAGCTATCCCACAGTTCCCTCAGTCTCTGCCGCCCATTGGAATTCTGGGTTGAGATCCCAATGCCTAATGGGGCAAAAACATTGTCGCGGGTGGTTCTGGGTACATGTCATCAGGCCCTCCCTCCGTGAAAGCAACAGCAGGCAATCGTTTTGCGCCTTTTTTCCTGAGTTACCTGTGCAGACTCCATACCACAGCAAGCATGGAGCCCGCTCAGCTCGCTGTCACCGTATGTCTCCTGGGTGCTGGCAGACGCGGTACTGCATTGCTACACAGCAGCAGCAACCCATTGCCTTGTGGCAGCAGACGGTGCAATAGGCCTGATAACCATTGTTGTCATGTCTGAGGTGCTCCTGGCCGCCTCGGTAAGGTCGGTCAGGAGCGCCTGGGCAGACATGGGCACAGGGACTAAAATAGGAGTGACTCGACCAGGTCATTCTCTTTAGTCCTGCTGGCAGTCCTATTTTACCGTCTTATGGCGAGCAGGCAGGAGATGAGGATGGCTAGCAGTCCTACTGCACCGTCTGCTGCCAGCCAAAGATGTAAAAGATAGATGGAGTGGATCAAAACAAGAAATACACCAGATTTGTTTTGTATTCATTTGCTCCCCCCTCCCTCCTTCCATGAAATCAACGGCCGACAATCGTTTCAGTGAGGTCTGTCAGGGGCACCTTGAAAAGTTTAATGGAGATTCAGTCCTGCCTGAAATACTAGGGGGAGGGATAGCTCAGTGGGTTGAGCATTGGCCTGCTAAACCCAGGGTTTTGAGTTCAATCCTTGAGGGGGCCATTCTGTGTGACAGTTGTTTTTGTTTCGCCTTGATGTAAAGCTACGCCCTTTGTTGATTTTAATTCCCTGTAAGCCAACCCTGTAAACCATGTTGTCAGTCGTCCCTCCCTCTGTCAGAGCAATGGGAGACAATCGTTCCGTGCTTTTTTTCTGTGCAGATACCATACCACGACAAGCATGGAGCCCACTTAGATCACTTTGGCAATTAGGAGCACGTTAAACACCACGTGCATGATCCAGCAGTATATGTAGCACCAGAACCTGGCAAAGTGAAACCTGGCGAGTAGGCGGCGTCAGCGCGGTGATGAGAATGATGAGGACGTGGACACAGACTTCTCTCAAAGTACAGGCCCTGGCAATGTGGGCATCATAGTGCTAATGGGGAAGGTTCATGCGGTGGAATGCTGATTCTGGGCCCGGGAAACAAGCACAGATTGCTGGGACCGCATAGTGTTGCAGGTCTGGGACGATTCCCAGTGGCTGCGAAACTTTCGCATGCGTAAGGGCACTTTCATGGAACTTTGTGACTTGCTGTCCCCTGCGCTGAGGCGCAAGAATACCAAGATGAAAGCAGCCCTCACAGTTGAGAAGCGAGTGGCAATAGCACTGTAGAAGCTTGCAACACCTGACAGCTATTGGTCAGTCGGGAATCAATTTGGAGGGGCAAATCTACTGCGGGGGCTGCTGTGATGCAAGTAGCCAGCGCAATCAAAGATCTGCTGATATCAAGGATAGTGACTGTGGGAAATGTGCAGGTCATAGTGGATGGCTTTGCTGCAATGGGATTCCCTAACTGTGGTGGGGCCATAGACTGAACCCATATCCCTATCTTGGCACCGGAGCACCAAGCCGGCGAGTACATAAACCGCAAGGGGTACTTTTCAATAGTGCTGCAAGCACTGGTGGATCACAAGGGATGTTTCACCAACATCAACGTGGGATGGCCAGGAAAGGTACATGACACTCGCATCTTCGCATCTGGTCTGTTTCAAAAGCTGCAGGAAGGGACTTTATTCCCAGACCAGAAAATAACCATTGGGGATGTTGAAATGCTTATAGTTATCCTTGGGGGCCCAGCCTACCCCTTAATGCCATGGCTCATGAAGCCGTACACAGGCAGCCTGGACAGTAGTCAGGAGCTGTTCAACTACAGGCTGAGCAAGTGCAGAATGGTGGTAGAATGTGCATTTGGACATTTAAAAGCACGCTAGTGCAGTTTACTGACTCGGTTAGACCTCGGCAAAACCAATATTCCCACTATTATTACTGCTTGGTGTGTGCTCCACAATCTCCGTGAGAGTAAGGGGGACGCTTATGGTGGGTTGGGAGGTTGAGGCAAATCATCTGGCTGCTGGTTACGCGCAGCCAGACACCAGGGTGGTTAGAAGAGCACAGGAGGGCACGGTGCACATCAGAGAAGCTTTGAAAACCAGTTTCATGACTGGACAGGCTACGGTGTAAAAGTTCTGTTTGTTTCCCCTTGATGAAACCCCCTGCCCCTTGGTTCACGTACTTCCCTGTAAGCTAACCACCTTCCCCTCCTCCCTTCGATCACCACTTGTAGAGGCAATAAAGTCATTGTTGCTTTACATTCATGCATTCTTTATTAATTCATCACACAAATAGGGGGATAATTGCCAAGGTAGCCCGGGAGAGGTGGTGGAGGAGGGAAGGACAAGGCCACACAGCACTTTAAAAGTTTAAAACTTATTGAATGCCAGCCTTCTGTTGCTTGGGCAATCCTCTGGGGTGGAGTGGCTCGGTGGCCGGACGCCCCGCCACCGCATTCTTGGGCGTCTGGGTGAGGAGACTCTGGAACTTGGGGAGGAGGGCGGTTGGTTACACAGGGGCTGTAGCGGCGGTCTGTGCTCCTGCTGCCTTTTCTGCAGCTCAACCATACGCTGGAGCATATTAGTTTGATCCTCCAGCACCCTCAGCATTGAATCCTGCCTCCTCTCATCACGCTGCCGCCACCTTTCAGCTTCAGCCCTCTCTTCAGGCCACCACTTACTCTCGTCAACCCGCCACCTCTCCTCCTGGTCATTTTGTGCTTTCCTGCACTCTGACATTGTCTGCCTCCACGCATTCGTCTGTGCTCTGTCAGTGTGGGAAGACAGCATGAGCTCAGAGAACATTTCATCGCGAGTGCGTTTTTTTCGCCTTCTAATCTTCACTAGCCTCTGGGAAGGAGAAGATCCTGTGATCCTAAAAACACATGCAGCTGGTGGAGAAAAGAAAAGGGACAGTGGTATTTAAAAAGACACATTTTATAGAACAATGGGTACACTCTTTCACGGTAAACCTTGCTCTTAACATTACATACATAGCACATGTGCTTTCATTCCAAGGTCTTATTTTGCCTCCCCACCAGTGCGTGGCTAACCTCTCCCCCCTTCCCCCTCCCCATGGCGAACAGCGGGGAACATTTCTGTTCAGCCACAGGCAAACAGCCCAGCAGGAACGGGCACCTCTGAATGTCTCCTTAAGAAAAGCACCCTATTTCAACCAGGTGACCATGAATGATATCACTCTCCTGATACAACACAGAGAAATAAAGAACGGATGTTGTTTGAACGCCAGCAAACATACACTACAATGCTTTGTTCTACAGTGATTCCTGAGTACGTGCTAGTGTCCTGGAGTGGTAAAGTGTCCTACCATGGTGGACGGAATAAGGCTGCCCTCCCCAGAAATCTTTTGCAAAGGCTTTGGGAGTACATCCAGGAGAGCTTTATGGAGATGTCCCTGGAGGATATCCGCTCCATCCCCAGACACGTTAACAGACTTTTCCAGTAGCTGTACTGGCCACAAATGCCAGGGCAAATTAATCATTAAACACGCTTGCTTTTAAACCATGTATACTATTTAAAAAGGTACACTCACCAGAGGTCCCTTTTCTGCCTGGCGGGTCCGGGAGGCAGCCTTGGGTGGGTTCGGGGGGTACTGGCTCCAGGTCCAGGGTGAGAAACAGTTCCTGGTTGTCGGGAAAACCGCTTTCTCCACTTGCTTGCTGTGAGCTATCTACAACCTCATCATCATCATCTTCCTCGTCCCCAAAACCTGCTTCCGTGTTGCCTCCATCTCCATTGAAGGAGTCAAACAACACGGCTAGGGTAGTGGTGGCTGAACCCCCTAAAATGGCATGCAGCTCATCATAGAAGCGGCATGTTTTGGGCTCTGACCTGGAGTGGCCGTTTGCCTCTCTGGTTTCCTGGTAGGCTTGCCTCAGCTCCTTAAGTTTCACGCAGCACTGCTTCGGGTCCCTGTTATGGCCTCTGTCCTTCATGCCCTGGGAGATTTTGACAAATGTTTTGGCATTTCGAAAACTGGAACGTAGTTCTGATAGCACAGATTCCTCTCCCCATACAGTAATCAGATCCCGTACCTCCCGTTCGGTCCATGCTGGAGCTCTTTTGCGATTCTGGGACGCCATCATGGTCACCTCTGCTGATGAGCTCTGCACTCACCTGCAGCTTGCCATGCTGGCCAAACAGGAAATGAAATTCAAAAGTTTGCGGCCCTTTTCCTATCTACCTGGCCAGAGCATCTGAGTTGAGAGTGCTGTCCAAAGCGGTCACAATGGAACACTCTGGGATAGCTCTCGGAGGCCAATACAGTCTAATTGCGCCCACAGTACCCCAAATTCAACCCGGCAAGGCTGATTTCAGCGCTAATCCTCTGTTGGGGGTGGAGTAAGGATATCGATTTTAAGAGCCCTTTAAGTCAAAAAAAGGGCTTGGTCGTGTGGACGGGTGGAGGGTTAAATCAATTTAACGCTGCTGAATTCGACCTCAACTCCTAGTGTAGACCAGGGCTAGGCCTTGTGTTACTTGATCCACATCTACATCAAATGGCAATTACTATCACACCAGTTATAGCACCTCTTTAAAATGCTCCAAAGATGAAGTGAATACTTGCTTGATGGCTTACTGTAGCTGATATTTTGTGTTGCCACTTAGGAGACTGTTCAGAAGTAATGTCCCCATTCACGACTTGTGCTAGCTTTTGCTGCATCAAGGTGTATCAATCTCTGAAGTGTGTACATGTGGTGGAGGTGGCGGGGGGAGCTTCTGTGTTGCAGCTGGAGTTGGAGAGATGTTGCTGTGCCAGTGAAGCTGTCTGTTCTCTCCCTCTGGATGCAGCTAAGTACAACCATTGTGAGCGCTATGCTGGGGCGGGAAGGTAGCATTATGGTCATAGCTCTTCTAATTTTTCACTTTCCTTAAGATTCTTGATCTTTCATATTCCAGCTGCTTTTCTGTTCCATTCCAGGGTCACACCGCTGAACTGATCATCTCAAATTATTTATTTTTAAAAAAATTTTCTCCCCCTGTCTGATCCCATCATCTGCAATCATTCTTCTTAAGTGCTTTGTGTTCCCTAAACTATTATTTCCCCCTTTATTCCTATTGTCCTGTAACACACCTTTGCCTTTGGTTCTCTGCAAAAGACCAGTCTCCTACGAATATAGGCATTGCTATGCCAGATTGGCCCAGGGTTCATCTTACCCAGTATCCTCTCTGACAGTGGCCAGCATCATATGAGGAAGGAAGATACTAATCCTCTCCCAGTCCAAACCCCCCCCCCCAAAAAAAACAAAAAAAACATAAGGTAACACAAGGTCTAGAGACCAATGATGCCTAGGCTTTTGTCACTGAATAATAATATAGGAGGTGGACAAAACACTGAATGCCAGGCAGTGGTATTTTAATGACAGTGTGGTATATTTAGGATACATAGATTTAGAGGGCAGTTATAGTCAGAAAAGTAAACATGAACTAATTGTTCCTATATAGGTCCTTGAGTCCTATTGAATAAAACCAAGTTTTTATCTGGTATTTGTTACATAGCACTAACTACTATGGAACAGGAGAGGTAGATTCTATTCTGCCTTGTGCATCAATAAAATAGCCAACTATGTTTTAACTGGAGATTCTTTATTACTGGTGCTGTTGGTTAATGTTGAGATTCCTTCTGAGACCTCTTCCACTCAGCTTATTCAGAACATCTTGTACATGGGATGCATTGGAAGGCATGAGATGCACTGTCCTAGGGTTGGGGGTTCCACGACCACCGCTCCCAAGAGAAGGAGGTGGGTGGTGGTGGTCAGGGACTCTCTCCTCAGGGGGACTGAGTCATCTATCTGCCACCCTGACTGGGAAAACCGAGAAGTCTGCTGCTTGCCAGGGGCTAAGATTCGCGATGTGACGGAGAGACTGCCGAGACTCATCAAGCCCTCAGATCGCTACCCCTTCCTGCTTCTCCACATGGGCACCAATGATACTGCCAAGAATGACCTTGAGCGCATCACTGCAGACTACGTGGCTCTGGGAAGAAGGATAAAGGAGTTTGAGGCGCAAGTGGTGTTCTCGTCCATCCTCCCCGTAGAAGGAAAAGGCCTGGGTAGAGACCTTCGAATCGTGGAAGTCAATGAATGGCTACGCAAGTGGTGTGGGAGAGAAGGCTTTGGATTCTTTGACCATGGGATGGTGTTCCAAGAAGGGGTGCTAGGCAGAGACGGGCTCCACCTAACGAAGAGAGGGAAGAGCATCTTCGCAAGCAGGCTGGCTAACCTAGTGAGGAGGGCTTTAAACTAGGTTCACCAGGGGAAGGAGACCAAAGCCCTGAAGTAAGTGGGGAAGTGGGATACCGGAAGGAGGCACGAGCAGGAGTGCGTGAGAGGGGAGGGCTCCTGCCTCATACTGAGAAAGAGGGGCGATCAGCAGGTTACCTCAAGTGCCTATATACAAATGCATGAAGCCTGGGAAACAAGCAGGGAGAACTGGAAGTCCTGGCACAGTCAAGGAATTATGATGTGATTGGAATAACAGAGACTTGGTGGGATAACTCACATGACTGGAGTACTGTCATGGATGGATATAAGCTGTTCAGGAAGGCCAGGAAGGGCAGAAAAAGTGAGGGAGTTGCACTGTATGTAAGAGAGCAGTATGACTGCTCAGAGCTCAAGTATGAAACTGCAGAAAAACCTGAGAGTCTCTGGATTAAGTTTAGAAGTGTGAGCAACAAGGGTGATGTCGTGGTGGGAGTCTACTACAGACCACCAGACCAGGGGGATGAGGTGGACGAGGCTTTCTTCTGGCAACTTGCAGAAGTTACTGGATCGCAGGCCCTGGTTCTCATAGGAGACTTCAATCACCCTGATATCTGCTGGGAGAGCAATACAGCGGTGCACAGGCAATCCAGGAAGTTTTTGGAAAATGTAGGGGACAATTTCCTGGTGCAAGTGCTGGAGGAACCAACTAGGGGAGGAGCTCTTCTTGACCTGCTGCTCACAAACCAGGAAGAATTAGTAGGGGAAGCAAAAGTGGATGGGAACCTGGGAGGCAGTGACCACGAAATGGTCGAGTTCAGGATCCTAACACAAGGAAGAAAGGAAAGCAGCAGAATACAGACCCTGGACTTCAGAAAAGCAAACTTTGACTCCCTCAGGGAACTGATGGGCAAGATCCCCTGGGAGAATAACATGAGGGGGAAAGGAGTCCAGGAGAGCTGGCTGTAATTTAAAGAATCCTTATTGAGGTTACAGGGACAAACCATCCCGATGTGTAGAAAGAATAGTAAATATGGCAGGCGATCAGCTTGGCTTAACAGTGAAATCCTTGCTGCTCTTAAATACAAAAAAGAAGCTTACAAGAAGTGGAAGATTGGACAAATGACCAGGGATGAGTATAAAAATATTGCTCGGGCATGTAGGAATGAAATCAGGAAGGCCAAATCCCACCTGGAGTTGCAGCTAGCAAGAGATGTTAAGAGTAACAAGAAGGGTTTCTTCAGGTATGTTAGCAACGAGAAGAAAGTCAAGGCAAGTGTGGGCCCCTTACTGAAAGAGGGAGGCAACCTAGTGACAGAGGATGTGGAAAAAGCTAATGTACTCAATGCTTTTTTTACCTCTATCTTCATGAACAAGGTCAGCTCCCAGACTACTGCACTGGGCAGCACAGCATGGGGAGAAGGTGACCAGCCCTCTGTGGAGAAAGAAGTGGTTTGGGACTATTTAGAAAAGCTGGACGAGCACAAGTCCATGGGGCCGGATGTGTTGCATCCAAGAGTGCTAAAGGAGTTGGCGGATGTGATTGCAGAGCCATTGGCCATTATCTTTGAAAACTCATGGCGATCGGGGGAGGTCCCAGACGACTGGAAAAAGGCTAATGTAGTGCCCATCTTTAAAAAAGGGAAGAAGGAGGATCCTGGGAACTACAGGCCAGTCAGCCTCACCTCAGTCCCTGGAAAAATCATGGAGCAGGTCCTCAAGGAATCAATTCTGAAGCACTTAGAGGAGAGGAAAGTGATCAGGAACAGTCAGCATGGATTCACCAAGGGCAAGCCATGCCTGACTAATCTAATTGCCTTCTATGATGAGATAACTGGCTCTGTGAATGAAGGGAAAGCGGTGAACGTGTTGTTCCTTGACTTTAGCAAAGCTTTTGACACGGTCTCCCACAGTATTCTTGCCAGCAAGTTAAAGAAGTATGGGCTGGATGAATGGACTATAAGGTGGATAGAAAGCTGGCTAGATTGTCGGGCTCAACGGGTAGTGATCAATGGCTCCATGTCTAGTTGGCAGCCGGTATCAAGTGGAGTGCCCCAGGGGTCGGTCCTGGGGCCGGTTTTGTTCAATATCTTCATAAATGATCTGGAGGATGGTGTGTATTGCACCCTCAGCAAGTTTGCAGATGACACTAAACTGGGAGGAGTGGTAGATACGCTGGAGGGTAGGGATAGGATACAGAGGGCCCTAGACAAATTGGAGGATTGAGCCAAAAGAAATCTGATGAGGTTCAACAAGGACAAATGCAGAGTCCTGCACTTAGGACGGAAGAATCCAATGCACCGCTACAGACTAGGGATCGACTGGCTCGGCAGCAGTTCTGCAGAAAAGGACCTAGGGGTTACAGTGGATGAGAAGTTGGATATAAGTCAACAGTGTACCCTTGTTGCCAAGAAGGCCAATGGCATTTTGGGATGTATAAGTAGGGGCATTGCCAGCAGATCGAGGGATGTGATCGTTCCCCTCTATTCGACATTGGTGAGGCCTCATCTGGAGTACTGTATCCAGTTTTGGGCCCCACACTACAAGAAGGATGTGGAAAAATTGGAAAGAGTCCAGCGGAGGGCAACAAAATGATTAGGGGACTGGAACACATGACTTATGAGGAGAGGCTGAGGGAGCTGGGGATGTTTAGTCTTCAGAAGAGAAGACTGAGGGGGGATTTGATAGCTGCTTTCAACTACCTGAAAGGGGGTTCCAAAGAGGATGGCTCTAGACTGTTCTCAGTGGTAGCAGATGACAGAACGAGGAGTAATGGTCTCAAGTTGCAGTGGGGGCGGTTTAGGTTGGATATTAGGAAAACCTTTTTCACTATGAAGGTGGTGAAACACTGGAATGCGTTACCTAGGGAGGTGGTGGAATCTCCTTCCTTCGAAGTTTTTAAGGTCAGGCTTGACGAAGCCCTGGCTGGGATGATTTAGTCTGGAATCGCTCCTGCTTTGAGCAGGGGGTTGGACTAGATGACCTCCTGAGGTCCCTTCCAACCCTGATATTCTATGATTCTAGTACTGGGAGAATACTTCATCCAGTTCTCTGAAACTCAGTTCGACTCCAGACTTCATCACTCAGGTTCCTTTATTTACCATACAGTGAAGCTATGCTGAGATGATCAGACTCAAGTGTTGGGGGTGGTTATAAGGTGTACCTCACATCCAAAAGTTACAGAAAAATCCTCTTCCGTCTCATTGCATTTAGTATACATTACATCACACATTTTTGGATTGACTTGGTTATGTTTTTAGGAACCAATCCTTGTGCAGCATACTATGTCCATGCTCAACCTCCCCGTTACATTCCTAAATTACATTGTAAATTACATTTACATCATTAGTAAACGATTTCCTGCATTCCCCCTCTTATCTTAGCTGGCTCAGACATTGTCTTTTTCAACCTAATGATCTGTTTATCTCCCTAATTCTATCCTCCAAAAAATGAGGCCTCCCTCCCCAGTGTTAATTACTCATGTCAGGCCAGGCCTCAGCCACAGTAAGTGGTTCACTGGATAAGGCACTGAGATAGGAATAAGGAAACCTGACCTGCTGTGTGAGGCTTGAGAGAGTCACTTTACCTCTGTGTCTCTTTTTCCCCTCTCACCCATTTTGGTGTTGTTTATTCAGGTTGTAAGCTTTCTGGAGCAGGGACTCTTTCTTATTATGTATTCCAACCAGTCCTACCTCCAGTCTCAGCTGGGGCCTCCCAAGTGCAATTGTAATACGTACAAATAATAGTGGGTTTCAGTGGTAAGAGGAGCAAACTCCCCAGCTTGACTTGCAGGTCCCAGGATGTTGGCAACAATGACAGATAGGAAAGTAACTTCTTGTTGCTGCTGCTGCTGTTGTTGTTTTGTTTTTAAACTCATAAGGTTTACAGAGAGATCACAGAAAGTAAAGGCTGCCCAGTTGTCAGATTTACAGTCGCACTTCAGAAAACAACCTGCAATTAATAACTTCTATTTATGGAGAAAATTGAATCAAGTCTAAGGATTAACATGTGAAAAAGTAAATATTCCCCCAAAATAAACATTACATTGAACATAGGAACAGTTTGTATTATATAGCATATGCAAGCTCAGAGCAACTATAGTAGCTAAGTAAATATTTAAGATACTGTGATGTGTGGTACTGAACACGCGGTAGTGCATTACTAGTTATAAAGCACTTATCAGTGTTTCTAACAGAACTACCAACTTGTATATCACATTAGCTCAGTAAGTCATGGCTGTATATGGTTCTTGAATAGCTATGAAATTAGTAACTGCATTTCTTTAAACTGTAGTTGTTAATTCCAAAAATGGAAGTTAACTTTTTCAGAGGCCACTAAAAACATCCTTTTTATTTCATTAAATCAATTTTAGGTTTATTGTTGAAGGAGAACCCACAAGTTCTAATTTTTCTGCATGTTATGGAATGAAGACTTTAGCAGTTGGCATAATTTAGGCTTTACTTTCTCCTTTCAGTTCAACCACTCTTCTGACTTAAAAGACGGTTTTATGTTTAAGACGGTTTTATGTTTGCTCCAGTTTTGCTTATCTTTAAAGTTGAATTGTTGAGATGGAATCATCTTCCGGTGTCTTTCGAATGACCTCTTACTTGTAATTAAACCTTATTTTATTAAGTAGATTTTTTCCATTTTTTTCTTCCATAAATTAAGCTTCTTGAATTGATTTTTATAGATTCCACTCTAATCCTGAAGGCAGCTTTGTTTTCCATCATAGCTTAATATGGTGTTTCATGTTTTATTTTTTCCAGAGTGGAAACCAGATTAGAACTTAATAGGGTGAGAGGAGAGACAGTGTCTCATTGGGACATCTTGTCTTGGCATTGTAGTGATGCATGATACAGCTGCTCTCACAGAAATTAGAGATAGAAGAGTACCTCTTCTGTCATCAAGATAAGGTGCCCAGCACTGCTTCCACTGTAAACCTCACTTCATTAGGATTTGATACCTTAACCATTCCAAATGATAGCAAGTTGAAAAAAATGGGCTATGGAAGTGACTTAAAGACAGGTGTGGCAGCAGCCTCAACTCCAAGATTTCTTGTGGTTTTTTTTTTTTTAAATCTAGCCTTTAATGTTAGTGTAAATAAGACTTTTTCATCTAATAATTTTGGGGCTTTTATTCTGTTGTTGACATTGCTGCCTAAGCTCTTTAGTCTGCTGCTCTGTCTGCTTTTTAAAGGTTCTGTAAGATTGTCATGACATTTTAAAAAAGAGACTCCCTCTGTTACTCCAGGGTTCCTTTCAAAATCTTTTTTTGCGGTCAACTTCAGTTCTGTTTATTTTCGACATGTGTTTCCTACTTCGTAGACCACAATGGAGAGCTTTACATTTCTGTCAGATTTCATGTTGCATGTTCCAATCCCTCAATACTTGGAAGTTTTCTGTCTTTCCTCATCTCCCTACCTACAGTACCCCAACTCTGTTTTTAATGGGACCATTCACAGATTAAGGTACAGCTCAATGTGAAGGTTGCATAATTGGGCTCAGTAGTATTATTTATTTTTATTTATTTTATTATAAGAATAATTGCTACTGTTTTATTAATATTTTATTCATCACTAATATAGATAGTGCCACATTTCTGTGTGGACTTCATAATATAGATACACAAGACAAAAGTCTCTCCTCTTGAGATGTTTGCTGTCTGAATACTTGACCTTACTATGTTCTTTGCTCCTCCAACAAGGTCCTGAGTACCCTCAACCCCAAATTAAAAGTAATGAATTTGAGCTTGCATGTATTGAAGTCAATGGCAAAAGTCCCATTGACTTCAGTGGAATATGTCACGCAGTCTGGAGTGGCTCACAGCTATGAGTGCCTGTCTCAGGGAAGACTGCCAAAAAACAGGGGCAGACACCTCAAACTGGTGGTGTGTTCTGTAATTAGATTTCATCACTCCAGTAACAAATTTGAATTCCTGGAACACTATACTAGTCTTATCATATAGCCACAGACAGTCCCCTTAGCTTCTCCAGTCTATCTTGCCACCTGGACAAACGGAACTTCATGATAAAAGGTTAGTCAAACCTAAAATCACACCACATGAGGTTTCTCCCAGTCCCAAGAGACTAGTCATATAACTCAGATCAATTGGTACTTCAGATCTCACACCAAAGACAACACTGGCAGCAAATTCTATAATAAACTAAAGATTTACTATAAAAACTAAACTATGGAAACTTTACTAACTAAAGATTTATTAGCTATGGAAAAGAATGAGAGTTATTGAGAGGGTAAACCAAGTAAAACATAGTAACAGGTAAATCACGGTTTGTAACTCTCAGTGGTGGGAGTGATGTAATAAACTGCTGGTTTCCCAAAGGTCTTTCAGGGCCAGAATAATTCTTGGGATCTCCGTCTTCTCATTCAGTTATTCTGTCCTGTTGGAATCCAAACAATCCAGAGATAAAGGATCTTTCTTTGAATCCATATTTATAGTATTATCACACAGAAAGCAAGCTGGCACTGTCTCTACCCATGTGGGCTTTTCCTTTGACAAAGGTGGGTGAGGAATGCACTTAGACTTTTGACCTCAGACCATATACATAATGGCCACTAACTTTGAAATTAGCAATTTCTGTTAAAGTCCTTAAGTCCTTCATTAGCATTTCACAAGATTTCTTTGATGGGTAATTTAGTTACAAGGTATTTACCATGTAAATGTTTGCTATTACATATGACAGGAACAGATAAGTGAAAACAATGAATGTAACATCCTATTAGTTTTATGAAGTTTGAACACCCAAAATCCTTATACATTTACAATTGCTTTAATTTAATACACAAGTGAATTGACCTGAATACACTCTAGCATGACTTGGTCAGCCAGCATCACAGATACGTGATTTGGCCCAGTGGGAATCAAGGATGTCCCACACTTTATAGAGTGGGCCCTTAATGGATAGGAAACTTAAGTAATAAGGCTAAAATAGCACTCATACCATAGTAAGTGGTGCTTAGAGAAAGATGGGCAAACAGATAGTGAGTAAGAGGTGTTTATTTTACAAGGAAAGCAAATTGAGCACATTGTTTAGTTTTTCATCTTTCTTTTAAATCGTCTTGGTCATGTTCAGAAGTAGAGGCTGCCACGGCAGAAGGTTGGCCAAAAGAGGTGCACTTTGATGATGGAAATGAAAGAGGAAGAGAGGCGTATGGAGCTTATGTACAGCATATTAACAGCAGCTTTGTCCCCTTTCGTAGACGATAGTTGGATATTGGGAAACAGCATGGTGTAATGGATGGAACACTTGACTGGGATTCAGGAGACTTCGGTCTATTGTCAACTCTGCCATGACCAGTTATGTGACCATGGGCACCTCACTTCACTTCTTTGTTCCTCTGTTTCTTCTCCAGCTCTTTGTCAGTTTTGTCTGGTAAACATGTAAGCTCTTCAGGGCATGTGTGTATAGTACATGCATATGCAGTGCCTAACACAGTGGGACTCCGATCTCAGTTTGGACCTCTAGATCAGAGGTTCTCAAATTGTGGTCCGTGGACCACCAGTGGTCCGCGAGCTCTATTCAGGTGGTCCGCGGATAGTTCCCTCTAAGGTGCATGCCTGGGCATCCGCACACGAGAAGATGAAGAGCCAGGCTTGGCTCCACTAATTAGGTGCTTAGACCCTGGAGAAGACGGACATGTAAGGTGAGGTGGTGGCCTTGGGGGAAGTAGGGGCTAGATGGGAGGGGGCGATGGGCTGAGGTGAGGTGGTGGGGGGAATTTGGGATGTGCAGGGCTGCAGCAGCCAGAGAAAGAGGTGACTTTCCCCAGCTCCAGGGCTGCGGCTGCGGGGGAGAGACGGACCTGCTTCCCAGCCCCAGCTCGGGGGCTGCTGCATTGGGGAGAGAGGGAGAAACCCCCCTCCTTGCCAGCCCCAGATGGGGGCTGCCACAGCTAAGGAGAGAGGACACAGCCATCGCATTAGAAAGGTCAGACTACTGATATTAAAATATGAGTTGTGTGCTTTTATTTGTAGAACAAAAAAGTTAATTATTATTAAGTTTTTTTATATATAGCGCTTTTATCCAGAGCACTTTACAATAGTTATCCAACAGTACAAACAACATTTGGAATGATCATTAAGTGGTCCGCTGAGACCCTCAAAAATTTTCAAGTGGTCCGTGAAAAAAAATGTTTGAAAACCACTCCTCTAAGTGATACTGTAATACAAATTATAATGCTTTCACTTGCCAGTATGCCAGTGGATCTAATTCCTGAGATGTCCCATAAATTGAGAACTGTTATGTGATGTTCAGAGAGAACTAACTGCCTTTTCTACCAGCAAGCATCCAGAAGATTGTTTTATTTTGTTGTGATAGTTTCTGACATCACATATTAAATTGCAGCTCATCAAATTATGTCCTTTTTATGGTAGCTGTGATGAGCTGCTGTATTACAAAACGTATTGTTAATTTCATTCTTAAGTATTAATTCATACTGATAGCTGTATTCCATCTGGAATTTATCAGGCTTTCCATGATGGCAGCCAGTAGCCCAAAAGTTTCTGTCTTGATCTTTTCTAATACCCTCGGAAAATTTCATCTGGTTCTAGAGATTTGTTACTTTTTAAGTCTCTCTAGATTATTTTCTTCCTGACTTGCTGCTGCTGAAATCAACCAGGATAGTTGTTACGACACTGGCATTTTCCCTCTTTTTGCCAGTACATTTAGAATTTGCTCATTTATTTTTAGCTCTCTGGGTATCCTGCAGTTTTCTTCAATTTTCTTTCCGATTCCTTCCCATTATTCTAATTTCTGTGATTGAAGTTCTTTTGTTATTCTCCATTAGGAATTAGTAAAACAGCAAAAGCAAGAAATTAATGTCCCGAGCTCATGGGGCTTTTCACAAAGTTAGATGAAATTAAAGCAAAATAATGAGTAGACACACAACTGTATTTTTTTCTCCTTTGATTTTCCTTTCATAATTTATTCGTAAATATTTTTTCCCTTCCATGCTTTCTTATGGCGCGTGACTTGTTATCATTCGAATGAATTTACATACCAAATGGATTTTAATGTTGTTTTTCAGCTTAGGGTCATGACATGTATTTATTATTGTTGAAACACAAGTGGTTTTAATTATTTTTGTGCTACTTGTGCAACTCTGGATTGCTGCTAGCTGCTGAACTTTTACAGTTTTTGTTCATGTTATTAATAAGTACTATTTTTAATTTCAGTAAATTTACTATTGCTCTGCTATGTAAATTAAAACAATCACTTACAATAGAAATGGAGCTTTCAATAAATTCCAGGAGACTTCATTTCACACTTACTCTGGGGGTTGAGTTCTCCCCGGGCTTTAACCATCAGCTCAAATCAGATCAAAATTACCCTTTCAGAAGTCCTAAGGTAGGTTTCCAATCAAAGATGTTGTTCTTGTCTAACTGCTAATTGTCATGGTAGCATCAGTTTCTCCTTTCTCCTAGTTGTTAATGGACTGTTTACATGCAAGAGTGTCGACATTTTGTCATAATATAAGGTGGCTCTGCTTCTGTGCATTCCTCACCTCCACCAGGCTATAGCTGAATGCTCCGCAGCATTAAAAATGTGTGTCTGGGCATGACACATTCATTTCACTCCATTCACCCAGGGGTAAACCTTACAGCGAGGAGCCCCTTTAATCTGTGGGATTAATCAATCCTGAAATAATCAGGACTGCTCCCAGAGTAAGCTATTTCTCAAGCGGGTGAAGGTGGTGGAATTTGGCACAAGAACAGTGTTTTTCCTTGGAATTTGTGTTTTCAGTGTTGATCTAAAAGAGAGAAACTCCAGCTGATGCAGATGCTGTAATGTAAATGGTGTGAGGTAGAAAAGGATGTTGAGCGCCAAGTAATTTTATCCCCAAGATTACTAAAAATATATAGTCTAGAGAAACAAGAAATGATAGGGGCCCAATCTTAATAATTGCCTCTCTTAATGCCAATTCAAGGATGTGACTCAGACTGCTGTAGTCACATGGAGTTTTCTTCCCATGTTTTAAGGGATACCATGATTAAAGACCAGCAAAATAATCACAATTATTAACTATGACTATTTTATTATCAACGAAATAAAAAAACAGAATGCAAACAAGTAATAAACTATGGCTACTTCAGTTACAGTCTCTTCTGTGAAGACCTTTCAGCAAAGCTTACACCTTAATAGTGAAAAGAAAAGGAGTACTTGTGGCACCTAATAGTGGAAGGTTTCAGAGTAGCAGCCGCATTAGTCTGTATCCGCAAAAAGAACAGGAGTACTTGTGGCACCTTAGAGACTAACAAATGTATTAAAGCATAAGCTTTCGTGGGCTACAGCCCACTTCATCGGGTGCATAGAATGGAACATAATAGTTAGATAGATAGATACATACATACATACATACATACAGATAATTGGAAGTTACCATACAAACTGTGAGAGGCTGTTTAGTTAAGATGAGCTATTGTCATCAGGAGAAAAAAACTTTTGTAGTGATAATCAAGATGGCCCATTTAGACAGTTGACAAGAAGGATACTTAACTTAAAGAAATAGATTCAATATGTGTAATGACCCAGCCACTCCCAGTCTCTATTCAAACCCAAGTTAATGGTATTTCGTTTGCATATTAATTCAAGCTCAGCAGTTGCTCCTTGGAGTCCGTTTTTGAAGCTTTTCTGTTGCAAAAATTAAATCTTAACCCTTAAATCTTTTACTGAATGGCCAGAGAGGTTGAAGTGTTCTCCTACCGGTTTTTGAATGTTATGATTCCTGATGTCAGATTTGTGTCCATTTATTCTTTTGCATAGAGACTGTCCAATTTGGCCAATGTACATAGCAGAGGGGCATTGCTGGCACATGATAGCATATATCACATTGGTAGATGTGCAGGTGAATAAGCCTCTGATAGTGTGGCTGATGTGATTAGGCCCTATGATGGTGTCCCCTGAATAGATATGTGGACACAGTTGGCAGTGGGCTTTGTTGCAAGGATCATAGAATATCAGGGTTGGAAGGGACCTCAGGAGGTCATCTAGTCCAATCCCCTGCTCAAAGCAGGACACATCCCCAATTAAATCATCCCAGCCAGGGCTTTGTCAAGCCTGACCTTAAAAACTTCTAAGGAAGGATAGGTTCCTGGGTTAGCGTTTTTGTTGTGTGGTGTGTGCTTGCTGGTGAGTATTTGCTTCAGGTTGCGGAGCTGTCTGTAAGCGAGGACTGGTCTGTCTCCCAAGATCTGTGAGAGTGAGGGATCATTTTTCATGATAGGTTGTAAATATTTCATGATGTGCTGGAGAGGTTTTATCTGGGGGCTGAAGGTGACAGCTAGTGGCATTCTGTTATTTTCTTTGTTGGGCCTGTCCTGTAGTAGGTGACTTCTGGGTACTCTTCTGGCTCTGTCAATCTGTTTTTTCACTTTACCAGGTGGGTATTGTAGTTTTAAGAATGCTTGATAGAGATCCTGTAGGTGTTTGTCTCTGTCTGAGGGATTGGAGCAAATGCGGTTGTATTGTAGAGCTTGGCTGTAGACAACGGATCGTGTGGTGTGGTATCTGGATGAAAGCTGGAGGCATGTAGGTAGGCATAGCGGTCAGTAGGTTTCCGGTATAGGGTGGTGTTTATGTGACCATCACTTATTAGCACAGTAGTGTCCAGGAAATGGAACGCTTGTGTGGATTGGTCTAGGCTGAGGTTGATGGTGGGATGGAAATTGTTGAAATCATGGTGGAATTCCTCAATGGCTTCTTTTCCATGGGTCCAGATGATGAAGATGTCATCAATGTAGCGCAAGTAGAGTAGGGGCATTAGGGGACGAGAGCTAAGGAAGCGTTGTTCTAAGTCAGCCATAAAAATGTTGGCATACTGTGGGGCCATGCGGGTACCAGAGCAGTGCTGCTGATTTGAAGGTATATATTGTCTCCAGATGTGAAACAGTTGTGGGTGACGACAAAGTCACAAAGGTCAGCCACCAGGTTTGCCGTGACATTATCGGGGATACTGTTCCTGATGGTTTGTAGTCCATCTTTGTGTGCAATGTTGGTGTAGAGGACTTCTACATCCACAGTGTCCAGGAGGGTGTTTTCAGGAAGATCACTGATGGATTATAGTTTCCTCAGGAAGTCAGTGGTGTCTTGAAGACAGCTGGTAGGACTGGTAGTGTAGGGCCTGAGGAGAGAGTCCACATAGCCAGACAATCCTGCTGTCAGGGTGCCAATGCCTGAGATGATGGGGCATCCAGGATTTTCAGGTTTATGGATCTTGGGAAGCATATAGAATACCCCTGTTTGTGGTTCTAGGCATGTGTCCGCACAGATCTGTTCTTGTGCTTTTTCAGGGAGTTTCTTGAACAGATGTTGTAGTTTCTTTTGGTAATCCTCAGTGGGATCAGAGGATAATGGCCTGCAGAATGTGGAGTTAGAGAGCTGCCTAGTAGCCTCTTGTTCATATTCCAATTTATTCATGATGATGACGGCACTTCCTTTGTCAGCCTTTTTGATTATGATGTCAGAGTTGTTCCTGAGGCTGTTGATGGCGTTGTGTTCAGCCCGGCTGTGGTAATCGGGCAAGTGATGCTGCTTTTCCACAATTTCAGCCCATGCACGTCGACGGAAGCAATCTATGTAGAAGTTCAGTCTGTTGTTTCGACCTTCAGAAGGAGTCCACGCAGAATCCTTCTTTTTGTCGTTTTGGTAGGAATGATTCTGTGAGTTAGTATGTTGTTCAGAGGTGTGTTGGAAATATTCTTTGAGTCAGAGATGTCAAAAGTAGGATTCTAGGTCACCACAGAACTATATCATGTTCATGGGCCTGGAGGGACAAAAGGAGAGGCCGCCAGATAGGACAGACTGTTATGGCCCAGCTAAGAGTATAGCTGGAAAGATTAACAATATTGTTGTGTGGCCAATCAGTAAAAGATTTAAGGGTTGCAATTTTTGCAACAGAAAAGCTTCAAAAACAGACTCCGACGAGAAACTGCTGAGCTTGAATTAATATGCAAACTAGATCCCATTAACTTGGGTTTGAATAGAGACTGGGAGTGGCTGGGTCATTACACATATTGAATCTATTTCCTTAAGTATCCTCACACCTTCTTGTCAACTGTCTAAATGGACCATCTTGATTATCGCTACAAAATTTATTTTCTCCTGCTGACAATAGCTCATCTTAACTAATTAGCCTCTCACAGTTTGTATGGTCACTTCCAACTTATCTGTATGTATATATATATCTTCTTACTATATGTTCCATTCTATGCATCCGATGAAGTGGGCTGTAGCCCACGAAAGCTTATGCTCTAATATATATTTCTTAGTCTCTAAGGTGCCACAAATACTCCTGTTCTTAATAGTGTGTCTGCTGTGATGTGGACTCTTGGTAAACTAAAATCAAAGTACATTATTCCCAATCAGTAGTGAGTCCTACCTCAGTATTTAGTTCCGTATATCTATTCAAGTATCATCATCATAGGACCTAACCACATCTGCCACATCACTGGGGGCTCATTCGCCTGCACATCTACCACTGTGATATATGCCATCATGTGCCAGCAATGCCCCTCTGCCATGTACATTAACCAGACCGGACAGTCTCTACGCAAAAGAATAAACGGACACAAATCAGACATCAAGATTTGTAACATTCAAAAACCAGTAGGAGAACACTTCACTGTTCCTGGATACTCAATAACAGACTAAAAAGTGGCCATTCTTCAACAAAAAAGTTCAAAAACAGACCTCAATAGGAAACTGCAGAACTGGAATTAATTTGCGAACTTGACACCATTAAATTAGGCCTGAATAAAGACTGGGAGTGGCTGGGTCACAACAAAAAATAATTTTCCCTCTGTTGATACTCACACCTTCTTGTCAACTGCCGGGAATGGGCCACATCTACCTTGATTGAATTGGCCTCATTAGCACTACAAAAAGTAATTTTCCCTCTGTTGATATTTACCCCTTCTTGTCAACTGTTGGGAATGGCCACATCCACCCTAAATGAATTGGCCTCATTAGCACTGACCCCCCACTTGATAAGGCAACTCCCATCTTTTCGTGTGCTGAATATTTATACCTGCTTACTGTATTTTCCACTCCATGCATCTGATGAAGTGAGTTATAGCCCACGAAAGCTTATGACCAAATAAATTTGTTAGTCTCTAAGGTGCCACAAGGATTCTTCTTTGTTTTTACTGATACAGACTTGCACGGCTACCTCTCTGAAACCTGCTACCTCAGCATGTCATAGATAACTAATTAAATCCCACTACTTCTCTATTTACCAAGATCAAATGATGTCTCCTCTGCAGCTGTTAGTACCTAAACAGACTCCAACGAGAAACTGCAGAACTGGAATTAATTTGCAAACTGGACACGGTTAAATTAGGCTTGAATAAAGACTGGGATGGATCATTACACAAAGTAAAAACTATTTCCCCATGCTAATTTTTCCCCTACTATTACTCACACCTTCTTGTCAGCTGTTTGAAATGAGCCATCCTGATGATCACTACAAAAGTTTTTTTTCTCCTGCTGATAAGAGCCCACCTTAATTGATTAGTCTCGTTAGAGTTGGTATGGCAACACCCATTTTTTCTTGTTCTGTGTGTGTGTGTATATCTTCTGAATGTATTTTCCACTGCATGCATCTGATGAATGCCCATGAAAGCTTATGCCCAAATACATTTTTTAGTCTCTAAGGTGCCACAAGTACTCCTCGTTCTTTTTAAATTACAATAGCATTTCAATATCTCATTAAAATTGTTACCAAAAAAATTTAAATCTACTCTATTGGTCGTGCTTTTGCAAACTCTATCTCATCAGCTATGTTGAAGTGATGTCATCATGTTGCAGAAGCGGTGCCGACCTGGGAGGTTGCTGCTTCTTCATGCTGTGTTGTTGATTCTCTGTTCTTCTTAGCTGTCTGGTTGCGGCTGCTCTTTGCCTGTAGAGGTGCCAGGGATAGGCTGAACTAAGATGAGAGTGCTGTGATGAGAGTGGTGCTGTTTGCTCTCTCAATTCAGAGAGAATTATACACTCCCTTTTCATAGTCTTGCTGAAGGAAGAAGGTATACCTCTTTCAGGGGCTTGATTAGATTGAAATATCAGACGCTGTCTCTTTTCATTGGCTCAACAGCTTCCTGGGGTTGTCTTTTTTGTATCTTCAGCTCATGAATACGCAATCTGCTAATTCAAAGATAGCAGGGATGTAATTGCTTTTGTCCTTGTGGTGGGAAACTCTCAGAACATCTTTAAAGTTAGAGTTTTAACTCTTTCTCTTGTTCAGTCCATTTTCTGAGATCCCTTTGAATTCCATCGGGTTTTACAAGGCACTGAAATTCTGTCTCAAATGAGTGCAAACACTCCTATTTCCTATATAAAGGGCTCTGCTCTCAAAATAGTATTTTTAAACTTAATTCGTAAACACAATCTTTAAATAGTTATCAAATAAATTATTGGGGTTTCTTCTTACCAGTCCTTGGAAAGGTGAGTCTTGTCTCTCTCAGTTTGTTAAGGAGTTGCTTAAGCGCCAGATAACTAATTCCCAATTAATATCAATATTTTATGCTCAAGTGGTTTTTATGTTAGTAACCAGTTATAGCATCAAATGACCTTGCTACATTAGTAAATAAAACATATAACAATATAACCTATTACATAAAACAAATAATGATATCAGGCAGTTATATGAAGGTTTGCATCTAAATACATAATATTTGGAAATATACATTTCAAAAGACGTTTGTTATCTTAAGCATTTGAGGAACAAGGTTTTTACCTTTCAATGGAAATTATTTAGAAGTAAAACATTTTTCAACCATAAATGTTCTTCTTACATTTGTAGAATGAAGACTTTAGATAGCTTATAAGAGAAATCAGCTTCAATAAGGATATTTTTAGTATTCTTCATGTGGGTTTAAACTAGAGGTTTTCTTTCCAAAGGGGAGGGACGAATTTATGACTTAGTTTATAGCTCTAATAACACACATCCTAAGCATTACTCCTCTTTGGAATTTCCTGAATAAAGAGCATCCTTACCTTCTTTTACACAATTGGTTTTTTTTCTAAAACATGAGTATCTTACAAAGTCTGTTTTCTTGCGGTAACAATCATATCTATGCCAAACTAGTATCTTATACAAGAGGGATGTGTCTTTTTCTTTGATAAGATACTCTTGTTGGCTTGCTTGCCTTTTGACCAAAGGGTTTCTAGATTTACAGCTCACTATTTACACATGTATATTTACAATTTGCAGTTAAAGACTCCTATCAAGTACTCTATACAAAGCATGAATCACAATAACTAACATGTATGTACATCTTTCAAAACATAATGTAAAAGAAAGTAGTATGGAATGCTAAAGCTAAATAGAAGCTATAAAGCTGCATTCCAGAATCTGTGTAAACACACTTGGAGGTAATAAACATAGTTTTATGGGTAAGTAGGTATAAAAACAATAGTATTAATAATAATAATCAATAATAACTATGTTATGTAGCACGTTTCATCAGTGCATCTCAAAGTGCTTCACAGTCTTAATGTGTTTGTCCCCACAACACCCACGTGAGGTAGGGAAGTGCTGCTATTCCCACTTTACAGATGGGGAACTGAGTCACAGAGAGGCTAAGTGACTAGCCTAAGGTCATAGAGGAAGCTTGTGTCAGAGCAGGAATTCCCAATCTGGGTCTCTCAAGTCCTAGGCTACTGCCCTATCCACTGGCCTATCCTTCCCTTCCTTATCACTCAGGGGCTGTCTGTGGTTGGCAGAAAACAGCTTCCCTAGAAATTTCCTTAGATTGAATATTTCATATAATTACATAAACAACTAAACATAAGTATGTAAGCTATGATATTCTCTAAGCATTGTAAGTAATTCTTAAAATTCAGTAAAAGTGCAGGCAAGTTTTTTCTAACTTCACACTGTAAGAATAAATTATGATGATTTTATTAATAACCATTTTTGCATCAGTGTTGAGATTTATCCCCCCACAGAGAATCTGCTGAACATTGGTTTCGGTATTACTTGTGCAAATTGTGCATATAGAGTGTATATACACATTTACCAACAGATAAAATATTTTTGAGTCTTTTTTCCCCAGAGGACAGCTCTGCCAGTTAGCCAGAGGTGAGAATTGTGTGTGTGTTCTGGTGAATGGCACATTTAACATAAATATCTTGATCATCAGGGCCTCAAACATTTTCCAGTTTGGATAAGTGCCCAACATCATTGCATGGGAATGATGGATGGTCTCATAGTCCTCTGTCCCCAGAAATGCCTCTCTTCTCCCAAGGATTCCCCCAGCTGGCCCTTGTCCTTGTGTGTGAGGCCCAGTGTCTTGCCTACTTCCCTCTAAGCTATTCAGACAGTTGCTCTGAAGTCTGTTGCACCTCCCAGAGACATTGAGAGAGGAGGAAGGCGGGCCCATTTCTTCTTTCTCCCCAGTGCCTTTGATGGGCATCTTCTCTCCCGCCCCAACACACTCTCTTTCTGGGGCTTCTTTCTTCAATGGATGGGTCTTGGTTGTCTAAAGAGAGAACAAACGGGGGTTATGTAGGGAGGTTCCATGAAGAGATCTGTCACTGGGAATGAGAGGCCACCGTGATAGATCCTGCCTGAGAGTTTGGAGCTCTAAAGCAGCATTAAGTTGGAGAGGGGGGACTTATGTTGACAGAGATATTGCTACCCCCGTCCCTAATTTACCTCACTTGTTGCCTCAGCAGCTGTCAGCTCTGCCGGAGGAAAGAGAATGGGGAGAAGTTGCTTGCCCATCTGCCCTCTCAATGCAGGTTTTTCATCCCCACGCTGCCAGTGACTGGAGGCTGGTATTTTTATAATAAAAAAACCTTCCCACCTTTTTTCCTGCAAGGGGTCTGGGTCTGGTTTCTAAAGCAGGGGATAGTCTCCGCCAAATTAGATAATTTGGCAAGTTTATACATCGCATAGTTCCACCAACTCAAGGATGTAAAAGCCTAATGCAAGTTCAAGGTCCCTCAGGGCTTTTCATTTTAGCTGTGAATGTTCAAATTTTTGCTTTCAAAAAGGAGCAATCCCTAAATAAAAATCTTCTCGCCCAGAACACAAGCTTTTCCCAAGGCGTTCACTTCCTCTGTGGCTTTTCATCTTGAGAAAATTCAGTGAGTGTTTATGTGCAGAGAAGGAAATTATCCCACGCCCCATGTTTTGTGCTAAGATGTTAGTGATTGGCATGGCTGTCTCGGAATTTGCCCTGGTGTCTTTGGAATCAACTTCTGCATAACTGAAGGTAGCCTCTTTGGACCTTTTGTAACGGTGTTAGCTTTTTTAAAATTTGAGCTACAAAGCACAAAACACCGAAAGGATAGTATCTATGTTTCTGGGAGTGGCACCAGGCAGACCAGTTTTTATCTCACATGCACAGAGAACTTCTGCCTAGTGGCTAGGTACCTTTTTCCTTTGGTACTATTAAAAGTTTAAAGGTCATTATATTTGGGTGTAATGCTGCTAGAATGAGTGCTGAACATCTGATTTTTGCGGTCCTATCTGAAGCAACACTCTCACATCCCTCATCAGTTTGTGAATCTTCTCAAAAGGTGGCAACTACCTACATGTATTCAGAAGCCTGGAAATAGCACTGAATCATACCTATCTCTTCTAATTCACAAATGGGGACTGGTTTAAGAAATTCATTGTTCGGCGGTGTAAACCATGCCTGCGTGGTATGGTGCTCTGTCCTCCTGTAGTGGTGCCTAGTCCAGCTGGAAATTGAGTCTGCTACGGCCTTGGCTAAGAATCATGTGGCTTTCAGTTCATGCAGTAGAAGTTCATATGCTAAACTTCAGAGGTCCCAAATTCAATGCCAACGACCAGGGTCTGTCGGCATTACACAGGCAACAGAATTAGAGATGGTACTGAGGATGAGAATTGGGGATTGTGCCTTCGTGAGTGGGGAGAGGTGATTATGTAGTTTTGGGGGCCTGGAAGAATGAAGCTTCATGTAAGTGCATATGTTGTGTTTGTCATCAGGCTTTGTCCAGGCCAACGCAAAAAATTAACTTCAAACAGCAGAGCTAACATCCTGGCCCCATTAAAGTCAATGGCAAAATTCTTACTGACTTCAGTGGGGTCAGATTTCATCCCAGGTCTTTGCATAAGCAGAGATCCCTGAATGTCTGAGTCACTGCAAGGGGGAAAAAGCCTGGCAGATTTTATGCCTTGGCTTCACAAAAGTCTATGTGATCTTTACAGGAGTTCATGTGTAACTAGTTTTTAAAAAAAAACACACTTTCTAGTTGGTGAATGAAAGATGAGATTGTGTTGGATGGAAGCCAGCAATTTAACAAATCTTTTAATTCTTTGCATGTGAACATTTTCTTCTAAATTTAGGATACAAAGAGTTCTTTTACATGAATCCTGGAAGACTGGAGCAAAATCACTTCAGACAATGGAAGAAATGTTTTTTTTTAGACCTTAAACTTCAGTTACTGGCAGCTTACTTGGTTTTCTAGTAAATGTAAACCCAGCTACTATTGTCTGGTTCACCTATATTTCTCATTCTCTTTTTTTATTAGTCATTGTAGTTACATAGATAATTCTACTTCTTGATCAATGTCCTCATATATCTGTTGTATTACTGTACATACATTGGATATTTTAAATCTCAATGGCACTTCAAGACAAAACCAGGAATTAATTTGATAAGAGGGTTTTGAACGTGCAGCAATTAAATGAAATCATTTGCAAGATAGTTTCATTGTATAAACCTTGTACAGATATAACACAAGCTATAAACATCTATCATAATTTTATATTAAAGAAATTCATTGTATATCTAGACACTTTATAAATCCTCTGGGACCTTAAAGTATTAATTTAGGTTTTTATACAATTTTATTGCATATAGCAATAGTGATCCAGCCACCCATGGGAGTATCTTTAAGGCAACAAAATTTTAAGAAACTATGATAGAAATTCTCCGAGGGTTCTTAAGCAGGGTAGAACATTTTACACCACTGGAAGGCTAAAATTTTGTGAGAGTGGGAGGTTAACAGTCATTGACTTTAAACTACCTTTCTAATCAGAAATGTTTAAAATTATCTAAAAAGAAAAGGAGTACTTGTGGCACCTTAGAGACTAACAAATGTATTTGATCATAAGCTTTCGTGAGCTACAGCTCACTTCATCGGATGCATGCAGTGGAAAATACAGTGGGGAGATTTATATACAGAGAGAACTTGAAACAATGGGTGTTAACTGTAACAAGAGTGATCAGGTAAGGTGAGCTATTACCAGCAGGAGAGAAAAAAAACCCTTTGTAGTGATAATCAAGGTGGGCCATTTCCAGCAGTTGACAAGAACGTGTGAGGAACGGGGGGACGGGGGGGTAAACATGGGGAAATAGTTTTACTTTGTGTAATGACACATCAACTCCCAGTCTTTATTCAAGCCTAAGTTAATGGTGTCCAGTATCAAATTAATTCCAATTCAGCAGTCTCTCGTTGGAGTCTGTTTTTGAGGGGTTTTTGTTGAAGAATTGCCACTTTTAGGTCTCTAATCGAGTGACCAGAGAGACTGAAGTGTTCTCCGACTGGTTTTTGAATGTTATAATTCTTGACATCTGATTTGTGTCCATTTATTCTTTTACGTAGAGACTGTCCAGTTTGGCCAATGTACATGGCAGAGGGGCATTGCTGGCACATGATGACGTATATCACATTGGTAGATGTGCAGGTGAATGAGCCTCTGATAGTGTGGCTGATGTGATTAGGCCCTTTGATGGTGTCCCCTGAATAGATATGTGGACACAGTTGGCAACAGGCTTTGTTGCAAGGATAGGTTCCTGGGTTAGTGTTTTTGTTGTGTGGTATGTGGTTGCTGGTGAGTATTTGCTTCAGATTGGGGGACTGTCTGTAAGCAAGGATTGGCCTATCTCCCAAGATCTGTGAGAGTGATGGGTCATCCTTCAGGATAGGTTGTAGATCCTTGCTGATGCATTGGAGAGGTTTTAGTTGGGGGCTGAAGGTGATGGCTAGTGGCACTCTGTTATTATCTTTTTTGGGCCTGTCCTGTAGTAGGTAAGTTCTGGGTACTCTTCTGGCTCTGTCAATCTGTTTCTTCACTTCAGCAGGTGGGTATTGTAGTTTTAAGAATGCTTGATAGAGATCTTGTAGGTGTTTGTCTCTGTCTGAGGGATTGGAGCAAATGTGGTTGTATCTTAGAGCTTGGGTGTGGACAATGGATTGTGTGGTGTGGTCTGGATGAAAGCTGGAGGCATGTAGGTAAGTATCGCGGTCAGTAGGTTTCCGGTATAGGGTGGTGTTTATGTGACCATCACTTATTATTCCTCAAGGGCTTCTTTTCCATGGGTCCAGATGATGAAGATATCATCAATGTAGCGCAAGTAGAGTAGAGGCTTAGGGGATGAGAACTGAGGAAGCGTTCTTCTAAGTCCGCCATAAAAACGTTGGCGTACTGTGCGGCCATGCAGGTACCCATAGCAGTGCCACTGATTTGAAGGTAGACATTGTCCTCAAATGTGAAATAGTTATAGGTGAGGACAAAGCCACAAAGTTCAGCCACCAGGTTTGCCATGACATTATCAGGGATACTGTTCCTAACGGCTTGTAGTCCATCTTTGTGTGGAATGTTGGTGTAGAGGGCTTCTACATCCATAGTGGCTAGGATGGTGTTTTCAGGAAGATCACCGATAGATTGTAGTTTCCTCGGGAAGTCAGTGGTGTTTTACCCCAGCAGAAGAATCTGTCCTATCTCGGGGCCGCTCCTTCTGCCCCTCCATCCCCACAAACATGATACAGTTCTGTGGTGACCTAGAATCCTATTTTCGACGTCACCAACTCAAGGAATATTTCCAGCACACCTCTGAACAACATATTAATCCACAGAGACATTCCTACCAACACTACAAAAAGAAGGATTCTGGGTGGACTCCTCCTGAAGGTCGAAACAACAGACTGGACTTCTACATAGAGTGCTTCCTCCGACGGGCACAGGCTGAAATTGTGGAAAAGCAGCATTACTTACCCCATAACCTCAGCCGTGCAGAACACAATGCATCCACAGCCTCAGGAACAACTCTGACATCATAATCAAAAAGGCTGATAAAGGAGGTGCTGTCGTCATCATGAATAGGTCGGAATATGAACAAGAGGCTGCTAGGCAGCTCTCCAACACCACTTTCTACAAGCCATTACCCTCTGATCCCACTAAGGGTTACCAAAAGAAACTACATCATCTGCTCAAGAAACTCCCTGAAAAAGCACAAGAACAAATCCGCACAGACACACCCCTAGAACCCTGAGGAGGGGTATTCTATCTGCTACCCAAGATCCATAAACCTGGAAATCCTGGACGCCCCATCATCTCAGGTGTTTGCACCCTGACAGCAGGATTGTCTGGCTATATAGACTCCCTCCTCAGGCCCTACGCTACCAGCACGCCCAGCTATCTTTGAGACACCACTGACTTCCTGAGGAAGCTACAGTCCATCGGTGATCTTCCTGAAAACACCATCCTAGCCACTATGGATGTTGATGCTGAATTGGAATTAATTTGCAAACTGGATACAATTAACTTAGGCTTGAATAAAGACTGGGAGTGGATGTGTCATTACACAAAGTAAAAGAACAGAATATGGACCCTGGACTTCAGAAAAGCAGACTTTGACTCCCTCAGGGAACTGATGGGCAGGATCCCCTGGGAGAATAACATGACGGGGAAAGGAGTCCAGGAGCGCTGGCTGTATTTTAAAGAATCCTTATTGAGGTTACAGAGACAAACCCGATGTGTAGAAAAAATAATAAATATGGCAGGCGACCAGCTTGGCTTAACAGTGAAATCCTTGCTGATCTTAAACGCAGAAAAGAAGCTTACAAGAAGTGGAACATCGAACAAATGACCAGGGAAGAGTATAAAAATATTGCTGAGGCATGCAGGAGTGAAATCAGGAAGGCCAAATCACACCTGGAGTTGCAGCTAGCAAGAGATGTTAAGAGTAACAAGAAGGGTTT
Source organism: Eretmochelys imbricata (assembly GCF_965152235.1). Classification (NCBI taxonomy): domain Eukaryota; kingdom Metazoa; phylum Chordata; order Testudines; family Cheloniidae; genus Eretmochelys; species Eretmochelys imbricata. Next base: position 18,891,236 of record NC_135574.1, on the reverse strand, counting down.
CTTCAGGTATGTTAGCATCAGGAAGAAAGTCAAGGAAAGCATGGGCCCCCTACTGAATGAGGGAGGCAACCTAGTGACAGAGGATGTGGAAAAAGCTAATGTACTCAATGCTTTTTTTGCCTCTGTCTTCATGAACAAGGTCAGCTCCCAGACTACTGCACTGGGCAGCACAGCATGGGGAGGAGGTGACCAGCCCTCTGTGGAGAAAGAAGTGGTTTGGGACTATTTAGAAAAGCTGGACGAGCACAAGTCCATGGGGCCGGATGCACTGCATCCGAGAGTGCTAAATGAGTTGGCGGATGTAACAGTAGAGCCATTGGCCATTATCTTTGAAAACTCATGGCAATCAGGGGAAGCCCCGGACAACTGGAAAAAGCCTAATGTAGTGCCCATCTTTAAAAAAGGGAAAAAGGAGGATCCTGGGAACTACAGGCCAGTCAGCCTCACCTCAGTCCCTGGAAGAATCATGGAGCAGGTTCTCAAGGAATCAATTCTGAAGCACTTAGAGGAGAGGAAAGTGATCAGGAACAGTCAGCATGGATTCACCAAGGGCAAGTCATGATGACTAATCTAATAGCCTTGTATGACAAGATAACTGGCTCTGTGGATGAGGGGAAAGTGGTGGACGTGTTCCTTGACTTTAGCAAAGCTTTTGACACGGTCTCCCACAGTATTCTTGCCAGCAAGTTAAAGAAGTATGGGCTGGATGAATGGACTATAAGGTGGATAGAAAGTTGTCTAGATTGTCGGGCTCAACGGGTAGTGATCAATGGCTCCATGTCTAGTTGGCAGCCGGTGTCAAGTGGAGTGCCCCAGGAGTCAGTCCTCGGGCTGCTTTTGTTCAATATCTTCATAAATGATCTGGAGAATGGCGTGGATTGCACCCTCAGCAAGTTTGCAGATGACACTAAACTGGGAGGAGAGGTAGATACGCTGGAGGGTAGGGATAGGATACAGAGGGCCCTAGACAAATTAGAGGATTGAGCCAAAAGAAATCTGATGAGGTTCAACAAGGACAAGTGCAGAGTCCTGCACTTAGGATGGAAGAATGCCATGCACAGCTACAGACTAGGGACTGAGTGGCTAGGCAGCAGTTCTGCAGAAAAGGACCTAGGGGTTACAGTGGACGAGAAGTTGAATATGAGTCAACAGTGTGCCGTTGTTGCCAAGAAGGCCAATGGCATTTTGGGATGTACAATTAGGGGCATTCCAGCAGATTGAAGGACGTGTTCGTTCCCCTCTATTTGACATTGGTGAGGCCTCATCTGGAGTACTGTATCCAGTTTTGGGCCCGACACTACAAGAAGGATGTGAAAAAATCGGAAAGAGTCCGGCGGAGAGCAACAAAAATGATTAGGGGACTGGAACACATGACTTATGAGGAAAGGCTGAGGGAACTGGGATTGTTTAATCTGCGGATGAGAAGAATGAGGGGGGATTTGATAGCTGCTTTCAACTACCTGACAGGAGGTTCCAAAGAGGATGGATCTAGACTGTTCTCAGTGGTAGCAGATGACAGAACAAGGAGTAATGGTCTCAAGTTGCAGTGGGGGCGGTTTAGGTTGGATATTAGGAAAACCTTTTTCACTAGGAGGGTGGTGAAACACTGGAATGCGTTACCTAGGGAGGTGGTGCAATCTCCTTCCTTCAAAGTTTTTAAGGTTAGGCTTGACAAAGCCCTGGCTGGGATGATTTAGTTGAGGATTGGTCCTGTTTTGAGCAGGGGGTTGGACTAGATGACCTCCTGAGGTCTCTTCCAACCCTGATATTCTATGATTCTGTGATTCCCCATGTTTATTTTCCCCCCTTACTGTTCATCACACGTTCTTGTTAACTGCTGGAAATGGCCCACGTTGATTATCACTACAAAAGGTTTTTTTTCTCTCCTGCTGGTAATAGCTCACCTTACCTGATCAGTCTCGTTACAGTGTATATGGTAACACTCATTGTTTCATGTTCTCTGTGTATATGAAATGTCCCCACTGTATTTTCCACTGCGTGCATCTGATGAAGTGAGCTGTAGCTCACGAAAGCTTATGCTCTAATAAATTTGTTAGTCTCTGAGGTGCCACAAGTACTCCTTTTCTTTTTGTGGATACAGACTAACACGGCTGCTGCTCTGAAACCTTAAAATTATGTGTGACTTCAAAATGGATTTGGGCCCCATTTTGCGACCCTTACTCAGGTTGGGTGGTATCAGAGTCTGACTCTTTAAATAGATGGAATAAATCAATAAGAGTAATGTAAAGCTACATCAGTATTTGAGCAAATGAGAAGTTAGTTCTTGAATTGAGGTGGCATGTCAATTATCTGGTTAGTTTATTCATTTATAAATTTAAATTGTACTGACTTGATTTTGGATTTTTAAATAACAGAGATTATTCTAGTGTGAGCCAGGGTTCTGTTGCCTGGAAAGTCAATGATAAAACTCCCATTCCCTTCAAGGACAGTAAGATATCAGACCAATCTTCTTGACCCACTGTTGTTGCATGTTGAAATCAAAAGAAGTGCTCAGTTGTGACACTAAGATTTTAATTAAAGCTCGCTAACATTTCTGTTTTTCTACACTGGCAAGTTTCTGCGCAGTAGAGCAACTTTCTGTGCTGTGACTCCCAAGGAGCACACGCTGCCATGCCACTTTGTGCTTTGAAACTGCGCAGTTGCAGTGCTGTAAAAAACCCACCCCAACGAGAGGCGCACAGCTTCCTGCACCAGGGCTACAGCGCCTCGGTGTCAGTGTAGACACCATGGTTGATTACAGCGCTGTGATTGGCCTCCAGGAGGTGTCCCACAACACAGGTCTTACCTCTCTGGTCATCAGTTTGAACTCTACTGCCCTGCCCTCAGGTGACCAATCATCAGCCCCACCCCTTAAATTCCTTTGCAGTTTTGAAAGTCCCCTTCCTGTTTGCTCGGTGATGCATGCAGTGGTCTCAGTGCATCTTTCCAGGTGGCCAGGCCTGCTCCATGCACCAGGCGATCCCCCGCTTGGAGCAATGCCAAGCTGCTGGACCTCATCGGCATTTGGGGAGAGGAGCCTGTCCAGTCCCAGCTGCGCTCCAGCCATAGGAATTATGATAGCGATGGACAGATTTCACGATACATGACAGAAAGGGTCCATGACTGGGACACACTGCAGTACAGGGTCAAAGTAAAGGAGCTGCAGAATGCCTACCACAAGGCGTGGGAGGCAAACCACCGCTCCGGTGCTGCGCCCACAAGCTGCCGGTTCTACAAAGAGCTGGACGCGACCCCACCTCCACTGCAAAAACCACCGTGGATACTTTGGTGGCTCATGTGCCAGTCGAGAGTGGACCGAGCCAGGAGGAGGAAATCTTGGACAAGGATGTGGAGGGGGAGGAGGAGGAGGACCCAGAGGCAGAGGATGACTCAGAGGTCAGAGATGAATGCAGCCAGGAGCTCTTTTCTACCCCAGAGGAGGCTAGCCAGTCACAGCTGTCAGATCTTTGCGAAGCGCAAACAGGAGAAGAGGCCCCTGGTAAGTGGATCTGATTTTGGGAATCGCTGAAGCTAGTTGTTAGGGGCAGGAGGGTTGCCAAAAGCAGGCTTGTCTCCCACCACATGCCGAGTCTGAGTGGCGGAACAGGCTGTTGATTGGCTCCCTCACTTCACGGGAATCTCCCTCCGAGATCTCCACAAAAGTGTCATGGAGATACTGGGCAATCCACTGCCGCAGGTTCTTCAGCAGAGCTGCTTTGTTTCTTGCCCCATTAACAGTAACTTTCCTACACTACTGTGCCATCACGGGGGCGGGGAAGAGGGGAGAAGCGAGCCACATAGGAACCAGGGCGGAAGCCGCAGGCTTGGAGAAGACCCTCCCTTGATTCCTTGCTCACTCTTAGCAGCAAGATATCTTCCATAATGATCACATCCTGTGGTAAGATTGGGGACAGGAATGATTATCAGCCCCTGCCCCTCCCCCTACAGTGCTGGCTCTCCCCGAGAGCCATGTGCCCAGTCTACAGCAGGGTCTGGGAAGAGTGATTTACCCTGCCCCTGTGGTTACTCACCATTTTGGAAAAAGAAAAGGAGTACTTGTGGCACCTTAGAGACTAACAAATTTATTTGAGCATAAGCTTTCATGAGCTACAGCTCACTTCATTGGATGCATGAAGTGAGCTGTAGCTCACGAAAGCTTATGCTCAAATAAATTTGTTAGTCTGTAAGGTGCCACAAGTACTCCTTTTCTTTTTGTGAATACAGACTAACACGGCTGCTACTCTGAAACTCACCATTTTGGGGGTCTTGTGGCTCATGTGTGCTTGCCTGGGGTCAGCCAGTTAGTGACAGGTGTGTGAGTACTGGCCGTGTTTTAAATCACTGAATCAGTGTTCTTTGTGGTGCAAACAATCCTGCTTCTGTAAAATGTTGCGTTTAAACTTCACAGAGATGACCTGGGAAGCCCAGACTCGCTCTTTGCTATCGGCGGCTGCGCAGAATCAGAAAGCGGCCAAGCAGAACTAAGGAGGACATTCTGCATGATGTTGTGATGCACTCCACCGCCAAAAAACAGGAATTGAAGGAGTGGCGGGACAGCGAGAAGAGGGACAGAAAGGAGAACATGGCACACCAGAATGAAGCCACGGAGCAGCTCTTAAACACGATAGAGCACCAAGTGGACATGCTCCAGGCGATACTAGCTTTTCAAACCAAACAGCTCTGCACCCACCCTCCCCTGCAGCCGCTGTCACAAAACTCTTTCCCATGCACCCCCCTAGACACTGCCAACACCCTCTTATCAACCTCCTGGCTCCAGGCTATACCTGTGACATTCCAGTCCTTGCCCCTCACAGTCCAGCAGTGCGGACTCCCGGTACCCACTGCACTCAACACCCATCACTCTGCAGTTTGTCCCGGCTGAAGTACAGCACCCGCTGCATTGTACTCCAAAGGAGAAGATTGGATATGATCCCTGGACATACACAAATCTTTAGCCGTCCCGGGACCCCTCCTTCTCCTGGGACCTTCCCTTCTCCCATCCCCCTCACTGCTGATGGGTTTTTTTGTTTGACTCTCTCCTCCAGTTGTTATCTTTTAATAAAAGAATTGTATTGGTTTGAAACCAAATCTTTATTCTATTAATTGAAAGCAAAAAGAGCCCGGCAAAGCAACATATGTTAAAACCACATATTACATCATGTGCACCAATCACCTCCTAGCATTACAAGCACTGCACTCCCAAGCATATCAACAAATATTAGTAGCTTTCAGCTTCAGATTGCTGCCCCAATCAGGGGCATCCCTGATCCTTACGGCCCTGCGCTGTGCCCCTGTAATAGCCTTAGTCTCTGGCTACTCAAACTCGGCCTCCAGGCGCTGAGCATCTATGATCCAGCCCTGAGTAAAACTTTCACCCTTCCCTTCACAAATATTATAGAGCGTACAGTATGTGGCTATAAGCATAGGAATATTGTCATCGGCCAGGCCCAGCTTCCCCATAGAGGCAGTGCCAGTGGGCTTTTCAATGGCCAAAAGGACACTCAACAGTCATTCTGCACTTGCTCAGCCTGTTGTTGAACCGCTCCCTGCTGCTGTCAAGTTGCCCCGTGTATGGCTTCATAAGCCACGGCATTAAGGGGTAGGCTGGGTCTCCTAGGATCACAATGGGCATTTCAACCTCCCCTAAGGTGATCTTCTGGTCCAGGAAGAAAGTCCCTGCTTGCAGCTTCCTGAACAGGCCAATGTTCCAAAAGATGTGTGCGTCATGCACCTTTCCGGACGAGCCTGCGTTAATGTCTGTGAAACGCCCCCGGTGATCCATAAGCGCCTGGAGAACCATTGAGAAATACCCCTTGCAATAATGTACTTGGTGGCTAGGTGGTCTGGTGTCAGAATTGGAATCTGCGTGCCACCTATCGCCCCTCCACAGTTAGGGAAGCCCATTTGTGCAAAGCCATCTACAATGTCACGCACGTTGCTCAGAGTTACGGTCTTTCAGAGCAGGATGCGATTAATGGGCCTGCACACTTCTGTCAACACAAGTCCAACGGTTGACTTTCCCACTCCAAACTGATTAGCGACCGATTGGTAGCAGTCTGAAGTAGCCAACTTCCACAATGCAATTGCCACGCACTTCTCCAGCAGCAGAGCAGCTTTCATTGTCGTGTCCTTGCGCCACAGGGCTGGGGTGAGCTCATCACACAGTCCCATGAAAGTGGCTTTCCTCATCCAAAAGTTCTGCAGCCACTGCTCGTCATCCCAGATGTGCATGACGATGTGATCCCAGCACTCAGCGCTTGTTTCCCAAGCCCAAAAGCAGCATTCCATTGTGGTCAGCACCTCCGTGAAGGCCACAAGCAATCTTGAGTCGTAGTTACTACGTGTGGCGAGATCAATGTCACACTCCTCTTGCCTTTGTAGTTTAAGGAATAACTCCACTGCCAGTCGTGATGTGTTGGTCAGAGCGAGCAGCATATTGGTCAACAGTTCGGGATCCATTCCTGCAGCCCAAAAAGGCAGGGTGCACAGTACACAAACCGTTGAAAGATGGCGCCAAATGCTGGAAGCACAGGAATTGCTGGGATGCGAAGCAATGCATCACGGGTCATTGGGACAGGACCCAGGATGCCCCGCAACTCCCTCTGTCTTCCCACAAGTCTTACCGGCAGAAGAGAAAGAGATACTCTGTGGGATAGCTGCCAAGAGTGCACCGCTCCGAATACAGCTGCAAGTGCTGCAAATGTGAACACGTTATTGCGCAGGTAGCTGACAGTGTGAACACGCAACAGCGGTTTCCCTTCAGCGCTCTTTGAGCGGTGCTGTGAATGCTGGTGCCGTATCTCTGCCAGTTTAGACATGCCCTTATATTCTTTGTCACTCTAAAGGTTTTCATTTAAGATTTCGCAGGGCTAAGATATGTAAATCAAACACTTACATGTACAATTTTAAAAAACAATGGCATAATCTCTGAAAGAGAGGAATGCTTTTATTTCATGTCACTCTTTAATACTCCTCCAGGTTAACACCACTCCCACCCCAGTCAAACAAGAAAATAAACAATTCCACCTGAGTGAAGTTCAATTGAAGTCTGGTAGCAAAGGAAGTAGATTGCTTTAATGTTGCAGCTGTTCCTTTTCTAGGTTTGGATTGATACATTCTATACAGTATTTGAAATAAGGATGTCCCTATGAAAGCAGTCATTTTGAATAATTTTATATAGTACCAAAAATCCTAATATATATTCTAATATGTATTCTAAAGGACTCTGAGGGCAATAGCTCTACATTTTGAAGTTGCACGCATGTCCTTGGTTAGTTATATACCTCTACTAGGACTCCACAGTGGCATTTTCTATTTGGTGCAGTGGCTTTACACATAGCCTTATAAAGGCATTAGCAGAAAGGGATTTCAGGATACAATTTAGTATAAACAAATATATATATATATATATATATCTCATATAGCACAAGCCTACATTTTGACTTTTTATACTTTGAAGGTGACCTGCAAATGGAAAGTTTGGCAGATTTATAATGTACTGAAAGGCGTGAAAGGTGTTTCTGAAAATTACTTCTTCTTGCTTTATATATTAGAACTATTTTGTACATAACTTATTCCTTTTTGCTGGTCAACTCCTTGTCATCCATCAACCAAGCTTACCTGTGAGAACTGTAGCTCATGCTTTGAGGACTTCAGTAACTCAGCCAGAGGTTATGGGTCTATTACAGGAGTGGGTGGGCAACTTTTTGGGGCCTGCAATGTGCAGAAGGTCAGACTAGATGATCATGATGATCCTTTCTGGCCTTGAAGTCTATGGGGATACCTAGGGGCTACCATCAATTCCAGAACAAATGGTAATTTTATACAGACCAACTAAATCACTGACAAAGTGGTCTGTCAGAGGAGCAACATTCTCTTCTGAGGGCTCCTGAAGTTCCCACTCCAGGTCTTTAGTACTCCATGGAGTCCTTCAGCAGAAATAAGGAAGACGATACTTGGTATTCCTGATATTGCTGTAGGAAGAAGCGCAGTCAGGAACGTAGCAAATACTTTCCTCATGGATTGTATTTTCTAAATAGACAACCAACCTAATTCTCAATTACTGAGGGACAGTCTCCACTCATTGATATATTTTGCTTTCCACAACCAAATCCCTGTACAACTTTTCATGAACGATGTACCCGAGTATTCGGATTCTAATATCTAAACTGTATTGTTAAATCTATTCACCTGTATTGCTGATTATGTACTCTATGTATCATATGACTTTTAAAAACTTTATTTTGTGGATGATTTAAGCACTATACCCAGATGTACAGACACTCTTTTCCCAACCTATGTATTATATAATTTTTTTAACATTAGCTTTAATAAAATTTTAAAATATAAGAAAGAGGAAAAAATCATTCTAGCCCGGTTTTTTTAAAGATCACCTTCAATTATAAGAATAGCATAGTTTATTATGTGTTATCTCAGCTGAGACTGATTAGTTGTTGATGAGTGCTGCTGATTTCCCTTCCCCCCCACCCCCAGTCTCAGTACGCATTATAAGTTGTTTTGCATCAGCTGTAGATTTTATACACTTGTCTATTTTTCCCCCAATTGTCTTGCTCTCAAGGGTCTTTTCTGGCAAACCGTTAGACTTTTACCCACCCTCCTTGAAGAGTGCATATACTCTTAGAAGCCTGTGGTTTTACGCTCACAGAACACCAGCGTTGTGCTAATAAAAAGGAGATTCCTGGAATGTGTATTTCACCTTAAACTGTGCAAAAATTTGGTGGTATGACGATAGCCTAAAAATTTTTGAATAATTATAAAGTGCTTGCAACATTTTGAGGCACATCATCATCTAAATGTAATTACCCTGAGACTTGGAGTTTTATTCCTTTATACACAGACTGGCCTAAAAGTCTTCTAGAAAAGACAAGGTCTTCACTCCTCATGCTGTTCACTAGTACTCCCCTCCCATTCCTTTGACCCCCAACACACACACACACTGCAAAAATGTTCTATGGTCTCAGATTGAACCATGTCACCCTGGTTGAGAAAACCATCTGAAACTTTTAAATCCTCACAAATCACATATGTGATAAAGCTGGGATGTTTCAAACCCAGTGAGATCAGCAGGGGGATAATACATAGAAGATCCAATCTGTATGATTCCCTTCCTGCTATCCGCCTACCCCCACAATTGTTTCGTTATACTGAATTATTAAAAATGGACCCAATAGAAGACATGATATGGTGAGCATGTTACTATGTGCCAAGGTGGAGCTGAGAGAATTGATCAGAATATCTGGCACAGTGATTCAACTGATTAAAGACGAAAGGAAAAAATCTGGTCACACTCTCAAACTGCTTTGAGCGTATTTTTCACCTGTGTTTTTACACAGCTCAAAATGGAGGAAACTTTAATTACAAGAATGAGGTACGTTTTCTCAGTAGTCTGAAATATGTGTTCGTATCCAAGGATTCCCATCACAGGAAATATGAAGACCCAGGAAACTCTGTATGTTGAAATCACTGAGATTTTTTCTGTCCACACTCTGGTTGCCTCCAGTGCTGCAAACTCTTAGGCTGACCTGGGATGCATAGGAAAATCCTGCCTAGCTGGAAATATACTGTGAGGGCAGGGGGTACTTGTCCAGAGTCTCAGTACCCCCAGCCTGTTCACGTGCCCACTTCTTTTTCTGTGGCAGTGTGACTTCTCTAGAACCCATACTTGGAGCTCAGCAAGCAGAAGAGGACGAAGCAGAAAACAATACAGCCAGTGTCAGCATTACCTTCCATGAGAAAATTTCTGCATCTGCATGTATCAGAAGGGGAGTATACTATAGACAGCAGTTGGTGCTGCAGCCCTGTCCCGGCACTTCCTCCATATTTAATGTGCAGACCCTGAAGCTTTGAGACAGAGAGGCTTCCAGAGGATATGGGAGGGGCATGCTGCAGAGGTACTGCTTTGTCATGCTGTGCACTTTCTACATTTTTTTCTGGGTTTGTTTTTTGTATTATGAGCTATAGAAAGTAGAGAGGATTAGAAGAAAACTCTTTGCCCATCCTTTTGCCAAGATAAGTGTTCAGTGTTCTTCAGTGTTCTTCCAGCCTGGTTTTAAAATGACCCCAGTGACTGAGACTTTTACTACTTTGCTGGAGGCTGTATTCCATAGTCTTATAGCTCTCACCAAGAGAATTCAACTAAATATTCTTTTTTTCCAATTTCAGCCATTATACAAAATTAAGATATAGGCGTCACGGTGTCTGGAGTGGGTCACGGCCGTGAATGCCAAGCTTAGGGCAGGCTGTGAAGAAGCAGGGCAGAGACCCCAAACTGGTTGAACGTTCTTTAATTAGATTTCACCATCCCAGTAACAAGTGTGAACTCCTAAAACACTATGACAGTCTTACCACAGAGTCACAGAGAATCCCCTTGGGCATTCCAGTCTATCTTGCCACCCAGGCGATCTGGACGTAGTGACAGATGGTTGCGATACACCAAAGATTACAAAATATTCAGGTTGCTCCCAGTCCCAAGAGACCAGTCACTGACCCCAAGTAAATTTGTACCTTACATCTCACACTAAAGACATCGCTTGTAGCCAATCCTATAGTAAACTAACTAAGGATTTGTTAACTAAGAAAAGAAATGAGAGAGTTATTACAAGTTGAAAGCAGGCAAACATATATACATAAATGAGTTGCACTCTATGGTTTCAAAAGGTGACAGAGTTTTAGCAATCTATCAGCTCTGAATGTCTTGTAGGGCTAACCCAAGTTGACCCTGAGGACCTCTGCTTCTGGTTCATAGCTCTGGCCCTGTGAGAATCCAGACAGAAAAGAGAATAAAAAATTTCATGTCAGTTATTTTTATTTCCATCTTCCAGAATTCAAGCTGATGGGCCGAGCTCATTTGCAGGTAGCCTCTCCAGGAGTGTAAGGGGGGAATTTACAAAGTCTTTGTATTGTGAAGTCCACAATGGCCCATTTAGTTTTGATAGGCCTTCTTGATGGGTGGGAGACAATCCCTCCTGACTAGGTTCACAGTTTCAGAGCAAACATTTTTTATAGTTACAAACCAAAAACTTAAATATTACCTTATAGCATCAAAAAAGAAATTATAAGTGAGATTAATGCATGCAGCAATTTACAAGCATTTCATAACGTGTAAACACTAAACACATTATTATAAGTCCGATACCCATCTTAACCATACTAACACACAGGTGAAACAAACTGGTTTCCAGCAATGAATTTGTCGGTGCTTGGCTGAGGTCTAAAGCCTTAGCAAGAGCTGGCACCTGAGCTGCCAGTGTCACAGTAGGAGCAGGAGCCTATCTTATTGTTTATGTGTTTGTGCAGCACCTAGTACAGTGGGGCCAGGATCGAGGCCCTTAGGCTCTTCCACAATACAAATTAATAATAATAATTATTCATAAAAGTGGTAGTAGAGATCATTGCAAGAATATGCTTGTCTATATTGCGAAAGAGAATCTCATGAACATACATTAAATTCATCCTCAGAGGGGTAGCCGTTTTAGTCTGGATCTGTAAAAGCGGCAAAGAGTCCTGTGGCACCTTATAGACTAACAGACATAGAAGTGGGTATTCACCCATGAAAGCTCATGCTCCAATATGTCTGTTAGTCTATAAGGTGCCACAGGACTCTTTGCCACTTTTATTAAATTAATCGTTTTTCCCCTTCCCTACCCAAACACACACACACCCCTACAAAAAAAAAAAAAAAAAAAAGGCCTGAGATTACTGGTGGGAGCTGGATTTCAGTTATTAACGTATGATATGTATATTGAGATACATTATTTTAGCTTGCCATGAGCCAAGTCCTACAACTTCTGTGCAGTCCTGCCTCTCTCCTTACTCAACAAAACAAGCATTTCAAGAGCTTTGCTTTAGGGGTGGAGTGAGTAGTGACCGCAAGATTTGGCTCTGCATTGCTTCAGCGGTCATATGTGAAATTTAATTTTGCTATATAACTGTTTGGCAGATATATAGGCAACATGTTAATCTTCACAACTGTCAAGCTGGTACTTCCATTTCCAATCTTACTTTTATTTTAATGGGGAAAAGTTAAGCTGTTTAAGAGTATAATTTTTCAAATGGTATTTTGATTCAAGGGCCTGGTCTAAAATTTTACCAGCATAACTATTTCATTTACGGGAGTGATTTTTTTAACCAATATTACAATGCCAGTAAAAGACCTACTGTAGATGCAATTATACTGATTTAAGTGTGTGTGTGTACTACACTGGGAGTATAAACTTTTTTATTCTGATACTGCATCCACGCCAGAGGGTTTTCCCATTTTATCTATATACTGTATGTATACCAGCGAATCTTTCCAAGTGAAGACAAAGCCAAGATCTGTTTTAAGGACGTTACCAAAATTCTAGTACAGGGAAAAGTCCATTTCTCAAGTTCAAAAAAGTGTGCATTTTATTGGTCACCTTTGGAGAGTTTTGGACTGTTTTAGAACATACTCTGAGAGGCCAGTCTTCTTTACAGCATATCCTGCAAGGTGCTGAGCACCCTCCATTCCCACTGAAGTCATTCAGAGTCGACAGTGCTTTATTCTTCAGGCTTAGGCCCTTAATCATTTTAATTTACCAACTGGGAATGGGGAAAGGGTGCTTCTGTCCAGTAGTTATGGCTGCAGGGAGGTTAACTAAGCATTCAGTCATTGTCCTTATTACCTCCTTTATTTTAGTGTAGCTTCCTCTTGGAATGTGTGGGGTTTGCATGTGTATGTGCTTTTGTCTTGTAAAACAGAATGATGGCTTCATTTTTTGCCATCAAAGAGGATTTTTTATAGCTTTTCTTCCTTTCTAATGTGGACCGTTGCATTTATTTATGACTCTTTCACTTTTTGGTTTGGAGTCAATAAATGCCATTGATTTGTTTGCCCACTGGGAAGTGCACATGCAGCTTCACCTCATTCAGTACAACTCTTGTTAAAATAGAAAAAATTATATTTATTTGTGGGGTGAATGCAGGGTGGGGTAGAAGGTTATCCCAGTGTATTATCTTGAATGCTATATTACCTAAAGGGTGATGTTACAGAAATAATTGAAAGTAAGTACTGCAAGACTGTTGAGATAAATTTTGACATAAAAATGTAGGTAGGTTCATAAAAGGTTGCAGTGACAATTTGTTATAGTGACAGCTTTTCAACAACTATATAAGGCTCCAGATGGAAAGGAATTTGGCTTAATGAATTATAGGCAGCCTGTGTTAACACAAACTTCTTTTATAGGAACAGATTAGAAGAAAGAAGAAGTTATTCATACAGGCATGTGTTAAATAACATCATTGTTAAAAATACAGAGTTGAAAGAAAGAGGGAAAAGTGTTAAAGCTGTTAATATTGAAGGACTTTCAGGTTTCCAACCAGGACACTGCACAATCGTTCCTTTACTGGCTGATAATGAACACTGTTGTCAGCAGACTGCAGAGGCTGACAGTCTTCCAGTGACAAGATGCTAATGTTACAGGACCTTCTTCTTTAAGGGTGTGCATCCTTGGCTGAGCTGATACAAAGAATATTTGAAGAGGCTTGTAAAGGAGGACATTTTTGGTTTGTTTTTCAATTTTGTTTTAATACCTATTCCTCATGCAAAATATTAAATAGAAAAGAAATGTACACACTGTTTTAATGTATTTTATGCATTCTAATACTGATACAGCACATCCACTGACAGCTGTTTGTTTACCTGAACAGTTACGTATTGGGAGATACAAAAGGGCTTGACAGTCAGGACTCCTAGATTTTGTTTCCAGCTCTGACACTGACTGGCTGAAGAACACTGGGTAAATCACTTAACTTCTCCTTTTCCGTTCAGAAAATAAGGATGATACTTATCTTCCTCCCTCAGGGGGAGCAGTATGGCTTAATTAAGGATTGGAAAATGCTCTTAGTTCCTATATTAAAAGGTGCTTTCTAAGTAAAAATTATAATTAAATAGTAAAAACAAAAAAACTGTGTCAAAAGGTATGTCTACACTACGAAATTAGATCGATATAGAAGTTGATTTTTAGAAATCGATTTTATACAGTCAATTGTGTATGTCCACACTAAGCGCATTAAATCGGCAGAGTGCATCCTCACTACTGTGGCTAGCATCGACTTACAAAGGGGTGCACTCTGGGTAGCTTTCCCGCAGTCTCCGCCACCCATTGGAATTCTGGGTTAAGCTCCCAATGCCTGAAGGAGCAAAAATATTGTTGCGGGTGGTTTTGGGTACGTGTAGTCAGTTGCCCCCCCTCCGTGAAAGCATCGGCGGACAATTGCTTCGCTCCTTTTTTCTGCGCAGACGCCATACCACGGCAAGCGTGCAACCCACTCAGCTCAGTTCACCGACACCGCCCCGTTGTGTCCTGGGTGCTGCTGGCAGCAGACGGTGCAGTAGGACAGCTAACCGTCGTCATACACCACTTCTGCTGCAACTCTGCTCCGCTGCTATATTGTCTCAATAGTGAATTTCTCCATGTTGTCTGTCATGGGCTCCTGGATACGTGTGTTCTTCCTCGGGAAATGTGTGCAGTGCTAACCGTCGTCCTTCACCGCTTCCACTGCAACTCTGCTCTCCTGTTCTCATGAATCCACCTCGCAGGACCTCTCATCGTTCTCTATAAATATCTATTCTCCTGGCATCTGTTGTTAGCCACCGCTTCCGCTGCAACTCTGTTCTCCTGCTCTCTCCTGCAGACGCCGTACCATGGCAAGCATGGAGCCCGCTCAGATCACCGCAGCAGCTATAAACATTGTAAACACCTCACGCATTATCCTGCAGGATGTGCAGAACCAGAACCTGCAAAAGCAGGCGAGGAGGCAACGGCAATGCGGTGACGAGAGTGATGAGGACATGGACACAGACTTCTCTCAAAGCATGGGCCCCAGCAATTTGGACATCCTGGTGGCAATGGGGCAGGCTCATGCCATGGAACGCCAATTCTTGGCCCAATTGGATTTCCTAACTGTGGTGGAGCGATAGACGGAACGCATATCCCCACCTTGGGACCGGACCACCTTGGCAGCCAGTACATAAACTGCAAAGGGTACTTTTCAATGGTGCTGCAAGCTTGCCTGAGCGCCTTTATTTTCATGCGGCACTGCTGCGGGCCCCTGTTATAGCCTCTGTCCATCATGCCCTTGGAGATTTTTTCAAATATTTTGGCATTTCGTCTTTTTGAATGGAGTTCTGATAGCACAGATTTGTCTCCCCATACAGCGATCAGATCCAGTACCTCCCATTTGGTCCATGCTGGAGCTCTTTTGCAATTCTGGGACTACATGGTCACCTGTGCTGATGAGCTCGCCATGCTGGCCAAAAAGGAAATGAAATTCAAAAGTTCCCAGGGCTTTTCCTGTGTACCTGGCTAGTGCATCTGAGTTGAAAGTGCTGTCCAGAGAGGTCACAATGGAGCATGCTGGGATAGCTCCCGGAGGCCAATACCATCAAATTGCGTCCATACTACCCCAAATTTGACCCAGAGATGTTAATTTCAGCACTAATCCCCTCGTCGAGGAGGAGTACAGAAGTCAATTTTAAGAGCCCTTTAAGTCGACAAAAATGGCTTCGTCGTGTGGACGGGTGCAGGGTTAAATCAATCTAACACTGCTAAATTCGACCTAAACTTGTAGTGTTGACCAGGGCAAAGTAATATAAAAGACTAAACCACCTCTAAGAGCAATGACAAAGTTAAAGTCACATAATTTGTGATGTCACTAACAGAAGAGTATGACTAAGGTTGAGAAAAATAGCAGATATGAGTGTCCCTGAAATAGCAAATCCATATTTCCATTTTTGCCAAAGTATTATAGCTATTTCAGTAGGAAAGACTAACCAATGGTTCCTATTCCATCTGATGGGATTTTAAGCACAATGAGTTAAGAACATAGTTACAGCGTTAAATCAGAATTCCAGAGTCAATGCCTGTCCTTAGTAAACCAAATTAAAAGTCACAAGATTTAGTTTTCTATATGCAAGAATCATTTCTGTAAAACCCCTTTGCTCGTGATCTAGTAGAACACTGAGTTACATATCTGAGCTCTTGTATGTCTCCGGACAGATGGGGACTATATCTCCAAAGGACAAGTCTCTTGATGCTGGTGGCTTTAACAGTATCCAGAAAGGGACTCTTTTTTAAAAAGTCTGATATACAGTTGCATAAAGAATATGTATGTGCATTTGCCACAATTGTGGTGAATTGCACAGCAAGTGTTTTCTCACACAAAGGGCCAGATGTATAACTGGACAATCCAGTGCTTAATTTGTGCCAGGGCTGAGCCCAGCACCTCTAGGCCTGGCAGTTCATAGCCCTGGCACCTCTGGGCTTGCTGTGTCAGTTATGAAAGTAAAAAAATTGCTTGAGCCCCGGCACCTCTTTCGTTATAAATTAAGCATTGGGACAATTATTTATCCAAATCCCTGGTTCACTTTAATTGTGCATTCAAATGAGCAGTGTACATTTTTTGTGCATACAGTTGTGCACTTGACATGTTGAAAATCAGGATCCTTGAGCTGTATAAGAGCTTTTATTTTCAGAGCATTTTTTACATTCAAATGCGCCCCCATGCATTTACCTTTCCCCTTTGGTCTTACTGAAACCTGTTTTTAAGATGTGGATATTGTTTGTTGCATTCTCACAAGAGTAGGGAATCTTTCACAGTAACCATTTGTGCCTTCCATTTTTATAATAGTATGACAAATTTTGTGAAACAGTTTCTACCTCCAGTTTTACCAGTTTTTACACTCCATTCTGTGTTAAGCATTCCCACTAAACACCAACTTAACCTGGAACTGTGTGGCCATTGTGCTCCATCTTCCTTGTCTGGTTAGGCTGTAAGCTCTTTGAGGGAAGGAGTAGTCTGTTACTTTGTGTTTGTACAGTGTCTAGATCATTCTTGATTGGTCCTTAGGCACTACCATAATAAACATTAATGTAAAGAGAACACTGACTCGCGTCAGGGTGTCACTGTCAGTATTTTCCTTCCTTCTAGGTATTCATGTCTCTCTTGGAGTACAAAGCCAGATTGTATGACACAGAATGACAAGCTGTTCTATATTAAGTAAGACATGAAAATACAGCTCATTAGAAGCCACATGGTTGATTGAAAGCATAATAAATGGCAACCTAACAACAAAGATTGTTTCTCTGGGTAGATAATCTGATAAGTAAATATTTATTTCATTATAAAATCTTTTTAAATATTTTGTATCCAAGTTCAATCAATGCCACTAACTGACCCTTTCAACAGTTTAAATTGGATCTGGAAGTTCTATAGTTTGAACCAGAGGTACTGGTACACAAACAACGCATTCTGAGCGGTTAGAGGTAGTGGAAAGAAATGTAATAGTATTTATTTAGAGAAGCTTCACTGGGCATACTTTGGTTGATTAGGCAGTTTATTTGCTTTGAATTCCTAAATCGTTTCATGTTAAATGTTTTAAAGATGCAGCCCACCTCTGCACAACAACAAATGTTAGCCCTTCAGCTACTGGTCTTCTAGAACAAGCAGTACTACTGTGGTTCATTAACAGATTTTTTTTTATAAATCAGTGGTGTAGTACATTGCACTGTACTTGGTCTGTTCAAGCAGGTAAGCAAGTACATTCTGCCTGGGCCTACCTGGTATTTTCAATAGTCAAGGGATTGAGATGGTGTGCTGTAGCTTGAATATCATGTGGGGAATTGTCCATACCAAATAAGAATGTGATTTGTACTTTCTTTCAGGGTGTTCAGTTATAAAATGTACTTGGAAATTGTAATTTCTGTTGCAGTTAATCTGGCCAGAAGGCAACAAGCAACTAATTAGTGAATTCCACTGTTGTCTCTTGAACCAAGATAAGATGTGAGGAGACCATGATCTGGTTGTATCAGAAATGCAGATGTGTTAGATCCACCAAAGTGAACCTCACAAATTGCAAGACCTTACCAACTGCATTATAAATATATATCACACAGTAGCTGCACTCTGTCTTTATGAACTCTTAAATTTAATGTTCAAGACCTGGGGAAATAATAAAAGCCCTCTTCCTTTGTCCAGGGGAATGTTTCAGATAAATGAATGCAGATTTAAGTAGGAGAGTAGAGTACATTCTCTTACTGGAGGTTGTGGGTTTAGCTTTAAATTCAGAAAGTGCTTGGGAGAACCTTATAAAATGTAATAACATTCCTCCTCTCCTAGCACACACTCTCAAACTGATATTGTACTGCAGGAACTTGAGATTCAATAGCATCCTTACAGAGCTGCTGCGCTTATTACTTAGATATTAGAGATACCCTGGTGATGTACAAACATTTGAATTCCAAAGGGAAATAAAGTCTGTATTTTCAGCTTATTATCAGGCAATATTGTAGACACTCTGCAGCGAATGGCTGGAAAAAAAATCATTTTCTCTTTTCTCCCTAATTTTCACCACATAATGTTTTTCCCTATGCTTCATACCTCTGCTGCAAAAGAAAACATAAGCTTAAATTTCCAGTCTCCTAGGCGAGGTATTACATCCATAACTCCTATTATTGTTAATGTTGTTTGTGCTCATAATTCATTGTGCTAGCAGAGGTGGCCAGGATTTGAAATTATCAAGCCACCTGGCTCCGCATGGAAATCACTGAAAATGCCAGAGAGCAGTTTGCTAACCAGATGCTATTGCCTCTCCTCTCTCACCCCATCTGACATTCTGTTTTAGCTTTCCGCCACCAAGTGGGCTTCTAAGCATAGTTGCTCACCTGCTTACATGGTTTTAATGCTATTGCTTTAAGAAAAATCAGAACAAAGCTGTACCACAGATGCACAAATGCACCTTGGAATGAATGGGTTATGGATACAGAGCCCTTGCCACATCCTTATAATCTCATTTTCACTTGCACATACTCCTGTGGTGTTGTGGGAGTATACTGGGTTAGTGTGGTTGATCACCTGAATCCCAGTCTTGTTTTATTCAAATAAAAATTCTCTGTTCTTGAGAAATGTAGCTGGGTGGACGGGCTAAGCACTTGAGCATGCAGTGATAGTGTAAGGTTAGGAGGCAAGCCCATCCAGAGGGCCCGCAGTTGATCAATATTTCCTATAACTGAGTCAACAGTCGTCTCCCTTTCCTATGGACAGGTGTCCGTATAAATGATCCACCGAGGTATCCTGGGGTCTGGGAAGAGGATTCAGCGGTAGACTTGCAAAAGGCTTACATGAGCATACTCAGCTAAGGCTTTTTGGCACTTTCTCTCATCGTTTTCCCTTGCCCACAGAAAGATCCTCGGGAACTGAGCAACCCTCTACTCTCTTAAAGAAGCAGTGGTGGGAGCAGCACCAGTCAGTTGTGGCATTGGTAGCCTTCCCACTGGGACTTAGTGCCACGGTATTTAATACTCACCTTCATTAAAAACTACTCCTGGGTTTTACATTTAACCCCAAGAGTATGTTTATATAGATGCATTTCAAGCCATTTTGGTTAGAGGTAGAGTGATGGATAAAGTGCACCATGCATCTTAGGGGACCCCTGAATATGCTGTACCTCCTTCTCTACCAAACACATACAAAATCTTATTGCTAAATAAACACGGAGGATGAAATCTTAGTCCCATGAAAGTCAATAGGAGTTTTGACAGTGACTTCAGAAGGGCTAGAATTTCACCCCAAGGCTTTCTCTAAAATCTGATAGCCCTTCCTTTTGTTTTGTGCTCCACTGTGGCTCTGTATCTTATAATGTGATTATTGAAATATTCATATAACAGTTGAGTGTATATATGCATTGCTTATTATACTTATGCCAGCAGTGGCACTGTACAGTGTAAGCTAATCTCCTTTCTATTTTATTAAGCCTGTTGGGGCTATACCCTAGCTGATTGGAAAGTGTCTGCCGGCTTGACCTTCTGGTATGATTTATGACTGTTCTACAAAAAGCATGCTCATTAAAACTAATTATAAAAAGTTAAAGGGATACTCTTAGCCTGCTTAGGTGAGTTGTGACCAACTTCAAAATTGTCCTTAATCCCTTCAGATTGCAAATATTTAACTAAAGCACAAATAAATCTTCAAGTCTCTCTCGCAAAGAAAAGGAGTGTAAAAGAGATTAGAACGTGTGTACTGTACTTCATAGTCAATGTTTTTGTATTACCTACCTATCAAATTTCAGCACAGACCAACAAATAAACTCAATTTCCATAGATGTTCTGGCATCACTGATAAAGCTGGTGAACCAAAAACAAAAAAAGAAATCTTAATTTTCTGCTCCATTAGAAAGAAGGAGAAAAAAATCCTTGGCAATTTTTTTAAAAAGCAAGGAAGAGACAGAAAAATACTTTGTTTTTGGTTTTGTTAACAGCAGTATTGTCAGTCCCAAGTGTTAAATAAAATCATGAGTCTGGACCCAAAAATCTGAGAGTTTGAGAAATAATAAATTTGGGATTCTTTTTACTTGCTTTCTGGATTTTGAAGCTTTGCTCTGCAACCCTGGGTGATAGAAACACTTTTCATATTTTTGTTTTTTAATTACACTTGGCATTCTGACACAATCACAATACTCCAGAATTTGGGCCATTAAGGAAAACACCAACTGTTATGAGACCACAATAAAATAGTGACAATTGGCAACACTGTAATGGTTTCAATTATTTTAGACCATATCTTCTGAAAATAAGGGAAATTACAGTGTAGAAAACCTTCCCTTGCTAAACATAAAGAGCTGGCAGTACAGTAGAAGTCCATTTTTATCAGTGATGTACCAGCTGTGAGAGTCTTCACATTCAGTGGTTCATTTCTACCAGCCTAAATTTCTTTCCTCTGAACATTACGTAGACAAGGTGCATGATGGATTATCTTTGGTGGACCAATTTCTGTTCATGAAAGAGACATGCTTTCGAGCAACGCAGAGCTCTTCGTCAGGTCTAAACATTGAGCACATTACCAGTACACAACAGTTTAGGTCAGGAACTGTGCAACAGTACTGGATCCAACTCAATTTATGGGCTGTTTTCCCAACCCCCAGCACAGTTACTCTGCTTTCAGTACAGAGATGGCTGGATTCTCTTCTTACTTGTGACAGGGCAAATAGAAAGTAATTCTCCCGAAGTTAATGAAATTACACTGGTGGAAAACTGGTGTAAAGGTAGATGAGAATCCCCAGTTTGTAAAGCATTTTAGGAGCCCTTTAGGTCAGGATAACAGTAATAAGGGTTATTAGTAATTGTTCCCTAACCTTTTCCTGTGTTAGCTATTTCATTCCTTTTCATTTTACATTTGTTCTGAGTTTTGCATGATTAAGTTTCAACTACCAAACCCATTGCTATACATGCATGCACACATTGCTACTTGACAATACTGGATGTCCTGTCAGTTGGATGCATTGACATTCAAGCAGACAGTTCACTGGAGAATGTGTATTGACATTTAGGAATTCTCTATATCAATCAAAGATTTATTTGCTCACATGAAAAAGAAAAATCCAAACCAAATAACCAAAAAGTCTCTATGTGGTCCGCAAGCTCAGAATGTGTCTTCAGCTGCTGAGGATAGCGGTAAATAACGCACACTCTTTTACCCTAAATAGCATTTTCCTTAGCAAAGTTCTAGTGTACAAATCATTGAGATTGATTGATGGCTGGAGGTTGGCATGTGAGGTTTTTCACCCTTCGTTTCATACATTGTGTAAGTTGCAGGAAAAAAACTAGTGAGCCTGAAGAATTACACAAGGCTGAAATCATTCAAGCCTTGGAGATAATTAGATAAGTTGGATGAGTCTAAGTACCCCATATGCAGAACCAAGTTGTTAACTGAGATTAGTTAGTAATCTAGCCCATTCTGCTACAGACTGATGATCTAATTGTTTATGCTGCACTTATTCTGCCATTTATGCAAATGCATTATGGCAAATAAACACTCAGGATCACATTTGGACCTTAGAATGTCTTTTCCAGTGGACATTTCTAAAGGAAGAATTTTTGGTTTATGGTATTTATACCAGATCTTGGTTTCAGTTTCTCAGGGTTAAGAAGGTTAGCTCCTGTGGTTCTGTACTGTAAACATTAGAGGCTTGATTATTTCTGCACTAAGGCAGTGTAATGCTGCTTTGGTATAAATCTGAACCAAGCCTTAGAAGTTGCTTTTGGAAATTTAGCATAAAATTTGCTGAATAAATAATTTTAGAAATAACATTCTTTGGGAGGGAGGCATGGTCCTAATTGCCCTGTTTTGTATCCTTTTTCTTGTTAAAGCTCCTTTACTTTTCTTTTTCAACAAGAAATGCCTTCTCTGCATCAAATACCTACCTTCTGAAAACACACCATTTCCCCAAAGACTTACATCAATGATCTCTGAAAATATCCATGCTACTTCACAAGGAGCTGGTCTCCAGTGTATTTGGACGTCAAACTGTGTCTAGGCTTGGAGCAAATGCAGCCTCATTTATGTGCACAGCACCACCCTGCACTTGGGACAGCGCTTGACAAATAAGAGCATGAGTTTTATCTGTTCTATTTTATGGTGACATTTGAAGAAAAAAAATCATAGTCTGGGATTACCTATTTGTCCCCACAATCTTCCGCACTTTTTATATTTTCATGCCCCATGCTTTAAATATTTGTATTAACCTAGGAAAGCTTTTGGGCCTAGATTCTCAAATCATCTAATCCCCATTGCACAAAGAGACCTTAAACCAGCTGGATAGTCCCAGTGGAGAATTCCCCGTGGGTAGGGGGATTTCTAATGGCATACATCTGGTGGAGGCAGCATAGTCTCCTCCAATGCTAGCTGCCCTTCCTCCCCAGCTCCAAGACGAAAGCTGAGGGAGCGGTGTGTTAGAGGCTGTCTGGAGGAATGTCAGTAGCAGTAGGCAAGAGGTCTTACACCATCAATATGAGTTAGAGTAGGACCCTCCTTATCTAACTTGCCCCTGGGCTTGGTGGCCCTGAATTAGGGAACTGCAGTTGGCTCCCTGCAGTCACCGTCTCCACTGGGTCCGAGCACAGCTTGGGTGAAGAATCAGGGCTGTGGTGTTTGCCTGCTCTGGAGGAAACAAGCACAAATGGGGGATTTCAGGAGCTGCTAGGATATCAGTTCCAGCGAAGTGAGAATTTTTGTGAAAAGCTACAAAATAACATCTTTAGCAAAGAATTGAACTACATAAGCCACAGTGAAACTAGGCATCCATTCAGTCCATTTGCCTAGAAGTCTGTAGGTCCCATTCCAAGACAGATGAAAGCAATAATAAGTAGTAAGCAAAAAAAAAAAAAAGATAATCTGCATCCAGAATATTTGAATAAAAAGTGCCCGAATTTGGAGTGGAGAGTAGAAGGAGCTGTTTGGAGGAAATGGTGGAGCAGGGGAGGGTTTGAAAGGAGGGTTGTTTTAGACCTACAGAACCAGCTTTGTTTGCTGTTAGAAGTGTGTATGTGCACATTTCGCCATCCCTTCTGCTCTGCCTGGCGGCCTCTTTCTTCTTGGGCAGGCAAGATATACATGTATTCTGTTCTCCGCGGGATATCGCATAGGTAAATGGCAACTAATCTGCAGGGAGACCAACCAGCTACAACACCTCGGGGCTGTGGGTTTGTTTGTGCTCATGAGCACGTCTGCACATCACACCCTCTCTCTGCTTGGAAGCCACCAGAGTATTAAAATATACAGGGTTCCTGCCCTCCCAGAGGTACTGATTGCAACCGAACTCGGCATTCTGACCTGTTTGATATATAAACATAAATTAATATAACCCTAGCCCATTTGCACCTGATACCAGATGTTCTTATAATTCACAGATATGGAGGAGTGGGAGGTAATGTCAATGAAGAGGAGAGATTAAAATGGTCAAGGATGGCCTGACCTGCTTGGTCTTATACTGAATGGTTGAATGAGGCAACAGTGTGAGTCCCTCAAGGAAAGAGTTCTACAATCAGGAGCACTGAACTGAGAAGACCTGACCTCAATATAACGAGGGGCCAGGGAGCGTGGGCAACCTAGCTGCCTTAGCAGGATATAGATGGCCACTCAGGTATCTTGGGCATAAATTGTAGTTGGCACTTTAATAATCTTGCAGCCCTGGCTTTGGCAGGCTAATATATTTTTTCAGAATCAGGAGGACATTTGAAAAATGTATTTTCTAGGCTAGGTTTTAATTTTGGGGCCTGCCAACCTTGGCAGTCTCCTCTTTTTAAAATAAGTTCACTGCGAATTCCTTAGCCAATAGAATGTGTACATCTTGCCAATGATTTAAATCTTTGAGAATGAATGTAATTCACGATGCTGTATAAAACGCTATAGAATACTCTGAGGCTTGCCAACTCTCGTGATTTTACTGTGGGTCTCTCATCATATTTCATGTGGGGTTTCTTAAAGCCCCAGCTCCTGGAATTTTGTGATTATGGGATACATTTAGCTTTCATTTTAAAAAATAAAAAGGAAAGGTTAGTGAGTAAAGCTCAAAAACATGACGCCCTATAAGTTTAAAAAACCCACAAAGCAAATAAAGAGAACCCAAAACGTTTCATTTTCAAAAATCTCATAATTTTTAAGACTCATAATTTTTAAGGGTCTTGACTCATAATTTTTGAATGTTTGGGGCAGGCAATGATGTATACTCCAAGAAACAATCTCCACTAGCAAGGAAGTAAACTAACTGGCCTAATAGATCTTTCGTCTTTGAAGAGATCATAGAATTGGAAGTTAATTTAACCTTGTTTTAATGTATTTGATTCTCTAGATGAGGCGAAATTAATGCTGTCTAGTAATGGTGCTGGGGTCCAACCTATAAATTTTATTTATACTGCCTTGCTTGTACTAATTTCAGTTCAGTCCTGAAGTTGCATATTGCAATGAGAACATTGGTGACTTGCTTGGTAGTCCAAGTTTTGTGACCAGTTTGTATTATGTACAATATCCATTACTTTGCTTGATTCTTTACTTCATGAATTATGGTAATTATAGTCTCCGGCTTATCTGCAGGGAGCTGCGTTCTCCTTTTACTGGGTCAGGTGTTTCAATTATCTCAGTCCTTCTGTATTAATTATTTGCTCTGCCTCCCAAGTTAGAATCCCTGACAAAATTAGAAGTCTTGCTTTCAGAACCTTCCAAATCACTTGGAATAATAATAAAAATAACAATAATAATGATAGTCTTGGTGTCAGTATTGATCACACTGTGACACTTTTGCCCAGCCCGAAAGTATCAATTTATGATACCCCTTTGTCTCTTACCTCAAAGCTTTTCTTACAGCATGTCAATTTTCTTCCTGTCCTAGATATTAACCTGTAGTGAGAAACAAGGTCAAAGGGTTTTGCAAATCCAAATAGCTAATCTTTGCTGTTCTTTCCTTGTCAAACATGGCAGTAATATCCTCAATGATATCCAGAAAGTGAAACATGATCTCGATCTCTCCCTCTTTCTCTCTTCTCCTTCCTTGAAATAAGGTTGAAAAATAAATAAATAACCCTTCCTGAGTGTCTGCATTGAGTACCATTTTGAAATTTCATTTTATAATAATGCATTTCTTCCACACTCCTCATTTTCCATTTGGTTTCTGATTCAGGAAAACTGTCACCATCTTAAAATGTCATTTTAATAAGCTGTCTTCTGTTTTCCTGGATCCTTTGAGCAAAACAGAAGAGGTTAGGATTGTCAACTTTTGAAATTTGTCAAATTTTGCAAGTTCATAGTGGAAGCTTTTTTTATAGATTTCTGCAAACTTCAATAATTTCTTGTTCAAGGTGTGTACATGAACACTATAGGCAAATGACTTAAAATCTAGTGGGCTCTGTCAACTAGTTCATAGAAAAAAATTATTCCTGTTCAGATTGCCATCTTTAGAAAGAGCCCTGTTCAACAGAGTATAAATATTAGCAGACTTCAGATCTGTATGATGGTGTTCAAAGTGGCTAAATGTTAGGGATTTTGTTATACAGTTAGTTTTCTCAAAAATGTCTCTTTTTTAATGAATGTCATTTTTAAAAAAGTCTTTAGTTCATAGAATATCAGGGTTGGAAGGGACCTCAGGAGGTCATCTAGTCCAACTCCCTGCTCAAAGCAGGACCAATCCCCAACTAACTCATCCCAGCCAGGGCTTTGTCAAGCCTGACCTTAAAAACCTCTAAGGAAGGAGATTCCACCACCTCTTTAGGCAACCCGTTCCAGTGTTTCACCACCCATCTAGTGAAAAAGTTTTTCTTAATACCCAACCTAAACCTCCCCCACTGCAACCTGAGACCATTACTCCTTGTTCTGTCATCTGCTACCACTGAGAACAGCCTAGATCCATCCTCTTTGGAACCCCCTTTCAGGTAGTTGAAAGCAGCTATCAAATCCCCCCTCAATCAAATCCCCTCTCAAGTTGGTGTGGTCATCAGAAGAATAACAGCTCTTTGATGTTTTGTCTGAAATCTAAAGCAGGTTGGTAGCTAGACTGTAAGTGACAGATTGATTGTGCTGCACATATTCAGCATCCATGGCCCAATGCTATTAGGGGTTCCTATTGGAACATGGTTGAAACTTCAGCTGAAACCTGAAAACTACAGCAGTGGTGCAGAAGAAGAAAATGGGTGGGTTACCACCTATCATTTGGTGGCATAATATCTCACTTCCCAGGTCAAGCCAATAAAGAGTGCAATCTAACCTGTATTTAGCAATAATCAATAAAAAACCATAAAAAACCATAAAAAACTCATGGTGGATTGCTGTTCCTTATAATGCCTTGTCCACTATTTGTCATACAGTTGTTTTGTTCTTTTTTTAAAAAAAATCCTTGAAATGTAGCTGGTTGTCCTGACAGGGAACTTTAAAACTTGGCCCAATTTATAGAAAGAGCATGCAACAAATCATGTAAAATTGACCATTAAACATCCCAGAAAGAGTGATGTCTTTTTAATGCTCTGCAACAGCTCTGCTATCGTAGACTATGTTCAAATATATTATCTATCTGTCTATGTATTTCAAAGCCACTGATGGCTATAATATCTAGGTGCCTAAAGTGTTTCCATGTCCCCCTACCACAACCTACTGAGCCATGAAGCTCCCTGAAGCTGGTGTTCTTAACAAATAATGGTTGGGTTTTTTTAATGCTGGCAAATGAAGTTGAAAACAACAAATATGTGAAGTAATAAGAAACCTTTTCTGAAAGATAATTTAGAGTTACCTTGTTGGTATTGCCTACAGCTTCATTGCACTTGTACGCAAGGTAATCAATGAATTTTGCATGCATACAACAAGGTATTCTAAACAGGAATACAATGGTTAGAAAGTTAAAAGATTAAAGTGCAGCTCAAGGAGAAGAATCTTGTTCTGTCTCCTTTGCTTGCCTTCCATAGTAAGTGAATAATTGACTGACTCATCTCTGGCTGTATCCTCTTTTTGGTTGTGGTTTATAGTTGCTTTTGGATCATTTATTCATGTGTGTTGTTTATGGTTGCGTGCTAGAGGCCGAGTCTTATGCAAGCATGCAAGAACTAAGGTCGGTTTTAAAACCATAGGCCTGATTTTCAGAGATGCAAGCACCTTCTGCTCCAGTTGACTTAAACCCGAGTTGTAGATGCTCAGCATTTCTGAAATTCAGACATTGTGTCTATGTGTATATGAGACAATGGATAGATAATGAGAGACTGATGGGGGAGCACAAGGAAACAATGATACAGTATTGGTCAGCATGACAGGTAGGGGTCTCAGCACTCCCTCAGCCTACCCATTGTCAAGTTTTTTGTAGGCATCACAGAAGAGGAAAGTTTTAAGAACGAGTTTGAAGGAGAACAATGAAGTGGCTTTGTGGATGTTTACAGAGAGTTCCTCCCAGCTCTGGGAAGGAGCCTGAGAGAAAGCATGAACGTCCTTATCTGAAAGTTTAACAAGCGGGCAATGGGGACTGGCGTCATGGGCTTATCGCAGGCTGCAGTTGACCTTTTGATAACTGAATGAGAGATGGTAAGTTGGATGGGTAAGTCATGAAAGGCCTTAAAAGCAAAGACAAGTAGCTTATGTTGGATATGATAGAAAACAGGGAGCCAGTCTTCTTCTTATCGGATGTGGAGATTGTCAAGCCAATTCACAGGAGGCTCGTGAGCAAAGAGCAGTCTGAGGGCAGTTGTCAGTGATGTGAGACATTGTCTGTCTTTAGCCACAGCCACATGTGGGATCCTCTCATTGGCTCCAGGTGTGAAGATTGGCTGCACGTTGACCCTGAATCATTCAAAATCAGTTCAAAGGGCCCCAGGAACAGTGTGGCAAATCAAAGCCGAGCACCCACGTGGTTGGGTCAGTGACAAGGGATTGGTTTCTGACATCAACTGCAGACCATTCTTCATGCCACATTGCCATTGCAGAGAAACGTGGGAAGATCAGGTAGGTCTACAATGGGTGCCCCAATGATAAGCCCACTATAGGGTGGTTGAAAAGGTCTGTGTATACTGCTAGGCCCAAGTTTGCCCTGATCGTCTCAACCATTCTGACTGTAGCATCTTCCCAACAGATATGGAGGAATGATGTTGCTTAACATGGGGAGCTTCAGAACCGGTGTGGGTTGAATCCTCCCAGTTATGATGTATGATTGTATAAGTTGTGTGTCAACCAACTTGATATGTGACAGATGGAGCCAGACAAGAGCACAGTATTCTGCTGCAAACTAACAGAGAGCTAAATCAGATGATCAGAGAGTCTGAGCATTTGCTCCCCATGAAGTGCTGGCCAATTTGCTTAGAAGGTTGTTACGCAATCTCACCTTAGCCACAGTTTTCCTCACATAGTTAAGTTGTTTGAGAGATCTATCTAGGGTTACTCCGAGGTACACTGGTTGTGATTTGTGTTTCAAGCAATGTCCATTGAGAAAGATATTCAGTTCAGGGAGCTTTGCATTCAGAGAAGGGATGCAAAGAGAGAAGTGACATGGTCAAAGCAACGGGCTAGCAAACTTGATAGCAATGTTCTGAATAAATATAAGAGAAGCAAGATGGCATTTATCAAGGCCAGAGAAAAGGAAGTTGCAGTTATCAAGACACAAGATATTGAGATCCTGGACAAGCGTTTTAGCTGTATGGATGGATCGGAAAGGCCACATCTTAACAATATTACATTTAAGAGAATCTGCAAGTCTTAGACATAGCCTGGATGTGAGGATCTAGAGAGAGGTCCCAGTAAAAGATGATGCCCAGGTTTTGGGCCTGAGTGACAGGCAGGAGGTGCTGTTGTCCACAGTAACTGAGAAAGGAGGCAGTGCTTTGTTAGCCTTTGTACTCCCCGCTGAAAGGAAATAAAATTAAATAAAAAAACAGGGTGGGTTTCCCTTTTCATTTAAGTACTCTTGATAGGGAGGGTCACTTGAATTTTCCATACGTGTGGGTCAAGGATGTGGTTGGGGGTGGGAACCAACAATGTCTTTGGCTACATCTACACTATGAGCTAGGGGTATGATTACAAGCTCGCAGACACATACGCTAGCTCTCATTGAGCTAGCATGGGGATAAATATTAGTGTAGCTGCACTACAATGGCAATAGCAGAGATATGGCTCAACTGTGCCAAGTACATGCACCCCAAAACCAGTGCATATGTACTTGGTATGGCTTAGTCATGCCATCGCTGTCTCTGCTACTGCAGCCACATTATTTATACTCACGTTAGCTTGATTAGAGCTAGTATATGTATGTGTCCACAAGCTCATATTGTAGACGTAACCTCTCTGATTAAGGCATAGGACTGAGAATTGGGAGATCAAAATTCTCTTCCCATTGTGCTGAAAACACTCACAGGCAAATCACTTAAATCTCTCTCTCTGCCTGAATGTCCTCAGCTGTGAAAATCATGATAACACTCAACTTTCCATATGGCCTTGTGAGGTTCAATTAATTTTTTGTCAAGTCCTTTTAGTAATTATTACTGTTACTATTATTATTCTATTAATAGCTCTCTATTGAAAACCTAACATTTAAATTTCTTATTGTACAGAATCGGTTTCCTTGGCTGCTTTTTTTGCCCCTGTTTGGAGGAAAGAAGTTTGTTTGTATAACTAGTCTGTTGGTACAATATACAGCTGCATAGACTGCCAGTTGTTAATATATACACTGCCACTTTATATCACTTCCATGTCTGGGAAGAACTGTCACATTCAAAAAATACAGTTAAACTGTGTGGGGCCAGGAAGATGCCCTGGTCTGTGTGGTGATAGAGGAGATTATGATCTAAAAATATTAACTTTCTGCCATACTGTTGAAAACAAAGGGATAACATCCTCGTTTTTTGGCAGAAAATCAATGTATAACATCAAGACTGTATATTGACAACTTGATTATAAAGGGCATTGAATATGCTTAACCCTGGAATAACACTAGAGTGGAATAGAACAAGACATTTATACAGCACCAACAACTCTAGCATGCATTAAATCTTACTTCTCTTTTCATTTATAGCTGGTGGAATTATATTGCTGTTACTTTGTTGTGTGTGTGTGACTTGTGCTTTGCCTTTCACTTTCTTGAATTCTTTGGCATCACTAGTCATTGGTGCATGGGTAACTAGCTGTTAATTTTGTGTGCGGAAATTTAAACACATCATGTCAATCCTCCAATCTCCTGGTATATCACCTGGTGTGGTTGTGGGGAAGACGTTGGTTTATGTCTGAAATAGAATGAGTGCTAAATTGCCTGACTGTCTGACATGGTGCAGCCTGGATTAGATTGCTGACCAGATTATGATTTGGGGTGCATTGAAGCCAATGGAAATGCAGTATTTGCATCAGGTTTCAGTTTGGTCCTCTGAGCATAACAGCAAAGGAACAATTTTCCTGCCATTTCTGTATATTTTACTGCTTAAGTTTTCTACATCATTTCATATATTTTCACTCTCGTACCACCAATGGGTCCCCAAGTGTGGCCTGTTGAGTGCTAATTGATCACATAGAGCTGGGTATCCTACTTGTTTTCGGCTGAAAGATGAGAGAGAAATTAAATGAAAAGCCAAAGTGGATGAAGTGATTCCCTTTCCTCAGAAAGAGACGAAACATTGAAGACAGTTAAAAGTACCTAAATGCTTTCCTTACATGACTTTTCTATGTAGGCCACAGCTGTAGTTGCCACAACAATGTTATGCAATCACAAATGAGTCGCCCATGAATCAAACTCTGTTATGATGTGATTGGTACTATGAACAGTTTGAGTAGCCCTGTTTACACAGAAAAAATAATCTCCTTACTTGAGAATTTTCCACAGTATGCATCCGATGAAGTGAGCCGTAGCTCACGAAAGCTTATGCTCAAATAAATTGGTTAGTCTCTAAGGTGCCACAAGTACTCCTTTTCCTTTTGCGAATACAGACTAACACGGCTGCTACTCTGAAACCTCTCCTTACTTGTGTGTCTCTTCTGCTGCTTTGCTTCCTGCCTCTTCTTGCATATCCCCTTCTTGTCCTATTTGCTTTCCCGTTGCTGTTCCTCCTCTCCCCATTTACATCTTTTTGTTGCAGTGTCTCCACTAACATTTTCCTAAGAACTCTTTACCTCCATATCACAGGACCTTGCCTTATTGTCTCTTTGTAGTGGGGACAGTTTTCAGAAGGCCTATTTTCAAAAGTCATTTAGACATCTGGGGGGCTAAGTCTCATTGAAACTTTGAAAGTCACTTTTGAAAATGAGACGTGGGCTCTTTAGTGATTTAGACACTTGTGAAAGTTTTAGCCACTAATCTAGTCTAGTACTGTTCCTTTTTTTTTTTTTTTAAACTTTTTGTGTGACTGTAACTCAAGGTTGACAGTAATCCTCTCAACTTCCATTGTTAATAGGGTTAGCAGTCAGTGGTTCAGCTGTGGCAATGCTGAGTGCTGATCCCCAGAGCATTAATTAAGACACATAGATCTTGTCGCCATATAATAACATTCACTTTATCTAAATGTCAACATGTCTGATACGGATTTCGTCAGACTCAGTGTTCTAAATGTTGTCTGGTTCTCTTCCCCTCCTAATAATTTTTTCTCTCTTTTTTTAAAAAAAAATTCTTATCCCCCTTACTTCCTGGTCTGTTGCATCATCCAGCTTTTGAGGTGTGAGGGAACACCTCATTCCATCCTTGTGCTATTGGTAATTTGGGCACACGCACAGTCAATGCTTAAAAGAGGCCTTCCATACTTGATAGGTACTGAAGTGATTACTGTATGGTCAAAGTGAAATAGGAAAGTAAAATAACAATTTTGATTTCCATATTAGCTTATATCCAAAGATTCCCAAAACGCTTTACAAACGCTGAGTCTGGCACATCATTGTGAGGTGGGGAAGCATAATTTGTATTTTACAGATGGGGAAATTGAAGCGCAGAGAGATTAAATGACTTACCCAAGGCCACTCAACAAGCTTGTGGAAGAGCTAGGAACAGAACTCTCATCTTCTGACCCGACTCACAACATCAGCGTCCCTCTCAGAAATGACTGCCATGTCATTAGAAGCACAATAGGAAATGGTTATGTAGATTAGAAAACTAAAATGTATGTGTGCGTATGGACGCACATGCGTTTTCATATACCATCCAATCCTAAAATCAGCTGCTTCTGTGGTGGAACACTGCGACTGTTTAAAGTGCTTAGCAACACTACAAACCAATTTCAGACAGGAAATGAAGAGTATGTTTTCCAGGTAAAGGTACAATGGGAATCTAGGGTAACAAGTGTGAACGTGGCCTTGCTTCCTAGCAAATGATTAATTATTATTATTTTATTTATGTGTATTGTGTTAGCACCGATAGCCCCCATTCTGTTAGGTGCTGTGCTGACAGTTAACTAAAAGATAGTCCCTGCACCAGAGAGCCCCTCAGGTAATGAGGAGAGACAACAGGTGGATGCAGCAGACTGAGGGAGAAGAACTCAGGGTAACAGTGGGATGATTATACTTACCGTAATAAGCAATGGCCACATCGTACCAGTTCCCTAACCATTTGTATTCAGAATTCTGGCCTTTTCTCTTCTGAAGAGTGCCATGGAATCTTTAATGACCACAGGTGATCAGAACTTCAGTTTTACATCACATTTGTACAGCATTGTTTGGAAGCTGTATGCTGCTTTTTGAGAATAGTTTACCCAGGTGTTTTGCTCTGGAAATAATCCTGCCTTTGGTGATGGGATGCATGCCGTTATTAGAGCACATTTTCATATACTGGTTTGTTGTTGTAATTTGTGTAGAAAGGCCATAAGTTAAATCTCTAATTCACAACAAGTTTTAATGTAAATCGTATCCCATTACAGTACATCATAGTGATATAATACAATATGCTAGTTTGCCCTAAGTGGATGTATTTGTCTCTGTGTTCTGGCTCAGATAATAGTTACCATCTGGGTGGTGTTTGCATTTTTTTAATCATTTGCAAAGCTTGTTGTTTTAAAGCTGAAATGAGTAAATTTGAAACTAATTTAGGAAATTGCCCGGGGAATATCAAAAAGAACATCAGCAACTTTAAATGATTTACATTTTTAGCCTATTACTAAGAACATTTCAATAGGTCAGCTTTAAGCTATTGTCCTCCCCTCCTACTCTGATGCCCATTCTTGGGTATCTTGTAAAACAGCTGCTCTTTGACTGAGCTTTGGTGGCAGGATTGAGCTCCAAATGTCAAATCCTCTTCTTTTACCTACATATTTCTGACTCTTCTGAGCTAAAAATCTGTTTTGTAGAGGAAGAAACCACTGCATATAGTGTATAATATACATTATCTATGTATCTCTATCTACACATATCTGAAAGTACACGTTCACTGTGTGTTTAAATAAAAACATTGCCCTGCATTCTGTCTATCCAGAGCACAAATCACCATAGGATCTAGGCACTGAACATAGCTAAGAGTCATAAGACTTGAAACAAGAGCTCTTCTCTCTCCTAGAAGTTTGGTGGCTTGTACTTCTGTTTGGTTTTATGTTATGTAATTATTCTGCTTCCTGCTTTTGATGGGGAGGCATTCACTAAAAGGAGGGTTTAGTATGATCCCTAGAGGTTCTCAGAGAAGTGAATGTTCTGAGCTGCTCTGGTAAAGGAATAAACAGCCAAAGCCCCAGTACTGAAAATGACCTGTTTCCTTAATGTCTCAATCTAGGTGGAGATGATTTCTTTGTCCCGACTGAGCCATGAATGATACGGTAGTCCCCGTACTAATCTGGTCCAATCCTAAAACAAGGCTCAGTATTTTGAATTGGATCTGGTTTCAAGGAACCAGGGATGTTGTGCTGCAGTATTCCAACACATTCCTTTACTGTTTTTGAATATATAGGGCAGTATTCTGGATGTGGATGGGAAAACCTAAGGGAGGCTCCAAACTTGCATACAAATTAAGTGAAGGATGTTTCAAAAGAGCACATCTGGAATCTAGCTCATTCCTCATACACAGGACGACATGTATTGTAAAATGATGGAGGTCCATGGTTTTCAAACCAGCCCAAACATAAGAATGGTCACACTGGGTCAGAACAAAGATCCATCTAGCCCAGTATCCTGTCTTCCGATGCCAGGTGCCCCAGAGGGAATGAACAGAACAGGTAATCATCAAGTGATCCATTCCCTGTCGCTCATTCCCAGCTTCTGGCAAACAGAGGCTCGGGACATTATCCCTACCCATCTTGGCTAATGGCCATTGATGGACCTGTCCTCCATGAACTTATCTAGTTCTTTTTTGAACCCTGCTATAGTCTTGGTCTTCACAACATCCTCTGGCAAAGAGTTCCACAGGTTGACTGTGCGTTGTGTGAAGAAATACTTCCTTTTGTTTGTTTTAAACCTTTGGCTTGTTAATTTCATTTGGTGACCCTTAGTTCTTGTGTTATGAGAAGGAGTAAATAACACTTCCTTATCTACTTTCTCTAAACCAGTCATGATTTTATAGACCTCAATCATATCCCCCCTTTGTCGTCTCTTTTCCAAGCTGAATAGTCCCTATCTTATTAATCTCTCCTCATATGGCAGCCGTTCCATATCCCTAATAATTTTTGTTGCCCTTTTCTGAACCTTTTCCAATTCCAGGATATCTTTTTTCAAATGGGACGACCACATCTGCACTCAGTATTCAAGATGTGGGCGTACCATGGATTTATATAGAGGCAATATGATATTTTCTGTCTTATTATCTATCCGTTTCCTAATGATTCCCAATATTCTGTTCACTTTTTTGACTGCCACTGCACATTGACTGGATGGATGTTTTCAGAAAACTATCCACAATGACTCCAGGATCTCTTTCTTGAATGGTAACAGCTAATTCAGATCCCATCATTTAATATGTATAGTTGGGATTATGTTTTCCAATGTGCATTACTTTGCATTTATCAACATTGAATTTCGTCTGCCATTTTGTTGTCCAGTCACCTAGTTTTGAGAGATCCTTTTGTTGTTCTTCACAGTCTGCCTGGGACTTAACTGAAAAGTTAACAACTATCCCAAGAATTGCGTAAACATCAGTCTAAATCACAACTCCAGTGCACAAGTGGCTGCAGGAAATGCACTCACCACCCCAAAGATACTAATACAGGTGTACATTTAAAAATGGGAGAGACCATAATCTAACGTGGCAGCAAAGTGCCCCAATCAAGCTGAGTCTTGGAAAGTCCAAGGGAGTGCAGCTCTCTGTTTTCATGCCAGGATAGCCACCGTTTCCAAGTATGATCCGTGATCGCTCATTGTCCCCCCTCTGAGACAAGGAGTGCCGAGCCTGGTGGTTTACGTTTTCTGCATGGAGAGCTTCTAAAGGTTCAGGATCTACACCTGCTTGCTGTTGTCATGAGTGTTTTCGCAGCTCTGCCATAGTTGATAGCTGGCTGCACACAGCTAGTGCTAAATTCGCTTGAAATGGAGCTTGAATGAGTAGTTTTAGCATCTGTAACAATAGTTCTCTGCACAGTGATGGGGCATCTTCTCTGTACTCACTACAGTCCCAAACAATCTCTTCAGCCTCAGAGTTATGCACATTTTGAGTCACATAAATTTCCCCAGTTTGTGGCATGTAGCATAAATAATTGCTCCTTTTGATGATCTGCTGTGTTACTCATGCAGCATCCATATTGTGTAGCTATCTCTAAGCCTCCTTTTTGTTGGCTCAGAATCACTTACTAGTTTTGATAAACTAGATTTCTAGTCTCCTTTTGTTCCCTTTATTTTATTAGCTTTTTCTTGTGTGTATATACATAAGGGAAGCCAGAATTTGGCTTGCAGTTTTTCCAAAAGTTATAATATTCAACCACATTATAGGTCCCGAACAGGACACAGTACGCACATATAATGAAAGGGTGGTCCCTGCCCCAAAGAGGTTGCAATCCAAATATATGATGAACGACAACAAATACATACAACAAACAAATGGGGGGGGGGCACAAGGTTTTACTTAAACCATGGATGGGCCTGAGCACGACATCTGGGTATGGAAATTGTATGGTGGGCCATGAACGCTCACAAAATTAACAATTCAGAGGTATTCAAATAAACTTTATTTAATAAAGATACATTTTAGTGGAAATAAACATTGAACCTTACTTACTATTATAAATATACTATCATAAAATATTACAATAATTAAACTAAACTTACTTCCTTTCCATGCCCTCTTTGATTAATGTGAACAATGCAGCTGGCACTCCCTAGCCAACTACTCTTTGTTTTATCCTCAACAATGGAAAATTAACACTACTAAAATAGCAGAGTCACCAAAGCCAACAAGTAGCAGGCACATGGGCTTGCACGTATCAGGCTCTTATGGTGTGTTTGGGTTGTACAGCCGCAGTAACATGCCTGCCCTCACGCAGGTCCCACCTGAACATGTGGGAGTGTCAGGCAGGCAGAGCGAGGAAAGCCCCCGACTCCACTCTCCAGTGGGAGCACCAGAGCAAGGCAAGTCCCCAACCCCACTTCCAGGGGGCGGATTAAAAGGTCTGAGGGGCTGGATGCGGCCCGCGGGCTGTAGTTTGCCCATCCCTGATTTAGACAATTATGATTACAAGCAGTCATGGTCAACATAGTTATTTTTGTTGTTCACAGTGCTCTTATATAATAAAAAGAGCAAAAAAAGTTACACCCGAGAAAAACATTAAAGAAAGAGCATTGCAATGTAGCTTAACAAACAACCAAATTGATGGTTTCCAGAGCTAAGTCCACAGCACTTCCTGGAAATAGCTATGAG
This sequence comes from Eretmochelys imbricata, assembly GCF_965152235.1. NCBI lineage: Eukaryota > Metazoa > Chordata > Testudines > Cheloniidae > Eretmochelys > Eretmochelys imbricata. The sequence continues at coordinate 18,854,170 of NC_135574.1, read as the reverse complement.
CTGCAAAAGCCCTCTGGGGTTTACTTGAAATGAGCCCAAGAAGTGTTTTTCATTGTTTAGAATGTTAAAGCTAGCTCTGTCACTGACATAGGTTTTCAAGTGCAGGAAAGTTTATCTAGGCCAGATATTCAGCCACAACATAAATTCCCCTTCTCTTCTCCAGCTGTCCCTCCAGTCAGTGTGGATTAGCAACCTGAATGGGGAGAAACAGAACAAATTGAAAATGAAAGGATTGGGGCATGCTTAGCTATGCCATGAGTTCTTTGGATTGCTCTGCACCCTGGTACGATGTACAGCTTTTCGATGTTAGTCTCCATCACCTTTATCAAATTAAACTGTATAAAATATATGCCGGATAATTTAAATTTTGCTTATTCAGGAATTTCAGAGATGAGGCAAGGAAATTTTATATATCAGCATAGCGAAGAATTTTTATTAAGTGGAACCAGATTTACTTCAACAGAAGAATGGCCAAGGGCTTTAAAGGAAATTAAAATGAGCCATAACAATTGAAATTCACACAGGAGTATAAAGGATCTTCCTAAGATAAATAAAACATGCATTAAAAAAGCATTGAGCAGGAAAGACTGTGATAATGGAGATTATATCTCAATACCAAAGGAAAACAATTGGGCAAATAAAAAATAAGACCTTTGAATGCAGAACAAAACTCTGTCACCATGCCTACCAAAACTCTGGCTTCAAGCAGAAGGCTCACATATCCATCCCATATTTTGTGTGTCTTTTTCTTTCATGTAGCAGTGGCTTTCATCCCTGTGTTCTCATGCCATGGAACTTATTAAGTATTGTAAGCATACACAGTCCCTGGGAGAAGAGCAGAGCTAGCCCCCAAGGAGAGTAAAAGTTAGGCTTAGTGGAACTTTAAAGTGAAGTTTGCTGTGTTGACAGCACACTAGGTTAAGGGTATGTCAGAGGAAAAAGAACAGCAGCTGTGGGGTGGGTGATCAGCCGTGGGTAACCAGGGGGAGGGTGAATGGGAGGAGGAAAAAGGAAAATACTAGGGAGATAATGTGGGAGTGGGTAACAGACTTGAGGAACAGGTCTTTGTCTAATTCTAGAGCGCCTCATCACTATAGAATCTGGATATTAAATAAAAGATGCACCACAGCAAGGACGGTCTTATCTGCTACTGTTCCCACAGGCTCACATGTTTGTGAGGATCACATGTTTGTAAAGGGGCAGAACTGTAGTGGAAAGGGTGGTGTCACTTGGTCATTTTGTAGCATTAACTATGAGGAGGTCTGGGCAAAGAGGGGTGTCTTTAATTATGCTCCAGGTAAATGAAACATGATCATGATCTCCAGAGGCAGAGGGCACCAAAGACCCAGCACTTTCCTAGTGATTGAAGTGTTCTCTACGGGCTGCAGAAAGACAGGTGGTCTCTCAGGCAGCTAAGCTGCAGCCCATTGAGGGTAAACTGGCTGCAACATCCCCCCAACCCCTACCAACTACACATGTGCTATAAGTTCAAATTCTCTACTTAAATGGCTTCTCATCCATGTTCCTTGCAGTGCTCTGTTAAAAAAGATGTGATAAGATCAAGGAGCCACACTCTGATGAAAGAGATGCTGAGCATCACAACGCCCACCTTTTCAGTGCCTAGAAATCACAGGAATAATGCAGTGATTCACAAAGCCTGAGTTAGGTACCCAGGCATCTTTATCATAAATGGGGACGCTGCAATTCACAAAAGCCAGCATGCTAGGTGGGGAGTCACCCAAGATAGCCAATGGGGGATGCGAAGGAGAGGGATGTGTGCTAGCCCACCCCTCTTGGGAGATAGGCATCTCCCTGAAGCCTATCTCTGCTAGTGATCGTCAGTTGTGAACCCTCTCTTGGAGCTGGGCGCCTAAGGCATTTTGGTAGGAAGCTGGGTGGGAAGAGGAGGAAGAGGAGGAGCAGTCCTACCAGATCAGGCTCTGCACACAAGTTAAGCGGACAAGTGCCTATCTTCCCTAGTTTGTGAATCACTCTGAGTCTTAGGCGGAAGACAAGTGCAGTGCTTAATTTGTGTCCAGGGCTTACCAGGGCTGAGCCCCACCACCTCTAGGCTTGCTGCATCCATTATGAATGTAAAATATTGCTTGAGCCCTGGCACCCAGTTGCTTGAGCCCCAGCACCTCTTTCATTACAAATTAAGGGAACTTTTTACTACAAAAACTTAGATGCCGAATTAATTTAGGTACCTACAGGGTTTGGTGGGAGTTTTGTGATTTGTGCATAGATGCCTACGTCTGGGGTTTAGGTGCCTACGTACCTTTGAATCTAGGCCAAAAGCCTTTTCATTAACCTTAAAGTCTTTGAAGTCAAAGGGAGTCTTTCCATTGACCTCAATGGGCTTTGGATCAGGTCCATGTGTATTGTACATATACAACATTCAGCTCCCTATTTGTGTGCACTTGAAAGGAGGGCTGTTATGTCTGTCCAGGTTTCATGCCCTCTTAATCTACTCAGTGATGTCTGGAACTCTTTTCCAGGATGTTTCTGCTCACCTCCTCCTCCAGACTGTTTTGATGACTTAAAGCATGTATGTAGAAGCCTTCACCATCAAACAAAGTCCATCCAAATACACATCCTTTGATGTACCTCAGGTCTTGGACTGAAACTGCTCAAAAGCATCAAACAGAAGAAAACAATTACCAATATTGTGTACAGACTTCTAAGCTTTTAAAATAAAGCTTTCTTTCATGTCTTCCATGTGTTAAAAGCAAGACGTAGGCTTTGGACCTGATTCTCCAGAGATACGCCTTACGATAATAACTTTTTTCCTTGATTCCTTTTCAGGGTTTTATTCATGCCAATTTAAAGTCAGATTAACTTTTTTTTTAATGACAATTAGGAAACAGACTGGAGAGTCATAAAGAGGAAACTAATAGCCCTAAAATAAGCAAGCTACAGACGGCGTGGAGAACATTTAATGAACTGAAAAATTCAGTGTCAGCATACATCCGATAAATGTGTCATTAAGATCACTTCCCCTTGGATTCATATGGATCCAGTACATTTTGTGCCCAGTGTCCTTATTTATGTGAGAGTGGTAAAGTAAATCTATCTCCACTAGGGACAGAAAGTCCTAGAGCTCTCAAGGGCAGAAGTAAATATTTTATAACATTTCTCTTTTTCATGTTGCTTTTTGAAAGGGAATTTTTAATCCAGTGGTTCCCAAACTATGAAATCTAACAGAAATATTTCATGACTGCAAATATTTGAGCCCATGTAGTGCTCTTTTATTTTTGATCATGAGGTCAACAATATCATAGTAGATGAGCTGCCAGTACAAAGCAGTCCATCCAGACAAAGCAGCCCATCCAGCTCAGCTGTCGTGACTTACCTGCCAGCCTAGAGCATCCATCGGAGACTGACCTGCCACCCAGAATCCTGAGAACATCTACTTAAGCCTTGTTTCCTCCACCTTCGCTATCATGTCTCTTTTCCCTTCGTATCTGTCCCTTTGTTAAAATGAGGAAAAGCAACCATCGCTCAAAACTTGGAACTGAGCAACCAAACTAACCCTTTCCTCCCCACTGAAAAGGACTGTCCAACTGATATTCCCTTAAAAGCAGGCTCTGATAGGTTTTGGTTAAGTTTGCTTTGCATAACCATTTCATTTCAGTTTTAAACCTCACTGTAACTTGGTTTAAATTCTTTTCTTTTACATCTCTTAGTTAATACATACTAAACTTTGGCATGAGTTTCTTAGTGTGTTTGCCAGGAAATTAACTGAGTCTCTCTATACCAAACCAAACCTTGTTTAAAACTGTTTAATGTTGCACTTTTGTTAGCACCTTTAACTCTTTGTGCCCATTTATTCCATCTAAATTAATACAACAGGATACGTCTCTGTTTTTTCTACTTCACCATCAAGTCCAAATACAACCATCATCTTTCCAAGTAAGAGAAGTTAGACGTCCCCTTGAAACCAGTCATTGCTGCTCCTTAATTAGCAAGGGAGTTTGCTGTTGAATAAACCCTTTGCTGAGGGAACTGGGATTGTTTAGTCTGCAGAAGAGAAGAATGAGGGGGGATTTGATAGCTGCTTTCAACTACCTGAAAGGGTTTTCCGAAGAGGATGGATCTAGACTGTTCTCAGTGGTAGCTGATGACAGAACAAGGAGTAATGGTCTCAAGTTGCAGTGGGGGAGGTTTAGGTTGGATATTAGGACAAACTTTTTCACTAGGAGGGTGGTGAAGCACTGGAATGGGTTACCTAGGGAGGTGGTGAAATCTCCTTCCTTTGAAGTTTTTAAGGTCAGGCTTGACAAAGCCCTGGCTGGGATGATTTAGTTGGGGATTGGTCCTGCTTTGAGCAGGGGGTTGGACTAGATGACCTCCTGAGGTCCCTTCTGACCCTGATATTCTATTCTATGCCCTCCTTATTGAATTTCTCTGTAGCCTAGCCTTCCTTTTATCTTCCACATAATGAACTTTGTTTTGCCTTTTTCATAGTTTCATAGATCATAAGGCCAACAGACCAATATGGTCACCGACTCTGACTTTTGCATAACAAAGCCATAAAATTTCACGAGGCGATTCTTGAATCAATCCCACATTTTGTGGGTGAAGTCAAGCACATTTTTAGAAAGATATCCAGTCTTGATTTAGACTTGTAATGGGGAATCCCCCACATCCCTTGGCAAGATGTTTCAGTGGTTAATTACCTTCAGGTAAAAATGTGCACCTTATTTCCAGTTTGAACGTATCTACTTGAGCTTCCAAACATTGGATCGCATACTCCTTTCTCTGCTTCATTAAAGAGCCCTTGTCTCTAAGAAATCTTCTCCCTTTATAGCTACTCATCGACCATGATGAAGTTGCCTATTGTCCTTTGCTCGAATAAGCCCTTACAAGCCCTAGCCAGATCCCTATATTCTTATTTGGTGTTGTGGGTACAAAGTGCAAGTTTACATATGAATTGAGGAGTTCAGAACCAAATACTTTAACCCCCCCCCAATTATTAACATTATAGTCTGAAGAAGCAAAGATTACATGGGTTAAATTATAAATCATTGTTTTTTTATGATACAGGATCAGGGATGTGACCCCACTATTAGTGTCATGCTATAAAGGTTCTTTCTATGCCTTAGATCAGAGGTCTCAATGCGGCCCGCAGAGTTATTTCCTGCGGCCTGCCGTAAGCGCTGACTCCACAGGCAGCCAAGCTCCTCTCACGCCCCCCCCCCCCCCCCCCGCGGGAGCACACCACGTCCCTGCTCCTCCGCTTACCTCCTGTTTGGCGGTGCATAGGACTTTCCAGAAGGGAGGGGGGAGGAGTGGGGACGCGGCATGCTCAAGGGAGGAGGTGGGGATTTGGGGAAGGGGTTAGAATAGGGACAGGGAGGGGGCGGAGTTGAGGTAGGGACTTTGGGGAAGAGGTTGGAATAGGAGTGTGGGGGGGCAGGGCCTCATGGAAGCGGTGGAGTGGGGGCGGGGCTGGGGCTGGGGTGGGGGCTTTTGTATCTTTGTATGAAAAGGTGTCAGTGATGCAGCCCTCAGGCCAATGTACTAGTCCTCATATGGCCCTCGTAGTGATTTTGAGTTTGAGATCCCTGCCTTAGATTATGCCATGATGGATACACGCAATGGAAATAAAAGTTATTAATCATTTTTTTCTGAAGGGAAAATTAGAAACAAAAATAAGCAATAAAATTTAGCGTGCTAGTTCCATTACTCCTAGTTGAAAACTTCCACTGGAGATCATACTTCCCACTGGAGTGAGATGTGCTGTTAGATGTATTACTGTTAGAGGACATTTGTCTGTAGGGAAGTTGAAACAGGAGTTAATAAGGTAGATCCTCTGTAATTATCGTAGATAATCCAAGCATTTTTTAAAGACAGTTTTTAATGTTTAAAGGAAGGTGAATCCTGCTTTTTATCATAGATAAACTAAATATATTTATAAATAGACAAAAGTAAGTCCCACAAAGTTTGGTAGATGGAGAACTTTAATTCCATTACTTGATGAAGCAGCTCTAAGAGTATTCACTTAAAATCTCAGTGTGTTATTGAACCCACCAATTTGTTTAAAGAGTAGTTTGAGACAGAACATTTAATGAAAACTAAGCATCTTAAATTCAAGTTAAATCCCCCACAGTCTCTCTGTCATACCTTAGTCGGCTTATGTTGTCTAGCTATTTGGGGTTTAACAGGATAAGCTGTTAATAAAACTCAAGTTACAATAACATTTCAACATTCAAATGAAATCATTTTCAGTAACAAAGTTAACCCTGGGCCATGCTTGTTTAAGACTTTATCTCATTCAGTGAAGCTTGGGACTTGATGGCACCATTTTTTCAGGGGAAGTGCTGAGGTTGTAGGGTTCGTCTTGGGTCTTGGCTCATTGATGGTCCTTGCTTTGTCTGTGTCATTTCTGAGCTTTGTGTGAGCTTCTCAGATTGCAGTCAGCGTCCTTGCATTGGCTTGAGCCTCCCCTTATGTGTTGTGTAATGATCACCTTTGTCCTTTCCCGTCTTAACTTCATCAGTTTTATATATATATATATATATATTATATATATATATATATACATACATACACACCACCTTTTTTCTCATAAATGCATGAGAACATGCCTTTGAGAGGTTTGGTAGGATTCAAATATTGAGGCTTGTTGCTTCTGCATCTCTTTGTCGGGCTGGTCTCAGTTGCTTCTTCATTTAAAGCTCAATTTTGGACAGTGCAGGACACTCTGGCTATATCCAGCAAAGAACTTAAGCACATGCTTAACTTTAAGCACACATTTAAGTGCTTTGCTGGATCAAGCCATTGATGCATATGCTGTAGGAGTTACATATGCACATCAGAAGGTATTTCTGACTCTCTGTCTTGGCAGGGATGTCTCTTAGACTCTCTTTGAAGTTTTACTTTGAAAACTTTTATTTGGTCTATTTTCTGCAATATCATTCCAGTTCCCCAAATGTTTAAGAGTACTTGAAGAGCTCTTTCAATTGAGTATAAATATAGGTAGACTATGTAAAAGTTTCTTAGCTTTTTAGAAAAAGTACTTTAAAAGTTTATATTATTAATATAACATACTCACTAGAAGTATCAAAATAATCTCTCCAAGTAGCTTCTTCCACTAACACTTCTGCAGGCTGCTTCCTGTAACTTTAAGTTTGATCAGTACATTTCAAAAGCATTCCAAATAATTAACTCCTCAGTTAAAATTATATATTTGAGTTACTTGCCAAGTATTAAAATGAAGAAAATATCAATTACTTCTAACAACATTTTTGTTCTGTGATTGTGGCAAGTGCATGTCCATTGTACAGCTCAAAATAGCAATAAGTTTTTATAATAAGGAATGTTTACATTTAGAATTGAAATATTTATAATTAAGAAATAAGCAATTTACAAAATTTAAAGGAGAACATACGTTTCTATAGTTTCTAAGTACTGAAGGACAAGACAACAGGTTTTAGCCTTTAAATAAAGTCATGAGTTTACAGTGATACTAATAAATTTTAACAAATGCTTCCTGCTGTGTTGTTGGAGCTGTGTGGGTCCCAGGATATTAGAGAGATAACCGGGTGAGGTAATATCTTTTATTGGGCCAACTTCTGTTGGTAAGCGAGACAAGCTTTCAAGCTTACACAGAGCTCTTCTTCAGGTTTCAAATGTTTTCTAACTCTTAATATCTGGCTGATAAAAATGTCTTCCTTTAACTCTTGTACTGTGTGTAAAAGTGATCATTGTTTTATATGAACTTTTATTCTAGGATTAGTCTCGAGAGAAAAACTTCAAATAATTTTGTCAGGAATCAGGAGGGTATAAGATGGCCCATTTGTTATGGTCAGGTTTATGGCTCAAAACAGATAACCAAGATTGCTATGTACTCAGTGTATTCATCTCAGAATGGTATTTCTGATCAAACACAATTCTTTCTTTTGTTGTAAAGGGTAAATCAATCAGGGTTTATTAGGCTAGTCATTTCTTGGCAAAAACTTATGTCTTCATGGCACCTTGAAGTTATGACTTCTCTTAAAAGAAGGGGTTTTTTTATTTGTTTTTTTGGCTTTGTACAGATTTTAATATCATTAATGATTAATTCTGAGTTTGCAATTAAAGAATCTCATAGCAAATAGTTTACATAAAGCAACAAACATTCTAAATATATTTCTTCATAACACATAGTAGGTTGCACAAGAGCTATGTGGGGGAGCAAGAAGTAGGACCCAGGTTTCCTTACTCTCTTATCAACTTTTGCTGTCCTTCCTCCCTTTTTATTCACTAGGCTCACTAGAGGTTTTAATTCTTACAATATTGCTGTATTAGAATCTAATTCTCTCATACGCTGTGCTCCAAAACTCTTCATGTTGTGGAACAAAATTAGTCTTTTTAGCAAGTAATTACGTAAATTACCTTAATTAGATAATAATATAAGGTCAGCAACAAAATTATGTATACTCTAGCTGAATCATTATAATGCTGATGACAGTAAGTACCAGACACTATGTTCCATCCTATCTTCTCCCAAAGCCAAGGGTTTGTACAATTCCCCTGCAGTTTACTCAGTGTAATTTAGGTCAAGGTGTTTATCATAGTAGATATGGTTGGAAAAGTATTTGGAGTGATTAGTTAAGTGATTTAATAACTGCTGAAACATCTGTCTGAATTAATCCCAGCAAGGTAGCCATTTTATTGAAATTAGAATGTTCTCCTAATACAAGAGGCAAAATAGTTCCATTGAAGTCAGTGGAGTGGCATCAGAGAGGAATTTGGCCCATCAATTAATCTTGGGGTGCCTCCTGTATAGGCCTTGTGTTTTGAGATGACATGGTCAGGTTCTGACTCAGTTCATTAAGTCTTTAGGTGCTTGTAATAAAACTCTGTTAGCTCTTTCAGCTGTGCCGTTCTTCTAAAGAGCCTGCATGGCTCTTGTACTGAGCTGGATGTTTCCTCTCTGTTTTCTCTGACCCTTTAGGTGATTCTGTTACAGTCTTTACACTTGTTAGGACTCTAATGAGGATCCATGAAGGTATTTGCTTCAAAATTCCATTATTTGTAGTTTCAGAAAGCTGCACACTACACTTCACAATTTCAAAGCCAATAAATGCAGCTACACCGCTATAAACAATTTTTTATTTAAATGATTTTAAAAGAAAATATACAATGTAATAATTATTAAGAGCTATCATTTTGGTAAATGAATAGTGACTTTACAGTGAGATATCTGGGATAGAAAAACCAGCCTTATAATATTGGCTAACCATGGAGACTGAAGAGTGGCATTACTGTAGCTGTAGTCCTAATATATTTAATTTCCCACAGATTGAAAATAAAGGTCAGTGGGATTGGTTTTGGGATAAAGAGCCTTTCTTCTCTAGGTCACTGGTTGGTATTTGGCTTAGTTCCACAATGTCATTAGGTATTAGCAATATTACATACCATCTAATAGCTGTTTGGACTGTGTAAAACAAGTTGGAGGTCTCAGTCCTGTTCTTAATGGACAGCTGCTGAAAACCAGCATTATGACTGGCAGTCTCAGCTGAAAGATCAAGGGCTCAATGATTTTGTAGACAGACCCTCCCTGTCATCACTACAGATGATCCCATCCAGTCAAAATTAAGGCCCAGTGGCATAGTGGTGTAGGGAAGCTTGCATTGCTAGTACTGGTCCTGTTCTGTGGATGAGCTTTAGGCAGACCAGACTGTGAGTCAGTAAACCAGTGAAAGAGGACCAGGCAGACAGACACTGGATCCCTGCATATAAGTTTTCTCATGTATATTCTCCATGGCTATTCCAGAAGTTGTGAAGTTGAGAAGTAGCAATAGGTAGGGACTGACATGAAGGCCTGGGAAAGTGAAAGAACCCAGGAGACTCTGAAGGGTAAGGAGATCAGCAAGGAGGGAGTGGAACAGAGTGACAGTGTAGTAGAAGAAAGGGGATTGGTAGGTGGTGGGAGGCGAAGCATGAATTCATTATTTCTGTCCTTGAGTTCATAAAATATTCCTACCGTTCACTAGTTCCAAAGTGATGTCAGCATGTTGAGACCCTTCTCCATAAACACCCTTGATGGCAAAGGATTAAATAAGAACTGGTCACTTCAGTGATCATTTAAAGTTGGTCAGTTCAAAATACTTTTGTTGAACCTGAGTTGCCACTGTTTGTTTCCAGCTCTGTGAAAAAATGAGAGGAGAACATTGCTTCAGATTATTAGCCTGGATGATTCCAGGCCACCAGTTTGACTGGTGACGGATGATGGGCTCTAGGAAGCATAGACAAGATGTGACTCTGAAAATATGCATTTCAAAACAGAAAACAACAAAGCAGCTTGAAGTACCATGTTATTTGATGGCTGCCTGCTTTGAGGCTAAGCTTCAGTGATGTGGTTGAGTGCTTAGAGACTATGTTGACACAAAAATTCAACATCATCTAGGGTTAGGACTCCTGGGATTGTTATAAAAAAAGCAGAGATTAATCCCCTTCTTGTGTTTAAAGAAAGGAATGGGGACAAATAACCCATCTAGCTGCTGCCCCACCACCACCACCTCAACTCCCCCTCCCCATTCATATAACCAGTCTCCAGCATGTTGATGAAAAGGTAAGAATAAGGTCTGGCCAACTGCAGGTTTGTGTGCAATGGACAAGAAGTATTGTAAGGTTACTTGGCTGATTTGGATGGGGAGGTGGGGGAAATGTGTTTGATGGAAGTGGTGTGAAGGGTGTTCAAAGAAATATCACAAGGAAGCTCTGCTTAAGTGCAAGATGTTCTCTCTCTTTTTCTACATCACAGGGATCACTGCTGAGCAAGACATCCATGTTCCTGGGCATCTCACAATAGAAAAAAGGATAATGTGTGAAAAGACATTGGAAATGAGGGCACTTTTTTCACCGCTTTCAAAGAATGTTCAGATTTTCTTTTCTTTTCTTTTTTCCTGGGTTGATCTTTTTCAAAGACCCTTTGAATTTTTTTTTTTGTTTTGTTTTTGTGATGTCTGAAAAGTTTCTTAGAAATGAGGACTAAGAAGTTTTAAGTTCAAAAATTTGGGAGAAATGTTGAATGGCATTGTCAAACCCCAGTTTACTTCTTAGTATTTTCATCCATGTCTTTCATAAGAGAAAATGTTTTTGTGCTACTATGTTGGTCATAACATACCAGAAAACCATCTAAGAATGGATTTATTGGTGACCAAACTTATGTCTGAAATACTATGTGTCAAAGCATAAACATGAATGCTTGAAAAGCTGAGCTCTCGAATACTTAAAATCTAGTTACTTTAACTGGAAGTAAGCATGCAATTAAATCAGTTTTAACATAGTCCTACAATACTCAAGTTCTCTTTCCTTTTGGTAAGAAGTCATTTATTTGTTACCTACATTTGCAGAAAGAAGCAGTAAAAAAGCATTCAATGAATATACTCTATGATTTTATAGTAGTTGACTATTGATTTGTTTGAATCCTAATTCTCCCTTGTGTTCCTTATTTTCCAAAGAGAGGGTGACAAATAGCACAAATATGTCAAAGTGAGAAATACGTCAATAGTTGCAATGCTGTTATTTTTTTAAAAAAGGAAACTGCATATTGTACAGAGGCGTAAGTATATCTTGGTATAATAGAGGGGATTCAGCGATGGGCAACAAAAATGACCAGAAGCATGTGAAGTAAGATTAAAAATACTAGGGAGGTTTAGTTTAGAGATGAATAAGAGGGGACATGATTTTGTATGTGTGTATGTCTCTATCTGGTTGTACATACGTACATATCAGTGTGTGTGTGCATAAAGCATAATAAAATAATTAATGGTGTAGAGAAGTAAAGTATGTGTTCCTTTAAAAGAAGCAGTGGAACATTCAATGAAACTGAAGGGCAACAAATTTAAAACTAATAGAAGGCTATCTATTTTTACATAGTACATAATTAAGCTGTGTAACTCACCCACAAGATGTCTGTCTTACAGGGCTTGCTGTACTTCACCTCTTTTGTAGTCTGTCTGAAGCACTGACTTCAGGCCTTGATCCTCTTGTCCTTAACTGTCTCAGCATACATTCTTGTGATTTTTCCGCTCTCAGACTGGGGCCTGGCTACATTGCCCTGTGTCTACCAATCACTTATCGCTTTGCAGGTTCAAGTGGGTTTGGGGCACCTGTGTTTCTTCCTTTTGGGAAGGGGTGGCCAATGATAGAATTATCAACAGCCTTCTTCAAACTGTTTTTATCTAGCAAAGCATTAGGAAAAAAGGCATTTTAATACAACAGTATTACACACATATTTAGTCTCATCTCACCTTACACTTCACTACAAGCTAAGTTAGATAGGCTTTCCTCTTAGGTTTCAGGAATAGAATGGACTTGTATTCTTTTAAGAATCCAAGAACCAAACCAGGTCTCAGTTTGTCTCCCAGTCTGTTCCCTTCTTCCAGGGCTTTCTGAAAGCCCACATCCTTCCTGTGGACTCAATTATTATCTGCTCAGTGGTCTTTGTTACAGGACCAAGGGGTGAAGTCGTCCTTTTGCCTCATACTTGTTTTTTTCCTCTCAGCAAGCCCAGCCATTTTTCAGCAGTCAGACCCTTTCAGCCATAATGGCTTGCAATCACTAGTCTTATGATTGTATCTACTTGTGGATAAGAGTGTATAAGCTCCCAGGGCATGGGCGGCCCACCTAGCAAGTGGAGCAGGACTTTGCCTGGTGGTTGCAATTGTAGTTGGAAGTAATGGTGAGCAGATATTCAGGAGTCAGGTACCAGGCCAAGGATGAAGCCAGAGTCAGGGTCAAGAAGCCAAGCCAAAGGTCAGGACCAGAGTTGGGATCAGGAACGCCAAGGTGAAGGGTAAGCTGAAGTCAATAAGTCAAGTCACAGGCTCAAGGCAGGGAGGCAAGGACTAGGTTGGAGAGGACAGGAGTCAAGGTGGGACAAGGCTGGAGAAAGGACTGGAGGAAGGACTAGAAAATAGAGCATGGCAAGTGCATATGCAGGCATGGTACACGATGAGCAGCCACTGGGCTGCTGCTGCAATGACTACATAGCAGGCCACTGGCGCCTCTGCACAAACTTGAAGAGTGGTCAGTTTGGATGAGCTATTACCAGCAGGAGAGTGAGTTTGTGTGTGTATGGGGGTGGGGGGGGTGTGAGAAAACCTGGATTTGTGCTGGAAGTGGCCCACCTTGATTATCATGCACATTGTAGGGAGAGTGGTCACTTTGGGTGAGCTATTACCAGCAGGATAGTGAGTTTGTGTGTGTGGTTTTTGGGAGGGGGGTGAGGGGGTGAGAGAACCTGGATTTGTGCAGGAAATGGCCCACCTTGATTATCATGCACATTGTGTAGAGAGTGGTCACTTTGGATGGGCTATCACCAGCAGGAGAGTGAATTTGTGTGGGGGGGTGGAGGGTGAGAAAACCTGGATTTGTGCTGGAAATGGCCCAACTTGATGATCACTTTAGATAAGCTATTACCAGCAGGACAGTGGGGTGGGAGGAGGTATTGTTTTATGATCTCTGTGTGTATATAAAGTCTGCTGCAGTTTCCACGGTATGCATCCGATGAAGTGAGCTGTAGCTCACGAAAGCTCATGCTCAAATAAATTGGTTAGTCTCTAAGGTGCCACAAGTACTCCTTTTTCTTTTTGCGAATACAGACTAACACGGCTGTTACTCTGAAGTCTGCACAACTGGAAACCAGGACCATTTGAAGAAGGCTCATTGGGCCCAGCTGAGCTTCCTGGGTTGCCTAGCAATCAGGATGGGAACCAGATGTGCTCCTGACAGTTTGCTGAAACTCTCTGTTCCCCTATAAAAGTCTAACACACCATCTCAGAAATCCAATACATAAGCCACATGATGGGATACAAATCAATATTTGTTACTGAGCACCCCCACATTTGTCACAATGTCATAGAGGCCAAGAGCGTGCTAGAGTTAAAAAAGGGATTAAACGTTTAACTGAATAATGGGAACATCCATGATTGCAGGAAATATGTATAAGGGATATAAACCCTCATGCTTCAGGGTTGATTGTATCTAACCACACTAATTGTGGGGTTAGGAAGGAACTTCATCTATGAGCAGATTATTTCATAATTGCCCCTTTCAGGCATTCTTACCCTTCCTCTGAATTTTCTGGTACCAGTTGTGGAGGATGTGGGATTGCTATATATTAGTGCATGCGTGCTAATTATGTTCTGTGATTCTCCATTTCCTGTAAGGGAGATTTTTGTATAACTCTATAGTGCTCAGTCAAAAGGAAAAGCAAAGCAGGAAATGAAACAACTAGAGATAAGATACTTCCTGGGAAAACACTTCCAAGGTCGCTAAGAAAACAGTGGTTGGGCTATTCATTGGGAAGGGCCTACCTGCCCAGTCTGGAAGCCACCTAAAATCAAAAGGACACTAAATAGTAAGCCTAGGCACTTTTCTTAATTACACAGAGAGGCACTGCGGAGGGACTCTGAAGAAGTAAGGCCTAACCAGCTAATGCCAGATGGAAGGGAGGGATGGTCAGCTCCACTTACATAGGCCTGTATGTTGATTGTTTTAATTTTTAAAAATTCTCATTCTCTTACGCTGTGCAGTGCTCCTGCTGTGAAGAATAAATGATACTTTGTTTTGAAAAGTCTGTCTGATTACTGGGTGCCACTGTTCACCTCCCCCGAGGAGCAGAACTGCAGGTACCGAACATAACGCGAGCCTGCTGAGGTAATCGCGTGTTAGCATATGGTGGTTGCAACCCAGGTCCTAGACTAAGACAGGGAATTGTGTGATTCCTCCCTAAAGGAGATGACAGCTGGAGGCACATCACCCGTAGGGGAGGTTACACATGGTGCAACTGTGACACCAATCACTGTCGGTGACTAGATGGCTACATAGTGTTTGAGGTAGGAATGAGAGTGGGGTGGATGGATTGGAGGCAGTAATCCAGAGGACTGAACTGGAAAAAGGGACAGTAGCAGCTCCAGATCAAAATATTAGGTTGCTCTTTTACATTGTCTCCTTAATAATTAAGGGAATTTTTGTGAAGTGTTTTCAGTGCTCTCTGTCTATGTCTGCAGAGCCGTGAAGTGAAATGGAGGTGTCCTCCTTGAGGGGGCTGGTTTGTTGGAGGCCCCAGAAGAAGGGGGAGTAGCTGGGTATCCACTGGGGGATGGGAATGGCAAATGGTGTTCCTGAAAAGTTATTTCAACAATTTTTATTTGAGGCCTCTCAGTGCTTAGCTCCCTACACTCACAAGTGAGACCTGAGTTCTGTTCCTTGGTCCAGCACAGAGCTGGGCAAATGTTTTGTGGCAAACAGTAAATTTGCCAAAAGTGCATTTCTCAAGACAGGTTTCAGAGTAACAGCCGTGTTAGTCTGTATTCGCAAAAAGAAAAGGAGTACTTGTGGCACCTTAGAGACTAACCAATTTATTTGAGCATGAGCTTTCGTGAGCTACAGCTCACTTCATTGGATGCATACCGTGGAAACTGCAGCAGACTTTATATACACACAGAGATCATAAAACAATACCTCCTCCCACCCCACTGTCCTGCTGGTAATAGCTTATCTAAAGTGATCATCAAGTTGGGCCATTTCCAGCACAAATCCAGGTTTTCTCACCCTCCACTCCCCCACACACAAACTCACTCTCCTGCTGGTAATAGCCCATCCAAAGTGACAACTCTCCACACAATGTGCATGATAATCAAGGTGGGCCATTTCCTGCACAAATCCAGGTTCTCTCACCCCCTCGCCCCCCTCCAAAAAACACACACACAAGGATAGTAAAGAATGATTATCATAGCATCCCAGAGGTATAGGGTTAGAAGTCTTTTGCAAAATCAATCCATAAACTGTAATAGCTGTGATATCAGCATGCATGGTTAATGCTGGGGCATCACAGCTTAGCATTGTCTCTGAATGTGATATGGGTGCAGGGTACTTTTAAAATTAATTTTCTGCTGAATGCCCCTGTCATAAATATAAAGGGAAGGGTAAACCCCTTTGAAATCCCTCCTGGCCAGGGGAAAGCTCCTCTCACCTGTAAAGGGTTAAGAAGCTAAAGGTAACCTAGCTGGCACCTGACCAAAATGACCAATGAGGAGACAAGATACTTTCAAAAGCTGGGAGGAGGGAGAGAAACAAAGGGTCTGTGTCTGTCTGTATGCTGGGTCTTGGCCAGGGATAGACCAGGAATGGAGTCTTAGAACTTTTAGTAAGTAATCTAGCTACGTATGTGTTAGATTATGATTTCTTTAAATGGCTGAGAAAAGAATTGTGCTGAATAGAATAACTATTTCTGTCTGTGTATCTTTTTTGTAACTTAAGGTTTTGCCTAGAGGGGTTCTCTATGTTTTTGAATCTAATTACCCTGTAAGATATCTACCATCCTGATTTTACAGGGGGGATTTCTTTATTTCTATTTACTTCTATTTTTTATTAAAAGTCTTCTTGTAAAAAACTGAATGCTTTTTCATTGTTCTCAGATCCAAGGGTCTGGGTCTGTAGTCACCTAGGCAAATTGGTGAGGCTGTTTACCAAACCTTGTCCAGGAAGTGGGGTGCAAGGTTTTGGGAAGTATTTTGGGAGGAAAGACGCGTCCAAACAGCTCTTCCCCAGTAACCAGTATTAGTTTGGTGGTGGTAGCGTCCAATCCAAGGACAACGGGTGGAATATTTTGTACCTTGGGGAAGTTTTGACCTAAGCTGGTAAAGATAAGCTTAGGAGGTTTTTCATGCAGGTCCCCACATCTGTACCCTAGAGTTCAGAGTGGGGGAGGAACCTTGACAGCCCCTCTTAGAATTGGGAGCAACTCAGTGCGAACGTGCTTGCGCACACACAGGCTTAGATTGCTGGGGGGGGATACAAGGAGGGCACCTTTAAGAACAGCCACTAGTGTGGAACTTTATAGTGTCTTTCTTGCAGACTGTAGCCCAAATTACTGTACTCTAGTAACAGACACAGTAGAAAAATCAAGTAGCAAAAAAGAGAAAATAAGATATATAACACTTTTTACAGTTGCAATGCAAACAGCATTTTGGGTAAACAAGAGATAATTGTGACCTAAACTTCCCCTAAAGACTCCATCCTCTAAACAGTAGTGAGAATTGTCCCCTCTTCCTCATTTTTTATATTTTTTCAGGTAATCTCTTCTTCTCTGCTTCCCCTCCAACACTCTTTATGCAATTTCGTATCCCTCTCGGATTGCAGAATTGCATTTTGTAAAGCAAATGGAATTTGAATATATATTTAAAATGACAGGATTTATATTAAAATTTAAATAAAATATTACCATTTTAAAATAAATTGCTTCAATAGCAGCAAATTAACAGTAAATTGATAGAGAAAGGTAAGCACAGATCCTTTAAATCACAGTGAAGTTTTTAACATTCAAGCTAGAAGTGTCTCAGTTTAACACATCATTGGTTAGTATTATTAGAAATTTCACTGGGTTGTGGAGCGTATTATGGTTATGGTCTAAAATTGAAAGTACATAGACTCAGGACTTCTACAGTAGGCTGAGTTCTTATGCAGTTACGATCAGTGTGCAGCAACTGACATGCCTTGTTAATAAGCACAGGCAAACTGCCACTAATACCCTATTTGCCGCTGTACAGAAAGATTTTTAATGGTACTTATTTTCTTGTTTATAGTTCGATATCAGTCATGAAATGGGAACTGAGAAACCAGTAAATGTCATTTACTACTTCTCAACTTGCATGAATTTATCGTCTGCATTGCATTTAATCACATTCATCTACTCTCCTCAAAACAGGGTAGGGGATTAGAGTAAAAAATGTGGTTTGAATCATTAAGAAGCCTGCTTAAATTAGTAGCATAAATGAAACTAGCAAAGCAGTTCCAATTAGTAGTTAGAGGAATACCACTGATGATTGTCTGACCTCCACTTTTATTATTTTGAACTTTATTCTCTGAAAATAATTCAAGCATTTGCTTTTCATGATCTGCCAAAAAACTGGAGAGAAAGTTTTGGATAAAGAATTAAATGCTTGGAGAACATTAATTTGCAAATCATTGTTGCTTCTTTCAGCAGCAGATTTGACTGTCACTTGGCTCATGTTCCGTGGAAGTTCTATAGAAGTTATTATGTGACATTTATTTTTTGTAATGAAAAAGTTACACTAAATACTAAGGGAATGTTTTGCCAAGATGATGAAGCTGATTTGATTCAGCTGATTGTTCTAGCATTTTGTATTGTGAGGGACCTAGCAAGCTACAAGACAGTCTGATGGTAACCACATCCTGTGTGGTGCTAAAACAGCATCACCTGGTACATTAGAAGGATTTGACCCCCTTTAATGTCAAGCACCTTTCTTTAAGAAGTTCCTGAAAATCCATATGTTGTGCATTGCTTCCCTTTTGCATGTCAATTAAAAAAAAGTTACGTGTGTGTGTTTGTGTGGCATGTTTGTGATAAGAAGCTGCTGGTTCAGGAAAACAATTTGTTTCAGTGGTTTATGAAATATTCAAGATGAACCAAAACCCTGCATCCAATCACCCCAGAATGTTGAGGAAGTTCAAATCCAACCTTTGCAGTTTAGTCCCTTTTCTGTCAGGCATGAAAGGAGTTAATTGTATGTGTATATCCCTTACCATTGTGATATGGATGTGTTTGGTTAAGATGAGATGCTGGGTATGGCCCCTTTAAGAAAAGCAGCATGTGGATCAACTGTACTTGTGATAGAATGCTGCACTGAGGCATTCCACTGTGAAGCACTTCTGAGCCAGACAGTCTGTTTTCTTAGCGGAGCCAAGACTGGGATCTGAAAGACCGATTGCTTCTCTGCTTTTAATTAGCACCGGTCGAATACTATTAGTTGAATAATGTATTTGATGAATAATGCTGTTGTCTGTCAAATACATTATTCAATGAATCTTTTTTGCATTATCCAAACAGCTCTATAGATGGTTGAAAACATCCATTGAGTAATATATTAGAATGATGCATTGGTTTTCAAACATATTATTCAACAAATAATTGCATCCTGCATTCAACAAGGTCTGTGCTTAATTGTAATTTGCATGTACATAGCAACTTCTGCCGACAGGATCACAATGACTTTAGGTAGGTAGGTGGTGTGGGAGGGCTGGGGAGACGTCGTTCTGTGGCTTTGGATGATTTATGTTTGTAACTCCTGTGGTATTGTCTTTTTAAGAGTATGTCAAGGGCACTGAGAGCTTGGAAGTCCTTTTTGGTATGGGACTTTTAGACTGATATCCAAATAAATATACACACAACAGCACTCAAATGAAGCCACCTCTGAAGGTTGGATGGTATGCAACCAGTTCACTATGCAACATCAAGGTGGTGAGAGCACTGGGACAAATCGCAACTCTGATTAAAAGAGTCTTGGGATCTTCAGTGTTCTCAGAGCGTAGACAGTCCCTTAGTATTTATAGTTACATCCTTGCTTAAACTCTGGATTTAAGGAATTGAGGGGTTCCTGACCTGATGTATAGATTACTAACTGCCTTAGACAATTGAAAAGCTTGGGAGAACAGAGCATGTAGTTAGGGGAACAAGCTCAGACTGACAGTGGGGAATACAGAGCAATGGCTTACTACTACCCTTAGAAATCAAATACATCAATAAATGGGAAGTGTGACTTAGACTTTAATGTTATACAATTAAACAGCTGATTCCACTTCTCCTCCCTGAGTTCCATGCTAACAAGACTTTCCACCTTTTGATGTTACTGGATTGTACCTGGTTTAAGTCTGTCATGACTAAAACTAGTTACCATGTTATGTTTGTTCAATATCCCATGTGAACAGAGCCATTTCAGTTGTCACTTTTGTTTGCAGTTGAGAGGGGCCTGAGCCGTTGTGAAGTACGAATCCTGATCCAGATTTCCCCAAAGTTTTGGACATTTTCAGATTTGGAACTCTGTTTTCAGCCAATTTTTTATCAGCAGACTCAGCAGAAAGCCTGAGGATGGGCTAGTCATGGCAAATGAACTACTCTTACCCTCTTTTTCGGCTTCCTCTGCAGCATAGGGCCTGGGTCATTTGCAGGTTTAAATGCGTGTAAATGGTGGATTCTCTGTAACTTGAAGTCTTTAAATCATGGTTTGAGGACGTCAGTAACTCAGCCAGAAGTTATGGGTTTATTACAGGAGTGAGTGGGTGAGGTTCTGTGGCCTGCAGTGTGCAGGAGGTCAGACTGGATGATCATGATGGTCCCTTCTGGCGCTAAAGTCTATGAGTCTACCCTTTCACTTAGCTCCTCCAGGTCAAGGTTGGGGTACGTTGGTGAGGGAGTCTAAGAAGACTGTCGTGCTGTTACTTGCCTGTACCCAGGGAAAAGATTAAGTGTCTACGCTAGGGGTATGGGTTGTGCAGTCAGATGTATCCAAGATGAAGCTATGAGTAGCACAGAGGGAACCACAAAACCAATGGCTATCAGTTTCCTAGAGCATGTGAGATGAATGTGAACTAGAGAAGAGGAGGGGAACCATGACCTCTGAGTGCTCCAAACCTTCAGTTTTTCACGTCTCCAGTTCAGATGTCAGGTAAGATTTTGAAAAGTGTCTAAATTCCATTTTCAAAAGTGATGTACGCACCTAGGATCAGATTTTCAAAGATATTTAGGCACTTGAGGATGCTGATAGGTGCCTAGAAGGATTTTTAAAGTACCTAGCTTAAAAGCTTGAAATCTGTGTCCACCCAATCTGTTTAGGCACTGTTAAAAACCCCACTGGGTGGGTATCTGCATCTTTAGGCACCTAAATATCTTTGAAAATCTGGCTCTAAGGGACGTTGGCAAATATTATCCAGCATGCACAGTATATACGGTCAGCTGGGTATGCTGTGACAGTCTTTTGGGAGGCACAAACAAATCTATCAAATGCTAGTTGTGGAGTTCGCAGATGACACTAAGCTGGGGGGAGAGGTAGATATGCTGGACAGTAGGGATAGGGTCCAGAGTGATCTAGACAAATTAGAGGATTGGGCCAAAAGAAATCTGATAAGGTTCAACAAGGACAAATGCAGAGTCCTGCACTTAGGAAGGAAGAATCCCATCCCCACACACTGGGGACCGACTGGCTAAGCAGCAGTTCTGCAGAAAAGGACCTGGGGATTACAGTGGATGAGAAGCTGGATATGAGTCAGCAGTGTGCCCTTGTTGCCAAGAAGGCCAACGGCATATCGGGCTGTATTAGTAGGAGCATTGCCAGCAGATCGAGGGAAGTGATTATTCCCCTCTGTTTGGTACTGGTGAGGCCACACCTGGAGTATTGTGTCCAGTTTTGGTCCTCACACTAGAGAAGGGATGTGGACAAATTGGAGAGAGTCCAGCGGAGGGCAGCGAAAATTATTAGGGGGCTGGGGCACATGACTTATGAGGAGAGGCTGAGGGAACTGGGGTTATTTAGTCTACAGAAGAGAAGAGTGAGGGGAGATTTGATAGCAGCCTTCAACTACCTGAAGGGGGGTTCCAAAGAGGATGGAGCTCGGCTATTCTCAGTGGTGGAAGATGACTGAACAAGGAGCAATGGTCTCAAGTTGCAGTGGGGGAGGTCTAGGATGGATATTCGGAAACACTATTTCACTAGGAGGGTGATGAAGCACTGGAATGGGTTACCTAGGGAGGTGGTGGAATCTCCATCCTTAGAGGTTTTTAAGGCCCAGCTTGACAAAACCCTGGCTGGGATGAATTAGGGGGTGTTGGTCCTGCTTTGAGCAGGGGATTGGACTAGATGACCTCCTGAGGTCTCTTCCAACCCTAAGATTCTGTGATTCAAACCTGGTATATTCTTAAGTAATCCACCTTTTAGCTGTAGCCATTCTATGGATAAATAGGATTGCAGCATCTAGGGACTGGCACCTTTCTCTAAAATCCTCTGAAACAAATAAAATAATAAAATTTTGCACCTTGTTTTGATTTGGGGGGGAGAAACAAGTCCCTTACTGTTACAACTATGTTTCCCTTTAGCTCCCAGTTAGCAGAATTAAAGAATAATTTAGAGGTTCAGAGGCTCTCCATGAAGTATGAAATAAACCAGTCACAGTAGCAGTTTGGGGACCTCAATGATAGCCAAGGGTCCTGAATAAAGGCCCGTTAAGGTCATCTGTTTTTTGTTTCACCAAAATTAAGTATGTGTTGATGTCATGTACCAGGCCAAGAACATTTTAGAAAAATCCTACTGGGTTATATTGCTCCCCCTGGGAAAGTTTTTACAACAGCTGACTGTCTCTTGTATTGTCTATCTGCCTCAAAATAGGATAGGCTGTTGATCTAATTAACTTGGCTATATTTCCTTTTATTAAAATTAAACCTCCTATGATCGTGGATTTAATTTAATGCGAACTAAATTGTGTCTGGACAACATGATCTGACTCTGTCATGGAAACTTCTATTTAATAACGTTCCTCGTGCACTAAGTAATAGCTTTGTTGCAGCATATTAATATAGTAAGCCTTATTTGTTTTGCTAATAATGCAAACTGTATGTTTCCTGTTTAGAACTAGTAACAAGGTTGAATTGTACACAACCTTAGGGAGAAGGTAAATTTATTTATAAATTTATTTCTTTATTTGCTTATTTATGGAGTAGTTAAAAACTAAGAGTGGATTTTATGTGTGTTTGGATGAGAGAGAAGGAGAACACAAATTCTATTAAATCTAATTGGCATAATGAGTGACACTCAGGGTGAGAGCATTAAATGATTACTCAAGGATAAAGAATAGTCCTGAGATCCAGGTATATTGCCTGAAGCTGAGCAGAATGCAAAATGAAGGCACTATTTTTACCCAAGAGCAATTTTACTGTTATTGACCCTGCAAGCACTTTCTGCTGTATTGTTTTCATGGGCTGTTTTTGTGCACCATATTTCTGCATTGAGTTACCTATAGAGATATAAAGGTAAGACTAAATAGGAACTCTTTCAAAACTGAACACCTCCCCACTTCCGAATGGGCTTACGTAATTCATGTTGTTCTGTTAGGGAGCGCCTATTTATTTTACATATCAATGAAAGTAAGTGTGTGTGAGAGTGTGCATGTGTGTGTTTAAAAACATCAAATCAAACATTGTGTTGATTTTCTTTTGACAGTTTTTGCATTAAAATTACTACAGGAAAATTTAACAGATTAGAGTATTACATCTTCCTTGGTTTTCATAGAATCATAGAATATCAGGGTTGGAAGGGACCTCAGGAGATCAAGTCTAACCCCCTGCTCAAAGCTGCACCAGTCCCCCATTTTTGCCTCAGATCCCTAAATGCCCCCCTCAAGGATTGCACTCACAACCCTGGGTTTAGCAGGCCAAACCACCGAGCTATCCCTCCCCCTTTCCTTTTGTTCACTCAGTCCCTTTTATCTTTCCTTCTACCTTGTAACTTGGAAGATCTTTTTTTCCTTTCTCACTCTAGTTTTGCTGTAATGCCATATGACTTTAGGATAGGATTTTCAGAAGTGTTCAGCTTTGGCTTAACTCTTCTCCCACTGAAGTCAGTGTTAAAAACTCCCATTGGTTTCAATGAGAGTAGCATTAGGTCAAAGCGGAGTGCTGTAAAAAAAATCCCCACCCACATTATATACAGAATGTTAGTTTGGTTTGTTCTGTAAGACAACTTTTTCTTCCTTTCCTGTTTTTTCCTGTATTCTTTAGTACTTTTTTCTCTGGGGCTTTTTTCAAATTCTCTTTCCAGTGTCTTATTTTCTTTCTCTCTTTTCCTTTTCACCCCATTCCCTCTAGCGTACAGAAACATACACAAACAGATACATTCACACTGCTCTGATTTTGTTAGTTAGGATTTTTTGTTGGTTAGTCTTTTAATGGTAGCTGTTTGAAACTGCTTGGGTGTGTCAGAACACTAGAAATGGTCCCAGTGGAGAGTGGACAGAGGATGGGTAATACAGCCAAAGGTGTCATGTGATGACTTGCATTTCTCATGCTTCTTTGTCCACCTCAGCTGCCCTCTGCTCACAAAGTCATCTCCCTAGAATTTATTTTAACAATCCAAATCCCTGAGCAGCTTCAAACAGCTGCCTTGTTTTAAAAAATCAACCAGCTAAAACAACTATTCCTTCCTTCTCTTTAAATGTGGAAATTTCCTGCAAAATAACATTGGCCCAAGGCCCATGATAGGCAATAATCAGTCCTGTGTCAGTGACAGCTTTCAGAACAGGTATCTTGTAACTATGCACAGCTAGAGAAGAATTTTCATGCCTTTGGAAAGGGAATATTTCTAGTTTCTGATGATGGGATCCACAGCACTTGCTTGTCAGCTAGAAAGGCCCTGAAATTCATTGTATTTTTACATATAGAAAAGATTTTTTCAGAGTTTTTAAAATGTATTAGTTATATCTTTCTCTCCCTCTGATATTTTACAGTTGGACTAATACTAACTAAAGCACCCAGCCTTTCAGGTGGAGGCAAGATTCAGTGCTGGGTTTGGGTTGGATTTTCAGGACATTGAAATGTTACAACTTTAAAACCTGATATCTTTCTGTTCTGCATAGCCAGAAATTACAGCTTTATTTCACTGAGAAGGGGGGATTCCCAGCTTTCCGGTGGAGTCAGTACTCTGGGCTAGCCTTAGAAAGGTCCATGATATCTGTATTTGTGTATCAGAAAGATATTTGAAATCAAATTTTGGAGGTATTTTATATTTATTAGCTTGAATTTCTCTCTCCCATTGAGCCTTGCACAATTGAATTTTCAGTTACTAATACATGTATACAGATACATTCATAAAATGGAAAGAAATTAAAAGCATATGTGAGAGTTCTTAAGGACCAGTTCTATAGCAGATAAATCATATTTAAAGTAATAATAATAATAACTTTCAGTTTTCAACCCAAAGAATCCCAGGTCTTTTTTAAAACGTAACTGATATATAACTACATACAGGGATATGGCCCCGATCCTTGTTTGGTGGCTCTAAATACTACTTTAGTAGAAAATATAACCAGATATTTGGGATAGATTAATATTTGTATTCTGATCTGTTAGCATTTCTATTAAATCTGACAAACATTTGGACAGTCTGTATGAATAAATACAAAGTGCCTGGTCATCATACTTTTGTGACAGTTTGGTGAGTCCTTGACATCTTAATGCTCTTGAAAGAACTGATGCAAAGTCTCTGTTTAATTTGTAGGGCTGAGTGAATTTATTTTGCCTAACTTTGAGCCCATTTGCACATTGTAGATATGAAAGTTCAGTTCTACCATGAATATAATTGGGTTTTCCTTCCACTTAAGAAAGAGTGTGATTAAGAGGGCATAGGGAGGAAAACAAACATGGAAAAATAAGGTAAAAAATTGAGTTGAGATTTATCAGGAAGGAAAACAAATACAGGGAGACTGAAAAAAGGAGCAGAGGATTAAAAATATACTTGCACATACTAATGGAACACTTTTGGAGGGGAAGGAGGTTCTTATCCCCAATACTGATGTGTCTCTGGCTAGAAAAACATAATGTTTTAAAATGTATTCACACTGTGGAGGGAAACAAAAACAATTAGCCTTAAATTCCAGGAGAAAAAAGACATTTGCAATCCTGAATTAGTGTTGCGAGCTCAATAGAGAAGTTTGCAAAACCTTAAACCCCACAAGGGTCACCTGTCCTTACTAATTAGCATCTGAAATGCACCAGAGACTGTGAGCTAGTAAGATACAACACAGAGGCATGCTCACACATGTGCCTACACCCCAAGGGCTTCTGATGACACCAAGTGAATTAATCTAGACTCGTTTGTCATCAGAATCTGGAGCAGTCCACGTGCAGCTGTTTCATTTGCAAACTGCTTTGGGGTGGGGAGGTGGGCATGCGTGCACACACACATGAATATTTGAAGGACTTCTCAAAATTTTAACTTTTTCACTGAACTTGGTGCTCAGAAAAATGCAAAACTGATAGCTCCAAGGCCTGAGATACTTTGTTTAACCCCTGAATAAGTACACCGTTGTTGTGGCACGGGAAGTTTTCCCCACACTGCCCCACCAATCACGGCTGCCAGTTAATACCCAACTGTGATGATTTCATTAAAATGTTTTATGGAATGTTCCTCAGCCCCTGGTAAGTATAACCTGTGTGGGATTCTCTCAGTGAAAACAGGCAGGAGTTGTAGGGTTTATTTTGTTTGCCTTTTCTTTTTAATGCTCAGCATTGCACTATTCCCCTCTACTCCTAGATACATTCCCTTCCCCTGTTCTGAAGCCTTCCTTTGCCTGAAGAGGTTTGGACATGGAGCCCCTTAGCAACCCATCCAACACGGCTCCCAGCTGTACCACGGGGGTTTTGTGAGGTGGTACTCCTCTGTCTCTGCAGGGCTCTTAGCCCTCAATGATCTGTGAAAAAAAGACCTAGGTCAGGGATTTACCATGAAAGCAAATTTTTATGTGATATTTGTACTTCGTTTAATTTCATAGTTATGAATCTTGTTGGCAGCTGCTTTCTTGGCAGACTCAGGTCTCTCATAAACGCTTCTTGTTGGATGGTAGTTTCTTTGTGGGCTCTCAATTCATGCCCATTGCTGATGTCACAGCACTAGGTACAATTCTGTGTCAGGATATGAGATTGCTGTGCCTCTCCTACAGTTATCATCATACACTCATTTCTTTTACTGTGTACTCCCCCGTCTCTTGCCTTATGCAGAGGTTGTAATCTCTTTGAGTCTTTTTGTTATGTGTTTTTACAGAGTTTAGCACAATGGATCCCTGATTCTCTGCACTCCCAAGGTGCTACCACAATATAAATTATAATAAATAATTTCAGCATTACCCATCAGTGTGATACCCAGCCTTTCCTTGTCATGTGTGAAGAACTGTTGTGAAACAAAAACAATTTCATTTAAAATGGCTGATATATTCTCTTACAGAGAGGGGGAAATTCTGACATTACAGATCCAACAAATTCCCAGAAGTACAGACATGTTTCTTATTTTATACAGTGACTTCTACTTAATCTGATCCTGGGTTAACTAAATTCAGTTTCATTTGATTGGATCCTCAGTAACCAAATCATTTGTATTGTCTTTTCCCTGGCATTTTGATCATTTCAGCTGTTAATTTGATCAGAATTGATTGAATCAGTCATTGAAAATGAATCAAATAATTTATCACATGAAGAATTAGAAAAACAGACATGTACCCAGGTTCTCTTTTAATTCTCCCCCACCCCCACTTTTTTCCCCCTTTCTCCTACATCAGTACATGGGATGGGGGTTTCTTTGGCAGGAACTGGAGATAGACATTTTCATAGTACTCATCTTGCGGCCATATACATACATCCACTCCCTTTTGAAAGCTCAACCTTATGTATAAGTGCTATTTTGTCACCTCTTCGGTTTCATGTGTATGTGAAGTTGCTATAGGGGAGATAGGGCGTAGTCCTGTTCCCAATGACCTCAGTGGGATTCTGATGAATTTTAGGGGTATTGGGAGAAGATGGTGTGGTGTTATCAGTATATAAATGAGACACAGCTCTGTGTTTCATTCTAACTAGATGGATGTTCTAATGTGTGCTTTCAAAGTGATTGCTGGTGGCTGGGATTGGGACTGGAAAATGTCAGCCTAGAATAGACAGTGGTGAAGTTAGTGGGTTGGGGCAGGGACCTTGACGATGCAAGAAGGATGGTTTCTGTCACTAGTTGTTGAGGGAGAAGGAGGTTATTCCATCCTTCATTCAGTAGGGTCACAATTTTCAGTGCTCTTTGGACTTTTTCTAATCCTAGTTGGCATTTGTGGCCAAGAGTGCCATTTTGATATTCAACTGGTGAGACATCCTTTCTTTCTAATCCCGGGATTATCAGAGGAAACCAAGCCATAGTGACATCTAGATCAGATTATTACACATGCTGTACCTGAGACTACATTTAGACCACTTAAAATGTACAGTAAGTGCAGTGTGCAGCTGCCTACCTCTTAGGTAGTATTATTCAAAAAGAATATGTTACCTGAGTTCTCCAGGAACTCCACTATCTTCCTATCCACTTCTAAGTGCAATTCAAAGTATTAATTTTGATCTATAAATCCCAATATTTAGGTTTAGATCTGGCTGCCTGAGACACCACCCATCTCCTAATCAGTCACCACAGTAGATCACTGAGGTCATTTTCTGAACTCACAGTAACTGTCCATCAATTTAAGCATTTGGGGATTGTTGGTGGTTGTCCCCAGTGGAGGGCCCTTTATCACTGAAATTTGATTCCATCATTGCTGACGGTCTCTGACATTTAGAGGTCACTGAAAGGCTCCTCTTTTCTCTCCCCCCCTCACCCATCCACGTTGTCTTTGAAGTAGTGGGTTGTGTGTGGCAGTGTTCTCTTGGTGTTGTGGAATGTCCTATTCATTGTTTTTGGCTTCTTGGAGAAAGAAATCACAACTGTTGTGTTTTTATTAAGCGTGATCAAATTTAATTTGAAGATAAATAATGAGGACGTTCAATAGCACTTACCATTGTCCTAACTCTGCTCCCACTACATTCAATGATAATTCTTCTCTCCTGGACTCCAATGGCCACTAACAAGCACTTTTGAAAATCTCACTTTACAGGAATTATATAATGAATGTCGTTGAGTCCTGTGTCAAAGGAAATGAAAAGTAAAAAAAAAAAAAAAAACACCTGAAAAAAGTTGTTACCTTTTAAAATTCTCCAATATACTCTGGCAACCAACGACAAACGTTTCATAAAATGATGTCGTGAACACAAATGTATTGAGGAATCATCCGGTTCATATCTCAAAAATAAGAGGAATGAATTTGAATGAAAAAGTGGAAGGCACCTTAATATAACTTCAGCAGGCCTATTGGCAGTATTAGCCACAATAACACCATGACCTGTTTTAGTTACATTGTGTGTCTCTGGACAGCAAAGTATCAGAGAGACTAGGTAGGCGAGGTAATATATTTTATTGGACCAACTTCTGTTGACAAGCTTTTGACCTTTCCCAGAGCTTTCAAGTTCTTCAGACCTGAAGAAGAGCTCTGTATAAGCATGAAAGCTTGCCTCTGGTCCAAAAAAGTTGTTATCTCGCCTCCCTTGTTTCTCTAACATCTTGAGACCAACATGGCTACAACAACACTGCATGAAGCAAAATGTGTGTAATAGCAGCGTGCTAGATTTATGTTTCTTGGTATGCAGAGCTTTTGCCATAAATCTCTTAGAAGAATGAAGCTTGAAGCAGCTCAAGCATTTGTACCAATAGGAGAAGTCAGTTCTACAGAAAGAAAACATTTAGGGGAATTTGGCAGCTTCCTACTAGTAGGTCGGAGATGTGGAAACAAACCACACTTACCAGCCTCTTCTTTTGATGTAAGGCTACAATCCAGTAAAATTAACATGGTAATTCTGTATTCCGGAAACCCTATTTACCAGTAGTGTCTTATAAGTCAATCTAAATAACCATCAAAAGGCCCAATCCTGCATTTAACTACTTTCATGATTAAAGCTACATGACTGACTGTAAGCTGGATTGAGCTCTAAGACTTTATGCCTGCTTCGCAGATCCCTTTTGTGGAATGTTAACCTCTTTTCAGAAACCAACAGAGAAATTCAAGGGTAAGGATATGTCTACACTTATAATGCTACAGCTGGAATGTTGAACATGCACCGCTGGAGTGCTTCGGTGTAGACACTACAACGATGGGAAGGGTTTCCCCATCACTGTAGTTAATCCACCTGCCCAAGAGGCAGTAGCGAGGTTGATGGAAGAATTCTTCCATCATCCTTGCACTGTCTACACTGGAGGTTAGCTTAGCATAGCTATGTCTCTCAGGAATGTGGCTTTTTCACACCCTGGAAAGATGTAACTATGTGGATGTAAGTTCCCAGTGTAGATCAGCCCTAAGAGTGGTGTTTTGAACAGGTCTGTTGGAATCCTAAGGCCTGGTCTACACTAAAAAGTGAGGCCAACCCAGCTACACAGCTCAGGGGTCTGAAAAATCCACGCTATGTTGACAGAAGAATTCTTTTGTCAACCTAGTTACCACCTCTGGGGGACGTGGATTGCCTACGCTCCCATCAGCATAGATAGTGTCTACACTGAAGCGCTACATCTGCAGCATTTCAAATGTAGACAAGCCTTCAAATGCATTTTCTTCAATCCAGCCAGAAGAGACATTTGTAATAAGAACTATCCAGATATATGATTTTGGATGAGAAAAAAAGTAGGAATATAATCTTAATATTTTTCTGTAAAAGATTATTATCTTTTCTCTGTGTAGCCCAGATGTTTAGCGTGATTGATGCAGTTCCAGCAAACAAGCAGTATTTTGGGTTAACAAGTGTTATTGTGTATGCATGAAAAGGAATGGATTATTAAAGTGTATATTCTCTTTGACAAGTGCAGCTCTCTAATTCTGTTTTGCACCTCTTAATTTTAGTGGCCACATAACTCACCTTCAGAAGATGTTTTAATTGAACACTCATATTGAATTTGAGTACATTCTAATAAGTGGGGTTTCTTCCATGCCCTGTTAATGTATGATTTGATATTTGTTGGACATAATGTACATGTCCCAGAGTTAAGTGTTTTATCCTTCAGGTGGATTTTTCTTAAAATGTAGACAGTAAATAAATTATTTTTGGAAAGTCTTTGTTGTCCTACAAAAGAAAAGAGAATCAAAACTATAATATGAAAGGATTTTTGGTTGTTGATTTTTATTTACAATTGCTCAGTGAGTTCAGAATTCACTATCCTTTAATTATGCATAGAGTTAACAATTTATTAATGGAAGACTATCAAAGCTGGGATTTGTAATTCACTTTAGGCCATATTAATCCCTGGTTGAATAATTCTGTTGAAGCTAATGGAGCTACATCAGGGATGAATTTGGCCCTATGAGTTTATATTGCTGCTTGCTGTAAAAAGTAAACATACAGTTTTCACACTGACTATTCTTTTGTTTGAGAGTTGACCAAATATACTAGATCCCACTTTTAGAAAAAGAATTCTCTGTTGTCCATTAAAGAAAGCTCTCCCGAGAACTGGATCAGGTTATGGAAACTCGGGTGAACATGCATAAGTGCTAGTTAGGAAGTGAAATTTAGGAAGAGACAAAGTAGGCCCTTGACAATAGATATATCGATCAAGCCAGGTTAATAAATCAGCAATATCATGCAATACTATTCAACAAAACCAATCTGATGTTTTTTTAATGTTCCTGCTGTGTAGGCAAGGAACATGCATTTTCCTGCCAAAGAGAGTGCACTACAATTGAAATACTGAATTCAGAAAGGTTTGAATGTAAAGGATTTGCATCCAGACCAACAAAAGGGAACACTGTAGAAACAATCTAATGCATTTATTGGAGTTTTAAGTGACATAGCTTTTCTTTTTAAAACACCCTTCTGTATTTCTCTAATGCTGTAATCCTTATTGATGGTGGCATAAAACAGAGTAAGGGGTTCAGGACAGCTGTTTAATTTTCAACATGGTCCCTTGTTGGGCCATTCCAGAGTTGCTTTGCTGACTCGCTCAGAAGTCAACTGGTATGTTAATTTCATGCATGTGAGAATGTGCTCAGATGAGCGAGCTCCATTCTTATTCATTAAAAAAAATATTTATGGTAAATTGAGGTTCCTCCCTGCGTTATAGCATGTGCAGAATCACAAAGAGCAAACTTACGCTGTGTACATGTTCTTCTGGGTGATGATTCACTAGCTTCTTATTATGAGAAATTTTTTGTATCTGTATTTCATTAATTTAGATGAAGTTGTGCACATCCATGGTAGCAGAGCAGGAACTGCTTGAGCTGAAGCAGAGCTTGTCTGCATGAATTTAGGCCAGTGTTGCACTGAGGTTCTGAACGTGCTGAGAAAACTTAGTTTCACAAGCTGGGCTTTGGACTCATATGCCAGCACCATTCCTCCAGATTGGTGAACGTTAGTCGGCAAATATGTGATCCTCTGGTGATAGAGATTATCAAAACCTTCTTTAGGAAAGAGTGCCATGACCCTTGTTCAAGAAACTTTGGTGCTCACTTCTAGGTGACTC
This sequence comes from Eretmochelys imbricata, assembly GCF_965152235.1. NCBI lineage: Eukaryota > Metazoa > Chordata > Testudines > Cheloniidae > Eretmochelys > Eretmochelys imbricata. The sequence goes on along the minus strand of NC_135574.1, from coordinate 18,822,269 downwards.
TAGAACTTTTTCTATCTTCCATTGCTGGTTAAGACAATGGAGAAGACTGTGGTGAGACAACCCACAGTATTTAAACACCTTGGATCTCCTTGATCTATGTCAATATGGCTTCAGACCTATGTATGGCACTGAGACTTACTGAGACAGTGCTGCATCATAGTTGAATTGGCTTTAATGAGAAATGTAAGGTTGATGAGTTCTTCTCTCCACTCACGAACAAGTTCCCGAATGAGGTTTTATTGCAGGATAGCTCATTTTCTGCCTCTCCTGTACACTCATCATGTTTTAGATTTTTAATTCATTACACTAGATTTTTAATACATTTATTTCCCTTTTAAAATAGCACTATTTCCTCTCAGTGGACCAGCTCAAAGGCCTTCTTAAAACACAAGAATGGCCATACTGGGTCAGACCAATGGTCCGTCTAGCCCAGTATCCAGTCTTCTGACAGGGGCCAGTGCCAAATGCTTCAGAGGGACCAAACAGAGCAGAGCAAATAATCAAGTGATCCACCCCCTGTTGTCAAGTCCCAGCTTCTGCAAGTTATATTTTAGGGACACCCAGAGCATGGGTTTGTGTCCCTGACCATCTTGGCTAATAGCCATTGATGGACCTCTCCTCCATGAACTTATGTAATTCTTTTTTGAACCCAGTTATACTCTTGGTCTTCGCCACATGCAATGAGATCCACAGTTGACGGTGTGTTGTGTGAAGAAGTACTTCCTTATATTTGTTTTCAACCTACTGCCTGTTAATTGCAGTAGTTCTTATGTTATGTGAAGGGGTGAATAACACTTCTTTATTAGCTGTCTCCACACCATTTATGATTTTATAGACCTCTGTGATACCCCCCTCAATCGTCTCTTTTCTTAGCTGAACAGCCCCAGTCTTTTTCGTCTTTCTTGTGGAAGGTGTTCCATACCCCAAATAATTTTTGTTGCCCTTGTCTCTGTCCTTTTTCCAGTTTTAATTTATCGTTTTTGAGATGGGGCAACTGGAACGGCATACAGTATGCAAGGTGTAGGTGTACCATGGATTTATATAATGGTATTATATTATGTATCCCCTCCCTAATGGTTCCTGACATTCTGTTAGCTTTTTTGACTGCTGCTGCACACTGAGCAGATGTTTTCAGAGAACGGTCTACAATGACTCCAAGATCTCTTTCTTGGTGGTAACAGCTAATTTAGACCAATGTATAGTTGGGATTCTATTTTCCTGTCTGCATTACTTGCATTTATCAGCATTGAATTTCATCTGCCATTTTAGTTTAGATGGAGCCCATCCTTCCTGTAGAGGCTCCTCCTTTCCCAAAAGGTTCCCCAGTTACTAGGAAACTTAAATCCCTCTTCTAAACACCTCAGTTCTGCCTGTCTTACTGGCCCTGCACATGGAACCGTAAGCATTTCAAAGAATGGTACCATGCAGGTCCTGGACTTTAATCTCTTACCTAGCAGCCTAAATTTGGCCTCAATGGTATCTCTCCTACCTTTCCCTATGTCACTGATACCTAGACATACCATAACCATCAGCTCCACCTCAGCACTTCACATAAGCCTGTCTAAATGTCTTGAGAGATCCCCAATCTTCGCACCCGACAGCCAATTTACCATGCTGTTCTCCCAGTCATCACAAACCCAACTATCTATATTTCTAATCTTATCCCCCCTTACTATTACCTGTCCCTTCCTAATAACAGGGATGCCCTGCCTGAAGAGGTATTCTCACCATGAGAGGATACTATGACATCATCTGGAAGGAGGGTCCCAACTATGGGATTATTTCCCTCTGCTCCAGCTTGATGTTCTCCTTCCCCAAGACTTTGATCCTCCTCAAAAGCAGTGAGGTTGTCAGATGGTGAATGGACCTCGCTACTATGACCTGGTAAGTCTTATCTATGTACCCCTCCACCTTCCTTAGCTCCTCCAGTTCAGCCACTCTAGTATCAAGAACCTGTACTTGGTCTCTGAGGGCCATGAGCTGCTTACACCGCATGTATACATATGCTACCTGCCTACAGGACCGGTAATTATACATGCTGCACTGGGTGCAATAAACTGGAAAGCCCCCATTCTGTTGCTGGACTTCTGCCGGACTTATTTTTTTGTTTGTTTGTTCTTTGTATATGTTTTGTTTGGTTTGGGTGGGAGCAAGTTTAGAGAATGTTTATTATCTGGCTCTCATGCTCCCTCTCTGAACTCCCTTGCAAAACTCCTGTTTGCTGCTCCTTTTTTGCTCGCTCGTTTCCCTGTTTGCTAGCTGTCTTTGGTAGAGAGGCACTGGTTTCATTCTAAAAGACTGTGCATGCTTCCTTACCAGGTGCTCAGCCACTGGCCTGGACTCAGAAACAGAGTCAGGATCTTATCCCGTGATCTATGACAATTTACACCAGTTGAGGATCTGACTCTGAGTATGTTAGATTTTATGCTGACACAAGGTATCACTGAGGCCAAAAGTTTAGGACGACTCAAAAAAGGATTAGACATTTTTTCCCCCAGGGCAGATTGGCAGAAGCCCTGGCGGTTTTTCGCCTTCCTCTGCAGCATGGGGCAGAGGTCACTTACTGGAGGAGTCTCTGCACCTTGAAAGTCTTTAAACCATGATTTGAGGACTTCAGTAGCTCAGAGATAGGTTAGGGGTTTGTTACAGGAGTGGGTGGGTGAGATTCCTTGGCCTGCGTTGTGCAGGAGGTCAGACTAGATGATCATAATGGTCCCTTCTGACCTTAAAGTCTGTGATTTAAAGTCTATATGCATGCTGAAAATGCCTACTTTATACAATATTTAGGAATGAATACTACAATTTAGATTGTAAACTCTTTGGGATAGGACCCCATCCAGTAGTGTTCTTTGTACAGCATCAAGCACAGCAGGGCTCAACTCCTGATTAGGGCTTCGAGTTGCTGCTGGTTACAGCTAGTAATAACTAACTGTTTTAAGGGGAATTTACTCATGACATTGTAGCTGTTTTGATCCCTGATTACCTCTATGGGAGGGGATGTTTGCCTCTGTGCATTTGTCTGTCTGTGCCTTTTTATTTTCAGTGAGGGGAGAAAATAAAGTAGGTTGCATATTGGATACATTATCTCGGTATTAAAGTGCCATTCCCAATCTCTTTTGGATAATTGGAACAGAGAATCGCCACTCTTCATCCATCACTTTAAATGAAGGCCATAGTAAAATGCTTTGGCTGCTGGGAACAACAAATAAGAACACTTTATCCATTTCAGTTCCCTTTTGCCCATGAAACTGTCTGAAGAGGTTTTAGCACTTTGAGCAGCAGCAGGAGGCATGTCAGCTGTTTTACAAGCCTCTTTGGGGGATTGCTAAAGCGTACTGTAAGGACCTCCCAGGAAGTGTTTCATGTTCTTGGGGTTTTTTTTTAAAATTCAGCTGACATATTGTATAGCGTGTTATTTGTATCATTTGATCTGGATTCTCACTGACCGTAAAGGTCTCATTGACCAAAAAACTAGGTGTCATTTCACTGTAGAGTTCTAAGCCATGTTACCTTAAGGTAACAAAGGCTACTCAAAGATAGGTTACACTGACAGCTAGTAGTGACCTACTAAACCTTTGTAATCTGGGCTAAACAGGTGACTGTGGGGCAACTCTGCTCTCAGTTACCCTCATGAGAATCTGGAGTAATTCCATATCTTTCCATTCACCCTTTATATTTGTAATGGAATTAATTTTCTTATAAATTGAGAGGGATTGTTTCTGAGTGTTTTTTGTTATTTATAGCCAGATAAAAGGGCTTCTGTCTTTATTTCCATGGAGTACGAACCAGTCTAATCCTAGGTTTCAGAGTAACAGCCGTGTTAGTCTGTATTCGCAAAAAGAAAAGGAGTACTTGTGGCACCGTAGAGACTAACCAATTTATTTGAGCATGAGCTTTCGTGAGCTACAGCTCACTTCATCGGATGCATACTGTGGAAACTGCAGAAGACATTATATACACAGAGACCATGAGACAATACCTCTTCCCACCCCACTGTCCTGCTGGTAATAGCTTATCTAAAGTGATCATCAAGTTGGGCCATTTCCAGCACAAATCCAGGTTTTCTCACCCTCCGCCCCCCCCCTTCCCCCCCCCCCCCACACACAAACTCACTCTCCTGCTGGTAATAGCCCATCCAAAGTGACCACTCTCCTCACAATGTGTATGAAAATCAAGGTGGGCCATTTCCAGCACAAATACAGGTTTTCTCACCCCCCCCCACCCCCATACACACACAGACTCACTCTCCTGCTGGTAATAGCTCATCCAAAGCGACCACTCTCTCTACAATGTGCATGATAATCAAGGTGGGCCATTTCCAGCACAAATATAGGTTATCTCACCTCCCCACCCCCATATACACACAAACTCACTCTCCTGCTGGCAATAGCTCATCCAAACTGACCACTCTCCTTACAATGTGCATGATAATCAAGGTAGGCCATTTCCAGCATAAATCCAAGTTTAACCAGAACGTCGGGGGGGAGGAATAGAAAAAAACAAGTTTTGTATTCTCTGTATGTCTTCGAAGAATATAATCACTACATTCTACTCTTTTGAAAGCTGCCTGTTTTAAAGGACTGGGGCATAGGCAGTCTGGACTAGCAGTCACAGCTGGGCTGGTGCCCACAAGTCAACAATGGACACGAGGCAGTAGTCACTGAGTAGGGGTCCGAGTAATCGCTAGGGCCAGGATCAATAAGCAAGTCAGGGTCAGAGTCAGGCATGGGTTGGAGATCAGAAGTAGTACCAAGCTGAAATGAGGAGACAAGAGTCAGGCTGGGGTTGGAGACCAGAGATCAGAAAATGAGGTGAAGTCTGGAGTCGCAGCAGGCCAGGAGTCTGTGGGGTTGTCCAGACAACTTCATGAGGCATCCAATAGGGTTAAATAGTATGTGTGGGCCAATCAGAGGGCCGCAGAGTACTGTCACTATGGACATTTTGGGCAATACATCCTGTAGCACCTAATCTCCACAGTGCTCCTTGGATGTGGCTCTGCATGACCTCATGATGGTGATGTGGGAACATCAGCTGTCCCAGGCTCAACAGGACCAGGTTCTAGTACCATGGAGCCGGACACCAGCCAAATTTAAATGGGTGGTGGGTGAAGTGTGAGTGGGAAGATAATCTGTCTCCTGCAAGGTTTATAAGGTAACACACCAAATCAGGATTTGATTGAGTTTTTAATGATAATCCAAGGACACTGAGGAAACTGCTTTAGCAGAGGAAGGCTTTCCATCAATTTAGAGGTGAAAGTCGCTTTTATCATTTCATCAATCCCTTGAACCATCCATTTTTTAATTAGGCCTAAGAATTTACTTATCCTGACAGTGAAACCCATGCTGCCATTTTTTTACTTAGAGGGTTACATTATTTTTCATACATTATCTTTCAAACAGATCCTGGTTTCATTTCTGAGATGCAGCTGATGCTGAAAGGCTCCAGCTTACATGTGGCCTATCTGGGAAAAATCAAACTTCTTTTTGTTACTCTTGATTAAAAGGAAAGCCCTTTATAAAAAAGAAAGGAGTATAAAAGAGAAAAATGCAAGGAACCAAACGAAGCCCCATAGAGTGATGGAATTCTTCAGCCAGTTGTTAGTAGGTCAGTAGTTGCTATAGCCACAAACTAGCCAGACTATTGTGTAAAGCAATATCAAGTTACCAACATTAAAGTATTGAAATTTACAACACCCATAGTAAGGAAATGAGATATAGAGTAGTTAAGTGGCTTGGTTAATACCATGCAGAAAATCTGTAATAAAGCTAGGAGTAGAACACGGGTCTCCTGACTTCCAGTCGTGTGCCTTAAACACAGATCAGCCTTCCTTCCCATTGTCTGACTCTGTTGCATTCACTCAACTTGCAAGGTGTAAGATGCAGTTATATATGGTAGCTCATGGGTACTAGCTTATTTAATGAGTTTAACTCTAAGCTAAACAAAATTGCTTATTGACACTTCTGCTTCAGTGTGCTTGTGCACAGCACCACTCACATCATCAGCCATGGTGCATACTGCCCTCCAGGGGCAAGGGAAATGGGGAGAGAATTGCTTGGTTGCATGAAACTATGAGTATAGGGCAATGGCACTGAATACTGGCACCATTTTCCCCAGGCAGCGGTGATTGGGGGCATCAAAGGCACAGAGAGCACACCTGCTGCTGGCATCCCAAAGCCACCCAGGCCTGTATGCTGCTAGCCTGTTTATTGCAATGGTGCCTGCCAAAGTTATTGCAGACTGGTGTGGGAAAGTGTTCTACCATGGAGGAAGATATAAGGCTGCCACCCCCAGAAACCTTTGGGAAAGAATTGCAGAGTAGCACCGTGAAAGTTTCATCGAGATCTCTCAGGAAGATTTAAGGGACATCCCTGTGTACATAAACAAACTGCTCTGCCTGGCCCTCCTGCCTAACTCTAAAGGGGAATGAAAAGCAGATAACAATGCTACCTCTCTTTGTCATACCACTACCTCTTCTAGTATGAGTAAATTAATGAAATGTCAATAGCTGTGTCCTGCTAAGTTGGGGGCGCCATCACTACATCATTGTAATGGGAAATGTATTTACATACTTACCTGAAGTTCCTCCCCTGCATTGGGCTTTCCCATGCTCGAATGCTGGGACTGATTGGACTGTGGTGGAGTCTCAAACAGGTCCTGGCTCACAGCATGGCTGGATCTTCTGGTCACCTGTCTCCCATCCTCTTCTTCCTCCTCCTTATCCCTTCCTAGGGGTCTGTGTCTTGGGCTCCTTGGAAGTATCCATGGTGGTCTGCAGGCTCCTGGTGGTGTCTCCTCCAAATATGGCATTCAGTTCTTTATAAAAGCAGCAGGTCTTCAGCTCAGCATCAGATTGATTGTTGGCCTCCCTGGCCTTCTGGTATGGCTGCTGCAGTTCTTCACTTTCACACAGCACAGCTGCTGATCCCTGTCGTACCCCTTCTCCTGCATTCCTCATCCAATCTGCTCATAGATGTCTACATTTCTATGGGTGGTGGTACCTGTGCCTGCACAGCCTATTCTCCCCTAAGGCCCGGGAGAGCCAATATCTCCTTTCTGCTCCAGGCAGGAGTGTGGCTGGAGTATGTAGCCAGCGTGGTCAGCTGGGCAGTCGCACACAACAGTGTAGAGCTGCTAGGTGTGCTCGCCAAGGTGAGCAATCAGGAAAAGGTATTTTAAAAATTCACAGGGTTTTTAGGGAGAGGGGGCCTTATGGTCTCCGTGACCTCTGGGCAGTGGAGTTCATGATTGTGACAAAAGCGGTCAGTGTTCGGCATTGTAGGACAGCTGCTGGAAGACTGTTAGGGTCAACATAGGTAACGAACGCAGCGTCTACACGTGCACTGCATCAACCTCAGTACATTGACCATGGCTCAACACTATTTGGGGAGGTGGGGTTATTGTGCTGCCGTAATGGGGCACTTACATCAGTGGGAGACAAATTTAAGCATAGACTCACGCACAAATAGGTTGATGCAAGGCAGCTTACGTTGGCCTAACTGTAGTGTAGACTAGTCCTAAGCACCTTTACTTATACCACCATACATCAAGCTAGTTTCATTTGATGTTTAGCTGTATATCAAACTGATAAAAGCAGCAGGAAGTTCCAAACTAAAGCTAACAGACTCTCCAGAACTCACCTTTCTGCATTGAAACTGTAAAATCAGTCACCGTTCAGAGTGTTCACAATGTAGCAGGTTTCAGGTGCAGTGTAACCTTCAGCTTACAATTTATATACCTTTTAAAATGAAACTTCAACCAAAACAAAACAAAAAAGTGAAAAAACTCCTACGTAGATTGTGTGCAATTTACCTGTAATTAAAAACACAGAGTGAATGATACATATAAATGGACACAGAAAATATACTGAGTATTGATTGAGTATTCTCTGTGGTCTATTGTGTGTTTCAGCCATTTCTGAAATGCATGCTATTGATGAGGTGGGCAGTAATAGACCTTCTAGAGACATTCTTGTCTTTTCATATAAATAGGCATTTGGCAGTGTTTTAAAATGCATACCTGATAGAATTTTGTTTAATGCATTTCACTTTTTTCATGTGTTCCTTGTTTAATTCCAACAAGCATCTGACATGAAAGCTAAAGATAAAAGTGTGACATAGTACAATTAGCTTCTGTGAAGTCTGCATAACACTAATGGAACACATCTCTTCCCTATGCACAACGAGCATAATGCAAGCCATTTTTTAGTCATTTGTGTTATACATGAGAAGCCTGAAATGAGTACTTTTGTGCCCCCACACACACATAACCAAAGTCCCTGTGTCTGATAATATTGGAAATAATTAATCTTTCCAAATATGCAAAACAGTAATTTCTGCAATCAAGTCAGAGACATGTAACACTTATAATGTAAACCTTTGTACAGTGAGAAAAATAACCTGGAATTTAGAGCAGAGTCCAGAAATACAGTAAATATCAGGAAGTTTTGTAAGCTGCTTTCACCTGTGTCCATCTAATATTGTCTAAATTATGCCTTATTAGGGCTTGTTGTGATTTCAGACCAACAATTTGTAGCTGTTTCTGGTCAAATAAATACAAGCTTAAGAGTGCAGTTTGAAATCAATGTGCTGGACTTTTGCATTTAAATCCACTGAGCCGTTAAGAAACAGGATTTGTGAACAGGATTTGTGAAAATGCACTCTTGAAAAAGTTCTAATATCTTGCTAAGCAGAATAGATTTATTACTGTAGCAAACCAGCAGGGTTCTTCCCATTGTGGTCATGCTTTTTTGTTTCCTTTGGCCTAAGGAAGTGTCTTTCCTACATTTCATAGTTATAATTAGAAATAGCTAATGGAGCTATGGAGTTTGGGTCCAGATGCAAATGCAGATTTTCCTAAATTTCAGGTGTGTTTGGATTTAGTGCTGTGGTTTGATCTGCTGGAGAGACCGCCTTAAGCTGTGAAGTTTGGGGCTGAATTTTCCCAGTGTTTGGTAGGGGATTGGACCTAGTGCTCTATTTTCAACCCACTTCTGGATATACTGTGTGGGTTCTGCTACAGTTATGGCATAAGTGTAGCCCTGTATCCTTCAGGATGCTGATATAATTTCATCTGCCTTTAGATCTACTCCACTATTTATTGTAAAACAATTTTAGAGGTGTAAGGTTGGTGACAAAAGTTGGTGTGATAAGGTCTGATGGTTACTTCATTATGTTCTGCACCTCTTGATGATGTTATTACAGTTAATTTTTTAAATGGTTTATAAACACTTCAGCCAGCCTCAGTACTTACAACAAAGAAGCACAGCACACAGCTGCCAAAATTAAAATAGGAGCACTTAGAAAGATGCCACAGATGGACTGTGTCATATATGGGGGTTGAATATGAATGCTGAGTTCCTTCTGGAAAAGGTCTTGCCTCCTACCCTCTGTTGATTATATGTTGCATTTGCTGCTATAGAACATAGTTGTGGTGTAAATATAAAAGGTACAGGAGAATGAATCCCACCCAATTTGCTGGCAGGGAACAACAGTGTTGCATTTCTTCTACCCCCAGTTTTCAGTCATGAGGAGGGCAGGACGGCAGTGCTTGGTGTGGTATGCTGCAGTGCTCCATCACCTGTGTAGAATGGCTTGGCAGCAGCTGAGTGGTGCAGCTATTGAGCGGCACAGCTGCACACAGAGAAACTTGTCCAGAGAACAGCTGGTCAAAAAAAAGAAAAAAAAAACCACACTTTTTTCCCCCTGTGAAAAATTTCTAACAGATTTTCATTTGAAATTTTTCACTTGAGATTTTTCACAGGCAAATTTCCAAACTGAAAAATGTTCAAAATTCTGATTGTCCCCCCCTCCTTTTTTTGCCATTGAATTACAGTATAATAGAATTAATGCTATCTAGAGGGTTTTTTCCCCTCACTTTTTCCTCTCTTTGTTATTTCCTCCTGTTGACATTTTCCAAAGTCAAAAATGTTTTGAAAAGTTACAGAAGGAAAAAAATGTGAAAAAAAAACAACAAAACCAAAGCCTGGGCGTTATTCATTTTATTGCGCTTTGTGGGAATAATGGGGAAGGCAGAAGGCAGGGAAAGTGGTAAAAACAAAAAATTGAAAATGTAATTACTGATTGATGGGGGAGGGGGGGAATTCAATTAGAAACCAAATCTTCATCACTTCCCATAAAAAAATCATCAAAAATGACATTTTCATAGGAAAAAAGTACAGTTTTAACTAAAAAATGTTTCTCTGGAGGAGGAGTGTTGATGTAGCCATATCGGTCCCAGGGTATTAGAGAGACAAGGTGGGTGAGGTAGTATCTTTTATTGAACCAAATTCTGTTGGTGAGAGAGACAAGCTTTCAAGTTTATACAGAGATCTAATTCAGGTGAGCTCTCTCACCAACAGAAATTGATCAAGTAAAAAATACTACCTCACCACCCTGTCTCTCTCACGGAGCCTCTACCAGCTATACTGTGCTAGCAGCTGACCAGCAGGGAGAGCAGCACAGAGAAGGCTGTTTCCCTTCCGGCAGACTCAGGGGAGGGAGAGGTTCTGGCTACCGGGCCTAGCTCTCCCCACTACTCTAGGAGAAAGAAGGAGAACCCCTGGCACCTTCTAAAGCTTGAGGGAGAAAGGTGCTATTGGTGAGGGGCTGGAGATTAAGAGGAAGCAGAGCCTAGAGATGAAATGAGGGAGTCAGAGGGGTTTGGGGTGAAAACAGGGAGAAACGTTAGCTAGAAAGATGGGGAACAGAGGTAGGGTGACCATATATCCGAAAGAGAAAACAGGACACCATGGGGGCTAGTCCGAGTGCCTGCCCCCCACTCATGAGAGGTTGCTGCTCTCCTGACCCCCCCTCCCCCCAAAAGGCTGGGGTGGCGTCACTGTTCACTCAAGTCCTGCCTTCCCCCGCCGGAGCCTTGCTTCCCCTACATGTGCAGGGCTGGCATTGCCACTCCCCCCGCCCCCCACTGATCAAGCTGGCAAGAGCAAATGTGACAAATGTCCACTTTTGCCAAAAAAATCAGGGCAGCCAGGACAGGGTTTAAAAATGGGACTGTCCTGGCGAAAACAGGACATATGATCACCTTAGGCAGAGGGACACTCAGAGGTAGGGGGGCTAGTGAGAAATCTGATCGATTTGGAGTGGAAGGGGAACTACCGATGGACTTGGTGGAGAAGCAGATGTATTTTGAGGGGCTGGAGACGGGGGAGTTGATGGGTCTGATAGAGGGGAATTGAGGTTCTGCGGAGGTCAAAGGGATTTGCAGTTCTGACAGAACTCGCAACTGGGACAGCAGCACCAAGAGCATTTATAGAGCCAGCTTCTTGTCCCTCAGTTTTGGGGTCAAATTACTCCTCTGAACATAGGGCAACAAGTGGTCAACCTGGCAGACAGGACTTATACGCTTGAGGGCTCTAAATATTGTTTCCTCAATACTCAATCACTGACTAATCGGCAGCTTGTTCCATTTGTTTTATGGTTGCTAGTACCAGTAAACACTTTTAATCCCACAGCAATGAAATAGGCTGCAGTTCTAGAAAAACTGGACCTGCTGGAACACTCAAAGGCGTCTTTTCAGTAAGATCATGAGTTGTTTGGGAAGAACCAATGGGTGCCTAGCTGAACATTTAATCCTGTATGATTGTTTACATGATTGTCATTCTGATTATGCCCCCCTCCATGATTAGTGAGCCTTGCTCCTTTCAGTATTTTACAGTTATGTTAACAGCTCTGAAGAACTGCCAGCGTAGCCACTTTAGCAGCAGACAAGTTACACTGTGCTTTTTTTATTATTATTAGTGTTCAATTTTAGGGGTTGCCAGACACTAAATACTAAGTCTTCTCTTTACAGGGCGACAGTAGTTTGTCCTACAGTTGTAAAGTAGCTCTTTTTTTTTCTCCTGCATCCTGCTAAACAAAAACTCACTTTTTTTTAAAAGACCGAGCAAATAGAAAATGGTTCCATTTTTTATATAAACTGTGATTATATGAACAGATATTATCAAGGTTAAAAAAAAAGAATGCAGAGCAATTTATTTATGAAAATCCTGAGTTTTTTTGTTAATGATGGTTCTGTTAAATTTTTCCAGAAATATTTTTTCAAATGCTATTCGTACTGCGGTACCGACATTTAGTGCAAGTCTGTGTAAAAATGATATTTAAAGATCTTAAGCTATATTCTTGTGCTACAACAATAAATGCTGCTAGCTTTCAGGTACAATTATTATTCTGTTTATTCTTAACATTTTTGTTCCATGTATTCTCTCTCTTTCTGGTAGACGCCTTGCATTTCCAAGACTGAAAATCAGCCTCAAGGACTTGCAACTAGTGTTAGGTGGGGACAGACACCCATCAATCAGTCTACACCCTGGGACACAGATGAACCACCCTCTAAACAGATGAGGGAGAATGAAAACCCAGGTATGTTTTTAATCTTATTTGTAATTCTACAAGGGAAAATAGTTCAAAGCGAATTCAATACACTATCTCCAATTACCTCTCTAAATTAGACTTTATTGTAAGTCCTTTATATATATATATCGTGTGGCAAAGTACCTCGTTCTCCTCAGCAGACTCAGTCCTTTTTAGCCTTGGAGACACCAGCTTGGGCAAGGCAAATCCTTACAGGTAGCACAGGGTCCGGTTATTCTTTTCCCTGATCAGTCCCTTGTGTTTGTTTTCCTTCCCTTCTGGGGCGGGGGAGTGTAGCCTCCCTTCCTCAAAGGGTTCGGTGTCTTGCTGCCCTTAGTCTACTGGCAGCTTCCCTTCTTCTCTCACTCTCTCCTCCTCTCCTTCCACGCCAGGGAGGGTTTAAAAAGGTCTCCACCAGTTGGAGCCAGCTGAACCTAATTAGCTCCCTAGGAACCCCTTTTCCAGCTGAACCTTATTTCCTGGTGGTTATCTCCTCATTGGACAGGGAGAAGCTTTTTAATCCCCTGGGACTAATTACTACCCCTCCCTCTTTCGTAGCTGTTTGTCATGGGTTTACCACATACCTCCCCTCCCCCGCTCAACACTACGGGGTTGGGCTACTTGGGTCGGAAAGCAGTGCACTCTCGATAGGCCATCCACATTGCCATGTCGGATTCCAGACCTATGTTGTACTGTGAAGTGGAAGGGTTAAAGTGACAGGAACCATCTCGTTACTATCGCATTTCTGTCTTTTTTTTGGCGTATCCACTGCAGAGGGGCATAGTCCGTGACAAGAGTAAACCTCTGTCCTAGTAGATAGTAGCGTAGGCTTTCTATGGCCCATTTTACCGCCAGGCATTCCTTTTCCACTACGGCATACTTCCGTTCCCTAGGCAGGAGCATCCTACTGAGGAAGAAGGCAGGGTGTTCGTCATCCCTGACCATTTGTGAAAGTACCACCCTCAACCCTACTTCAGAGGCGTCGATTTGCAGGATAAACTCCTTCCCTCAGTCTGGGGCTACAAGTACGGGGTCTGTGCACAGGGCCGTCTTTCGATCCACAAAAGCACCTTCAGCCGCGGTAGACCAACTTATTATGTCTGGGCCCCTAGCTTTTCTTAGGTCCGTTAATGGGCATGTCCTGGTGGAGAAGTGGGGAATGAACTATCTATAGTACCCCACTAGTCCCAGGAAGGCTCAGACCTGTTTTTTCCGGAGGGGTTGGGGCCACTTCTGTATAGCTTCTGACTTGTTGAGTTGGGGCTTCACCATGCCCCTCCCCATTATATACCTGAGGTACTTGGCCTCAGCTAACCCAATCGAACATTTGGAGGGATTCGCTATCAACCCCGCCTTCCACAGGGTGTCCAGGACTGCTTCCACCTTCTCCAAGTGCGTTTCCCAGTTGGGGCTATATATAATGATGTCGTTGAGATAGGCTTCCGCATACTTGCCATGGGGTCGCAACAGTTTGTCCATGAGCCATTGAAACGTAGCGGGAGCATCATGCAACCCAAAGGGGAGGACGGTGTACTGATACAGACCTTCTGAAGTTGCAAAGGCCATCTTTTCTTTGTCGGCCTTGGCCAGTGGGATCTGCCAATAGCCCTTGGTCAGGTCAAGGGTAGACATAAACCGTGCTTTTTCCAGTCTGTCAATTAGCTCATCTATCCGGGGTATAGGGTGCGCATCAAATTGGGATACCTCATTCAACTTGCGGAAGTTGTTGCAGAACCTCATGCTGCCGTCTGGCTTAGGCACTAGTACCACAGGACTTGACCATTGGCTATGAGATTCTTCAGTGACTCCTAAGGTCAGCATTTTCTGGACCTCTGTCCTGATCTCTTCTCTTTTGGCCTCCGGGATCCGGTATGGCTTGATGTTCACTTTCACTCCAGGTTTTGTGAGGATGTGGTGGTGAACCTCAGTAGTCCTGCCTGGCTTTTCCGAGAACACATCCTGGTTGCGTTTGATCAGGCTGATCACTTCTGATCATTGTTCCGGAGTCAACTCCGGAGATATCCCCACCTGGTCGGGCTGGTTGCTTTTAGGGGATGGCGCCCCCAGCGAAACCACCGGAACTTCTCTATCCCACCAAGGTTTCAGCAGATATATACAGCAGATCTGCTCCAGCTTCCGGCGGCACGGCTGTCGGACCTTATAGTTGACTTCTTCTATAGCTTCTGTTATTTTGTATGGTCCCTGCCACCTGGCCAGGAGCTTGCTCTCCGCCGTGGGTATGAGCACCATTATCCGGTCTCTCACCTGGAACTTCCAGGTTGCCGCTTGGCAATTATAGTATGTCTGTTGTGCCTCTTGTGCCTTCTCCATGTGTTCGTGTACAAGGGGGGCGACTTGGGCTATCCTGTCTTTCATCTGTAACACATGTTCAACGACGTTTCTCCCTGGGTTCGGCTGTTCTTCCCAGCCTTCTTTAGCCAGGTCCAGTATGCCTCTGGGGTGGCGACCGTATAACAGCTAGAAGGGGGAGAATCCCATGGAAGCCTGGGGTACTTCCCATATGGAACAGCAAGTAGGGCAGCAGAGCGTCCCACTCTTTCCCATTGTGACTAACCACTTTCCACAACATGTTCTTCAATGTCCTATTGAAGCGTCCGACAAGACCATCTGTCTGGGGATGGTAGACCAATGTCCTGAGAGTCTGTATGTGGAGCATTGTACATAGGTCATTCATCAGCTTAGACACAAAGGGGGTCCCTTGGTCCATCAGGATCTCCTTGGGTATCCCTACTCTGGAAAAAATCTGGAATAATTCTTTGGCTATGGTCTTGGTTAGGGCATTCCGCGGAGGTACGGCCTCGGGGTATCGGGTGGCATAATCTAATATTACCAGAATGTACTGGGGGCCCCTGGCTGACTTCTTCAATGGCCCTACTAGGTCCATAGTTATTTGCTCAAATGGGGTCTCAATAATTGATAGAGGTACCAAAGGGGCCCTTAAGTGTGGTCGGGGCCCATGTATCTGGCATTCCGGACAGGATGTACAATATCATCAAACTGACACATAAATGCCAGGCCAAAAAAACCTCTGCAGGATCCAATCAAGGGTCTTATCGACCCCTAGGTGGCCCCACAAAAGATGGCTGTGGGCCAGATCCATCACACCCCTCTGATGCTTCTGAGGGACCAAGAGTTGTTCTATGACTTGCTCTTGGACCCGGACTACTCTGTATAGCAGATCGTTCTTAATCACATAACATGGCCCTGGGCCCTTAACTCTCTCCTCCATGGGGACCCCATTTACCTCGACTACTTCTTTATGAATATTGTTGTATATTGGATCATTGGCCTGATCCTGACCAAAATTCCCGAGTGCAATCCCCCTTTGTCTAGACTCAGGGAGGTCGACCACTGTCTCCCCTTCAGGGAAAGCCCCTGGGGAACCAGGTTCAGCAATAGGGCTGTTGATCGCCGGCCCAGTCCCGCTGTTGGTTGAGCCACCTCTTTCCCCTACTAGTGTAGACTTCTGGTATTGGGTCAGGATCTTCGTCCCCCTCCTTTTATCTTCCCTCCATTCCCTCCAAGTCTTCCGGGGCTTCCCCGGCGGGGAGAACAAATCCTGGCCAAATTCATGGAAGGCCGGTTGGGGGGGAGGGTTAACTAGCCGGGCCACCCCCTGGGTCCCGGAGTCATTATTTTCTTCTACCTTTTCCCGGGGAGTAGGCTATCAAATCCTGGGAAGTCTCGTCCGATAATGACTGGGTAGGGGAATTTCGGAACTACTCCCAACGTCACCTTAGTGGGATTTCCGTGAACTTCTATTTTTACGGGGATGGTTGGGTAATAGTTGACATCCCCATGCACAGAGGATATCCCTGAGCGCTTGGCCCGGGATATTTGGTCCTCCCCTACCAGCTTCTCTGAGACCAACGTGATCGCACTCCCTGAGCCGACTAACGTGGTGGTCTCTATACCATTCATCTTAATGGGTCTAGTGTATCTATGAGGGACCATCGCAACCCCGACTAGTCTTATTAGATCACATGGTCCCCCTGTATCTCCCAATTCGCACTGCATGGGCTCTTCTAGATTCAGGCATTGGGCAGCGGTATACCCTAATTTGCCACAGGCGTAACATCGGTACCCCGCTCAGGATGCCCCCTATCTTTTGGGCTGCTGGGCTTTATCCCCCAAGTCTTTCTCCCGCAGTCCTCAAGTCACTCTGGGACCGCCAGCTGCTCTTCCTCCTCCTTCCTCCCTTCCATTGTCCGGCCTGGTGCTAGGGCAAACCGGGGCCTCGGCACGGAGACTTGTCTCCAATTCTGGCGCCTTCCTTCCCCGGTGATCCAAGAAAGTTCTTGGCCTGCTAAGTGCCTCTCTATGAGGGCAACTAGTTCATCATAGGAGGAGGGATCATTTTGACAGACCCATCCTCGTATGTCCGGCGGCAACCCCCTCATGTACCTGTCCAACACTAGGATTTCCACTACCTTGTCCGGCCCATGGGTCTTGGGGCGGAGCCACTTCCGGGCGAGATGGACTAAGTCAAAAAGATGGGACCTTAGCTCTTTGTTGTCCTGGTATCTCCACTCGTGGAAGCGCTGGGTCCTTATGGCCGGTGTCACACCTGATCTTGCCAGGATTTCCACCTTCAACTGGGGGAAATCCATAGCTGCTTCCATGGTCATGTCAAAATAGGCCTTCTGGGCCTCCCCACACAGAAATGGAGCCAGAATCCCTGCCCACTGGTCTTGGGGCCAGGCCTCCCGTAGTGCCTTCTCTCGAACGCGAGGAGATATGCTTCTATATCGTCGTCTGTTGTCATCTTCTGTAAATAGTTGCTTGCCCGCAGCAGCCGGGTCCCTTGGGGTCCGTGTGTCAGGGCTTTCAACTGGTTCACTACTTCAGTCAGGGTGGCTCAATTGTGGGCCACCTGGTTCATCAGTAATTAGTTCGTCTCCTGTTGGACATGTACTGCCTCTTGCTGGGTCGCCATCTGTACCTGGTAGCTTCTTGTTGGGCCGCAGTGGCCTGTATCAGTGCCTTGACTACATCCTCCATTTTTTTTAAATCTGCCCTGAGATTTACTCACTCACTCACTATCCCACTTCCGACACCACGTGTGGCTAAGTACCTTGTTCTCCTCAGCAGACTCAGTCCTTTTTAGCTTTGGAGACACCGGCTTGGGCAAGGAAAATCCTTACAGGTAGCACAGGATCCAGTTATTCCTTTTCCTGATCAGTCCCTTGTGTTTGTTTTCCTTCCCTTCTGGGGCGGGGGAGTGTAGCCTTCCTTCCTCGAAGGGTTCGGTGTCTTGCTTCCCTTAGCCTACTGGCAGCTTCTCTCATTCTCTCCTCCTCTCCTTCCACACTGGGGAGGGTTTAAAAAGGTCTCCACCAGTTGGAGCCAGCTGAACCTAATTAGCTCCCTAGGAACCCCTTTTCCAGCTGAACCTTATTTCCCGGTGGTTATCTCCTCATTGGACAGGGAGAAGCTTTTTAATCCCTTAGGACTAATTACGACCCCCTCCCTTTTTTGTAGCTGTTTGTCCTGCGTTTACCACTATCTATATATATACTGCAGCTGGATTTTTCTCTCTCATTGTAAAGACCTCCTCAAGTTTCTTATACACCAGGGCTAATAGAAATGTATTAAGATGTCTGCAAGTTCATTATTGTGTTTTTCCGCTTCTCGGTTTTTGCCAGAGTAAAAGGCACTGGGTAGTACTTTAAGATCCCTTTTATGTCCAAAACTACCTGAAACGATTTCCAGCTTCCAGACGCACATTGTGCAGCTATGCCAGATGCCTAATTACAACCTCTTTGTAGTGGCTGGAGCACTGCTATTACACATGCAGGGTGTTTGTCAGGGAGCCATGAACGCACGGTGGGGAAAGAGGTTAATTTTCTTGGAAGCATATACTTAAGCTGCATAAAGCACAAAATACATAAAATTGTAAACATGCTGCATGTTACCTGATCAGTATTTTAACAATTGCACTCACATCACTGCAGCAATTTTAGGCACTTATCAGTTTGGAATAGTTCCAGATCCTGTACCACTTTATATATTGTAAAGAAAAAAGAAACCTTAGGTGCTACTAAAAGGTTCATTTATGGGCAGCATTTACATAAAAGAAAGTTTGTGTGGGGTTGTTTTTTGTTTGTTTTTTGCCAAATTGTTCTTATTGCTAGCTTTTCTTTTTCCTCTGTGTCCCAGGTACAGCACCATGGGTTACAACAGTTGCAGCCGGTAGCCAGCCAACTCTTATAACTCATTCATATGGAATGACTCAGCCTCCAACCTTCAGCCCAGCAGTGAACGTCCAAGCCCCTGTCATTGGAGTTACACCCTCACTCCCTCCTCACGTTACCCCTCAGCTTCCATTAATGCCAGCTCATTATCAGCTTCAACAGCAGCCTTCACAGCCTCTGAATAACATGGTTGTGAACCTGCAAAGCCAGCCTTTGTACACTAACAGCCAGCCAATCATGTCCTCTATGACTGGGGTTGGTCAGGTGACTCACCCAGGCCACACTGCAGTAGGGAATGGTCATATGACTTGTCCTATTCTGCCTCCACCACCACCTGCTCTGCCTTCAGCTGCCCTACCCAATAGTGTTCCAGCTACCAATGGGCAGGCTGCTCCTCAGCTTCCTCCCAACCAGACGGGCAATCAGGAGACCACAAACGGGGTACAAATGCTACGGACTATTGGCGTTGGAAAGTACGAGTTCACAGACCCTTGGCATCCAAAAGGTAAGTCAGACTAGACCTCTTAATGTTGTTTTTGGTACATGGTGCCACAGTACATGGGCTCTCAGGAATGGATTAGGTCACCGAATTCAAGTTCTGCCAAGAAACCTGTAAAAGAGGCACAGCCTAGCCAATAAAACCATCTTTACTGTTGATGTACTTGTGCCAGCACTCCAGCATCAGTTTCCTGTCTTGTGCGCTGCAGTAGCTTTTATGAATTAAAGATGACAAAACCAATTCTTAAGGAGAGAAAGAAAAGCTTAGCCTTTTTTTAGTATTGAATGACACCTTTTAGGGTCCATCAAAGAATCTGGTATTCCACATCTCAAAGCACATGAGATAGCTGCTGTTCTGTGCTGCACAGTTTCTATGATTCCTTTTGAGATGTAATATATTTATTTATTTATAAGTCAGACTACTTTCTTCGGCTTGAGTTGAGCCTAAGTTACAAGAGTAAAAACTTTGTTTTCACCCTGTGCATTTCAAAGGGAACCAAACAAGTGAAAGTTACATTACTGGCTGGAGCCAAAGAAAGCCAGGAAGTTCAGTGTTAAAGGTGAAGGTCTATGCACTATCCACTTCATTGGGCTTAAGTGTTATAATAATCGATGAACAGTGGATCTTTAAAGGTTGATCCTTCCTGAAGAGCAGCTTCGAAATGTGCTACTATACTCAGGCACAATGGAATGTTATGTTCAGTTTCAGTCTGATACCAGACACTGGAATGTTGTTTTAATCTAGTCTCTGTTTCGTGATCATTTTTATTTCACTTTTGGGGTTTTGCCCAGCTTTTAAAAATATCATTAATATGCCACATGTGAAGCTTAAACAAATTGTAGCTTAAAAAAACACAAACATCTACCTGTCAGCAAAATCTATTTAATTGATGCAAAAGACCACAAAGAATCCATTAGGTCAGTGGTGTTATTTTTATATTTGTATTTAGGCAAGGCCCATGTGTAAATTATGTACTCACTATGAGCTATTAAAGTCTATTGTGTAAATCTGTATTAAGGCCAAGAGATCTTTATTAAAAATGATTAGCCCAATAACCCTTATTGCTTATTATATAAATTATATTTTGGCAAGTGCAAACCCTTACCAGCACCTCTTGAAAAGCCAGTACTGCACATGCTCAGCAGTTATTTTCCAAAGCAAAATATCTCGACTACTTTCCAGTTTTTCAGTCCCAAACTACCAAATACAACTAAACCCCATTGCAGGCTGTTGGCCTTCCTTATTTTTCTCTCCTGTAAAAGCTAAATGAGCTTTGAGTGACACAAATACAGACAAGCAGCTGAAAATTGGTGAACTGCTGTTTTGAGTGTTTTTTGTCAATTGTTTCCCTTAAAACAAATCCCTCTAGTCCAAGACCTTGTTTTCCTGGTTGGTTTTACATGTTATAAGCCACTGGGGGAAAAAGGGATTTCTAGACAAAAGCTGAGAGATTCTTAGCTGTGGTGGTTCTGTTAGACCCTTCTCTGTTATACTGACGCCATTCCTTTTCCGGAGCAGCGTTTCTCAACCTTTATGGCCCGTTACCTCAGTTTGCCAGACAAAGGGCGTGGTTACAGTACCGCGGCTGCAGCAGCACAGGTGCTTCGCTGCAGCTGTGCTGTGGTCGCACCGCGATTTAGATGCCTCCCACGCCGACGGAAGGGATTTCCCCCCCGATGGAGTTCATCCATCTCTCTGAAAGGCAGTAGCTAGAATTCTTCCATCAGCTGAGCTCTGTCCACGCTGGGAGTTAGGTTGACCTGACGACATCGCACGGAGCACGACATTTTTCACAGCCCTTAGCGACGTAGCTAGGTTGCTCTAATTTTTAAGTGTAGGCCAAGCCTAAGGCCCTGACTCAGCATGTGCCTAATTGTAAGTGCCTCGTTGTGTAGTCCCATTGAAGTCAGTGGGATTGCTTACGTGCCTAAAGTTAGACATATGCTTAAAAACCTTGCTTAATCAGTGCCAGTAGCTTCAGGTGTTCCAGATACAACCTACCACTCCCCATCCAATTGTGGGCATTTAACTTGCAGTATAAATCTGACTGCTTCAAACCATAATCTAATCTCATGGCGGAAAATGTGTTATCATGGCAAGCTTTTAACATTGGTTTTCAAACTCTTGACTATCAATGATACTAAGACTGCTCCAAACTCTAGGCTTGCAAGTATAAAAGTAGTCTCAGCTCTGTTGTGTGTTAGAACACAGACATATGAATGAGAGGCAGGAAAACAGTGGGATACTGAGTTCAGAGAAGCTAATAGTTAAGATGAGGAAAGGGTACAGAGAATGCTAGTCACACAAAGCCGAAGCAGAAGAACTTAGTACCCCTATGTGTGATTGGGAACCTTTGTTTCTAGGACATGTTCAGAAGCAGAATATGGAGAAAACCACCAATTCTAACCAGTGACAACTGCTAACAGATTAGCCCTGCTATTTTTCATAAATTGCTGGCTAGACAGCTGTTTTCCCAGGAATTAGATTTAACTAGCTTCTCTGCGTAGGGTCATCAGCAGCTAATTTATTCCCTGTCTTTTAATGGTAAAAAGAGACAATGAAGCATGCATATACAAATGCCTCAAAAGCAGAGCTTGTTTTACAAAAAAAGAAGAAAAAAATGGCATTTCTTCCTCTGCTTATAATCTTGAAAGCTTTTACTTATAAAACTCAAATTTGCTTGGCAAATCTAATGTCAAACAAGCATATACATTATTTGCTTTTTTAGAAAATAAAAAGGTGGGGAGGAGAACAGGGAGGGAAGGGAGAAGAAAACTGAGTTTTGAAACCCGACCTTAAAAACTTGCTGTGGTAGAGTAGGATTCGTATTGTAAACCATGCAGGATTGGATGTGGGTCATTTTTAAAAAAAAAAAAAATTGTTTTAATTTCTCCCCTAGAGGATTTAAGACTCTACAGCCCAATTGATTTCATGCTCTTACATGATAGACAGTTTGCTATCAGAGAAGGAATGGAAACACCATGTGATGATATCAAGCTGTTGAAACATTTAAAGTCAGAACTGGTTCTTTACCATTTTTCAAAAGACGTTCTCTCTTTTGGAGGGGAACCTTGATCAGGAGTATAATAAGATCTGCTGCAGACGGCCTTAGGATCTATCTTATTAAATTCCTGAGATTTTCTATTTTATTGTTTGACTTGACAGTCCAGACTTGCACAGGTCTGAATAATTACAGAACAATCCCCTAAGTGAAAGAACAGGTCTTGCCAGTCAGAATAAGGGGAGTACTGATATTTTTAGACTTCATTAGTGAACTGATTTGAAATTTCACATTTTGTTTCCTATAATTATGTTTCATTTGGCTGAGTTGTATTCCTGTTGGGGCCAAATTAAAATGCATTCACTCAAAACTGTGTTTCTTAATTGGCAACTTTTATTTAAAGCTAAACAAATAAATTACAAAAAATTAAGGGCACGGTTGATATGCTGTTTCATTTGCAATAGGTCAAAGTGATCTTCTGTAATGTATGACTGAAGAAGCCAAATCATTTATGTGGTTTCTTGAATGTTCACAAGAATTGTTACATACAGCAGATTTTCTCTCTGTTTACGGTGTTTACATCGCAATCCTGCGATGTTTACTCAAGCAAGTACTCCCTTTAATTGTAATGTGACTTCTTGCATAAATAAAGATTTACTCACATGAGTCAGGGTTGCAGGATTGGCCTCTAAATCTTTCTTCCTAACTGGGCTGTGGGAGGAGATCCTCTGAGGGTTTTTTGTTGCTTGTTTTTGTAACGTATTAAATACGATTTTTTTTTATATTTAGCCTCATTAATCAAATGGATTTCATAATTACAAAGCATCTAAATTATGGGAAAAGTAAATAGTATTTTTAAAATGATAATTGCTTTTATGCACCATGTGTGAAGAAGTGTATCTCTGTGCTTCGTGAAATGTGTAGGATCTATTACCATACATGATCAACAGTAGTACTGAGATGTGACTGGTTTAGACAGTAGCTGCCTTTGGGCTGAATTTACAGTAGCATTTCTAGCTGTCATCCAAAGGCATGTCACCTTAATACAGAAATGTCACACAAATATTTTAACACAGAATTAGCTATTGCACTCCATCCTTGTTTCAAGTCCTGTTCTGTCTTGGAAAGGTAAGTGTCATGGGAATTAGAAAGGAAAGTATATTCAGAACTATGCGCTGAGGATGCATCCGATGAAGTGAGCTGTAGCTCACGAAAGCTTATGCTCAAATAAATGTATTAGTCTCTAAGATGCCACAACTACTCCTTTTCTTTTTGAGGATCTACTGAAGCTCACATAAATAAATGTGTATATGCTTGCTTTAGAATATGAAATTATAGTGAGGCAAGAAGAATGTTCAAGTACAATTTTAGTATTTTGGGGCTAGATTGTCACTTGCCCAGCCCACCTGCCTTAATGAGTAAAGGCCCTTTACTCCCTCACACAGGCTACCTGCATTGCAGTTCATAGGACAATGGAGGAGAGCAACCTCTTCAGGGCTGCTATTTCACCTTCTGCAGCATTGAGCCTGGAGTGGGTCAGAGCACGGCTAAGCCAGCATGTGGGATGGGTGAAAGTAATATGTATCAGATAAAGGACTGGAACAGATTACATCCTTTAGGGAGTAATGGGAGAACTAGGTACCAAACTGAGATTGAGTCCTCATGGGCCAGGACAACCACATGCTTCCTTTTACTGAGGGCCTGTGGAAAATCCACAGAATAGCCCTGCCATGTGTACTGTATTAAAATTCCAAGACCAGCTCTGAGAACTTCTCTCAATATGAAAAAGTGTATTTTTAAAGCAATTTGATATAACGTCAACCATGGAGGCTAACAAGGTTCTGTACTGCAGTGCTTTCCCCTGCAATTTATAATTAGTCTTGAGAGGCTTTGGTTTAATTTATGGATTTTGATGGATAATATTGCTGTTTATTTCCAAGTATTTTTCTTTTATATTTTATTGGTTGTATTGGTTTTTTAACTAGCAAGGAAAATAGATCAGATGCTAATTGTGGTTCAGAAAGAAATAACTGCAGAAGTCATCACAGATAAAGAAATAAAATCTGAGCATTTACTAATTTCTCAACACTTCATATTCAAGCGTTATCAAACATCATGAAGTAAAACCAAGGTGATGCCTACAAAGGAATACTGTTGCACCATCACTGACCTAATCAAAGGGAACATTTATACTCTTCACCCTTGACCTTGTTACATTGGAACTCTCATTAGCCTTCAAATATTACTAAATGTTTTCTTCTTTGTAAATGTTGACTTGGTACAACACAGGGTTTTGTTGATAATCATTCATTTCTCTTTCTATGCAAAAAAAAATTGTTTACTGATTTAGGGCTTATTTTTAAAGGGTCTTCAACTTGACTTGCAGTTTTGTGACTGTAACTAATTCTGGGCAGAAAATTGTTTGGGAAAATTATCTGCAGGTGCAAAACCTAACTTTTAGCCCTCTAACTACCTAAAAGAAAGCAGGATCCTGTGGTTAAGGCTTTGGATTGAGACACAGAAGATCTGGATTCAATTTTTGACTTTGCCACAGACTACTTGTGTGGCCTTGGACAAGTCATTTATTCTGTGTGTCACACTTCCCTATTTGTATAATTGTGATGATAATAAATCCTCTCTAATCTCCTTCATCTGTTTTGTCTATTTAGTGTAAACACTTCAGGGTAGTAAACAAACTCTGTGTGTTTGTAAGTGCCTAGGACATTGATGTCTTGATCTTGTTAGGCCAAAATACAAATAAACAATAACCTGTAGGCTCAGTGTGGTAACTAGATATCAGCATTCTAGCACATTCACCCACTGTTTTTAACTCGCTAATAGCTGCATGTACAATATCAAACCCTTTAAAATATAATCTTTCCAAGATTAAATATAATGATTTTAGGGAAGCTTTAGGCACTCAGACACCACAGTAGTCAGCAGAACGAGGTTGCAATAATAATTTTCACCAATTCATGCTCCAGCAGAATTGTTTTCAAAGTTCACCACTGTATCTTAATGCCACCATGTGTCAATTCTTCACATATAGAGAGTTCTGAGTGGAATGGTCAAAGAGAATTTGTAAGAGTCCTACAGCACTTACTGAATGCACAGTATAAAGGATAGGTATTTGATCTGTAGTCAGTTTTTTTGTTTTTTTTTGATTGATAAACTGGCAATCCACAGAAAGTGCATGTCTTCTAATTTCTGAATTCCAACCAGAACACAAGAATCTAATTGCTACAGTGTATTTTATTGGGACATTTACAAGTTAATTAATGAGAGTTGCCTAACTCTCTTAAAAGTAATCTGCTGCCTGATAACTTGTTTAATGCTACTTTTTAAAATAGAGTCATAGGTACCAGACCTGGTACTCTTGAGTTTACCTCCTTTTGAAAGTAATGTGTGACGAATCTTACCTTGCTTATGTCTTGTACTGGTAGGTGGTGTGGTTCCACCACTTTAAGACCCTGTCCGTGATAGAAATGGGGATATATTTGAAAATACGATTTTAAAAAAATCTGAACAATTGAAACAATTTCTCCCTGCTGAACTCCTTCAAACAATGGGCGGGGAGTAAGGCTTTGAATGTGGGAATTGGTTTTGAATATGGATGGCAAGTCAGTGTGGACCAGGTCTAACTATGTCCAAAATGGTTTTGAAAAACCACACTCAAGATGAGGTTCCACAGAATATGGTTTCTGAATCCCTTTAGCCCTGCCCATGCCAATGTCAGCCAACTATTTTCAAAATAAATTTAGGGGGAGTCATGTCTGACCTTTGTTTAATTTTATTTTCAAATACTGCTTGCTCTGTAATTTGGTCCTGTCCATTCAGTACTGTAGCCACAAGGAACAAAGTACGGATTTTTTTTAGGTGTCCTCGTCGCCCTTTGGATTCACACCATGTGAGCACCAAATTCCCACGAATGATTTGCAAAATTCTTGTGCAGGCATTAATCATCATGCCTCGACTACTGCATTTTCCTCCTCTCTGGCCTTTCTGACACCCTGACTTCAGCCTCTTGAACCCATCAAAAACTCTGCTCCACAGTTCATTTGGACCATCTTAAAATCCCTTCATTGGCTCCCTGTATTTTCCCAAATCAAGTTCAGACTCTTTGCTCTTCCAGTCAAGGCTCTTAAATTTATTTTCTAATTTCTCTTTTTTTTCTCTTTATTTTCTAATATCTCCCTTTGTTCCCCCTCTTCCCTGCACTTCTGTCTTAAACTCGGGCCACTTATATGGATGTTCCATTTGTGTCATTATATATGCCCACCTGTCTACCTGCTTTCATGCTATTCTGTACGCTTAGAACAATCTTCCTCAGGTTTTGCTTTGACTAAGGTAAACCACAAATTTCTGTCCGGAGCTTAGCTCTCCCTGGCGTCTCTCTCAGGATTTCCTCCCTTGCCACAGGAGCCACTTCCACTATAACTTCTGAAGCACTTAGAGGACAGGAAAGTGATCAGGAACAGTCAGCATGGATTCACCAAGGACAAGTCATGCCTGACTGATCTAATTGCCTTCTATGATGAGATAACTGGCTCTGTGGATGAGGGGAAAGCGGTGGACGTGTTGTTCCTTGACTTGAACAAAGCTTTTGACACTGTCTCCCACAGTATTCTTGTCAGCAAGTTAAAGAAGTATGGGCTGGATGAATGGACTATAAGGTGGATAGAAAGTTGTCTAGATTGTCGGGCTCAACGGGTAGTGATCAATGGCTCCATGTCTAGTTGGCAGCAGGTATCAAGTGGAGTGCCCCAGGGGTCGGTCCTGGGGCCGGTTTTGTTCAATATCTTCATAAATGATCTGGAGGATGGTGTGTATTGCACCCTCAGCAAGTTTGCAGATGACACTAAACTGGGAGAAGAGGTAGATACGCTGGAGAGTAGGGATAGGATACAGAGGGCCCTAGACAAATTGGAGGATTGGGCAAAAAGAAATCTGATGAGGTTCAACAAGGACAAGTGCAGAGTCCTGCACTTAGGACGGAAGAATCCCATGTACCGCTACACACTAGGGACCGAATGGCTCGGCAGCAGTTCTGCAGAAAAGGACCTAGGGGTTACAGCGGACGAGAAGCTGGATATGAATCAACAGTGTGCCCTTGTTGCCAAGAAGGCCAATGGCATTTTGGGATGTATATGTCGGGGCATAGCGAGCAGATCGAGGGATGTGATCGTTCCCCTCTATTCGACATTGGTGAGGCCTCATCTGGAGTACTGTATCCAGTTTTGGATCCCACACTACAAGAAGGATGTTGAAAAATTGGAAAGAGTCCAGCGGAGGGCAACAAAAATGATTAGGGGACTGGAACACATGACTTATGAGGAGAGGCTGAGGGAACTGGGATTGTTTAGTCTGCGGAAGAGAACAATGAGGGGGGATTTGATAGTTGCTTTCAACTACTTGAAAGGGGGTTCCAAAGAGGATGGATCTAGACTGTTCTCAGTGGTAGCTGATGACAGCACAAGGAGTAATGGTCTCAAGTTGCAGTGGGGGAGGTTTAGGTTGGATATTAGGAAACACTTTTTCACTAGGAGGGTGGTGAAACACTGGAATGCGTTACCTAGGGAGGTGGTGGAATCTTCTTCCTTAGATATTTTTAAGGTCAGGCTTGACAAAGCCCTGGCTGGGATGATTTAATTGGGGATTGGTCCTGCTGTAAGCAGGGGGTTGGACTGGATGACCTCCTGAGGTCCCTTCCAACCCTGAGATTCTATGATATTCTATGATTCTTTAATTTTCTAGTAGCGTTAACAAGCTGCACCAGCATATACTGAGTCAGCAGAAATTCAGCCCCTTATCAGCTTGGTCTTAACCTGTGCAGATGGCATATCAAGCAGGTGGCGATTGTCAAATACACGGAAGCATCACAGACAGTGCTGGAGGATGCTCAAAAGATGTGGACGCTTGTATAGCAGAAGCCACTGCCATGTTCTGAGCCCTTCAGCAGCTTCTGTGGAGACTGTCACAGAGTCACAGGATCTGGTCTATGCCTCAGCCTGTAACCTGTCTCCTGGGAGTGACCCCTCTAGTGTGCCAGACCCCAAGGACACATACACAATTCCACCTGAGTAGGTTCATGGCCTCTAAGACTCGGAGATTGAGCCTTTGACACCAGTGATCCATGGCTCTCTCCATGGCTCACTGCAGCATTGCAGCCAAGCCAGACTCCTGTGGCTTCAGGGCACAATGCTCTCAGTGAGTATTTACAGTGACACAGGCAGGCTTTTCAAAATATGGTCCCCATTTATTAGACACCTGGCACACACAATCTGAAAGTCCTTAGGTTAGCCCAGAGAGGCAGAAGTTATGCCATAGTCCACCCTGTGCCATGATGAGTCAGCCAAGCAGTCATGGCCTCCATCTGCAGCTTTCTCTGACTTCCGCTTTCCCCTCCTGCATTTCCTTATCTGTCTTCCCAGGGTTTTCTGCTGTTAGGTGCTGATGGTTCATTCATTGGGGTGTGTCTTTGTCTTGCTGGATGCTCTGATTTAGGGTCAGTTTCAGACAGTTCTTTAACGACCTTACTTATTCCACCCAGACATACCTCATGCCTCCTGCGCTGTTTTAGCAGGAGACAATGTTTTTTACAATGCGAAGTCCAGTGGGAAACTAAGGCACACATAGGGTTCATAAAAATATTTCAGAAAATTCTCAGTCACAAAAACATCATGACATGAAGCTTCCTGTGATGCTGCAGATTAGAACCATGTGTATGCCAACTGTATCATACGACAGTGAAATTTGGGTGTTGAGGAGGCTGAAGAGTGGTGGATTGACGATTCTCATCATCTTCAGCAAATGCTAGGTCAAGATCAGCAATGACAAACCCAGCAACCACCTCCATCACCTCTGGTTTGGTTTTGGCAGTTAGTTTTCCTGGTACGAACATACGTTTAGGATGGAAGACCAGCAGTTCACAAAGTGTATTTATGAAAGGATGCCATTTCACCCTTGGCAACCACATGGAAGTTTCACTGGCACAGTAAGACCACCAATAATGGACATAGACTGAACATCCAGCCAGAACATCTTAGCTAGAGATCAGTCTGGGCAGCACTGAGTCTGCAGGGAAGCTACATTCCTTTGGGATTTGTCTTGTTATGATAATGGTGGAGTCAACAGAAGAGCCCTGTCATTCTGTTACTGTTCTCTACTTCGTATTTTATCTGTATAGTGCATTACACATCTATGGTGCTACTGTGAGCACCACAATAAATATGTATACATACACACACATGCTGGAGATTCTGAAATGGGCTATCTTAGAAGAGAACCAGAGGCCTCCACACATGTGGATTTATTGAAGTGCATATTTTGGGGGATCTTGCTCAAAATGTTTGGGAATATAGGACACCATTGGACACCCATCTGAAACAGAGCAGTGGCTGAACTTTCTCCAGAAGAAGTGGGGAGGAATTACTTCCTCCTTTTTATCAACCGGAACAAGAACAAGAAGGATTCTGTCCCATATTACATTGTTTTTAAAAGTCTCAACAGACTTGTGAAGTAGAAACATTTCAGAACAGAAACAGTCCTCATCCTGCTGTGCCTTGAGATTACAGTGGAGGGCAACAAAAATGATTAGGGGACTGGAACACATGACTTATGAGGAGAGGCTGAGGGAACTGGGGATGTTTAGTCTACGGAAGAGAACAATGAGGGGGGATTTGATAGCTGCTTTCAATGACCTTAAAGGGGGTTCCAAAGAGGATGGATCTAGACTGTTCTCAGTGGTAGCTGATAACAGAACGAGGAGTAATGGTCTCAAGTTGCAGTGGGGGAGATTTAGGTTGGATATTAGGAAACACTTTTTCACTAGGAGGGTGGTGAAACACTGGAATGCGTTATCTAGGGAGGTGGTGGAATCTCCTTCCTTAGAAGTTTTTAAGGTCAGGCTTGACAAAGCCCTGGCTGGGATGATTTAATTGGGGATCGGTCCTGCTTTGAGCAGGGGGTTGGACTAGATGACCTCCTGAGGTCCCTTCCAACCCTGTTATTCTATGATACAGATGATATGGTCTTCTAACCCTCGGAGAGACTGGGCTTTGAACAGCAGCTATTTTAAATAATACTAATACTGTAGGACTTATATAACATTTTACATCTTCAAAGCACTTGACAAACATTAATTTAAAAAATTAACTGCTTAACTGGAAATAATTGATCAGGTTTTGTAAGACAAAAGGACGCAAGGACCTTGTCTGAAGCAAAAGCAAGAGTAACCATTGTAAACTTAGATTTGGAATAAGGACATAGACAACTGCTCATTTCAAATGTTTTGTTGTGTGTTAGTTTGAGATCTTCTCATATGCGATGAAGTAATTACCGATTTCTGTTCTGTATGTTTAAAATCCAGAAAAATACATTTTCCAAAGTAGGAAATTCTTTGGACAGCAATCATAGTGGTTTGTGTAAGAGAATTCTTACCAGGTTTTTTCTGATGCATAGATTTTTCTGATGCATTTCTGTACATTTGCCACAAGGATGTGCAACTAAGTCTGCCATGTTGCAATATACGAGTTTAATGATCTGTGTAAACTTGTATTCAGTCTGTCTTCCCTTATGGGTATATTCAGAACCTGTTGTTGTGCTATTTATATATCTGAGGTTAACAACATGTCTATCTCCTCCCTCTCCCTTCCCCCCATCCCCACGGACACCACACCATCTTTATGTTTGCAATTTAGAGCAATTGTTTTCCAAACTGGATGTTCTGGGAAGAGTGGAAACTAGGGTAAATTTAGCACAAGCAATGAAGTACATGAGATAGCAAGAATGATGCTTTTACATATATGAGTCCCTGGGCCAGAGCTGCACATAAAGCCTCTGCAATATTGCCTTCTATCAAAAGAGTTCAGAAGTCATAGCATATGTCAAAAGCAATTAGTTTTTCAAGTAAGAGCCTCACCTCTGTAGAGGAAAAATCCATGGAATGTTTTCTGGAGCCAGAGACTCAAGATAGTGCTTTGACTGAAAATACACGCATGCGCTTACCAAGACACAAAAATGCAGTGTATTACAGGGGTTGTTTATCTGATAAAGCCTAACACTAGTAAGATTTCCTTCCACTGAAGCTTAACTGAGTTCCATAGCTCTCGATAGAAGCACCATGTAAGCCTTTATATAATGCATCATTATTTTACCTTTTTGTGAAGACTGCCTTCTTGACACACCACGTGCAGCAATACAAACAAGTGAACTCAAGGCGTTATCAAAGATCCTTTAATTTACTTTCACGGTGGTAAAGTGGTACTGAGAATGCTTCCTGACTTTAAGAATAAAGTCAGTTCAGAATTTCACCAAAGCCAGGAAATCATTTTACCATTTCTTTTCCTGCCCAAACTCTTGGAATAAAAAGAAAGGCTTAAATTCATTGGATGTGAAGGAAATCCTTAGCTATTATTTCAATAAGACTTGATGGTCCTTAAAGTTAAAATTCTCTTTCTTTTCAAAGTCTCTGGGAAAGGGCAACATAGAAAATCCTTGTACAAAGTACAGTAGTGTAGTTATTATTTATGAAGTGAAAGACAGCTATATACGTGGAGAGAAATAATTTCTTACCATAATTACAATGCACAATATAAATATATAAATATTTATTACAGAAAATAAAGCTATTTTATGGGAGAAATGGTAGCTGCACGTGTACTAATCAAAATGATTGAATATAGTGCTTTTCATATCAAAATGTCTTTGCAGACTCTACTGAGTTATCAACTATAGGCTTGATCCTAATACCCTTGAACTCAGGGGGAGCAAGATTAGGCATGAGGAATTGTTTTACTCAGCATTGGAGCCATCTCTGGGGTGGAATGTGGCAATACTACAAAAGTTTAGGACAGGAAGTGAATAAGTATATTGGATCCAACTGAAACAAAAAGGAGAATTTTAGGAATATAAATTATAATTATCTAAGAAATCTAGAGTAATATGCTAACTCCTGGGGAGTAATGACATGGGATAGTTAGTAGTCACATCTGATTAGAATTTGGGTGTTCTATCAGCATTGCATCCTCTAAGCATTTAAGGATTGGATCAGTCCTGACTTAGAGAGAAGAGTGCCACTTAGAACTGCCAACACCACTTCCACTTGTACTTGGGCTTTCTTTGCGGTTTCCTATCCAAGTGCTGACTCAGGCCCAAACCCGATCAGCTTATGAGATTTGATGATGCTGATGATGGTCAGTTTATGAGTTCTGATGCTCACCACACTCTCTTTTTTCCAGGCATTGGTTTGGCCAGACTGCTTTTAGGAGAAGAATTCTTCATGCAAAGGAGATATTCCTCCCCCAAGAGTCAGAGATACTGTTTCTTGGTGTTAATAATGCAGTGGAAACGTATATAGGGAACTCTGTGAAATTTCTGTTTCTGGTATATAATGATACAGTGAATTGGTGTGCACACATGCATGCGAAGCACTGCTCGCTATTGAATGGAATCAGAACTACTGAACTGTGTCTCACGAGCCTATATTGAGATTTATTTGCTATTCTCCTTTAGTTCAAGTGGTAGGGGTCTGCACTTTTGGAGCAGGAATATCTGAGTTCTTTTACTATGAACAAGACAGCTCTAAAGTGTTATTAATAAAAAAAATCCTTTAATCCACTTTCACAAAGAGAAAGTGGTGCTGAGATCACCTCCTCACAGTAGGGGTAAAATCAGTTTAGAATTTCACCTCAGTCAGGAAAACATTTTGCTGGCAGGAGGACCAATCTAACCATCCTGATGTGAAACAAGGGGAATTAAAGAACCAAATGCTGAAGGTAGGGAGGGAAATCTTGTTAATTTATGAAATGACTAACAAACTTTCATGGTAAGTGACACTCCAGGTTGGCTGACAGAAATATTACCCCATGTAGTTAATTACCATTATTTTCACTGGTCTGTTCTATTTCACATCATAAAGTGGGTGTTATGAAACGAAGCAGCTGATTTGGATAGTGAATGTTCAAACTGGGCAAAGGTCAGATAAAAATGCACCGTCTTGGACACAGATATTGATACTTGCTTGTCAATAGCCAGGTTTTCAAAGTAAGGACATACACAGTTAATTCTTCGGCTACACTTGCATGCACCTAATGTATATTTTCACATCCCTGATTCCAATATTGGTACACATCCACATGACCACTGCACACCTAAGTGGCTGTGTACATCAAATATCTGATTCTTTGTGCACATATTAGGTATTTGCAA
This sequence comes from Eretmochelys imbricata, assembly GCF_965152235.1. Lineage (NCBI taxonomy): Eukaryota > Metazoa > Chordata > Testudines > Cheloniidae > Eretmochelys > Eretmochelys imbricata. Next base: position 18,788,978 of record NC_135574.1, on the reverse strand, counting down.
GCAGATGTTTTTGCCCAGTTTTACATGCCTAACTTTGGAAATCTGGTGCCAAAGAGAATTTCTGTTGTGCTGGTGTGATACATTCTGGTTCACATTGGCTTGATAAGACTATTTGTATCATTGTGCAGAATTAAGTGTTTTAAGTAAATTGTGTTTTCGTATGGGTCAGGTTGATCTTGTAGCAACTCCCACAAGTACAGAAGGGCTACTTATAAATTAAATCGATTCTCCCCCTGTCAAGCCTTTTTTGATATACTAAGGGAACAAAAATGAGAGGAAAATGTAAATGAAACTAATGTGAATATAAGTCCAAGTTTCAATCTTCTGTCTAATATAGATAATTACCCATTAATTGGCTAAATGACAGTTTTCTATTAAAGACAAGTTTTGTTTAGCATTATCATGATGAGAAATGATGTAATTGCTATCATCCCCTCATTGGAAATGATGAAAGCATTGCTTTTGTGTGATACTGCTTTTAGCCAGTATAATGTGAAAAATGATAACAGTCTGAAAATTGCACTGGCTGCTTTCATATTGTCTGTGTTGAATACCTCAGTGATATGATACAGGTAATGACCGGTACTTTGCAATGTATTCATTTGCTCCTTTTTCTAAGCTTCATACTACAGTGAAATTAAAGCACAGCATTAAGCAAACCAGGCGTGCCTGGATACAGTATAGATCCAGTATTAGAGACTGAGCACTGTTAGACTTTGCTATTGCTAGTTATGATAATTAAATGATTATAAATAGGGGTGGGACATTAAATCATTTGTTTCTGAGTTAACAAGTCAAGAGGAAGCATCATTTTTAATTTCAGACCATATTTGTTGATTGATTTTTTTAAATTAAATTCTGCAGAAGCATCTGCCCCATATTCTGGTCTTGATGGTTTTAGGTATTCTAATTAAAAATAAAACAAATAAATATCAAAGTTGTTTAACTTAGACAAGTGATTGCTGTGACTGTGCAGTAACAGTATTTTCTTTGTTCCTATGGCTTGGATTTTTATACAAATTTTACAAATATAATAGAGGTAATGGAGATCCTCAACCAAGGAAATGGGTATATTCAGCACAAATAAATTACTTTATTAATGAGCTCTACAAATTGCATTTATCTTTGTGAATTGATATAATTTTAGCAAATCTATCCCTAGAATTGCTTGGTTTTGGCTGCATTTTAATTGGGTAGAAATTATTAATATTTCAGGATGTCCAAGTCAAATCTGAGCATATTGCAAATCCAAGGGAGGGGATTTAATTTTCTGCTGACCTATGTCATGACCACCTGCTCCTAACAGACTAGGAAAAGTTAACTTTTGAAAGTTGAGATATATGCTAGATATACAGTCCCATCCATCACAGCTAGTATTTTTAACAAAGAATCATACGTAATAATTTCAATAAAATATTTTGGCAGGCAATATGAGTCATGTTAAATAGTCTGTGTGCCTCAGGATAAAGTGGCAAGATGAATAAGGAAGGAAAAGGGAATAACAGTATTTCTTGTTTAATATAAAACTCCCCACACCCAGTTTCCTCCTCTCCATCCTCCCTCTTTGCCAACATTTGGACCCTTTTTCTGTGGACAAGTTTTTGAGGTGGGGGGAGTCTTTGGGAGCAGATTGGGGTCTGGGACACAGGGATGTTCTCTTATGTAGGCATTTTGGTGAATTTTAGGTTATTTTACTCCTTTTCTTTTTAGAAGGGTGACAAAGGACAGAGAAAATTACCAAAATTTTACTGGAATGCTTAGGATGTGTGTTCTCTCTCTCTCTCCCCCCCCCTCCCCCCCGAGCAAGGGACCGCAGAGGGAGTGAAGACCTGCTCACATGTTGTCTGGATAGTTGGGAAGGTGCTTCCACACATTGTCAGTGCTCTAGTGATACTGAAAATGCCCAGGAACAATTTCCAAAGCTCAGTGCAATCCCAGGCTAACTGGTTCTGTCACATAAGAGCTGGCCATACAGTCGCTACGCTGGTTGACAGTAGTTGTCAGCAACAGGTCCTCTCCTGAACTGATGAAGAAGACAATTTAACTGTTGGTGCAGTTGGGACATGGCCATTTTCAACACCGAGAGAGAGCGTTATTAAGATATGGTCTCAGCCTAAGTGACTGTGCTTAATTCACTTGGTCTGAGTCACACTCCCATACTCGGGGCTTGGACTTGAGCCTGGATGATTCTTTCTCGGGCTCAGGTAAGAACTTGGACAATCTTTCCCACGCTGCCCTCAGAAATCCACTTTTTTTCTATCACATTCTCAGAAGGACCCTTAGGGCTTGTCTACACACAAAAGAAGTATCATTTCAACTATACGTATACAGTTAAAGCAGTGCAGCCCCACCCCTGACCCCCAGTGTGGATGCTGATATACCAATATGACAATGCTTATACCAGGATAGCTGATTCCTGTAAGGGAAGGAAAATAAACTATACCAGTATATCTGCATCAACACTAGGGGTTGTACCAGTATAACTATTGTCCTATAATCACAATATAATCACAGTCCTAACCAACATTTCTTATACTGGTACGAACCTATGTGTAGACAGGGTCTTAGTACAGAGTACTGTGCATTGTAGGACCACAGATTCCAGGCTCCATAAGCAGGCATTGACAGAACAGAATGTAGCAACTCCAAAGGACCTGTGTATTTGATGTGTGGATTAAGGGCCCCAAAGTGCACACTAATGAAGCCATTATCTTCCCAGTGATGTGTGGATTAGAGCTATCCTTGGCAGACTTTGCTATGATCATACATTGAAGAACATAGGATTTCAGTGACATCTTTTATGATTTATTTACATATTTCCATAAAACAATCAAGGGAAATTTAACACACAAAACTCATATTAAAAATTACGTTAAAGGTTTAGGTTAAATGGCTGAGAGATGAGGATATTCAGCCTGCTCAACCCTTGATACCAAAAGGCTTTGAGAATAATGTGAGAACAGAGAGGAAATGTTATCCACAGGTTAGAGCAGGACTGGAATTCAGAATTCCTGGGTTTTAGCTATGACTGTACCACTAGTTCTTGTGCAGCTCACTTACTACACATGCCTATGGAAATAAGCAAGTGCTGTTGTGACAAATGAAGGGGGGGAGGGGTAGCTCCCTTTAATGGACCCAGCCAGCCAGTTAGCTATAAAATCCCTCTCAGTAGCTGTTCTCTACTTGCTTTTCCTGAAAAGGGTTAAAAGTCTCACTGCAATGCATAAGTAAAAGGAAGTGAGTGGGCACCTGGCCCAAAGAGCCAATGGGAAGGCTAGAACTTTTTAAAATTGAAACAAGACTCCCCTTTTGTCTGTCTGTTGTTGTTCTCGGGGAGAAGCAGACACAGAGCAACTATGCTGTAAGAAACTTGGGGCCAGGTATGAAAAATCATCAGTATCAAACCTAGAAACTAATCATTTGAAATCCCAGATATGTAAGTAGATCAGGAAGTTGCGATTAGGTTTTTCTCTTTTTATTTCTCTATGGCTTGTGGACTTCTCTGTGCTAACCCCAAATGCTTTTGTTTTGCTTGTAACCTTTAAGCTGGACCTCAAGAATGATATTCTTAATGCTTAATCCTTGTAAGTGTTTTTTTTTAATCTAGCAAGAGCCTGAGTTTCCAGGTGTATTGTCTTTCTTTTTGTTTTTAATAAAATTTATCTTTTTAAGGAACAAGATTGGATTTTTGTGTCCTAAGAGGTTTGTGCACATGTTGTTTAATTAGGTGGTGGCAACAGCTGATTTCCTTTGTTTTTCTTTCTCAGCTCTTCCCCGGAGAGGGCGTGAAAGGGCGTGAGGGTACCCCACAGGAAGGAATTCCCAAGTGCGCTGTCCTGGGTTCTCAAAGGGGTTTTGCACTTGGGTGGTGGCAGCATCTACCCATCCAAGGTCAGAGAGAAGCTGTAACCTTGGGAGTTTAATACAAGCCTGGAGTGGCCAGTATTAATTTTTAGAATCCTTGCGAGCCCCCACCTTCTGCCCTTCTGCCCAAGAAGGCCCCCACCTTCTTGAAATGCCAGAGTGGGGAATCAGCCTTGACAGCTGTAATCAGAGTAGAACCTTACTTTTGCAAGGCCTAAATACCGTTTAAAAATCTGGGCTGTAATATTTTACTGCAGGGGTGGCCAACCTGTGACTCTGGAACCACATGCGGCTCTTCAGAAGTTAATATGCGGCTCCTTGTATAGGCACCGACTCCAGGGCTGGAGCTACAGGTGCCAATTTTCCAATGTGCCAGGAGGTGCTCACTGCTCAACCCCTGGCTCTGCCACAGGTCCTGCCCCCACTCCACCCCTTCCTTTCCCCTCCCCTGAGTTTGCCATGCCATCGCTCCTCTCCCCACCACCACCACCCCCCCGGAGCCTCCTGCACGCCATGAAACAGCTGATCAGGAGGTGGGGGAGGGAGAGGGAGGCACTTATCGGCGGGGCTGCTGGTGGGCAGGAGGCACTGGGAGCGGGGGTGGGGAGGATGCAGAACTGATGTGGGGCTGCTGACATATTACTGTGGCTTTTTGGCAATATACATTGGTAAATTCTGGCTCCTTCTCAGGCTCAGGTTGGCAACCCCAGTTTTACTGTATGATGTTTTATGGGTCTCTTGTCAGGCCCCATTGACCGAAGTATAGATTCCTTATAGAACTTTGTCAATGAAGACCCAGTGGTGATACATCGTGTAGGGTACTGAGTGCCTCCCACAAATTGCTGACCACCCTGAAGTCTCCATGAATTGAGATCTGGATTGAGCCCTATTATTGCTTATGAGACTGGGGCAGATTTGAATGATGGAAGACTTATGGCAGCCTGTTAGCTCTCCTCCCCTGGGAAAATGAAAACATGTTTATTAATAAAAACCTTTGACATGGAATGCATGATATGTACCCCCTACACTAGGTCTATGATTAATAACACTAATTATGAGGAGTTCATTACAGTCTCAAGAGGATAAGTTGTGTAAACCAGACAGGGAGTCATTGTAAATTACCATTATTGTCCACTTTAAGTACAGCAGCTATCTTTAGCAAGCTGGAGAGAACTACAGCGATTTTATACCTTTTTTTACTAAACTGTGGTTTGCTTTTACCACTAAAGACTATGAAAATATAGTGGCCCTCTCCACAGCTATGGCACCCGTTGTGATTCACTGAAGAATGATGCAGTAAAAAAACTACACAGCAGTGTTTCAGCAGAGGATGCTAAGCTCCTTGCCAAAGCTAGAGAGAAACGAGACAGTTTTAAAATCCGTTTCAAAGTGGTCATGATTCTTATTTTATTACAGATGAAACAATATATAAGCAGATGGATTTCCCGCTCTGGTGCAGAATTGTACACAGTGGACTATCTTCTCAGCTGGTGTAAATCAGCATAGTTCTATTGAAGTCAGTGGAGCTACAGAAATATAAATCAACTGAGGATCTAGCCCATTGTATATATTGCAAACGTACCCCTTCTTATGGTTTGGTTTTATTGTTTACTCAAAGAACAATAACAAAACATTAACCTTGCTCTGGGTTTTGTCCCGAAACTTGAGTTTCCTAGAAACTTCTTGCAAGACCTCTTCTGTCCCAGCCCCTAGTTACCACTGCCCTCAAGGGACAATCCACCCCCTCAGATTGATTCATGCTCCAATTCACCCGCAAGCATGAGTCAACAGTAATTTCTCTGCATCCTGATGCAGGGTTCTAGTATCTGAGCATAAAGCAACCAACAGAGAGACACTGTATTCCTATGGAGGGTCCTAGCAACCGTCACCAAGTAATGTGGTCATTTAGCACCAATATGTGAATATGAAAGTTCTTATACCTATTGTGCTTTAAACTCCGTACTTAGCATTCTCTTGTCCCACCACTGAAGTGCCACCAACTCTGGGGTAGAATGTGGCAGCCGTTAGGCAGCATTCAGCAACAATAGTTAGTATAACAAGTAAAAAGAATACCACATCAAGCTGGAACTGTAAAGGGAGAATTGGGATTTGGCTAGAATTACAGGTTTAGCAGCCCTACTTATGTGAAAGGTGCTGTGGGGTTATTAAGAACCTCAATCAGTTATAACCTTGGTTTTACATCTTGCCTAAGGAGGCACTTACAGCAGAACAGTGTCCACTAGTTAATATCGGGACACTAGTCTGTACTGATACAGAGTGATGAGTGCCACTGGCTTTTTCACCAGTGCCGCTACCTTGTTGGCCTCCCCTCTAAGAACTGACCTTGCTTCGCAGATGAGATCTGAGCAGTTATGACCATTGGCTTTCTTAGCTATTTGATAATAAAATGCTGTGCACTGTTTTAAAAATGTATGGACAAAATTTTAACAAGCCCTTCATTTTGTCCATGGTTTAAAAAGACCATTGAATTTTCCTAGTTGTCTATCAAGAAGAGTAGGTGAAGGAAAATAAATACTCTGAAATCCTGAAGACCAATTTTCGTTTTGATAACCTACCTTATTTCTTATCTGTTTTATCTAGGTACTTACATGGCCCTCTTACAGTACTATCTAAATGCCGTTCTTACTGTGTATAGAGTCATTTGAAGAGAAAAAGCTCTTGCTTGACAGTCTCTCAGATGGTATCAAATGTCCTTGCAGGGAAAAAGAGCAACTCAGTTTTAGGAGGTGCTCAATTTCTGATGTTAAGATTATTCATGCTTTTTAGACAAACGTGACAAATACAAACGAGAGGAAGAGAAAGGATAGAGAAGAAAGGTAAACATCTGTCTCATTGATGCTTGCTTTATTCACACGCTGCACAGCATCTGGTCCACAGACAGGTCAGTCGCAAACAGGTGTGCTTGAGCCTCTAGGCTCCAGCTCATTTCCCCATTCTGGGATGACATCTGGCTGGTATGCTCTGGTTTCCTCCCACCCGTAAGTTTTTACATTGGGCCAAGGCAGCTCATGCTGTCTCAGCCTGTTATGCTGGTTATGACACCATGCAGTTTAATTAATTTCAAAGCTGGCCAAATCAGTTAGACAGAAGACAGAAAGGAAGATAGGAAAGGGAGAAAATAGAATAGGTATGAAGTCACACAGGAGGATGAGGAATAGCAGGAATGTTAAAACTTGCATATCCTGGGACTGACACAGCTACAACAACACTACATATACTAAAGGTTGCTCGGGATCCATTCAGTACTGCAGCAATAATCTGACATTCTCACTGGTCCTCTTGCAGCCTGAGTATACCAGAAATCACACCCAAAACCCTAAGCAAAGGTAGTGCCTATTCAACGAGAGGACAAGATCCCTAGAGGGCCTCCACAACCTTAAAGAATCACCTATGCTTCTCTCATTAGAATGTCTAGAAGGGGTGTGGTTAACCATCATGTGTAATGGTCAAGTTGAATTTGGTCACCTTTTACTTACTTTGGATCAGCAAGGTTTTCTAAAATTATTTAAAAAAAAAAACTTTTTAAAATAATGTGTTTTCACAAGAACTGCTCTCCTGAACTACAGCAAAGCAGAGGCTAATGCACAGGTCAGTCTGAGAGAATTAGAATGGATAATGAGGGTTTATTTCCATTAGTTCCATAGTGTTTATCACTTAAGTAAATTATTTTATTGGGTTTTATTTATTTTCTCTTAATGCAAATTAGCTAAATCACCATGCATACTAAAAAGCTCTTTTGCACTGGGATGCAGAGGAACAAAATGGCAGATGAAATTCAGTGTTGATAAATGCAAAGTAATGCACATTGGAAAACATATACATACAAAATGATGGGCTCTAAATTACCTATTACAACACAAGAAATTTATCTTGGAGTCATCGTGGATAATTCCCTGAAAACATCCACTCAATGTGCAGAATGTTAGGAATCATTAGAAAATATCATAATGCTACTATATAAATCCATGGTACTTCTGCACCTTGACTGCTGCATGCAGTTCTGGTTGCCCCATCTCAAAAAAGATATATTAGAATTGGAAAATTTATATAGAACAGCAACAAAAAATATACTTCTGTACTAGGAAAGATTAAAAAGACTGGGACTATTCATCTTAGAAAAGAGATGACTAAGGGGGGATATGACAAAGGTCTATAAAATCATGAATGGTGTAGAGCAAGGGAATAAAGGAGTGTTATTTACCCCTTCATATAACACAAGTACCAGGGGTTACTTGATGAAATTAATAGGCAGCAGGTTTAAATCAAACAGAAGGAAGTACTTCTTCACACAACACACAGTCGACCTGTGAACTCATTCCCATGGAATGTTTTGAAGGCCAAGAGTATAACTTGATATACCAAAAAAAGTTGATAGAGGATAGGTCTGTCATTGGCTATTAGCCAAGATGGTCAGAGGGCCCATGCTCTGGGTGCCCCTAAATCTCTAGCTGCCAGAGCTGGGACTGTACAACAGTATGGATCACTCAAAATTGCCCTGTTCTGTTTATTACCTCTGAAGCATCTGGCAGTGGCCACTGTCAGAAGACAGAATACTGGGCTAGATGGATCTTTGGGCTGATGCACTATGGCCATTCTTATGTTCTTATCTATTTTAACTGTAGAGTGTATTGTAATATAACTTTTCAAAGGTTTCAGAGTAACAGCCGTGTTAGTCTGTATCCGCAAAAAGAACAGGAGTACTTGTGGCACCTTAGAGACTAACAAATTTATTTGAGCATAAGCTTTCATGGGCTACAGCCCACTTCATCGGATGCATAGAATGGAACATATAGTAAGAAGATATATATATATATACACATACAGAGAAGGTGGAAGTTCCCATACAAACTGTAAGAGGCTAATTAATTAAGATGAGCTATTATCAGCAGGAGAAAAAAACTTTTGTAGTGATAATCAAGATGTCCCATTTAGACAGTTGACAGGAAGGTGTGAGGATACTTAACTTATGGAAATAGATTCAATATGTGTAATGACCCAGCCACTCCCAGTCTCTATTCAAACCCAAGTTAATGGATCTAGTTTGCATATTAATTCAAGCTCAGCAGTTTCTCATTGGAGACTGTTTTTGAAGCTTTTCTGTTGCAAAACTGCCACCCTTAAGTCTTTTACTGAGTGGCCAGAGTGGTTGAAGTGTTCTCCTACAGGTTTTTGAATGTTATGATTCCTGATATCAGATTTGTGTCCATTTATTCTTTTGCATAGAGACTATCCGGTTTGGCTAATGTACATGGCCGAGGGGCATTGCTGGCACATGATGGCATATATCACATTGGTAGATGTGCAGGTGAACGAGCCCCTGATGGCGTGGCTAATGTGATTAGGTCCTATGATGGTGTCACTTGAATAAATATGTGTACAGAGTTGGCATCGGGATTTGTTGCAAGGATAGGTTACTGGCTTAGTGTTTGTGTTGTGTGGTGTGTGCTTGCTGGAGAGTATTTGCGTCAGGTGGGGGGGCTGTCTGTAAGTGAGGACTGGTCTGTCTCCCAAGATCTGTGAGAGTGAGGGATCATTTTTCAGGATAGGTTGTAGATCTTTGATGATGGGCTGGAGATTATATAGATTATATAGGTTTTAGTTGGGGGCTGAAGGTGACGGTTAGTGGCGTTCTGTTATTTTCTTTGTTGGGCCTGTCCTGTAGTAGGTGACTTCTGGGTACTCTTCTGGCTCTGTCAATCTGTTTTTTCACTTCAACAGGTGGGTATTGTAGTAGTAAGAATGCTTGATAGAGATCTTGTAGGTGTTTGTCTCTGTCTGAGGGATTGGAGCAAATGCGGTTCTATCTTAGAGCTTGGCTGTAGACAATGGATCGTGTGGTGTGTCCTGGATGGAAGCTGGAGGCATGTAGCTAAGTATAGCCGTCAGTAGGTTTCCGGTCTCGGGTGGTGTTTATGTGACCCTCACTTATTAGCACAGTAGTGTCCAGGAAATGGACTGCTTGTGTGGATTGGTCTAGGCTGAGGTTGATGGTGGGGTGGAAATTGTTGAAATCATGGTGGAATTCCTCAAGGGCTTCTTTTTCATGGGTCCAGATGATGAAGATGTCATCAATACAGCGCAAGTAGAGTAGGGGCGTTAGGGGACGAGAGCTAAGGAAGTGTTGTTCTAAGTCAGCCATAAAAATGTTGGCATACTGTGGGGCCATGCGGGTACCCATAGCAGTGCTGTTGACTTGAAGGTATATATTGTCCCCAAATGTGAAATAGTTGTATGTGAGGACAAAGTCACAAAGGTCAGCCACCAGGTTTGCCGTGACATTACGAGGATACTGTTCCTGATAGCGTGTAGTCCATCTTTGTGTGGAATGTTGGTGTAGAGGGCTTTTACATCCATAGTGTCCAGCATGGTGTTTTCTGGAAGATCTCCAATGGATTGTAGTTTCCTCAGGAAGTCAGTGGTGTCTCGAAGATAGCTAGGATTGCTGGCAGCGTAGGGCCTGAGGAGAGAGTTCACAGGTTATGGGGCAAGTGATGCTGCTTTTCCACAATTTCAGCCCGTGCACTTTGACGAAAGCCCTCTATGTAGAAGTCCAGTCTGTTGTTTTGACCTTCAGGAGGAGTCTCACTGTCACAGATCTTGGGAGACAGACCAGTCCTCACTTGCAGACAGCCCCCCACACCTGAAGCAAGTACTCTCCAGCAACCACACACCACACAACAAAAACACTAACCCAGGAACCTATACTTGCAACAAAGCCTGATGTCAACTCTGTCCACATATTTATTCAAGTGACACCATCATAGGACGTAATCACATTAGCCACGCCATCACGGGCTTGTTCACCTGCACATCTACCAATGTGATATATGCCATCATGTGCCAGCAATGCCCCCAACCTCCCCCCGTACCAGGTACATTGGCCAGACTGGATAGTCTCTACGCAAAAGAATAAATGGACACAGATCTGACACCAGGAATCATAACATTCAAAAACCGGTAGGAGAATACTTCAACCTCTCTGGCCACTCAGTAAAAGACTTAAGGGTGGCAATTTTGCAACGGAAAAGCTTCAAAAACAGACTCCAGCGAGCAACTGCTGAGCTTGAATTAATATGCAAACTAGATCCCATTAACTTGGGTTTGAATAGAGATTGGGAGTGGCTGGGTCATTACACATATTGAAACTATTTCCCTATGAGGATATGTAAGTATCCTCACACCTTCTTGTCAACTGTCTAAATGGGCCATCTTGATTATCACTGGAAAAGTTTTTTCTCCTGCTGACAATAGCTCATCTTAATTAATTAGCCTCTTACAGTTTGTATGGCAACTTCCACCTTCTCTGTATGTATATATATATTGTCTTACTATATGTTTCATTCTATGCATCCGATGAAGTGGGCTGTAGCCCATGAAAGCTTATGCTCTAATAAATTTGTTAGTCTCTAAGGTGCCACAAGTACTCCTGTTCTTTCTACTTTTCAAACTTACTAGCAGAGGACAAATACTAAAACCACAACTTAAATAAAGTGGAATCATGTGAGGGATGTGCTGCAGGACAGCCTGCTTTTTCTGGTAGTCTCAATGTGAACTGTAGAACAGGATCTTGAGGTAACTTAAGGTGAGAAGGTGTGAAAGAAAGAACACAAAGGAAAGGGTAACACAACTGTTGGTTTGAGACCGTTCGAATTCATTCCATTAACAGACAAATTGTAAGATAAAACATGGGCTGTACTGCAGCTATTTTGCTGCATTCCAAGTGCAAAGCTACACTAAAACCAGGCTAGGCAGCAACAGAAGGAGCTTGTGGTGTAGGGAATTGTCCAGTGGTGCAGAGGGCGTGTAGTGGCTCTGACCCTCCCTGTTGCCTGTGTACGGGGTGTGGCCATGGAAAAGGGGACATGGCCAAGTCTTCCCTGCATCCCAACTGTGGTCAGCCCTAAGGGCTATTCTAGATTATATCTGTATTGTGGCCAATACATAGCTATAGAGCGCTGTGCGGATGCAAAATTTGTATCCACATCCGATCCACAGCCTGCAAAAATGGTGCGCGGGTATAAAGCAGATATCCACAGATTTACAAAGCTCTAGATACAAAATGTGTATCTGTATCCAACCCACGACCTACAAAAATGGTCCCGGATAATGGATATCTGCAGATATAAAGCAGCTTTGCAGGGCTAATAGCTAAAGCCACTTTCCTGTGCTCCCCAATCCTGAAATGCACTGTGTGTTGCTCGGGCTCAGCCTGTGTATTTTATACCCCACAAGACTTCTTCTCAGTGCAATGTAATCACATGTTCTCCTTTTACAGAATATTTTTCCCGATCACATGTGATATGGGGGAAAAAGCAGCTGTAGTAATTGCTAATCATTTGCTAATTTAGGCTTCAAGGAATCTTGTCTGTTACCAGTTAGTGACTAGTTACATGGGAATGGAATCCACTATAGGAATCCTTGCCAAATCTAGATTAACATACTGCAGCTAATTTTGAACTTGGAAGTCACTTTCTGAGCTTCATCTTTGGAGTTTTCTATTTGTAACCTTTTCCCCAGGTTTAATGAGTTCACAAGGGGAAAAATAATCCATAGACAATAGTGGAATTAGCTTAATCACAGCTTTGTAAGAAAAGCAATAAAGCTATTTCAGCAGTGCTAGAAAACCTCAGTGCTTTAGAGGCTTCTCTACTAAACCACTCATAAAAGCTTCAGCATAATAATCCTCTGCAAGATCAACAACAGCCCTTCCCTATTCCTCATCCCTTGCCACAGTTTATTTCTTAGCCACCTGACTATTATTTTTATTATTATTTAGTTATTATGTATGTGCATATGCTTTACAATGTTTAAAAACAAGCAAACAAAAATAGTAGTCCTCTGCCCCAAGGAATGTACTATTTGAGGAATTTACCTGCAAACACGTAAAACCAGGTACGGTGCTTGTTAATAAAAGTGGCTCCAGTAAAATCAATGGGATTATACCTAGTATGTGGTACTCCTGGTCATAAGTATTTGCTGGGTGAGGCCCTACATTGTTACATGAGACTTCAATTACACTTACAACAGGGAAAACTCTTATAAGGTTCTAGAGGTTGTTTGTCTAGATGCTGGTCTAAGCATCCTCACAAATGCTCTCCACCGTCTATTCTTATCCTGTGATCTTAGCTATGCTCCCTAGCAATGTTCTGCCTCCTTACATGTCTTGTCTGCAGAAGATTTATTGGTCTGTGCTAGTTTCTAAGTTCAGGCTCCTGTTCCCAAGTGCAAAGCTCAGGTTTCCACCTTTCTGCCAAGGGTTATTTCAACCGTCCTATTCCTTAAACCCAGTTCAACTTTCAGTTTTAAGCAGTCACAGTTCCATTGTGCAATTAAATTAGGTGAGGAAAACCATAACTTCGAATGGATAGGAGAGCTGCTTAGGGGTACTGGACTTCAAATCCCCTCTTTGAAAAGTGTCTCTTCAGCAGCGAGCTGGATTGTGGCCTCTGAGTTCTCTTTGCTCTTTTTGGCCTTTCTCTGCTTCTTATGGAATTGGAAAGAATGCTGGATGTAGCAGTTTTCTCCAAGGCTCATAGGAACTAGAATGGGCCAGAAGACAAATGCAAAAGATAATTTTTTGGGGTGCAAATGCAGGCCAATTGGACTCCTATATATTTCCATAGTAGAATCTCAGATAGTTCAATATTTCAAGGGGCAGGGAGGTTTCCCTGTGTGAGGGGTAGCAACTTCATTAACTAATTTTATCTTGGGACTTTTATCACCTCATCCTTTCATATGCTCATAACATTGTGAAAAACTCTTCTATGGAGCTTAAAACTTTCCATGCTTGGTCTCAGTCCAGGTGTGAATTTTTGCTGCTGTTTTTATGTATACGTGTGCTTGTCTCTGTGTGTGTATGCATGCGTGTGTATGCACACATGCTTCAGGAAAATCCCTTCAGCTGCAGATAAACATATACTTTCCTAGGGTGTTAGGAGCTATTTCGCAGCCCAGCATCTTAAAAAAATGCTTCACAGCAAAACCCCATACCTTGCTAGCGAATAGCACTTACTGAGGTATCTGTGCTTTACTAGATTTGAGTGCCCAATTTTAAAATAAAAAAGCTATAAATAAATGGATCATGCTCAAAATGTTAGCAGAGACTACTAAGCCCTGCCCCTTTGTGACATCATAACAAATAATTTCCCATATGGCCTGTATATATTCCACCTCCTGTATTTTTCCAGATGAAGGATTACTCCCCACTAACACTTACAATACCTTATTTTTGGTTAAACATTGTGATTAGTAACCCTCCCTTTGCAGGCTACCCATTCAGGGCTGGCCTGACCAGGAGATGAACTGAGGCGGCCGCCTCAAGTATCAAGACTATGGAGGGGTGCCACTAGGACCCAGAGTGTAGAAAATTGTGCCTGCTTGTGGTGCATATGTATTCTCTCTACTCTAGATGGACAGAGATGGTGGAGTGTTGTGCTGGAGGAAGGAAGGCACAAGAGAAAAGGTGAGAGGGAATAAGAGAAAGCAGCAGGAGCTGCAGGGAGAGAGAGGAGGAGGAGCCTCTTATGTACCTCTCTAGCACCCCCAGGAGCCTGGACTGATTAACACCAGCTTCTCAGGGAGCTTCCTGTTTTCTGCTGCTGCCCTGAACCCACTTGAGGAGAACAGGCAGTCAACTGAAGTAGTAGGAGCCAGTTAGGCCCTTAAGACGCTGATAGCTTCCCTCACTCAGGCCCTGCTACCAGCCTGCTTATTTGTCCCCTTCAATTGAGTGTTGAGAGCCACTATAGCTGGCCCAGAACAGCAGTCATGAGTGAAAGAAGAAAACACCCCTCTGGGGCAGCATTCAGAAAAAGAAAGAAAGCAAGGAAGCTTTTCTATCTAAGCAGGACATACACACAAATATTCACGGTGAGCCTTCCGGCCCCAGTGAGGATGTGAGTGGTGAGGAGATGCCTGATCGTCCAGTTAGTCAGAGTGCAGGTGACCTGGCAGCTACTGCAGCATCCATATCTCCATCTCAAATGGATGTAACCATGCACATTCCTGAAGAAAAGGGTAGATCAGAGAAGAGTGTGGTGGAGGCACAAGAAACAGGTGCTGCTGAGTTTAGTTCCTTAAGTCTAGATGATCCAAGACTGTGGAACCACTTGAGCAGTAGCCTGAGGGACTTCCTTGTACTGCATGGGCCACAGCAAGTGAAAAACTTCATGTTCCCCAAAGACAATGAAAATAAAGTTTCCATCCAACACATTCCTGGTGTGAAATCCCCCATGGTGACAAAGTGGAGAGGCCATGGCTTATGTACTCAAAAAATCAGAATGCTGCTTACTGTTTTTGTTGCAAACTCTTCCAGTCTAATGTTCCAGCCACCTTGGGTTCTACAGGAACAAAGGACTAGAAAAATCTGGCTAGAAATCTGGCATGCCATGAGAAGGCAGCATATCACCAGAGAGTATTCCATGGGTGGAAAGAGCTTGAGATGAGACTAAGATTAAAGGCCACCACAGATGATCAGCATCAAGAGAAGATTGCCTCAGGGTCTCTTTACTGGCAAAATGTTCTGAAAAGGCTCATTGCCATTGTGAGAATGCTTGCTACCCAAAACCTAGCACTGCGTGGCACTTCAGATCAGCTGTATGTGCCAAAAAATGGAAACTTCCTTAAAATTGTGGCGCTGATGGCTGAGTTTGATGCTGTACTCCAGGAGCATCTAAGAAGAGTCACCACCCAAGAAATGTACACACACCACTCCCTTGGAAAAACAATTCAAAATGAGATCATACAGTTTCTGGCAACAAAAGTCAAACAGAAGACTGTGGCAGATCTGAAGTCAGCAAGATATTCCTCGGTTATCCTGAACTGCACACCTGACATCAGCCATACAGAACAAATGACTTTAATGGTGTGTTTTGTAACAACAACAGAACTGACTGAAAACGTCCCTGCAATGGTGACTGTCAGAGAGCATTTTCTAGAATTTATTGACATTGAGGATACTATAGAAGCTGGTATGACAAATGTGCTTCTTAAAAAGCTGGAAGATACAGGAATTGCAATAGCTGACATAAGAGGTTAGGGCTACGATAATGTGTCAACATGAGAGGAAAGAACAGAGGAGTGCAGACACGGATCCGAGAGTTAAACCCTCAAGCTTTTTTTGTCCCATGCAGTTTTCATTCATTGAACTGGGTGGACAGTGATGCAGCATCAGCTTCTAGTGACGCTGCTGAATTGTTTAATGTAATTCAAAGCATCTATGTATTTTTCTCTGCATCAACTCATCAATGGCATATTTTGAAGCAACATCTGGAAACATCCTCTCTGACACTGAAACCACTGAGTGCCACACAATGGGAAAGTCGAGAGGAGGAGATATCAAGCCTATCAAACCTTTGATATCAAGCCTATCAAACACCAAAGTGGGAAGACAGATGACGCCATAGTTGCCATTATGGAGGATAATGCTATGACAGGAACTGTTTGTGGGAAAACAGTGGCAGAAGGAAATGGAATCACCAGAAACATACATAACTTCAAATTTCTGTGTGGCTTAGTGTTGTGGCTTGACATACTGTTTGAAATAAATGTTGTAAGCAAGAGACTCCAGGGTGTTGACCTTGATATATCTGGAGCAATGGAACAACTGGACAAAGCAAAGTCATACCTACAGTCTTACTGGTCAGATGAATTTCAAAACGTTCTGAAGAGTGCACAGAAGTTGGCAGAGGAACTTCACACTGAAGCTATTTTCCTACCCATTCAAGAATACAAGAGTCACCACAGAAGAAGACATTTTGATTACGAGGCACGGGATAATCCCATAAGAGACCCCAAACAACAATTCAAAGTTGAATTCTTTAACCAGGTGCTAGATTGTGCAGTACAGTCAGTTGAAGAACGTTTCATGCAGCTCAAGGAACACAGCAGTATATTTGGGATGGTGTATGATATTCCAAAACTCCTCACTATACCTGAAGAAGACCTACACCAGCAATGCAGGGCACTAAAGACAGTGTTGACACATGATGACATGCGCGATATTGATGCGAGTGATTTAGGTGATGAACTGAAAGCCCTTTCAAGACACATTTCAGCAGGTTCAACTCCAAAGGCTGTTGTGGAATATATGTGCACAAATAAGATGACCACTCTCTTTCCAAATGCTTTTGTTGCTCTGCGCATACTTCTAACGCTTCCTGTAACAGTTGCCAGTGGAGAATGCAGCTTCTCCAAGCTGAAGTTAATAAAAACACATCTACGCTCCACAATGACACAGGAGAGGCTGGTCGGCTTTGCAACCATCTCAATAGAGCATGAGCTGGCCCAGACTGTGGACCTTCAGTAGGAAGCAGTTCAAATCTTTGCAGCCAAGACAGCATGGAAAGCACCACTTTGATTATTCAAACAGATACAAATGCCAGTGTTTACTGTGGGGCAAAGTGTCCTGTGGCACCTTATAGACTAACAGTCTACAAGGTACCACAGGACTCTTTGCTGCTTTTACAGATCCAGACTAACACGGCTGCCCTTCTGATACTTGAGTGTTTACTATGCAGACAAGAAAAGTCCCTCTGTATCACCATTTGTCAGTGAAGATAGAACCCTGGATGTTCAGCTCTAAATCATGTACCTCTACCAGTTGAACTAAATGCATACTAGGCTTTCATCTTCTATGCAGCCCAGACAGTGGTAAGCCTTCTAGCCTGGATGGACAGACTAGGTCTAGCAGGGCTCATGCTAGCACTATAAAAACAGCTGTGTAGACAGCAATTTGAAGTGCACAAGCCCTGCTAGCCCAAGTCAGTTGACCTGGGCCGGGAGGCTCACTTCTGTGGGCTGTGAAGACATACCCTGAATGTACCAACCACTAAAGGGGACACATAACACAACAGCCTGTGTTAAACCTACTTTACTGCACTAAGGCATCCTGCCTCTCTCCACTCCCCACATTGTCAGTTTACTTGTCAAGTCATCTCCGGATTTAGACTGCAAGCTGTTGAAAGCAGATACTATTTCCTTACTTGTTTTTGTGAGGCCCCCGCAAATGATTGCAAAACAATAAATAGTTAAAATGTGGGATTTTTGTTTTACTATCAAGAATTCTCAGGTCGTTTTCTCTCAGCAGTTTTAAGTATTTGTCTCTACAGTGGATGTGGGTAGCCTAACATTGCAATTGCATGTTGATACATGTAAGGATTTTTTCCTGCTTTCAAAACTCAAGAAACACAGTGCCTGTAGCAGGAATTGATCCGACTGTAGCATTTCTGAGTGACACCCTGATAGATTCTATAATGCACTTAGCTTGGCTTACAAAATGGCAGTCAGACAGGCATATTAGCTGCATCCTTTTACATGCAGGCCTTGAAGTTAAATCATGTTGGCTAATCTTCCCTCAGGGGAAATGGCTTTTTGTTGTTTTCCGCCCCCCACCCCCTAATATAAAATATTTAATTGATTTTTAAAGTCTCATTTTCATTAGGACACTGGGCATTTTAATTGGCTTAAAGGATGCACTCCTATAGAGAGTATATTGATTAGCATTTTCATGTCAGAATATTTTTAAATGACACCACTTCCAGAGGCCTTTTTCTTTGAACGTTCATGGAATGCCAAGGCCAAAAACACAGACTGTAGATTGACATGGATTTCTATCTTCTACCTACTCTTCCCTCCCCATCCTCCTCAATTCCTTTAAAAAAATATCAAATGTCTAAAGATTTTTTTTAGTGCATCTTCTCCACAGTCCCTCTAGAACACACTGTGTTAGACATAAGGTTAGACATGTCACAGTGTTATCCACATGGAAGCAAGCAGAAATCACTGCTGGTAATATGATTGTTGGAGACATTTATAAGAAGGTTCGAGTCAGTTGCAAGATCTCATTAGTTTTTTGGAAGCAGGGTCTCTGTCAGAAAAAGTATTTTAGCTTTATTTATTTATTTAGTCATTTAAGAGAAGTTGAAGTGTCTGTTTCATAATGACTGCAATATATATTTTTGACAGGAAAACCTTGGTGACCTCTGTGAGAGTTTTGTCCCCTCTGGTTTCCTGTATTTGCTAGATTTAAATAAGTCACAGTTACCCATTTCTGATGTGGCAATCCCTGAAGTTGAAACTGTAGAGCCTATTTTCTGTTTTCTCTTAGTTAATGGTGTTACTGATGACCTAAAGTCATGTTTGCTTTACCTTCAAGAGCATCTCTTGAAGACACAGTTCTTTCCATTCGTGTTACAGCTTCTGCACTACAGAGTATTAGTCATATTCAAAACTGTAAAGTGCTGTCTGGTCTCTTTCTTTTAACTAGCACACTGAATGTTAGAATTTCTGTAATGAGATGGCAGCAATATATGTTTATGAATTTTTATTTTATAATAACAACTCCTTCAACAATACAAACACTCAAGTTACGAGACCGTTTATAGGACTAGAGTACAGAAATCCTTGAGAGCAAAAATATTGAAGTGAAGGCATCTCAGGGATGATCCCAAGCCAATCTTGTTATACTGCTTATCACCAAAATCCAGTGCTTAGAGGCAGAATATTTTTGAGCCAAGGTCAGGCTTTCATACATTTAGTCTGTACTGTCCTTTATAGAAAGCTTCATAATAGTACTTTCTTTGCCTGGAACTTGGGCCTTACAGTACTTTGCATTCATCTGGACCCTGGAGATATATGTAATTTTAGAATGTGAACCCTTGAGATATACATAATTTTAGAATGTTTCAGATGTTTCTTCTGACCATTGAAGCACTAATTTTAAGAAATCACCATGAATTGCTTTGCTTTCTCAGCATGGTTCAGCTTTATCCTTAGTCAATAGACATCTTATAAATCCTTGTTCAAAGGCATTCTCTTGCTTCCCCTGGGCTAATGCTGGTGACAGATAAAAGGTCTGCAAGCCTGGGTTGTGATTTGTCAGTCTGAAGTTATTCAAGGCAAATGTATAATAAACACATTTTGAAAGTCCACCCAGTTCGTTAAAACTCTGAACAGTCATTTGGAAGTGTGTTGGGGTTTCACAGGGCTCTCTCAGTTTCATAGCCTGGCCCACGATGTTGCATGTACAAACCAAAATGTAACATAAAGAACACTTCTTTCATCTTCACAAAGAGTTTGTACCATGCAGTTTTAAAGACCTTCAGATCTTGCTATTTCTGAAAGTAAGATCCAACATCTTTTGGGATCTCTCAGTATATATTTCAGAGCGAATAGTCCTTTAAAGTGCTGGGTTAAATTTCAGTTTGGGTTAGTAACAAAGTCTCTTTTCTTTCTTTCTTTCTTTCTTTCTTTCTTTCTTCTTACAGGGGTCGTTAGAGATTATCCCTAAAGTTCAGAATAGCAGCATTGTCTTCCAAAGGCAGTGTCTGGCAGCTATCATCAGTTTCTTTCTTGTGCTTAACTTGGCTTTTCACTTGAACCAAGAAATAATTCTTACCATCACTTTATCTTAATTCTAAAAATTTCCCTGTAGAACAAATTCAATTTTTTTTAATGTCAGTATGGTTAAAAAAAATTTCACACAACTGAATGGTTTCATAAGAGCAATTTTTCTCTGTTAATTTAAGAATGTTCTAAGGCTATGAAACTAAAGTACTCTCAGACACAAACTCTTTGATACTTCAATAGTAATTAAAGGTCATTTAAAAAACTGTATACCTTATTGATTTGTCTGTGAGTACATGAAAAAAACATAGGCAAAGTCTCCACTTTAATGTGCATTCAAATACAATATTCTGCAGCCAAGATACACCCTCTGAAGAAATAATTGTAATCTCTACATCCAGCTAACCAGATCTCTGTCCCTGATTCCCTGCTATCTGATAGGCTTTTAACACAGCCATTAGTCTAAAATACACAGAAATCCCCAACTGAAAAAATTATAAAGAATTCCTGAGTTGAGAAGGCTTAACCATCTGAGGATGCCCCAGAAAGAAAAACATACCAAAACAGGCATTAAAAAAACACATAGATTAGCTCTGATAGACAGCATGCTCTGACTAAAAGAACAAGAAATGACATCAGGAGTGTTTTTTATTAGCTCCACATAGTGAGACAGGTGCATTGGGTAGAGAAAATGAAGGCACATGGTGAAATGCTGTCCAAGTAGCATCCATTCCAGTGGGGCCCATGTTGCTCTGGGTGGGACGGGTGGAGTCATCTGCCTCATCCTCATAGATGCACTAACCGACTTTTTGTAGACAATATTCTGAGAACCTTAGATATTTTCCAGCACTGAACTGTCTAAAGGGGGGAAAGTTCAGATAAACGTGTAGAGGTTCCTGAAGATATAGCATCAGGAGAAGCCATGGCCATGTTTCCTGAATACATGGTGAAGGTTCTGGGGATGGATCGTTTTCAGATCCTTTTACAGCATGCCATTGCCTGTTCTCACCATAGAAAAACCAGTCAGATAACACCTGAGATTTGGAATAGGCAACTATCAGAACAAGAGTTCCTCAGTCATCCGTCCTTAAAGCATAGTATGATGAGTGGAACTGGCGAAAGAAGGTCATGTTTCTGGAGGGATCTAGTTCAGCATGTCACCATAGCTCTGAAATGCAAGTAGGATCCCAGCCACTTGCACACAAACTCTAGAGCTGCCCCATGTAACGCTGGACACTCAGCATGCTGAAAAAAGAACTCTCCCTTACACATCTACCTGCCACATCACTTACCGTTACTGAAATAAAAGAGTTTACCATGAAAAATTGACTCTAGAGAGTTCAGAACTGTTATAGACCTATATTCTGCAGGTTAAAGCATTTATGGCTTTGTGTGTGTGAGAGAGAAAAGCTATGGGCACTGAAAAAGTATTATTTATCTGAGGGAAGCCAGGTATACATGGTCCTGATTTTCAGAAACAGATGTGTAAAAATGTATGCATAATTACAGCAGAATTGCCTTTTTGACTAAACATTTTGGCTTACCAAACTGCATACATAGGAATATAGGAGTCCAGTATCTTGTCTCCAGCAATGGCCAGCAGCAGATTCTTCAGAGGAAGCTGCAAGAAACCATTCAGGAGGCAGCTGTGGGATAATCTTCTCCTAAACTCGTCATGCTGTTAAAGTGGGGGTCATCATTTGAGTTTTCTTCCAGTGGATGCTGCAGAGTTTCTGCATAAGGAGGAGGTAGACCATACCCAAATGTCGGATGGATGGAGGTAATAGGATTTTCTGTCAGAGGTTATATTTTTTATGCTGGGTTGAAGAAAAGGTTATTCCTCCTGCTGGATTTTTTTAAAGAGTTTATGTGCTATGAATTTTAATCACTTGCTGTTGTAGCTTTCTTCTATGACCAATCCAAATGGCACTGGGAAGACGAGAGGGGTTGTTTTTCTTTAACTGGAATATATGGGCCAAATGCTGCCCTCATCTGAATCCCACTGGCTTCAGGTGAGATTGAGGGAGGAATTTGGCTCTCTATCTTTTAGCTAAAAGAAAAGGAGGACTTGTGGCACCTTAGAGACTAACCAATTTATTTGAGCATAAGCTTTCGTGAGCTACAGCTCACTGCATTGGATGCATGCAGTGGAAAATACAGTGGGGAGATTTATATGCACAGAGAACATGAAACAATGAGTGTTACCATACACACTGTAACGAGAGTGATCAGGTAAGGTGAGCTATTACCAGCAGGGGGGTGGGGGGGAGACCTTTTGTAGTGATAATCAAGGTCTGCCATTTCCAGCAGTTGACAAGAACGTCTGAGGAACAGCGGGGGGGGGGGGATAAACATGGGGAAATAGTTTCACTTTGTGTAATGACCCATCCAGTTCCAGTCTTTATTCAAGCCTAAGTTAATTGTATCCAGTTTGCAAATTAATTCCAATTCAGCAGTCTCTCATTGGAGTCTGTTTTTGAAGTTTTTTTGTTGAAGAATTGCCACTTTTAGGTCTGTAATCGAGTGACCAAAGAGATTGAATTGTTCTCCAACTGGTTTTTGAATGTTATAATTCTTGACGTCTGATTTGTGTCCATTTATTCTTCTACGTAGAGACTGTCCACTTTGACCAATGTACATGGCAGAGGGGCATTGCTGGCACATGATGGCATATATCACATTGGTAGATGTGCAGGTGAATGAGCCTCTGATAGTGTGTCTATCCAACTATACTCTTAGCCCAGAAGAAGAATCTGTCCTATCTCGGGGCCTCTCCTTCTGCCCCTCCATCCCCACGAACATGATACAGTTCTGTGGTGACCTAGAATCCTATTTTTGACGTCTCCAACTCAAGGAATATTTCCAACACACCTCTGAACAACATAGTAACCCACAGAGACCTTCCTACCAAGACTACAAAAAGAAGGATTCTGGGTGGACTCCTCCTGAAGGTCGAAACAACAGACTGGACTTCTACATAGAGTGCTTCCGCCGACGTGCACAGGCTGAAATTGTGGAAAAGCAGCATCACTTGCCCCATAACCTCAGCCGTGCAGAACACAATGCCATTCACAGCCTCAGAAACAACTCTGACATCATAATCAAAAAGGCTGACAAAGGAGGTGCTGTCGTCATCATGAATAGGTCGGAATATGAACAAGAGGCTGCTAGGCAGCTCTCCAACACCACTTTCTACAAGCCATTACCCTCTGATCCCACTCAGGGTTACAAAAAGAAACTACACCGTCTGCTCAAGAAACTCCCTGAAAAAGCACAAGAAGAAATCCGCACAGACACACCCCTAGAACCCCGAGCAGGGGTATTCTATCTGCTACCCAAGATCCACAAACCTGGAAATCCTGGACTCATCTCAGGCATTGGCACCCTGACAGCAGGATGCTCTGGCTATGTAGACTCCCTACTCAGGCCCTATGCTACCAGCACTCCCAGCTGTCTTCAAGACACCACTGACTTCCTGAGGAAACTACAATCCATCAGTGATCTTCCTGAAAACACCATCCTGGACACTATGGATGTAGAAGCCCTCTACACCAACGTTCCACACAAAGATGGACTACAAGCCGTCAGGAACAGTATGCCCGATAATGTCATGGCAAACCTGGTGGCTGACCTTTGTGACTTTGTCCTCACCCATAACTATTTCACATTTGGGGACAATGTATACCTTCAGTGCTGTGGGTACCCGCAGTATGCCAACATTTTTATGGCTGACTTAGAACAACGCTTCCTCAGCTCTCATCCCCTAACGCCCCTAATCTACTTGCGCTACATAGATTACATCTTCATCATCTGGACCCATGGAAAAGAAGCCCTTGAGGAATTCCACCATGATTTCAACAATTTCCATCCCACCATCAACCTCAGCCTGGACCAGTCCACACAAGAGATCCACTTCCTGGACACGACTGTGCTAATAAGCGATGGTCACATTCACACCACCCTATACCGAAAACCTACTGACCGCTATACTTACCTACATACCTCCAGCTTTCATCCAGACCACACCACACGATCCATTGTCTACAGCCAAGCTCTGTGTTACAACCGCATTTGCTCCAACCCCTCAGACAGAGACACCACACGATCCATTGTCTACAGCCAAGCTCTGTGATACAACCGCATTTGCTCCAACCCCTCAGACAGAGACAAACACCTACAAGATCTCTATCAAGCATTCTTACAATTACAGTACCCACCTGCTGAAGTGAAGAAACAGATGGACAGAGCCGGAAGAGTACCCAGAAGTTACCTATTACAGGACAGGCCCAACAAAGAAAATAACAGAACGCCACTAACCGTCACCTTCAGCCCCCAACTAAAACCTCTCCAATGCATCATCAAGGATCTACAACATATCCTGAAGGATGACCCATCACTCTCACGGATCTTGGGAGACAGGCCAGTCCTTGCTTACAGACAGCCCCCCAACCTGAAGCAAATATTCACCAGCAACCACATACCACACAACAGAACCACTAACCCAGGAACCTATCCTTGCAACAAAGCCCGTTGCCAACTGTGCCCACATATCTATTCAGGGGACACCATCATAGGGCCTAATCACATCAGCCACACTATCAGAGGCTCGTTCACCTGCACATCTACCAATGTGATATATGCCATCATGTGCCAGCAATGCCCCTCTGCCATGTACATTGGCCAAACTGGACAGTCTCTACATAGAAGAATAAATGGACACAAATCAGACGTCAAGAATTATAACATTCAAAAACCAGTTGGAGAACAATTCAATCTCTTTGGTCACTCGATTACAGACCTAAAAGTGGCAATTCTTCAACAAAAAAACTTCAAAAACAGACTCCAATGAGAGACTGCTGAATTGGAATTAATTTGCAAACTGGATACAATTAACTTAGGCTTGAATAAAGACTGGACTGGATGGGTCATTACACAAAGTGAAACTATTTCCCCATGTTTATTCCCTCCCTCCCCCGCTGTTCCTCAGACGTTCTTGTCAGCTGCTGGAAATGGCAGACCTTGATTATCACTACAAAAGGTCTCCCCCCCCCCACCCTCCCGCTGGTAATAGCTCACCTTACCTGATCACTCTCGTTACAGTGTGTATGGTAACACTCATTGTTTCATGTTCTCTGTGTATATAAATCTCCCCACTGTATTTTCCACTGCATGCATCTGATGCAGTGAGCTGTAGCTCACGAAAGCTTATGCTCAAATAAATTGGTTAGTCTCTAAGGTGCCAGTAGTACTCCTTTTCTTTTTGCGGATACAGACTAATATGGCTGCTACTCTGAAACCTATCTTTTAGCTGTATGAATATAGAGAATAATGCAACTAAGCATAAAATACAGTTAATTGGAATGGTGCAGAGTAGTCTGAATTAAAAGTACTGCTTAGGGAGTAGCAGTTGCTTAGAGCTAAGTATTTGTGGAGGAATTGTCTCATCATTCTGTAGACTGGAGTAGGTTCTTGGCATGGCTTATGGCTTGATTGTACTGTCTATTTTCATGACTTCAGCAAATCTGCAGATCCCTGGCTGAGACCAAAGCTCAGGCTTTGCTTCCACCCCCAACTTCAGGCTAACAAATCTTCAAACACTCTTTTAAAAATAACCCTCTAATGTGTTTAGTTTCTTTTTAATCTAAGGATCTCAGTCGCTTTACAAAGGCAGGTATAACTATCCCCTTTTTTTAAATGGGGCACTGAGTTGTGGTGACTTGCCCAGGGTCACACGGTAAATCTGTACACAGCTGGGAATAGAATCTAGGAGTTCTGATTCTCAGCACCCTTGCACAGCCATTTGTTTCCTCCTGTTTTGAGGTGTATATATTTACAATAAATATATACAACACACAGTATTAGGGGTGTGTATGTAATGTGTGTTATATATAATATAAACTTATTGCTAGAATTTTACTATAAATGGAATTGTAATTTGCACCCTGCAATACATTGAAACAATTTGTAACTTTCAATATGAAAAGGGCTTATCCTCCAAACACTTATGCATGTGCTTAGCTTTATGCATGTGACGGGTATGGGGCTGAGGCTTAGAAGAGTTTTACGCTAGTGTATTATGTTGTTTCACCTGTTGGAATGGTGTGTGTGATCCTGTGAATTATACATCAGAACTCTACAGTGACTGTTCAAAAGTTATGTCAGTTTGGAAGAGCTTGAATCTGGAATAAGGGTTTAATCCTGATGGAAGGAGGGGCTGAAAATTCATCAGGTTTTAGAAGCATTTTCTTAATGTTTTGGTACAGTAATTTTTAGTGGCATATGGTTTTGGTGTGTGTTACGTTATCATGTGTTGAAATGGTTATCCTAAAACCCAATTAAAAAAAAACCCAGCCTAGAGAGGAGGGAGTGAGGCAAAGTTTGGACTAGCCTGACTGCTAAACTACTTTTCATTCCTGGAATGGTTTCTCTATGATAGGATTAAAAGGTTGTCAGTGCACGTTCATAGTGCCTGCCCTGTCCTCTGGCTAAGGATAAATAGAGGCTTGGCAGTTTCCAGTACAACATATTGTTTAACCTCTACATGTACCAATATTTACACAGAAATTTAAAACAAAGCATTCATCCTTTCCTTACCGGAGAGTAACAGGACTACAAAGTGGCTAGTAATGTCCATTGCATGTCTCTGTTCCCTGCGGGGGTTCCTTTTCATTATCTCTCAGCTGTCTCCTTTTGTTTAATGTGGGAGTTGAGTTATGAACTGCTCAGAAATTCTGGACCCATTACAGGAGTGTGCTTTGCAGAAAACGTTCTGTGTTAGTTATTCAGTGTTAGCCTGTCTCTTACCCAATGGAATAGAACATAAAATGAAAGATTCACCATTCTATATTATACAGCACAGGAATTCAGTGTTACGATGGCCACTCTACCAACACTACAGTTGAGGTTTTGTCCCAATTTCCATTTAAAAACACCAATTTTCTATTTCCCCCAACTTTTGTTTGGAGAAGACCTTTTTTTGGAAAATGTGTATGGTTAAAATAGCTTCGGGAAAAAAAATGTTTGGTGAAAATTTTGAAGATCCAAACTGTGCATGTGGTATTTGATTGCAAAATGTACCCCAGCATCTCAGGATATTTCTCCCATGTTTTCTCAGCAAAGAATAGAGTTTAAAACTGAGAGTGTTCCATGTGATACATGATTTTGGTGTGTGGTATGTTATCATAGGTTGATATACTCACCCTTAAACCCAATTTAAAAAAAATAATCTCAGCCTAGAGAGGAGGGAGTGAGGCAAAGTTTGGACTAGCCTGATTGCTAAATTACTTTTTAATTCCTGGAGTGATGGATAAGGCAGTCTTCTAACAAAATAGAGTTTTTAACAGAAAAAAATCGTTTAATAACAAATCTTTACATCGTGGAAGGATCCATATCAGGCTAGCGGGGATGGAAATACATAAGTTGATAGCCACTTAATGTGCTGCAGTGGGAAACGGGCTACAACTTGCCAGACCTCTCAGCTGATTTTCCTTTGCAGCACAAGGATGTCAAAGCAGGGCCTTTAGTGAATCAAGTGGCTCTCCAACATCCCTGCAGTCTCCCTATCTGCTTCCCCTGATATTTCTGCCACTTCTACAATTCCCCTACTGCCACCTGCAGGCTGCATGCCTACTTCATCACAGCCTCCACTGCTACCCTCCAGATCTCCCACTACAGCCTGTTTCCACCACTGCTTCTGTAATGTCCAGCCCCACCCTACCCCTAGTCCCTTTTGTGCTATTCACATTTCCCCTCATTCCCCAATTCTATTTCCCTTCTGCTCCCCAAGATTGTTTTGGTGCTGCCCAGTGAAATTTCCAGTGTGGCTGTGAATGCTGTATTAAGCTTAGGGTCAGAATTGTATATTTAACCTTAGCTGCTGATTTCCCTCATTTGTAATATATGTGGGGGTTTTAATGCATGACACACAACAACATGTCCTCTTTGGACTAGTGTAACACCAACAGACCCCAGTCATCAGTGGGCGGGATTGAACCTGGGACCTCTGAAGCTTAGTACATGAGCCTCTACTGCATGAGTTAAAAGCCCCATGGCTCTTAGCTAAGGCTGTAGCAGACTCATTAATCTCTAAGTGGTCTCGGTGTCACTTGAGGGGGACAGAACCCCACACCCAGAGGTTTGGGGGTTACATACTTCCACTAGCTGAAGAAGCGCGTCCCGAGCTTCAGAGATGCCCCAGTTAATATCCCAGATAAGCCCCCACTTCTAACACTGACAGACCCTGTACGTTGGCAGGCAGGATCGAACTTGGGACCTCTGAAGCTTAGTGCATGAGCCTCTACTGTATGAACTAAAAACCACCTGGCTCTTAGTTAAGGCTGTAGCTGACTCATTAATCTCTAAGTGGTCTCGGTGCCACTAGAGGGGGACAGAATACCACATCCAGGAGGTATGTAGGTTATATTAGCACTTAGCAACTTGAAATGCTAGCTAAGTCTCTTTTTTGGTAATCTTATATTCATAGATTCTTCAATTTTAAGGCCAAAAGGGACCATTAGACCATCTAGTCTGATCTCCTGTATGACACAGACCATTAAATGTCATCCAGTTACCCCTTTATTGAGCCCAATAACATGTGTTTGGCTAAAGAATATCTTCCAGAATATTTTCCATCTTAATTTTGAAGACAACTGATATTTTCATTTGTTTTACTTTATTGTTATTATTATTTATTTGTATTGCCATACTGTCAAAAAGCCTTAGTCATGGACCAGGAGCCCATTGTGCTAGACGCTTTGCAAACACAGAACACAAAAAGATAGTCCCTACCCCGAAGAACTTACAATTGAGTATAAAACAGGAGACAACAGATGGAGATAGACAGGCAAAGAGGGGGACACAATAAAACAGTAAAACAGTGTTGATCAGTATGATAGGCAATGGTTTCAGAACACCACCAGCCTGTTATCAAGCTCAAAGTGTATTTTACAATTTTATAAAGTATGTACCTCAAAAAGGAGAAGGTATGGTCTTTCTGACTAGGAGTACTTGTGGCACCTTAGAAACTAACCAATTTATTTGAGCATAAGCTTTCGTGAGCTACAGCTCACTTCATCGGATGCAGACTGTGGAAAGTATAGAAGATCTTTTTATACACACAAAGCATGAAAAAATGGGTGTTTACCACTACAAAAGGATTTCTCTCCCCCCACCCCACTCTCCTGCTGATAATAGCTTATCTAAAGTGATCACTCTCCTTACAATGTGTATGATAATCAAGGTGGGCCATTTCCAGCATAAATCCAGTGTTTAACAAGAACGTCTGGGGGATAGGAAAAAACAAGGGGAAATAGGTTACCTTGCATAATGACTTAGCCACTCCCAGTTTCTGTTCAAGCCTAAGTTAATTGTATCCAATTTGAAAATGAATTCCAATTCAACACTCTCTCGCTGCAGTCTGGTTTTGAAGTTTTTTTGTTGTAATATCGCAACTTTCATGTCTGTAATCGCGTGACCAGAGAGATTGCACCATCCCACCATCAACCTCAGCCTGGTCCAGTCCACACAAGAGATCCACTTCCTGGACACTACAGTGCTAATAAACGATGGTCACATAAACACCACCCTATACCGGAAACCTACTGACCACTATCCTACCTACATGCCTCCAGCTTTCACCCTGACCACACCACACGATCCATTGTCTACAGCCAAGCTCTGCGATACAACTGCATTTGCTCCAACCCCTCAGACAGAGACAAACACCTACAAGATCTCTATCAAGCATTCTTACAACTACAATACCCACCTGCGGAAGTGAAGAAACAGATTAATAGAGCCAGAAGAGTTCCCAGAAGTCACCTACTACAGGACAGGCCTAACAAAGAAAATAACAGAACGCCACTAACCGTCACCTTCAGCCCCCAACTAAAACCCCTCCAACGCATTATTAAGGATCTACAACCTATCCTGAAGGATGACCCAAAACTCTCACAGATCTTGGGAGACAGGCCAGTCCTTGCCTACAGACAGCCCCCCAACCTGAAGCAAATACTCACCAGCAACCATATACAACACAACAGAACCAGTAACCCAGGAACCTATCCTGGCAACAAAGCCCGTTGCCAACTGTGCCCACATATCTATTCAGGGGACACCATCCCAGGGCCTAATAACATCAGCCACACTATCAGAGGCTCGTTCACCTGCACATCCACCAATGTGATATATGCCATCATGTGCCAGTAATGCCCCTCTGCCATGTACATTGGTCAAACTGGACAGACTCTACGTAAAAGAATAAATGGACACAAATCAGACGTCAAGAATTACAACATTCATAAACCAGTCGGAGAACACTTCAATCTCTCTGGTCACGCGATTACAGACATGAAAGTTGCGATATTACAACAAAAAAACTTCAAAACCAGACTCCAGCGAGAGAGTGTTGAATTGGAATTCATTTTCAAATTGGATACAATTAACTTAGGCTTGAATAGAGACTGGGAGTGGCTAAGTCATTATGCAAGGTAACCTATTTCCCCTTGTTTTTTCCTATCCCCAAGACGTTCTTGTTAAACCCTGGATTTGTGCTGGAAATGGCCCACCTTGATTATCATACACATTGTAAGGAGAGTGATCACTTTAGATAAGCTATTACCAGCAGGAGAGTGGGGTGGGGGGAGAGAAATCCTTTTGTAGTGGTAAACACCCATTTTTTCATGCTTTGTGTGTATAAAAAGATCTTCTATACTTTCCACAGTCTGCATCTGATGAAGTGAGCTGTAGCTCACAAAAGCTTATGCTCAAATAAATTGGTTGGTCTCTAAAGTGCCACAAGTACGCCTTTTCTTTTTGCGAATACAGACTAACACGGCTGTTACTCTGAAACCTGTCTTTCTGACTGCAAATCTTATTAATTGGAAACACCCTAGAAAATACCACATTTTCTATATGAATAACATAGCTTTGGATGGGTTTCAGAGTAACAGCCGTGTTAGTCTGTATTCGCAAAAAGAAAAGGAGTACTTGTGGCACCTTAGAGACTAACCAATTTATTTGAGCAAAAGCTTTCGTGAGCTACAGCTCACTTCATGGGATGATGATTCTAATAGGCTGGATGGAATTTTTTGTTGATATATCCTTTTGATTAAATTTTCAATATGGACGTTGGAAGACTTTGCGTATCAGTTATTATACGCTTGAATATATAGCATGTGGGCCAAATTTACTGCTGACATAACCCTTGGTTTTAATGGATTGCATTGATTTCAGTAGAGATGCACCTGTTTACGCCAACTGGATTTAGCCCTCATGTGTGTAATATATACACCTCTCTCCGTGTGCCATAATGCCCCTTCTGAAGTCAACAGGGAAGTATGAGCTGGATCACTCTAGTTATAAAAGAGAGAGAACAGCTGGCAGGGCATATTCCCTGTGAAGGCTCCAAGACTCAAGAGCTTACTCCCCCATGGTCCAGAATAGCCTGAATTTGGTGAGTTTTTGAGCACATTGCAGAAGACACCTGCTTGAGAGGGCTTTTGGAGACGTCTGAGATGATGAAGGGGGTAGGTGGCCAGCTGAGTTCCTGTGGATCGGATGATTTTGATGCTGCTGAGATTTAATTTAACTGGTATCATTATTATGTTAAGGTGACTAGAGCCTTGAATATTTTAAATCTAAATAAATAAATAAATACATGGGGCTACCATTAAAGAGAACTCAGAAGCTACATCTGAAGCAGAATGCATCTGCTTGGAATTGTTAGTAGTAGAAAGCGTATAATACCAATTCTCTGAAACATTCAGAAGCTTTCTGTTCGCTTCCAGATGCAATTTAAAGTGATCTGTGAAGTCCTGGAGGGCTTGGATCCTATCTGTCTGAGAGGAGGCCCTGCTTCTAATTCTGGCATATCAGTGGAGGCCAGCTGGAGCACTCTTACATAACACTCCCTATATTTGAAACTTTAGAGGTTGGTGGGATGAATTTTGGAGTTCACTTTATCCACTGGCTGCCAGAACTCATCTGCTGGGCTTGAGTCCATGGGATACAGCCCATTTCTTATCTTATGGTTTTGTCTCAAGTGGCGGCCCGGGGTGGAGCGGGGGGGGGGGGGTCATTGTGGATACCAGTCCTTAAAGTTGACTCAGTACAAAGCTTGTTGACTAGTTGCATAGCAACCAGGGAGTATGTGAATGGGTATCTTTTGTAAATCATTAATGAAATAAACCCACACCAGTAACAGATATTACATATCAGGAGAAGAGCTAAAATGTATTATTTTACTTTTCTTCTAAGAACACAAGACATTTTAGTGACTTGTGCAATATCAAATTAAAATAAAAAAAAGAACTCCATGGCACCTTTCCTACTCTGTATTCAACAAATTTTCACTCATGGCTGGGCTGCTTTCAGGTTCAGTTTCTAAACTGGGTGCATTAAATAACTTGTCAGTCTCGCTTTCCTGCTGGAAATCAAAAAGTTGAAAGCTTCACACAGTTGCTGCTGAAGAACTGTTAAATGTGCAATGGCAGCTGAGCTGATGGGGGAATGGGAAGGAAGGGTGGGTAGCAGGTTGGCTCAGAGTATTTGGGAAATTAAAGCAAAAAAGTTACACACATAAATGTTTTTTTTTTTTAATAAAAGCATTTGGAGAGATTGTTGGTCAGCTTTGATCATCCTTGTGTCAAAGGCACATTGTGATAGTATCATTGACTATTCAAAGGGAATTTTCAGTGTAACTAACAGACATAGGAAAGTCATATCCGTGTTTCAGATAATGGAGAGCTTTGGATAATTGAGCTTTAGGAGGAGACTGGGCTACTTCCTGCTTGTGAACACTGATCCTCCATCTGCATTACAGGTTCTAGAAAAGAAGAGTCCCTCTTTAGCTGTAAAGAACAGGGAGAAAAGGGGGTATTTCAAGGTGGGGGAGAGGTTAAGTTAGAAAAACTAAAGAAAAATCCTCAGTTTGAGAAACACTCTTGCCTCCAGTGCAGTAAGAGGAAAATAAAAACAAATAATTCTTTAGAATCTGAAATTGCAGTAAGTCACCTCAGGATGTGTTTTATGGGGCTTTTATTACATATATCAGGTCTAGTCTGGGGCTCAAAATCACGTGCATCTGGTCAGATTACTTGGTAGTGCATGTACTGTAAGAACCTAAATAGAATGCAATTATTTTAAAAGGAAATTATACTCCCACTACCTTCTGTCTAGCTAATGTCTCCTATCTTTCACTTTTTAACTTTTATCGACTATTTTTCTTATTTCTAAGATGCCTTTCACATTCGTATCTACCTTGCAGTCCCTTGGTATGTACAAAGCCAAGTTGGTACATGGCTCAGTGCTTTGCCTGTCCTTTCTGACTGTTTACAGCTGGTTTATTAGGTAGGCTTTGTCTTGGGCTATCACTGCTGAGATGAGGGGATAAACTGCTCATTTTGCATTAGGCCTGTGTGCTCATGTGGAAATATCCAGCTATACCCCTCAGCGGAGATATCTGTGTTAAAATGAAACCAACTTTTAATCTGAAAAAAAAAATTTATTACCAATGCAAGGCTATTACTTGTACCATATAATCCAATGTAAGTATGTGATATTACCTCCACCAAAGAGTCCTGGGTTCCTGATTAAAAAGTGCCAGGAGGGAGTGTGTGCCTCGCAACCACTTATCTGCCCAGTTTTCAATTTCACCTGCTACAATATTCCATTTGGACTCTTTCTGAGAATTTGCCAGCTGGAGTGAAATATTTGACTTTCAGATTGGGCTGCAGTTTTGGAATGAGAGACCAGACACATGAGGAATTCTTTCTCTTTCCCTCATACCCTCCCACGCCCTCCTCAGAAATACCCTATCAGTGCCTTTGGCAAAATGGTGATTAGCTATAATGGAGAACAGTCAGGGAGAGATTACTGTCTTTATGAGGTGACCTTTTTCAATGTGACTGTTCTTGGTACCTTCCAGTCACTTAGTCCTCTGTACCCACAATTATATTTGTTTATTTTGATTTATTATTTAAGTGTCTCTGTGCCAGACTCCAGATGCTTTTATTTCATTTTTTAAAAACAACATGAAATGCACAGTATGTATCAAATAGAATGGACTTACCCACGTGATATGTTACAATCTTTCAGAGTGGTAGCCGTGTTAGTCTGTACCAGCAAAAAAAACCGAGGGGTACTTGTGGCACCTGAGAGACTAACAAATTTATTTGGGCATAAGCTTTCATGGGCAAATAAACCCATATATAACCATCCACTTACTCGCCAGATGTCCATGAAGAAAGATGCATTTTGCAGCATGTCTGGAAGGTTAACAAATCCAGGCTCTGGTGTACCAAATGAGAGTGGAAATTCCACAGTCTAGGTCCACTCATGGAGAATGCTTTGTCAGCATCTCCCTTCCCGTTCAAGGTTCCACTGTGAAGGTATCAGGTATCAGACATGGTGAAAAGTGGTTTCCCTGGCAAGCAAGTCCCACACCATTTAAGGCTTTTCTAACCAACACCTTAAACTGAAGCCAGCGCAGCTCACAGATCACTGATGTCATGTACTCTCAGTCTGAAGCAAAGGCACCTGTGCAGGCAGCCACATTCTTCACTAGGTTCATCTTCTCCATAGTATCACAAGGTAGCCTCTAGTAGGTATATGCAAGTCTTTCTTTGGATCGGATTGAGAGGAAAGACTGCCACACTGCACACTGCATACCTATGACCAATGCACAGGTTGTGATAAACACTTGTATATTTTCTACCATATGCCATTCCCCATATTTAGTCCTGCTTCACTAGGTCTCCAAATGTGCACAGCTAATCTCTATAAAAAGTTTACTGCAGTATAGCTGAACTCTTAAAGGAACTTTAAGCACAAAGATAAATCCTGAAATGTTTAATCTCCTTGGCTCAGGTTAGCTTTTCTCTTTTCAATGCTTGCCCATACTCTTCCAGAAGATGGAATCTCCTCCTTCAGTCCAAGAATAAGGAAAGTTAATCCCAATTGCACTTTGAAGTCAGGGGGTAGGGCGAATACACACAGGGATAACAACTCTGTTCTTAGCATCATATCTTTAATGTCTATTGTTCTGATAATGTAATTTACCTTAGAACATTTTCTGCATGCTTTTACACCTCCACCCTGAATTTGTAATTCCCGGTGGATACCCCCGACTGTATGATTTTAACCAGATCAACAAAGGCTGCTACTGAAAGTGTATGTGTTTAATCTAAAGGACAATTTAAAAAAAAAAAAGGATTACCTCCAGATGCTATCCAGCTAGTGCTCAAAGATCCTTCACTCGCAAGTCATGTAGTTCCTTGATTATACTTCTGTGGAGTTAATCTTTTCTATATTAACATGCAAATAGAAATGTCTTACTGAGCAGTCATTTTTCTCACTGAGCACACTATGCAGTTCATTTGTGCACTGAACAACATAGTACTTAGCTGAGCATATGCAATATTAATAAAGGAAAGAAAAAAGAAACTGAGTATTATCTGGTTTCAGAGTAACAGCCGTGTTAAGTCTGTATTCGCAAAAAGAAAAGGAGTACTTGTGGCACCTTAGAGACTAACCAATTTATTTGAGCATAAGTGAGCTGTAGCTCACGAAAGCTTATGCTCAAATAAATTGGTTAGTCTCTAAGGTGCCACAAGTACTCCTTTTCTTTTTGTGACTATTATCTGTGATCTTCAATGACAGCAGCTGTCCCTGCTGTTACTATGGTAGCCTGTTCATATGCATAGATGCACCTGTGAGAGTCCTTATTCTGTGGTCTGCCAGCTTTTAGTGTTCCCCTAATACTTTGTCCTGACCATTCTGAGTTTGGACACCGCACTGGACACCTATATAAGTGTGTGTGTGTGTATAGTATTTTTTCCACCCTCCCAAACACAGGAAGCAAACATGTTGACAACTACTCCTTGGAAATAGGAGGAAACTGTTGAGGGAAGGGTCATTTCTTCTCCAATCCCCATCTGAAAATTGGGGGACAAACTGCCTTGGATAAGAGGAGAGGGAACCAGTTCTTAGAAGCACTTTACAGCCTACCATTGTAGCAGCAAGGAAGAGAACTGTTTTCATGGTAGAACTGAGATGTTAGATGCAGCCTATAAAAAAAATCATATGTACATATACTGAAAAAAATAGGTTGGTTCTTATCTGTCACAGTCACTTTTCTGGTATTGCGTTTTTACAGGAGGCAATAGTATCTGCCTTCTTTCTCCTGTATGAGGGTGTTGGGCATAGAGAGCATTATTATACAAAAAGGAGTGAAGTTCTTGTTATTTTTTTCTTTCCTCGAGTCCAGACAGAACAGTGTCAAGTTTTTCCCACTACCTGACAGTCCCCCTGGTTTCAGTCAGCTCATGTGCAAAATCCCTTTAGGTGTTTTATGATGCGCAAGGCTGTAGCCGTAAAATGGATCTATCTAGAAGGAGTATTTCTATTAATTGCCCCATAAGCACTTCCTTATTTTATTATTGCTTAATTATCTGCAGCCTGTTGCTGCAAAATGGCATGTGCAATTGATGCTGTGTGTTATCTTGTGTGTACATATTATATAAAGGAAATAAATTTTGTTTTAGTAAATTCTGTATTACTGATGATACAAAGTGACTTTATTTTAGCATGTCTTCTCTAAATGTGCTTTTGATTTTTGGAGTGTTAGTGATGATATTATTACGTACATTTCTGTTAGCTATTGACTGAATGATTGCTGTTGTATTCTGAATGTGCTGATGCTGAAAATCTGCAATATAAATAAACTTCCTCTGGTAGCATCATTATAATAGCACAAGCAGCAGAAATTTATGGAAAGAACAGATTAAATGCTTAGACTTAAATTCTTCAGTGTGCAAGTCAGCTTAAACTGCTGTGTCTGAATTTTGGGTTGCTGAATCAGGTGGAAAAAATCAAAACTGACACATCGCTTGTCTGTGCATTTTTACTATGATATATTATGTTACTAAAAGAAAAAGCTCAAAAGCTACCATTGATAATCCTGGCAAAATTTAGAACATAAATTATTAAAATCTGTAGTTTCTTTTCAGAATGACCTGGGACTTGGTGCATATATCACAGCAAGGAAATGTAACATCAGTATGTAAAAAGAAAAGGAGTACTTGTGGCACCTTAGCGACTAACCAGTTTATTTGAGCATAAGCTTTCATGAGCTACAGCTCACTTCATCGGATGCATACTGTGGAAAATACAGAAGATGTTTTTATACACACAAACCATGAAAAAATGGGTGTTTACCACTACAAAAGGTTTTCTCTCCCCCCATCCCACTCTCCTGCTGGTAATAGCTTATCTAAAGTGATCACTCTTCAGCAGGAGAGTGGGGGGAGAGAAAACCTTTTGTAGTGATAAACACCCATTTTTTCATGGTCTGTGTGTATAAAAACATCTTCTGTATTTTCCACAGTATTCATCCGATGAAGTGAGCTGTAGCTCACGAAAGCTTATGCTCAAATAAATTGGTTAGTCTCTAAGGTGCCACAAGTACTCCTCTTCTTTTCGCGAATACAGACTAACACGGCTGCTACTCTGAAACCTATCAGTATGTAGTTATGCATTGTGACAAGGGATATTTTTATTTAATTAATAAAGCAGCGCTTTTCTACCTCTGGTCAGCTGACCCCTGGTGGTTCACAGACTATGTCTAAGGGGTCCGCAAAAGGTAGTTCTTACCATAGAATTGTGGTTTTCAACCTGTGGTTCGTGGACCCCTGAGATCTCCAAAGGGTTCTGCACCTCCATTCAAAATTTTTTAGGGAACACAAGTGAAAAAAAGTTGAAAATCACTGAAATAAAGCATTCATTATACAACTATGTTTATTAAAGCATCAGATATGAAGGTCAAGAATTTAACACAGTTAATTAAATTGATGTAGCCAATTAACATATAATAGCTTTAATCATAACACACGAGCATTTAGAAAACAATTATCATATGAAAAAAATCATAATTAACGTTGGTTACCAATGGGTGTTTAAATTTATTTGAATTTATAAAAATCTCCATAGCTGCCCATTCAGAGCTCTGGTCACTTATCCCAGAAATTTAAAATGTACATACAAAGTACAATTATCAAAAGCTTCCCATAGATAAATATACACCCACCAAACCTCTCCAGTTCTCCTGTGTAATCTCTTCCCTGCTATGGAAATGATTCCCTCAAAGTCAGCTTTACTTAGCTGTTGACAACTAGTTTCTTAGTTACTTATACTTTGTGTCAGATATCAGTGCTTTCCATAAATAAACTGAAATATAATATTGCAATTACAAAATATGATTAGTGAAAAAAAACAACTTTTTCTGGTTTGCTAATAGAAGTAAGTTTGTTCACTCCCTCTCTATAACTTTATTGGCATGGCAAGTTACACCAGTATAATATGCTCAATATGAGACTCATCTCACAGGTCACAGTAAGACAAATATAACAGCAAGATTTCTCTTTAAAGGTCTAGAAACAGAAGGTGGTGGGGTGGAAATTGGGACTAGCAAGCATTAAATTATTAAGAATAAAATGATATTTAATTTATACATTTGTAATGAAGCTTAATTTAGTACAAGTAAATTGCTTAAATGGATAGGTGTGCAAAAGCCGGAGAGTATAATCATTTGTAGCAAGTATTATAGCAACACATTAGCAATGCTGTAGTTATGGCTGTGTGGGAGGCATTTTCATACTATGCCCTTGTTTTCAGATATTTATAATTGTTTTGGAGGAAAAAACTTTGGGCTGAAAATGTTCATACTTTGAGCGCTATGGTGCATTTTTAAATTGTCAACATTCTGTTGGACCATTTTTGAGTTATCAGTGCATGGTAAAACTGTTTTTCTACCGTTTAAATTTTTTCAAAGATTTTGCAGGGGTTTGTATGTTTGGTTTTTTGATGTTTTCTTTTTTTGTTTTGTTTTTTGTAGGGCTGTCAATAATATAATACCATTTATTTAAATATTTTTTTATATTTTCTACATTTTCAAATATATTGATTTCAATTACAACACAAAATATAAATGTACAATGCTCACTTTAAATTTATTTTTATTACCAATATTTGCACCATAAAAAACAAAAGAAATAATATTTTTCAGTTCACCTAATACAAGTACTGTAGTACAATCTCTTTATTATGAAAGTTGAACTTACAAATGTAGAATTATGTACAAAAAAACTGCATTCAAAAATAAAACTATGTATAACTTTAGCGCCTACAAGTCCACTCAGTCCTACTTCAGCCAATCACTCAGACAAACAAGTTTGTTTACATTTACGGGAGATACTGCTGCCTGTTCCTTATTTACAGTGTCACCTTAAAGTGAGAATAGGCGTTCACATGGCACTGGTGTAGCTGGCGTCGCACGACATTTATGTGCCAGATGTGCTAAAGATTTGCATGTCCCCTCATGCTTCAACCACAATTCCAGAGGACATGCACCCATGCTGATGATGTGTTGTGCTCGATAACAATCCAAAGCAGAGCGGACCGGCGCATATTCATTTTCATCATCTGACTCAGATGCAACCAGCAGAAGGTTGATTTTCTTTTTTGGTGGTTCGGGTTCTGTAGTTTCCACATCTAATGTTGCTCTTTTAAGACTTCTGAAAGCATGCTCCCCACCTCATCCCTATCAGATTTTGGAAGGCACTTCAGATTCTTAAACCTTGGGTTGAGTGCTGTAGCTATTTTTAGAAATCTCACATTCGTACCTTCTTTGTGTTTTGTCACATCTGCTGTGAAAGTGTTCTTAAAACAAACATAAACGGGTCATCATCCAAGAGTGCTATAACATGAAATATATGGCAGAATGCGGGTAAAACAGAGCCGAAGACATTCAGTTGTCCCCCAAGGAGTTCAGTCACAAATTTAATTAATGCATTATTTTTTTAATGAGCATCATCAGCAAGGAAGCACATCCTCTGGAATGGTGGCTGAAGCATAAAGGGGCATATGACTGTTTAGCATATCTGGGACGTAAATACCTTGCAACACTGGCTACAAAAGTGCCATGTGAATGCTTGTTCTCATTTTAAGGTGACATTGTAAATAAGAAGCAGGCAGCAGTATCTCCCATAAATGTAAACAAACTTGTTTATCTTAGCGATTGGCTGAACAAGAAGTAGGACTGAGTGGACTTGTAGGCCCTAAAGTTTTACATTTTTTTTTTTAGTGCAGTTATATAACAAAAATAATCTACATTGTAAGTTCCACTTTCTTGATAAAGAGATTGCACTACAGTACTTGTATGAGTACTATTTCTTTTGTTTATCATTTTACAGTGCAAATATTTATAATCAAAAATAATAATATAAAGTGAGCACTGTACACTTTGTATACTGTGCTGTAGTAGAAATCAATATATTTGAAAATGTAGAAAAACATCCAAAAATATTTAATACATTTCAATTAGCATTCTATTGTATAACAGTGTGATTAATTGCAATTAATTTGTTTAATCGTGATTAATTTTTTTGAGTTAATCACATGAATTAACTGTGATTAATCGACAGCCCTTTTTTTTCGTACTTGGTCTGGTTTCGGTTTTTGGTGCAAGCTGCGGTTTTGATTTATTGGCATGGGAGGGGTTTGGGTTTTGGTTTGAATTTGAGTTTGTAATTCAAAATTGACTTCAGCCCCAATCCGGTACATGCTTAACATGTCCCGTTATGGAATCCCATTTAAGTCAATGGAACTTAAGCCTGTACTTAACTTTAAGGGTGGTGGGGGTAGAAAGTGAAAAACCAACACCCCTGAGTGACGTAATTATACCAACCTAACCACTCATGGTATAGACAGAGCTTCTCCTGCCAACATAGCTACCACTCCTCGGGGAAATGGATTAACTATACTTACAAGAGAGCTCTCTCCCATCAGCTTAGAGCATCTTCATTAAAGCGCTACATTGATGCAGCGTTTTAAGTGTAAACATGTCCTGAGTTTCCCAGACTTGAAAAAGAGCTCTGTGTAAGCTCAAAAGCTTGTCTCTGTCACCAGCAGAAGTTGGTCCAATAAAAACTATTACCTCACCCACCTGGTCTCTCTCATATCCTGGGGACTGACACGGCTATAACAACACTGCACAAACAAAGATTATTATTTTATCTTAAACCCTATAGAACTTTTCCATAAGAGTAACAGTGACTTATCATTCTTCATATAAATTCTTCATCTTGATGTAATTGGTGTGATTCATCTGCCATCAGCACTAATAAGCCCTCTGTGGTGAAAACTAATGGAGAACAAAAGCATAAATAGATGCTGCATGGTTTAATCTATAAAACCAGAATTTATTCTGATAAAAATGTTATAATCCATAAAATATATAAAAAGGCAAGAAAATCTATATAATTGTGGTAACCATCACATGAACTACTATATTACATGTTGATGTATAATACTCAAACCACTGTATATAGGTTGACTTTGTACTGCTCAGCCTCTGCCTTCTACACTGATATTATAGGCCCTGATCCAGCAAGGAATTTAAGCATATGATTCAAGTTTAACACATAAACAGTCTAATTGACTTCATTGGGACTACTCAGGTCCTCAAGTTAAGCACATGCTCAAGTGCTTTCTAGGTACAAAGCCAAAATAACTGTATAATGTGTATATGTGAATCATTTCCTTCCACAGTAAGGTGGGAGGGTAATAATATATATCCACTTTTCTAATCTCCAAATCTTCTAATTAAAGGTGCTATTTAAGTGCATGGTGATATTACTATTGTTATTAATTATTAATTTATTTTCTATTACTGGAGAGAATCAGAACTGCTCAACAGTATGCCACAGGCCATATGCTACAACTAACAGTCTTCTTGAGGAGATAAGGAAAGGCACCTTGTTGTTAGTTCTTGTATTACCATAGTACCTAGGAGCCCTAGTCATGGACCAAGGAATTGTGCAAACACAGAACAAAAACAGAGTCCCCGCCCCAAGGGTCTTACAATCTTATCATAAGGCAAGAGACAATAGATAGATATAGACAGACAGAGAGCATAAAGACACAATGAGACTTCATTGGTCAGCGTGGTAGGCAGTTTTTTTTTTTGCAGGCGTC
The DNA here is from genome assembly GCF_965152235.1 of Eretmochelys imbricata. Taxonomy (NCBI): domain Eukaryota; kingdom Metazoa; phylum Chordata; order Testudines; family Cheloniidae; genus Eretmochelys; species Eretmochelys imbricata. Next base: position 18,746,720 of record NC_135574.1, on the reverse strand, counting down.
ACAGTAAAGGAGGGATTTGGAGATGGATAATGAGGTAGGGTTTTGAGATCTTTATGGGAAGCCCTGGCCAAGCATGTGGGGCAGCCTGGGAGAAAGCACAAAGGAGTTTACTTGAAAATACAACAAGTGGAAGATCACATCATGGCTGGTCAGAGGCAAGCATTGACAGCTCAGTAGTGAGTGAGAGATCACAGATAAGGTGAGGATTGACCGTGGAGGGCCTTCAAAGTGAATATAGCAGGTTATGTTTTGTGCAATAGAGAAGGGGGAGTTAGTGGAGGGATTCAAAGAGATGGGTGACATGGTCGAAGTGATGAACTAGGTAAGCGATCTCAGCAGTAGCATTCTGAATGGGTATGAGCAAGGCAAAGTTGCATTTGTCAAGGCCAGAAAGAAGGACATTGCAGTAACTGAGATGTGAGATAATGAGAGCCTGGATGAAGCATTTTAGCTGTGTGACTGAATAGGAAAGGCCATAGCTTAGTGATGTTATACGACAGAATCAGCAAGATTTAGACATAGCCTGGAGGTGAGGACCTAGAGAAAGGTCAGTGTCAAAGATGACACCCAGATTACGGGCCTGAGCGACAGGCAGAATGGGGTGTTATCCACAGTGATGAAAGGAAGCTGTGGGACGCATTGTGAGGGAAGATGACAAGGGGGTTGCTTGTGCTGAGGGAGGGTGTGCGGTTGTAGGGACCTGACAAAGAAAGGGAGAGATGAAGCTGAGATAGGTTTTGGATTCTAGTGAGACCTGGATGCTCTTGAGGTTTGTCTGTCACTTGTCTCATGCTACAAGCTTACACATTACAACAGTACTTCATTGTGGTCATTTAAATATGTATTTTCAGGGCCAGTTGGGTTACTGTGCATTAGTTTTTCACATTGCTTCCAGCAAGTAGCTGAATGTAGCATGCTGTAGAATATAGCAGCTTTTGTGAATTTTTTGCTATGATTATAGAATAGTTCATCCATAACAAAACCAGATCTCGGTCACCAGGAGATTACAGCAGCAAAAAGGGCATTTAATCATTTGGTTAGAATAGTAATAGAGAGGAAAGTACATTTCTGTTGCTGTGTTCTAACTACAGAGAAGAAGCAGCCAGAAATGAGCCACCAGTATAGGATTCCATCCATCTACTCCCTCCTTTCCCATTTTCTAATTTTTGTATCACTTTAATTACGATAAGCAGAGGCGCTTGACAGAAGCTCTTTGTTCTGATAGGTGTATTGGGCCCCTCGATTTGGAATGCAAGCTTTAATTTCTGCACTCCTCCTGCTGTGAATAACATAGGAGAATTACAGAAACAGAGATAGTTATAATCTCTGGAGGTCCTTTTCCCTCACACTCACACTTGGAAAGACAGGCACGTTTCCCCCCCAACTCTGTCAGATAGGATATTCTGAAGTGGAACCTTAAAACCTGTTTCACGTGTTAGTATGCAATGTCTGATGCTTTTGTGTTTCTCAAAGGCTTCTAAAGCTGTTGAAGCTTTGTGACAATTTATCTATCTTTGGGATCAGAGGGCTCAGCATCCCTTGGCCTGCCACATCTGCTGGTTCATTTGGCAAGGGAAACACTGGTTTAGAGCACTAGCTCCTACTTCCCAAGACAAGTGAGGGAATATATTAAGGTATATGTTGTCATCTGTATACTCTGGAAACAACTGGAGAAAAGTTTCCTCATTTCCAGGGGAAGCAGAGCAAACTAAGGTTGTGTCTACATTTTCGTCATTCAGAGGTGTTAAAAAACACATACACCTGAAAAACAAAAGTTTTGTCGACAACTACTACTGTGAACAGTGCTTTATCGGCACGAGCGCTCTCTTGATGACAATGTGAACACCGCTCTTTGGGGGTGGAAGTTTTTTGTTGGCAGGAGAGCTCTCTCCTGTCGACAAAGAACAGCTACAATGCTTGCCTTTTAGCTGGACGGCTGTAGCAGCACAGCCATGTTGCTAAAAGCTGTGTAGTGTAGACATAGCCTAACAAACTGTCACTTCAGAGTTTGGATGTCTTTGAACTGTGAAAGACTCATGATCTGAAAATACTTTAATGCTTTCTGTTAGTCCTTATTTCTGATCCTAAAGTGTTACTTGTATAATATTCTGAAAGTGACATTTATAAATTGTTTTCTAGATTCTTCTGGACAGGGCTGGCCTTACCATGAGACGAACTCAGGCGGCCGCCTCAGGTGCCACACTGTGGGGGGCGCCACTAGGACCCAGAGTGTAGAAAATTGTGTCTGCTGCTGGTGCATCTGTATTCCCTCTGCTCTAGATGCACAGGGATGGTGGAGTGCTGTGCTGGAGGAAGGAGGGCACAAGAGACATAACAGGCAGGCAGGAGCAAAGGTGAGAGGGAATAAGAGAAAGCAGCAGGAGCTGCAGGGAGAGAGAGGAGGAGAAAGCTCTTATGTACCTCTCTAGCATCCCCAGGAGCCTAGAGTGATTAACACCAGCTTCTCAGGGAGCTTTCTGTTTCCTGCTGCTGTCCTGAACCCACTTGAGGAGAACAGGCAGTCAACTGAAGTAGTAGGAGCCAGTTAGGCCCTTAAGACGCTGATAGCTTCCCTCACTCAGGCCCTGCTACCAGCCTGCTTATTTGTCCCCTTCAACTGAGTGTTGAGACCACTAACGCTGGCACAGAACAGCAGTCATGAGTGAAAGAAGAAAACACCCCTCTGGGGCAGCATTCAGAAAAAGAAAGAAAGCAAGGAAGCTTTTCTATCTAAGCAGGACATACACACAAATATTCACGGTGAGCCTTCCGGCCCCAGTGAGGATGTGAGTGGTGAGGAGATGCCTGATCGTCCAGTTAGTCAGAGTGCAGGTGACCTGGCAGCTAATGCAGCATCCATATCTCCATCTCAAATGAATGTAACCATGCACATTCCTGAAGAAAAGGGTAGATCAGAGAAGAGTGTGGTGGAGGCACAAGAAACAGGTGCTGCTGAGTTTAGTTCCTTAAGTCTAGATGATCCAAGACTGTGGAACCACGTGAGCAGTAGCCTGAGGGACTTCCTTGTACTGCATGGGCCACAGCAAGTGAAAAACTTCATGTTCCCTAAAGACAATGAAAATAGAAGTTTCCATCCAACACATTCCTGGTGTGAAATCCCCCATGGTGACAAAGTGGAGAGGCCATGGCTTATGTACTCAAAAAATCAGAATGCTGCTTACTGTTTTTGTTGCAAACTCTTCCAGTCTAATGTTCCAGCCACCTTGGGTTCTACAGGAACAAAGGACTAGAAAAATCTGGCTAGAAATCTGGCATGCCATGAGAAGGCAGCATATCACCAGAGAGTATTCCATGGGTGGAAAGAGCTTGAGATGAGACTAAGATTAAAGGCCACCACAGATGATCAGCATCAAGAGAATATTGCCTCAGAGTCTCTTTACTGGAAAATGTTCTGAAAAGGCTCCTTGCCATTGTGAGAATGCTTGCTACCCAAAACCTAGCACTGCGTGGCACTTCAGATCAGCTGTATGTGCCAAAAAATGGAAACTTCCTTAAAATTGTGGCGCTGATGGCTGAGTTTGATGCTGTACTCCAGGAGCATCTAAGAAGAGTCACCACCCAAGAAATGTACACACACCACTCCCTTGGAAAAACAATTCAAAATGAGATCATACAGTTTCTGGCAACAAAAGTCAAACAGAAGACTGTGGCAGATCTGAAGTCAGCAAGATATCCTCTGTTATTCTGGACTGCGCACCTGAGATCAGCCATACAGAACAAATTACTTTAATGATGCATTTTGTAACAACCAAAGGAACCTAGTGAAAATGTCCCTGCAATGGTGACTGTCAGAGAGCATTTTCTAGAATTTATTGACTTGATGATACTATAGAAGCTGGTATGACAGATGTGCTTCTTAAAAAGCTGGAAGATATGGGAATTGCGATAGCTGACATGAGAGGTTAGGGCTACGATAATGTGTCAACATGAGAGGAAAGAACAGAGGAGTGCAGACATGGATCCGAGAGTTAAACCCTCAAGCTTTTTTTGTCCCATGCAGTTTTCAGTCATTGAACTGAGTGGACAGTGATGCAGCATCAGCTTCTAGTGAGGCTGCTGAATTGTTTAATGTAATTCAAAGCAGTATATTTGGGATGTTGTATGATATTCCAAAACTCCTCACTATACCTGAAGAAGACCTACACCAGCAATGCAGGACACTAGAGACAGTGCTGACACATGATGACATGCGTGATATTGATGTGAGTGATTTAGGTGATGAACTGAAAGCCCTTTCAAGATACATTTCAGCAGGATCAGCTCCAAAGGCTGTTCTGAAATATATGTGCACAAATAAGATGACCACCCTCTTTCCAAATGCTTTTGTTGCTCTGCGCATACTTCTAACGCTTCCTGTAACAGCTGCCAGTGGAGAACGCAGCTTCTCCAAGCTGAAGTTAATAAAAACACATCTACGTTCCACAGTGACACAGGAGAGGCTGGTTGGCTTTGCAACCATCTCAGTAGAGCATGAGCTGGCCCAGACTGTGGACCTTCAGCAGGAAGCAGTTCAAATCTTTGCAGCCAAGACGGCATGGAAAGTACCACTTTGATTATAAAAATGCCAGTGTTTACTATGCAGACAAGAAAAGTTACATTTGCTGTTCAGGCATTTGAAAGTTAAGTGTTACTTAAAATTTTTGAACAAGGCATTTTAAGTTGTTAGTTCTCCTTTATTGGGGTAGGTAGCAGAGCAGTACCAAGAGAGGAGGAGAACAGGAAGAAGGCAGAATTGAGACCTTTCGAAGTTTTGGCCCAAGCGAGGGGCCATGGGGGAGTCATTTGAGCTCCCAGCCTCAGGTGCCAAAATGTTGTGGCCCAGCCCTGCTTCTGGATTTGATTATATACATCTGTCAGGAAAGTGGTCAGTTGATTCTTTAAACATACTAAAAAAGCCTGCATAATAATAATGCTGCATTTCTCTGGCAAGTTTTATCTATGATCTCAATGCTTTACAACTGTTCCCCTAGCTTGCAAAAGTGAAAACTGAAGCTAAGTGACTTGCCCAATGGAACAGTAGCAATACTGGAAATACAGACTAGGAGTCCTGATTTTTCTACTTTCATCACACCCTCCAAGGATCAAGGGATACTTGCAAGTCTTTCCTGTACCAGAACACAGTTCAGTATAAAGAGCAGCAAATTAATGCCTGAGGGTGTGTACTTAAGAGAAGTTAAGCTTCACCAGTTTAAGCAATCAGATCAATCTGCCTTCCTCACAAGTTAATGCAATGAGTGGGAATCATAGTGCACCATGAAATAGGAAGCTTTGCTGTGAAGGTAAAAATATTCTGGTGCTTAGATAAACTCTAGACAATGGCTTTTGGTTCCTGAACATGCACTATCAACTTCAAATAGTTTAATAGCATAAGAAATTACTGTTGCATCTGGACCGCCTCTAAATGAGAGTGTCAGGCATAAATGAATGCATTTGGACCACTAAAAGCAAATGGAAAAAATAGGGGGTAGATGCAAAGAGGCATTTCAGTTGTTCAATGCAACTTATTTGCAATTGTTCTTTGAAATCACTGCGTAATCCGTGAGGTGTATCAGCATATCTGTGAATAAACTTCCTTGATATTTTTAGGCACTAGAAATTCTGTTATCAGGAAAATATAGTTTAAAATCATTATTCAGGCTACAAGAGGCAACTATATGTCTTAGGAAGTTGAAGATGCCACACTGGCAGAGCTGATGTTTCTCCAGATTTCATGACCACATTATCTTGTTGTTAGGTCTTCGTAGTAATTGAAACACGTCTTCTAATGGATGGAATAATACTGTAGTGGCTTTTACTACTTTATACTAAGCTTATCTTATAGGAGTCACACCTTAAGAGTGAAAGTGCAGTATCTTATTTTCAGGAAAGTTGTAGAGTTACTGAAGAGTGCAAGTGACATAATAGTCAGGGATGTGCCATAATGAGAAATGTAGCAAATAGCTTATATTTTTCCCCCATAGAGTGTCAACTAGTAAGATTCCATGTAATAACAAAGGGGGGAGGTGAAAACCTTACTACTGTGAATATTGATTCCTGGATAGTACACTGCTTATCCTGTAGATGACCCAGATCCTCCGTTCCCTACAGGTTTTGAACAGTAGCAAACAGAATGTGGGTTACATAACTGATCTGATATAGGTTAGTGACTTTGATGACATTTTTATTTATTTTATTCTTTTAACTTGCTCCTCAGTTTAACTGTCTTTCATTTATTCAAGAGAAGCCAGAAATTATTCAATGGGATTGGCATTGACAGTATAGTACAACTGACTGTTCCACAAAATGCCTAAACATCAATTTAACATAGATTCGAATTAAGTAGTTTTTTCCAGCAAAGATCATTTTTACCTAGCAAGCCGGTTAGATTTCTCAGCAGGTGAAGTGAATTGGTTATGGCTCCTTCCTGTAATATGTTGTTGGGGGCTATATGTTGGGAGATACATATATGTGCCGGTAGATACATATATATGCAAGGACTTCTCTGAAGCCCACAATGGCAGTATCTCCATGTGCTATAGGGAATGTATAGCCACTTGGAAAATTAAAACAAAATTAGAAAAAAATTGGCAATTTGTCCAGTATTTATCTACAAGTTGCACTGTTGCCAACCGCAAGAATACAAAAATCATGAGTTAGCCCCCTTCCCCCACCCAATCATGAGATTGGATTTAAAATGATGATTTAAAAAGAAAAAGAAAAAAGGGTTTGGATTCTTTTTATTTGCCTTCTCGTTTCTGAGCCTTCAGGATGTGCTCAGATCAAATTTTCAAGGTTTTTCATGCAGCCACAAGGGCGTACTTAAAAAGAGACTTACTTAAAATAAATACAGCTGAGATTCTCATGTAATCACAAGGGCCCAGGAGCTGGGGCTTTAAGAAAATTATCAGTTGTCATGAGATTCGCAATTAAATCTCATGACTTGGCAACACACTGGTCAGAATTTTTTTTTAAAAAAAAAACACCTGTAATTTCAGTGTAAAATGGGAAATTTCTGCAAAATTTTTTGTGGGTGTTTCCCCCCCATTTTTTTCTTTGATCAGTTGTAAGGCAATTAGACCTGTTTGTTGTAGATGACAAGTTGTATGCCTTCTATGAAGATTGTTCCCGTCTCTGTGCTCTCCAGGAGCACATGCAGAATAGAATAAAAGTCCATTTATGCTCAGAAGTTTCCAGTCTTTTCTTGGTTTCTGCAAAAAGAAAAGGAGTACTTGTGGCACCTTAGAGACTAACAAATTTATTTGAGTATAAGCTTTCTAAATGTGTTAGTCTCTAAGGTGCCACAAGTACTCCTTTTCTTTTTGCTGATACAGACTAACACGGCTGCTACTCTGAAACCTGTCATTATTCTTGGTTTCTGTTACTGTGGTTCATACATAGAGACTAGATGATCTGCAATGTCTGTTTTTTCTTTTTTGCAACCCTCTGGCCTGCTAATTCAGTTGCACGCCAAGTGCAGAGGAGAAAATCCAATATGTATAGTAGAGACAACCACAAAAAATTCTGTCTAGTGAGAGCTTTTTTGTCCTAAAACCTTCACCAAAGTGACTTGAATGTTCTCTCACTCAGATGTGCTCTTTATCCATTTTTCTGACAGATGAGTGGTGAGGGAGTAAAACTTTTAACGTGGTAAGAATCATACAGTATCCTATCTACAAAGTGGATGGGTGGGGTAGGAGTGTGTGTAATTATTACGACTGACAGTAGTATTATGCATATTTATTAGAATAATAAAAGGTAGATTTAAATAACAGATATTGATTTTTAAACACAGAAGAAGAATTCTGAAAGTGTCATAGAGTCATGCAAGTTATAGATAATAATTTGGTCCAAGCTGAGGAAAGATCCCTGAAAATGAACCCCTATACCTGTAATAGACATTTAGATAGAAAATGAGTAAACTACTACACCTCCTCTAATAACTACTACACCTCCTCCATGTCTGATGCCAGTGACAAAATATGGGAAGGGGATTTGTTAAGTAATTAGAGTGTATTTCTGCAAATGTTGAAAATAATAATAATTATTATTAATAAATACTCTTGGGCCAGAAGGTTAGATGGTTACATAGCATGCTTGCTTGTCCATTGTGAAAACCCAGCATACTTGAAAACAGGTTCACTTACCAAGAGGATAATGGTCCAAAATATTATTCTAAACTGTATAAATGATTTCAAATAGTAAAGATAAATTCGAGAAACTAATCAGGATAGAGCAGCCTACTCTGAGCCATGACCTTAAGCACCTTCAGCAAATATGGGATTTATTTGGCTCTGATGCAATAGCTACAGTGACTTATATATGACAAGCATATCCTGTTGCACCAAGTGGTCATACAACACTCAGATCTTGTAGGGGCAGGGAAATAAAAACAGACTGTTCAGCATCTAAAGTTATTTCAGATAGTTGTGGTTTTGTTAACTTAATTTAGTGCTATATTTGGAATGAATCAGCAAACACTTTTATTTTTAAAAATATTAGGCTTGACATTTGTTCACTGTTTCATTTTATTATCAAAGGCAAAATATCTGTGTCAATCTCTTAAAAGATTAAGGGACAGAGATTATGGCTGCGGTGGAGCAAAACCATTATGAATTCAGGTTGCAAATGAATATGCAAGGCTGCCTAACAACTGTTATTACATTAACCAAAAGGCGGGGGAAAGCCAGAATTGTTCAAAGGAGGAGAAAACCTTATCCCCAGTTGTAAATTAAAAGGTCTCACAACTTAGCTGACACATTATAAACAACATGCAAGCTTTGGGGGGTGGGGGGTGGGAAAGGTGCCCTTTGCTACAATACTTCACTAGTGGTTACTGGTTAGTAAAGCTACTTGGTTTCAATAGCTGCCTTGATTTAAAAGGCTACCTTCATTTTGTATGAATAAATTATTTCTTTTTCATTGTTTTTGTCAGCATTGTTAACTATGGAATATATTCAGGCTGGTCATTTTAAGTGTCCCTCTTATCAGTATTGTGCCTGAAATTCATTATCCTCTTATCTCCCTGCCATTTCTCTCAGCAGAGAGGTAAATGGATTGATTACTTTCCCTGCTGAATTGGTCAGGATGTACAGCAAATTCTCTTCAGCTTTACAGCTCATTCATCATGGATATCCCCTTTTCTGCACCCCCAACTTAAATGTTTAATTCTCTTCATAGTCAATGGAAACTATGAGCAGAGATGAGAATCTAAGAAAAGTACCTGTTATCACACATTCACTGCAAAACACTGCCATGGCTCTTCTTTTCTCCCTGATTATGCTGCTCAAAAGGAACTGAGTGCCTCTGAGCCTCTAATTCAGCAACATATGTGTTTTCTAAAATATTGACTGATCACCATTACTCTCTCTGTGAATTATGAATGTGTTTTATAGTTAACTCTTTTGTGGCATTTGAAGGCAATGACATTGCTCTGTTCAAAAATTAAGGGTGATGTTGGATGTGAGGTAGATAAATAATCTATATGCAGCATAATATATAAAATAACTCTGTATTTAGCACATATCCTAGCTGTGAGGGTGTGGTCTGAGCTGAGGAGCAGGAGTCAGAAACTGTCAAAAACTGAAAAGTCTAGCACCAGGGTATACTGGGGTGGAGACTGCTTCCCTGGGAGCAGTTGCAGTCCCCACTCTGCTTGATCAGGAGACTGCAATTCCCTTTGGAGACTCGCCATCCTTAGCAAAAATTTCCAACTTGCCTTTAGACACCCTGGTGAGGGATCAAAGAAGCAGCAACTCTGTGGGGCAAATTAAAACTAAAATGATCCAAGGAGACCCCACACACACACACACAAACACACACACCTCTGTCTTGCTAGGAAATTCCTCATCTGTGCCTCCCCTATGTGAGTAAGACAAAAGGACAAAAGTCAGCCCTCACTCCCCTCACCCCCAGATCCTCCCTTTTTCCCTGTGCCCAAAACCCTGTTCATTTTAAACTCAGAATTGCTGATATCTCCTAATCTCTTTCAGACTCTGATCGAGGATGCTTTAGCTTGCCCTTATCCAAAGCACTGGCCTGGAAAGAAGAAGGCAAAGGCTGTGAAAAGATAACCTTATCCACTCGCAGAGTCCCAAAGTCTGGGCTCCAGCCCGATCCTGAATGTCTATACCACAATTAAACAGTCCCATAGCCCATGTCCCACAAGCCCGAGTCAGCAGACACAGGTCACTCCAGGGTGTTTAATTGCATACCCTGGATCCCAGATTCTTCCTCTGTGCATAACTAGTCTCAACTAGAGTCCTTTCCTGTGCAGATAAATGGCCACCTGCCATATTGGGTAAATGGGTATTGGCCGTAGACTGACACATACTCAGTAGAATTAACCAGAATAGCCAAGGTTTGTTTCAGCTTATTCCATTGCTTTGAAATATGCACACACAGCAAAAAAGGATGTATCCCACCTCCTTCAGACTGGGGTTATAGAGGAGATTCCTTCCCCTTGAGAGAATGGGCGGGAACAGAGCACTTCTGGATTAGAAGTGCCTGAGTAAGTTTATGTGAAAGCTGAAGTTCAAGGAGGAGCTGTATTGCAAGGGAAATTCTCCTAAGCCATAGTCTTCAAGAAGACACATTTCCATATCCCTAACTGCTCATTCCACAGCAGGCTCACTCCGTTTGCTTATGGCTCATACCGTTTCAGATAATGACTCTTACCATCCACCTTATCACAGCTCCATGCATGGAATCATAGAATCACAGTACTGGAAGGGACTTCGAGAGGTCATCTAGTCTAGTCCCCTGCACTCAAGGCAGGACTAAGTATTATCTAGACCATCCCTGACAGGTGTTTGTCTAACCTACTCTTAAAAATCTCCAATGGTGGAGATTCTACAACCTCCCGAGGCAATTTATTCCAGTGCTTAACCACCCTGACAGTTAGGCAGTTTTTCCTAATGTCCAACTTAAACCGCCCTTGCTGTGATTTAAGCCCATTGCTTCTTGTCCTATCCTCAGAGGTTAAGAACAATTTTTCTCCCTCCTCCTTTTAACAACATTTTATGTACTTGAAAACTGTTATCATGTCCCTTCTCAGTCTTCTCTTCTCCAGACTAAACAAACCCAATTTTTTCAATCTTCCCTCATAACTTATGTTTTAATAATTTTTGTTGCTCCTCTCTAATTTGTCCACATCTTTCCTGAAATGTGGCACCCAGAACTGGACACAATATTTCAGCTGAGGCCTAATCAGCATGGAGTAGAACGGAAGAATTACTTCTCATGTCTTACTTACAGCACTCCTGCTAATACATCCCAGAATGATGTTTACTTTTCTTTTTGCAACTGTGTTACACAACCTCCTATTTAGCTTGTGATCTACTATGACTCCCAGATCCCTTTCTGCAGTTCTCCTTCCTAGGCAGTCATTTGCCATTTTGTATGTGGGCAACTGATTGTTCCTTCCTGAGTGGAGTAGTTTGCATTTGTCCTTATTGAATTTCATCCTGTTTACTTCAGACCATTTCTCCAGTTTCTCTAGATCATTCTGAATTTTAATCCTATCCTCCAAAGCACTTGCAACCCCTTCCATCTTGGTATCATCCACAAACTTTATAAGTGTACTCTCCATGCTATTATCTAAATCGTTGATGAAGATATCAAACAGAACTGGATCCAGAACTGATCTCTGCACAACTCCACTTGTTATGCCCTTCCAGCTTGACTGTGAACCACTGATATCTATTCTCTGGGAACGGTTTTCCACCCAGTTATGCACACATCTTAGGTTGTGTAAGCAGAGTCAGAATGAGCTCTACCCTGACATCTGGTGGCGAGTCATGGTGGATTGTGGAAAAGAACTTCTGGGGCTGATGTCATTTGCATAGGCACACCCACCTTGCCTAGATGGTCACTTTGGCTGCTGTAGGAGCCCCAGTTTCTCTGTTATTGGGGCAGGAATAAACTGTTATTAACCTGATTATGTGAATCAAGGACAGTGGAACTGTACTTGGCCTTTTGTTATGATGGAGGGACTCACCATCAACGAAGCAGCACTCGCTAGGCAAGGGTCATGGATTCCAAAACCCACTGAATGGAGAGAGGCTGGGGACTGGCATGGGTCCCCTGGTGAGGGCCTTACATGCTAATTGCACTTCTTCCTCTCTCCACTGTGGAATATCAGAGCTAATTTTGATTCCATTAGGAGTCTAGTTATAGGCTGCTGAGCTGAATTCACTTTGGGCTAATGGTGCACCAGCACTGAGGCTCCCCTACTACAAGCTGAAATCACTAAAGAGATAAACTTACTAAGAGCTGAAATCACTGAGTGTTCTGTTAAGTAGTGGGGGAGCCTGAAGATATATTGCGGAGCAGCTCATGGGGGTGGCTGGCAGAGCGGAGCCCCATGGAGAGGTGGGGCAATCAGCTTTGGACCATGTAAGGTGCCCCTTAACCACCACCACCCATCTCCACCCAGGTTGGGAGGTAAAACTCTGCAGATAAACTCTGACCAGGGACAGAGCCTTTGGGGTTGTTGGACTTTTGGGACTTTGGGTGATTTTTGGGTTGCTGGACTCAAGAACCAAAGGGAAAGGACACGCCCCAATTTGCTTGGGGTGGGTTTTTTGCTCATGGGTTGTGTTATGAATCCTGTTGGTGGTGTTTCCCCAACATAATGCCAGATTGTTTCTCTCTGTTATTAAAAGCCTTTTTGCTACACTCAGACTCTGTGCTTGTGAGAGGGGAAGTATTGCCTCTTGGAGGCGCCCAGCAGGGGTGGTATATATTTGTCCCAGGTCACTGGGTGGGGGCTCGAGCCGGTTTTGCATTGTGTTAGATACTGAACCTGGCCCTTGTTGCTGCCAACTCTGACTGGCAGAAGGGTTACAGTTGCATCTTAGATTGCATTTCCATCTAGGTTGTATTTCCCTGATTTATTTATTTCCATCTAGGTTGTATTTCCCTGGTTTATGTGAGACAGTATGAAAAGCCTTACTAAAATCAAGATATACCACTTCTTCTCCTTCTCCCCATCCACAAGGCTTGTTACCCCATCAAAGAAAGTTATGATGTTGGTTTGACATGATTCGTTCATGACAAATCCATGCTGACTTTTACTTATTGATTGCTTAATTATTTGCTCCATTATCTTTCCGGGTACTGAAGTTAAGCTGACTGGTCTGTAATTCCCCAGGTTGTCCTTATTCCCCTTTTTATAGATTGGCACTATATTTGCCCTTTTCCAGTTCTCTGGAATCTCACCTGTCTTCCATGACTTTTCACAGATAATCACTAGTGACTCTGATATCTCCTCAGGCAACTCCTTGAGTATTCTAGGATGTATTTCATCAGGCCTTGGTGACTTGAAGATATTTAACTTGTCTACGTAATTTTTAACTTGTTCTTTCCCTATTTTAGCCTCTGATCCTACTTCATTATTTTAATTGCCTTTCATTAATTTAGGTGTCCGGTAGCTACTGAACTTTTTGGTAAAAACTGTAACAAAAAAGTAATTTAACACTTCTGCCATTCTACATTTTCTGTTATTGTTGCTCCCCCTTCCCCATCAAGTAATGGGCCTACCCTGTCCTTGGTATTCCTCTTGCTTCTAATGTAGTTGTAGACTATTTTCTTGTTACCCATTATGTCTCTAGCTAGTTTGATCTCATTTTGTGCCTTGGCCTTTCTAATTTTGTCCCTACATACTTGTGTTGTTTGTTTATATTCATCCTTTGTAACTTGACTTAGTTTCCACTTTTGTAGGACTCTTTTTTTGATTTTTAGATCATTGAAGATCTGGTTAAGCCAGGGTGGTCTCTTGCCATACTTTCTATCTATCATACTTTCCTATGCAATGGGATTGTTTGCTCTTGTGCCCTTAATAATGTCTCTTTGAAAAACTGCCAGCTCTCTTGAACTATTTTTCCCCTTAGACTTGCTTCCCATGGGATCCTACCTACCATCTCCCTAAGTTTGCTAAAGTCTGCCTTTTTGAAATCAATTATATTTATTGTGCGGTTTTCCCTCCTACCATTCCTTGGAATCATGAATGCTATCATTTCATGATCACTTTCACCCAAATTGCCTTCCACTTTCAAATTCTCAACCAGTTCCTCCCTATTTGTCAAAATGAAATCTAGAACAGTCTCTACATGTTGATGTAGATTCTGGTGATTCTACTAGAACTCTTAGATGGGAAGTGGTTAATATCGACACCTTTTTAAATGGCCTGACTCATCCACCATCCGTTAATGTGGCTCCAGTGAACACCTGGCGTGCAGTAGAGGACTTCATGATAAATAAAGAGAAGAACCAGCTCACAGCTGTTCAAACAATTATTCATACAGAGGTGCAGAAAGAGACAATTCATCACAAGACATTTATCCCCCAGGAGCAAAAATGGAAGTCAGTGAAAGTCATACAGATGATTCAGTCTTCCTCACAATCCACCATGCAGTCCCTCCTGAGTCTCCTGATGATGAGGATGTCTTGCACACAAACCACCATGGATCAAATTCCATAAGAGATGGAAATTCCAGAGCTTTCCCCTTATCTGTGCCCCTGACCTTACTGTCATGGCCAACCAAGTTCAAAGTCCTGTCAGAATTACCCAGGGCAGGTCAATGGTGGATGAAAACAGAGAATCCTCTATTCCTCAAAAGCGAACAGATCCTAACCAGATATGGTGACCTGGATGGATAGGAAGAATACTTGAACATGGCAATAGTCCAAGGCATAGACTCCTTCCATACTCAAAAGAGACTTTACAGCTATACCAAACAGTTCACCCATCATGAGGTACCTGAACAAGAAGTGGGAAAGGTGAATCCAGGTTGCTCACTCTTGAGATCATACTCACATGTACAGAGAATCTATTTTTGCCTTTATATTGCACAAATGAACAGTCAAAACAGGCAAAGAACAGACCAGGAAGAATTGACCTTACTTCCAGAGATGTAGACAGTACACAGCTAGAGCAGTGACAAGCAAGGAACTGGTCTCTTTGCTTGTAGGTACAATAATGTGTCAACTGTTTTTGCCAGTTGACGAGATTAGGGATCAGTATCCACAAATGTGCTGTCCCATTCCTGGCAAAAGTACCTGCTGTATGATTTTCTGCTATACATCCCAGTCATAAATACAAAATGCTGTTACCACTCAAGAAAGAGATCTTGGGGTCATTGTGGATAGTTCTGTGTAAACATCTGCTCAGTATGCAGCAGCAGTCAAAAAAGCTAGCAGAATGCTAGAAACCATTAGGAAAGGGATAGATAATAAGACAGTAAATGCCACTATATAAATCCAAATATCATAATGGCACTATACAAATCCATGGTATGCCCATACCTTGAATATTGCATGCAGTTCTGGTTGCCCCATCTCAGAAAAGATATATTAGAATTGGAAAAAGTACAGAGAAGGGCACCAAAAATTATTAGGGGTATGGAACAGCTTCCATACAAGGAGAGATTAAAAAGACTGGAACTGTTCAGCTAGGAAAAGAGACACCTAAGGAAGGGGGTATGATAGAGATCTATAAAATCATAAATAGTGTGGAGATACTGAATAGGGAAGTATTATTTACCCTTTCACGTAACACAAGAACCAGGGGCCAACCAATGAAATTAATCAGCAGCAGCTTTAAAATAAACCAAAAGAAAAGTACTTCTTCACACAACACACAGTCAACCTGTGGAACTCATTGCCAGGGGATGTTGTGAAGGCCAGAATTATAGCAGGGGTCAAAAAGGAATTAGACAAGTTCATGGAGAATAAGTGTATGACTGGCTATTAGCCAAAATGGTCAGGAATGCAACCCCATGCTGTGGGTGTCCCTAAGCCTCTGATTGTCAAATGCCACAACTGGACAACATGGGATGGATCACTTGATGAGTGCCCTGTTCTTTCCCTCTGAAGCATCTGGCACTGGCCACTATCGGAAGACTCTGGACTAGATGGACCACTGGTCTTACCCAGTATGACTGTTATATTCTCATGTATGCTGTTCCTGCTTCTGCTCCAAACAATACAGAAAGTCAGGAAAAGGAGAGAGCTGTTGATTTGGACAGCATTATATTTGCTGCAGTACATTGCTTATCGATTTTTATAAAGTGCCTGGCACAATGGGGCCTGATTCTTATTGCAGCCTCTAGGTGTTACCATAATAAATAATGATAAGTGCAGAGACCGTGATTATCGGGCCTAGTCAGCCTAACAGAACTGCCCCTGTTCCTGCCATTTAGAAAGGGCCTAGCATCCCATCACAGAACTCAAATCTGGCAAAGCTGATTGTCTAAAATGTAAAAGGAAACCATCTGAGAAGGGGCAGGTAAATCTTTACTTTTTTGGCTGCTAGAGAAAAGTCCACCAACAACGCGGTTTAAGTTGGCTAAAGTTTAAAAACTGGCAAACTAGTAGCAGCAATATATCAAGAGCAGAAAAACATATTGCATGCTAACATTACTTCAGGACTGCCTCACTCTGGATTTTAAAGACACTCAATTTAAAGTATCAGCTGTACTCAGTGCACTGGGAATGTCCAGAGGGAAGAGTATATCACTTCAGCCAGACATCAAAATCTCTCTAAGCAACCTCTTGGATACTTCTCTGTCTCTCTGACATGTCCTCTTGGATTTCTTGCCCGTTTCTCTGGCTCTGACATATCCTCTCAGATGTGTTATTATTGGCCTAAATGCAACATGGCCAAAATTAAAGTTCTGATCTTTCCTCCCATAGTTTCCCCATTTCCCTTCTGTTACACTCGAAAATATCACCATCCTTCTCATTGCTCAGCGCTAGGCATATTTATAGTTACATTTATTGATGACTGGCCAGGTTTCAACCTCCAGAGTTGGAAGCGTGCTGGAGGCCCATCATAAGACCTGTGGAGTTTACTGCTTGAAGAAAGAAAATTTCTGGTAAGCACCAGAATTCCTATATGGAATTGTTAGTAAAGAAACCAAGTTAGGTGGGGCGGGGGAACTGAAGTTGTCTTTATCTCCAGACTGCCTTAATTTGTGTCAGAGATATTAACATCCTTACTCCTTTATCATTTCCTGCATTTTTCACCATCTGTTGTCACCCTTTGCTTCATGCTGCTACAGGATTTAAATGTAGAGTCAGAGAACAGGGTATTTGTTGTCTTCAGAAATGTCATTTGTCCTGCATCATGGTATTTGATTTCCTGGCACTTTTAGCTCAACTTCACAGTTCACAGTGTGGGTAATGCTCTGTCTCAGGGACCCCGTCGCACTGTGGCACAGCACTGTAATTCTTTCAGGTCGTATGTGCCCATGAGAAGAATGGGTAAAAGATTCAGATATCAAATTCTCCCACAAAGAAGGATGCGTATTTCAGCTGAACGTTTCTTTATTTAAAATTTGACAGCCCCAGACGTGAAGTATTGCCATACGGGTGCATAGGAGAGTGATGCAGTTTTCAGTTTATCATCCGGCAAACCAAAAATATGTTTCAGATTTGCCTGATTTGTGATTACAGTCAATTTAAAAAAAAAACCCAAATCCTCAAACCCAAATTAGCAACATCCCCTGGATGATGAGAGCATATTGTCATTGTAAATCTCTCTGTGGAAGTGCCCTCAGTGTCAGCTGTATGCTATGATGGTTCATCTAACATCTCAAGATGCAACAATTTGCTAACTGTCTCTCTACCTGTATTTCCTGACCAGATGCCAGACACTAATCTCCTTTCACATCAAGCACAGCAAGATCTTTTAAAGCCCTGCTACCTTGTTCTGCTTCCTGTCTATGTGAGGCTTCTGCTTCCACGTGTGGTGTGATGTTTGCAGCAGACTGGAGCAATAAAAGGTTGTTTTGTTGTCCTGATCCAGAGAGTCACAATCTAGTACTCGGAACATTGGATTGAGAGCCAGGAACTCCTGAATTTTGTTCCTGGCTCTGACACTGGTTATTTCTGTCGCTTTGCTCTCATGATTTCAAATTGGAGAGCCTAAAGTTAAGTTACCTAAAAAGTAACCTGATTTTCAGAGGTACTAAGAATCCACAACTTCTATTCCTAATGGAGCTATAGGGTATCAGGCCACACACTTTGGTGCCAAAGTATGAATTTACTATAGATTATGGTAGATTATGATCGTCCCCCTCTATTCGACATTGGTGAGGCCTCATCTGGAGTACTGTGTCCAGTTTTGGGCCCCACACTACAAGAAGGATGTGGATAAATTGGAAAGAGTCCAGCGAAGGGCAACAAAAATTATTAGGGGTCTGGAACACATGCTTTATGAGGAGAGGCTGAGGGAACTGGGATTGTTTAGTCTGCAGAAGAGAAGAATGAGGGGGGATTTGATAGCTGCTTTCAACTACCTGAGAGGTGGTTCCAGAGAGGATGGTTCTAGACTATTCTCAGTGGTAGAAGAGGACAGGACAAGGAGTAATGGTCTCAAGTTGCAGTGGGGGAGGTTTAGGTTGGATATTAGGAAAACCTTTTTCACTAGGAGGGTGGTGAAGCACTGGAATGCGTTGCCTAGGGAGGTGGTGAAATCTCCTTCCTTAGAAGTTTTTAAGGTCAGGCTTGACAAAGCCCTGACTGGGATGATTTAATTGGGGATTGGTCCTGCTTTTGAGCAGGGGGTTGGACTAGATGACCTCCTGAGGTCCCTTCCAACCCTGATATTCTATGATTCTATGATTCTATGATCCATAGACTGGATTTACTTTAAGCACACAAGTTTGACAATACTGGCCTCAATTTCTCTTTGCCTGTTTTCTATGCATAAAATGGCAATAACACTACTTCCTTAACTCATAGGTGTCTTGTAAGTAAGTTTGTGTGAAATACTCAAAGACATTAGAAAACAGGAACATTTTAAGATTTTATGGGGGGAGGTTATGAAATTGGTCCAGTTTCATACAAAAAATAAGGAATCTCCCATTATTAGCCTATTTTCATTCAAAAGGGTGCAATTTTCAAACAAGCTTAAAATATTGAAAGTTTTCTTTTATCAGCTTTTATATTAAACACCACCTAAAATTTTGCCATTTTGATTTTTTTTTAGAGGAAATGCCACTTAAAGAAAGATATAGGTCAGAACAATTTAAAAAAAAAACTAATAGAAATATTTGCCACACTCATATAACACTAGCTGAGAGAATAAATTGGTTCCTTGTTAAAGGACATTAAAGATGAAAAGCTCTACACATAAGTGCTGAGTATTAACATTATTATTTAAAAAATAATTCAAAAAGCAATGTTTGTTGAACTAAAGTTTGATGATATGTTTTACATTTAATTAATTTATTTTTTTGCTTGGACTCTGTCAAGGTTCCTTCCCCACTCTGAACTCTAGGGTACAGATGTGGGGACCTGCATGAAAAACCTCCTAAGCTTATCTTTACCAGCTTAGGTCAAAACTTCCCCAAGGTACAAGTATTCCACCTGTGGTCCTTGGAATGGCCGCTACCACCACCAAACTAATACTGGTTACTGGGGAAGAGCTGTTTGGACGCGTCTTTCCCCCCAGAATACTTCCCAAAACCTTGCACCCCACTTCCTGGACAAGGTTTGGTAAAAAAGCCTCACCAATTTGCCTAGGTGACTACAGACCCAGACCCTTGGATCTTAAGAACAGTGAACAATCCTCCCAACACTTGCACCCCCCCTTTCCTGGGAAATGTTGGATAAAAAGCCTCACCAATTTGCATAGGTGACCACAGACCCAAACCCTTGGATCTGAGAACAATGAAAAAGCATTCAGTTTTTTACAAGAAGACTTTTAATAGAAAATAGAAGTAAATAGAAATAAAGAAATCCCCCCTGTAAAATCAGGATGGTAGATATCTTACAGGGTAAATAGATTCAAAAAACATAGAGAACCCCTCTAGGCAAAACCTTAAGTTACAAAAAAGATACACAGACAGAAATAGATATTCTATTCAGCACAATTCTTTTCTCAGCCATTTAAAGAAATCATAATCTAACACATACCTAGCTAGATTACTTACTAAAAGTTCTAAGACTCCATTCCTGGTCTATCCCTGGCAAAGACCAGCATACAGACTGACACAGACCCTTTGTTTCTCTCCCTCCTCCCAGCTTTTGAAAGTATCTTGTCTCCTCATTGGTCATTTTGGTCAGGTGCCAGCGAGGTTACCTTTAGCTTCTTAACCCTTTACAGGTGAGAGGAGCTTTCCCCTGGCCAGGAGGGATTTCAAAGGGGTTTACCCTTCCCTTTATATTTATGACAGACTCATACTACTGTAGTGGCATTTTACTATTAAGAGATTTCTCACCATTCTTGCTACAAGAATAGTCTCTTTGTGCGCCTTCAGATCATACAGTGTTTCCTCTGAAACACTGACTCCTAACTTAAGAGGTTAACAACAAGGTTTTGTTTTGTTTTCTCTACAGCTATCTTGGATAAATACTGTATAGTCTAGGTTTGATGAGAACAAAGAGACATAAATAGCTTTAAATCTTCTGATAGAGACATTGAGTGTTTTTATTGTATGTGAACTTTGAGGAGGCCATTTTCAAACAGTGATGGAATTCTAAACTTCTGCTTCATAATAACTTTTAATACAGTATCAGTAAGATTGAAACGACTTACTTTGAGATTGGCATTTAGCTATTGTGCACTGTAATTTAAATGACAGGTCCATTCAGCCCCTTCTAGGCTAGTCATAGAATTCTGTTATATAAACATTGTCAGGGCTTAGATTTAATTAAATTTAATTCCATGTAGTTTCCACACACACTCATTCTGTGTGTGTAAGTGTGTGTGTGTGTGTGTTCAAATGCCTTCATGCCTGTTGCTGGGGAGGTGGGGGTGAGGGAGCTAAAATTAAATTCTGCCAGTGGAGCAACAAAACATTTCATTGTCAACTGAGAGATTCAGGTTGCTGGGTAGAGCTGGAATACTAAGCCCTAGGCTGGCTGAAGCTGTAGATGTTAAAATGGCATGTGCTTGGTTTCTAAGGAAAACTGAATCACATCAGTTTTCTCACAAAATTCATTTAGAGAGAGAACGCCATGTTCCAGATCAGAGAGAGACAGAGACATTTGGTTACCATGTGAATGCTGCCAACAAAGAAGAGAGACTAGATAGGTGAGGTAATATCTTTTACTGTACCAACTTCTGTTGGTGGAAAGGACAAGCTTTTGAGCACCACAGAGCTCTTCCTCAGGTCTGGAGAAGGTAACCAGAGTGTCCAAACTAAATACAAGGTGGGCCAAATAGATAGACATAAGGGGTTCACACACATTGTAGGAGACCACGTAGAAATGAAGGGCAGAACTAAGAGGTAGCAGGCCATAGGTTGTGTATACAAATTGTTGTAATGAGCCAAGCCTTCTGAGCCAAGGTTACATTAATCAGAAAAGAGGAAAATGTGATGGGCATAAGTGAAAAGAAGGGGCCAAAACACAAAGAAAGGTTAGCAGTGGTATAGAGAAGTTCCCACTCTACCTCTCGTATTTATGTGGACTGTAGTATCTGAGCACCTCACATCACAGCCCCTTACATCACAGGAAGAGCAGTGCTGTGATCCCCACTGTACAGATGGGGCACTGAGGCCCAGAGGGACTAACAGCCAGATTTTCAAAGGTATTTAGGCACCTAGTGGGATTTTCAAAAAGCGCCTAGAAGGTTAAGTGCTTTGTAAACCCCACTAGATGCCTAGTTACATGGTGCCTAAAAACCTTTGAAACTCTGTCCCTAAGGCACTGACCTGGAAGTCCACGGCGGGGGAAAAAAGGGGGGGGGCAGGAGTAGTACTCGGGTCTCTCAGGGCTAGCTCCCTATCCACTGGACCAGCCTTTCTCTCTGCTGCATGCTGCAAAAAAGAGGCCTCTGATGGATGGGAGCAAAATCAAGAAGGCCAGTTCTCTGAGCCTCCAGTACACGGTCCCAGATGATTGGGAACAATGTCATGATTGACAGTATCAAAAGCAGCACAGAGGTCAGGAAGGATGAAGAAAGAAAGAGAATGAGAGTCAGATGAGAGGAGAGCACTTAACCACCAATGGGTGAAAGGTTCTGCCCCAGGCTGAGTTGTACAGCAATGCCTGCTGTGCAATTTTAGATTTTAACTGAAAACCATTTTGTTTTGTCATTTTTTTTCTGAGTTTGAGAAAAGAAAGGAACGAGAAAGTGTCATATGAGAATCAGATATGATTATACATCAAATTCTTAGGGTTTTAACTGTATTCAGGCCAATTCCAGAACTAAGAACAGAAATTGCATTCACAGAGTCCATAAAGTCGACCATTACCATCATGATTAGTGTTATTCACTGGGCACGATCTCTGTGCTCAGCATTGTTCAGAATATGCCAGAAAATGTAGTCCCTGAGCCAATGCATATAAGATGTGTAACTCTGGATAAGATGGCTCAGATATTTAAGTATGAAGTGTATAGTTACTGACCACACATGTTATCACATGTTCACTGTGATGTTTATATCTATGAGTGGAGGTACTGATGGCAATAGAAGTTTTACTGGATTAAGAACTAGAATATTTGACCCTCCAACTTTATTTCAAGAGGAAGAGCTGCCCAGAGCACCTGTTCCTGTTTATTTTCCTTTCCTGCCTGCAGTGGCCCAGATATACCTCAGAAGTCTCAATTTTTTCCCCAACTTTAAAATGTTGAATTTTCTTGGTGTTTGATTTAAAATATTCTCCTGTGAAAACTGCAACACAATCACTGTAGTGTTGTGTTTAAGAGCTTTCTGGAATGTAACTAGCCTTTAAACAGAAGTGCAATGTTGCCAACTCTCATAATTTTGTCATGAGTCTCGTGATAATTATTGTTTTCCTTAAAGCCCCAGCTCCTGGAGTCCAGTGATATGTAATGATTTCAGCCTTCATTATTAAAGAAAAATGAAGTTTCTAGCCCTTGCCTGGCTATGGAGAAAGCTTTAAAATGTGACTCCAGTGCACCCTAAAGGCTCAAAAAGAAGAATTTAATTAAAAAGAACACCAAATCTATTATTTTTACATAATCTCATTATTTTAAAGCCAATCTCATGATTTTTGGTGAGCCTGATTCTTGATTTTTGAACATTTGGGGTTGGCAATACTATGAAAGTGACTTGAAAGTGTCAGTTTCACTCCTGTTTAAAGTCATTTTCTAGTCTATTATTTGTAGTAGGGTAACACTCCTAGAGCCCCAGGCAGGTGCAGTATAAACTCACGGGGTCTTGCCATAATAGGATGTTTCTAAAAGTTAAATGATCTATTCCAAGCTTGACGAGCTGCAAAAAAGTGATAGAAAATAATCTAGGTTTTTTGACAATTGTTTCAATTGTTGTATTCAAGAGTTAGTAACAAAGTAAGAATATATATTATTTTTTTAATCTAATCAGTGTCCCTTAAGTGAATTGACACAAGATGTCAGAACAAGAATTAGAGCTGAGTGGTCTAATATTTATTTAGTTTTCTTTCTTTATATAGGAATTAGAAATTATTATCTGACAGATGCACTGTATCTAAGTTATTATATGCAAAAAAAGAGAAAGTTTTCAGGTGCGCAAGTAGCCTTTGGAATCAATGTTAAATTTGTTCCCCTGCCCCCCCCCCACCACCACCAAAATCTGAAATGGCACCCGTGGTTATTTGAAGGCCAGAAGAGGAGATTTGGAAATATTTCTTTGAAGATGTGGTGCTCATCAACTGTGGGTTGATGTAAAGGAAGCAAGTAATTGTTTGATTATACCCCATATGGGTTTTAGTATCAGGTGATAGGTGACAACTAGGAGTGTGTGGTCTGTGAGGTTTTATTTTCTGAATTGAAACAGATTCTCACAAGGTATTTGGGTTTCCCATTACCTGATGCAGTCTACTTCTCTGGTGTCTTTGTTTAGGAAGGCAGTTTTTAAGTGTGTTCAGGTGCGTATCCTGGACTTTCTCTTCAGAGCAAATTCTGTGATATCTGAGTGCCGAACTGCAGATAACAGATTTCTTGATGTGTCTGTAAATGATGTTGCTGAATCTGTGAGAGTAAGTATGGTGATCTTGTGTATATAGTTAGTTATGCAGTCCAAACACATCACCAAGCTCATCCTCGCAGACTTCAAGGCCAGAAGGGACCATCATGATCATCTAGTCTGACCTCCTGCACATTGCAGACCCCAGAACCTCGCCCACCCATTCCGGTACTAGACCCATAATCTCTGGCTGAGTTACTGAAGTCCTCAAATCCATAACAATTTTACATTTAACAACAAACACTTTGTCCAAACCATGGACACAGCCATGGGTACTAGGATGGCTCCCCAATATGCCAGCCTCTTCATGGGCCACCTTGAAGAAGAATTTCCATAAAAATGTACCATGAAACTAACGATATACCCTGAGATACACTGATGATATTTTCATCCTTGTCTAGATAGATGACCTAAACTCTCTTGTAGATTTCCACCACAACTTCCACAAGCACCAGCCATGCATCAAACTTTTTCTAGAGCACTCCTACTCCAGCATCCACTTCCTGGACACCATGATCAACTTCATATGCACCGAGTATCTAATCAGCTGGGGAAGGGTGCTCTCCCATAGCCATAGCTCTGCCTCCTCAGCCAAAGGAAATTAAGCATTCCTCACATTTTACAAGAACAATGATTTATTCCATCTTAGCTCATTCCTCAGTAAAGGCAAATAATTTCTAAATGTTCTCAGGTTCACTCCCTTTGTGTACATTAATGAGCTGACCTGTACCTTAGGATTCTGTGGTGAGCTTCACTGTAGTTTGGAATCTGGTGAAGTGCTCCTTCCGCTCAAGCTGTTCTGGGGGCTTAACAAACTGAAAGTTTGAACTTTGGAATTTCCCTTTCCTTTCACTTATGCTGATTCAAGTTGAGTCAGCTTCTGACATCATATCATGTAACAGTGGTAAAAATTCACAGAAAACTCATTCCCATCTAACACTGAATTAGAAACTTGATTAGAATAAGAAAAACGGTACTCTCCCTACAGCTACTCTGACTCTGTCCCTCTCTCTGCTTCACTTTAGAGCTCTGGCTAGTATCCTCCCCAGGCTCTCATTGCTGACTTGATGATACCTATTTAAAGGAACAGTACACATCCTTAGAATCGGGATATCTCCGTGGAGTGTTAAGTCTGAAGCTTATTCATTATTTTTTGAAAAGTCCATTGCTGACCAAAGCACACAAGAAAGAAGAGTGACCATATGAAAAGCTACATAACTCCTGTGAGTGGCATCTAGTTTTGGAACCACAAGTGGGCAGAACTTAGGTTAAAAAACATAACAATGGCCATACTGGGTCAGATCAATAGTCCGTCTATCCCAGTATTTTGTCTTCCAACAGTGGCCAGTTCCAGATACTTCAGAGAGAATGAACAGAACAGTGCTCTTTATTGAATGATCCATCCCCTGTCATCCTGTCCCAGCTTCTGGCAGAGGTTTAGGGACATCCCGAGCATGGAGTTGTGTCCCTGACCATCTTGGTTAATAGCCATTGATGGATCTATTCTCCATGAACTTACCTAGCTCTTTTTTGCACCCAGCTATAATTTTGGCCTTCACAACATCCCCTGGCAACAAGTTTCACAGATTGACTGTGCATTGCTACACTATATCACCCTTGTCCACCTGTTTATTGACTCTCTGACAGAGTCTGTACTCCTTTCTGTTTTCCTCAGTTGGATTTGACTGCCAGTTTTTAGAGGATTTTTTTTTGCCTCTAACCGCCTCGTTTACTGTCTTGTTTAGCCATGGTGGCTTTTTTTATTTGGTCCTCTTACAGTTTTCCTTAAATTTGGGGTATACATTTAATTTGAGCTTCTATTATGCTGTTTTTAAAACGTTACCATGCAGCTTGCAGGCATTTCACTCCTGTGACTGTTCCTTTTAATTTTCATTTAACTAGCTTCCTCATTTTTGTATAATTCCCCTTTTTGAAGTTAAATGTTACTGTGGTGGGCTTCTTTTGTATTTTCCCCCTTCCCCCCCGGGATGTTAAATTTAATTACATGATGGTTGCTATTAATGAGCAGTTCAGCTATATTCACCTCTTGGACCAGGTCCTGTGCACCACTTAGGACTAAATCAAGAATTGCCTCTCCCCTTGTGGGATCCATGACTAGCTGCTCCAAGAATTAATGATGTCTAGAAATTTTATTTCTGCATCCAATCCTGAAGTGACATGTATCCACTCAAGATGGGGATATTTTAAATCCCCCATGATTACTGAATCTTCTATATTTGTAGCCTCTCTAATTTCCCTTTGCATTTGACAATCACTGTCACCAGGTGGCCGGTACTATATTCTTACTGCTATAATCTTATTATTAAAACATGGAATTTCTATCCACAGAGATCCTATGGTACAATTTGATTCATTTAAGGTTTTTACTAGTTTTGACTCTATACTTACTTTCACATATAGTGCCACCTACTCTGTCATTCCTATACATTTTGTACCCTGCTATGACCATGTCCCATCGATTGTCATTGTTCCACCAAGTTTCTGTGATGCCTGTTACATCAGTATCCTCATGTAATCCCAGGTGCTCAGATTCACCCATCGGACTATTTAGACTTCTAACATATGTATACAAGCACATATAAAATTTGTTGCTATTGAGATGTTGGCCTTCATGTGATATAATTGAATAGGACTCTTTATCATTTGACTATTACTCTTCAGCTCCTACGTGTCTTTTATTAACTTCTCTCCTTTCCTCTTTACTAGGGTATAGATAATCCTTGTTAATAGGTCCTCCCCCAAGGGATGTGCCTGTCCGAACCGTGCGCTCCTCTGTATCTGTTGGCTTTCCCCCAGCCCTTAGTTTAAACACTTTCTACAACCTTTTTAATTTTACATGCCAGCAGTCTCGTTCCATGTTGGTTTAGGTGAAACCCATTCTTCCTCCTTTCCTAAAAGGTTCCCCAGTTCCTAATAAACCTAAAACCCTCCTCCAAACATCATAGTCTCATCCACACATTGAGACCCTGCAGTTCTGTCTGTCTAACTGGCTCTGCACTGGAACTGGAAGCATTCATAGAATGGTCCCATATAGGTCTTGGACTTGAATCTCTTATCTAGCAGCCTAAATTTGGCCTCCCGAACCTCTCTCCTACCTCTCCCTATGTTATTAGTACCTACATGTACCACGACCACTGGCTCCTCCTCAGCACTGCACATGGGTTGTCTAGATGTCTCAAGAGATCCACAACCTTTGCACTTGTCAGGCAATTCACCATGTTGTTTTCCCGGTCATCACAAACCCAACTATCTATATTTCTAATAATCAAATCCGCTATTACTATTACCTGTCTCTCCCTAATAACTGGAGTCCCCTCCTGTGAAGGGTTATCCTCAGTGTGAGATAATACCATGGAAGGAGGGTCCCAACTATGGGATCATTTCCCTGTGCTCCACTTTGCTCCTTCCCCAGAACTTTCATCCTCCTCAACAGCACAGAAGGTGTCAGACTGGGGATGGAACTGCTTTGTTGTGTCCCAGAAAGTCTCCTCTGTGTACTTCTCTGCCATCGGTAGCTCCTCTAGTTCAGCGACTCTTGTCTCAAGAGCCCGTACTTGGTTTCTGAGGATCATGAGCTGCTTGCTCCAAATTCACTCGTATGCCACCTGCCCACAAGGCAGGTAATCATACATGCTGCATCCAGTGCAATAAACTGGATAGCCCCCACTCTGCTGCTGGACTTCTGCCTGCATTATTTTTACTCTTGCAGGGTATTGGGGTGGGGGACAGCGATGGCAGTGTTTATTGGCCTAAATTTAGAGAATGTTAGGTATATCTGGCTTTCACAGCCCATCTCCAAACTTCCTTATAAAACTCCCCTCTTTGCTCCTTCTGTCCAGTAGCTCCTCTGGTCGCTTATGGGCTGGTTCTTAAACACCTGTTTCCCCTGAATAGGCCCTTTGTCAAGGGATCCCACAAGAATTAAGGATCAAGATTACAGCCTTGTTAGGAAGCTCTCAGCCTTGCCTAGCAGGCCCTTAGGCTTACCACTAGGATGGCCAGGTGCCTGGTTTTCGACCATAAAGTCCAGTCGAAAAGGGGACCTTACAGTGTCCTGTCAGATCTACTTACCAGACACACAAAGTCCGGTTACTGCAGGTGGGGAGGCACCGAATCATCACTCACGCCAGCCCTTCTCAGCAGGGTCTGCCTCCTACCTG
The DNA here is from genome assembly GCF_965152235.1 of Eretmochelys imbricata. Classification (NCBI taxonomy): domain Eukaryota; kingdom Metazoa; phylum Chordata; order Testudines; family Cheloniidae; genus Eretmochelys; species Eretmochelys imbricata. The sequence continues at coordinate 18,718,618 of NC_135574.1, read as the reverse complement.
CGTCGGGAGGCTTTAGCTCCCAGCCACAGTTCCGCAGGTGAGCCCCTCCCAACCCAGGCAGGGAGGAGAGGGGAATAGCAGTGAGTGATAGGGGAAGAGGGGACGAAGAGCAACAGTGGGGGCAGGGTCTTGGGTAGAAAGAGGCAGGGCAGGGGAGGTTCTGGCATGCCTGCTGGAGTGTCTAGTTTTTAAATATTACAAAGTTGGCAGCCCAACCCACAGCCCCTCAAAATGTTGTTGGCAGAACTCGGGTTGTGGGCAGAGCTAGTGAGTGTGATCATTTTTTCCTATTCTAACACCTGGATTCGACATCTAAAGAATAGATAGCAAATTAGCTGTTTTCTTATGGGTGGGTTATTCCATAACTGCTTCCCCCCCAGGTTTTTTGCACTTTCCTCTGACATATCTGGTAGTGGCCACCATCAGGAATATGATACAGTAAGTGGACAATTGGTCTAAACCAGTGTGGCAAGTCCTATGTTTCAAAATTGACCTTTTCAAGGGAAGAGAGCCAGATTAATATAACCTTTCATCAGGTTATCATGAATGGGAGAAGAGATGAAAAACAGAACATGAAGTTTGGGCTGAATCAAGCTACCAGCTCAAATGTTTTAGAAATAAGCTGCCTCGGGGCAAAGGTATTGTCACTATTAACCCAAAGGAACATGATCATGTTGTACAAGTTAACAGCTCTAGATGTCCGACTTCCAGTTAATGTGAAAAATAACTCTGTCCACCATTTTAATTCTGACTGCTTAGTGAATTGAAGTAGCTATCTAAGCTGACAAATCACAAAGCTGAACAAGCGCTTCCAAATTTGGTTCTAGGATTAGGTGGAAGGCAGCCTTCTCAGATTTTTTCTTAAATACTTCTTAGACAAATACATTCCAATGTGGCCTGACATCTGCGGGATGCTTATACAAAAAAAACTCACTTGTTTTTCAGATACTCCTTATGGCAGCTGCAAATCTCATTACTATATAAATATTGATTTGCTGGCCAGATATTGTTAATACTTGAGAATTAACAATCAGTGCATTGTTCTTGTGTGATTCTCATGTTTGATTCCCAGTCTGCGGAAGAGAAAAAGGGATTTTAACTTAGGCAGAGGGTTTTTTTGTCTAGAATCCTAGCCACATGGGGAAATAGCCTTGATTCACCACTGTGTTAATATAGTTTTACTTTGGTGTAACTCTAATAAAACTGGAGGAATAAAATGGTGAACCTCGTCCATGATTTTTTAATATCTTCTGAGTCAAGTTCTGAAATCCAAGCAGTATGAGCCTCGACAGTGAACAGAAGGGTTGGTTGATAGATTTGTTTGTTTGTTTGTTCAAGGCTCTTCTAACTACAGATGAATAGTTTTGATAAGTTCTTGGTTACAGCAGTTTTTAAATACCTTTATAGGGATTTCTGAAAGAATTATTAACAAAACAGTGCTTAACTACAGAAATTCCCCTCCCCCACTCCCAGCCCTTCCACTTAAGTCCAGACAAAATAGGCTTGAAATGTAGTGGGTGACAAAGGATATTTTCCAGAAGGAGAAGGATTGATGATAATAAATTCAATAAATAAATAATCTTTAAAATTGCATGAAATCCTTCGGCGAATTTCTTAGGTTCCATCTTGGAATACCAAGCAGTTGACTCCTTCGTGATTCTTTCAGTCTCTCTCTGGAAATATTGGGGCAGTTCTCTTTCTTCAGTTTGTTTCTTGAGTTAGTTATGGCTTAAAAATAATGTGTCTTTTTCCAGCAGGGCAGAGAGGGGGATGGTAAAGGTTCTGTTTTCTTTAAGATGTTTAATAAAAATTGGGGACATTTTTAGGATCTTTAAAAGTATGTAAACCTCCCTCCTTTTTTTGTAAATCTATTAACATGGTCATTAACACCTTTTTTACATTTCGAAAAAGAAGATAGAGAACTTTAGTCTGCAGAAGAGAAGAATGAGGGGGGATTTGATAGCTGCTTTCAACTACCTGAGAGGTGGTTCCAAAGAGGATGGTTCTAAACTTTTCTTAGTGGTAGAAGATGACAGGACAAGGAGTAATGGTCTCAAGTTGCAGTGGGGGAGGTTTAGGTTGGATATTAGGAAAAACGTTTTCACTAGGAGGGTGGTGAAACACTGGAATGCGTTACCTAGGGAGGTGATGGAATCTCCTTCCTTAGAAGTTTTTAAGGTCAGGCTCAACAAAGCCCTGGCTGGAATGATTTAATTGGGGATTGGTCCTGCTTTGAGCAGGGGGTTGGACTAGATGACCTCCTGAGGTCCCTTCCAACCCTGATATTCTATGATGATTCTATGAACTAAGACTAAATACAATGTCTGGTGAATAAGTAATTTCTCCTTATGAAACTGGTAATAAAGAAGTCAGAACTGCTATTTTCTGTTTGGTGTAGTGTGCATACTTTTTTTCATTCCACTTTATTTGTCTTTATGGCAAGAAAAGGCATTTCAAGAGTACAGTCTTGGTTTTAAAACATGATTAAAATGAACTGGCTTGTTTTAAACACTCCTCATGCAATAATCACGGTACATGGAGAAAACAAAACAGTCTCCAAAGCTTAATTCATTTCCCCTTCCCTCCTCCCCCCAAAATGCTGCAATTCAGATTAGACTTTGAAATCCAGTCAGTTGACCAGTCACATAATGTCAATTGATCAGTAAATTGATTGCCTGCTATTTGAAAAGTTCAGATATTGTAAACAAGAATGCCCTGATGTAAGCAGTGGCCTATCTTTTTGACTGCACCATGGTTCCTTCAGTTGACAAGCCTACGAACATCTTGATCACTCACTTTACTAAATGATAATGCCACTTGTTGGGAGAAAGGTGACCCAATTCAAAGTTGAGCATCTTGCATGACTGGAGTCTTCTAGAACAAATATTATATGAATATATGTGCATCGTTATTTGTACAAGGCAGTTTACAAAGCACATTAAAGAAGTTAAAAGACACAGTCCCTGCTCCAAAGAGCTTACAAGCTAACCTGAATAGACAAACATACAGAATTAACTTAGAAGGGAGTTGGGAGGGAGAGGAGGGTCCACAGTCATTAAACCTCCTCTCCCAACAGAAAAAGAAAAGATGCAGAACCATTAAGCTACTTGAAGAGTTGGCCTGCTGCCTCCCTAGCATAAGTCCATTTAAAAATGACTTTTTTCTTTTATAATTGTGATGTTTGTTTTATTTCTGTTTAATTTCCTTTTTCTGTTCCTTTGTAACTGTCCAGTCTTGAATAATGTTCACTTTAAATGTTAACCTAACATTGCTCAAAGGCAATAATAATTATTATTATTCATTTTTTAGAACTTTATTTCATTCTGTTTTGTATTTTTCTAAGTTAAACTAACTCAGTTAAGTAACTTGTTTTTTGTTAATTAGGTATCAATATGTAAGATTAGCCTAATGAAGACCATAAAATCTTAGGCCTTGTCTACATTGGCAAGTTTCTGCGCAGTAGAGCAGCTTTCTGTGCTGTGACTTCCGAGGTGCACACGCTGCCACGCCACTTAGTGCACTGAAACTGCGCAGTTGCAGCGCTGTAGAAAAAAAACACCCTGATGAGAGGCGTAGAGCTTCCTGCAGTGGGGCTACAGCACCGCGGTACCAGTGTAGACACCCTGGGCGATTACAGCGCTGCAATTGGCCTCCAGGAGGTGTCCCACAATGCCTGATCTCGCCTCTCTGGTCATCAGTTTGAACTCTACCCTGTCCTCAGGTGACCAACCATCATTAAATTCCTTGGGAATTTTGAAAGTCCCCTTCCTGTTTGCTTGGTGATGCGTGCAGTGGTCTCAGTGCATCTTTCCAGGTGATCACATCTGATCCATGAACCAGGCGATCCCCCACTTGGAGCAATGCCGAGCTGCTGGACCTCATCAGCATTTGGGGAGAGGAGGCTGTCCAGTCCCAGCTGTGCTCCAGCCATAGGAATTATGATACCTGCAGACAGATATCACGATGCATGACAGAAAGGGGCCATGAGCGGGACACACTGCAGTGCAGGGTCAAAGTGAAGGAGCTGCGGAACGCCTACCACAAGGTGCGGGAGGCAAACCACTGCTCCGGTGCTGCGCCCACAAGCTACCGGTTCTACAAAGAGCTGGACACGATACTCAGTGGCGACCTCACCTCCACTGTGAAGGCCACGGTAGATACTTCGGTGGCTTGCGTGCTAGGCGAGAGTGGACTGGTCCAGGAGGAGGAAATCTTAGATGAGGATGTGGAAGGGGAGGGAGACCCAGAGGCAGAGGACAACTCGGAGGTCAGAGATGCATGCAGCCCAGAGCTCTTCTCTACCCTGGAGGAGGCTAGCCAGTCACAGCTGTCAGATCTCGGTGAAGCGCAAACAGAAGAGGAGGCCCCTGGTAAGTGGCTTTGATATTGTGAATCGCCAAAGCGAGTTGTTGTGGGCAGGAGGGTTGCAGAAAGCTGGCTTGTGTCTGCGTGATGCACAGACCACCACATCCCTAGTCTGAGTGGTGGAATAGGGTGTTGATTGACTCCCTCAATTCACTGGAATCTGCCTCAGAGATCTCCAGGAAACTCTCATGGAGATACTGGGAAATCCGCTGCCGCAGGTTCTTTGGCAGAGCTGCTTTATTTCTTGCCCCATTAAGGGTAACTTTCCCGCGCCACTCTGCCGTCACTGGGGGAGGGGAGATTCATTGCTGCACACAGGTGAGCCGCATGAGGGCCAAGGCGGAAGCTGCAGTCTTGGAAAAGACCCTCCCTTGATTCCCTGCTCACCCTCAGCAGGAGATATCTTCCATAATGAACACAGCCTGTGGAAAATGTGGGGACAGGAATGATTATAAGCTCCCCTCCATCCCCACGCCCCCAGTGCTGGCTCTCCCAAGAGCCACCTGCCCAGTATACACCAGGGTCCTGAAAGAGTGATTTACTCTGCCCCTGCAACTACTTACCATTTTGGGGGTTGTGCAGCTCATGTGTGCTTGCCTGGGGTCAGCCAGTTAGTGACAGGTATGTGAATAGTGGCTGTGTTTTAAATCAGCGGTCTGTGTGTTGCAAACAATACTGTTTCTGTAAAATGTTGCATTTTGGTTTCACATATATGACCTTGGGAGCCCAGCCTCCCTCTTTGTTATCACCAGCTGAATGGCTGTGCAGAATTAGAAAGCGGCCATGAAGAACTACAGAGGACTTTCTGCGTGAGGGCATGATATATTCCGCAGCTGAAAAACAAGAATTCAAGGAGTGGCGGGACAACGAGAAGAGGGACCGAAAGGAGAACGCAGCATGCCAGAACGAAGCCACGGAGTGGCTTTTAAATGTTATGGAGCACCAGGTGGACACACTGCAGGTGCTCCTAGCACTGCAAACTGAGCAGCTGCACGCCCGCGCTCCCGTTCAGCCACTGTTGCAAAACTCTTTCCCATATGCCCCCCCAGACACCACCAACACCCTCTTATCAACCTCCTGGCTCCAGTCTGTACCCACCTCATTCCACTCCTAACCTGTCACAGTCCAGCCCTGTGGATTCCCAGTACCCACTGCACTCAACACCCACCCCTCTGCAGCTTAGCCCTGCTGAAGTACAGTACCTGCTGCACTGTACTCCAAAGGAGAAGGTTGGGTATGATACTTGGACATACACAAATCTTTAACTGTCCCGGGACCCCACCTCCTCCTGGGACCCTCCCTTCCCCCATCCCCACAGTGCTGATGTGTTTTTTTGTTTGTATCTCTCCTCTGGTTGTTGTTTTTTTAATAAAAAGAATTGTTGTGGTTTGAAAGCAACACTTATTCCATTAATTGAAAGCAAACAGAGCCCTGCAAAGCAACAGGCAATTTTCTTACACCTTCATAGTGCATCGTCTGCACCAATCACAGTCACCTCCTAGCATTACAAGCACTGCACTCCCGAGCATAGCAACAAATATTAGTGGCTTTCAGCTTCAAATTGCTGCCTGAAGGCATTCCTGATCCGTATGGTCCCGCGCTGCACCCCTCTAATAGCCCTGGTCTCTGGCTGTTCAAATTCAGCCTCCAGGTGCTGGGCCTGAGCAGTCCAGCCCTGAGTGAAGCTTTCACCCTTCCCTTCACATATTATGGAGTGTACAGCACACAGCTTTAAGCATAGGAATATTGTCATCAGCCAGGTCCAGCTTCCCACAGAGGCAGCACCAGCAGGCTTTTAAATGGCCAAAAGCATACTCAACAGCCATTCTGCACTTGCTCAGCCTGTTGTTTAACCGTCCTTGCCGCTGTCAAGGTGCCCTGTGTAGGCAGGGTCTCCCAGGATCACAGTAGGCATTTTGACTTCCCCTATGGTGATCTTCTGGTCCGGGAAGAAAGTCCCTGCTTGCAGTTTCCTGAAAAGACCAGTGTTCCGAAAGATGCGTGCATCATGCACCTTTCCAGACCAGCCTGCGTTAATGTCCGTGAAATGCCCACAGTGATCCATAAGTGCCTGGAGAACCATTGATAAATACCCTTTCTGGTTAATGTACTCAGTGACTAGGTGGTCTGGTGCCAGAATTGGAATATGCGTGCCATCTATCGCCCCTCCACAGTTAGGGAAGCCCATTTGTGCAGAGCCATCCACAATGTCATGCATGTGGCCCAGAGTCACGGTCTTTTGGAGTGGGATGCGATTAATGGCCCTGCACACTTCCGGCAACATGAGTCCAACGGTCGACTTTCCCACTTCAAACTGGTTAGTGACTGATCAGTAGCAGTCTGGAGTAGCCCGCTTCCATAGTGCAATCGCCACACACTTCTCCGGTGACAGGGCAGCTCTCATTCTCGTGTCCTTGCTCTGTAGGGCTGGGGCAAGATCATCACACAGTACCATGAATGTGGCTTTCCTCATCCGAAAGTTCTGCAGCCACTGTTCATCATTCCAGACATGCATCACGATGTGATCCCACCACTCAGTGCTTGTTTCCCAAGTCCAAAAGCAGCTTTCCACTGTGGTCAGCACCTCTGCGAAGGCCACCAGCAATCTCGTGTCATAGCTACTATGCGTGGCGAGATCAATGTCGCACTCCTCTTGCCTGTGTAGTTTAAGGAATAACTCGACTGCCACTCGTGATGTGTTAGTCAGAGCGAGCAGCATATTGGTCAACAGTGCGGGATCCATTCCTGCAGACCGAAGAGGCAGAGCGCGCACTACACAAACCATTGAAAGATGGCACCAAATGCGGATGGAAGCATGGATTGCTGGGATGTGAAGCAGTGCATCATAGGGCATTGGAACAGGACCCAGAATGCCCCATGAACCCCTCCACCTTCCCACAGCTCTTAGTGGCAGAAGAGGAAGAGATGCTCTGTGGGATGGCTGCCCAGAGTGCACTGCTCCGAATACCACTGCAAGTGCCGCAAGTGTGAACATGCTATTGCGCAGGCAGCTGACAGTGTGAACACACAACAGCGGTTTCCCTTCAGCGCTCTCTGAGCGGTGCTGTAACTGCCAGCGCTGTAACTCTGCCAGTGTAGACATACCCTAAGAGTACTCTTTTGTTACTGTTCTAATAAATTAGTGCTTTACGATATTTTACTATTTTTGACATTATTTGACAGGACAATTGACCTATTAATTTTGGACCAACCCTAGATCAGTTACTGTTTATCAATCTCAAATTATTCTTAACCTATTAAAAGAGACTTTCAAAATGTGTTTCAACCAAACTTCTAATGCTAGGGGATTCAAAAGTGTTTGGTGCTTCACTTTAACAGGCTTCAGAGTCACATTCGTTGGTACTGAGCGCATTGAAGTTAGGTAGGTTCTTTGGGATATGAACTGCATCATTGTCTAAGGAAATAAGGGGGCAGCTTATTATTGTTCCATGAAACCAGTGCTTTGATTAATCTAGTCAAATATTAACATGCCTACTGTGGTAGTCTGGAATGTCCACTAGGCCTTTGGATATATAAATATTCATATACTAACATCTGCCACAGCTGCATATTTATAGTTCTGTTTTCCTGGGAATAAAAAAGTTTCTTTGAGGAAGATCCAATATAGCAGAGGATTTCTCTCTTCATACCTGTCACTTAGGAAGTTCCATAATTGATCTTTTTTAATACCTTTCATTACCTTGTTAGCCTAGTGCATGAGGATTTAACTCCCACATGACTGCCATTAATGGGCTTCTCTTGGTCTATATATTGTGACAGAGTTGGGCCAGATGGCTACAGGAGAGTAATAGAAGGCAGATATATTAGCCCCATGCTAAGTAGGTCCCTTTTCCCTGGGTAAGGTAACAGGAAAGGTTCCAGAACAATCAGGAACCTTCTGGAGACAATTAAGACTGGCTGCAGGTGTTCTAATCAGCCTATCAAGAAGCTGCTAGAATCAATTAAGGCAGTCTAATCAGGGCACCTGAGTTTTAAAAAGGAGCTCACTTCAGTTTGTGGTGTGCGTGTGAGGAGCTGGGAGTAAGAGGCCCTAGGAGCTGAGAGTGACAATGCGGACTGTTGGAGGATTGAGGTGTACAAGCGTTATCAGACACCAGGAGGAAGGTACTGTGGTGAGGATAAAGAAGGTGTTGGGAGGAGGCCATGGGGAAGTAGCCCAGGGAGTTGTAACTGTCGCACAGCTCTTCGGGGAGGCACTCTAGACAGCTGCATTCCTCAGGGCCCTGGGCTGGAACCCGGAGTAGAGAGCGGGCCCGGGTTCCCCCCAAATCCTCCCAACTCCTGGTCAGACACAGGAGGAGTCAACCTGGACTGTGGGTTCAGAAAAACGGCCAAGCTGAGGGCTGCTGTGAAGCTCCAAGGCGAGCAAATCTGCCAATAAGTGCAAGACCCACCAAGGTAGAGCAAGAACTTTGTCACAATATGTATGTATGTCTATGTGGCATTAGGCTAGTATATTTTTGAATTATGTAAAACAACCTCTGATACTTTTCTAGTCTGGTTTCAGCCATTGACAGAGTCCTGAAACTATCCCTTTGTATGTGGTTAATGCTCTTTTCTCATCTGACCTTGGATTTTTCTTCTCATCCTTCTTGACCTCCATATTGCTTTTGATACTGTGGAACATGCCATCCTTTTGCATGACTTAGCACAAGTATCTGGCATCTCCGCATCTTGCTGTCTTGGTTCCCCAGCTGCCTAACCAACCTTTCCTTATTCACGACTCCCCAACTGCCAGATGTCTTCATCCTGGTGTCCCTTTCCATTAGGTTCAGTCCTTGCCCTTCTCCTCTGAACTCTGTGTTCAAATCTACTTTGCCACCTCCTTTCTGATATTTAATCAGCAATATTGTTTCTTTATGAACGATGCACAACTCCCTTCACATTATCAGCCTCTTCCTCATCAAGTGTTGCTATTACTTTTTTAATTTTAATGGTTGAACTCTTTCTGGCTGTATGCTTTGGGCATATGGATGGGTTTTGGTGCACAGAATTCCTTGAGCAGTTGTGGTATTCTCTTTTAAATGTAAAAAAGGACCAATTTCAGATAGAGTCCATTCTAGTCATGGATAACTAAAGTCCAGTTCTTAATGTACAGGCCTTTTGTCAAGTTAGGTGTAGGGTGACCAGATAGCAACTGTGAAAAAACGGGACGAGGGTGGGGGGGTAATAGGTGCCTATATACGAAAAATTCCCAAAGAACGGGATTGTCCCTATAAAAATGGGACATCTGGTCACCCTAGGTAGAGGAGTACAGTAGTGTTTGTCAGTGGGTTCTAGACATTGCCTTTTGTGCTGATGAAGTTTCCTTTTCTCTGATCGGAGCTCTACTTGATACACAGTAGCTTTAAAGGGCTATATTTATTTCAACTAATTTCCAGAAGAGATGCTATAAACTATGGGAATTGGAAATAAATGTCTACTTTCTGGGGCTTTTTCCCAAGTTTCTGAAGGGAAAACAACAGAAGAAAAAATATTAACAGGAGGAAATTCTACAATTATAGGTCTGGATTCTGATTCTTTCACTTACAAAAGTGTTAATCAAGTAAAACACAAAAAACCCAAAGGAGTTAAAATGATGTAAAACCAGGAGAGGAGGAGAATCATTCCCCCACCCCACCCCTCCCGAGTTATATCCCCAAAATTCTTAAAATTCCACTTCTCCTGCAGAAAGTTTTTCCTGCTTGAATGTGAACCCATTCTTACCTAGGATAGGCAAATTCCTGCAGAATAGATAAAGTTTAAGGGTCCAGCAGTGTAGTATGTAGTCATTTTATAGTATTGGTCTCCTCCCTCAAAATCTTACCTTTTACTAATATGCAATCTGACCCTATTACTACAGACATTAGTATCAACATTTTCCTTTTATGAGAAATTATATATAGGGTAAAATTTACAAAAGCACGTAAGTCACTTAGGGTATGTCTACACTGCAGTGTAAGCCCATTATTCAAATTTAGGCTCAAGCCTAACTTGGCTTCCATGTACAGAAAAATCGTCCTAACTCAGGCTTCAGATCTAGGTCCCAGGACCCAGTGGGCTTGGAGGGTCCAAGTCCAAATCAAGACAGGACCCAGGATTCAAGCCCGATTGCTTTGCAGTGTAGATGCTGCCCCACTGGACACGTGCTCTCAGAGTCCACCAAAAGTATCCCACAATCCCATGAACTGACTTTCTTTGTCCTTGGACAGTCAAGTTTGGTGGACAGTCAAGTTTTCCTGGTGGACACTGCACCATGAACAAGGGGCTAGAATGGCCACATTTGGGAGAGTGCTAGGAAGTCTGGGTTATGAGTGGTTGGACTCAGGCCCACATAATGCACTGTAGATGCTGGAGCCCCTAGTTGGTACCCAGGATTCAACAATTCCTAATCTGCTGTTACGAATGAGTGTAGATGCTCAAGCCATAGGTTAACAAACCCAGGGTCTCCTAACTAGAGTTCTGCTAACTCTGTGGGAATGTCTACACTGTGATGTAAGCATAGGGATAGTAGACAGCCTACAGTTAGTGGAACTCATGTCAGCTGACCCTGGGTTAGAGAACCCAGGGCTTGAGCATCTACACTGATTGTCAACCCTCGGTTAAAAATTTTGTAACCCAGGCCCAAACCCTAGGCTCCAGTGTCCACACTGCAGTACGCAGACCTGAGTCCAACTATCCATATCCCAGATTTCCTAGTCCTCCTGAAATGTGGCCACTCTAGCCCTTTGTTCGTGGTGCAGTGTGGGAAAACTTGAATGTCCACCAAACTTCATTGTCCAGAGGACAAAGAAAGTCAGCTCATGAGATTGTGGGATCCTTTTGGCATACTCCCAGAGGTGCTGCATCTATACTGGCAAGCAATAGGACTTGAACCCTGGGTCACAGCTTGGTTCAGACTTGGACCCTCCACCCCCATGGGGTTCTGGGGCCCGGGGTCCAAGCCCTGCGTTAGCACGATTTGTGTGAAGGCAGAAGGGGGGTTAGCATTAAACCTGAATTTGAACCCTGGGTTTACATTACAGTGTAGAGATACGCTTAGAAGCGTAAGTCCCAGGGTCCTAAGAGTCTTAGCCACTTTAGAAAATTTAACCTAAATCTTCTTTAAAAAAATGCAGAAGACCCCTGGCTACTACTTCATTTTCAATCTTACTTTGCACTTACAGTATTACATATTTAACGGGGGGAGGAGTTGCAGCCTACTCCAGATACCGTGTCAGTCTTTAGCAATTTAGTGTTATAAGGAATGCGCTAAATTATCCTAATCACACTCTACTGTGATATATTACCACCTTCAAAAATACTGCTAGGAGGAAATAGCAAGTGCACAAGTGAGAGTTATGAAATAAAGATCTAACACTTTTAAGGAAAAGAAAAAAAACAGGTTTAGCAGACTAGAAAAAAATGTAAAAAGAGCCTCAAACGATCAACAAAACCATACTTTTTCCTTAATCTTGTTTTGATGGTATTGTATGTTAGTTTCAGCATAAATGTATTTGAATATATATATACATACACACCACCGTACTGGTGTAAGTAAAAGGAGAATCAGAGTCCAGAACAATAACTGTAGACTCTCCTCTGGCTAACTATGTTTCTTCTCCTCTGCTATGCCACTGTCTCGACTGGACCCTGCGAACACTTACTACCCCACCTCGTGCTTGCATACTTCAGTTCTCCTACTGAAATACATTTGACTACTTACTGTGCTAAGCATTCCATTTGGTAGCAAAGGCCTTGGCTACCCTCAGGGGTTATATCAATTTAACAAAACCAGTGCAGAAACGAATTTAGTTAAATCTGTGCCATTTCCTTGTGTTGGCACTTACATCAGTTTCTCTTATAGCTGGTGTGCATTTGCAGGGCTGGGGATTGGTGTGGATGGAGTGTCACAGAGGCACTCTCAGAAGAGTGCTCCAGCTGGACAATTCCCATTGCCTGTAACAGATACCAAGTGCTTGCCTACACTGAACCAGCAAAGCACATTAGAGGGGTGTGATTTGTAAAGTGCACTGATGTGCTGCACTCTAACTGGAACAGAACTACATTAACAGAAACTAGGTGCCTTTTAGAGGTGCCTAGGTGCCTTTTAGAGTCTACCCGGGCAGTTAGAGCTTTACAGATCACACCTCTTTGGCACGCTGTGCTGTACAGTGTAGACAGGCCCCAACATTGCCTGCTCTGCATAAATAATAAATAAATAGATCCTTTTCCTGCTTCCCCCTGCATCACCAAATGGGAGTAAGAAATCGAGTTAAACGAAATCGGTATAAGGAACTGCTAAACTGATTTACGATTGTTCACACAAAGAGTTGTATAACTTTTGTGTATAGACAATGCCTCGGTGTTTGCCAGATCAGAGCCTACATTTGGAGTAACTCTGTTAAATTGTTCCAGATTTACACTACAAATGCATTTTGGTGTGCAGCTTGTAATACTTGACTCTGGACTAAGAGTTGTCTCATCAGAATTTGGACATCTTCCCAGAGCTGACTCTGCATTGCAGTACTATGTTTGTGCTGCATTCCTATGTGTAATACTTTACTTTTAGTGTGTTAGCAATAGAAATATCCGTTAAATAGTACAGGCATGAAGTCATAAATTGTAAATACACTAACGTAGTTATGTCAAACTAACATTTCAGTTTCCAGGGTGCACCCCTTCAAAAGGTGTGCACTGTTAGACGTTCTTGAAGATTTATAATGCCCACCTGGTAATGGTATCTTAAACTACAGATCTCTGATGCCCACCTTTTTTCGTTGCCCATGTGGAAATTAAAGTCCTCTTGCACTTTATGAAAAAAGTTGGCTTTAGCTTTTCTGTCCACTGAGATTCTTCTATTTAAAAATAAAAATTATAATGTCAATTTCTATACATATAAACTTAAGCTGTGTGCATAATGACAGCTGAATTTGCCTATGTAGTATTGCAGTGACTAGTAACTAACTCATTACTATGTAAAACACTTTAAGATACCTTGAACGCTGTTGTAGAATTTGCTTTTAAATAACATTCAGCCTGCAGAAAGTAGGATGTTTCACGAATCGTAAGAGGCTTTGTAAAGTAGCAAGACAGGTGTCTATAAAGAAGTGGCAATGTGCTACCACAGGGTGAAAATGGCAGGCATCAAATTGAAGTACTTTCATATATTACATTAGATATGGATATTGTGGAGAGTTTCTACAGGGCCTGGAAAGTCGAGATATGAATAGAAAAGATGCTGGCATTCATCTTAAGGTAGTTTGTATGCCATAAAAATACATCTAGGCACATGTGAATTTGTGAGAACAGCCATATTTACTATTTATTTTTTAAATGTTAGTCTTCCTACTGCCATGCAAAAGAAAAAGATTAAGGGTGAAATCTTGCTCCCATTGAAGTCAATAGGAGTGTTTCCATTGATTTCAGTGGTGCCAGGATTTCCCCTGAAGTTCTTTATTTGTGCTTGTAAGGTATAAATAGGGTCCTACCAAATTCATAGCCATTAAAGACGCGTTACGGACCGTGAAATCTGGTCTCCCCCGTGAAATCTCATCTTTTGTGGGCTTTTACTCTATACTATACAGATTTCATGGGGGAGCAGCAGAAAACAGGAAGCTCCCTGAGAAGCTGGTGTTAATCACTCCAGGCTCCTAGGGGTGCTAGAGAGGTACATAAGAGCTTCCTCCTCCTCTCCCTGCAGCTCATGCTGCTTTCTCTTATTCCCTCTCACCTTTGCTCCTGCCTGCCTGTTATGTCTCTTGTGCCCTCCTTCCTCCAGCACAGCACTCCACCATCCCTGTGCATCTAGAGCAGAGGGAATACAGATGCACCAGCAGCAGACACAATTTTCTATACTCTGGTCCTAGTGGCGCCCCCCTACAGTCTGGCACCTGAAGCGGCCGCCTCAGTTCACCTCATGGTAAGGCCAGCCCTGCCCCCCTTTGGGATTCCGTTATTCCATCATCTTCTTTACCAAGTTACCACCTCCAAACACAACAGACTACTCCTCAGCGTTCTGCACACTACTCCCTCCCAACACTATTAGTTGTGGATATGTGGTGTAGTAGTTTGGTGTGTTTGATTAGCTCACCTTTCTACCAATGTTTGTAGAATGTTGTGTTAGAGATACAATCTGACATTAAGAAACCCTGATCAATTGTAGCAATTTTCAAAAACTTTTCATTCAAACTGTATTACACAAAACCAGACAACAACTACCTAGAAAAGTCAAAGGGTATAAAAACTGACTCTACTGGGAGATGTACACTGAAAGGGCAATTACATGCAAAAGAGGAACAGAAGTGTGTGCCCCAGTTCAAGTCTGTTAAAGAACTCAGCCTTACTGTTGGTGTCACAGTTGGCACTTCCTTAGTAATAATCTCTTGCCATGAGAAGGAGTGTAGTATAAAGAAATACGCCTTCATTGTTTGCCTGTGGGAGGAGAAGATGGGCTAGGAGGAGAGCGAGTCCTGCTTTAAGTAGAGAGGGCAGAAAGCGAACACTGGATGTACATATGGAGTTCGAATTGAAATTAACAGGCGTTGTGGATACTCAGCATCACTGAAAATCTGGCCAAATTGATTTGGGTACCTACACTAGGACACCCCAGTGTGAAAATTTTGGCCTAAATGGCTTGCCCAAAGACATTAAGGGAGGCTGTGTGAAAGCAAGAATTTGAACGCAGGACATCCTGATTTCCATCCTCATGCTTTAATCTCTTTGTGCAGTCAGTCTCAAGCAGATATGACACTTTCATTTTCTTGGTGAAAATACAGAACCTCGTGTGTCTTTGTGTATGTATAAATGCACAATGTTATTTCTATTTATCGAGACACACTGTGCATTTATGTGTGTTCTATGCTATATGTGTATGGACATGATTGCCCTATGTCTGTTACTTGCTCACCTTGCAGAGCAGCAGAGCCATGTGTTAATGAACAGGGTTGGGAATCACAAAATAATTCCAGAGGGGGTCCTGGCATTGTGTTACAATGCTTGTTTTGTGATACTCTAATTTTGTGACTGTTGTGATCATTATCACAACCAAATGTCAAGGGACTGTGCAGTGATTCTGTGCCTCTTTGAGGCTCTATTTCACACATTTTCACTCCTTTCTGCTCCAAAACGGTTATCTTCTCTTTTTACCCCCCAACCCACTTCATCCTGGTGGCTGCTCAAAAGAAAGGGAATGATTCTGGCAGCTCCAGTCTACTATTTAGCTGCCTCATGTATGTCCGGCAGAGCTGTGAGCATTCCCAAAACCTGGCACTATGATGCTCTAAAATATTCTGGATTAAACCCGTAAGGAATGCTTCTGAAATGATTCCCTGACAAAGTTGTCAACACCCTGTATGTGTAACACACTGGCTAAAAGTGTGAAAATGTGTACTGTGGAAATGTCTACTTTCTCTACTAGATAAGTAAGTAAAAACAAAATCAATTTATTTGTGTGTGAATATTAGTGACATCATAGCAGGATTTTTGAAAACCTTCTCAATCCATTGCTTTCTTTGAGCACTCAGCGGCTGACCTTCCAGTGATCTGTCCCGTACCATCTATCCATCTCCTCACTGATCGTCTCCTACCACCATGACCCGCCCCCACTCTTTCCATGAAAACTTTCTTGAGGTTATTTCCATCTCTGTGCTTGATGTGGCCAAGGACATACATGTGTAAAGGACATACATTTCTGCCTGTTGATTTCCGACAGCAGGGTCTGCTTCTCTCCAATAATATTTCTAACACAGACATTTGTCTTCTTTTCCATCCAGGAGATACACAAGAGTCTCTGCCAGCACCATATTTCAAAGGCTTCAATTTTCTTCTTGTCAGTAGCATTAATCTCTCATGATTCACATCCATAAGTCGCCAGGGGGAAAAATTAAGCTTTTTGCCAGTTGAACTTTTGTACTTTTCAAGCTGCCACCGTTTTTCCAAACTTTCATAAGGGAGTTCTTGGCTAAATGAACCATTCCTAGTCGTCTTCCTTATAGCTAGTCCACATAAAATATAAGAGCCTACTGCTGCCATCAGCTAATGAAGTTATTCCTTTAAGCTCAAATGGTAGAAGACTGTATTTTGGTGTTGAAGATCTCAGGTTCTATCCACTAAAGAGCTCATTGAATATCTTGAGCCACACATCGAGTCTTAATATTTTCATCATCATCATCATCATCTTCCTATTACACCTCTGGCTTTTAGGGCAGTTACAAAGCTCCTCCACTCCTGTCTATTTCTGGCAAGTCTTTCAATGGTTCCCAGCTGTGCCCCAGGTTTTTCAGCTCAACTTCGACAGCTCTTCACCATGTTGTTTTCAGGCGGCCTCATTTTCACTTGCCTTCAGGTGTCCGTCTCATTGCTACTCTGGTGATGGAATCAGTTTCCATCCAAAACACATGACCAATGCATCTCCAACACCTCCTGGCAATGAGGGTTCTCAGATCCTCTTGGCTGCACTGTGTCAATAGATCTTGGTTTGAGATTGTTCTGGGCCAAAAGATATGGAGGATTTTTCTGAGGCAGGTTGTATGGAATGAAGACAGTTTGGACATGTCATACATTCTCATTCCCCAGCATTCTGCACTATAAAGTAGTGTTGAAAGTATGCAGCTCTGATAAATCTTGAGTTTGGTTTTGGTGTTGTATTTTGATGATTTCCAGACTGTATTTAAGCTCCTGAAATACTTTATTTTATACATATACTATTTGTGGTGGGAGATCCCTACCCCAGTCAGGAAAGGGTTAAAAGAGCTCCATTGGGCATAATCAGCCTCAACCCATTGTACCTGTGGGGCTTTTGGAGCCTGGAAGTGGGCAGGTCCTTAAAAGGGAATATCCCTGCTCAGTGCAGGGCAGTGCTCTGAAGGAGCACAATTGCAACTCAGAGCTCCCTGGCTTCTGGAAGCAGGGGTTGTTGAATGAGGAAATGGCTTGAGAGCTTTTGCACCTTGGCTCTCTCAAAAAGGAGAGGGCTGGTACTTTTCTTGTCTTTTTATTGTTGTTGTGGTTGTCTTTGGCATCCCAAAGGCCTCAGACACTGGTTATTGTGGGCTGTGGAAGTATACTGACTTTTTGTTTGGACTCCTTTAACTTCTGCCCACAAAGGGGCCAAGTCCTTGAACAGAACAGCTGGAGGGCTGTTGTGCCCTGGTCTCTGAGAGAGGAGCAGTCCTCACCCTCTCCCATGGGGGCACTAGAAAGCTATAGCCTACTAAAAATGGTGATGAATGCACGCATTTGCTTCCCAGCCCTGACAAAGTTTTGGGGCCAAATTAGAGGGAAATTGAAAGCTCATGCACATGACAGACAAAGAACCCAAGCAGCCTGGATCCAGAGCAGTGGTTCAAGTGGATGACTGAGAGACAGCAACTTTTGCAACAATGGGCCACTCAACAGCAGCAGACGACCCTACAACAGCAATTGCTACATGGAATAGCAACCCAGAGGAGGACCTGCTATAACAGTTACCGATGAGGCAACAGCATGCTGGTGAAGCCACTGCCAGGCACCCAGGGCCAGTGCTCCCACCTGCATCTGAAGCTCACTAAGATGAGGTCAGACAATGACCCTGCAGATTTTTTGACCCAATTTTGAGCCTATGGTAGTGGCCTCCCAATGACCTCCAGAGCCCTGGCCCTGTGACCGCACAGGATTACGCAAGGGTTAAGGTTGCCATCCTGGACTTTCTCAGTGTTGGTGAAGAATGCACTGCTATCATTTCCAGTCAGAAACATATTCCTAGGGAGCCTGGCCATAGGTAGTGGCCCAAAAACTGAAAAACCATTGCTGGCAGTGGTTATAGCCACAGGAGCGGACTGGAGGTCAAATGGCTGAGTAATAATATACATACATACATTCCCCACTGTGGGGAAGGAATGGGTAATGAGACACCACCCGGGGTCATTAATAGACACAGTGCAGCTGGTGGAAAACTTTGTGGCCTCTGAGGAACCCCCCAATAAGGGAAAACAGGGGGACAACACGGGCCTGAGAAGCTGGTCTAATGTGAAGCCCAGTCAGGAAAGGCCAACCTCTGCCAGTCAGGGACTAGTACTGTCGTTTTCAGATTCTCAGCAGTTAAGATGATCACCCCAACGCTGGGCAAGTCAAAGCAACAAGCCAAGAAAAGCCCTCTAAAAGGCGGTTGGTCCTTGGCTGCCTCATTGAGAGGGGGTAGTATAGACTAAGATGCCACAACAGGCGGGGTCATCATTGGATGAGAGAATGGGCTCAGACCACAACATGATGACCTGTTTCTCATGTGGTAACCAGGACAGATCCAAAGAGAATGCCGCCTTATAGACCATCAATATGCCAAGGTGTGGACAGCAGAGATCAGAGCATGGAAGAAAGGACCCACTCAAGTAACAGTTCCTGTGTGGACCAATGGAACAAAGTGCTAGGTCTGTTGGATATACTCAGACTTGGCCAGGGCAGAAGAGACCCCAGGTAAGAGAGTCTTCCAATCATGCATTCACAGGAGCATGAAGACCAACCCCAGCAGATGACTGTGGTTAAGTGTGGACTGGCATACAGATGCCCTTCTGCTGTCTTTATCCTCAGTACTGGCCTATCCTATCATTACTGGTTGTGACTGGTGGTATTTTTGGAAAATTATCCGTGAGCTACGAAAACTGGAAACCATGGCCCCTGACCCATTCCCAAGGCCTGGGGCAGGTCCTGGACCAGTGAGACTAGCCATGTTAGGAGATCCAGAAGATCGCATTAAGGGATCCAGGTTGCAGTCAAGAGCAGTAGCCAAAGGATTCCCATTGCCAGATTTAGAAGCCCTTATCCGTGACATAGATTTTGCCCAAGAACAAAGGCGGGACCTATGCTGAGCAGGGCCTGTGATCAGATTGCCGCGGTGAATGATGAGGTGGTAGAACCCTGAGGCAGCAGCCCCACTTTATACTCTGGGGAGAATGCCACATTAAGCGAGATAGGTTGTGGAGGTGAGGACCTAATTACAGGTACCCGGGCACTCCTGCAATTAGCACACAACCTAATCCTTGTGATGGGCACTTAGGCTGGGGAAAAACCTTGTCCTGAGTGTTGGCTTATATCTACTGGCCTGCATCCACCAGGCGGTCAGAGAATACTGTGCCTCCTGTTCCGAGTGCCAGTTAACTACCCCAGAGGATATCAAAATGGTCCTCTTAATCCCACCCCCTCTGATCAAAATTCCCTTCAACCAAATTGTGATAGACATGCTAGACCCCCCTGGAGAGAAGTCCAGAGTGGCATCAGTACACTCTTGTGTAGACTATGCCGGCAGATACCCAGAAGCCATCCTGCTGTGCTCTGCAAACACAACAGAAGTTTCCCCAGAACGTATGTAACTCTTATTTTGAGTAGGGGTCCCTCAGGAGATACTGACGGATCAGGGGACCAACTTCACATCCCAGGTAGTGCAGGAGCTATGGTTCCTGGTGAAGATCAAGTTGCTAAGAACCTCTGTCTGTCACCACAAGCAGATGGATTAGTTGAAAGATTCAACAAAACCCTGAAGACAGTGGTATAAAAAGATTTATAGCCTCTGATCCCAAACATTGGGACTGGCTACTTTCTCTTTTGTTTACTGTAAGAGAACCTTCACTGGGTTCTCTCCCTTCAAGCGGTTGTATGAGTGAGAGCCTCAAGGAGTCTTAGACCTCCTACATGAGGGCTGGGAAGAGCAGAACCCAAAGGCGACCAATACAGCCCAGTTGTTATCCAACTCAGGGAGCACTTCATGAAGCTGGAGGGAAGGGGGAGGGGTTGCTCATGAAAACCAGTTGGGGATCCAGCAGGCACAAGAACAAATATACAACCAGGGTGCAAGCCTAGGGATCTTCCAACTTGGGGACCAAGTACTGTTATTGCTTCCCAGCACAGAATCAAAGTTGCTAGCCAGGTATCAAGGACTTCTTAAAGTGGTTCATCAGATTGGCCCTGTGGACTAAGAGATCTGCCTGCCTGGGAAGTATAAAGAAACTAAGCTATACCATGTGAACCTGCTAGAGAGGGATGTTAATAATTTCTTACCCACCAGAGCCATAACTAGGGCTTCAAGCACCCATTTCCCAAAGGCTAGTGCAAGTGCAAATGGGCACTGAACTTCTACCTGAACAAAAAGTCAGGCCCAGCTGTTACACCACATCAAGATAGCCCTGGGACAGTGGGTTGAAAAGAACCCTTGGCCCTTACCTCAGAAGATGTGGGAGATAGGCCGGGAGGGTATTTAGGCTATGACGGATGTAAGAGTGGTTGAGGAATCCCAAAGCAACTGGCAAAGGCCCATCATTCTTGTTCCAGAACTGATGGTTCAACATGTTTCTGCATAGACTTTTGAAAAGTTTACGCTGTCTGGAAGTCGAATGTGTACCCAGTGCCATGAGTGGACAAGATATTGGAATATTTAAGGACTGTCACGTATATCAGCAACTTGGATCTTACAAATGGGTATTGGCAGAGCCCATTTTCATTTGCATCACAAGAGAAAACAGTCTTCTTAACACCCTTTGTGCGCTTCCATTTCAGGACAATGCCCTTTGACTTACATGAAGCAGCTGCAACATTTCAACAGTTAATGGACGGAGCACTCAGAGGTCACCAACAGTATGCTGCTGTGTATTTAGATGACATAGTTATGTACAGTGACAACTGAAAAGACCAATTGCAACAGGTATGGGCAGTCCTCCAATCCTTGGCTGAGGCAGGCCTCACAGCCAGTCCAGCAAAATGCAAACTGGCAAATCAGAAAGTAATTTACCTCTGTTACACTGTGGGAGGAGACCAGCTTAGCCTCTAGTGAGCAAGGCACAGGCATGGTGAGCATATCCCTTTCCTTAAATAAGGAGGCAGGTGAGGCACTTCCTCGGGCTAGCTGGCTACGAGAGGCAATTCATTCCCAGTTTTACCACCTTGACCACCCCTCTGCAAACATGATAAAAGATGGGAATCCAAGGAATGTCCCTGACAGAACAACCGTGAGAAGAACCTTAACGCCTTTAAAGACTCACTGTGCCAGGAACCTGTCCCCTCCCATCCAGATTTTTCCAAAGAGTTTGCTTTAGAGACAGACACCGGAGGCTTATGGCAATACTTTCACAAGAGGTGAACCCTGAGGAGCACTCAGTCTTGAATCTAAGTTGTAAGGTGTTTCCTGGGGAAAAGGCCTGTTCAGTGATCAAAAAAAGAAGCACTGGCAGCCCTTAGGAGCTATTTATTGGAGAATACGTTCCCCTTCATTATGGCTTACGCCCCCTCTGGGGACTAAATACGGTGAAGGAAATCAACCCATGTTTTCTCTGATGATACTTGTCTTGCCAACCCTATAGTTTAGAGTACAATACCATGCAGGAAAGAAACATAGTAATGTGGACTTCCTTTTGCAAGAAGTGGGGCTTCGACAATGGGATCCTGAGCTCTCTCCTTGAGGGGGAAGCTATGTGGTGGGGCAGATCATCACCACCATCAGGAAAGGGTTAAAGAGCTCCTCGGGGCACAATCAGCATCAACTCAGTGCACCTGTGATGCTTGTCAAGCCTGGAGTTGGGCAGGTCCTTAAAAGGGAGGATCCCTGGGTTGTAGTCCTGAAAGACTAGGACTACAACCCAGAGCTTCCCAGCCCCTGGAAGCAGGGATTTCTGACCTGAGAAATGGTTCAGGAGCCTTGACAACCCAGGCTCTTTTCTTTTCTTTTTTCCTTTGTTTTCTCTTTGACTTCCCAACACCTCAGACTCAGCTTTTTTTGGGCTGCAGGAGCATACTGAGTTTTTGTTTGGACTCCTCTAACTTCCCCCTGCAAGGGGGCTGACGCCTAGAACCACACTGCCAGAGGGCTCTCTCCCAGACTCCAAGACGGGAGGCGCTAGAGAGGTATAGCGTGCTAAACTCTTCTATTTTATACTCAGAGTATATTTATGTTAGATAATGTATTATGCCTTTTGAAAGTGTGGGGTTTCCTGGCTGCTGTTTTAAATGTTTTTTTATCTGCCTTCACAAGGTATCATGTGCTACAGTATTTTGAACAGTTATAAAATAGCTGAGTTACAATTGATTGATTACAATTGATAATTATTGACTTCTCTCTAAGTTGTACTTTACTTATACCTACCTCATGGCGTGAGGAAAAGCCCTCAATCCTGCTGCTGCAAACTGGAAGTCAGTGGGAGTTCTGCTATTGACTAAATTGGGCGTAGAATAGGGGGCTAATTCATTAAGTATATAAAGTGCTTCGGTCACTTCAGTTGACAGGTGTTATGTAAGTATTTATTTATTAACCTCTAAAACTCTCTGTAATTTCTGTTGGATACACCACTGATTAATTGTAAGAAATCATCTCACTTGTTTAAAAAAAATGTAGACTTTTGCAATTTGTACAGTTTGGCAAGCAAGCAAGCAAGCATTCCCTTTCTCTGTGTGTGAATACTTTGTATGTCATTTTTGTTTTTTATTCCATCTGAACTGGTCAACACTTGACTATTGCTGACATGTAGGGGAGCCTTTGATTACACTATCAGTTGCACAGATGGGTGCTTCTTGTTCAAAGCTTTCAAAACTAGAAAAATGTTCAGTAATTGCCTGGCACTACATAAGGACATCAAAAAAGGTCTAAAAGCTATCTACTAGTCTTCTGCTACAGGCAATTAGGATAAAGCTTAATCCATCCGAGATCACACATTAATAAATATTTTAGCTGTCCCGTACGCATCTATTGATAGTCAGACCTATCTTCTGGTAAATAAAACAATCAGGGCTAGATTTCTGTTTAAAACCAGGCAACTTTGAGTTTCCATGCTTGAATTTGTATCTCTCTGTCTCTGGAGAAGACAGTGGTCTGATTGGAAACCAGATTATAGTGTGACATGAAATAGTGGCCTGTTGCATACAGAGGGCCGCATTGGCAACTTACCAAGATCCCTTGGGCCATGCCAGATTTGTCTAATGTGGAGCAGATTGCTGCCAGCCTCAGATTTAATCAGAGTGGAACCTCAGAAGGCTACAGATCTTGGCATATGCTGCTCCATCTTCAACTGAACATCTTGATGGACCACTGCATGTTGGAACTGTAGTCTCACTGCTTGTCCTTCCAGTGATCGCAGGTTGCACTGGAGAACAGCATAGACCATATTTTTTCTATAATTGTCTTCTTTTTCCCATTCTTCCTGCCGCCCCAGGTATAGAGTAAAACCACTTCATTTCCCAAGCTAATTAAATAGGTTTTCCTGAGGGAGATTGGCAACCCCCAGCACTCACAAATTCTCAGGCATATTGTGTACTCCACTAATTCTACAGTATAGAAGATTTTACGTTGAGAATGTGTGAGCTGAGGTAGCTGAAGTTTGGCTTCTCATATGGGCCCTGAGTACAAAACAAACTCCTTTTTTATTATATTTTTAAAGCATACCTTATGTCAGCAATGATTTCCCCAATAATACAGTTTGAATGGATATCCTGCAATCACATACTTAGATCTTTTTCATCTCTGCATGTAAAAAGAAAAGGTGTTAAAATAATACACTAGAATTATCTCCATGACATGGAACTAGAAAATGTCACCTGCACGATGTGTGAAGAGGTTTCTGTCCTCTGAGTACATCTTAATGTCAGCTAAGATGATGACAATGAACTGCAAATTGGTGGGAAAAAATGATGCTCTAGCATTCCAGAGTTTTGAGTAACTTGAAGAAGACTAATTACAGGCCTAACCCTGCTCAGTTTCCTCCTTATGTGAATAGTAGTCCCACTAAGTTCAGTGTCCATTACTCACATGGGGAAGGCAAGCAGGATTTGGCCATATATGAATAATGGAAACCCTATTTAGCACCACAAGGCATCTCATCATCACTGACACTCTTGAAAATGGGAAAATCACAGACTAGAAGATGTAGTATCTTTTGAAGGAAATGATCTTATGTAACTATCTGGTCAATGTTGAATTTAAAATGATCTAACACTCCCTCCAGCAGCCAGGTTCTTGCTTTCTTTGTCAGCATACATATTTAAAGATGTCCACAATGCTACATTGACAGAAAACCGGGTCAGTGAGTCTGTGTTTTGGGTTTTGGTTCCCCAGTACAGGGTGTGGTGGGTTTTTTTCTAGCTCGTTTTGTCTGATGTAGGGCCATATGGCAGTGAGCTGCTCATAATATTGACCGGAAATCGATATGCATTGGGGTCACAATGACTGAAGATCCTGGCTCTGCAGCAAACTGACTATTTGGGAGGAAGGCTGGTCTGCTCTGGACAGGTCACAGTAAACACCTATAATCATTCACGCAGGGGAGGAGAGCTTTATATGAATGATTCTTTGCTTTGTTCTGTCACTCCCTCTCTTCCCTTCTTCCTACCCCTGCTGGGGCCTTACACCTGAATGACCACAAGAATGAAGATGAACATGTTTCAGGTGCAGGCTAAGGTCAGTTTTAATTGTAAAAAGCATACAAATAATTACCCCAAAGTGCAGACTCATGCCAGGATCACAGGCCAATGGATGGGAGCCCTCTCCTTCCCTCTATTGTTGGAAAGTCACTTGTCCCCCTCCCCTCTCCTCCTACTGTTTTCTTGAGAGGCAGGAGAGAAAGATGGGCCCTTTCCTTTCCCTGACTCATAAGTACAAAGCTGTTATCCAAGGAGATGTTTTTGTCTTCCCATCATGTGGAATCTTCTCCATCTATCAAGTGAGGAATAACCAATCCCCATGTCACATCATTGTGGAATGTACAGAGTGATCAGCACAGTCATAGACAGGTGTACAGTGTCAAAGCGCCACCTTGGAACAGAAAACAGCCTTAGCAGCTGCATAGCCAGGGAGGCCTAGGTACTTCTGATGGATAAGTCTAATCGTGTGTCTAGGCATATAGTTGAAGGTTGCCTACACAGCTAAATCAGTCCTGTCATTAACACCATTGCCAGATTAAGTGGACCAATTCAGCATAGTATTCCCCATTCTTTTCAGTCTTTTTTTTGCGTTCATGTATGTTGCGGTGGGGTGAAGAAGGGTTTTTCAAAAGATGCTAACAAAATGTGAGACCCCGTGAAATATTCTGCCACGTCACATAGCTTGCTATGGTTCTGTGAATTGCCCTCAGAAATAACTGTGCATCTCAGGAGGGGGCATTCATCTTGTTTTCCCATGGAGCCACTCAAATGAAGCAGGTCACTACTGTACAAAATTTTCTGTCATTATTACACACCTGACTCATTGTTTTTGCTTCATAATTGAACTTATCATATGACTGTCCAAAATGTACCATGGTATGTAGTAATGTGCAGGTGTGTGGACAGTGCTGGTCAGTGTGGCTCTAATGCCTATTTATAGTTACAGATTATTTTTAAATCATAATTCTGAGAAGTAATCTCTACTTTTCAGGCCAAAAATTATTTGGATTTTACTTTCTGAGGCTTTTTCTTAGCTAGCTTATCTTTCCTGTCCTGATCATGAATTATGATGATGTGAACTTAGTATAGGCAAGCTCTCTGTATCTCTTGCACACTTCATATAGGAATAATTAGTAATGTATCACTAATTACTTTGGGTAATTTTGAAATGCATCACTTTTTCCAAGCCAATTTTTAATAACTGCTATTTATGCTGACTCCCAAATGTTACAAAAGCCCATTGTATGCTAGTTCCTGCTGTCCCCTTTTTCATATGTGGCACCTTTCAGAGTTTAAACTAAACTAATGAATCCATTATTACAAATGGAAGGAAACCTGAGGGCATTATTAAGAAATAAGTTAAGCCTCCAGGGGTTGTGTTGCCAGTCCCCACTATTTGCAATACAGTCTAAATGTGGGTAACAAGTTACTTTGTTGGTTGTTATAGCAGTATGATTGGTAGTTTGGAATAGGGCTTACTAATTTACTTCTGCTCCCTTTGCTGGCTTTTCAGGAGTAGAACACAGATAATGTTGGTCCTATGTACAGCATGATCATTTGGCTTTTTTGGTTTAGTTTGTAATTTCTCAGTTGAGGGGGAGGGACTGTTGTCTAGTGGTTAGAGTTGGAAACTGGGAATCAGAGCTGCTGAATTCTGTTCCTGACTCTGCTACTGACTCACTGTATCACCTCAGCAGAGTCATTTCAACTTTCTGTGCCTCTCTTTCTCTTGTGAACTGGGTATAACTGTGTATAAAAGTACCTCCTAGCCATGTTGTGAAGGCTAATAGTGGTAAAAGTACCTCTCATCCCAAACTTTGCGGAGCTGTTTGGAGGCAGGGTTTTAAATCCGTATCCTTCTTTCGGTTTAACTGCCCTTAGCCCAGTGGCAGAACCCGTGGAGCTAAGGGAGAGCAAGTTGGATTCTAGTCTATATCATGCATCATCAGTTTTCAGCCAGGTTCTGATTACAGGATCCTTAGCATCAGTATTGATGTAAGAAACAGAAATGACCCAGCTTAATTTCTTAGATCCTATGGTGAGTGGGCACATAGGAACAAATCCTTGGACTTGTGAATTGAGTATATTGCCTATGGAATCACTGAGGGGAGAAAACATTGGGGCCCACCCTGCTAGTTTAATGGTCTTTGGGTATGTCTACACTGCAATCCGGAGGTGTGATTGTTGTACACATAGGCATACCCATAGCTTGGATCGAGCTAGCTAAAAACAGAGTGTAGCCATGGGTTAGCCAACCCAGTACAGCCCTGCCCATAAGCCTGGCTACGTACCTCGGCAGCTAGCCCTTGCTGCTGCTTGTGACACCGTGGGTATGCTGCTATATTTACATGTACTGCAGTTGCACCTCCCCACTGCAGTGTAGATATTCCCTTTCCTCTATTTCGCTAGCTATAATTGCGCTGTGCATATAAGTGGGTCCCTTTAGAAAGGAAGGAAGAAAGAAAGGCAGAAAGAAAAAAAGACCCCCTCTTTAAAAGCAAAGAAACCAAAAGAATAAATGAATAATAATAAATACCCCGCTGGGCCCCTTTATGATTCTTTTAGGGAATCCCATCTTTAGGAGGAAAAGATGAAAATAGGAACTCCAAAAGAAAGAAGCAAGGGAAAGCTCAGATCATTTTTCATTGCCAGAACTGCAATGTACAATTCATTGGCAGGCATTATTACCTGGTGAAAAAATTTGTTTTGCAACTGATCCTGAGTTCTCATAAATCATTAATGCCTGGCTAAGCACAGTATGAGCATTACAAATATACTGAGAATAAGGATGCATTCTGATATAACCTTGTATCCACTACTAATGCCTGCTAGTTATTTAGTAATACAAAGGGGGTCTCAACAAGGAAGATCAATGAATCAATGGAGCTTCCTGACTTCCTCCTTTCTTCCTTCTCTTCTCCCTGCCTTGTCTCACTTTGATTCAGAAACTGAGCTACATAACAGAAAGGACTGTTCAGGGCAGTTTAATGGGTCAGAAGGGAGAGGGGGGAATTATAGCCTCAAAATTGCAATGGCAGAATAGAAGCCTTTCTGCTGCTTCTCAGGGATTGTTCAGGTTTATATTGTTACGAGCCAAATTGAACCATTGCTGCAGACCTATGTTTTGTGATTTGCATCCCTTAATGAATGCATGCAGTATACTGCACAGGCAAATCCTGCTTGCAAACAATGTAAACAGAGTGCCTAAGAGCTACAGGGTTGGGTGTAATTAATGAGTGCCAAGTAATCAGGCTTTACATGATGTATTGTGTAGGGTCTCAGGCACTTAAAAACAACCATCCCAAACATGAGGAACAGCCCCTCTGTAGCCTCTGCTGCAGCCTATGAGGAGGTATAGTGGTTGAATTCTGAATCCTATTATGATGGAGTTCTTGGCCATGGTCATGGATCCAGTGACTCCCATCCCCGTTGTCTTTAATCTATCCACGGCTGTACGCGTTGCTGCCAGTTCCCACACACTTTCCATCCCAGCATGTTCAGAATAGTAGTAAGTGCCACCCACCCGCTCAGTCTGAAGCAGTGGCAAAGGTCCATCTGCATGGCTGCTCTACCTGCAGCTCCCTTATCTTTCAACATCATAATGCTTGACTCAGGGGATTAAGTTGTGTTGGATTGCCGGACCCTTTGCACAAGGGTAAGCTTTTTTCTATCTGACTGTATTGAAGGAAAAGATGTACCAAACTCAAAGGATCCATCTCCTTTCCCATTACCTGGATCTCTTATATGTGGAAGATTCTGAATGGCTAGGGTATGTAGATATGGCTGGGGAAAGGAAGGAGGATTGACTAGGGGATTAAGAAAGGCAGAAGTGTACAGAAAGGAGGAAAGGAAATTGGATGGGGAAATTTGAAAAAGAGATACAGAAAACAAAGGATGAAATATATAGAAGAAGAGACCAAATCAGAAAACATGTTTGAAGGAGAAAATGAGGTATAAAGGTAGAAAATTGGTCTGAGGAAAATCCAGTTACTGAAAATGAGAGGAAAAGATGGGCCAAGATTGAGAAGATCTAGAAAAATGTGGTGTACATCTGACGAGAAAAGGGAAATTAAAAATAACAAAACCCCAACATGTTTAACTAAAAATAGCATCTAAAGATGTTCTTGTGGAACCAAAGACCTTGGTCACTTAGGCCCTATTCAGACAAAACACACATTGGTGCCCCTGGATTTTCAGCAGGGCTTTTGGCTGAACAAGGCCTACAGGGTTCAGGCCCAACTCAGACTTTGGCCCATGTTCTAGAGTCCATCATCAAATGTTTGCCAGAGACAAAAGCATAAAACTTCTCTAGATAAGAGGGAACACTTTCATCCCCATTTAAGTTTTGCGTTTGCTTGAGCAGTAGTATTATGTTTTAGTTCAAAAGAAGGTGTTAAAAATAGTCCATGATGTAGCACCCACAGGACAGAGTGGTATATTTTCCTCTATTATAGATCCGACACAAGCCTACTGTTATTTCAGTGCCCTCTCTAATGATCTGCTTGCTCTCTGGAGGATGCTGACCCATTTCAGCACATAGTAATTAGCCTTTCAGACACTACTGTGTTTCCATTAAATAGATATAAATGTGCAAGGTGACATTTATTTTCTTAATCCTGAAAAATGTTCACCACAGATGTTGGGGTTTGGCTGGATTTCAGTTTGCTTTTTAATGTAACAGTTGAATAAAAAAGTTTGCATGTTTTTTTCTTGCTGTTGGATAATTGAGGCTTCTCTGAAATGACACTTGCTTGATGAGTTTCATTTTGGCGGTAGAAGAAACATGATTACAGCATAAGATTATTTGGTCCTGATTCTCTCTTACGCTAAGACCCCTTTATATCACTCTGCAATACAGTGGCCATAAATACAATTACACCCCCTTTAAGACGCCTTTACACTGTAAAGGGGGTTTACATGTTAATGAGAATTGGACTCTTCAGATGTAAAACTCTATCTGAAAATGTATGTGTACATGGTTTTATGATGTTTGAGGAAATGAGGATGTTGACCTATTGCAAATATATATGTGCGTTTGTTTGTGTATGCGCACGTGTGTGTGTGTATATATGTATGTGTGTGTTTGTATGTGTGTGTGTCTCTCTCTCTCTCTCTATATATATATATGTATATATGTACACAATGTGCATATATA
Source organism: Eretmochelys imbricata (assembly GCF_965152235.1). Classification (NCBI taxonomy): domain Eukaryota; kingdom Metazoa; phylum Chordata; order Testudines; family Cheloniidae; genus Eretmochelys; species Eretmochelys imbricata. The sequence goes on along the minus strand of NC_135574.1, from coordinate 18,688,749 downwards.
GATATATGTATATATAAAACACATTAATATTAAAGTCAGTTTTATCATCTTGATCATTGTCTTCAACCCCACCACACACCCTCAACTTAACTGTATGTTATTCGTCCTGCTAATTATTCTGGTCTCCAGCGTTAGTGAAAGACTTTCACCTAAATGATCCAACAGGCGTATAGAACATCTAGGTTGCTTAATAGTTCACATTCACATATGAAGACATGTGGCATGCTGTTATTTCATTCTCTCAGTACCGAGAGGCTGTGTGAGAGGAGGCATCATGCGAGGTAGGTGCTTACTGCAGGACAGAAATACTTTCAGAGGTTATTTTTGTCATTGTGAATCTCCTGTGATGTGCGAAAGTCAATGGTTGCTGTAAATGAAGCTGTCAAAGGCTACAGATTAAAAATGCTGAAATGGTGAAAATCTTCTGCGTGTAAAAAAATTGGAAATAGTAAAAAAGCCAATAATTTACTCTCTCTGTGTGATTTTTTTAATCATAAGAATGCTGTTAAGATAATCTTTTAACATATTCCATTGTCACCTATGTTGTAAAGGTATTTTAAGAGCTGCATTGATAATCCTGTTAAACTTTAATACAATGTAGTATAACATAATACTTATAATTAATACTATTGTATTTTGTTGACTGAGAAGTTTCACACATTCTTGGTATGTTTGAGTTTAGGATATGCTGTTTTTGCAGGGTTTGGTTTTATTCTTTTGACACATATCCAGTTCATATTACACCAAAATGCCATGTTTTTACTTAGTATTATTCCAAAACATTCAAAAGATATTTGCATTTGGAGAAAAATTATGTAGTTCTCACATTCTGTTATAACAAATTATATTTAACTTTTCTGTGATAATGCGTTATCTATGTGTCTGATTTTCTGACGCTCAAATTTTTAAATTTTTGTTTTTAACCCTTACGAGTTTAGGATTTTTTTAAATTATTTAGACCTACTGGTTCCTGCTTATTTTTTTTAATATGAAGTTTGTTTATTATTTCTTTGACTGTCAGTGTTGAGCCAGTCTTGCCAACAAACAATATCAAGTGTTTCCTATTTCTCTACTTCTTTACAAGAAAAAAAATAAATAAAAACTCTTAATGGGAACCCTGGCACTGTCTGTCTTCTCTGTTCTGCAGAAATGTTGAAGGAGTTGAACCAGCAACGCAGAGCGAAAGAGTTTACAGACCTGAAAATTATTGTTGAAGGCAAAGAGTTTGAAGTCCACCAAAATGTTCTAGCTTCCTGCAGCTTGTATTTCAAGGACCTGATTAAAAGGTTTGCCTTCCTTCCAGCTGTGATCTGGTCTGTTCTTTTGTAGGGCGCATTTGTGTCGCTTTTTTCTTCCCCTCTCTTGCAGGTTTATGAAGATTGAATCTCCTGTCACAGAGCCAGTAGCCATTCTTTCCACCACCTTTGAATGTATTTTCAAACTGAGACTCAGATCCATTTGTTACACATCTGACTTGTACAATGTAATTATTTCTGATCAGTAATGGCCTATTTTGGCTGAAGAAAGTGTTCCATCACTAAGAATTCAAAGCTTAAAACAGAACTATTAGTAGTGATCCAGACCACACGATAGAACTATTGCTATCAGTATTCTAAAGGGATTCCATTACATATTACAAAACTTTATCCTTCAGGCTACAGTAAGCCATAAGCTTTTCTGTGAATGATGCTGAAACGTCATACCAATAAAGTATTTAGATAATATTAACCCCTTCAGCCCTGAAATCTTTGTCACATGCTATGTCACATGTGGCACTTAGGAGAAAGGGGGGTTAATATTTATAAAAAATATTATTTGGGGCCTTTTAAAGGCAAAAAGTCAATTGACAAATTTTCATAGGAAAAATTGGAAAGACAATGTTAGATAAAAATATAACTCAGTCTGCATGTTAGACTAAGAGGAGTTTTTCTTAAGCAAACACTGCTTTAGCTTAGAGTAAATGTAATATGTACATTTCTAAACCTCATGTCTCTGCCTTTGCATTTCCCCCCTCTCAGTTTCTAGCAGATTGATTCTAAACAGTGCATGATAATCTTTTTTTTCCATTACATTGATTTTTCAATTTGTATGCTTCATATACTCGATAGGAATAAATTGGTACTTTCATATTATTAGTAAGTTAGAGTAGCAAGAAGGGAGGGTAAAAAAACCACCACCAGGATAACTTTCATTTTTCTCTCAATCATCAGCAAATTAATGCAGCTGCTGATTTTGCCTTGCAGTATTTTCCTAAGCAGACTGAGCCTGGACTGTGCTAAAAAATGGAATTACAGAACATTTTGCTTGCTTTCAAATTCTGTATTTAAATTTTGCCAACTAACACAATAGTGACGGTATTTTATTTCAGGATGGCATATTGGCTGGTATCTCCTTTTCAATGTATTATGTCCTTTTGCACAAAGCTGTTTTTCTAATTGTGCATATATATTACAGTACTATGATCTAATTGTGCTTGACTGCCTTATCAATTATTCATAAAAGATATGTTGGCCTGGTAGCTTGTTATTTTCCCTCTGTAAACCTAATGATTGCTAGCTCTAGCTATGATAGATCTCTTTTCCGTCCTTTTTCTCCTGTCTGCTCATTATCACTTGCTAGTTAAGGCTACAGTATATGCCTCTCACAGAGATAAGGTATGCCGTCTATAGGGAAAGGAGATCTTAGGCATCATTTATAGAAACCCAGTAATTGACTGGCCAAGGAGTGTCATTTGGATTTGACTGTGAAGACATTAGTTCATCTACAAAAGTCATCAGGCACCATCTATTTCTAGCGAGAATCTGGGGAGGACTGTAATTTAGTTGTCGAATGGAGATGAACCATAGACTGAATGCTGATTTATCATAGCAATCGTTTAAAAAAAAAAGACTTAAATGCAGTTCTCCTCTGAAAAGTGACTCTGCGAAAGTGGAATCCTGGAGTTCCACACTTGTCTCTCTCTGACTCACCTCAGACTCACTCAGTTTCCAACTGAAAAAGGTGGGGGTTTATTGCCCCTGAACTGCAGGCTCTGAAAACTCAAACCGGGAATTTGAAAGTCAACTTGTGTTCTTTTCCTTCTCACACATTGGCAGCAGTAGTAAAGAGTTCTCAGGTCAAATTCTGACCTCAATTAGACCAGTTCAGCCCCAATATATGGCCTCACTTTCACTCATGTAACCTTGATGAATGCTTATGGGGCTACTACACAGGTTTATCCGAGGCAACAACACTTCTATTACTGGTGATGACATTTGAATAGGGAGGAACCCAGCTTGATGGCAGGTTGAGTTTTCAGGCTGTCTGGTGGGGAAAATAGGAAAAAATAAATGTTCACCTGCTGAGTGTGCATATTTGTGCTAGTGTCTTAGACAGACCTTAAACCTGGGGCTCTGAGGTACCATTTTAAAGACTCACTTTTCAGGGAACTACACTGGAAAGCCCAATCCTTCGAGTGACCCCATGGAAGTTAATGGGAGTTGAGGACACTTAACTTGCAAGAGGCAATCAGCACCTTGTGGGAGCATGCCCTTAGTAATATAAAATCATGATAGTTCACAATGGTAGTATATTTATAAATATAGCATGTTTAGAATGTTCCTTTGATAATGGTCACATGTTGCTAACAGCTCCTTTGAGGAAAGATGAATCGCAGATCACACTTAAAGTTTAATGTGATTTATATTGCACTCTTTCTATTATCATAAAAATAAAAACATACACAGTTGGATTCAGTGGCTGAAGAATAAGTAAATGTCTTTGTATTTCCTAAATATTTATATAAAGGACACTGAGTTCAGTGGTACAATAGATATAAGATCTGATTCCGCTCCAGCTGAAGTCAACAAGAATTTGGTCCCTGACTTCAGTGGGAACAGGATCATCCCCATAAAGATGCTCTAGGTATGTTCCTGCATGTCCCCATGTGTATACATGTTTGCAAAATACCTTTCAGTGTACTTGCATCATATGTCCTGTACTATGGACAAACTACTGTCCTAACACATCTGATTATCTGCCTCTGATACCACTGGGTGTTATGGGTGAGTATCTGAAGATATCTAAAATAGCAAGTGATGCCCCAAATGAGTAAAAAGGGAATGTTAGAAAATAATTAAGGCCTATTACAGCAATGTCTTTAAAGGATAAATCCAACATTCAGACTCAGTGTACCGCATTGTAATGAAAAAGACACAGTCAGATTTGACTGACCCAAAACTGAATATACATTTTAAAACAAACATTAATTTATTTATATACCATTAAAATATTTATATTTTCAAATAAAAACATATTGTTCGCCTGATCCTAGAAGATCTGTTGGTTCTTAAAAATGGCTTGGTCCTGTCCGGTGCTGAGCCCTCTAGCCCCCCTCCACCAAAGCACTTAAGTACATGAGTAGTCCCATTGACAATGTACTTACAATTAAACACATGCTTATATGCTTGATTGGGCCAAAGCCAGAGTGCACCGGACCAAGCCCAAGTTGTGCTTTCAGCCCATATTAAAAAGAAAGACTCCTATGCTGAACAACCCAATAACAAGTCAATGAATTGGGCTTCTTCACTGTCTGACATTCTTGCCCCATCCTGCTGCTATACCTATATGGTTCATTCCTGCAAACAGGCAGCATATTGAAATGTGTCTGCTCCAGGTTTCTTGTACCCTCCATGCTCACAAGAATGAAGCAGACAGGCAAAGCAGAAGGATTGGGTGAGATGTATGTGCCCTCAAACAAAGCACAGTTGGCAGGCCTAATTATATTGCTAGCATTCTTATGTCCCTTTACTTTGTAGCTTTCTTAAACATCAAATTCTTGGAACAGACTTACTACTCTTTATGTTAAATTTGTAAGGATTTTTTTTCTTGGTGACTCTTTTGGTTAATGTTTAGAACTTCCCTTGTGAGAGAGATGTATTTCATGACCTGATCTTACACTTGCTCCCAGAGCTGGGGATAAGATAGACAGCATGTTCAGCCCTTGTTGGAGGGAGTCCTCTGGCTAATCAGGTGGCATTACTCAAGATTCAGACTTGGCCAACAGGAGGTTACTGCAGCAGACAACCTTGAGGGGGAGTGAATGTTAAACAAGAGTGAGAGGTGGAGAAACAGGAGGATCCCCTGTAACCTAAATAATATCCACATGTCTTGTATGTGTGCATTGGAGTTGGCCCCTAACAGATACCCCAAGCTGAATTCTTTCCAATTATGGAATTGGAGTTGAAATCCAGACCAGAATCTGAATCTGAGTTTTGTGGCTCTGGCTCAACCCGTATGTGTATGCTATATGTGTGTATATGTCAGATACATCTGTGATCATCTCTATATGACTAGATATAGACCAAAATCCAAACAGCCCTCCCTCCAACTTTGACCCCCCACCCCACCCCATATATTTTTATGGGGGGATAGAGGGCATGATTCAAAATCCAAATCTTAATTTTTCCTTTGGGCTCCATCTCTATAATAGGCCAAACCAAAACCCCATACCCACGCATCCCTCCCCTCCCAATTTTGGCAAGGTTGTCCACATTCCAGAACCAGATTTTGCAGCTCCATTTGTAACTATAATTCCTTGTTTTGATTGTGTGTATGTTTCTTTGTTTTGATTATGTGTGTCTGGAAGAAAGGAATGGAAAATCCCATGATGTGGTATAATGTTTTCAAACTGCATCCTAAGTAGACAAATACAGCTGCCATATAAATGGAATGTCTGATATTTCTAGAGCAAAGTGAACTTCACTGGAGCTTTTTAATTTGATTTTTTTTTCTAAATGTCGAGCCCTGGAATCCTTATCAAATTCACATTGATAGGAAGTTCTTGGCTTAAAATCCCTTTCTAGGCCCAAATACTGGCTCTTATAAGCAAACCTCAGAGTTGTATTTCTTTGTGAGGCAGCAGTACAGAGAAGTTCAAGTAGTATTCTGTACCTTTTAACTGTTCAAGATTTGCTTTTAATGATGCTCTTAACTTTGTAGCACCGAGGGCTGGCTAATTCCAGTAGCGTACAGCATAAAATACACACAGCAGGAGATTAGATCACAAAGCCAAGAATTTTGATGGAACATAATCTGGCATAACTCTGGTCCTCTTTCTTTTCCAAAGGAGCAAAGTAACTTTAGTTCACGACCAGATTGTTTTTCCAGGATAGCCTACTTCTTTTCTCTATTGTTTTGTTTTTCTAAAATGGGGTAGCAGGTCCTCTTTTTGTACCTGGGACCTGGGTGCTAAGGCTGGTGAGGTAGAGAAGTTTGGACTATTAGGGCCAAATTCTGCTTTCCCTTGCACCCTTGTAAATTCAGTGTGACTTCATTGAAGTCATGGGGGTTACTCTGGATTTTGTAAAAGAAGGCAGAATTTGGTGCAAGATGGAGAAATCTGCCCCTCTCCATCTGAAACAGTCTGACAAAATGGCAAAAGCTTTCAGGTGTCTGGAAAACAGACTGTCTGGTTTGTATTTACATCATGAGAAGCCAAAAATGAGAAATAGCAGGTGAAAGAAAAATCCACTCTTAGCAACCCCTTCCTGTTTTGCTTCTTATCAAGAGCTTTTGCTTTTAACCCCAGTTGAGAGTCAGGATCATATCTGCAGCTATCTCTTTCAGCTTCCCTGTAAAGATAAAACATTTGTGAAAGTAAATCCTTGCATTTTTTTTTTGAAAGAGGAGGAAAAAGTCTTGAAAATCAGATACGTTTTTCAGGTGCAATCAGAGATGTACTGTACATAGAGGGATATCATCAGTCACTTCTGTTAAACCATTTATGGGGCTGTCATAAATATAAAGGGAAGGGTAAACACCTTTAAAATCCCTCCTGGCCAGAGGAAAAACCCTTTCACCTGTAAAGGGTTAAGAAGCTAGGATAACCTCGCTGGCACCTGACCAAAATGACCTATGAGGAGACAAGATACTTTAAAAGCTGGAGTGGGGGAGAAACAAAGGTTCTCTCTGTCTGTGTGAGGCTTTTGCCAGGAACAGAAAAGGAATGGAGTCTTAGAACTTAGTAAGTAATCTAGCTAGATATGCGTTAGATTCTGTTTTGTTTAAATGGCTGATAAATTAAGCTGTGCTGAATGGAATGTATATTCCTGTTTTTGTGTCTTTTTGTAACTTAAGGGTTTGTCTAGAGGGATTCTTTATGTTTTGAATCTGATTACCCTGTAAGGTATTTACCATCCTGATTTTACAGAGGTGATTCTTTTACTTTTTCTTCAATTAAAATTCTTCTTTTAAGAACCTGATTGCTTTTTCATTATTCTTAAGAACCAAGGGTTTGGGTCTGTGTTCACTTAGGCAAATTGGTGAGGATTTTTATCAAGCCTTCCCCAGGAAAGGGGGTGAAGGGTTTGGGAGGATTTTGGCGGGAAAGATGTTTCCAAGTGGGCTCTTTCCCTGTTATATATTTGTTAGACGCTTGATGGTGGCAGCAATAAAGTCCAAGGGGAAAAGGTAAAATAGTTTGTACCTTGGGGAAGTTTTAACCTAAGCTGGTAAAAATAAGCTTAGGGGGTTTTCTTGCAGGTCCTCACATCTGTACCCTAGAGTTCAGAGAGGGGAAGGAACCTTGACAGGTGCCTATGAAAAAGGGAGGTTTATTGGAAAGTACAAAGTGTACTGTTCCTTTGCTGTGAAGGTGCAAGTAATGCTATAGATGCCTTTCCTCTTAAACAGGTAGCTCATAACTACAGTAGGTTGGGCTTGAAATACTGCCATGGGAAGTAGATTTATGCTCCTACAAGTGGCAGCCTTTTTTGTCATTGCTGTTCTCCTGCCGCTTGTATTTTGTTAAGCAGCAGCAACAGTCACACCCTAATGTCACAGCTGGCCGCTAGGGTTTGATACTACGCAGCTGCCAGGCTCTGAAAAACATGTTTTCACTGAGCAGAAATTCACGTGCTTCAATATAAACGAACTGCAGGTTACAAATATTTAACTGTGCTTCTGAACCAAAGGGCCTAGGAATTGACACAGAGTCCAGAGCGGAAGTTTCAGCATCACTGTATTTAGCCAAGCAAATGCAGCCGTGGATTGGTGGGGTGACAGGCTTGTTCTGGATGCTTGCTCTGCATTGACAGGCAGATAAATTCATTCTATTTTGAAAGACAAAACCTGGCAAGTGAGACAGGGCAGGTCCATTTTGAAGTTCAGGCTATGGCATGGGAATTAAGCATCTGCCTCAGGACAGTTCCAGCTTGCAGAGGTACCAAGCAGAATCACTTAACCTCAGCCTCCTCTCTCTCTTTGGGAGGCAAGGGCTTCTCACTCTCGTAATTTCTAGACAGAACTACAAATCTTATCCAAGAAATGACAGACTAATCACTCCCTTGCCCTCGCTCTGGCTAGACTTATCTGCGAGCCATGCTGCTGTCATGCAGCCGCTCGGAAGACGCTGATTCGCATGACCTAGCTATATTTACTTACATCTCAGGGCCCAGTCTGAGCTTGACTGTGTTATGTACTTGCAATTTACGGGCAAAGGGGAAGAGTTATGTTACAAGAGCAAATTAAAGCTAAATGGATCAAAGACAAATAGGCAAAAACTGCACAGGCCAGGGTCCGGAGCCAGGCTCTTCAACGCTGTTGTTTTTGGCCACCTCCAAAAGCTTGTCTTGCCCTAAAACGAAAATAATCAAATATGATGGTTCAGGATGCTATCAGGTAGCTGTACAGGATCAAAGATGACTCTGACCCTGCCTATCCCACCTGTGTTTACAACACTGCAAAAGTACATTATGATGTGGGATTTATTTTTTTTTTTTTGCCTTTCTTTAACATCTGGTATTGGCCACTGCTGGATTAGGATACTGAATTTATGTTAATGATATGATCAGCTTTTGGCAAATCCTTTGTTCCTGTTGCACTAAACACTGATGGGCAAAATGTGCAGAGCAGTTCTTGAAGGTTTTCTATAGGTAACAAATCCCCAGTACCAATAATAGGAGATACGTGAAAACCACACTACCTGTTACGTGGTATAATACCTTTCACATATATTTTTTTTTAAGAGGTACATGCCTCTTCTAAGGGTTTGCCTCTACAGGGACACTCAGAAAAGTGAATTAAGCTAAACCGAATTAAGGCCACTTTAATTTTGAATTAGAGTGCCCACACAAGGATCTAATGCAGTTTAACTAATTCACTTTAAATTCACACATTTAGTTAATTCAGATTAACTCTCCTGAATGTCCCCATGTAGACAAGCCTTAACTATATTACAAAAATGTAACCACAAGACCCTATATCTGAGTGACAAAGAGCTAGCACCTTGCAAAATTCATTTTAATACTTGAAATCCCAATTAGGACCTTGGGGCTACTACCTTAATATAAATACATAATAGTAATAATTAATAAATAAATATTTAATTATTCCCCCAGTGTTGAAAGGGAGCCTTAGATATACCTACATAAACACTTGTGTAAATTTCACCACATCCAGTGAAAGAGATTTATTATTTGTATAATGCCAACTGTGTGCTAAGCTGTTTTATTATTGTGCAGTAAATATGATCAGAAGAGATCAGGTCTGAGTGGGATGAGGGGAACCTTTAGTTTTTCAAGAATTAACTGTTGTCAGTCATTAAATTTATTTTTAATTCTTCTTCCTTCATCTAAAATCCCCAAAGCAAAATTTTTGTTCCACAATATATTTTGCTGTTTTCTGTTCAAAGGAGGCTTTTGCAAGTATGTTGGTGCCCAGACTCTTAATACTGTGGCCCAGTTTTTCATTACTCCACAAGTAGATCCTTAGAGGGACTCATTGTCCCCAGTCCCTAGCAAAAGAGTTCAGAGACAGCAAATGTTGCTCTTCCAAGGCCCATTGGCTCATTCTCTTGCCACTTGTTTAAGCTGACCTCTTGAAGATTGTCTATTTTCTTTCTCAAGTCTCAGCAGTGAGGTGCATGTGTATTTCAGTCTGTGATCTCAGCTACTATAGCATTGCACCCTTCAACTGATCCTGGCCTTGCTTTTTTGAAGCAGTCTGTATAGAGCAATTAAATCGAGTTCCATCTTTGAATAGCCTTAAAAGCATATTTGAGATTTGCTTCTTTTGTTTGTTTTTTGTTTTGTTCTGGCCATGTCTCTTGTTAACAAAAGCATTTGTTGTTAATCCTATAGTTTGTCTTGGTCTAAAGTTTGTCTTGGTCTAAAATTATCATTTGTCTGATTTGTGGATGGTGCATTAGGAGAAAATGCCTGATACACAAACAAGTTTACACCCATGGAACTCCACTGACTTTACTGGAGATTGAACAGCCGCAAACTGAGAGCATTTGGCCCTTGGTATGCTAAACCAGCCTTGCCAAATTCTATTCACCTGGAGCAAGTAATAACATCTGCAGCAATGTCCTGGTAAAGAGTGGACAAGTAGATTTTGTGCGTGGTCAGGTAAACTTTCATGATGAATTTGCAAGGCTGTGTTCAAACACTAATCTATTGAATCTCTTGATTTTGCTAGTTCTTTACCCTAATCACACTGTAGCATCATTACAGTACGTGTTTTTCTTGTCTCATGAGACAGATGGACAGTAGCTGAGGCTCCAGATAATATTTATCTCTGAGATAGCGTAAAGAAGGCAGAGATTTGCAAGTTAGTAGATTTTGATACCGATAAAATAATTCCAAAAGAGAAGCCATGCTAGGGTATAATTTATTTTTTAAAAAATCCTATTTAATAGAACATTCACCGCCTTATGGCACATGTATTGCAATGATGTTTCTCTATAAATGTCTCTTGCTGTCATCATTTACATGACTGATTATCTTGCAGCTGTATAAACTCTAGTAACTCAGTAAATAACGTGTGACCACAGTGTGTACATACATCTTGGGGTCTGTTTTGTGTAAATCCATGTTGTTATGTTTGTGTATCTGTACATTTGTATCTCATGATAAGCCTATAATTATACAGAATTGTAAATCAAGTCCTTAGGCATGAAACATTGCTTTCCATGCAGAGTACAATATCTGTTCTCTACTTAGCTAGAGGTAAGCTACAGATGTCATTAAGCTTCTTTTTTGTTTATCCCAAGATAAACAGACGTGACTTTGAACCATTTAATAACTTTGATGAAAAGTCAAACAGTGGACATTTAGGATGCAGTAATGCTGCACTTTGTTCTTATTTGCCTAAAGTTTCAGTACCTCCAGGATTATGTACCACAGTAAACAAGATATTCCGCCGAAATTGTGTAGACTTGAACAAAAGTTTTTAATGAGCACATAACTAACACTCTTCAGCCTCATGAGAAACTGCCAATCCCAGTCTAGTGTTCTCGATTTGGTAATCAAAACAATTTGACAGAGATAAAAAGAAGTAGCTGTTCTTGGTTTAACTGCTTCATCTCATATTCTAATCTTGGATTTCCTGTTTCCTTTAGACCCAAACAAAGTGTCCAGGGAATGAAGCAATTTAATTTCTGATTTTTTTTATCCCATTGGCATAGGTAGCAAATGTTTTGCTCTAGTGAAATGAGAACACAAATATTTGCTCTTATGTTAATTATGTCCCTCACTATGAAACCAAATCCAATAAGAACAGAATGTCACAGTACATTTAGGAGGTGGTGTAGAAGCTGGAAGTTCATTAGGTAGCTGGATATAGAAAACAGCAATCCTAAGGGCCGTATACTCGGTCTGTGTGTGCAACTTCCAGCCACATCAATGGCATCAGGGGGGGCAATACCATGGCTCTCGGATGCAGGTGTCAACATATGTTGTAAAGAATAGTATGCATGTTCCACTGCCCTCTGGATAGAATCAAAACTGCTCATTAATTTTTGGGCCACAAGCCCTATTATGTTAACAGAAATCTCCTTTAGCACAAGCCATAGAGGTATCAAGTACAGGGATATCTGAGTTCTATTGCCATTAAATTCCAAGTGGCCAAGATGTGCAGGATAATAATCAATAGGGAAATCAAAGATGCCCACAATAGCTGAATCTATCTGATAGATATCAATTTAATTTTGTTGGTTGCTTAAATTTTGTTTGTTTGTTGCATTGTGATGGGCCCTGGATAGAAACAAAGAAAGAGGCAGACTCTAATTGCTGGGGGGTAGCGCGGAGGAAGATATTCAGATGCACTATACCAAAAATGCCTTTATTTTTAGGGTTAATCTTTTATTTGGTGCCCGTTTTCATAGGGCGACGCTGTGATGTATGACATGCCTTTGAGGTTGCACCTCATGTACTCCTGCTGCTTCAGACGTGAAGAGATGTCACTGAAAGGTCTATTAGTCTCCCTGTTCACATACAGCATGCTGAGGCAGTGTGGGAACCAACTGTTCCTAGTCAGAAACATACATTTACATAAAGCATTTTGTATTATTCATGTGCATTCCTTGCAGACAGCTCCATTTTGAATATTCTGAATTTGTTTTATGCAGTGTTGTTGTAGCAGTGTTGGTCCTAGAATATTAGAGAGGCAGGGTGGGTGAGATTAGTCCAATAAAAGATATTATCTCACCCACCTTGTCTCGCTGAATTTGCTTTGACTTTTATTGACTATAGCTTGTAAACAGTGAGAAAACTGGTTTCTACACGGCTCATAGGTAGCTTTTCACATTTGAAGTGAAACTGAGTAAGACTGTAGACAACTCTAAGAGACAATCAGACCATTAGTCAATCAAAACAGTGTTTCAAGCCAGTTAGAAGCAGCAGTATCATTGTCTGTAAATTGATGAAGTGAAATACTAGGAGAACTCCGTATATAAGGGTACTTCAGCTGTAGTCTAAATGAAGCTTGGACACTCAAAGCATCTCATTATAAAATTTTTTGTATTGCATCACAGAAGGGTTATGTTAAAAAGAACATCTTGATAAAAATGATGTAGTGAAGTTATTTTATATAATACACCAAGTGCATTATCTCATGAATAGAATTTATATATGTGTATATATATATATGTATTAAACTTTATTCAAGAGATGATGAAGAAAACTTAGTTATGTCTGTACTAAGCATGAAACACCAGTGCTGATGTTCGTGTGAGCTGGATCTCAGGAAATGTATTTCAAGGACAAATTAATACCAAGAATTCAGAGGAGGGGGTGTGTGTGTGTGTGTGTGTGTGTAAAAATTTTCCAGAACACAATCCTGAACATTGCAAGCAAGGATTTTTCCCCCTTCTAATATTAATCGTATTTTACTGGTGTGCATCTCTATTAGCTTCCCTATATAGATTAACTCAATGAAAGGACCAGTAACTTTGTTATTTGGGTTCCAGTTTATAACTGAGATGTTCTTTGCTTTAAAAGTCTCCCTGTGCCTATGACCTCTCCAGCTTAAGTTATTACATTGAAAGTTGTAGCTGAGCTAAGTGGACAGAGCATGCCCAAGGACCCTGGCTTTATTTAGGTAGATCCAATTATCCCAAACAGTAAAAAGTTGCTTTGTTTATTTAGTAACTGCACTGTCGATGCAGAACTAATATGTGGTTTGCTTATCTCTTCATTAAATTTTGTTTTCACATTATTTAGGTCTACCAATCACCCCACTGGAGGCTATATGATTTGTAAATCTGAAAAAATTCCCTGACAGCTACCATATAGTTAAGCTGTAAAAGAACTCTCTTAGCTTGTTTAAATGTAGACCTAATCTAACCTTTTTGCTGCTTAGCCCAAGATACATCTTTTTAAAGTCCTGTTCTAAATCACTTCCTAATTTTAATGAGTTTTTATATCAGGAATTACCAGCTCTTTACTCTAGCTGTTCCCAGAGATTGCAGCAATGATAAAGTAAGGTCTAAAATTGTTTATTACACATTATTCTTTAGAAGCAAAACTTTTTGCCCCCAGTGGCTGTTAGGAAAGTTATTGATTTTCTGTCACAATGTGAAATGTTTGACCTTTATAATATGAGCAATGATTAGAAGGCCCATAAAATGACATTATTCTATTTAAACTTTAGAGTTCACAGAGCAAACAGCAAAATGTGCCTTGTTTAACTATGTCCATGGACCTAAAACATACGTTACCCAGCTTCAAGCTAGAATAAAATGCTAAGGAGACAGTCTATCAGATGTCCAAAATGGATGGTGTATGTGCATGTTCTTATTTATATCTGTAACGAGCTTCCATTAACATGTACTGTGTGTGCATGTGTTTGTGCGCACTTTTTTCACTTACAGCCAAATTCTCCCTAATAGACGTTTTGCTGTTGACCTCTCTGAGAACAATGTTAGACCGTTAGGGTCTCCTCTTGCACCCACTGAAGTGAGTGACAAAACTCCCATTGATTTCAGTCATGCAGGATCAGACCCCTTGTGCACAAGTGTGTATATATATGCACATACATTTTTTCACTTGGTCAACTGTGTAAGCACTTACAGCAGGGCTAAATTCTTCTCTTGGTTAGACTTGTGCAACTTTCTAACTTCACTGGGGTTGCACCGGTATAACTGAGAGAAGAATATGGTCCATTTTTGTACATTTATGAAGTCTGCTAGATGCATAGAGGATCTTTATATCCTGCTGCATATAAAATAAGAAACACAGGAACCACTTTAAGAATATCATTATACAATACATTAGAGTTAGAAAGGAAATACCTAAGAAAAATTCTATTATAAAACCATTTCAGTAAATCAGACTCCAGAATCCTGTTTCAAACCACACTAATGCTCTCTGTGATGTCTCCAGTTTCCACACACGTTTCTGTTTCTCTGTTTCTTTGAAAACTCACTGTTGATCCCTTAGGACCTGCTTTAGCCAATAATCCATCTGGTTTCCAGGCCAAGTAAATCTACAGAGCCAGGTCATCAGCATGGAAGCCATGCAGGCTTCTTCTTTTACTTTGTTGGCTGAACCAGGCATGTTTTCAGTATGCATCCCAAGTAAGTGATGCCTCTAAGACAGTGGTGGGCAACCTGCGGCCCATCAGGGTAATCCACTGGCGGGCTGCGAGACATTTTGTTTACATTGACTGTCCACTGGCACAGCCCCCTGCAGCTCCCAGTGGCCACAGTTCGCTGTTCCCGCAGCTCTTATTGGCTGGGCCACTGTCTCTCAGCCCGCCAGCAGATTACCCTGACGGGCCGCAGGTTGCCCACCACTGCTCTAAGCTGTGCCCCTGGTGGGTACATCATTTAAAAACCCCAAGCAGCACAACACGCCACTTTCAAAGCATCAGAGGCAGAAACGGACACAATTCAGTTTCCATTTCTGGCTGGTTGTGAAATGTGAATAATCTCTATTGCTCTGTATTATACTTTCCATAAGTGGCTTTTGTGATTCATTGAACACCTTAGCTTTGTTTTGGTATTTAATCAATTGCAGCAGCCATTTATTGCTTGGTGTATTACAAAGGAAAAGAGATTATAACTTAATTATTCTAAAGAATGACAGGCTGGAGTCATTGCTTAAATTGGTATTTTCTTTATTCTAATGTCAGTGGCAGGCTACTGGTTTTGCACCATCTGTCCTGTTCACTGCTGCATTCACAGTCAGAAACTGCTCATGATTAGTCACCTGAAGAGCTTTATTACCATGTCCGTGTATGCACTCACCCCCACGACATTTGCCAGCACAAATGGAATTAATACCGTAAACAAATATTTGCTTGCTACAGGCCTACCTATCATGCAAGGACTCAATCCTGCCATTACCGAATGCCATAAAATCCCATTTAAATTACTGAGTGCTCTGGCCCAGAATGTTAAAGGTATTTAGGTGCAGTAATGCCTAAGTGATTTAGGAGCCTAAATCTCTTTTCCAAAAGGGATTTAGGCACTTACGAGTCTGAATTACATCAATGGTCAATGAGATTTAGACTCCTAAATGCCTAAATCCCTTTTTGAAAATTAAATTTAGGCTCCTAAATCAGTTAGGTGTTGCGCTGCTTAGCACACCAATACCTAAATACCTATAAAAATGTGAGCATCTATGCCCAAACATTGAATAACATTAACAAGACCTGCCTGATGAACTCATGTCAAAGTGTTATTTGAAGCAATTAATGGTAGAGCAGGAGAACTTTTTACCGCAAGATACATCAGATACCATGGAATCACTTTGATACATAGCATCCGAAGTACCTTGTGGTCAAAGGTTCTCTTGCTCCTCCATTAGGTAGGTTCCCTATCTATACAGACCTAGAGATTAGGTACAAGGGATTGTGAGAGGGGGACTGTATTTTGGGCTACCTCTCAGGGCTCAACCAATCTTTACTTCTTTATCTCGTCCCAAGAGGAATTGTAGCTTGAGCAAAATGCTGCTTACATGCATGACCGTTCTGAGAGCATATAGCACACCTGTTAAAAAGTCTGGGTTTAGTACAATGTGTGCATGTTGGGCAGTATAAGCAACCTGCTTAACGTAATGCTTGTGTATCTGCTTTTGGACTATGGCATGGCCCACAGGCTATGTCTCCACAAGGGATGACCCAGTGTTTAGGGCACTAGCCACGGACTTGGGAGATGTGGATTTAATTTCCTGCTCTGACACAGATTTCCTGCATGGCCTTGGGCAAGTCATTTAGTTTCTCTGGGAATATCTACACAGTATTTTGGAGTGAGCCTCACAGTCTGGGTCAACAGACAGGCGAGCAGGGCTTGCGTTAGTGCTCTAAAAATAACTGTGTTGTATACACAGTGCTTTCCAAGTTGCAGTTCAGACTGGAGCTCAGGCTCTGAAGCCTCGGGCGAGGGGTGCGGTTCAGAGCCTGAGCTCCAGCCTGAGCTGCATCTTCAACGTGCTGTCTCTACAGCTATTTGTAGAGGGCTAGCACGAGCCTGTTAGCCCAAGTCTGTTGACCTGGTCTGGGAGACATGTGTAGATGTACCCTCTGAAGTTCAGTTCCCCATCTGTAAAATGAGGAGAGTAGTATTTTGCTTCCTGGCCAGGGTGTTGTGAGGCTAAAAAGATTGTGAGGTGTTGAATATTTGTGGTAATTGAGGCCTATAAGTACTTTAAATAGAAATACGAAGCGAATTTAAGATTCCAATCCTGCATAGACTTACGCATGTGCTTAATTTTACTCATTATCAATACCATTGTATTAAATAGGTCTATCCACATACATAAGCTTTTGTAGGGTCAGGACCTAAATATGGCTTATTCTACTACCTGAAGCCATTGTCTAACTCAGAGGTATTAAAAAAAGTGACAGGGCTGCCTCAGATTTAGAGATCCCCCGACTTGCTTTGGGGATTTTTGTATGTGTGTTTGTGGGGAGAGGGGGAGGCTATCTGGCCTTGTAGACTTTGTCCTCTGGTTCCAGGGCTAGAAGGGGATATCTGACCATAAGCTTCTTCACAGCATTGTGAACCTTGAACATGTAGGCTCCCAAGCAGTTGTAGAAGTGATTCTTGCTTGTATTTAAAGCTGGCCCTGGCCAGTGGATAGTAACATGACCATTTATTATGAAGAGTTCAGTGGTCTCTATGATGCACATTGGTGCTGGTCATCCAGTGGTTTTCACGAGAACTGTAGCAGTGATGGAGTGAGTGGACTTTGATTGTCTGGTCATTCGGAGAAATTAATGTTTCTGTAAGAAGATGCTGAATGGCTCTAACCACTAAAGGAGTTTATTTTCTTACTTTAACAGATTTTCCCCCCATTCTTGACGTTACCAAATTTATGATCATTTTTGTCTTTCAGGTGTTACCTGTCCTTAGTGTTGCAGCTACACCAGCCAACCATGCATTAGGAACTGGGCCCTTATTTTAATATATTACTATTATTTTTTGTCCCATAGTTTCACAAGCACTAATGCACACTTCAAATGCAGGAGATATTTTGATCCCCAAATTGTTTAGCACTTTATGCAGGAAAAATCGTAGGCCACAGTCATGAAACTTCCTAGAGGATGGCTGCTGGCTTCCTGTGGCAGAGCTGGTTATTGTTTTCCCACCTCCCTCCCTTCTTTGCTCTAACCATTTTGTCTGTCTATCTTGTCTTGTATTCAGTTTTCAAAGCAATGCCATGAGGGGCTTCTTTTTTAGTGCCTACAAGGGAACAATATATTTTTAGAACAAAAACATATATATTGTTACATTAACATTCATTGAGGAGTCAAAAAAGAAACCCCAACAGTTTTTAAAATCTTACTATTATTATGGCTGACAGAAAAGGTCCTTAAATAGATCCCTAAATGCACATGACATTTAAAATATCATTCCATGTACTGGATGAGGATATGCTCTTGAAAAACTAGGTGACCTTTCTCTTGAAATTTAGGAGTGTTTTTGCCTTACTATGTTATATTATGCACAAAAGATGAGATGTTAACTCTGAATGTTAAAATGTATTGTTTCCCTTTGAAAGCTAATCCTGGTCCTCATTCTCATTAATGTTGGCTCATTCTTTTCTTTTTCTTTCTTTCTTTCTTCCTTTTTTTTTTTTTTTTTTGCAACCTTCTTTTGCATGAAAATGCAGAGTAGCAATAAACTGATTTTTTTTTTGTAAAACTTGCTTTAAGACTCTTCTCTTCCAGATCCAGTTAAAGTCTTTAAGTTCAGTTATTTTAAAATACAATACTCTTCAATTCCTTAAAAAATATGGAGAAAGTTAATGTATCAATTTTCTAGCCCTCGCTAATTGGTAAACAACAACAAAAGGGGGATGGCGTAATGTCCTGTAAGAATGTCATTATCTGCTGTTACCAGGTCACCACGAGACAGTAGCAGAGGCGGGGAGAAGCTGGAATTGGCCATGTCAAACCTCACTGCAGAAGTCCTGGAATTACTACTGGAGTTTGTTTATACAGGTTCTTTGATCATAGATTCTGCCAATGCAAAAACTCTTCTGGAGGCTGCCAGCAAGTTCCAGTTTCATACTTTCTGTAAAGTCTGTGTGTCATTTCTAGGTAAGTATCATCCCCACTCCATCTTGTTAGTTTATAGTCCTTAGGATGTTTTTTTTAATCTTGTAGCTCTACTAGGAAATTGAAGATTAAATGTTATTTGAAACAAAATAGAACTTCATTTGTTTGGACTGAGCTCTGAACTTAAAATGTTCCCACTGCTGCAGCACTAAACTGATTTACAGTCAGTAAAGTTGTTTGTGCAGCTGAAGAAAAAAATCCAACTGCATTCTCATCTTGGATAGATTTTTTGTTTTTGGTATCAGTATCCCATTTAATTTGACAAAGGTTGCACTTTATGCAGACACTGAATGCTAAAATGCACATGCATGTCCCATTCATATGGTCATTACAGTAGATTATAGAAACTATGCCAAACTAGGTGTGTTATAACAATAGGTGAATATGGACTCCCCATTAATTCATAGAAAGGGTCAGGGTCTGCCATTTTCCTGCATCCCTGAAAAACAGATTGTAAGGGTCAGGTGAAATATCCTTGTGGCCACTGAAGTAATAGTTCTGGCACTCTCCAAGGTCTTGTAAATGAGATCCATCTTAACCACAGCAGGTAGAATGGTCACACACTTTTATATTAAGGTTCCATTAATTATTAATAGATATTCTAGCCAATGGTTGTATGTTGATATAGAGTCCCAACAGGAAAATAGGTTACTTATAACCATGCCTTATAACCATCTATAACACCTTGTACTGGTATGCCCCTATCTACCTATAACACATGGTACTCATTTCTGTGACATGCTAATAAGATCTATTAATGTTTTGTTAACCCTGTATAAACCATTTATAAATGGAATCTTATTAATATAAAGCTTGACCCAGATGTTGTATTGCTTTCAATACACACTATATCAAGACTTTTTTTTACGCCCTTGTTCTCCCCGTCCCTAAAACATATCTCTTAACTCTTCCTCATTGCAACACGTCATTCCTTTGGAACCAAAGTTTACCTCTGTCCCACGTGAACCTGGAGTCAGCTCAAGAGTTTGTCATTGTAAACTGACATCAGGAATGCAGAGTCTTGAAGATGAGCATTTAGAAAATGTTATATATGTTCAAAAATCAAACTCCAACCTTGGTTTGGTTCATCACTGTGTTACTACCCAGTGCTATGCTGGCCTAACTGACTGCAGTGGGGCTACACAAGAGTAAAACTGGAGCAGTGCAGTAATGAATCAGGCCATTATTGCAAGCTCCCTCTTTCAATAATTTTTGTTGTCACTTGTTTAAAAACGTAAAATGCTTGCTTTAAAATGAGTGTGCTGTGGTAGCTTGAAAACTGTGTCTCTTAGTCCCGATATGTCCTTTGTGAACCTTGAGTATAGGTTCTTGCACTGATATTACTTTTCTGTAGCTGACCTCCAGCATGAATGAATATATCTTACAGCTTTCAATGACCCCAGCTTTCAATGACTCCAGGATGGGCAGGAATGGTGTCCCTGCCCTCTGTTTGCAAGAAGCTTGGATTGGGTGACAGGGCATGGATCACTTGATAATAACCTGTTTGTTCATTCCCTTTGGGGCACCTGCCATTAGCCACTGTCAGAGGACAGGCTACTGGGCTTGATGGACCTTTGATCTGACCCAGTATGGCCATTCTTTTGTTCTTATGATCAGTAGATGTATTTAAATACAATATCACTAAAGAAAGATTCAGCCAAAAAAACAAAATACATTTATTTTACTAAATCAATGCGAGATTTCCCTTTTCCAATATTTAATATTTGAATTCAGTGAACCATGTTGTGGTATGAACTAGGAGAGTTGGCTATAAGTTTAGTGATATATGGGGAGTCACCAGAGTTTTAGACTTTCATTTGGAGAATTCATACAATTCCTTTGGAGAATGAATTTATAGCTTTGACTGAATTGAGCTTCAGATATAGCAGAGTCTTTGCCATATAAATGTTTAGGGAAAGTATTTTGTTTTGGGCAACGCATGAACCAAGTATATCATAGCACAAAAATAGCTTTTTAAATGTCCCAGTAGGATTCACTGATCTAGATGCTAGTTACCTCCCTCTGAATTTGTCAGACAGGGAAACGGACCCCAGTCAACAATCACATTTCTTAACTGTTCACTCCCATGGCTATCTCTAGCTTTTTTCTCGCTCTTTGTTCTACAC
The DNA here is from genome assembly GCF_965152235.1 of Eretmochelys imbricata. Lineage (NCBI taxonomy): Eukaryota > Metazoa > Chordata > Testudines > Cheloniidae > Eretmochelys > Eretmochelys imbricata. The sequence goes on along the minus strand of NC_135574.1, from coordinate 18,667,798 downwards.
TTAGTATTCTGCTTTTGTCAACAGAATGCACAATGCCAACAGTTTCCAGTTATGTTCTGACTGATGCAACAAAGCCTACAAGTTATAGTAGGTTCCAGATGATGGCTGGCTAAATGCTACAACTGGTCAGAAATGTCGTGGAATATCCACAGCACTTCCCCCTCTTCCTCCCGTCTTATGGCTTCATGTTTTTTTTCCCCCAGCAGATCCTTATTCTCTAAAGAATCTAGCAATAAAAGAACCATATTATAGCACATAAGCTCTTCCTTGATACAGAAACAGGTACCAGTAGTAGATTTGTCAAAATAGATTTTGACAAATCCAAACCATGTGTCACCAAGGCAAGTGCAACAAGCAAATTAACTGATCTACTGGGCTCTGTTCCTACAATTCTTCAGTGTGTTACTTTGATGCCCTGTTGAATTGAACCTTTGCCATTCCCAGTCAAAGTCTAGCATGGATCACCTTCCTTTCAGCGTTATTTGTGATCCTAGATCTACAATAAAAATTTCAGGTATTAGTTATAGGAGCACCCCAGAGCCTAAGGACGTGTATATCATTGCATATATGGAGCTAGCTAATAGGCATCCTAGCTGAAGTTGGATACAACCAGTTAGCAACTCCCAGTTATCTCAAAGACCTGGGATTTGTAATTATCCCCCAGTAGAAGCCAGCTGAATCTGCAGAATTGGAAAATTGCCCTCCCTTTTGGACATAATGGCTTCAAACACAAAGTATATTTCCTGTGTTGTGTTTGCTAGTGGTTGATGATAACAAGGATTAAAGAGTTTTCTTACAGTGCCTAGTGCATGAACAAGTATTCTGGTGCATGAACAAAGAGAAAGGATGGGTTTCTTGTTTTGTTTCAATGTTGCAGAGGAATCTGGATTAAAAACAACTCGTAAAAGCCACCCTGGTTTGGTTAGTCTGTGCACCCAGGGAAGAAAAAGGTTTGGGGCATGTGAACCAAACCAGAATTCAGGAGATCTATCAATATCACATTTGTGGTCTGTGAGGAGAGGGCTTCTGTCACAGGAGTGAACTAAACAGAGGGATTCTGGGACTTAAGTACGGTCTGGAACAGTAGGCTGATCACAAAGCATGTTGAGTATGGAGGGCCTCCCTTTCCTCAGTCTGAGAGAGATGGTGGGACCTGCTGGGGGTCTGTCTATCAAGGAGGCATCTAGGGAAGAGCAGAATCTCTGATTTGTTCTGAGAGAAGAACAAGCTTCCAAAAGAAGCATGGGAGGAAGCAGTGAGAGGAGCATTTGGGAGCCCTGCATGAAGAGAGGTCCACCCAGACCCTGCCCAAGAAGGTGTTTTGGATTGTTTTCGTCTACTCCAGATGGGGAATTTTGGGGTCAGCTAGAGAACCAGATCACCCAGCCAGTGAGGAAACTGAGGCACCAGACAGTTTGAAGATGGGAAAGTGAGACCCTCACAAGGGCCTTGTGGTCTTTTGGAGGATAATTTACATCCAGAAGCTTATAGATATGACCAGACAATATGCCACTAGAGGCTTGTATGAACCAGCAAGAATGGACTCCCATTAACTAAATGGCTCACAGCCTGTAACAGAGAGGTGTGTTTGTGCTGATTTTAGTAAAGCCTAACTCATATGCTTCATCCTCCCTAAATTAAAAAGACAATATTCAACACAAACAGATGGGATCTCACACTAATTATTGAACTCCTGTTACGTTGGTACCACAGTTCTGCCAAGTAATCTTTCATGCATACTACCAATCTCTGCCTATATCCCTGCTCAGGCATCCACTCCATCCTCAGATACTCGGGATAAAAGATGGACTTTGCAGCGTGCCTGGAAGGTTAACAAATACAGACTCTGGCAGATCAACATAGGGAATGAATTCCAAAGTCAGAGCATAAGTAGAGAAATCCCTGCCAGCTCAGGTGCCTCCATTGATCTCAGTTGCAACAGTCTGGCAAGGGTTAGAGAGGTGATCTTGTATTTAACCAGGTCTCAGACGATTTAGGAATTCATCAGTCAAAACTGACATCATTAAATTCCACCCAGAAATCTGTTGGAAGCTATCCTGGAGCGCTGGTGTAATGTGCTCTCTGCTTAGTAATTGAATAAGGTGAAGCCTCATGTAGAGTGCAATTCAAGTCTAGTCTTGAGGTGACAAAGGCATATATAATTGTAGCAAGATCTGCATCAGAAGGAAAATGGTGCACTCTCTTATTCAATCATAGATGGAGCAAAGTGTTCTCCAGCCTTTCTTTGTTGCCTAGGCATCCAGAAGTATCTCAAGATCTAATTAGACACCTATATGATGAACTATGGATGCAAGTAGTTGGTGAATCCTTTCAATTAAAGATGCTGAGGTAATTTTTGCCAACCGTTTCCCCCAGACTACTAACATTATTTCAGTCTTACCCCAGTTGAACTGCATCCAGCTAGCCTACATCCGAGCTCTTACCGAGTCATTTGTTCCACTGTACCAGCCATGTTAGAATTTATGAAGTGTCATCAGCCTGCTGAATATATTGCAGCCCACATCTCTTCACAAACCTTCTTGATGGCCTTATGTACATATGGGAAAGGATAATGAAATAGAGCCCTTGGCATGCCACAAAAAGGTTTCTCAGGGAAGAGCAGTAACTATGTAACACTACCCTCTGGTCCTTCTGAAAAAGGAAAGACTGGGCCACTCAGAAACATCTGTCTACATCTACAAGGGATTAAAGATAGGTAAAATACCAGGATCAGATCTAGAAAAGTCAGCACAGATATTTGATCATCATCCCCCATTCAGAGAAGATCAGCTGCAGCCAGTGCAGTTGTCCCATATCCAAGTCTGTTACCTGAAAAACAGAAATCTGAGAACTAAAAACCCCACTTGCAAAGGGGTTGAAGTAGGGTGTCTGCTCTCATATGAGTAAAGGCTTATTCCACCAGATGTTTTCCATTGTGCAGAATGAAAAATGTGTACAGGGCTATGCCCTGGTGGTCTGGCTGGGGCATTTCTTTTAAAAATTACAAGATTGATGTGACTCCAGTGTCAGATTTGCTTTTTGGCTTTAGTTTTCCAAGTACTGGTGGTGATAAGAATTTAGATTTCTATCACCTCCTTACTTTATCCATCTAGTTTTAAACAGGTTTGTTTGTATATGTGGGCTTGTCTACCCATTAAAGTTAATCCAAAGTTAGGCAAGGTGTGAGTTTAATGCTGAGAAGCTATTGCTGATTAACTCCATGTAGGCACACTCTATTCCAGAATAAGAGTGCTGCATTTTTGGAATATTTGTAATATTTTCTGAAACCCAGCAAGGGGGGCAGAGTCTTGGAGCCCAGGATCCAGCCTAAGCAGGAACATCTACAGTGCTATTTTTAGTATCACAGCCTGAGCCCTGCAAGCCATGACCTTGGTGCCATGGGTTTTTCTTTGCAGTGTAGACATACTTTTTGAGGCTTTCTGCTTTGAATCTTAATAAAATGTATTCTGCTAATGGCTTTGCTAGTAAAGCTGAGACCCAATAACCTGTTAGCCCCTCTTGCACAAATTTCCTATTCGTGTTTTTTTTTGTCCAAAGTAGCTGGAAAGCAAAAAGGACAGTGAAGTGTACAGCATAGATCATCCTTAACATACTACCGCACACTGTGCAGTTACTGGTTTGCCAGGAAGCAGATAATGCTGTCTCCTCTGTGCATGATTTGCTTTGAAACACCACTACACAACATTTAACAGAAACCATTAGTATAATCTGTGTTTTGCATAAGAAATGTCATCATATTCGACAATAACAAAGTTCCTGTGGGGAAATTTTTTTATTACTATTTGAAGTGGCTTAGTAGCTAAGCAGGACATAAATTATCATGAAGTAATTGTAGGATCCTCAAAAATGTCCTGAGAGCTGTTTGAGTTTATTCTTAAAGCATCTGCACTAGGGTTTACTTCTCTTCTGTTTCTTAAAGGAACATGGTAGGCAGTAGATCTAGCAGTGGTCTCACTACTTGAGTCCTACTAGAGAGGAGGTCCTTAGTAATAATGTTATGTCAACAGTTTCTCCCAACCACATCACTAGAGTACACACCAAAAAACAAGCCCAGAAAATACCCTCCACCCAGTTCAAGATTTAAAAATGCAGATCTAAAGAAACTGCATTTGGTAGACTTTTTTCTTCTAATGGTGACTCTTTGGAATAACCTGGGTGCTATTCAAAGTGAACCAGAGTTATTTACATTCATAGCATCTATTTATCAGTGAAATAATGCCATTTTTATTCATTCATTTATACTTTATTTGCTCCTTTTAGAAAAACAATTGACTGCCAGCAACTGCTTAGGAATATTAGCCATGGCTGAAGCTATGCAGTGCAGTGAACTATACAACATGGCCAAAGCATATGCCCTACAAATTTTCCCAGAGGTGGCCAATCAAGAGGAGATCCTTAATATCTCCAAAGATGACTTCATTTCCTACATGTCCAATGACAGCCTGAACACCAAAGCAGAAGAGCTGGTGTACGAAACAGTGATAAAATGGATTAAGAAGGACGCTGCACTAAGAGCTCAGGTAAAAATAATCTGAGAAACCACTTTCCTCCATTCTCATAAATACCTCTTTAAAGTAGAAACTATCCCCATGCAATTTTAAATGTGAAGATGAATAAAAGATGGGATTGTGGAGGTAAAAAGAGAGCAAATGACTCCAGGTTATGCACAAACTGTAAGCCATTTCAAAATCTGAGTTCCCCCTATCTGATTGTTTAGAATTAAAAGCTTCTCATTTGCTACACGTGTATTAGAAACAGAGTCTTGCGGTTGTTGGCTGCAGACTTGGTCAAAGATAAATCTTGAAGGTTTATAATGGCATGATATGTTACCTCAGGAAGGGGATACATTTTTGGGAAGGTGTGCACATTCAGTAACAGTAGGAAGCAAAAATCCTCAGTAAATCACAATTTTTTTGGTGCTGAATGCTAATAGCATGACCAACTTACAAGTACACTATGTATAAAAAATTATACTGTACCTTTACTGGCTCTTCAGATACCCCCTCTGGTAGTATATACATATTTATTAGGGTTAGCTTGTCTGCACCATTTGTCTGAGTTATGCAGTTGCCCTTAACTTGTGAAGTTAAATGTATTACCTTGCCTACCACTATCTCCAGATAAGTGTTATAAATAGTGACTGGTTTTGAGGACAATAAAGGCAAAACATTGTCCTTGAGATAGACGAATTACATTGGTGACACTTAAAAACCTGCCTCTCTTCTTAGATATAACTAAATAAGATTTGCAGGTAGATGATCTTGGTACCTAACTGTGGTGATAAGGGGATGTCTGAGTATCTAAATTGATCTTTGGTTTGAATCGCAACCTTCATCTTGGGTCAGAATGTTCCCTCTTGCAGATGGGCTCTGTCAAGGCCCACCCGGAAGGGAGAATGCCTCCCCCATGTTATTGTTGCTTCCCCAGTACCCTGCTGAGCTTCGGTTTTGCAGGGGGAGGAAGGCCAAAGCAGGTGCTAAGGGCATTTCTGGCTATCAGGCTCTGGGTTCTAGACAGTCAGCCCTGGTGGTTGGAGCTGTGGTTGAGAACAGGCACCAAGTGCCGAAGCTGGACATAGAGTCAGGACTAGGCTGAGAGTGGTGCTGAAATCAGGGCCCGAAGTCAGGCTGTGGGTCAGAACTGGGGTCAGAATCCGGAGAGAAGCCAATCAGGATCGTAGTTGGAGTCCGTGTGCAGGTCAAAGGTTGGGTTGGAATTAGTCCCAGGGTCTGGGGCCAGGAGGTACCCCAGTCTGGAGCAGGGCAAGAATAAGATACAGACAAGGCTGAAGCAAGTCTGGAGCAGGGCAAGAATAAGATACAGACAAGGCTGACATGCGCTGGAAAAAGGCTCGGGCAACCGGATTGAGGGCAGGCTAGAAGCCTAAGGAGTCTGGAACACCGCATGGTAGCTGGAGGGTTCCTAGCCGAATGGCGCTGTTGCACAGACTAACTTGTGGCTCTGGCAGTGAGAGTGAAATACATTTGTCTGGAGGTCATCTGACCCTAGTCCTCCCCAGGGATAGGCATTCTGCAGCAGCCTGAGTGATGGGTCACTGCAGGCTTTGTTGAAGGGGTCAGTCATTTTAGCTAAGTGAGGGCCCTGGTCTTGTGGTTGTTTGTCTCACACTGGCAGCTCCAACCTCAGCTGATCCCACTCTAGTTCCCCAAAGAAATACAACCACGACTTAATCCATTTTAGAGTATGTCTACACCAGAGATTTAGGTGTAATTTTTGATCAAGCTGGCATGCTACAAATAGAAATGTAGCCGCAGTGGTGGGATGGGCTAGCCCACCCAAGTATGATCCCATCCGAGAGCATAGCTATGTAGTCAGGTTGCTAGTTCTTCGTGCTGCCGCAACCACGTGTCTGTTTTAGCGTGCTAGCGAGATCAGAGGTAACGCATCTAGAACCATCTGAGCTGGAAATTTACATCTCCGGTTCTGGCGTACACATACTTGCAGAGTTGCATTATCTCCCCCTAGATCCTTTCCAGGGTTGCTTAAAGAAGAAGGATGGTCCAGTTATTAGGATACCAACCTGGGACTCAGGACACCTAGGTATTATTCCTTGGTTTGCCACAAACTTCCTGTGTTAACTCAGCCCAATCGCTTAGTCTTTCTGTATCCCAGTTCCCCATCTGTAAATGAGGTAATAGAACTTCCCTACCTCAGTGGGGTGTTGGGAGGATAAATGCATTGAAGACAGAGGTACTCAGTTACTGTGGTAGTGACTTCCATGTAAGATCCTAAGATAGACGTGTGGCCACAGGGGAAACTCGTCTGATGGTAGCACAGTTCCTGCAGTCAGTCTGTGGCTGTAGGGAGCCTCTTCAAAACGTCTTCTCTCCTCTTCAAATGCATAATGCACGTGAGACTCTAAGAGGAACCTCACAGAGTTTTCCTGCCTCTGTGGCCACCTTCTAGGCTTCTCTTCTGGTGTTGATTGTCTAAGCCGTATATATTATTATGATCGCAAAACATTTATACAGTGCTGTTGATTTACTGAAATGGGCCCCTTCTCAGCTCCCACTGGCCTTGGGAAATGTGCAGTACTGTTAAAGTGTGTTTCTCTGCTCGTTTAAAGTTTGATGAAGATAGTCCGTTCTGAGCTGCTCCTGTACTGAAATAGAACTTAATGGAGACTATGGGATTATTCTCAAGGGCAGTAGTGGAAAGAACCTTGCAGAATGAATCTGTTTCTCTGTCACAAACAGAGGGTGTCAATCACCATGCAATCTAGGTTATGTTTCAAGATTGCTGGTTTAAATATTTCTTTCTTCCTCCTGCTGTGCTGATGTTATGAATTCGTTTTTTAAGTGGTGGTTTTTGTTTTGACTGCTGCCATTGCCATCACCACCACCTGCTCTTCTTTCACTTTCATGTTGCAGCAATTGGGGTGGATTTTTTTTTCCAAGTTACATTCCTTTTTCTCCTGCTTCTGAAGTGCTTTTATAGTTTATGGTGACAGCTTTATTTGTTTCTCCAAATTTCTCACTGTGGTGTTTGATTTTATATGTTTTCTTTCAATTTTATATGTATCTATAGGGAGATGAGTGTTTTGAATAAAATAATGTAAAAGATACCAATAGCTGGCTGCTTTCATGTCCAGTCCTACTGCTAAGCCAGGTTTTAGGGGTGGCTGGCTGGCTGCTCTAATTTTTTCTTACCTCTCTGTATCCTGCTGTATTATATATAAGGCTCTTAGTCAGATGATTATTTTCTGAAAGCAGAAGCTCTTGCTTTTTACATTTACCATGAAACACCCTCTCTTTAAAATTTTATAATGGCATCTACATTTTCAGAGCTCAGAAACAAATTACTCTAGGGTTGGATATAAAGTTAGACTAACCAGGCTTCTGTCTGATAAAGATGATGTGTAGAAATTTTGATGACACCTCCTTCCAGCATGAGAAATATCGAGCCCAATCCTACCAGATGCATAGTCCCTGAATTATTGGGAGTCAAGGGTGCTCAGCACCTTACAGAATCAGACCCACCATTTCTGCCAAATCTGTCAGGGCAATGCTTTGTGTACATCGAACACTTCATAGAAGCATAGAATATCAGGGTTGGAAGGGACCTCAGGAGGTCATCTAGTCCAACCCCCTGCTCAAAGCAGGACCAATCTTCTCAGATAGTGAATGGATAAGTCAAACTGTCTGGAGTGGCTCATGGCCATGAGTGCCAACAACAGGGCAGACTGTTACAAACCAGGGCACAACCCCAAATTGGTTGTGAGTGTTATACTTCGATTTCACCACCCAAGCATCAGCTATGAACTTCTCAAGCACTATAACAGCCTTAACATGGAGTCTCAGACAGTCCCCTTGGGCGCTCCAGTCTATCTTGCCACTTAGGCAAGCTTGCCTTTTGGTCCCCTACTCCAAAAATCACAACAATATTCAGGTTACTCCCAGTTCCAAAGGACCAGTCACTTACCCCAGGTCAGTGGTTCTCACTCTGTGGGTCACTTACGGCCCAATCAGCACACATAGCCATACAGGTAGTATATATATATTGTGTGGATGCAGCCCACATAACACATAGAGAGCTGCATATGCAGCCCACAATGGTAAATAGGTTTAGAACCACTACCTCAGGTCATTTGCACCGTAGATCTCTCACCAAAGACAACACTTGTAGCTAATCCTATAATAAACTATCTAAAGATATATGAACTAAGAAAAAGAAATGAGAGTTATTTAAAAGGTTTAAAGCAGGTAAACATACACACACAATGAGTTACAGTCTTAAGTTTCAAAAGGTAATAGTAGCTTCTATAATAATCAAGCTCTATATGTCCTTTAGGGCTAACCCAGGCCAAGCATTGGGGATCTTTTGCTTATGCTTAGTCATCCTTGTCTCCCAGAGTCCAAGCAGCCTTAAGATATAGTTTCTTCTACTTGTCAGGGATTTTTTTATTGCCTTCCCCCAGAATTCAAGCTGATGGGACAAGTTCATGTGCATGTCTCCTCTTCATTGTGTGGGACGAGGGCCAATAACAAAGTCTTTTGTCTTCTGATGTTCCACAATGGTTTGTCTGGTGTATAGGGGCCTTTTGTTGTTGTTGGGCAGGAGATACCTCCTGTGGTGAGGATTACAAGGGAGAATAGCAATGGAAAGAACTTGCAGCCAGAGGGAACACGGGATAGACCGGAGAATCGCACCGTCACCAGAAAAGGCAGGTCTACGTGATCGGGGACTCCTTACTGAGAAGAATAGACAGGCCTGTAACCAGAGCTGATCCAGAGAATAGAAGGGTATGCTGTCTTCCAGGTGCTAAGATACAGGATGTGGATCTCAGGTTGAAAAGGATCCTAAAGGGAGCGGGAAAGAATCCACTGATTGTCCTTCATGTGGGAACAAATGATACTGGTAGATTCTCACTGGAATGTATCAAGGGAGACTATGCCAGCCTGGGGAAGACTCTTAAGGAATTCGAGGCTTAGGTGATCTTCAGTAGGATTCTGCCTGTTGCTAGAGAAGGGCAACAAAGGTGTGACAAGTTTATGACTATCATCAGATGGCTCAGGGAGTGGTGCTATAAGGAGGGCTTTGGGATGTATGGCCACTGGGAGGCATTCATTGACAGAGGACAGTTCTCTTGGGATGGACTTCATCTGAGTAGGGAAGGAAATAGACTTCTAGGATGGAGGCTGGCACAACTGATTAAAAGAGCTTTAAACTAGGAATTTGGGGGAGATGGTTGGGAGATGTCCAGGTAATCTCCATGCCGGATTTTAGCATTGAAAGGGAAGAAAACAAAGTAAGAAAGGATACAGCTGTGGGTAGGAGAATGGACATAAGGAGGAAGGGCAGTGTGGATACTAGTCTAATAGGTCATACTGGCTGTAGAATGTCCATGCCTAATCGGGTAAAGAATCTGAGCGAGGCCAAACAGCAAAAATTAAGGTGTTTGTACACCAATGCGAGGAGCCTAGGTAACAAAATGGAGGAACTAGAGCTACTGGTGCAGGAAGTGAAACCAGATATTATAGGGATAACAGAAACATGGTGGAATAGTATTCATGACTGGACTACAGCTATTGAAGGGTATGTGCTGTTTAGGAAAGACAGAAATAAAGGTAAAGGTAAAGGACCTCATAGAAGAAATGGTTGTAGGGGACAACCTTGGTTCAAGTGATCATGAGCTAATTCAGTTCAAACTGAATGGAAGGATAAACAAAAATAAATCTGTGACTACGGTTTTTGATTTCAAAAGGGCTGACTTTCAAAAATTAAGGAAATTAGTTAGGGAAGTGGATTGTACTGAAGAATTTATGGATCTAAAGGCAGAGGAGGCCTGGGATTACTTCAAGTCAAAGCTGCAGAAACTATCAGAAGCCTGCATCCCAAGAAAGGGGAAAAAATTCACAGGCAGGAGTTGTAGACCAAGCTGGATGAGCAAGCATCTCAGAGAGTTGATTAAGAAAAAGCAGAAAGCATACAGGGAGTGGAAGATGGGAGGGATCAGCAAGGAAAGCTACCTTATTGAGGTCAGAACACGTAGAGATAAAGTGAGAGGCTAAAAGTCAAGTAGAGTTGGACCTTGCAAAGGGAATTAAAACCAATAGTAAAAGGTTCTATAGCCATATAAATAAGAAGAAAACAAAGAAAGAAGTGGGACCGCTAAACACTGAGGATGGAGTGGAGGTTAAGGATAATTTAGGCATGGCCCAATATCGAAACAAATACTTTGCCTCAGTCTTTAATGAGGCTAATGAGGATCTTAGGGATAATGGTAGCATGACAAATGGCAATGAGGATATGGAGGTAGATATTACCATATCTGAGGTAGAAGCGAAACTCGAACAGCTTAATGGGACTAAATTGGGGGGGTCCAGATAATCTTCATCCAAGAACATTAAAGGAATTGGCACATGAAATTGCAAGCTCATTAGCAAGAATTTTTAATGAATGTGTAAATTCAGGGATTGTACCATATGACTGAAGAATTGCTAACATAGTTCCTATCTTTAAGAAAGGGAAAAAAAGCGATCCAGGTAACTACAGGTGTGTTAGTTTGACATCTGTAGTATGCAAGGTCTTGGAAAAAATTTTGAAGGAGAAAGTAGTTAAGGACATTGAGGTCAATGGTAAATGGAACAAAATACAACATGGTTTTACAAAAGGTAGATCATGCCAAACCAACCTGATCTCCTTCTTTGAGAAAGTAACAGATTTTTTAAACAAAGAAAACGCAGTGGATCTAATTTACCTAGATTTCAGTAAGGCGTTTGATACAGTTCCACATCCACGGTATGCATCCGATGAAGTGAGCTGTAGCTCACGAAAGCTCATGCTCAAATAAATTGGTTAGTCTCTAAGGTGCCACAAGTACTCCTTTTTTTTTTTTGCGAATACAGACTAACACGGCTGTTACTCTGAAAGTTCCACATGGGGAATTGTTAGTTAAATTGGAAAAGATTGGGATCAATATGAACATTGAAAGGTGGATAAGGCATTGGTTAAAAGGAAGACTACAGCTGGTCATACTGAAAGATGAACTGTCAGCCTGATGGGAGGTTACCAGTGGAGTTCCTCAGGGATTGGTTTTGGGACCAATCTTATTTAATCTTTTTATTACTGACCTCGGCACAAAAGTGGGAGTGTGCTAATAAAGTTTGCAAATGATACAAAGCTCAGAGGTATTGCCAATTTATAGAAGGACCAGGATATCATACAGGAGGATCTGGATGACCTTGTAAACTGGAGTAATAGTAATAGGATGAAATTTACTAGTGAGAAGTGCAAGGTCATGCATTTAGGGATTAATAACAAGAATTTTAGTTATAAGATGGGGATGTAACAGAGGAGGAGAAGGACCTTGGAGTATTGGTTGACCACAGGATGACTATGAGCCGCCAATGTGATATGGCCATGAAAAAAGCTAATGCGGTCTTGGGATGCATCAGGCGAGGTATTTCCAGTAGAGATAAGGAGGTGTTAGTACTGTTATTCAAGGCACTGGTGAGACCTCACCTGGAATACTGTGTGCAGTTCTGGTCTCCCATGATTAAGAAGGATGAATTCAAACTGGAACAGGTACAGAGAAGGGCTACTAGGATGATCCGAGGAATGGAAAACCTGTCTTATGAAAGGAGACTCAAGGAACTTGGCTTGTTTAGCCTAACCAAAAGAAGGTTGAGGGGAGATATGATTGTTCTCTATAAATATATCAAAGGGATAAATACCGGAGAGGGAGAGGAATTATTTAAGCTCAGTACCAATGTGGATACAAGAACAAATGGATATAAACTGGCCATCGGGAAGTTTAGACTTGAAATTAGACGAAGTTTTCTAACCATCAGAAGAGTGAAGTTCTGGAATAGCTTTCCAAGGGAAGCAGTGGGGGCAAAAGACCTATCTGGCTTCAAGATTAAACTCGATACATTGGTGGAGGAGATGGGATGATGGGATAACATGATTTTGGCAATTAATTGATCTTTAACTATTCATGGTAAATAGACCCAATGGCCTGTGATGGGATGTTAGATGGGGTGGGATCTGAGTTACTACAGAGAATTCTTTCCTGGGTATCTGGCTGGTGAATCTTGCCCACATGCTCAGGGTTCAGCTGATTGCCATATTTGGGGTCGGGAAGCAATCTTCCTCCAGGGCAGATTGGAAGAGGCCCTGGGGGTTTTTCGCCTTCCTCTGTAGCATGGGGCATGGGTCATTTGCTGGAGGATTCTCTGCACCTTGATGTCTTTAAACCATGATTTGAGGACTTCAGTAACTCAGACATAGGTGAGAGGTTTATTGCAGGAGTGGATGGGTGAGATTCTGTGGCCTGCGTTGTGCAGGAGGTCAGACTAGATGATCATAATGGTCCCTTCTGACCTTAATATCTATGAATCTATGAAATAGTATTTCACACTTGGTAGTGCTTCTCTCTTGACTGGAGGTTTACAGTTTCAGAGAAAACACTTTTATAGTTACAGAGCAAACACTTAAATATTATCTTATAACATGGGATACAAATATTCTAAGTGAGATCAATACATGCTGCAACTTACAAGTCTAAACACTAAACATGTTTTTATAAATCTAATACCATTTTTAACAATATTAACACACAGGTGAGCCAGACTAATTCAGCTCTGTATTTGTCAGCGTTCAGTTGACGCCTAAGGGCTTGGCATGAGCTGGCACCTGGTCTGTCAGCATCACAGGATGCTCTAACTTCATTCAGGGTATAATGGGATTGTTTCACCCAGGCTCTGTCACTGCAGATCTCTTGGTGCAGGGAACCAGTAGGTGCAAGGCACCACAGCAACTGCTTCAGTAACCAGCCAGCAAAGCCACAAAAGTGGGAGGGTCATGACCCGAGAGACCAGTTGATATGCTGGTTCAGGGCAGCCCCTGGGCAACCTCTAGGCTAGTGGGGGGTCCTATGGAGCTCCACCTACAAATTAAAATTCCGCTGGAAGGTACAGTGCAGCCCTCACTGCTGTCCTTGACCAAGGGTGAATCCTTGCAGAGGTACAGCTGGCCAGGGGTCTGCAATTTAATGGTGGAGAGTATGAAGGGCACGATCTTTAAAGCACTATATTCTATCATGTATTGTATATGGATGGTGTGTCATATGTGTGCATGGGGCTTTTTGAAGATACATTAAGACAAGGTCTTTGCCCAGAAGCACTTGCTGTGTAATTCATAAAGTTGACATAGTAAGTAAAGGCATCGACCCATGGGAAGGCAGGTATCATGGTTACAGAGTGAGCTGTGTTTTAGATCCCTTTTTCTCCTTCTAAAGTGTATGGAACCCTTTGGTTCAACCACACTGGGATTGGATCTCTGGGCTGCAATCTCCATGTTTCCCAAGCATGTTAATTCTGCAGGCCCAGCTCTGTTTGGCACTTGTAAGCCCTTTTCCTCAAGGAGCCTCTGGCAACAGTTGGTTAAAGTGATTCAAAAACAGCTTCTTCAAAACAAAGTATTATTATTCACCCAGAGGTACATAGCAGGCAGAGCAAAGAGGAAAACAACAAAAAGTCTATATGCCTGGTTCTTACCTGCACCTCCTTCTTTCCTTGCAAGTGCTGGGTGAGTTCTACTTAGCCCAGACATCCCTGCTCCTGGACTGTGGGGAGCAGGCTGCCTGCTGTATCTTCTCCCTCTCTGTGTGTCTCTGTCAGCATCTCTCCCTAGGCAGCTACTGGCAGCCCACTCAACCCCTCCCCCCTCTTCCTTTCTAGGCCTGAGGGGCTTTAGTGGTTTAGTATCCCCTTAGAGCCTAGACTGAGGGATGGAAATCATAAACCTAGCCAGACTGGTTGAAGGCTGGCCAGGGGCATTCCCCAATTAATAGTTCCCCCATTGTTCCCTTAAGGAGCCTTATTTCTGTCACTGTCTTGTTCCTGTTTGTTCCCCCTTCCCCTCACCCCACCCTCTGAACAGCCTCCTTTGACTGAACTCGATGCAGTCAGGCAGGATAATTTCAACTGGGTGAACTGAGGTGATATTTATATAAAAAAAAAAAAGTACATATAGCTCTTCATTCTCCACTGCAGGGAGTAAGTAGGGTGACAGCTCCAGGGAGGAAAAGCTCCTTGGAAAGCTGCTATTGCTTGTGCACTACTTTGGTTGTAATCACCAGAGTCCTCCTGTTATGTTAGCTTCTTAGGGGGAGGTATATTTTCAAAAGCACAAATGGGATTTAGTCCCCTGTTTTCACTGAAAGGGAATGAGGATCGGGTGCCTAACTGTTCTTTGTGCAGTTGAAAACCTACTCCTTGGGTATCAAATTCTTTTTAGTGTTGTTAATCCTCTTATGGCCAGCCTCAAAATGGCAGTGGGGAGCTCCTGAATGGACCTGGGCTGTGGAAAACAAGGTGAAAGGATATACCCTCGCCAGTTTTAATTCTGTAACGTGTGCCGTGTAGGAGTCTTACGGTGCTATATAAAAAGAGCTGTACTGCTTTACAGAAAACAGCATCTGAGATGTGCTACAAAGGGAGAGTAACAGAGCTTTCAAAGGTCACCGATCCATCTACATAAGACAGATAGTGAGCTCGAATAATGAACTATTTATTAAACTAGTATTTGGTAAATAACTGTACCCCAGTGCTTTGAAAAGGTATGTCAACTGCTTATGGCAACATTTACATAACTATTTCAGCCCTGCTAGTAATGCAGTGGCATAAAAGCAATCTAACTGAGAAAAATGGCATTTGATGTCAGGTTCCTGAATGGCTAGGTAATTTCCTGTGGCAGTGAAAGCAGACCACTGGTTGAAGGAATTCCTTTTACTTCTCACTGGTTGGAAAGTCCGCAACAGACTGACACATCTACAAAAGATGGATTTGCTGGTTTTCTATTTATTTCTCTTCCAGGCTGATTGAGGACACAGTAAGGTTTATCGTGGTAGTTATTCCTTTTAATCTTAGTTTACCTCTGGGGTGATCATACAAAATACGTATTGCACAATGAGGCACTATCATGTGAAAAGCATCATGGTGTAGTGGTTGGAGCACAGGCAGGGCTTGGTGCCAGAAACTCTTGTGCTCTAATCCTAGTTTAGCCGTAATCTCACTGTTTGGTCTTGGGTAAGTCAGTTTACCTACGTCCACTTTCCTCTCTGTGAAATGTGGGGGGGGGAGGGGGGGAAGGGAAATACCTATTATATGGAGTGTTGACAGGATCTACTAGATACTGGGCCTGATCCTCAACTAATGCAAACCAGTGTTGCTGGGCTAACAGTCAATGGATTTATGTCAATATTACTCAAGTTGAAGATCTGGCCCAATATCTATTCAAGATGTTGAAGATCTAAAGTAGTAAATTTATTATCTGACCAGAGTGCCATATGCTATGTCACCTTTCTCTGTGATCCATACAGACATGATAGTGTACCCTTTTTAAAAAAATACTGTTTAACATCAAAATGAAATGTCTTACCCATAAAAAAATTAATGAGCTCTCTATGAACTTATGTCCTCAGAGAAAGCTCTGTCTAAATAGTATCTTAATGGCACCTGAGAACCAGAGATTTGTAGACAAATTGAAGGTAATTTAGAGAAGAACAAAACAAATGATTAAAGGACTAGAGGAATTGATTTTGAAGGAAAGATTAAAAGGATTGAATATGGTTGACTTGGTCTAACAATAGCTAAAGGGGGATAACTGTCTACAAGTATTTGAAGAGGAAAGGAGAGGAATTACCTAGGGTGGTGCAAGGCAGCATAACTACTGCAGGG
Source organism: Eretmochelys imbricata (assembly GCF_965152235.1). Lineage (NCBI taxonomy): Eukaryota > Metazoa > Chordata > Testudines > Cheloniidae > Eretmochelys > Eretmochelys imbricata. The sequence continues at coordinate 18,651,572 of NC_135574.1, read as the reverse complement.
GCAATGGGATAAAATTGAAGCAAAGCAAATGCAGGCTGAATGAACACCGTGCACACCGGTAAGTTTAGTACCTAGGAGTGATGGAAAGGGAAGATGATGTGGAGAAGGAAAAGTGGCATTATGTCAAAAGTTATAAATGCCACTGAACTACCTTTAGCCAATTAAAGAGAATGGCAATAAAATGCCTTCGGTTAGGATGCAGAGAATGACAAAGAAGAAACAGTAGATTTCTGGAAGGAAGGAAAATGGGCAACTCTCAAGTTGTTTGGATACCATACTCGTGGGGAATTTCAAAGACCCAGCTAACACATAGAGTCAAACATGCAGCATCAGAAAGGTTCCATAGTTATGAAGAAGGCCAGCTTAATCCAGAAAGTATCAAAAACACTCTGAGCCTTTTCCTTAGCAATGGGTAGAAAATTATGGGAAAACTCAAAATGATGACATTCAGTACCAGGAAGGTACTTAAATTCATCATAGTAAGAAATTAATTCACTGAACAATGCAGTTCAAGAGTGTTAGGCTTCAGGAAAGCAAATATGGACTAAGTATGAAACGAAGGTTGGGATTTTCAAAGAAGCTGATAGGTGTTAGGCACCCAACTTCTTTTAAAATTTAATGAAATTTGAGTGCTTAGCACCTTTGGAAACCCCTTCCCTAGTGACTACAATAATAGCAGAATGCATTGAAAGCCTCCCCCTTGGAAAGCAGAAGAGTCCTAATAGATGCCATAATTGCAGTGCAACAAACTCCAATTTCTCTGAAAGTGAAGAGTGCAAGGAATGAGATGTAATCATTGTGTCTTCACATGGTGACAGACTGCTCAAAGATCTGGGGTTTAAGTCCTTTTCTAGGGGGCCAAACAAACAAGAATACACACGCAGGCTTGGAGAGAGAAAAATATCAAGAGTGGGAGGAAACAGAACGAGTGAGTTAATACTAGTCCCAGGGGACATGGGGAATTAAAAAAAAAAAACATCAAGAGAAGAAGTGATACAAGAGAGAAAACAGGTCCATTAATTAATAAAGCAGGGTGAAGGTGGCGTTCTCTGTTACTCACTAATGGATGGTATACAGCATTCTTTTTTTTTTTTTAAGGGATACCATCAACTTGAAATCTAGTTTAATTTTTTTTAAAAAAAAAAAGGCTGAAAGTAGCTTTGGGAGCTGCACCTGTCCTGAAATCTCCTCTCAGTTTTTTTGTGGCTTTACCAACACATCTTCCTACTTTTAACAGTGTTTTTCTTTCTTCTGTTGCTGAGGAAACTGAATGACTCAATCCTGCAAACACATACACATGCAGTGTAGCTGTATGCATGAGATTACTTGCATTGCACGGAGTCACACACTTCTGTCAGCAGCAGAATCATGAAGGGAACTCCTGACTCCCAAGTCATCCGGTCCAAACATTAGACCACACTCCATGCTTTTCTGAATGGAAAGGGAAATGAAGTTCAGGATTGCATTATAAGTAGGAAACAATCTTTTTTATGTGTGTATCACTATGCTGTATGTGTCAGAAGTGCTCTTCCTTTTCAAAGCACATTACAAACACTATTTAATCTTGACAGCATGCCTTTGTGGTGCATATGTGTGTGCACAGATGTATACGTGGGTGTATATTTATAACCGGAACAAATGAAGTGCCAATCACTGGTTGTTGTATCGTTTGTTACTTTCTGAGGACATTTATTTTGGTCGAGTTTAGTCAGCAGAATAAGCCGTTTGTGATAAGAGTCTTTATTAAAATGTCTGAATGTGAAATAAAGTCTGAGTGTAATGAATTAATGATTTATCATCCTGTGTGCTTAAATATAACCTCATCACATTACATCTAGAAATACATGTTCACGTGCAGCTCCTTTTCTGCAACACTGATGACATTATGGTGTTTAGTCAGCTGTGCTGCCATAAAGATGTCATGTTAAAACTTCATTTCAGGAAGTGAGGCGGGTGCTATTTTCCTCTTGCTGTGCATGGGATTTCTACATGTAGCTCCCTCCCACTGAGTCACTGTGTGAGTCCAGGGCCTGAGAACCAGACTTCATTTCAAATGTTCATCTCATTATGTTATAAGGTTTCCAGCTATAATGATACTCGAGCTTTATAGTTAGTGGATTTTCAGTTCAAAGAAATTGAACCAATGCAGACTAAACAGTAATAAATAGTAGACAAATGCTGTGCACACCAGAGATTGGAGATTTGATTTGGATTTGTCCAAACACTTATAAATATGGAAGAGATCAGTAGAAAGAGTGCATGCCCTTGATGTACCCATGGGCAATATGCATTGAAGTGGTTGCCCTGATCACCAGGTAGCACTGTGGTGCCCCAAAAATAATGAAGCTTCAAATCAGCAACTGGTGCTGCTGTCTCTGAGAGTTCTCAGAAACTCCCTTTAAACTTTCAAAGAACAGCCAGTTCCCAACTGATATTCCACTTGGACACCTGTAGTTTGCAAAGACTTGTTAGGAGTTCTAGTTCAGAATATCATGGAGGATTTCCAGCAGCAGCGGGAAGGTGGGGACAGGTCAAGACTCTTGCCTGAAACTAACCCACCGTGCCTTGTCACTCTGCCACTGGAAACTTCTTGATTTCTAGCATTCGTTTCCAGCGCAGCTCAACATGCAGTTCATCATCTGACCGCCAGTCCAGGAACCAAGGGATAACCTCTACTTTTTAAAAATGTGTGCCCCCTACAGGTCTCTGTGTGTTATTGGTGGTGCAGCATTGCTACCACCTCAGAGTCCTCTCAGAACTGTTTAACAGTACTGCTGAGTTTTTGCCACAGCTGTCAGATTAGAATTTTTTATTTTGTCTTTAAAATCCTGTTGAATTTGAACCCAGTCTCTGTGTGAGTGGGCAGAGAAATCTTTTTACGGCTGTGGTGTATTAATCTTCTTAGTCTCTGTGATGAATCGAATGTATTCCTAGTTTAGTTTTAAAATGTTAAAAAATAGTCTCTTAGAATTATGCATAAATAGCTGAAACAGCAGTTTCTTGGACTAAAAACCTATCTTAATACGGATAATCTTACTTCTGTATTTGTACTTCTAACTAAAATATGTTTCTTTAGGCAGCTAGCACAAAGGGTCTTTTATATGAAAGAATAGTAAAACAGAGAGAGATGAGCTATAAGGCATCAGGGGAAACATTATTTTGACCTCTCTGGGCATTACTTCAAAAATGTCAAAAATCTTGATAGCTTTCCAGTGTAATATTTAAAGAGCAGGAAATTTGATTCTGCAACAGTAAACATATTTCCTAAAACTAGCTGTATACTGTTGTGACAATAGCCTAAGCAGAATCTGCACAGTGATACTCGTTTAAAGAATACCTATGAGGATTTTACTAGCTTGGGAATTTCAGATTAAAAAGCAATTTTTTTAAATATGATACTGAAGAGAGTTTTGAAAGTCAGCTATCCTACTAAAGCCCACTTTCTATAACCTTCTAATAAAACAGATATAATTATTAGGGGAAGAAAGGTCACAAAAAGTTTAGCAAAGTAAACATCCCCATTCAGGCCACCAAGCAGAAATGTAAATGGCATTAAAATTTTCTGTGATCCAATGGGAGAGCTGTTCTGACTGGAGAGATGGAAAAAACACATACAGAAGTTAAGTGGATAAATTATGCAGGGTTAGATATATGGATGGGACATCTCAAAGCAGCAAGAAATAATCTTGATGGTACAACAGGCAGCACCATCGCTCTGAGTCAGTACTGACCCAATAATATTTTACATGTACATAATAATTTATATCTTCACTGTACTGTGAAAACTGTAACCAGTGCATATACCATTGTAGTGCTGAGGCCTTTATGGTATCAGAGGTGCCATCCCTTTCAGAGGAGATCTTAAACACATGTCATGACCATGTGTGGTTAAATGTCCCAGAGGATAGGGCCATTAACCACAGAGGCTTGGCCAAATTCCAGATTGAGTAATTGCTTTCTGCCTACTAGAAGCCCAGTGACATACGTGCACCACTGCTCAGTATGATCTGACTGGTATAACCCTGAGCTATCCCACTGCATGCCACCTTATGGTTTGTTTCCCTCACTCACAGTGTCACATCTAAATTTAGCTTGTAAGCTCTATGGGGCAGAAACCCTGTCTGTTTTGCAAAATAAAGGTATTTTGTCCTTGGTTTTATAAATCCTTGGGGACTCAGGCTATGTGAAGAAGCTGCTGGCCAGCTCAGCTAATGAAATTGATAGCAGTCTGGCAAATGTATATGTGCCTCAGGAGCCAATCCACACCAAATCTGTCTACTCCTTCCCTCATAGCCCGTCCCCCATACTCATGAGTTGTCAAGCCAGCTCTCCTCCCTCCCTCCCTCCATCCCCCATGGAGAGCAAACTCTACAAAGAGTCAGCAGGGGGGTCTAACCTTTCATCCCTAACTGTCTGTGACTCTATGAGCCACATCCTCAGCTGGAATAAATCAGAATAGCTCCATGGATGTCAATGGAGCCACACCAGTTTACACCAGTTAAAGAGCTGTCCTGTCTGTTCCCATACTCATGCCTCATTTTTTCTTTCTATTGCAGTGATTTAATTTAAATGGTGAAGTCCTTGGAGTAGAGCCTTGTCGAAACAATGGGCTAAATGCTGAAGGGGCTGAGACGTGGTCTGCCTTGTACCACCTGAAAAAATGAATTAACAGATTCATAGAATTTAAGGCCAGAAAAGACCATTATCATATCGTAATCTAGTCTGACCTCCTGTATACAATTCTACCAAGCAACCTCCTGTGTAGAAAAATCAACTGATTGCAGGTGCAAATCTGAATATTTTGCATCTCTGACTACCCAATTTGCACTTGCATTCAGAGAGTGTGAGATGAATGCTCTAAACATTTTGTAGACACAGTTGAAGTACAGGCCCAAACTGTAAGCCCATACTTGCATCCACAAAAATGGAGGCTGCTCTTTGAAAGTTTTGCCACGTACATTTTGAAAAGTGCCCTTCACGTCTATTGTACTATTTTATTATTAATAGTAATAGTATTAATAATGTGTACAAGGAGCAAGAAAAGGAGAAAGAAAAGGAAGAAAAGCAAATAAGAGATGGTAAGAAGGTTGAAATGCTTAATAGTACTTATTCTAATCTTCAATAAAAAGGATAATGGTCACAAGATATTTAATACAATCATAGCTAACAAGGCTATGAAGCAGTCACAAGGCAGAATCAGAAAGGAATAGGCTACAGAATCCCTAGACCACTTGGATGTACTTAAATCAACAAAGCCAAATGAAACTTGCCATCGACTATAGTGCTTAAAGGAGCTAGTGCGAAAAGCCACTGGTTTATAAAAGCCTCTACCATCCTCTAGAGACAGTGAGATTATACATACTGTACAAATCCCTTGGTAAAAAAACAATGAGATTACCCATACCCTTAATGCTGGCAGTGATGAAGCAGAGCAGCAACTGTGTGTGCTCTCTTTCTCTCACACACACATACAGCTGTATTTCTGTAGCTGTTTGGGTGGGGAAAGAATAAGAGTGAAATGTGACATTAGCTTTGATATGTGACTTTAGCTTTCATGCTGATGAGAGAGAGCGACATGTTCTAATTATTATTAGCCTTCACAATGAGCCACAAGCTCAGACAGAGAAAGAGAGGGAGAGAAACACAGTTACAGTTTCTCACCAATCCAATTAAGGAAAGGTGGGCGAAAGAGAGAGTGTGCTTTGCTAATTCAGCAGCCGTTGCCTCATTTATTTGAGGAGGCATGGGGGAAGAATGCAGTATCTCTGTGGGTGGAGTCAGAAGAATTGCCTCCTGTTGCTGGAGGGGAGCTCTCCCCTAAATGTCAATTTAAGCTAAAGATGGAGACATCCTGGTGTCTAACCCCAAGTTCTCATTTAATGACATGAGTATTTGCTTGTGTTTTGTCTTACTTGTCAGTATGGCTGCTTCCTGCACAGGGTCTATTGGAGAAGCAGGAGGGGCAGCTTTCTGATGAACCAGGATTCTTGGGAAGATTGTTTGGCCTGCCTTAGCTGTAGACGTATGCATATTCCAATTTCTCCATTACTTAAACTATTATTTAGCTATTCATTTTAGTTCATTACAGCATGGGATGATCATCCCCGTTAGAGACTCACTGGCTAAACTTTGATGTCCCCATCAATATCTTCATTATTCCTGGTGTCCTGATTCTGCATTTCATCTTGGCTCCTCTGTAAGGTTAAACTCCCCCAGACTTCTTAAAAAAGGCACTTCCTGAAATCGGAGCTTTGCCTCCCACTGCCATATGTCGACTGTGCTCCCTCTCCCACAAGTGAGCATCATTTTAATGGCATTAAGATGTCTGCAGCCAAGTCCCTGACATTTGTGACTCTCAGGAAAGGACAGAACTTTTTTTTCCCCTCTACAATACATTTTAGTAGAGGAAAGAGTCACGGAAGAATCTTTTATTTCACTGTATGGAACAGTGGCAGATGGCAGGGCTCAGATTCTTACCTGTGCCCAGCTACTCAACTGATGTTCTGCCAGGCAAAATTTAGGGGCACAACTGAGATCACTGAGTCTCCCTGATCCTGGGACTGCTTCTGTGGGGCCAGCCTAGAGTTTGGTATAGATTAGAGTAGTCCCAAGGCTGCTTCCCACACAAGTGGCTTTGACCCCCAAGGAGACAGATAGGAATTGCTACAGGGCAACCTGCTAAGACTGTGCCTCCTGCATGCCTCCCCACCTTTGACTTGCCCCCTAGCTGCAGGCTGTAGGACCGGTGGCATAGAACCACTTATAGATGGCTCTGTATTTACTGAGGATGCCTCCCACCCCAGAAGGAGAAAACCTGTTGTTTTCTACTCCCCTTACACCACTTCCTTGATACATGTGGATCAGCGTGACGCTCAGGATTGAACCCAAAGGGTCCTTCCTGGAAGTGTTTGGCCTTATGCAGATGAATCTCCAAAATCTCATGTTGTATTAAGGAATTCTCATGAATTAGTGGTTAGAACAAGGTAGTCAGCATTTGCTTCTGGTCATCTTCCTGTCACTCTGACGCTGGGCAAGTCACTCTAATCATTTTTGCTTCAGCTTCCCCATCTGTAAAACCTGCCTGCCTCCTGGCGTACTGTGAGGCTCACACTAATTAATGTGTGCAAAACATTTTGAGCTCTTCAGACAAAAAGGTGCTAAAGATGTTTAAAGTGTTATTATGTTATTTATTATAGTTGCGAAGTTCAGAGGTGTTACTGTGATGCAAACACACACTCATCTCTTCTCAGAAAACTGGACGTTTCAGACTTCCAAGCCCTTCCTGTTACACTGTTAAATGAAGTGATTGGATTTTGTGAAAACCTGTATTCTTCTCCCTGCCAGACTGAACCCATTTCAGTCACATCACATGCTCATTTTAACTTAGTTTATATCATCACGGTGACATGGCTCTAAGGAGGTAGGTTCGTGCAAAATCCTACTGGAAACAGATAATTGCATGTCCTTCCAAATTGATACCTGTGTTTTAAATTTATTGTAGGGAAATGGGAAGTGTTAGAAGATGTTCCTGCGATGATTATGATCACTTATCACCTAGCAGGGTGGAACCAATTGTACACAGTAGAACTTGAGAAATATTTCTAACCAACAACTGCTCACTCATCTTTCCCTTTCTCCATCCCTGTATCTCTACATTCTTCCTCCACTGAAGCTGTGACCTGATTCCCAGACACGAGAGGCACTCACACACTAAGGTGATGAAGATGGTTTAAAACAACTAACCAGACAGATGGATTCCAGCAGGGCTTTGGAGCAGAACCCGGAGCTGGAGCGTGGAGCAGCTCCGGAGCAGTGGAGCTGCAGATTTTTGCCTGGAGCTGGAGCAGAGCTGGAGCACAGCTCCAAAGCCCTGCATTCCAGAAAGTAATGAGGACTGCAGTTCAGTGGAAGTTTGGGGTGTTAAGCGCCTCTCAGGATCAACCCCTAAATCTTCAAGAATATTTCCTTGAATCTTGGCCCCAATCCCAATTGGGGCCTTTGGGTGCTCCAATAATATAAATGTTTACTAGTAACAATCATCTTTTCTGCTTTTAATAGTCACCTTTCTTTTACTGTCCTCTTCTAAATATGCAGCCATAGTTAGTTCTTATTGTCCTGATATGTTCCCTATACCCAGCTCCATAAATGCATTCTCCAACTCTTCTATCTCTCACTGTGAAGTATTCTGTGATATGCTGTAAGATAAACAGTGATTTAAAATCAGTTCTCAGTGAATGGACTCTTCATTTATCACTTGCAATTTTCTCTTCTGTGGTTTTGTTTTCCTTTAAGCAATAACCAGTGACAGACAGCTTCATTTCTTCCAATGTCCTTTGCACTACAAGGTTTATTTTATTTGTATAGAAGATGGGGTCTAGTGTGAGTATTTGTGTCGCATCCACAGGAATCTGATTTCTAGGAAAACTTTGAAGAACGTGATTTGTTTCACCAACAAATAAATCTTACTAGTTAAAAGATAGTTAACAAATTGGATGGTGTTTTTCAGTCTCCATCATAGAGGCTATTCAAACGCAAGCTGCTCATCTGCTTTTGTTTCTCACAAAATGCTAGAAAAGCCATTTGTTTTCAATGTAGCAACGAGTCTTAAATTTCAAGGTGAATTCAGGAAGCTAGGAAGATTAATGCTTGTCTTCTGTGCATAAGGTGTCATATTGAGTATAAGTTCAGAATCTGCTTTTACAACAAAATCTCTGTATAACAAGAATTGTCAGCTTTTGAAGATTGTTTTTGTCTCCATATGGGACCTCCCCCGAAAAAAAACCTTCAGAGTGGAGCAGCTAAGGGATGTGTTGTCTTTGTGCTACCTGAACAATAATGAAGGTTTGGGGAGTGTATGCAGGATCCATGAAAATCAGGACTGTGTACAGTAACACTCAGGTACTAAGGGCAGCTCAAAGTATAATATATTCCCAAGTTGGGTAATAAGGGGAAGTGTTTGTGATGGGGGAGGAGGAAACGCAGAATGGTTGAAATCAAGCACTAAGGCTCCCATGTGTTCTTTCTCCAGTATGCTGCGGAGTTGCTGGCAGTGGTCCGCCTCCCCTTCATCCATCCCAGTTATCTGCTAAACATTGTTGACAATGAGGAGTTGATAAAGTCTTCAGAGGCCTGCCGGGATCTAGTGAACGAAGCAAAACGTTATCACATGCTCCCACATGCCCGACAAGAGATGCAGACACCAAGAACCCGGCCCAGGCTATCAGCAGGTAAAGCAAAGCTAGCTTCAGAGAGAAAGCTCTGTGATCTGACATTGCCTGCAGTCCAAGACTGAATGGTTCAGACTGTCTGTAGTTTGCATAGGAAGGGAGGAGTAAATGTCGTTCCTCTTCCTTTCACCACATTTCAGTAGCACAGGTTTGGGAGCCAGGGAGTCCAGAGTGCTAATCCAAGTTCCGATTCTGTCTCCTTCTGTGTAGGGTGACCAGACATCCCGTTTTGGCTGAGACAGTCCCTTTTTTAAGCCCTGTCCCGGCCGTCCTGACTTTGTTGGCAAAAGAGGGCATTTGTCCCATTTGCTCTTGCCAAACGGATCAAGCTGGCAAGAGCAAACAGGACAAATGCCCACTTTTGTCAAAAAAGTGGGGTGCAGAGGAACGTGGGCGGGGGGCGAGTGGCAATGCCAGCCCTGTGCAGGGGAGGGGGGGCAGGGTTTCTGCTGGGGACAGGCAGGGCTCAGGCGAACAACGACGCCAATTCCAGCCTCATGCACCGGGGAAGGCAGGGCTCAGGCAAGCCGCTATCTGCCAGCCCCAGCCTTCGGGAACTATGATCACCCTATCTAGTATGTACATCATTGCTTGCCTGAGCCCTGCCTTCCCCTGCACAAGAGGGGGACTCAGGCAAGCAGCTCGGGCTAGCCCTGCAGGCAGGGGGCTAGCAGGGAGGTGTAGGTCTCAGACCAGCCACTCGCAGTGTCCCATTTTCTCTTTGAGAAATATGATCACCCTTCTTCTGTGGCATTTAGGCAAGTCACTTAAGGTCCAAAAAGCTTCCCCTCTTTTGGATTACTCTATTTTTGGGAAGCCCAGCTTTGTAGACACCTGCATCGAAATGATCAAAGTAGGGTGCCTAAAGCTAAGCACCTGAATCCATATTTAGGCACCTAAATGCGTGGTCTGATTTTCAGGAATGATTAACTTCAGTGGCAGCTCTGAGTGCTCAGCACCGAGTGAAAATAGGACTCTAAGTATTTAAAGTTGGGCACCCACAACTGGACAACACTTCTAAAAATGTGGTCCTTGTCTTCTCTGCCTCAGCTTCTCCAGGACAACAATATTTTCTTACCTTCCTCTCAGGGTATTGTGAGGATCAGTTGATTAATTATTGTAAAGCAGTTTTCACTTTCACAGAATTATGTAGATGTATTCTTATTTCAATACCACAAGTCTTAAAATATCAGATCAGGCTGTTTGTTGCATTCAAATTAAAAGGATCACACAAGATATATTATGTTTAAAACATACACACACACACAATTTATGGAGAAAGTGTTGTTTCAAGAAGCTTTCCACGTGGGGCATACATGTGGTTTTTGTCTAGCAAAAATAAAGAAGAAGCAAGTCTCCAGTGTAATAAATCAGTCTGTACCAAGGTAGTGTTAGAAAATGTCTAAATACTTGTTACTCTGAAAGTTAGTACAAATAGTATGTATCAGACAACTGCAACAAATAAGAATCAGATGTGGAAGAAATACGTGAAACTTTCCTGTGTGTTATGCTTGGTGCTTCTTCCGAGCCAGTACCATGACGAGGCTAAGCAGATTTCCTGATGTACATGGCTATTGAAGCTAGTATGGTATATGTACTGTATATCAAGCCTCATCATTTGCAGCTTGTGGAGACTGCCCAATCAAAGCACTTTTCAGAAGGAGGAAACATAGACGACTTTCAATAACAATCCACACTAAAAAGTCGTTCGCTGAAGATGGCTAATGGTCTGATGTTTGAAGATTTTTGAAAAGTGCTTATTTTATCTTTGTATATAAAATTATAGATGTAATGCAAACCTTTTATAGAAGCTTGTTGATGTGGGGAAAGTAATTCTTTTGGGATAAGGGAGAATGATTATATTTTTTAGTTCAGAGTCTAATTATATAGAACCATGTTATTTTGCATCTTGTCTACTTTTATGGATACACAAAGGATCTCCAAACACCCTTTGTGGGTCTGCTGCAGTGTGTGAGATGCCCTCTCAAGGTCATTTATTATCATCACATCACATTAGCACATCACATTAGCACATCAGATTACATTTTCTGGTATGTACTAAAAATAATGATCTCTCGTTACTAAGAAATATTTGTTTAAAACTGTGTCGTATTTTAGGTTTTTAGCTTAATAAGGGGTTGTCTGCATTACCCGCTGGATCGATGGGCAGTGATCGATCCATCGGGGGTCGATTTATCGTGTCTAGTCTAGATGTGATAAATCGACCACCGAGCACTCTCCTGTCGATTCCGGTACTCCACTGGAGTGAGAGGCACAGGTGGAGTCAGCAGGGGAGTGTCAACCTTCAACTTACCGCAGTGAAGACAACGCGGTAAGTAGATCTAAGTACGGAGACTTCAGCTACATTAGTCACGTAGCTGAAGTTGTGTAACTTAGATCGATCACACACACCCTTCCTCCTCCCCCCCCCCCCCCCCCCCAGTGTAGACCAGGCCTAAGAGAGTAAACTTTTTTTAAGAACACTTAAATATAAAAAATAAAAAATCCAGATGACGGAGGACAACAATCCAATATTCTGAGTGAATAGTACTTTGCAACAGGCCATGCTGTTTCTGCTATTACATTGAGCACTAAATCCAAAATATCTCAAGCACTTGACAGTGAGTGTTTCAGGCCAGCGGGTGTCAAGCAGTTAAAATGTGATGTACCATAGGAATCTGGGATACAGGCGGATCCTGAGTCTTGTTCAGATTTACCTCAGTCCAGGCACTAAGTAAACTGTGCGTTAAAACCTCAGTATATGGGCCCTACTAACTATGGTGGTGTGTGACCCATTCACACTAGCAGGGAATTTGGCTCACTATACACCTAAGATTAAAGGTTTTGGAAATCTCCAGCTGTGCATGTAAATCTAAATCAAGAAGCTCTTTAAGGAATGGACTGCCTCTTCGCTATGTGTTTGTACAGCACCTAGCAAAATGGAGCACTGATCCAGGACTGAGGCTCCTGGGCACAACCATATTGCACATATAACAATAATAATTAACAATAATGAGGTCTAAAACGGCGAAGTTTGTTTGGGATAAGTGTAACCCACACACTTCCTGGGTGTGGTGTTCTGTCCCACCTAGGGGCACCGAGACCACTTAGAACAAGAGATTATGAGTCTGCTCTACAGCCTTAGCTAAGAGCCAGTTGGCTTTTAGCTCATGTGGTAAAGGCTCATGCACTAAGCTCCAAACGTCCCAGGTTTGATCCTGCCCACTGAGGGCCAGGGTCTGTCAGTGTTACATAAGCACACAAGAGTATTTTGAAAAAGGGCCTCTTTGAAGGAGTGGATGGGAAACAAACTTAAATGTTGAAGAAATGCAGCCAAGAGGGATAAAGCCTAAAAGTTTTCAATACATCAGTCTATGGTGTGAGCTTACATTAATCAAGGAGAAAGCCAGGTGGCAGTTTACATGCTTAAGAGCAAATCCTGATCTCATTGAAGTCATTGTCCATCTTTTCATATAGAGGCCTTTATATTATCTTTCCCTATTATGTGGGGGTGGGGTTGTATCCAAATACAATGACTGGTACCAACCCTCCTTATTAAATCCTACTATGTTGAAATTGTATCTCCTCACTCACCATTATTACCATGTCCTCTTCACCTTCTCCCTACCCCACTCCTGTTCTATCATACAGCCTACAAAATTTTTCATAGGTGAGCCTTTAATAAGCGGCAACAATATTGAAGAAACCAAATTATAAGTGATAGGCTAGCTGCAGACTATTGGAGACCAAAAAAAGACTTGTTTTTCTAAGTGTATTTTTAATGGGGATAGAGAAATGGATTGACTGCAAAGTGCTTTTAGATAGGTTACCTCCCCAGTGAGAGACGACTCTTTCTTAGAATGTATTTTGGTTAATTGTATCCTAGGTGTGGCCGAGGTAATAGTCTTAGTGGGAGGTCGTCAGATGATTGGCATGAACCAACGAGCTTTAACGGCAGTCACTTGCTTAAATCCTCAAAACAATAAATGGTACCCATTGGCCAGCCTGCCTTTCTATGATCGGGAGTTTTTCAGCGTAGTCAGCGCTGGAGACAACATCTATCTTTCAGGTAAGCAGCATACACATTGGGAGCAGAAAAGCACTGGGTCCTCCCAAACTGTACTGTACAGTATAAGCAGGGAGGAACAGTTGCCAGTTTTATTCAACCACCCCTGGGGGAAAGGGAAAAACAAACAAATATGCTTTTATCACTCTCCATTTCACTTCAGCTCCAATTTTGTCCCAGAGCAGGCAACAGCACATTTTGCAGTTATATAGAGAATAGGTTCAACAACCATCAAACCTGTGAAAGAGGTTTCCAGGCTGTAGTAACATAGTTTAAAAAAGTGGCTGAAGTTGGGTCTAAATGGTGGGTTGCTGCATTCAAGATTGACTGAACTGCTGAATATGTGACCTACACTTAAAATGTTTGTTTACAAGAGTGTTGTTGAAATCTCTCTTTTGATAGTAGACTGTAGCCCTATAATCTTGTTAGGTTCAGTGCTCCTGAAGCCACACTCCTGAAAAGGGTTTATCTAAAAGAGTTGCCGACTACAATTTGTGCTTGAAGTATAAAAGGTGTCTGTTTGTATTAAATCATATAGTACATTTCCTTGGATCGGGGAAAAAAGCAATCTCCAGTAGGTAGTTGTAAGGATCCCCCTAGTGGTCCCTGAGTGTAAGTTTGATTATGTCTGAGAATAGAAAGGTTTCAGAGTAGCAGTCATGTTAGTCTGTATCCGCAAAAAGAAAAGAAGGACTTGTGGCACCTTAGACTAACAAATTTATTTGAGCATAAGCTTTCGTGAGCTACAGCTCACTTCATCGGATGCATCCACTGAATGCATCTGATGAAGTGAGCTGTAGCTCACAAAAGCTTATGGTCAAATAAATTGATTAGTCTCTAAGGTGCCACAAGTACTCCTTTTTTTTTCTTTTTTTTTTCTTTTTTTTTTTTGAGAATAGAAAGAATCTCAGGCAAGGAGTGGTTTGCCTGGTTTTGAATTCCCCCATCACTTCTCCTTATGCTGACTAGAGAGATGTTAGAAACCCCAGGAGCTGAATAAAAATTATTGCTACCGATTGAGACAAATCTCTTTGTTTTCCTACCAGTGTTTAGTTCCCCAGTGGAGGTCTTTGTGCAGTCCTGGCCATTTTGTTAACCTAGTTTCTATTAGGAATCCACATTGCAGAATGTGTAATAACTAGAGTTGTGCAAAAGGTTAATAATGAAACCCAACCCCCCAAAGTTTATTAGATCCCTTTCTTGTGAACCTGGTGAACCTGGGCCAGTTTATGGTATGGGTTGGAAACTATGTAAAAGTCAGGAGCCTCACATGGTTTCAGTGCAAAACTTGCTGAGTACGACTGGGTTTTTGCTTTGCTCAGATGTGAAAAAAAAGCAAATATAAAAGTAAAATAAAATAAAAACACCTGAAACTGCTGTGTTCCACAGTGGATAACACAGGAGGTTTAGTGAAATATCCTTTGGTAAAGCATTACTGAGGAAGAAGCCTGGTTTTGTCATTAAGGCATAGAACTGAGACTCTGGGTTCTGTTCCAGGCTCAATCACTGACTCCTGGTGTGGTCTTAGATAAATCACTTTGCCTTTCCCTACCTCAGTTTCCTATTCTGTAAAACAAGAATAATAATACTTACCCACTTTATGGGGTGTTGGGAAGTGAAACGCTTTGAGACCTTCAGTTAGAAAGAGCTACAGAAATATCCAGTATTATTAGTGTACTGCTTGATCATTTTAAACTCTTTGGCAGTGCTTATAACACTGGCTCTGCACTGTAATAGAAAAGCCAACTAATCATGGAAGTGATGCGTGAAAATTAGGAGTTAAACCTTAAAATCCCCTAATTCTACTTTATATGTGTACAAAACATGTTGTTTCTATTCTTTGTCACATAAAAACTGAATTAAGCATTCTGGATTTCAGAGTGGACAGTGAATAGCAAGCCAGTCAGTCTCTGCCACATGACACCTTCTTGCAAGTGTGTGGTAATTGGAAGATTGGAGGTTATTTATGGATGTTGGATGTGTATATTCCTTTACGCACATGTCCTTCTTAGTCTGACATCTTGATATCCTCATATCATCTTAAAAAAACAAACCTTTGAAACGCACGAATAAATGACACCGATCTGCTTCATAGAAACAGATGCTCCCTATTGAGGGTGATTTATTTTAATTACTCAACTGTCATTAGAAGAGCTTTTACTTGGTAACTGGCTTTGATTGCAACATACAGTGGACTACCTGCATCCAAGTTCTCACTTAATTCTCTCCTTTTCTCACCCATGTCTTGTTGGCAGGTGGCATGGAGTCTGGTGTCACACTCTCTGATGTCTGGTGTTACATGTCCTTACTTGATAACTGGAATCTCGTATCCCGAATGACAGTCCCAAGGTGTCGGCACAACAGCCTGGTGTACGATGGGAAAATTTATACCATTGGAGGCGTTGGTGTGGCAGGCAATGTTGATCATGTGGAAAGGTAAGGTTCTCCTCCTAAAGAAATTATTTGACATGTGATCCAAAAGCGCACTGTTGACTCAAATTAGCTCAAAAATTTTGATTTGGTCAAAACAAGATTTTACAGAAGATAACAAAAATAGAAAAAAACTTTTTTTAAAAGTTCCAGTGGAAAAAATTGTATTAAAACAAATACATAATAGTTTGTGGTGTGGGAACTGGAGCTGAGACATAACAAATTAATCTCATATAGGCATCTATTACATGGGGAAAATTTTCAATCCGTATTGAGATGTGCTGAATAGAGCATGGTCGGAACCAGATTTTTCATTTAACTTTTGAATGCTTGACTTTGTAAACTTAATGCTCTTTTAACATAGTTTCCTTTATGTAATTATATGTAATAATGTATAAATATTGCATCTAAAAAACTGCATTAAAAGAAAATTATTAAGGTTGCAAAGTCAAGCATGCAAACATTAGGAAATCCTAGCATTACGGGTGCCTGTGTAATTTTCATTTGTCCTCCTTTTGTATATGCATTATGATAAGAGCTATGCGAATAACTGTTTTTTCAGTATACTGGCAGGTCCGAAAAAAGCCTGCCACAATTTTTTAACATGGGCAAAACGGAGTATTTCTCTCTCGCTGCATTCTCAGAAAAGACTGAACCATTTTGTCTAGAATTTTCCACACTCAAAAAATCAGCATGAGGCAGACACCCAGCATAGAAAAATTCAGCCCAAATGGTTAATGTCCGGTAAAGTTGAAGCTGAAGAAAGGTCTTAGTATGGAAAGTGTCAGGCAACCTTAATAGTAGGTGGGGCTATAAGCAGCCCCACCTATAATGTAATAAGAAATGCCTCTGCAACCTTAAACCTACCTTTCTGTGCTGTAGGATCATGCTGTAATTGCATGATCAACTACTGTGACACTTCGCATGTCTGCAAGTCACCCTTTCCGTGCAGTGTTTGCAATCCCATCATTGCAGAGATGAAATGAACAAAAATAAAACTGACTTTGTTGATTCTCTCAGTGAATGACAGAACACAGGAAGTAAACAAGCAGCATAAATAGTGAAGAGTAAATGGATTTTGCTAGCATTGTGCATGCTGTATACTCCAAGCTGATGATGAGTGGGCCCAGGGGGACTAGAACTGTTTCATGGGTTTGCAAAATTTCTTCAAATTCCCAAACCTCTTCTCCTGTAATTTAAAGTCATGCTTTTTTCACAAGGGAAGTGTAGGGGTTTGTTTCTTTTTTAAATCCTCTTTTAGATAAAGAGGAATGACACTGATGCAAGCAGGTGTCCTGTGTGCACTAATAGCCTGTATTTAGTTTTGATTAGAGTATGTCCTTTTGCCCAGTCTGTTTCTTTCTCCGCTCTGATTCTCATGTTCTCTCTTAAGCAGACCATCAACAAAAAAAGGAACAGTTTGTATTTCCAAAACCAGGGACTGTGTAGGCTGAGAATTAGGCAAAGCCGGTCCTTCCTAATATTAATAGTATTACTAATAGTTAGTCCTGCCACAAGTGTTGGGGACTGGACTAGATGACCTCTTGAGGTCCCTTCCAGTTCTATAATTCTATGATTCCCCAGACCCTCTGTCCCTCAAGATCAGCCCCCAGCCCCCAGAATAAGTCTTATGACTCTTGGGATTGTTATGACACGTCTCATCATATTTGGTATTTTTCTTAAATCCCCAGCTCCGAGAGTCATACGATTGCATTAGAAACTGAGCTTACATTTTAAAGGTGAGGAGCACATGTCATAGCTCCACTGAATTTCTAGCCCTTGTGGAGAAAAGCTTGAAAACATGCACCCTTATGGCTCAGAAGCCAGAAGGTTAATAAGAGAACCCCTAATGTATTTTTTTATCTCATGATTTTAAGGCAGTTCTCATGATTTGGAACTCTTGGGGTTGGCAGCACTGTAAGAATGACCGTAACCTGACACCACGTGGTGCCTGCACATTGTGGTCTCACAGGGACACACACGTTTTGATGAAAGGTTTTGTGGCTCAGGTCCCAACAACCCTTAAACTGAGCATGCTAGAATATTTACAGTTTAAAAAAGGAAGGCTAGTGTAGGCCTGTTATGCATGTTTATCCAGTAGAATAGCAGGGTTTCTCCATATTAGGGGGGGGGAGGGTAGCTCAGTGGGTTGAGCATTGGCCTGCTTAAACCCAGCGTTGTGAGTTCAATCCTTGAGGGGGCCATTTAGGGATCTGGGGCAAAAATTGGGGATGGGTCCTGCTTTGAGCAGGGGGTTGGACTAGATGACCTCCTAAGATCCCTTCCAACCCTGATATTCTATGATATCATTTCCGTGCATTCTGCCTCTGCAGGGGTAGGTAAGCCCTTGTGATGGGGATTTGTTAAATTTGCAATTATAATTAATGTGCTATTATTGATAAAAGTGACTTATGAGAAGCAACAGTAGAACAGAGTGCATGCCCAGATTGTGTGTCCCTTTTGGGTTATGCTGGGAGATCAGAAGTTTTTAAAAATTAAAGTGAGGGAGAGGGATTAAGAAGTGTGTTAGTTTCATTGCTTAAATCATTTGTGTGTGTGTGTGTGTTATGCATTTGGTTTTGGAATTGACATTCTGGACTTTTAACAGTAGAAAAGTGAGGAGAGAAAAAGTTCACCTTAAAAACTGCAATCCACAGACTGACATTATTCAAACTGAAACATCTCCCAATTGCCCCAACATCCTAATTTTAGCAGGTACTCAGAAAATTGAAGGCAGATGGAATAATTGTTCCAAGTCTTATGAGCAATGAGGCATTTTGAATTTGGGTCATCTCTTTCAGGAGAATCATTAATGTTCAGAATAATGTTAATTTAATTGCTCAATTTTCTGATGTCACATGCACAATTAAAACCCAACTCGGAACTTCCCAGTTCCTTCCTTGTGTGTGGGTGGGTGTGGTTATGACCTGCACTAAGGAGAGATTACATTTTCCACTATAGTGTGGATTGGACATTGCTCTTTGAATGTGTCAAGTTTGCTTTGGATGGGGCACAGAAATACAGTCTCAGGAGACCATCTATGCCTTTAGATCATTTATTACCCAGACTAGATAGTATTACGTACAAAACACTGCATTATAAGAATGTTGAAGTTGCAAAGTCAAGTACTCAAAAGTTAGGAATTCCAGATTGTCTGTGCAGTTTTTAGTCAGCCTCTTTGTGAGTATACATTATGGTACTGTTGTGAGCTGGGTGAAACCATGTTACGGGTTGAGTTAAAAACACCTTGTTCAAGATGATGCCTCCATTTAAGACAGTTAAGAGGCCACATCTAAAACAAAGCCTAATAGAGTCTGCCCGGAAAATAGCACCGTGGAGGCAGAGGCTGGATATTGTGACCAGGGGTGTGGGGGTGAGTGAGAGTCTGAGAAAAACACTCACACAGAGAAAAGGTGGGAACAGACAAGACTGCAAGAGGAAAATTAAGCAAGAAAGCCAAGCAGTAAGTAAACAGTGCCTGCAAGTGACCCTGGAAAAACTAGAGAGAAAGCTTTTGGATCTGGTATGTATTGGGTAAAGGGATTTGGGGGCCTGTAAACTAAGAAACTGCTCTTGGTTCCCTCCAGGGCTGGCTGTAGGTTTTTTGCCGCCCCAAGCAAAACATTTGCCACCCCAAGCTCCGAGAGCGCAACTGCTCAAGCAAAAAAAATAAAATAAAAAGGATGGCTGGAATGCCGCCCCTGGGATTGTGCCGACCCACGCACGTGCTTGCTTTGCTGGTGCCTAGAGCCGGTCCTGTTCCCTCAGCATTCTGAGACAGGGCTTTGTACATTCTTGGTAAACAAACAAAACTGCATCAAAGAGGTAACTGACTATCACCAATTTCTGCTTCCAACCTGAACATCCTCAGACTCCCAAACTTTGCCTAGCCGCTCGGATTTAAAAGGGGCAACAATACAGCCTTTAATTACATGAGCAAATACTATTTTTTTCCACAGGTGATCATAACTTCGTCAAATTTGGGCAGATTTTCATGAGAATGGAAAAAGGCACCTCCCAGACACCCAGGTGACCCCCGCCCCTGCCAAATTTCAAGTCCCTACTCCAAAGCAAGGCGGCAGTAGGGAAGTTCAGTAAAATGGTTCTAAGAATTTTTTAACATGAACATAACATCTTAGTTTCCTTAATATCACTCTGAGAAATGGCTGAATTGTTTTACTGAAATTTTCAGAAAATTCCAGTCTAAGGCAAACATCCAGCATGGAAAATCTCATCTCAAATGATTAAAGTTTGGTTAAATTATAATCAACTGATTTCAGGGTCTTATGGAAAGTGTCCTGCACCCTTAAGTACAGGTGCTGCTACCTGCACTGTGTATAATTCACGTATGGGGATTGCATATGGATGGTCATTTGCTAAATGTCTTTTGTGCTATCCAGAAAGCACTAATGCAGTTAGGAGCAATTTTCTTTGGACTCCATAGGGTGAGTTATGGAATCATCCCTTCCCTGCTCCTTTGTCTGTACTTTATTTAAACTGTAATCTCTATGGGGTCTTGGCCGTTGGGTGAAATCCTGGCACCACTGAAGTAAATGGGAGCTTTGTTATTGACTTCAGTGGGTTCAAGATTTTATCCTTTGTTTTCTAATATGCCTTCAAAGAGCCAAGCAGGTGCCACTATGATGGGCAACCTTCTTAAAACCTGAATAGATATATAAATAAACAGCATGTGTAATGTATTATTTATTAATTTATTGAAATAATTTGTACATACCAGCTGAGCTGAATCATAAACTCACTCTGTGAAATGGATGTTTTACACACATAGACTCGTCTTCTGTGGGATTGGATTGTTGAGCTGTGTTTTTGGACGAAGGGCTTTAAGGAAATAGCAATGACACTACAGTTCTCAGTCGAGCCCCTCTGGCAATTTTGACTGTAACAGGAAATAAGTCCCTAGATGTTTAGTTGAGAGATTTTCCCACCAACCTGTCTGCTTCTGTTATTCCTGAGGAAATTCTGTGCCAAAATATTAAAGATTATGTGCACAATATTTTAAAATTCTGCAGATTTTATTTGTCAATAAATAAATGGGGCTCCTGCATGGCAGTGGGTAGCACAGACCACTGGCTGCATTGAGGTGGGAGAGCACCCTGAAGCCCCAACCTCCCCCAGTACAGGGACTCGGCAGTGAGGCTGCACCTGACCTTGACACAGCACAAGGGCCGTGCCCCTCTGCACCAGGTGTAGACAGGCAGGCCCAGCCCACCAGGATCCAAGTGTGGAGGGGCTTAGTGCGGGGGGATCCAGGTGTGGGGTGAGAGGTTTCTGTGTAGGGCAATCTGAGTCCGGGAAGCCCAGTGGGCAGAGGTGAAAGTAAGCTGGTACGCCCCGATACAGCGTACTGGCAAGAGCCGGTGCACCGTACTGCGGCAGCCCAGCTTCCCCAGGGGCCAATTTAAAGGGCCTGGGGCTCCCAGCAGTGGCTGGAGTCCCAGGCCCTTTAAATTGCCTCCAGAGCCCCGCTGCTGGAGCCCTGGGGTAGCAGCTGCAGGGCTCCAGCGGCTATTTAAAGGGCCTGGGGCTCCCCTGCTTCGATCTCCCCGGCCCTTTAAATAGCCATCGGAGCCCCGCTGCCGCTACTCCAGGGCTCCGGGGGGCTATTTAAAGGACTGGGGTGGTAGAAGCAGGGGAGCCGCAGGCCCCTTAAATAGTCCCCAGAGCCCTAGGGTAGCGGGGGCTCCAGGAGCTATTTAAAGGGCTGGGGCTTCAGCTGCCTCTGCCACCCCGGTCCTTTAAATAGCCGCGGAGCCTCGCCACTTCCCCAGGGCTCCAGCGGCTAATTACAGGACCTGGGCAGTAGAAGCAGTGGAACCCTGGTCCCTTTAAATAGCCCCAGGAGCCCTGGACTGCTGCTGCTACCCCAGTGGGGAGGGAAGGCAGAGAAGGGGGTGCACTTACCTTACAGGGTGGGCTGGGGCTCGCTCTGACCCCCTCAGCCCTGCCCCTTCCGGGGGCCAGAGCTGGCCCCAGCATACCAGTAAGTCAGTCGACTTATTTTCACCCCTGCCAGTAGGAGATCTGGATGCACAGGAGCTCGTTGGGGGGTTTCGGGTGCAGAGGCAATGTGACACTGCAGGGGATCCAGGTGAAGGTGGTTGGGGCTCAGCGAGGGCGGGGCCTGGGTGTGGGCAGGGACTTGTTGGGGGGGATCTAGATGTAGGGGGATAGGGCTTCTTAGGGTGAGCTTTCAATGGGCCTGCTTATCGGGGGAGCCCCAGCTTCTGCCAAGGGGACACCGCGTGCCGGACTCCCGCTTCCCCGTGATTTCCCTGTCCCCTGTTCTTCTCCATCCCCCTCCCCTCAATCCCACATTCCCTTCCCCCTGCCCTATTCCACCCCCCTCTTCCTTCCCCACTGCCTCTTTCCTTCAGGTGGGCAGCTCTGCGCTTGCAGAAATGAGGGGGGTCAGTGGCACATAACCCTGTTTGACCCCCCATGCCTCACCACTGTTGGGGGGGGTAGTTGCCCCCAAAAAACTGCATCCATGGTCATCCCCACACACACACATACGTGGCTTTCCTGCCATTTTCTCCAAGGAAGTACAGGAATTCTGCGGGGCGGGAATGAGCATTTTCTGCCAGTGCACGGTCCCGCAGAATCCCCCCAGGAGTATTCTGTAGCTTGTATATAAATAACGGATGGAGGAATTAAGAGGATCTATGAACTGGGTTTCTGTATAGTGGATGGAGCTTCCTAATACGTGAGAGCTGAAAAGGCTGTATATGCTGACTATATATATGGCTAAATGTTTATGGATTTGGATACTTCATAGTAATTATCTGTCTGAAGGGTGTTGAACGATGAAGCATGTTGTTCTGATACAGGGCCTCTAGATTTATCTAAAATTGGCTGACTACTTCAATTTATATGTGCACATAGAATACAGTTTAAAAAATTAAATATAAAATAATCTGTAATTGTCATTTTACACACTGTTTCAGAACCCAGTGTTATATTGATGTCTTAACAAAATTATATCTAGAACCTTGTCCAAGAATAGTTCATTAAGATCTTCAGAACAGTCAGAAGGAAATGAAAAAGCAAAACCATTAATGTGATTTTAAACATCATGTGAGCCATCTGGAGTGCAGATCGATACTACACAATGAAGCTCTATTTTGTATAGCATCCTTCCTGAAAATTGTATTCTAAAGTTAAATAATGTATAAGATAGTGAAGGGTTGGTGGTCTATAAACTATTGATAATGATAACATAAAGACTTTATAATGTGAATAAATTAAAGCATTCAGTCATAAGGCTGTTTAACTTTAGAAGGAGAGAAATTAAGAGGCCGAGGAAAAGGGGGGAAAACGTGTTTTCAGATAAGGTATGAAAAGAGTTGGAGAGTTCATAAGGCAGAGAGCTGCTCCAAAGGGCAGAAGTCGCAGAGTAAAAGCCTGTCTTGCCATTAATGCTGAGATTGTGGGAAAAGGAAGAGAAAGAAAGCACATGCTAAATGAGATGAGTGAGGTGAGAGAAAGATCAGTCCTACGAGGGAAAACTGGGGAATGCAGAATTTTCAAAACAAGAAAGGTTATTTTTATTTTGCAGGTCTAGTCCATAAACTGGGATGAGGCCAATAGACCCACAGTGTTTGGGTAGGCCCGCCACCAGAGAATGGTGTGGACAGGCTTGGAAACAGGAAAGCAGGAGCTAGCATTGGCATAGTAGAGAGCCAGAAGTACTGTGAGCAATTTTGCAGAGGGAAACCTTTGGGTGGATGGGATCCAGTAAATTAAGTCTTAATTTACTATTGTAAACAGCAGAGTCAAATGAGAGGTCTGAGTCAAGCAAAGAGATCAAGATGGATATTTTTTAGGTTAATTCTCTTGGCTATAAGCAGTTGAATAGAGTGTCAGAAGATAGTCACCACTATTGTAAAAGTGGCAGTTAAAGTTAAAGGTGGAAATAACAAGAATGAAAGGAAGACTGTAAATAGAAAAGAGCAGAAAGCCAAGGGATAAACTGGTTGTGATTCTTCTCTGCACAAGAAAGTTGCATTGATTTAGCTTTATTCTGTTTTTAAACCAATGTAGTTAATTCAGTGTAAATCCTTGTGTGGACACTTTAGGAGTTGACTGAAGTTAAACCAGAATGATCTGGTGATTGGAAAACATGCCAGAGAGACAGTTAAGAAGATCAAACTACTGAGCTTATCAAAGGGAAGGTTAAGAGGTGACATGATTATGTTCCACAAGTGTCTGTGCTACCTGGACAAGAGATATTTGATAGTAGACAGCTCTTTTATCTAGCGGAAAAAGGCATGAGATCCAATGGTTGGAAGCTGAAGCTAGAGAAATTGAGACTAGAGAAATAAGGCACATACTTTTACAGTGATGGTAATTAACCATGGGACGAGTTACCTAAGGACATGGTGGATTCTCTATCACTTGAAGCCTTTAAATCAAGACTGCATATCTTTCTAAAGATACGTTATCGCACAAACAGATGCTATTGGTCGGAATGTTGGTCAGCGAGGAAGAGAAAGGAACAACCAGTGCATGCTGACAAAATGAGAATACTCAGGTGGGCACTGGGGTAAGACAAGAGCTGATAGGCTACACAATGAAATGGTATGAGCCATGATGCAGGTAGCCCCCAACACAGAAAAGCTGAGGGAGTATCCACTGAAATGGCTGGGTCATAATGCGCCATTTCACTTTGAATGGTCCCTTAGAATATGGTCCCTTAGAATAAAGTGCTAACTACTTATGCTAAACAGTCTGTTTAATCTTGTATCTAGCTGCAACACTCTGAGTACCTTTCCCAGATCTGAGGAAGAGCTCGGTGTTGCTTGAAAGCTTGTCTCTCTCACCAAGAGAAGTTAGTCCAATAAAAGATATTACCTCACCACCCACCTTGTCTCTCTAATATTTTGGGACTGACACTGCTAAAACAACACTGCATACAGCAATGGCTGCGTCATGTGAGATGACGAGATGTGGGATATGTTGGCCAAAGAGAACAAGAGCTAGTAATCACATGACAAAGACCATGAGCAAGACCTAGAAGAAGGTGGTTCAAGATGCTAAGAGGGACATGAAGAGGGTTGTTTTCAGCTTGGAAGACACTTGACAAGAATGTTTGAAGATGAAGAACAAGACCTACTGACACTGATTGCCAGGACAAGATGAAGGCAAAGAAGAAAAAGAGGATTAATCAGTTGTTTTCATTATAAAATCAGGGATGGCAACAGATCAATTACCAATACTAGAATTACTGGGGGACAAGAGATAGCTACATGTATCCTGCCAGCAGTGTATCAAACTATTTTTATTACACAATTTTGTCCATATCTATTTTTTAGGATGAGAGTGAATATTGCCATGAATATTACTGCAGAAAGGGACCTGGGGGTCATAGAGGATCACAAGCTAAATATGTGTCAAGAGTGTAAAACTGTTGCAAAAAAAGGAAACATCATTCTGGGATGGATGGATGTATTAACAGGAGTGTTGTAAGCAAGACACAAGAAATTATTCTTCCACTCTACTCCGTGTTGATTAGGCCTCAACTGGAGTATTGTGTCCAGTTCTGGGTGCCACATTTCAGAAAAGATGTGGACTAATTGGAGAAAGTCCAGAGAAGAGCAACAGAAATGAGCGAAGGTCTAGAAAACATGACCTATGAGGGAAGATTGAAAAACTTGAGTTTGTTTAGTCTGGAGAAAAGAAGACCGAGAGGGGACATGATAACAGTTTCCAAATCCTAAAAGTTTGCTACAAGGAGGAGGGAGAAAAATAGTTTTTCATAACCTCCGAAGATAGGACAAGAAACAATGGGCTTAAATTGCACCAAAGGCAATTTAGGTTGGACATTAGGAAAAACTTCCTAACTGTCAGGGTGGTTAAGCACTGGAATAAATTGCTTAGGGAGGATGTGGAATCTCTGTCACTGGAGATTTTTAAGAGCAGGTTAGACAAACACCTGTCAGGGATGGTCTAGATGATACTTAGACCTGCCATGAGTGCAGGGGACTGAACTAGATGACCTCTCAAGATCCCTTCCAGTACTGTGATTCTATTAGTATTGCATACAAATATGAGATTTATATCACTGTGCAATTATATCGTAAGTTTTTAAGTGATGCTTTTGGTAGTCAAATGCAGAGTTGGTACATTATTTTTGGCACCAAATTTTAAAAATTAGATCTAGTACAGGATTGTGCCCCATCATATGTTCCTGCCTCCATATTATTTGATATTTTTTCTGTTTCTTCTCCTAATGATTCTGTTTTTTTCTGTGCCATTAAGTTGAAAATCTTTAGAAAGTGCATTTCTCAGTACTCTTTATTATATGGAAATTCCCTCATTTTAGTTGATTAAAATATACCTCCATTTCGGTTTTTCATTGTTATTAATTTATTAATAGTGATCAGTTATTTTTATTGAAATGTTACTAGTGCAAAATAAATCAGTTCCTGTCAGTTTATGCTCCTTGCTCTATTACCTGTCTTTTATCTCTTGTTTGGTTCCACGTTTGGACATTGTGGGTATGTCTACACTGCCTCTGGGAGCAGGCTGGGTCCACAGACTTGTGTGGGTGGGGCTTGCATTAGTGCATTAAAAATAGCCACGCAGACAGTGCTCTGATGTTCCAGCTCAGGCTGGAACTTGGGCTCTCAAACCCGCCCTGTCACCGCAGCCTGAGAGTTCAAGCTGCCACCCAAATTGTAGTGTCAGAGTACAGTTGCTACACAGCTGGTTTTAGCGCTCTCACGCAAGCCTGACCAATACAAGTCTGTGGGCTTGGGCTGGGAGGCTCACTCCCCGATGTTGTGCAGACATACCCTGGCAGACTGTGTCACAAATGGAGAATATCACTAGGAACAAATATATCAGTTTCAGAAAGAGATTCTGAAGACCAGGAATCTAGAGTATTTGCATGTTGTAAGCATCCGTCCTATGATCAGGAGCCAAAGCTCTGAATGGGTGATGAAGGCTTGTGTGTTTGTCATCAACTGTTCCGAGTTACTACCATTTAGGCAACTACTATTTGACTGAATGTGCCATTTCATGGAAATATTGAACCATGTTGTTTTCCACTGTCTCCCAGGCTCATTTTACTGGAGCTCTTTGGATCACTGCCACATTATTTAAAAAAATAGATGTCTGATCTTGGGACGTTGTCTAAAATGAATCTTAATCCATTGTTTATTAACTGCACATCCTTATGGTCAATGGCTTAATTAAATCAGATACTGATGACCTTAAAACTAATTTAGTGCTCTAATGAATATTCTTTTCTGTTGCGCTACATGTTAAAAATGGATGCAATGAGGAAATCTTATTCCAGTAGCAAACTCCCCATTAACATTTGCAATATCCTGCAATGAAGTGTAGTAGTAGCTTGATACATACAGTGGCAATTAAATGGAGGCAATTTACACATGCACAAAATGTGCATTAATGGCTAGTTAACTAGAGTAAAAAGAGCTATCATGTTGTATTATGTTTGATGATGAGATGAGCTTCACAAGCTAAACAATTCAAGTATATTAACAATTCCCTGCCTCTGGTTGCTGTTGGATATCACCACGATGATTTGCAAGAATAATCTTACTGTATTCCAATTAATAGAAATTAATTAGTGGAAGTCTTCTTGACAAAGATGTCCTGAGTTTCTTTAGCTCAAGCCATAATTAGGCTTGAGAGGCATATGAAGAAACAGATCTGGTTTTCTCTGTGCCTTTATCGTTATCTTCTTAAAGGTTAGAAAGCAGCATTAATGGCATTATCTACCAAAACAGTTGGATTGCTTTGGTGTTAGAAGGTATGTTTTCAGGTCTGTTTTATCTGTCTGCCTAGCTGCCTATCTCTCTGTATATTTTATCTGTCAATCTGTCATGCATTTACAACACATCCATCACTGTATTATCTGGACTTATTCCTTTTGCTTTTGTTTTAGGTATGACACAATCACCAATCAGTGGGAGACAATAGCTCCTCTGCCAAAGGCTGTGCATTCTGCAGCTGCCACTGTTTGTGGTGGCAAGATCTACGTGTTTGGTGGGGTGAATGAAGCTGGTCGTGCCGCTGGAGTCCTTCAGTCATATGTCCCTCAGACTAATGCATGGAGTTTTATAGAGTCTCCAATGATCGGTAAGTGATCAGCATTTCACAATTTAAAAAAGAAATAAATGTCAGGATATAAATGTCTATACCACAAAATAAGTAAACCAAAGGGGCTGAATGTAAAGATGTCTTTAATAAAAGGCTGAGGAAAAGGTGTTTGTAATAGCAATGCTGGACGGGGTTGGTAACAGTATGTAATATATTAACCTGGAGATTCAGTGGTCTGGATCCTTCACTCAAGGCAAATGACACTGATTAATACCCCTGGTTATTTAGCTAGAAGGGTTGGGTTCAAGGTGGGGACAGAAAGGAAAACAACACAGATATGGATACCCTATACATTATATAGTGCACTAAAATTTTGTTATGCCATCAAATGTCACTTCATGCCTAAAACAATGCCATTCATTTAATGGATTATTATTACTGTTGTTGAAATTCCTCTTGTCCCAAAGGAAGCGAACGTCTTTTTTGCAGGAACTCACAGATGTTGTTCAATGGAATTCACCCTGCAGGATAGAAAATCCACAAGACAGGTGGACTATGAAGATCCAGCACTGTTTTTATTAGTTATGTTTACAGTGCCCAGGCGAGCGCTACATGCCTTACAGAACAAATAGAAAAACCGGGGGACTAAAAATTTCAAAAGCACCTAACGGCTAGATCCTTTAAATTCTTAAATAGTCATCAGAGCAGGGACTTAGGTGCCAAGCAGCTTGGGAGTCAGGACTTAGGTGGCTTTGTGCATGCCCTCCGTCAGAAATTAGGGCCCCAGGGGACTTTACCAATGGAAACATAGGTGCCTACAGAGCTAGGTGGCAGCCAAGTAGGGGTTTTGAGGATCTAAATTTCGCACCTGTGCACCTAAAATGGCATTTAGGCACCTACATCCATTTACAGAGATAACCCTAAGTGACTTAGAAGCCTAATGGTATGTCTGTACAGGAGCTGGAAGATA
Source organism: Eretmochelys imbricata (assembly GCF_965152235.1). Taxonomy (NCBI): domain Eukaryota; kingdom Metazoa; phylum Chordata; order Testudines; family Cheloniidae; genus Eretmochelys; species Eretmochelys imbricata. The sequence goes on along the minus strand of NC_135574.1, from coordinate 18,622,792 downwards.
TAATTTCCAGCTTAAATAGACATACACACGTTAGCTATGATCAAGCTAACATGCTAAAAATGGTGGTGGTGGTGGTGCAAGTGGAGAGATGGGCTAGCTGCCCTGAGTATGATCCCGTCTGAGAACCTATGTACATATTAGAATAGCTAACCCCTCCCACCACTCATGCCACTGTGGCTAGACTTCTATTTTTTTGCACACCAGCTCCATCAGAGCTAGCACGGGTATGTCTATGAAGGCTGAAAAATTGCACCTCCAGCTCCAGTGTAGACATTCCCTAAGCATAGGAGCCAACTCTGTGGGTGCTCCTGAGCTGGAGCACCCACGGGGAAAAATTGGTGGGTGCTCTGCACCCACCGGCAGCTCCCCGCCCCCCCCCCCCATGCCCCAGCTCACCTCTGCCTTCGCCTCCTCCCCTGAGCGCGCCGCTGCTTCCTGCTTCTCCCCTGAAACAGCTGTTTCACGTGGCAAGTGCTGGGAGGGAGGGGGGAGGAGGAGGAACGCGGCGGTCTCGGGAAGAGGCAGGGCTGGGACAGAGATTTGGGGAGGAGTCCAACAGGGGAAGGGAGGGGGTGGAGTTGGGGCTGGGGGGCGCGAGCACCCACCGGTGCCAAGGAAAGTTGGCGCCTGTGACCCTAAGATCCATTCTCAAAAGTGACATGGGCGTCTAAATAGCATTGACTTTCAATGAGACTTAGTTTCCTAAGGCCCAGATCCTCAAACGTATTTAGGCGTCTAACTCCCATTGAACTCCCAAGTGCCGGAACACCTTTGAAGATCCAGGCCTAAATTGCTTTTGAACATGGGACTCTTTTGACACTTCAAACCAAGGGTGCCTTGCCTAAAGATTTTAAACTCAGTGTTAGATAGGATGCAACCGTAGGGTGCAGCACTACTAGGACATGGTTATTCAGGTTAGGCCTGAGCACATATGGATGTCCAAAATAAACTACTTTTCCCCCCTTCTGTATATTAATTATTAATATTATTTTATTTATGTATTTATTTATTTACTACATCCCTACTTCAGGCATTGTGGAAGAAGCAAGTCTTGGGGAGTCAGTTGTCACCTATAAAATCTGTGTTTATAGCTTCCCCTGTGGATAAAGCATTGCTCTTTTCCTTTTCCCTGGCTGTTCTTTGTGTCCAGTCTAACATAACATGACATGCATATGATGTAGCATGAAGCACCCAGCAGGAGGGCATCAGCCACCAACGATCATATTTATGTATTACAGCAATGCTAACAAACCTGTTTCCTGGCTTTTTCCATCACATGGACACAACGGCTGCTGTTCATATAATCGACTGAGTGACATTATGAGGTTTTTCTGTGCTCAGAGCATACTGCAAAAATGAATGTATTATGCAAAAAAGTATTCCTCTTCCTTACCGAACTAGTACAAGTGCTACAGTAGCTGAGAATTCATTCCCTGGACTCATTATATTGTCTAGCACGTGTCAAGGCCGTGCGTGCTTGGAAAAATCGTCCAAAAATATCCCAAGATGGGTACATCATACATTTTCAAATAAATTGTATTATTTCCTAACAAAAAATACATCAAAACCATCGATGGGTGTGGGGGATGGTATTTGTGCTTTTTTTTGAGAAAATGTAAAGTAGTGAGTTAACAATATTCTGAAAGTGTAACGTTCTGTGATTTTTATTGGGAAATAAATACGGCCAATTTATTTGCAAATTTATAAAGTCGTTTAACACAAGAGACTGAAAAAATTGCACCCCTACTGGAGGACATCTCTGCTAGTGATACTATGCTTGATCAAAAGGCCCTGAGATTATTGAAAATATACTTAATTTTTGCAACTGCTAAGTAGTAGTAGTAACCACACTGATAAAATGTCCTCCCACTAAAGGTTGGGGGACTCTGTACAGGAGAATGACATTCCACATTCAATATGATGAACAATGCAAAAAACAAAGGCAGAGAGAATGGGACTTGGTGGTCTTTTTATAAAAGGAAAATGGGATTAATTCCAGTATTTCATGCCCAGAGTAAAAATGTGGTGCTCTGTTGACCTTAGATAAGATAATGGGCTCTTTAAATAAGTGTTATGTGTGCTCAGATTCCCAGAATACAAGCAGCTCTTGTATGTAACCAGGACCAACCCTTTAAAGGGCTTTTTTCACAACCAGTAATACGAGTTTAAAACCAGTCTGTGATTCTAAGGTAATCAGTGGCGAGAATGCAGGGTGGGCAAATATAAAATCATAGGACTGGAAGGGACTTCAAGAGATCATCCAGTCCACTCCCCTGCACTCATGGCAGGACTAAGTATTGTCTAGAGTGTGCCTGACAGATGTTTGTCTAACCTGCACTTAAAAATCTCCAATGATAGAGATTCCACCACCTCCGTAGGCAATTTATTCCAGTGCTTAACCACTCTGACAGTTAGGAAGTTTTTCCTAATGTCTAACCTAGACCTTCCTTGCTGCAATTTAAGCCCATTGCTTCATGTCCTGTCCTCAGAGGTTAGGAACAAATTTTCTCCCTCCTCCTTGTAACAATCTTTTATGTACTTGAAAACTATTATCATGTCACCTCTCAATCTTCTCTTTTCCAGACTAAACAAACCCAATTTAAAAAAACAAAAAACCCAATGAGGAGTCCTTGTGGCACCTTAGAGACTAACAAATTTATATGGGCATAAGCTTTCATGGGCTAAAACCCACTGCATCAGATGCATGTAGTGAAAAATACAGTCAGCAGTATAAAGACTGGGACTGGATGGATCACTACAAAAAGTAATTTTTCCTCTGCTGATACTCACACCCTCTTGTCAACTGTTGAGAATAGGCCACTTCCACCTTAATGGCACTGGCCTCATTAGCACTGACCTCCCACTTGGTAAGGCAACTCCCATCTTTTCATGTGCTGTAATATTTATACTGCTTACTGTATTTTTCATTCCATGCATCTGATGAGTGGGTTTTAGCTCATGAAAGCTTGTGCCCAAATAAATTTGTTAGTCTCGAAGGTGCCACAAGGACTCCTCGTTGTTTTTGCTGATACAGATGAACACGGCTGCCACTCTGAAACCAGTTTTTTCAATCTTCCCTCATAGGTCATGTTTTCTAGTCCTTTGATCATTTTTGTTGCTCTTCTCTGGACTTTCTCCAATTAGTACACATCTTTCCTGAAGTGTGGTGCCCAGAACTGAACCCAATTCGCCAGTTGAGATCTAATCAGCGCAGAGTAGAACAGAAGAATTACTTCTTGTGTCTTGCTTACAACACTCTTGCTAATACATCCCAGAATGATGTTTGGTTTTTTCTGCAACAGTGTTACACTCTTGACACATATTTAGCTTGTGGTCCACTATGGCCCCCAGATCCCTTTCCGCAGTACTCCTTCCTAAGCAGTCATTTCCCATTCTGTATGTGTGCAGCTGATCATTCTTTCCTACATGGAGTACTTTGCATTTGTCCTTATTGAATTTCATCCTGTTTACTTCAGACCATTTCTCCAGTTTGTCCAGATCATTTTGAATTATAATCCTATCCTCCAAAGCACTTGCAACCCCGCCAGCTTGGTATCGTCTGCAAACTTTATAAGTGTACTCTCTATGCCATTATCTAAATAATTGATGAAGATACTGCACAGAACTGGATACAGAACTGATCCCTACAGGACCCCACTCGTTATGCCCTTCTAGCTTGACTGTGAACCACTGATAACTACTCTCTGGGAACGGTCTGACATACGGTAGCTCATACTTGTAAGTCCATCACTTCCAAGAAGTCGGGTGCTAACCTATCCAAGCCAACCTTGGCAAGAATGTTGGCATTTTAGGGAAGTAATTTGTTTTAAATTATCTCAATGCTAGTGAAACAAGCTGGAGACCAAAGTACTCTCTCCATAGAACAGATACAGCATAGACAACAATATTGTGAGCTCTTTCACACAGCCCAGCCAATCTGCCTCCAATCTATGCCACTTAGATTTCTCCTAGGAATAAGAAGGTCTACATTCATTTAATCCCTGGCTTCTCTGCTGAGCCTGCCAGTAAGTGTACCAAATGAAATACTTGTGCAGTAGGACTGAAACATGTTTCCCATAGGTCACGAAATAGTTATCAGCAGTAATAACTTTTTGATGACTGCAGACCTGGAAATATACTCAGTGGAGTCTGTAAGGTTTTGTCTACACTGCAGTTAGACACTCTGTGGCTGACCCATGCCTTCTGATTCGGACTCACAGTGCTTGGGCCAAGGAGCCATTTAATTGTGGTGTAGCCATTCAGGCTTGGGCTGTGGACTGAGCTCTGGGACCCTCTCACCGTGCAGGGTTCTAGAGCCCAGGCTCCAGTCCGAACCCGAACATCTACACCGCAATTAAACAGTCCCTTAGCCTGAGCCCTGTGAGCCCAAATAAGTGGCCTGGGCCAGCCCCACGTTTTTCATTGCAAAGTAGACATACCCTTTGTGGACTTGAGATGCTGTTGATTGGCAGGATTCTATAGTTAAACAGTCTCACATCTCTTCTTCCCAGTCCTAACATCTAACAAAGCTGCCACTTAGTAACAATTCTGGGTAAATGTAGTGCCACAAAATCAAACCAGCATTCATACTTGCACTGCTTACCTTTTCATTTCTTGCTATGCTGTCCTTGCAGAGCTGAAGAAAATGTATTTTATGCACAACGTCCTAAGGCTTGTCTTTTTTAACAAGACCGCTATAGACATGTTGAAGTCAGTGATTGTAAATAAGCATAATCATCTTGTCACTTTGTGTTTTAGTTCACTTCGTGTCTAATGCTAGGGCACTAAAATGTACCCTTTATGCAATATCAAATAATCAGTTGCCTACATTAATGTAACTATAAGTTTTGATTTGTGTTTCTGAGTGGGTTTTCCATTTAAAGCTGCCCACAGTTTATATGCAAAATAGGAGTTTTATTTACCTATCTCCATAGTTAAATTTTAAAATCTGGTAAGTGGTGTGGGAAAGCACAGGTCAGGGACCCAAGAACATTTCTGGTATCTAGTCTAAATCTAATTTCTTATACCATGTCCATCTCTGGATCATTAGGTTCCCCCCTAGTTTTCAGCTAAAACTCTCACATGGTGGCAAGGGGTGGTGACTTTAGGACTCAGTTCTGGCAAGTGTCCACCCTCTGTTTCCCTAGCTGCCTCACTGGTGGAGTTTCCCCTCTGTTCTTAAGGTGGGTAGCTCTCCCCTGACTGCAGAAGTTCTCCCCAGACTGGTGGATGGAGATGGGCCTCCCCCGGCTTTTGAGTGAGAGAACAGGGCTCCAGGTGCCTTCCCAATGCCTGCTCTTCAGACTGGGCAGGCAAGCACTGGCAGGAAGGGATAGGGGCTGCAGGATTGCCATTCAGTGCAGCTGCAGCTTGGCTTCCTTTCCTTGCATCTAGGATGATTTCATGGGACTACATCTGATGTCTCCCATGTGTTCTAGAAAGCTCTTGACGGGGCAGGTGCATAGAAACACAAAAAGGGATTACCCAGTAGCAACTGCCCTGGCAATAGCTGGTGCAACCTGTCAGCTCAGTCCCAGCCTCTGAGAGGGCTGAAACTGTCAACAGGATGAGCCAGTCTTAACATTTCCAGTCAGGCCCTATCAATTAATTCCATCCCCCCACTCCTGTATCAGATTCCCATTGCCTTGATCACACCATTATAATCAGAGCTGGCCTAAGGATTTGAAGGAGGGAATGTGAGATCATTCTTTGGCTATGCCCAAGCTCAGTGGTTTCCTTGACACACAGACTGTGTTTGGCAGGATCTTACCCCAACGCACACACCTTCCCCTTCACACATTCTCCTGCTGCACCTGCCAACCTCCCCTGGCTGTGTTGATTTATATCAGTTCACATTTTGGAAGAAAAGGGCTAGAAACTTACTTTTTTTTTTTACTAAAATGGAAGCCTAAATTTTGCTTTTGTGGCTCTCTCTGCTAACCAGGGGCTTGCACAAGTCTCTACCAGCTCCTCAGTGATTTGTTGTCATGGAAACTTTCTCTTGGTGAAGATGGCAATGCTCTATTAGATTCCTTTCAGTAAGGTTGGATAAGGAAAGACATTTAGAGCCTGAGGAGAACGCCAACTATCATTTCAATTTGTTTCTGGCTGTTTCTCTCAAGAGGATCTCAGGTATAGAGGGCTATGTTGTTCACTCTTTTGCCTCAGAAAGGGCAGACAGGCACTAGAGGTGTTCGCATGTAGGCCAAAGATGTGCTTGGCATCCTTTTCTCCCATGGTGGGTATCACTGCTTTCTGGAATGTGCCGAGACAGCGCACGGTAAACAGCAGTTTAGATACTAGGGAAAGATCTGAGGCCAGGTCTCTGAGGAGCTTCATCACTGCTTCATAGGAATGTCTGAGAGACTTAACCAGCTAATTCTATGCCCCGCCTGAGTGTTCAGTCAGAGCACTAAGGCTGTCGTGAACACTTTGAAGACAATATCTACTTCATAATTCCAGGGCTGATTTTGTCTTTTTTAATTTAAAGGAGTAACAATTCCTGTGATTTTCTTTTAGAAATTCAGGATCAGAGAAAGCAGGGACAAGAAGGTCATACAGAAGACTCTCTAGTCCATCCTTCTGCCAGGGCTGGACTGTTCCAGACAGCATATTTTCTTGCGCTTCCACCACGTCCCTTGGGAAGCTATGCTACATCGAACTAGATCTCAGAATTTTTTCCCAGTGTTAAACCTCAATTTTCTTTTTCTTCAGTTCACTTGGCTATAATCCACATGTACCACTCTAAATAATGCCTCTCCCTCCTTGGTGTTTCAATATTTATTAAGGTCTCCGTTTACCAAAGCTGGTAACATTTCAGCTCTTCTGGTCTTTCGCCACAAGTCAATCCCTCCAGCCTCATGATCTGTTTTGTTGCGGTCCTCTAATGCCCTCCAGTTCATCAGTATTTTCTTGGTTAGTTGGTGTCCGGAATTGAACACACTACTTCAGGTAGAAAAGGAGGACATGTGGCACCTTAGAGACTAACAAATTTATTTGAGCGTAAGCTTCCGTGAGCTACAAGCATCTTGCTTTAGAAAAATACAGATTTCCTTCATACAGAAAAAAGGTACTGTTGTGACTGAAGGCAAGAGACTTTGCTAAGGATTCATTTAAGTGCCTGTGGTGTATTACCTGTCCTCTGGAAGAACATCATGACCTACTATATAGTAAACAAAAATCTTATATTAGAGAGAGAGGGAGCAAGTGCCAGTTAGCTATGTGGTTTAGATGAGCATGGAATTTGTGGTTCTTACCCCTTCTGTTAGTCCCTAGATTTGCTCACCCCTCCTCTTTAGATTTTCTGCACTGTCACCTCTGGTGCACTCTCCATTGATCCGAAGTTGGGTGTGTGCTTGGTCAGCGGTATAGTACTCATTCCCCTTCTCTCCTTGCCTCCTGTTCCCACGAGGACACTGGCCTCAAGGAGCTGCAGCAGCTCCTTGCCAAATGTCTGAAATCTGAGAACTAGCTGCTAATTACAATATTTGCAGTTCAGACCTCACAAGCTATGTTAAGAATCAGACTGCCATCTCTGGGCTGCTGAGGGATGTCATCTTATCCCATTCCTGTATGTTGATTTGCTACACAAATCATGAGTTTTTCTGCCTTAGGTATGCAGGGAGAAGTGGAGACACGCAGTTTTAAAAGCAGATTTGGTTTCCATTAACTAGTTTTCCAGTCTGTTTCATAAGCATACATATATTCACCTCATAAGGAATTCAGTAGACTATGAAGTAGGAATAATATCTGGATACAGTCATACTAGTGGCGTGCCAGCATTTTTCTGAAAAAAATGTTTTGGCTGGTGTGATTTCAATAAGATGTTTACAACAGGGATCATTTCCGCCATTCATTTTAATACCATTTCAGGCTGTAACCAAGCACTGGTTTGGAATGCAATGTAAGATCTTTCAGCAGTTGCTGAGTGCAGCAGGACATTTTAGAATTCTGTCTTACTGAATATATAGTTTATTAATGTGATACTGTAGCCATAAGTCACACCAGAGGGAACATATTGTTATTTTGAGGTTATTGGTATATGTCTCAGATAGGCTAGATTTTCAACCACCCAAGAAGTGCACCTGCCCAGTGAGTTCCTACAAGTACAAACCACATTCTGGAATGGCTTATTGCTAAAAGAATATCACTCACTGAGTTTAAACTCCCCCTTTATTTTTAAGAGCAACAATTGCAGTGAATGGAGTTATGAAGTGAGTTCTTCCACTTTGAACAATAGTTCTTAGCAAAATTAGAGGGGGAAATAATAAAGCAGGGGACTTTTTTCCTACCATTTAAAAAAAATTCTTACTTCTTTTTTTGCATTTAAATCTCAACTAACTTTCTGTTGCAAAAACTATTCATGGAATAATGGACAGTTTCCAATTTAGATTTTATGACAGGAAGTGGATTAAAGTGTCCAGATGTCTTCAAACTGCTGCTGAAAGGGTTCTTTGTGGAAATGACAACTCATTTCTCTTTCAGCCCCTTCTAGGATGACCATATTTCCCAAAGGCTGGGGCTGGCATCGCTGCTCACCCCCTCCTCTGCACATTCCCCCACACCCCACGTTTTTGACAAAAGTGGGCATTTGTCCCATTTACTCTTGCCAGCTTGATCCGTTTGGCAAGAGCAAATGCGGCAAATGCCCACTTTTGCCAAAAAAATCAGGACGGCCGGGACAGGGCTTAAGAAAGGGACTGTCCTGGCTAAAATGGGATGTTTGGTCACCCTAACCCCTTCCTCCTCCTTTTCCCCCCCTCCCCATTTACCCATCCCCACTAGCCACTTAATATATAGAGTGCTTTGGTTTTGTTCCTCAGTGATGCGGCCCAAGCTGTCTGTTCATGGGAGCTCAACGACACATCCATCATCATCATCATCAAAAAGGCCCAGTCAAAACATGGCTTTGGACAATTAGTATCTGGTTTCATCACTAACCTGCTAGCAAGTGACCTTTAAGGTGGGGGGGGGGAATGGAGCATGTGGAGTGTTTGAATAAGGTTGTCCAACCTTGAAGAGGAAAATTGAGAAGGGAAGGGGAATTGGTGGCATCCAAGTGATGTGAGAGCTAAGGATGGATATTGGCCATCCACCTGGAAGAAACTGGAAGACCAACTTTGGTTATCAAACCATGAAGTCTAAGGGGAAATTACGAGCTTGGAGATAAATCAGTGGCACCTGTGGGAGTTTACTGCAGCCACAGTAATGCAAAATATGTTGGTTTATATCTTTTCTGATCCCCATCTCTGTGGGGTTCCCTTATATTTTTGTAATATAAAGTCCTCACCAGAGATCAAGAGTTTGCTTGCTATGAAGTTCTCCCTTCCTGAAACCAGTAGGAGAAATCTCTTCCTCTCAAATTTACTTTGTACTTACTTAGAAATTGTGGCTAAAGTTGAAAACAATAAAAGATTATGAATAGGTGAAATACTGAAAATAGTGATAGGAATCAAAGTTGATTGACTCTAGCCAAAGAATGAGAACCAGCCCATCCGCTTATTTAAAAAGAGAAAAGTATCACTATTTAAATAACCAAGGGGGTTTCCTCTTTTTTGCTGATAAATTGGAATATGAAGGCAGCAATTCAGCCTCCTGAGAAGTTATTACTTCTGCCTTGAGGAAGCCCAAAATAATTTTCCTGTGAGATTTGGACGTTTAATTCTGAGCTCTCTTTGTGGGCTCTATACACTCTCTTGCAGAATGTTATCCAGAAAGAGACCAGAAAAATGTGATAGTTAAATATAGAGAACACACACTCACACGTTTTGATTTTGAAACATGTGGGATAAGAGGTGTTAGGACAGATAAGTCTTTCTGCTATGTTACAATGGCTTAGTGGAGTTGAGAAGATATTGTTCTGTCTTCTAAGTGAATTAGTTTCTTCCCAGCTTTCTATTTTTTTTTTTTAAATCACAGAGAGCGATGACATTTTCTGAAGGGTACATTTGTGTTTTTTGACATATGCATATAGATACTTGGTTAGCAACAGACTCCTTCTGTCTTTTCCAGTAATTTGCTTTAGCCATTTCAGTACTTTCTACAGTTGGGTCGCTTTACTAACTGCACACAGACAGCTGACATGCAATGACCCCTGGAGGCTGAAACTAAAAGTTTGAGCATATACTGTAGCCCAACTTTCTGCAGGAGTCTTTCCTGCTAAAACTTGAACAATAGCATGCATCACATCACAGCCACTTACTTTCAGTGTAGTCTTTGCAAGGAAACTAACTTAGGCCCTGTTCAAGACAAGCGCATAAGCATGTGCTTAACTTTAAGCATGCATGCAACTCACATTGAAATAAAAAAGTCCACTTAAAGTAAATCGAAAAGGAGGACTTGTGGCACCTTAGAGACTAACAAATTTATTTGAGCATAAGCTTTCGTGAGCTACAGCTCACTTCATCGGATGCAGTGAGCTGTAGCTCACGAAAGCTTATGCTCAAATAAATTTGTTAGTCTCTAAGGTGCCACAAGTCCTCCTTTTCCTTTTGCGGATACAGACTAACACGGCTGCTACTCTGAAACCTGTCATTAAAGTAAATCTACTCACAAGTGAAGAAATGCCTGAATGAAAGTTTTCTTAATTCTGTTCTGTGTGCATATGCCTCATGATACAGATTTTAAATACACACTCACGTACTACCATAAGGCATACACACAAGAGGGCTGACTTAAGGTTTAAGAGGCAACCTTAATTCAGGCATTTCCTAACCTCTGAGTGCTTTGACCTTGAAATGTTCTTTTAACATAGTTTTGGGGGTTTGTTTTGTGTGTAACATTCTATGTTTTAAAAAAAATTAAAAATGAAAAGAAAAAAATCCCCTCACCTGGAACCATATTGACTCCCCATGTAGAGCTGGGGTCTCTAGATCCATAGCACAGGCCTCTACCACCTGAGCTACCTCAGTAGCTGGTGCAGTACTGTTGTTGTCTGTGGTCCTGCCACTGCAGAGGGGTGGGGACACATACTTTGCTATTGATTTCCCAGCTATTTACTGACCCATAAAGAAATGTTAAGACTCGGGACGCCTTGGTTCAGTTGCAGGTTCTGGATGAGCGTGTGGTCTAGTGGTTACAGATTCTTCAGCCCCGCCCCTAGCCTCTCCCTCTCGCCTAGTGCAGAATGAATCTTCAGAGACTAGCTGCCAAATTCTACTGAGCATGTGCGAACTGAGATTTCTCAGAGGCTTATAACTTGGCCAAATTTGGGCACCTTTTCACTGGAACAGAAAAAGGGTTGTTCCTGTCACTCTGCCAAATTACAAGTCCCTGATCCAAAGCACGGAGGTGCTAGAACGTCTCAACTCAAGATTTGAGAAGTTTTTTAATATGTGCAGACCAACAATCTCGTTCCTGGAAACTGCTGGACCATTTTAGTGGAAATGCCTGAGACAAATGCCAGGCATGGAAAATATCAGCCAGCATGCTTAAAGCATGTATAAGCATATGATGTATTATAATAGGGATATATGGAACAAGTCTGCTAGCTAAATTTCACAAATTATTTATTAAAATAATGATATGGTTAACTTTACCAGGTATCGTCTGATAACTCTGCAGATAACGCCGCAGTGTTAAAGCATTCTCTGGAAACTTTAATAGAAATCAGTTTAGGACATTTGGTGCCTAACATGTCAGAAATGCTGAGCACTCAGAACTCCAGTTGAAGTCAGTGGCAGCTGCAGAACATGCTCTAGGTTATGTTTGCAGGAAAGATTAAGGGAGAAATGTTAGGCCCCAGAAAATATGCTTAGATGTGTTGGGACCCACCCACAAGCAAAAAAGGAATACAAAAGATAATCTATTTTTTAATACTATTAAGAAGTGGGATACTTTGCTCTAGGGTTCATCTGTACTGAGCCACTGCTCAGGAATGGAAAGTGAGTTAAGATTTGCAGCAATTCAAAACTCTGCAACAAGTTGACACATTAATTTCAGATACAAGAACAGAGCTTTCACTGTGGCTCAGTTAGGGTTTGGAGAGGATAATTGTAACTGTACCAGTTGGGCGGGGAGGTTACTGGGGAATGAAGGACTGATGATGAACTTTGAAAGTGCCTTTGAGAAGTTTAGGAGAAAAGAATAAAAACAAAAAAGATTTCCTCATTTTTCTTTCCCTAGCCTCGGAGGTTTAGAGAAGTGTGCCTTATCTCTAAACAAAAACAACTCCAAACCTGAGCCTAGAAACTGATCTCAGTATTGCTTTCCATTGACAGATAACAAATATGCTCCTGCAGTCACTCTCAATGGGTTCATCTTTATTCTTGGAGGAGCTTATGCAAGAGCAACCACCATCTATGACCCAGAGAAAGGCAATATTAAAGCAGGTCCCAACATGAACCACTCCAGGCAGTTCTGCAGGTGAGAAAAACCATTAAGATTGAATTACCAGTACCTCAGTATTTTCTACTGGAAAAAAAATGACTACATAATAATAATAGTGAGAGTGGCAGCGGGAAGGGAGATGTATACAATATGTTTTTATTCATCTTCATTATACATACCTAGGGGTGTATTTTAATGTCCTTGTGCATCATACTGAACATTTGTCCCTTAATATTTGAGTACCATGATTTGCAATGAGAGACAGAGAGGCCGAACTCTTGGGTTCTAATCACTACTTTGCAACTGACAGGCTGCATGACCTCAGGGCAAGCCATACAAATGCTCTGTGTGTCAGTTTACCTATCTGTAAAATGGGGATGATAATATTCAGTTCACATGGGTAAGGCTACGTTTTTGTCACAGAGATCACAAAAGTCACAAAATCCATCATTTCCAGAGACCTCCCTGACATTTTCTGCTTCAGTCCCTGGGGCTGCGGGACTGGAGCTGCCAGCCAGCGTGGCCTTGGAAGGGTTCCAGCAACAGGTGACAGCCCCCTCAGGGCCCCCTGCAGGTTTCCAGCGACAGGCAACAGCCTCCTCAGGGGGCCTTCCTCAGGGTTCTGTTGACCAGGGACAGCCTTGCGGGGAGGGAGGAGAGAGAACCCTGCTGCTCCCCGTCACCACAGTGGTGGGGGAAACCATGGAGCCGCAGCAGCGAAAGTCACAGATCAGTCACAGCATCCATGAATTTTTGTTTATTGCTTGTGTCCAGGACTTTTACTAAAAATAACCATAATAAAATCTTAGCCATAGAAGCCACCTCTCCTGACCACCAAGGCAGCTCCTTAGCGATGGAGCCACACTGCATCATTGGTAACACGTGCCCAAACGTATATTTTTAAAAACTCCTCTTGGATTTTATTTTTGGTTTCAAAATAAGGACAGAAACCACCTAAAAAATCAAAGAAGCCATTTCAAATGTTAGTTCCACATTTTTTATATTTAAAAGAGCGCCCTCTTTTTCACTGCTGAGCTGAATTTTGTCCCGGAGCAAACAGATTAAAAAAATCACACGCCAACTTCCAGCCAAAGCCACTGTGTTCCTGCTGTTTCTGTGCTAATTACAGATTTTCATTGTTCCTCAAGAGTGAAATTGAACTGAGGAGAACCCCACTGTGTTCAGACAGTAGTTAATGATATTTTTCTTTAAAGATTGTAAACCAGAAATAAAGGGTGTGCTGCAGTTTACATGAGTTGCCTCATTATCTAGGATTTTAAGTAAATAAAAAAATGCAGATGTTATTTAACAACACAGAAATAACCACTGTGATAGACCCAGGCCAGTTGGGTACAGCAGAGTAGCCTTATTGGGATCCAGGAAGTGGGCGGGCGAAGCCCACTACTAAAGGATCTCCCCCTCAGCCTAAGAGGGGGGTCCACAGGACCTGGAAAACCAAGTAATTACCAGGGACAACTAATGAACAACAGGGACAGGAGTGCGGTCAAAGGGTCAAACGAAGGGAACCAGACGGGGACACCGAGCAGAGAACCCCAGACAGTGCCCACTGCTCCTTGAAGGCATCAAGGGAGTCAGTGGATGCCTCCCAGAGAAACTCTGCCCGAAGGCGTGAACGGACGGAGGATCGGAAATAGGCCCCACAGTCACAGGAGACTCCATCGGCCAGCCTCCTCACCCTGGTTTTATAGATGGTCACTTTAGCCAGGGCCAGGAGGAGGTTAACCAGGAGGTCCCGTGACTTAGTGGGGCCTTTGATAGGGAGTGCATAGATAAGGAGGTGAGGGGAAAAGTGCAACCAAAATCTTAACAAAATATTTGTGAGGAGCCGGAATAGGGGCTGCAGCCTGGCGCACTCCAGGTATACGTGCACCAGGGTTTCCCTCACGCCGCTGAAGGGGCAGGTGGCCGGGATTGGGGTGAACCACATCAAGTACACACCCGTGCTCACGGCCCCATGAAGGAGCCGCCAGCTGATATCCCTGGTGGGCCTTGGGACCAAGGTGGAATATAGGCCGGCCCAACAGGGCTCCTCACCCTCTAGAGGTGGCAAGAGATCCCTCCACATTGTGTCGGGGCGGGACGCGAGGGTGAGGATGTGAAGGGTGTGGAGCATGAGCGTGTATATATGTTTCCTTGGCGCGGTCCAGAAAGGGACAGGCTGCAGCTCTTGTAGCCAGCTCACGGTGAAGGGGCGGGGGTGTCGGTCAGGTCCATGGGGCAGGGGCCCGATGAAAAGGTCCGGAGGGCCTGGGGTGTGGGGTGGGGCGCACCCTTTCTTAGGACCTGGTCGAGGTAAACCCGAGCAGCAGGCAGCAAAGCAGCCCTCACCTCCTGAAGTACGCGCAGGGGAGTACGAGGTCTGGAGAGCCCCATGCGCTGAGCGAGCGTCAGGGGATCCAGCCAGTCTCCCCGGTCGTAGTCCCGGAGGTCTCCGACTCTGGTGACTTCTGCCAGGACCAACCTCTGGCACACCGAGTGGGACTCCGCCACCTGCACACGGAGCTGGGGGTTGTGTAACAGGGGCTCCGCCCCCACGGAGGCCGCCACAGACCTGGTTGCTGTGAACAGTTTCCAGGTCCGAAGGAGGTCCTGGTAGAAGACCGGCAGCCCTGAGAGGTCTCGCAGAAGACCTCTCGGATGGAGATAAAGGAGCTGCCGGTCATATCGGAGCCCTCGGAAGTGGCGCAGGAAGGCGTGTGCCAGGATGCTCCACGCCAGACTACCTGCACCATAAAGGAGCCTCTGCAGGGCCTGGAGGCGGAGACATGGACCTGAGTGCGGAGACACTTCAGGCCCTGCCCTCCCTCCTCCAGGAGTAGATGAAGAACACCTGCAGAGACCCAGTGCAGTCCTGACCAGAAGAACTCCACAATCAATGTCCGGAGGTTGGCCAGGAAACCCAGGGCCGGGATCAGAGTGTTGAGGTGGTACCAGAGCATGGACAGGACTAGTTGATTAAGCACCAGTGCCCTCCCTCGAAGGGAGAGGCACCAGAGTAATCCTGTCCATCTCTGGAGCCGCTCTACCACCCTGCCCTCTAAACCGTGCCAGTTCTCCGGCAGAGATGGATGCGTGGCAGAAAGGTAAATGCCGAGATAGAGCAGTGGACCCACGCTCCACCGGATGGCCTGAAGCGCAGGTGGGAGGGAGCTCGCCTGCCACCAGTCCCCTACCACCAAGCCAGAGCTCTTGACCCAGTTGACCCAGGTGGAGGAGGCTGCCGAGTAGATGGCCTGGCAAGCCTCCCCCCGCGCCAAGTCGCCCGGGTCCTGGACCACGAGGAGCACATCATCAGCATACGCCGACAGGACCAGCCGCAGCACCAACCCCATCAACCTGCGGAGGAGACAGAGGAAGGGCTCTATCACCAGAGCATACAGCTGGCCCGAGAGGGGGCACCCCTGCCGTACTCCTCGTCCGAAGCTGACCGGTTCGGTCAGGGTCCAGTTGAGCCTGACCAGACACTCTGCGGAGGCATACAGCACCCAGAGAAAACCCACAAACTGGAGTCCGAAGCCAAATGCTCGCAGAGTGCCCAGGAGATACCCGTGGTCCACCCTGTTGAACTCCTTCTCCTGATCCAGGGACAGGAGGGCGAACAACAGACCGTCCCTATCACCCGAGTTCCAAGAGGTCCCAGACCAGATACAGGTTGTCGAAGATGGTGTGGCCCGGGACGGTGTAGGTCTGGTCTGGGCGGATCACGTCCACCAGCATGGACCCTAGCTGCAGCGAGATGGCTTTCGCTATGACCTCGTAGTCCGTGCTGAGGAGCAAGGGATGCCAATTTCATAAATCATGGAGGTCCCCCTTCTTCGGCAATAAGGCGAGCACGGCTCACCTGCAGGAAAGAGGGAGGACCCCGCTCTGCAAAGACTCAGCCCAGACAGTGACTAGGTCTGGGCTGAGGACATCCCAGAACACGTGGTAGAACTCCACGGTCAGCCCATCCATGCCCGGAGATTTATTGGTGGGCATGCGGCAGAGGCCTTCCGAGAACCCGGCCAGAGTGAGAGGCAGCTCTTACCGGTCTCGGTCGCCCACACTGACCGTCAGGAGTTCGTGCCAGAGCACTCTGCAAGCGTTAGGATCGGTTGGATCCGGGGAGAAAAGGCCTGCATAGAAGGCCCTGGCCCTCTCGCACATCTCTGCCAGATCCGTGAGGGGGGTGCCGTCCTCTGCTAGGAGGCAGGTGACGTGCTTCTTGGCCCCCCCTCTTTTTCTCCAGGGCGTAGAAGAAGCAGGAGCCGCGATCCATCTCCTGAAGGAGGTGGATGCGGGATCGAACAAAGGCACCATGGGCCCGATGGTCCTCGAGGGCCCGGAGCTCCTCCTGCTTCTCCCAGCATGCCCCGCAGAGGGATGGATCCTCGGGGCTGGCGACCAGACGCCTCTCTAGCTCTAAGACCTCCCGTTCCAACCGCCCTATTGCCACATCCCTCTGTCGGCTGGCACCCCGGGTGTAGTCACGGCCAGGCGTGCACCTTCCCCAGGTCCCACCACCACCGCGCTGAGGGAAAGGCACACCGCTGCCCTCGCCAGGCCAGCCAGAACTCCTGGAAGGATGCCACAAAGCCCACATCCTCCAACAAGCTGTTGTTAAAATGCCAATAGGCCGGCCCCGGCCTCTCTGTGCAGAGAGAGGCCATCACGGTGGCTAAATGATGATTGGAGAACAGAGCCAGCCGGATGCTGGAGGAGTGGGCCCGTGAAAGATGGAAACGTGATAAGTAGATGCAGCCTCCACCCGGGTAAAGGTGAATGTCGTCCGGGTGGTGGTCGAGCCAGACGTCCACCAGAGAGTGATGGTCGACAATCTCCCGGAGGACGCCCGCAGCGGCCGGGCACTGCTCGGTCCCCGAGCGGTCCCACTCCTCGAGGGTAGTATTAAAGTCCCTGCCCAGGACCAGGCACTCACTAGGATTCAAGGTGCTGAGGAAGGCAGATGCCTGCTGAAAGTAACGCAGCCGCGCCAGGGCCGATGTCAGGGCATAGACGTTAACAAGGTTGACCACGAGCCCCTCCATATGGACCCAGAGGTGCAGCAGGCGGCCCGGCACAGTCTCGGTGACCCTCAGCACCTTGGGCCGTAGGTCGGGGGAGAACAGGGTTGCCACTCCAGCCGTACGAACTGTGAGATGGCTAAAGTAGATCCTGTCCCCCCAGGCCAGCCGCCAGCTGTCTTTGGCGGCTGGATCCGTATGGGTCTCCTGCAGGAAAACCACAGAGTACTCCCCCTCCCAAAGAAGGAGAGCACCTGGCACCTGCGGAGACCCATCCTACAGCCCTGGGTGTTCAACGTTGCAATGGTGAGAGGTGCCATGAGGAGGGCTGAGTGGGATCCTCGCCAGCAGGGACGCTCATGGCTCCCAACGGGCCACGCAACAATCCGTGACCTACCCCGTAGGTGAGTAAGGAGTCACGGAAGAGGTGGACCCACTGGTAGGCTGCAGCAGCCTGCTTCCCCCCAGGCCTTTTACCCTCCCCCATGAGGGCCCTCGCAGCCCAGAGGATTTCATGGAAGTCCCCCCCATCGCTGGAGAGCGAGCTGCACCTTGTTACCGGAGCCACGGACGTCCACAAGGAACTCCTGCAGCTCCTCTCGCAGCTTATGGGGGGGCCGAGGTCACTAGCCTCCCGGCTTTCCTCCGGGGAGACCACTGACACAGCCCCGTGGCCCACCGAGATGGGCAGGCAAGGGGCAGACCCCCCACATGGCACCCGATGGGCTGGTGCCACGCGGCCCCCCTCAGATCCCGGCTCAATTGGGGGCGGCGGAGAAAAGATAGCAGCCCCTGGTGAGTCGGGACAGGGAAATACAGAGGTCGCTCCCTGGGGGCTACCCTCTGGGAGTGAGGAGATGACGGCCCCAGGGGCAGCAGTGGTATCACGGGAGGTGGAGGGGACAGGGACGGGGTTGGCATCGGGGCAGGGCAGGGATCCAGAGTAAGAGCAGGGCAGGGGTCGGGAGCAGAGTCAGGGAGAGGGCAAAGGCAGGATCCTGGGCCCCGGTAGCCAGGCCGCTGGGAGATGGCTCCTCTCGGTCAATCTCAGGAATCTGGGGGGTGAGAAGGGGACCCTCCGTGATGCCGGGCTCTGGCTCCATGGCTGGCGTAGTAGCCACGGCATTGTCAGTGGAGTCCCCGCCCAGGAAGGAGGTCGGTTGCCCCACGCCCACAAGGGACAGCCCGTGGGGCTCGGGTCCCAGCCACATGGCACCGGCGGTTGCCTTAGCGGGCTCAGCGGCCGGACAGACGGAGGAGTCCAGGGAACCCGCGGAGGCAGGAGCAGAAGCAGCAGTGATGGGGAGGGAGCATGGAGAAGTGGGGGCTGGCGTGAGGTCACCCAGATTGAGCCCCGCTGGCAGAGGGTCATCCTCCCCCTGGGTGACCGGGGTCAGACCCAGGGCCTCGATCTCCTCATAGATGGAAGGGAGCTCTCCTTCCACCACCCCAGAGTTCTCCCCGCCAGTGCCCGAAGTGACGCTCGCTTCAGGGCTCAGAGGGGCTCCAGATGGTAACGGGGCAGGAGGGGCTCTATCGGGGGCCAATGGAGGGGTAGTACTGCCCTCCCATGCTGCCACGTCTTCCCCAGCCGGTACCGGTGGATGGAACGCACCCATGGGCAAGGCAGAGGGCTCGGCATCGGTGCCCCCCTTTCTGGTCTTATGGGGGGGCTTCCGCATCGGAGGAAAGAAGCAGAGCTCGAGCCTTCCGCTTGCCCCACTTCCCCTGGACTAGGGCCCAGTCCTCCATGGCATCATCCGGGGGCCGGCTAACAGGGGTCGGGTCAGGGGGCAGGGGCGATGGCTCAGGGACTGTAGGAGGCAGCAGTGGGGCGGCATGAGGGATGGAAGATTCCCCCTGGGGCGGGCCCTCTCCCATGCTTGGTGGTATCCCTGCCGCACCCTCTTCTAGGGGCCCCACCGGATTGCAGGCAGCAGGGGTGGGGCACTCACGCTCGTCTGGGCGCACTGGGGGAAGCACCCCTTGGGCCCGAGCGGGAGCACTGGTGGACTGAGTAGGAGGAGGGGCAGCTCCGGGCACCGGGCAGCCAGGGGCACCTGTGATGACGGGGCCGGAGCCCTGCCGGGGCTCGGGGGTCCCAGATGCCCCTCCTTGCTGGGCCAAGGGCCAGTCCCTCCGGACGTGCCCCATCACCCGGCAGAGGTAGCACCGGGCCTCCCCCATGGAATAATGCACCCGGTAATGGGCCCCCTGGTAGGGAACCAAGAATGACCCCTCAAGCGCCTCTCCGCCACGCGCCGCCAGCAGCAGTTGACGCTGCACTTGCCGGCGGAACGAGAGGACGTGATGGAGGGCGGGGTCTTTGCAGCCCAGTGAGAGAGGCTCACGACAGAAATGGGCTTCCCCAGGGTCAAAAGGGCGGGTAATAGGGCGGCACTGGAAAGGAAGGGAGGGACGGAGGTCAGGACCAGGCGGATGCCCACGTCCTCTAGCAGCTCCAGAGGGACAAACACCCCCCCCACCCTTGCCAGGCCCTTCTCCACCACCTCCTGGGTGGCGGCCTCCGATGCTAAGACAACGACGACCTTGCCATACATTTTGGAGGCCGCCACAATGGCTGTGGGCCCACCACCCTCGTCAATGCCCGCACGTGGGTCTCCACATGAGGCGAAGCGGGCACCATGAGGCAACGGACGCCGTGCTTCCTGGTCATGGTGGGAAAGGGGTCCCGGCCGCTATAGATGGTAGCGGAGGCGGTGGGCGGGAGAGATGACATAGCGGCAGGCGCGGGGGCTGCCGCCACCTGGGTGAACGCCCTGGGGGCCGGGGGAGGGGCACCCGCAGAGCTGGTGGAGGGAGCAGCGGGCCGCGGCAGTGGGGGCAGTCCCTGCCCCAGAGGAGGGCCTGGTCTTTTTAGCGGCGCCCTTGCCCTTCTTCTTACCCTGGCCCTTCCCGCCGGCTGGGGGAGTTCCCCCAGAATCTGAGGGGGCGAGGGACGTGGCAGCAGTGGAGGACACCCTGGTGCCTGCCGCTGCCGGCGCCCCGGTGGGGGCGGTGGCAGGTGGTTTGGCAGCGTCAGTTGAGGTAGAGGCTTGGGGGGGGGTGATGGAGGGGCAGGCAGGGGACAGGCCGCTGGGGCTGCTGGAGGGGCCCCACCTGCCGTGTCCCCCACTATAATGAGCAGGGAGGGAGGGGAAAAATACCAGGGAGAGGAGAGGAAAGGGGAGGCAGGTCAACCCCTCCTTCCCGCTAGGCTGCAGGCAGGAGAGGAGGGCGCCAAAAGGGGTGGGCTGGACAGGGGGGCTATCAAGGGCTTGTGGGGGACAGTCACCGGCTCAGAATAGGAATCCGGCTCCTCTAGCTGCACTAGGGGAGGGGGTCATAACAACGTTACGGGGGGTGAAGTGAGATGGGGCAACTCAAACAGGGGAAGGGCACAAGCGCATGGAAGGGGGCATGGGCGCACTGAATAAGGGGCTAATCAGGGCAGGGGAACTGCTTGGGGAGCGGGGGAACCAGGCTAGAGGTAGGACAGGGAACCAAGGGGCAAGCTTCAGAGGCTGGGGCGAGGTGAACAAACAGAAGCTGCAGAGGGAAAAGGGCAGGGCAGGCAAACAAACTGAAGCTAGCGAGGTTCTGGGGTAAAAGGGGGGGCAAAAGGCTGCAAGGGGCAAAATGGGGCAGGTAGCAAGGGACAAAGCTGGGGGCTTGCTGAAGGGGGTCAGTCCGGGGCGGGGGGGGGCTTACAAGCGCCCACATGCGCTTGCAAAGAGTCAGTGCGGGCTGGCTGCTGCTGCAGGCCCCAAAGGTGGTGAAAGGGCACGGCAAGCCAAGCAAGCAGCGGAGTCCCAGAGGCAGGAGCTTGAGGCAGATGGTAAGTGTCCACTGGGGGTGGTGGAGGGGGCAGCAACAACGGTGGTGGGAGAGGTTGGGGGGGCCACACAGATGGATGGGGGGGCAGGATCCCCGCCACACCTCCTGTGTCCCCACAAACACAGTCAAAACCCCCACCACAAGAGCACAGTTCAAAAGTTACACAGCCTTATGGCCCCCTCCACAGTGGGCTGCAGAGTCCCCGTGCGGTCCCCCAGCAGCAGATGGCCTTGTCCCCTCCTCCTTCGGGGTCCAGCAGCTCCCAGGCAGCAGCCCGGTGGCCAGGAAGGCAGAGAGGACCCCTCACAGGTGGTGGTGGTGTCCACAGCAGCAATAGCAACGGCTGGGATAGGGGTCCCTCACTCCCCCCCCGTCTGGGGAGTGGGCCAGCAGCCCCCACCACCAAGGGGCTGTAGTTGGAGCAGTAGCAGCACCCAAGGGGGAGGGGCCGGGGGGGAGTCTAGCAGCTATCCAGCAACCAGATAGCAGAGAAGGGGGGGGGGTGGCCCAGCCAGGGGAGCAGCTGGAGCAGTGGCAGCAAGAACCCAAGGCCCAGCAGCAGCCTCCCTCCTCTCTCCAGGCCAGTTGGGTTCAGCAGAGGAGCCAAAGGTGGGTCTACTGGCCTCTGGATGAACAGTTTTCTGTTCCTTGACTGACCAGAGCAGGGGCTGTTCTAGGCTAATGAGAACACCTGACTCCAATTAACCTGCAAAGAGTCAGTTGAGGCCATTAAGCTAATGTGACCACCTGACTCTAAGTAAGGCCCCTCTGATAATATAAAAGGGCTCACTCCAGTCAGGCAGAAGAGAGTTAGGAGTGAGGAAGTGTGGCTGAAGGGCTGGTTAATGATGATATTCTTAAGTCATTGCTAAGGGAGAAGCAGGAGAGCTGTGGGGAAGTGGCCCAGGGAAATGTAGCAACTCTGGCAGTAAAAGGTTGGCTCCTAATAGCTGCTACCATGAGGGTCCCTGGTCTGGAACCCAGAGTAGAGGGTGGGCCTGGCTTCCCCAACCCATTTCTACAGAAACATCTTCTGGGAGGGGAAAACAGGCCCCTGTCAGGACAGGAGGCTAAACTGTTTTAGCATGAGGCTGTAGGAGCAAAAGAGACTTTGGGAACTCTCTCACCAACCTCCATTGCTGGCTTATGTTGAAAAGGGCTCAGCAGACTGTATCCCTGGCCCTAGAGAGAGAAGGGCTACATGGAAGGTTGCAGTGAGCCTCTGAAGCTAGCGTAAACCGCCTGAAAGCGTGGGACCCATGGGGACAAGGTCTGAGCTCTGCCACACCATATGTTAATGATCCTCTCTCAATCAGGTTCACACAAAACCTGGTTTGTTGGGAAAAGTTTGTGCACCTCATTTTTATATTTTAAGCAGACCGTTCTTATCACTTTCATAACTAGCTAGTGTGATTGTGTATAACATGGGAGGGGTGACTTGTGAAAAAATGTAAAGGTCAATTTTAAATTTTTTTTAATGAAAATTTAAAATTGTTCAGGTCCCCAAATCATGAGCAAAAGGCATATCAATTTCAGAATGCCTTTGGGACAAAACCTAATCCCATTGTAGACAAGGGGACTTTTGGTATTGACCTAAGGCAAGATTATAATGGCACAAAAGGCAGTTATGTACCAAGCTTGCTTTGAAAGTCAATGGGAGTTAGACACATAAGGGGCCTTTGTGCCTATTGAAAATCTCCTACTGTATGTTTAGGGTGAACTGAATCTTTAAGAGTTTCCCAAACAGCATGAAAATATGTGTTTAGCCACATGATCATGGTCACATTTTCATCCTATATTTGTAGTGCTGGATATTTGGAGGCCCACTAATCACACGCTCTGCTGCAGTCACAGATGACAGCAACAGACATGGGCTGGGAGCTGTGATTATTGCTCTTTGCACTGTCCTGATGGCCACCTCCCTCCACACTGCCAAAGAGTGGGAGGGAAAAAAACCACCTCGCTCCATATTGCTCAGAAGTCCTCCCTTTCCAGTTCACCCTTCAAGGGTTTATTTTTCTCCAAGCAAAAAGAATACAGAATGTGTTTCTATGTATGGATTAAAAATTCCATATTCCTGCTTACTTAGAATTCAGGCTGCATGCAAATAGAGCTGTTACAGAGATTCTCCACAGGGTAACAGCAGCAGCAGGGTGGGGCCAGCAATGATTCCAGAGAAGCTATTTTAGTACCAGCAATTCCCAACAGGCACAGAAAAGCAGTTTCGGCCTCCTTCTCCAACTCTTAGCCAGTAAGGTTTGTTATATGGCTCTGCCGAATGGGAACCCTTAATAAAACTTAGATTCAGGCTGAACAGCACAACACAAACATGGTGGGGTTGGGTTTTTTTTTTCCACCTTTTAAATAAATTCTGGTTCTTGGTCAGTGAAGCATAACTTCACTGCTCAACTAGTGGGCCTGCTACCTTGTGGCACTGGCCCAGGCTATTCATTTCCTGTTACAAATTTAGGATCAACTTCAGACACTGAAATGGGTTAGAGCACAGCTTGTTTGGAGAGAAACTCCCAGGTGGCTGTGTTTATGGAGTACGATTTCTTAATAGTTGCCTACTTCTCAAGTCCACAAATTTAAAAGCTGGCCTTTCAGCATACAGGGTCAGTTTTTCTACAGCTGGGAGAAAACTGGTAGAGAGGGAAAGCCCAGGTCTTTTAGCAGATCTGGAAGGAAATGTGTGGTTGGGACTTGGGACAGTGGACAGCTGATTAAAATCACAGCAACAGACTAATGTAACCCTTCTGCCCATCAGAGTTGGCAGCAAGAAGGGCCGGGTTCAGTATCTAGGGGTTCCATTCCAATAACACAATGCAAAACCAGCTCGAACCCCCACACAGTGACCTGCGACAAATATATACCACCCCCGCTGGGCACCTCTAAGAGGCAATACTTCCCCTCTCGCAAGCACAGAGTCTGAGTATAGCAAAAAGCCTTTTAATAACAGAGAGAAACAATGTGGCATTATGTTGGGGAAACACCACCAACAGGATTCATAACACAACCCATGAGCAAAAACCCATCCCAAGCAAATTGGGGCATGTCTTTTCCCTTTGGTTCTTGAGTCCAGCAACCCAAAATCATCCAAAAGTCCAAGGACCCCAAAGTCTCTGTCCCTGGTCAGAGTTTATCTGCAGAGTTTTACCTCCCAACCTGGGTGGAGATTGGGGGGGGGGGGATTTCAGGGGCACCTTACATGGTCCAAAGCTGATTGCCCCACCTCTCCATGAGGCTCCGCTCTGCCAGCTACCCCCATGAGTTACTCCAGGCATCCGACAAACTGCTCTACCATATATCATTAGACTCCCCCACTACTTAACACAACACTCAGTGATTTCAGCTCTTACTAAGTTTAGCTCTTTTGTGATTTCAGCTTGTAGTAGGGGAGCCTCAGTACTGGTGCACCATTAGCCCAAAGTGAATTCAGCTCAGCAGCCTGTAAGTAGACTCCTAATAGAATCAAAATTAGCTCTGATATTTTACAGTGGCAAGAGAAGAACATACAATTAGCATGCAAAGCCCTTACTAGAGAACCCATGCCACCCAGTATTAATACCTGACCCTAGCCTCTCTCCATTCAATGGGTTTTGGAACCCATGACCCTTGCCTAGCAAGTGCTGCTTAGTTGATGGTGAGTCCCTCCATCATAACAAAAGGCCAAGTACAGTTCCACTGTCCTTGATTCACATAATCAGGATAATAGTTTATTCCTGCCCCAATAACAGAGAAACTAGGGCTCCTACAGCAGCCAAAGTGACCATCTAGGCAGGGAGGGTGTGTCTATGCAAATGAGATCAGCCCCTGAAGTTCTTTTCCACAACCCACCATGACTCACCACTAGATGTCAGGGTAGAGCTCATCCTGATTCTGCTTACACTAATAAGAATGATCTTTCGTTTATATAGCAGTTTATGTCCTGAAAAATCTCACTGCGCATTAAAGCATAACTGATATACAAATAATGCACAGAGAGCGCTTTGGCTACTACTAAAATGCAGCCACCTCTGGGTTGGAGTGTGGCAGCTGTTCAGCAGCACACAGCAACACTACACAACAGTTTAGGAACACTATCCAACTGAAAACACTGGGGAAATATAGTTAGGTAGAATATAATTAGGATGTGGCCAGGGCACCAGCACTAATAATGCGACTACAAAAAGTGTTAGCACATCTTTAATGACCATGAGTGGTCTGGACCTTGATTTTCTATCTAATTCGAAAGATAGACAGCAGCACAGGGACACCTAGCAAAACCTATGGAAAATGTGAGCATTGAATCTTGAGCCTTCTAAAACATAGCATCCTGGCTTCAAAACTTTTTGTAAACATGGGCAGAGGTTGTTAGCACAGCTACCAAATTCAGAGAGAGAGAGCCCTGTGGAGATTAGCATCCATTAAACTCTAACCTCCAAGTGGGTGTTCCTTAGAGATGCCTCATCCAAGTATTAGCCCAGTTTGTGAACATCCGTCTGTTGCTCTTGCTTTTTAGTCACTTTCCCAAAACCTAATTATTTGTGGATTAATTTCTTACTTGTAAATATGTGAAAGAGGAAGTTTTTTTCAAAGAAATTCTATGTATATTTACCTGCTAGTCTTTAATTGTCTTTTTGGATCTGTTCCAATTAAATTAGTGTGTGTGGATCTGTGCCCATTCTCAGTAGCTCCACATACCAAAAACAGTTCTGAAATGTTCAGTACAAGGACAAACCAATTCCGCCATTTAAAAATGTCTTTTTATAACCTCAAAAACAACTAGAAAGCTTTTTTTCCCAAATGTTGTGAATTTCCAGCCAAGAATGAATGTTTTATGGCCAGTTTATATAGGGAATTTTGTAAGTCTCTCAATTTATAGTAGCCTGTAGCCATACCATCTTGTGCTGCTGTCTTTTGTAACCCTCGCAAGCTAAGAAAGCTTGGACTAAATGAGTTCTTGAATGGGAGATCTGTAAGGAACACCAGACCGAGCTGCTGCGCACAGTGATGCTGATGATTCAGGAGGTGGGATTCTTCCCTCTGAGTTACTATTGACACAGTGCTTCATCAAGAAGCAACGGTGCTGCCAGTGTTCCTCTTTTTTGGATGAGATGTGAAAGGCCCCCTAGATGTCTTTGTGAGAATGTGGATGTTAAAAACCCAATGTCATAGCCAAATTTCAATTTAGGTAATTGATATTCTGCCAGACGAGGGCCCTGATTATGGAAAGCACCCACCACATGCTTACCTGCTTTACTGAATAGAGAGACTTAAGCGCACCATTAAATACGTTCTTGAATCAGAGCCTAAATTCCACCCCTCTGAGGCTGCACTTGGATAAGATATTCATTTCCTGTCATAAACATTATACACTTCCTATATTTTCTTAATGATCATTGGCTGTAACATAAGCATGTGATCTCTAAGAGATGAGAATTATTATAGGTGGAATCAGACAATTGTTCACAGAAGCAGTAGAGCAAAAAAACCAAGATGGCTCATGCAGTGCACACAAGTTCACACACTTATTTAAAAAACAGAGATGGAGTCCTAATGCATCAGTCGTACATAGCATTTCTGTAAAGTGCACAAAGAGCCTCTGCAGAAAAGTAGGTAAGTATTGCTGTTGTCCTGCGGGTGAGTAAAGAGTAAAAGAAAGGCTAAGGCCTGGATTTATAGAAGTACTTTGGCGCCTAAGTCCCAGTGTTAGGCTTTGCTGTGATTTCACAAAATTGCCAAACTCTGTAGATGCCTAAACTCACTGGGTGCCTAAGTTCTTGCAGTTACCCAGTTCTCTGGGTACCTAAGTTTCTGCCTCTGGGTGTGTGCATTGCTGCCTTTCTCTAGCATCCAGATGCCTAGCTGCCACCTAAGCCCTAGAGCGATTCACAAGCCAAGGGAATATAGGCATTTAGCGGCCCAAGTCACCTGCAGGGCCTGATCCAGTTGGTGTGCTCAGAGGCTGCATAACAAAACAGCTCTGGGGGAAAAGTTCCCTCCTAACTTCTAGCCTACAGGCTTGGGTACTTACCTGGAAGTGGGAGAGCCCCTAGTTCAAGTTCCCCCTCTGCCAGAGAAGTAATTTGAACAGCGATCTGTGACCTGTCAGGTACATGCCCTAACCCACTGGGCTACAAGGGTGTGGAGATCCCTCAGTCGCTCTTATTGAAGCTGTTCCACGGTGGCTATATACTCAGAGTGAGACTGATGCTGGAACCGGGAGAATAGAGCACTCATCCAAGGGCCAGTCTCCCTGCTCCACAATGGCACAGCTTCAACAGGAGAGAGGGCGGGAGCCCCAGATCAAAATGTCCCATAGCTCAATATTTAGGGCACTCACCTGCGAAATGGTAAATTACTGGTCAACCCCCTTCTCCGTATCTGGTGTGGGAAGACTTGAACTGGGGGGGTGTCCCACATCCAGTTGAGCCCCTTAACCCCTGGGGTAAAGATTATGAGGGAATGTCCCCTGGCTTCTTGCAAAAAACACATTAGGTGCCTAACTCCGAAGATTGTTCACAGTTGCGAATCACTAGCAAAACTAGGTGCCTCCCTGAAGCCTGTACACGTAGGGTATCTCCACACTGCAATTAAACATCCGTGGCTGGCCCATGTCAGCTGACTTGGGCTCCCGGGGCTCAGGCTGTCGGGCTGCAAAATTGTGGAGTAGACATTCGGACTCCAGCCCAAGCCCAAATACCTACATGGCAACTGTACAGCTGATCCCTGAGAGCCTGAGGCAGCTGACATGGGCCAGGCGCAGGTATTTAATTGCATTGTAGACATACCCTTTGGCCCATTGGTCTGACCCAGTATGGCTGATTGTTCTTGTATGTTCTTATGGGCAGTTTTAAATAAAACCACTTGCCTCAGGACCGGAGAGGAGAGGTTGGAGCCAGTCTAGCGCACAGCCATCCACAACCCTGTCCGATTTCCAAGCAAGAGTTGTGGAAAGTATTTCACTTGACGATAGAAAAAATACCTCAGTTATGAAAAAATTACTTGTAGCCCTTTGGCATTACAGTGACTCCTCCAAGCTCAGTTGTTCTTCGACCTGGGCTATACGCTCAGCTCACTACAGCTGCTGCCCTCAGAAGCAGGCGTAGGGCTTGTTGCTTTCACTGCAAAGTTCTTCTGCTTGGAGCTGTCTTTCTCTTCAGGTTCTGACAGCATGTAATCACTTAGTGTTAATGGCACCAAACAACAAGCCTGCATCCTAATTATTGTGATTATTCCTTTCTTCATGCATTAGCCTCGGTTAATGTTGTTTTTACAACTGAGGGCCTGGGAGGGGAAGAGCAATATTGTTGCCCTTAGGAAGAGGGAGTGATGAACACACCGCTTTCCGTTCACCTGCCTTAAAGTTCTGGACTACAATTAGACACAACTGCTTAAGGTCCCCTTGTTAAGCTAGCCCTAAATCCAACATATAGGCACCAGTAGCATGCTCAGCTTCCACCTAACTCTGTAGGCGCCCAGGTTTCCACTGGTAGAGTCCCCTCGGTACCCCCAGTTTTTGCTGGTGGGCATGCATAAACATGCCTCAGGCCTCACACTGTCAAACAGCTTGACACCTAGCTTGCGCCTAGCTTGTGTATGGAACCTCATCCAGGCAGAGGAGGAGTTGGTGGTGCTGCCTATCCTTATACCAAGTGATTTGGGCAATCATCTGGGTTGGTGAAAGGACCTGGGTTCACATCCCTGCTCCAAATCAGGCAAAGCAGGGATTTGAACTTAGGTTACCCACATCCCAGATGAGTGCTCTAACCACCAGGCTATTGGGCATGGGGGACAACCGCCACCATCTCCTCCTTTTCTTGTGCAGGTGTACTGTGCACACCTACGAAATCAGGCCCCTTAGGCAAGCGAAGCAGAGGAACAACAGCAGGGCTTAAGTGTGAGTTAGGCTCTGAGCAGCTCAGTGATTCCAGGTCTTACAGTGGCTTTGCACATGCCCCCTGGCAGAAACTTAGGCAGCACCACCACCATGTTCTCCTTGAGAAAGGGCTGACCCAGCTTAGTTGCCTGACTCGAGGAGAGTGGTTGGGTCTGTGAATCCCAAGCAGAGATAGGTGTTGTAATGCAGCCCAGACTAAGGGTTTGGCTACACTTGAAATGCTACAGAAGCACAGCTGCTGGGCTGCTGTAATGTTTTCATGTAGATACTCACTACATTGATGGGAGGGGTTTCTCCCATTGGCCTAGTTAATCCACCTCCCCAAGAGGCAGTAGCTAGGTCAACAGAAGAATTCTTCCACCAATTTAGCACTGTCTACATTGGGAGTTAGCTCAGCTTAACAACATCGCTCAGGGTGTGTTGATTTTTCACGCCCCTGAGCAACGTAGCTGGGTCATCGTAACTTTTGAGTGTCGACCTGGCCTTAGGGGCCTGCCTCATACCGTCTGAGAAGTGGGTTTTAAGCGCACACAAAAGGGGTGTAGCTGTATACAACAGGTTGCCCCTCTGATTGGCATTTCCTACTAGCTAGCTTAAGTGGCTCACCACTCAGTTTGTGGGCTTTTCTGTAGCCTGTTCTTAGGCACCCAACTTTCCACAGGCATTTTATAGGGAGCTTGGACATGTGGATTCTGGGCCTAAAGTTAGGCTTTCCAACACTGAGCCTAAATCTCTTTGGTGGAGCTAACTCTTAGATGCTTTTGGAAATTTGATGTCTAAGCTATAGGTATTTTCCACAGACGTATTTACTTACATGTTTTCAGTTGGATCCCCTTCTATTGCCTATTCATACTGCTAACCTTTCAAGGTCCCCATGTTCCTATTATTTTGTCTGTCCTCACTGCTGGTGGTAACACCTCCCAGTAATTTGCAACTTTAATTTAATGGGCTGCTTACATAGTCTTCCAGATCATTAATAAAAAGAAAAGGAGTACTTGTGGCACCTTAGAGACTAACCAATTTATTTGAGCATAAGCTTTCGTGAGCTACAGCTCACTTCATTGGATGCATACATGAAGTGAGCTGTAGCTCACGAAAGCTCATGCTCAAATAAATTGGTTAGTCTCTAAGGTGCCACAAGTACTCCTTTTCTTTTTGCGAATACAGACTAACACGGCTGTTACTCTGAAACCAGATCATTAATGATGATGTTAAATAAAACCAGACCAAAACATCTCCCTCTGCACCAAATATTGCTTCTTATAACTACCCCTTATTTATGATTCTTCCACCACTTTTTTTTAGCCCATGTGGCAGTGCTCCTAGCCAAACCACTTTGAATTAATTTGTCAAGTAAGATGTTGTAAGATTACCCTTACCCTAGCAAAGGCTTTAACGGAAGAATACAGACACAGCCACTGTGTCTCGTGCCAAACCCTGAAACCTCTGTCTTCAGCTGTGCAAAGGGACACAGAAGGACTAGCAGCCCAGTACATATATGGCCAATTCCCACTCTTTTTTTTTTTTTGTTTTTGTTTTTGCAAAAACACGCTGAAACTACTGTGTTCACATTCCTTCTGTACCCTATGGCAACAGAGTGACCCTGTGCCAGATCATATTGGTAAACTGGTATGCGAGACTGTATTGTGAATAGGGACGTGCTATTTACTATTTCACATAACAAAGGAACTAGTGGTCACCTGATGAGATTAATAGGCAGCAGGTTTAAAACAAACAGAAGCAAGTATTTCTTCACACAACACAGAGTCAGCCTGTGGAACTTGTTGCCATGGGATTCTGTGAAGGCTAAAAGTATAAATGGGTTTAAGAAATAATTAGATAAATTCATGGAGGCTAGGTCCATCAATGACTAGTAGACAAAAATGGTCAGAGATGCAACACAAGACTCCAGCTTTCCCTAAACTCCAAGGATCACAGACTGGCCACTGAACTAGGTGGCCGATTGGTCTGATCCAGTGTGGCCATTTTTATGTTCATATTGTACCCTTTTGAGCCCTTAGAACATAATCTTTTCTGGGGCAGAGATGACATCTCAGTTTGGCACATGTCACCATTGTACTGTGTCCACGTGGCTTTATCCCACATGTAGCCGGCTGTGGGTGTCTTGTATCTTATGTTCTTTAGAAAGTCCATGCTGTTTAGTTCTCATAATGCCACCGTCCTATGTACTTATACATAACGGGCTGTCATGCTATTAATAGCAATTATTTATTAGTAGCAGTATTACAGTAGTACTCAGTGCCCCATCAAGTTTGGGACCCCATTGGGGTAGGCTCTGTGCAAGCACAAATTAAACAAGCTTCCCTGCCCTGCAGCACTTACAATTCAAGACACTGATCCTTCAAACACTTGTGCACTTCAGTGGCATTATTCCTTACATAAAGTTACACCTGTGTGTAAGGATTGGACTCGACAGACAAGATGTAATGAGTCAGTGTAACTAACAAATGGAGGGAGGGAATGGGAGTGTTAGGAATATATGACTAAATAAAGTCTGGTTGGAGGTTCCTGGTTTCAGTCTTGCTCTCTCTTTTTTATTTTATTTACTTATTCATTTAGACAGGCTAGGTGGATGAGGTTATATCTTTTATTGGCCCAACTTCTCTTGGTGAGAGACAAGTTTCCAAGCATATGCAGAGCTCTACTTCAGGTCTGGGACAGGTAGTGGCAACAGCTAAATACAAGCATGGCATAGATAAGGCATTAATACATGTTGCAAGAGACCATTCAAGATGAAGGGGGCAGTTAATACCGCTACAGTTATAGGACAAAAGAAGGTTAGTAGGCTACAAATCGTTACAAAAAGCCATAGATACAGTATCTCCAGCCATGATTTTTTATGTCAAGTGGAGTTATGAATTTAAGTTCCCAGGCTTGTGTTCTGAAGGTGTTGTGCAGATTTCTGTTGAGGATGAGGAGCAAGAGGTCAGATATGGAGTGATCATTTTGAGAAAGTGTTTTGATGTTATCTTTTTTCTGTAGGAGTTCAGTTGAGGGCAAATTGTAAGGCTACACAGAATAGATATTAGTAATCTCAAAATGAGTCTTTGCTTTTTTGAATATTGGTACAACACTTTATTCAAATCCTCTAGTACTTCCCCATTTCTATGTGACTTTTCAAAAATAATTACCAGTAGTTCAGTAAATTCATTAGCAAATTCCCTTAAGACTCCGGGCTGTATAATCAGCCAGCCTTGCTGATTTGTATAGATAAGCTGATCAAATGTTTCAAGTAAACCCAATTTACCTGCATTCAGATTAACAGTTATTTTGAAAAGGTCTTCATTATTTCCTACTTACTTGTGTATGTAACTCATACTAGTCTTGTTTAAATCCTTCCCTCTTCACTGTTTTCAATACAGGTTTGTTTTTATCCTCAGAGCCTGATTCCTCCTGAAGACATTGACCACTTCTTGTTCTTTACATTCTTCTTTTTTCAGAGGCATTTTGGTTGGTTGGTTTTTCATGCTGGCGTCTTCTAGGATTCACCATTCACCCCATCCTTCAATTTCAACTCTTCCTCCTTATGCTGCAGCCCGCTCTGTATGTTTATTGCTTCAAAATGAGCTCTATGAAATATGTGAATGTACTACTTAGTGTTAAGTTCGGCGAGCCCAGTCATTGGCATAGAGCCTCTCCATTAACCCTCCTTTGTTCAGTTTGCTTTATTTGCAATATATTTAAAATTTGCAAAGTTTTAAAATGTGCTAATCTTTTTATAAACTAGGGCACCCAGCTCCCCACCCCCAGATACTGTTCGGTATCCATAGCCATTGATTGGCTTTGTATGCATGCTGTAATGCCTTCTGCCAGACAGCACTCACACCAGCAGCCACATACAGGCAGCAAGATGTGTTTCTGAGTCAGAGAGAGGAAAATGGGGTGGAGAGGGTTTGGCTCAGTGGAAAATGTAGTCATGACCCCAGCCTCCACAGTGAAAGAAAGACAACTGACCACTGAATGGGTTGAATCAAGAGGGTTTTCATTGAGCTTATAGTCTTGGGGGGTAGCTGTTTCTTCCTTTACAGCTTTGGCAAAGACCGGTGGTGTAAAAATCCCATTTTGTATGCACAGGACTGGGAGCCAGAAACTTCTGAATAGCAGCTACATTTGTTTATACACTTGGATGTGGTGCATAGGTGTGTATCTAGGCCTGGTACATTGCAACAGTGGCTGTGCTGTTGATACCCTCTATAGGCTTGAGAGAGTCATGTCTTCCACAGTTTCCCTCTTGTATGTTTAAAGTGGGGAAAGCTTACCTGGGGGATGGTGGGGCAGCGCAGGTAGGGGAAGGTTATTAAGATTAATGGAAGGGGCGTTCAGCTTTCTAAAGATGCAAGTGTTTCTTACTATTTTAACAGTTATCCAGTTAGGCTTGTGTTGCAAAAGGGCACTAAAAACTAGAAGAAATTTGAACTGTTTTACAAGATATTAAGCAAAACTTTTCTTTTCTTTTTGTGTATAGTGCTGTGGTTCTTGATGGAAAAATTTATGCCACCGGTGGAATTGTTAGCAGCGAAGGACCTGCGCTGGGGAATATGGAAGCTTATGACCCTAAGACAAACACATGGACACTTCTCCCCAATATGCCATGCCCTGTGTTTCGACATGGCTGTGTCGTTATTAAAAAGTACATTCAGAGTGGTTGATGCTACCAAGGAGTTGGACGGAGAACTAGTTTTGCCTGCCAAAAGCAGGCAAGAAATAAAAAAAAGCTATTACAACAAAAATAAATAAAATTAGAAGAACAAAAACACAAAAGCAACGAACATATTGCTCTAAAGTTCTGAATATTCTCTACATTGAATGTAGAAAATCATCTTCACCTTTTGGTGAACAAGGAGCAGAGAGCTCCGTGCTGTGTAAGATAGTGTAACTCAATGATACAAGTGTGTCACTAGATGGGGTAGTGGCCCTTGTTACGGATGTAGGCTTTTGGTCAACCCAGGTGCAATAGAATTTCACATATTTTTTAACTGGGGGAAGAGAAAAATCTGCATTTTACTCCTAGAGAGCAAGCTTGATTCTTAAAGTAACTGCGTAGAAGATTTGTTTTACTGTTACACATTAGGCATCAGACTATTTGAAAGAAGGTCAAAGTGTCCTTATCACTTTGATTCCCACATTTGTTTTTAACAAATACATGCTTTTCAATACCAGTGACTGAGATATATCTTGTGTGACAGCTGGCGTAGGTTGATGTCAGTCTTCCATCAGATCAAATAAATACTGCAGTTCTCTAGAGCAGCACCAAAAAAGGAGAGAGAGAGAGAACTGATTGTAACAGCACTCTATGTGGAAAAAGGTTTCTTGGGTTGTATGGACTTCTGCCCCCTACATGGCAGCATTTGTGTGTTAGGAGTGGAGAGTGGTTTCTATCTTGTTTTCTACTGTATGAGCAAAACTTGACAGTGCTTGCAACGTCCAATGCAAATTTTTTTTTTAGATTCCAGAGGCATTTTCTTGATTAAACTAACCTCTTTAAAATGTTCTGATTGGAATCGTGTTAATAAAAACAAACAATATGATGTGGGATTTCCACGATTTCAGTACGTTATTTAAGAAGATGCCTCGTGTTATGGTTTATATACTCATTTTTGGATCATAATCAAGATTCCTTATGTTGGGATATATGCCACTATCTTTGTTTTTAAATTACATCTAAGAGGACATCTTAAAAAAAAACCAAAATCTTATCTCCCAATTAAAAGATATGGAAGTCTTAAATGCAAACTTCTCTCACTAAGAAGCATCAGAATGTTTCAGAATAAAAACATTCACGTTTTAAACACACAAGTTTAAATCCCATAATAGAAAATGCATTGGGTAAAGCCCAGTATAAGAGAGACAGAATGATTACTGTGTAGAGTTGTAAGTATATGCACAGCACAGGGGTTATATTTTTATATATATATATAAAAACATTGTCTATCCAGAGCAGCATTGTGATGTGAAAATTCTTTATAAATTTGTAAATGGAATGATCAAATGGGAGATGAGCAGGGAGATATAATGGGGGAAAACAGATTCTTACAGTTAACAAATGGAAAATAACCCTGAGCAGATGATTTGTGTGATTTCTTTCCAAACAGAGCAGCAGAAAGAGAAAGAGTTGCTACGTTTGCCTTCACAGTTTTAGATTCTAAATGCCATGGTGGTAATTCTGTGGAGAGATTCCTTTACAGAATGTGTGTATGAGACACACTACGGTCAATATCTAGTTGAATTTCATACCAAATATGTTAGCCTTTTTGTATCAGGGGAGGTCTGGTTACAACTTTGGGGAAAACAATGCAGATGGTTAGCCAATCACCTTAAAGTTATTTTATTAATAATTGTTTATAAAAGAACAAAATAGGATGAAATTTGTATCTTGCAGTATTTAAAAATAATGTGCTCAGTCAGGCTGTAGGGTGACTCGCGTCTCTCTCATTTTGATAGTGAAGTTCCAACCTTTGTTATGCAGTTGTTTTGATTATTTATTCTTTAGAGAAAAAAATAAGCACAACAAAATTATATACATAATATGTCATTTAAAGTATTTATGTCAAACAGGGTACAAGTGTGAACCTAAAGATTGGAGCACAAGTTTCTAACTGCCTGGGGCAGGACTAATTTTAGCGTTGGTGTGTGTCTACCTCCAAAGGAGGTGCTAGCAGTCAACAAGACCTAACACATTCAACATTTCCAATTTAGCTTATTTCTTCATTTCTCACACTGGAGCAAAACTGGCTATTTCTGTGACTAATATAAAACAACCAGGGTTCTCTGTAATGGCATTGTATATAGTTTATGTTTACTGTTAAGTTGTTATATTATAATAAATATATTTATAGATCTAGAGTCATCATCCAGATTGGATTAATTTTGTTAAGAGTGAACACAAGGCAATGCCACATTAATGTTGACATTAATTTTCCTTGCAACCATGGAGGAAAATGCTTTTGTTCCAGCTGGATCTCTCTCTGGTTCAATTTTTCTTGCTAATATTTAACTGACTACTAACTTCCAACATACCTGCATCCTAGTTTTTTTTTTTTTTTTTTTTTTAAAAAGAGCTTATAAATAACTCTCCATTTATCTAGATAGCCTTCCTTTCCCCCACTCCATTTTTCCAAACTTCTATTAAGTAAAGAACCAGAGGGCTCGTTTTCTATCAAGGTTTATACAATTATCTTGAAGCTTTATCTTAAAACCTTACTAAACTGCTTTATTTAAGTGAGCCTGGAGTTGTGCTACTTGGTCTTGTAATTTCTAAGAGATGAAAGCCACTTTTGCCCTGTGGTCAAGTTCCTTCATATCTCGGAGTGGGAGTTCAGCAATCCACAAAAGGACACTTGTCTCCAAGAGCACTGAAGTGTAACAGTTCAAGGTTCCTCTGATGTTTCACTGGATGTCATCTGTTAGCTGTAAAACACTGGATAGGGAACTAATGAGGAGACAAATATAACTAGTCCCAACTACCTCTCCAGTGGGAGAGGCAGTACATTGCAGTGGAACATTTCAGACCTATAGTAGGAACAAACAACTGTTCTATACATTTACAGAAATAATTAAACTATTGAGTTTGTCTCAGCTTCATTCAGACTGCAACTTTGCAAGTATTTACAAGCTTGACTGCAGTTTTTAAACATTTTTGTTTGGTCTTAGTGGATCAGGTTGAACAGCACATGAAGATTATTAAAAGCCTTGCACTTTGGTATTATATAGCCATGACCCAGACCACACAGGATGAGTTTCCAACCCGTTCATCAACACTGAAAAGATGGTCTTACTCAGCACTGGTCAATAATGCTTGGTAGGATGAGCAAGACACAGGCTATTTGCTTTACTTTCATATGAAAATTATTTTAGTTGTCCCCTGGGAAGTTGGCTGAGAGTCTGTGCTAAATGAATCATGTGCACAGATCTGCTAAGAGGTTTTGTCCTTAAAAAGCTTTTAGAAATTCCATGGACAGGCTGGCTCAGTGGACTGGTAATGATACCAACCCTTTCACCTCTTGTTTACTAGTATGACTCTAGATCAGCTCACTGGGGACTGAAAGTTACCATGTAAGGGATGCTTACATACTCCCACAGTTCCCATGGTTGCTGTTTTCCTCTGATTGTTTCATTGAGTAGTAAACTTACCAAGCGAATCAAGTCTTAACTACAAGCAAGGAGACACAATCTGGGAGACTCCTGAATCTCAAATGCTTCCTGAGTAGTTGCTAATGAAAGGGCAGCAGTTCCTTTGGAAAGGTGCTACATTACCCCTCCACACTACATTCAAAAGGTGGTTTAATTTTCTAGTCACGGCGGATCAAACCCCAAATAGGATGTGTAGTCCTGTGCTGGGCAAGTCATACCAACCTCTGAAAAATACCAGTAGGGGGTGTCTTTAATACTTTAACACTTGTATAGCCTGTCATGCATATAAAGTCTAATCAAATTGAATGAGCTCCTTAAACTAAACCCCTTAATGCTCCATTTTACCTTTCTAGAGTCCAGGAGCTTTAGAAGCAGGTATTGAACCCTCCTTTCAGATGAAATGGAGATACCAAGGTGTACAGAAAATACAACACTAATTTTTGATCATCCTGGGGGTCCTGGTTAGAAAAAATGAAGAGCTAGAAAGAAAATTATCTTGAGAGAAGTAGGCAGAGATGTTGCTGCATGGTGTGTCTATCATCTCATTACACAAGGTATGGAGATACCAGGAAAGAAGTGTCATCTCTGGTTTGAAGAACCACTCTTTGTATGAGTCTGGATTAAACACTGGCCCAGTTTAGATTTCATGCAAGTGCGGGCTGTCACCTGGGCCAGAAGAGAATTGTGACTAGATTCCTCAGCCAAATTATCCTTAATGACAGAATTTAGTCTCTCTGCA
Source organism: Eretmochelys imbricata (assembly GCF_965152235.1). Classification (NCBI taxonomy): domain Eukaryota; kingdom Metazoa; phylum Chordata; order Testudines; family Cheloniidae; genus Eretmochelys; species Eretmochelys imbricata. The sequence continues at coordinate 18,584,832 of NC_135574.1, read as the reverse complement.
AGTATCAAAGTCAGACATTGGCTCCAGCTGTTGGAGACAGAAAAACCAAAGGAAAAGTGGCAGACAACAGTGGAAAATGAGCCTGTCTCAAGCTGCCCCTTGAAACAAGCTGTAAGTTGTCTTCTCTTGGATGACACATTCCATGTTTAGAGTTGACGTTAGCTTGGGGGAAAGGTTACTCCTGAGAGAAAGGTAACAAATTCCATTTTTCATCAGCCCACAAGTTCTATTTTAATTAAGTATAGCAGATTAATACACGGAATTACAAGTTTTGGCTCAGCTAGTGCCTAGGAGAGGGAAGCTTTGCCACTGATATCAAGCCTAATGTCTGCATTTGTTCCTTATTATATGAATAACAAAGGGTAACCAGCTGCTTGTGGTTTTTAATTTTGTCATCTTTCAATGTCTTACTAATATCCTCTCCTCTTTCGCAGTTCACAGGTGAGATCTTAAGGGCTACCTTGGCAATATCAGTCTCCTTTAGGACCTGGCCTGAGGACAGGGCTGGCTGCCCAACTGATAGTGCATGTTCTGAAACCTTCCTTCTTGCAGCCATTCGAATAGCTTTCTTTGGCCCAGAAATCAGGCTGGCAGTCTGAATTCCAATGTCTGTTGTGTAAGCCATAAAGTTGTTATAAAACCTAGGTTTTGTGATGGTGTCTTAGGCCCAATCTGGGACATCAGTTCTGAGCCATGTCTACCACAGCAATACATGCACTTTCTCCACGGTTCAGCTTGTGTAGCCTTATATTTCTTCTCACCCCTTTGTGTAGCCACAGAGTATGGATACAATTAAGCTTAGCTGGCAACTGCAAGCTGTGGAAGCCTTTGTGTTTTATTTTATCTGTAAAAACAGATTTATAGAAATAATAGCTCTTAAAGGGTAGGGACTGGCACCTTCTTCTCAGGTTGGGGAATATGCTCAAGCAGAGTGGTTCCCAGACTGTGATATGTGGGGCATGGGCTGGTTTATAACATAGTAGCAGAATAAGAATCTGTTAGATGAAATTATGAAAATGGGAGGCCAAATACTTTTGATTTTTAAAATCTGAGAACCGGGAGCTTATTCTAGTATGGGCACTATCCCAAAGTAAAAATAATCAGACTTTGGCAAACTGAGCCTAGATTCTGATGCATGCTGGCAATTCTGTAGCCACTTCATTTTTGTTAAAAACTATCTTTGTAAATAATTATTAATTTTCTTGTTCAATGAGTGCAGTATCCCATGTTATTTAATAATATTAAATTCAATTTCATCTTGTCCCCCACCTTTTCAATATGCCACAGATTTTCATATTGGCAATATATAATTGCTATGTAGAAGTTTAGAGGGGAAAGCAAGAAGATTCCCATTCATATCTGTCAGTTGGCCTGCAGTTTTTAATCTATTTAACATGTACTCTGTTGATACTGCATAGTGCTCAAATTTTAATCAGAATGTCATGAGGTGCTAAAACAGAGTACAAGAGTCTAGGTATTACATTAATGCAGATTACATCAATTCCCTGGTATTATAGGATTTATTAAAAATGACCATCTGCAGGGCAGAGATCTCCTCAGCCAACTCTTATTAAGACTCTTGGATACAGGTTATCCAGGCCTTCTGACTCAAAAATGTTTATCCCGAGTAGATGAGGTCTAATAACCTGCCATTACTAATGCACTGGAAACTGCTTCATCATTCTCTTATCATACAGACATGTCCCTGCTTCTTTCCACATTCAGAAGAACAATGTGCTGTTCCCAAGCTGTGAGCCCCATCGCCAAAACTCGAGGTGCTCCTCAGAAGACCAGGGTGCCCTACACACCAGACGCCCGGGGTCTACACCCTACACAGCTCTCCAGGTGGCCGAGCAGAGCCTCCTACAGCTATACTATTTTTAGCAGCATAGCGTCTGACTGTCAGAGCCTTTTCATGCCACAGTGAAAGACTCCATCAGTGGGAAAAGGCTCTAGCAGGGGAAGGAAGCAGGAAAAGGCTCCAGGCAAATGCCCCCTGCCAAAGTCTTTCCCTGACACGTGTACCTACATGCTGCAGTGAGTGGGTATGGAGTTTGCTTTTCACTGTGGTGTGTCGCTACAGGTGTGATGTGTAGCTACAGCCGCAGCAAGTGTAGACAAGGTGCGAGAGGTGACTATTACAATGTATAAAGGACTTTCACAAGGAGAACATACCAGATAAGAAAGGGGCCTTTCATGTAGCAGAGAGAGGCATAGACAAGAACAGATGGTGGGAAGCCAAAGCCAGACACTGAAATTGGAAATACGGTACATTTCTAACAGTGAGGGTGATTAATCCTACCAATGGAGAGGGTGGTTTCTCCATCTCAATGTCTTCAAATTCAGACTGAATACCTTTGTGGATGATACGCTTTAGCTCAACACAAGTTATTGGGCTCAATACAAGGGTAACTGGGTGAAATTTAATAGCCTCTGATATAAAGCAGGTCAGACTAAATGTTCTAGTGATCCCTTCTGGCCTTAAACTTGCTTGAGAGCAACTCTGTCCTAAGGGTCTTCTTCTTTGAGAAGCTAGTTGTTACTAGATTTTGCTAATCTCTTCTATTTCTTCACGTGTAATCCAAAATGTAAAGAAATGATTAATTGGCTCACTGAAAACAGCGCAAATCCTGCAGCATATTCATTCTCCTGGCACACAATGTAAGGGGAAAATCAGGAACAGTGGCTTGGCTAGGGGCAGGGAAAGAAGCCAGCCTACACTTAGGCACAGCAGCAATACATTACAGTCTTTCCAAACAGCGTACAAACCCATCGGCTGTGTACACACAGGCCCGACTTTGAGAGAAAGCAGGTATGTGACCACCAGTACCTCTGGAACTGAAATGATGATCCATTTCTTCTTCCTCCTTTTCAAACAAAGCACTTGATTGTAATTAGTAGAGCTGTATTAATAATGGATTTTTTTGGTTCACTGGCAAGTCTGAAAAAATAATTAACAAATGGTTTTGGATCAAAAACAAATTTTTCAAAAATTTTGGCAACCCAAGAAGTTGAAAAAAAAAAAAATCTGTGTCAGGTCAATATTTTGTTTTGATAAAATGAAACATTTTGTTTCAATTTTGATCATTTAAAAACGTTTTGTTTTTAATTAACAAAATATTGAAACAAAGTAATTCAAACTGAAAAAGCTAAACATTTCATTTCAAATCCCTTTTAGAATCTTTTTAGAACTTTTTTCATCCAAAAATAATTTGCTACAAGCAACACGAATTCACAAAACATTCTGGTGTCACCAAATCTACATCTTTTGCCAAAAAGTTTTGTCTGCCATATACCAGAGAAATATGCAACAGAAACAACTATCCCTAAGTATGTCCTTGACACCCCAACTCACTTCAAGTGAGTTCAATTTTATATGAATGTTATACAGTTTGCAGATCCCTGCAGCACTACTCATTAATACTTCAGCCACATTTACCCTGCCAATATGTGTTGCTTGGACTCTATGGGCCTTAGGATTTCTTTCCTCTACTTCTAATATGATTTAGTATGTAAGAATCCTATTGCCTCATCATGCCTCTGCACTTTACTACTCTTAAGGTAGAAATAATAATAATACGTGATACAGGCAGAGCATAAACACCTATTGTCAAAGTTGCACAAACTATTCTAAGGGGTCACTTTTAACGACTTATAATTTTGACAGTTTTATTCTTTTCAGCCCAACAAAATATTTTTCTAAATTTTGACAAAAATTCGGTCAGCCATTTGTGTTTATGTGGGGGTGTGGATGGAAATAAAAATTTCCCATAAAAAGAGTTTGCAGCTTTTTAAAAACAGCTCTACACTCACTAGCAGAAAATAAGAACTTGAAATTTTGCAGGAAGACAGTCATTAGTCGCAGACCGTGTGTGGCACTATCTTTTACTACAGAATGCCATGAATGTGTTTCAGATTTATTTTTTAGAAGTGTTTTTATGACAGGTAAGGAACTGCTCTGTACTAATCTAAGAATACTGAGAAATAATAATTTTATAAACAAACACTGTATGTGACCTCGTAAGGTGAAGTGATTGTATATTGGGTTATATGACTTTTCTGTAGACTGGATCTCATTGAATTGGGGGTGCTGTGTGAAGAACAAACAAGAAAGTAACACAATGGCTTCTCAGATAGGAACACCCAAGCATAGGGCTGAAAGACCATGGGGCAAGCTGTTAGCTTCAAGGACCCCATTTCCAACAGGTCACAAACTTTGTTTTTGCCAAACCTGAAATCCTGAAGATCTAAAACACTAAACAGCTAAAAAGCCCTTCTCAGAAGAAACGGGCAGGAGGCGGGGAGGAGTTTGAACTAGGGTGACCAGACAGCAAGTGTGAAAAATCGGGATGAGGATAATAGGGGTCTATATAAGACAAAGCCCCAAATATCAGGACAGCTGGTCACCCTACTTTGAATGGTCAGAAGCTATCAAGGGACACAGGGAGACTGCATGGAGGGAGTCTGAAGAAGTTGATCTAGGGAATGGTAAGCCTTGGAGAAAATCATTCATTCATGAAGACTTGTTCATTGTTTTAAAATGTCTTTTCCTGGGAGATGCTTTTGTTCCAATACTTGGCTTTAAGAAGACTGTTCACTGGCACATAGCACCAAGAGCAAAGGGTTAAAACAAAAAAGACTTATGAGCATTGGTCTTCCCTATACTGTAATCTTTCATTGCCAACTTTTGTAAATTCTCTTCTGCCCAACTACCTCTATCTCTAGGCTGGGAGAAGCAGACTGTTCTGTCACTCCTCCAGTGTCTCCCCTTACATCCCTGTCAATGTTCACAAACACTCTGGGCAGCCTGACAGCCCACCCAACCCCTTCTTCCCTAGGCAAGCATTTTTGAGGTTTCAGCATCCCCTTTAATCCTATACATAGGACTGGGAAGAATAAACCTTCCCAATGTAGCTGGAGCCAAGCCAAGGGTATTGCTCAATGAACAGCTTCCCTATTGTTTCCTCAAGGACCCTTGGTATTCTCTCTGGTAGTACCGTATCTTTGCCATTATTTCATTTCCTGTTTCCCCTTTCTAGCGTCTTTCAACTGTGCTGCTAGGCAGGAAAATATCACAGAAGGAAACTGAAAAATGCCTGCTATTTATAAAAAAATACAGGTATTTCCTTCACTCTCCCCTGGGAGAATTTCATGAGTCTATCGCAGGAGACAGGTACTGGTTAGAGATCTGAGACCTGATGCAAAGAGAGGGGGTAGGGTCAGAGGTGCAGATAGCCCAGAACCATTATAGTGACTGCATTATTTGAAAAATAACGTGACCACTATATAACACTAAGTCAGAATGCATATAGAGAAAGGGTGGAATCAATGTTGTGCACGCAACTTTAACTTCATCATGCCCAGAATTCTGATGCTTCACTTTGCAATCTCACTATTTTAATATAGTTTTTGTACTGAATTATTAATATTCATTGCATTTTTATAATACCTTCCATCCACGGCTCTTAAGGAACTTAACAGATCCTAGATCTAGATTCTGCCATCCTTCATCACAATAAAAATACTATCTTACTGCTCAATTATTTCCAGTGGAATCAATGGGAAAAGATACTTGTGATGGGATTTATAAATCCCATGCCAGGCAAGAAGGGGTTAAACAGCAGCTTGGGGCTCTGACAGACCTGTCCCCACTGCACTTGTGAGGAATGGCAATCTTGGAGGAGAAGCTTTAAAAGGGAGAAGCTCAATTCAGAAGAGCCCAGCCCTGGGCTAGCAGGTAGACAGACCCTGCCCTGCTAGCTTCCAGGAAGGAGCACTTTGGAGGATAAAACTGGCAGAGGGTTCTTGCAAACACTGCACAATAGCCTTGAGCAGACTCAGCCAGACTATGGCTCTTCAGGTATCTCCTGAATGAGGAGGCCAAACAGGAGAGTAGTGAGTAAGAGTAGGGAGGTGATTTTATCTCTATATATGGCATTGAAGGGACCAATAATGGAATACTGAATTCACTTCTGATATCCATATTTTCAAAAGGATATTGAATCACTGGAGCAGGCACAGAAAATAGCTACAAGAATGATTTGAGGGCTGGAGAAAATGCCTTACAGTGAGGGATTTAAGGAGCTCAATCTGTTTAGCTTACTCAAAAGAAGATTGAGCTGACAATTACAATGTATAAACACCTTCATTGGGAGAAAATACCAGGTAAGAAATTGGTTTTTCATGTAGCAGAGAAAGTCGATATAAGAACCCGTGTCTGGGAGCAGAAGTCAAACATTCAAACTGGAAATACAGCACAAATTTCTAATACTGACAGTGGCGGATTTTCCACTGGGTTAACATGGCCCATGCCCAGGGGCCCCGGCCAGTTGGGGGAGCCCTGGAAAAATAGGTACACCCCGCACTCCCCGCCCACTGTGACTGCCAGAGAACAGGGTCAAGGGATAGAGGTTGCCCGGCTCACCTGGCGCTCATGCTGGGCAGCAGGGCAAGGCCCCGTGCCCTAAGCCAGCCCCCCAGCAGGAGCACCAAGTTGGCAGGGGAAGCTCCCGCGTCCCAACCCAGCTCCCCAGCAGGAGCACCTGGGGCAGGGCAGGAAGGGCAGCAGGGGTGGAGAGGGGACCTCCCTTGCTATGGCCCAGGGCCCCACAAACCCCTAATCCGCCTCTGAATACTGAGGGTGATTAACCATTGGAACAAACTACCAAGGGAAGTGGTGGATTCTCCATTGCAGTGTCTTCAAATTAAAGGTGAGTGCCTTTCTAGCAGATATGCTTCAGCCAAACAAGTTATTGGTGAAATTTAATGGCCTCAAATATAAAGCAGATCAGACTAGATGCCCTAATGCATCCTTTTAGCCTTAAACTCTATGAATAACTTGATGTTTCTGCTAGAATTATCAGCAAATAGCTGATTATATTTAAATTGTCACTAGGTTTCAGAATCAGACCAATTCCCATCTCTGATTTATTATGGAAGACTGGAAAGTACAACTGCAGCAGTTACGCTCAGTTTTAATTTTTATGGTTGTTTTCACAATCCTGAGGGAGATAAAAAATAATGACAACTTCACTTCTGGAACAAAATTCTAGAGCAAGAAGTAGATTAAGGATGAAATTCCACAGCCCTGATGCAAGGTGAAAACTGTTAGTTTTAGCTCCACTATTACACTGTGGTATTTTATGAAAATTACTTTGTACAGTTGTGTTTCAAATACTTAAAAACTGTAAAACTGTTTCCAAAATTTGATACTTTAATACAATTCAGCATCTCACAGTTTATCCTTTAGCCTATTACTAAAATCGATGAATGAATATTTGCTGTTCTTCAAAGTGGCTTCTGCATATTCCTGTAAGTCAGATTCTACCCATGTGAGCAAGAAGATGCAAGCCCTACACTGTACAGAGACAGCCAAGGTGTTATTGAAAGCTGATTTTGGAGATGCATGAATGGCTCCATAGTTTAAGATGCATCAAGATTTGTACTTAGCAGAATGAGTCACTCCATTTCATGCTTTAGTGACTGAATTTAGTCAAAATGTAACACAGTAACTCCTTCTAGGACAAATTAATTTTCTGCCTTTTTTGGTCTAAGATTTACTAACTTTGCCAGAGGAAATATTTTTCAAGCAAGCATTTTTTGAAACTTCTCCCAAGTTTCATTTCCCCACTCCCACACACCAATAACTGAAGAACCATACAAACTCCTCTCACTCACTCGCCTGTTTCAGGGATAGGACAGTTTTCAAAATTCACTCTGAAGCAAAATGTTTCCCCCTTACTCATCACACCTATTTTAGCTCTGCAAAGACAAGCTGACACATTCAAGTTACTCCAACTACTTCCAGTCTCAAACATCACCCTGTCTACCTCATTGAGATCCCAGCTGTCTTACAGATACATCCCACCAGCCCCCTGATCCAAAGGAGCCAAAGAACAATCTGAGCAGCAGTGCATGGGAAAGAGGCGAGAAGTCCCCCATAGCACTGCTTCCTCAACTCCCCTTGTGCCCCAGCATCTTGGGGAGCTCGAGTGTCTTGCAGAGAAGCATAAAAATGTATGGTTGGAAGGGACCTCGAGAAGTCATCAAGTTAAGGCTCCTGCATGGAGGCAGAACCAATTAAACCTAGACCACCCCAACAAGTGTTTGTCCAACCTGTTCTTAAAAACCTTCAGTGATGGGGAATGTGCAAACTCCCTTAGAAGCCTATTCCAGAGCTTAACTATCCTTGTAGTTAAAAAGCTTTTCCCAATATTTAACCTAAATCTCCCTTGCTGCAGATTAAGTCCAATACTTCTTGTCCTACTTTCAGTGGACTCAGAAGGCAACTGATCACCATCCTCTTTATAAGAGCCCTTAATATATATGAAGACTTAGGCCTCAGTCTTCTGTTCTCAAGACTAAACGTGCCCAGTTTTTAAAAAAATATTTCCTCATAGGTCAGGTTTTCTAAACCTTTTATCATATTTGCTGCTCTCCTCTGGGACTCTCTACAATTTGTCTACATTTTCCTTTAAGGGTGGTGCCCAAAACTGGACACAGTACTCCAGCCAAAGCCTCACCAGTGCCCAGCAGAGCAGGAATTACCTCCCATGTCTTAAAATACGACAGTCTTGTTAATACATTCCATCCTTTTTTTGCAACTGCATCAAATTGTTGACTCATATTGAATTTGTGATCCACTTTAAGCCCCAGATCCTTTTCAGCAGCACCACCACCTACCCAGTTATTCCCCATTTTGTAGTTGTGTACTCGTTTTATCCTCCTAGGTGAATTATTGTGCACTTATCTTTACTGAATTTCATCTTGTTGATTTCAGACCAAGTCTCTAATTTGTCAAGGTCATTTTGAATTCCAATTCTGTCCTCCAAAGTGCTTGCAATCTCTCCCCGCTGGTGTCATCTGGAAATTTTATAAGCATACTCTCCTCTAGATTAGCAAAGTCATTAATGAAAATATTGAATAGTACTAGGCCCAAGACTGACCCCTGGAGGATCCCACAAGATACATCCTCCCAGTTTGACAGCAAACCATTGATCTTGGAATAACTTAACAGCTCCAAGATTGCTTCAGCTAGTTTCTTAAATGGCCTAGATTAATTTAATCTCTGACTCAGGATATTCTTCTTAACGTATGCGCAATGGGCCGGTTACCTTTGTTGATGCCATCAGTTATTGAAGTCTCCACTCCACTACCTTACTCTTACCCATCCCCTTATGCTCTAACAAACCTATGACTTCTGAGCGGGATGGGAAAATGGAGTTGAGCTTGGATAAAACCATTGTCTGTAGCTCATCAGAGAAATCTGACTAGTAGAATGGTACAGCAGCATTCTCTTCACTGGAACAACCTGGGATGAATTTGCCATCCCACTTAAATAGAAAAACTATTTTTAATCTTTATTTAGCAACTTTTATATTTTAAAAATAGCCTTAGAATTTCCCTACTATTAAAGTATTATTTAACGCTATGGCATTATTCAAAGGTGGCCGCACTGTAACTGGAATTTAACAGTGGTTATTCCCATTCACTGTTATCAGGTTGAACTAAAACAGACTCCCTGGAAGGTGCCCAGTTTAAGTGAGCATAACATATATTAAATTATATATTTTACAAAAAATCATACATGTAGAAATGCAACAGTGGCTGGATTAACAGCTGTTGAAACTAATGTCCTGATTCTTTTCTATTTTAATTGTGCACCCACAATGAAGTCCTGAGGTTTTGGTTTGTTTTAAACAAAAGAAAAAGTGAGGTATTCACTTCACTGGTTTACAAAACTTCTTGCTTAGCAACTATTTCACTTCCAGATCTCGTAAATTCCTTTTATATCAGTTTATGTGCAGGGCTAGATAAAGGCCTAGGCTCAATAGGCTGATGCCCAGGGACGCAACTGCTGGAGTCACAGGACAACAGAATCTCAGCCTTCATTACAAAAAAAATTTTCCCCCATCTAGATTTCACAGTTGCAAAGAAACCCTTGAAAATATTGAGTTTATCTGAGCCTCTCCTGAGCCTTCAGACAGCTTGAAACAATGGCTCCAACTGCCCCATTCATCTTAACTGAGAAGTTTGATCCTGGGTAGGGATAGGGTATCTGTCAACAGAATAGGATTGTGGTTGGGAGTTAAGGGAACCCTTGCTGGTGCCATCCTATCATAGTACTTTCTGGGGTGGTATCAGCAGGACACACACACACTCTTGCCCTGCCTCCCCTTCCCCCCACTCCTGATGCCGCCGCCTTTTGCTCTGATAGCTGGGTGCTAAACTCTCCCTTCATGGAGAAAGACCACAGCCCGCTTAAAGACAGAGCATCAGGCTCCAAGGAAGGACCAGTCTGCCACAAAAAGAGTGGTGTCAGGTCCCTTGCCAAGCCAACACCCAGCTCTGGGCTTGACAAAGCCCTGGCTGGGATGATTTAATTGGGGATTGGTCCTGCTTTGAGCAGGCGGTTGGACTAGATGACCTCCTGAGGTCCCTTCCAACCCTGATATTCTATGATTCTATGATCCTGCAACCGCCAAATCAAGGAGGGTTTGGGCTGCTTACAGGGCCAGACCATGGACATTTATAGGGGATGTGTCCAGAGCCCCGAATACACTTAATCTGCCCCTGTGCATATGGGTTTAATTAGGCTATGCAGGTACATACCTGTAGACTTAAGGTATAAAATCCGATTTGCTCTTGACTTCAAAAGGACTACCGTTTTCACCAAGAACATTTCCTATTGTGCCTGCTCAGTATACAGTTTTCAACCAGTAGTCTCCTAAATGAAACCCAATGTGCTGCACACCCGAGTATGCTAGTCCAAGTCTAAAATTCAGGTTTCTGCCCTGAAGAGTCTGCAATCTAAACAGATAGTTTAGAGAAGGAAGAAGAGCAGAAGCTCACATGTACATGGTCATTTTCATGATTTTAGCAGAGTAATTTTATTTTTTAAACCATTGCCCATTTAGTTAACATTTCATGAAGAGAGGTTATGTGCCTCTTGTAATAAATAAGGTTTACAGGAGGATTTGAAGGAGGAAATGGTGAAGACACTTCATGCAGTGTCAGGGGTCAGACTTTGCTCATATTTTCCAAAGAACTTCACTCAAGACAGAGACCAAGCATGGAAAACTTGAGCCCAAACAGTTTATCCTACTCAAATATTCCCATGATCCAACAGGGTTTTAATGGAATCATTTTATAACTCAATATGACAGCCACAACCAAGCTACTGCTTACTGCTTCTGAAGCATCATTCACCCAAAGATATCAAAGCACTTTAAAAACATTTAGTACATCTGACAATTTGCCTGTGAGGCAGATGATATCCCTGTTTTGCAGATGGGTAAGACAAAAGTCACCCCACTCAGTGCAGAACTGGGAACAGAATCCAGCAGCACCAGTATGTGCTCCAGATCACAATGCCTCCAACAGCGCACAGTCTGAGACAGCCATCAGGGTATATATGGATAGTTCCTGTATCACTGAATTGCATTTGCAGTCCCAGGTGAACCATATCCAGCTCAAGAGAAGGTCCAATTGCACCCCTTTGTGCTGAATGATTGTTTTTACGGTCACCTATCCATTAGATAGTAGTTTAAAAGGCAACTGTCAAGAGTTAAACCCCTAACTGACCTCAAATTATTCTGGCCTCTCAAACGTGGAGATGTATATATAGAACTTAGACGCATAGGTGTTAAGGTCAGAAGGGAACCATCATGATCATCTAGTCCAACCTCCTACACACTGCAGGCCACAGAACTGCCTTCAGTCTCAATTGCAAAATCTACTCAGGACAGGCATTTGTGATTCCAGTCACAGTGAAGTAGAGGAGACAAAAATTTTCAGTGCTCTTTACTCATGGAGACATCCAGTAAAACAAATGTAGTTTAACAAATGTAATTTCAAGAGCTGTGCTCACATCAGCAAGGCACAAGTTTCATTCCTTTTATACCAGAGCAGTAGACACAAACATGTTGTTGGACCTGAGTGTACCTCCAACTGGTTAACTCTCTATTCTGATCCCCCTGAAGTTACTGTTTGCCAAAAGAGTGGCACTTGAAATCTGTCTAAGCTATTGGGTTGGCATATAAAAGCAGAACAGGAGAATGAGACCTGAAATAAGATGTTACCAACCTTCCTACCACACCTCCTCTTCACATGCATAGGAACTTTGTATTCCCCAAACACAAGGCAAAAAAGGGGAACAGGATCAAAAATTCAGTATGCCAATTCCTATAATTAGGCATAATCCTAAGGAACCGCACATCTGTATCTGCTCCATGTTATATAAATTACACACAGCCTTCTAGCTCCAGGTAAGTTGCCCATATGGCCCTCAATTGGGCAAAGTCTGGGTAACCCTTGATTTATGTAATCTCTATACTGACAGTTTGTCCCAATTTGTATTTCAGCTTGGATTTCTAAAAATAATCTTGGAGTCTGCTAGAAGCATATCTGTAACCTGGGTTGAGTTAGAATTTTAGCTTTAAACGAACTAAACCACTCCAAAACGTTAGAACAATTTGGAGAAGTGAAAAATGTTCATTACATAGGAAGAAAAAGAGTTCATCTGGGGAAAGGACTTCAAGACAAAAGAAATCAATGGCCCCACATTGATGCTAATGTACAGCAAAGCAGCACTACTCACTTGCCATTACCCTACAATTTACCTTAGTTCGTTTCCTAACAGTGGGGAGATTTTTCTTCATGAGGTTATTTAACTATAATCCACACTGCAAATTTGAAATAGTTAGCCAAAATTAAAAGTGGATGTTTTCCTCTAACAGGAAAACATTGAGAGCAAAGTTACTGACTAAACTGCCTAAACATCCAAACAGTGAAATCCCAGAAATAAATTATGCCTACCGAAAAATCCATGAAATCCCTGGCTTGAAAAAGGCTGACGTTCAGTTAGGAGATTACCATCTCATTGAAATGCAAGAACATTTTTAATGGAACTAAAGCCATGTTTTTCTTGTCATCTTTATTCAAGTATTTCACAGCAGTTATATTACAAATTACAGTAAAATGTTCAAAATTTCCAGAAGTTCAAAAATTAAATAACTTACTTCAAACTAATGTAAAATGAAGTTAAAATGCAAAACATCAATTTTAACACAATTCTGAATAAAACTATAGAATCCAAAATATATCATAGTTGATGAAAGAAGTCTACTTAATCCACAAAGTAGACATACATTAACCAAACATTAGGACTCCCCGATGTCTAAATAACCCAATGTACAAGACACACAAGATGCAGGTACAAGCCCAAATTCAAGCTTATGTTGTGATTACAAACAATAAAATAAAATAATGACTATCAGCTGCAGGACCCGACATTCAGTATATTGAATGTAAAAGCCAGAGCTGACCCACCAACTTAATCAAAAAATGGGAAGACAATACAAAAAAAAAAAAACCCCAGTAATCCTATAAATACACTGGCATATGAGAAAAATCGAAAAAAACAAACAAAAATTAATCACAGGTGAGATTCAAGCTTGCAAATACTATTAACTCCACAGCCACCAACTTCACCCTAGAACAGTTCCACTACCTCCAATACAGTCCCAATGACCTATAAAGTTTACCTCCACCTGGCTGTGCCACACTGTACTGACCCAAGAACAAGGCCTTGCACAGGAGTTTATTTGCAATTTTCACATCAGAAAACAAGGAACAGAGGTCGATTTGTACAAATCCTTGCCAGTGCTATACGGCAAAACAAAAAATAAAGATGTACAAATAGTAAACAAGTTTAGACCACATGGATAGATTAACAGCTGCTTTAACTCTATACCCACCAGGCATCTGTAAAGGAAAAAAAAAAAAACTGATGTAGTAATGTGGTTATTTGGGCCAGAAAGGCAGGTATAATTTTACCCAAGAAAAACACATTTAGATTGGCTAATTCTTTTCAGAAGACCTAAAATATTGAAGTTGCAACTCCTCAATTAGTAAAGTTGCACCTTTCAGTTTCCATATCAACTTTTAATGACTATTAAAAGTTATTTTAAAAAGAACTGACCTGTTGGAAGCATTTTAATGCTAGGTGTGAGCTTTAATGCTATGCGTGAGCTTATATTGGCTTGTCAAACTCACTGATGACTAAAAACTCAATTGTTTAATTCATACAGATTTAACAACATGTTAAAAATGTATGTAGTTTTTCCTTTCACAAGTCCTGCTACTACCTGACAAATACTTCTCTGAATAAGTGAAACTGGAATAAATATTTTTTTTTAAAAAAATGCTGCAGCAAGAACCTGAGATTTGCAAAAAACCCTTTTACCAGAAACTTGCTACAAAAAATCTGCTACATTTTATTTAATCAAATCTTAAAGTTTGCAACAATTTCCATCAAAATACAAAATTGTTATTAATGTACCAGACAGAAAAATATCTGAAACAGGAACGATGGTAATAAATACTAAAGGAAACATGAAAAAAATCCCCATAATCAAATTTGAGAGAGCAAAGAACACCTTGTTTGAAATGTGGGGGTTCTGTTGGTTTGTTTTTTGTTATTTTTTAATCGCACTTTCTCACCAAAATATACAGTGTTTCTACATGGGTTGCATTTAGAATAGTATGACTAGATGCATACTAAGCCTTCAAACTTTTTTCTCTTAGATATTAAGAAAACAAGTGGCATTTTGGGGGAGAAAAAGGTCACACTAGAATTAGAAGGCTTAAACATAAAATACAAAGAAGCACTTTGGATTACTGCGGTATCCCAAGGCCCAAGTTTGTTCTTCTGCAGTGGCATACTACTACTAGCCAAAGAAATGGAGACAAGTACCTTAGCTTCAGCATGTAAACGGTAGCAGAGAGTGTTACAGTTCTCCGTAAACACTGTTGGTAACTAAAATAGAAAAAGCTGAGGTAGCTCAGTATCTCTGCAGTAGTCCAAGACGGTTTTCTCTAATTAAAAACAAAGCACGTGTTGCATATTTTGGAAAGACGCTCCTGCAGCTACATACAACAGTTATAATGAACGATAACATATGGTAACACCAGCCAAGCTGTCTACAACATTTTCTACTTATTTGTCTAAAACAAATCAGCCCAGGTAATGTTTTAACACTGAGCCTGTGATAAGACTTTTACTGCAACGTCCTTGCCTCTTGCAACTGCCTAGATTGTGTGTCTCCAATTTCCAAAAAGGAAGGTTTTGAACTACTGATACACTCACTATTCAGCTACAGAGAACTGCAATCCACACAGCCCAGTTCAGAGGTCCACAAATGGCCAATGATAATATAAAGTATCTTCCCCGCCCACCCCCCCCACGTTAATACTGCTATACATGGCCCAAGGTGTGGGAGCCTGGACTCAATTGTACTTACAGTGAGCTAGGGCTCCAGGACTTTTGGCTAACTGTCTCTCCTTTCTATGTCCATTCAGCAAGTCTTAGCTTTAATAAAAACAAAACTTCAGAAAGAAATTAAACATCTTTTGTTTCTAAGAACTCAAAATGGACAACAAATAAATAGAATAGTGGGAAAAAAGAATAGCCCCCTTAACGAATATTCTCTTCACTTCGTTTTCAGCAACATACAAGAGTTTCACTCTGTAGTTTATTTCTATAACATAAATATACCCATAGAATAAAGGAATTTCACTGTTTTGGTAAAGTGTGTTTCTTTTTTCAGTGTGTCTTAGTTTAGTTCTGTAGAGTAAGACAGGCATTTTAGAACCATAATACTGGTTGCCATTCAATGATGAGGAAATCAAATCATCCTTTTGGAGCTCTTCATTCTGAAGACAGCTTTCTAACTCTGCCATTTGCTACAAGCCCAACCATTTGAATAGCCTTATCTTTCTCAATTGACTAAAAAGGCACATTAAAGGCAGTTCTAGAGAGCCTCATTTTCAAATTACTGTACATCCAGTTACTCAAGTTTCCTAACACAATGCATCACTGTCATCTTTGAAACAGGTTTCTGTCCATTACCCCAGAGAACAAGAAAAAAAAATTGAAAAGGAAAATTTAAAAAGTTGTCCATTTAAAAAAATTCAACCTAGTTAGATCTGCTCTATCCAGTTTTTTTGTGTTTGTTGGTCTGCTCCACTGTGTCTGAAGTTTCCCAAAAGATAATGCATGTAGAGAGAACAGGAGCAGAAATGAGAGCAGTTTCTGTAGCACCAAAAATCTCCAAGTTGTGGTGTTGTATTCTTTATTTAGATCAGATACAACTGTCTGAAGTTCTGTTTGGTTCTTGTAGGCTGGTTGGTTTCAGGTACCTGAGACAATAGCACCAAATTTAACAGAAAGAGAGCGAGCACTTAAGACCAAGGCTCTGCACATACTTGGTGCAATTGGAAATCGAATGGCTCAGAAGACTGCTCTCCCATGAGCAGTTTAAGAGGATAAACCCACCCATCTCAAAGAGATCACAGGAATGTTTCAAACATATGAACTGTTCTTTCCATTTCCTGCAAGAGACACCAAGCATTAATTATATATAAATACACAGCAACAGAGATAAAGTTAAATCAGATCTACTATGATTTTTTTTAAACCTGAACAAATAATTTATAAGAAAACAGACAATTCTGTTAACCATTTCTGCTAGTGGATGGAAAACAATAAATGGGAGACTAATTAAAGAAGCATTAATGCAGAAAACAGTTTTCCTAGTTGATGGTTAATGGGAAGATGTGGGTGTATTAAGATCAGACTTCAGATAAGATAAGACTGATGCGCCTTCCATGTATTACTAAATGAGGAATGCTGAGGGGTGGACCAGAGCTGCTGCCAAGTAATACTTTTGTTTGTTGATTTAAGGTCACTCATTTATCTAAAACATGGCCACTGAAAAGTAGTAGTCTTTTTCCACATCATACAAAAATGTAAGGTTTCATACCAACCATCTACTGTCCAGTGGTTAGAAATGAATCCAGTATTTTTTAAAACCTAATCTTATAAATGGACTATAGCAAAAGACATGTTCTTCAGTCTGAAAAGCCTTTTCAAAGGAAGATATTTAAGCACTAATAGCACTTTACGTTGCTAAAACACTATGCTTACTCAAAAGTCCCAAAGTACTTTACAAACTCTTCAGATATAGGGCTTCTGAAATGCAAACATTTTGAAGGTAAAGGGTGGCAGTGACAGAGACAACTGGCTCACAGTCTGCTGGACAAGATGGGGTGAGACACAAAGATTTTGCCCAAGGGTAGTAGGGAAAATGCCTAAACTTGCCAATCACATCATGGGATCTTTAACAACTACAGAGCCAAGAAGGCTTTCATTTTTGTGTTTTACATGAAAGCCACATACAGAAGTTAACATACAGCTTAATTTATGCACCTCGTAAGAATGAAGGGCTGAGATGAGGTTCATTTGAACCTGTAGTTCCAAGTAGTCAAAATATTCCAGACCTACTACTTATATTGAAAGATCAGTAGTGCAAAGCAAGCCAAGAATTTAATCTTTACAGCACTCGTATGAGATAGATATCATCAAGTATTAGTTCCATATTGCAGAAGAGATTACAGAAATTAAGTCATTCACCCAAAACCCAGAATAGTAAGTGTTACGGCCAACAAGACTACTTGGATACTCCTCCTTCTTAATGGTATTCTAAGTTATTAGCACCTGTTTTCCCAAGCTATCAGATTCCTGTCCTTACCCTCACCCTCTAGAGAATGAGTTCATACTACTTCTCCAGTCTTATATCTGAATTTTATGGATTTTGTCATTTGCCTCCTTTATGTTCTTTAAAATAGCATTTAATGAGACAGAAACAGACACAACCCAGGATGGGTTTGATTGTTTGCAAGGGAAAAATAGGGAGATTGGGTCATACAAGAAACTAATGTTCACTGTGTTCCTTAAGCCATTATTGCACCAAGTTTCTTTTTATCTTTAGTAAATACAGTTTTCAAAAGAGGATTTCAAATGTGCACCAGTTAATACAGAAATATTGCTACCCAAATTCTATTGCAAAATTCAGATGAGAAATAAGAGAAATTGTAAAACTTTACCTCTACAAGTTGTGATTTGTCATAATCTTTACGGTGCCGATAGATGCATTGACTAAGGAGTGAGTACAGCCTCTCAAGTTGGTCAACAGTCAGGTCGTTACTTCTCTTAACCAACAAATCCAGTAGTTTCTGTTAAGAAGAAAAATATAACACAAAGAATCAAGTTTTTCATATATTCATTCTTGAAATCTGTTTGAGACTAATTATTACATTTAATTGTTTATGGACAAAGCAGAAATGTGCTAGAAGCATATTTTATATTCCAAACAAGAACATGGTTCAGTATGTAAATAATATAACTGCTGTCAACAACCTGAAGAGCAGATAACTCTTAATAGAGATCTTCTTTACATTTGTTTGTTTCAGTATGCAGAGATTCTCTAATTACTACACTTATGGAAAACATATTCACACTTGGGAGAAGCTCTCTGTAAACATTCAAAACCCTTCTTAAAAAAAACTCTCCTTTGTTGTGATGCCTACACACACAAAAAACTTGATGTGGGTGGGGAGGAAGAGAGCGGATGTTAACTCCACTTCACCAATCAAACACAACCACATCATCAACCCCTGTTACCGCATAATCATGTCTGCACAAACTGCATTGGAAACACTGGACTGGACTGTTATATCATAATTATTAAAAAGCTTTTATATGTATATTTATTACTGTATCTGCAGATACAGCAGTAAGATACAAATGGGTATTTAACAATTTTGTTATGTGGTCACTAATTAAATAAAAATTGCTGGATAAAGAAAATCTTTAAAAGATAATGCTGACAGAAAAGATTATACTTTCTGCGGTATAAAATAACGGAAGTGGTCTTCACAATATTCTGTACAGAGTATAAAAATATCTTCCATGGTGTTTGAAAAGAGTTGGTACTGGTAATTATTAAATTTACTTCTCAATACCATTACCTTTAATCTGTCATGGTCAACAACTAGAGGGGGTAGAAAATCCAATGGTTCCTCTGGAACTTGCTCCAGACTTTCAGGTTTTGGGGGCTCCAAAGTGACTTTTCGAGATTTCTTAAGTTTCGATACACCTGCAGTTTGGATGCAAAATTATGGCACATGAGGAACAACTGAAAATATTAAAGTACAATATTTATTAAATGTAACACATTTCTAATAGTCTTTCAAATACAATGACCCATACAAACCCCCACTAAAACAGCTAATGGCATTTATATAGTCCATACCACCATATTATCGAGGCACTGAAATTAAGATTTGACCTTGTGTTACTACTGACAGCTGTAAATAGGACAGAATCATTTGTACACAACACCCTGGTTTTGGAAACCTGGCTGAAAATATAAGAAGGTAATTAGAATTTACTATTAAAGCAGCTACCTCCCATCAAAGTCAACAGCCGATCATCTAGTCTGACCTGCTGCTTAACACAGGTCACTCATTTCTGCATCCAGCCCATAATTTCTGGTTGAAATACTGCATACTGAAGCACAATCTTTACTGAAAGACAGTGTTGGAGAATCCACCACTTTCCACAACAAGATGTTCCAATGTTTAATTACCCTCACTATTAAAAGGGTACATCTTATTTAAAGTCTGAATTTGACTAGCTCCAGTTTATTCAGCTTCCAGTCACTGGTACTTGTTGTCATTGGTCTACTGTACTAATTTCTTCTCCCTTCAGTTCCCCTTGAGCCCCTTCAACATACTTCATACCGGGGCATAGCCACAGGTGGGCCTGGGTGGGCAGTGGCCCATCCACTTAGCATCCAGGCCACCCCACAGCCTCGGCTCTGTCCTGGGCCTTGCCCTGCTCTGTCCACCTATCCGGCGCTCCTGCCGGGGAGTGGAGTCAGGGCATGGAGGCTTGTCACACTCTACCAGCCGGGGAGAGGGAGTGCTTGCCCCACTTCGGCCACCTGGTGCTCCAGCCAGAGAGCAGGGTCAGGAACTTGCTAAGTTCCACCCACCTGGCGCACCTGCCGGGGCTGGGCAGGTGGATTGGGGCAAGCCTACGCGTCCCAACCCCACTCTCAGGCTGGAGTGCCGGGTGGGCGGGCGGAGAGGGGCAAGCCCCTGCACTCCGACCCCACATCCAGGCTAGAGCGATGGTGGGGAGGGCAGAGTGGAGAAAGCTCCCATGGTCCCACCCCACTCCCCGGAAGGAGTGCCGGGTGGGTGGAGCAGGTGGAGGCGCAGGGGTGCCCATTTTTCCGGGGCCCCAGGTTGGCCCAGGGGCTAATCCACCACTGGGAGGAGGGCGACTGAGTGGGTATCCGGCGGCTCTAGAGGAGATCTTCAAAAAAGGTAGGCCTGCCATCTGGGGGGAGCCGGGCCAGTGTGAGAAGAGAGACCTGGAAGAGAGCCGTGAGCACTGGAAAGTAGCATCTCCTCCCGGAGCTCGATGCGTGCCCGAGGCGCCCCTGGCCAGAGGGTCCATCCATTGCCCCCTGCAAAGCAGGCTGCAGGGGGTTGGGGAGAGGCAGGCCCTCCATTCCTTCTGCCTTCCCAGCCCCCCCACCCCGTAATTGCCCACCCACCCAAAGTCGTGGTCCACTCATATATCCCATGCTGGTTACTCCACTGCTTCACACCTTTGAGATCCTTTGCCATAGAACCATTCTTCGAGGCAAAAAGCTAGACAAAAGGACTGCCTTTAGAGCCAAGTCAGCATTGTTTCTTAATGGCTCAGAGGGGACAATGTTTAGTTGACTATTTTTCTGGAGTTAGAAATTTAGATACGACACAAACTGAAGCTAAAAAGGCTATAATGTACTCAACTGTCACTTGCCTATGAAGGACTAAACCTGAGAAGTGCAGAACACCAGTAACTTTCATTAGACCTCAATAGGAATTATGGATGCTCAGCATTGGGCCCTAAAGTTGTGCTTGTCAGTGGTAGCAACCTTAGTTTGTGAGATATTTTCAGTCTGATATCTGGGATTGTTCCATGGACCTTCCAACAAACCTTAATGCTTCTTTTTTAAAGAAGCCCAGTATTTTTCAAATTTTTGTCTAAGTTCTCAGAGGAGTCTATCAAAAGTAGCTAAAAAATCGTTTGCAATGAGTTATATACTCATCTTGTTTAATTTGATTTATTAAAAAATGTTTTAAATCAGGCTTTTGAAGAACACACACGATGGAAAGTGTTGACTCATGTACTTTTTCACTCTTACTGTCACCAGACATCATGATTCAGGTCAACCAAAAGATTTCACGATATGTTAAATTCACCAAACTGTTTCAGTAGAAAAAATAATCCAAACAAGTTGAAACATTTCATATTATAGCAGTCTCAGATGATGACCCAGCACATATTGTTCATTTTAAGAACACTTTCACTTCAGATCTGACAAAATGCAAAGAAGGTACCAATGTGAGATTTCTAAAGATAGCTACAGCACTCAACCCAAGATTTAAGAATCTGAAGTGCCTTCCAAAATCTGAGAGGGACGAGGTGTGGAGCATGCTTTCAGAAATCTTAAAAGAGCAACACTTCAATGCAGAAACTACAGAACCCGAACAAACAAAAAAGAAAATCAACCTTCTGCTGGTGGCATCTGACTCAGAAGATGAAAATGAATATGCGTCGAACCGCACTGCTTTGGATCGTTATCAAGCAGAACCCGTCATCAGCATGTAAGCATTTCCTCTGAAAAGGTGGCTGAAGCATGAAGGGACATATGAATCTTTAGAGCATCTGGCACGTAAATATCTTGGGATGCCAGCTACAACTGTGCCATGCAAACACCTGTAGTTACTTTCAGGTAACACTGTAAACAAGAAGCGGGCAGCACTATCTCCTGCAAATGTAAACAAACTTGTTTGTCTGCGTGAATGACTGAACAAGAAGTAGGACTGAGTGGACATGCAGGCTCTAAAATTTTAAATTGTTTTATTTTTGAGTGCAGTTATTTTTTTGTACATAATTCTACATTTGTAAATTCAACTTTCATGATAAAGAGACTGCCCTACATTATTTGTAATAGGTGAATTGAATAACACTTTCTTTTGTTTTTTACTGTGCAAAGTATTTGTAATCAAAATAATATAAAGTGAGCACTGTATACTTTGTATTCTATATGGCAATTGAAATCAGTATTTGAAAATGTAGAAAACATCCAAAAATATTTAAATAAATGGTATTCTATTATTCTTTAATCGCGTGATTAATAGCGAGATTAATTTTTTTAAATCGTGCGATTAATCACGATTAATTTTTGTAATCACTTGACATCCCTAATTATGGCACTAAATTGATCCTAATGTTCTTTTGCTAAATGGTCAACAACAGCATTAAACTTCTGGTTATTCAGATAGTCATATTTCGATATCAGCGTTTCATGATTTGCAATCCTAATCTGTAATGTGACCAAAGAGGAGCTTTTATGACCAAAATGGTCTGGACACCCTTTCTGGTCCTTGTTATATGGGGTAGCTTTAGGAATATGCTGTCTGCACCTTTCATTAACTGTGTTCAGGACCAGAGAATTTGGTGTCAGGTGTAAAAACAAAAAACTCAGGATCCCTGGCCCAAGTGTAGTATTTTTTAATTGGCACTCTTGCAGGTAGGGTGTGCTGCTGGAATTTGGCCCTTTGGTCTTGGCTGGCTCAAGGAGAGCTTCATTAAATTGGAAGTGCCACCAGTGCTGAAGCAGAAGTATGTAATATGTCCAGACGTTAGTGATGGGAATCCTGGATTTCTTCCAAGGGAATTTGAAGCGTGTTCACTATCTGCTTCAGTAGGTCCTGGAACTGCTGAAAGTCATCAGCTAATGGTGATGGTGGAAGCATTACTCCCTAATCAGGTGATGAAGAAGAGATATTTGTACGGTGAGTGACCTCCTTGTCCACCTTCGCCCCTTGCTTCACAAAGATCTCCTTTGCTGATTCAGCATGGAGGAGAGGGATGGAAGGTACCGGAAAATGAGGTCTTTTATGCTCCTTATGAGACTGAATTTGGGACACTGAAAACTGCAGATAGTACACTGCCCATGGGTCCCAATAAGGCCAAAGAGGAGGCTCACAAGGCATGGGAGGAGGTAGCCATTGCTAATGATCCCAAGTATTAACAGGCAGAGATCTTGTATCATGCCTGCCTTCCTTCCATCTGCAGAGAATAACATCTCCTTGAGCAAATACTATTATTTGAGCAAATAAACTGGAAAGCCTTGAACAGAAAGCTCTGAGTCTGACTACGAATGCTCTTCTACATATTGTAAAGGAAGTCACAACAGTTCTTTCTGAATGGTAGAAATTGGGAAGTAGTGCGTCTCAATACAACATGCGCAGCTGGTGACTTAGCAGCTCTCAGTACCGAAAGATGTTCGGAAGTCACAAGGAGGGGAGACTCATGCTCATGAGGGTACTCCTCATGAGGGAACTCCTGTGGTACTTGGAAGATGGTACAGGCATTGAAGTTGTTCTTGATGTCACTGTCCGAGGTGATGATCATGGGTCTGAGGGTACTGCAGATTCCAGTGAGGCTGCTCTCTTACTAGCATAGGCTCTGATGACAGCCACAGTAGGAGTCTTTGATACCACACCCTTTATCAGCAAGGAATGGGACTTAGATAAAGTCCTAAGAGTGCTTCATGGTACCCAAAGTACTTGGAGCCTCAACAACATTCCTCACAGGGCCCTGAGGTCTCTGGTTCCTGAATCTTCTTTAAGAAAGAACTTTACGTTCTCCTTCACTTACCTGACCCCCCTCCTTTGTCTTTGAGCGGGAAGCACTCTGTACCGATGAAGCGATTATAGGTACCTCGCTGATGGAGAGTGTCAGAGACCAGGATCTCAATGCTGCCTTCACCTTGGAAGCTCTCGTAAACATGATCTCAATGTAGACAGGACATTAACGGAAGCAGAGGGCTCCTGTTCAGGGGGTTTCCTGTCCCCAGGTCTGAAGTCAGTCTTAAGGCTTTCGCCATCACGAACACTCTATACTTAATTGCCCTGTTTTTGTGGGATCGTCCCTTAAAACAAGTGCAAATATTCCACTTGCTGGGGATATGTGAGTCTCCCAAGCAATATGCTGAAAACATTTATCGCTGACGGGAATCACTTTTCAACAAGAGAGGCACGTTTTAAAATCTGGGGAGCCTGGTATCCCAGATACAAGAAAAAAAACCTGACACCTCAGTAAGGGAAAACACACACACAAAAATTCCCCCTGAAAAGAAGGGAATAACAGTTCCAACAACTATAAAGTACTAAGAATCTTATAAACTAACTAGAGAACTAACACTATATACTACATTCTAACTCTAAAGAGAACAACAGGCACACACTAAACTATCTCTGGTCAAACGTGGTTGAGAAAAAACTTAAGGCTGTTTACCCAGGCTGCGCTACATTGCCTTGGTACAGGGCATGGAGATGTGACGGACACATGTGCAGGCTGAACAGGCAATGTTACCAAAAATCTCCAGTCAAATTTTTCCATGGGTGAAATTTTAAAAATGTAGGGAGAAGTATGGATAAATGTGGAATTCTCACAAACCTACAGTAAGTTTAAGCCACTGAAATCGTTGGTTTAATGGTGTCACGCTCCCAGACACATTTCTGCGAAAAGTAAAGATACTTTTATATTTTTTTTCCCCCACATGTAGATAGAAGATAAAACAACAACTCTGCTGGAGGTTAGACAAGTAGATGGATATATTATTTAAAGTAAAAACTTGAGAAAAAAGTTTTAAGTTTAAAAAATAAATTATACTTTGTTTTAAAGTATATTGAATCATGTCATTTACGATACCAAAAGTTTGCTGAAGCTTTGTGCATTGAGATTTTTATAAAATGCACAGGTTCCTTTTTTTAATATATAAACATGAAGGTTCAACCAATGCATAGTATTCGTCTTCACTTTCACGATGATGTATATTTTCCTAAAAGTTAATTATGTTCTTAAAAAAAAACTGTACAGTTCAAAGGCACCTATGAAAAAGCTCAACTTCAAAACTGAGCCCTTAATTCCCAACAATAATTTTCAAGTCACTGCAGAAGTGGGTCTGTTATATCTCCTCTATAGAGCAACATCAAATTGTTTAACTTCTAAGGAAAGTGCAGATGCAAGACATTCTCCAAATCTCTCCACCTGATTAAACCAAATTTCTCATTTTTCCTCCCAAGCCCTCCCTTCTCCAACATTATACGTAAAATTTTAATATCTTTTGACACCAAAGCTTGAAATCTCTGTCATATTTGACTTTTCACTCCTCCTTCCACATCCAAGCATTTGCAAAATCCTAGTGGTTCTCTCTCTACAACATCTCCCAAAATTTACTCTTCTCTCTCTTTATAGCTACTGCTGATCCTGTCCTGCCATAGGTTCTCTCTTGCCACAACTATTCAACCCACCTCTCTTCTTAAAATACTGATTGTTGCTTTGGATTTCTTCAGTCTATACATAATTAAATTTCTAAAAGTATTTTCGACCCCTATTACTCAGGCCACATTGCCCCCAGTTTGAGTCCCTTCACTGGCTACCACTTGCCTTCCACATCAAGTAGAAGATTGTATTCCTAACCTACAAGGCCCTCAAAAATCCACTCCTCTTGACAAATCAGCACTTTTTCCTGTTCATCTTCTCATGTATACTGCCTTGCTCAAGTTTCTAATCTACACATACTCTTCATCTCCTATCACTTATTACTGTACCTTATTCCATGCTACTCTTTATCCTTGGAAAACACTTCCAAACCTTATACACTGAGGAATAACGACACCTATAATTTAAAAACCTTTGTTAAAACTCATTTCTTTTGCAAACCCTAACACTAACCTTTTAAAGATATATTGTTCTTCTACCTATTTATGAAACAGCTAACAAAAAAGCAGGCAAGCGAATGAACAGCTTTCCCCCGCCCCCAGGAAACTGTGGGCCCTAAGGGATTGTTGTTTCTCTGCTTTTATTCACCATTATCCTTCCCACCTCTTTGTTGTCCTTTCTCTACAACGTCTGTCTATCTATTGATTGATTGTAAACTGTTCCCAGCAGGGATCATCACTTGGAAAGCAACATGTATACCTCAGGCAAAAAGCTTTTGTTTCAAATTTTTTACAAATATTCTACTCTTAACCTGATTTCATCAAAATCCTTCAAATTTGCAATAAGGAAATCCTGCAAGATTATGTATGTTCTATATTTTATTGAATTAAAACCGAAACAGTGACACTGTAAATGCCTAGATCAGAAAGCACTATGAACCCACAACATACTAACGTCCCATACTAACAGTGGGAGGAATCTTTAAAAAAAGATTTTTTTCAGTATCACAAAATGTTACCTGTATATTTGCAGTTTCCCCACAGAAACCATACAAAAGCATATAGAACATTGTCAATACTAAGGTAGACTTATTTATCTAAGGAAATGTGACCAAAAATGGCATTTACTATGGCATTATAAGAATATTAGATGTTCAAAACGTCCAGGCTGCAGTTCACAAAACACACTACTCACCTGCTATTGCAACAAAGTATACCCATCTACATTTACTTTTGCATTAATCTCAGTACTGGACGTACTGAAAACGTAAACCATACCTTCTTTTTCTGGTTCAATATCTTTAGTCTCAACGTCTGTGCTGCTCAGTGGTGTCTTTTCATTATTGCTGTATTGTGGTACTTCAGTATTAGACTGTTTCACCAAATCAGCTCCCTGATTTTCACCAGAAGCTTCTGTTTTTTCCTTTGGCTGATCTTCAGACACAGCTTTTTGCTCATTACGAGACAAATCACTGTCACATACTGAAACATTAACTGGTTCTGCTTTACCATTCTGACATTCTGGAACAGCTATCCCCTCTAAGCTGTGTGCCTCACCGTTCACACAGTCCCACTTAGATGGAGACTCCTTCCTTGATTCCTTTTCAGCATTCACAGTAAGACAGTCATTTACTAACAGGGATTCATTTGAACTCTCTTCTTCTGTTGATGCAAAACTGTTTTCTTTCCCTACTGTCCCATTGTTAAGTCTCTGCTCTGCATCTATATCCATGATATCACAAGAGGACTCATCATTTGTCATAGACAGATCTCCCATTTCCTCTCCATTCTCCTCAATGCAGTCTGTGCTGATTTCTAGCTCCCCATTCTCCAGCAGCTTCCTGCCATCCCCATGTTTTTCATCATCAGCAAATTTTGCATCATCTTCATCTTTCTTCAAATTGTTGACTTTTCTCTTTTTAATAATGCCTTTACCCCACTGCGAACGTCGTCTTGATTTCCTCCTTATTCGAACTGAATTGGAAGAGACAGAAAACATGTCACTTTTAAATGCACACACATCTGCAACACATGCATCAGGATAATTGACTACAAACTAACAAAAAGAAAAGGAGTACTTGTGGCACCTTAGAGACTAACAAATTTATTTGCCCATAAGCTTTTGTGATGAGCTACAGCATGAGCTACAAAAGCTTATGCTCATATAAATTGGTTAGTCTCTAAGGTGCCACAAGTACTCCTTTTCTTTTTGCGAATACAGACTAACACAGCTGTTACTCTGATACATCCTAACAGACACCTACCATTCCCAAACTTTCCACGGGGCGGGGGGGTGTTCAAATTAGCATTGAGCTAATTCTGCTCCCACTGAAATCAACAGAAAATGAACTCCCACTGGCTTCAATGAGAGCAGAGTCAGGCCAATGCCGATCACTTCTGAAAGTTCCACCCATCGTGGATATTTTACACTTAACCAAGTATGCAGGAAGCACTGATTAAATTAATTGGTAAGGCCACTCCTTTTTCCTTCATCACATTCTTCATGAAAACCCACTTCTATTTAGACCACTAAATATCAGACAGATAATTATAGCTGTGTGATGAAGAATTTGAGGAAAGCCAATTTTTACTCCACTTTTTTTTTTTTAAACTCTTTCAGATGACTTGGAACTATTATGTTGTGCAAGAATTAAGCTGCATAACCTCATGACCTTAGTTTCATTACCCTTGTCCTCCTCCCTCCTACTGTATACTTTGTTTCAACTTAGATTATATACTGTCTGGGATGGGGCAGTGTCTTCTAAGTGTGTATGTGCACTGTGTCTAGGACAATGGGACCCCAATCTCGAAAAGTGTTTTTGCTGATTTTCCTAATAGAAACTTCAAACAATAGCTCAGGAAGAGTATTCACCTGTAATGTTGAATTTCAGTGTTCCTTGTAAGAGCACAGATGATGAGAAAAAGTGTATTTTAGTAGACTGAGCAAAGACTGGCAGATGGGAACTCCTGGATTCCAATTCCTGCTCTGATACAGATTACTTATGCTCTTTGGCAAGTTATAACCACTTTGCAAAAGATTTTCCACCTAAAAATGGGGGCTGCTACACTTAAAGTTGTCACATTGTTTTTTCTGGAGAGATACTGTCAGCACAAATCAGTATTAAGGGGAAGCTCTCTCAAAGTGACAGTCTTTCAAAATGAAAAAAACTAAGTCCATTAACTATACCTACCCACCTCACTGGGTCAGTTATGAAAATCAGTGTTCACAAATTTCAGAGTAACAGCCGTGTTAGTCTGTATTCGCAAAAAGAAAAGGAGTACTTGTGGCACCTTAGAGACTAACCAATTTATTTGAGCATGAGCTTTCGTGAGCTACACGTGTAGCTCACGAAAGCTCATGCTCAAATAAATTGGTTAGTCTCTAAGGTGCCACAAGTACTCCTTTTCTTTTAGTGTTCACAAAGTTGCTCTGAAGATGCTAGTACCATGTGAGTGCTGCACATTAAATGACAAGAGCTCAGAGAAACATAACTAAATGTAATGTTGTGAATGCCTTCCCTGAAAGTGCCACTTAATCTGATAATTTAACTAGTTTCAAGACTTTACTAACTACAACATTAACAAAAAATGTCATTAACTTTTTAGTTTAAAAAGTTCTTAAAAGGACACATTCACCTTGAAAAATCATAATTCTACCTGAAAAGTATATACATACTATTGTTACGAGTAACCTCTAAGAATACTAGAGCTGAAAGAGTTCTGAGAAATTTTTGTTTTCTCCCAGCTTAGTTTGTGTATTCAACAGCACTTTCTACACAGTCAGTTTCTCTGTATTGTTAATGATCAGCTGCATTTGTATCATGCACAACTTTGGTGGAGCTCATATACACTTCTCCAGGTTCTGCAAGAAGGCCTTCACCAATTTTTCTGTCAAGGTCCAAATTCATTGGTCAAGGTATAGTCAAGGACCAGACTCCAGAGAAAATAATAATAAAAAAAATAATAAGTAGTAGTAAATAAAAAGATTTCAGAGTCCATTTAAAAGATATTCAATAGAACTGGATCCATGACAGATCCCTGCGGGACCCCACTCAATATGCTCTTCCACCTCTATTGCAAACCATTGTTAACGACTCTCTGAATACAGTTTTCCAGCAAGTTGTACACCCACCTTATAGTAGGTTCCTCTAGATCAGTGGTTCTCAACCAGGGATCCGGGGCCCCCGTAGGGGGCCGCAAGCAGGTTTCAGAGGGTCCGCCACGCAGGACCAGTGTTAGACTCGCTGGGACCCAAGGCAGAGAGCCAAAGCCTCACCACATAGGCCTGAAGCCCAGGGCCCAGAGCCCTGTCACCTGGGGCTGAAGCCGAAGCCTCAGCAATGTAGCTTTGTGGGGGCCCCTGTGGCATGGGATCCCAGACAATTGCCCTGGCTTTTATATGCAGAAAAACAGTTGTAGCACAGGTGGGCCATGCAGTTTTTATAGCACGTTGGGGTAGGCCTCAGAAAGAAAAATTTGAGAACCCTGATCTAGGGTGTATTTCTCTAGTTTATGAGACACTCATGTGAGACTGTACCAAAAGCCTTACTAAGGTGGAGATATGAGACATCTACTTCGTCTTCTCATTCACAAGGCTTGTTACCTTGTCAAAGAAGGATATTAGGTTGGTTTAACAGGATTTGTTCTTGACAAATCCATGTTGACTGTTATTTATTACCTAATTTTCTTCTAGGTGCTTACAAATTGATTGTTTGATTATTTTCTTCATAATCTTTCTGGGCATCCAAGTTAAGCTGATTGGTCTATAATTCCCTGAATTGTCTTTACTCACCTTTTTATAGATAAATACCATAAATACTTTTCCTTGACTTTAGCAAAGCTTTTGACACAGTCTCCCACATTATTCTTGCCAGCAAGTTAAAGAAGTATGGGCTGGATGAATGGATTATAAGGTGGATAGAAAGTTGGCTAGATTGTCGGGCTCAACGGGTCATGATCAATGGCTCCATGTCTAGTTGGCAGCTGGTATCAAGTGGAGTGCCCCAAGGGTCGGTCCTCAGGCCGGTTTTGTTCAATATCTTCATAAATGATCTGGAGGATGGCGTGGATTACACTCTCAGCAAGTTTGCAGATGACACTAAACTGGGAGGAGAGGTAGATACACTGGAGGGTAGGGATAGGATACAGAGGGACCTGGACAAATTAGAGGATTGGGCCAAAAGAAATCTGATGTGGTTCAACAAGGACAAGTGCAGAATCCTGCACTTAGGAAGGAAGAATCCCATGCACCGCTACAGACTAGGGACCGAATGGCTAGGCAGCAGTTCTGCAGAAAAGGACATAGGGGTTACAGTGGACAAGAAGCTGGATATGAGTCAACAGTGTGCCCTTGTTGCCAAGAAGGCTAACGGCATTTTGGGAGGTATAAGTAGGAGCGTTGCCAGCAGATCGAGGGACGTAATTGTTTCCCTCTATTCGACATTGGTGAGGCCTCATCTGGAGTATTGTGTCCCGTTTTGGGCCCCACACTACAAGAAGGATGTGGAAAAATTGGAAAGCGTTCAGCAGAGGGCAACAAACATGATTAGGGGACTGGAACACATGACTTATGAGGAGAGGCTGAGGGAACTGGGATTGTTTAGTCTGCGGAAGAGAAGAATGAGGGGGGATTTGATAGCTGCTTTCAACTACCTGAAAGGGGGTTCCAAAAAGAGGATGGATCTAGACTGTTCTCAGTGGTAGCTGATGACAGAACAAGGAGTAATGGTCTCAAGTTGCAGTGGGGGAGGTTTAGGTTGGATATTAGGACAAACTTTTTCACTAGGAGGGTGGTGAAGCACTGGAATGCGTTCCCTAGGGAGGTGGTGGAATCTCCTTCCTTTGAAGTTTTTAAGATCAGACTTGAGAAAGCCCTGGCTAGGATGATTTAGTTGGGGATTGGTCCTGCTTTGAGCAGGGGGTTGGACTAGATGACCTCCTGAGGTGCCTTCCAACCCTGATATTCTATGATTCTATGATATTTGCCCTTTTCCAGTACTGGGATATCTCTCCCATCTTTCATAAATTCTCAGATAATTGCTAATGGCTCAGAGATCTCTTCAGCCAGTTTCTTAAATATTCTAGGATGTATTTCATCAGACCTTGCTGACTTGAAGACATCTAACTTGTGAAAGTAATTCTTTACTACTTCTTTTCCTATTTTAGCATCAGATCCCATCCCTTTTATACTTATGGCTCATTATGTTAGTCCAATCACTGCTAATTTTTTTGGTGAAAACGGAAGCAAAAAAAGACATTTAATACTTCAGACATTGCTGCATTTTCTGTTATTGCCTTTCCCTCCAATTACTGAATGAAGTCTACCCTGTCCATGGTTTTCCTCTTGCTTCTCATGTATCTGTTAAAATGCTTTCTTGTTCCCCTTCACATTCATAGCTAGTTGAACTTTATTTTGTGCCTTGCTCTTTCTAATTTTGTCCCTGCATGCCTGTGTTATTTTTTTTATATTCATCCCTTCGTAATTTGACCTAATTTCCACTTCTTGTGTGATTCTTTTTTTAATTTCAGATCACTGAAGATCTCCTGGTTAAGCCAGGGTGACCTCTTACCATACTTCCTATCTCTCATATTCATTGGGATAGTTTGCTTTGTGCCCTTAATTTATCTTCTAAAAAAACCCTGCCAACTCTCCTTTCCGTTAGGCTTGCTTCCCACAGGATCTTACCTACCAATTCTCTGAGTTTGCTGAAGTCTGCCTTCTTGAAATCCATTGTTTTTATTCTGTTTTCCCTCCTCCCATTCCTTAGAATCATGAACTCGTGATCACTTTTACCCAAGTTGCCTTCCACTTTCAAACTCTCAACCAGTGCCTCCCTATTTGTCAAAATGAAATCTAGAACAGCTCCTCCCCCTAGACGCTTTCTCTAATGTCTGAAATAAAAAATTGTCCCAATGCACTCCAAGAACTTGCTGGGTAATCTGTGACCTGCTGTATTATTTTCCCAACAGATCTCTGGGTAGTTCAAGTCCCCATCACCCGCAAGACCTATGCTTTAGATGATTTTGTTAGCTGTTTAAAAAAGCCTCATCCACCTCTTATTCCTCATTAGGTGGTCTATAATAGACCCCTACCATGACATCACCTTTGTTTTTTTACTCCTTTTATCCTTACCCAAAGACTTTCAACAAACCTGTCTCCAATTTCCATCTCAACATCAAGGTAAGACCTCCTTCCTTTTTTCCTTGCCTGTCCTTCCTGAGCAAGCTGTACCCTTCTATACAAATATTCCAGTCATTCCTCCTCACTAGCCAGTTTGTATCCAAAGATACTCTTCCCTTACTCAGCAGGTGAACCCGATCTCTGCTCCACAATCCTTTTCCCCCAGAACAGCACCCCACAGTCAAGGAAGCCAACGCCCTCCTGGTGACACCATCGGAACAGCCACGCATTAACCTCTAGGATGCATTAGTCTCTGCCTGGACCCCTACCTGTGACCAGAAGGATCAAACAGAACATCACCTGCACCCCCAATTACTTCACCTTTACACCTGGAGCCTGACAGTCACTTCTGATCTGCTCAGGACATACCTTGCAGTATCATTAGTGCCTACGTGGATCCATGGGGTAGTAGACAGAGGGCTGAATGATTCTTGACAATCCCTCTGTAGCATCTCAGATACGGGCCCCTGGCAGGCAGCATACCTTCCAGGATGCCATGTCAGGGTGACAGAAGGGTGCCTCTGACCCCTTGGGGGTACACAGCTTAGAGTCATAGAATCATAGAATATCAGGGTTGGAAGGGACCTCAGGAGGTCATCTAGTCCAACCCCCTGCTCAAAGCAGGACCAATCCCCAACTAAATCATCCCAGCCAGGGCTTTCTCAAGTCTGATCTTAAAAACTTCAAAGGAAGGAGATTCCACCACCTCCCTAGGGAACGCATTCCAGTGCTTCACCACCCTCCTAGTGAAAAAGTTTGTCCTAATATCCAACCTAAACCTCCCCCACTGCAACTTGAGACCATTACTCCTTGTTCTGTCATCAGCTACCACTGAGAACAGTCTAGATCCATCCTCTTTTTGGAACCCCCTTTCAGGTAGTTGAAAGCAGCTATCAAATCCCCCCTCATTCTTCTCTTCCGCAGACTAAACAATCCCAGTTCCCTCAGCCTCTCCTCATAAGTCATGTGTTCCAGTCCCCTAATCATGTTTGTTGCCCTCTGCTGAACGCTTTCCAATTTTTCCACATCCTTCTTGTAGTGTGGGGCCCAAAACGGGACACAATACTCCAGATGAGGCCTCACCAATGTCGAATAGAGGGAAACAATTACGTCCCTCGATCTGCTGGCAACGCTCCTACTTATACCTCCCAAAATGCCATTAGCCTTCTTGGCAACAAGGGCACACTGTTGACTCATATCCAGCTTCTTGTCCACTGTAACCCCTATGTCCTTTTCTGCAGAACTGCTGCCTAGCCATTCGGTCCCTAGTCTGTAGCGGTGCATGGGATTCTTCCTTCCTAAGTGCAGGATTCTGCACTTGTCCTTGTTGAACCTCATCAGATTTCTTTTGGCCCAATCCTCCAATTTGTCTAGGTCCCTCTGTATCCTATCCCTACCCTCCAGTGTTTCTACCTCTCCTCCCAGTTTAGTGTCATCTGCAAACTTGCTGAGGGTGCAATCCACACCATCCTCCAGATCATTTATGAAGATACTGAACAAAACCGGCCTGAGGACGGACCCTTGCTGCACTCCGCTTGATACCAGCTGCCAACTAGACATGGAGCCATTGATCATGACCCGTTGAGCCCGACAATCTAGCCAACTTTCTATCCACCTTATAATCCATTTATCCAGCCCATACTTCTTTAACTTGCTGGCAAGAATACTGTGGGAGACAGTGTCAAAAGCTTTGCTAAAGTCAAGGAACACGTCCACCGCTTTCCCCCCATCCACAGAGCCAGTTATCTCGTCATAGAAAGCAACTAGATTAGTCAGGCATGACTTGCCCTTGGTGAATCCACGCTGACTGTTCCTGATCACTTTCCTCTCCTCTAAGTGCTTTAGAATTGATTCCTTGAGGACATGCTCCATGATTTTTCCAGGGACTGAGGTGAGGCTGACTGGCCTGTAGTTCCCAGGATCCTCCTCCTTCCCTTTTTTAAAGATGGGCACTACATTAGCCTTTTTCCAGTCGTCCGGGACTTCCGCAGATCGCCATGAGTTTTCAAAGATAATGGCCAACGGCTCTGCAATCACATCCGCCAACTCCTTTAGCACTCTCGGATGTAGCACATCCAGCCCCAGGGACTTGTGCTCGTCCAGCTTTTCTAAATAGCTTCTCCTCCTCCATCTTTGCAGGCAATTCCTCATCCCTTGTTGCCAGGTTAGAATAACTGTTTTTCATCACTATGATAAGTAGGTTGGGAGCAGGGATGGAGCACTGCCTGCTGCCTGAAGTAACCAGCAGCCAGTGTCCTCCCTGTGACAGAGCCATATCCTCCTACCCCGGTGATGAGACAGCTGTCTTCTCTAGCTAGATAGTTTCCTCAGCCTTGGCAGTCTCCATATGAATATTCTCAATGAATTCCTTGTGTGCATGGATGCTCTTCAGCCTACCTACCACCTCCTCTACCTCTCCCCTGCAGGAAGCAGGGATTTCACCCACAGGCACCTTTCACATTGGACGATTTCCTCAGCTTGGTTTTCTATGAAAGTGAAATGCAGGCCACTGTCCCGATCCTGGTGTGGATTTGTAGACTGAGGCATCCATGGCCCGGGTCTTTGTCTGGACACAGGTGCAGGTGGAGGAGACAGGAGCAGCATTGACACTGGCAATGTGGCCTTTCCTAATCACAGCAATTATATTGCGACTCCCTCCAACAAACTCCCGTTTGCTAGTTCCTCTTGGTCATTTAGCCTCTGGCTTTTAAAACCTTCTCTCCTATGTCAGCCCAACCCCATCGTCAGTCACACCGGGGAAGAGTGATCTCAAGGCTGACTAAAGCTGATCAAAAATGATCAAGGGAACAAAGTCTCAAACAGTCCCTAAACACAGAATCCCGACTGACACTGTAACTTTAAGTAACCCAAAAGAGAAAGAAAAACAACAAACCACCAAACAAGCTCACTCACCTCAAGATTAAGAAAGAAGATTGAAGGGGGACATGGTAACAGTCTTCAAGTATACAAAAGGCTGTTATAAAGAAAAGGGTGATAAATTGTTCTCCTTAACCACTGAGAACAGGAGAAGTAATGGGCTTAAATTGCAACAAGAGAGATTTAGGTTTGACATTATGAAAAACTTCCAATGTTTAACTACCCTTACAGTTAGAAACAAATTACCTAGGGAGGTTGTGAAATCTTCATGATTGTCTAAACCATTCTTGAGAACCTCCAAACACCTGACAGGGATGATACAGATACTACTTATCCTGCCTCAGTGCCAGGGACTGGAATAGATGACCTGTCAAGGTCCCTTGAAGTGCTACATTTCTATGATTCTACCCATCAGCCCCACTCTCTCCATCACCAATTACTCCACCTAAGTGAGCAAGGGAATGGGTATCTAAACAATTGCACACCTTTAAAAAAAAAAACAACTGTTTCCTTTTATGCATAGCAAGAAGCTTGATGTTCTCATAATTTTCATTCAAAATTCTTCAAACTGATACTGAAGTTCAAAAAGCTCCAGAAAAGTGCACTGGGTGGGTGATGATGGTAAATTACTTTGAAGATTAAAATAAAATATATTATATTCATATTAATACATATGCATGTGCATGTGTTACAATACACACACACACACGGAGTCTTGCCTCTGCTTTATTAACAAATTGTTCTCAACCCAACAATTAAGGTTATTTTTGTCTATGTTTCATGCAAGAGAAAATTCAGTCATCATTCAGTTCACAGATGTGTGTTTCCATTTTATTCTACAAACTTCTAATGAAATGAATGGGCAACATGCATGACAAGACATAACATATGAAAAAAAATTCTATTAGCTTTGTGTGATAACTTATTGTACAGGAGACAACCTAGTGTGGAAAAATATTCGCTTTTATTACAAATATATGGACCTTAAGGTCCTACAAAGATGATCTGTAGTAATATAATAGCTTACGCTTACACAGCACCTTTACAAATACACTATACACACTAAGAATAACATCATGCATCACTGAAATGTAGCAAGATGTAGATTGGGAAAATCCAACTGTCCCTTAGTTCCCTCACCAACACAAAATCCAGGTGTTACAGGATTCCATAGTAGTGGGAAATGAGGGCAGATCATTGAATCTCTATGGACAACAAATCTAGAAGAAACACATTCACTGTAAGGTAAGTAACCATATCTTTGAGTGCTTGTCCATATATATTTATATATTCCATTGTTGGTAACTCACAAGCAGTGACCTAAGAGTCTGGCTGAACAATGATTGTACGACAGTCCTGCCAAT
The DNA here is from genome assembly GCF_965152235.1 of Eretmochelys imbricata. Taxonomy (NCBI): domain Eukaryota; kingdom Metazoa; phylum Chordata; order Testudines; family Cheloniidae; genus Eretmochelys; species Eretmochelys imbricata. The sequence continues at coordinate 18,548,214 of NC_135574.1, read as the reverse complement.
GTGTACATCAGATATTGATGTTGTTACTATGGAATAATGTTAGATAAATGTATACTCTGAACTCCAGGTAACTGCCCTACATATCTCTACTATTAAAACTTTTCTCAAAAATGCTACAAGGGCTGCTTGAACTCTCACGGAGTGGACTGTAACCCTCAATGGTAGATCTAAATTGGCTATTTCATAGCACAACTTAATGCATTCAGAAATCCACTAGAAAGTGTCTGTGTTGATATAACCTGTCCTTTCACCCTATATCCATAAGATACAAACAATCTAGGGCACATCCTAAATGGCCTAGACAGGTAGAAGGAAGGTGCCCTAATTACATCTAAGTTATGAAGTTTAGCTTCCTCCTTGTATTTGTTGGAACATGGATGTGGGAAAGAAAACAGGCAGATATATTATTTGATTGAGATGGAAATTACAGACTATCTTAGGCAGGAACTTCAAGTGAGGTCTCAAGGGCACCCTATCTTTATGAAATACCATGTATGGAAGTCCTGTAACAAGTGCTTGTATCTCCTCAGCTTCTAGCAGACGTCTTTGCTACAAAAAAGGCTGCTTTGATGGATAAATTAAACGGGGAACATGTAGCTAGTAGCTCAACAGTTGGACCCATCATCAACCAGTCAGTACAATGTTGAGATCCCAAGGAGAAGACCCCGAATATAGCTAGATAAGGCACTTCATGAACCTAGCTACTGTAGAGTGTGAGGTCAAATATTCCTGAATTGGCAGATGGACCCTTAAGGAGCTCACAGATAGTCCAGAGATTCTTACCAATAGAAGGTATTCTGATATTTCAAGTATCTGAGCCTGACAAAGAGATAACTGATGGTGGTGTGCCTAGACTGCAAATCTCTTCCACTTAGAGTAATCAAGCCTCATAGAGTCCTCTTTACAGTACATAAGAATATTCTGTAGCTCAGATGAACAGGTCATCTCCACAGATCTTAAGCAGCCAGCATCCATGCCATGAGGTACAGGAAAGGTGGACCCAAACGGAGAATCTGCAGCATCTTTGGGATACCACACTGGGGTGAAGAGGCAACTGGATTGGAGGTTGAACAGAGAGATTCACAGAGATTTTGAACTAAACAACCCTGGCTTGCCTAGTGCTATCATGATCATTCTGGTTGAGTCCTGCCTGAGTGTTCTGAAAACTATCAAGATTAGAACAATGGAATCTGATGGTAATCATATATTAGACTCAGGAACCAGGGGATCAGGAATGTGTTGGATGCAAATCCTTGACTCTGCCCTGCTCTGGAACAGAACTTGTGACTAGTTTTTTCTCTTTGATTGTGTTCCAGGTCTATGTCTGTTTGACCACGCCTGATGAATGTATCTTGAATAATGGTATCTTTTACTGACCACTCATGGTTATTTTTAAATTGTCTGCTTCAATACCGCTGACGTGCTCAGCACCGAAGGAGATATCCTTTACTACCAATAGTATCAGTGAGTCTGAAAAAACTATAAGGTCTCAACACAGTGTAGGATTTCAATATGGAGTACGCCAGTATTGTAGGCAGGTGAACAGAAAGTGTTGGTACCGGGGCCTCAGTGACAAGAGGTTGGAACCAAGTAATTTCTGAGGTACTAATGATCTGCATATGCAGACAAGCCAGCGGGAATAATTTTTGAGGATGAGTGCTCAGGATTTTCATCCAGGGTCTGAAGAGGAATGCACTGGCCTCCTCAAAAAGAGCAACTTCAGGTGAGACTCTAGCCTTCAGTTCTCTAAGAACAATTTACAAATGGCACATCACTGAGACACAATAAGCATTTTGCGTACCCATTTCTAAGAGGCATTAGTGTCTCGAGTAAAGGGCAGTTCTAAAGCCGGAGATTTGTGTTCCATCATGACTGGCCCCGGTCCTGGTAAAATTTCAGACAAAGAAGAAAAAGTTTCTTCTTCTTAGATATCAAAGGTTACTCCTAATGGCTAAGTACCTATCTATTTACAATATAATTGACAGACTCCACAGTGGGCAAGAAGCTTGGACACTGCAAGTTCCAACTCGTAGCCCCAGGCAAGCAGTGATAAGCAACTGAGGAACGGTTGGGGATAGCCCAAACCTATATGCTCTTGGGTGGGAGACACAAGGACATTCAGCGCACAGGTGCAACCCCAATGAACAATGCTGGCCAAAACAATCTGAACTTGAGTACACACGGGGCATACTGACCAAAAGAGGAATATATATGGACAAGCATTCAAAAGATGAACCTGACTTCTCTTACTCAAGAAGGGAGACACGAATATGTAATCCTTTCATCATTTAGCATAAACCTTCTCCCATTCCAATCATTATATAGCATTACAATAGTTAATTTTGGGATACGGCAGACAGACACACAAAAATTAAAAAGAAAAATTATGCCAATTAAAAGAAAATGAAAACAGATTAACTTCATCTGTGGAGTCCAGCTATATACAGTCAATCTATATGCTCCAGAGCCTTTGTACCCCTGTTGAGCATCTATATAAGTGGTAGCTATTACAGGTGTTGACATGACTGGCCAATTCAGTTGGCTCTTCAGGCCCACTGACTACCACCCTTCATATAACAATAAAGTGAGGTAATTATGAACAACTGCAAAGCTCCGTAGGTCATATGCCATTCCAGAAGTATTAACTTAAGTACAGCCTTTTACTTTAAGTTTATTTAAAAAATCCAGACAGATGTTTCACATCATTGGCCAGAAGAGAATGTTGTGAAGTCTTTTCATTGCAAGATTGGTTTCTATGTCAAAAGGAGAAATTAAAATTAATGAAACACAGAACCAAAGAACATGGCTCAGAAAATAAAGCACACAAAAGAAAAAGGTGGAAAACAAAACTACAGGTAGAAAGTCAAAAAACATTCTGTAACAATGTACAGCAACCTTTAGCCCAATACTTTACACAATCTAATGCATAATCATCACATACTTTGTTTACCGTCTTCTTGTACTAATACCTGCAGTGTTCATGGTCAAATTGATGATTTGAGTATAAACCTTGTGAACTCAGAAAAACTCATTTGCAAGAGAAAAGGCTTTTCCTCAGTAGTCCCCTTGCGGGCCTGACGTAAATGTAACATGGCTGGTGATCAGAATGTTTACAGACATATGAAGACTTCTCATACAAAGAGAGGCTGAACACGTTGGAATTATTTGAGTTAGGGATGAGACAAATATGAAGTGTGTTGAGAGAGAAGTGTACAAAAGAAAAAAATACAGAAAAAGTCATTCAGGAGCTCCCACTGGCTCTATCATAACACAAAACAAAAAGATTCAATTTAACTGAAAGGCAGCATATTTAAAAAGAACAAAACATTATTTTTACGCAATCCATAATTAGCCTATGGGACTTACTGCCACCAGATATTGAGAACAAGAGTTTAATAGGATTAAAAAAGCAACTAGAGAGTCAAGAGTAACAAAAACTTCCATAGTTTCGTTACATAGGATTTTTTCTTTTTTTTTAAATTAGAAGCTATAAAAGCCTAATTCTTAAAGGCTTAGAAAGGCATTAACTAAAATAGTTAAGAAGTTTGCCTCAAAAATCAGCAATATATGATTGTGAACTGTGGGATTTCTTGCACCTTCCTGTGAAACATCTGTTTCTAGCTCATGTCAGAGACATGAAATTGCTTTAAATGGAACACTGCTCTGATCCAGCATGGCAATTCTTGTATGTTCCTAATACAAAACTATGTATGGTATAGTCGTGATCTACAGTAGTTGTCTGACCTCAGGCTAGAAAAACAGGGACTCCTGAGTTCTAATTTCAGGTAGTAACTCCATCTGCAGCCACCACTCAAACACTCAATGTCAATAATACTTCCCTCTACCTCATTATAAGATTGTTCTGAGGATTAATTAGTGTGTGTAACTCACTTTGAAGATGACAATTTTTTTAATGTTTTAAAAAGTTTCCTTTAAAGTTCAGGAGGCTTGTCAACTAAACCACCCTCTTAAAAGGCTGCATCATCTATTATTTGAAATGAAGCAATATAGCAGAGGCCTGTATGGCTGGGTCTACACTTCTTGCCCACAATTTTTTTTTACCTTTGTTATGTTATCATCACTGCAGTTCCATCAGAAGCAGCAACACTTGAAACACTAGCCTGACAAGGCATCAGCAGCTACCAGCATTTAAATCAGTGTCAGTCATCTTAACCCTTCAGTTCTAGGTGACAGATAAAATGCCATCAGACACAGGTGCTGAAATTCCACAATAAACAGTGCAGATTTTGGTCACAAATGCAGGAACTGGTTAAAATTGTCAAAAAATATTAGGCAGCCAGTGTTTCCGCTCCTCCCTCAGGATCTCTCACTTGTTTTAGAGTCGCTAGTCAATATTAGTTAACGTCTGCTAAGCATTCAGAAGTCATCTCAAAGAGAAGGGAAAGGAAACTGAATAAATGGAATTTGCGTGGAGGGAGTGAGAATGAAAAAAGAGGATGAGTAATGGAAAGAGAACTTTTTTCTTTTTAACATTGCTATAGAAAAATTGTCACCATCCCCCCCAAAAAGTAGCAGAGCTTTCTTTATCCTTCCACCAGAGGGTTAACAGGCATCAAAACTTAGGTAATTTGCAAATACTGGTGAAGACTAATCTATCCTAAGCCACAGCTTTTACTTAAATACACTAAACATTGGTTTTATTCAGGAAGTATGTCTCCCCCCCCAGGTCATTTCCTTGGTTGGTCTCAGCAACAGACAGCTTCACAGACAGTCTGGCTTACTCTAGTAGGATAAAGTCAGTAATATGTTTCTCCTATTATTTTTACTTGCTGTAAAATAAATTTTAGTTTGAAGTTTGGAATTTGATTCTATTTTTAATACTTCACTAGCTTTAACATAAATCTACAAGAATTCTCCTTTCTGCAATTGTCAAACACGGATAAGACATTTGGAGCACCTCTCACTCCACATAACAAGTTGTGCAGGTTCTTATGCAAGCAGAACAGCACTTGGTCAGTCTACTCCACCAATTTAATACAGTACTATTGAATACAGCAAAAAAAGCAAATCTTCCCCACAGGGACCATCTGGATGTAACACTGAAGCATCTGACTGTAAGACAGCAAAATAATGTGCTACATGCTCCATCTACTGGCACGACACAGCAATATGAACTAAGTTTTATTACAGCAACTTTGCAATAGTTAAAGGGGCACTTCTAGCTGTTGTAGCCTCCAAAACGTATATTTTAAACTGCTTCAGCAATGACTAATTTACCAGCTACCCGGGACAAGACACACCACCAGCACTGTCTCATCCACTTCTCTCTCTCTCTCACACACACACACGCCCCTCCGTCACTCATGTCATACCACTGTAAACCCCACTCACCCTTCACTCATGTCACTGGTGTGTTCCCACAAAACTTACACGCAAGCTACATCAGTGTCACCTCCACATAGGGCAAACTTAGATGCCATGGTGGTAAAACACCCCTGAGTCCACCCCTGAGCCCTGTCTACACTACATCTTTCCTTATTGCTATCACTGGTGGATCTGATGAATTATAGGTTCCCTATTTTGCCAGGGTACGTGGGGCGCACACAAAGCTATTTTTAGCAAATATTCCCCATTGGTACTACCAGATTTAGTGTACATAATTGTAAAAACATTGAAAGCTGCCAGAGCCTAGGACTAGGGTGATCAGATGTCCTAATTTTATAGGGACAGTCCCGATTTTGGGGGCTATTACCCTCCACCACCCCCTTCTCCGATTTTTACACTTGCTATCTGGGCCCCCTACCTAGGACAGCCACCAGTGTAACTGAACTAGGGATAATAAACTGTGTTGGGATTTTATATTTTTGGTATTTATTTTAAATTAATTTTAATCCAACACTACATGGCCTATTTGCTCGCCAGGACCTCAGAATTGCTATAGCTTCATTTTATAATTGCAATCTCTACCAATTTCTTTTACATATTTAGTAAACACTGGGTTTTGTCTGTATAGACAGCAGAGCTCTAACAGCTTTGGAAAATGATGCAGAACTTAATACCAAAGAAAAGGCAAGATATACCCCTCAAAAGTACCAGTAAAAGAAGATTCTGACCCTACACAAATATTTTACGCACAAAACTGAAAAGTCTACCCTGCACTTAAATTATTGCTTAAGAAATCTGACTGACAGTAAAAAAGAAAAATATCTCAGAGGCCTGACTGCAAGAATGATCCATGTTTTCAAGGTAACGTGAAGTAGAATTAACTATCAACTCAAAGTGTGAAAACAGTATGCCAAGGATATTATGAAAATGCCAACACTGAACTTCACAATATGGATAGTGAGGCACAAGAGAAGTAGCAAACACAATCAGAAGCATATGGTCAAATTTAGCTCTTGGTATAAATCCAGAATAACTTCATTTACTTCAGTGGATAACAACATATCAGAAGAGAATGTAGTTCATAATAAAGAATAGGCTAAACTGAGCCAAGCTGAAGGTATCAATCAGTTGGTATTTTCAGGGATGAATTTTCATCAGTTCCTATTAGGATAACCCTTTTAGGTCGTCTACAATGTGACATAGCTTCAACCAATGGTAGTGAAAGTGGAAGTCACAATCTAGAAGCAGCTCAACTGCCTTTTTCACCATGTCATTTAACCCTGAGAAACACAATTGCACTGGTATAGAGAGAGACCTTGAGCTTTAATCAGTGATAAACAAGCATTCCAAAATACATTACTAACATTAAAATTAAAAGTATGGCACCAATTTCACAAAGTAGTAAATAGGTGAAATCCAAATGATAGGACTTTGTGATATAAAAAAATGCACTAGTCTTGGTTATTCTTGACCATAAATCTTTATTTGATAAAATGTAACTGCAACTCTTTGCTAAACTTGTTTTAATAGTAGTTTTGCATAAAGAATCATTTTTTTTTTTTACAATTTTGCAAAGCCACTGAAATATCTGAGGGGGAAAAAAAAGTCTCTTCTCCAGTATGGTTCCCAAGGAGAAGATGCGCAACAGCTTGCTTTATAAAAGGGTTTATTATTATATGTTTCATATGACTTACCCCAATTTTTGGCAACTATTCTCTAAATGTTATAAACAAATCTCCTGGAAGAGAAAATTGATCAGGAAGATGCTGCAATTGCATACAAAAAGACTACATCAAAGCTAGATCAACATCATTTATAAGGAAAAATTGAATTTAGTTTCAGCCTTAAAGAAAAAAATGGAAGTCTGTTTCAGAAATGTTAACTATAAAGAACAGTTTTAGTCCCATATAATCAAACTATATCAATCATTTTCTGATATTACTATTAAGTTTCTAAGTCAAATGTTGCCAAATTTTTTTGATAGCAAAGACTACCTCATCCCCTCCGAATTTCACTGACCTGTAAATCACAAAACATCCTACTCTGGCTCTAAAATATTCCCCCTCCATTCAGAATCAGTCCTTTCCAAACCAATCACACACAAACCATCCACACATTATGACAGTCACCAGAAATCTGTAGAAGGTACTTCAGTTTTAATCTCTCTTCCAAAGGATTTCCTTTTTGCTTTTCTATAAACAAAATAATCTTCTAGATAATACTTAGTCCTGCTTCAGTGTACAGGATTAGACTAGATGACCTATCGAGGTCCCTTCCAGTTCTACGTTTCTATGATTCTAAGATTATCTTCTGCAATTTGTTTTACCACCATCTCACAAAATCAGTCCTGCCCCACAATCTGCTGCCATTCAAGCTCCCTTCTTCCTCGCTTAGTCCTGCTCTTCCTTTGCTTGAGGCCATCCCCTCACTCCCTTCCCTGCTTCCAACTTCTTTCTCATGCTTGTTCTGGGCCCCAAGCCCCACAGTTCTTTCTCCCTAGTCTCCAGATCCTGTGCCTCCACCTCCTTGACCCTCTTCCCCAAGATACTGGTGGTCCATCCTGGCTATTCATTTAATTCTCCATTTCTTCCTCTAGTTCCCAGATACCTCACCCCAGCCTTGTAGCAGCCTAACACAGCTCCCTTCTTACCACCTAGGTTACTGACTGCCTCCTGCCTGCTCCCAAATCTCAGCCAGCCCTGTAGTTTTCTTCTCTCCCACTCTCCATAGTTCCAGATCTTCCTGAGGACAGTGCCTTGACACTAGCTCAGTTTGCACTTATATATTGGAGAAGCTGGCAGTTCCTTCCGTTGATGGCTCCTCACTGTACCCCTGAGGCAACAGCCAGCGCGTCACCTATAGAGGGTCAGGAAGAGAGAGGAAGGAAGCAGCAAGTTTTTTTAATACAATAGTGACTAGTGGCACTGACCCTCCTTTCCACAAGAGTCCTGGCTGGAAATGAAGGAAGGAACCAGCAGCACAGCACCTCAAAGACCACCAGGAAGCACTCTATGGACCACAGTGTGGCAATCTGATTTAGGGCACATAAGGACTGAGTGCAAACAATCATGGACCACCTTCTTTTCTACCTCTATTTTTATGTAAAGTGTCCACATTTTTCTTTATTCATGTGGCAAAATGAGAACACAGAAAGCAAACTTCTGCTTCCACTATTTTAGAACATCTCAGACAAACAGTTACTTCATATTGCTGATTATTTAATTCCTTAAGCATAGGAACTGAAGGACTGGGCAAGAAACAAGGCCACAAATACAGGCCACAGACTGGAATTATTTGATGCCAAATCTATCCTATATATTTCCAAAACATTTTTTGGTGCCAGGAAGGTAGCATCATTATCATGCCAAAAACACACAAAGCAGGTGAGGGAATAATATCTTTTACTGGACCAACTTCTATTGGTAGAAGAGACCAGCTTTCAAGCTACAGAGATCTCTTCTTCAAGCTTATCTCTTCCATCAACAGATGTTGGTCCAATAAAAGATGTTACCACACCTTGTGCGTCTCATATCCTGGGACCAACACTCATGCACGGACGGATGCATACACACAGCCCCTCCCCCCCCAAAAGTACACTGGAGAAAAAGGAAAGATCAGAGAAAAAATTTCCCGCTTCGATCTATGTGAACTTCCCTAAGAAGTTATCCAGTTTTTGCTTAAATATTTATAACTGACCCCACAGTTTCAACTGGAAGCTCATTCACTAGTCTCAGTGAATTGCCCCCACACATTACCTCTGATATGCCCCCTTGTTCTGGTTGGTCAAATAAGCTCACATAGTACAATTTTATAACCAAGCTCACTGCAGCTCATTTAATTAGGTTTATCAGTAAACGTCTCAAGAATAGTTGTTAGTCCCTATTATTACCTAAACCACATTCAGAAAACCTATACAGCATACCATCAAACATAATACAAGATACTTTTGTACTTTAGAATTGATGTCCTGATTCTGCAAGGTGCTGGACAACCTCATCTTCCATTTATTTAAATGAGGTAAGTTGAGGGTGCCCATCAGCTTTCAGCACTGGACACTTTAGTTGCTCACAACTGGATTCCTGCAAGCAAATTAAAGCCTAATTTCTATCATAAAAAACTGCCTTATAGACCATTTAATACAGGAAATATTTAATTATGTACAAATGTGAAACACAAAGATCGTAAATTGAAAACCTTCTTAAGATGAATAAAAAATTATCTTTTTCTGGGGTTAGAATTATTTTACACTGAAAAAAATATTTTAAAGCTATTGCAATACTTGTATTTTTTGCATTGCAAAAACAGTTTGAAATCCTGCTTTCCACTTCCTTTCAATGGTTGCCTAAGCAGAGATATAATGACGTTGGAAAATGGATGCCTCTTAAAGACACAAGAGCTATTCCTACAGGGGAAATAAAAGAAATCACTAACTAAAACAGGTATTTTACAGAAATAATAGTCCTTTTCTAGGTGTATATCAAATCCCTGGTCATTGCTCTCTGGGCTAGTGCTCTCGCTTTGATACAATGTGATCTGAAGTACTCACATGCACATTTATTTGCAGAGTTATGCCAAACCGCTATTGCATTTTTTTGTTTGTTCCGAAATGCCTCTTCAACTCTAGTTTCTGTTTTCCGTACACTGGAACCATGAGGATTTATTTGCTCTGTTGTTACTGATAAGCCTGCACATAAAAGATATGCATTCCTATTTAAATAATCTGAGCAGTATATACCAAACACAAAAAGAAGCCTAGCACATAACATTGCATTAAAAACAAAGCAATTAACATATTTAGATGGACATTGCTAAACCAAGATTTAAATGAACAATATTGGTTTTTAGCAGGCAATAGAATGTATTGGACAAAGTCTTAAAAACTGTCAAATCTGATGGCTTCAGGCTTATCTGCATTTGAAACGTTGCAGCAACACAGTTGTGTAGCACTTCAGTGTAGACACTGCCTACACCAACGGGAGGAGTTCACCCATAGAATCACAGAATATCAGGGTACTCAGTGCTCTCCCACCCAACCACAAATAGATTCCTCAGGGGTATAGTAAACCTTTTCCCCCAACCCAGACATCCTACTCCAACAAGGGACCTAAATGTAGTACTAAAGAGCCTGACTAGGCTGACAAAAGGTTTCTACGAACAGCTGTACAAGGGTGAACATCTATTTTTGGACGTTGATCTGTAGATCCGGTTCCAAAGACAAGTCTACAGAAGTTTAAGTAACCTGGCAAGCCTTGCTGAAGGAGCGGGCTCTGAGGAAACGAGCATTCAGGTAGGGGTAGATCATAATCCGCTGGGAGACTAGGTGAGCCGCCGTTACGGAGAGGACCTTGGAGAACACTCTCAGAGATGATGAGAGGCCAAAGAGGAATACTCTGTATTGGTTAATGGTCCTGGCCTGGGATAAATCTGAGAAATTGTCTGTGAAAAAGTAGGATTGATATGTGGAAATAGGCATCATGCAGATGGAGGGCCGAAAACCAATCTCCCCGTTCCAAAGATGAAATAATCACTGCTACTGTGACCATCCTGAATTTCTGAGCCTTGACAAATTTGTTCAGTCCTCTGAGGTCCAGTATGGGTCTCCAACTCCCTTCTTCTTGAGTATCAGGAAATAACGAGAGTAGAAATCTTTGCCACCTCGGTGTTGAGGTACAGGCTCTATGGCTCCTAGACAGTGAAGGTGATCTATTTCTTGTCATAATAAACTCTCAGGAAAAGAGTCCCTGAACAGAGATGGAGAAGGGTGCTGGGAGTGGGTGGGAGAAGGTGAAGTGGATGGAGTACCTATTGTGGACAATTTCCAGAACCCATTGGTCAGATATTGTTCTTTGCCAGTTGTGGAATGAAGCAAGGAGGTACCCAAATAGGTGTGAAGGGCTGGTCAGCGGCAGTTGACTGAGGGGAGTGGTCTGTCGGCACCTCAACCAAGATGTCAAAACTGATGTTTTGAGGTAAGTGATTGTGAAGAGGAAGACTGTGGGCCTGACGGTTTACATTTGGAAAATCTGCATTTTTATCTTGGAGGCTCATAACAGTGTTGCATTGGGAAATGTGGTGCATGGGATTTATGCTGAGGTTGCGGACTAAGTTTTCTTTTTTGTCCAGGTGTATAAATCCTTAATGACCAGAGAGTGGCCCTGTAGTCTTTAGGCATATGGAGGAATGTGTCAGTCTTCTCGGCAAACAATTTGGTGCCTTCCAAGGGGAGGTCCTCTACTGTAGTGTGTACTTCCTTAGGGAAGCCAGACAGGTGCAACCAGGATGCTCGCCACATAACCTTTGCTGTAGAGATTAGACCGGGCTGCAGCGTCAGCTGCAAAAAATGCTGACTGGAATGCTGTATTGGCCACCAGTTGTCCCTCACTAACAATGGCCCAAAACTAGGGCTGTCAATTAATCACAGTCAACTCACGCGATTAACTCAAAAAAATTAATGGAGATTAAAAAAATCAATCACAATTAATCACACTGTTAATAGAATACCAATTGAAATTCATTAAATATTTTGGATGTTTTTCTACATTTTCAAATATATCGATTTCAATTACAACACAGAATACAAAGTGTACATTGCTCATTTTATATTTATTTTTGATTACAAGTATACACACTGTAAAAAAACATATGACTTATGAGGAGAGGCTGAGGGAACTGGAATTGTTTAGTCTGCAGAAGAGAAGAATGAGGGGGGATTTGATAGCTGCTTTCAACTACCTGAAAGGGGGTTCCAAAAAGAGGCTGGATCTAGACTGTTCTCAGTGGCAGCAGATGACAGAACAAGGAGTAAATGGTCTCAAGCTGCAGCGGGGGAGTGTAGCGGGGTAGATACCCGCTCCTGCCCAGAGGGGCTTAGAACAGCCCAGGAGAAGGCTGTGGCTGGTTACAAGAGGCCTGGGCTGATTGGGGAAGGCAGCAACAGCTGGGGCCATGCCCCAATCGGAGCCCAGCTGGCCCCTATAAGAGGCTGTGAGCCAGGAGTCCAAACAGACTCTCTCTGTCTGTAGAGAGAGAAGGGCCTGGCTGCTGGGGAGCCTAACCAAGTGCCTAGAGTGGAACAGGGCTGGGGGAAGGCCAAGGGAGCTGGGGAGCTCCGGCCTAGAAACCCCCCAGGCTGTGGCCTAGTCAAAGGCCAGTTAGGTACTGGAGTTGCAGGGGGCAGCCCACGGGTAGGCAGAGGCAGCAGGTCCAAAAAACCCCTTGCCTGTGATGAGTGGCTTATATACTGCAGTCAGCCCCAGTGAACAGGGGCTAGATAGTGACTGGGCAGTAGCCAAAGACTGAGGCGAGGTGGGGACAGGGGTTCCCCTGGATGGGGAGACCCTGCAAGTGAGGGGTTACTGCCAGGGGGCAGCACCCTGGCGTACAAGGGACACCAAGCCGGGAGGGACATGGGGGCCTGGTGTAAGCGGGACACCAGCCTGAAGAGGGCGCTCCAAAGCTGGAAGTAGAGCTAAGTCCCAGGACACCAGCAGGAGGCACCACAGGGGTGAGTCCCACACGCTTATAGGGAGGTTTAGATTGGATATTAGGAAAAACTTTTTTTTAGGTGGGTGGTGAAGCACTGGAATGGGTTACCTATGGAGATTGTGGAATCTCCTTCCTTAGATGTTTTTAGGGTCAGGCTTGACAAAGCCCTAGCTGGGATGATTTAGTTGGGGATTTAGTTAGCTTTGAGCAGGGGGTTGGACTAGATGACCTCCTGAGGTCCCTTCCAGCCCTGATACACTATGATTCTATTGGATATTTATAGAAAGAATATGCTCTATTTCAACAGGAATTTAGGGACATCAGACTAGATGATCACAATGGTGCCTTCTGGCCCTAGAATCTATGAAACTATGGTTTTCTTAAGTAGCATCCATGCTAAATCTAAACTTTATTTCCTTACCTTTTGATTTTAGGGCTATTTTGACTAGCTTATTGATATTACTGAAAATGCCCTTTCTAAAGTTTAGTGTCATTGTGTTAGTTTTTGATACCTTTCCTCCCCTGTAAGATGGTGTTAGGATATAGATATTCAGGCCTGCCTGTAAAGGCCTGTACTTTAAGAATTTAGGTGTATTCTTATCACTTGGCTAGTTAGAGGTATAAAAGAAAGAATCAAAATCACTGTCTGCCAATGTAAGGTCCTTCTCTTACTGTGACAGTCTGGGGCCCTGTTCTTAGGCGAAGGCCTTTGGCTAAGCAGCAGAGGCTGCCATAAGCTGGGAAGCAAACGGTCACATCCTCACATTCCAACCTAGTCACATTGAAAAAAGGTGCTATTGGGCTGTTAGGCACTATCAGGACAGGATTGTATGCCTATCAGCTCCAGAGAAAGGGAAGTGCCTAGAAAATGTAAAAGAAAACTTAGTTTGATAGCATCCTGTCTGGCAAGAACTCACTTATCAATACTGGGATGTGAAATCCTCACTTCTGTATTGTCTTGCCATTATAGTTCCCACTTTGCTATTGTTTGTCTGTATAATCTCTGTCTGGTTCTGTGATTGTTCCTGTCTGCTGTATAATTAATTTTGCTGGGTGTAAACTAATTAAGGTGGTGGGATATAATTGGTTACATAATCATGTTACAATATGTTAGGATTAGTTAGTTAAATTTTAGTAGAATGATTGGTTAAGGTATAGCTAAGAATATTACTATATAAATTAGGGGCAAACAGGAAGTAAGTTGGGATTCGGAAATAAGGAAAAGGAACTTGTATTTAAGCTTGCTGGAAGTTCACCCCAATAAACATCGAATTGTTTGCACCTTCGGACTTCGGGTATTGTTGCTCTCTGTTCATGTGAGAAGGACCAGGGAAGTGGGAGAGTGAAGGAATAAGCTCTCTAACAGATGGTAATTATATTGTGGTCACTTGGGTCTATGTTGAGAATAGCATCTACTACTATGTGCTCTAGAAGGTTGTTTCAAGAAGCATTCATTTAAAATTTAACAAAATTTCTTTTCTGCTCATTGTGACATTTGACCAGGTTATATATGGATAGGTGAAGTCCCCATTATTGGGTTTTTTGTTAGATTTTGCTGCCTGTCTGAACTCTCTCAACATTGTGCACTCAGTATTCTTTTCTTGATCCAGAGGTATATTTGTACTCTTGCAGCTGGGATCTGAATCCATATATATCCAACTGCAGTGCTCTCCAATCAGGATATTTATCCCACCAGATCCTATGGAAACTTTTTAGATACAGCACCAACCACGCTCCACCTAATCTGTCCTTTCTGTATAGTTTATAGCCAAGTATTACATTATTCCACCATGTTCAGTAATACCTTTTATATCAATAATTTTTTCCTTTGCCAGGCATCCTAGTACACCCACTTAAGCTTTTAAGCTTCTCAAATTTTTATACAAACGTTTATATTTTTTAGTTTTGACTTTGCCTATTTTTATTTAACTACATTATCTGATATTTTGCATTACAATAAATATTTCTTAAAAGGTAAAAAACGTACCTCTTTTTCGTCTCGCTTCCTTGATTTCTTCACACATTTTATTAAATTCGGGATCCAGCTCTGCAGCAATTATGGCATGTGCTGTGTCCTTCAAGGTACAAGCTCTGTGTCTAATTATTTTATCTATTAAAAAAAGTTAATATAAGACATTAGTTTTACTTATTTTTATACACCTTCTTATATCTCTGTGTGTTTTTAATGTATGTTAATTATATACATATTACAACAATACATACCTTGAAATGGAAGAAAAAAACCCAGCAAATCAAACAAATATAAGAAAATAAATGAAGACAGACCACCATCACATTAGGTCTGAAAGCCAGTGCCTCTGTGGAGTATGTGTCGCACTCCAGTTCCCCTCCCCCTCCTCCCCTTTTCTTTTTTTTAAAATAAGTAGTTAGCATATGGATCACATGAGTTCAAAAACAATTTAACTACTGGGCAATACAGAATTTTTTTAAGGTAGAAAATTATTGCTTTGAATTGATCACTGGTAGAGTTTCTCCAACAACAAGAGGTGGGCTTCCACAATCCTAAATAGATTAATTTATGTCATAGTAGAAAGTGATGCCTAAAATTTGTCAAGCTTGGTCCACAAAAGAAAAACCTATGCAACGAAGTGTTAAGTTCTACTTCCTGTGATTTCCAAGCAGATATGCTATGGGATCACAAAGCCTGCATCACCAGGAATCCTCATCAGAGAAGCAGAAGGGGAAAAAGTACCACTGAACAATTATAAGTGGCCTTGCCTGCTTCAAGATAGTACAGAGTCCCTGAAATTAGACCAGAGAATACTGTGGTATTCTCCTATGACATAGTTCACACAGGGCCTGCTGCCACCTCAATGAACTGATCTTCAGTGACAAACAAACCAAGAAATCAGTTTGCAGAGTGGGTTACTGAAGTGAGTACTACTGGTCTATTTAGTTTAAAACACTTAAAAATCACAAGGGATTATGGAAACCTCTGTTTTATATGAAAAATCTGGAAAAGTCATTTATTCCTGAATCTGCTGTATAAAAAAACTTCCAGAATCTAGTGTCAATAATATTAAGATTTTTAGTAGTCTTTCACATCACCCACCTGCTTTTTTGCTTCAGATTATGGTTGCCTTTTTATTTGTATAATAAACATCATATTGTAACAGACTCAAGGTTGTGCTTAACTGACTATTATGCTGATGATATTGATGTTTGCTTCTTTGGTGGCTTTAACATTATGAACTTAACTGGCAGAAAGTAAGTCTGCAGAGGATTGCTGTGTATTCAGTTGGCTCTGGGGGACATGGCACCAAGGAAACTTCACTGGCCAAATTGGAACCCCAAGTATTAAAAGTGAAAGAATATTTCTCAAGAGATTACTCGTTTCCACTAGTTTCAAATGTAGACTAGACAGTACTCCAACATTAGTTTGCTGGAAAATGAGCAGAGATGTAATAGGTAAAACTGCACTGGGGAGAAACAGCATTGTGGGATATGTTCCACTCAGCTAAATGCTCAACACCATTTTCTATCCAGTTATTTCTTTGTTTTTAGTACAAACTAGACTGCCGATAATCCATCTTGAATTACTTTTTCTGAATGGCATAATTATTTCAACAGCAAACATTAAATACTAATGGCTAAATTATATTATCGTGAAATTAACACATTTAATCCAACTTTAAGAATCACTACAGACACTCATTAGAAGAGCATGAGAGCGCAATTAAGGATACCAAGCAAAATACACTAAGCATTATTTACATCTTTTAAAGTAGTGATTTTTGTGGCAGAGAGAGAATTTGCTGAGTCAAAAGCCAAAGTAGAGAAAACTCATTATCCTGGTCTCTTAGGCACTATCTACACTTCTTTGGGAAGTCTCCCACCATTGCATTATCACCCTTACAGTGATGGCAACAATGAAACTGTTGCTAGTGTTGACAGGACACCTATTTTTTAATTTTTGTTTTTTATTTATTTTTATTAATTAATTTTTTTACCATCATGTCACCTAGGATTAGAGGACAGTGAAAAAATCTCCTATACCTTGTCTACGCTGCTATTCTCTCCTGCTACCACTATTGGTGCTTCATAGTTGATGAATAAAGGCAGGAGAGTAGTGTAGATAGCCTTAGTGATATATGATGTGGATAAAATCATCACTGTATAGCAATAAGCTGAAAGTACTAGAAGGACTAGTAGAATCAGTCAATAGTGGAGACTAACTTCTGCAAATGGGAAATTATTAGTACATTCTAAGTACTACTGCAATATAAACATAAAAATAGTTAATTTTCTAGAGAATGAAGCAGGTTGCTGTAGCTTGACCAAAAAAAGGGTGTTAGAGCTATACTTCTGCATGCCCCTAGAATCACTTCCTACAAAACAGTCCCAAGTTCATGAATTTGGGATGCAAAGGTAACAGAGACTGTATATTAAGGATGTATTCACTTTTTGGTAGGAAAGGAGGTACGATTTTACATTCCTTTAACTATCTTTATCATTTTTTAAGTTACTCATAGCTGCAGAAAGATTTTAAGAGCAAGCCTGGAGGTTTTTGCGAAGTATGGTTATAAAGTATTTTGTTTTATGCCCTGTTGAGTTCACACAACAGTATGAATGCATTCTTTGTTTTAAGTGGGAAAGAGTCTAAAGATGATCTAACAACAGCAGAGATGGTTCCAAAACAACAACAAAATGTTGGCCCCAGATAAAAGCTTCTCCAAAGTCCAAGGTTTTCAAATCTAGGATTTTGATTGGGTTCTTATCTCAACACTTTAAAGTTTCAATGGTATAACTATTTTAACTAGGGGTGTGATATTCTACCAGAATAGTTATACCAGTAAAAGCTTCAGTGACTATGCAGTTATGCTGTCATAAAGGTGACTTATACGGGCACAGCAAGTCACATGCTCCACAGAGACTTGTAACGACTACAGAGAGGATATGAGAAAAGAAGGGTTGTTTACCTTATAGTAACTGTTCTTTGAGATGTTCTAAGCATGTGGATACTGCACATTGTGCTCTGGTGCCCCTGCACAGTTTGGAAGATTGATAGTGCCCAACAAGGGTCACACATGTATCCTTCATGCCCTCATGCTCCCTTCTAAGGGCATAAGGGTGAACCAGTGCCACCCAGCACTGAGGTTCCTTCCCCACCCAGCATCCCATGAAGAATCCCTGAGCTGCGAGGATGGAGGGATTGTGGGATCCACATACACAGACAGTAATGGGTGCAGTAAACACACTGAAATTGCAGACAGGTGGTTACTACTGACAGACATTTTGTAAAAACTCGAGGTGCAGCTTAGAGGCCAAACGGGAGGACCCTGAACTAATAGTGGTCATCCATCATCAGAAAGCAAAGAAACTTCTTGTGCAATGGATGTACTGGCACATGAAAATATGTGCCAGGCAAGTTAAGGGTACTGAACCAGTACGTGTCATCTAAAGAGGGTATGGTGGATGCAAGAGTCACCAGGTGAAATGTGACACTGGTTATCTGAGGAGCCTGAGATTTAGTATGGGTCACCAGCTCCTTTCTTCTTTAGTACAAGAAAATAAGGGGAATAAAATCCTCTCTCTCTGACGGCTAACAGTTGAGGCTCTATCACACCCAGTTCCAGTAGAGAATGTATTTCTTGGTGCATGAGACTCATGTGACATAATTTCTTGAAAAGAGATGGGGGAAGGTACGAAATTGGAGGGTATGTCCCTCTTGGATTACCTACAAGACCCAACAGTCTGATGTTATTGCAGTCCAGACATCCGCGGAGAGAGGCAGGAACCAAAACAGGAAGAGGGGCGAGAGAGGGATACAGATCCACATTGTTCTGTGCCATATACCCAACCAAAGCATCAAAATTATTGCTTCTGTGACTGAGATGGTTAGATAGTAGATGACAAGGCTGTTTTTCTCTTTTGGAACCTCTCTCTTTTTCTGAACTGGCTTGATTGTTTCTGATGGTTAAAAAGATGCAGTAGTTTATTAGCATTTCTGCCTAGAAGAGAACTGGGATTTATAATACTTTTTTCTAAAATTTGGGATGTAAAGGCCCAAAGATCCGAGCATGGTCCAAGAATCCTTGGAGTGCAACTTTGTGTCTGTCTTTGGACTGAACATGTCCTTCCCATTAAATGTCAAGTCTTGCACTGTAGTCTGCACTTCCTTAGAGAGTCTTGACACAGATAAACCATATGAACAAAGCTAGAGCGGACCATTGTGGGTCTAAACCCTTGAGCTTAGCCTGTTTGTAAGTATCTTGATCGAATGCTTATAAATATTTTGTTACTGTTTGGATTAGTAAATTGCTTATAATGTAGACTTTTTAGGAATGTATATAGCTATTGTATAAGTACCATTTGGTCTTTAGATTTAATAAGGAACTTATGGTTAAATTAGTGTAGTTGTAATACCCTGCATAAATAGTCATTCCAACACTGCATCAGAAGTGAATAGAAATATTCAGATCCCTAAGGGGAGAACTGGTATTTTCATTCACCCTTCTGAGATTGCTATGAGATTGTGGGTGATGGCCCACAAATACTCCACTGGCTGGAGGATTCTCTTATTAATTGGGAGGACTATTCTGCTCTGTACAGCTGGTTGCAGGATATGAAATAGCTTGTATGTTTTCTCCTGTACCAGGTCCAAGGAAGCTTCCAGAGCCTCTTCTACTCTCCTAAAATAATGGATGATTTTAAGATGAATCAAGAGCTTTTAAAGAATGTAGGAGATCATGGTTTTGTCCAGTGATGATTATGAGAAAACTTAGAGTACAGAAGTGTCATCCTGCACTCCTCCATCCTCCTCTTCAGAGACAGGCTGTTGAAACTTCACAGCCACTTGAGGTACAGGGGAAGGAACAAGTTCCTGAGGGCTTTTCTGACACAATTAAAATGCAGGTTCCTTCAGAGAAGCTGAATGATGGCTTGGGGTTCTTCAGTGTTGATGCCAGCCAGGCCTGTATGGCCAAGGCTAGAATCCATACAGGTAGGGCACATTAGCCCAAGAACCCCAGAGTTACGAACTGATCAGTCAACCATATACCTCATTTCGAACCGGAAGTACACAATCAGGCAGCAGCAGAGACAAAAAAAAAAAAAAAAGGGGGTGGGGGGACACGGGGACGCAAATACAGTACAGTACTGTGTTAAATGTAAACTACTAAAAAATAAAGGGAAAACACATTTTTTCTTTTGCATAGTAAAGCTTCAAAAGCAGTACTAAATCAATGTTCAATTGTAAACTTTTGAAAGAACCACCATAATGTTTTGTTCATAGTTACTAACATTTCAGCGTTAGGAACAACCCCCATTCCTGAGGTGTTCGTAACTCTGAGGTGCTACTGTACTCCCTTTCTCTTGAAGGAGTCGGTGAAGGTGACTGAGGTTCCAGAAACTGCTGCTTGCTAGATGCCTGAGAAGGTGAAAAATCCTCCAAGAAGGGAGCTGAGCTGGAAGGTGCCACCATCCATTATAGAGAAGATGGCTTTGTATGACTCTGAACTTGGGGACCCAACAATATATCTTTAAATGACAGACATTCTGGGCTGTTCTGGTGGAGACTGATCTAGCCAACAAAGGAGAATATTCTAATAAATAAGTCCCAGTTCAAGAGTCACTCTTATGTCAGATGTGTCCCTAAAAGAAAAAGCCAAAAACATTCCTTGTATCATGTGCATGGAGGGTGTTGAGCTTGGTATCATAGGTAGTATTCACTCCTCATCAGGGGTTGATAATCTCGGTACCATAGGAGTTGACCTCGTAGTCTTAGATGTCCTCTGACCTGGTGCCAAGGAGTTAGAGTACAGTCACCGCCATACCGGAGCTTTGGCACATGTCAGGGTATGATGTAGCTTCAATACCAAGTGACCTCATGACAAAGATTACTTTAGGGACATCTTTAAATGCAAAGCCAGTGTGAAGACTGGACTCTCCAGTGCTGCATTCATTCTCAGTGCCAGTTTGCCTGTTGCCACCTTAAGTGGATTCCTCTGTATCTGTAATTCCACCTTCCTGTTGCATGGAACTAAGGAATGGGATAGAGGGCTAGAAGTGGTCTGGAAGAATGGTTTTTACATCTATGGCAGGAGGGGTGTCTGACCTCTTCACCTGCCAAGTTTCAGAGCTCTTGTGAGAAGAAAGATGCTTCTTAGGGGGTACAGAGCTCAGAGTTATCTCCCTCATCTCCAAGGCACTTTCAGGCTGGATCTTCAGCATCAACACTAAAAATCCTGCAGCTGTGGCATGTCAAAGTCCAACTGTAATCTCACAGACTTCTCCATTAGAAAGAGTCTTAGTATGTACTCTGAAGATTTTTGAGTGCACTTCCTCAAGGCCCAGCAAATGGCACACTTTAAAGGAATCTGTTTCTCACCTAAACAAAACAAACAAGCAGTGTGTCTATCCATGAGGGGATTTATCTTCCAACATGATGGACATGACTTGAAGCCTAGCGAATGATGTTCCTGCATAAAGGCCCTTGACAGTAATGTAACAGTTCATGGGCTAATTAACAGTACTAACCTAATTTTTTTTTCCAATGTGCGAACACAATTCTAAATAACTATCCTAAATAATAAAAGAAAAATATTCACAAAGAAAACAAACACCAACAGAGCTATCTATGCTAAGGTAGGACACTGAATTGTTCCAACTCTCAGCAGGGGGGCTATTAGAAGACACTGAGTAGCGAGCAGGGACACGATGTACTTTATATCCACGGAAGGGAGTGGAGAGGTGTGAAGGGTGCATGAGCAACTCTTGGTGGACTCTCCTGATAAAAACATTTGACTCCTGTCCAGAAGGCATCTGTGCACCATGAGTGGGATCCACATGCACAGGAACTCATAGAAAAACTATCAGTTTGGAATTCCTACCCAAAACTGGAAACATGGAATACTTAAATCTGCTTCTGAACTATTAAACCATCAAGTGTTCCCATTTAACTACTGGAGAGTACAGTTGAATAACATGGGAAGTCCCAACACTGTCTCAAGAAAAGAAAAATAGCAGCTATACAGTTCTATTTTACATAAAGTATAGTGTGACCAGCAACCTTCTAAGGGAATGCTCTGACTAGAGGAGTTAGCTCTTGGAACAGACAATGACCAATATAAATTAATGAACAAGTTCTTGAACAAACAGTGAGGTATCTCACAAAAGGGAGAACCTCTGAAATAACGCTAATGGATGTTATGTAACCTTAGGGGTGCTTGGTATGGAGCACTAATCTTAAATGGAAAGTTGTCACCCAAGGAAAATGAATGGATAAAAACAGAATCAAGCCAGATGTAAAAGCAGCTTCTCCCCCTATAGTAGAGGGACGTGGTTATTGCCTCCGTTTCCCCCTTGGTTTCCTTCTGGTCTGTAGTTTTCAAGCAGTTCTGGTGAGTTGAAGTGACTTGGCCTGCCAATTAGGTCATAAGTACTGTCCCCTTCCTCATATAACTAAAACGTCAACAAAACAGTCTCCCACCCTACTTCATGTTGGACCATAGCCCTTCCCCCATGCATGATTATTTCAGCTCTTTTCCAGACACAACAGTCCCTTCAGCCCTGATGTCAAACGGGCTGGAGAAGGGGGCATTCCTCCTGCCCTGGGCTCTCCCACCGTTGCACTATATTCAGTCCTGAACCCACCTGACCTCAGTCATAAGGGTCACTTAGTCATCTGAACCCCCATACTACAATTCCCAGGACCTCCGCAGATTACGTTTCCGAATACTGAAGCGCTGAGCCTCCAGTGACACTTGGGCTGGCGGTGCCTGGTTTTGAAGGGGCCAACACATTCTGTTAAATTGCAACTATTCCGAGGGAATGAAATGAGATTAAGTACATTAAATCTGACCCTACAGTATCAGATTTTTGCCATTAGGAACAACTCCTACCTATTAACTGGTTATGCAATTATCCAAGTCTCCACAGTCCCAAACACTGCATGCAAGCTGTACATGGAAATTCCAGGAAATTACTTCAGCTCGAAATCCAACTGGCCTAAGTAGTAAGTGCACTGTTGATGCATATAAGATTTGTATCCTAGGTTCCAATTTTTCCAAGGAACAGCACTGAATGATTAATTTCAATCAAACCAGCTAGACAGAATCTTCATCAGTAACAAAGATCCTGGAGTAATGCCTTACATTTGAATAGCGGCACCTTCTGGTTTGCAATTTGCATTTGTAAGGAGGAGGCTGAATACATTTTCCTGCCCAGGAGATCCAAATTCTTTGTCCTTGGGAGTGGACTTGTACCTCCCTTGATGTGACCTCTCATGGGCTACTGTCATGACAAGCAACTTAGGGGCAGGATGCAAATAAAAACACTTGAATCCCTACATAAATACATAATGATTGTTCATATGCTTCCTCATAGATGTCAAAGATGTTGGGGTGTTCCACAAAGCCTCAGCACGTTCCAATAGTGCATTGTTAACAGGGAGAACTACTCTCCCAAGGTTCTAGGACTTAAAAATATCCACTAACTTGTGAGTGTTTTCCTAAGGCCAATGCCAATCATCTAAGGAGGTCCTCCTGTGCCCAAAAGTGTTCAGCACTGGAGAGGAAGCATCTGCTACCATGGTGTCATCTGGTGATGACAAAGATGAAGGAAGAGAGGCCACTGGCCACTGGGTGCAGTACCAGACCCTGCAAGGGTTCTGAGGTAGTGTCCTCCATCTGAATCTGCAATGTAGGTGGCTGGGGAGGTGATGCCATGGATGGGTTGGGTGCTCTTGCCCAGAAGTGGGTTGAAGGTCAGGACCTTAAGAAATAAGGAACATCCTATGGATTCCCAGGCCACTGTGGATAGGGATAAGGCATCAGTGGCCAGTAGGCACTGGGCAAGAGCTCCTGTCTCTGCTGCGGGGACAGTCGTGGTCAGGATGAGAAAGGGGTTCTCAACTGCCTTTTAGACTGGGAGGGAGGACGACAAGCTCGACTATAATGAATCCCCAAAATCATCCAGAGATAATGGGGGAGCAACCCCAGCAGAGCAAGACAGAGTCCAGCCTCATCAGAGGTCCAATGTGCTGGCTGCATCAGTCCCAAGGTTGACAGAAGTTGGTGACCTGAAGGACTGGCAAGGTGTCAAGGTTCCTTCCCCACTCTGAACGCTAGGGTACAGATGTGGGGACCTGCATGAAAAACCTCCTAAGCTTATCTTTACCAGCTTAGGTCAAAACTTCCCCAAGGTACAAAACATTCCACCCTTTGTCCTTGGATTGGCCGCTACCACCACCAAACAAATACTGGTTACTGGGGAAGAGCTGTTTGGATACGTCTTTCCCCCCAAAATACTTCCCAAAACCTTGCACCCCACTTCCTGGACAAGGTTTGGTAAAAAGCCTCACCAATTTGCCTAGGTGACTACAGACCCAGACCCTTGGATCTTAAGAACAATGAACAATCCTCCCAACACTTGCACCTCCCCTTTCCTGGGAAATGTTGGATAAAAAGCCTCACAAATTTGCATAAGGTGACCACAGACCCAAACCCTTGAACAATGAAAAAACATTCAGTTTTCTTACAAGAAGACTTTTAATAGAAATAGAAGTAAAGAAATCACCTCTGTAAAATCAGAATCGTACCTTACAAGGTAATTAGATTCAAAACAGAGAATCCCTCGAGGCAAAACCTTAAGTTACAAAAAAGATACACAGACAGAAATAGTTATTCTATTCAGCACAATTCTTTTCTCAGCCATTTAAAGAAACCATAATCTAACACATACCTAGCTAGATTACTTACTAAAAGTTCTAAGACTCCATTCCTGGTCTATCCCCGACAAAAGCAGCATATAGACAAACAGAGACGCTTTGTTTCTCTCCCTCCTCCCAGCTTTTGAAAGTATCTTGTCTCCTCATTGGTCATTTTGGTCAGATGCCAGCGAGGTTACCTTTAGCTTCTTAACCCTTTACAGGTGAGAGGAGCTTTCCCCTGGCCAGGAGGGATTTCAAAGGGGTTTACCCTTCCCTTTATATTTATGACACAAGGGCAACGCACTCTCATTTGGTACCAATGCCAAAAGAGGCACAGACACCGGCGTCGGTACTGATACCAATGAGACAGTCTACACTATGACTATTATTGGTGCCAAAGATGACTGTTGTGCTAACAAATCCCTCAGCACTGGTACCAGTGCCAGCCTCAATTACGTACTTAACGTGATATGCAGTGTTGAGGGTGGTGCTGGTCGCGGAGACACCAGTGTAATTAACCTACACAGTGCCATCGTTGTTGATAAAGTCACAGCACTTGAATATTCCCAGACAATTGGAGAATGAGGATCCAAAAGGCAACGCACATCTGACATTGCCTGATGTGCCAGGGGACTGGACATTGGTACCAGATTCAGCAGACATCCCATGGACAGAGCCAGAGTCGACAGGACAGCCCCAAATTAATGTTGCCTCAGTATTAGAGAGCAGGTAGAAGGCCCAGTTCCATCATGTGTACCTGAGGAGTCAAGGTGCCAGTCTGCACAGATTCTGGCAGAGGAGGACTCTCTCCAAGGTCTGGAGTGGCTACTGTCTGTTTTATAGGTCCTTTTCTCAGAGGCCCAAGGGAGGTGAATGATCCCTCTTCCTCTAGAGGAGGCCTCAGAGTCTAACAGAGGAACATCGTCTTGTTATGGTTATGATGGTGGCTGAGGAGCCAATACTGTGCCTGGTGCCAACCAGGACTCATGGCATGCTGCATCAGGTGCTGCTTGAGCCTCAAGTCCCCTGCCACCTGCATTCTTAAATGATTTGCAAATAAAGTACTTTTCCTTAATGTGCCCCTCTCTAAACACTACACATGAGGATCACTATTAGGAACAGTCACCCCACACGCCAGACAGAGCTTAAATCCTGGTGAAGACATTCCAGCTGAGAAAAAAAATAGCTACTCAACCTAACTTTGCTAACTAAGGCACTACTAGATAACTAACTATTGTGACTATTTACAACAAAATTTCAGAAGAATGAAATACAAAATCAGGGTGAAGAAACACCACACTGAAACTCCAACTCTAGCCATGGGCAGTGAGAAGGAATTGGGGTGGGGGGGAAGGGAGGTTCAGAGCAGCAGTGCCCTTAATAGTAATGTGACAGGCCATAAAGAAAGGGCACAAGTACTGCCCCATGGTTACTGCTAGGCAAACTTTTCTGGCTTTGGTGCGCTGGGCACATGCATACCTGAGTGGAACATATCTGCAACCACTCAAAGAACTATTTCTTCTTTTGTCTCATGGTATTTAATGAAAACCTTTTAATTCACTGTCTTCATTTGATGATAGGGTCAGTTTTCCATTCATCATACTGTACTAACTAATGCTTTAAAGGGGCATTTTCTTTTTCATTTTAAAACCTGACTTGAGCTTTTGGAAGCTGTCAGATCAAACGCTTATTTAGCAACATCCATCTTCCCAATGCACAATAATGCATCATTTACAACAAATACAGAGGATGACATTTCCCATATCTGCAGGTGGACAGCCTTCACACTAATGTCCTCTTTTTTGTAGTTTTTTTTTTTTTAAATTGGAAACAGCCACATGATAAACTGCCACTTAAATACATTTGCAAGACAATTCTTCCCTAATCAACTAAAACAGACCTCTTTGTTTGGGATTAGTCCTGCTCCTTCCTCCAGCCCCAGTGGTGAGTTCTTAATTTAGTGGATGAATTTGGTAGGAAGGATCATAGCTGGAGGCAAATGCATAGCACCGCAAGGTGCTGTGCAGGATTCTCCATATAACTCTGCCAAATTATGTGATGGTTTTATTATGTGGACAGATGTCCCCTGAAGACCAAGAAGCAACTACCAAATTCATTTTCACTTAGGACCTACTCAGGATTGGAACCCAATTTATCAGAAGTGAATGTTAAGTGCTTTAGCCCTACTTTGCTTACTAGTTCCTGCACACTCACTCCACCACATAGTTCCTAGAATGCTTCACGTATATTCTAACTGTCCACTTAAGAGTCTCAAGACTATTAAAAGCATTGACCTTCAAGGAACAAAATCACTTGTTTAGCTAATTTATAACACAGTATGAAGTTTGCTTAGATGCCTGAATAATAATCATACACATGATTAAACAACTATTTTTCAAGTTTAGGTAGGCCAAAACTAAATATTTCCTTACCTCCAGGGTCTTTGTCTGGATTATATTCCAATGCATTGCTACAGATGAGATCAATATCTGTTAGGAAATCCTTGGCAGTCAAATAGTTGTGTTTATCAATTTTGGTTATTACTGTTGACAGGTCCATTGGTTCTTTGATAACTTCAAGATAATCTGAAACCTACAATCAAACAGCATACTGAAGTGACACAGGGCCTTATGCATTTCATCGGCACACTTTCCCACATTATACACATATTCATGCAGCATACTTAGCACTAATTAAGAAATGTGCCAGCTCAACATTTTGATCATTCTCATTTTCAATACATCTTTAATTCAAACATTTTAAACAAAGAAATTGAAATTATAGTGCTGGTGTTAGACTGCTAAAGTTATAGTTCCTTCAGAGATTCATTGATACATCTAATTTTCAGAGCAAACTAAATTGGTGCTGCAATTAAAGCCTCTTTTTATTATATACACTGAAGATATTTTAACATTGTCCTGAACTTTAAAAATAGTGGGCCTACCCCCACACAAAGGAGAACTGTGAAACTGTTTCTCCATTTTGTAGGTAAGCCTTTTTGTTATTTAGGTCGTCAAATCATTAACCTTTAAAAATAATTTTCTGCAAAACATTTGCAATAATAATCTGTAGGAACACCAAATCTAAATTTCGCCACTCTAAGTATTATATGGACTTTGTAGCAGGGCATTCTCAGAAGAAGGCCCCTTGTCAGTGGAATTCACTGCCTTCTATGGTGTACCTCATCATGGGTTCAGCAGCCCTCCAGGTAGAGTGAAAGGTATTTAACTGAATTAATTGTATGATGAGGGGTTAACTCTTGGCAACAGAAGACCCCAACAGAGCTATACATATCTCAGTGAGCTACAGTTAGTATGTATTTATTATTTATTCTTTGCTCTGATTAAAACAAAGTATGCTTCTGCATGAGTGCTTCAATGTAATTAAGATTACAATCAATTTCACATGTAGGTAGGCCTGAGAGTTTGTGTAGTCCTGAATATTTTAAAATCACCCATATATTAAGGTGATGGTTGCCAAAAAAATGAAATACATTTCGATCAAACTGTAATGGCTCCAGAGGAAGAATTTTTGATTAACCAGGTAAACGTGCATTTTTAGAAATTGTAACAAAAAATGTATCAACATAAATCTTAGATTAAGACCATACATCAACATCATATATAATACCTAGCTACTGGCTAAATGCTTAAATGTATATTTAAAGTGCATTTTCTATTCTAAACAGGCAGTGAAAATGGCATCCCCAGATGTAAACTGTCCAGTCTACAAGTAGAATGATATTTTTCTAAATATTACTGTTAATTCATCCTGTTAATTCATCCTAGGATCTAAAAGTCAACCTGTATTTTTTCTAGCAAGTGTATCACCACTAGTAATAGAATCTTCATGTGAAACTGCAAAATTTATATAGCAGATCAGTTAAATAAGAAAGGGAGGTCTTCTGGTTCAGGCATTAGGGACTGGGACTTGAGAGATCTGTGACAGTGCTAGGAATTAATCCCAGATTTTGCATAACCCTTTGGCAAATCACTAAATCTCATCTGTGTCAGTTCCCCATCTATAAAATGAAGATGGCAATATTCCTTCTGCATAGTTGAAAAGAATTGTTCATAGTCCTTTAACATAAACAAGTTAAGTCACAAATAATGTTCAAATATTGAATCTGGCTTGAAGCTGGAGGAGGACTGGATGGGGCCTCACATAATGCTTGTTAACTCTGCATGTAATTTAAAGTGCAGCTCTGCTGTAAAAAATTACACTAAAAATGACATTGCAGGGTCCCATTTTTATGGTCTCTCAATGACTTACAGAACAAATGTTCCAACTGGAAGTAGAAAAGTGTTTTCTTCTTACTGCCATCCCTACAAAGTTAGTATTCTATCTGAAAGCCAAGCTATGCTCTTTCCTTTTCACACACCAGCACAGTAATAGACTTGCAGGCCAAATGATGCCCTCAGTTACAACTGCAACCCCACTGTCTTCCAATTATGTCTTTCAATGGGTCTTCACATTCATAAATAACTGGAACTTATAGATTCATAGATTCTAAGGTCAAAAGGGACTATTACAATCATTTAATCTGACCTTCTGTGTAACACAAACTACAGAACTTCCCTGAATAATCCCTAGAACATAGCTTTCGGAGAAATATGCAATCTTAGTAAACATTTCTGTTACTCTTCAATAAAGAACAGAACACAATTCACTTTTTCATCACAATGTTGGCTCTACAGGAATAAAAAACAGTAAAAGCTAGATTTTGGTAACTAAAGAAAGCAAATACAATTAATTCCAAATACATCCTGGCAGCAGATTTGATGAATAAGGTGCTACCATTTTTATAATGCTGATTTTCAGAGTGGAAAAGCAACTTCGACTAGTACAGGCTAGAGCAGGAATCGGCAACATTTAGCACACAGCACGTCAGGGAAAGCCGCTGGTGGGCCGAGATGGTTTGTTTACCTGCAGCGTCCACAGGTTCAGCAGATCGCAGCTCCCACTGGCCATGGTTCGCTGTCCCAGGCCAATGGGGGCTGTGGGAAGTAGCACAAGCTGAGCGATGTGCTGGTCGCCGCTTCCCGCAGCCCCCATTGGCCTGAGACAGCGAACCGTGGCCAGTGGGAGCTGCGATCGGCCGAACCTGTGGACACTGCAGGTAAACAAACCATCCAGGCCCACCAGCAGCTTTCCCGGACGTGCCGCATGCCAAAGATTGCCGATTCCTGGGCTAGAGTAATACAAGTTTTTTTGCTGAACCAGTAGTGTGTCCAAAAATATGCTTCTAATCACTCTCACTGTGGTACAGAAGGTTATGACTAAGCCACCAGTGGATTACAGATAGGCAGAATTGGCTAGGTCATGGATATCAAGGATATCTGGGATAGTAATTTATTCACGCCCTTTTCAATTAATAATAATTTTTTTTCTAATAGGTTCAACTTCATTTTTTGCACATTACTGAAACAAGACCTCTTCAATATCCACCGGTTTGCTGAAGATGTTAAAGCGTTTGTCTGTAGCCAGCCTCTTGGTAACATCCCTGAGAAACAACCGCAGTTCTCTCAATGTGTTCTCCTCCTGGTCCTCCATTCGTTGCTTTTCTGTTTCTGACAGCTGACGGGGAGGAGAGGGTAATGCAAGAGGAAGAACTTCCAGAGCACAAAGAGCTAGGGAAAAAAGGCAGGAAAAAGTCAGAAAGTATTCGTAAGAGGGCATTGAACGATTACCCCTTTCTGGACTTGCACAATGCAAAGGGGGTGGGGGGGGATTTCCCATTTTCCTTCCCACTTTTCAAACTTGACAATTTAAACTCCTCCCCATCTTACTCAGTATAATAGAAACATGCCAGTTCTGCACACTGATAAACTGTCAGTTGTTAATGACCCTAACTGCATTTCCCAAAACCATTTAAAAAGAAAAACATTTTACAGTACAAAACTTGATTCAAACAGATTCTCGCACTACTGTGGCTTTATTGTAAAGTAGCTTACCAGCCTGTTTCCTTTTGGGGGGGTGCATTGATGCCTGATTAAGAATTAACTCCTGGAAAAATCTCAGTCTGTCTTCTTCACTTGGTCTTTGAATATAAAAAACCTCTTCATACTGGATTCTAAAGATACACTTCACCTGCAAGAAAACAACATCATGAAGAGTCAAAGGATTCAACATGTTCTTGAACTATCTGATCAATGTATATTTTAAACACAGAGGATCAACTTTTCAAAAGACGCAAACTGGCCATACTTGAGAAGTTACCAAACTATTTCCAAAGAAGCACAACGTCTCACGAAAGCTTATGCTCAGATAAATTGGTTAGTCTCTAAGGTGCCACAAGTACTCCTTTTCTTTTTGCAAATACAGACTAACACGGCTGTTACTCTGAAACAAGGAAAATGAATAATCTGGAATTGTTATTCAACTTTCCATAACCTGTAAGTTAAAGGGGCAGTGCAGCAACAGTTATTACTGCAATGATAGGAAGAGGAGAAAGAGAAAAGAACTTAGAAAAAAAATTGTATGAATACCTTAAGTTTTAAAAAAACTAAAGCTACACTGTAGTCGCTGAGTCTTACACTGCAGTATAATCCAGACTAACTCCACTGACTTCAGTAGGTTTTTCTGGAATTATACCAGTGTAACAGAGCAAAATCTAACACACAGTCTAGAACAGCAGGAGCTCCTTTATGGAGATCAAAGAAGATGGAGATCATTCTTAGTTGCAGAGAAAATATTGTCACTTCAAATAAAGACAAAAGGATTTCAAGTTTGTTCTTTCGGATGTTTATTGTGCAAAGATAATGATTGCAAGAATTAGTACATATGAACTAACCTTAGACTTCATGTAAGGCAATTTTAGAGCTGAAATAAAATTAATTTAGCAATTTCAATGTGAGATATATTTAAGTAAATTATAAGAACTAGAGCATAAAGTTCTGGTTAAATACAACTGTTCTACATTAAAGTGTTCTAAATTCTTAAAAGACACACATTAGTAATGCTTCCACTCTCAAAAAATATTTAACACTCACCTCTTCAGGTAATTCACTATACATGGTTTCAGAGGTAGACAGCAGAAATATAGGAGAAAACGACGGTATGTCTTGCAGCAAAGTTAGAAAAGTAGCTCTCACAGTTTCACTGACAGCTTCCCACCAGTCACCAATATGAGGCATGTAAACAATACTTGGTACAGTTCTTCGAGCTTCACGAAAGATCTAGTAAAGAGAAACACTAGTATTTAAAATCAGAAATTAAGTATTACGACACACAGTAAAAAATGAAAACCGTTATGGGCTTAAGTGGTGCCTTCAAAAGACAACCTCTCATCAGCTTAATTACCTCAAATTACAATAAAAATGCTTTCCATTCAAGTTTTTGTTATATTGAATATATATATATTTGAATTCGAATATATTGTTTGCTTCATCGAATTACTTTAAGCCAGTATGCAATGCCATCCAAAACAGCTACAAGTCAACACCCTGTTTTAATAATCTATTATAACAAAGAACCAACAAGCAAAACACATGAAAAGTTAAACTGTATCACATTTTGTAGCAGAAGAGAAAAATATGAAATGTCACAAAAAATACAAGATGAAAGGTCATACCAGCTTTTTAAGATTCGTAAGCATTATACTGGGTCCATTAAGCAGCTTTGTTTTGGTTCAGACACTTGCAAATACAGTGCACTGAGTTGGTTGCTGGTGGTTAACCAAACAGAATGTTTGACAGGAGGACTGACATTTTTCAAGAGCAAGGAAACATTTTAATTAATTAACTTTAAGTTTCGGGTTTATCTTAGAATTTTAGCAGCTTTGCTATTATTCCCCATGGCCTGCTATTTTTTCCTCATAGGAGAGCCAGTGTTCCGTGTATCTATTACATCTCAGAATTTCACCCTCTATATCCAATTCTATGACTACATAAAAAGTCAACTCAATTACCACTTCCCTTTGTCTTCTGGCAGCCCAGATAT
This sequence comes from Eretmochelys imbricata, assembly GCF_965152235.1. NCBI lineage: Eukaryota > Metazoa > Chordata > Testudines > Cheloniidae > Eretmochelys > Eretmochelys imbricata. Next base: position 18,515,771 of record NC_135574.1, on the reverse strand, counting down.
TCTGACATCATTATGATAGTAGAGCAAGAAATAATCCAGTTTATTTTAACAAGGTCGTACCTATTTGTAATTTTTTTTAAACGTTCATTTTATTTCTGGTGGCAGATTCCTCAAGTTGTTTCTTCAGCTTGAGCTGTACTGCCCACAATAACTGATACAAACTCTTTCAACTCCTTCCTGGTGATTACTATTGATTCCATTCAGTTTGCCCAAAACACTTATAGAAAAGAATGACAACTTAAGGATTCGCAAAAAGAAAAGGAGTACTTGTGGCACCTTAGAGACTAACCAATTTATTTGAGCATGAGCTTTCGTGAGCTACAGCTCACTTTGCTGTAGCTCACGAAAGCTTATACTCATATAAATTGGTTAGTCTCTAAGGTGCCACAAGTACTCCTTTTCTTTTTGCAAATACAGACTAACACGGCTGTTACTCTGAAACTTAAGGATTGTCTTTCTGGTCCTAAGTTTGACTCCAATCAGGAGAGAGAGAGATAAGGATGCCATTCCTTTTTTAGAACATTACAGCTTTGAATCTGAACTTTGGCCTTACTTGTTTACTTCTTCCAGCCATGCCCTCTTTTAGGTGTTGAATGTAATGTTAAAAATAAAGCTATCACACACATAAATTGTTTGTGATAATTCTGCGAAGCTTCTCTTCCACACAGCTGCTTGTTAACAGCATTATGGGACTCCAGCCACACACTAAACTGATAATGTGTGCACAGAACACAGATTGTTTAATGAAAAGAATGTGTATGTGCGTGTGTGTATGTGCACGTGTGTAACACACACAATATTGCAACAAAACAGAAACTTCCTACTATAAGACAGGTGAAAGACTTCAGTGGCCTTCTAGTGATTCTGTCTACCATTTTTATCTGCCTTAATTGGCATGTGTAAATTAAGGTTTAAAACGACTAAATATATATTGTCAAGATCAGCAGCCTTAAAATTCAACTCACTCTTATTTCTGGTATCTGTTTACAAATAATATGCAATTTTTGGTATGAGTTTCTCTCAACACATGCTTCAATTCTTTTTTCCCCCCATTTTCATAAATTCAATCCCTTTGTTAAGTATGAAAAATACAGTGCCTCTTGTACCTCCCCAAATTTACACCATTTACTGAGTATTAGGGCTGTCAAACAATAAAAAAAATTGCGATTAATCGCGCGATTAAAAAAATAATCGCAATTCATTGCAGTTTTAATCGCACTGTTAAACAATAGAATACCATTTATTTAAATATTTTGAGTGTTTTCTACATTTTCAAATATATTGATTTCAATTACAACACAGAATACAAAGTGTACAGTGCTCACTTTATATTATTTGATTACAAATATTTGCACTGTTAAAAAACAAAAATAGTATTTTTCAATTCACCTCACACAAGTACCGTAGTGCAATCTCTTTAGTGCAATTTAAAAATGCAGAATTTTTATTTACATAACTGCATTCAAAAACAAAACAATATAAAATTTAGAGCCGATAAGTCCAATCAGTCCTACTTCATGTTCAGCCAATTGCTAAGACAAACAAGTTTGTTTATATTTATAGGACATAATGCTGCCCATTTCTTATTTAAATCACCTGAAAGCGAGAACAGGCATTCACATGGTACTGTTGTACTGACATTTCAAGGTATTTACATGCCAGACATTTACTGTACTGACATTTCAAGGTATTTACATGCTTACATGCTAAGCATTTGTATGCCCCTTCATGCTTTGTCCAGCATTCTAGAGGACGTTTCCAAGCTCATGATAGGTTCTGCTCGATAATGATCCAAAGCAGTGCGGACCAATGCATGTTCATTTTCATCATCTGAATCAGATGCCACCAACAGAAGGTTGATTTTCTTTTTGGGGGGGTTCAGATTCTGTAGTTTCTGCATTGAAGTGTTGCTCTTTTAAGACTTCTGACAGCATGTGCTACACCTCACCCATCTCAGATTTTGGAAGGCATTTCAGATTCTTAAACCTTGGGTCGAGTGCTGTAGCTATCTTTAGAAATCTCACATTGGTAACTTCTTTGCTTTTGTCTACTCTGCAGTTAAAGTGTTCTTAAATTGAACAACACGAGCTGGGTCATCAGCCGAGGCTGCCATAACACAAACAGACTAACACGGCTGTTACTCTGAAACCTAACAAAATATATGGCAGCATGTGGGTAAAACCACAGAGCAGGAGACATAGAATTCTCCCCCAAGGAGTTCAGTCACAAATTTAATTAACGCATTTGTAACAGGGCCTCCTTGGTCCTGCATCTGTCTCAGTCAACAAAGCTGGTTCAGCGCCCTGTGCAATTTATTTATAATTGCGTCCCACCACCTTCATAGAATACCTTGCGCCTTTACAAGCAGGGGGAGAGCAATCTCTCTCTCTCACTGCCTGCTTTCCCTCCTTTTCATTTCCTTCCTGTGCCTATGTGTGGGCTCTGGCTAACGGCTTAATTAGCCTTTCTGCCTTGGCCCACTCATTAACTAGGCACAGCTCTGTCTCATCAGCTCCAATCTGCTATGCCTGATTGGAGCTGCTGTGAACAGAGTGCTGACTCAGGGTTTCCAACCTAGAACTCTGTCACAGCATTATTTTTTTAACAAGCGTCATCAGCATGGAAGCATGTCTTCTGGAATGGCGGCCAAAGCATGAAGGGGCATATGACTGTTTATCGTATCTGGCATGAAAATACCTTGCAATGCCAGTACAAAGGTGCCATGTGAATTCCTGTTTTCACTTTCAGAAACAGGAAGCATTATCTCCCATATATGTAAACAAACTTGCTTGTCTGAGCAATTGGCTGAACAAGAAGTAGGACTGAGTGGACATCTATGCTCTAAAATTTTGCAGTTTTGTTTTTGAGTGCAAAAAAATCTACATAGGTAAGTTGCACTTTCACGATAAAGAGACTGCACTACAGTACTTGTTGAGGTGAACTGAAAAATACAATTTCTTTTGTTTATCTTTTTACAGTGCAAATATTTGTAATCAAAAATAATATAAAGTGAGCAGTGTACACTTTGTATTCTGTGTTGTAATTGAAATCAATATATTTGAAAATGCACAAAAACTTCCAAAAATATTTATAATAAATTTCAATTGGTAGTCTATTACTGTTAAACTAGTGCAATTAAAACTGCGATTAATCATGATTAATTTTTTTAATCGAGTTAATTTGTTTTGAGTTAATCACTTGAGTTAACTATGATTAACTGACAGCCCTACTGAGTATAGAATGACTTTTCTGAGAATTTACAAGCACATCCATTAGCGCAGGCCCACACAGCACAGAGGTATTGAGACCCAGGGACTGGCTTCCCCTGCCTTCCCTTCACATAACCATAGGCACACTAATCCAGTATTCTAATCAATAAATCAACTGCAAATTAAAAGTCATTCACCTGAACACCTTAGTTGCTTTGTGTTGCTCCGGCACAGCAAAATAGCTGTAAACTCACCATAACTGGCCTGTATATTCTGGCATAGCAAAGGATCTGCCCTTAACAGTTAAAATTACAACAAAATATTTACGGTAGATACTATATATTTTCAAATCATCAGAAATATTGCATGATAGCATTCCCTTTGGGTTTCAGGTTTAAAGATCATATATGAAATTTTAAATTTGTAAAAGACAAGGAAATTCCAAGAAAAAAAATGTTAAAAACAGAGTTAAGGCTAAGAGTACATAGGAGTAAATTTAGGATTAAAAAAATTACATGACATTTTACCCTTGTGTTACTAATACACTTTTAACATTAACCTTAATACTTTTAAGCAATTTTTTGTCTTGCATAGATCTAGATATAAAATAGAATCAGGCATAAGCAACTCTCAATGAAAAAATAGTATTCTTAAGCCATAAAAATATTTTAGCAATTAGACTTGATTTTCATGCTTCTTATAAGCATGAGTAATATTTGTAATGAAAGATTTCAAGAAAAGTCATGTTCTCCAGTTCTGGGTTATCTCATAAAAATACATTTACGATCACATCATATTGTAGGTGCACATCTAGTGGGTCCTCACTCCATATACCTTTACCCCCACCCACACTCTGCTCTATTCACTTCTCACTTCCTTTCTTAATCTCAGTATCCTCTCCTTCATATCTATCTCCTCCTCAATCTTCTTTTCACACAAATGAATAAGGTGTCAACTGAATACTATTAACCCAAACTCCCAAACAGTGACTCTCAGACTTTTTAGGAACATAGGATGTAAATAATAAATCTGACTATTTTAAAAAGCTTTCATGAATACTTTTATGTGTTTATTTCCTTGTCAACGAAAACAGATTTCTGTGCACACACAGTTCAAACAAAGCTATAGAAACCAGTTTTCCTCAGAAGTTACAAGGTACTGCACGGCTATAATGCAGGTGTGGCGGCACATGAAGATGGAAGTCCATTCTAACAGTCCCTTGCAAGTCGTCTTCCTTTGGCAAGAATCAGTATAGGAGAATTTAGCCTTCTTAAATCCCTCAAAATTGCATCTTCCAAACTTATTTGTGGTCAGTCTCATGCTCCACTTCCTTCAACCTCAGCTCTACAAATTTTCTATGAAAACTTATCTTCTTTTGCATGCTAGACATAACCCCACTATTGCAGTTGTAAGCATCTGATGAAGTGAGCTGTAGCTCACGAAAGCTTATGCTCAAATAAATTGGTTAGTCTCTAAGGTGCCGCAAGTACTCCTTTTCTTATTGCAGTTTTGTTCTCACCTGATGCAAGACTGCAAATCTCCAGGATCAGTCAAATATTTTCTCATTTGTGACAAAAATCAAACAAACGGACATCAAGAATACACCATAACTTTTGATTATGAAAACTTTTGTTTACTCTCCTTAACTGTTTTTAACGGCTCTGTTCTGCTCCACATAGGAATGTTCAACACAGAATTGACTACATGTCTTGTCTTAGTTGTCACACAGACATCCTGCTGCCCAAGCAGGACTTTGAGACTGATCTAACATATGACTTCTTCAGATATTGAACCTTCTGCTGTTAACCGACTACCAAGACAGATAAAACTGTTTACCCATTCAGTGTCATTGCCATCTACATGCAGCATCAACAGAAAAATCAGAATTCCTAACTATAAAACTATAAAAACTTTAACAAAAGGTTTTTAATGTTAGCATATTAGAATGTTCCTCTGCTTTAGCTTGCAATGGCACATGCACACTGTCTTTTATCCAAAAGACCATAATTGTGCATATCATACTTTATTGGAAATAAGCTTGAATAAAACCAGAGCTGGCATCAATGCTCTATGATGCTCAGATATTATGTAGACTCACCTGTGCACATGATTCTTCAGGTGTTTTGGCACTAACTGAATAAAGTGCTGGCAGATCTAGCCTGTGTACAGAGAATTTTTCAAGAGAGTGCAATAGTGCTGGAGCAAGGTGAGAAGTTTGACCAGAACCTCTCTCTCCTGATAGCAGTAATCTTGGCCTATAAGAGGTTGGCTGGTGGTAAGCAGACCTATAACAGAAGTAATATTTTAAAAATATCACCATGCATCATTATGTATACATATATGTTTATCTATACAGAGTTCCTGGTGCTTCAGCTTTTATTTAGTAATTTTTAAAATTTTAATTCTTTTAGACTTTTTTAAAATGTCATCTCAACTCTGAAACCTGTCAACTATTATGATAATAGAGATCTTCTACTGGAGATCCTACAATGATTGTACTGTGCTAACTTTGGCATGCCTCAGTTCCAGCACTGATTACCTTAGGGCTTGTCTATACACACAGTTGCAACAGCGTAACTGATTAGAAACTGATTTAATTAATCAGTGCAAAATCTGTGTGGGTATTATTAAAATGATGCAATCCTAGATTATAATCAACTGTCTTAAATCTATTCCTTACCAAGAGAAGCTAAATCAATATAATCACTCTTAAAGCCATTTAAAGGTTCACACAAGAGTTTGCATGTGTTTAAAAATGCGGCTTTAGAGTACTGCATTTTTGCAGATTGCAGCTTGGATACAGATACAAATTGTGTATCTGTGCAGAGCTCTACACACCCGCCCAAATGGAGCAGCTGTCACCCAGCTCTCAAGCTCCAGCTTGGCTCTCTGAATCACGCAGCAGCGGGCTGCAATATGTGGCAATAGTCCGCTGGGAAATCTGTGAGTTGTAGTCCCCAGCTTGCTAGGATGGAGGAGGTAAACTATAACTCTCAGAAGGGAGTGAGCCAAGAACCATTTTGAAAGAGGTGTAGTTGTACTTTAAACTAGCAGGCAGCAAGGGAAAGCGTTGTGGAGAGAGTAGTTGTTGCCACTGTCTGTCCCGGCCGGGTCTGTGTGCGTTAGATCCGTCACAGCTGCATAGGAGTGTCTGAACCCCACACTGTGATGGCAGCCCTGCATATGAGGGCCCAGGATTGTACACTCCCTGTCCAGAGCAGGGAAGGAAATATGACGGGGGAGGAACAGGCGGTGGGGCAGGAGGTCTCTGGGGAGAAGTGGGGGGCAATAGGAGGTTGGGGGCTTGGCATAGCCCTGTGTCACTGCTGCGCAGTGACCTGTGCAGCCGTTAGTAGAACGCTGCAAATCCACGGATATCCACACATAATTTTTGTGGATTGCAGATCGGATGCGGATATAAACACTAGCTTTAGTCATGTGTGTAGCAAGGCTTTAGCTAACAAAGGTTACTTTTTAGCAGCCCAGAAAAACCAAAAAGACAATATTTTTCATCCTTCGAAGTACGTGTCAGCTCTCTAAAAGGAAGTTTTGCTGTTTATTTTCTGGGGGGGGGTTAAGTGATAGTAGGTGAAGATATAAAATTATCTAAGTAATTTTGTCTGCTCTAAGAACAAAGTGAAATTGACTCGTCGGTTTTCAGAGTTAAAAATATTGCACAGGGGCTGTTTATTTCATGCCAATGCATTTGTAACTGCCAAGACCCCAAGATTCAGCAAAGCACTTAAGAACATTCTTAAAAGTTAAGTACATTCTTAAGTCCCATCGATTTAAAAGGATTTACGAAAATGCTGAAGCACCTTATTGATTTAGGGTCTAGTATCTAGTTTAATATTTACCATATATACTTGTTCATAAGCTGAATATTTTTGGTAAAAAGTGACGCATCAAAGAGCGGGGGTCGGCTTATAAACAGACCTACACCAAAATTTGATGATTTTAAACTCTATGAAATCATTGAATTGAATATCTAATACATTGTCGTTTTGTTTACCTGGAGCATCTGCAGGCACAGAGTTCCTCAGTTCCCCGTGGCCGTGGTTCACTGTTCCCAGCTAATGGGAACTGGGGGAAGTGGGGCGCTCCAGGTAAACAAAATGTCCCAACCCACCAGCGGCTTACCCTGACGGGCCAGGAGCCAAAGTCTGCCAACCCCTGAAATACAGGGTCGGCTTATGAAAGGGTCATACAGTTTTTACTATTTGTACCTATTCATCTTGGGGGGTCGGCGAACGAACGGGCTAATGAATGAGTATATACAGTATATTGCAAACTTCATACAAATTAGCTTCCAGCTGGGAACACACACTCCTTTAAAGGTTGCAAATTACTCTGTATTTTTGTTGAAGGGCAAAAATCTTAAAGGAATCTAGCCAGGTATTGGGGGGGGAAGGGGTTTAAAGCAGTGTCTCATCCCATTAGTATTACTTGATTTGAAAGCTAAATTTTAAAATTAATTTAATTTTCTCTTTATTACTCTGTTTACTCTTTAAAATTCATTCAGACTGAAGAGTGAAACTAGATTACTCAATTTTACTTGGTTTAAGTTTTGAGTCAATCACTTTCTAGTTGCCACGCATTATACACAAAACTTGTCTTTCGCTTTACAGATCTGATGGGGAAGGTCATAAATCCATCCATCAAAAAAAAATGTATAATGAAATTTAAAAATTAGTTAAAATGTGTCCTTTTTTTTCCTCTTTTGTTTCAGCTGAAACCTGAATTTTGGGCCGGCAGTGCTTGATAATGTACCTTGAGGGAAACAGCAAGATCCCATTTTAAGCTAATCAGTTATTTTTAAGTTCATGTTACTGCAAATACTGTTTAATCATCACTGTTCAGAAATAAAAATTTTCTTTCTTCCACAAGATGGCTCTATCTTGACTGGCCTCACATTTTCTTTAGTGAAATAGGCATCAACAGACTCTATATAAAATATTACTCTAAACAATTCATATTAAAATTAACATTTCTAGGTTTTTGTTGCTGCATCCATCTTAATAAACAGTTGCGTTTCATCCAAATTTAATACACAAATTCTAACCTACAATGTCTCTGCAACTTTCCTTAGAAAAAGCACTGAAAAACACACAGAATGAGGAAAAAATTAAGAGGAGGCTTTTTGAAATACACCTCTATCCTGATATAACGCGGTCCTCTGGAGCCAAAAAAATCTTACCGTGTAAAAGGTGAAACCACGTTATATCGAACTTGCTTTGGCCTCGAGCATTTCTGTTAATAGTCACTTCCCGCCCCCTGACTGACCCCTCAGAACCCCTGACCCATCCAACCCTCCCCCCCCCCCGACTGCCCCGACCCCTATCCACACCCCCGCCCCCTGACAGGCCCCACAGGACTCCCATGGCCTATCCAACGCCCCCATTCCCTGACCGCCCCACCCCCAGAACCTCCGAACCATCCAACCCCTCCGCCCCCCAAGACCCTCTGCCCCTTATCCAACCCCTCAGCCCCGGCCCGGCACCCTTAACAAGCCACTCAGAGCAGCGTGTCGGAGCCAGACACACTGACCCGCCGGAGCGCGCAGCCCCACCCCCAGAGCACTGCTTTACTGCGTTATATTCGAATTTGTGTTATATCGGGTCGCGTTATATTGAGGTAGAGGTGTACAAGGAAATCTGACCTGAAACAAACTAATTTGTAGTATCAGATTTAAATGCAATAAACATATATAAATAACTGATATTGGTACACTGAAGCTCAATAGTACGTCTCAGTAAGAAAAAGCAGCCAATATGTTGCACACTTCATATTTTCCAAAATGCACCAGCATGTTTGCTTCCTTACTAAAACAGCTGGAGATTCAGGTTTAAATTCATAGATTTTAGATTCATAGCTAATGTCTGAAAAATATCTCAGGGGCTAAACATGGAAATTACATTCTTAAAATGCTATGGACCAAAGGCCAAACGCTACTCTCGAATACCCATAGGCTGGTGGTAATACCACAAAGTCATTATAAAACATTTAAAAGATTTTAGTTAAACTAAGGAGAACTTTCAAGCTAAATAGAGCTCAGTATGCAAAACAGGTTTAACCAGCTCAGTTATGCACTCTTACTACTTCACAGGAGTGTGAATGGCTTAGAAAATTGCTCATAAAGGCTTCAACACAGAAATCTCTCCATAAACATATCCTGGTATTTTAAGCACATTTAGATATAAATGAAGATGTTGCCATGAAGCACCTTTATAAACCCTTTCTTTGAACTCTAAGTGCAAAACAGCAGTGTATGACCTTAGAGTTTCAGATCTCCTATGAATTTCACAGCAAAATGCATATACTCACATTGTAAAATGAAGGTAGGGTTTATGTATAGCAGCTGACGATTGTTTCTTTGGTGATCCTGAGTGACAGCCCGTCTCAAAAATTGATGAAGCATTTTCATCCTCGCTATCGTCTAATATTAGACTTGGTGCATCTGTTCAAAATAAGATGTTTATTAATATTAGAGTTCTGTCACCTCTTGGTACACTTCAACAAACAACAAAAAGACATTGGAAGTTTCTTGGTTAAAAAAAGTTTAATAATATACTACCTGAAGTGGGAAGAATATGTCTAAATATCAGAAGGTATGTCTAAAATTACTACACATGATTTCAGTAACCAGTACTACCAAGAATGTGTTAAAATACAGAGTTTAGTCAGAAATTCAAATGCCCTTTTACCATCAAGCACCTTGCCATTTTCATAATCATAAGGATACAAAAATAAGCTGTGTATTACAATAAATAAAATTGCTGGTTTAACTCATTACGAATTGCTTCCTCTTGATTTATTTTGATGCCAGATTCAACCGTTAAGTTATTGATTTGAACTTCCTTTGACTAGGCATAATTGTGCATAATAAATAAGCCCCCAAAATTTCAGAAGTATACTTCATATTTCAGTATTTTTCCTAGCGATAAAGCAGACAACTTATGTTTGGGAACGTGTTTCTATCACACAAATTTGACAAAGAATATCAAAATGGTCAATGTCAATTCAAGTCAACTTTGTTTTCATATCCTGGGGTCTTAATCTATTTTTGATTCCTTCAACAACAAGTCATTCTCAGCTACTGAATTTAACTATCTTTTATACAGGGCTTCTTAAATGAAAGTTAAAGACTGAATACAACAGAGAAGAAAGACTATTCAAGAAAGTAAACTGAAAAACCATGAGCACATGGAGATAATCAGAAAAGTCATTTGGTAGAAGATTCAGCATGACTGGAAATCTACATTCCAAATTAATTCAAGACAAACAGGGATGACAAAGTGAAAACCAACATTGTTAAATTGGAATTAAACTGGCAAGCATATACCAAGTAGCTGTCATTCAAACTCAAACAGAGAAAAGCAATTCTAGACATCACTTACTTATGCTAACAATCAACTGGAATGTGGCATATGAGCACAATATTTAAAACTATTACATGTAGAATCATAGAACTGTAGGACTGGAAGGGCCCTCAAGAGGTCATCTAGTCCAGTCCCCTGCACTCATGGCAGGACTAAGTATTATCTAAACCAGGCACGGCCAAACTGTGGCTCCCAGAGCCTCCCCCATACTCCCACCATGCTCCACCTACGAGACTGGGCAAGGGGGAGCTAGGGGCTTCTGCCCTGCAGCGGGGTGGTGGGACTAGGGGTTTTTCTCCTGTGGTGGGATTAATGGCTTCTGCCCTGCAGGGAGGGAGGTCTTGGGTCTTTAGCCCAGCTGGGGTGTATAAGAGAAGAAGCCCCACATCACGACAGGCGCTGCCCTGCGGCGCAGGTTGTGCACGTCTTGCAGCTCTCAAACTTCTGAAGATTATTGTAAGTGGCTCGGAGGGTCAGTACGTTTGGCCGCTCTTGATCTAAACCATCCCTGACAAGTATTTGTCCAAACTGCTCTTAAAAATCTCAAATGATGGCGATTCCACAACCTCCCTGGGCAATTTATTCCAGGGCTTAACCACTGTAACAGTTTGGAAGATTTTTCTAATGTCCAACCTAAACTGCCCTTGTTGCAATTTAAGCCCATTGCCTCTTGTTTTATCCTCAGAGATTAAGGAGAAGAATTTTTCTCCCTCCTCTTTGTAACAACCTTTTATGTAACTGAAAACTGTTATCCTGTCCCTTTCTCAGCCTTCTCTTCTCCAGACTAAACAAACCCAATTTTTTCAATCTTCCCTCATAGGTCATGTTTTCTAGATCTTTAATCATGTTTGTAGCTCTTCTCTGGACTTTCTTCAATTTGTGCACCTCGGGCATCCAGAACTGGACACAATACTCCACTTGAGGCCTAATCAGCACAGAGTAGAGTGGAAGAATTGCTTCTTCTGTCTTCCTTACAACACTCCTGCTAATGCATCCCAGAACAATGTTCACTTTTTTTGCAATATTGTTATACTTTAGTTTACGATCCACTATGACCCCCAAATCCCTTTCTGCAGTACTCCCTCCTAGGCAATCATTTTCCATTTTGTGTGTGTGCAACTGATTGTTCCTGCCTAAATGGAGTACTTTGCATTTGTCCTGATTGAATTTCATCCTATTTATTTCGGACCATTTCCTCCAGTTTGTCCAGATCATTTGGATTTTTAATCCTATCCTCCAAAGCACTTGCAACCCCTCCCAGCTGGATATCATCCACAAATGTTATAAGTGAACTCTCTATGCCATTATCTAAATCATTGATGATGATATTGAAGAGAACAGGACCCAGAACTGATCTCTGCGGACCCCACTTCTTACATCCTTCCAGCATGACTGTGAACCTCTGATAACTACTCTCTGGGAACAGTTTTCCAGCCAGTTATTCACTCACTTAGAGTGCACCCATCATCTAGATTGTATTTCCCTGGTTTATGAAAAACTCATGCAAGACAGTATCAAAAAGCTTACTGAAGTCAAGACATACCATATCTACCACTTCCCCACTATCCAGAAGACTTGTTACTCTGTCAAAGAGAGCTATTAGGTTGGTTTAACATAATTTGTTCTTGACAAATCCATGCTGACTGTTACTTATCTTATTATCTTCTAGATGTTTACAAATTGATTACGTAATTATTTGTTCCATTATTTTTCCGGGTACTGAAGTTAAGCTGACTGGTCTGTAATTCCCCGGGTTGTCCTTATTTCCCTTTTTATAGAAGGGCACTATTTGCCCTTCTCCAGTCCTCTGGAATCTCTCCTCTCTTCCATGACTTTTTGAAGATAATTGCTAAGGCTGCAAGTTTGTCACAGAGGTCACGGATTCTGTTACTTTCCAGGACTTCTGTAGGGGCCGATGAGGCTGGCCTGGGGGTCGCCTGAGCAGCTCAGGCAGCCCCTGGGCTAACCACACTGGCTGTTGCTGGGGCAGTCTTGGGTCACCGCGCCCCCCTCCCCAGCAGCAGCAGCAGGAGTTTGGGTGTGAGAGGGCGCTCAGGGCTGGTGGTTGGGGCACAGGAGGGGGTGAGGGCTCTGGGTAGTGCTTAGCTTGGGGGGGAGGTCCCCGGAAACGGGGACATACCTCAGCTCCCAGGCTAATGGGAACTGTGGAGCCAACGCTGGTGGAAGAGGCAGCGCACAGAGCTGCCTGGCCATGCCTCTGCCTAGGAGCTGAGGGAAAGGGATATTGCCACTTCAGGGAGGCATGGAGCCAGGTAGGGAGGCTGCCAGCTCCGCCCCCACACCAGCACCAGTGGGGGTCCTGGGCTGTACACTGCCGCTCCCCCAAGTGCCCACAGCATGCCCCGGGCCACCGCCCGTTGCACCACCCACCCCCCCCAAGATTTAATCAGGGGTATATAGCACAAGTCATAGACAGGTCATGGGCCATGAATTTTTGTTTGACTTTTACTAAATATACCCATGACTAAAACGTAGCCTTAATAATAGCTAATGACTTAGATATCTCCCCAGTCAGCTCCTTGAGTATTCTAGGATGTATTTCACCAGGCCCTGGTGAGTTGAAGACATCTAACTTGTCTAAGTAATTTTTCACTTGTTTGTTTCCTATGATAGCCTCTGATCCGATCTCATTTTCACTAGCATCCACTATATTAAACATCCAGTTGCTACTAATCTTTGCTAACCTTTCTGGTGAAAACGGAAACAAAAAAGTCATTTAGTACTTCTGCCATTTCCACATCAAAATGGATTTTGCTGCTTTTTATGCAGACTGTACTTAACATTCAATCTTTTCTTTGGCTTAACTGGATGACACTTGATCTACACTAGCAGCCTATGTCAGTATAACTAAGTCACTCAGGAGACTGAAAAATCCACATACTGTGACCACATATCTATTCAGGGGACACCATAATAGGGCCTAATCACATCAGCCACACTATCAAAGACTCGTTCACCTGCACATCTACCAATATGATATATGCCATCATGTGTCAGCAATGCCCCTCTGCCATGTACATTGGCCAAACTGGATAGTCTCTACGTAAAAAAATAAATGGACACAAATCAGACGTCAAGAATTATAACATTCAAAAACCAGTAGGTGAATACTTCAATCTCTGGTCACTCAATTACAGACCTAAAAGTGGCAATTCTTCAACAAAAAACTTCAAAAACAGACTTCAACGAGAGACTGCTGAATTGGAATTAATTTGCAAACTGGACACCATTAATTTAGGATTGAATAAAGACTGGGAGTGGATGTGTCATTACACAAAGTAAAACTAATTTTCACCCCCTACTGTTTCTCACACGTTCTTGTCAACTGCTGGAAATGGCCCACCTTGATTATCACTACAAAAGGTCCCCCCCCGCTGGTAATAGCTCACCTTACCTGATCACTCTCATTACAGTGTGTATGGTAACACCCATTGTTTCATGTTCTCTGTGCATATAAAATCTCCCCACTGTATTTTCCACTACATCCATCCGATGAAGTGAGCTGTAGCTCACGAAAGCTTATGCTCAAATAAATTTGTTTGTCTCTAAGGTGCCACAAGTACTCCTTTTCTTTTTGCGGATACAGACTAACACATCTGCTATTCTGAAACGAGTTAAACAGACCTAATTCCCGGTGCAGACAGTGCTATGTCGACAGGAGGGCTCCTCCTGTCAACATAGCTACCACCTCTCAGGGAGGTGGATCACCTACACTGATGGGAAAACCCTCCTGTTGGCATAGGTAGTGTGTTCGCTAAGCAGCACAGCGGCATCGGTACAGGTGAGCCACTGAAGCTTAAGTGTAGATAAGCCCTAAGAAGAGGGTAAACAAAATCAGGGGTGGATGAAATTTCACACACACCTCTGACTGCACCTCTTGGGCTCAAAAGGATCCCTAAAGAGAGATGGGGAGGCGGAAAACTAAACTGACGGGTGTAGCCCAGTGCTATCGTGAGTAGCACCTAGAAAACAGGTAATACGGGCCCACCCCTGATAGAAATGGGATAAATGGTCCACAAAAACTAGGGAAGTTGGATCCCAGTTCTGTCCTTGCACGTCATCCTTGAGTGTCCAATCAAAAGGGCTGCTTAGACCTCTCAGAGTGTCAGGGGGGGGGGGTGAGGCAGGTGCGGACCAGGATTGGGGCAGAAGTCTTCTCCTAAAGCCTCTGCTCCTCCTCCTCCTATTGTAATCTTACCAGGTGGGTGGTGGGAAGAAACGAGGAACCGGCTGAGGGTTATCATCACGTTTCCTCAAGGATGCTAATGTATAAAGCCCTAAGGACTTCAGAATGGCCCTTGAGTCCTTTAGGCTGTGCAGCTTGGAGTCTGTCTATTCAGAAAAGAGCGACGTACCCTCAAAAGGAAGGTCCTCTGATGACTGTTGAACCTCATGCTGTAGATCCGACGATTGAAGCCCAGAGCTTTGCATTGCCACCACTGAAGCCATGGATCGAGTTGCAGAGTCCATGGCACCTAAGGCTGCTTGCAGGGATGCCCTTGCCACAGATTTGCCTTCCTCCATGAGAGCTGCAAATTCTCACCTGGACTCCTGTGGTAGTAACTCCTTAAATTTCAACACAGAGTCCCAGAGGTTGAAATCATACCTGCTCAGGAACACTTGCTGATTTGCAAGCCTGAGCTGAAGGCCACATGTTGAATAGATCTTTTTGCCAAAGAGGTCTAATTTTTTGGCATCCTTGGCCTTGGCACCTGCTGACTCTGTCATTCCCGCTCACTGGCTGCTGACACAACCAAAGGTTGTGGTAGATGTGTATAAAGGAATTCACACCCCTTAGCTGAGATAAATTATTTCTTTTCCGTTTTCTTTGCCATTGGCTGGAGGGACGCTAGGGTCTGCCATAATGCCTCAATGGGGTCCATAATAGCATTGTTTAGTGACAATGCCACTCTTGAAGAGCCTGTTACTGCTACAATGCCCACCAGGGCATGGGAAGACTCCCTGATCTCCTCTACCTGGATACCCAGGTTTTGAGCTACTCTCTTGATGCGCCTTGTAATCGTCCTGGGATAGTGTTATGTCTGCTCCCGCGACAGCTTCATCTTGAGAGGAGGCAGATACTGTTTTTCACCCATGGCACCAAACAGGTCTCGTGGTGTCGGGTGTTGATATTTGGCACCAGTCTTGGTACCGGAGCCTGGATCCTGCTCCAAGAGAAGTGGCGCTCTGGAATCTGACACCAGAGTATGACCTTCTGGAATGTGACCCTTGAATCACAGGAAAAGCCCAGGGGTTCCAGAAAGGCCACTATACTGGTATCTGCCACTGTCCTGGTGGCCAGGCCATGAATGGGATGCCTTGGCTCAGGTCTATGGTTGGGTAATACCACCTGGAGTGACAGTGCCGGCTCCTGCGAGAGATGTATGACTCCGCATCCAAGTCAGTTTCTGAAGATTCCCTTCCCGGAGACCAGGGTGGAGCGGTGCCGACCAGTGCCAGCAAGTAGTGCCAGGAGGGAGGAGATTGGGCCTGGGCCATGATGGCCCGTTTCCCCTTTGAAGGCACTTGAAGCCTTTGGTGCCATGGCAGCCGGTGCTGCTGCTGACAGCTCCTGTACGGCTGGGAATGGCAGTACCAGTAGAGAGAGTAAATCTCTTGCTGCCTGAAATGCCTCTGGCATTGACGGTACCACCCATGTAGTGGAGCTCCAGTGGCTCTTCTGTGGTGGAGAGTTCATCGGTGCTAGAGTCAATGGTACGCATTCCCCGGCCAGAGTCAATGGAGAGTTGTTAAAGACCAGAGTGGTCTGACGCAGGTCGCACTCTACTAGTATCTCTGTGCTCAGGGTTGGGGGAATCGACCTCTGTTGGTCTTTTTCTGCTCCTTTCTTGGCACCAGTGATGGAGAGCAGTGCCAAAGTCCCTCACTGGAGCACTTTTCCTCGGCACTGGGGATGACCGACCGGGGATAAGGAATGGTGCTTAGTTTCCTGAAGAGTAGACGGGGCACTCCTTACTGAGGCTGAAGTACTCAGTGCCAAGTCTGAGTGACCCAGCTGCGAGAGAGTTTGAATTGCTGTCTCCATGAGGATAAATCTGAATCTAGCATCTATATCCTTTTTGGTGTGGGGCCTGAAGCCTTTGCAGATCTTGCAGCACTCCTACACATGAGCTTCCCCCAAGCACTGAAGGTAGCTGGAATGGGGGTCACTCACAGGCATAGGCTTGTGGCAAGAAGCAAAAGGCTTAATCCTGGAGACCGAGGCAAGCCCTGCTACTGGGCAGGGATTAACCCTGCTGAGCAGGGTTCACTAACCTGAAAAAAGCAAAGGAGTACTTGTGGCACCTTAGAGACTAACCAATTTACGAAAGCTTATGCTCAAATAAATTGGTTAGTCTCTAAGGTGCCACAAGTACTCCTTTTCTTTTTGCGAATACAGACTAACACGGCTGTTACTCTGAAACCGTTCACTAACCTATTTATCTAACAACTGAAACTTAACTACTAAGAATAAAAGATAACTATATACAACGAGGTTAGAAAGTCCACATAAGGAGTGCTTGTGAACACAAGGATGAGGCAGTTGCAGCAACCATCACAGACAGTAAAAAGGAACAGAGGAGGCTGTGGGTAGGCAGGAGCCTTTACACAGGCACTATGAGCGCGCAACTCCAAGGGGCACCAGAGCCAACCCAATGGATACCACTGAAGGAAAAATTTTCCAGGGGTGGTGCAAAGGGCGAGCACACATCTACATTGCAATGGACATAAGCAAGCACTTGAAGAAGAAAATCAAGCCATTTGTCTTCACTTTCCAGGCCCTTCATGATTTATCCCCCAATCTACTCATGATCTCCCATTTGCTAACAAAATGTCAACTCCCACCTCCAATCAGCCCATGATGCCAGTCTCCATTAACCACTTGCTAAATTTTCAAACAAGCACTACCATGCGTTCTCCCAGGCTGCCCCCATGCTTGGGAGAACCCTTTTCTGGGGCTTCTAGACACTACAGCAATACATTAATAAATTACAATTATTATTATTATTACAATTAATTATATGTCCAAGTAAAATATGCAAATCAAAGTCAGTTCTGGCATAAGCTGGTGCAAACTTGATTCAGTACGTTTCAGGCAAGGAGTAGGACAAGGATGCTAAAAGAAAAGCTACCTGAAATTTTTCCAACCTAGAACAGAATAGTTAGGAGCAAAAAAATAAAAATAAAAACAAAAATAAAAACTAAGTACCTTCTCTTTTGTCACCTTGACTAAATTCAGCATGGGGAAATACTTTATGTAAAACCGCCAGGAGGTTATTGAAGGTTCTTTCCAGCAGCGGCCTTATGACAAGGGATAGTGCATGTCCTGAAGACATCACGGCACGTTGGGAAGCAGGCACAATATTCTGCATTGCATGGTGAAAATCTTGTGCGCTGAGAACTATTGAAGAAACATCAAGCTGCAGTTTCTGACTGCTTGCGTAAATCTGAGGATAGCGCCGTCGCAAGGCAATCAAGGCAGCCTCAGTGCAAAGTGCTTTTATGTCAGCTCCACAGTACCCTAGTGTACAAAAAACAAATATACATATGTTCCATGAAGAAGCATCAACATTTTGCATATGTACAAATAAGCCTGAAGCTAAAAAAGAGCAGCCAGTTGCACTTCACTGTCACAGACTCTTTCACACTGCATCCAGTGAACAGGTACTGTTCCAGTGCAAATTAACCCAGGGACTGTTACAGCTTAAGAAGCAAATGTTAAACCCTTATTAAAAACCAATGATACTATTATCTGGACTACTCTCAGAGACCACCAGAAAAAAAAAGATAGCCTATAGAAGAAAGGCAAATGCAAATACAAAATAGCATCCACTGGTATTCCTACACAGCAATTGTATGGCAAGAAATTAATATGTCAATATCAATATTTTCCACTATTTGATTATAGAATGTACTGTAGCTTCCCCCAGCTTTGTGTCATCTCTATTCCTTTTCTTCTTTATAGTCTTTGTTTAATACACAAATGTATCAGTTGCAACTGCAATTACGTGAAATAGAATTGTAAAAAGTTACAGGGAAGCCTATGTACAAAATTAAAACTTATTTTGTGATTTTTTTTTTTAAATGAGCAAATGGTCCAGATGAATTTTAGGAACAAAGTACATATATCCACAAAGCATCTGAGAAAATGGAGGATATTAAGGAAAAATATTTAATCAGAGCATACAAGTAGACAGAAAAATTCCCTCACCTAATTCATTCTTCATAGTTGCTAGAAGAAACTAAGGTTTTACTCTCAAGCACAACACTCTCTCTCTCTGTCTTTTTAATTTTATAACTCTAATTGTATGGAGAAAAGTGGCAGAAAGTCTACTATGCTGTTGTAGGGTTTTTTATTCATTCTATTTTCTGTTTAGAACCTATAGTTGCTTAATCATCATTATTTAGAGCCATACATACAACTGTATTATACAGGCCTAAAACTTTTAAATAGTCTTTTATGGTACTAATTGACAGTTTTGCTGCTTTCAGGACTAAAACAATTGGATTTCTGATACCAGTATGCTTCTATCCTTCATAAAAACAGACATGTATATTTTGGTGCATTTTGTTTCACCTCTGCTGAACATGCTGTAGTACAGAATACTAATTACAAGATTATTCTCTTATAGAAAATCTTTTTATAGAGTTTTTAACCCAGCGTACAGAATGATACGATTAGCAGGGATATAGTTTATTAAATTCTACTCATTTTTAAAGATGTTTATAGAATCTATTCACGATTTTTAAAAAACTGACCAGGAATCCTTTAAATGGTTATCTTGAACATTTTTTAGACCTCTTTTTGGAAAAAAAATTCATGGTTTTTCTGCTCCTCTCTATGTTAAGGAGGGTCTTCCGGCAGGCACAAAACCCTCACCACTGAAGTTGTTTATGCCTGCCTTCCTGCCTTGTTCCTCTCTTACTGTGCACACATCTGCCCTGACTTTGTTTCAGCTTTACTAGTGCCTCTGGTACACACCCCTTTACAAGGCCTGCACCACCAACAAAAAAATAAACATGACAATACAAAGTGTGGACAAATGCACAAAGTAAACAAACTGGGGGGATGAATAAATCTCTCCCCCTTTTCTAATTTTTAGTCATATTAATTTTAAGGGTTACTAGTAATAAAGGTAGGTAAAAAAAATTTAAGATGAAAATGTGGTTTTAAACTGACGGTGTCCCATTAAATTCTATAGGACTTTTCCATAAAGATTTGAATGCGAGTCCAAGTATGTGATTATAGTCAGAACATTACCATAAATATTGGATTCCACAGACAATTTTTTGAATAAACCTCTTCCATTTTGTAAAAATGGCTAGTAAAATGGTAAAAAGTTATAATTGTGTAAATAATCACAATAGTTGAGTGCCAGGTTAAATGAAAAACTATCCTGAATTTCACATTAATAAGCCATAGCTCAAGTGAAATCAAACAGATTAGATACAAGCAATCTTATTGTCCCTCATTTTATTAGAAGATAAATTGGGTTTTTTTTTTTGTTTTGTTTTGTTTTTTTAAACAGTCAACTAATTACAGGTGGCTTCTGATTAGAATTCATTGTTCAGGTACTAAGGTCCCAATTTCACAATTAAATCCATGTGGACAGACCCAAACACGTGGCAACTTATTTCAGGTGCAGGGCATTCAATTGTACTGGATAAATTAGAATTTGCGTTGTACTCTAAATGCTGCTTTGCCTTTTTAACTTTGTGTATTATTTTACTAGTTCACAATGGTCCATTTCTTGATAGAATAGCACAACAGATTGAACAAATGAGTTTGGGGAAAACTAAACCAACTTGTCAAGTTCAAACATGCATTACTGTTATATTGCTCCTCTAATCTCCCTTTTATCTTAAAAATCCAGTTTAAGCATCTGACACAAATTAAGACTCAGCAAATTTAAAGCTATGTCCTTTCCAATTCTTCTATTAATAATGTTAGAATACTCCTTACAAACAGTCTTTTTAATCACAGCTTGTACATCTCCATGGAATTGCAAAATTAGGAAATAGTAGCCTATGGCCTATTTTGAAAATTAAATTCTCAGGTGATCAGATATACAATTAGTCACCCGTTCTATTTCCCTATTTCTCAGGAACAACTGCATTTGAAGAGCAATAATTTGTCTTTTACTGAAGGATTCTCTTGTGCATGCTTGTATATTCATTTGAGTGACTGACAAGACAACTGCAAGAAAATATCTTGTAGAACATTATAGGTTTTTTTAGTATTAAGAAGCAAATACATACCATGCCTAGAAGATGTAAGAACATAAGTAAGTTGTCAAGGCTGAGTATGAAGCATGGTTTTTCACTCTAACCTTGAAGGAACTCATTTTATCCCCAATTGTCACTGTAGTAATAAAACTAAATTTTAATGCATTTCCTTCTGCTTTTTAAAAATCAAAGAGATAATTCTGAATTTGGGGAGGGCATAATGCACTGGCTTTCTTTGTGATAGAACAAAACTAAAGTAGTCCATTCTGTGCTCCCTACCACCACCAGATAGTGCCAAACAAGAGACTTTTTTTTTTTTCTTTTTTTTAAAAAAAGCACAACTTTCAGTGAGAAGCACAGTAAGGAAGCAGGCTCCCATACAGCCTACTATAAAACATGCATCAGACTTTTACAGAAACTAGCTAGTCATCTTTCCTGTTTTTTCTCTTGGGAACGGATTTCTCCACAAACTCTCTCCTCTCCAAAGCCCTCCCCAAAAATCAGTTGTAACTATTTCTACGACAAGAAAAAGGTAGGATCTTCTTGCCAAATTAGGTCAAGATTTTGGCCTAACATCATCATAAGAGCATCATGGTCCAAATTCTGTGGCACACTGCACAGGAAGCATGCCAGCCCAGAACTCAGTATAAGGTTGAAATGAAAGATACCACCATAGCTTTCTCACAACAGTGTGGTGAAAAAAACCCAAGGAGTCATCTCTCTTCATCACTGTATTAAGATGGGAGAGAAAGAATGAATTGGTAACAAATTACCTCTTTTTCTTGTAAGTTGCTTAATTATAATGAACATGAAACAGAATATTTCTAAAAACTGTCTTGACTCAGTGATGTATTTCTTTAAAATCCTTTTTTAGTATTATTTTCATGGCCTACCTAGGTTTTGAAAGGATTTACCTGATTAACAGACAGTGGATGGAAGAGTTCACAGCTTTGCTGTTGCTAATATGGTTTGTTTTCTAAAAGGTTGAGTTAACAAGATAACTGAGTACCCATTTACCTAAAAGGTAAATATTCAAAACAAAAATATGTACAAGAAATGGGCACAAGTCACAAACTTCAGGCTGGTTTGCCCCCATCTCTCACACACACTTATCTGCAGGAAGACCATACTTTTTTCCTGTGCTCACGGCTTTTTCAGCTTCCCATCTTGTGGCCACTCTGGGAATTTAAAATTCCCACTAAGACTCCAAAGGTCTGGTCTTTTACACCACTTCAGTGCTCCCCTTAGCTGCTGCATCCTATTAATCCCACATGCATCCCATGGTTTAATATTGCAGTTCTCAAACCACTCAAAGAGGTTTTTTCAACTATTTAACAAACCCAGACACAAAAATCTCCAAATGGCACACGTCATTTTTAAGACATCAACTCATGAAATCCAGGGCAGTTGTGACAAAAATCCAGCCTTATCAAACAACCTGCTATTGCCCTACAAGTCCTGGTTGTATTTGTCTTATTTTTTTAATAATTAAATAAGCCCAGTCATTTTTTAAAAAAAGTTGTGTGGGAAGTATACATCAACAAGCAAGGTATCCACTCTCATGACTGCTTCTCAGTAGAGGTCAGTTATATTTGTAGCATTTCAGTAGTTTTCTTCATTAAGATTCAGTTATTTGTAGGTGTTGCCATGTTCGCTAAACAGGGTAAAGGTAAAATCATGCTGTACCAAAAGCCTGTTGACTCTAGACTGGGTGGCGGTGGTTCGTTTGTTTTTTTTAAAACTTTGTCCACTCAAGAGGAACAAGAGCAGATTAATAGCTACTGCATCGGTGTGAAAAGGGGACCAAGAGGTAGGTTTGCATGGCTCCAATGAATCTGGAAAGCCTGAATAAAAGGTTAGATGTTTGAGACATCATGAACAAAAATGATGAGGCAATCTCAGGGCAGGTGAGACAAACTAGCCTTATTCTGACTGGTGGAGACACTTTTTATGGTAGACACAAGGTTCTGATCTTGGAAATGCTAGAAGACATTAAAGTCCAAGATACAGAAAGGAGAAACGCAAGTGCACAATATTAGAATGGTGCAAGAACCAGTGACACCAGATTCTGGGGATATTTCTTGTTCTGGAAAATTAACAAATTTTCCCCCAGAACCAACTGATTTTACTTGAGCACCAGGAATGTCTTGGAGTAAAACCTACAAAAGACTGTCCTTGTAGTCTGAACATCTTAAAATATGTAATTGTATTCTCATGGTGGACAGAAATATGGTGAACTTTCAAAGGACCAAAACTGGATTTTCTCCCAGATATCCTCCCTCTCCCATTAAGTGGCACCAGGCCTTTGAAAAAGTCAAGCAGAATTTACATTAAATGGGTTTGGCACATGCTGTCTTATACCCGGCAAAGCTTAAATTGGAGTTTGCTGGATAGTTATATTTTCTCCTCACCAGAAGATGTTGAGGTCTTTGTGGATCAAAAGCGGAGAGATGCTGCTTCGGAGATGGTTGTCCCTGTGGATGAAGAGGATAATTCGGATGTACAGTAGCTGACTGAATGGACTGATGCTCAATTTAAAGTTCTTATTTCTTTGATGATGGAGCCCAATGAACAGTTATCTGAGATTATCCTTGTTCTGAGAACTTCAATGCTTGCCCAAGCAGGTGGTTGACAAAGGATGTATCTTTATATGACAAATCGTTGTGAGGAGGTTGTGGTGTGTATTTTAAGGTTATTCCCCGTTAAAAATCTCACTACATGAATATTTGTTTTTATTTCTGTCCTGCTTTTAAGCAGCTGGCTTGAACAACCATCCTCCCATTCAGTACAGCAGGTCTCTGAGTGCTCCAATGGTATATTTAAGATATTCATGTTGCTTGAGTCTATAGGACAGAACGTTTTTTGCCCTGTGCCTGCCACATGGGTATATTATGCACTAGTAGACTCTGGGGGGATAATCTTAGCTTTAGGACCAGTGGCTAGTTTGTGAGTCTTTGTCTGAAGAGAGCATGGCAGAGATTCAGTAAAAACTACTGAAATTTATTTTTGTCCACATAAGGCAGTAAAACTGTGCCAACAAATCTCATCTGTAAAGTTTTCAAAGGAATCTTTACCTAAAGATTCTGCTTCCCAGGTGCTTTTATTTTTGTCAGCACTAGTCCTACAAAAGGACATTGGAGGTTACGTCAGGAAAACATTATCTACTGCATTATTACCTTCAAACTGTTATTGAGTGTTTATTCTGTATATTAATCCCTCTGATACAATCATGCCTGATTTTTCTGATTACAAATAAGGGTTGTAGAAAGTATAAAAGTTTGAATAAAAATAAAATTGAAAAATAAATTAAAAAAACAAAGCATCTGACACATGTTCAGAACTTCAGAAGCAAGTGTTCAACATACTTTACAAGCTTTAAGAAAATGTTTTATAGAAAGAAAAGGCATCTAAAAGTGATAACACTAATATGGTACCACTCACCAACACATTTTTCAGCTAGCTCCCCCAAGAAAGGATCTGACAGTTTGGGGTTCCAGTCCCTGGTATGAATTTGTAAAATGTGCTTTCTTGCCTGATAAAGAAGTAAGTATTTCAGCATTAGTAAGCAAAATCAGCAGTCAACCAGTCAACAATAAATCAACATATTTCAAGCACTTAGGTCATATATTCAAGAGTCATTAATTATCCTAATTGTGTCAATACAATGTCACAAGAACATGTAGAAGGGTACAACACAAATTCTCAGGAGGAAAGGAAAAGTTCTGTGACATAGGAAATACCTGTGTGTGCTGACTCTTTTAGTGGCGACCACTATACTTCCAATTAAGATTTTCTGCCATTATAAAACGCCTCAGTACTTAATCTTTTACAATATGTGACAGGGTCGGGCCAGATGGCTATAGGAGTGATAGAAGGCAGATATATTAGCCCCAGGTTAAGTAGGTCCCTTTTCCTTGGGTAAGGTAACAGGGAAGGTTCCAGAACAATCGGGAACTTTCTGGAAACTTAAGGCAGATAGGCTGATTAGAACACCTGCAGCCAATCAAGAAGCTGCTAGAATCAATTAAGGCAGGTTAATCAGGGCACCTGGGTTTAAAAAAGAGCTCACTTCAGTTTGTGGCATGCGTGTGAGGAGTTGGGAGCAAGAAGCTTACAGTGAGAAGGCATACTACTAGAAGACTGAGAAATACAAGCAATATCAGACATCAGGAGGAAGGTTCTGAGGCGAGAAAATCTGCCAATAAGCGAAGGACCCACGAAGGCAGAGGAGGAACTTTGTCACAAAAGATAGTTTATTATTACAGAAAAATTCCATGAGTATTACACGAAACCAATCTAATAGATTCAAACTTGATTTTAACAGCCTACACATTAAATCCAATATCAAAGATATATTAATGCAACATGTGATTGAGATTACATGAAACCAATCTAATAGATTCAAACTTGATTTTAACAGCCTACACATTAAATCCAATATCAAAAGATACATTAATGCAACATGTGGTTGAGAATATAAAATACTCGAACTAAGAAGCGTAAAAATATGTCCACACTGCAATTACAACAACTCCTGTTTTGTACATGTGCAATTTTCATTATGATGCAGACAGCTAAATGTATTTCTTCACATAACTATATATATATATATATATATATATATATATATATATATATAGTTATCTATTTATATCATCATAGCACTCAGAAGCCTCAATATGGATTGGGGCTTCACTGGGCTAGGCATTGTACAAACCCATACAAAGATGAAGTCCTTTCGCCACACAGCTTACAGTGTAATGTGATCAAATTACAACTGCAGTAGGAACCCTTCTGAATTTCCTGGAGTGTGTGCTTAAATTCACAGTTATAATGTTGCATAAATGTCAATTTTTTTATACATTTCCTTTTTTAAAAAAAGATAAGCGCTGATACACAAACACAGTATTTATTTATTTCACTATTCAGTATTATTACATTCCAGACATGCAGAATTTCAATATATCTGTAGGCCTGGAGATTTGCAGCTAGGTTTACTGAAATGACTTTAAAGTAATTTGCAAATAACGAAATGGTTTTCTGTACTTCAACATGTGATGGATGCCCCCACTAACTAAGTGAAGAGGGGCTTTCAAAACTTAATTCACCAATGCTTACCTTTTTTACTCGAGTCCCCAAAAGTCATGAGTCAACAGCTCCACTATGATGCCCCTCACTCAGAGCAGAACTACCAAAGAGCTTCAGTGGAGAATGAAGCCAGCCCAGAGAAGGATCAGTTAAGGTCTCCAATTTTTCACTTCTAAAAATACATTGCATGGCTTTGGAAAAGTGGGGCATGGGGCTTTATCCTGTCCCTTTTCTGGGCCAGCTCCACACTTCAGTGAGATTATAGTAGCTATGATGTCACAGCACAGAGCACACTGACTAGGGCAGTGGTTTTCAACCAGGGGTAGGTGTACCTCTGGGGGTATTCAGAGGTCTTCCAGTGGTACAACTAATCTAGATAGTTGTCTAGTTTTACAACAGGCTACATAAAAAGCACTAGTGAAGTCAGTAAAACTAAAATTTCATATGACTTGTTTATACTGCTCTAAATATTATACACTAAAATGTAAGTACAATATTTATATTCCAGTTGATTTTATAATTATATAGTAAAATGAGAAAGTAAACAATTTTTCAGTAAGTGTGCTGTGACACTTTTGTATTTTTATGTTTGATTTTATAAGCAAGTAGTTTTTAAGTGAGGTGAAACTTGTGGATACGCAAGACAAATCAGACTCCTGAAAGGGGTACAATAGTCTGGAAACGTTGAGAGCCACTAGACTAGGCCAGACTATGAGCTGGCAAACAGACTTCAAGGGACTTAAAAGAAAAAGGGGGAAGTGGCTAGCAGTTTTTGCACTGAGGAATCCTCTTTGTTTAGCTAGTGGGCATTTCTATTTTTCCAATTTGATTCTATTTGGAAACTGTGTCTTAGAATGGTTTAGTAAAATATTAAACACTTGTGTGTAAGAGCCCCAGAGGAGCAACAGAGACAGTTTTAAAAATCCCTCACTACTAGCAAACTGTAACACAATTACTTGCTTTTGCAGATTTCAAGAATTCTGAGCTTTGCATCCAGTTCCATGCTACTTCTGTCAAAATGGACGAAACCATAACCATAATAGAATCAGAAAATTAGTCAAGTGTTAATATTTGCACAGTACTTTGAAGATATAACACTGTGCAAATTGCTATGTATTATCAACTTGCTAAATTCTCAAAATGTTTTATTTTGTGATGAAATTTCTCATGTTTACTCTCAGATGAAAGTTGACACTTCCAGTGAGGAGTCTGAGGTAGAGGAAGATTTGTACTTTGTTGCTATGGTTTGCCTGGAGACAGTCTTCCACAAACCTGAGACAACAGGAAAGAGGGTCTACTCAGTTTGCTGTTATAGATTGTTTTGGAGAAATGTCAACAAATTTAGCTGAGCTGTTTGAGTTGTGAGAGTAAAGGAAAAAAATATATATGTCCTATCTGAGCGCCATTAAAATGCCTTTTTTTGCTTGAATGACTTTTAAAACATTTTTTAAACTTTAAATGTACTATAAACTGAGTTTTTCAAAGAGGGTAAGTGCCTTTGAGATGTCTAAAGAATTCTAGTTTCCAAATTAAAAATAAATAATAAATAAAAACCACACTAAAAGAAAAAAAAAAAAAGACTAGCAATGAACAAATTATTACCATTTTGAAAACATACCAAATGCTATTTGATAGAGATCTGTATTGAATATGTGGATCTTCAGAGATACCAACTTACTTCACTCTAGAAATGTTTACATTATCCCTTTGTAACTTTTACCTTTTGATCAGGCAAGTTGAAAAGAAATTCCCTGTCAAAACGACCAGGTCTCCTGAGTGCAGGGTCTATAGATTCAAGTCTGTTTGTAGCACCAATTACGACAATTTCTCCTCTATTATCCAGTCCATCCATGAGGGCAAGTAGGGTAGACACTATAGAGCTAGAAGAAAGTTTTCAAAAACAATTTTTTGTAAATATCATCAAGGTCTCCTACATAACTTAGACAGCCCTGATGGCCTATTAAGTTAGGCCAGCCTTCTTAGGCTGCCCTATGGGTCATAGCATTATCCAGTATTGCTGCTGACAGGGTTTGCAAGGTGGTCTTGAAAAGGCATTGCAGGGGCAGGAGTAATCATTCCTTAGTCATAAAATGAGCTTTTAGTGACCCTTTACACCATATTGGCTCTTTCACTTGGTGTAAAAGTGCCAGAGAAGAGGCAAGGATCTAACCCAAGAAATAATCCAAATTAAGCTTTTAAAAAAGCTACTTTACATTTACCAAAATAAAAACATAATCCACAGTATTATATTAAAATCCATTACCTGTGAATCTGGTCTTGTCTACTAGAACGAACTGGGGCCAAACCATCTATTTCATCAAAGAAGATTATAGAGGGTCTCATCAAGTATGCCTGGTGTACAGAAACAGGAATGGATATTAGCTGTTAATTCAAATTCCTTCTGCAATGGAGTAAAAACAAATTCTCTTCACTATGTGCTGGTATCAATTCCACAGGCTGTACATTAAAAGCTTGCACTGGGATGCTTTTTCAAACCCAGTCCTGAGAATAAATCTGAAGTTTAACAACTAAGTTGTAATATTAAAACAAAGCAAAAAAAGTTAGACTGTATTTTCCTTTAACTAAGGAAGATAGCACCAGTGCCACAGTGCACTCTCGAACAATCCCAAAGAGGGTGGCACTGATTCATAATGTGAAAATCCTGTCTTTAGATGACTGAATTCTCAATGCCTGGAGCAATGCAGATCACATTTTTTAATTGTTTTAAATGTTTATTTTTTATTTTTTTGTTTTGTTTTTTAGAACATAAAATTGCAGTAAATACCCATAACAAAGAAAAAGGTATAATACTGAGGTAAAATATCAGAACAATGAAATCAAGGGACAAAGAAGCACAGGAGAAAAAAATGGCATTGTGGGATTAAACTACATTCTTGTAAAACAAGAATATGACCCTCAGATACATTCACTTAACTTGTGATATACATTTCTTCCTCTCATACAAAGCTGTTTCTGTTAATGTTGTAACCCATTTTCTTACGCTGGATTCTGAGCCTCAATTCCAGTATCTCAATTACTCTTGCAATCATAATATTTATTTAACCTATACTAGACACTCTAGATTACTCTTCTATTACTTTATAGGTGTAATAAACACAATCAGTTTCTTGTCATGCTTTACTTAGTTGCTGTGTTTGTAGATGCTCCTTATGATTTTACAAATCTAAAGATATAAAAACAAGTTCAGAAATGGGCATTTTATGTCCAGGAATGTGGCCTTTTCTCCCTAAGAAAATAAGTAAACGGAATAATTTTTGTTTTGCTTTACAGCCAGCCTTTAAGTAAAGAAAGGGTACTTTTGACTTTTTTTCTTCAAATAGTCGAACATTTCTAAAATATATACTTATAGACTCCACTTGAGCAAGAGTATTTCCAACATAGTTACCTGACAGTTAAACATTACATTTAAAAAAAAAAACCCAAAAAACAGAATTCAGAGAGAAAATTCAAAGCAAGAAAAAAAGCATTGGGGTTTAGATTTATTATGAACTGGGAAAACTTTTGGGATGGGGGAGCCTATATAGGAAGGATGGGCTCCACCTAAACCAAAGTGGATCCAGACTGCTGGCACTTAACATTAAAAAGGTTGCAGAGAAGTTTTTAAACTAAGAGATGGGGGAAAGCAGATTGCTGCAGAGGCGCATGTGGATCGGACAGATACTTCTCTTAGAGGAGAGTCTATTGGTAGAGATTCTCTAGGTTTTATAGTCAGGAGAAGAGGATGGAAGAGGATAAAGGATAGGCCAGATTAGATGAGAAACATTCACACAAGGAATCTGACACATCAGAAAAGGGCAGACAAATAAACAGTGACAAGTTTTTAAAGTGCTTGTGTTCAAATGCTAGGAGTCTAAATAATAAGATGGGTGAACTAGAGTGCCTTGTGTTAAAGGAGGATATGGATATAATAGTATCACAGAAACCTGGTGGAGTGAGGACAATCAATGGAACACAATCATTTCAGGGTACAAAATATATCGGAAGGATAGAACAGGTCGTGCAAGGGAAAGGGGGGCACTATATGTGAAAGAAAATGTAGATCAAATGAAATTAAAACCTTAAATAAATCCACATGTTCCATAGAATCTCTATGGATACTGTGGCAGAGCTCCGACCTTGTCCCCGTGGGTCCTGCGCTTCCAGGCAGTTTATGCTAGCTTCAGAGGCTCACTGCAACCCTCCATGTAACCCTTCTCTTTCTAGGGCCAGGGATACAGTCTACTGAGCCCTTTTCATCGTAAGCCAGCAAGGAGGTTGGTGAGATAACTCCCACAGTCTCTGTTGCTCCTACGGCCTCATACCAAAACAGTTTAGCCTCCTGTCCTGATAGGGATCTGTTTTCCCCGCCCAGGAGGTGTTTCTGTAGTGGTGGGTTGGGGGGAACCCGGGCCTGCCCTCTATTCCAAGTTCCGGCCCAGGGACCTTAATGGTAGCAGCTGTTGGCAGCCAACCTTTCACTGCCAGAGTTGCTACATTTCCCTGGGCTACTTCCCCACAGCTCTCCTGCTTCTCCCTTCTTCACCCTTACCAATGACTTGAGGGTGTCTTCATTAACCAGCCGTTCAGCCGCACTTCCTCTCCTCTGGCTCCCTGGCTCTCCTCTGCCTGACTGGGAGTGAGCCCTTTTATAGTATTAGAGGGGCCTTAATTAGAGTCGGGTGGTCACATTAGCTTAATGGCCTCACCTAACTCTTTGCAGGTTAATTGGAGTCAGGTGTTCTCATTAGCCTGGATCAGCTCCTGCTCTGGTCAGCCAGGGAACAGAAAACTTAATTCAATGGCCAGTATATCTGCCTTCTGCTACTCTGCTGTACCCAACTGGCCTGGGTCTATCACAACAGTAATTCCATGCTCAAATAAGAATATAACAGTAGGGATCTATTATTGACCACCTGACCAGGACAGTGATAGTGATGACAATGAAATGCTAAGGGAGATTAGAGAGGCTATCAAAATAAAGAACTCAATAATAGTGGGGGATTTCAATTATCCCCATATTGACCGGGCACATGTCACCTGAGGACGAAATGCAGAGACAAAATTTCTCGATACTTTAAATGACTGCTTCTTGGAGCAGCTGGTACAGGAACCCACAAGGCAACTCTCGATCTAGTCCTGCGTGGAGTGCAGGATCTGGCCCAAGAGGTAACTATAACAGGACCGCTTGGAAATAGTGACCATAACAACATAACATTTCACATTCCTGTGGTGGGAAGAACACCTCAACAGCCCATCATTGTAGCATTTAATTTCAGAAAGGGGAACTATGCAAAAATGAGGAGGTTATTTAAACAGAAATTAAAAGGTACGTGACTAGAGTGAAATCCCTGCAAGCTCCATGGACTCTTTTCAAAGACACCATAATAGAGGCTCAACTTAAATGTATACCCCAAATTAAAAAACATAGTAAAAGAACTGAAAAAGAGCCACCGTAGCTTAACAACCATGTAAAAGAAGCAGTGAGAGATAAAAAGGCATCTTCTAAAAAGTAGAAGTCAAATCCTAGTGAGGTAAATAAAAAGGAGCATAAACACTGCCAAATTAAATGTAAAAATGTCATAAGAAAAGCCAAAAAGGAGTTTGAAGAACAGCTAGTCAAAAAGTCAAAAGGTAATAACAAAATGTTTTTTAAGTACATCAGAAGCAGGAAGCCTGCTAAATAACCAGTGGGGCCCCTGGACGATCGGGATACAAAAGAAGCACTTAGACGATAAAGTCATCTCAGAGAAACTAAATGAATTCTTTGCTTCAGTTTTCACGGCTGAGGATGTTAGGGAGATTCCCAAACCCAAGCGTCTTTTGTAGGTGACAAATCTGAGGAATTGTCACAGATTGAAGTGTCACTAGAGGAGGTTTTGGAATTAATTGAGAAACTTAACAGTAACAAGTCACTGGGACTAGATGGCATTCACTCAAGAGTTCTGAAAGAACTCAAATGTGAAATTGCGGAACTATTAACTATGGTTTGTAACCTGTCCTTTAAATCAGCTTCTCTACCCAATGACTGGAAGATAGCTAACGTAACGCCAATATTTAAGGAGGGCTCTAGAGGTGATCCTGGCAATTACAGACCGGCAAGTCTAACATCAGTACCGGGCAAATTAGTTGAAACAATAGTAAAGAATAAAATTGTCAGACACATAGAAGAATGTAAATTGTTGCGCAAAAGTCAACATGGCTTCTGTAAAGGGAGATCATGTCTTACTAATCTATTAGAGTTCTTTGAGGGGGGGTCAACAAACATGTGGACAAGGGGGATCCAGTGGACATAGTGTACTTAGATTTCCAGAAAGCCTTTGACAAGGTCCCTCACCAAAGGCTCTTTTGTAAATTAAGTTGTCATGGGATCCCTTCATGGATTGAGAAGAAGTGGTTAAAGACAGGGAACAAAGGGCAGGAATAAATGGTAAATTTTCAGAATGGAGAGGGGTAACTAGTGGCGTTCTCCAAGGGTCAGTCCTAGGACGTATCCTATTCAACTTATTCATAAATGATCTGGAGAAAGGGGTAAACACTGAGGTGGCAAAGTTTGTAGCTGATACTAAACTGCTCAAGATAGTTAAGACCAAAGCAGACTGTGAAGAACTTCAAAAAGATCTCACACAACTAAGTGATTGAGGAACAAAATGGCAAATGAAATTTAATGGGGATAAATGTAAAGTAATGCACATTGAGAAAAATAACCCTAACTATACATACAATATGATGGGGGCTAATTTAGCTACAACTAATCAGGAGAAAGATCTTGGAGTCATCGTGGATAGTTCTCTGAAGACATCCACGCAGTGTGCAGCGGCAGTCAAAAAAGCAGATGGGATGTTAGGAATCATTTAAAAAGAGATAGAGAATAAGACGGAGAATATCTTATTGCCCTTAAATAAATCCATGGTATGCCCACATCTTGAATACTACATACAGATGTGGTCCCCTCATCTCAAAAAAAGATATACTGTCTTTAGAAAAGGTTCAGAAAAGGGCAACTAAAATGATTAGGGGTTTGGAACGGGTCCCATATGAGGAGAGATTAAAGAGGCTAGGACTTTTCAGCTTGGAAAAGAGGAGACTAAGGGGGGATATGACAGAGGTATATAAAATCATGAGTCGTGTGGAGAAAGTGAATAAGGAAAAGTTATTTACTTGTTCCCATAATATAAGAACTAGTGGCCACCAATGAAATAATAGGCAGCAGGTTTAAAACAAATAAAAGGAAGTTCTTTTTCACACAGCACACAGTCAACCTGTGGAACTCCTTGCCTGAGGAGGTTGTGAAGGCTAGGACTATAACAGGGTTTAAAAGAGAACTGGAAAAATTCATGGAGGTTAAGTACATTAATGGCTATTAGCCAGGATGGGTAAGGAATGGTGTCCCTCGCCTCTGTTTGTCAGAGGATGGAGATGGATGGCAGGAGAGAGATCACTTGATCTTTACCTGTTAGGTTCACTCCCTCTGGGGCACCTGGCATTGGCCACTGTCGGTAGACATGATACTGGGCTGGATGGACCTTTGGTCTGACCCAGTATGGCCATTCTTATGTTCATTGTTTTTGCCTTTAATGCTCTTCTATGAGTCATGAAGACAGCCTCCACAATTTGGTTTTCTGCTTGTGTTTTATATTAGAAATACAGGGTGGAATTTTCAAAAGCCCTCAGAATTGGCCTAATACTGGAGCTATGCCAGTGCTGATCACTTTTGAAAATCCCCACTGAAAGCCCACATTTCTTTCTTCTTGCTCAAGTACTAGGGAAAACTTTGGAGGAATTGGAATGTGACTTTACATCAGACAAACCTGAGTTTCAGTGCCACTAGCCCTGAACTTCTGAGAGAAGGAATATGAACAACCAATAACATCCCTACGTCCTCCTTCCGGACCTGGGAAAGCTGCATCTTTCATCCTTCTGTGATACCATATTCCCATTTTTAACAAGAATGGCAAATCCTCCAAGAATAGAAAGTTTTAAGATCAGACTTGATGTTTCTAATGTAAAAAAAAAGCAAAATATTTTTAAAAGCTCTGAAGTGATGAAGAAGGGCATAATTTTTTGTTTTGCTTTGCAGCCAGACTAAGTAAAAAAGGTACTTCCTGATTTTCCACTAGCAACTCTTACTGTCTGAAGTCTTTCCCCCCCATCACAGCCTTACCTGGAAAATATTAAGAAGTTACAAGTCAAAGTCTCTTAATTATAGGAAGCATCATATTTTTCTACAGTATTATATTTGTTTAAACTGAGTACCTATATCTGAAACCTGCATTTGTGCAAGAGATTGGATTCCACTGTTTTACCTGAATCTCTCCCCACTCTATCATCCTCTCTAGCCGAATGAGTAAAGGATTGGTCATACTAAAAAGTGTCTGAAGCATACTCTCAAAGATACAATTCTGAAATCAATTTTTACCATAGTATATGCCCTGAATATGCCAGCCAGACACCAGGTCAAATCATTCTGTTGCGATTTCTACCCACAATCACCATGCCAACTATGCTACTAGTAGTCCTGGACAGGTCTGGAAGCTCCCTCTCACATTGTTTTTTTAATATATCCTGATTGATAACACCTAGATACAATGCAATACAATTTCATCACTATTCCTCTACATTTTCATCTAAATTTAAAACTAGCAAATACTTCCCCTTGTACTGTAACTTATATAAAAGTTTCCTTTTATCCAAAGACAATTTTGGCTGCATGAAACACATTGCAATGAAAAATATTATACAGAAAAAAAAATATATCAAAAGTATCTGAACATCTTCTAACCTGATCGAAGAGGAGACGAAGTTGCCTTTCAGATTCACCAACCCACTTGCTGAGACAGTCTGCTCCTTTTCTCATAAAGAAAGCCACCTTTTTGTCTCCTTGACTGCATTCATTAGCTAGAGCTCTAGCTACCAAGGTTTTACCTGTTCCAGGAGGACCATAGAACAAACAGCCCCTGAAGATAAATGGATCAATATTATGGTCACAAAATTTATTTTATGTCTCTTGTAAAACTTCAAGATAGGGAGCCCAGAGAAGAAAAAAAAGACTAATCTTTTCATCATTACTTGACACATTTAAGTTGATCTTAGATTTTGTAAGATGCCACAAACTAAAAGAAATGAAAAACGATTAAGCTGAGTCTTGTATTATTAGTTTTTTCTTCCTCATTTAAAATTTTGTGCTACATCAGAATTTAAATTTGTTTCCGCATACATGTTTCATAACATGAAACGTGCAAGTTTTGTTTCATGCTTTCAAATTATTACATATTTGCTTTGTACAGCACACAGTAATCCGGTGGATATTAAGAATCTAAAGGGTTATTTTATATCAGGTAGATACTTCAAATGTTAAACCTGCAAAAACACCAGAGCTAGTTCACTGATATTTGCTTACACAGAAGTAGATTCTAATGCTAGTTTCTTAAAATTAAAAAAGTCTTTAATCAAATTCCCAATTCACAAAGTTTTCACATATCTTTTTAAGCTCCTCAAATGCCTGTCCATAAGGATTAAAACCAGAATACAAATGTTATTTAAAGATTGCTTCCATAAAAGAAACACTGACATTCAATTTGACTTTAAATAAACCCACCAATTTTCATTATACTAAACTGGCTTAATCATATTGGGGGGAGGTTCTTTAATTTTTGTTTTTACATGAACCTCAATATTTTTAATAGCCTTCTTATAAAGCATGTATGCTCCTTTCATATCCTCAAGAGATCACTTTTCTTCTTTACAAATAAGTTTTGACTAATGCAAGCATGACAGGAACAATACAGCTAGGGATTCCAGTCTGCTTTGTACAACAACATTATCAATTAAGTTCTATTCGCAGAAAAACATTTATACTACCTGCTAATTTTTTTATTCTGCAACTTGGTTAAGTCAGAACAGTGTCTTTCACTTAAGACTCTCAGGCAAGATGCAATTAATCATTCAAAAAATTTTCATGTTCTCCAACTGATTCCTCCCACTGGTTTCCCCTACCCAGTTGAATCCTTCAATAGCAGGATGTCTGTTTTGGGACTTGGCTAAACCAGCACAAAATTAGTAACAAAAACAGTTTGTGTGACTTGGCTGCCTCAAGTTCATTGAAAACCTGCTGGCAAAATCATCTCTTGCCCATTGCTTCAATACTTATCTGGCCATCAGTCATATCTCAGACTCTATTCCACTGTGCATTAAACTTACTGTCCTTGTTTCAAGGCCCTGTATCACACACAGCCTTGATTAATTCTCTGATCTGGTCTCTTCTAGTGTCCCCTCAACCCTGCTCTGTCAATAACACCAGTTCAATAACTCTTTTGTCTTCTTTTTCCAGAATTGTCTCCATGCCATCATGCTGCTGATTATGACTGGAAACATGCTTCCAAATTAATGTCAAAGCTCCAACCTTCACCTCATTGAAAAAAAAAAAAGTTTACTTCTGCAGCAGCCTGCAAAAAAATATTTCTCTAATTAAACCACAAAGATACACCTGCCTCCTACAAGTAAAAGAGATCATCTATTTCTGTAATCCACGTCTTCTTTCCTCTCTAATCCTGGTGTATAGTATAATCCTCACTTGTCTATCCATCTTTTGTCCTTGTGTGCTCTTCAGAGAAAGGACCAGTCTTCTACATGTTATCCTATTAAGTACTTTTGGGGGGTGCAATAAAAAAAAACAACCCAGCAACGAAGAATAAAACCACCTACCTTGGTGGCTGAATTTTGAATTTTTCAAAGATTTCTGGATAGAGAAGAGGAAACACTACCATTTCCTTTAATGCATGGATATGGTGGCTCAATCCACCTATGCTATCAAAACGCACCTAAGAAAACACAAAACATGTAAAGCAACAACTTTCCAAAATAGAACTTTTTATTTTTAACATAGCATATATGCAAAAATGTATGTAACTAAAGCAGTAAAGTTTTCCCAAACTTAAAAATTCAAATAAGAATCCACTGACTTTCAGAAATGCAATTATGTTTAGAGATAACCAGCAGAAGAAAAATATATTGTGAATATGACCTGTTTGCTTCTTTATGATGCATTTCACCAGAGAATTACACACAGACCAAAAGCAAGTGCTTTCTGGACCAAAATTGGTGAATGGACAACACTTGGTGAACAGACAGACTAGTTAACAGCAACACATTGAGAGTTTATTTTGCATGCACTTCAACTCTGATTTTCACAAAGCTGCCAATTAGGATTTCTGATTAATCTTCATTATCTTAAATGCATAATTATAAAAAAGGAACAAGTCTTAACAAAATTTACCGATTTGTCAAGAATCATTGGATCTACATCTGCCAAACTTGCACCAACTTTTACTCGTTCTCGCAGGATTCCACTGGCTAAATCTTCTGCTCTGAAATTCATAGGCAGACATCTGTTCGACAAAAG
The DNA here is from genome assembly GCF_965152235.1 of Eretmochelys imbricata. Classification (NCBI taxonomy): domain Eukaryota; kingdom Metazoa; phylum Chordata; order Testudines; family Cheloniidae; genus Eretmochelys; species Eretmochelys imbricata. The sequence continues at coordinate 18,478,449 of NC_135574.1, read as the reverse complement.
CAAGCAATTTAGGTTGATGTTGAATACATCAGCAATAAAACAAGTAAAGATGGCTGTAACTGTCAGAACTAGAAGATTAAGATACTAGTGTAGCTATCCCTCTCAAGCAAAATCAACATTAAGCTAAACAAGTTTGTTCCTGTCCCCTTCAACTTGACCCAACATATTTAAGATTATGATTCTTAAAACTACAAAGCAATTTTCAGTAACAGTGGTGAAATTCATTGGGTTAAGATAACATGAATGAAAAAGAAAGAACAAAAGTAGACACTCTCCGATGGATCACCAAGAATGAAGAAGAGTGAAAAAAACTATACATTCCAGGGCTGTCAAGATAATCAAAATTAAAGAGGACTAGAATGACCAAGATACTGTTCTTTAGTAATGACAGCCTGATGTACAAAGAGGTTCCTAAAATACAATGAAGATAACTTTATGATTCAAGAAGCAGAACCCAACCACAAAAGCTGTACTAAGATATATTTCTTAACCAACAAACACTACCCAACCCAACCAGGTGAAAACATGAAAAAAAGGAGAGCCTTACAATAAAGCAATCACAACTACTTAAATTTAGAGTGGTAAGGAAAGGGTTCACAGAAAGCAGCAGTCAAGAAAAACATATCTTGAAGAATTAACAAAACTAATTAATCCCCAATGAGAGGAAATTTGACCTACAAAGATTATTTTAACTTCTGCATGCTTGTTTAACTTCTTTATGAAGTATAAAGAAGCCCTAAAAACCTTATCATCTAAGGAGACATGATGATATGAGGAAGAATACAAACACAGAGGGAACAGATTGGGAGCCAGGAGGACAAAGGTTATTAATATAAGACAAAGCGCTCTTAAGCGATTGTGCACCTTTTTTCTTTTTTTTCTTTTTTTTTTTTTTTTTAAGACATTCCGGTTCTTAAAGGTTTCGTTCATTTTTTTTTTTAATGGTTTCAAGGTTCTTCAGGACGGAAGAGGGAGAGAAAGGAATGGCATGGTGGTGAGAAGAGGATAACAATGATCAGCAGAAGGAAGAGGAGATGGAGACAGAGAGCTTTGCTGACACAGTTTTTGTACTCATATAGTTAAAGCAGCACAACCCTCTAGCATCAGCAGAATTATATCAATATTTAGGTGTTTATCTTGGTATTACTTATAGAGATCCAAGAATTGTGTGGGGATCTGTGCTGAAAAGGAGAGGAAGGGAGGAGACAGGGGAGAGAGAGAGGGGGGAGATGTAGGAATGAATGAGGGAAAGCTAGATGGGAGAGGAGCGTGGAAGGTGAGCTGGAAGTACAGGGGACGGAGAGTATTGTATTGGTAGGCGAAGCTGCCAGACTGGGTAAGAACAGATCTGTTGGAAAGGATTGAGTGTGTCCATCTAAAATGCAAGCAGAAATCTGAAGAATATGACACAAGAAAGGTTTGGTTGGCACCCAATGTCACGGCTGGAAAAGACCTCCATGGGGATGGGGCTTTAAGACAACTCCCAGAACTCATACTGCTTGTCTACAGTCTACAGAAGTATAAGCAACAAAGAGGGTCTTGGGGCCCCAGACAGCCCCCCAGTCTAGTAACAGGACCTTTTCAGCCCCATCTGATAAAATGAGGAATTTGTTATTTCTGTGTTAAGTTATCACCATAGTACCTTTTACATCTTAGATTAGGGGTGGCCAACCTGAGCCTGAGAAAGAGCCAGAATTTACCAATGTACATTGCCAAAGATCCACAGTAATAGGTCAGCAGCCCCCCCATCAGCTCCCACCGCCTTCCACCCACCGGCAGTCCCACTGATCAGCGCCTTTCCCTCCCTCCCCACACCTCCTGATCAGCTGTTTCATGCCATGTAGGAGACTCTGGTGGGGAGGAGCGAAGGCACGGCAGGCTCAGGGGAGGGGGCGGGGCCTGTGGCAGAGCCAGGGGTTGATCAGTGAGCACTTCAGTATTATATTGCATTATTTGTTCAGTAATATATTTGTATATTATATATATATATATATATATATATATATTCTATTTTAATATTTGTTCAGTAACTAAAACAAGCCCCCCTCATTCTTCTGTTGTAAGTTAAATTTATTGAAGCTTCACAAGTAAGAGGTAACTTTTCTAAATAGTTTTCTGAATCAAACTATCACTTTTCACACTAACTAGACTATTACACCATAATTCTGCTTTTTCCTGCCAGGCCCATATAAACTGGCCCTCCCAAAGACTCAGCAAGTTGTGATACCTGTTCCTTGCTCTGGCCATGCTCTTAGACTTTCTCCTTTCAAAGCGTTCTTCATCTGAAGAGGTTGTATCACTGCTATGAATGGCATGTTTCTTTCTCCTATTTAAAGAGCAAATAAACATGCAGCTAATAATGCATTTCACTTTTTTTTAAAAAAAAATGTTAAAACAAAATAAAAAGGATGTATGTAACAACACCATTCAAGTCTAGCAGACATTTTAGCAACTTCTTGTTCCGTAAATAGTTGGCATACCAAAACAGTCAGAGTCAAATTTCTGTCTTCTTATATTGTTCCACAGATGTCTGATTCCAACTTGAACATTTCTGAGAGGGAAAAAAGCCCTAGGGACATGTGGCTCATTGCACATCACCAAAATGGAAAAAAGTGAGCGATAATATCAAACATTTTCAAAGTTTAAGGTTTCTAATGGACCTGTCATCGGATAAAACCTCCGAGCTACATCGCTCATCTCTCTCTGAAGCTAATAGAACACGAACATCAAGAGTATAATATCTTATCTATTTAAATTCCTTCTTTTTAAATTGCAGAGTTCTTATAAGTCTTATAGACCGTTTCTTTTTCTAAATGCTTTTCATACTGAACTATAAAATATTTTTAGAAATTGTTTATATTGTACTTGCAATTCCGAAGTAAGGAAAAATAAAATGGGCAATACAGGTTATTGCTCAAAATCCATACAGGTAACTTCTCTTCATTTGAGTACAGTAACCTAGAGAAAACTCTTTGAAAAGACTGTATTAGACCCTAGACAGAAACATATAAAAACAGACAAATGCAGTTTGAATTTAGGCTGCTAAAAAAAGCTGTTTCATTTATATTTGTGTGAAGTAACAGGAGCATCTGGCTGCCGGGCAGAGTAGCCAGAGACGTAATTGCCAAGGATCTTTCAGTGGATATAGAGTTCCATCACCTACATGAATGTGATAACTGCATTTTTTTCCAGCTATTCTAGCTGAGACACAAATAAAGCCAGCCAAATTCAACAATCTGACCACCAAGAGAAATCAGACAGGAAAGTATGTCACTATGGCCGTTTTTATGGAAGACTCTACAACAGCATTAAACAGGATAAAATGGAAAGGCAAAGTAGACCAGATAAAGTTGCAGGGAGGCAGTGATCACTGTCTTTGGGATCCCTGCTATAAATTTGGAATCTAAGAGATATTACTGCCATCTTAAAGAGGACTATGGCTTAAATACATAATGCCTCCAACCTGTCTTTTTTCTTACAGACACAAGGAAAGTACAGAGAAGAAACGGTTACTTATCCTGGGCAGTAACAGTAGTTCTTCGAGATGTCTCTCTATGGGTGTGCCACGCTAGGTGTGCTAGCGCCCCCTGCGCCTTTGATTGGAGATTTCTCATAGAAGAGTTTGTTCGGCCTGCACATACATGCTAGTCAGCCTCATGCCCCATGCCGTTGTTACACAGCACTGCACGGGCAAACCAACCTCAGATCCTTCTCTACCGCAAAGCTCCATAGCAGAGAGGAAGGAGGATGGGTAGTGGAGCACCACTAAGAACACATCTTGACGAACCAGTTACTGTACAGGGTGAGTAACCATTTATTTGAGTAGTATCCCTACGGGTGCTCCACTCTAGTGACTACCGAGCAATTCCCTTTAAGGCAGGGGCAGCTTTGGTGTCGAGTCCAGTGCCAAAGAAACTACAGCCTAGCCAAACATAGTAGCAGCAGTGTCACAAGTTATAGCAGTGTTCGGCAAACATATGTGTAGACACCGAAGTAGTAGCCTCACATACCTCAATATGGGAATATTCTTGAGGAATGCCACAGAGATGGAAACGAACCTTGTAGAAGGAGTACATATATTCAAAGGTGTTTGAATATCGCAACATTTGTACCTAGACTTAATGGGAGCCAGATACCCACTTGGAAAGTTTTTTTTTTTTTTTAGAGATTGCAAACCCTTCTGACTTATCTGCTAGTAAGACAAACTATCTGTGGGTCTTTCTGAAGGGCTTTGTCCTATCCAAACAGAAGGCAAGGGCTCCCCTGATGTCCAGGATGTGCAGCAGTGCCTCCTGGTTATCTAGATGTGATTTGGGGTGGAAGACTGGAAGGTGAATCGGTTGGTTAATATGAAACTCAGAAGAAACTTTAGGTAAAAATTTGGGATGGAGTTACAGCGTGATCTTGTCCTTAAAAAAAATACTGTAAAAGGGGGCATGTTATCAGGGCCCCTATTTCCCCAACCTGTCATGTCAATGTGATGGATATCAGGAATGCCTTCTTCACCAATGAACAGAGCAGTGAGCAGGTAGCCATCAGCTCAAACAGTAGTCTTCTGAGGCATTTATGGACCAGAATGAGGTCCCAATCAGGAGCTGTACTGGTGGATACAGATTTCCAAGTCCCCTGAGGAATCTCGCTGATGGTTGGTGGCAAAAATGGTGGCGCGGAGGGGGGGAGGGGGGAGAATGAAAAGCAGTGATGGCTACCAGGTAGGCTCTTATGGGGCTCATCAATAGTCCTGACCTTTTTAGAGTCAGGATGTAGTCCAGTATATCTTGCAGTAATGAGGTCATATCAACAGATAAATCTTGTCCATTTTTGAGAGTGCATAGCAAGTAGACTGTTACCTGCTCAGAGTAAGTAAAAAGAGTACTACTACAAAGCAGGAAAGTCTCTAATCCTGTGAATCATCAACGAACCATGTTTTGAGAAGAAGCACTGTGATATTGAGGTGAAGGATCTTCCCGCCTTCCTGGGAGAGGAAATGAGGCGCAGCATGAAGAGTGATTGGTGACCAAACAGCCAGCTGTACAAGGTAAGGAAACCACATTTGTCTGGGCCAAGTCATAACTATTTGGATGACTCTGGCTTTGTCTCTTTTATTTTGAGCATAACTTTGGCTTTTAGAGGAGATGGTGGGAACGCACACAGGCAAGTTGACGACCAATAAAGGTGAAAATCATCCCACAAGGACTGGTGACCCAGTCCGCCTCTTGAGCAAAACTGGGTACATGTCTTGTTTAACTCTGTGGAGAACAAGTCTATCTGAGGGGTGCCCCATTGATGGAATATGTGGTGTAATAGACCCCAGCATATTTCCCACTCATGGTCTTGAAAGAATGCTAAGTGCATCCACGGTCACATTCTCAACCCCTGCGAGATAGGCCACTGTGATGATGATCTGGTTGCATATGCACCAATTTCAAAGCTTGACAGTCTTGGCGCAGAAGGAGGGGGATCTTGCTTCTTCTTGCCAACTGATGTAAAACATGCATGATAAGTTGTCCATTATGACCTTCATGTGTTTGACCCTGATAAGTGGTAAAAACTGGAGACGGGGCATCTGACCGCTCTGAGTTCCAGGAGGTTGATGGGTAGCATAGTCTCTTGCAACGTCCACTCACCCTGAGTCATGTGAGTGTTTAGCTGAACTCCTCACTTTAGCAGAGAGACATCCATCATTATGATGACCGTCCATTGCGGGAGGATGTGCAAATGGGACTCCTGCACACACACTGTGATGGTCTTTCCATCAGTTGAGGGATTGTTTTACAGAGGTGGGTATGGAAAGAAGCATATTTAAATGGCATCTGGTGAATAAACAGTTCTGAGCCACCCCTGAAGGCAGTGCATTCGGAGTTTTGAGTGTTCTATGACAAAGGTGCTGGCTGCCACGTGCCCCAGCAGCTGAAGACTGTTCTTGACTGGAGTTTGGGGGCCGAGCTTATTTATGTTGGCTATGCTGGAAAGGGCCACAAAGCTGTGCAGAGGAAGGAAGGGTCTTCCTGATACTGAATCAAGATGTACCTGCACAGGGGTCAAAGTGAATTTTTGAATGTTCAATTGCGGGCCCAATTCAAAGAAGAGATCTATCACCTCGGAAGTTACCCGAGCCATTGGTTCCAGGGAGCGACCTTTCAGCAGCTACTTGTCCAGGTATGGGACTACTAAAATACCTTTCCTATGGAGCTGCACTGCTACTTCTGACATAACTTTTCAAAAGTGCCTCGGGGCAGACGACAGTCAAAAGGAGTACACTCAGTATTGAAAGTGGTCCTGGCCAACAGTGAAACGTAGGTATGACATTGGCAGACCAGATCATACCAGAGTGTATTCAGTCCAATTCACTTGTGTATTAGTATAGATCAAAATGATTGTTGAAAGTAGAAGAGTGCATTTGATGTTTAGACTTCATGAAAGTAATGGGACGTTACTTGCACTGTATACCCCTGTAACTAAAATAAGCCATCAAAGAAGCCGTGTGGAATGCTAATGAAGGACTTCAACAGAAAAGTGCTATTTCCAAAGAAAGTGGCCATTGTGTGTGATACCCAGAGGTCAAAAGACTCAAAGTGCATTCCCCACTCACCGCCATCAAAGGAAAAGCCCACATGGGCTCAGCTGGTTTTCTGTCAAAAGAAGTATGGATTCAAGGAAAGATGTTTCATCTCTGGACTCTTACAGGGAAATGTATCAGATGCAAAGCAGAAGTCCGCAGAGACAATCTGGGTACCCTGAAAAGATTCTGCAACCATTTGGAATTACAAACTGTGACTCACCCATATTTTATAGATATAGATATAAAAAACCTCAATAACTCATTTCCTTTTCTTAACTAATAAATCTTTAGTTAATTTACTATAGAACTGGTTGCCAGTGTTGTCTTTGTTGTAAGATCTGGAGCACAAACTGATCTGGGGTAAGCGACTGGTCTATGGGACTGGGAGCAACCTGATGTGGTAGGATTTTTGGTTTAACTGACCATTAGTTCAGTTTGTCTGAGTGGCAAGATAGACTGGAGAGTCTAAAGGGAAGCAGTCGGGGCAAAAGACCTATCTGGCTTCAAGATTAAACTCGATAAGTTTATGGAGGAGATGGGATGATGGGCTAACATGATTCTGGCAATTAACTGATCTTTAACTATTCATGGTAAATAGGCCCAATGGCCTGTGATGGGATGTTAGATGAGGTGGGATCTGAGTTACTACAGAGAATTCTGTCCTGGGTGTCTGGCTGGTGAATCTTGCCCACATGCTCAGGGTTCAGCTGATTGCCATATTTGGGGTCGGGAAGGAATTTTCCTCCAGGGCAGATTGGAAGAGGCCCTGGGGGGTTTTCACCTTTCTCTGTAGCATGGGGCATGGGTCACTTGCTGGAGGATTCTCTGCACCTTGAAGTCCTTAAACCATGATTTGACGATTTCAATAGCTCAGACACAGGTGAGAGATTTATTGCAGGAGTGGGTAGGTGAGATTCTGTGGCCTGCATTGTGCAGGAGGCCAGACTACATGATCATAATGGTCCCTTCTGACCTTAATATCTATGAGTCTATGATGTGGTGTGATTTTTGGTTTAACTGACCATTAGTTCAGTTTGTCTCAGTGGCAAGATAGACTGGAGAGTCTAAAGGGATTGACTGATTCCATGGTAAGACTGGTATAGCTAATGATCCAACCAGCAGACCAAATTCAGTGATGAATCCTGTTCACTTGCTACCGGAGGCATGTTGCACATAAGCTAAGACAACATGTTACTGGCTTGATGAAATTTAATTGTAGACCGTACCACCAGCTTGGGATGTCTGCCCTGTTTTCTGGTCATCTGCCCTGAGGCAGGAACTCTCAGTTGTGAGCCACTCCAGAGAGCAAGAATAGTTTGTTGGGATCTCTGAACCATCTGGGACTAGTTGAGCTTTCTCTTGTAGATGGGTGGATAACAGTATGGAAATATGCATATTGAAGGTTGAGGAATGAAAACCAATCCCCTTACTCTAGTGACAGGATCATCACCGCAGGTGTCACCATTTTGAACTTCTGTGCATTCATATAGATGTCGAGTAGCCTCAAATCTGGGATACCTCCATGTTTTTTTGGTACCAGAAAATATCTTGAATAAAACCCCTTTCCTCTGTGGTGCATGGGGTTTGGTTCTATAGCTCCCAAGTGTGAAAGAGCCTATTTCTTAACGAAGCAAGCTCTCATGAGAGTGGTCTCTGAAGAACAACAGGGAAGGGGGGTATGTTGGGTAAAGTGGATGGTGTATCCTGTTGAGATGATCTTCAAAACCCACTTGTCTGAAGTGACTGACTCCCAAGCCCTCCTGAAGTGGTAAAGATGGTCACTGAAGGGAGGAAGGCAAGTGACTTAGTGCAGCTGAAGAGAATGAAAATGGTAGTTCAGGCCCTCAACCAGCTGTCAAAATTGCTACTTGGAGGTGTGATGTGGGAGGCTCAGAAGTAGACTGTTTCCTTCGCTGGAATCTGGGTCTCTTTTGATGCTGTTTTACATGGCTTCCGGGAGGTAAAGAATTGAGCAGGATGGGATCTCTGAGCCATGCATGCATGCATGCAGTAGCTGGAGTGTGCCAGACTATCTTCTCTGGGTCCAGAAGAGCATCATTGACAGGCAAAGCTAAGTGGGTAGAAGCGGGTGAATAGAGGATATCAAGCAGCTTATGAGGAAGTTCTTTAACCTCCTTGAGGGAGAACTGCAAGGAGTCAGCAATTCTCTTGACCAGGACCTGGAACTGCTTGAAATCATCCACCAAGGATGGAGGAAGAATCATAATAGCTTCATCTGGAGAGGATGATTACATGTTGGCTGCACGAGAGACCTCTTCATCAGTACTAGCATCCTGCTCCTCAAAAGATTTCTTGTCTCTGGAGGGACAAGATGATGCAGGTTGCCTCTCTCTGTGAGGAGTGATGGTTAGGGCCCTACCAAATTCACGGCCACGAAAAACATGTCACAGACTAAAATCTGGTCTCCCCCTCTCAAATCTGGTCTTTTGTGCGCTTTTACCCTATGCTATACCGATTTCACAGGCGAAAGACTAGAGTTTTTCAAATTGGGGGTCCTGACCCAAAAAGAAAGTTGCAAGGGGTGGGAGGTCGCAAGGTTCTTTCAGGGGGGATTGTGGTATTGCCACCCTTATTTCTGTGCTGACTTCAGAGCTGGGTGGCTGCAGAGTGGCAGCTGTTGGCTCTCTGAAGGCAGTGCCCAGCCAGCAGCCGTGCAGAAGTAAGGGTGGCAATGCCATACCATGCCATTCTTACTTCTGCGCAGCTGCTGGTGGTGGCTCTTCCTTCGAGCTGGGCTCCCAGCCAGCACTGCCATCTGTAGCAGCACAGAAATATGGAGAGCAGTATCGCAATCCCTCCTACGATAACCTTGCGACCCCCCCAAACTTCCTTTTGGCTCAGGACCCCAACAATTTCAACTTTGTGAAATTTCAGATTTAAATAGCTGAAATCATGAAAATTGCTGTTTTTAAAATCCTAGAACTGTGAAATTGAAAATGGACCATGAATTTGGCAGACCCCTACTGATGCTCAATGCCCTGGAGAATTGTTGGCGATGGGACCTTTGGCTAGCCTAATATGGCCAAGAAGGAGGTGCATAAGGTGGAGGTGGCACCCACAGGTGCTCATACCAGCGACATGTTGGTTGGAAACTTGTACCACGAGTAGTTATAGTCTCATCAAAAACTTCTGGAAAGGAGCCTCTATCGGACTGAGAGAACCCTGAGTTGATATTTGAGACACCAAGGCAAGGTCTTCATCAGCATCCTTTTTCTCAAACTCACTCTGGAAAGATGGAGCGCCTGGAGATCTGAGGTGAACCCGTCGTTACCGGTGATCTTTATGTTCTCAGTACTGACAGCATGTTGCAGCTGAGCAGTAGAGAATCGGGTGTCCCCTCAGATACAGCCAGGTCTCAGGGAAAATGGAACTCCTGCGAGTGTGTCATGGGTACTGAGTCTGTGGTCTCCATCAAGGTGATAATAGCTGAAGACACTAACAGTACTGGGGGTCTCAGGTGCTCCAAGGGAAGTGTTTTCGTAGCCTGATAGGGCTTCTTCAATATCGAGGAAGAGTTCTTCTTGCCACCTTAATCTGTTAACCGTACAATGATCAAAGAAAGCTTTGCAGTCTTTCAGTGTAGCGGTGCCCTGGGTACCTGAGGAACCAGCAGCCTCATGGGTACCTGAATGGAGAGCAGATGGTGCCAGAGTAGCTGAAGACAGACCGACAGACAGACAGACCGACCATCTCGCCTTTTTAGAGGTAGATTCCCTACCTGGTGAGCCCAGGGCATGGTCCTTGAGGACTTCTGTGAGGAGTCTTGCATCTTCCTCTTAGATGCCCTGGAGGAGTGGGGCTCCAATGTCATGGAGGCAGAAGATTTGCTTGGAGACCGGTATACAGGAGGGAACCCTTGGCCCAGGTCAGAAGCCAGACATAAAGAGCTCTCAGTCATGAGAAGACAAAGTTTTATCTCCCTGTTTTTTCTGGCTCTGTATTTCAGTGCCAGACAGATGTGCATTTCCCCAAGGCAACAGATGCAGCAGGAGTGCCCATCACTTACCAGGATCACCTCCCAGCACAACAGAGACAGACAACATTTGAAGCTGGGAGACCTGAGTAGAACATCCCAGTGAACAAGAACTGCTAACCAGTATCTATCTAAATAGAATATATAATAGAGATTTTTTTTAAAAAAAATTTATAACTAGAAAGCTAAAATTACTACTATTACTACTACTACTACTACTACTAACTAAATAACTAAACCAGGGGTTCTCAAACTTCATTGCACCTCTTTTGACAATAAAAATTACTTCACGACCTCAGGAGGGGGGACCAAATTTGAGCCTGCCCAAGCCCCACTGCCCTGGGTGGGAGGGCCAAAGCCCAAGCCCCACTGCCCTGAGTGCGAGGGCCAAAGTCCAAGCCCAAGGGCTTCAGCCCCAGGCAGGGGGCCTGCAACCGGAGTCCTGCCACCCAGGGCTGAAGCCCCAGGCATTGGCTTCAGCCCTGGGTAGTCAGGGCTTGGGCTTCAGTAAGTCTAAGCCAGTCCTGGCAAACCCATTCAAAGGGAGTTGCGACCCACTTTGGGGTCCCGACCCACAGTTTGAGAACCGCTGAACTAAACTAATGATAATAACTACTACGACTAACTACTACAATAAGAAATGAGGGCAAAGTTGAGGAAATCTCAACGGGGATAACTGCCAGAGCTCCCCTCTCAGACCGAAGTGGTTGAGAAGGAACTGAGGCGGTTCATCACTGCAGGGCTACATAACGATGACATTGGTCACGGGCCTAACTAGCACACATACACAGGCCAAATGGATACTGCTATGAGAAATCTCTGATCAGAGGCATAAGGGGAGCTAGCAAACACAGAATGGAGCACCCATAGGGGCACTACTCAAAGAAGAGCATCTGTTCAGGAAATGCTTTGTCACCATTTCATTTAAAGAGATAAAATAACTTGGCTGAAACTAATGGACAAAATCCTTTTTAAAATCAGGTCTTTAAAAACAACATTTTTTCATCATACAAACAACACAGGAAATTATTCAAACTGAAAGAATTTTAAGCATTATTTATTTGTTTCCCATATTCACACTCTACTCTTCTGTCAGCTTGGACAAGAAGAAGAAAACTGCCAATTTCAATGTGGTCTACAATCAGTTTCTACTTCATTTCACTTAAAAGGTAGAACAGGATCACGATATTATATTTGGTTGCAAACACCACAGGAGGCCTTTTTGTTTAAAAAAAATTCTATTAATTTAAGTTCATAGAAAGCTCATTTTTACAAACTCTAAGGCTCCAGCCCATGCATCTGCACTGCAATTTTATAGTCCGAGAACCCGAGCCCCACGAGCCCAAGTCAGCTGACACAGGCCAACCACGGGTGTTGTATTGCAGTGTAGACATACTCTAATATAGCACTATTAGAGACTGCTACAGTATACAGATACACAGCTCTTTCAAAGAACCTGTATCACACCCGCTATTCCAGTCTTGGGCCTCTCCTGAGCTGAATGCTAATCACACAAAACTTCTACTTGGCATTATGATACAACCATGACGTTTATTTTCATATGTTTCCCAATCAGAATGTGATCCTAAGGCACAATCCAAGACCCATATATTCATGTGATCAAACTAAGGAATTCATTGCCTCAGAAAGTGGTTGACGCCAAGTACTTAAGATTCAATATGGGACTGGATATTTATAAGGCTATCAAGAATATCTAGATTTGTTGCAATGAATAACAATCTCGGAAGGGATATTAAACCTTGTGCTTCAGGGCTTAAGAACAGGATGAGACCTATGGTGAGGTCAGGTTATCCCAAATCCACCTACTGCAATGTTCTTACACCTTCTTCTGAAGTATCTGGTGCTGAGCTACTGACAAGAGACAGGATACTGAAATAGAAGGACCTTGGGTCTGTTCCAGTCTCGTAATTCCTATGTTCCTATATACTTCTGCAATTAAAAGTTTTATTTCACACTAGACTGCTTCATACTATTATTCAGATTAACTAACCGTCTTCCCATGAAAGTATTCAGCAATCATTGTATTTATAACACCCTAATGCTATTATACGGATTTCTTTTTATTAAACATAGGAAAATACAGCTAAATTGTTCTTCAATTATTTCCAGACAATACAAGAAAGAACAGGTTACAAACAGAAGATCTTTTAAAAAAAAAAAAGACTTAGACCCCAAACCTGCAATGAGCTTTTCTATCTTACATAGGTTTTGGATGAACACAGGAGTCCACCTACATGAAGCTCAGTGCAAAATGAGAGCCTTACTTCTGATTCTTTGGGTTTAATAAGTATCACCCAGGGACAGAAAGTTTCAAAATACAACAGCTAACAAAATACGCTGAGGGAACACAAATGTCTTCTACCTACAAAAAGTTTGTGATATTTACCTGATATGGCTTCTTCTTGCAGGAGATCTGTGAATATCAAACAGTGCATTTTCCCTCTTTTTTTGATGAGCTGGCACTGAGCAAAAAAGGTAACAGGCTTGAAACACCAAATACAAAAAAGGGTAATCACATGACAATCTACTTAAATGAAAATAAGTTGTTGTTTTGTTTTTTAAATGACAAATCTATACAAAAAAGTGCCTATCTTGAGCTCTAGGTGACTTTGCCGAAAATTAGAAACACCTCACCCAAAACCCAGCAAATAAGACCATAATGAAAATAAGCCCATACATATCCCTCTTCCTCACAATCCTCATCTTTTATTGTGACCCTGCCTCTCCAAAAGCCACATGAAGAAATGGGCTTTGCAGCATGCCCTCACTGTCAGAAAATTTGGATTATTTCAGATCAAGGGAAGGAATGAAAAAGATAGCATGGTCTTTATGAGGGGCCTCCATTACCAGTTCCATCTCTTTTCAAACTCCTCAGCTGATTGCAGCTGTCACAATATAGCAGAGATAGAGAGATGGTTTTTCAAATAGGCAGAATTCATGCCACCACATTCTGCAACAACTTCAGTTTCCATGTTGTTTTAAGGTGTACCCTTATGTGCAGTGCACAGTGGTAGTTTAATTGTGAAGTGATAAATGCATGAACAGCAGCAAGATCTACATCCAAAAGAAATAGCTGCAATCTCTTATCTAGACGAAGACTGGAAAATGCTGCTTGTGATAAACTAACAGCACCAACGGACTCAACACTATCCCCAGTTACACACTCTAGTTATGAATGGTGGGCACACAAACTCACTAAGAGGAACAAACTTAACCATCACCATATCTTCCATTCTGATTTCCCCAACCTACCAGCATCACTATTTCCTTATCTAAATTGAGCTTTAACCAGTTAGCTCTTATCTATGTCCTCATCTACGCCAGACTCTAAGCCAGGCATGCAAGAGCAGTAGGTAGGTCAGATTAGAGAGTTATAGAACTGGTAACACCACCACACTGAATATACCACAGTCTATGTTTCATTAACCTTCTCAGATGCCCCGTATACAAGTTGAACAAAAGGGGAAGCATGATGCAACCCCATGGAACTCTGCATAGAAGCTCCTTTAGGGATGAAAAGCAATTATCCAAATTCTCTCCCCTTGTCCATTGTTCCGACCAAGGCAACACAACAGAGCAGAAGCGTGTGACCTTTGGCGAGTCACTTAACAAGTCTGTGGCAGGTTCTAGAATAAAAACCTTCATTTCCTCATGTCCAACTGCATGCTTTAACAATCTGACAATGTTTATTCAGTAACCCAGAGAAACCAAGGCAAAACAATTACAAAACTTAACAGTGAAAAATGTATGGTATCTTTGAGCTCTACCAAAGAGCAAGTCCACTAAAAGAGACATTAAAATCAATACGAGTAGAAAGGTCATCTATGGTCCTGATTCCTTACCTATTGGAGGTGCCTGGTACCTTTCCACAGTTTTTCTTTGCCTTAGATTATAAGGTCGATCATTTTCTTCTCCTTCTGCCTCTTCTACTTCTATATCTCCATCTTCCTCTTGAGATTCTAAAAAGAAAAAGCAAAACACATTTTGAACAGTTCTATTTCTTTATTTTTCAGAGCAACCTTGCCCCTCCCACGCTCTCCCCAAAAATAAATTCTAAATGCATAAGGATCATTTTCTTCATTAATTAGAACCACCACTGGGGGAAATCTGTGGGATGTTTTGCCAAATTGCCTACTGGCTTCTATAGGATTTTTTTTGTTTTGAAAAATCAGCAGGATATAATAATAATAAATGTAGTAGATTTCTACATATTTACAAAGTAGTTTTACATAAAATTAGTTTATTTTACCCAGTTCGGGGGTTGTTTTGTTTTTCATTTTAATAATAATAATCCCTTACCTACTTGAGATATGTGGCTGGTAAAATGAAAGCAGCTGGGAGACTAAAGAAGTTAGCCAGCTGGTAAGTATTTGTGGGGCACTTCTGTCTTACTGCTACTGATTAACTTTGGTGGGGAAAGGGACAAAAGAGAAGGACTTTCTGTACTGGGAACTTGTTCGCGAGAGTGGTAGGACTCTGGGTTGGATGCTGTGTTTTGAAATCTAAGTTTGGTTGCTGAATGTCTGAAGAAGGTTGCCCTGCAGTTAGGTGAGTGAGCACCTGCTTTCTAGCAGGGCTTTTTGAAGGGCTCTACCTAGGCTCTTTGAAGAGAAAGAGCAGTTCCGTTTTTTGTGAACAGGCCAGTGATTACAGACAGCTGAGTGTGATGGGTTGAGTCACCCATTACAGCTGTGTGTAAGGCCCAGGATTTAACAAGCATGCAAGCTCTAAATGGCTGGTAAGACACATGGCTGGTGATGCAAAGCGAGTTAGCCAGATGGTATTTCTGGATCACTTCTGTCTTATTGCTATTGATTAACATTGACCACTACCCCATGTCACTCGTCCACGTGGGCACTAATGATACTACCATGTCTGACCCTGAGCAGATCAGCAGTGACTACAGGGCTCTGGGAGCAAGGATGAAGATTGTGTTCTTGTCCATCTTCATGGCTGAGGGTAAGGTCCCAGACAGGGGGACATGCATCCTGAAGATGAATGCATGTTGACACCATCTGTGCAACCAGGAAGCTTTCTCAACCATGAATGCTATTCCACGAAGGAGGACTGCTGGAAGGAGATGGGGTCCACCTACCAAGAAGGGAAGGAGCCGCTTCAAGCCCCAACTCACCCACACACCTACAGCACATATTACCCAACATGGAGAGAATTCTGAGCCCTGACCAAGCTGGCTTTCGCCGAGGCCATAGCACATGCGACCAAGTACTCATGATGACCACATTTGTTGAAAATGGCTTCCAGAGAAACTTGAAAACAGGCACTGTTTTCATCGATCTAACAGCAACATTCTATATGGTATGGCACACTGGCCTGCTCGTGAAGATATCACAGGTCCTGCTACCTTGGGTTACAGGCATCACTGAACTGTTCCTCCGTGATAGGCAATTCAGAGTCCATATGGGGGAGAAGAGGAGTGCTTGGAGACAAGGCAATGGGTTAAACTCCCAGGTCTCTGTGCTTTCTCCAACCCTGTTCAACCTAAGTTTACATCAATGACCCGCCAACAACAGAGTCACAAAAGTTCATTTACGCAGACAACATCAGTTGCGGTACCCAGGCCCGGACATTCCACGAGCCTGATGCCACCTGAAACCGGGACATGACAAAGTTAGCTGACCACTGTAAGACTTGGCATCTCCAGCCAAGCATCATAAAAACAGTCTCCAGTTTGTTCCATCTTCATCACGCCAGTGCAACCCGAGAACTGAACGTTTATCTGAATGATCAGAAGGTGAAGAATGAAGTAGAACCAGTCTATCTAGATGTGACTTTAGACCGCACACTGAGTTACCATGTCCACGTGAAGACGACAGCAGCTAAAGTTAAGACGTGCAACAATCTTCTTAGCAAACTGGCAGGTCCATCATGGGGTGATCTAACTTTGCGGATGTCAGCTCTTGCCACCTCACATTCGGTGGCCAAGTACTGAGCACCAGTTTGGAGTTGATCGTCACACACCAAACTGGTGAATACACAACTACATGCTACCATGAGTATCATCTCCAGCACCCTGCGTCCGACTCCACTCCCATGGCTTCCAGTTCTGAGCAGTATTGCTCCTCCTCATATCAGACGAGAGGTTGCCACTGACAAGTTGCTGGAGAAAGAACGCGCCAACCCAAGCCTGCCTCTGCACAATGACCTTTTTAAGCCACCAGCTGCACGTTGCTGTCACGTCACCCATTATGGTCTCATCTGCCACGCCAGGATGTGAGGGCGGAAACACTCTGGCGAGAGGAATGAATATCTATTATAATCCCCAACCAGTCCCTTGTTGCTAACCCCACAATTTGCCCTCCTGGTTTTGACCTGCCCCATCACCGATGGTCCCTGTTGAACAGGTTCCGGACTGGGCAAGACCTTTGTGCAGCCAAATAGTACCACTGGGGCCTTCATGACAGCCCTTTGTGCAGCTGCGTCACAACACAGATGATGCACATTGTCGATGAATGCCTGCTGACTAGGTTCAGTGATGGCCTAGAAGAACTGCATCAAGCCACTGAAATGCCATTGCTTGGCTAGACGACTATGCACATGCTAAATAATTAAGCGAGGAAAGCTCTAAAGTAGGTTCAAAGAAGACAGGTGACAAAAGCCCACAGGTAAGCATAAAAAAGGCAACTGTAACAGAAGGCTAGATGTCTGGGGGAACTTCATGGGCGGGAGGCATGGAAAATTACAGTAGGATCTCAGGTGCAACAAGAGAATAATCAGCATAGGAATCTGCTTAATATCTCAGATGTCAACACAAATGCCAAGGGTATGGGCAATAAACAGGAAGAACTGGAAATATAAATACACAGGCTAAATTATGACTTAACTGGCAGCATAGTGACTTGGTGGGATAAAACTCATGACTGGAATATTGGTATAGAGCAGTACAACTAGGAAGACAAGGCAGAGAAAAAGGGAGGAGGTGTTGCAAGAATACATACACTTGTTCTGAGGTCAAGGAGGAGGTTGAGAGACAGATCAGTTGAAAGTCTCTGGGTAAATACAAAAGGGGAAAAAATATGGATGATATCATGGAAGGGGGTCTACAGTAGACACCAAAACAAAAAGAGGAGGTGGATGAAGCATTTGAAGAATAACAGAAATATCTAAAACATAAGACCCAGAAGTAGTGAGGGACTTTAAGTACTCAGAGTCTGTTTGAAAAGTAATACAGCAAAACACAAAATGTCCAATAAGTTCTTGGCATGCACAGGGAACAACAACTTTTTTTTTTTTTTTTTTTGGCGGGGCGGGGGGACAAAAAGGATGAATAACCAGATGGGCAGCTATTTTTGACTTAATTCTGACCAACAGGGAGAAATTCATTGCAAATCCTAAGGTGGAAGGCAATTCTGGTGAAAGTGATCATGAAATGATAGATTTCATTATTCTAAGGAGAAAGGGAGGAGTGAGAGCAGCAGAATTAGGATAGTGAAAATCAAAAAAGCAGATTTTAACAAACTCAGAGAATTAATAGGTAAGGTTCCATGAGATGAAAATCTAAGGGAAAAGGGAAGTCAGTAGACCTGGCAGTTTCTAAAGGAGTCAACATTACTGGCACAACTACAAATCATCCCGATGCAAAAGAAAGATAGGAAGAATAGTAAGATGCCAATATGGCTCCATCAGGAGCTCTTAAATGACATGCAAATCACAAAGGAATCCTATAAGACGTGAAAACATGGACAAAATTGCTAGGATGGAGCACAAAAGAATAGCACAAGCATGTTGGAACAAAATCAGAAAGGCTAAGACAAAATGAGTTACACCTTGCAATGGACAAAGAAGACAATAAGACAAGGGTTTTTTTAAAATACATTAGGAACAAGAGAATGATGAGGGAAAGAGTAGCGAGGAAAGAGTTAATAACTGATTACACATCAAGAAAGCTGAAGTGTTCATTAAAGGGTTAATGAGGAGTAGACAATTAGCACAATTAATATTAAAAAAACAGGGAGGGAATGCAAGCCAAAACAGAAAACGAACAGTTTAAAGAATATTTAGATAAATTAAATGTATTCTAGTTGGCAGGGCCTGATAAAATTCATCCTAGGGTACTTAAGGCACTAGATGAAACAATCTTAGAACCGTTAAGAATTATCTTCAAGAACTCATGGAGGACAGGTGAGGTCCCAGCAGACTGGCAAACATAGTATCTATCTTTTAAAAGTGGAACAAATAGGATCTGGAGATTTATAGACCAGTCAGCCTAACTTTCATACCTGGAGAGATATTTGAAAAATTTTTTAAACGATCAGTTTGTAAGCACCCAGAGAATGATAAGGTTATAAGGAATAGCCAGCATGGATTCACCAAGAACAAATCATGCCAAATCAATCCAATTTCCTTCTTTGACCGGGTTAGTGGCCCAATGGATGGGGGGAAGCAGAAGATGTGATATATCTTGATTTCAGTAACACTTTTCACAGTCCCACATGACATTCTCATAAGCAAACTAGGGAAAAGTGGTCTACATGACATTACTATACAGTGGGTGCACAACTGGTTGAAAGACCATAGTCAAAGAGTTATCAATGGTTCCCTGGGAAGGCATATGAAATGGGGTCCCCCCACAGGTCAGTACCGGGTCTGGTAGTATTCCATATTTTCATTAATTACTTGGATAATGGAGCAGAGAGTATGCTTATAAAATATGCAGCTAAAAGCAAGCTGTGAGGGGTTCCAAGCACTTTAAAAGACTGGGTTAGAATTCAAAACGACTTTGACAAATTGGAAATTTTTTCTGAATTCAGCAAGAGGAAATTTAATAAAGGTAAGCGCAACATACTTGCTTTAGAAAGGAAAAATAAAATTCACAGCTACAAAATGGCTAGATAGTAGTACTGCTGGGATAAAGTAAGAATATTCTTAATGTTTTCTCTGAATACTGTGTGCGCGCTTCAATTTTCCCAATGTATTACTCAAGTATCTAGGTGGAAGGATAAGCGTGTGTGATCATTGCAGCGACCCCTAGACTACCGAATGGCTGCCTGGGCACAAAGAATGGCCAACACTTTGTATCATCGCAACCGATGGCCAGAGCCCATCTTCTACAAGGAGCCAGACAAAGGTGTTGGAGAACAGAGAGACTAGGTGACCTGTTTGCTTGGGAAAGAGACAAAGCATGGAGGTGGGGTGGCTGAGCATGACTGAGGCTGGGCTGCTGGAAGGAGTCCGTCTGCTGGCTTGGGAGTCAGAAGAAGAGCCCAGGGCTCTGGAGCCCCTCAAGATGGACTTTGCTATAACTTCCTGGCTTCTGTGTTAACAAGATCTGTTCTACGCTGTGTTCCCGAAGACTAATAAACCCTTCTGTTTTACAACACTAGCAGAGAGTCACTGCTGACTGCAAAGTTGGGGTACATGGCCCTTTGTGGGTGTGTAAGGCTTCCCCAGGTGTCCCACCCAGGTAGACTCACTGTGGGAAGCTCACAGGGTGAACAGGGATTCTGACTGCTCCAACATCAAACCCAGGAAATGCTGAAGCCAGGGAGGCTTCTTGCCCTGGTCAGTGTGCACCCTGAGGGGAGACACATTACACTAGTGTCCTGACTGGCTTCATTCAGAGTACTGAAACTGTAACTCCGTGCCAGCAGCTGAAAAGGATCTGAGAGTTATAGTGGATCAAAAACTGAATATGAGTCAACCATGTGCTGCAGTTGCAAAAAAGGCTAATACTCTGAGTGTATTAACAAGGGTACTGAATGTAAGATACAGGAGGTAACTGTCCTGCTCTATTCAGCATTGGTGAGACCGCACCTGCAGTACAGCGTTCAATTCTGGGCACAACACTTAGGAAATACGTCAACAAACTGGAGTGTCCAGAGGACAGCAAACAAAATGATAAAAGGTTTAGAAACCTTTCCTCTAAGATTAAGAGAATTGGGTATGTTGAGTCTTGAGAAAAGAAGACTGAGCAGGGACCTAATAACAGTCTTCAAATATGTTATGTTAACAGTGATCAATTGTTCTCCATGTCCACTGAAGTAGAACAAGAAGTAAGAGCTGCAGCAAGGGAAATTTAGGGTAAATATTAGGAAAATCTTTCTAACTATGAGGGTAGTTACGCTCTGAAATAGCCTCCCAAGAGCTGTTGTGAAATCCGCATCATTTGGAGGTTTTTAAGAACACACTGGACAAACACTTGTTGGGGATGGTCTAAATTTACTTGGTCTCGCCTCAGAACAGGGGATTGGTCTTGATGACCTCACTAGATCCCTTCTGACCATACAATTCTATGATTTCCAAAAACCTAGAATACCTTTGCTCTTCTTTTCATTCTCCGAAAATTCCTATGATAATCAAAAGAAATCAAATTTTTGATAAAATACTAAAATAATTACAACTTCAAAATTTGCAGCCTAATTCCTATTAAAAGCTCTTTGAAAGAAACCTAAACACACAGGCTAGAGATATCAGCTGGATGTTTCTTCTAAAATAATCACTACTATAACAGTTAATATTATTTAAATTGCCTCCACTGAGTTTCAGAATTTACACTACCCAAAGCAACTGTTTCAGTTCTAAGATACAGAAAATCTGGTTTCAATTGTTCCATATTTGTAATGCCAATTTAACAAACTTTTTTTTCTTTTAAACGTAAGCTTTAGTTCATTTGTGATCCACTATAACTCTCAGATCCTTTTCAGCAATATACTGAAAACCTGCGGACACCATAAATCTTTGCTAAAGAGCAGAATTTCTATATTGCGTATTTCCAATGGCCCTGTTCATTTTCTATTAAGCAAAAGCAAATTATTACTAATTCTCTGTACTACAGTACAGTAGTACTGTGCAATATTTGTATCAATACACCAGCTATTTTAAGCAGTCATTTCTTCTACACGGTAAGTTTCAAATGAAGCCCTATAGTTAATCTGTACAATCCATACCTTCTTCTTCCCCTTCAGTGGACACTTCGTGGTGGTTCTGAATTCCATAGCTATTTCTTCTCAGTGATTTCCGCCTTCTCTTCACTCGAGAATACATGTCCATGTTTTCCTAGAACAAAATGAATTTGCTCATTAATCAATGGAAAGTAGTGCTTTCCATCTTCCATGTGCTTTACCAACAAATAACCCTGAGAGGTAGGTTAAGTATTCACATTTTACAAATAAGGAGGATTGAGGAATGACTCTCCTGGGGCCACAGATTGTGTCAACTGCAAAGCCTGTGTTTAGAACTCAGGCCATCACGGTGCCTAGTCCTGTTTTTGGACCACTAAACCATGCTTCCCCTCCAAATTTAACAACACTAGCACGATATGAGAATGCGTCAGTCAATTCCCCATTGACCAAACAGGATGACATATTAATTTCTTTCTAAAGTTAAATACACCTAGCTAGTGTCAGTGTTTATTTATAACAGTCAGCATTGAAAGTTGGAGTTGAAAAATTCTTTAGAATTTTAACATACTGTAGGCAACTGACCTATGGAGAGTTATAAAAATATACATATAGTGACTGGATGTTACTTTTATCCAAAATTTGACAGATTCTGAACTTACAAATTCTGTGTCTGTCCACATTCGCAGCCGTTCTACTTCTCCAGACCGCCTATTCCGCCTGATGTTAATATTGTCCATTTCTTGTAGTACAGCTTCAGCAGTACTAAATATACAAAATATTTAACATAAGACAAATATTCAGACTTAAAATAGAAGAGCTTCAGAAGTTTTACACATATAAATAATTCTATGTAGCACACTACACTCAAATTATAATTTCTTTGAATTAAATATGGAATAAAATCTACAGATTAACTACAATTTGATTTCAGTCTCTCCTGCAACTCCTTGAATCCATCAATTAAACTAAAAATAGTCATCCATAATAAAGAAAACTGAAAGAAGAGGGTAAAAATATACAAAGAGTCTGCATAAGAAAAAAAATGATTATTTTATGGGCTTTGAATCAAACTCTAATACCACATTTAATTTAAAATGTGCGTTCTCTTTGTCAGTTGTGGGGGTTAATTTTTAAATCTGGCGAGTCTGAATGGTATACTTCGGAAAAGTACCAGTCTGACAGCCTGTGAGCCTGAAGCTTTTCATCCACATAACCAGAGTAGCACAAGTAGCAACACTGCACTCCTGTAAATGTTCCTCAGTCCTGTAAGCTCTATAAAACTGCAACATTTCTCTGAGGCAAGGGCTAACAAATAAAGAGATTTTTTTTAAAATAACCAAAGATATGAAATGAAAGAGACATATATAGAACTCCACTACTCATTAATTTGCCTCTGTTGCATCACTTAACTTAACCATTGTATAATTAGACTGCAAGCTCTTCAAGAGGACTTTTACCTTAAATGCCTTTAAAGTGTTAAACTGATGCTGCTATGGACTGAGCAGGACGGGCCACTTCTCAGGAAGGAGATGACAAGTCATCAGCCAGGCCAAATCACTCATCTACTTATTTGTCATGACTGTCAAATTATTGCTAGCTGTGATAAAGGTTTGTGTACCGTGGATATTTGTCCGCTGGAAATGTACTAAAGCTGCATAACAGTTGGAAATGGTATCAACTTTCAGTCATTTCCACTCAGCACTTTAAAGGTAAATCTAAAGTGTGAAATCCTGAAATCAATGGAGGTAAAGATAACTACAGTACAGACCCATTTACACGCGAATCCGCTTAACGCACGGTAGCGCCATGCCTCCCAGTGCTACCTATTTAACACGCAAGACTCGTTAACACCCGGAACAGGAACTTTCTATATGTAGCGCTACAGATTTGCTCACTAACTCACTGACATAGAAATCGACAGGAAGTGCAGAGCGGAAATGGGTTGTACGTCTTTACCAATATTTACCAATCACACACGCTTAGTCATGGTCACACTAGAGAGATATAGACTATATAGCAGTTATATAGTAATACATATACTACATTAGAAAGTTTTAACCGTAGGCCTAATATAATGGCAGAGGGCAAGCATCAGCATTCCTACACTGTAGGAGAAAAGCTAGCCGCAATAGATCGAGTAAAGAGCAGAGAAACTGAGGCCAAAGTTTCAAAAGATATTGGGATTGCTGAATCTACTCTCTGAGGATGGCTAAAAAACAAATCTAAGCTGAATGGCTTTGTACAAAATATCGATTCTGTCACAGGGCTTAAGCGAAAACGTGTGCGCTATTCGACAAAGCCATGCACACATGGTTTGCTCAGAAAAAGCTGAAAGGAATGCTGCTAAGTGGGCCACTTCTTCAAGCCCAAGCAACAAAATTTGGAAATTTTACAGGGGATGAATCATTCCAAGCCAGCAAGGGGTTTATAAGTCGTTTTAAAAAGCATCATGGCATAGCGCAGGTATCGATTTCTGGAGAAAGCCGATCAGCCGATGAATCAGCTGCAAATGCATTTCCCGCCGAGTTAAAATCTATTTTACAAAATGAAGACTACCACGAAGAACAACTTTATAATTGTGATGAAACAGCTTTATTTGCAAAACTGCTACCTGATAAGACTTCAGCCTTTAATTACGATACAGAGAAAACAGCTGGATTTAAAAAAAATTGAAGATCGTGTCACTCTTCTTTTTCGTAATAATAAGATGGGCAACCATAAGCTTGCTCCTCTTCTCGCTGGCCGCTTTCATAACCCTCGCTGCTTTAATCACCTCAGTAGAGCCAAACTGCCAGTAATATACGCTAACAGCAAAAATGCTTGAATTACAAGACACATTTTCGATGACTGGTTCCACAACAGCTTTGTTCCAGCTGTTCGTAAGCATCTGTGGTCGAAGACACTCGAAGCCAAAGCACTTTTGCTACTTGACAATTGTCCAGCCCATCCTCCAGCCGAATCACTGGTATCGAGCGATGGAAAAATTCAAGTGCTATACCTACCATTCAACACAACATCAAAAATTCAACCTTTAGACCAAGGCATTATTCAGAATTTTAAAAACAATTATCGACGGGAGCTGATTTCGGCCATAGTGTCTTGTATGTCTTCAGGCATTTCCGAATTCCTGAAACAGTTAAACATGAAGGAAATTATTTAGTTAAAAAAGCTTGGGATGGAGTAAAACAAAAGTCCATTGAAAACTGCTGGATGAAGGTCTTGGTGATGCCTTTTCTGTCAAAGACGGCTCAGACTCAGAAAACTCCAGCAGTGGCACTCATTCAGAGCCAGACTTTGAAGGATTTTCGGAAGAAGACGCCCTACAAACACGCACGCAGACAAAAAGAGAATAAAGGAAAACTTCTCTTTCAAATGATAAAAGATTTTAGTTTGGATACATCGCCGGAAATCATTACCGAGTCGCTGGAGATGGATGAAGATTGCCCGACTTCAGAATTTCTGTCCGAGGAAGAAATATTAACAGGCTGCGAGGCTACGTCGGACCACGAAAGTGATGGCGAGGACATCGTTGAAAAGGTCAAAATTTCAGCCACAAAAGCCCTTAATGCTGTAGAAACTATTGTAAGATTTATGGAGGAGGAGCAAAAAGTGGGAAAATATAGAAATCATTCATCTGCAGCGAATGACAGACTTCAAAAGAAAGAAAAAAAATACGAGCCAGAAAGAGCAAAAATAACGCCATTATTTTCTGTTAAGTGAATCATAGACACTTTTTTCAGCATGGCCCTCTTAACGCGCTTTCCGTTAACACGCGGTCATGATGGCTTGACTCCTGACATCCGCGCATAAACGGGTCTGTACTGTATTTAGAAGTCTGGTGGAACTTTAGGGAATTGTTGGAAGATGGTCGTTCCCTGCCACCAAACCTGAAGGTATGTATATAAAGTTGTCACACTAAGGAAGGGAGAAACCCCTTCAACAAGAGTCAAAATTAAACTCAAAATCAAGATGTTATAATAAGGAAAACAGAGAGGAGGAAAAAGGACAAAAGCTTAATATCATGCAGAGTTTTGACAGGACAACTAACAAATAGGTTACGCATTTAAACGTAAGAAAAACAGAAGTTTGAACCTAAATGAGATAATAAGAGACTTGAACCAACACTACCAATTGACAAAACAGAAGATGGAAATAAAGAGTAGAAAAGCATCAAACACAATATGTGACTGATGCCACTAATCGCTTTCTTCAACTTTATGGTAAGTCTTGTCAATACAGCTTTAGGGACTTCCATGGATCAATTTATTATTGTATACTTGTGTAAATACTAAGTTTCTCTCTATTTAAGGTGCAAAAGGCCTTATACGATTTCTATTACATGGAATGGAACTGTTAATATACAAAATAAAAAATAAGAAAAATTGATGAAGGTTTTGCCATTAACATTAATAGTGAAAGAATGTCACCCAAAGGCTTTTTCTCCCTTTGAATTTATAATCAATACTACTAAGTATTTCTGATGCACAATGTATCTGATCTGGATACATTCAATTCATTGTTCATAATTTTGGACACTTTGGATCAATGTAAACACAAATGCAGGCATCAGTATCACGATCTTATATTACCATCTTTATAGTAAATTGCATTTGAACTCCTTTTTTATTCAACTCCTCTTCCTCCTCAATATAGTATTAGGAAAGCAACCAGGGAAAAAGTAACTCAAGAGAAACTTATAATTTTTTTTCCACTGTACTCAGTAACTACCTGGTTACTGAGCACATTGAAAAAAGCAGTTTCTGTGAAAAACTAAAGTTCAGCAGAATACATTTTTTATCAGTAATAAAGATCATACTTAGCAATTACAGAACATTTTTCATGTTTAGAACATTTTGCAACCACAGATACTCAGTATCTCTCAAAAGGTAGATATTATACCCATTTTACAGAAGAGAAAAGTGCAACAGAGAGGTTAAGTGACTTGCCCAAAGCCACAGAGGAAACCACTTTCAAAGACAGGAATTCCTGGCTCCCACTCCTGTGTTCAGATCAACAGACTGTGCCTTCCTCTCTGATCAACTTTATCTGCACTGTAAAGTCAAAAAGTGACACTAGTCCTGTATGCAGTATTTCATTATTAACAAGTGGTAAAGAAACAGCTACGAACTTGTTGACATTTTATAATTCAGCCATTCAAGCAAGATGTACTTAACTTCCAACCATTGTTGATACGGTTGATCACTTATTTAAATGACGTTTAGATAGAAAGCCATGTATTGCAGTTCTAACTATTTTTAAAAAAACATCAGGATGCTTTGTGATGTGTACAACTGAAGTATCCACACATACCTGTTTACTAGCTGATCAAACAATAAACTCTGATTCAAAGTTTCAAATCTGTTTTTCCTGGACCGACAACTTTTTCTCACTTCTATATCTCCGTTTATGCAAGCATGGTCCCCATCTCCCTTTTTTTCCCCTCGAAGGGAATGGCTTTTGAGAGCTAAGAGAAATTTGTATTACTACTTCAAAATGCAGGAAACAACATTTTTACAAACAAGAATTCAATGATCAGATTACTTAGCAAGGATAAGAAACCAAATGATACTAAGATCCAGAGTCAGTTTCCCCATGAATGTGCATCCTGACATTTACTGTAGTAAGGGATACCCGTTTTAAGTCCCTACTAATGTTATTTTACTAACTGTACTTCTGTGCCATTTGGGCTAGTTACTTTTACATAAATATATATTATTTTGTGGTAAGCTTGTATTTGAACACCAAAAATTCAGTATTTTAAAGTTAACATTATGACTGTCATCTTCCCTTAGCACAGTTTCAGTTCTTACACTTTCCTTAAAGTACAGTATCAAAAGGTTTTATATTACTGATAGAGTTTTATTTTGCATAGAAATCTATTGTATGTATGCTATCTGTCCAGTGCCTAGCACTATGGAGCCCCATTTTAGATGGTTCTTTAGGCACTATAAAAGTAATTAATAATGTTTACCAAAATACTTAATGGAATTGAATATACTCACAGACTCAATACAGAACTGAAGGAGAGAGAAATTAAGAAGTATAGACGTGAAAACTGGATACGTTTTCAGTTGAGATTTGAAATGAACTGGCAAATTCCTAAAGTAAAGATTCACAGGAACACTGTTCCAGGTGGCAAGATGATCTCTGTAACTTCTTCTAGGCAGGGCTGGAACAGCTGTCAGCCTCGGGGCCGCCCACCAGAACAGCTGACCAGCGGTCAGCCCCAGGGCCACTGGAGCAGCAGCCAGTCCCGGAGCAGTGATCCCTGAATCAGCTGACCAGTAGCCAGCCCTGGGCCCACTGAAGCCATGGTTGCCTGCTGCCAGAGCAGTGGCTAGGGGTGGAGCAGCAGCAAGTTAACCCCTCCCGCAGGAGCACCTGTGGGGCTGGGGCAGCTGCAAGCTCCAGCAGTCCTGACAGTGCTCTGTTTGACCCTGTCCTCCTCCACGGTATTTTTACTGAATGTCAGGGACAGGTTGCAGGTAGAGCTCTGCTAATCTGTGGATATCCACTTTATATTCATGGCCCATGTTTGCCGATTGGATGTGGATAAAAATTTAGTGCCCACCCAGGGCTCTAGCCGTGGGCTTCCATGAATTTTTGTTTATTGTCTGCACCTTGTCCCTGACTTTTACTAAACATACCTGTAACAGAATCTTAACCTTACTCATACCCAAAGGAAGCATCCAATAAATTATCTGAAGGAATCTGAGAGAAAACAGTTTCTTGTAAACACAGGGAGAAACACACCAATGAAGGTGTCAAAATATATATATTTGAGAATCATCAATATAAAAGTAGTTAAGATTAAATATAGATATAAAATAACCATAGGGAAAACACTTACATAAGCTACGTCCAGTTGGTAATGTAGCACCAGCCTGAGACGTTAACCTGGAAAACAATTATATTAAATATGCAAAATATATCAACATTTTATTTACTATATAAAAGCTACAATGCAACCAACACTTTTGAAATAGAAACCCTTAAGTGTTATACACTGACCACAATTTAAAGCATTTGTAAAATGTATTCTCAAGAATTTGGCTTGGCATCTGAAGTTGGAACTGAAGTTGGCATTGGCCACTGTCAGAATACAGGATACTGGGCTAGATGGACCATTGGTCTGTCCTGTCCTTGTGTTCTTAACATTGTACTAATATTTTATTTTATACCAACAAACAATTTTAACTAGTATCACCATACTGAAAAAATATATCAATATGTGTTCCACTAATAGGCTACACCACTTCACTTATGTCCCCTCCTGTTAAATAAGCCACACTCTGGTTCCACAAACTGTGGTTCTGCTGTTAATCAGAAGCAAACACCATTTAAACTCTTAATGTTTTGGTGCATGACTGAAACCAATGAAAACAAAAGCAATAAAAAAGTGCAGCGCAAAGTTATGAAAACAAAAAAATTAAATCTATTTAACTAATCTAACAACTGAAGGGAAAGAGACTGACAAATCAAGATTACTTAAATCAACAGTAAAAATATTACTTAAGACCTCAATCGTACGTATTCTGTGTTTCTTTTTTTAAAGTTAGTTTTCCAAAGGAAAGTTGACTCCCACTGGGTTGGTATGAGAACCAAAACATGATCCAACTCTCTTCCAGCAATTACATGGGTTAACAGTTATTGAACCATATATTCAGTCTTGATTTTTACATTAGAGTAAAAGATTATATTTCTTATCTGTTAAGACTAACTTATTAAAACGTAAGTTAAACTGTTAGAGTTAAAATGTACAAATGCCCTAAAATCATGATAGAATATTAGCTGAAAATAACGTGTTGGTACCAGTACATATAAAATCAAAATAGATTAATCAAATCAAGAATTTATATTCATATAGCTCCTGTCATCCTGAAGGATCTTAAGTGCTTTATAATGTGTATAAGGACCATTGAACTGCAATAACTATTGTGCACACTGGAAGGCGTTGGGGACAACTGATTTGAGGTTGGAAAGTGAATAAATTAACCAGTTGAAAAAGGGAAAGGGAAATCATTTGACCCAGGCTCCACTGTCCCTTTACTCTTGCAAAAATTTCTACTTCTGAAGAGATGGATTTAAACTAGGACATGGGTTTCTGCTATTATTTACCTGGGAAAGGGATACCAATTTTTCATAAAACAAGGGACTCACCATGGTAGACCTCAAAACTTTGTCACAGTGATGGATAGGAACACATAGGAGAATAGCATCTGCAAATCATGACCCTCTCAGGCATTTTTGACAAACAAACATTAGTAATGGCTTTATGGTCACATGTATTTGTTGCTTAATACCAAAAAGCAGAATCTCCACACAGGTTATTATGCATGGCTATTTTGGGCTTGTTTAAGTAGCCCATTGCTAAAATTTTATTTTAATCTCAGTTTTCTACTTTAAATCTAGTTTCTGTAACAGACCAAGATCCAGTCATCAGACACATCGTAGCACTTCTTAAGGAGCAATGATGTTATCTCCAATGTCCTGGCCAAATTTCAATTCAGGCAAATTGAGTTCACCTAAGTGATATTCTTCCAGGGGTCAATTAAAAAAAACCCTCAGATTTTATTTAAATTAAAATACACGTTTATTTTTAAAAAATAAGTTATTTAAATTTGAAATTGACAACCTATGTGTAGGCCTAAACTTATTATAGTCTATTATAATTGTTTACATGAAATACAAAAAATAATATTAAGCAGTACATGTTTGCTACCCATTTTAAAGAAAGTCAAACCACTGGACTGGTGGAAGTCATAGAATAAGCATCTGGAACTGGAGTTTTCTGAAGTGATCAATGTTTTTGATAGCAGTCACCTCTTCTGCAGGTGCAGGGAGAAGATTTTTTTTCATTTCACTTTATTCAACTAGTTCAGTTCAATGATTAGTTCATTCAAAGTTAAGAGACCAATTGGGAATTGAAAAAGCAGGAAAGCTTGCTTTCCTCTTACAATCTATCAATAAAAAATTAGGTCTGAAAGGATAAGACCTACACCAGTTCTAAAATCTTGACGGACAGGTGACAGCCACTACCGGTTCAATTCACTAACTATAGATAACACTTCCTTTTTTTTTTTTTTTTTTTAATAAAAAAAGTTATATTTTACATTTAAAACTGTTTTGATAAACTTTGATACTTTTTGTGTATCCAGCACATTAAAGGAAGTTTATTAAAAAATTTTAAACAATTGTGCATTTTAATTGTATTTGAATTTCCATCCAAAGAGAGTTTAACAAATCACAAATAAAAAAATCTAATAATTAAGAAATTCACCATTTTCGAACATAATAAAAATGTAAGACCTAAGAACATGAATAAATTCAAGTTAGCTACGTAATTGTTTAAATCAATGTGTGTCGATATAGTGTATCCCTCTGATTAGCAAAAAGAAGCACTAAATTTAGCATAAAGACTATATGGAGTTGCAATTCAACATATTTTATTGCTTATCAACAAATGACAATCAACCTTTCTCTAGGAAAATTAAAAAGTCCAAAAGCAAAATATGATTAAAATCAATGATTTTAAACAAGGTTTCCAGTTTGCTGCTTTAAATCATGATTAAAATTGGTGATTTAAATTGCTCTGACTTAAATCAATCCACAATGTATTCTTTACATCTGGTCTAACAGTTAAACTGTTGAATAGTGCTGGTGTAGACTGTTAAATGACCCAGCATATCAGAGGTGGCTGTATATATGCTCCAAGATGATTTCTGAAGGAAGCTATATAATAAGCTGTAGTCATATAGTTCTCAGTTTAAATAATCACCTGTCTTATCCAATGGGAGAAGTGGGGGGTGGTGGCTGGAAGCCATGCAACAACGCACAGAGCCCTCTGCGCCCAGGCCCCTCCCCCTCCGGCTGCAGGGACATTGTGCTGGGCGCTTCAAGGAGCAGCAGGGGGCTGGTGGGGCCATTGGGGGCAATCCCGCGGGCCGGATGCAGACTGCAGGCCACGTTTTTGAGACCCTGGTCTAGTCCTATACAATATGCAGTAGCAGTTGCAAGGGCCAAGATCAGTGTTCAAACAAGCTGTTCCAAGCACAACGGCGTGAGGCTTTTGCTTGGTGTCCATATACTCACATAATTACTTGCATCCAATCTGAAGAACTTCTTTAAACCTGGAAACTTTTTCTTAAAATTAAATCAATCGGTCAGAAAATTAAACAAATGTCTCCTTTGGTTTTGGCTATATGGAATGCATAGTACTTTGGCTTGCTTCTAATGTACTCAACTCCTGAGTCAGCCATGAGTTGTCTAACAATGGAGAGGCTGAAAAAACACTGAAAAGGAGAAGGCTGGACCATCTTGTATACAAGAGGCTGAAAACACACAGATTTCCTAATTTAAATTTAGGGTCAGCTGCTAATTCTGAACACAAAGAACTCCTAGTGAAGTCAATCAAGAGTTCTGGATGCACAAAAAACGTAAAACTGGACTCTAACACATTCCACCATTCCCATTTTAACAGATAAAGTGGTGTCACATAAGGAGAAACACAACCCATAGGATTCACATAGTTCTCACTCCAGAAGACTGTAGACTATAGGAAAATAGTTCAACAATAACATGATGCAAAAGTATGCTGTTTCAATATAATGCACGTTCTCTCACTCAATGTAAGTGGATTTACTAAGTGTACTAAAATGAACAGAACTTTGCCTTTTCATTCAGTGCACCAGGTTACCTGGACTGTCCAGCTGAAATGCTCCATTCCTCTCGCTGTCCAGTATTGCGTGATTTTGATTTGTCTTTGCACACAGGATCAGCATGTTTCAAGGTACGTTTGGCTGGAGGGGATATGTGACTATCACTCAAACTAGCATCACTACCTTCATCTTTCTGAAAGAGACAAAGCATCACACCACATTTCATTGGTTCATTTTTACACTTCCCATAGCAAAAATAAGATTCCACTACTCACCTAAAGAAAGTCAAACCCAGTTCACACACACATAGCAGTGCTTTACTGATGCTCATGGAACACACGTACCTTAAAAATGTACACATGCTGGAGGCTAACTCACCAGTTCACCTAGCAAAGTCTTAACACTGGACCTTGTGAGCGTAAAATATTAAAATTCTGTACATATCAATAATTCTACTAAATATTTCTAATTTTCCAAAACCCATTGTACTGCATCCCTGGAAACATTACTGCCCTTACTATTACTTTAATTCATAAAACCCCTTTTCTCTCTCTTGTATTACTGAATATTTTTAAGTAGCTAGCTATTACAAAAAGAAACATCAAGATATTATGACCTGTTCTCTCTCATACCTTTAGCAAAATGATTAACACATGAATTCTAAAGCATCCATCACCAAAGTGTCTGGACAATTTTAGGTTTTGTGTTTTCAGTTGAAAAATGTGCAAATATTGAGATATCTATCTCAATAAAAAATGGAAAGCGTTAAAAGCTTCTGAAAATATCTATATCAGAAATCAAAAATATTTAAAAGGAAACTATAAATGTTTTTATTTCTTTCAGCACTCTTTCTTTACAGTTTTCAATAACAGCATAAAGGATTAGTAGAAAGAATACTTCTAAATACCATACTTTGTAGAAATTACTAGTAACCACATTGATCCATGAGGAAAAAGCAGACAAGGGAGATAGCTAGACATCTTAACACACCCAAAAACAAGTGACACACACTATTTCTAGCCAACCAAAAACATCCCTTCTTCAGCGGGAATTGTTCATAATCATACAAAAAATGTAAACATTAAAAAAAATGCAAAAACACCCAGTAGATTTCAGTGAAACATCTTTTCCCACCAAAGAAATTACTCAAAGTTAAAGATACATCCATCCATCCTAGGTACTGTGTACTATCTTTCTAGAGGATGGATTAACTACAGTGATGGCAAAATTCCTTCTATCATTGTCGCAAGTTTCTACACCATAGTACTACAGAAGCACGGTTGCAGACAATAGACAAACCCCACATTCTTTAGGGTAGAAAGCTGTCAGGTAAACTTTTCAAGACTTGTCCCTTCTTCAAAGAAAACTGGCTGTGGGTTTCAGCAAAATATATGTCATCTTTTATTAGGTCTACTATCGTAAAAATCCACTGATTTGCCATAATGAAATTATGTATATATTATTCATAATGCTCATAGTTAAAGTGTAGTGGAAGAGACATATTGTCATGGAGAATAGAAAACTATATATATGTCCTGATACAGTATGACGCTTGTAGCGAAGTTAAGCTAAGAATTCAACTAAAGAATGCTGATTGTCTGACAGAAGAAGAGGAGTCCAATGTAGAGGCTGAGCCACGTTCACATTCCACTATGAAGACAAAAATGACACCCAAACTGCATCAAGTGTAAGCTAGTCACACGATTGACAGAAACAGCACATGAACATGGGCAACTGCTGACCCTTTCATGGCAGAAATGAAATATCTATGCAGAAAACGCAACACCATTGTAAGATATAAAACAGATGATGGCGATGGAAGTGGAAGCCAACAGGAGACAAATGAAAGTGGGTGATGAGAACATAAAGAGGTAGGTGGCATGTAGAGCCTACCTGACACTTCAAGAATGGAATCTGGTTTTGGATCACCATAAAAAGATCAGAAAATAGAACGAAGGGCAGAGGTAGATGAGAATACTAAGACCTAGCAAGAACCAGAAGGAGCATATTCAATT
This sequence comes from Eretmochelys imbricata, assembly GCF_965152235.1. Classification (NCBI taxonomy): domain Eukaryota; kingdom Metazoa; phylum Chordata; order Testudines; family Cheloniidae; genus Eretmochelys; species Eretmochelys imbricata. The sequence continues at coordinate 18,444,340 of NC_135574.1, read as the reverse complement.
GATGGTGCCTCTATATAATTAAGAAGCGTACCCAAACGTTTTGCATATTGTTATTTTTCCTTTTCTTTGCAGAAAGTCAAATCATCACACAACCATTGGTTATCACCACTTGGACTTTGCACTTCTATTGCATATATCTAAAGTGCTCTCAAAGCACTTTACAAGCATTAATGGGCTTAGCCTCAACACCTCGGAGAAATGCTCAAAGACTGCAGGAGATAACTTACTCATCACAATTAACAATACAGCCAGAAGAAAACAAGAAGCAACTTCAGAGACCTGCATAGGAAATGACTGTACAGGTAACACTAGAGAGTCTTCCAGTGCAGAAGGCAAATTAAAGAAGAAATAATCAAGACGGTGGGAATGGGGAATTTGGAATCACACAGTAGCAGTCTTGGGGCATGTCTACACTTACCTCCAGAGTGATCGATCCAGCGGGGGTCGATTTATCGCATCTAGTGAAGATGTGATAAATCGACTACCGAGCGCTCTCCCGTCAACTCTGGTACTCCACCGGAGAAAGAAACGCAGGTGGAGTCGACGGGGGAGTGTCAGCAGTTAACCTACTACAGTGAAGACACCACGGTAAGTAGCTCTAAGTACGTGAACTTCACCTACATTATTCACGTAGCTGAAGTTGCGTAACTTAGATCGATCGCCCTACCACCCCCCAGCGTAGACCAGGTCTTAATGTGGAGATTACACAGCTTCCATTGCAACAACAAGACACCCAATGCCCTAGGTAGCAGCACTACTAGGTATGTCAGGAAATGTTTAAACTTGGAACAAAGTAGAATTTTACTCATACAAAAACTGATTATGCATCTCCAATTTTCCCATCAGGCTTTTTGGGTTGCCTAACTGGAATGACAAACTGCAATTACCCAAGGGTAAAACAATTAAGAAACATGTATTTTGGTGGAGGGTGTGGCAGGTGGAGTTTTGTTACACCTACAAAGGGAGAGAAACTATTACAGTATTAGGCAACTGGCTAAGATGCAGCCCCATAAATGTCATATTGTAAGATCTTCTCTACATTTACAAAAAAACATACATTTTCACCCATTTTCCATGCCATATGTTAATTAACTCATGTTAAAATCCCAATTTGAACACTTGCTAGCTAAAGTAACCCTGCGGGGGAGCCTACAAACATGTAAAATTGCAACTGCCTTGTCTTCACAGATTGGCTTTTTGCAGATCTAACGCCTTATAATTTTTTTTTAAGTAATCATCCCTTAAGAACACAAGAATGACCATACTGAATTAGATCAAAGGTCCATCCAGCCCAGGATCCTGTCTACTGACAGTGGCTAATGCTAGGTGCCCCAGAGGGAGTAAACCTAATAGGTAATGTTCAAGCGAGCTCTCTCCTGCCACCATCTCCACACTCTGACAAACAGAGGCGAGGAACACCATTCCTTACCCATCCTGGCTAATAGTCACTAATGGACTTAACCTCCATGAATTTATCCAGTTCTCTTTTAAACCCTGTTATAGTCCTAGCCTTCACAACCTCCTCAGGCAAGGAGTTCCACAGGTTGACTGTGCGCTGTGTGAAGAAGAACTTCCTTTTATTTGTTTTAAACCTGCTGCCCATTAATTTCATTGGTGGCCCCTAGTTCTTATATTATGGGAATAAGTAAATAACTTTTCCTTATTCAAAAAGAACAGGAGTACTTGTGGTACCTTAGAGACGAACAAATTTATTAGAGCATAAGCTTTCGTGAGCTACAGCTCACTTCATTGGATGCATAGAATGGAACATATAGTAAGAGAGAGAGAGATACAGATACACACATACACATATACACAGATAAGTTGGAAGTTACCATACAAACTGTGAGAGGCTAATTAGTTAAGATGAGCTATTATCAGCAGGAGAAAAAAACTTCTGTAGTAATAATCAAGATGGCCCACTTAGACAGTTGACAAGAAGGTGTGAGGATACTTAACTCTTAGTCACTTTCTCCACACCACTCATAATATTATATACCTCTCATATCCCCCCTTAGTCTCCTCTTTTCCAAGCTGAAAAGTCCTAGCCTCTTTAATCTCTCCTCATATGGAACCCGTTCCAAACCCCTAATCATTTTAGGTTTCAGAGTAGCAACCGTGTTAGTCTGTATCCGCAAAAAGAAAAGGAGTATTTGTGACACCTTAGAGACTAACAAATTTATTTGAGCATAAGCTTTCGTGAGCTACAGCTCACTTCATCAGATGCTCAAATAAATTTGTTAGTCTCTAAGGTGCCACAAGTACTCCTTTTCACTAATCATTTTAGTTGCCCTTTTCTGAACCTTTTCTAAGGCCAGTATATCTTTTTTAAGATGAGGGGACCACATCTGTATGTAGTATTCAAGATGTGGGCGTACCATGGATTTATATAAGGGCAATAAGATATTCTCCGTCTTATTCTCTATCTCTTTTTAAATGATTCCTAACATCCCATCTGCTTTTTTGACTGCCGCTGCACACTGCGTGGACGTCTTCAGAGAACTATCCACAATGACTCCAAGTTCTTTCTCCTGATTAGTTGTAGCTAAATTAGCCCCCATCATATTGTATGTATAGTTAGGGTTATTTTTCTCAATGTGCATTACTTTACATTTATCCCCATTAAATTTCATTTGCCATTTTGTTCCTCAATCACTTAGTTGTGTGAGATCTTTTTGAAGTTCTTCACAGTCTGCTTTGGTCTTAACTATCTTGAGCAGTTTAGTATCAGCTACAAACTTTGCCACCTCAGTGTTTACCCCTTTCTCCAGATCATTTATGAATAAGTTGAATAGGATACGTCCTGGGACTGACCCTTGGAGAACGCCACTAGTTACCCCTCTCCATTCTGAAAATTTACCATTTATTCCTGCCCTTTGTTCCCTGTCTTTAACCACTTCTTCTCAATCCATGAAGGGATCCCATGACAACTTAATTTACAAAAGAGCCTTTGGTGAGGGACCTTGTCAAAGGCTTTCTGGAAATCTAAGTACACTATGTCCACTGGATCCCCTTGTCCACATGTTTGTTGACCCCCCCTCAAAAGAACTCTAATAGATTAGTAAGACATGATCTCCCTTTACAGAAGCCATGTTGACTTTTGCGCAACAATTTACATTCTTCTATGTGTCTGACAATTTTATTCTTTACTATTGTTTCAACTAATTTGCCCGGTACTGATGTTAGACTTGCCGGTCTGTAATTGCCAGGATCACCTCTAGAGCCCTCCTTAAATATTGGCGTTACGTTAGCTATCTTCCAGTCATTGGGTAGAGAAGCTGATTTAAAAGGACAGGTTACAAACCATAGTTAATAGTTCCGCAATTTCACATTTGAGTTCTTTCAGAACTCTTGAGTGAATGCCATCTAGTCCCAGTGACTTGTTACTGTTAAGTTTCTCAATTAATTCCAAAACCTCCTCTAGTGACACTTCAATCTGTGACAATTCCTCAGATTTGTCACCTACAAAAGACGCTCAGGTTTGGGAATCTCCCTAACATCCTCAGCCGTGAAAACTGAAGCAAAGAATTCATTTAGTTTCTCTGAGATGACTTTATCGTCTAAGTGCTTCTTTTGTATCCCGATCGTCCAGGGGCCCCACTGGTTGTTTAGCAGGCTTCCTGCTTCTGATGTACTTAAAAAACATTTTGTTATTACCTTTTGACTTTTTGACTAGCTGTTCTTCAAACTCCTTTTTGGTTTTCTTATGACATTTTTACATTTAATTTGGCAGTGTTTATGCTCCTTTTTATTTACCTCACTAGGATTTGACTTCTACTTTTTAGAAGATGCCTTTTTATCTCTCACTGCTTCTTTTACATGGTTGTTAAGCCATGGTGGCTCTTTTACTATGTTTTTTAATTTGGGGTATACATTTAAGTTGAGCCTCTATTATGGTGTCTTTGAAAAGAGTCCATGCAACTTGCAGGGATTTCACTCTAGTCACTGTACCTTTCAATTTCTGTTCTTAACCAACAATGTGGAATCAAATTTTAAAACTTTAAAATAAAGCAGTGGTTTTGGATCCCAAAATCCTATTAAAATTCAGATAAATCGGTACTAGAGCTCTCCCAAACATTAAATGGACAGCAAGGTCTATACCTTGAATCCACTGAACACTCACGAAATTATAGTCCTATACAATAGCATGTACAGATGTGACTGTAGGTTATGTGAACTGCCAAAGGTGTGTTCTGGGCAATTACTGAAGTGCACCACTAATGCAAGTCAATCTTAATGAACACTTCCTTTCTGAAATGCCAGGAGTCTCTCTGTGCAACAGAGAAGCAGAGTTGCAAGTGAAGTTGCAGCACTTGTTTGAAACTAGCCTGAGTGGTACAGGAGAACAAAGCTGAGTAAAGAAGAAAAAGACTGCAATACTGCCTAAAGCCATTGGATAACTTGCTGTAAAACTTAATACCACACCATTATTAAAAACAAAGCAGGTTTTTGCTTAACATAGGCTACAGTAACTTTTAATTATTATTACTTCTAGAGTATTAATTCTTAACCTGTTTTGTGAAAGCTACAAAATACTAGCACCTAACATTAACCTGAGTGTGAGACAATCAAACCCACTCCAAATACGAAAAGCACCAAATTAGATTTGGTGCAAGAGATGTTGCAGTCTATACAACATTTTTCACCGTGAAACCCTGAAAGCTAGCACAAGGAAAAGACCTAAATTATTTTGATTCCACACACAGTAATCTGAAGCGTTGGGTCCAGGTCCAGTGGGAAAACAACAGGACCCCTTCAAGCTCAGGTGGAGTGAGCTCTCCTCCTCCTACCCATGGGGCCGAGCAGGAGGAAGAGAGCCGACCTCAGGGGCAGGAGGAGGTGGCAGTGACTCAGGTTCAGGTGGAAGAGTCGAGTCAGAAAAATGATTCAACCCTCTCAGGCTCAGATTGGATGGGCTTGGGTCCAGGTCAGACCTAAAAATTAGACCCGAGCAGATCTCTACGGCCACTAAAGAAACAAGCACTGAGATGGCCTCAAGCTTCAAAATTAAGTCAGCACTGAAACAGCTGTGCAGGCACTAATGCAATGAACAGCCTTAAGACTACTATGAAACTGTGGCACTGGAGCTGGTATCTCGTGCTGATAGCAATGCTGCCAGAGTGCAGAGAACACCCACTAAAATATCTTGGTAGTGCCAGTGTGTTGGCTGAAACAATATCGAGGCAACACAGTAGCAGGAACAAAAACTCTGTTCCAAACCAAAATACCATGAAAATAAACAAGTTCTAAAGTGCATGGAAGCTCATGAGGCCTGAAAAATTTTGCACAACCATACTGGACCTGAGAAGAGGAGAGAAGAGGATACTGAACCTCACTGTGATCCAAAAGAGCTAGAACAATAAAGCAGTCTCCTCCAGGAAGCTCCTTTACCAACTGAAAGTAAGGAACTGACTAAAGTTTGGAAGGTGCCGTTTACACACTCTCTAAGAGGAGCACAACGGTCATGCTCTTCACTACTACTGTTGTGCTCAAGAATAAAAACAAAACTTCACAGCTAAGGGAGTTCGGTTAGTCTCATACTAAGGAGCAAAGAACCAACAGTGAGAGTCACAGGTGGTGAGCCAAATTTTCTGCTAATCTAATGCCACTTAAATTAATGGACTAATGCCAGCAAAGAATCTAAGTGTGAGATATGATTGCAGGTTTATAATCCATTTACACTCCTTTTACTTGGATGGAGAAAGGGGAGAATGAAGGGAAACTGAACTTACACCTTTTAAAAAATATATATATAAATACACACATACACACTCACGCATGTGTAGAAGAATGTTTCCTTTCCCACTCTATACTTTTAATCTACAATCACATCAAACACAAAATTCAACAAAAACTGCTCACATGCAGTATTGTTATATTTTCAACTGTATTCTTTCCTTTCAATATTTTTAATTTCTCTTCTGGAGTTCTTCTATCCTGCAGAAAAACATAGCAAGATCCAGAGCTAGAAGTTTAAGATAGACAAATTCTGAGTAAAAATAAGGCACAAAACAACGAGGGCAATTAACCATTTGAACAATTTACCAAGAGTAGTAGTAGATTCTCCATCGCTGGGAATTTTTAAATCGAGACTGGATGTTTCTCTAAAGATATGATCTAGTTTAGGGGTTCTCAACAAATTTTTTGGTGGCCTCAACTCTTGCTGGTGGACACTCTGACAATTTTTCCGAAAATACTTAATTAACTTTAGGGAAAAAATAAATAAATAAATATGCACATATACATGTCCAAATCATGGTAATTTATGTAGAGGTTGACTTTTCTGGCAGATTCAATAATAAAAATAACGTACAGTTGTCTCTGTTCTTTACTGGACCTAAACAGAATAGAAACACAAATAAGGTGCTTTGCACATTCTTGTCTTTTTTTCTTGTTGCTTCTTTTGCTTTTTGGTTGCTTTTTTTAAAGACTTGCTACTGCAAAAAGTAATCTTTGTATGTTTGTTAATATCACTTGGCTACAGCTGCTGTCTGGCTATCCAGAAGTAACCAGTGTTCCCACAGGTTTACTGATTGAGGAAAGTTGCTGATGCAGGACCAGCATATGCTTTCTCCATCAAAGAGGCCTCTGACACGTCTTCTGGTTGTTTCTGAAATCCACAAGCACCACCTTTGTTTTATCTGAACTGCACTTCAACCACAAAACAAATAGTTCCAATGTGATCTAGGCCTGGGCTTGAAAAAATTTACCATTCCCTGGTAAATACAAAGGATTATGAATTAACCTAGAAGGTCATCATCCACATGGATAATGAAGTCGTCAATGACGACAAGCCTTGACAATTCCAACCAAGTTGATAAGTAACTCAGTTCGCTTAGGAAATCAGAGGTGTAGAAGTAAAGCAACACTATAATTTAATCTCATGATTTTTATTAAGTGGGCACTCTCAATTCAATCTAATTTTGGAATAAGAGTTCTGATACATTTAGTCCATTTATACAATTTGGGAATTTCAAAAGAAGATTCCCATTATTGCAACTATTGATTCAGCTGCACTGAAATTTGTATAAGTGGACACCCTGGTATAAAAACGGTTTCCATCATGATAAAACCAGCTCTCTCAATCATGTATTTTATGGAATAATATGCCACTCCATTCCCATGTCCTTAACCTGTGGCCACATCCAACACAATGATACTGTTCATATCATTTCAGCAAAACTTGATACAATAGAGTTTTCTACCTATTATTTTACTCCCTTCAACATCTATATTGTCTCCCTCTTCTACAATTCACCATCTTCAGCAACATATTCAATTTCAATATTTTTTAAATTAATTTCTTAACTGCTTTCTTAACTACATAGTTTTAAAGGTGTCCAAATTATTTCAATTACTATTTTCTTGTTTCTCATTTTACAAACATCAAATTAACCTCCTGATATTTACTTGTATTAAACAATTAAATGTTATCAGGAAATTTGCTTTACCGACTGATACTCAAAAGTATCTCTACTTCTGCCTTTATATCTCCTTGAAAGAGATTTATGATTTGTAGATATTAACATTGCTCATGAGACCAATGTTTTTACTAACCTTAGAAAATCTGGGGTCAGTAACCACTGCTTATTTGTATATTCTGAACAGCAATGCAAACGTGCAAAGATGTCTCAGGGTATTGATGAACTGGGCTACTAAAGGATTTTTTTTTATTTAAGATTATTGTAACAAGTGGGGAAGAAAACAAAGAGGTGACCTGCTAAAGAATGTATCTTGTTTCTACCATATCAGGCAGGCCTGTTATGATGCCCTATTTAGAAGAAAATACTACTTGTTTTTTCTTGAGGGAGGAGGGATGTTCCACTAAATATTATATTATGTGGGCTCACTTTCTAAGCATTTTTATTCGTCAGACATCAAAAGATATACACTTTTTCCAAAAGAAAGTTCAGATCTATATCTTTTGTATCTGTCCTTGTATACCAATACACTTTAATGACCTATTTGTTTTTTCTGCACCTAGCCTACTGAAACCATCTCAGCCAAAAAAGATACACAAATGCAAATCATTCTCAACTGATGAAGAGTTGGCTAGGAGTGCGGATTTAGGGGGGAAAACTATAACAAAAGTTCTGAATACCATTATCTTCTGGAAGATTAAAAACTTGCAGAGTTCTCCACCATGTTCATACATGTCCCCCCACCCCATCAGCAATTTGAGGTGGAAATCTGGATCTTCAATTTTACATGCTAGGAGAGAAGGAAAGAATTCAAGATTACTCTCTATCATCCACATTTCAGTCTGTTCTTCCTGTTCTGGGTTCAACCTATAACCTTTATAGGGAAGCATTAATAACCTGCTGGAATGGGACTCGAGACATGGGTTCAATTTCTAACTTTGAAGCCAATCTGCTGGGTGATCTTGGGCAAGTCATTTCCCTCCCTATACCTCAGTTTAAAAAATGGGGATAAGGATACTGACCTCCTTTGTACAGCACTTTTAGATCTACTAATGAAAGTGAAGTAAGTGCTAGGTATTATTAATTATGATCAACATTGTTATATTTGGGGTCAGACATTTTGACTGAGTCATGGAAAGGTTCCATAGCTTCCCTGAGCTGTTTTCTTGTTTTGTTTTTTGGTTCTTGTATGGTTCCAGATCTTCGTTGTTAATTAAATCAATTCAGCCCTGGTCTACACTAGGACTTTAGGTCGAATTTAGCAGCGTTAAATCGATGTAAACCTGCACCCGTCCACACAATGAAGCCCTTCATTTCGACTTAAAGGGCTCTTAAAATCGATTTCCTTACTCCACCCCTGACAAGTGGATTAGCGCTTAAATCGACGTTGCCGGCTCGAATTTGGGGTAGTGTGGACACAATTCGATGGTATTGGCCTCCAGGAGCTATCCCAGAGTGCTCCATTGTGACCGCTCTGGACAGCACTCTCAACTCAGATGCACTGGCCAGGTAGACAGGAAAAGAACCGCGAACTTTTAAATCTCATTTCCTGTTTGGCCAGCGTGGCAAGCTGCAGGTGACCATGCAGAGCTCATCAGCACAGGTGACCATGATGGAGTCCCAGAATCGCAAAAGAGCTCCAGCATGGACCGAACGGGAGGTACGGGACCTGATCGCTGTCTGGGGAGAGGAATCCGTGCTATCAGAACTCCGTTCCAGTTTTCGAAATGCCAAAACCTTTGTCAAAATCTCCCAGGGCATGAAGGACAGAGGCCATAACAGGGACCCGAAGCAGTGCCGCGTGAAACTGAAGGAGCTGAGGCAAGCCTACCAGAAAACCAGACAGGCGAACGGCCGCTCTGGGTCAGAGCCCCAAACATGCCGCTTCTATGATGAGCTGCATGTCATTTTAGGGGGTTCAGCCACCACTACCCCAGCCGTGTTGTTTGACTCCTTCAATGGAGATGGAGGCAATACGGAAGCAGGTTTTGGGGATGAAGAAGATGATGATGATGATGAGGTTGTAGATAGCTCACAGCAAGCAAGCGGAGTAACCGGTTTTCCCGACAGCCAGGAACTGTTTCTCACCCTGGACCTGGAGCCAGTACCCCCCAAACCCACCCAAGGCTGCCTCCTGGACCCAGCAGGCGGAGAAGGGACCTCTGGTAAAATACTATGCATGGTTTAAAAGCAAGCATGTGAAAGGATTACTTTGCCCTGGCATTCGCGGTTCTCCTAGATGTACTCCTAAAGCCTTTGCAAAAGGTTTCTGGGGAGGGCAGCCTTATTGCGCCCTTCATGGTAGGACACTTTACCACTTCAGGCCAGTAACGCGTACTCGGGAATCATTGTACAACAAAGCATTGCAGTGTATGTTTGCTGGCATTCAAACAACATCCGTTCTTTATCTCTCTGTGTTATCCTCAGGAGAGTGAGATATAATTCATGGTCACCTGGTTGAAATAGAGTGCTTTTCTTCAGGGGACACTCAGAGGAGCCCATTCCTGCTGGGCTGTTTGCCTGTGGCTAAACAGAAATGTTTCCCCGCTGTTAGCCACAGGGAGGGGGGAAGGTTGAGGGGGTAGCCACGCGGTGGGGGGAGGCAAAATGCGACCTTGTAACGAAAGCACATGTGCTATGTATGTAATGTTAACAGCAAGGATTACCCTGAAAGAGTGTAGCCACTGTTTTATAAAATGTGTCTTTTTAAATACCGCTGTCCCTTTTTTTTTCTCCACCAGCTGCATGTGTTTCAATGATCACAGGATCTTCTCCTTCCCAGAGGCTAGTGAAGCTTAGAAAGAAAAAAAAACGCACTCGCGATAAAATGTTCTCCGAGCTCATGCTGTCCTCCCACACTGACAGAGCACAGACGAATGCGTGGAGGCAAATAATGTCAAAGTGCAGGAAAGCACAAAATGACCGGGAGGAGAGGTGGCGGGCTGAAGAGAGTAAGTGGCGGGCTGAAGAGAGGGCTGAAGCTCAAATGTGGAGGCAGCGTGATGAGAGGAGGCAGGATTCAATGCTGAGGCTGCTGGAGGACCAAACCAGTATGCTCCAGTGTATGGCTGAGCTGCAGCAAAGGCAGCTGGAGCACAGACTGCCACTGCAGCCCCTCTGTAACCAACCGCCCTCCTCCCCAAGTTCCATAGCCTCCACACCCAGACGCCCAAGAACGCGGTGGGGGGGCCTCCGGCCAACCAGCCACTCCACCACAGAGGATTGCCCAAAAAAAAGAAGGCTGTCATTCAATAAATTTTAAAGTTGTAAACTTTTAAAGTGCTGTGCGGCATTTTCCTTCCCTCCTCCACCACCCCTCCTGGGCTACCTTGGTAGTCATCCCCCTATTTGTGTGATGAATGAATAAAGAATGCATGAATGTGAAGCAACAATGACTTTATTGCCTCTGCAAGCGGTGACTGAAGGGAGGAGGGGATGGTGGTTAGCTTACAGGGAAGTAGAGTGAACCAAGGGGCGGGGGGTTTCATCAAGGAGAAACAAACAGAACTTTCACACCGTAGCCTGGCCAGTCATGAAACTGGTTTTCAAAGCTTCTCTGATGCGTACCGCGCCCTCCTGTGCTCTTCTAACCGCCCTGGTGTCTGGCTGCGCGTAACCAGCAGCCAAGCGATTTGCCTCAACCTCCCACCCCGCCATAAACGTCTCCCCCTTACTCTCACAGATATTGTGGAGCACACAGCTAGCAGTAATAACCGTGGGAATATTGGTTTCGCTGAGGTCTAAGCGAGTCAGTAAACTGCGCCAGCGCACTTTAAACGTCCAAATGCACATTCTACCACCATTCTGCACTTGCTCAGCCTGTAGCTGAACAGCTCCTGACTACTGTCCAGGCTGCCTGTGTACGGCTTCATGAGCCATGGCATTAAGGGGTAGGCTGGGTCCCCAAGGATACATATAGGCATTTCAACATCCCCGACAGTTATTTTCTGGTCTGGGAATAAAGTCCCTTCCTGCAGCTTTTGAAACAGACCAGAGTTCCTGAAGATGCGAGCGTCATGTACCTTTCCCGGCCATCCCACGTTGATGTTGGTGAAACGTCCCTTGTGATCCACCAGAGCTTGCAGCACTATCGAAAAGTACCCCTTGCGGTTTATGTACTCGGCGGCTTGGTGCTCTGGTGCCAAGATAGGGATATGGGTTCCGTCTATGGCCCCAACACAGTTAGGGAATCCCATTGCAGCAAAGCCATCCACTATGACCTGCACATTTCCCAGAGTCACTACCCTTGATATCAGCAGATCTTTGATTGCGTGGGCTACTTGCATCACAGCAGCCCCCACAGTAGATTTGCCCACTCCAAATTGATTCCCAACTGACCGGTAGTTGTCTGGCGTTGCAAGCTTCCACAGGGCTATCGCCACTCGCTTCTCAACTGTGAGCGCTGCTCTCATCTTGGTATTCATGTGCCTCAGGGCAGGGGAAAGCAAGTCACAAAGTTCCATGAAAGTGCCCTTACGCATGCGAAAGATTCGCAGCCACTGGGAATCGTCCCAGACCTGCAACACTATGCGGTCCCACCAGTCTGTGCTTGTTTCCCGAGCCCAGAATCGGCGTTCCACAGCATGAACCTGCCCCATTAGCACCATGATGCATGCATTGGCAGGGCCCATGCTTTCAGAGAAATCTGTGTCCATGTCCTGATCACTCACGTGACCGCGCTGACGTCGCCTCCTCACCCGGTATCGCTTTGCCAGGTTCCGGTGCTGCATATACTGCTGGATAATGCGTGTGGTGTTTAATGTGCTCCTAATTGCCAAAGTGAGCTGAGCGGCCTCCATGCTTGCCTTGGTATGGCGTCCGCACAGAAAAAAGGCGCGGAACGATTGTCTGCCGTTGCTCCGACGGAGGGAGGGGCGACTGACGACACGGCTTACAGGGTTGGCTTCAGGGAGCTAAAATCAACAAAGGGGGTGTCTTTACATCAAGGAGTATTTCAGGCAGGACTTCACGGAGGGTTCCAACAAGAAATGGTGCACCTAAGTTATTGTTCTTATTGGAACAAGGAGGTTAGCCTGGCCTCTGATTGATACATGGCTAGATTTACCTCGCTGCACCTTCTCTGTGAGTGACTGCAGTGTGACCTAGAGGAATGAGTCCCCTAGACAGGGGAGGAGGCAAATGAGTACAAAACAAATCTGGTCTATTTCTTGTTTTGATCCACTCCATCTATCTTTTACATCTTTGGCTGGCAGCAGACGGCGCAGAAGGACTGCATGCCATCCACATCTCATGGCTGCTCGGCAGAAGATGGTACAGTACGACTGCTAGCCATCCTCATCTCTTGCCTGCCCGGCAGAAGATGGTACAATACGACTGCTAGCAATCCGTATCGCCTGCCTGCTCACCATAAGATGGTTCAATAGGACTGACTGCAGGACTAAAGAGAATGACCTGGTCAAGTCACTCTAAATTAAGTCCCTGTGCCCATGTCTGTCCAGGCGCTCCCAGTCGACGTGGCCAGGAGCACCTCGGACATGACGATGACGGCTACCAGTCGTATTGCACCGTCTGCTGCCACAAGGCAAGGGGTTGCTGCTACTGTGTAGCAAAGTCGTACCGCATCTGCCAGCACCCAGGAGACATAGGGTGACGGTTACCTGAGTGGGCTCCATGCTTGCCGTGGTATGGCGTCTGCACAGGTAACTCAGGAAAAAAGGCGCGAAACGATTGTCTGCCCTTGCTTTCACGGAGGGAGGGAGGGAACGGGGGCCTGACGATATGTACCCAGAACCACCCGCGACAATGTTTTAGCCCCATCAGGCATTGGGATCTCAACCCAGAATTCCAATGGGCAGCGGAGACTGCGGGAACTGTGGGATAGCTATCCACAGTGCAACGCTCCGGAAGTTGACTCTAGCCTCGGTACTGTGGAAGCACTCCGCCGAGTTAATGCACTTAATGCACTTAGAGCATTTTCTGTGGGGACACACACACTCGAATATATAAAACCGATTTCTAAAAAACCGACTTCTATAAATTCGACCTTATTCCGTAGTGTAGACATACCCTTAGATTTCCCGAGACTGACAATAGTGTCATCCTCCTGTAATTTGTCAAATTCCTTCAAAAACTCTTTCAATTGCTTTTGTAAATTTAGTGCTTTCTTTTACAGTCTTTTGTAAAATGCTTTGACTTAAGTACTCTTCATGCTCGGTGCAAATTTAATCATATTTATGGTAGTTGGAAGAAAATAGAGCAACACAGCCTTACTAAAAATTCCATCAAGTGTCACTGGAGAACTAAAGCATAAAGCCTGTTTTTTCCATTCAACCAACCATGAAGGCTGATCATGGATGCCAAATTATTTTTGATCTTCCTCCATGTGCTTGAGGACTGTGTTATGGGTTGCTTCTTTCTCAGAAGCATGCTGAACCACTTATGAGTCAGAAGTTTACGATGTTTGCACCTGGGCTCTCCTCTTTTTCATTTTAATTTGGTTGTCTGAGGAAAACCACAAAGAACTCTCCCTTGTCATAATTGTCCCTGAATATTTGGATGACACATTTAGCTACTTGGACATAATAAATATTCTGTGGTTTTCTTTTCTCACACAGACTCAATAGCATTACATAGGAATAATGACTGCATGTATACATGCAGTCATTACTTTTCAATTACTTCATATTCACCCATCTATCCTGCATCAGTGTCAATGATTATTTTAATTCTTTAAATTTTCCTCTGTTTCTTTATTTAAAGCATCTAGTAGCAAGCTTAAATTTGTCTGGAGAAGTACATTTGTGATAAGAAAAGGAGTACTTGTGGCACCTTAGAGACTAACAAATTTATTTGAGCATAAGCTTTCGTGAGCTACAGCTCACTTCATCGGATGCATTTAGTGGACATTCCTGAAAGCATCTGTTGAAGTGAGCTGTAACTCACGAAAGCTTATGCTCAAATAAATTTGTTAGTCTCTAAGGTGCCACAAGTACTTCTTTTCTTTTTGCAAATACAGACTAACACGGCTGCTACTCTGAAACCCATATTTGTGATGAGTGCTTCAATCGTTTATTTAAATTGCTCGCTTTGTGTTAGGTTGAAAGGTGATATTTATTGCATAAAAAAGACTGACTTTCTTACCAAAGTCTTTACTTTCAATCGTTTGTATGCCATAGTCACAGACAAATTGTTCGGTTTTTTGGATGTTGAAGAACAGAAAACATTCCTGATGTTGAACAGCTGCTGGACAGCCTTGGAACTGACTTACATAATGATTGATGCTATGTTTCAATGGTGACTATGGCATCAGAAATACCTTACTTGCAGAATCATCAAAACTTTTTCAATGTTTTGCTCTTCTGCTTCAATAACCAATCTTTAATTTAGTTGCACATTTGATAAACCTGAAGAAGCCTATTTTCTGAACTTTAAAAGAAGCATGAATCCTTTCCCACTCACTACTTCATTCTTGACAATGTTTACATTGTACATCAGAAGAATCATTTTCATTACTTCAGTTTATTCAACTTCTGATTTCCTACAACTTCCTTCAACTTCAGGCATGTCAAGTCATACAGATGTTTACTAATAACTAAAACTTAACTCCTACTCTTTTCAAGTATTGATAAGCAGTTTTGACATTTATTAGTTAGAAAAAGAAACAACCACCTGGTGCAGTGGTGCTCCATTTTTTGGCATATTGGTACCCAAATTTTTATACAGGGACCACCCCATTTACCACTATGAAAAGGGCAGAGTATTTGTAATTACCTGATACCTGTTCATAACCGCCACATTAAGAGCCCCTGGTTTAGTTAATTTAACACCACAAAAATTGAATACAAAAAATTAGCCAGTTTTATAGTGAACTATGTTATCAGACATCTTTCCCTCCTTACAGAAATTTCTAGATTCTATTATCAAAGCATTTGAAATATATATTGAGTTCACGTATTAATTTAAATTTTAAAAAAGGGTGCATAATATATATCATTTGTAAAAGTTCTTTCAGATTTATGATGTAAGATGCTATAGAAATATCATATAAGGTAGACAGCCAAATTTCTTCCTCTCTACTGCTATTGAAACAGCAATGTGTTTGTTGTACGTATTTTAAGTTAGGTCAAGAAACCCTAAAGTGTATGGCTAGGCACTCCTCTTAGCACTCCTATAAATCTAATTAAATAAATAAGCAAAATTATTTGGGTGAAGATCACTGAGCAGGAGGATCGGAGGAATGCTGGGACCTGAAACGTCCATCGCAGTTGGACAGTGACCAGTGGGGCTGCGGGAATTGAGACAGGAGGAGATTTGGTAGGGGCAGCAGGAACACTCACTGAGGAGCAAAAGACCTTCCAAAAGTAATGAGGAAGCACGTTAACGTGACAAGACCAGGACCAGGAGACCAGGAAAGTGAGTCAAAGGAAAAGGGAGAGCAAAACAAGAAGCCAGCAAACCAGGGAGAAAATAGCAAAGAAAAAAGGATAGAGAAATATACCTGGAAAGATACATAAGCTCATGGTCCTCTCTCTCTGCTCTAGAAGTGGTGTGGGGGCTTTTACTGCCCAAACTGGGAGTGATATATTTGTAAAAAAATATATCACACACTGAAATGACCAGGTCATAGCTACAACCAGAGTAACAGAAGACTAAAGGTCATCTACGCCTAGGTACTGGAAAAGAGCTTTATAAAGATTGATACAGTAATAAATTCAATTACTGGGCTGAACATCAACAGTTTATCAGTACACAGCCGTTTAGGGCAGAAAGTACAGAACAATATACCACACCCAGCTGAAAGTACAGGGGGAACTGGGTGATCAGAACGTAATTACTTGAGCTAATTACCTTGCAGAACCCCAAGCTAAACACAATTCTGGGAAAAAATACCATGGGATCTTTAATGAAAAGTGTCTGTGACCTGTTTTAAGACTCATCTGAAAGATGGCAGCTCCAGAAGCAGCCTCCATTAATGCTACACTGGGATACTGGTTTAGTACTTAGAGGAAAGAGCACAACTTACCATATCATCAACACCATTTCCCGAAAGTTATTTGGAGGTCTTATTCACATATTAATTAGGTCTTATCCTGCTTCACTTCTGAGTTCCAAGGAGGTCAAAATCCAGAATAGTATGACTGCAGAATATGACCAGCAGTTTCAAGCAAAATGTGTAATTATTTTTCTATATGAAAATTAGCCATTAGTATGTGACCCAATTCAATTCCCAGATTATCATAAGCAAAATGACTTGGTAGACTGCTTTTGAAAAACTCTATCCCTACATATCCATTTGGGCACATTAAGTGATATAATGTCAAACAGGCTTTATGTATACTAGAATATTGGCAGGAAGTTGACCACTTGGAACAACTGCTCCATTTCCCACTATGCACAGATGTGTGAACATAGTACAGTACTAAGGAACAAATTACATGATTTATTCCTGAATTTCTCATGCCAGGTCTCAAAGTAAGGAACACCACTAAAACAAGAAGAAAAAAAAAAAAAAAAAACCTAGCTTTAGTTAAAAAGATGGGTTTCCTCAAGAATCTGCCTTTAACCGAAATCTTTTTTATATAATCTTTTTTTTTTTAGGGTTGTGCAAGTTTTAGCTGAAATACTCCCATTAGCGTTACTAAACCAGTAAAACGAAGACTAAACTCAGATTTGAAAATACAGGAGCATCTTTAGGAAGGATATTTTTCTTTAAAGAACTTTTAAACAGAAGTGCAAAGCAGTGTCATTTTCTTTTTCCTACGTGACCCGAGATCACTGAATTTTCCAATGTTTTTATTTCAAATACATAGAATAGCCATTAAGAGTCTTAGGCATTGTCAAAAAGGTAACCATCAAAAGGAAATTCCAAACCAACAAGTCCTTACAACTTGTAAAAACAGAACGTAAAGTGAAAAAGGAAAGACAATAATACTCATTAACATGCATCAAGCGTTTTTCAAAACAAAAATGTCTTTTGCTATTCTGTTTGAAAGGAAAAAATACTTCTTTAATTTTTACAAATTTGTACACAAGTTTTAAAACTAATATTTTAAAATTAAAACAAAAACATGTCAAAAATATTTGAATGTGTTTCAACTGTTGACCATTAAAGAGTAGCCATGACTATATACCCTGCAGAATAATCTGTAAAGGTATATTCTCACACCTTTAATGTGGAAAGAATTATTTCAATTAATTTTTATACATTTAGAAATTTGAATCCAGAGATATATATTAATTGTTACAATGAATCATAAAAATGCTGTATAGTGCTTATGTTCCATGTAACTACAGTGCTTTATGTCAATCCCCAGTTCTGTCTGTGCTCCTATTAGCAATTAAGTACAATGGAGAGCTCTATGTTGCTACTGAATAATGTTGGCAGTCCTACTTTTAGCTAAGAACTTGTATTACAGTAATCAGAGTGCCCCTCAAGTAGCTCTTAAAGTACTTTTAATGCTGCCTTGCCTAATTAAATTAGGTTAATCTTATCTAAATTTCTAAAATGTCTAACCAATACAGTGGCATTATTAAAAAACTACAATAATATTAGTTGAGAAATAAATACATGGCTTTTAGTTTTTTGCACCTGCGTTAAAGAATCTCCTCTCAATACTGTGGAGCAAGTTAATGTCAATGTCTAATTAAACCCAATCGTTGCAATCACAATTCCTATATCAATATCTTAAAGATATCCAAAAATTGGTTTTGTAAATTAACAATAGGAACGCAAACACTTGCATGTATTTTATGGTTAAAAAAATGTTTACTTAAAACGTTTTTTAACAGTTTGAGTGAGGTTCAAAATTGAAGTTCATAAACCTACTTTCATAAAATTATCATTTTGAAAAGTTAGCTGTGATAAGTCTGATAAATTTTATTCCTGTCAGAATATTTTAATATCAAGCATAAAACACTTGCAAGTCAAATTTTAATAGTAAAATGATAATTCTGTAATTACATAAAAGGCAACCAAACCTCCCATTACTCATAAATTTGTTTTTAAACAAATTAAGTTTAAAAACAATACATCTCACTTCCTCCTCTTTACATTCAAATGTACTAAATACTGCCATTCCATTTCAGAGAATAAAAATCTGATTCCTTGATCTATTAAGCAAGTTGACTTTCTTAATATTTGATCAATACACAGCACATGTGATTTAGTTGGGAATTGGTCCTGCTTTGAGCAAGGGGTTGGACTAGATGACCTCCTGAGGTTCCTTCCAACCCTGATAGTCTATGATTATATCTGTCTTTGAATCTACCAAATAAATCACCTGAAACACATTACTCAACATAATACTAACATGTAATATGTTAGACATATAAATCTCATATATTCCTTTCCCCTACGTTTGGGTCTTTTCAAGTGTAGCGTCACAAATGTGTGCATATAACTTAATATATTCGAAAACGCCAAGAAAAACCACAAAAGGCGGGGTGAGAGGGGAAAGACATGGAAGAGCAACAAAACAGATAGGTACACCTTGTAGCCCTGCATTTATTGTATCAGGTATCCAACATTTTTACAGGATATTGTTGGCTCAATTTTAATCCATGGTATGGATCACAAAAATAAATAATCATCATCATCATCTCAGCAATGCTCCCTGACTGGTATTTGCCAACATATTCAAGAAACAGCATTCCACGGGGATCTCAAGTCAATACTCTTGTGGAAGTAAACTCAGGGTCACAAAGATACAGACAACATTTTTGATTTGTAGAGTGCCTGCAGTCTGCTGCAACCTTTATCTTCCCATTCACCAGACCACCAGTAGAGCTGGGGTTCTCAGATCACATATCTATGGTAGGCTTTAAAGAGACATCATTAAAACGAAGTTGAGAAGTAAATGAAACAATTGCCTCCAAACCCACACACATGACATGCCAATCCACCCATGTCACCCCAACACTGCAGCTACAACACTGTCTCATAACAGTAATTTTATAAATCATGGGTTGGGGTGGTTTTTTTTAATTTCAGCTATTTTTTCTATATAAATATTGCTGTCTAACTGCCATATTGATTTTGGAACATTTTAAATCACAGAAAATTGTTAGATATTTTTAACATTATTTCATTGAGATCTGAGAGCCTATGAACATAAGAATAACCACACTGGGTCAAGACCAATGTTACATCTAGCCTAGTATCTCATCTTTCTACAGTGGCCAGTGCCAGATGATTCAAAGGGAATGAACAGAACAGAGCAATCATCATGTGATCCATCCCGATGTCCAGTCCCACCATCTGCCTGTCAGAGGCTTCAGGGACCCCCAGAGCATGGGGTGGCATCTCTGACAACCTTGCCAAATAGCCATTGATGCACCTATCCTCCATGAACATACCTAATTCTTTTTTTAACTCAGTTACACTTTCGGCCTTCACAACAATCCTTGGCAACAAGTTCCACAAATTGACTGTATATTTAGATGAAGTAGCACTTTCTTTTGTTTGTTTTAAACCTGCTGACTACTAATTTCATTGGGTGACCCCTGGTTTTTGTGTTATGTGAAGGGGTAAATAACACTTCCTTATTCACTTTCTCCACACCATTTGTGATTTTACAGCTCTCTGTCATATCTCCCCCCCTTAGTCATCTCTTTTCCAAGCTGAACAGTCCCAGTTTTTTTAATCTCTCCTAACACGGAAGCTGTTCCATATTCCTAATCACATTTGTTGTACTTCATTATCAACCTCTTAGACCTTAAGATTAACAACAGCTTCCCATACTTAAAGCTACAGTATGAAATGCATACTGAAAGTGAAAATATGTATGCACTAAAAGTCTGAAAAGGAAGAAGGGCAAAAGCTTCTAATAAGTTCCGCTAGCTTTTGGCTTATGTTTTTCTAAAGAAAAAAGACCAACACCAACAGTGAATACTTGGAGTGTGCCTGACAATGTAAGAGTGCTCCAATGTATTCCAAAACAAATCCATTAGGTCATGCAAAGATACACACCTGCCTTTAGAAACACTTGATTTGTATAAGTATCTTGGTATGGATATAATGATTTTCAGGACAATTTTACTTACCCCTTTCCCTCACTCCATAACAAGAAAAATCATTTGGATGTGCATTTTAAATCAATAGAAAGGAACACTACAAGTCCCTGGAAAAATCATGGAGCAGATCCTCAAGGAATCCATATTGAAGCACTTGGAAGAGAGGAAGGTGATCAGGAACGGTCAATATGGACTCACCAAGGGCAAGTCACGCCTGACCAACCTGATTGCCTTCTATGATGAAATAACTGGCTCGTTGAACATGGGGAAAAGCTGTGGACGTGATATATCTTGACTTTAGCAAAGCTTTTGATACGGTCTCCCAGAGTATTCTTGCCAGCAAGTTAAAAAAAATATGGATTGGATGAATGGACTATAAGGTGGATAGAAAGCAGTCTAGATCGTTGGGCTCAATGGGTAGTGATCAATGGCTCGATGTCTAGTTGGCAGCCGGTATCAAGTGGAGTGCCCCAGGGGTCTGTCCTGGGGCCAGTTTTGTTCAACATCTTCATTAATGACCTGGATGGTGGGATGGATTGCACTCTCAGCACATTCGCAGATGACACTAAGCTGGGGGGAGAGGTAGATATGCTGGAGGGTAGGGATAAGGTCCACAGTGACCTAGACAAATTGGAGGATTGGGCTGATGAGGTTCAACAAGGACAAGTGCAGAGTCCTGCACTTAGGACGGAAGAATCCCATGCACTGCTACAGGCTGGGGACCGACTGACTAAGCAGCAGTTCTGCAGACAAGGACCTGGGAATTAAAGTGAACGAGAAGCTGGATATGAGTCAACAGTGTGCCCTTGTTGCCAAGATATGTTAGGCTACATTAGTAGGAGCATTGCCAGCAGATCACGGGAAGTGATTATTCCCCTCTATTCAGCACTGGTGTGGCCACATCTGGAGTACTGCATCCAATTTTGGGCCCCCATTATAGTGTGGGCAAACTGGAGAGAGTCCAGCAGAGGGTAACAAAAATTATTAGGGTGCTGGGGCACATGACTTATGAGGAGAGGCTGAGGGAACTGGGCTTATTTAGTCTGCAGAAGGGGATTTGATAGCAGCCTTCAACTACCTGAAAGGGGGGTTCCAAAGAGGATGAGGTAGGCTGTTCTCAGTGGTGACAAATGACAGAACAAGGAGCAATGGTCTTAAGTTGCAGTGGGGGAGGTCTAGGCTGGATATTAGGAAAAACTATTTCACTAGGAGGGTGGTGAAGCACTGGAATGGGTTACCTAGGGAAGTAGTGGAATCTCCATCCTTAGAGGTTTTTAAGGCTTGACAAAGCCCTGGCTGGGATCAGTTAGTTGGGGTTGATCCTGCTTTGAGCAAGGGGTTGGAGTAGATGACCTCCTGAGGTCTCTTCCAACGCTAATCTTCTATGATCTTAGTGCTTAGCAGCAGTACACTCCTCTACACAGCAAGCCAGAGAGGGTTAAGCCAAACTTTGGCTCACGCAGTACACCAGGCCCAAGGGACCGGCATACTGGAATGTGTGTGAGAAGCTTTACCAGCCATAACGCAGAAAAGAAACAGAGAGCAGAAACTGAAGAGAAAAATCAGATAGAGGGGAAAAAAAGAAGGAAATTAAGAAGAAACAGGAGAGGACTGAAAAAGTACATACGGTTTACAGCTGACACCTAGTCAATAGTGTTCTCTAGTGTCTGTAAACAAAGGGAGGGGGAAAGGGTTTTTAACTTCTCTGGCTGCTATTTCTTTTTTTCTACTTGTCTGTCTATCTCTTCCTCTTTAGCAGTGAATGGGATGTGGTCCCTTGGTGCATGACTGTCAAACATTTTGACCCTCAGCTGTGTCACTCCTGTATTCATTCAGCCCTAAGTCTTTCTAGATACATTGAGTGCAGGGGCAACCTACAGTGTTTTATGTTTAGAATATGGTTTTCAGATCAGAGCACAATAACCACCAGCAGAAAAGTTGTAATGCAATCAATTTTCTTCCTATCACACAAGGAGCCCCCTCTAATAAATGTTGACAAGGAGAAGCATGTATCTGTTGTCAGCAGATCTTTCCAGAAAGGGTGGAGACAAGCCTCCTGAAATCGGCAGTAGATCTCAATTACAATCTACAAAATGCTAGTTTCATACATTAGGCTGTTGGATTCAGCTGTGAGTAGACCATACAATCAAAGCTCTGATTATAAATCATGTTGGGAAAACAACTAATTATGCAAACAGGCAAAATTATCGTTTTCCCTTGCTTTTCAAGGGAGGGATTAGAACACAGGAGACAGGTTCAAAGCAGGGCTGTCAAGGCTGATGCAGTCAGCGGTCGTAGGTGAGTTGGGGTCAATATGTAAGTTACTGGAGCCGCAGCTCCAAAGTTTTGTTTCTTGTTGTCCCTCCAGTGCAGTCCCAGGCGCAGCCAGAGAGGGAGCTTTGCTCCGCTCCTACCTCCCCGGTCCCCTGCCGGGCACAGCAGCAGCTTGTCCGTTCCCCTCTCGCACACAGATGTAGCTAGCCAGCGGCACGAGAACTTTTGTCCCTCTGCTCCCAAGTCTCCCATCACCCCCCCTCCACGACCTGTAACCCCTGTCCCCCAACGCTGGCCCCACACACATCCGCCCTCCAGCCCCCTTCTTCACCCCTGGCGCCGCCGTCCCTCTCCCCAGCGGCATCCCCAGCTCAGCTGAGCACACCGGAAAGTAGCCCAGCGCCACCCCTCGGCCCCCCGCAAATCCCAGCCCCGCTCGCCCTCACCGCCCCACCCCCGCACTGCCGAGGGGGGGGCGGATCCCCTCGCCCCTGCCGCCGGCTCCCCAGTCACTCCCCCACCCCGGGCAGAGACAGCCGCGCCGGTGCCCCCCGCCCCGTCTGCCCAGCCCTGCCTCTACCCCCTCCCCCGCCGGCCCCGACAGAGGCAGCAGCGGTGCCCTCCCAGCCCTTCTCCGGCCCCCGCGCTTCCCTCACCCGGGCCGCCGCCGCCTCCTCTAGCCCGGCCTTGGTGCCTCTCTTGGAGGAGCGGGTCCGGGACGAGATGAAATGGCTGCCGGCTCCGGCCGCGGCGGCCGCCGCTTTGCCCAGGGGGCGCAGGGAGCTCTTCCTGGTGTTCACCATGGCCCCGGCGAAGGCGGGCGCGGGGAGCCGCCGCCGCGGAGGGAGGGCTGCGGGGCGCCTCCTCCCGGGGAGCGGGGCGGCTGGGCAGAGAGACACACTGAGCTCGCCGAGTTCGCCGCCGTCTTCTCGGCTCAGTCACCCACTAACTGGCCGCCATTACTCTCCCTCTCCCTTTCTCTGCTCGGTCTCCGCGAGGCCGCTGGCGGCCGCTTGGGGGCGCTGTGCCGCTGCGCAAGCCCGGCGGCCCCTGCTGGGTACTCTCTAGCACGCCGCCGCGCGCTCTATGGGCCCTGCTCTGCGTGCGGCAGGGGGAGGGGAGGAGAGTGGCTGGCTCAGAGTCAGCCCTAGTGCCCAGAGCTCCCCTGAGGGCGGGGGCTGTGCGTGCCTGCAGCCAAAGGGTGGGGGAGGGGGGATTCTAGCTGCCTGCTGCCATTGCCTGCTCAGGGGTGTGCGGAACAGGCTTCCTGAGACGCCCGCTGCACAGACTCTGAGGCTGTGTGAACAGCAGGGGGAATCCGGGGGAATCATGCCTCGCTCTTTTCAAAGTGCTTTACAAAGGGGGTCAGGAGCACCCTCCCCATTTTGCCAATGGGGAAACTGAGGTACATGGATGGGATTATACCCTAAATGTCCTGCATCCCACTCCAGTGTCCTAGTCTATAGATCATCGAACTGCCTCTCCCCATCCAGCCCTTATTTCATTATTTGCATTGCAGTGGCATCTAGAAACCTGAGCCTAGATTAAGACCCTGACTGCTCTGTGTGTTGTTCATACACATAAGTGAGCCTTTGCCTCAAAGTAAGACCTTACAGTCTAAATACAGACAGACAAAGGGAGTATTATCCTTATTTATAGATGAGGAACGAGGCACAAAGAATAAATGACAATGCCATGCAGGAGATTTGAACTTTTGTGTAGCATTGCTGTGTTTGGTTAAAAGACTGCTGTGTCTTATCCAAGGGGTGGCTGCATGTCGACCAGGAGAGTGGTGCTTCCGTATAAAGACCAAAACTTGCAAAAATTTAGTCAGTCAAGGAGTTTATTTTAAGTCAATGGAATGACTATATGAATAAATGTTTCCAAGGATGGGACTTCCACCATTTTCTGTGGAAACTATGCCATAGTCTAATAAGTTGCACATTAAGAAATTCTCTCAATAGTCAGGACAAGTGTACACTACAAAATTAAGTTGGCCTAAGTTATGTCGATGTACAGCCACCACAGTAATTGAATCGGTTAAACATCTCCACACTACAATCCTTGTGTCAGCAGTGCGCGTCCTCACCAGAAGTGCTTGTGTCAAGTTAACTGCCAGTGTGGTGCATTGTGGGACAGTTTCTGAAAGGCAGAAACTGACACTGCATTAACCTAACTACATCGACTTAAGTGCTAACCATCTTGTGGAGGTGGAGTTATTAAGTTGGTGAAGTGAGCGAGCTACATCAGTGGGAGCTATATTTTAGTGTAGACCAGGGTCGGTAACCTTTCAGAAGTGGTGTGCCGAGTCTTCATTTATTCACTTTAATTTAAGGTTTTGCATGCCAGTAATACATTTTAACGTTTTTTAGAAGGTCTCTCTCTATAAGTCTATATATTATATAACTAAACTATTGTCGTATATAAAGTAAACAAGGTTTTCAAAATGTTTAAGAAGCTTCATTTAAAATTAAATTAAAATGCTGATCTTACGCCGCCGGCCCGCTCAGCCCACTGCCTGCCTGGGGTTCCGTTCACCTAGGCTGGCAGCAGACTGAGCGGGGCCTGCTGCTGGGATCCCAGCCGGCAAGGGGCTGGCAGCCAGAACCCCAGACAGGCAGCAGGCTGAGTGGGGCCGGCGTCCGGGACCCCAGACCAGCAGTGGGTTGAGCAGCTCAGCCTGCTGCCACTCAGCCTGCTGCCAGTCTGGGGTTCCGTCCGCCGGCTCCTGTCAGCCAGGGTCCCGGCTGCCAGCCCTGCTCAGCCCACTACTGGCCTGGGATCCCGGCCCTGCGCACATAGAATGGGTACCTACCTTCTCCCTGCTTCTTGCCCATTCTCTTCCTCTCTCTCTCTGCACTGAGCTGAGGGTGGGAGTGCACTGAGCACAGAGCTGCGGGTGAAGGAGCAGGCTGAGGGTTGGGGTGTAGGGTCTGGCCAGGAGCTTGAATAAGAGAGGAGGCTCAGGGTTGGGGCAGGAGGTTTGGGTGTGGAGTGCTTACCTGGGAAGCTCCCATTTGGTGCGAGGAGTGCAGGCAGGAATGGGGGGGGGGTGCAGGAGCTCCCGTTTGGTGCTCAGGGTGGGGGTGAGAATGTGGGGGGTGCAAGAGTCAGGGCATGGAGTGTGGGGGGGCTGGGTATGTATGCGAGTTGCAGGAGTCAGGGCTGGGGGCTGGTGTGTGTGAGGAGGGTGCAGGAGTCAGGGCATGGGGTGTGGGGAGGCTGGATATGTGTGGGGGGTGCTGGAGTAAAGGCTGGGGTTGTGGGGGGGTGCAGGAATCAGGGCAGGAGGCTGGGATGTGGGGGGGGTGCAGGGGTCAGGGCAGAGGGCTGGGTGTATGTGAGGGGGGTGCCGGGGTCAGAGGAGGGGGGGAGGGGTGCCGGGATCAGGGCAGAGAGCTGGGGGTATGTGAGGAGGGTGCAGGAGTCAGGGCAGAGGGCTGGGCACATGTTAAGGGGGTGCAGGAGTTGGGGTGTGGGGGGTGCTGGAGTCAAGGCTGGGGTTGTGGGGGATGCAGAAGCCAGGGCAGAGGGCTGGGGGTGTGTGAGGGGTGTGCAGGTGTCAGAGCAGAGGGCTGGGGGTGTGGGCTAGGGTCGTGGGGGTGCTCCCAGCCCCCTGCCCAGAGTGGCTCACGGCAGGGGGCTGGAGGGGATAAGCCCTGATTTCCCCCCCCCCATTCCCCAAGGCCCCATCCCCACCTCTTCTCCGCCTCCTCCCTGGAGCAGTGAGCGCGCTGCGGCTCCGCTTCTCCCCCTCCCTCGCAAGGGCCAGGAGGCGGGGCAGGAACCCAGCATGACGGGGGAGGGAGAAATCTTGCCTGCCCTGTGGCGAGAGCCAGCAGGACCAAGCTTCTTCACCCTGCCCCCGTGGGGGGGAGGCCGGAGAAAAGCGGGCCACGGCGGGCAGGATTTTTAATGGCACAGCTGCTGCCTGCTGGGGTCCCGGCCTGGGTTAGGCAGCAGGCTGAGCGGGGCCGGCGGCTGGGACCTGGCAGGCAGCAGCATGCCATTAAAAATCAGCTCGCCTGCCGTCTTTGGCACACGTACCATAGGTTGCTGACCTATGGTGTAGACACTTACAGAGTTAGGTCGACATAAACCGCTTTACATCAGCCTACCTCTGTAGTGTAAACCAAGCCTCAGACTAAATGGGCTACTTGTCTTGCTGGTTGTACAAGTCCCAAATAAGTTTCTGAATTTTTTGGCAGGTAGCCTCAGACCATGTTTGATGTTTATTGTGCTGTATTGGGAATGCTAATTTTTATCTTATTGATGTACTTTTATACTGGACCCAATAAAGCTCCTTGGAGAGGAGAGAAAATAAAATCTGCTATAACATGTTGGAGGCCAAAGTGTTTTACAGACTATTAATAGGATACCATCTAATCCCTTTTCATTGATGTGAGGTATATGCAATTAGATCCCCTTCTCTCTCACCACTATTTTTTGCCTCCTATTGAACACGTAGCTGTCACAGTTCAGATACAGTCACAAACCCAGGGCTTCAAGAAAGAAGCATGGTTGGAGTTGTGAACACAGAATTGTAAGTAACACATTTCTGGAATTTAATTCTAGTTCTGACACTGACTTGTTTGGTGCTACTAGGCAATTTGTTTCAATGTGTTCTGTTTCCCTAACTGTAAAATAAGGATACTAAAATTTACCATCACATGGCACACAGTTGTTGTTGGGGTACATTAATCAATATTTTTAAAATGCTTTTGAGACTGAAATTGCAGTATTATTCGAGATATAAAACAAAGAGAAAAACTGCTTATATGCGGATGGGATTCTGCTGTTTCTACATAATCCCCATCATCTTTATATCATAGTTAGAAAATCTTCTGAAAACATGTGGCCAGACATGTTTTTTAAAAAAATTACAAAATATGAAGCCATATTCATATAAAATATGAAGTCAGAGATTTACAAAAAAAGTGATCTACCCAGATTTTCAAACATAATGATTATTTTCTCCAATCCCTTTACCTATCCTGGGTTAGGTTTCAAATATATCTGAGTAATTAACTATTGTATATCATCCAAAAATCACAATAAACTTTATATCTTGCTTGCACTTTTACCAGGTACAGAAGTCTAATCAAGTGATGATGTGTGCTGGGGATTGGAAATTATTCTGATTGTCTCATTTGAGATTCCCATTTTCAGAACTTTCAGTCTGCTCTAGCAACTTTACCTCAAACATGCTCTTATCTATTGTGTAAAACCACACAGGACCTTTAAAAAAATTTAGTTTGAGAAGTGTTGTTATACTCAGTGAGCTGAGTTTTGTTGTATTTTCTTTCTTTTTCATATATATATTGAGTCTTCCTGAAAGGTGACAGGAGCTGCAGGACAGGAGAGGAATGTTCCCTACCAAATGTATGGTGGGGCCTGGACCAGAATATAATTTGGGTGAGGGGAGCAGTATCACAGTTGATGGCAGATAATGTACTTTTCCCATACTGTCTTGATAGTGTAGTGGATTAGTTCAATAATATTTCACTTTTGGAGACACTGGGTTCAAATTCTGGATGAGACAAAAAGCAAAGACATGTTATGGTCTCCTCCTGCTTTTTTGTATGCTTCACAAAAACATCACACATCTTGGCTGAACAAGCAGTCTATGATCAAGAAAAGCTCCAGAATACAATTACACAGAATGTTACAGATTATGATTGCAGTGTATTGGCAGGGCTATTTGGGGAAGGTTCCACAACATCTGCTTGCAACATGCCTGACTCAAGCCAACGCCCGCAATTTCATAAGCACCAAAATTACTGATGACTTTTTAAAAGTAACATAAACTTCATAGTTGTCCAAGTTGTCTCCGTAGTTGGGCTCCTGTCCAATTCTCCTTAAAACAATTCTCTTAAAAGCTACACTTTTATTTTATGATTGACTAATCTTTTGTCCTTGTCAATTTTTAAAAAATATTCTGAGCTCATTCCTACAAACTGTACTCAAGCGAGTAGATCTTCTGAAGCCAGTGGGACTACTCATATTAAAGGGACTGATGCAGTGAAAAAAATCCCTGCACACTGCTTTGAACCTATATCCTATAACATCTAATTCTTAAATGTTTTATTCCCATTACGTCAGAGTGGTGGTGAACAGGCATGTTTCATGTTGGATGTTTTCTTTGGCAGGTGCTTTATTTTCAGGCTTCCCTGTTCTCCAGATCCTATTATAAGGAATGGTTACTATTAGCCTGATGGGGTGCCACATGTGACTTTCCACTCTATGTATCTTAGTTTGAATACCATTCACACATTCACATTTTCAGTACTCAACATATACATTAATAAATCACAAATTGCAAGGTTTGATTTATTTTTTTTTTTTTAGGACAAAAGGCATAGTAACGTAGGACTAACATTTTATAATATACATGCTAAGAGTCTAGATTTAAGAGCTGTTTAACAATAAAAGCAATAAAAAGTGAAGCCCTGAGAAAATGGATTTAAAATGATGCCTGTAATGCAGGAATTTATATGGTGCCACCATCTCTTTTAGATTGTTTGTTTCAAGTACTATATAATAATACAACAGAAGAGTTTAACCACCAATTCTGGTCCTGTTCAGTACTCCTCACTCAAGAAAAGCTCCCAGTGAAGTCAGTGAAACTTTGCATGAGTAAGGAGTGTTGAATTTTCTGTGAGAGAAAGAGAAGATAAAGAAAGAGGAAAGGAAAAGAGAATACAATTATTATTATTTATTTGTATTATAGTAGGGTGCTGCAGTCAAAACAAGACCAGGTACTTGTGTTGGGTACTGTATAAACATTGTAGAAGATTTTCACATCTGTATTTTAAGGTGGAAATAACATGTCAACTGAGGATTCATAATTTGGTCTTGCAGACAGGTGTGTAAATGTCTTCAAAAGCAAATACCTCAAGAAAATACTAGGAATTACATTTATTTAATTTATAGAAATGCCAAGATTCATCAGAGAGTTCATGAACTTCTCTCCAAAGTTATCCAGAAAAGAAGATGCAAATAGCTAGGACATGTGCTGAGAATGAAGCCAGAACATCTGCCCCTAGCAGATGTGCCATTGGGCAGCTGGAGGAACACATACAGGGAGTCAACTGAAAGAATTCATCAATCAAAAGGGAAAACTTATGGGACCTAACAATGTAGAGAACATGAAAGAGTAACTCAGGATAGGCAGGGATGGTACAGCTTTGTTTGAGTTGGCTCAGGAAGGATTCAGAAGATTTTGTTCTAGCCTATCAGTGTTTAGTCTAGTCCTAAAAGACACACAGAAATCAGGTGCATATTACAACAAGTGGAAAAATCCTGCATTTCTTATTCAGGAGTTCATTGGGGAGTTCGCCTGGAGAAGGAACACAGGGTTTGATCCAGTGTTCATGTTTGCTTCAAACCTGGGTAATATTACCAAAGTTGATTTTGTAATGTCTCTCACAAACGGGAAAATTCCAAAAATACTAAACAAATAATCTTTTCAGGAATCTATTTATAATGTTTTGTGTGTTCTCCTTTGTCATGCTGCCAACTTATCCTGATTTTAGCTGAATCCTGGGGGAAAAAATTGTTCATGAGGTATTTCACTGTTGTAAACTTGCTAGAAGTCCTTTTCTCATAATACAATATCTTACTACAATAACTCCTCACTTAAGGTTGTCCAGGTTAACATTGTTTCCTTGTTAGTTGCTGATTAATTAGAGAACATGCTCCTTTAAAGTTGTGCAACGCTCCCTTATAACTTGTTTGGCAGCTGCTGGCTTTGTCCACTGCTTGCAGAAAGAGCAGCCCATTGGAGCTAGCTGGTGGGGGCTTGGAACCAGGGTGGGCCGGCAGCCCCCCTATCAGCTCCCCTATGTTCCCTGTGCAGCAGCCACCCAGCAGGCTGTCAATTTCCTGGCAGTTCAGCTGTCCCTCCCCGCACTGCCATGTGCTGCTCCTGCCCTCTGCCTTGGAGCTGCTCCCCGGAGCCTCCTGCTTGCTGTGCGGCAGGTATGCGGTGGGGGGGAGGGATTGGATTCGCTTAACATCGTTTTGCTTAGTAGCATTTTTCAGGAACATAACTACAACGTTAACCGAGAAGTTACTGTACATTAAAATTGCCCATACAAATACTCACTCTTGGGAGAAGAGTGCCCTCGGCATAAGAGTTCAGAAACCTCAAGCCAGTGTGCTTTGGGGCAGTGCCCAGAGGATGACCTGTCAGGGTCGGGGGCCC
The DNA here is from genome assembly GCF_965152235.1 of Eretmochelys imbricata. Lineage (NCBI taxonomy): Eukaryota > Metazoa > Chordata > Testudines > Cheloniidae > Eretmochelys > Eretmochelys imbricata. The sequence goes on along the minus strand of NC_135574.1, from coordinate 18,413,467 downwards.
CATAGTGCTAGCACTGTACAAACACATAAAAAGACACAGTGCCTCCTGAAAGCAGTTTAGAATATGATCAAAGAGCACAGATTAGGCTGCATATGTGGATTAATTTTTTTTAAATAAATACATTTCAAAATGAAATAGTTTGATGTCTGTTCCTCCTTACCAGCCAAGAATATGAGATCTGGGTTTTCCCTGCTACAATAAATAACATCATTGCAACTTGAAGCAAGTGTTGGGGATGTGGCTCTCTGCATGACTTTAGATGTTAGTGATGACCCCATGTACCAGAATTTCAAAATGAGCTTAATATCACATGCTGCAATTACTTAAAATAACATTTTTCCTATGAAGCTAAGGTGGTGTAACAAGATCAGATGCATCCTAACATTCTACAAATACGTTAGAAGCAAGAGGAAGACCAAGGACAGAGGAGGTCCGTTACTCAATGAGGGGGGAAAGACAATAACAGAAAATGTGGAAATGGCAGAGGTGCTTTATGACTTCTTTGTTTCAGTGTTCGCCAAGAAGGTTGGTGGCGATTGGACATCTAACATAGTGAATGCCAGTGAAAATGAGGTAGGATCAGGGCCTAAAACAGGGAAAGAACAAGTCAAAAATTACTTAGACAAGTTAGATGTCTTCAAGTCACCAGACCTGATGTCATGCATTCTAGAATACTCAAGAAGCTGACTGGGGAGATATCTGAGCCATTAGCAATTATCTTTGAAAAGTCATGGAAGACAGGAGACATTCCAGAAGACTGGAGAGGGGCAAATATAGTGCCCATCTATAAAAAGGGAAATAAGGACAACCTGGGGAATTACAGACCGGTCAGCTTAACTTCTGTATCCAGAAAGATAATGGAGCAAATAATTAAGCAATCAGTTTGTAAACACCTAGAAGATAATAAGGTGATAAATAATAGTCAGCATGGATTTGTCAAACCAACCTGATAGCTTTCTGTGGCAGGGTAACTAGCCTTGTGGATGGGGGGAAGCAGTAGATGTGGTATATCTTGACTTTAGTAAGGCTTTTGATACTGTCTTGCATGACCTCATAAACAAACTAGGGAAATTCCACTTGGCTGGAGCTACTATAAGGTTGGTGCATAGCTGGTTGGAAAATCGTTCCCAGAGAGTAGTTATCAGTGGTTCACAGTCATGCTGGAAGGGCATAATGAGTGGGGTCCCACGGGGATCGGTTCTGGGTCCGGTTCTGTTCAATATCTTCATCAATGATTTAGATAATGGCATAGAGAGTACACTTATAAAGTTTGCGGACAATACTGGGAGGGGTTGCAAGTGCTTTGGAGAATAGGATTAAAATTCAAAATGATCTGGACAAACTGGAGAAATGGTCGGAAGTAAATAGGATGAAATTCAATAAGGACAAATGCAAAGTACTCCACTTAGGAAGGAACAATCAGTTGCACACATACAAAATGGGAAATGACTGCCTAGGAAGGAATACTGCGGAAAGGGATCTGGGGGTCAAAGTGGATCACAAGCTAAATATGAGTCAACAGTGTAACGCTCTTGCAAAAAAAGCAAACATCATTCTGGGATGTATTAGCAGGAGTATTGTAAGCAAGACACGAGAAGTAATTCTTCTGCTCTACTCCATGCTGATTAGGCCTCAACTGGAGTATTGTGTCCAGTTCTGGATGCCACATTTCAGGAAATATGTGGACAAATTGGAGAAAGTCCAGAGAAGAGCAACAAAGATGATTAAAGGTCTAGAAAACATGACCAATGAGGGAAGATTGAAAAAATTGGGTTTGTTTAGTCTGGAAAGAGAAGACTGAGAAGGGACATGATAACAGTTTTCAAGTACATAAAAGGTTGTTACAAGGAAGAGGGAGAAAAATTGTTCTTCTTAACCTCTGAGGATAAGACAAGAAGCAATGGACATAAATTGCAGCAAGGGCAGTTTAGGTTAGACATTAGGAAAAATGTCCTAACTGTCAGAGTGGTTAAGCACTGGAATAAATTGCCTAGGGAGGTTGTGGAATCTCCATCACTGGGGATTTTTAAGAGCAGGTTGGACAAACACCTGCCAGGGATGGTCTAGATAATACTTAGTCCTGCTTTGAGTGCAGGGGACTGGAAAAGATGACCTCTTGAGGTTCCTTCCAGTTCTATGATTCTATGATTTATGATACTCTTAACTGTGATCCAAATGCCACTGTACTATTCCCTTCATACTGGAATGAAAGTTAACCCTGTTAAAAAAAAATCCCTCGGGAAATTTCAATAACAGACAAAAATAACATTTAGGACAAACCATTTGGATGCTTTAATTTCATTGACATCTCTGACACACTTTATACCAGTTATTGTGGCTCAATAAATCTCTTAATTTGAGTTTTTAACTAACATTTAGTGTTATATATTATTTTCACAGTGTGCAGCAATTGCAACTGTCAATCATCTTACTTTTTACTGTGACAATTATTGTTGCAGAGCACCTAGAGCCCCCATATCATTGCAGCATCACCATACTAGGTGTTGTACAGACATATAATGAAAAAGTTTCTGCCCTAGAGAGTTTTCAGTATAAGTAGACAAAGAGACAAAGGTTGGGAAAAGGATACATTTATTTACCCCATTATCTAGATGGAGAGTTGGGACAGGGAGATATTAACTAACTTGCTCAACATCAATCAGAAAATCTGTAGCAGGAGCAGAACCCAAAGCTCCTTAGCCCTTGCTAAGCTTTAACCATTCTTATTGGGAGTTTGTGTTCTGTTTTATATGCTATGTTACAATATAGTTTCCTCATTGTACTTTCTTCTTAAATTGTGTTTCATACTTAGGAATTCTCACCATAGCTATTATGTTACTACCATATATATGTTTTTGGCACTGTCATACCATACGTAAAAGTAGCTCAAACTGTCTTGACAGTGTCATTGTTTCTTGTGTTCTATGCTGCTTTAAATTTTCACTTAGATTACTTTTTCATGTTGCAGATTTATAGTCAGATCAGATCCAATTTGTGTCAACTGCTCTCACTTCATGGATTTAACAGCTGTTCATTAATGCTTATTCATCCGTCTGCCATAAAACCACTTTCCCATTGTGCATTAAACTTTACAGAAGCATTGACTCCTCTAGCTTTTTCCCACTGTGTGGCTATAACACTCTTGTAAGAGAGATGTGTGGGAGGAAGATATTTTAACTCTGCATTTCCAATATTTGAGTTTTGGGAAGTATATTCTTGAGTTCAGAAATGGCACAAGAAGCAGAGGGCACTGTTGAACACCTGTAATCTTAATTCCATGTTAACAGAGTTTTTTAGATTTTAATTTCCTTATCTTCAAATATCTCTCTCACAACACCACAAGAGGAGCACCTGCTTTTTCCATAACAGTCTCCTATCTACCAGTATGAGATGCACGATTTGCATCACCTCTGAATTTGATCTTTTTTTCTGTGTTTGTTGTTACTATTTTCTCTACCCCTCCCTTTATCTATTATCATTCACTGTGTTTATCCGAGGCCATAGCTATGCTAGCAGAACCCCCAGTGGAGATGAAATATTAGCCAACAGAAACATAGCTACACCACCTTCCTGAATGACATTAGCCAAGACAACAAAAGCATTCTTCTGTCAACATAGTTGCATCTACACCAGGGGTTTTCCCAATACACATACGTCAACTATGGGGTGTGATTTTTTTCACACTGCTATCCGGCATAGCTATGCTGGCAAAACTTTGTAGTGAAGGCTAAGCCTAAAATAGCAACTCCCTGTCCTGAAGTCAGTGTCATTTGAGGGCAGTCAGCACTTCACACATAGGTGCTGAGCACCTCTCAAGAACAAACCTTTAGCTTCTAAACTCTTTAGGATCATGTCTTTACTAATTTTGTAAAGTGTTATTAATTTAAGGTAAAGCATAATAATCCAACTACTGGTTTATCCCTAAACCTTAATTTGTGAGATCTGAGGACAGGACAGCTTGAGGTGATTCTCCCCACAGAGCAAGCATCCCACGGAAATGGGAACACAGAAAAAGGGACAAAAACATCTTTGACAATGGGAAAACTGAGTGTGGAATTACTGTGGAATATGCTCCTATATATTTTTGCTAGAATCTCATTTTCCATACATTCTGTCATGACAATCTGCATATGAAGACATTACTTCAGAGGCTTCTGTCTCAGGTTGTTAGGGTCAAGCAAGACAGCTGATGTGTTGGCATTCAATTGTGTCACATGTAGGTCATTATTTTTTTCCTCTGGTCTGGTTTATTTTTGTTTAATTTACTGTTAAAAAAAGAAAATACCCCTTGCACCTCGTTTTCTGTTTGATTTTAAATATGCTACTGTGCACTGCTTCTTCTGTTTTCCTTTGATGGGATGGGTGGTGGCAGCTCAAACAATGCTTTACTTTGTCAATGTCCAGATTCATTCCTACATCATAAAACAAGCTCAGAGGTTGTCATTATCGTCCACAACAGAGCTTCTGATTCCTTATGACAAAAGGACAGAGATGGTAGCATTCATGTTGTGAATATCCTGTTAGGGTTTTTTCAGTGAACTCATTGTAGGCTGTTTGCTCTTATCACTTACCACAAAGTAAGGAAAGGACCATTTACTCTTGTGCAGCTCATGTAGTTCTTACCAGACAATAAGTTGCATGAACTGCACCAAGAGTGTTTTAGTGAGGTCTTGATCATGACCACACTTTTAACTTGGCAATATTTTTCGTATTTTTTTTACATTATAGTGGAGCTGAAAAGACCCCTTTTGCTTGGGTCCCTCCTGCCCCACATGCTTTTTCAATAGTCGTGATCTTGCAGTGGAAGGTATGTTAGGAGAACTACTAGGGGGCTAAAACGGACATCAAGTTAATTGGGACACTACTTCCCATTCAGGGAGGTCTGTGGTGGAGCAAAATGCCACCAGCTGCATTCTTATTTATAGCAGTACTTTAATACCAATTTTCCAAATCAACTACCTGACTGCAGTTCACGACTCAACACCATTTCTCCAGGCACATCCCCATGGCTCCCCTCATGCCCACTTTGGTTCTACATACCTTTGCAGAAGTGGTCTGATCTCCAGAATTAAAGTAAAGCACTTCAGTGTTAAGTTAAAGTAAAGCTTAAGTGTTTTGCTGAACTGGGGCCATAGTGCTCAGCACTTTGCAGGCTCACGTCCAATGTGAGGACAGTCTAGCTGCCTCACAGCAGTAGCTTCTAAGATTTGGACAGTTTTGTAAACAATTTTGCTAGTTCTTTAACTTTTGTAAAAAGTACCAACATATTAGCGAGATATGTGATATAAATTTCTTTAACATGGTAAAATAATAACACTTGTACTAATCTAGTCCCTCATCCAAGGATCTCAATGCAAATTAAAAACTTCAAGCAAATAAAATTAAAATCACAGTACAGTAGAGCGTCACTAATTCATACTTTGATACTTGACTGATTGCCATTTTTGTGTGTGCAAATTATAAAATCTCTCCCCTATTCTCAATACAGATTTATAAGCAGACAGCTGTAATGAGGGGCTTGTCTACACAACCAGCTAGTGCATGGCAAGCCAGGGAGTAAATCTACAGTGCACTATCTTGCCACACACTAACAAGATGCTGTGTAGACCCTATTACCAGGGGCTAAAAGTTCCTTAGGGTGCATTGGTGAATTCCCATATCAAACGTCAAAGCTGCTGTAGCAGGGTCCACATTGTAGATTCACACCCTGCCTTACCAGGTACAAAATCATTGGTAGTCAAGCCCTTCATCCCATTTTGGAAAGCTTAATTGTTTTTACAAAATATCTTCCAGAACATTTAGTACATTATGATGTATCACAATACAATAAGTGTAAATTACAACTACTGAATTCTGATTCTGTTGAACTGATTCTGCTCTTCTTACTCACACTGAATGGTACCTCATTCGGTGAATAAACTTTATTTCAGTGGGACTACTTGCAGAATAAGGTACTAGTCAACATAAAGGAGTTCATAATCAGGCCCTAAATGAACAAAGTACATTCAGTGAAGTACTATCTTTGCTTTTTAAATAATCTTTGCTCACACTAATTCACAATGGGTCTCCTGTTAATTAGTGTGAATTGGCAAGTTTTGACTGTGTTTAATTTAGGTTAACTTTAAGTGTTTTACAGTGTATCACTGATTATTAAAACTGCTTGTTAAAACATGCATGCAGGAGTGAGTGCAAATCTTGTGACAACTGCTGCTACCAGTCAGCTCTTCATGTGCTTTTAGTCATTGGCTCACCAGTATTGTTTTTTTGTTTTGGGTAGTTTGTAATATCAGCTTTTTCATGTTCTGTGTGTATATAAATCTCCTCACTGTATTTTCCACTGAATGCATCCGATGAAGTGAGCTGTAGCTCACGAAAGCTTATGCTCAAATAAATTGGTTAGTCTCTAAGGTGCCACTAGTACTCCTTTTCTTTTTGCGAATACAGACTAAGTCGGCTGCTACTCTGAAAGCTTCTAACTGTGTATGAGTTCTTGAAGTAGCAAGATACAGCATTCAGGTCACAGCATAGTATAAAGAAGGAGGACTCCTCTAAATGCCTATTGGATCTCTGAATATCCCATCTCATTCTCCTTTTTTGCATCCTCTCTGCAACCTTGAGCCACTAATTTGCAACCACCATGCAGTTCTGTTGTACTTTGTACAAAGCCCAGACAGAACTCCTTTTGGAACATGTCAACACTAGTTCTTAATTGGTCCCTCAAGCAAAAAGAGAGGCATTCTATTCCCCAAAGGGTTCAGAGTGCTGCTTCTACTGCAGTTCCAACCTTTGCCCAATAAAAAATCGAAAAGACCAAGAACTGGACGCAACTCCCTTACATAACTGTGACAAATACTCTCACTGTGTTGCAGTGTTGTTGGATACAGTGTCTTGAGTAAGACCATGTTTATCCATTACCAAACTGTCTCTGAATGTACCTTCATGGATGTTTTGCCTACTCATGTTCAGATAACTTGATATTAATAGCTGTTGCAATGGAAGAAAGTAAAGCTGGCTGTGCATCATCAGCCTCTCATACTTGATTTTCAGAAATCCACTGATAACAAAATATATTGGCCTCACCAAGAGACCATTTGAAAAAGGAAGAAACTATTTGCATAAAATTGTGATATAATTAATTCTGCATAATTCTAAATCTGTAATGAACTCTACATCCGCAGCCTCCTGTGTCAGTACAAAGCTCTTTCCTAGATATTTATACCTGCTGGTGTTTTCAACTGGTGCTACAGTGATGCACACCTCCCTCGTAGATAGGCTGCAGCTTATTCAGGTTTGAAACCGTGGGATTTGCACAAATGTGGCTACATTGGTACAACTATCTCCAGTACAGAGAGGCCCTGTGACACTTGACAGGGTCCTGAAAAAATAAGAAAAAGAGACACCTGGTTTTTAAATTACTTCATTACATATCTTATATAATGATGGCTTCCTAAAACTGTAGGTTCAAATCTAGAGGAAATAATTTCTCCCTCCTCAGTAAATAAACTGGGTTTTATCTATCATGTAGTGGAGGCTTTCAGACAGAGATTTAAAAAAAATAAGGTTCTCCATGGCTAGTCACAGTATCTTTTCAGGACAAGGATCAGGCACCTATCTGACTGAATTCTTCCACAATGTGCAGTATTTTCATAGGTGCACTTTGCTGTAGTTTCCCTCCTCTCTCATTCTGCACTCGTGGTTGCTTGCTCTCTATTCCAGATGCAGTTGCAGCAGTGGCGTTGCAACAATTTTTATAGTGTGGGTGCTGAGAGCCATTGAACAAAACTGCAGACCCTGTAAAAATATATTAATGGAATATTTTTATTATTCCATTAATTTATTATTAATATAAAAATATATTAATGGAAACCACTTCACGCCAAGGAGTTCCAGCAACCCCTGGTTGCAGCTCTGTAGTGCCTGAGGATGCAAGTGCTTGCTATATGTGTGTAAATGACATATTCCAGGGGATCCGAGGGCTTTAGAATCAGGAATTAAGTCTCACAACCCCTTTCTGTATCCCCCACGTAGGGATTAATCAGAGACCTCCAGCAACCCCATGCAAAGATCACACTGCAGACGAGGAACAAAAACAACCTCAGGCTTGCGTCCCAGCCCCGCGCCTGCCCACCTCCCGGCACCCAACCAATGGGACAAAGGCCCTGACTGCCGAACAGCTGCCGCAGCTACATCCCCACACAGCAATGGAGGACAAAGGGCCGGTCACGTGAGGGAAGCGGGCGCCACGGGCCCCGCCCCCGAGTGGGCGGAAGGAAGGGGGCTCCCCGGCCCTGCTGGGTGGGCCGGCCGGAGGGCGCGTGGAACGCGCACGGTTGATACATTGTAGCGCCCGCCCTGCGGGCTGCGGCCGCGGCACCAGGTGAGCGGGGCTGGGGGGCCGCGCGGGGCAGCGGCGGCGGGTGCGTGACTGGGCGCTGGGGACACAGGGGTGCGCTGCGCTTTGTGGCGAGTTCGCGGTGTCTGTCCCGAAGGGGCCAGCCTCTCAAAGGCGGGTCCCTGCTGTCGGCAGGCGAGGGGGCTCGGGGGGCGGGGAGAGCGCTGGGAGTTTCGCTGGAGTCTCCGCGGCGCGGCAAAATCCTTCCCCCCCCCCCCCTTGCAAGAGTGCGAGCGTTAGACAGCGCGGCGGCCCCAAGCTAGGGAGAGACCTAGGGCGCCCGGATAGAACCCCAGAAAGCGGGGTCGTCTTTCTTGCTGCTCGCTCGCCCCCGGCCTCGGGGATTACTTCACTGGCCGCCCTTCTGTTTTGAAAGCGTGCGGGCGGGATTGCGGGTTGTCAGGGCATGGGGATGAACAGGTCTGACCTTCCTTCCCCTTCCCCCTGGGTTTCCTTGCTCTGCACGGGGAGGTGGCGTCGTCGGCTGGGCTTGGTGAGCTGGGTAGTTGTAAATGAACTAAAAGGCAGGTTTCACGCGCCTGCTCCTATTCCCTTGGGCCGTTGCTGGCGTTCTCTCGAAGTGGCTGCCGAGTGGGGTGCCAGGCGTAGCTTCGCTAAATGGCAATAGGACGCTACAAATCAGTCATTCAAGAGAGTCTGGCAGAGCTGCGGTCGCTAGTTATTGCGGAAGAGAAGTTATATCTGAGTTAGGGGATGGTCCTGGCAGTGGATGCAGTACATTGGAGGTTTGCAAGGCTGCCACATCACCCAAATGGATAGCAACATGCATTTAAGGAGGTTGGAATTTTATTCCACCCCCCCCCCGTGTGGGGGGTGTTGTTGTTTTTTTCATGTGACAGTTCAGAAAGTGGATATGTGATCCTGTTAGGATTATAGGTTTATATGTACAAAGGCTAGGGTAGCTTGCTGTATATTTGGATAATTTGTGGCTTATGGTATTGCATGTATGTCACTTTAACTGGAGCTGGTCAAAACTCTTTGGCACAGTGACTTGTTGACCATAATGAAGATGTGGAAGATAACTGTTTAGGTTAAGACTTTGTGGGGTTTTTGTTATCACCATCATTTCAGTTCTACAAAACAAAAATATTCTCCTTGGGCAAGAATGGAGTGAGAAAACCAAAAGCTGAAAATATTTTCTGGTAGTGTCCTGTTTTTTTTTTTTCTTTTTTTTGTTTTTTTAAAGGCATTTGTCTCTTTGTGCTTGTATCTAGTTCTTGTCTCAGACTTAGACTCTTTGGGTCAGGGATTGTATTTTTGTTCTATGTTTGTACAGTCTAGCACAATGAGGTCCTGGTCCATGACTAGGTTCTAAGTGCTATCATAATACAAATGATCAATAATAATAAAACAGATAGTAAATGATTAGTCCCTGATCCAAAGCATTTATCATCCATTTTAGCAGCTGTAGTAGACCATGTTTTATGCTCTTCCTCTCATGGCTCTGTCACTTCCTCCTCCTAAGGAAAAAAACTTAAATCAGCGTAGCTACTCCCTGAACTCCAGATATGGGGGTGCTAATGTAGCTGTCCTTTGAAACAAGAGAAGCAGTGAGGTTGGATCTGTTTTCCTCACTTGAAACTTAATTTGTAGGAGGATAACAGTTAAACCGAGAAACAGTTTTTATGAGAAATTCTGTACCCACAAGAATGAATATGACAGGTCCCTGTTCCAAAGAGCTTATTGTCTGAGGCCCCAGTCTCATGGTTGGAGTCTAAATGATGGACTTGAGAGACATGTGAGGACGTAATGTACACAAGGAAATATATGAATTACAGGTATGATTACACAGATGCACATCTACATGTTTTGATGGCTGAAAAGTTTTTAAAGTGTAAGTGCCCATTTTTGTGAAACTAAGGGTAAATTTATAGTCTATAGTTTTGAGTGATATCTAGAAATGTCCACCAAAAGTTTGACTCTGAGTGAAATTATTTGTGTGAATTCGGTTGATTTAGTCATAATTTAGTATGCTCCTGGGGGAATTCTGCACCAAATAAATAAATTTCTGTGCCAAAAATTAAACTCTATTCACAATATTTTAAAATTCTGCATATTTTATTTGTCAAAATAATACAGTATAATCATGCTAGTTTCAATTTGTTTGGTATTTATTTCAAAATACCTGTCAGCAAGTATGTCTGTAACAATAAAGACAACAAAAAAGATTCAGTAAATATTCTTTGACAAATGGATTCCTTACTAGGCATATTAATACAGAACTTTGAAGAATAATTCATTTAAATTACAACACAGAAACAGATTTCCCACACTCCTCAGAAGCAGTGCAAAGGCTCGGGGTAGTCAGGAGTAACAGTAGCTGAGGAAGGTGGAAGTAATTGCTGTGAAGGAGCCCAGGAGTGAATCTGGAGGGTTGTTGGGTGAGGGTGGGAGAAGTATGGAACATTTTTTGGATGGGGAGGGATTGTTAGGGAATTGGGAAGCCTGCCCCATGCAGACCCTGACTGACCCCTAGCCTCTCCATTCAGTCAAGGAACGTTTGCCCATCCTGATGTATCTTTGCACCCATACTCAGCCACCCGTCCTCTCCTGTCCCCATGTGGCCTGCACCTCCCCTCAGTCACACTTCATCCCCATGTGGCTCTGCACTCCTATCCTGCCTCCCTCATCCCATGTGGCTCTGCACCCCCACTCACATTCAGCCCATGGCTCAGTGCTGTCGCCAACTAGCGCCTGTGCTCCTGCCCCAGTTTATCTCTCCCTCACTAGCCCTTCCGAACCCCAGTTCATGTGACCCTTCCCCAGCAGCTCCATGTGCCCACTCTCTATCACCCCACCCTCCATATCCTGTGCCTCCTCAGCTGGCTTCACGGGCAGGGTACTGTGAGAAAAGTAGCCTCTCCTCCTCCCTATCCAGGGCTGGCAGAGCTGGCTGCCCTCTCTTTTGTCACCACAGCAGTCTGTGATGGGCAAAAGGTGTAACCGCAACACGTCTTTGGCAGAAATGTATTTTCCACAGAGAAAAAAAATCTGTGAGGGACATGAATTCTGCACAACTGCAGTGGCACAGAATTCTCCCAGGAGTATCAGAACAAACTTAAGTGCTAGCTCCTATGTGCTATAGACTTCCTTGCCAGCAATATTTGTTAGAGTGCAAGTCACTAATTCCTCCTAATGTTAAAGAATTTGACTTCTCAGACTAAATACTGATACAATCTAAATATAACTAATGTAATTTTTTACTCCAAACTAAATAATTATTCCATTATATAAAGCCAAGTGTGTCTTTCACAGCTGGATAAGTTTGTATACTGCTTCTATAAGTGCAAGGCCTCTTTAGAATAGTAAAAACTTAGTTTTGAAGACTTGCTTCAGCCTGTCAGTGTTTTATAACAATTCTGATTACATTTTAACTTCATTTTTTCATTACTGTCAAATTACGTGGGTTCCAGACTTGAATATTGAATATTCTATACATTTCAACTTGAAGTAAATTTACCTTTGTTGTTTTTAATAATGCAAATATTTTAAAAATGCAGATTTTTAGGTAGGTCAAATATATAAACAAAACTGTCTGTACTACCATAGCCTTGCTTCTATATGTGCTATTACTGCCCTGTAAAATGGAGCAAGGACATTTTATATACAGTGTTAAAGGGACACTAACCGTAGTCTTTTGACTGATACAGGAAATATTGCATAATCTAACCAGTTAAAGAAAAGAATAAATACATTTAGAAATGTATTACAGCAGTATTGATTTCATCTGCTATTTTTGAGAGTGTGTCTGCATTTCTGTTATAAACTTGTTTTGTTTTTAGGGGTTTTATATGTAAAGATGAGACCATTAATATCCTGTTTAGCATAAATATCTATTTGGTTAACTAAATAGGATTATGAATTTTTGGCCAAATTTGGTTTTTGTTTTCTCACTATCTAATAAGCCCCAAAAGCAAGTGTAAGTTAGGGGAGGAACACTGATCCTAACTCTTTCTAGTTTTGGACACTTTTGGAAGTATTGTGAGTGTTGTTACCTGTTCTCCATTCTGTAATATCTATGCACAATGTGGTGCTTTGGAGCCTGATCCTGCAAGGTGGTGAGCCCTTTCAACACAGGTGGTGCCCAGCACTTTGCAGGATCAGGCCCTTAAACATGGTTCCAGCCTCACTAGGAATTTTTCTGCTATTTTTGGCATCTCAGATCTTTATTTTTTATTTTGTTTTTGTGGCTTAATATCTCTCATTGTAGAGAGATCAGGAGATAGCACAAGAACAATATGGTATTTTTCAGTCCTGCTGACTCAGCACATTAATCCTGTATATTTAGTGCCTGAAAATCCAGGATTTAGTCTCTTGCCACATATACAACAGGAATCATGACTTGACATAGCCAGTTTCTGGGACACTGCACCAATTTCTTGAAGAATAGAGAAGCCTTAAGGGAGGAAGTTGAAGGACACTGCATCTTTTGCTTATACGCACTGTTAAATGGAAGGTCATTGATGGAAATAAACTGTTACAAAGGATGCCTGTGACGGCATTATGGTCTTCTGCTACTGTCTGATGACACACTGCTCCCAAAATCTGTGAGAGAAGTTTCAACTAAATATGTGAAAATGAGGATGACTTGTTTTCTAAATTAGCATAAGAATGAGGGGATATTTTTGCATCAATGTTGTGTGGTGTGTTTTGGGGGGGGGACTTTTTTGGGGGGAGGTGCATTGAGAAAATGTAATAACCTAATCTTCCTCCTTCTAATGTTTTGAGGGTGAAAAGGGTGCTGGGTATATTCATGATCAAATTAGAAGCCACAGGAAAGCAAAGAACCATCTGGAGACTTAGGAATCTGAAATCTTCCCAAGTGAAGTATCGACACAGAATAACTTTTAACCATAGAGAAACTGTAAACAATTTATAGCCTTCAGAAGTGTGCTACATGTGTTAAGAATTTTGCCTGTTTCTTAAAAAATTTCTTTTCATAATTAGGGGAAGCAGCAGCATGAAAGATGTTGACAAAATTGGAACTTTAAAAGAAGAATGGTAGGTACTTATTTTTTCTTTGTATGGTTCTGTCCTGTCTTGTACCGTCTGTTTATTAATTCAACATACCGTTAATTAATAATAAATCAAACCTTCTGTAACGTCTATGAAAAATATTATAGATTTAGTGACTATGGTTTGATATGCACGTTTTATTTGGCTCCTGCCTTCAGGAATGAAAGTTGAAATAGAATCCAGTGACATTTTATTACATTTTTTTTTTTTTTCAGGCTAGCACATCTCTTGTTGGCTTGTTTCTCACTGCCTCTTGAAGTACAAAGCTGCCATAACTAGCCGGCTGGCTAGAGCAAATGTTTCTGCTCCTATTATCCCATGTCACTGAGGTTTTTTTTTATTATAAAGCACTGAGGAACACTTGCAATTAAAAACAAAAGCACTGTGTTGAAGATCTGTGTTCACTTTGTCCATCTGCTCCACATACATTTAGGTTTTTGGGTTTTTTTTAGAAGAGGGAAATTGCTTTTGCAGAACACTTCTCATAGAACTGCAGACACAAATTCTAAGGGTGGAAGCTTTCCAAGTGGCTGCATGAACATTTATGCTTACAAGTAAAATCATAAATCTGTCTGCCTTTCTGCTTTGACCCATTGGAAGCCTTTACATTATATGTGAAGATGTCTAGTCTTTATGCCTATTAAAACCTTAGACTTTAAGGAAAAACACTGTAAATGCCTTAACAAATGCTTATAGTTCATCTGATCTTTTGTGAGAGGGGCAAGAGGGACAATTCATCGTAATGATGTAGTGAAAATGGGGAACGGGGGGGGAATTGAATTGAATTTTTTCTTGATGTCACTAGACAAGTAAGATTGTTGTATCTAACAATTTTTATGCTAATATTCTGCAATGAAGATTCTTGTTAATACAGACCTAATTATCATACTGAGCCATTCAAATGAACAATATTTTTTTCATGAACATTCATTCTAACATGAAGTCCTAATTTAGGAAAAATATTCAATTTTCTTTTATATAAGAGTTGGGATTATTTGAACTGTTTGAAATACTTCCTGAAGTGCTAAATTAAATAAACTTGTCTGAGCTCCTCAGTAATGATTATCGTAGAAGTCAAATACTGCATGATCCTATCTGAGAACTTAAACCAAGAGGTAATCAGTCATTCAGAATGAACTATCTAGTGTCTAGTCAATAAAAAGACAACATAGTAAAAAGGAGTCTGTGTTCCTTTACACTGTGTACATAGAGGTACATAGCACTGTGGGTGGAAAATTGTACTAGACAGTAAAATGTTTTTGTAGGCTTTCACACCATGCTCGTTTCCAGAATATCAAAGCCTTCCGTTGTATACTTCCAATAGGCTAGAGTAGCACTGGGAAACAGCTATATTCAGGTTTATCAAATGCAGTGCTAAAGACCACAAGTGTCACAGAGGTTTTAGGGATGTCGGGGTGAAGGGCAAATAACCAGAAAATTAAATACAGGAATGACTGATATAGAGACCATCTTTGTTTTGTAAATGACTTTTGAATTTTATCTCTGAAGAACTTGGCATGTGTTTTTGCACAAGTGGCTCAATGACAGCTAACTCAGACAACCGCAAATGTTTTTCTTAGTAGCAGGGTTGACTTTGACGTGCAAGTTTTCTGACTTACTATAGTAACAAGAAGAGATCACACCCTCTCATAGAGTTGGATTCCAAATTTAGAAGCTTCAGTATGGATGAATTTAATTCCCTTTGTACTATCTTTGCATGTCAGAAGAATGGTATAATGTGAATCTGCTATAGGCTGAGCCTTTTCATGAAAAGAATAGTGCAGCAAATAAAGCATATTAAAATCGTCCACAAGGCTGTTCTAGTTCCTGTTTTCTAACAAATTACAAAATACATGGGATATGGGGAGGAAAAGACCTTTTTATATGGAATTTCTTGTGTCCTTTAATGTGTCTCCTTAAATGACTCTTATTTCGTAGGATGTGTAAACAAGGAACTGATGACCAAATTCCTAATGGTACAGAGCAAAGCTGTGAATTTTTTGTTGATAACCTTTTTGAGGAAGCTCAGAAGGTTGGTGCTATATGCATGACACCAACTAAAGTTAAGACTGAAGTAAGTGGTCAGCCTTTTAATTTGTATTAATTTGTTAACGTGTCAATGTTTTATCATGCTGGGTATAAATTCCAGAACCAATTTACCAGGTGAAGGTAATGTACCAATAGTAACTACTGAGCAGACTTCCATGTGGAAATCATCTGGTTAACTAGGAGAACTTGACATGGAGATCAAACCCTGTGGAACTGGAGTAATGAACCCTTTGTTCTCAAGAATGATGGAAAAGCATGCAGAAGAGCATCCCACGGCAGTGCATAGCAGAGAGGAATATGCAACCCAAGGTTTTGATGTTGGACAGAGGTGACAGACAGTGCCATAATGTCTTACACATGTTCCCTCCAAAATGTATTGAGTTTATTTTATGGTGTGCCTAAACTAGTTGAAGAAAACCTCACTATGCTAATGAGAATAATAGTCAAGTCTTCACACATTCTAATTTTAAAAAGTAATAATTCAGTAACTGGGATTCTAAAAGTCTATTAGTCAGTTTTGGGCTACTTAAGTGTCTGGAAAACTGGTTAAATAATAACTTTAGTTAAATCAATTTAAAAGTGCCTTGAATCAATGTAAGAGTGTGTCCACTTGAAGGATTTAGCTGAATCAGTTTGTACACTGATTAAATAGGTACAAATTATTTTTGGGTAGATAAGGCCTAAATGGACAGTGAGCAGATGAGAAATGAGATGTGACAGTTGGATGCTTGGCACTGGTCTGTAGCTCCATGTGTCTTGTTTTGTCTCTCTCTCACACTCCCTATTGTTGCATGGGGATTGGGAGGGATACAGAGATAACAGGCCTTTTGGAAAAGGAAATTCCAAAGAAGAATTTGGAGGATGTAAGGGTCTTGATACGGCACCTTCACGTTTTAAAAGTATTTATAAAGGAGTATAATTTGGCTGGGTCCCCTACTCTCTTTAGGTGGACCATGCTAGAAGGCGAGCATTAGCCACCACCAATTTGGTAAACTTAATGTACCCTCTCTACACACATTCCCCCACCAATCGTACATCATTTGAATGCCTGTTATGTCTACTTTGTTGTGAGGTATTATGTTGTGCCGTTACCGTAGAAATGGGGATAAACAATTAAACCATCAGTATGTTTAAATATTTGCATTCATTCCTGTTAGTTTTATGACTGTATTATTTCAAGACATAACACTGGATTTCTTTGGGACCTCAAAGCATCACGACAGCTATCTAAAGGGTAAAACAAAATCTAATAATTTGTACAGGTATCATTGAAATGTAATAGCGCTGGTGATATTTTTAGACAACATCACTATCATCTTGTTCACCAGCATGACTCTGTCAAAAGTGTGTGGGTTACCACAGTCTTCATTGACTTTGCTGCACAGAACTGTGTACATGCCAAGATTGTTCTAACTACGGACACAATTGATTATGCAGTGACCCCCTACTGGTACAGGCACAAATAAGGTCTTGTAGAAACTCAGACGCCATTGGGCCCTTGCAGAATACAGGAAGTAGTTCATCATCCATATTTTTCCATCCATGTTGCAATGGTAATTCAATATCTGGTTTACCTATGTGCAAAGAAATCCAAATGGTTGTTTGTCAAGATGCTCTTTTGGTATGCTCTTAAAAAGTCTCCTTATGTGGTGGGAGTTTGGCCCCGACCTGTCCTTCTTTTGATGCCTAGATTGAGGTTTAAGCAATTCAGGTCTCTCTGGGTCTTTTATTTCTCGTTCTTCTCATACAGCACTGCACTAACCACTTGTTCGTTTCAAAGCTGTTCATCAGGCTCACTTGCCAGAAGAACATCCACAAAACATTTGGATGATTTAAATTCCTGCTGCAGATTACTAGCAGCTTGAATAGCATCAGCTAATTTTATTGTGCTGCATAAAACAATCGTAGACTTTCTTTGACCTTGCTATGTATGGAATGAATTTGCAGAAGGGGGCTGGAGGGTGGTTTCTAAACTTGCCGGTAATTTGCTATTGGAATAGCTTGCAGTTTCTACATCTGAGGAAAGTAGGGTTTTATACCTTTGTAGCAGCTTGGACAGAAGAACCTTCTTGTGCATAAAATCATTGTCTGCATGTTATCAGCTCATTGAAGAGTCAATGTCATAAGGTGACTATTGTTACAGTGTAACTAGATAATGTTGCTTTAAGATTAATTTTATTCAAGTAGGAAGAAAGGCCATGATGAGTGATTAAATTGCATCCTTAGCAATTAAGTCTTAAGTTCTGCACAATGTCATCTCGTCTTTGAAGTGCTGCCTCTCTTATATTGGTTGCTCTTTCAAATGTTTTCTATTTTATGAAGTGGTGGTGTAGTTCTGTTGGTCCCAAGATATTACAGAGACAATGTGGGTGAGGTAATATCTTTTATTTGACCAATTTCTGTTGATGAGAGAGACAAGTTTTGAGCTTACACAGAGCTTTACGTTCAGTCTTTTTCTCAACCACCTTGTCTCCCTATTTTATGAAGCTTTTCTTGTTTTCTCAAGCAAACAATGTAGCGGGACCAGTGGCTCAAAGACCTGCTTACTCTAGTGGCTATAGAAGCTGGTGAACATATAATGCTCTGTGATCAGATTTAGAGTCTGTTTTCTTTCCTGGTTCAATACAACTCTGACATGTGCCATGTTCTACTTGCTCGTATATTTCTAAAAGCAACCCCTGTGATAGAGAATTGGTCTATTTAAACATCATCTAAACTAGAAAATTAATTCAGTAGCTGCCAATACAATTAATCTCTCTTGGCTTTTGCTGCCAGCACCACAGAATTCTGCCCAGCACTGGTGGCTTAGGACAGGTTTACATTCTTTTGATTTTTCTTGACAAATAACACACTTCTCAAAGTTTGTGGAGTCTCTTTCTCTTTAAGATATTTGTAGCCTCATGTCTACATATTCTGTAACTTCCATATAGAGGTAAAATACCCAGTGTATATTGTTGGTAGTGCGACACCACTACCTCCAAATACTTACCAGCAACCACACAACGGAACCACTAACCCAGGAACCTATCCTTGCAACAAAGCCCGTTGCCACCTATGTCCACATATCTATTCAGGGGACACCATCATAGGGCCTAATCACACTATCAGAAGCTTGTTCACCTGCACATCTACCAATGTGATATATGCCATCATGTGCCAGCAATGCCCCTCTGCCATGTACATTGGCCAAACTGGACAGTCTCTACGTAAAAGAATAAATGGACACAAATCAGACATCAAGAATTATAACATTCAAAAGCCAGTCAGAGAACACTTTATTCTCTCTGGTTACTCGATTACAGACCTAAAAGTGGCAATTCTTGAACAAAAATACTTCAAAACCAGACTCCAATGAGAGACTGCTGAATTGGAATTAATTTGCAAACTGGACACCATTAACTTAGGCTTGAATAAAGACTGGGAGTGGATGTGTCATTACACAAAGTAAAACTATTTCCCCCCCACTGTTCCTCACACGTTCTTGTCAACTGCTAGAAATGGCCCACCTTAATTATCACTACAAAAGGGTTTTTTCTCTCCTGCTGATAATAGCTCACCTTACCTGATTACTCTCGTTACAGTGTGTATGGTAACACCCATTGTTTCATGTTCTCTAGATATAAAATCTCCCCACTGTATTTTCCACTGCATGCATCCGATGAAGTGATCTGTAGCTCACGAAAGCTTATGCTCAAATAAATTGGTTAGTCTCTAAGGTGCCACAAGTACTCAATTTCTTTTTCCTGGTAGTTTAGTTGTGGAAATAGGGTCATGTCCTCTGTAGGCAGGACTAAAGTCTTTCCTACATCTTCTGGATTTGTGGTCTATGGAGACAAGGGTAGAAGTAGATTCAGTGGATCAAGCTTTTGCATATAAAACTTATGAGCTTGTGGGACAATTTCACTCAAATTCTACTTACTGGTAGAATAGTTTGTGTTTTATATAGAAACTTTTATCTAAAGATCCATAAAGCACTTGACAAACATGACTCACAGTACCCCTGTTAGGAAGGTGATTATTATTACAGATGGCAAACAGAGACGATCTTCAAGTGGCTTGTTCAAGATTACAGAGCAAATGAGCCAGATAAGGGAATTAGCTGCAGAAATCCTGTGCTCTAACTTCTCTCTCGACCACCCCTCTCAAAATTAAAGTGAAAACAGAATGTTGAATGATGCAAAACCTAGGATTCTAGATCTAGCATTTCTCAAGATAGGGGTTGTTTAATTTTTTATTGGCCACACTGTGGCATGGGGTGGGAAGACAAAGATGGTAACTGTAATAATGTGGTTGATAAAGTCTTGCCTTGTGAACTTTTTAACCCAAAGGCCTTTTAGCATTCTGATTCTGCTTTTTAGAGGTGTACGGTCTTCTTCTGCTCTCAGGTCTAGAAATGTAGATCTTTGGAAATGTCATTTTTGTCCCTTGCTGTTGCTGTGTTTTGTACTGGCACTTGCCCAAGATGGATTATAGCGAGACTTGTGCCAGTGTAATTTTTCAGTCCCTTGAGTGGGTGAGCTAAAATCATAAGGAGATGCTAGTATACTGAGTTGTGTTTTCCCATGACTTCATTGTTTTTACTTCACAGGCTGATATAATTATTAAACTATGGAAAAATGGATTTACAGTAAATGATGGCGAACTTAGAAGCTACAAAGATGTTGCAAACCAACAGTTCTTGGATTCAGTTAAAAAAGGGTAAGTGAGCTTTGTCTGCTGAGCCGGATTGTGTTCATGCACTTCGTACATTACACTCTAATGCTGCATGAGCTTGTAACGCAGTTGCTTTGTTTATACACTCCGACAGCTGTGTATGAATTTATACTGCAGTTGTCTAAACTGGCCATTAAGGGTACGTCTGCGCTGCAGCTGGAAGGCATGATTGCCAGCACAGGTAGGTAGACGCATGCTGGCTCAACTTGAGCTAGCACACTCAAAAGATAGCCGCGTAAATGCTGTGGCACTGTCGGCAGCTCAGGTTAGTCACCTGAATCCAAGCGTACCCTGCTCCCTGGGTCTGAGCTTGGGCTAATAGCCCAAGCCGCTGCCTGTGCCTAAACGTCTACCCTGCTGTCTTTAGCATGTTAGCTCAAGTTTATCTACCCATGCTGGGCAGCACACCTCCCAGTTGCAGTGAAACCTAATCTAATGCCTGGTCTACACCTACATGTTAAATTGACCTAGCTATATTGCCCAGGGCTTTGAAAACCTGTGTGCCCTGGGCAACATAGTTAGGTTGACCTAACCCCCGTTGTAGATGCGTCTAGGAAGAGTTCTGTCGACCCAGCTACCACCTCTCAGAGAGGTGAATTAACTACATTGACAGAAGAGTGTTTTCTTCCTCAATCTAGGAACCATCTACAGTACAGTACTGCAGCACCATAGCTGTGCCACTATGGCTGTTGTAGTGTAGACCTATTCTAACACTGCAAGAATTAATGTCCAGCCAATATAGTAGCTTTTAGATGCTATGGTTAGTCACTCAAAAGTCCTGAAATAGACAACAGAATCCATGCCTTGAAGATGTTACTCTAAAGGTACAATACAGAATAGAGGACAAGATCAAGTGCCTGCCGGTAGTTGCAGCTGAACTGCTATATGAAACAGATTGATTAACTTGAGTGTAGACCAGGCAGTACTCAAATGGTGCTTTCGTTGTGGATACTCAGACTGCTCAAGTTTGAGGCGTGTTGGTGGGACTTTTGGGGCCGGGGGGGGACATCTGCGGCCACTGCCCATGAATTTTTATAAAACTTAAGGTTGGTCAGGGTTTCAGTCAATTACCTGTCTCCCCCCTGCCCCCATACTAATTCACTATTTAAGCAAAATCTAAATCAAGGTAAACTTTTTTTACAGCTATATGAATTTATTTAACCATTGTCTTTTAAATTACAAATCTTCCTTTCCACATTGTTTCAGGTCTAATTCAGTGTTAGCAGCACTTCAAAAAAATTGTTTCATAAATATGCTATAAAATCATTCTTCTCTGTGAATGCAACATACAAGAGTATGTGCTCCTATCCATAATCACAATGAGCAGCCTGTCATTAGCTGGGAAAGTACACAACTCTGAATCTATAAATACCCATATGCTGCTAGGGGAAGGCGAGGTGGGTAGGGTGGACAAGCTTATCTTCTAGTGAAATAATTACAAACTGTAAGCTTTCAGATGATCCCTGGAAGGTAGTTAAATGTGAATAGAATATTGCTAGTCAAACAGTGTTTAATTCACTAAAGATCCTAGATATTCGTGATACTCTATAGAAAATACTAAAATACATACCTTACTTTGCTTACTCTATAATTACACCTGTTAATCAAATGAGTTTCCATATATCTGTCTTAAAAAGGAATTCTGTACCAGAAAGGTGGTCTTTATCCCATTACCAAAGAATTAACATGCTGTAATGGTGTTTAGTATTAACATTTCACAATTTTTATTAAAGATACTGGTATTACATTTCTTTGTTTTGATATTTCATAATATCTTTTAAAACTGAACTGTAGTTTACACAATACCCATGATGTGTTGTCTTTGCTTTTTTAGTTTTTTCACTTCCTAGTTACCTCATAATTCAGTAATTTGCAATGGATGCCTAGCTCATCAGTGTGATTTACAGATTATGCTGAGTATGTGTTAGTAAAATAGCTGCAGTGTCGCCAACTCCTTTTTGTATGGATGAGCCAGCCACATGTTAATCAGAGCTGTGTTTCAGTTTTTAGACCAAATATTGTTACGGTCTTTTCTTCACATACAGAGAGCCTTATTTTAATTTTATATGTATTGGATTTTTTTTTAAAGGGAGTTGCCAATTGAGTTACAAAAGACGTTTGATGATGATGAGGTGGATGTGAATGTGGAAGATAAGAAAGACGAGGTGTATGTATTAAAGAAGCCAATATTTCACCCCTTTTCTGGACAAGGTTACCGGTTAGGCAGGTGAGTGGTCTAATGGGATGTATGCCTTCTGAGTGGGTTGAGGTAGGGGAATAACTCATATCTTCATCCTTTGTGTTCTATCTATAGTAGTATTTTCTCCAATGACGCTATCCTGCCATACAAGGATTTAAATGAAACACTGAATTTCCTCTTTAAAAGCAAACTATGCAAGACGCAGCCTATGAAGAAAAGGTGAATATGACATTCACCTAGAGGTTAGGACAATGGGCAAGAGGATCTTGACTAAATGAGCAAGTTCCCTGGTATTCAGCCATGTAATTTATCCCAGTAAAATAGTGTTTAAAATTACTGCTGCATACATTAAACTGATTATTTTTCTTTTTAATTCCCATCTATTTAGTGTAGAAATTCTAATGATAGTTTTAAAACTAGACTGAGCTTATAAATGCTACCAATGGCATTGTGGTTTGGAGGATTGATTTTTGAGGATAGACACACCAGGAGCTTCTGAATGCTAAACCCAGAGATGCCACCTGAGTGCTGATCTGGGTACCTCTCTGCCTGCATTTCTGTCTGTGAAATAGGGATATTGCTTACCACATGGGAGCACTGTGCAGATTGTCAGCACAATCCTTTGACAAATGTAACTATGTATGTGCCTCTTATTTCCAATAACCAGTCTAAAAATATCCCAACTGATAGCTGCTCTTGTGATTCTAAGCGAATTAGTGATAACTCTGTGCTCTAAAATACAGTAATAAAGTAGATGGTTTTTCATAACCCTGATCAGGCCTGATTGATAGCTAAGTCCTTGCCTCAGAGTCCATAATTAACACTTGTTGTTAATTCAATTGAAGTTGTATCAATGCTCCAAATTGTTTCACACACATTAAATTGCCTGTTAAAATGATGTCTGCAGATATGGAGGGAGAAATGGCAATGGCGAAACTTTTTGGGTAAATGTGAAAGCAGCCACCAAAATTGAGATAAATAGGAAAAGCAAAATCTGGCCTGAATAGTGCTGGAATTTGACTAAATGGTTGAGACAGATTGCTGACTTAAGTGGTAAGAGGCAGGGTTGTTGAGTTATTTGTTGTGCTTTGTCATGCCTATAGCACAGGGGTGGGCAAACTATAGCCCACAGGCTGGATCCGGCCCATCAGGGCTTTAGATCCGGCCCGCGGGATTGCGCTGCACTGCTCCCGGAAGCAGCTGGCACCATGTCCCTGCAGCCCTGGGGGGGCTCAGTGTGCTGCCCTCACCTGTGGGTACCTCCCCCCACAGCTCCCATTGGCCAGCTTTTGGGGGAAGGTACCAATGGGAGCTTTGGGGGGAGGTACCCACAGGCAAGGGCAGCGGGCAGAGCCCTCTGCTCTCCTTCTCCCAGGGGCCGCAGGGATGTGGTGCTGGCTTTCCGGGAGCAGCACAGGGCCAGGGCAGGCAGACAGCCTGTGTGCACTGCTGCCACCCCGGAGCCGCTCCAGGTATGTGGCGCTGGGCCGGAGCCTGCACCCCTACCCTGAGCCCCTTCCTGCACCCCAATCCCCCTTCCCTGACCCCCTCCTGCACACCGCATCCCCTCCCGCACCCCTGCCCCAGCCCTACATCCATGGACCTGCATACAATTTCCTGACCCCCATGTGGCCCTTGGGCCAAAAAGTTTGCCCACCCCTGCTATAGCAAGTAGTAATCCTGCCTTCCAACAGACAAACTAAAATCTGGAAACATGCTATTCTTAAACTTCTTTGTGTTCTGTTTACAAGTTTCATACAATGAAACATTTTACTACTTGCTCAGCATTTTTGTTAAGGTTTGCAAGTTTAAAATGTCCTCTCCCTCCCCCCCATTAGTCGAATCAATGGTATATTTTAGCTTGTTTTCTTTGTAAAAGTAGTAAATATCATGCTAGTCTTGGAAACCTAAACAATGCTTGGGGATGAGTGGGGCGGTGTTATGCACTTGTCTTCATAAACTAAAACAGTTGCTATCCTACAGAATGTTGTGATTCATTAAGGCAGGTATTCATTACTACTGAGAGAAAGGGTGCTATTTTCACTGATATAGGAAGGGACAGAATTCCTAAGGAGAATCATGGGCTATTGATGCTGTAGTCCAGGATCTACTCCAGTGTGACTTCAGCTGCACTATACAATTTAGGTCTGGTCTACGCTAAGAGTTAAGTTGACCCATCTATGTCTTTCAAAGATGTGAAAAATTCACATCCCTGAGCAGTGTACTTAAGCTGACCTAACACCCAGTGCAGATAGATTTGTTAGATTTAGATGTATTTCTGTTCTCCCTCAATGCTGCACACTCAACATTTTACTTTTGTGGTTTGGAGAACCATTGTAGTTTAATTATGGTGCTTTAAGGTTAAGCAAGAGCAACAAAAAGAGAACAAAACAGCAGGATTGAGAAAAGAGAGTAGAAAGGTGGATTGGTACAGATGGATGACTGCTGACAGGTGATTTTAATACTGATTTTGAATAATCAAAATAACCTGTAAGACTTTGTTTTTTTCCATTGTACCTCTGTGTTTTACCTAAACCCTAACTATTTGTAGTCTAAGTGCAAAATATCTCTGATCAGCATTACATGTTGTATATAGTTGTAATCTATCAGCCATGATACAATTAAAAAGTTAGGCCACATAAATAGAGGAAGCCATATTTTAACCCTTAATATCTAAAATTATTACATTGGTGGACCACTTATTGCAAGTATGTTTATAATTTATAAGATTTAGGACTAGCCTTTTTTTCAGTGTTTAGAGATTTATTCTACCACACTTAGAGCAAAGCATCACTAATGGGTGATGTGTAATCTATTTTTTATGCTTTATAAAAGGGTAAGTACCACACATATCACAGTTAAGCCCTCCAACAAATTACTGTTAGCCTGCAAATTCTTCAGTCAAACTCCTGAAGGTGTTACTTTATTTCCTCCCAGTGAAGGATATATAGGCAACAGAACATCAAGTCCTATTATTTAGGCATTTAATTCTACATCTTATCTTTATCACTTAAATCTCTCTCTGTCTCTTAATGAAAATAAAGATTATTTTAAATTATTTAACAGAAATAGGATATTCTCTCCCTTACATCATGTTTGAAGTTGTCAAGTCGAAGAGTTGTGCATCTCTCTAGTAAAGCCTCAACTTTAATTTGTATTCCTAGGCTTGCTGCACATCTGTTAGTACACTCTGACAGGATTTAGAACCTCCTAGAAATGTTTTCGTTCAGTCAAAAAAATAGAAGAGGTAATGACTATTCTAGCTTATGATTTTATGTGGACTGCATAATCTTTTTTTGGCTCTTCTTTCCAGTGCGACTCCAAGAATAATTTCTAAAGTGAAAAAGGACCTTGAAGCTGAGAACAAAAGGCCTCTTCCTTCAGTAACACTAAGCGATTTGGAACCAGTCACTAATATCCAGATCTGGTTAGCAGATGGGGAAAGGATAGTACAAAAGTTTAATGTTTCTCATAGGTAAGATTTATCTTATCGCTATCCTATATAGGACTTGGAGGTGATTATCCCATTAACCCTTTTACACTAATACGTCTAGAAATTCTTTAAGTATTTATATGGCCTTTCATCATCTGAGTTCCTCTCAGATACACAAAAATAAAGATGACTTTTTTTGTCCTTCCAAGCCTGTAGGAGAAACCAATCAAGTGCTGTATGTACCCGTGTGCGGCAGAAGGGAAAACAAAACATAACTGCCAATGAACGTAATAGACTGCCAAGTTAATTGATCAAGATCTGCGTAATACCAATTTATCAAGGCATAACTGTTGGATTTTTGTCATTTTACTGGCAGTTAAGTGTTTTTGAGGTGTCTATAATTCCTTGATGCAGGTTCTGTTATAGGGGATCTTTTAGGGACAGTACAGATTTTTACTGTTTAGTTTTAGTTTATCCTTTTTTGTACAGCTTACTTATTTTTAAGACCATCTGTCTTCAAAAAAAACAAGTGTCTTCCAGGAAGTTCCTCCAAAGAATTTTTATGAGAAACTCACTAATAAAAGCAATTGATTGCTCATGGCTGGGATTAAACACTAGTGGCAGGTGAGGATGGGGTGGACAGCACGACGGACGTGAGGCCTTGAAAAATCCACTTGCCTGGATCAAGTAGAAAGCGTTCCCTGGTAGATGCCATCAGTGTCTAAGTGCCTAAGCTTTCACTCTTTAAAATTAAATTTTTTTCTAGCCCTTATGGTTGCAGAGAGAACCTTTCAGATATGAACTTATTCTAACCCAGTGTCTGCAGACTTAGGAAGAGGATTCAGAGCCACTGCTGCTCGTAGCTTTCCTGAGCTTCAGCAGAGGTGAAAAGGACCAGTCTCATCAACTTTCATTGCTGCTATTGAGAACCCTGTGGGCAGCAATGATCTGGGCAGATTCAGATTGATTGTGCTGCTGAGGCAGTCTGCTGGTGAGGAGGGCCCAAAAACTGAGGCTGGAGGGGAGAGGTAGAGTAGCAGAAATGCACACCCCACAAAGCAGCCAGGAAACTGAGGGAGAAGAACAGTAGTGGAAATCCCATCCACCCTTGCATCAGCTGGAAGATTGAGGTAAAAGGTGAAAAACAGGAGACAATGTTTCTCGTCCCTCTCAGCAGTCAAAGGGAGTTACGGGAGGTGATCCAAATTTTAAGAGAAACCCCAAAGCAGGGTCCACGGTCAGAACACAGGTGGAAGCCCAGCATCCTGCAGGGGGGAGAGCACTCATCTAGGTGTCTGTCCTGACAGTGTGGGTGGAACATTTCAAACCAGTCTGTGACTAATTTGTCTACTGGGTGTCTAGTAAAACTTCCAAGCCCTGCAAGGGGCTCTGATAAAGCTGTAGTCAGGGTACACATGTTTTTTAGGGGAAAGTAGGATCAATTACTAAAGGAGATTAGGTTGAAGAACTACAACCTTCAGTGACCTTTTCCTATAATTTACTATGCTGATAACACAACTGTAATATATAGAATGAATATCTTGTGCTATACATCTCTCTGAAGTGATCATAAAGCTTACCTTCAACACCAGTTCAGGTTGTATTGCTCTCTCTAGTACACTGTATATTGGTTTATACCCAGTCAAGATGGCAGCCTGTAACTGCTTAGTCTATCTCTGAATTCATCAAGATACTAGAAGTCTGAGAGGATCCATTTGTTAGTGTTCACTGTCTCTAAAGCTCTCTAAAGTCATAGAATCCAAATCAGGCCATTACTATAGTGGATCGTTATTATTAATGAGGGGTGCGTTTGCATTTTGATTATTAAACCTTTTATTGGCGGGCTCAATATTTTTCCTATTCCAAAATATATAGGATTAAAATTCCTAATATGTTTTCATCCTAGTGCAAATAGATTCATCTTAACAGTTCTTCAGACCAGTCTTATCTGACAGATTGTAGTTGGTATGAGTAGAACATCCCCTTTCACATAACCATATTGTCAGAAAACATTTAAAAGTGTTATTCTATCATAACTTGTATTTATGCTAGTGTACCAATGAGCTTCTGTGGTCTGTTGTACATATACATGCTGTCAAGGTTGCTTCCTCACTCTGAACTCTAGGGTACAGATGTGGGGACCTGCATGAAAGACCCCCTAAGCTTATTTTTACCAGCTTAGGTTAAAACTTTTCTCCAAGCTACAAACTGTTTTACCTTTTGTCCTTGAACCTTTATGCTGCCACCACCAAAGTGTCTAACAAAATATTAACAGGGGAAGTGCCCACTTGGAAATGTCTCCCCCCACCTCCAATATCCCCCCCCCCAAGCACTACACCCCCTTTCTTGGGGAAGGCTTGATAAAAATCCTCACCAATTTGCATAGGTGAACACAGACCCAAACCCTTGGATCTTAAGAACAATGAAAAAGCAATCAGGTTCTTTAAAGAAAAAGTAAAAGAATCACCTCTGTAAAATCAGCATGGTAAATACCTTACAGGGTAATCAGATTCAAAACATAGAGAATCCCTCTAGGCAAACCCTTAAGTTACAAAAAGACTCAAAAACAGGAATATACATTCCATTCAGCACAACTTATTTTATCAGCCATTTAAACAAAACAGAATCTAACACATATCTAACTAGATTGCTTATTAACCCTTTACAGGAGTTCTGACCTGCATTCCTGCTCTGGTCCTGGCAAAAGCATCACACAGACAGAGGACCCTTTGTGTCCCGTCATCATCCCCCCCCCCCCCCGTCCCCCGCTTTGAAAGTATCTTGTCTCCTCATAGGTCATTTTGGTCAGGTGCCAGCAATGTTATCTTAGCTTCTTAACCCTTTACAGGTGAAAGGGTTTTTCCTCTGGCTAGGAGGGATTTAAAGATGTTTACCCTTCCCTTTATATTTATGACACATGCGCTGTAGTTAAAAATAACAGAAATTTTAAGGCAAATTCAAGGGACTTGTCTTTATGGTACTATGATATTCTTAACCATTATTATCATAAACGTGTTTTTTCATTGGAGAGGGCCAGAAAATGGCTAAAAGCACTCTATAGTATGTGCTGCTGCTGTGTTTAAGTTAAGGGAAAAAACATTATGTGCTTCTGACCTTAAATAGTTCAAGTGTAAATTCCACAACTTCCATATCTAACATGAATTTAGTGCTGGTGAAGAGTCCTGGGTGATGTGGCTGAAGTCACAGAGCAGGTAGAATTTCAGGGTATTCTATGTGCAGAATTAAGGAGAAACCAGAACGAAGGCACGTTCAGCTAGCATGCCAGTTGCTGGGTCATAGTGAATGCTGTGGGAATGTATTGTGTAGATTACATATAAGGGTTTATTGCAACTCATGGCTGCAAAGGAGAGTACAGTAGTATATAAAAACTAGTTCCACTAGCAGTGCAAGAATCATACTTTGGAAACTGCCACAGAGCCTGCATGTATGCTGCATTGTGTGCATGACTTGTGCTCACCCCCACACCTCTTGAAAACAATTGACTCACATGCTTAGAAGCATTTTAACTTGCTGGATATTCTTTTTCCTTTTCAGAATAAGCCATGTCAGAGACTTCATAACAAAATATCAAGGATCGCAGGGAAGTGTCCCCTTCAGCCTGACCACATCTCTTCCTTTCCTAGAGCTGCTGGATGAGACTCTCACTCTGAAGGAAGCTAACTTGCAGAACGCTGTTATAGTTCAGAGACTTCAGAAAACAACTGAGCCTTTCAGAAGTTTATCATAGTCTTTGGTTTTAAAAGTACCTTGATTATGACAGTAGAACTGCTGCTGCAAGTAATGGCCAAAAAACCATAAAGACTTACCCAAACAAATTAGCTTTCAGCTCACCAAAAGGCTACATATAAGTTGAACTTAGCTAGACAAAACCAAAAAAAACCTGAACAGCAATATCTGGACGCACTGTATCATCTCCACAAAGCTGCACTCTTCTTAAAGAGCAAAATGTGTGTGTTGTGCTGTAGTTTGCGGTATTTTCTAACCATTTCAGTGTTTGGAGACCAGCAATAATGAAGCAGAGGTAACCTAGTAAGACGGAGCCCATCATCTAAGTTCCTTCTAGCTAGAAAGCACTAATGGCCTTTTAAAGGGATGTTTGGGTTAAAATCATGAGTCTAAAAGACTTGTGTTACTAATAGCATTTTAAGTGAAAATTAAGTCTTATTTTATTTTTTCACTTCAGTTTGGACAGAGAAACATGAGTGAAACCAAGTGGTTTTGTTTCAATCAGTCAATTTCAGGTTGTGATTTTTTCTTACACTAATGTTTATCATTGAAGCATCTGTAATCTAGACTTGCATTTAAACACTTTTCACTATTTCCATAGAAACTCTTAAAGAAATAATGAAAAGCTATTGCAATTAAGTTTAACAATCTAAATTTTGGGACTTCCCTTTCAAAGCCTGTATTACACTTGTGCACATGGGAACATCTGAAGACAAGAATGAGTTGGCTCCATTGCATGCTGTACGTGAGGTGCTACAGCGTAGACTCCTGAGGTTTGCTATTACTAATGGTTGAAATAGCTGCTTGCCTCACTGGCAGCTCTGTTCCCATCCCCAAGACATGGAATGTCATGACAGGTGTCCTTTGAAATACATGTGCCACTAGCTGCCTAATCTATTCTGACACATGTAAGACACAAGCATGACACCCAATAACTTTAACAGTAGACTAAAGATGGCTACAGAGAAATATATAGTTAAAATACAAACTTCCATCTATGCCAAATTGCCAGATATGGGCAGAGTTAATTTGCACATGTAAGTCTTCCAATAACATTTTAAAACCCTTATTTGGCAATAAAGCGGCTTCCTTCTCCTCTGTTCATTTGTTTGTTCTTTATATCAATCCTCACTTTCTGTTTAAGTTTGGTTTATTTTGCAATGTATAAAATATGCCTGTCGTCGTGCTTTTAATTCGTGTCCCCATGGCCAATTACAATTAGTATGCCATACATTACCTGTTGAGAAACCAATAGTTTCCAGTTTGCATGAATCATTAAGTTCAGTAGTGTGTGGATTTGTGAATGGAGCCCTAAAGGTCCGTTGGATGTCATTTTCCTGGACCCTTCAATGAAGAGTAACTGGTTTTGTGCTGCATTCAAAAGGGGAAATTGTTTGGTTTAATACTTGTATTCACTACAGTTAAGTGAGAGGGTTTGTTTTTTGGGAAATATACAATTACGGCACTGCAGTGACCTTAGTTCTGCATAAATCCAAGAATTTTTGAACCCTAGCTGACTTGCTTGTTTTGCTACATCATCCATACTGAGGTATGGGTGAAGCTGTCCAGACAACGTGCGTGGTATGGTTTGAAATTTAGCTTTGCAGTAATCATTCAATGGAGAGACAAGTTCAAAAAACGTATCTTTTTAAAAATTACCACTTCTTTTACAAATTTATTTTGCACCACTTAACAAAATTAATTACTTTTCATTCAGCTTGGATAACACAAAAGTACAGCTCAGTTTTGCTTACTGTTAATTTCACTTGCTGACTCCTGTTAGCACAGCACATGGAATGTTCTGTTGCAAGCATTCTCTTTTTGACCCTGATGGTAGTAAGGGTTCTAAAACCACTCTCCTTTCATTTTCTAACAAAATGGAAGTTTGGGTGCAAAACATGCTAATAATTCCAATCCTGGTAGGAACTGTGCAACTAAATCAGGTACACTCCTTTAAAATAAAGTGAGTACAGTAGACACCTACAGTGGTATATCTGACTTCTAATTTGCAGAGCCGCCTGTAAGACAGGGGATTCTAAAATTCAATGCATTTGAATCTCTACTATAAAGCTATAGGTATAGGAAAATGCATGCATTTGATCATAAAAGGTCAATGTTCTGTTACATAGAATGTGCATGACACCTCTAAATAGCAGGATCCTGCTCCTGCATGTCTATATGAAATACCTTCTATTGTACCACCTTCTGTTAGTGAAAGAGACAAGCTTCTGAGCTACACAGAGTTCTCCAGGTTTAGGAAAGGAGTTATATATGCAATGTAGACATTTAGTAAGAAGAGTTAGTGCAACACAATTGAAGTACACAAAATCAGATTAAACATAGGCAGCTGTTCTTTCCAAAAACATGCTAGTAGGGTAAGGAGCAGTGTATTATTACTACATTGCAATACTTGTTCACTTTTATGCTACCCACTCCCTACAAAAAGAAAAGGAGTACTTGTGGCACCTTAGAGACAAGCCAATTTATTTGAGCATAAGCTTTCGTGAGCTACAGCTCACTTCATCGGGCCCGATGAAGTGAGCTGTAGCTCACGAAAGCTTATGCTCAAATAAATTGGCTTGTCTCTAAGGTGCCACAAGTACTCCTTTTCTTTTTGTGAATACAGACTAACATGGATGTTACTCTGAGACCTACTCCCTACAAAGGTTAGAGTATCTCTCTTTGGTTATGGGCTCTGTGGTGGATTATAATCTGCATTTTTTTTTTTTTTTTGAAACAATGATTGTAGCTGCAGTTGCAAAAAATACTTTAAATAGTACAATGGTTGTCTGTGAATCCAAAGCCTTAACATAATTTGGAAAGTCAAAATAGCCTAGAGCAAAATGACTGAAAGATACTCTAACCTCTCTCCCTCCTGCAACAAAGGTACAATTTAAGCAAGAAACTGTAAGTGAGGTTAGACACCTGCATTTGTGTATTATTCCTCTGCTTCTGTATTTAAACACCTGGAAACACTAAAACTAAATTAGAAATTGCTTCATGTGCTTGTGTTTTAAAAAAAAAAAATTTTTTTTTTAAATGGCGCACTTGCCTTTTGCTTGGTTTAGCCTGTTTCTTAGGACAACATTTGGATTAAGGTTAACAAGTACGAAATGCTGGTGGAGTGGTGTTATAAATCCAAAGGCATTTTAAGGGCCTGATCTAAAGCCCATTGAAAAAACTTCTTTTGCCTTCAATGGATTTTTGAACCAGACTCTAAATATGAAACTGCAATTGTAGCCTAAACTTGACTGGGTGAATGAAAAATAAATCATGCTGGACTGTCTAGGTAATTCTTTGAAATGCCTAGTTCTTTAGATGAGGAAGTTTGCTGCTACAAGCATTTTTGGCAACATAGGTTGCAGAGGGGTTGAATAGCAAAAATTATTGCTTAGTTTTCTGACTGTTCTGAAGCCAGGCAGCCCCTGTTTAGAGAATTCAATTAAATAATTACAGTAGTTGAGCTGTTAATCAGTCTGGCCGGCATGTGCTGCACAGGTGGGCTGGTTTATAAATCTTTCTAGGGGGGAATAAGTCCCTATTTTATTAATTCTAAAAAAGTGGTGAAAAAGTGAGTCTTAGGCTGCAACTGCAACCTGAAGTTCTTTCAAAATAACTAATCCACTCCACGTTTTGCTAATCAGTACATTTAGTTTCATGCCTAAAGCAGAAGCATTATTCCTTTGGCCCTAGGGGAGCAAAATTGGTTATAAGAGAATATGTTGTATAGAAAGAAAATAAGTAACTCGAAAAGCACCCCCCACCCTAGGAGTAATAGCGCTGACAGGGAAAACACCCATGCCAAGTTTCAGCCTTCCGGGACTATTTTTGATGGTCTAGTTGCTGGAAAACAGGTGTGCTGACAGACATCTGCTGTGTTAGAGCTAACTAAAACGCCACCTTGTAATTAACAATCGTGCCGTTGGATGTGCTGGTTATTTATAAAAGCACACCTTGCAGGCGTTTGTTCTTCTATCCACTCACAAGGTAGGTATGGATCTGGATCTTAAGTTATTTTAGGAATATGATCCTGAGAATTTTAAAACAAGAATAGAGCTATGCAGGTGGTCGCCTGAAGCCCAAGTATCATACTAACATAGAATAACCTCGAGTTAGTATTTGAAATTAAATTAATTTAAACTACACTTAGGCGGAAAAGTGGAACTGGGCATGGTTACTCTCCAATCCTTAGTTCAATACCAATGTAACACTGGATTCTGGCATATCTGCGGCAGGGCTACAGCTACCAGCCAGGGGCCCGTTCTCTCAGAAAAGGGTCTTTCACGTGGGACGATTCTAAAACTTGTTACTTAAACAAAGAGGGGGCGGGAAGCGCCGGAGACGCACGAGATGAAATGGAAAGGCACGGTCGTGCAACCCTCACTTTGTCCTTTGTTGACAGCACTGGAGTCGGGAAAGGAGTTAGCATTTCACAGCTGTGGCCCCGTCCATGGGACTGGATAGGACATGCTGACGCATCTGATGAAGTGAGCTGTAGCTCACGAAAGCTCATGCTCAAATAAATTGGTTAGTCTCTAAGGTGCCACAAGGACTCCTTTTCTTTTTGCGAATACAGACTAACACGGCTGTTACTCTGAAAGCTGTACAGTCCGCTGCTCTATGCAATTTATCCAGCGCTGTGACGCCTCGTGCAAGGATCTTGCCTCGCTCCAGTAAAATAAAGTCT
The DNA here is from genome assembly GCF_965152235.1 of Eretmochelys imbricata. Classification (NCBI taxonomy): domain Eukaryota; kingdom Metazoa; phylum Chordata; order Testudines; family Cheloniidae; genus Eretmochelys; species Eretmochelys imbricata. The sequence continues at coordinate 18,379,209 of NC_135574.1, read as the reverse complement.
GACTTTTTGTTTTGCAAGTTGTTCGGAGAGAGGTCCCACCCCGTCCCCCCTCCCCCTCCCCAAAGGCGGAGAACAACACTGCGCCTGCTCCCCGTGTTGCTACCTGCCCTGACCTGCGCTAAGAGATGCAGCCTGGTGGGCATCTTACAGGGAAACAGGCTTCAGAGTAGCAGCCCTGTTAGTCTGTATTCGCAAAAAGGAGTACACCTTAGAGACTAACCAATTTATTTGAGCATGAGCTTTCGTGAGCTAAGCTTATGCTCAAAAAAACTGGTTACTCTCTAAGGCGCCACTGGTACTCCTTTTCTTTTTACAGGGAAACGACTCTGTGCATGGCAGGCAGGGGCAGGCGCCCCCCCAGCTCTGCCTCCTCTGATCACGGGCTCGGGGGTGCTTGGAGACCTTTGCGCCGGGGCTTTCCCGCGCCCGGAGCATGCTGGCGGGGCCGGGGGGCTCTGAGTGCACCCAGCGCCTGCACGCTGGGCCCGGGGTGACCCTGCAGCGAGCCTAGGTCTCCAGCCAGTGGCAGAGGAATAGCAGCGACCACAGAGGCTCCCCGGGGAGCTGCGGCCCTTCGCGGCTTCTCCCGCGCCCCAGATGGCTGCGGAGGGGCGCCGAGCCGCTGCGAGCTCGGCCCGGCCCCGCCCCCCAGCCTGACAGGTGCTGAAAAGCCCCGCGGCGGACTGCTTGGGGGGCGGCGGCGGCTGGGGCATGGCTGGTGCTGGAGGGGACACCCCGCAGCCGGGGGACGGGCCTGGGAAGGCAGCGCCGAAGGCCACCCTTCTCCCACAGGAGCCGCCGCAGGAACAAGCGCTCGGGCGGTCCGCAGAGGAGGTGAGCGGCTGTGCCTGCCCGCCGGGTCCCCGGCGTCGCCCCTGGGGGCTGCTGGGCTCGCAGGGCTCTGACCTCTTTTGCTCCAGGCCCTTTCCCCCACCTGCGTCTGAACGAGCTCGCCAGGGATCTGCCTGAGCCTCTTCCTCGCAGTGCCCTAGAACTATTCCACGCGCTCCGGCTAGCGGAGTGCTCTTCCCGCGGCGCGGGCGGGCGGCCCCGATGGTCTGAGATGCTTGAGTGGATTCCAGTGATCATCCTCTTTTGGTGGACTCCCACCCTGTGCAATGTGACCGAAAAACCTCAGATCCGCAATGGACGGTGACTTTCCAAACCCCCCCCCCCCATGTAATTTTATTACTTTCCCTAAATTCCTGCCCCTCCAAGAATAAACTTCTTGTGTGGCAGCTTCTGAGGCTGCACCTCCTTGGGGGAATCCGAAACACGAGATGAGGCTTTTATTGAAAACTTTGTCACCAAACAGAAAGCAGAATTGGAGTGGTTTCTATGTCCGAGATGTTATATCCACTTGGACTTGAGAGAACAGATAGATATGTATGTATTCTTTGCATGGATCATTTTTCCCCAAATGCTGGATGTTTGCAGTGTTGTAGCAGTGTTTGTCCCAGGATATGAGAGAGACAAGGTGAATGAGGTAATATCTTTTATTGGACCCACTTCTGTTGGTGAAAAGGATAGCTTTTAAGCTACACAGAGCTATTCTTCAGATATTTTCAAAGTGTTTCCACAGAAATTCTTCACTCTTATCCCTTAAAGTTGTGCTGTGCTCAGGATATCTTTTTTCAGGAGCAAAGTGCCCAGTGTATCTCACTGCTTGGTTATAGTTATGGGGGGAAATGGAGTAATTCTTCATCCATCTTCTTTGTGAGCAGATTTCCCCTGTAACAGAGCAAGAGACACAGACTGAAGGGTAGAATTTTGGGGGGAACCCGTTTACTATGTTGTTTGTAGCATATGACTGGAGAAGTGTGTGTTGAGAGATCTAACAATATTCCAGGAAGTATTTGTATCTTCCTAGAATGCAGTTTTCCAGGGAGGCAATAGCTATAAAAGAAGATGAATATTTCTGTTTAAATTGCTACATGTGTGCATTTGTCTATATAGATATGAGCATGTGCATTCAGTTTAAAAATGGGACTATTGTTCCATTAATGGTGTGAGAAAATTAAGTACACAAATTGGGAAATGCAGTTAAAACTGAAATATCAACCTTTCTACACAGAAGATTGCAGGGTTAAAATGTCATCATTAATATTTATCCAGTAATACATTATAAACTGGAATCTGATAGGCAGCACCATATACAGCTTTGTAATATGCCATAGCCAGACTGAGAAAACAACTTTTTCCAAGGGAAAATATCAAAATGGAATAAACCATCCCTTTAATTTCTGCAAATTCATCTGCAGAGTTAAATACATGTTGAGAGACAGGGTGGGGGAGAACCATTATACTGGGAAAGTTTCTCATCATGTGTTGAATCAGATAAACCTTGACTTAAACTATCTTAAAGTCTCAGCTGCTGCTATCCCTTCCCATTCCTCTTAAACCACTATTGGTTTTGTTCTGGACCTGCTTGATAAAGAAGAGCTTGTGACAAAATGTGTGTTCACCCAGCCACAGTCCATCCAGCAACTGAAATGTTTTCTTCCAGTTGCACAGGATTGCTTTTGCTAGTTGTCTTCTGTACCCATGAACACTTCTTAATAGTATTCTATTCAGTTTCAGTTCATATTAGTGAAGGAAGTAAAATTCCCAAGAAAATGAGATATATGTATTCAGTTACAGGATTAAAGACTATTATATATTAGATTTCAGAGTAGCAGCCGTGTTAGTCTGTATTCGCAAAAAGAAAAGGACTACTTGTGGCAAATCCGATGAAGTGAGCTGTAGCTCACGAAAGCTTATGCTCAAATAAATTTGTTAGTCTCTAAGGTGCCACAAGTACTCCTTTTCTTTTTATATATTAGAGAGACTTTCAAACTTACCTGAATTAAAAAACATCCACCATTGATCCACCATTCTACTTCAGAAGTGGAAGCGCTCATTTTCGGTTAAAACTTCTTGCTTTATCTTAGATTCATAGATCTCATGGCCAGAAAGGACCATTGTGATAATTTAGTCTGACCTGCTGTAAAAAACACAGGCCATAGAACTTCCCTAAAATACTTCCAAAGTGTATCTTTTAGAAAAAACATCCTATCTTCATATAACAATTGTCAGTTATGGGGAATCCACCATGACCCTTGGTAAATTGTTCCAATGGTTAATTATTCTCTCTGTTAAAAATTTACTACTTATTTCCTGTTTGAATTTGCCTGGCTTCAACTTAGATACATGTGATTGTTTCATTATTGTACTTTATACAATTTTTAATTGTACTGTAGTAAGTGCAGGGTTTCAAAGTGGATCTGAAGATAATAAGGAAAGAGGCTCAATCTTTCTTGCCCTAGTCCTCTTCCCCCTGCTCCCATTTTTAAAAATAAATCTTCAGGCTGGAGCTTTCTCTCCCTTCGCCCTTCTTCCGAAACAATCTGTAGAAGCAACTTGAGACTTAAATAATTTTGTTCAAATACAACTTAAAAAATCTCTCAAAGCAAGCCAGACTTTCTTTCCATCCAGAGAAGCATGAATGAAGAATGAACTTAGTGAATGGCTAATTCTCCTGTTTAAAAACATTGGGTTTATGGACTGTTATGGTTACTTGTATTACAGCTGTGCCTAAAGGCTCCATATTGAATTAGAGCCCTGTTGTGCTGAGCAGTGCACAAACTCATAGAAAGTGTTCCTCTTCTGAAGAGCCCAGAGTTTAGTTTTTGAGATAAGAAGCAATGAGTGGGTGGCATTTACAAACAGAAGGTGAGAAAGAGAAGGAAGGATGAGAGTAATGTTGATTTAAAATCATGCTTGCAAACCTTTGTAACAGAAGCTCATGTAGATCTGGATTGCAAGCGTGGCACCGTCTTATCATGTTGATTTGTGCCTTGGGTGTGAGCAGGCTCAGTGATGGTGAGGGGAAAGGGCCAAATCTAACCTGGGATTCTCTTGCAATATATGATCTGTGTTTAGCAATGCCAGAGTAATTAGAAAGCTCTTTGGTGCAATTCATCGGAGCCTACCACTGATGTCACAGCCCAGTCTGGCAAAACAAATACAAGGAGAAATTGGGACTGCATGCCTCTGAGGTGGAGCGCAGTTTAAAATGCTGACAACAGAAAACTGAGACAAGGATAGCACTTAATTCCTGGAGACCAGTGGGTCACTGTGTTAGGCACCATATGACAAATAACTGAAACTTGTTCCCAGCCTGTTACATCTTGAAATCTAAGTTTAAGATGAGTCAATAGGTGGATATAATAGATAGGGGTCAGGCATAAGATAACAGTGAGACAGTTATCAATAGTGAAATAAGCAGTGGTCAAGCACCCGAGCTGTCTAATCACTGTCAAGTATTTGGCAGGTGGCCCAACATAGGTGAGTTTAAAGGAGGATAATGAAGTGGCCTGGTGCATTTTTGCAGGGAGCTCCTTCTCTGCACACAGCCAGTATGGAAGAAAGTGTGAAAGTGCATGTTGAAAATTTTCAAATGGGCAATCAAGTGTGGAATCTTGCAGTTTATCCTTATATTTAAAAGGCAATGTTAAAAAAAATCCAGCTTTCTGGATATCCTGTAAAGACCTACCACTCTAAGCCTTTCTACAAGAAAATGTCTAATACACTTCTTGTCCTTTATAAAAACAATGTATTTGTGCCATGGTAACATCTAGAGGCGTCAGCCAAGATCTGGAACCCATTGTGTGAGGCATTTGTACAAACCCATAGTAAGACACAGTCCCTGTCTCTGTGAAATAGATAAGACACATAGGGTGGGAGAAAGGAAGAGTTATTGTTCCCATTTTAGAGTTAGGAGTACTGAGACTCAAAGATTAAGTGCTTTGCCTAAGGCCACTGAGGAAGTCTGGCAGAGTCCTACCCAAAAGACCATCCTTTGTCCCAGTGTAAATGCCGTGAGCTGTTCAATGTGGACATACAGTTTCAAACCTTTGCAGTGTTGAAGCATGTAGTAATGCACAACTGTATGTTCAAGTGTCGGGGCCAATTAAATCTCTAGTGAAAAATTAAACATAAAGGGGGAGGGGATTTGCACCCCAAGTATGAGACTTTCAAAAGTGTTCATCTCAGCATGCTGCTCAGAACTCTTTTTCCCCTTAACATACAACACTCTTAAAACAAGAAGCCTCCTGTGGGGGAAGCAGTATCCTCACTGTACAGATGGGGAAAGTAAGGCACAGAGTGCATTAGAGCAATAGTTAGAATTTAGGAATTCCCAGCCATTTACTTTAACCACTAGATTCACTGCCTCCAACACCATAGCCCCCCTTCTAAGGCTATGAGAGGCAACATAGTCTAGTTGAATGAGCACAGGAGTCAGAAGACCTGGTTCTAATCCCTGCTGAATCTTTGGCAAGTCATTTAACTTCTCTGCCTGTTTCCTCATCTGTCATGTGGCTTATTACTTGCAAGGACAGATGAGAATTGTTTGAGCAGAGCTTTAAACATGCAAAACTCCCTATAAGTGAGTGATATTGTACTGAATATAATTAGATTCCAGGAGCTCATTTTATTCAAGCAATGGCATACATAGCTATAGACAAAATTAGTCACAGGTGAAAGCCTCCATTAACTGCTGCTGAGACAAAAATGTTAACTTTGCTTGAAGGTGATCTGTAAGTATGCTACCCAAGCAGCCTGGCAGTTTCTAGAAGGGGAGTAGAATTTCAATGAGACTTCTGAATCAAAAAATGCAAAAGTATTGAGATCCTTAACTTTCTAGCCGTGAAGCTGACTGGAGAAATGAGAGTTGCTCACGGTCTATAAGTCTAATTTTTTTTATTTATTGCTAATTATTTCACAATGTAATATAATTATTCTAATTGCAAGTTCTTAAATATGAACTAGGGGGGACTGGAGCTTCTATATAATAATTTTGAATACGGTATGTCACCTAGTCAGTGAGGTGAAGTTACTGTACGGCAAAGTCTAATAACTCAATATAAGTCAATTAATGCATTGGTCTAGTTGAATAGAAAAACATGTAGGAAAGCAACACAATGGATCCTGACAAAGAGCCTCCCAAGAAATACTTAGTGGGAAATTACAGGATGATGGACTACTTCCAGGCTCCAGCCCAGATTAACACAACTGTTTTGCCAGTGCTGTGAGCCGACAGTTCAGAGGGCTATAAACAATAAAAAGTGACTTAGTCTCTGGGCAAGGGGGGTGATGAAAAAGATTGAGCAGCTTTTAAAGGACACTCTCTCTGAAGCAGAGGGAAAGGAACTGTCTTTTAAGGGAACAGATTATGCCACCCAGATGCTAATGCTCTCTGTATGGGAGAGAAGGGAAAGTAGGAACCTTATACCTAACAGGATCCCCTGCTGAGGTAATCATGGTTAGCACCTGGGGACTGCCGCTCAAGGCATGGTCGGAGAGTGGAAGAATCGTGTGATTCCACTCCGAGAGAGATGATAGCTTGGGGCCCAAGATGTGAAAGGTATATGTACTCAAAGAGACCCAGAGGGATCGGAGATGTAGTTAGACCAGTAGCTGTGATTTGTACATGGAGATCTTGCTCTTTATCTGTACAGACATCTGACATCACTCAGAAACAAAGAACTTTCATAAAACTAATACACTTGTTTACCTATTTATATAGAATAGTTCAAAGGAGCAAGGCCAGATCTTGAAAGATTCTGTTGTCTATTAGTTCTTTATCAGTAAGTACTCTATCACCTAATTAAAAATAGCTGATACTGTACATTAAAAATGCTTTCAGAAATAGGTAATACATATCAGAATAATAAAGCATTTTATTGGCGCCTCATCATTTTATTATCTTAATCTGACTGCAATGGAAGAATGAGGGTATGTACATTCAATCCAGATATTTGGCCACAACCAAGGCAGACCTAGGATTAGCATTGGTATTGGAAGGAACTTGAAAAGAATCAACAATTTTTTAAAGAGGGATTGAATTTAACAATTAGAATTCTCAGAAATAGTTTTAGTCAGGGTCTTAGTATGTGGCCCCCATGGTGACTGGCACTCTATACTAAGATTAGTGTGTGGATATTTCCCACCTATGTTTTCAGCTAACACTAATACAGTAAATTAGAGCTTTTAGAAACATATTCCAATAATGTGCCATTTTCCCCTCTGAAAACATGTTATCTTTCATCTATTAGACTCCTAACACTTTGTCTCTGAATTATTATTTTTCGTAATAGGGTGCAATAACTTATTCTGTTTCTTGATTTTTCTGCCAGTTACTTTCAGTCTAATATGCTAATTGCTTAGCACTTTTCATCCATACATCTCAAGGTGCTTCAACAAAGATGGACAAGTATCTTCAGGTAAAATTTTCAAAGTGCCTAAGTGATTTAGGAGCATAACTCCTACTGAAAAGCAATGGGACTTAGGCTCTGAAGTCACTTAGATGCTTTTCAAAACTCTCCCCATTCTGCCTATTTTTTTAACTGATGGAGTAACTGAGGCATAGAGAAGTTAAGTAACTTGCCCAAGGTCACAGCACATCTCACAGTATGGGGAAAAATGCTGGAGGGGCCCTTAATGTCAAGCAGCTTGCTTTAATTTAAATAATAGTGAGAAGCAAGGGGGTCACAAGACAGAAGTCAGGTAGCCCCTAGAAGAAGTAAGGGGGCCCAGAGTCCTGCAAAACTTCCTGTAATTCAAAAACTGGACCCAGACCTTCTGAGTCTGCGTGCAGAGCCTTAACTAAAAGACCATCCCTCCTCTCTGAATATTGTCTAAGTAGAATAATATGAGAATATTTATTGATTTTTGTGGTCTGAAAGAATAGATACATACATAAGCAAAAAAAAGTTTGATATCCGATAATTAGTCAACATTTTGCCATCTGAATAATTCATTTTTGGGCAGAGATAACACCGTCCCTCAGCAAGTCATCCAAGACCCAGGAGCTGCCCCATAGATAGTGTCTATAAGCTACAAAGTCTGCCTGATTGCTTCTTATCGTGTGTTCATGGACTCACTGCACTTGAATGGTCCATGCTCACTTGCGGCCTCTAAGAAGTGTGCTTTTCAGAATTAGCTCACGGGAAGTCAGTTTACCTGGACTCCAGTTCTGGTAACTTGGAACAGGCACTGAAAGCTGAATCACAGTGTTCAAACTTGGTTTCCTGAAGTAAAGAATAGCAGCCAGTAGCCTGATTCTCAGTGGTTCTGAACACTGAAGTCAGTGGGGGTCTCTGGATATTCAGCATCTATGAAAATGCTGAATATCAGACCACTTAAATAAGTGCCTGAATATGAGTTTAACCATAAACTTGTGAAACTTTTAATGTTTTGCATTTTCTCTTAACTTGTCTGTTCTTGTTCTGTTTCAGCTCAGACAGGAAGACAGACTCTCAGTTTGCAGCAAATTATGCTATGCAATAGGAGGCGCTCCAAACCAAGTTGCTACAAGTGCCACTGCTTTTTTTCTACAGATCTACCTGTTAGATATAGCACATGTAAGTAACGTGCAAAGTGCTTTCTGGCTCCAACTTTGTTCAATTACAATGTCATCACCTACTTAATTTTCCTGTATCTAATATCAAGATAATTCAACTCATATGCCTTTTAACTATATTCTGTTGTTGTTTTTAATTGTTCAGCCCTTGTGGAAACTCTTTTCAGCTTAGTGACAAAACTTATTTAGTAATTATGCTTGATAAATGTAATAGTGTGATAATGGGTGCTTGATTAGCTGGTCCTTATTTGTTTAATTGTTTGTCGGTCCCACTAAATAAACATGAACGAGCCATTTGTTCCACAGTTTCTCCAGCAAAGGTCTTAGCTCCACTTTTTCCCCCTCCCCTCAACTTTTTAGGGGTCAAATACCTCATTTTACAAGGATTACGTGGAATTCTTCCCCACGCAGAGCAATTCTCTTCCAAATCGTGGCAGTGCTGTTCCTGTGGGATTACGAAGCCCACTGTGTGAAATCTTTTATGTTCAATCTGAGCCATTTCCCAATAAATTAACATTCAGAGTTAACCCTTTGCAGCCTTCAGTTTTACCATTAGAATTCCATCCATTTAATTTACCTGCATAACCTCTGTAGGTATGTATATAATCCCACACCACCTAGAAACCTTGGACCAAATTTAGAATTGCTGTAAGGAGCTACGAATTGCACACTCTTACAAGCTGGTGTGAATTTTGCCCTGTTGTATTTTAATATTTGTATAATTGAATTTAGGGCCCTGGTCATGGTAAGCACTGTGCAAACATGTATACAGAAACAGATCTCATGCTAGAAAGTTTATCATCTCTCCAAGTTTTCCTTCACACTCTATGTGCTAGTCCAAAATCCATTTCCTTGCTATCCCTTTGTGTTTTCTGAGCAATGCCAGTGCATGAACCTTCTCATCAGAAGCTGTCTGTGTGCTCCTCATCACCATAGAATCTGAGCACCTGTATCTGTATCTCTTTGGCTCATTGACTATCTCATTTCTAAATTCAGTGGAAGTTTATACCTTTTATCCCCCATCCATGCCTCTTAAATCCCTTCTCCCGCTGTTATCCAATGGAGCTGGATGGAAAATAGTAAATATTTTTGGTGGAAAAAATTCCAAAAAAATGACTTTTGGGGTGAACATTTTTCAGTTTTTCCAAAGGGAAAAAACCCAAATATTTGCATAAATTTGTTTAAGAATAAAGGCCATTTTTTGTTGTTGGAAAAAAGTTTGGATGGAAAATTTTCAACCAGCTCTTATTTAATATTAAACTGTTCAGTCACTATGATTTAACTCTAACATAGCTTGGGATAAATTTTGTATGAGACATGCAATGCAAATGTGTGCAGTGTCTGCCTTTAACAAATCATGCTGTATATCCTTGACATTTCAAACCGTATCCTCACTTTGTCTGTCTTTGCTCTTCCCTTCCCATTGAAACACTGAAGAGCGGAAGAATTCATAGGCAGTCTCGTTAGGCAGCTCCAATCTCAATAAAGGTTTTGAGCAAAACCGATGATATGCATGTTGAAATGACTCTCTAGTCACTTAGCTTGGTGGCAAGGGAATGTCGGGGTAACTAGAGCAGATCCCACCTTACGTGCTCACTGCTCTCTTCATACCCCATGACTGTGTTGTCTGTGTGTGAATTCTTGCACTTAGTACAGATATATGTAGGAATGACTACATCCCACGTAATTAATCATAATCTGAAAAATACACATTTGCTTGGTAAATTTCTTTTTTTTTTTCATTTGATTTTATTTTTTAATGTGGGAAAACTTTAAAATGTGCTTCATTTGACCAATGTGCTGTCTTCTGTTCTTTGGCATATACTGGATTTAAAGGTAACAGTTTACATTATTCACATGTGACCCTAACTGCAACTGTTATTGAAAAACGAACAAACTAGATGTATTCCAAGTCATCCAAATTAATCTCACTCTGGTTTAGTTGGAAAAAAAGTTGCACACAGAAATGTTGTACAGAAAATACAGAATAAGCATTTGGAAGAAACAGTACTATATTGGAGTATTAACTCTAGTAGTCACAGTTCAGTTCTTTGTAGAAATAAGCCCATCATGCCAAAACCACTTTCACAATTAGTACCAGTTGGCACTCTTATAGGTAATGTCAGTAGAGATACTAAGGACTGAATGGACATGGGAAATGAACTATACTCTTGTCTGCTCCAGCTCAGGAGCAGAAATTTAGAAATGGGGTCTTGTGGGAGAAGCTTACCTTACCTCTACTTCTGCGGTACCTGGTTTTATGATTAAACCACAGACTTCAGTCTCCAGTGTTGTCTGGCTGACACCTCTCCCCAGCATTATATTCAACTATGATCTTTCTCTCCTCACCTTGCTCCCATCACGCACATTCTCTCTTGCATAGTGCCTGTATCTCAGTGTCTAGTTTGTTGTCTCCCAAGATGCATTGATGGTGGAGGGCTATTTATTCATGATTTTTAATAGTAGTCAATGTGTGTTGTAAGTGAGCTATCACTACACTTTACGTAAAACACTGAGATTCTTTCTGGAAAGTTGCTTTATGTTGTTCCATTGAATGATGGATCTTGTTTAGAGCACTGTGTCTATACTTTCAGATTACTCCGTTTCATGCCTCTTTGGTGCTGTTCATTGGCAAAGCCTGGGGCGCAGTTACTGATCCTGTTGCTGGCTTTTTTATTAGCAAAAGTAAATGGACAAAAATTGGCCGTCTTATGCCTTGGTAAGCAGAAAAATATTTTGTTCTGTTTCTTTTTTTTTCCCCTTTTTTTCTCTTTCCTTTAATCCTATAATGGCTTCATTGAATTAAACCTTTTATTTTTTTTCTTGCTTTTGCCTTTCTCAAATTAGACTGATTTTAGTATGGATAGAATTAATATGTAAAAAACTCCACTCTTCTCTGCTTCCTGTTTTCAGCTGCACCTCCATAAATTACAACAAGGGGCTTTCTTGGAAGCTCCCTGAAGAAACCACTCAACTGTTTAGAGATGGGCTGAAACTGGAACCTCAAATCCAAAATCTTGTTGAATTTGGGTGGGAGAGGATCTGAACTTCCAGATCTGACCAAACCCCTTTGTGGTTTTGATTCTGAGTTGGATTCTGCATCAAAAGGGGCTTATTTTCCACTTCTGGTTCAGATGCATCCAAACTGTTGGAAGACTAGTCATTCATTAGATACCTGTTTGAGCCCTCACTCCGGCACTGCACCCATCTCAATCCCACTCCTTGCATGCAGGCTTGGCTGGAGCTCACCAACTCTAACATGGTAGGCCTATGGACCCAACAGGGTATGTCTCAGGCCACCTCGCTGAGCTGCTTGCACTGCCCTAGTGGTCAGTTCCGTTCTCATCACGGGCAGTGCAGGATCTTCCCCTGAATGTCAGCATTCATCCCAGCTCAACACAAGCCAGTCCCACCAGCCGTTTCCGCACACCTCTCTGGACTCTTTCTTTACGTCTTCACTATTGGCCCCCCTAGTTAAAACATTTAATTGGAGGGTGAAAATTGTCATGATTTTTAACAAGGAACCAACTGCTGGAAGAGGTTGGGGCTGCCAGCATTGTCGTAGTTCACAGAACTTCATTCCCCCTTTTCATATTCCCACCTCAAGCAGCTAAATGTGGTGTAGCTGCAGCTCCAGCATGCTCAGGGGCTCTGGTCCTGCTTGAATTACTCTCCTCTGAAGCACACTAAAGCCCTTAGACAGCTCTCACTCTATTCTGACCTTCACTAAATCCGTATGTAACAATGAAAAGCAAGTATCACATACACTTTCCATGTGGTGTAAGGAGGGGGGAGATATACCCTAGTGTTGAACAGAAATATAAATATTACCAATGGGGGAAGGAGGGTGAAAGGTGGGACGGTAAACTGGAAAAGGATGATGCACGTTTCAGGACCCAAACGCTCCCATGATGTGTTGTGGATTTTTTTTTCCCTTTTAAAAACAAAAGGAAACTGGATGGCTTATGGACTCTGGAGTCTTTTGCTTTTGTCGCTGATTTCAGTCTCATAGATTCAAAGGTGCTACTGTCAGAGTCTTTGAGTTAGTGACTAGACCTGTGCAAATAACTGATTTCCCCCCAGTTTGTTGTCCAATTGGAAAATTAAAAACAAATAAACAAAAAAAATCCAAGTTGACCCAAAAGAAATTGTTTTAATTTTTAGTGAACTGAAAAACTTAAAAACAAATGTTTCATATTGAATAAAATGTTTAGTTTGAAAGAATTATTTTTTACCTTTTTAAAATAAAGTGAAGTAAAATTTCAAATGAAAAATTGTTTTGAATTGAAAAATCAAAATACTTTGTTCATTCACGAGCACTAAACTCACTGTATGAAAAAAATTAAGCTAGAAAAAAATCATGATGCAGTAGGGTGCATTTTATAACCCAGTGGTATTGGCTGTTTTCAGAATCATTTCTCAGTTCCGTTATACCCTGTAAATATGGTCTGTTCAGGAGAAAGAATAGTGTTAGAATGACTTGCGGCCTAGCATCACATAGACTTATCAGCCCCTTGCATTAAACTCCCTAATGTACAACTTGCACTTACACTTCACTTATCTAATCAGGCCTTTAAAATACGCTTGTCAAACTGCCCTTGTTTTTCTGGAGGAATTTTTTTTAAATGTCGCGTCATCAGGGAAAACTCTTTAACCCTATAACAGGGGTGGCCAACCTGAGCCTGAGAAGGAGCCCCAATTTACCAATGTACATTGCCAAAGAGCCACAGTAATAAGTCAGCAGCCCCACATCAGCTTCCCCACCCTGCTCCCAGTGTCTCCCGCCCACTGGCAGCCCCAGCGATCAGCGCCTCTCCCTCCCTCCCTGCACCTCCCGATCAGCTGTTTCGTGGCGTGCAGGAGGCTCTGGGAGGAGAGGGGGGGAGGGCGGACGAGAGAGCACACAGCAGGCTCGAGGGAGGGAAGGGGTGGCGTGGGGGCAGGGCCTGTGGCAGAGCCAGGGGTTGCGCAGTGAGTACCCCCCAGCACACTGGAAAGTCGGCGCCTGTAACTCCAACCCCGGAGTCGGTGCCTATACAAGGAGCTGCATACTAACTTCTGAAGAGCCGCATGTGGCTCTGGACCCACAGATTGGCCACCCCTGCCTATAATATATAGCACTGCCCATTTACACCAATTGAAGACCTGGTATTGTTTTTCTAATTAGCTTAAAACACCTTTTCTTGGGGTTTGATTTGATTAATATTTGTAGAGTGAAATTATTACAGCCATTTAAGTTTTTAAAGTGAACTAGGGAATTATGCAAACTTCACTCCTTGCCCCATCTGACAGGTGTATTTAATAAAGGAGGAGTCGTTTTTTTATTTTAAAAAAAAGGTTAGGGTTTTATTTAATACAGTAACAAGTCATCAAAGTGTTGGTCGTCTTCTTTGTATATCGTGTGATGTTTCAAAGGAATGTGCAGGTGCTGGGATAAAGGATACTAACACAAAATGTTACACATTAGTTTCCTTGCAGGGGGGGACCACAGATAGTCTTGTGATTCATCACGTCATTGAATCACATGCCTAACTTTAAGCATGAGTATTGAAGTGAATGGGGAAGGAAAAGTGAAGGGTTAGAGGGCGAAAAACAAGAAAGACAGTTATTTTTGTGAAGTAGCACAAAAGTTTGTGTAAGAACCATTTTGAGTCCAATGTAATGGTAGCTGTAGCTGAACAAAATCTGAACATGCCTTGGGATGCTTCGATCACATCCTCGTTTACTGCTTCAAGAGCTGACTCAGTATGAGCGGACTGAGCTGTGACCTAGAAACCAGGAAAGGCAGAGAGTACCAGAACCTGGCTACTTTCCTTGTTACTCTACACATTCAGCTCCCAGTGTTGCCTTTCATCCCATACAGCAGTGTGGAAGAGCCATTGTTTTGCTGAACTATTTACCTACATTATTCTTTTGTAGTCCACTTTTTCAATACACCATTGCAAAATAAGCAGCTGACCCCAATGTCAATAGGAGAAAACAGTGAGAATAGGCCTGTTGTGAAGGGATTAATCTGTTTTCTCTTTTGTTTGAATTTTTATTGTGACCTTGGTCATCTAATTACATTGTTTAATGTCTGCTTTGCAAGAATACTGGAGAACACTGCTGCTGCTGCCAGTCATGCTGTGGGGAATGAATTGCATTTGATACAATGAAATTTGAAAATAGTGTTGTTTGTCTGATAGCCTTATATTAACTTGGCATATTGCTGCCTAGTGGCTATACCTTGAATTCAAGTTTCCATGATATTTTTTTTAAAACCATCCTTACTCATTAGGGGGCTGAACCTGCTGCTATTGGAGTCACTGAGAGTTTTTCCACTGACTTAAATGGGAGCAGGCTTGTCCCTATAATTGTATTTCACAGGGATGGACAAACATAGATCCTAGGCAGTGCTACAATGTGATACATGGCTGCCCCTCACCTTTTATACTGTCTCCAAACAAGTGAAAAGGAGTCTATTACGCTGAAACGTCAGGTCAGCAGTGAAAAGGCTAAGCTGAGAGGAGAGTTGGAGGTGCCAACGGGGGGAAAAAAGACCCTTGATAATAAAGAGGCTTGTCTGGCTGTTGGTGAAGCATGTTATAAGATGTGGCCATGTGTCTTGGTTCTCATTGGTGCTTTTCAGTAAAGGTTGCGGGATAAGCATTGACCTTGTGGTTATATCATAATAGCAGATGCAGGGTTTTTTTTCATGTTAATTGTAAATATATCATTAATTATAACTAACCTTTGCTCTTTTCCTTTAACTAACTACATTATTTAACTCTGGGGTGCATTTTGGGGCAGTATTATTTAATATTGTTATGTATTGAATGGTGCTGATTATGCTTTAATGGACTGGATGGTATTATATATAAGCTGTATCAAATAGTGAATCTAAAGCATTTTGAAAGACTACACAAAATTAAGTTACTGCTGGGAAAATTAATTTCTTTTTTTGTCAACCCATCAAGATGCTTTCTAATAAACGTGATATGAACATGTCCTTCATTGTAGGATGTTGGGATGTACGCCCTTCATGATTGTGTCCTATTTCTTCATGTGGTACTTGCCTCCTTTTGTAGCGGGAAGAGTTGTGTGGTACCTGACTTTCTATTGTCTTTTCCAAGCATTGACCACAGTAAGTAGATCTAGATTTACAACATTCTCAGCAATAAAATGCTTTCATTTTCTGGCTTTGCTTTATGTGCCTTCTGATTTAGTGTGTTGGGGGTTTTTTGCACCCAGTTTGCACTTTGACTTTCAGTGAGACTTAGAGTTCTAAGTGCTGAAGCTATTTTTGAAAATGAGATTTAGGTATCTAAGTCACTTATTGCTTTTAGAAGGCAATGGACAATCAGGCCCTCAGTTGTGAAGTAGTTTCTAATAAGAAAAGGAGTACTAATAGAGTTTCTAATAGTTTTTCTTGGATATCCCTGGATGGAGAGGCTTGACTTCTCCACGTTGATTTTAACATGAAGGGACCTTACACCAGGCTAGTGGCAATATGTAATTTATGTAGCATCTTTCATGTCAGTGGATTCCAAAGCACTTTTCTGACAGACTGCACACCAGGGGTAATCAATAAGTGGACAGCGGGCCAAATCTGGACCACCAGACACTTTTGAATGGACCCCAAAATCTTCTTATTTAGTTATTGTTATCATTATCGCCAGGACTTAAATTCAGCTGAAGCTGTATATTTCAACCCACCTGGAGTTTCTAAAGCATGTTGGGGGGCTCCAGGAATTACTCTGTCAGAATTTAAGCCCTAATTATCCTTATTTTTTTAATTATTTTCTCTGGAGTCTGGAGCTTTACTGTACCCTGACCAAGAAATTTGGACCTTGACAAAAAATAATTGACTACCCTTGCATGCTATACACATATGGGGTTCACTTCACCCATCACTGAATTGCAGCCACTATTAAGGTGAAACATGGTATCTGTTTAGCAGCACAGAGCAAATCTGTGCAGCAGTTTAGGACAGAAAGTGAAGAATCACATACAACTTGATTTTCAGGGGAAGTCAGGTAGGCCCAATGTAGTTTTCCAGCACATGGATTTTTGCCAGCACATTGGACTTAACGGCTCTCCTCTTGTAACAAGTGCTGTCGGATCTGTTAGGGATGCTTGAGTTTACATCTCATACAAAATATTGTAGCTTCAAAAGTTCATGCACCTAACAACCTGCTGGCATGCTGCTGATTCAGAGCTTGTCTACACAGCAAGTTACTGCACTGCAAGCCAGGGTGCGGATCTACAGAGCAGCACATGGATGCTGCTGCAGCCCAGGGAAAGTCCTGGAGTAGTACATTCACAACTAAGCCATGCTCCAGGACTTTCACTGTGGTGTAGCAGTGCCATTACTGTATGGAAAGCTGGTGCGCTGTGGATTCACACCCTGGCTTTCAGCACAGTAACTTGTGTAGACAAGCCCTCAGAGGAGTTCCACCTGTGGGATTCCATCAATGCCACTTTCTACAGCATGTGGGCTTTCCTAGAGCAGAGTCTCTCGGTCTGTGGTAAGCCGAGTCCAGGTGCCGTGCAAAACAAAACTAGGTTGTGAGAGGAGACATGCACAGGAGTGGGCCTGTGTGTATGTGAATCTCTGTTACAAAGTAATCTGCAGATTTAAAAAGCTGGAAAAGCACTAGCTGAGAGCTCTCTGTCCAAATATCAACCTGGCCTGACCGGGCTTAGCTGATTAAATCTCATCTACATCACAGTTTAAAGTAGTGTGGCTGCAGGCCACCAAAATACTTGAACTCCTTAGTGACTTGGACTTTTGTCACTCATGCAGATCATTTGAAGTTTAAGGGTCTGCTATATTTCAGTTTTTTGGGGGGTATTTGCTCAATTCCTTGTCATTTTCTATGATGATAGATTGTCATTAAGAAACCCACAGTGAGTTTAGATGAGGAAGAATTTTATTCCCTGTCTTTTGAAGGAAAAGATCTACTCCGCCCTTGTAAAATGCTATTCGTGATTTCAGCTTTAAAGCCTGTTTGTACTGAACAAAAAGAAAAGGAGGACTTGTGGCACCTTAGAGACTAACCAATTTGTTTGCGCGTAAGCTTTTGTGAGCTACAGCTCAATTCATTGGATCCGAGGAGTTGAGCTGTAGCTAACAAAAGCTTATGCTCAAACAAATTGGTTAGTCTCTAAGGTGCCACAAGTACTCCTTTTCTTTTTGCGGATACAGACAAACACGGCTGCTACTCTGAAACCTGTCTTTGTACTGAACGTAAGGCATCAGGGCTAGTCAGAAAGAAGGTTTTAGTTACAGCTCAGTAAGAAAACATCAACATTTGCCACATGTAACAGAGGCAAGTATGCACTTTGCATGAGCAGGGTACCATATGTGCTTCCCAGACGTGTTCTCTCCTATTTTATCACATAAAGGGACAAAGGATAGTCCTGTTGGTTTAAAGCATAAGATTGGGAGTCAAGAGGTCTGGTTTGTCTTTCCAGCTTTGCCGAAGACCAGCTCTGTGAATCTGAGCAACTGGTTTAATCTCTGTGCCTCTGTTTTCCCTTTAATAAAATAGGAATATTATTACTTACTTACCTTATAAAGAGGGGTAGTGGTGTGTATTTATTTACATAGCATTGGAAGCTTATTAGGTGCTTCCGATAAATATATAGGCGAGGTCACTGTCTGGAAGGGTTTGCCATCTAAATAGGCAACAGAGAATAGGATGGCTAGGGACAAGAATAAATGCTAGAGCTGGAATACTTAGCTTATGTGTTGTTTCAAAATTTTGGAAGTGATTTTTGTTTTAGTTTAAAACTTCGAGGTGAGAATTTACCCTATATCTTTACTGCCAAAAAGGTCTGTGTTTTACAGCAAGATAACTAATACTCTCCTACTAGGAAATGCTAGTGGTAACAAAACTCTGTAGCATTTACCACAGTGTAGCTGCGAGAGGCCAGCCATGAGTGGTGTGGTTATAGTGCTGACCTAACCTAGCTACATCACAGAAAAAACTAGTGAGCCTTTTGGCCAGTAGGATTTTTCTTGGGATAACTAACACGCAGTATTTATCTTGCTGTAAAACAAACAAAAAGACTTTCTTGGCCATGAAGACATAGCCTTAGGCAGTGTCTTCACCAGGAAAAAAGGTGCGTTCTCTGTGTTCACTAGGATTTTACGTCATGTTAATTAAGTTAAGAACACGGCTTTTTTCCTACTGAAGACAATCCCTAAGGGTTTTTGGCATCCTGAAAGCAGAGTGGTTTTTAAGGAAGATGTTGAAGGGGCACAAAGCGGAGGCATGGTGTACTGGGTAAGTTATTTATTATTTATGTGACCATAGCACCTAGGAGCCCCAGTCATGAACCAGGACCCGATTGTGCTAGATGCTGGATAAACACAGAAAAAAAAAAGACGGTTCCTGCTCCAGAACTCTTATAGTCTGGGGTAAGGGAGCAAATTCCTGTGCCCAATTACACATTGTTCCAGGCTATCAGAGGAACTGAGTACACTACCCTGTAATGCTTTCCTATGTGGTATTCTTTCTTTGTGTAGTTATTC
This sequence comes from Eretmochelys imbricata, assembly GCF_965152235.1. NCBI lineage: Eukaryota > Metazoa > Chordata > Testudines > Cheloniidae > Eretmochelys > Eretmochelys imbricata. Next base: position 18,360,286 of record NC_135574.1, on the reverse strand, counting down.
CAAGTACCGTATTCTGCTCTCACCATGTTTCTCAGTCCAGACCAGAAGGAGAGAGATTCAGCAACAGCATACCGTGAGTTTGACATGGGCTTCCTGTTTTAAATTGAATGTCTTAGTTTGGTTAAAATCCCTTTTATTAGAAGAAGTCTCCTGACATTTGTGTGGCCTAATATTGGGTTTCTAGACTAAGAACTATTAGGCTCTGATGGAAAAATGGGGCATCATAGGATTTTTTTTTAATGTGCCTTGTAAATATTTCCATCTTCCTGCATGTTTTACAACTATTAGCCTATCGGATTAGCCACAGAATTTCTTCTCAAGACATAAGTTAGCCACAAGAAACTACTCTTATCTATAATGTTTTCTGGATTTCTAAAGCCAGTTGTTACTGTATGAGTAATGGTTGCTAATTATAGGTGATCTGCAGACGGGAAAAATGGGTGTTGATTATTTTTATAATGACACTTAAATAAGGCCTGAAAGTCTCTCTTTTTTTCTTTTTGCCTTTGGATATTTTATAGTAGAAATTCAGGTCTTGTCTAATCCGTTTTTCACAGAAGACTTTCTGGGTGACAGGACGGCTGGTAGACTTGACATCATAGAACCAAGAAAATTAAATGTGACCAAGAATGAAAGTGACTGTCTAAAAATTATCTATCTTGTTTTGGTTACACTCATTCAACTGTAACACCTATCAAATATTTTGAAAGAAAGACCTCTGTTAAAACAGTCAGTTGATCATAGAATCATATAAATGTAGGGCTGGAAGGGAACTTGAGATGTCATCTAGTCCAGCCCCTTGCTGAGGCAGGACCAAGTATAGACCTCTTGTCTTCCAAAAAGTTCTCCAGGAAAACCATACAAGACTCGCTGTTCCTTTTGTTTTGAAACTAAAGGGAAAAAAAGCCTTAACCCCCCCCTTTCAAGCTCATAAAGAACAAATAAGGGCACAGTTAATTTTTCCTCCTCTTCACATCAACTTGAAAGTTGTCATTCCTCCCCCCACCCCCCCCGGGTCTCTCCCCCTTATACGTGAGTAAAACAGTCCATTCCTAGATATCCCGTCCAAGGGCAGTGAAAGTGAAGAGAAAGGCCTGCTATTTTCCTTGGGCCAAATTACTCAAGCACTACATGAAAAACTACATCTTGACTTGCCCTTCAATATTCCCTTAGTGTGCATGGAATTACTTAGCAGATTTTTGGGGGGGGATTGCTTTTGGTTTTTTTTATTCTATTTTAATTTCCCCCTGGTTGTGCTTGTTTTCTTGCTCACAAGAGGCTTTCTTCCTCCATTTGTCAATCTAATCCTCAACATACTGGCTAGGCTAAGTGTAAAACAAAACTGTGTATGCAGAATGGTATGGCCAAGATTTTGAACGGACACAAATCTGAAATTTCAGAATTGTGGTACCCACAGAATCCATAACTCTTCCCTGAAGTGTGGTACATATGTGATATTTCATGTTATCTAGTATTTCAACAGGAAGCATGGTCTAGTAATTAAATGGCAGGATTGGGAATTAGGAGATCAGAGTTCTGTTCATACAGACAGACTGTGGGAGAAAAGGGAATAAACTTTGGGAAAGTCACTTAAACAGTATGCCTCAATTCCCATCTGCAAATTTAACATAATACTTACCTCGCAGGTACTGTACATGAATATCTTTGAACTCCTGAAGGGCAGCATGTACAGACAGTGTTATCTTATTGTTTATGATTGAGTCTTATATGTCCAGTTATGCAGTGCAGCCAAGTTATGGCGGTGGCATGAATAATAACTTTGAATTTCCTGACTTGTGTGTGTTTTTTTTTTTTTAATATTTCTTTGGCGCTGAGATTTCTTGCAGTGCTGTCGTTGACAAGGGAAACGGTCTCTTTTTACAAGGTCTTCTCAGAAACATTCTCCTCTTGCTCCTCTGCACAATTCAAAGATCACTGTTTTTGTTTGTAGCTTCTAGACCATCAGCTAAAGGAATCTGTTAAAGAAAAAAATGCAATGTAATATATGCTAGTGTGTTTTTTTAATAACATTGAGGCTATGGCTACACTACAGCTTAAGTTGACATAAATTATGTCGCTCAGGCGTGTGAATTAGCCACCCTTCTGAGCAACATAATTTATGCCGACTTAAGCGCTGGTGTGGGTAGTGATATGTTGGTGGGAGAGCTTCTCCTGCTGCCATAGCTACTGCTGCTCATTCGTGGGGGCTGGAGTAATTAAGCAGGCAGGAGAGCTCTCTATTGTAGCCATAACCTGAGAAACAGAGGTACCACTGCCCTCTACTGGGAGAAGTAGAACTCCTTAACCATGTCAGTTCTATACTGCTGCCCACTATTCAAATGCATGACAAAGGTAGATACTTTCAAAGTTATTTTAAGGCAAGTTCTGCTTAAATTTAAGAAGTAGAACCCACCTTAAAACAGCTTTGAAAGTGCTATTTTCTTGGCTAAGCTAGAAATTAACCATTAAAATTTAAGAGAATATACAACTTCGAAAAAAGAAAAGGAGTACTTGTGGCACATTAGAGACTAACCAATTTCTTGTTAACTGCTGGAAATGGCCCACCTTGATTATCACTACAAAAGGTTTTCTCCCCTCCCCCCCCCCTGCTGGTAATAGCTCATCTTAAGTGATCACTCTCCTTACAGTGTGTATGATAACACCCATTTTTTCATGTTCTGTGTGTATATAAATCTCTTCACTGTATTTTCCACTGAATGCATCCGATGAAGTGAGCTGTAGCTCACGAAAGCTTAAGCTGAAATAAATTGGTTAGTCTCTAAGGTGCCACAAGTCCTCCTTTTCTTTTTGTGAATACAGACTAACATGGCTGCTACTCTGAAACCTACAACTTTGAAATATGCCACATTTTCAGCCCGACACGTCTTAGAAAAGAAAATGCGTTTGCAGGGGAATTTCTATGGCATCTTATGATGGCTTTCTTCTTATCGTATGCAAGCATTAGGTACAGCACTCCTTCACTTTAGAGGTTACAAATGAAGAGGTGGCATTATGATACAATGCGGTGACTCATCTGTAGTTACCCATTGCACAAGATGCTCAGTGATTTTTGAAGCTGTCCATGGCATATCCAATTGAAATCTTAGATTGTGTTACAGCCAAATATTTTAGGTCAGACTCATGTTTGGATCTGGGCTAGCCAGCATTTTTGGTCAGCCAGTCGAGTTGGGAGTGAAATTTGGGGTTGGTGACTTAACCTGAACCAAGAAAACACGTCAGGTGACCCATAAGATCACATCCTCCATTCCATGGTCCTCTCTCTTTGAGAAGATAGCAGCAGTTGTTGGAAAGTCCCACACTGAGAAGAATGAAAGCTCAAAACAGGAAGCCTCTCTGTCTCTCTTAAGTAATGGCTCTGCACCATCTTTCATCTAAGCCCAAACAAGAGTACTTATAACACACATTTGAAACAAAAATGCTCTTTACACAAATCAGAAACTATCTCTTTAAGTCATGCATGTTTGGAAACTGAATCCAGTTTGATGAGATGCAATAATGAGAAACCTGAATTTCGGATTTGTGCTCAGCATAGCAGACTTTAAGTCAGTAATGGCTAAGCAACCCAGTTTAGGGGGAAAGAGGATGCTATAGCTATATTGATTATGCATCACTTAGAGTCAGTGATGGTCCATGGATCACAGTTTGAGAAACGATGAACTAGGCAAACATGGCATTATAAAATAACAAAACTGATTGGCTTCATCTCTCTGGAGGCTTTTCACTTAATGCTATAATGCTGAGATGTAATGGACTTATCATTCTCTAGATCCTTAAAATGATGCTGCTCTTAAGATACTTGTCTCAGTGGCGGAAGTAACTCCTGTCCCAAGACAGGAGAACAAGTCAGTTAATTCACATAGGTCATTTCCTACGCAGACAGAAGGAGAGTATTTAGATACCCTGGAGCTTTTGGGCCGATAGAGGGGGTGGTATTCAATTTTGTGATGGCATCAGCTGCTGTCGTCACCAGTAGAAGTTGCTCCGATTAAAAACCACAAAACAAAACACAAAGAGGCCCAACACACATGTGCAGTTAGCACAGTCACATGCACGGAGTTCTAAAAGTCTGGCCCTCAGTCACTTTAGATATTAAAACTTAGAGCATACGGGCTTCATGTTCTTCACAAACATCAACTGAGATTGACAGGGTGACTGTGAGGTAGGTAAGTATCCATCCCATTTACAGTTAGAAAAACTGGGTACAGAGAGGGTAGGTGACTTGCTAAAGTCGCTATCAGACCCAGGATTAGAACACAGGTGTTCTGGCTCCCAGTCCTGTGCTCAGAAAATGCCTCTCAGCATTTAAGCTATATTTTAACTGTGGTCCCCTACATACTTTAGCCCCAGCCATATAGATCTTACATATGTTCTATAGGAATATAGAGGTGGTCAGAGGTGGAATTTCAATTCCATCAAGGGATGCTGACCAGTTGTAACTGAAGTTCAAGTTCTGCTGGTTTTGTTGTTGCCATTTGTGAATGTTCCCTATGTGAAAGGAACATCACTTGCCTCATTCAGTTTGCTCTTTAGTGAGAGAAACAGCAAGGCTCAGTAACAGCGGGTGAAACAAGCTCACTTCCTAACACATGTTCCTGCTTCCTGTTATAGGAATGACCGTGGAAGTGCTTGGAACCTTGATGGGAGCTGCGCTCCACGGACAGATTGTGGCAAGCGCCCATGCCTCTGATCACTGCACCGTGAATCTCACCATAAACGCTGCTGACTCTTCCAGCTCTCTAAGCAACGCTTCCAACCTTGCTGGGTCTTTGGGCCTCCAGTCTCATGGAGTAAGTGCATGCGGTACGGGGACACTAAACCCTAGAGGAGGTTTCAATGGTGTTACAACACATCATCCTGCGGGGATATACACGAGGCTGACATGCTTAAGGTTGGTGACATCAGAACCAAGATAGACACCTCATTTTGAACAAGCCCTCCTGTCTGTTCTCTTTTTAATTGCTTCTTGGTAGGACAACCAAATTATGCCGAGGAGCTTTGCTGAAGATGCTGAGACATATGGCTGCTGAGGAGGTCTATGGCCACCTTTTCTCTCCCCTAAAGACTGGCTTGCTGTTTAAAATAGAAGCCTAATTAGTAGGGCTGTCAATTAGCTGCCGTTAACGCATGCGATTAATGCACAGCACACTTAACGCATTAATTTTTTTAACATGCATTAATCGCAGACCCTCTGGGTAGGAGGGCTGCATCAGCTGTTGTAGAGAACCTATGTCCGGTCAGGAGCAGTAATGCAAGCTGCCTTCGGAGGGCGGGAAGAGAAGAAGCTACAGAAAGACGTGGTTCTCATCCCGGCCGCGGAGAAGTAGAGATCTTGACACACACACACCCCGCCCCAGGGTGACTATATTTCTTAAACTAAAAACAGGACAAACAGGTGCTCACCCGAGCTGCCTGCGCCCCCTCCCCCGACCCTGGCAGGGCTCACCTGAGCCACCCTCTCCATACCTCCCGGGGCTGGGACTAACTCCCCCCACCCCGTGCTCCCGCATCTGAGGCTCACCCCCCCAAGCTCCCCATTGCCCACAGTGGGGTCTCCCCCTGCCCCACCTGTATGCCGCCCACAGCTGGGACTAGGGCTGACCCCCACTCCTGAGCCCCATGGGGCTGACCCCAAGCCCCGGACCACCTGGGGCTGATGCTGAGCCCCCCAGCTCCGAGCCCCGTGCCACCCGCCTCTGGGGCTGAATCCGCCCCCATAGCTCCGCAGTGCCCATGGCTGGGGCTCAATTCCCCCCTGAGTCCTGTGCCACCTGCAGCTGGGGGCTGATCCCTCCCCCAAGCGCTGCGCCTCCCCCAGCTGAGGCTGATTTCCCCCCAGGGCTCTGCACCACCCAGGAGTCAGCTCTGAAGCCAGCACTGCCTGCCAGCGGCAAATTTCTCCATTTCCGGCGGGCGGGCAGGGCTGCCTTCAGCTTACCCCAGGCAGCAGCTGCCTCTCTCTGCTCTGCCTTGCAGCTGGGACAAATGCCCAGTTTTGGCGAAGAAGTGGGAACGGCCCGGGCAGAGCTGAAAAAGGGGCCTGTCCTGGCCAAAACGGGATGTATCATCACCCTAGCCAGCCCAGGCCCTATTGTTCCTGGCCGGCCCCCCATTCCCGGGACCAACCCCCCGGGTCATGCCCCATTGCCCCTAGCTCGCCGCTCAGTCTGGGGGTACCCCATAGAGCAGTGTTTCCCACACTTGGGACACTGATAGGGGGCTTATTCCTTCACCCACTTACTTCCCTGGTCCTTCTCGCATGAACAGAGAGCAACAATACCCGAAGTCCAAAGGTGCAAACAATTTGATGTTTATTGGGGTGAACTTCCAGCAAGCATGATTCCAGTTTCCTTCCTTAGTATCCTCCTTCCCAGCTCTGACACCACAGAGCCTTACGCCTGTGTCCCTGTTCCCATTCCTACCCTTAGCCAAACATGATTCTAACTTCCTTACTCCCATTCCCTGTTCCCATTTCCCCCTTTAGCAAAACATGATTCCAATTTTCTTACCCCCATTCCCTGTTCCCATCTCCCTTACCCACATGCCCATGCCCACCCCCACCCACACCCAGTCACTTCCTCATTGACTACAGATTATATAGTAAAACTTGAGTTCTGCTTAGCTATACCTTAACCAATCATTTTCCTGAAATTTAACTAACCAATCCTAACATATTGTAACATGATTACGTAACCAATTATATCCCACCACCTTAATTAGTTTACACCCAGCAAAATTAATTATACAGCAGACAGGAACAATCACAGAACCAGACAGAGATTATACAGACAAACAATAGCAAAGTGGGAACTACAATGACAAGACAACACAGAAGCGAGGATTTCACATCCCAGCTATTGATAAGTGAGTTCTTGCCAGACAGGATGCTATCAAACTAAGTTTCCTTTTACATTTTCTAGGCACTTCCCTTTCTCTGGAGGTGATAGGAACTATCAGGACAGGATTGTATTCCTAACAGCCGAATAGCACCTTATTTCAGTGTGACTAGTTTGGAATGTGAGGATGTGACCGTTCGCTTCCCAGCTTATGGCTGCCTCTGCTGCTTAGCCAAAGGCCTTAGCCTAAGAACAGGGCCTCAGACTGTCACAGTAAGAGAAGGCCCTTACACCAGCAGACAGTGATTTTGATTCTTTCTTTTATACCTCTATCACTAGCCAAGTGATAAGAATACACCTAAATTCTTAGAGTATAGGCCTTTACAGACAGGCCTGAATATCTATATCCTTACAGACACTGCTTGTGCAGGGAAAGCCCCTGGCGGGCCGGGCCAGTTTGCTTACCTGCCACATCCGCAGGTTCGGCCAATCGCGGCACCCATTGGCCGTGGTTCGCTGTGCCCGGCCAATGGGGGCTGCGGGAAGTGGCGCGGGCCAAGGGACATACCGGCCGCCGCTTCCCGTAGCCCCCAGTGGCCAGGCACAACGAACCACGGCCAGTGGGAGCCGCGATCGGCCGAACCTGCGGACGCGGCAGGTAAACAAACCAGCCGGTCCTGCCCGGGGCTTTCCCTGAACCAGTGGCGTCCCAAGTTTGGGAAACGCTGCCATAGAGAATGTGGGCCTGGCGAGCTCAGCCTCCCTGCACCAGCCTCTCCTCCCCTGCAGTACGATGAGTCCCTGAGGTAAAATCCACCCTCCCTTGCAAACAAGGACTCAGCTGAAGGGAGCCCACCTAGCTCAGTAAATGGAGGTGAGCCCAGTACCAGAAACCACCCTTCCAGAAGCAGCAATAAGACACCTCCCTCACCCTCCTCTGGCACAAATCATTGCTTACTTCCCCCCTCCCCTGTCCTCCCCCAACACTGAATGCTTGTTTGTCTGAGCGATTGGCTGAAAAAGAAGTAGGACTGAGTGGACTTGCAGGCTCTAAAGTTTTACATTGTTTTATGGTTACATGCAGTTACTCTTTTTTACAAATTCTACATTTGTGAGTTCAACGTTCATGATAAAGATTGCACTACAGTACTTCAATGAGGTGAATTGAAGTTTCTTTTTTTACAGTGCAAATGTTTGTAATAAAAATAAATATAAAGTGAGCACTGTACACTTTGTATTCTGTGTTGTAACTGAAATCAATATTTTTGAAAATGTAGAAAACATCAAAAAATATTTAAATAAGTGGTATTCTGTTATTGTTTAACAGTGCGATTAATCGCAATACATTTTTTTAATCACTTGACAGCCCTACTAATTAGCAAAAAATAATTATTCTAGCAGTTGCAGCTTTTAGCCCAGCTGGACAGGATACATTTTGCAAAGCAGCAACTGGGGGTTAATTTCATGGACCCCATCCAGAAAGTTAATGAGAGGCATATGTCTAGAATCCTGTGTGCTGCTTTGAATGTTTATCCTTGCCAGTGTACAAGAGCTATGAATATGGAGGGGGTTTTAGCATGAATCCAGTGGAAGGGGGGCTTTGTGGCTAAGGCACGGAGTGGGACCCAGTGGAGCTAGGCTGTAGAGTTTCTCTGTAACCTTGGACAAGTCACTTAATCATTCTCTGTTTCTGTTCCCCATTTGTGGAGAAATGGAGGCCATTTGTAACTGAGGGGGAAGAAGAGGCAGTTAATGCCTGTCAAGGTTCCTCCCCCACTCTGAACTCTAGGGTACAGATGTGGGGACCTGCATGAAAAACCTCCTAAGCTTATCTTTACCAGCTTAGGTCAAAACTTCCCCAAGGTACAAAATATTCCACCCTTTGTCCTTGGATTGGCCGCTACCACCACCAAACTAATACTGGTTACTGGGGAAGAGCTGTTTGGACGCGTCTTTCCCCCCAAAATACTTCCCAAAACCTTGCACCCCACTTCCTGGACAAGGTTTGGTAAAAAGCCTCACCAATTTGCCTAGGTGACTACAGACCCAGACCCTTGGATCTTAAGAACAATGAACAATCCTCCCAACACTTGCACCCCCCTTTCCTGGGAAATGTTGGATAAAAAGCCTCACCAATTTGCATAGGTGACCACAGACCCAAACCCTTGGATCTGAGAACAATGAAAAAGCATTCAGTTTTCTTACAAGAAGACTTTTAATAAAAATAGAAGTAAATAGAAATAAAGAAATCCCCCCTGTAAAATCAGGATGGTAGATACCTTACAGGGTAATTAGATTCAAAACATAGAGAACCCCTCTAGGCAAAATCTTAAGTTACAAAAAAGATACACAGACAGAAATAGTTATTCTATTCAGCACAGTTCTTTTCTCAGCCATTTAAAGAAATCATAATCTAACACGTACCTAGCTAGATTACTTACTAAAAGTTCTAAGACTCCATTCCTGGTCTATCCCTGGCCAAGACAGAATATAGACAGACCCTTTGTTTCTCTCCCTCCTCCCAGCTTTTGAAAGTATCTTGTCTCCTCATTGGTCATTTTGGTCAGGTGCCAGCGAGGTTACCTTTAGCTTCTTAACCCTTTACAGGTGAGAGGAGCTTTCCCCTGGCCAGGAGGGATTTCAAAGGGGTTTACCCTTCCCTTTATATTTATGACAATGCCTAAGGCCTGATCTAAAGCCCACTGAAGTCAGCTGAAAGTCTCCCATTATGTTTGATAGGTTTTGGATTGGACCATTAGTCTTGAGCACTGGGTTTTTGTCACGTCTTGAGTTATTAGTGAAACAGCTAGCTTGTAAGGTTGTGACACAGTTACTACTGCTACTTGCTGTACCTGCTCTATGACTGTTACTATTTACATTGATCTGATCTGTCCATTTATCTGTCAGCTGTGACTGGCTCCCTCCAAGGGAGACATCCTTGACCTGATTTTGATCTCAGTTGCACCTGTGTAAATCAGAAGTTGCTTCAGTGGAGTCAATGGCATTACACTGGCATAAGATCGTGCAAGTGAGAGGAGAATCAGGCTACCTGTGTATCTTTTTTCATTGCTGCTAAGCAGTTGGAATAGGGCGGTTCTAATAGCAAACTAAGTGTCTTTTCCGGTGTGGGCTTTAACAAGACACAAAACATTGTCCCAGCTTTCATTGTAACCCCTAGTGGGCATTTCATCCTAGCCCCTTAATGACTCTGAAAAAGTGATTCTGAAAAAGATTTGGGGGTCATGGTGGATCAATCAGCTGAACATGTGTGATGCTGTGGCCAAAAGAGCTAGTGCGATCCTGGGTTGGATAAACAGGGGAATCTCAAGTAGGAGTAGAGAGGTTATTTTACCTACATATTTGGTATTGGTGCAACGAATGCTGGAATATTGTGCCCAGTTCTGATTCTCACAATTAAAGAAGGATGTTGATAAATTGAAGAGGGTTCAGAGAAGAGCCACGAGAACCATTAAAGTATTAGAAAACCTGCCTTATAGTGATAAAATCAAGGAGCTCAATCTGCTTAGCTTAACAAAGAGAAGGTTGAGTGACTTGATTACAGTCTATAAGTATCCACATGCAGAACAAATATTTAATAATGTGCTCTTCAGTCTGCCAGAGAAAGGTTTAACACTATCAAATAGCTAGACAAATTCAGACTGGATATAAGGTGTAAATTTTTGACTGTGAGGGTACTTAACCATTGGAACAACTTCCCAAGAGGTGCAGTGATTCACCATCACTGACAATTATTAAATCGAGATTGGATTTTTTTCTAAAAGATACACTGTAGGAATTATTTTGGGGAAGTTCTATGGCCTGTGCAATACAGGAGATCAGACTAGATGATCACAATGGTCCCTTCTGGCCTTGGAATCTATGAACAGATGAATTTGCTCACATCACAAAATTGCCATACAAATTGACAAGTCTCTGCACAAGAGGTTTTCAAGAGAGGACTGGCTGGAGGCGTGGCAGGGCAGGATTAAAGTGCAGTGGCAGCCTTTTGCCTTGCGGTGCCTGCTTTCATTAGTGCTGTTGAGTAACCCCTGTCTTCCAAATCCCCTAAACAGCATTAAAGAAAAGAACCAGACATGAGGTCATGTGGGAATGTTTGTGTGTGAAAATCCTAGCATTGTTGGGGCTAGGGGATATTGTGGGTAGAAAGGGCTGTTTTGCAAAGTGTTGAGCTCCAAGTGATTTTATCTTCAAAATTACAAAAAAATGATAATGTGGAGGACAAGAAGTAGTTGGGGCCAAATCTTAATTGTCTCCATTTCAGGGATGTGACCCCACTGTTTTAGTCACATGAGCTTCTTCTGATTGTGCCGTAGGGGACAGCATGATGACAGACAAACAAAATAACCACAGTAATTAGCTATGACTTTCCCCCCTTGCTTTAATAATATAATAACAAAAACCAAAACAGAACACAAGCAGTAAGCAATTGCTACTACAGATACAATCTCTTCTGTCTGTGTTTCTGTGAAGAGCTCTCAACAGAGATTAGACCAGTGATACACAAGTACTCCTTTTCTTTTTACTCAGACCTCAGAGCTTTGGGAGCCAAATTAGTGATCAATATTGCTCCAAAGAGCCACGGTAGTATGAATTCATTGTTTCATTCTCACAGCAAAATGGCTGGCTCAGTATTATTATTTTATCAATTACAATTGGTTAATAACATGGTAAAAGCATCCTCATTGGTTAATAACTTAGATTGGTTCATAATTAAATCACACAATGTTTTAGTATCACGTGCTGCAAAGAGCCGCAGGAGACACATTAAGGAGCCACTTGCGACTCGCGAACTTCAGACTGAGTATCATTGGATTGTTTAGTTCCCCCCGGTGGGAACACACTTCTCCAGGAGAATTAAGACCGAAGTACATTTTCCCAAAATCAGTAGGGAGGCCTGTCTCAGTGTATCATAAATAACTAAAACAATTTATAGATGGGCTAAGGAATTTCATTTAAGGAACAGTGAATCCTGTTTGGTTTGTCATGGATAACCTAACCAATTTAAACATGGGCAAAGGCGAAGAAAGCATTTAACCTAGTTACTTAAAAGGAAGCCATTTAAGGAGCAGTTTTGAGACAGGAACATTAATAAATGTTCAAGAATCTTAAATTCAAAGTACAATAGAACCTCAGAGATACAACCAGAGTTACAAACTGACCGGTCAACCACACACCTCATTTGGAACTAGAAGTACACAGTCAGGCAGCAGCAGAGACCAAAAAAAAAAAAAGAAGCAAATTCGGTACAGTACTGTGTTAAATGTAAACTACTAAAAAAAAAAATGAAAATTCTAAAAAAAGATTTGACAAGATAGGGAAACTGTTTCTGTGCTTGTTTCATTTAAATTAAGATGGTTAAAAACAGCATATTTCTTCTGGATAGTAGAGTGTCAAAGCCGTATTAAGTCAATGTTCAGTTGTAAACTTTTGAAAGAATAACCATAACATTTTGTTCAGCGTTACAAACTTTTGAGAGTTACGAACAATCTCCATTTCTGAGCTGTTCGTAACTCTGAGATTCTACTGTAAATCCTGCTATTTTTTCTCTTTTTACCAAGATTAGCTCATGTCTCCTTTTGGAGTTCACAGTCAAAGCAATCTAGTTTTTAATAGAAGTTGTTAATGCCTTAAATTACAATAGTATTTCAAGTCCATTAAAATTATTACAAGAAACAACTCTAATCCCTTGGCAATGCTCTTACAGACTCTATCTCACCAACAATGCTGAAGTCTCAATGATGTCATCGTGCTGCAGAAGCAGTGCTGAGCTGGAAGGTTGCTGTATTGTTGCTTCTTTGTTCTTCTTAGCTGTCTGGTTGCTGCTGTGTGCTTGCTTGTAGAGATGAGGTGGCCAGGTTGAACTGAGTGCATAAGAAAGCAGAACCATGTAAGAGCATAATAGCACATAAGAGTTTGTAAGAACAAGCATGAGAACAGTGCATGTCCCACTTCCGAGGAATTTATGCTTTTTGCATAAATCTCACTGAAGGTGGAAGAAGCACACTTTTCAGGGCTTGGCTGGATTCAGATATCAGATGCTGTTGGCTTTCATTGGGATTGCCTTGGTAGCATCTTCATCTCATGAATATGCAGTCTGTTAATGCACATGCAGTAGAGCTGTAATTCTTCAGCTTTATAGTTGTATTGACTTTTGGCTTTGTGGCAGGAAATTCTCAGAACATCTTTAGAGTTTTAACTCTCTTTTATTCAGTTCATTTTCTGAGCGATTTCTTTAGTTCCAGCAAGGTTTTGAAATTGTTTCATAGAAGTCAAAACACAGTCCAAAAATTATTTCAGCTGTTCAAAGTCTTTTTTTAATTTAAATTATTATTCAAAAGAGTCTTTAAACTTAAATGATCATCAAATAAAGTATAGTCTTTTCTTCTTAACAGTCTTTGCAGAAGTTTTTCTTGTCTTTTTTGAGTTTGGCAAGATGTTTAAGCTTTGCCAGGTAACTGATTAATTCCCCAGTGAATATCAATATTTTATACTCAAATGGTTTCTTATATTAACCTGTTACAGCATTCAAATGACCTTGCTGTATTTGTACATAAAACATCTTACAAGTCACATAATAGTAGTCTCAGGAAGTTGCTATTTGAAGAGCTAGTTTTAGATACAAAACATTTGCGAATACGCATCTCAAAGGAAGCATATAACATCTTAAACAGTTGAAGGACAACAAGGGTTTTCCCCATCAAGAGGAAAGATGAGTCAGAATTAACCAATATCTCCTGTAAAACATTTCCCAGCCATAAATGTTCTCCTTGAAGTTTAAAGAATGAAGACGTTAAAGTTTTGTAAAAGAAATCAGTTTTAATTAGGATATTTCTAGAATTCTTTGTGTGGGGTTTAAAACTAAAGATTTTCTCTCTGTAAAGATGAGGGGGAAAGAAGCCCACTTTTATGACTTAGTTTACAGCTCTGAAAACACATCCTAAGCATAACTACTTATCCTGAATAAAGAATAGCCTTACATTCATGTGTACAACCATGGCTCTTTCTAAATCATAAATATCTAACAAAGTTTGGTTTTTTTGAGGTAAAGATCATGTCTGTACCAAACTTTTATCTTGGACATGGAGGAGGTGGCCTGTTCTTTGAGAAGATGCCATTGTTGGTTAAAGTTTTTTTTTGACCAAATGGTTCCTAGATTTGCAACCTACCATTTGTAGTATATTCATAGGCTTGTCAGAACTTTATTCTTATTTTTTGATAATTTCAATGGCTAATATCAATGTTTACTTTTTAAGCATTTTTTTCTACTTTTATCAATTTAAATTTTCACAGTTGCACAGTTTACGGGTTTTCGGCATTTTTTCTATTTTAATCTATTTAAATGTTTGTGGTTGCGAGAAATTATTGGGGGAGGGACAGCTGGGAGGGGTCAGACAGTAATTATTTAATGACTGTAGACAATGAGATTCAAAAAGTTGAAGCTCTGTAAGGGTTAAAACACAAATTGTCAACATTATATAATGTCAGAAAATACAAAGTAAATATGCTTATATCAAACTTTACTAAATTTCTCAAGCAGTGTTAGGAAGGCTTTTGTTACTGTCTCACATGACTTTCTCATAAACAAACTAGGGAAATAAAGCCTAGACAAACCTACTGTAAGGTGGAACTGTGGCAAAGAGAGACTAAGTGACTTGCCTCAGATCACACAGAAACTCTGTAGTGGAGCAGGAAGTTGAAGCCAGGTTGCTCCAGTCCTAGGCTAGCATCTTAACCACGGGACTGTCCTTTCTCTCCATTGGGCACCCTGACACTGAGGTATCCAAAATCATCAGTCACTTTTGACAATCTTAGCCCTGGCCCATAAGCAGTGCTGTTAGAAATGTGGTTTCAAGGTATAAAAGCCAAGGCAATAGTTAGCCTACCATAGCCAGTGCTTAATTTGTGCCAGGCCTTGCCCGGGCTGAGCCCCGGCACCTCTAGGCTTGGCAGTTCATAGCCCCAGCACCTCCAGGGTGGCTGCATCAGTTATGAATGTAGAAAACTTGCTTGAGCCCCGGCACCTCTTTCATTACAAATTAAGCACTGACCATAGCTGACTTAATTGGAAGACGTGGATGCTCAGCAGCACTGGGGATTGGGGCCTGCTATTTTTACTATGAGATGTCAAAAGCAGGGCTGGTTTTGTTTTCCCAAAAATATTGTCAAGGTCAGCTCACACCTGGGTCTCACCTTACCTTAACCTGAAAAATTTGAGGGAGCCAGGGTTCCCCATAATGGTCATAGCTTGTGCTGACCCCTGGAAAATATCACTTTGTAAAACGGTAGCCTGCTCTGGTCAAATGAATAGCACGCTTATATCCTAACATGGCACAATCCCCATTGTTTTGTATGTAAATCTTGCCCAGGCTGGTATTAAAATTATTTCTATCTAGGATCTATAATTTGTCTTTTCTCAATGTAGTGGTCCATTTACTTTTGTTGAGCCAGAGCAGTGCAATCAGGCTTTTACTGTCCTTATCTGTAATAAGTCTCTTTCCTTTTAAAGAGAGAACTCTACATGATTGCAGCGGGAGTAATAGGAGGGGTGTATCTATTCGGCATTCTCATCCTTTTCATTGGAGTAAAAGAGAGAGACGGTAAGTTAAATTCAAATACGTCTGGGTTTCAGAGTGATTCTTTCCCACTTAGGTTTGGAAAATATGACATTATTTTATGTATTCCACCCCTTGTAGATCCTTACGCCTTAAATTCAGACAAAGCAATTCCTTTCTTTAAGGGACTGAGACTCACAATGAAGCATGGTCCGTACTTGAAGCTTACAGCTTCGTTTCTTCTCATCTCAACAGCCATTCAGGTAACTCCAGTCTTTGCAAGTCCATGCATCGGACTTGTTCTACCCACAGCATGAAAGAGTCAGAAGCAGCAGCTGGAATGTAAATAGCCCTAGACTTGCAAGTAGAGCTGGTGATTCGGTAGATTGTGTTTTTCCCCTCTGAGTCAACATGGAACTAATGCCCTGCTGTCGTGCTAAGGGGCATTGTGCTGCTGGAAGTAATATCTTTCAAACAAGAAATAAAACCTAAAGCCCTGACCACTTATTAAATACTCTATAGCTTTTTTTTTCATTAAAGGCCCAGTTTGGCTCATTATATTCTACCTACCTAAAATCTCCTAGGTTCAATCAGCTAGGGAATACTTTTTCACTTCTCCCAAAGCTGTTCTGCAGTGTGTGCTGCATTAAACCGTTGCCCTGTGTGACTGTGTTTTAATAGTATCTGAAGTGGTCCCTATAGTTTTTTGAGAAGGAAGGCACTATGTAAGTGTAAGATGATATTCCATCACCCAGGCATACAGTACTACTTCTCGTTATAACTAGAGCCACAAAATTCAGATCCGGATCGGCTGCTATATTTTGAACCTCCCAAAAGAAACACAGTGAGGCAGCATCACATCGATAGATGTATAAAAACCTGAAACTGATAGATTCTCAACCCACATTCCCCAAAGTTCAGTTCTATTTTGATCCAGGATTTTGAGATCTGTGCTCATCTCCGTTAATCGTTTCAGTGGGTTTCCTTAGGATTCATTACCTTAATCATTAGGGCTCTATCAAATTCACGGCCATGAAAAACATGTCATGGACCGTGAAATCTGGTCTGCCCCGTGAAATCTGGTCTTTTGTGTACTTTTACCCTATACTATACAGTATACTATACTATACAGATTTCACCAGCGTTTCTCAAGCTGGGGGTCCTGACCCAAAAGGGCGCCAGACGGGGGTCACAAGGTTATTGTAGGGGGGTCACGGTATTGCCACCCTTACTTCTGCACTGCTGTATCCTTCAGAGCAGAGCAGCTGGAGAGTGGTGGCTGCTGGCCGAGGGCCCAGCTCTGAAGGCAGCAGCGCAGAAGTAAGGGTGGCAATAACATGGACCCTTCCCCCCCCCAACCCAATAATAACCTTGCAACCTTTCCAGTCCCCTTTTGGGTCAGAACTCCTACAACTACATATCTGAAATAATGAAATTTATGATTTTTAAAATCCTATGATTGTGAAATTGATCAAAATGGATCGTGAATTTGGTAGGGCCCGATTAATCATCATCTTTATTTTTTTTAAAAGCAGATCATAATATCCATGTTTTTGGCACTAGTCCATTAGCCACATGAACCATCAGTCAACCAGCGCTGTGACACTGTGACAAGAGTTATGCTTATAATGTACTCATACTTTGCTTGCCAACTGTCGTGGCGAATTAATAAGTCCTGTGGAAGGACTGTCACTCCTCCATGGCTTTGTGCTTGTCACAAAGAACCTCTGAAAATATGTTTGCAAAGAAATAGCCACATTTCCTGTTGGCATGGATTTGGGTTCAGTTAGCAAGGCTTCCTGATTGTGCATCTGGCAGTTTTTGCTTGAGGGACAGGTCTGAGTCTGAGAGACGGTAACACAGGCATCTCCCCTCACATCAAATAATGTAGTCCGTCTGAGCAACAACAGGCAAGGGAAGATTCAGGTAGGCTCCTTGGGATCCAGACTCTTACAGCACTCACTCACTTAGGCAGCATGTGGCCTGGCATGGCACACAGCTGCCTGCAGACAGTCACCTATTGACAACACCCAGGGAGGAGGAGGTGCACCCTGGGCCCATCTTGTACCCTCAGGTCTCAAAGAGGCGGGGGAAGACAGGCAGCAGCTGGGAGCTCTCTTGCTCCAACTTGGCTGGTATGTGCAGCACAGGCTGCTGCCTGTCTGGGGGCGGGGTGTGTCGTTTTGGAGTGGGGGCAGAGGGTGAAGGGATAGGGAGACATAGTTCTGGTGGATCTGACCCCAATATGGTGTTTTTCCACCATATGAAATGAGACCACAGCAGACTATGGCACAAGCTGGAGAAGGCATTGGGGAGGTGGGAGGGAGCAGAATACTCAGCCTAATTTGTACATAAACTAAAAAAGTTGTTAATTTTTTGGCCCTCAAAGGAACAGTTCATCAAGGTTCCATACAAGACACAGATTCTTCTCTAGGCCTTCCACCTTCCCAAAATAACCAGAGAAGGGCCTGGACCAGGACTTCAGTTCCAAGCCTCGCCCTGAACTCTCAAAATCCTGGATGATAATTCTTGTGACTCACCTATCTGTATAATAGACAGGAACTGGATCCTCCAACCCAAACAGTACCCAAACTTGTGGGCAGTTCTGATCCTGAGCTAGGGCCCATGTACAAATATAAGCAACATGATTAAGCCACTCTGGATCAGTTACTGCACTTCAGAGGGTTGTCATGATTAATTTCAGCTGAGGGGGAGAGTAAATTGCTTAGGAGCCATGGCTTTAATTAAAAGATGCATGGTATTACTGTCTAAGAGGCAGTCTGTGGAAGGGGAATGAAACTTTTTTCAGCAAACTGCTGTCTGTAACTAACCAGTTACAACAGGCAAACTCTAAGGTTGTAAATAGACTCTTCTCTCCTTCCAATAAACTAGTCTTCCATATTGCAACCTACTAGTTCGATACGTTCAGGACCTGATCCGTCTGTCACTTTACCCCAGCTTTACCTTGACATTACTCCAGTGTCTTCAGTGGAGTTACTCCTGATTTAAACTGATGTAAGTGAGAGCAGAATCAGGACCGAAAAGCTTGGATTTATTTAATAACTGATTTGTTATAGGTGATGTAATGAAATTCTTTTTGATGTTGTCTTCATTGCACAGCTTGAGCAGAGCAATTTTGTCCTGTTTTGCACCCACGCAGCCAGTCTTCACAATCACTTCCAGTATTTAGTGGTGACCATTTTGGTGAGTTGCACTGAAACAAATGAGTGGTTTTTGGGGGGAGGAGTGAGAAGCAGGGCTGAACTTTGTTTCTTTGACAGAGGGGGGTTGTTCAATGGAGCAGCTTGCATTTAAGCAGCTCAGGTTAAGTGACTACAAATTGTTAGTACCTGTGGGCTGTTGCAATGAGTTTGATCACCATCCCATTCCTAGCGGACATTGTGGAACTTGTAGGGAGAGGAAAGGTCTGGAATATTCAATTTATTTCT
Source organism: Eretmochelys imbricata (assembly GCF_965152235.1). Lineage (NCBI taxonomy): Eukaryota > Metazoa > Chordata > Testudines > Cheloniidae > Eretmochelys > Eretmochelys imbricata. The sequence goes on along the minus strand of NC_135574.1, from coordinate 18,341,410 downwards.
TAGTGTTCACATGTACCTACGAGCCACTTCCTGCCTCTTGAAGCCACTTCCTGCCTCTTGTGCATGAAGGCAGGTCTGGAAATTTAGCTTCTGTTTCCCTCTCACCAGTCTGATATGCCAAGAATTAAACAAGTTTCCCTTGTGCATTCATACCTGTGGGCCCTCTGTGCCAGGCAACCTGCAGGGATAAATATTTAAAGTATTCACAGATGCAGTGAATTGCTGTATAAAGGCATCAGTGCTGCTTTACAGATACCTTTACAGAGTCCTCTTCCTTCGCGCTCTTGGGTGGAGTTCTGTCCAGACTTACTTACGTGGGTGTTCCTCTTGCAACCAAGCTACGAATTGCTCCATTAATGCATGCCTCCCTCTGAGTGTACGTTGGTGAAATGCTGCAGCTCTCATGCTTCTGATTAAAGCCCTCCGAGGACAAACAGAAAGTTTAATGTGTAATTGCTGGGGTATGTGTCTGCTGAAAATGCTTCATGTAGACCTTTCCCTTTCTTTTGCCTGGCCTTTTAAATACTGTACCAAACTTTGTCAGAGAAGCTCCTGCTTGCTCTCCTTTTGGGCCTGGCTTCTGCCAGGGGGACTGTTTGGGGTATCTGAGAGGAGCCTTCATTGTTTCCATTTTGCCCCCCCTTTCCTCTTCAACCTTTTTGATGCTTCCTTTCTTACATTAAAGCACTGCAAAGGCTGATCTTTTCCAGTGACTAAAATTAATAAGAGGTGGAACAAAGGCCCACTTCTGCAAGTGCTGGTCCCTGTATATATTCCACTGTGGGCTATGCATGCACTCCATGTGCCTGAGACTGGATGATTCTTGTCAGTGTTCATTAGTCCTCATGTGCACTCCTTCCCTCCTTGTGCTCTGATCTGAGGATGTAAGCAGCCATGCGGACCAACTGCCTCTCCAGTTCCTTCTTACTGTTTCATGGTCTGAGTCTGAACTTTCCAGTGTCCACAGGGCTGATCCTCCTTCATCAAACCTGTAAATATTATAAACTGTAAATACCGAATATAAAAATTCTTTGTTAGTTTATTAGATAATCAGGTTTCGGGGAACATGTCCCCCTTCCCAGTATGGGACTCCAGTTATGGGCAGGATTCTGGCCTTCAAGAACTGTGTCTCCTGTCCCTGTTCCTTCCCAAGGTAATGACCATCAGACATGCCTCTACTGCTTCAGAGAAGCTCATATCTCTGCTAAGCGCAGTATCTGTCACTCCTCCCCACGCTGTGTAGTAGTAAAATTTTATGTTTGTATTTTATATAGTTTAAAATAAAGAGGAATAATGTAGTATGTATTAAACATATTGGTGTATGATTTGATCATATCTGTCAGCCACCCTTTTTGAATAGCAGAAAGGAATGGCCTTATGGGCATTGGTAGGGGTACATCAGCCAGAATCTGTGTCTGGACTAATTTCAAGGCAGTAACAGATCCTTTGAGGGTCACCAATTTGTTGTAGGTTTAGCATTTTAAAATAAGTAAAGGAATGGCACGATTGTTTTCTTTTGCATTGCAATTTGATGTTCCTGTTCAAAATGTTCTGCGTAAATTAATTCTGTTTTGTGTGTAAATGAGGAATATGTGGGTTAAGAAATAAGTGTGAAGGCCATCGCTGAACCAGATATGGTCTAAGGAGGAGCCGAAGACAGACACAAGGGTGCCAGAAGGCTGCAACATGCCCCTATTGAAATGTCAAAGGAGGGCAAATTAATGACTCTAAAAATAAGACAAGCACCTATCAATGGGAACAAATATCAGTAATCAAAACCAGCATGGAATAACTCCCTAAAAAACTTAATAAAAAAACAAAATAAAAAATAAAAAAAACAATTTAAGAAAACAAGCACTTGTCAAACAATTGATTACAGCACGACGGTGCAAAACTCATCGGTCCCAATGAAGGAAAATCACTGTATAAACAGGGGGCCTTGCCATGAAACTTTGGGTCCGTCCTGCCAAGACTTCCCCGGAGCACCGTATCGTGACCGATGGAACCCGGCTCCTCCCTACTCGTGATCAATCTAGCTGGCCACTAGACTGATCCGGACTCTGGACTGGTAACTATAACATCGACTGGCGGGACAAGCATGGGAGTTCAGGCCTAGGAAACCCCTCATGGAACCAGACTGCGCTGCACAGTGTTTTGAGGCGTTGAGGCATTGAGGAGCACGCTGCCCAGCACTAGCACTTCAGACACAGTGACGGGCAAAGGCAGAGCCAAGCATTCTTCCTCTCAGGTTCACTGCAGAGGCAAGAAAGCCTCTCCAAGGCTGGAGCAATATTCCCCTCTAGATCCACTTCTACAAGTGTGTAGGGGAACCAGCCCTTCACACCTGGGCCAAGGAAACTTGAAAACCCATCGAAGTCATGGTACCGACCCACAGGCTGCAGAGACAGAGGGTGCCTCCCCTTCAGCACTATCGGCAGCAGCAGGACCGTTGGTGCTGAGTCAAGAGAGGCATGAACCTAGACAGTCTGACCTTATACTAGCAGAGGGGCCATTGGTACTAATGCACACTTCTGAGCCAACGCTGAAGGTTAAAAGGGAGAAGACGCTTCATGGGGGCAGATATACCCTTTCGGAGGACATCACCATCCTGCCAGATCTGGAATCTCCCATCTTATCAGGCCCGGTTCTTACAAGGGAGATCACGACACTATCAGTCCACAAACATTAGGAAAGAAGTTGATCTCCTGTTCCCTTTACTAGTCAGGGTATTTCCTCATTGACAGTTCCAACAGCACCACTTTTGGAGATGGAGCCCATATTCTCTTCGCCAGGCAATTCTGATATGGGAGAAGGACCGTCATCACTTCCTCCAAGACATGTCAGCCTTGATAGAGGTTCCAGAATCTCCTGGGGCCTGCCATTACTGCATAAGTTGGAGTACCCCCCAGGACTAATGGTATTCTGTGCCTTGGGGTCCAGATGAACCCATACTGGACCCTTCACATTGGCCCTGCTGGGGACCATGGGACCTATGCATGCATTATCCTGTATCTGTACAGACCCACTGAGACTCTCCCCATCCCTCTCCTCAGAGTGACCAGCGTGAACGCCATCTGGAGCCCATGGGGAAAGAAGAAGAGCCATATCCAGTGGTACCACTGGTATTGTATGGCATATCATCTTCTTTTCCTGACATGGCAGTTGCCCCAGTATTACCATTGTAGCCAGATCTATGTATTATATATATATATAGAGAGAGAGAGAGAGAGAGAGAGATTAGATTACTTAAGAATCCCAAGTTATCAATTTGAGGCCCAGTATTATTTCAGTTATTATATAGTTGGGAACCCTGATGTGCCCAGTTGCAACACTCACACTATGGGAACTCGTCTATGTTTACAAATAGTTATTAATTCATTTAGCACAGTCCTAAAAACCCCAACTCAGTAAGGTAGAGAGAAATACTACAGAGTATACATCTGCACATCCATATACTCACACCATCCATTGTAGAACAACCTGAAATGTTAGCCATCATCTTCCCCATCATCACCAGTGGCCATTATTCTGGCACCTCCCAAGGACTACATCTCCTTCTCCTACAGCCCCTAGGCTGGGATGCAACTTTTATAATACGTTATGCTGATGCACTATGTTTGATGCATATTCAGTAGGGGATTTTCCCCTTTTCTTTATTTGTATTTCCCCACCTTACTAATGTCGGCGTGTCTTTCTTCTATAGGTTAGTGTATCAATGATCTCAACTTATTAACATATACCTCAATTCATTACCATGGCCCTCTTGTGGTTAGGTAGCTCATTTGCCTGTTACATATGTCAACTCGCTATCATGACACTTTTGTGGTTGGATCATGTACCTGTGGTTAAAACTTCACCTTAAACATGCTATTTTCGGCTCCCCAATACTTGGGGTTTTCGTTGGCCGTTTATCTGTTCAAAGGTCATAGGCCGCAAGCTTTATGCTAACTTGCTAAAGCTAATGTCTTACAGGATGCAGGCCTGTAGGTTCCTTGCATTATTGCTGAATATAATGCAAAGCAGAATATAATGCAAAGCAGTGAATATAATAAAGGCAAACTAGCCCACTGGGCTTCTCTATCTCTACCAGATAATCACAAACAGGAATTGTTAAAAAGGATTGCTGAAGCCCACCAGGTTCCCGTATAGGAAGACCAAGAGTCATCCCACAAAACCCTGCAGAGTACAGAGCATACAGAGTAGCACTCCAGTCAACAAGGCTATCTGAGAGCTGGCCAAAGTGATGTGGCACACCCAAGCAATGATGTGGCACACCCAAGCCACTTCCAAGAGGGCAGAAAAGAGGTATTTTGATCCTCCCAATGTAGCAGAGATTCTCTTCACGCATTCTGTCCCCAACCCCTGGTTGTCCAGGCTGCTACCATAGCGAGTAGACAACAATACACAAGATTTACTACTTTAGATAAGGAGGCCAAGCACTTGGACCTCTTAGGGAGCAAAGCGTTTACATCTACCCGCCTACAATTCTGAATAGCCAGTTATTAGGCACTACTTGCGAAGTATGATTTCATCAACTACTCCACGTTTTCAGAATTTAGAGTCAAACTCCCTCAGAAGCACGGAGGGTAGTCTGATAGCCAGGCAGTCTCTTCAAGCCGCTATAGACGCTGTATCTGTTGCATCTAGATCAATGGCAGCTGTCATCATTCTGTACAAAGAGCGCTGACTTCATTCCTCAGGTTTTCCCAGGGAAATATAGTCCACTGTGGAGGGTTTGCCCTTTGAGGGGGACTACTTGTTCGGTCAAAAAACTGATGAGTCACTGCACTCCTTAAAGGACTCAAGGGTATTCACCCCAGTGCCCAAGAGGAAATACACCAGGCAACTTTATAAGCCTAGACCAACATCACTGACCTTCTTTCAGTAAGGAGGATACGAACTGCCACGAAAGCGTCCGAGGGTGCAGTGGAGCAAGTGTACTTCTTCTTCCGTTCCTTTCCAACTGTAACTGCCCATCAAGAAGTAATTTTGACAGGACTTTTCAGAGCTGCGAACCTGCTCAAATGCCAGGTCCTCTCACCTCAGAGATCTGTTATGATGGCTGCCTAGCTCAATTTTCCCACATAAGGTGGAGAATAACAAGAGACAAATGTGTTCTCATTACTATCCACTTTGGTTACACTATAGCGTTTCTCTCCTCTCTCCCTCCAAAGCCTTCCTCCCTGTCCCTTTTAAGGATACTGTTATTCAGGGTAAGGAGGCTCCCTACTTCTATAGGCAGCCATTGAGTCTGTATCATTATCAAGGAAGGGGATTTTATTCCAAATATTTTCTAATCCCCAAGGAGAAAGGTGGATGGAAACCCATATCACACCTCCTGCACCTCAATGTTTTCAGCCAAAGACTAAGATTCAGGATGGTCACCTTGGCATCAATAAACCCATCCCTAAACAGAAATGAATAGTTCACAGCTCCCCACATGAGAGCCTAATTTCATATAAACCTCTTCCCCTCCTACAGAATGTTCATGATAGGTATGAAGCATTATCAGTACAGAGTGCTTTCTTTTGGACTGGCAACAGCAACCAGAGTATTTACAAAGGTATTTTTGTTAGTGGCAACATGCTTCCAGCACAATGGTTCCATTGTCTTTCTATACCTAGACTGCTGGCTTCTCATGGAAAAGTCTCAACAGGAGGGAATGACATCAACCTCATCTCTCATTAATCTTCTAACATCAGTAGGTACTCCTGGGGAAATGCTGCGCAGGCGCAGAATTTATGTCCACCAGCAGATTTCTTTGCTTCCCCGCAGAAATGACTTTCTGACAGGAAAGCAAAGGGAAGCCATAAGACCAGTCATCCAACCCTCCACAGCAGTATGTTTTGGGTGCCCAGGGCAGCCGGCAGAGAGGTAAATCACTGTGGGGCAGGAAGCGGGATGTCTGGTGGCTCCTACCCTGCGCTGGGGAGGATGGGACTTCCTCTTCCCCTGCACAGCATCTGGGACTGGGTCAGACCCAGTGCCAGATTACTCCCCCAACAGCAGAAAGCTCTGCAAACTCCCCCCTGACTTCCTGTACCCATCACTTCTCAGATGCAGGGGGAGGGATCCCTCTACAGAGAGCTGCTCCCCCATCCACCCAACCCCCATGCATCCAGACCCCCTTATACCCAGACCCTCCTGCTGAGCCTCACCCCCCCCCCCGCACTCAACCCCCCCGTGATAAGCCCTACTCCCCCTGCTTCTGGAGCATCCTGATGAGCCACCTGCACCCGGATCCCCACCCCACTGAGCCCCAACCAGCTACACCTGGATCTCCACCGCACTCAGCCCCACTCCCCCCAGCATCTGGATCCCCCACTGAGCCCCCCCCACAACTGTCGAGCTCTATCCCCCCACACCCAGACTCCCCCCGCTGAGCCCCAACCACCTTCACCTGGACCCCCCCCCGCAGAGTCCCATAACTTGCACCCAGAACCTCCAACAAGTCCCTGTGCATCTAGATTCCCCCACACACACCCAGATTCCCCACTGCTGCCTACACCCAGGTTGCCCCACACAGAACCCTCTCAACCTACACCTGGATCCCCCCACACTAAGCCCCTCCACACTTGGATCCTGCCTGCCCACACCTGGTGCACCTGACATGGAGGGGCATGGCCCTGGGGTGTTTCTAGGGCAGGCCCGGTCCTTGTGCTGTGTCAGGGTTGGGTGCAGCCCCACTAATGAGTCTGTGTCCCGGGGGGGGGGGGGGGGGAAATGGCACAGTGATCACCCACCTCTCTGCAGCCAGTGACCTGTGCTCCCCAATGCCATGCTGCAGCCTCCACATTTATTTGACAAATAAAATTTGCAGAATTTTAAAATATTGTGCGCAGAATTTTAATTTTTTTGGTGCAGAATTTTTAATTTCTTGTCACAGAATGCCCTCAGGACTAACTAGGAATTTGCATGAATGTAGAAAAGTCCATTTCAGCTTCAACACAGACCACAGAATTCATTGGAGCAACTGTAGAAACAACCATGACCAGTTGGCCAGAGCTTACTTCCATATAGAGATATTTCAGTCTATGAACATTCTGATCAATCAGCTGAGAGAGCTCTCATAAACATCCTTGTCATCCTGGGTTACATGGCATCTTGAACCTATGTGACACCAGTCATGTGCCTCTGACTTGACTGTCTACAAGCCTGGTTTTGAGTAGTATATGTGCCAAGCAGGCACAGCATGGACCAGTTAGTTACACTCTGTGATGCTCTGTACACGGGGGAACACCCAGCACCCCCATGTTCATTCTTGTAAAATGATTGTGTGGTATTCAATGCAAAGTTTGTCATGTTGGGTGTCTTCGGAAGACTCATGATGCACTGAGCATTGTTGTTATAGTGATGTTATAGTAATGTTATAGGTTATAATTTCATGTATATAGTTACGAGGCTGAAAATGTGTCTTCATAGCTTAAAATAAGCCCAGGCAAAAACTCTCCAAGAGCAGAGTTCACACCTCATCAGGGCATGTATGGGACAAACCCAGCCCAGACTCACAGGAACAAAGGACGCTGGCCTACGCAGCAACAAAAGGATCTGTTGGACTCTCGAGTGAGTCACCCCCCTTCCTTTGGTCAGTTTGGGACTGCGATGATGTAATGGTCACCCGAGTCTGAAGGGCGGAGGGAAAGCCAAGAGGGAAGAAAGGACATGGTAAAAGGGAGAGATGTTTGCCATGCTCTTCCTCTCTCTTCAACCAACATCTACAGACACCACACCAAGCGACTGAAGCGCTGATCAAAGGGGAGAGCCTGGCTGAAGAGCAACCAGCCAGCCTGTGGTGAGAAGCATTTAAGTTTGTAAGGGCGCTGAAAGTGTTAAGATCAACTTAGAATGTGTTTTGCTTTTATTTCATTTGACCAAATCTGACTTATGCTTTGACTTATAATCACTTAAGATCTATCTTTCATAGTTAATTTGTTTGTTCTACCTGAAGCAGTGCATTTGGTTTGAAGCGTGTCAGAGACTCCCCTTGGAATAACAAGCCTGGTACATATCAATTTATTTGTTAAATTGACGAACTCATATAAACTTGCAGAGTCCAGCGGGCATAACTGGACACTGCAAGACAGAGGTTCCTAGGGTTGTGTCTGGGACCAGAGATATTGGCTAGTGTCATCTGGTTGCAAGTAGCTGAGAGCAGCTTACATGCCAGAGGCTGTGCATGAACAGCCCAGGAGTGGGAGTTCTCACAGCACAGCAAGGTAAGGCTGGCCCCCAGGGTCAAGGATTGGAGTGACCTAGCAGATCATTGGTCCCGATAACACCAGAGGGGAACGTCACACACTCCCCACCCAGGATACAAGGTTTGGTGGCAGGACGAAGAACAGGTCCTTTCTCTCCGCCACCTGCTCAGAAAACGCTAATCGTGGATGCCTCCTTAGTAGTCTGGGGTGCACATCTGGACGAACAAATAGCACAAGGAATATGGACACATTGTGAGTCCAGGGTGCACAAAAGTCTCATGGAACTCAGAGTCTCAGAGTGAGTCTCAGAGGCCTGCTAACAATTCTTACCATTCATTCATTCCCAGCACATTCAGGTGATGTCAGGCAACATGATGGCTGTGTTCTACATCAACAAGCAAGGAGGAGCAAGATTTACACCCTTTGCATAGAGGCAGTCTGCCTCTGGAATTGGTGCATTTGTCATTGGGTTACCTTATCGGCAGTTCGTGTTCCGGGAATTGACAATACACGAGCAAACAGTCTCAGCACTTCTTGATGGATGGCAAATGGGAGATTCACTATTCATTGGTGAAAGACCTATTCCAGCAAGGGTATCTCCGATTCTGGACCTGTTTGCATCTCAAGACAAGAAATGCACAATATGCTTCACTGCGGGGTGCACAGTCATAATTCCAAGGGAGATGTCCTTCTACTCCCATGGATGGGAAATTTGATGTCGTCTTCCCCTACCCCATCCCACTCTTACCTTGAGTTCTCAGGAATGTCCAGCGGGACAAGGCAGTGATCACCCCCATTGCTCCCATATGGCCAAGAGAATTCAGTTCCCCATCCTTCTTGATTTGACATCTTGTCCACACCAGTCAGCATCCAGTCCTTCCCAGACCTCCTCCACAGGACAAGGGCAAGATCAGGCATCTGAATCCAGAGTAACTTCACCTCACAGCCTGGTATTTGGATGGGCATTGAACCTACAGCAGAAATGTTCAACAGCTGTTAAAGCCATCCTGAACAATATCAGGAAAGAATCCACCAGAAGGTGTTACTTAGCTAAGTTGAAAAGATTCTCTGTTTGGAGTCAGATGTCACCAAATGTCCTCAGACAACATGGACATTCCCATTATTTTAGACTGTCTGCTCACCCTGAAATTTTCTCGTCTTTCCCATAGATCCCTATGGGTTCATTTGGTGGCAATTAGTGCCTACCACCTTCCTCTTGGTGACTACTCCATCTTCACGCATCCAGTGATTGTGCAATTTCTGAAAGGCTTAATCAGAATCTTCTCTCCAATAGCCAGATCTTTCGCAACATGGGATCCAACTTGGTCCTTTCCATGCTAAGTAAATCACCATTTGAACCACTAGCAAAATGCTCTCTTTCATGTTACTCTAGGAAGTTAGCCTTTCTGGTGAACATCACTTTGGCTACAAGGGTAGGCAAACTTGGGGCCCTTATACATGGCCCATCATACATCAGTTTCCATAAGAATAAGGTTTCCTTGAGACTGCACCCACAGTTTGTATCCAAAGTAATTTCAGACTATACATGTACCTGTATATATTTTTCCTAAGCCTCATACCAGCCATTAGGATCAGAGACTTCATTCACTGGACATACCTTGGGCATTGTCATTCTATCTTCAGAGAACAAAGCCCTTTATGAGATTGCCTGGGCTGTTTGTGGCCCTAGTGCAACATATGAAAGAACAAGCATTATCTTCATGAAGACTATCCAAGTGGATTTCAGGCTGTATGTTGCTCTCTTACCAGTTATCTCATGCAGCTCCACCTGGCAGAGCAAGGCCCACTCCACCAGAGGAAAGGTGCTTCAACAGCTTTGCTTTAGGAAGTACCCCTCCTTGATATATGTAAAGCAGCTCTGTGGCATTCTGTTCATATCTTCACAAGACACTTGTGTCTTGATGCAAGCCTCCTCATCTGAGCATAGAAGTGTAGGACTGGAAGAGACCTCAGTAGGTCATCTAGTCCAGTACCCTGCACTCAAGGCAGCACTGTGTAATAATACATCCTTTGGGTCAGCATTCCTATAGAGAGTACAGCAGAAGTCCTTGTACCCTCCTGCATCATGAGTACTGCTTGTCAGTCATGCACAGTGAAATACACATAGGGACCAGCACTTGCAGAAAAGTTACCTACCTTCTTTTATAATTGGCGTTCGTTAAGAGGTGTGCTCCCTTTCTGTATTCCATTACCTGCCCTCCTTCTAGATCATAACGCTTGATTTGCAGTACAGATGGAACTGGAGAGGTGGCCAGTCAACACTGTCCCTCCTGCCCTTGCATCAGAGCATGGGGACCAACAGACACTGCTGGCAAGACTCTTCCAGTCTCAGGTGCATAAAGCACATGCATATCCCACAGGTAGTATAGGTAGGGACCACACATCTCGAAGAACTCTGGTAATGGAAGGTAGGTAACCTTTCTTTTCTTATATCCCTAGTCTCTGTAGGTATTGGAAAGATATAAATGCCAAGGAGGGAGAGGAATTGTTTAGGAGGTACAAGGTGGGGTAAAGCTAGGAATAATGGGATGACATTTTGGCTTTGGTCAATTGCAGTACTGGATATATCCGCCCCCAAAGGAGTGAATCCTGTACTTACTTCAGCTTTCCTTTCAAGGATGGTGTTGTGTTTAATTCTATCTATATAAATCAATATATATCTATAAATCTATATGTAGAGAAAGAGAGACACCCACAAGTTTTTAGATGTTTAAATGGAAAGCAGTAGCATGAAGTACAATTAGAATTTGCCGGGGGATGGACTGAACGAACTAGCTGGTCATTTCTGTCTCTAATTTCTATGGTTTACGTTAAGAAAGGGAAAATTTAAGATGCGTATTGGGAGAAAGTTTCTGTTCTTAAAATGTATTTGAATAGTCTATCACTTATCACTTGGAAATAGTGAATAGTCACTTATCACTTGGGACGTGTAATAGTGCACTGGACAAATCACTGGGGAATGTACTATATTCTTTTCTATTTAAATTCTTATATTGTATCCATCACCTTGGTGATGTGTGTATCTGCATGGGACAGTTCTGCATGGTAAGGAGATGGATTAGATGACCTAATGAGACTTTTTCATCTGTAATTTTTGTGATTCTTAGTTGTCTCTTAGTTGTGAAGGGAGCAGGAATCCCAGAGTCCTTCCTCAGTCCAAATCCTTCGCATAGTATAGTATAGGGTGTCACTGTAGCCTCTGGAGATGATCCTAGACCTAGTCAGTACTGTACAAATATTTTTGCATCATATATAGGTATCAGCAGCGGTGAGCATTCCATTCTGGCAGTGGTTTCTACAGCAATTTGGCAAGAAAAGTGCAGCATGTGGGATTTCCGTAAGTAAACCGTTATGAAAATCTGTGCAACGTGGCATCTTACATGTCAATAGCAGCTTCCTCAGGAACCGTTCACAACTTTTGTAATAAAAACCGACACCAGCAGAAGTTTTCCTGATTTCAGGGTTCGTTTCAAATCTTGAATTGTACCAATTCAGGCAAACTCCAAGTTTTTCAAAGAAATTTTCCAAGAGATGGGTTAGTGAGCCAAGACGAGATGCAAACTTGACCCAAAGTCTAACCAGGTTCCACTTTGTATCTGTCTCACAGAGATGAACCTGAGCACAGAGTTTCAGATTCAGATCTGAACTGTCCTGTGTTCAAGGGCTATGTTATCTGATATTTAGCTTGGCCAAATTTGGTAGTTTCAGCTGACTAAGTCTGCCTCCGTCATGGGGGAGGGAGTAGTGAAACCCTCCTGAACTGAGTTTGGGGAAGATCTAGCACAAACCCCTTTGAGCCAAAAGGATGAGCTTCCTGTAGTGTTGGTTTTCCCTCTTCCTGCAAATGTTTACAAAGTAAAATAAATAAATGAGCTGCTAGCACAGGGGTCGGCAACCTGCAGCACGCGGGCCAAAGGCAGCACGTGAGCCGATTTTTACTGGCATGCTGCTGCCAGCCGGGGTCAAGGCCGCCGCCCCCGCTCAGCCCACTGCTGGCCTGGGTGAACAGAACCCCAGGCCGGCAGTGGGCTGAGTGGGGCTGGCGGCCGGGACCCCAGCTGGCAGGAGCCGGCGGACAGAACCCCAGTCCGGTGGCAGGCTAAGCCGCTCGGCCTGCCGCCAGTCTGGGGTTCTGTCCGCCGGTGCAGTATATTAAATGTCTCCCCGTAGGAATGTGCTGCTTGCGGAGCACCAGGAGCCGTAAGTAGTACACTGTAAGTAGCACATTCCTACGGGGAGCAATTTAATACACTACACTGGGGTAGGGAAGGCTGTGCCTCCCCAAACAGCCCGCCCCCAATCCGCCCCCTAACACTTCCCGCCCCCTGACTGCCCCCCTCATAACCACTGACCCATCCAACCCCCGCTACTCCTTGTCCCCTGACTACCCCCTCCCAGGACCCCCTGACCGCCCCCTCAGAAACCTCCACCCATCCAACCTCCCCTTCTCCTTGTCTCCTGACCGCTCCCTCCTGGGACCCCCTCACCCCTATCCGACCCCCCCCCCCAAGTCCACCCCCCATCCAAGCCCCCCTCTTCCCTGTCCCCTGACTGCCCCGACTCCTATCCACACTCCTGACAGGCCCCTCAGGACTCCCATGCCTATCCAACCACCCCTGTTCCCCGTCCCCTTACCATGCCTCTCAGAGCATCAGGACTGGCAGCCATAAGTAGTACACTGTAAGTAGCACATTACTATGGGGAGCAATTTAATACACTACATCCAGGCCCGCTCAGCCCGCTGATGGTCTGGAGTTCTCAAAGTATGTTCTCTCACTGCTTATAAAAATTACACTACAATTAGCTTAAATACTTGAAAACTTAAAAACTTTGTATATTACAGTAATCGTTAAAAAATGTATAATGTTAATAAATACATAGATTTGATGAAACAAAGTAGTTGTACTTATGTGCCTGTGCTTAATTTGTGTTTTCGATGATTTATCTTCTAAAATAATCTGGCATGTCTCATACCCCCAGAAAGGGCATCTCACACCCCCGGGGGGTGCATGCATCCCAGGTTAAGAACCACTGCACTAAACTGATAAGATCTGCATTTTAATTTAATTTTAAATGAAGCTTCTTAAACATTTTAAAGACCTTGTTTACTTTACATACAACAGTTTAGTTATATAATCTAGACATAGAGACCTTCCAAAAACGTTAGAATGTATTACTGGCACGCGAAACCTTACATTCAAGTGAATAAATGAAGACTGGGCACACCACTTCTGAAAGGTTGCCGGCCCCTGTGCTAGCATCTTAGTGGTCCCAGAAGAAAGAAGCCTGATTTAACTGTCACAGCTTCCCAAGGCAGAGCCAAGATGCCTGCCTGAGCTTTTGCTGTTTTTTTTTTTTTAACCTCGGACTGAGGGCAAGTAGCAGAGAGAGTTCACATTGCTGTCTGCATTGACTCCTCACTCTAGAGCTCAACTTGAGTTTTCAGCCTGGACACATCATGCAGGCTGAGGCACTTCAAGTCCTGGGAGGGAGGCAAGGAAGAAAGTGGGAGCTTTATGAAAAACTCTGCCTGTAGATGAGCTTTGACATTGGCTGCATTTCCCCACTGAATCTAGCTTTATAAGTGTTGTAACATTTTTAATAACCTCAGATACTTCACGGCTGGTGGTAGCTGGTGGTGTAACGAATAGCAGCAATTTGTTGAAGCTAAAATCTATATATTGCAGTGACGTCTGATGAATTGGAGATGGGCTGAAAGCAAAACACTGGCTTCAGATACCTCTGATCTTTGGATGCTTTGGATGCTTTGAAATATGCATCTGAAATTCACGGTTAAAGACCATCCCTGCTTCTGATTAGCATGCCAGCAAAGGCAATTAGCAGAAGCTGAGATGGACCTCAAGGGAACAGAGTTACCTTCTAGGCACTGTCTACGCAGCAAACAAAAGTGCTTTCTTCAATGAAGTTGACTGAATCAAGTCAGTTTACCATTATTGGAAAGCCCCCTCAACTCAAACAAATCATGGTTTAGCACTTTTACCATTATGTTAGCTAGTTGTGTTGTAGACTACAAGGGAGCTGGATTGAAGAAAGCACCTTTTTTGCAATGTAGACACACCCTCGTATGGCGTGAGTACTTCCTGTTTACACAGTGAAAGTCTCTTGTCTGGCAGTGCATCCCAAAGGCTTCCTTTGCCATAAGCTCAAGAGAATCTGTAGCTCTTATATCTGCTCACCGTCACTGTGAAAGCAGAATTGCCTCACTAATTGCAACTGTATTTCTGCAGACGTCATTGCAGAAGGTTCTGAAAAAAATATCTGAAGAGAGGTAGTTTTCCCACCATAATTTCAGCCCTCTTCAGGGTGAAGGGAAGAAGGACTTCTCTGAGGTGATTTGAAGATGGGATGGTTACCTGAAAAACTGAGCACCTGTATAGACTCGGCATTATAGCATAGTTCTTGTATTCTAGATGATGGACACAGACTTCTTTTTTACCGCTCGTCCTCACACTTAAATTGGTTGGAGGAGGTGGCTTAGTGGTCTAAACACTAGCTGTAGCATACCTAAGCTTCTTGAAACTACAGGTTCAAACCCCCCTAGAATCAACACGGCCCTTTGTCCATCTGGGGTAAAGAGATGGAGTTATGTGCAGTGCAGAGGTTTTTGCATAGACAGTTAAAAAATGGAGGCCATTTCTGCTCCATGTGGGTGTTAAAGATCCCATGCAGTTCTTTCTGTAAAGGATTGCCCCAACTTCCCTTCCCTCTGCCCCACTGTGCTATACAGGTTGCTACTGTTCAGCCACCGATGGCTCCATTTCCATAGTGCTGCTTTGAAGTTCTTCTGGATGGGGCTGGGGGGAGCATGTTCTGACAATAGAATATTGCTGTTACTGCTCCTGGTGGGTCCTGGTGGGATTTAAAGGTCCTTTTGTTTTCGGAGTAGGAAAAATGGGTTGCTTATTGCAGTGATTTTCCTTGCAGCTTAGAGAACACTGCTCCCACATACCTGCCTTTGCACAAGAGATGCTTCTGAGAATTACCATTTCAGTTTTGCCTGCCCTGGGTCCTGCTCCTTCCCCACTAGAAAAATCAGTTTTGAAATCAGTATTATTATCGATTTAAAAACCTCTCTGGATGCTCTGGCTCCCGAGTGGGCACAGACGTTGAGCACAGAGTTAATCGTCAAATTGTTTGCAGGCAATGTGTGATCTTGTATTGCTAGAGTGCTCTCTTGTGGTGAACTGATGATTGTGCCACAAGCATTGCAGACTAATGCAAAGGCTGTTTATGCTGGGAACCTGTAGTCTCGGAAGGTGGTTTGCTACTCCTTTTGAGTTTACCCACAAATGTCTGTTCCTTAGACAGGAACTGCATTTAAAACATACAACAAGTGTCCCCTGTTTAAATGGATTAGACCCCAGCAGGCAAGGTGTCCAAGATCACCGCTTTCCTTGCGGAAGAAATAAATAGCAAGCGCAAAAGTAGCAGCACCCTCACTGAAGTTCTTTGCTCATGCCCTCAGCCTACTCAAGCTTCAAATATAGCGCAGAGAATCAAAACGAGCAACACAAACCCAAGAAACTTTAAATGTTTGTTATTTAACAAAAAGAACATTTTATGCAGACCTCAGCTTTGTGACGCGTTGTGTCAGTTATTTACAGGAATTTGAGGTGATAGCACAAGATTGGTATGGAATGCAGGGACAACTGGGGAGCATGGCTTTTGAGTCCACATTTTAAATGGGGGCATCTCTAACCCTTCTGAGCCCATTGTTTCAAATTGAAGTGAAGATGCTAAGCACGGCTGAAAATCAAATCCAGGTCATCCAAATTTAGATTTCCAATTCTGGAAATGTGGGCCTTTGTGACTTACCCGAGGTTATAGTGCAAGTCAGTGACAGACATGGGGATGGTGGTGGGGTAAATTGTCCTACTGTTAACCACTAGACCACATTGCCTCCCTAATGTTAGTTGTTTATACTTAATATCCAGGTTTCTGAAAAAGTCACTGAAGACCAATGTGTGCCAGAGTTCCTTGTAAATCAGTAATTGATTTCATGTGTGAAATGGGTGATTTTAAATCCAGACATGACTCAAAGCCCCTTGCAGTGCCTTGTCTGTACTGGAAGTGTTCCTGTTGTTGAAAATAAAGGGGAGATGGCAGCACTGGCTGACTTGTTCTGTTCTAAAGTATTGTCACTTCTAGAGCCCTATGCAGGACTATTTTTTAAATCTCACTCCTGTCTTGCTGTGCAATACCCACTACCCCTCCCACCCACTCCCTTCCTCATGGTTTCTTGCATTTTTACACTGCTCCCACCTGCAAAAATCTTAGATCCCACAAATCCCGCAAGACACATAGTTTAAACGGTTGGTTAATATATTATATAATATGTATAGCAATGGAATTCAGACACAATTTTTACCACTAAAAAAATCCCACAAATCTTGCTTAAACCGTGTAAACAATAACTTTAATTCCTGTTATAATAGACATCAAATCTCTTTCTACCCCTTACTTAAATTTAAGTATTAAAACCTTTATTTAAAAAAAAATTATGTTTTCCCACAACTTACCAGTCTGGGATTTTGCCCACCCATTCCCATGCACAAAGTATATTTTACCCACTCCTGTTATTATGGCAGTGGGTCCTGCAGGACCCGTGGGATCCCAGTCCCGTTGCAGAGCTCTATTCGCTTCCTCTCTTTTGCTAAGTTAAGTAATGAAGTAGGACCCTGTGGGGGCACCGTTCTCTCACAACACTGAAGCTTTAAACTTTGTTGGACCATAGCACTATATAAGCTGCCATTTCACAATGCCACCTCTTCTGTGTGAAAAAATATATTTTCCATTGTCTGCTATATATCTTATCTACCATTTTTCTTCTGGTTCTTCTTTCCCTCTCTTAGTGGATGATTCCTTTTGCGGTCATGCTGGTTACAATCCCAAATCTGGTTTTGGCTTACGTGGTGGCCTTTGTCTCTGGTCTGAGTATTGCAGCATCTTTGTTGTTGCCATGGTAGGCAAATATTACATTTGAAGTGTGTATGTGTGTTGTACACACACTGTGTGGAGTTCACCATGTAAACACTCAGAATTTGGCAACAGTTACCACATACAGTGGTATCTGAGAAATCAGAGTTTTCCCCTATATTTGGGCTAGGAGAGATCTGTGATAACTCAGTGTCACGTATCCACTGTTAATGTCTGCTAT
The DNA here is from genome assembly GCF_965152235.1 of Eretmochelys imbricata. Taxonomy (NCBI): domain Eukaryota; kingdom Metazoa; phylum Chordata; order Testudines; family Cheloniidae; genus Eretmochelys; species Eretmochelys imbricata. The sequence continues at coordinate 18,324,013 of NC_135574.1, read as the reverse complement.
GTGTGTACATATGTGTAAATGCTCTCTGAAAATATCTGTAAATTAAATTATTAACCTAAATGTGTCTAGAACTCCTGAGAATCCTAACTCAATCAGTCGTTTAGATTTAGTTTAATAGTACTTCAGAATTTATATTGGAAATTGCGTACAAATCAATTAAGGCTAAACAATTAAGAATGTAGCTTGGGCAGCCTGCACCAAGCTGTAGATCCCTACAAAGCGGCCCTATGATGGAGAGCAAATGCAGGAGTGTGCTATAGGGGCAGGCATAGGTGCTGACTCCATGGGTATTCTGGGGCTTTGACTTTGGGTAAGCAACTCTAAATCCTCTGCATCAGTGGGAGAATAGGTCCTTTTAGTATCCTAACACTGCTGTTTTGTTAATGCACTATAGTTATATGTTAGGGCTTCTCATAGATTCACAATCACCCAATATCTAACTCAGATATTTTTGTAACTGTCTATTACTTAAAAAAAAAAAGTAAATATTGTAACCATGTGATGTGAATAAAATTGTACCTTGGGGTTTTGTTTGCTTACTAGATTACAACCTTGTAAACTGTTGTGGCTGTCATGCATTTCCTATTAAAACTTTTTGTCTTCCTTTCAATCAGTGTAACCGTCTGTATTTGACTAGCTCCCTGCAGAAGTAGTAAATCAAAACTTCATCAAACTCATTTCTGAAAGAAAGTTTTCTGCATAGTAGTTAAATTACCCAGCAGTGTGCTGCAAATGTTTTAACAAGTGCCTCCCTCAAAAATGTTCCACCTAAGTCAGCAAATTTTGACATTCCCTGGGTAAAAACATTCTACCCTCTCAATTGAACCAATGAGGTTTTGCAAAACCAAATTCCAACCTCCACTGTCCACCTTTACATTTAGATGGCAAAGCCCCTATCATTACAGTTTTTGTTTGTTGACCTAGCAGTGCAGAGTCACCCACTTTTCTGTTTCTGGGTTCTTTGCCATCTGACTTTCTCTGTTTGTAATTGTCAGCCTAAATACCTTATCAAAAATAAATGATCTTGTTTGCACAATTAATTCCGCAAATCAAACCTCCAAGAAAAAAGCCCCTGCAAACTCTGTATGTTAAAGAGGCTCAGAAACTTCTGCTTGAGGCTTTTATACTCTTCTTCTCTTGCTGGTTTGCAGGTCAATGTTGCCTGATGTAGTTGATCACTTTCGCCTGCTGAATCCTCATGCAAAGGGACCTGAAACCATCTTTTATGCTTCATATGTCTTCTTTACCAAGATGTCGGCCGGAATTGGATTAGGAATTTCCACAGCAAGCCTGGAGTAAGTGATGTTTTATTCCACTTAGTTGCTGTAATAAAGGGCTCTGAGGTGCTGTGTGGTAATTGCCTTCTCACCATTCGCGAATGCAGCGGGCTCAGAGACACAGTCTGGTTGCCAGTTTGAATGTATAATGGCTGAATCCTAAACACAAAATTGTTATCTGACAGGTCAGACTTCTGGTCACCAGGACACCTGCTGGCCTGTTAAGAATTGTTTGGTTTTAGATTTTGTTACCTAAAGAAAGCAACAACAAGGAGTTTGGTGGCACCTTAAAGATTAACAAAGCATAAGCTTCCGTGGGTAAAAACCCCACTTCTTCACTTTCTTTAGGTAGCAGCATGGACTTAGTGGTTTGGGCACTGGTCTAAGAGTCAGGAGACCTGGGTTCTGTTCTCAACTCTGCCTCAGGCGGTCTTTGTTATAGAATCATAGAAGATTAGGATTGGAAGAGACCTCAGGAGATCTAGTCCAACCCCCTACTCAAAGCAGGACCAATCCCCAACTAAATCATCCCAGCCAGGGCTTTGTCAAGCTGGGCCTTAAAAACCTCTAAGGATGGAGATTCCACCACCTCCCTAGGTTGACCTTGAGCAAGTCAATTCTTTGGCTCTCGGTTTCCCCTCCCACTGTTTGTCTAGTCTGTTTAGATTTTATTTTGAACAAAAAAATAGCACTTTTTTTCCAAGGAAAAGCAGACCGTGCCTTTTAAAGCTTTCATGTCGTCGAAAACCCAATATCCAATCGAAAAATTTCAGCCAGCCAGATTAATGTCACAAGTCACATTTCAAATAGATGGTAGAGCCAGTGTAATTAACCAGATATTTCTGAAACGTGCTTGAAAAGTGGAACTTGTTACTACAGGGCAGATTTAAGCTGTCCTCCAAACTCTTGCACAGTGCTGTGACCCTATAGTACCTCCCCTCTGTGCTGACTTTGACTTTGCACCGTAGAGGTCACATTATGTAGAGCAGGAGATCAAGTCCCAGTCGGCGGTTGTGATTTAACTGTGTGTCTTCTGCCACTGCTACTCCAGTTTAAAACTGGAGAACCAAAATGACAAGGTGGTGGGATGTGGTCGCTCATGTATAGACTACACTGGGAACCACTTGTCAGTACTTATCTGTCCACAAGCTGTTATGAATTTGCAGCAGATGCTGCAGTGTTCCCCCCCCACCCCTCAGGAAAACAAGTCTCTGTTTTAGTGACTACATACAGAGAGCTCATAACTAACAGAATTACTGTCAACTGATTAACGCTACTTCACTCTAGTTAGCAAGCTCCCAGCAGTTTGCCATCTGCTGGAGTCCAGAGCTGACATTTATGGGAGAACATAGGAGGTAGTTTGATGGAAAATGGGTAATCATGGCATCAGTAATTGTAATACTGTGCCCACCCCTGGTTCTGATTCAGCCTATCACATAAGTACATGCTTAACTTTAAGCATAAGAGTAATCCTGTCCCGCAAAGCACTGAAGCATGTCCTTAGCTTTAAGGAGGTAAGAACTTTTGTTGATGCCAGTGGGACTACTCACCTTCATTTAAAGTTAACCACATGCTTAAGAGCTTTGTTCAGTAGGGATAGGATTCACTTATCAGACAAGCTCTGCTATAGAGAGACTTGGCAGAATTCAATTTTTATTTAATAATTCTGATGGATAAAATCAATAATTATTTTAAGCATTTTTTCAATTTTTATCTATTTAAATTTTCACAGCTATGGGAAATTATGCGGGGAAGATCAGACAATTATTTAATGACAAAAGATGTTGAGATTCAAAAAGCTAAAGCTTTATAACCATTAAAACACAAATTGTCAATATCACGTCAAAATATAGAGGTTCATAGATACTAAGGTCAGAAGGGACCATTATGATCATGTAGTCCAACCTCCTGCACAATGCAGGCCACAGAATCTCACCCACCCACTCCTGCAATAAACCTCTCACCTATGTCTGAGCTATTGAAGTCCTCAAATCATGGTTTAAAGACGTCAAGGTGCAGAGAATCCTCCAGCAAGTGACCCATGCCCCATGCTACAGAGGAAGGCGAAAAACCCCCAGGGCCTCTTCCAGTCTGCCCTGGAGGAAAATTCCTTCCCGACCCCAAATATGGCAATCAGCTGAACCCTGAGCATGTGGGCAAGATTCACCAGCCAGATACCCAAGACAGAATTCTCTGTAGAAATCCCACCCCATCTAACATCCCATCACAGGCCATTGGGCCTATTTACCATGAATAGTTAAAGATCAATTAATTGCCAAAATCATGTTATCCCATCTCCTCCATAAACTTATCGAGTTTAATCTTGAAGCCAGATAGATCTTTTGCCCCCACTGCTTCCCTTGGAAAGCTATTCCAGAACTTCACTCTTCTGATGGTTAGAAAACTTCGTCTAATTTCAAGTCTAAACTTCCCGATGGCCAGTTTATATCCATTTGTTCTTGTGTCCACATTGGTACTGAGCTTAAATAATTCCTCTCCCTCTCCGGTATTTATCCCTTTGATATATTTATAGAGAACAATCATATCTCCCCTCAACCTTCTTTTGGTTAGGCTAAACAAGCCAAGTTCCTTGAGTCTCCTTTCATAAGACAGGTTTTCCATTCCTCGGATCATCCTAGTAGCCCTTCTCTGTACCTGTTCCAGTCTGAATTCATCCTTCTTAATCATGGGAGACCAGAACTGCACACAGTATTCCAGATGAGGTCTCACCATAACATGAGAATGAGAGTACATGAATAACAGTACTAACACCTCCTTATCTCTACTGGAAATACCTCGCCTGATGCATCCCAAGACCGCATTAGCTTTTTTCCACGGCCATATCACATTGGCAGCTCATAGTCATCCTGTGGTCAACCAATACTCCAAGGTCCTTCTCCTCCTCTGTTACTTCTAATTGATGCATTCCCATCTTATAACTAAATTCTTAGTTATAAATGCATGATCTTACACTTCTCACTATTAAATTTCATCCTATTACTATTACTCCAGTTTACAAGGTCATCCAGATCCTCCTGTATGATATCCCGGTCCTTCTCTAAATTGGCAATACCTCCCAGCTTAGTATCATCCGCAGACTTTATTAGCACACTCCCACTTTTTGTGCCAAGGTCAGTAATAAAAAGATTAAATAAGATTGGTCCCAAAACCAATCCCTGAGGAACTCCACTGGTAACCTCCCTCCAGTCTGACAGTTCACCTTTCAGTATGACTCGCTGTAGTCTCCCTTTTAACCAATTCCTTATCAACCTTTCAATGTTCATATTGATCCCAATCTTTTCCAATTTAACTAATAATTCCCCATGTGGCATCGTATCAAATGCCTTACTGAAATCTAGGTAAATTAGATCCACTGCATTTCCTTTGTCTAAAAAAATCTGTTACTTTCTCAAAGAAGGAGATCAGGTTGGTTTGGCACAATCTACCTTTTTTAAAACCATGTTGTATTTTGTCCCATTTACCATTGACCTCAATGTCCTTAACTACTTTCTCCTTCAAATTTTTTTCCAAGACCTTGCATACTACAGATGTCAAACTAACAGGCCTGTAGTTACCCAGATCACGTTTTTCCCCCCCTTTCTTAAAAATAGGAACTATGTTAGCAATTCTCCAGTCATATGGTACAACCCCTGAGTTTACCCATTCATTAAAAATTCTTGCTAATGGGCTTGCAATTTCATGTGCCAATTCCTTTAATATTCTTGGATGAAGATTATCTGGGCCCCCCGATTTAGTCCCATTAAGCTGTTCGAGTTTCGTTTCTACCTCAGATATAGTAATATCTACCTGCATATCCTCATTCCCATTTGTCATGCTACCATTATCCCTAAGATCCTCATTAGCCTCATCAAAGACTGAGGCGAAGTATTTGTTTAGATATTGTCCCTCTTTGTTAATAATTAAGTCTGTACAGTAGTAACAGCAGCATGTAATTCCATGCTTTGACTGTGTAAAGGTAATAAAATTATTTCAGAGAAGGCACAAAGACAAGGAGTGGGAGAAAGGGGGCAAAGGGCTGAAACCTGCTCCCACTGATATCAGTGACAAATTTCATGTTGGTAGCCGTAGGATTGGCTCCCCTCCCCGAAAAGGGAGCATATAAGATAAAAGAGCAAGAGGAAGTGTAAGAAGAAATTGGAGCAGAGGTTTAGTTGGTGGTGGGAGGGTAGGAGATCAGGGAAAGCCCTTAATGTGACCAAGTGCATTTTAGGTAGAGGAATAACAGCAGTGTCCGTATGTGTGTTTTTATAGGTTTGCTGGTTATAAAACAGGGATGTGCAGGCAATCCAGCACTGTGATCCTCACACTGAAAATCTTGATTGGGGCAGTCCCTGCCATCCTCATTGTTATAGGCTTGTCCATACTCCTCTTTTACCCAATCACTGAAAAAAGTCGAAAAGAAACTGAATTTGCACTCGAGCTGTTAAGGTAGGTTTGACTCAGAAGCAAAGTGCAATAATATCAGAGCAGCCTCTCTTACAGGATGCCAGGATTCAGGGTTGGGGAAATTAGCTACTATCATAGTTTTGGGTTTGTTTAAAGTTTCTTAAATTCTGTAAGTTGCAGAACATTATTTTTCTAGTATCTTACCTTTGTTGCAGAGTCCTTGTGTATATAGGGTGTCTTTCTAAGAGATTACTTCTGTTGGTTTCCCAAAGTAATCCGCAAATTTAAATGATACAAAATAACAAACAGAAATCATATAATCCACCAGCCTTCCGTGGGTGAAGCACAGCACAGCACCATTATATTAAAGTTTCATCTGGGAAGTGGAGAATATTGTATCCAGTGGAAACTAGAAGGGGATATTTCTTAGGTCATGTTTAATTATATTCTCCTTAGCTATCTGCAAATGGGAAAAATGTGACTCCTTTTTTTTCTTCTTCTTTCTGGTGTGTAAAGAAGGTCTGAAATCTTGTGGTAGGGTGAGGTTAAGCATTTGTTCTGCATTTTTTTTTTTACATTCATTCATATTTTCTCTTCCTTTCCTTTCCTTCCTGGAAGACTCCTGGTCGAGTTAAAAAAAATTAGGCCGAATATCAAGGGTGAGGGGAGTAAACCCTCAGCTGTCATTTAGCATATTTAAGACAATATTAAGTCCTAAAAATATACTGTAGAACAATTCCCCTAACTTGGATGATGGATTAGGTAGTATAATAGGTCTTTGCTGTTTCTCCTTTGTATGATCTTAAAATACCAGTTGTGGAAATTGGTCAAGACACTATAAAAACCATATCTTGCTAGTAGTGGTTCTCCCCTTCTCTGTTTATTATTTGAGGTTGCTAAATTTTAGCCTGTAAGTTTAGCTTTAAAAAGTGGGGGGAGGGAGGAGAACAACAGCAAGCAGGGAAAAAAAAAACTCTTCACCTGTGATCCTCTACTTTTTATAGAAGGAGTCATCGGAGCACTGACAACCTTTCTGAAAATGAAGAGGATACCTGGCTATGAAAGTTTGGAGAAAAGTGGTTTTTCAAACCGAAGTCTGACCTCAGAGTCCAAAGCACTGTACTTGGGGGGTGGGAGGAAGGAAGGGAAAGTCTTCTGAGTTATCCCACTTAAGTTTTATTAGAGGATATACTGGAAGCAATGGTACACAAAAGTGCAAAGGGCTCTGTTACATTAATAGTAAGGATCTGATTTTGACTGACAAAATAGAAAGATTCTGAGGACAGCCAATAGGGTGCCTCAAGGGGATGCTCACAGTTTTATAAGTATGTAAACTTCATCCAGTGTTCTGATGCCCTTAAATTGGTGTTAGGAAGATTCAGTAGGTGGCACTCTTCCCTCTAGTCAGTGTTGAACCAAAGCCCCAGCACTGTACTGAGGATAACCTGCTTCTGAAGATGCTGTGTTTCGTATGAGACATAAAACCAAAGTCCTGCAGTCACTAAATTTCTTCTGGAACTGTTGGCAAGATCCAGGGGTGTTAAAGGTTGGCCAGGACACCAAGTTTAAACTCAGGACATTCTTCTGACCTAAGTTGTCCTAGTAGCCTCTGTTGGCTACAGTATTCTTCATCACTTTTTTCTAAACTGTTTGCTGCACAACATTTGCTATGTGTCCCTCTAGAAGAGTCTGCATTTTGGTGTCTGATGGATGGGATCCTTGTGTATAATTTGTTTACGTTTGTAAAGCCCTTAGGGATTCTGAGGATGAAATGTGCTATAAACATGTAAGATTTAGTGCTTCTTTTTGAGTTCCAACAAGCCCTGGATGCAGTTGGTAACAGAGCTGTGTGTTGAAAACTCACAAATAACTGCTCCAAACCTGATTTTAATTTGACTTTATTTGGGGGGTTAAGTCAAACTTTTATGTTAATAAAGGCCTACATTTTCAAGAGTGATTGACTAGTGGTCTTGGGTGCCTCCGTTTTTGGGTACCACACTTCAAAGTGCCCAGCTATCAGAGTGTGAGTGCTCTGCCCTTTCTGAAAAAGAAAAAAAAAATAATCAGGCCCACTTAAGGCATCTCATGTTGAAGCACCCAAAGTCACTAGTCGCTTCTGCAAATTTAGGCCCTAAATTTTTGTATATATTTACTCGTATGAGGCACACATTCCCACATACAGAATGCGGTCATTCACCTATTGAGAGCTGCAGCCGTGCTACACATTCTCAGCATATGTGTAGCAATTTAGAACAGCCACCCTGCGCCGTTTATCTAGTTGGTGCCTTTTTGAGCCAAGGATCTCGAAGTGCTTAAGAAGCATTAATTAAAGCCTCACCAGACCCCTGTAAGGGGTACATGCTACTGTGCACATCTTGCTGGGAGGGAAACTGACCCACAGAGATTAAGAGCTAATCCAGCTCCCATTGGAGTCAGTGGAAGTTGGATTAGGCTGTAAATGATTTGCTCAAGGTCATCCAGCAATTTAGTGATGATACCGGGACTAGATTCCAGGAGGCCTAAAATATGAGTTTTCTGTTATGCAGGTGATATTACATAGCAGCAAAACTGTAGCAAACAAACAAGTTAGAGGTGCCAAACTATACCTGGAGGTAATTTTGGTGTCTCTAAATATTCCACTTTTAAAACAAAAAGTATCAGTAAAAGCCAGGTTTCCTATTCAATTTAATGTTTTGAAATGCAAATGTACTAGCTAGAGAGTTAGCTCCTCAGTTGCTATAAATCCATCATTTCAGGTCAATGGGACGACATCAATTTATACAAGCTAAGGACCTAGTTTGATGGGTTTTTTTTTTATAAAAGGGTAGCCGAAACTGCAGACCATGTTTGATTAGACATTTTAAGGCTACGTGTCTGTCACAGAGGTTACGGAAGTCATGGATTCAGTGACTTCTGCAGCAGCGGATGTGGCTGGCTCCGGGGCTGCCCGAGCAGATCAGGCATCCCCTGGGCCAGCAGCACCAGCTGGTTTGGGTATGGGAGGGGGCTCAGGGCTGGGGCAGGTGGTTAGGGTGCAGGGCAGTACTTACCTCAGGGGGATGAGCCAGCATGTCCCTGCAGTTCCTAAGCAGAGGGGTCAGGGGCTCCGCGCGCTGCCCAGGCTCGCAGTCGCCACCCTTGCAGCTCCCATTGGCTGCAGTTCCTGGCCAATGGGAGCTGGAACTCGTGGCAGGGGTACCTTGGGGAGCCACCCTGGCCTTTCCTCCCCCTAGGAGCTGCAGGGACACCCGGAGTCAGGTAGGGAGCCTGCCAGCCCCGCTAACCCTCCCACCCCCCAGAACGAGTCCCAGGCTATGCACTGCTGCCTCCCAGACCCTCCGCCATCACCAGCGGGAGTCCCAAGCTGTGTGCCACCACCTGGCCTCCCCCCAGCACCAGAGGGGGTCCCAGGCCATGCATCGCTGCCCACCTTATCCACAGTACCAGCGGGGGTCCTGAGCAGCTTGCCACCCCCCCAGCACCAGCAGGTGTCCCAGGCCACGTGCCACCATCTGCCTCTCCCCCGCCCTCTTCCCAGCACCAGCAGGGGGTCCTGGGCCACACCCCCAGCACCTGCCGTGGCCCCAGACTGTCCCCTCCCCCCAGAGCACCCGCAGCCCCCCAACCCAAGTTTTAGTTAGAGATATATAGTACAAGTCACGGGCCATGAATTTTTGTTTACTGCCTGTGACCTCTCCGTGACTTTTACTAAAAATACCCATGACTAAAACGTAGCCTTAGACATCTTTTAACTTGAACATGGCCTGTGCAATGTATACTATATCAGCTATGCAACTGGGTTTACAAATTGCATAATACACATCAGACTTTAGCTTTGTGCAGTGTGAGCTTTCTGAGTTATAAAACCGCATCTTACCCCTGCTTCCGGCAAGAAATTTTTCAGGGTTTGTAATGGAGATACAAACAGTCCTGACCTTGCATATGGCAGTATTAATGAATATCGTCACAATACGGCAGAAATCTTTGTAGATAAAACTTCTATAACTATATTTTTATAATCTGAATAGTGCTGAGTTATTTTATCATATTAAAGTCGTATATTTGTTCATAAAATGAATGTATTTTTCTAAGGTTTAAAGAAAAAGCACTAACAATGGATTTGAAGAAGGAAGCAGTATAGGAATTTTTTGTATCTTTTTTTCAAGGCTTACTGTTTGCACTGTGAAAGAATGAATTTTTTTATCTTCTAGCACTTTTTTTAAACTAAGCATAATCATTGTCTATACCCTAAACATGTGACAGAAAGAATCAGATCTGTGTTATTTTCTGTGCATATTAAAATATTTACACTAAGTACAATCCAGATTGAGTAATAATTCTCTCTCTGCTATAGCTGAACCTTACAGATAAGGCTGCTAACACAATTCCATATTCAGTCCATGACGCATGCAGGGTGTGACAGGGTTAAGACTCACCACTGCTGGCACCTCCCGCTGGTTGCTCCAGGAATTAGCTCTGTCTAGTCATGGAGCACCTTTTGTGCGTGGTGCCTTTCCCTTTGTCTGCTCTGCTGCAAAGGGTGTGATTATGTACGATGTTTCTGTGCTCACATTTATTTTTGGGGACTCCACATACTTACTCCTACTGTAGCTCATGAAGCTGTACCCCAACATCTCTGACTCAAGAAAAAGGGAAGTTAACTACAGACTTAGCAGCTCCAGAAAGGTGGCTAAGTGTGCCTTTGGGTGGCTGAAAGCCCACTGGTAATGCCTCTGGACCAGTCTGGATGCCAATGTGGCCAATAGGGTTTGGATTATTTTGGCATGCTGTGCCTTGCAGAATGTATGTTAGGCTAAAGGAGAATACTCCCACTCTGAGTGGTCACAGGGCAGATCTGTTTCTCAAAGTGTGTACAGGCAGCCAGATCCCACCCATGTGCACACAACGCAGGGAAATTTGTGATGCTGTGTGTTAGTACATCACGGAACAAGAGGAAGCTGGAAGGTAATTGGGGACAGTGCCAAAGAACACTACCGGTGCTGTTGGAAAAGCTCAATAGAGCATTGCCACATACTTCTGTTGTGAGACACCTTGGTGGGTTTCAATCCCCTGTAGCCAACATTAACGTACTGATTGAAAAGCAGAAAATCAGGGCGGTCCCTCAAGGTTAACACCTTTGGCCATGGTGTTGTGCTGAGGGAAGTTTTAATGCACTTTGAGGGCATCCCGTGCAATGTTTTTTGTTTATATGTTAACTACTGTATTTTGAGTTGTTTTATGGGGTGCTATGATGGGGTGGCTGCCCATCACTGGCAGAAAAGGAGTTAAAAGCAGCCCTAGGGAGGTTGCGCCGGAGGCAGCCGATTAGAAATGAGTGGAGAGGAGCAGCCAGTCATAGCTTGGCAGGCTCATATAAGAAGGGCTGAAGGGCAGAGCAGAGTTCAGTAGCTGACTGGAGCTCTGGGAAGAATACCAGGTTCCTAGCAGGAGGAAGGAGCGCCAGCACTTAGGACAGAGCAGTGCTGCAAGCAGGGACCGGGGGAGCTAGAGAGAGCTCCTGGCTGATGGCTAGGCCCTGCAGGCTGAGGCCCTGAGGTAAGGGCAGAAGAGGGTGCTGGAGACGCATAGGAAGCAGCCCCAGGACAATGGACTGCAGTTGCCACTGTGGGAGTGGCTGGACAGAGATTGCAGGTCCCCTGGAAGGAGGGAACATAGAGTATGGCACAGCCGGAGGGCAGTGTCAATGAAGAGGATGCTGCAGTCTTGGGAGTGGGGCAGGTCCTGGAACAAAAGTGACGGTGGCAGGGCATCACCAGAGGAGGGTGCCCTGGTGAGCAGAGCAAATTCCCATGACAGCCGGCAGGAGGTGCCAGAGTGGTGAGTGAAACCCATCACAGGCACCCTTAAACATTGTTAAAGTAATTTTTTTAAAGTTCTGTAAGGTTTGGGGAAGCATTCCTTCCTCAATGTTTTCTGACACTGTTGCTCTCAGCACTTATGAGGTGCTATGCACCATTACTCTGGTGGCATGAATACTCTCATGGTTTCCAGTGGTGGCTGTTTGCTGGGGTTAGGGGAGGAGGGGTAGTGAAAGGACTGCACTGATCTTCAGTGGCAATTTAGTTTTGTTTCCCTTGTCTGTATTGTCACTTAAATCATTAAAACCATAAAGAAGTTTCAGTTAATTTATCTTCCATTTTTCATTCTGGCACTTTGGACAGTGACAGTTATTTCACAGCTCACTTCATTGTCACAAATGCTTTATTTATTTATTTATTTATTTATTCATTTATTTTAAAGACATATTAGCAAATTCATTGGCCAGGGGTGGAGAAAGGGGTTGTGGGAGAGAGGAAATTGATTGCATTTCCATGGCACCAGCCTTTTAAGATGTCAACCATGTGTTGTGAATTTTGATACCCCATCCCAAGCCTGTGGGATGTATCCTGTTGATCATATTCATAAAACAAGATGCACGCACAAGTGAAGTGAACAGTAACTTTTATTTACATACATACATCAAACATAGAGCTAAAACAGTTTGTAACAGGATCAAATGAACCAAAAAAAGTCAGAAGTAGGCAAATATTAATGTCTTGACCCAATTTCCTTTCCCCATGCCAGAGCCCTCCATCCTTTCCCTTTACTCCATACATGACCCAACTCCAGCCTGTTGCAGGTTCTGAACCTGTCCTTCACGCAAGGAACATTAAAAGTCAGGCCAGGGTAAAACTAGCAACCGGGCTGTGACAGAGGCAGCTAATTAGAAAGGGGTCGAGAGGCGCAGTCAGTCACAGCCTGGCTGGCTCATATAAGAAGAGCTGTAGGGCAGAGCAGGACTGTTAGGTTGCTGATACCATAGAGTGGGTGTGGAAGGTTGGAGGCTGGTTCTTTTAGGGGGTGGGTGGAACTAGGAGTGAGAAAGGCAGGTACTAAGGAGATGGAAGTTTTGTGAAGTAGACCCACCAGTTCCCTAGTAAGTTGACTGATTTTGTGTAGGCCATTGAACAGCCGTTGGATGATAACTCTGTCACTACCAAGCTGGGCTGGATTCGAATCCATAACTTAGAGGCAAAAGGTAGGCTAGCCCATTATCTAGTCCCCTGAGCCATCACTCCCTCACTTGCTTAATGTTCCACCTCTTATTGTTACTTGAGGATTCTGGCAGTAGGAAGCTTTAATTTTTTTATTTGTTCTCTTTGAAATTGGGCTGCGAGAAGCCATTTATTTTGTGTTGGACTCTTACCACACAGGGAGTTACTTTAGCAAGCAGCTGGATTGTAAGCAGTGGCCAATCTGTTTCTACCCCGACATGGCTAGAAAATAGACTAGCCATGTCGTAAAGGTTGTCTTAGCTAGACCAGCAGCACTCATGCTATAGTCTCTAATCCTCCAAAGCCCTTCCTGTTGATTCACAGAATTAAATGTGTTGAGAATCAAACTAGTCAGGGAAGGTAGGTGGATGCATATGAGGATTCATCTTAAAGTATTCTATAGAATGCAGGAACTGAAGAATCCCTGAATTGGACAGTTTTGATTTTGCCCATGTAAAGTGGACGCTGTCGGTTCAAAGTTTGGTTTAAAGGAAAACGCTTTAAAAACGTCTAAAATCAATACAAATATTTTTAGAATTTAAAAAATAAATCCACTGGAAACTATTTTTTATACATAAACAAACATTATTTCATTACCCTCATCCTCCCACCAGCTGGAGCTGGCCAATTTTTTTCATACACAAAATGTTTTCATTTTAAAAATGGCCTTTTTTTCCTCAATCAGAAATGTTCATGAGCATTTTCCATTTTCTTGGTTTGGTATTCACCCCCAAACCCATCCACTTTTTTTCCAATCAAATTTGAAAGCAAAAAATTGCCATAGGTTGGTTTGGTTGTTTTTGGGGGGTTTTTTTTGGTTTGTACCGTTATTTTCCTCCTTTCCCTTTTTTTAATGCAAAAAGGGGAGGAAAGAAAAAAAGGGGGATGGATTTGGATGGAAAGTAAAATGAAAAATATAAAAACTGAAAATTTTAGAATAAAAAATTATTCCTTTTTGAACACTGCAGAAAGAAATTACTTAAAAATTTCAAAAATTTTGCCCTATTTCCTTCCCCCATTTTTCATCCAGCTCTATTTGCAATCCTATGTTCAACTCTAAGTTCTCTTAGCTGTATCCTGCTAGTGCAAGAGAACCAGGAAGTGAAACTAACTAGGGTTTTTGTTGTTGTTTGCACTGTTATAGCCGTGTTGGTTTCAGGATAATAGAGAGACAAGGCTGGGTGGTAAGGTAATATCCTTTATTGGACCAACTTCTGTTGGTGAGAGAAACAAGCTTTTAAGCTTCACAGAGCTCTTCTTCAGATCTCCTTTTCACTGTCCAAGCTGAGAAAAAGGCAAAGAGTAAACACATGTTTAAAAATAAGTCAGATCAGTTGTTAAAAAGCTCATTTTTAAATACTCTAAAGTGTCTGCAATGAAGCTGACAAATTTCTTTTCAAAACGTGATTGTTAAGGAGAGGAAGTGCCCCTTTAAAATTGTTTGTTACCCTTTGAGAGCCCCATAGCAGCATTGAGGTTTCACTGGTCACATCACACTGCAAATAAAAATCTGGATTAAGCAGCATAATAATAGTGAGAACAAGAAAGCAGTCATTTAAATGGAATCCTTGTTTCTGGAGCCTTCATCAGTGATTCGTACTGTTAGGATATAGATATTCAGGCCTGTCTGTAAAGGCCTATACTCTAAGAATTTAGGTGTATTCTTATCGCTTGGCTAGTTCTAGAGGTATAAAAGAAAGAAATCACTGTCTGCCGGTGTAAGGGCCTTCTCTTACTGTGACAGTTTGTGGCCCTGTGCTTAGGCTCAGGCCTTTGGCTAAGCGGCAGAGGCAGCCATAAGCTGGGAAGCGAACGGTCACATCCTCACATTCCAAACTAGTCACATTGAAATAAGGTGCTATTGGGCTGTTAGGCACTATCAGGACAGGATTGTATTCCTATCAGCTCCAGAGAAAGGGAAGTGCCTAGAAAATGTAAAAGGAAACTTAGTTTGATAGCATCCTGTCTGGCAAGAACTCACTTATCAATAGCTGGGATGTGAAATCCTCACTTCTGTATTGTCTTGTCATTATAGTTCCCACTTTGCTGTTGTTTGTCTGTATAATCTCTGTCTGGTTCTGTGATTGTTCCTGTCTGCTGTATAATTAATTTTGCTGGGTGTAAACTAATTAAGGTGGTGGGATATAATTGGTTACATAATCATGTTACAATATGTTAGGATTGGTTAGTTAAATTTCAGGAAAATGATTGGTTAAGGTATAGCTAAGCAGAACTCAAGTTTTAGTATATAATCTGTAGTCAATGAGGAAGTGACTGGGTGTGGGTGGGGGGTGGGCATGTGGGCGTGTGAGATGGGAACAGGGAATGGGGGTAAGAAAATTGGAATCATGTTTTGCTAAAGTGGGAGATGGGAACAGGGAATGGGGGTAAGAAAATTGGAATCATGTTTGGCTAAGGGTAGGAATGGGAACAGGGACACAGGTGTAAGGCTCTGTGGTGTCAGAGCTGGGAAGGAGGATACTAAGGAAGGAAACTGGAATCATGCTTGCTGGAAGTTCACCCCAATAAACATCGAATTGTTTGCACCTTTGGACTTCGGGTATTGTTGCTCTCTGTTCATGCGAGAAGGACCAGGGAAGTAAGTGGGTGAAGGAATAAGCCCTCTAACACGTACAATAGCCATTGGAAAGAGGCTACTATTTTCAGTCTGCCTAGAAATTACATATGAAAAATTAAACGTGGCTGCTGAAAAGAGCACTATTTCTCATTTCTTTTGAACATACTTTTGAATGAGGCAATAAGATTAACACTTAATCCTGAGGCCTTTCAGCAATTCACTTTATCGTCATTCTCTATTTATGGGGCCGGAGGGAGAGGGATGGATGGATTTATTAGGACCGATTAAAAAGAGTTATACATGTATCATTTGACTTGGAGGGAACATAACCATATAACATATTTGAAGTATTTTAAATATTTGATCTAAACACGCAGGAAGAAGAGGACTTATTTAGCGAAATAAAAGTGGCCTATCTAAACCTAGGAGTCATGGGATGAAATAGAAGATGCAAAAATTAAGTCTATCCAGAAAAATTACCGGATGCTAGATTTATTCAGCTGTGGAATACTCTCCCAAGGGCAGTTCTCTGTTCTCCCAGCTTCATAATGTAAGTAGAAGGCCACATTCAATTACATTAAAAAGTGACAAATTCAAAACCGACACAAGGAAAGTGCCCCACAGCACGTAACTAAACTGTACCAGTGTGTCATCTAGGCCAAAACCTTAGCAAGATTCAAAAAGAACCTGGACCTCTAGGTAGAGAACAAGAATAGCCAGAGTTATGCTAGTTAATACTAACAAATTTTGGAAGAGATACTAATCCTTATGCTTCAGCCATTAAACCATTCTCGAATTATTGGGAATTCTGAGCCGTAATGTGGACGATAGATTATCCCAGCTCTGCCTAATGGGAGGTTACCTGCATCTTCCTCTGAAGCATTTAGTACTGGCCACTGTCAGAGACAGGAAACTGAACTAGATGGACCTCAGGTTGGGCAATTCCTGTCATAAGAGATTTGCTTGGCCCATTGAAAACTAGACTGGAGAAAATTTGCATAAACTATCCAGTAGGAACAATCCTGTGTTGTACATTTGGATTATGTGACTCAGTAGGCCATTTGCACATCTGTTTTTTCTTGTTCTGGAATAATTGTGCAGGGGTCATGGGGTTTGTGAAAATAAATCATTGCGAATAAAAATCTGGATTAAGTGACAATAAAATGAACTGAGCAGAGCAGCAAAGCAGTCACTTAGACTGAAACCTCATTTCTAGAGCTGTCAAGTGATTTGTACAACAGGCATGTGTGCGGCTGTTATTGATGGAAGCATTGCAGTGAAGCAGTGGCCTCTTCTGCTGCAGGGTTGTGTTCAAGATGAACATAATTTGAATCAGAACCAGCAAAAAAGGGATCCCTGGCATCTCAGAAACTTACATTAAAGAATGTGTGATCTCAAACCCAGACAAATGCTTCACAGAACAGCCCCGGCTGCTACTGCCAAAGGCTCTGCCTGTCTGTACATTTTTGTCCCCGGGACGCTAGCTGTTTGCCAGTTTGTGTGGGAGGCAAGGGTACAGGGAAGGCTGAAAAATTATTTTTTAAAACCAAACAGCCCAATTGAGTGAAGAACTAAACATATGGCTCCAGCACTGCACATGCGGTAACCAGTCATAAGATGGGAGATACATGACTTTCTGGAGATTTTAAATGCAAAGTAGGATAAGGTGCTAGGCACTCTAGCTGGGACTTCCGGAGGGGCCCAAGAGCATTAGGCACCCAGCTCCCTTATGCCTCTTTACGAATCCCAGCCTTAGTGTTCATTTTAGTTCCACCTTTGTCCCTGAGATGACAGGCACCTAGTCATACACATTGCTCACAGTGACCGAAAAATCCAGCCTGAGTGAATACTTTAACAAACACCAACAACAGAACAGCCTCCCCGTCACAACTACACTCCTCTCCTTCTGGGGCTGTTGGCTTCTAAGGAGCACCTGACACTGCTAACTTAGAGAGTGGGGAAAGTGAATGGTTAATAACAAGGATAAACATTGCAACTGCTGCATCAGCCTTCTGCCTTTCACTCTGTCCCTGTCTGATCCAGTAACATTTCAACAAGCTTTAACATCACTAGTATTATGGGCATTGCATCATGCTTCCAGTCAATGTTTAGAAAGACTAAATAAAGACTGAATCTGAAAACAGCCAAGTCAAGGCTTTTGTCTCTTAAAAACGCCAGCTGAAACTTGACCCCAGGCCTAAAAGGAAAGATGTCTCGTTGTTCTCATTCCAGTTCCACATGGGCCACTGTCCGTTTGCCAAAATTGCCATGTTATAATTCAGCACAAGTTGCCATTTATGCAGAATCTTCTGCCCGGCACATTAGCCTAGCGCTTGAATTGGCTTTGCTCTGGAGTAGGGCTGGTCTACGTGATGGCAGTGCACAAGTTTGCACAACAGCGGGCAGCAGTGCTCTTCTTTGCAGCAATAAACTAAGGTGGCTGTCAGCTGCTGTGTCTGCCAGTTCTTTTGGAACAGTTGTTCTGCCAGTGTTTACTGGGATCCATCACAAATGAAGTACAGTGCCATCATTCCTATTGTCAAAGGCTTGCAGCTTCCAGGATGAATTCATTACCTCTCTGCCCTTTATTCTTACTGAGGCAGAGTCTTCAATGAATCACTAGCAAGAGGAGGAAGTCATACTGTTCAGTAGGTCTGGCTCTTTGCCTGTGTGCCTCCCTCCTCTACCGATCCAGCTTCTGGAAAGTGGTGCTGGTTTGATTAGGAGTCCGACTGGGAGTTAAAGCTTAAGTCTTTGAAGGAACAGGAGCGCTAATGGGAAGGATAAAGGTCTGCACCCATTCCGCATGTAATTGTTGGGGCTGCTCAGTAACGGAGTACACTGAACCCTGCGGTACCAGTAGTGTGCCATGTGTACTGCAACTCGGAGGCAAGCAGTGTAAGTGCATTAGGAGCTAGGCCATGTAGGCACTAGCCCTGGTGGGTCCCAGTAACCACTCAGACACATGGCTACATGAAAGGGTATTTTACTCGGGCTGGAAGGAAAGGGAAAGTTTGCAGATGTCCTATGTATAGAGACTTAAACGGTTACAGTTCATGTGAGCACTGAGGTAAATGTTTGGCCCCTGGGACAGTCCAATCAAGAGTCAGGGCTCTTCAGGCCTACTGCCTGGGATGCCCTCTGTAGACCAATTTCTAGTCAAGCAAATAGAAGCTTGCAAGTGTCATAAGTTTCATTTCAGTAGCCAATGTCAGGTGCCCCCGAGGGATGAACAGAACAGGTAATCATCAAGTGACCCATCCCCTGTTGCCCATTCCCACCTTCTGGCAAACAGAGGCTAGGGACACCATCCCTGACCATCCTGGCAAATAGCCATTGATGGACCTATCCTCCATAAATGTATCTAGTTCTTTTTTGAACCCTGTTATAGTCTTGGCCTTTACAAGAGCCTCTGGCAAAGAGTTCCCCAGGTTGACTGTTCTGTGTGAAGAAATACT
Source organism: Eretmochelys imbricata (assembly GCF_965152235.1). Lineage (NCBI taxonomy): Eukaryota > Metazoa > Chordata > Testudines > Cheloniidae > Eretmochelys > Eretmochelys imbricata. Next base: position 18,305,238 of record NC_135574.1, on the reverse strand, counting down.
TCCTTTTGTTTGTTTTAAACCTGCTGCCTATTAATTTCATTTGGTGACCCCTAGTTCCTGTGGTCTGAGAAGGAGTAAATAACACTTCCTTCTTTACTTTTTCCACCCCAATCATGATTTTATAGACGTCAATCATATCCCCCCTTAGTCATCTTTTTTCCAAGCTGAACAGTCCCAGTCTTATTAATCTCTCCTCATACCGAAGGCGTTCCATTGTGGTCCTTTTCTGAACCTTTTCCAATTCCAATATTTCTTTTCTGAGATGAGAGAGCCACATCTGCATGCAGTATTCAAGATGTGGGTGTACCATAGATTTATATAGAGGCAATATGATATTTTCTGTCTTATTATCTATCCCTCTTGTAATGATTCCCAACATTCTGTTTGCTTTTCTGACTGCCGCTGCACATTGAGAGGATGCTTTCAGAGAACTATCCACAATGACTCTCTTTCTTGAGTGGTAACAGTTAATTTAGACCCCCATCATTTTATATGCATAGTTGGAATTATGTTTTCTAATGTGCATTGCTTTGCATTTATCAACATTGAATTTCATCTGCCATTTTGTTGCCCAGTCACCCAGTTTTGAGAGATCCCTTTGTAGCTCTTCACAGTCTGCCTGGGACTTAACTATCTTGAGTAGTTTTGTATCAGCTGTGAATTTTAACACCTCACTGTTTACCCCTTTTTTCCAGATCATTTATGCATATGTTGAACAGTACTAGTCCCAGTACAGACCCCTGGGGACACCAGCATTTACCTCTCTCCATTCTGAAAACTGACCATTTATTCCTACCCTTTGTTTACTATCTTTTAACCAGTTGCCAATCCCTCAATTCTAAGCCAGGTTCAGTTAGTGTTTCTCCTTGCGGCCACTCTGCACTAGCTCACTGCATGGGCAGCAGGTATAATAGGCATGGGGAGGCTAAGGCACCCCAAACAGGATCCGAAGGGAGGTGCGCCACTGGCCTGCTGCCTTTGGAGCGCTACCAAAAGGGTGCCAGGGCCGTGGCCGCGCCCACACTCCACCCCGAGGCCCCACTCCAGTGTCCTGCTCTTCCCCCGGGGCCCCTCGGTGGAGGGGAAGAAAGACCCATGGGCCAGAGTAATATTCCTTTGCCTACTGTTACCTGAGGTCTACCATGTGTGGCCCCCCCTTCCTGGCTCTTGCGTTTGGGGGCTCATGCTGCTCCTCTTCCCATCCCCGGTCTGCTTCTTCCCCCAAGCCCCGCCTCGCCCGCTGCACGTGCTTCTGTCTCTTTGCCCCACCCACCTGTCACACCTCTTCACCCCCTCCCTGGCATCCCCACCCCACCTGCTGCTCATGCCTCTTCACCCCCTGGCAGGGGCCCCCCTCGGGGGAGGGGTGTGGAGAGAGGTTCGAGTGGCAGGGGGCTCCTTGTGGGAGAGGGCAGAGAGGTGCGGGCAGCAGGTGGGGGGGGGCCTCGAGGGAGGGGGAGAAGAGGCACAAGTAGTGGACACAGGGGCCTCTGGGGAGGGGGTGAAGAGGTGTGAGGGATGGGTGGGGGCGGGCGGCGGGCGTGGGGCTGGGGGGCGGAACATGGCCGGGGCCTCAGGGGGAGGAGGCTGAGTGGGCGTGGGCATCAGGACGGAGCAGGGGACAGAGCCATGGTCCGGGCACGAGTGGGCCCCCCCCAGTGCTCAGGCTTAGCCTCCCCAGATGCAGAAGTCATGTGCCACCCATGGCTCCCAGCCAAGCCACTGCTGCTCCTCCATTAGTCCCACAGAGACCTGCAGCAGCTGGCGCTCGCTCCCTGTTCCACGCATGGCTGTGCATACGGTTCCTGGGGAATCTTCTCTGTTTTCAGCTTCCCTGCGGCTCCTGACTTACCGTGCAGCCTCTGCATCCAGCTTCGCTGACTGCTGCTTTCAAAACAGTGCCCAGCTACTTACTGGTGCGGGATGGGACCCTGACGTGGCCAGGAGGGGAGGCTGATGGGAGTCATAGTCCCTGCTTAGCAGACCCAGCACACTCGTAAGGCTGGTACAGCAGCATATCGGGTCCCATGGAGGCAGGCTTGTGGGGGGCACTGCGGTTCTCAACTCGGTGATGCAAGTGTTATGGCCTTTATTTTTAAAAAAAGAGGCGGAAAAGCAGGTGACAGGAAAGGGAATCAGGGTGCCAAGCAAACAGCAGACCTGTGGATGGAGAGGGAGCCAGCACTGAGGGCACAAAGGAAGACAGGAAAGGGCTTGACTGGAGGCCTGCAGCAGAGAGCCTTGTACAAGCCCATTATGTAAAGAGGCGGGGATTTGAATTTTCTGCTCCAGTCTCATCTTTTTGTTTTGTTTGTTTGTTTAAAAGAAGTTTCTTACAAAAACAAAAACAACCTTTCTGTCTCTGGGGCTCAGACTTCCAGATGCCCTCTTTAAAATGCAATATAAATAAATAAATAGTTATAATAAATAGCAGCACTGTTATTAATCCATTTCCATCCCTGTAGCGGACATATGGTGTAGCAGAAACAGCTGATCCCATCACTATGGTTAGCATTATGGTGCTCTCACACAGAGGGCCTATAAGGACATGGCACTTCGTATGTGATGAAATATAACACCATGGACTGTGGGGCAGGTAAGGTGGCTTAATGGCCACAAAATGTGCTGCTGTGGTGAGTGCTGAGGTCTATAACAAAGGGAGCAATTCATATGTTTTTCAGCCAGCCAACCAGCTGATTGGTACTGTCATAAATATAAGGGGAAGGGTAAACCCCTTTGAAATCCCTCCTGGCCAGAGGAAAAATCCTCTCACCTGTAAAGGGTTAAGAAGCTAAAGGTAACCTCACTGGCACCTGACCAAAATGACCAATGAGGAGACAAGATACTTTCAAAAGCTGGGAGGAGGGAGAAAAACAAAGGGTCTCTGTCTGTCTGTATGCTGCTTTTGCTGGGGATAGAACAGGAATGGAGTCTTAGAACTTTTAGTAAGTAATCTAGCTAGGTATGTGTTAGATTATGATTTCTTTAAATGGCTGAGAAAGGAACTGTGCTGAATAGAATAACTATTCCTGTCCATGTGTCTTTTTTGTAACTTAACGTTTTGCCTAGAGGGATTCTCTATGTTTTGAATCTAATTACCCTGTAAGGTATCTACCATCCTGATTTTACAGAGGGAATTTCTTTACTTCTATTAAAAGTCTTCTTGTAAGAAAACTGAATGCTTTTTCATTGTTCTCAGATCCAAGGGTTTGGGTCTGTGGTCACCTATGCAAATTGGTGAGGATTTTTACCAAACCTTTCCCAGGAAGTGGGGTGCAAGGGTTGGGAGGATTTTGGGGGGAAAGACGTGTCCAAACTACGTTTCCCAGTAAACCCAGTTAGAGTTTGGTGGTGGCAGTGGAGATCCAGGGACAAGGGATAAAATTAATTTGTACCTTGGGAAAGTTTTAACCTAAGTTGGTGAAAGTAAGCTTAGGAGGTTTTCATGCAGATCTCCACATCTGTACCCTAGAGTTCAGAGTGGGGGAGGAACCTTGACAGGTACAATGTATGATCTTGGGGGGAGGGCGCATAGGGGGGAATAAAGAGGAACATTTGGGGAGTTGCCAGGGAAACAACGTAAAACGTAGGAGATAGATATTGGAAGCTTGAGCCCTTGGTATTTGCACTCGAGGCTTCATGTTGTAGTTAACTCTTCTCCAGCCAACATGGTTGTGGTTCCCATGGGAGCCTCTTAACACTTCTCCTTAACTGAGCACAATGGGCGCTGCTGACCCCTCCAAAAACCGTATACGCATCCCCAATGACTGAAGCCACTGCTTCTGCAGAACTCCCATGCTGCCAACTCGCCACACGTTGTGAGGCACACAAGTGAAAAACCAAGCCTCAGACTGAGCAATGCAGAAAGCTACTTCTAGGCAACCGCTGCAGTATCAAGAATTGGCCCCTGATTCAGCAAGGTGCTTAAGTATGTGCCTCACTTTAAGCATGTGAGTAGTCTCATTGACTTCAGTTGGACTCTCCACCGGCTTAAGTATTTTGCTGAATTGGGACCTACAGCAGGAAGGTGCATTTCCCTTTTAAGGTTTGAAAAGAAAACATCTTGTGTTCTATCCAGAGTCTTATCCGTGGTCAGAGCTACTGCTGGGTATTATTTGAATTTAATTTACGGAATTTTCTTCCTAGTGTTGGAAGAAAGTCCATCATTGAAGTGCCTGTGAGGGGCATGAATAATGGCTCTGGCAGAAGGATAATTTTTAGTAAAGAATCTTTAGCTTGAATATTAACTACCCATGGCTGAAGATTATACCGTCTATGGCCCACACAGCAATATCTGCACTGGAAGCTACAGCGTGAGTACAGTAGTTGCACTTCTCTAATGGAACCCTTCTTGAAAGGTATTTCCTAAGAGTCATTTCCTTAGGATTGGAAAAGCTCCTAGGAAGTTAAGAGGAAATCTGTTATCTAAGGCTAGTTCCTTTCTGTGAGTGAACTATAATCCATTTAACAACAGCTTTAGCTGTATCTTTGCATTTCAATAAGCCTTAGTTTTAGAGGAATTTTGTTCCGTTCAGAAATTTTAAATCCAGCTATTGTTCTTTAAAGGTTGCAATATTGTGAGATACAATGGATATATGGAAGTTTGCATTATTATCTGGCTTATGAAAACATTTGTGGGAAACAGAATATTAACTGTGATTTGAGAGTGAAAAATTCATTTAATGCTCAGGGTATCTTTTTCAAAGGCACCAGCTGAGTACACATTCTCCTAGGACTTCATATTCATAAGAAGCCTTCAGAAATCTTAGATAAAAGAAAATGCAATAACCCCTCATCCCATATACATATATGGAAATAACTGGAGATTACTTTTAAATAAAATTTCAAAGAGATTCTGGCACCCATCTTCTGTGCGTTTCTTGACATAAACAGGATTGTCCCCAACAGCAACAACACATCTGTCTTGAAGATTTAGTGAAATTAAAGGAATCTCAATACTTCATTTATTTTCTTGTATAAACTACATGTCACCACTTCTAGGCACATGTATGTTGAACATAAAACACAACTCACTGTCACAGTATCAACTCCGGATGCCTATATTAGTGGACATATTAGAAATGTCTACGATAGAGCTGGCAAAAGGATTTTAAAAAACCCACATATTAATGTAAATTTAAATTCAGATCCACCAACTCAAGGAAACTCCTGCTAGAACAGGATTTGAAACATGCGCTGAAGGATAACCACTACAGGCTGGATCAAACCAATAGAGAAAGTGAATTCCAGAGTATGTGCAAAGCATGATGTCTCGAATAAGTTTTACATTCGTTTCTATCTTGTTTTTATTCACATGAGGGAGGGGCTAGAAGGTATTCATTTTTCAAAAGAATGTTTATGGGGGGAAAATGTGTTCTTGTTTTCAATGAAATTATTTTTAAACATTTTGTTTAAATACCTGTTGGGGTATTTTATGTGTTGCCTATTAATACAATAATAATACTTCGCACATCTTTAGCGTGTCACAACCATTTAATAAGCCTAACTAAACCCATGTGATGGGGAATTACCCCATTTTAGTTAAACTGAAGCAGAAAAAAGTTAAGTGACTTATCCAATGGGACACACTGAATCAGTGACAGCCCTGGGAATGGATTCTGGGAGTCCTGACTAGTCCCGTTCTTTCAGCCTGTGGATAACAGTGCCTTTTGTTTTTCACGTGGGCTGCAGTTCTAGGTGATGAGTTAGATGACAAATAACTTTGATTTTTTAGTGTAATAACTGCAGCAGTTACTGCTATAGCTATATTTATTTCAGATACTGTTTGTGTACAGTACATTGGCAGCTGTGCTGTGTAAAAGCTGAAACACTTTATAAAAGATGTCAAAGAAGGAACAAGACAATCTCCTTTTAAAATTGTCTTTATTATTGATATTTAAGGTCTCATGGCTGCATCTTCTGATTTATAAAGTTAAGTTTCAGATGTTTGGACCTTTTGTTACATTCAATCTTAGTTGAAAAGAGGATTATGGATTTATATGATTTCCTGCATTCAGGATAATTAATCACCAATCCTATAAATCCAAGGATTTAATACTTTTGAAATTTCCAGTCAATTTATTCCAAATCTCTGTATACTTATACAGAGCTATTCATTTTTATTTTGCCACAATGCTCTAATTGTACTGTTAATAGCTGCAGAATGGCTGAATTGTATTGATTGTGTCTGATTTAAGGTGCTGCTCCTGCAAAATGTTGCATACAGGTAGATCCCAGTACCTGCACAGAGCCCCATTGACTTTAGGGATCTGTCCATGCAATGCCTAGCAGGCTGGAGGTTGTTAGATTGTAAAGTGGAGGAAACTAGAACTTCTTCTGTGTTTGAAAGCACCAAGCACACTGCGGTCACTCAGAAACAACATAAATATGTGAATGTGACATTATTCAATGAAGTATATAACTAATGAATATGGTATATGTTTAGTCACAGGACCAACTCCTACTGTTGTGTAAGACATGTAAATGATCTGAAACATCCTTCCCCAGTGAGAAGGGTATTTCTTGCATCACTCAACCCTCCCTTATAACATCTCCAAGCTACTGTGATGTTTGGATCTGGCTCAGAACTTCGTGGCTTAGGACCTCTGTACTATTGACAACTTTTATAAGATACCGTACCTGACTGCAGTACGCTTCTCACATGCACCCAGTGCTGAGGTAATGAATTGCTCACATTTGTTATAGATTAGATGAATAATTCATGACTTTGTGGTTAAACAACTTTGGAGGTGTCCAAGGAATCAATGCTCATTTTGATTCCTTTTTGCACAGCAGGTGTTCTTCTGAAAGAGCAGTATGTTGTTTACTAGATTAAAGTATTTAATTTTATAGGTAGAAATCCTGGAACCTTGTTTACAGAGAAGCTTGCATTCCTCTTTTGTCCATATCTAATCTAGCTGGGTTGACGCTTAAGATCTCCACCTGCACACAGTTTTTATATGCAACAATAGATGAAAGCCTACAGGAACACACTCTTACATATTTTCTTTATAGTCAATTCTTAAACTGATAATAGTGTAGTAATTGGATTGTGTTTAGACTTTAACTATATATATGCCATGAACACTAAAACTGATTTGTTAACGACAATGTATTTTAAATTGCTGTATTGTTTGCAAGTGAACAAAGAACCATTTCCTATTTGAAGGAGAAAGTCTAGTAAGTTTCCTGACAACATTAAGCAATGAACTTGACTAATTCTAAATCCTTATTAATTTAACATAATCCCACTAGTAGAGATACACAAATGTGGTGGCCATTGGTGTACCCCAACAAACTTTCCAAGGCTTTTATAGAAAAGACAGGGTAGAAGGCAAGGGGCAAATTGTGGGTGGGGAAGGTGGTAATACTCTTGTAGTAGATGTTCCAAATCTAGATCACACATGATCACTGGGTTCAGCTTCCACACAGTGGGATCTAAATATATTGTGAGGTTTGCTAGGATTGTCAGGTATGGTTTCCCTGCAGTGCTGCTTGGATGGCCTACTGGACTTTTAGGTCTTGGCTCCCCCTTGAAATGATGCAGATGCCTTGCTGGGCTCAGTACCTTTTTAGTCCAAGAGGAAAAAAAACGTGGTATCTCCGAGGCCCACCTACTCACGGTGTCAAAATTTGAGGCTGCCATTAGTAAGTGGTACAGATCTTCATAATATGATTGCCCCTTTCCTTTCTTACATGCTTTGAGGAGCAGGGAAACAGTTAATAATGTTGACATTTAAAGAAGCCTCGTTACACACCTGAATTAATCCCTCATTGAGATGAATATGGTATTCCACACCTCTTAAAGGTATAATATAGTCTTAGATTCCCTGCTAGTTCAGGCATAGTTGTATGGGTTACATTTTCAAGGTCACTTCAGTAAGCACATGGGCTAAGAGAGCTACAAGACAAATTTCTGTGTTCCATTCTAATTTGAAAACTAGAAAAAGTTTCCAAATTTTGCATGTGAATATTTGTTATGTTTAGGAGTAATAAAACAATCCAAACCACAAAACACTACCATAAGTGTCTGAAAAATTTCTTCTCAACATACTTAGTTATTATCTGCTAACATTGTTGTGGCATCACAATAAAGTGTCACATATGGTTCAAAGGGCTGATCTTGGGATAGGAGTGAAACAGTAGATGTCTCAGACTCACTGTTTACATGCCAGTCCTAGAAACATTTGTATCTGCTTTCCAGAAACAGTATAACTATACAAGTGCTAGTACAGATGCAAGTACTAGCATGAAAAGGGCTCAAGTTTTCATGACATGATAAATATGCCCAAACCCTGTTACGCTGGTGCTTATAGCATTACCAGCACTGTTGGAAAAGAGGTATAAAATTTTCTTGTATAGATAAGACAATTTGTCCTAAGAGTTTCTGAATAAAAACGGTGAGGAGTTCAGGATCTGACCACCCATTTGGTTTTTTTGCCTCCAATAAAGAAAAAAAAAAAAGGCAGAACTGTCTACTTATTTTTTATTATATGAGTTCTCCTGTAGTCTAAAACCATAAACAAATCAGAGGCAAGATGGTAAGGAAGCCCTTTTTCTGAACCTTGAAAGCCAAATGTCCAGCCACAGACACAAAGGCCTGGGCTATGATTTCTAGCCAAAAAAAAAAAAAAACATTGAGAACACATATTGCTGAGTAGAAGAGTGCTAGTTTCCAAACTTGGCGTAAAGGGCCAAATAAATAAGAGTCAAGATTTATCGAGTGATGAACCCAACAGAATTGTATAAGATCTAGTTACAAGAAAAACTCAACAGATATATCAATTGTAATACACAGACAGTTACGTAAAGGCTCCCGTCCCGTGTGACAAAGATTTTAAAACTGTCCAACTATAACAGCTACTGTCATCTTAATTCAAAATCACGTTTTACTGGTTGACTGTTCTGAAGAGCTGCTGCTGTCTAGACTTTTAGAAGAATGTTCTCTTAAGACTTCCAAAGAACTAGTGATATCCAGACTTTCTGAAGAAATGGGTCTATACCCTTCTGTAGAACTGATGATATCCAAAGTTTTGGAAGAATGGGTGCTACAGCCATTTGAACTGGCATCTCTTATGATTATCTCCTGCATGGATCCGAATGTTAATGGAACAAAGCCTTCACTGTCAGTTGTGAGAACAATCCAGGTTGAACCTATGAGGACATTAAAATATCTATTTATTAACAATACTTTTTTTTGCAACTCAGTATATTTTAGGCATAAATAATATTACCCAATACTGACCCTTTTATGCAACACAAAATCTGAAAATTGAATTTTACAAGAAATGAATGTGTACTGTTTTGTCTAGCTAACCCTAGAGGTGAGATAAACTGGATTTTCTCTGAAAGAAAATACATGTATTGTTGTGTAATATGCTGTTGACTGAAAATTAGACAACAGCTGTGAAAAAGCCAGTTCTCTCAGGCCAACTTTCCCACCAGAAGCCAAAGCTACAACACATATATCTTGACACAACTTTAGATTAGGCATCGGGAATGAAATTCTGAACAACAAGATCCAGATGTGCCTTTTTCTTCTTTTTTGGTCTCCTGTTCAAATTAAATATTCATTGGTCAAGTCAACAGAATATTTAAAACAAGATAAAGCAATACGTGAACCAGTACTCAGTCTCTTACAAGTTATAAATAGTTATACATTTAGTGCCAACAGAGCTAAATAAGATCAACTATCTACTATACTCTTGACATTTGAGTTAATATTTTAAGTAAAACCCAACCCAACTCCCAATTTGGCATAAAAGCCCCATCCTGGATACCAGGCTAGCCTTCTGGTCTCTCTGAGTGCAGCCCCTCTGATGTCAGGCCTTTTGCATTTATCTGTCCCTGGGTGGAATTCTGCAATTCTCGCACTCTTACACCAGGACATGAGCTATAGTGTATCAGCTATACACAACTGTGTATCCACTGTGGGTACCAAGCAGGTCTGACTGGGTTTGGCACCTATATTTCTTCCCTTGTGCGTGTCTCTGCAGAGAAAGGCAACAAAAAATGATTAAGGGTATGGAACAGCTTCCATTTGAACAGAGGTTAAAAGGACTGGGGCTGTTCAGCTTAGAAAGGAGACAACTAAGGGGGGATATGATAGAGGTCTATGAATATCATAAATGGTGTGGAGAAAGTGCGTTAAGGAAGTGTTGTTTATCCCTTCACGTAACACAAGATTCAGAGGTCGCCCAATGAAATTACTAGGCAGGTTTAAAACAAACATAAGGAAGTACTACTTTCCACAATGCATAGTCAACCTGTGGAACTCATTTATTGCTGAGGGAATTCTGTGCCAAAAACTTAAAAATTCTCTACCAAAAAATTTAAAAATCTGCAAAATTCTGCATATTTTATTTGTCAAAATAACACTGTATAATCACACCAGTTTCAATTATTTTGGTAATTTATTTCAATATTCCTGCCAGCAACTATGTCAGTAACAATACAGACAACAAAAAAAATCCCCACAGGAGTAGAGAGTTAAAGAAACCCCTATGACAACCAAGTTCCTGTTTCTCTGCCCCCTCCTATCCAGAGCCCAGCAGTGGGGGCCAGACACCCACACTCCCTTCCCCTAGAGCCCAGCTGTGGGACGCCCGCCCCCCAGCCAGACACCTGTGTCCCCCCCTCAGACCAGATGCAGGGCACCCCCCAGCCCAAACACACTCAACCCCTCTATCCCGGAGCGCAATTGCAGGGCACTGCCCCAGCCCAGACATTGGCACCCCTTACCCCCCAGAAATCCAGAGAGAGAAACAGACTGATGCTGGGTCCTGGGCTTGTACTACGTTTCCTGCACGCTGCCTCCTTCCTCCAGGGCATGCCAGGTACTGCAACTGCTGGGAACTCTCCAGCTCCTCCTCCTCCTCCTCCCCCTCCCTTCAGCAGTGTCTTTGGGCTTGTCTACACTTACATTTTATAGCGCTCTAACTTGCTGGCTCAGGGGGGTGAAAAATCAGACATAGCCTTCTATTTGCGAGCCAGGCTCTGCTGGGTCCAGCGGCCCCTAGTGGCAGCCAGCAGCTCTGCAGCACATTTCTATGAGGGGCAAAAAGGAAATTCTGCGCAGAACATTAATTCTGCACAAATTGCGCAGTGGTGCAGAATTCCCCCAGGAGTAACTCATTCCAAGGGGATGTTGTGAAAGCCAAAAGTATGACTGGGTTAAAAAAAAAACCAATGAGATAATTTTAGAAGGGAAAAATTCTTCAAGTCCCAAATCTCTGAGCCTGTTGCTATTTCATGTAATATTCTTATTAGTGTTACACTACATACATGCTTTCAAACTGTAAAAATGTTACTGGATCAGAGGTGTATACTTTTGCTAATTTTCACATCCAGTAAGCAAGTCTTTTCATATTTCATCTCATCACTTTTGCCCTCACAAAATAAAACTGATTTGAAAAAAAAAGTTAGTCCAGTAAGCACATTTCCCAGCTGCTCCATTTACTTCTATTATGTAACACATTACAAGAAATGTCACAAAAAGATTACAGTTTAAAAGCACATGAACTTTAATCTTATGCTTAATGCCTCATTTGAACCTCACTTTACGATTCAGGCATTTGAAGACACTATTACTAGTATGAGTAATATAGCCAGTAATATGGCTTATGTTCATTTAAAAAATGACAAAAACCATGATTTTTTTTCTACTGAAAAAAAGAACTTTTATCAAAAAGGCATGATTAGTTATATTGTCTAGACATAAAATAGAGGCCCTAGTCACTGGTGGTCATCAAAGATTCCAGGGGCCGCCTTGTAAAAGAAGTTATGTTAATCTCACTATCCTGGACGAATTTCAGTTTAGGTAATTAGATGCTGCATTTCCAAAATTTGTCTGCTTTTCCCTAGTGGACTTGCCATAAACGTCTGTGTGCACCACTGTGTGCTGTTCAATAATCACCATGTTTCACCAGAGAGATGGCTGCATCTCAGTGGTGGCTGAAGAAATAACATGATATAGAGTATAAAGGGGTTTTTTTTAATCTCTCAGTATTCAAGGTACCTTATAAATACAAAATTGTGTTAATAATCTTTCCTAGAATGTAGGCACTGGTGAATGATGCAGAATGATTTTATCTAGTCATAGGAATATAAAATATATCTGAACTCTAACCACCATGTACTGAAAAATCAGTACTCCTGAAAGTATGAAGCAGTAACCTCCATCTTTACCAGCTGCGAACAGCAACATGCCAATGGACTTTTCCTGCAGGTGTTAAACTCTAATTGTTGGAAAATACTGTACAGAAAATTTCCATCAGAGAAACATTTCATATCTCAAAGATGTATGTTTTATATCTTTGCCACAAAGAAAACATCAGGTTGGATGTGGGGTATGTGTGGGGTGAGTGGATAATTGCAGAGAAGAAAAATATATATATATAAGATTAATTTCTCCAGCCATTGTCAAACAGAAAAACAAGCATAACAAAATCCCCAAAGCTGCCTTTGCTGTGTTAAAAAAGAACTACAAAATTTGGTTATATGAGAGTAGATAATGAAGTTGACAGGTTAAAATATTGAACAGGGTTTCCAAGAGATGATTAATTCAGACAACCAGACCTGTCAGTCAGAATTCTCTTTGTAAAAGAGCTAAAAAGTCTGAATAAAAAAGGGGACAGATATGATTTTCCTGCACCACCACCTGTTAGTTAAAACAAAGGCAAATTAACATAACAAAGCTTTGAACAGGAAATCTAGATTTTAGGTAAAAAGGAACTAATTTTAATACAAGAAAATAAATTGGGTATGTTCTTAATATATTGTCATTGTTTTTTACACCTTGTCTTTCTTCTAAATAAGACTGTATTTGTTGCTAATGCAAACTGAGAATGTCACATATCTGAACTTCATTGTATTGGATGAACAGAACTTACCATGTTGCATTTCAACAAGAGAGAGACTGAAAATCTGCTGAACTATACTTAGACGGAGTTTACCATCACATAGAATAACAGCTCGCCTTTCACCTACCGCACTTCCAGAAAGTTGCTTCTGTGGATACAAAGAAGAAACCATTAGGTATAGCTGAGTATGTTTTAGTTACAGAGCTATTAAAATATGACAGTTTAATCAAAACACCATCACACAGATTTGTTTTCAACAATAGTGCCACTTGCAAAAATCAAATACTACATTTATCTGGACCAACTAGTTTGCAAGGGTTATGGCCTGAAATCCCTTTATTTATGATGAAAACATCAATGAGCAATGGTAGCAAAGTAACTAAAATATAAGGTTAGTGTGCATGCGGATGGAGGACGAGAGATCATGCCACATGGCTGACATGGAAACATGGTAGGAGTTCATCCTCACTTAGTCCAATTTTTTGTTGCTGTTTTTATTAATATTTGTTTATTGGCAACTTTCAATTTATGCCTTTCTGTAACTAAAACTGACTTTATTTCAGTCAGTTTCCCTTTCTTCTTCAAATGCAACAAGGCTTATTTAGCACATACCATAGGGGGAAAATGTTTAAACCCAAACAATTGTTTTCACTGACTTTTTAAAAAACTCATGAATTTATTTCTGTTTATTAATGGAGTTTGTAATTCCCTCCCCATCCCCCCACTCTCTAAGACTGAATGTAGTCTAGTCTACCTATAAGTAACCACTGTCCAAATACAGTCTTCAGAACATGTCTCCCACATGGCAGGTGAACAGGTTTTTAAATCTACCCAGAAGATAAGTCATTATCAAGGCTATGTACTGTGAGTGAATGTAATTTTATCCTACATAAAGTAGCCAGAGCACTTATAAGAATTCCCTGAGAACCCTTAATGTCTCTGTCAGGGAAAACATTACAAGGCGAATCCTGTCCCCTCTTCTGTGCTGTCGAAGGACGCACATTGAAAAAACAGTTCAGTTACATTTCATGTGGGAGCTTGGAGGTGCACAGGAGTTGTTTATCTAGCTACCACTGCCCCACAAAGCCACTTCATTGCCTGGGGTCGGGGAAGAGGAAAGAAGAAATCATTCTTTCATCGTTGCCCTTCTTTAAATCCACAATCTGGCAGTGCTCAGATAGCCTAGGTTTGGATGCATCTGAGTAGCAACTGACTCTAAACATTATATTGTGGTGATCCATGTTTATTGTGTCAATGATTTCCATAGTAAATATACTCAGTATACTGGTAAAAAGTTATATTTTCTAACTGTTAGGTTTCACACTAAACCTGTGATCTGAAAGGCAAACTGAGTTCTTTCCTTCTCACAAAATTATAAGTGAAGAAGGATCTACAGGACACATTGTGTACTTAGTTAAACTTGTGCAACCCCTTTGCATAGGTACAACTCAACTGGCTAGATTTCAATTTCAGATAGATCCAGTAAATCTTTGGTTTTGGATCCCAACAATTGTTTAAACTCTTAAAAAATTAATGAGGGTAGCAACTAAAAGTTGCCATCCATGGGAGTATGTTTAATTACCTAGAATTTTTAGATGTGAAAAGCATTTCTTTTTAAATATGGAAGAGCACTAGAACTTAATAGAACTTCATCAGAAGGCCCTGATCTTCTAACTGAATCTGTATATGTGGACCCATGCACTGAAGTAAATGGGAATCCACAAAGGTGCAGGGGCTTGGATCTGGCTGTAGGATATGAGCATAAGAGAGAAGGTGGAGATAGTGAATAGCAGAAACTCATTAATAGGGAAATCATATCATTTACATTGTTTAAAATCTGCAGAATAATGGAACCATTGTTGGCATAAATTGAACCCTATTAATAGTTAAACTATAACATTATCTTTACTTCTTTTTCAAAATATGTCCCTATGTGCACTACATGCACCAGTGATGAAAATAAAGTATGGATGAAAAACAGTGAAGCAATATACTTGTGAAATGGCAATATTTTTAGCTTAAAATCTTATGAGATGTCAAATATTTTCATCTTTTTTTATTTCCTATCAGGGAAATCTGACAATAGACAATTCTGTTAGCACCATGACCATAGATAGGGACTGGTATACAAGCTGGTAAAACATCTCTTCTGCATAGGAATTAAAGCCCCAATCCTTTTTATACCACATAGAAATTAAGGCCCTAATTAAATCCAACTGAATGTAATCGGATTTCTCATGTTTGTAAAGTTAAACACATGAATAACTGTTTGCAGGAGTGGGGCCTTATTGGGCATAATCTGGAATGAGACTCTTGCAGAGCTATACATTTTAAAGATATCTGTAATCTTAAAATATATGTCCACAACAGATTTTACACTGAGCTTTCAGCATTAAAAGTTACCTGATAAGTGATGTTAATAAAAGAGGGCTCCTGAGAAGACGGGTATGCTGGAAGAAATTTCTTCCTGGATTTTAGAAGTTCTGTTAGCTCAGAAAGGTGATGCTGTACTTCTGTAAAATTGCCACATAATTTTTCTATGTTCTTAGATAAATAACTTGCTTCTTTTTCACCTAGCAGACTGTTATTTTTAGGAGAATTTGAAATTTCAGGAACTACATCCGCTTGTCCTTTTGGAGATGCTGGTCTGTTAGAAAATGCAGTTGGTGTTCTAAGCCCATGCAGGACCAATGATCGATTAATTGGTTCAACATCCAAAATTTCCAGAGCTGGAGGAAAATCCATGGAAATCTTTCTTTCTTCGATGTCTCTCACACTTGACAACAGGTGTTGCTCATAAGTAGGGCTTTTAATTTCTTCAATAAGTTTTCTTCTGCTACTAGGAGATTGAATAATAGCATGACCTGGTATCAGGAGTCCGCTACTTAGAGGATGAACTTCTGTAGAGAAAATTTCTGGTGGCTCTCTTTTCACAGGTATGTTCAAAAAGGCATTCAAACTGGAATTACCACTAGTTCCTGCAGATGCTGAAGAACCCTCTTCAAAACTTATTTCTTTGATCATCAGACGGATGACATACTTGTCTGACCTTGAAGATGGCAGAAATGCAGGGTCAGTGAATTTCTGCTTTCCAACTAAAATCAATAACAATTTATCGGTCAGGAAGCATAAGCCCTTTGGTCTTTCACTTTTCTCAAGCTGAATTTGTTGAATATTGGGTAAATGGGATGAAGTCAAAGAATAGACCAAAATAATGTTACAAGTATTGGAGGCTACTGACACAGTATGAGTTTTATGATCAAAAGCCATTATGTCAGGGACCAGAATGCCTGGGATGCTGACTTTCCTGGTAGTGGTAACCTTCCTTTCAAAAGTCACCAAAATCAGGTGTGAAGAGTCCTGGCCACTTCCTGTTAGATAATCCTTATGCCTAAGATGGATAAGGGGACTGGAACTAAGTCTTTGTTTGCTGGAAAGGATATGGGTGAGATCCACAGGAGCTGATGAAGGAGAAGGTACTGAAACAATAGGCACAGATTTTTCTGAGTCTAGTGATTTTTTCCCCACATCTATGGAGAACTCTTCATCACCACATAACAAGGTAGACGGTGAAGGAAAAGAATTTGTTTCACCACCAGCTGGGACTTCAAATGCAATACCTGAATTTAAGCCACAGATCTTATCTAACGGAAGCTCAGTAGCAACAGCAACTTGGGAATCCAGAGTAGCTTCTACAGCACAGATGTAGCCTCCCACATCAAATACTGGGCAAAAGAAGCAAGCAATTAAAGTTTTCTGAGCATCATCCCATATGTAGGAATGAAGAGCACTGCCTATAGCAACTACTAAGCGATTGCCTTCCTTAGTCCAACAAGCGCAGTGGATGAGACCACTACCTTTTATATCAGCTTTAATTCTGGAGTTGTTGCGACGAACAGAATGTAAGACGGAGGCATCCCGCGTAGTAAGCACAGCCAAGATCTCTTTCTTTGGATGCCACACACAGCCCTGGGGAAGCACTGGAAATGGATCACCCGTTTCACAAATCTGAGAAACCAGGAGTTTATTCCTTTCTGACATGTTATAGCTCAGCTGCCAAATAGTGATGTGCTTTTTATGCTGAACAGCAAGCAGAGCTGTGGTGTCTGTGGTACATGGGCCCCAGTAAAGCCCATGAACATGTTCAAACTGACCAATAACACTTGAGTCACCAAACTTTGGTTCTCCATTGTGAAGGTGTAAAGCAGTCAGTATCACTTGCTTCCCATCCGTCCAGGCAATACCATGCACAGGGTGGATTGCCTGATACAAAGCATTAAGGCCAGTTCTCAGAAGTTTTCCTTTTCCCAGCTCCATTCTTTCTAGTGAGAGGCATCTGTAATTATTGAAAACAAGTGATACATTAATCTAGAGACTTTGATCACAACTCTGCAGTTAAATGCATTATATTGTATCAGGTAAGTCGGAGATGGAGAAAAAACCACTAAGTCATCTAACATATATCATCCTGCCAATGCAGCATTGTTCCTTTCAGTACATTTTCTAGTATTTGTATCTGTCCTGGGGGCAGTGTTGATATTCTCACTAAACTCCACCTGTCAAAGTTCAGGGTAACTGCACCTGCATTCCCCCTCTGTGGTCCAAAAAGGCCACTTGCTCTCAGACTTCCAGCCCCCAGGCTTCACCTCTCTTGGGTGGAGACCCGCATCTCCCTCCTGACCAGGGTTTTTCCAGGCTGCACAATTCTCTTCCTACACTGTGAGTTCCCCTGCGAGTCAGACAGCCAAAGGAGGCCTGCTTTGCTTCCTCCTCAAAGGTTAAAAACAGTATAATTGCCCATAGTTTAACTAGAGCGGGGTCAGTCAATTGCTCCTGTTTGAGCTGGAAGGCTGAACTCAGCCTGGTCACTATGGCCCACTTCCCCCCAGCCTGAGGTCAGCACTCTGCATGGTCGCAAGCCATACAGTCACACTTTTAGACAGCTATCTAAGGGTCAGGGCTCTTCCAGCCAGCTGGGAGCACCATTCTCTGCCTGTCTCCACTCCAGCAAGCAAAGAAAGTTTGCTGAAGGGGTTGCTCAGCAACCACCCACGTTCCTCTTCCCTTTGCGGGGCAGAAATCAGTGGCTCTCTTATGTTGCTCCCCAGGCGTCTGCAGGAGAGGCGGCAGCAGAGATTCCTGGCTGGGCTCTCTGGTCCAGTCAGCTCTTGTCCTGGTTTTGTGCCTCAGCATAATTTTGAATTAGTCATAGCTGGCTCTAATTGGCTAGTCGTGCCAACTTCACCCACAACATGGCTACTCCTATCAACAGACCAACTGCGTAAAGGAAAGTAGGGAGGCAAAAATATTGTGGTTCAACATACAGCTGTGAACATGACCAATAAAACACCATGTTTTAAATGTCTTCAAGAAACAAAAACAAAAATTAGCCTCTCTCATGTGCAAGCTGAGTAGAATACAAAACTAATAAAACACCATAAATGAACCATAGAATATCAGGGTTGGAAGGGACCTCAGGAGGTCATCTAGTCCAACCCCCTGCTCAAAGCAGGACCAATCCCCAACTAAATCATCCCAGCCAGGGCTTTGTCAAGCCTGACCTTAAAAACCTCAAAGGAAGGAGATTCCACCACCTCCCTAGGTAACGCATTCCAGTGCTTCACCACCCTCCTAGTGAAAACGTTTTTTCCTAATATCCAACCTAAACCTCCCCTACTGCAACTTGAGACCGTCACTCCTTTTTCTATCATCTGCTACCACTGAGAACAGCCTAGATCCATCCTCTTTGGAACCCCCTTTTCAGGTAGTTGAAAGCAGCTATCAAATCCCCCCTCACTCTTCTCTTCTGCAGACTAAACAATCCCAGTTCCCTCAGCCTCTCCTCATAAAGCATGTGCTCCAGCCCCCTAATGGTGTTCAATTAATTCAGTTTTAATACTCGCATGTGTCACAAGTAAAGACATTTTTTACAAATGTGATTGTTTGATAGTGTATATTAAAGTCATTTTGAGCTGTGTGACAAAAGGCACTCAGTGTGCTGTCTTGGAGCTTTTTCTACAAGGCACGGCCTCCTTTTTTTTTTTTTTTTTTTTAAATTTGTCTACAGAGACCAACGCAAACAGGACAGGGCAAACCAATCCTTTATATAATAGTCAATGGATTTAACCTCACAACAGCACTTCTGAGGGAGGCATTACAGTCTCCATCTCATAGATGGGGAAACTGAGGCTCTAAGCTTTGTGGCTTGATTTTCAGTGGTGCCAAGCACCTGAATTGCCCAAAGCAAGTAGGTGTTCATCATCTGTGAAAATCCACTAGTACCTTGCACAAGGCCACAGCAGAAATCTGTGACAGAGATGGAAGTGGAAACTAGTTCTTCTGTGCTTTAAAGACAAAGCCATTTTTCCTTTCACTCTAATTGCATAGATTAGTGGTTCTCAAACTTTTTCAGTGTAGACAGACTGTCTTATGGCTCACCACCCCTCTCATTCACAATTGCATGGACCAACTCTCCTCTCATTTGTGATCATATAACATCTGTGCAGCAGTTACTGCAATTGCTTACATGTAAAACTAATATTAGGAAAGTAATCTATTTTATTTATAATTTGATGGTAAATTTACTAGGTAGAAACAAGAAGAGTTAAAGCCACGTTACTACCAAGCTCCCAAAGACTACCAGAAAGATCTGTCATAGCGGAACAGTGTAGCTTTAGGACAGCATGCCATGAAACTGGTGCTCCCTGCTTCTGCACCATTCTTTTACTTAGGGCCACCCAATGTGAGTCTTGTTCACTTGTGTTGCTGGAGGGAACACTGGGCTCTTAATGATTTGTTACACAATATTCCTAGGGCTTGTCTACATTTAAAACGCTACAGCACCACAGCTGTAGCGCTTCAATGTAGATGATCCCTATGCCGATAGGAAGGATTCTCCCATCAGCATAGGTAATCCAGCTCCCGAAAGGTAGTAGCTAGTCGATAGAAGAATTCTTCCATCAACCTAGCACTGTCTACACAAGAACTTAGGCTGGCTTAACTACTTCGCTCAGGGGTGTGCATTTGTCACACAACTGACCACAGTAGTTAAACCAACATAATTTACTAGTGAAGACCAGGCCTTAGACCAGTTGTGGGAAGCCTGCAGCCCACACATGGCCCACCAGGGTAATCTGCTGGCGGGCTGTGAGACAGTTTGTTTACATTGACTGTTCGCAGGCATGGCTGCCCGCCTGCAACTCCCAGTGGCCGTGGTTCACCGTTCCCATTCCACTGCCTTAGATACTAGGAAGCAGCAGCAACCATACAGCCCATCTAGCTCTACTAATCTACCTAATCTTCCACCTTCTCAGAATTCAGGTAAAACTGATCTCAGTCTTACTAAGTGACTAGCATTAACCAGTAAGACTAAAACTGCTAGCTGCTCATTCTTAAATATTCTGCATTACATGGAAACTCTGGTAGGTGATATTGACAGGTACCTCTTGCAAGAGAGATGCTAACAGCCAGTCAGATATAATAAACCACCTATACCATATGGACATTTCAGCCTGTTGCAGAGGTAAACAAGAAATTTTCACCTATCATCAACAGACCTGAAAAAATGTAGCACAAAAAATGGCCCATTAGTTTTATCTCCTTCCCTGTACCTGTCATCCTTCATAATAAACAGTACTGTATAATTGTAAGATACTGACAAACTATCGAGATTTATTTTGCCACTTTAAAAATGAGCATGATACAACAGATTAAGACACAGGATTAGCAACTCCTGTAATCTACCCCCAGCTCTGACTCTGTAACCCTGAGTAAGTAACTTAGACCACCATTTTTAAATGTGGAAGCCTAAAGTCAGGCACCTAAATTGTACTCCTGGGGGAATTCTGTGCCACTGCACATGCGCAGAATTTATGTCCCCTGCACATTTCTTTACTTCCCTGCAAAAAAATGACTCTCTGACAGGGAAACAAAGGGAAACCACAAGAGCAGTCATGAGACCCTCCCCAGCAGTATGTTTTAGGGGCCCAGGGCAGACAGCAGAGAGGTAAATCACTGTGGACCAGGAGGCAGGACTGCAGAAGACTCGGCTGGTGGCTCCTTCCCATACCAGGCTCAGCTGCTAGTCCTGGCTGCGCTGGGGAAGACAGGGCTTCCTCTTCCCTTGCACGGCATCCAGGGCCCAGTGAGATCTATCCCCAGATTTCTCTCCCAGCTGAAGGAAGCTCTGCAAACTCACCCCACCCCACCCTGCTTCCTGCACCCATCACTTCTCAGCTGTAGGGGGAGGGATCCCTGTACAGGGAGCTACTCCTCCATCCGCGCAACTCCCATTCATCCAGACCCCCTCATACCCAGACCCTCCTGCAGAGCCTCACCCCCGCGCTGAACTCAAACCACCTTGACCTGGACCCCCTGCAGGGTCCCATTACCACTGCACCCAGAAACACCCAACAAGCCCCGTGCATCCAGATAACCCCCACAGCCGGATCCCCCACTGAGCCACCCGCACCCAGATTGCCCCACACAGAACCCTCTCAACCTACACCTAGATCCCCCCCACACCCCACACTAAGCCCCTCCACCCTTGGATCCTGCCTTGCTGAGTCTGCCTACCCACACCTGATGCACCTGGCACAGAGGGGAAGGGCCCTGGGGTGTTTCTGAAGCAGGCCTGGTCCTTACAGTGTGTCAGGGTTGGGTGCGGCCTCACTGCTGAGTCTGTGTCTCAAGGGGAGTTGCACAGTGATCTCCCACTGCTGTGCAGCCAGTGGTCTGTGCTCCCCAATGCCATACTGGAGCCTCCACATTTATTTGATAAATAAAATTTGCAGAATTTTACAATATTGTGTGCAGAATTTTTATTTTTTTTGGCACAGAATGCCCTTCGGCGTAAAACTGGTTGGTTTGATTTTCAGAGGTGCTGAACACCCACCGCTTCCAAAGAGTCCAAGAGGAATCGGAGATGTCAGGCATATGAATTCAGGGTACTTATTTGGGTATCTAAATATGGGTTAAGGTGCCCAAGTTTAGGCTCCCATGTTTGACAGTGTCAATCTTTACATCTCCCTGCCTCCACTTCCCCATGTGTCTGTGAACAGCAGCCAAGAACACACCTTCCCTGCCCTACTACGGCAAGGATCCTGGTCCCTGTGCCTACTATGAGGCACTGTTACTGTCCTGGGGACGAGCTCTCTGCCAGCGAGGGAGACTCCTTCCCACAAGCGCTTTCTCAGACTGTAGGTGCTGGGGGGACAGAGCCCACGCGCTGAGCGAGATAACCCCCTCGCCCTAGTACTCCATCACGGGACTACTGGCTGCCGGGCTGTACCCTGAAGGAGGCCACCCCCATGCCGCCTATATCCCCTGGGGCATCCGGGAGAGGGAGGGGAAGTTGGCAGGGACCGGACAGATTCGTAAACCCCTGGCCCCTCACAACAGGGAGTAGGAGGGGTTTCCTCTCTCCTGGCACCTCCCCCCCAGAACTACACGCCCACACTGTCCGCCCCCGGCCCGCCCACGCTACTTTCTCTGCCCGCCCGCCCGCCTTCTGTTCCCCACCCCTTCGCGGGCCCGCCCGCACTGCTTCTCCTCCCGTCATTTCCTTTCCGCCCCGCTTCCCTCCCACTCCCGCGCGGGCCCATGACCCCGTTTTCCTCCTTCTCGCTCCTCCCGCCCCCCACGCGCTCACGCTGCGCTCTCGGGAGCGGTCAGACATCGGGGAAGCTGCCCGCCAGCGGCTCCTCTTACCCGAGCGGCTGCTGGGCCCGGCTCCCAGCGGGTGAAATGGCGGCGCTGGCAGCCGCAGACCGAGGCCCCAGCTCCGGCCGGAGGAGTGGGGACTGAGTCGTAGCACCAGGTCTCTCGCCTCGGGACTCTTAGCCGCTCTACCCCCACCCCTCGTCGTTTCTATGCCCCCTAGCGGCACTCTAGCCTCCTGCGTGAAGCTCTGTGATCTAGTCACGGCCTCCTTGTCGGGGGAAAACTACAACGCCCAGAATGCAATGGGGCGGGCGCGTGCTTTCCCCCCACCCGCCCACACCCCGGAGGCTCATAGGGGCGGAGCCGGAGTCAGTAACCCGCCCTCTGGCTCCTGAAGTGGGCGGGGCGGGGCTACTCTCCATCTCACAAACAGCAGCCTCCCCCTGCTGCTGGGCTTGGCCCGTCCTCCCCTCCTGAAGCTCTCACCCTAGGGACCTGCCCCTGGTGGATGGTGCGAGAGGCCAGGGCAGTGCCTCATGGTGCCATAGGTCCTCCATGTGCTGACCAGGCCTAGCGCCTGGCCTCGCCCCGGCCTGGCCTCGCCCCAGCCTGCCCGCGCCTCACGCTTCCCTGTGTTTCCCGTGGGCGCTTCACAGGCTGCATCAACAGGAGAGCACTACGGGTCCCTGCACACAGGCCTTGGTGGTGCAGTACTGGGGGTTGAACACAACATCAGGACTCTGTTATTGCATCTCACACAAGATAAAAGTGTAAAAAAGGACACACACCTGATTTATTTCTCCCCCTTTTTGAATCACCTTTAACGCAAAGTGGGGAATATAGGGAATGCAGCATCTTTGGTCCTGAATCCTCAGTCATAATATTACATAATACTTATATAGCGCCATCTAAGATCTCTACAAAGACACCTAAGTCTTACCCACACTTCCTGCAGTTGTAGACATTGCAACTTTGTCATCTCTAGACTGGACTGATTCAATGCAGTCTAGAGAATACACTTTACAGCCTTTTGAAACCTGAAGCAAATCCAAAATGTGGCAGCTCGATTGCTAAGTAATTTGCCACAAGCATGTTACATCTTTGCTTTGGCATCTGTGCTGGCAGACATAAAAAAGGTCTTAAATTCGCAGCAGAAAAGGAGGATGCTAAGAAGGCAAATGTGGTACAGACTCAGCATATCGAGAACAAAGTGAAACAACATGGCAAAGAATGTGAAGAGAAGAAAATCTATACCAATGCTGGGAGTCTGAGTAACAAGGAAGACGAATTGGAAATTCTCATTGATGAGAAGAAATTTGGGATTGGGATTTTGGGATTGGGATTACTGAAACCTGGTGGGATGAGTTGCATGATTGGGATGTTAAAATCACTGGTTATGCCGTGTTCAGGAAGGAGAAAGTAAGTAAAGGGTGAAAGGATGGCACTCTACATTAAAGACAATATTACTTGTTCTAGAGTTACTGATAAATCAGAACCCCAGGATCTGTTATGCATATGAATCAATGTGGTAACAGCCGAGGAGAGTCTTCTGGTGGGGGTCTGTTACCGCCAAATCAACTAGAGAACAGAATGAGATACTCCTTAAGCACCTGTCTGTAATGTGTGGAAAGAAAAATAGTGTTACTATGTGCTTCTTCAGCTTGGGAGGAAGATATATGCTGGAGGTCTCATGCAGCCAGTAGTAGAACATTATTCTAAAAGTTATAGATGATAATTTTCTAAAACAAAAGTTATTGTGCCTACTATTAGGTAACTATTTTGGACCTCATTATGATGGATAAAAATGAATTAATCATTGGACTAAAAGTTGGTGGTTACCAAATGACCAGTGATTGTGACCTGGTTACATTCAATAGGATAGAACAAAGGACAGGCCAAACCAGTAGTATACATTTAGTGCTTCAAAAGAGCTAATTTCCCCAAGATGAGGAAAATTATGAGCAAAATTGACTAGGATGAAGATTTTAGAGAGAAAAATGTGAATGAATATTGGGAATTTTTAAAGAAAAGTTTAGATAGCCAAAAAGCTATGATTCCACAACCAAGAAACAGGACAACTTTGACTAAAAGTCTATCCTTGTTCAATGGCAAAGTGCAGGCAACAATTAGAAATAAAAAAGCAATATATCACAAATGAAAAAAAGCAAAAATAGCAATTAATACAAATTAAAAGTTACAAAATGTAGACAATTGACAAGGGATGCTAGAGATATTAGAGCAGTGGTTCCCAAACTTGTTCTGCCGCTTGTGCGGGGAAAGCCCCTGGTGGGCCGGGCCAGTTTGTTTACCTGCCATGTCCGCAGGTTCGGCTGATCGCGGCTCCCAGTGGCCGTGGTTCACGGCTCCCAGTGGCCGCGGTTCGCGGCTCCAGGCCAATGGGAGCTGTTGGAAGCGGCGGCCAGTACGTCCCTCAGCCCGCGCCGCTTCCAGCAGCTCCCATTGGCCTGGAGCAGCGAACTGCGGCCACTGGGAGCCACGATCGGCCAAACCTGCGGACACGACAGGTAAACAAACCGGCCAGGCCCGCCAGGGGCTTTCCTGCACAAGCGGTGGAACAAGTTTGGGAACCACTGTATTAGGGAAAAATCCTTGGCTGGCAAAGCTAAGGACAATACGGAGGATTTTTTAAAGTTTCTTAGGAACAAAAGAAATCCTAGGAATGGTATGGGCCCATTACTAGATGGAGATGGTAAAATTATTAATAATGATGCTGAAAGGGCAGACATGTTCCATAACTATTTTTGTTCTGTATTTGGAAAGAAGCAGGATGATGTGCTTATATCACATGACAAAATACTTTCCAGTCTGTTAGCAACCGAGGAAGATGTTAAACCAGATTGACTATGGATAAACATTTTTATATTAGCAGGCCTGGATAACTTGCACCCAAGTGTCCTAAAAGAACTGGCTGAGGAGATCTCAGGCCCACAGATGTGAATTTTTAATAAATCTTGGAATACCAGGGATATACCAGGGGAGTGGCAGACTGCTAATGTTGTGCCAACATTTAAAAGCAGCAAGCAGGATGATCTAGGTAAGTATAGGGCGTTTAGCCTAACATCCAATTCAGGGAAAGTAATGGAAAAATTGAAACAGGATTCAATTAATAATGAATTGAAGGTTAGGAATATAATTAAAGCCAGTCAGCATGGTGTATGGAAACTAGGTCTTGTCAAATGAATGTGCTTTCATTTTTTCAAAAGATTACAAATTTGGCTGATAAAAGTAAGTATGTAGATGTAATATCCTTAGACTTTGTAAGGTGTTTGACTTAGAATTGCACAATATTCTAATTAAAAACTTAACTATATACATTATCTAGAAAGCACATGTTAAATGGATTAAGAACTGGCTGACAGTCACAGATTACAGATCATTATTGAATGGTAGTATTTCTAGTGGGGCTCTACGGTGACCACCATTTTCATCAATGATCTGGAAGTACATACAAAATCAATGCTGATAAAATATAGGGAGACACAAAGTTTGGTGGAGTGGTAAATAATGAGGACAGGGGAATCATACAAAGCAATCTGGATTTCTTGGTAAGATGGGCTCATTCTAACAAAAGGAATTTTAATGCAGCCAAATGCAAAATTATACATCTAGGCAGGGCCATCCCTTGTGGGAGTGTGGGGCCCAGAACATAGGCGCCGAGTTTCTAATCTGCTGGAGGGTGTTCTGCCTGGCTCCACCCCACCCCCACTCCACCCCTTCCCACAAGGCCCCACCCCTGCCCTGCTTTTTCCCACCACTGCCTCTTCCCACCCCACCTCTTCTCCACCTAGTTCCACCCCCTCTCTTGAGCGCTCTGTGCCTTCACTCCTCTCCCCTCCTCCCCAGTGCCTCCTGACGCTGTGGGCAAAACATCTGATCTGCGGTAGGCGCTGAGAGGAAGTGGGAGGTGCTGATCGGGGGGGCCTGCTGGCGGGCAGGAGGTGCTGGGGGGGAGGGGATGTTCTGGTAGGGGGGGCTCTTCCTTATCCCCCCTCCCCACCTACCGTTCACCTCCTCACCCCACTCGTCCACCCGTCTCACCTCTCCACCCCCTCCTGCGGTGCCCCCCAAAGTCCGGGGCCCAGGACGGTCACCCCGATTCGCCATACCCAAGGATGGGTATCTGCATCTAGGAACAAGGAATGCATGTGATACCTACAGAATGCAGGACTGTATCCTGGAAAGCAGTCCTCTGAAAAGGATTTAGGAATCATAGTGGACAAGCAACACCATCAGTTGCCAGCCAGTGTGATGCTGATGTGGCTAAAAGGGCTAATGTGATTCTGGGGATGTATAAATGGCAATAGTGAGTAGGGAGTTGATTTTACCTCTGAGACCAAAACTGGAAGACTGTGTACAGTTCTAGTGTCCACATCTTAAAAGCTATGTTGAAAAATTGGAGAGGGTGCAGAAAAGAGCCACACAAACAACTTGACGACTGGAAAAAATGCTTTTCAATGAGAGACTTAAAGAGCTCAATCCGTTTAGCTAATCAAAAAGAAGATCAAGATGTGATTTCATTACAGTGTGTAAATACAGGGAGAAAATACTGGATACTAAAGGGCACTTTAACCTTGTGGAGTATGGCATGACAAGAACCAATGGCTGAAAGCTGAAGCCAGACAAATTCAAATTGGAAATAAGGCACAAATTTCTAAAAGTGACTATGATTAACAATTAGAACAAATTACCAAGAGAAGTGATGGATTCTCCATCTCTGAATGTCTTCCAATGAAGACTCAATGCCTTTTTTTGAAAGATATACTTTAATCACACACGAGTTTTTGGGCTCACTACAGGGGTAACTGCTGTAATTTAATGGTTGTCAAACTAAATGATCTGTTGGTCCTTTCTGGCCTTAAACTTTATCTATGACAATCTATTGGTAACTGGATGGAATAGAAAGTGTTATTTCTGTCCTAGAAAGCTCAGAATAGCATGGGTGCTTCCTTCTTGACATGTCACCTCTTTCCTTCTGACATATTGCTTAGCTGAGATCAGCAAGAGTGCTCAAGATGAATGCAGGGAAGAGGGTTTCCTCCTCCCCTTAATATGGCTATGGTAAAAAAGATTTGTCAAACAGCAAGGTCTTGCAGTGCAACTTGAAACTGGTCAAACTCCAGTCTGATCTCCTCAGCAAGCTCATTCCATAGCTGAGAACTGGCAATGGAAATAGACTGGAAGCAGTGGAAGGATTGGAGCAAAGGAGTGAGTTGGGCTACCATATTTTGCACAAAATAGTGATTCTTCATTGCAGCAGCTTTCAGACTAGATATTGTAAGTTACAATAAACCAGTCTTGAGGTGAGTAAATAAATTTCTAATGTTAAAAAAAATCTGAAACCTCAAATATCCTCCATACCCTGCCTCTCCACAAACACACATAGAAACCGCCCCCGCAACTTTTCAGGTTATCATAAACCATCAAAAAGGGTACAAACTCCATTTTGTTTTCCCCTCTGCAGGTCACCTTTAAAAGTAGAGAGGACAAAACATTTGTAGATGAACAACAGAGAACAATCCTGGCACAGAGATGAACGGGAAATTAAGTAGATGCATTCGTTTCTTCCATCTCTCCCCAAGATGGGAGGAATGGAGACAAAACCTGTTTGAGAGATTCTTGTCACTTTGTTTATGTTTTAGCTCTGAAAGGTGCCGAGATACCACAGTGTCATAAGAACCTAAATAGAATAGAGTAGAATGTGTAGAAGTTATGGTTTTGTGAGATTGATACTGGCGCAGTTGGGGACTGATGGGTATTTTCAAGCCATTGATTAATAAGAAAACTTTTGCTAACTTGTTTAAACAGGAAGTGTAGCTAGCCTAGCAAGTTTCTTAGCACTAGGCATTTAAGATATTTCTACTGTAGTTTTTTTCCCTATATTTAAAGTAGTGTTTAGCCACTAGGGGGCTTTATTGGTCAATATCAGTTTGCTGAGAGAGAGCTGTAGCTCAGGAAAGCTCATGCTCAAATAAATTGGTTAGTCTCTAAGGTGCCACAAGTACTCCTTTTCTTTCTGAGAGAGAAACTAATTCATGAGTACAATCATATTTCTGTAACCTTACAGTGAATTGTGCTTAGATAATTTGCATACCTGTATTCTCCAAAACAACGGTTTGATGTATCCTTAGATTGAATGTTAATGGTAATATTCAGCAATTAAGGTTTTAGAACATTTTGTTTCTTCAGGCTGGGAGACCTCATTTTAACTGTGTGACAGTAGATGTCTTCATATTAGGTATTTCTTTCTTCTTCTTCTTCTATCTACAATTATATGAGTATTCAGTTTAAAAATTCAAAATATTTTTATTTTTTTAACATATACAATATCTTAAATGCAGATTTGTAAAACAAAGTCATATATGGATGAATCAAAGACCTCACAAAACAAACATTATAAAATATTTAACATAAACATTATAAAATATTTAAATGGTATAAACATTATCATATGTCATAACAAACATTACAGTATATTTACAATTGAAATTATATCAGATGTAAGATCAATAAACTGAAATGGAATTGTCTTAGCCTACCGGAGTACTGAGATGCTATATAGTTAATATCATTGTTTCTCAGTTATGCAATTCCCTGAATTCTGGTTATGAGTATATTATTTGCATAACCACTGAATGGTTGTTTCATAATTACAATACCGTATGTAAATCCCTGTACTGTGATTGGCTGGCAGCCATTGTTAGCCAGTCAGACAGCAGTGATTTGCATAATCACTATGGTTATTTCTTAACAATTGTACTGCAAATAAGTAAATCTCTCTGCTCCCCTTGGTTCTTCTCTTCAGAATTTTTAATCTGTTTGCCAACAACATAGATGATGCCTCAGTTTCTTCTGATCTTCAGCTGATGCTGAAATTCTCCAAGATTTACGTGAAAGAGAAGGAAAAAATGGGGCAATTAAAATACTGTTTAAAAAACAAAAACAGTGGAATTCATTTCCCATGTTCAGGCTCAGTCCCAACACACATTTTGTCTTTGGTAAATAATAATAATCTCTCTCACATTGAGTCAATGGGAATTTTGACATTGGCTCTAACCTTCCACTCATCCCTCAATACCTATAATTTAACAAAGTTCTGGTTCACACAATAACGATCATAAATTTGTGTTTTCATTATTTAAATTACCTACATTGTGTGGTTTACAGTTTCTTCATCTCGAATCAGTTTTGAATCACAACGTAAATAAAAATATGCAGCAGTTGGGGTGAGAAGAGCCATGCTGACCTGTAGGGAAGAAAAAAGGTTAGGGAAAGGAGAAGTTATAGATGAGATCCTGGGGGAGGGGCAGGAGAGAGGTAATCGAGGAAGGAATAGAGGGGAAGAAAAGAATAAAAAGGTTATTTAACATTTTTTTACAGTACCACACTGCAGGTACCTAGTCCAGTGTTGTGATTTATACATATTTTTTCTTCACTTTTGTTGTAAATTTGAATGTTTAAAATTTCAGCACAATAATAACTTGAGAATGATTCCTGTTAACGTCATCATCATTATATTCTTTGAGCTTATGAGCCAGGATATGGTTATTACCTCATAAATCAGGTGCATTTTCAAGTTACCATTATAGTCTACCCTGTGTCATGGTTCAGGCTCCCAGCCTCCCTGTGACAGGCTCCACTAAAGAGAATGAACCAACCCAGATCCACCTGTGGATGGTTAATTGGATAAGTAGCTGGGTGGTAGTTAATTAGTTAAGGAACGCTTTTAAAGGGTTATGAGGGCTCAGGCAGGAGCCCAGAACAGAGAGGGGAAGCTCTTGGGGAGAGAACTCCTTGGGGAAGCTGGGTAGGAAGCTATTTCCAGTCATGTCTCTTGGGGAGAGGAACTGTGCACAGTACACAAAGAGAGAACGCACCAGAGGAGAGAGACTGTAAAGCTCTCTGGGCAGGAAGGCTTGGGAGATACCCTGAATTAACAGGGGAGAGACTGCAAAGCTGCAGGCAGTGGAGAAGCCTGAGGACTTACAGCAGAAGAAGGCTTATTTACATACCATACCATATACTACCCCTCTTCCCTGAAGGCTGTATACAAACTGCATTGAACTTGGGAAACCGAGGCAGAAATTTAACTGTGGTTCCACACTGGGGCTCCCAGGGTGAGTGCCTGCCATTACATCTGAAGGGAGAGTTTACAGGGGCACTGTCAGGTAGTTTAGGCCCCAAATAAAGGCTGTTTGGAAAAAATGTTAAAACTTAATGTCAGTAGGCTTGTTTTTATTTGTTTAAATTATTAATTCAGTGAAAATAATTTTGGGCATGAAGCTGGGCTGGAAGTGCCACATAGGGAACATAACAGTGATGGACACATTAGATATACTGTTATCCCATGTTGACTCCGGTGACTAGTCAAAGTTTGGGTCCCTGGGCATGTCCCGGTTGGGTGTAGAAATTGCTGATGGAGTCTGGTGTTTTCTTTGATGCAATCTTGCTTACTTACAAGGAACATACAAACTCCTCTTCCAAACACAGGAGGGACCAAAACCAAAAGGAACAGTTTCTTAGTTTACAGGCTGATGTTTCATTCAGCCATCACCTCCAACCTCAGTCGCTCTCTAGAGTTCTCAAGGGTCTCACCATACTTACAGGCTGCTTGCTTGGCTTTCTTGCTCAGGCCCTAAGTCTCTCTCGTTCTGCTGTCCCCCACAGTCATGCGAACGCTTGCCCAAAAGATACTCAACAAAACCCCTCCACTTCAGCCAAAACTACCTGGTGGGTTCACATTTTTCACAACCCCTTTTTTCTTAGCTGTGGGGCTTGTGATTCTCTTCACAGTTATGTTAATTGAAGGGTGTGCTCACATCCAGTCTCAAAGAGGTTGTTGTAATCACCAGTACCTCACAGCACAACAATACTTGTATGTAATTTAAGAACACCTGCTGATGATTGGTTAGCAGCCAAGATTTGAACCCTCATGTTTCAGAGAGAAGATCATAGAATTCTAAGAGGGTTCTTTTATGTTTCAGATCAACTGAACAAAGAGGTACAAGCCACTTTCCCAAAACTCAGAAATATATGAAACAAAGAGTGAACAGGTTTCAGAGGGATAGCTGTGTTCGTCTGTATCAGCAAAAACAAGGAGGAATCCTTGTGGCACCTTAGAGACTAACAAATTTATTTGGGCATCAACTTTCGTGGGCTAAAACCCACTTCATCAGATGCATGGAGTGAAAAATACGGTAGGCAGGTATATATATTACAGCACACGAAAAGATGGGAGTTGCCTTACCAAGTGTGGGGTCAATGATTGAATTGGCCCCGTTAGCACTGACCCCCAACTTGGTAAGGCAACTCCCATCTTTTCATGTGCTGTAACATATATATACCTGCCTACCGTACTTTTCACTCCATGCATCTGATGAAGTGGGTTTTAGCCCACGAAAGCTGATACCCAAATAAATGTGTTAGTCTCTAAAGAGCGAACAGTTTGTAACAAAAGGATTTTCCTGTTGTGAAAAGTAATCATTACAGAAGACTAAAATTCAATTATATGGCTAGTGCCTTTTATCATGTCCAACTTTTCATTTCTTTTCTTCTGAAAGTTAACAAAATTATCACAAATATCTCCATAAGATGTTACATTCTCTTAGTATGTTGCCTTCTTACAAACCATTAATATTTTTCCTGTTTGTAAATGTTTAAGTCTTAGTTTGATTTAAAGGAAATGATTGGGGTCCCTAACGTGAAATTCTGGTTTGCCTTTTTTCTGGAGCTGTGAATCAGTTTTGTGTCTAGTATTACACTGAGATATATTCCTTTCTTGGCTGCATTCACTCTCGTCTGTTAAGATAGCATGGTGTCTGCTGACAAGTTGGATGGCTCCTTGCCAAAGGACATAGGTTGTCAGGCACGGATGGTTTTCGGTGGCAAGTTTTCATAACATTGCAAATGTCATCTCCTCTGCAGGAAGTCTTTCTGTGCCAATACTGAAGTATTGGCAGCACATGCCACCAAACATTTGATCACACCTGGCTGCTGATACGTATGTGTCAAATAATAGTGGAGACATAAAGTTCAAGGACAATTTTGGCTGCCTGCAAAAAGAGGTTGTATTGCAGTAAGCGCATCCAAATGTCAGTAATTGCAAGATACTGGCAATTCTCTACTAGATGACAACAGCAGGGGGAAAGGTAAATCTCAGCAAAGTGAATCTGAGACGTTGTGGAATGACCTCAGGTTGGTAAAAAATCAAAGGCACAAAATCGCTAACCCACAACCGTGTGTGTGTGTGTGTGCAGTGCTCTTTTGTGTGAGGTAATGGAAAAGCAGCTCATATGTTCAACTTGAGTAACATCTGTTATGGTCTACCTACACTAGAGGACTGCACTATGTGAATGCTACATTTTAGGTTTACTAAGGGTTACTCAGCCCCTCCTCCCTGCAGATAGAGAAGGTGAGGGGGAGGCCTATTTGTGTGATGTTCTGTCTTTGGGGTTGAATAAACTAGATCCTGCTGTTCAAGATATAAGCTTTATTGGATTTATTAAAACCCTCATTCAGGGGAAACTGAGGCAGGGATACAAAGGTGGCACTGCTCTGAGCTGCCAGGGGGCACTCTAGGGATGAGGGCTCCCATTACAGCCAGACTCCAATCTTTTTTTGTTAGCCACTATCACTGGCCATGTCTTTGCTCTGTACAGTAGCATGCTCAGTACAATTCCATGGTATAATCTGACCTTTAGTTTGATGTGGAGACTTCTGTTTGACCAGATGTTGTTAATCCTTTCAAAAGTGGTGTTTGCTTTTCCTAATCTCTTATGAAATCTTTATCTTAGCCACCTTCAAATGTCATCACACTTCCTGGTTACAGAACTCTTCTACCCCTTCGATTTATTTTCCATTCACATACACCTTTGCATCTGTTGTCCAAGTTCCTATCTTCATGATTTTGGTTTTATCTGCATTTACTTTCAATCCAATTTTGGCTGCTTGCTCTTCTCTCTCTGACATGAGGGCAATAATTCTGTTCCCCGTCGTACTTAGTAAAGCAATGTTGTTGGCAAAGCCAACATCATGTAACTCATCTCCACTATCCCATTTTACACCTTTTGTTGCTCATCACACAGTGTATAGCTAATGCAAAAAAGATTGGTGATAATACACACCCTTATAACTTCAGTTATAATATCAAACCACTCACCCAGCCCGGTATCTGATCTTACTACACATCTGCTTCCATCATATCAACTCCTTATTATGTTGATCAGCTTGTCTGGTATTAACTGCTAGCAATATTCTCTAAGTCAATAGTCTCTAAGGTGCCACAAGGACTCCTTTTCTTTTTGCGAATACAGACTAACACGGCTGTTACTCTGAAACCTGTCAATATTCCACAGTGTCTCTCTGTGGATACTATCTTGTTCTTTCTTAAAGTTGATTAAGATGGGGCTTTGCCAAACAGTAGCTTTGCTGATGATCTGTTGAAGAGTGAGTATCTGTTCGCAACATGATCTCCAAGCCTATTCTTCTCGTAACATTTCATCCACTGTCTTGTTCATTCTATTCAGCATAACAGTAGCCGGTACTTTGCCCAGGTCTAATAATAGCACAGTACCTCTCCAGTGAGTGCATGGAGTAAGATCACCCTTTTCTGGCAGTGCAACAATGATACTGCTATTCACAAGTACTCCTCCTTGTTTTTACAAAAACTAATTTCCCCTTGCTAAATACTCACACCTTCATGTCAGTTGTTTGAAATGGGCCACCTTGTTTACATTGGCCTCATTAACATTAAAAAAGTGACTTCCACTCCTTTTGGTCAACTGTTGAGAATTGCCTACTTCCAACTTAAATTGAATTGGCTCGTTAGCACTGACCCCACCACACACGCTTGATAAGGCAACTCCCATCTTTTCATATGCTGTGTATTTATACCTCCCTACTGTATGTTCCACTCCCTGCATCTGATGAAGTGGGTTTTAGCCCATGAAAGCTTATGCCCAAATAAATTTGTTGGTCTCTAAAGTGCCACAAGGACTCCTCGTTGTTTTTGCTATTCTAAAAGGTGCAGCATAGAACTTGCAGCCCAGGTGGAATGGGTGCTGCTAAGGTGGCTTTAAAGCATCTTTGTGCCTTCTTGACCCCTGGTTGTTCTGGTGGGTGGAGTGGCCCCTGGTGTAAATTAGGGAGCCTGTCTAAGTTACAGCTGCCTCCCTGGGCTGCCCTGTGGACTGCACTGCTGCCTGGAATTTCCACAGTGTTGCATGCTACGGGCCAGCTGTTGACACACACTTCCTGCTTCCAGCCCCACACCCAACACATCTCCTATACCAGGGCTTATAAAGAGTCCTCAGAAAGCCTCTCAAGGAATTGGCCGCTCTCAAGGAATTGGCCGCTCTCAAGGAATTGGCCGCTCTCAAGGAATTGGCCCCCAGCTGGATTTGAGATTTGTAGAGCCCTGTATGCTGCTTTGGCCCCTTTACCCAGTGTTAAGGGGCAGAGACTACTTTAGTGTAAGAGCACAACGGTACTGGACTTGGAGAGGCCACATTTTAAAAATCTCTAAAAATTACCTAAAATTATTTTTACATACTTTTTTCCCCCTAGCAATGCTGGGATTTTAAGGTCCAAGATCTTGTGACCTACCAGTATTAGCCATATGCTACTGGGAAAGGGGTAGAGAAATTCTTGCCTTTAAATTGATGGTTTAAGGCTTCCATTGCTGGCCCTGATAAGCCATGTGATATTGAACCTTAAACCTTTTGTTAGGGGGCTTATTCCTTCACCCGCTCACTTCCCTGGTCCTTCTCGCATGAACAGAGAGCAACAATACCCGAACTCCAAAGGTGCAAACAATTCCATGTTTATTGGGGTGAACTTCCAGCAAGCAATGATTCCAATTTCCTTCCTTAGTGTCTCCCTTCCCAGCTCTGACACCACAGAAACTTGCCTGTGTCCCTGTTCCCATTCCCCCCTTTAGCAAAACATGATTCCAATTCCCCCACCCCCATTCCCCGTTCCCATTCCCCCCTTTTCTTCCTGATTGACTGCAGACTATATTGTAAAACTTGAGTTCTGCTTAGCTATACCTTAACCAATCATTTTACTGAAATTTAACTAACCAATCCTAACATATTGTAACATATTTAACCAATTATATCCCACCACCTTAATTAGTTTACACCTAGCAAATTAATTATACAGCAGACAGAAACGATCACAGAATCCGACAGAGATTATACAGACAAACAGTAGGGAAATGGGGACTACAGTGATAGAACAACAAATAAAATGAGAGGTTTCAAGGTTCCTTCCCCACTCTGAACTCTAGGGTACAGATGTGGGGACCTGCATGAAAGACCCCCTAAGCTTATTCTTACCAGCTTAGGTTAAAAACATCCCCAAGGCACAGATTACTTTGTTGCCTGGGGAACCAGCTTAGGTTAAAAACCTGACACACTGCCACCATCAAGCGATTTAAACAAAGAACAGGGAAAGAGACCACTTCGAGACCTCTTCCCCAAATCCCTACAACCCCTTTCCTGGGGAAGGCTTAATAATAATATCCTCACCAATTGCTACAGGTGAACACAGACCCAAACCCTTGGATCGTAAAAACAATGAAAAATCAATCAGGTTCTTAAAAGAAGAATTTTATTTAAAGAAAAGGTAAAAGAATCACCTCTTTAAATGGATGGTAAATACTTTACAGGGTACTCAGATTCAAAACATAGAGAATCCCTCTAGGCAAAACCTTAAGTTACAAAAACAGGACTACACATTCCCTCCAGCACAGCAAATTTCACAAGCCAAAAAACAAAAGAAAATCTAATGCATATTCTAGCTAGATTACTTACTAACTTTACAGGAGTTGGAAGGCTTGCATCCTTGATCTGTTCCCAGCAAAGGTATCACACAGACAGACAGACAGACAAAACCCTTTGTCCCCCCCTCCAGATATGAAAGAATCTTGTCCCCTCATTGGCCATTTTGGGTCAGGTGCCAGCGGGGTTACCTTAGCTTCTTAACCCTTTACAGGTGAAAGGATTTTGCCTCTGGCCAGGAGGGATTTTATAGCACTGTATACAGAAAGATGGTCACCCTTCCCTTTATATTGATGACACCACCCCACCCCAAATCACAGATA
Source organism: Eretmochelys imbricata (assembly GCF_965152235.1). Taxonomy (NCBI): domain Eukaryota; kingdom Metazoa; phylum Chordata; order Testudines; family Cheloniidae; genus Eretmochelys; species Eretmochelys imbricata. The sequence goes on along the minus strand of NC_135574.1, from coordinate 18,268,596 downwards.
GGGTGAAACACTGGCTGTGATTTCTTCCTGGAGCTCTAGGAGAAAACAGAGTTAATAAGACACATGCATCTCTAAATATACTATTATCTGTATAAAGACTAAGAATATTGTCCACATCTTAAGGACGATTTTAACCAGCTGATTTTGGAAAGCTTTCACCAGAGAGTGCATCAGCCACTTTGTTAGAAGCTCCTGAAATAAATGAGGAATTCACATCCCAGCTATTGATAAGTAAGTTCTTGCCAGACAGGATGCTATCAAACTAAGTTTCCTTTTACGTCTTCTAGGCACTTCCCTTTCTCTGGAGGTGATAGGCATTATCAGGACAGGATTGTATTCCTAACAGCCCAATAGCACCTTATTTCAATGTGACCAGTTTGGAATGTAAGGATGTGACCGTTTGCGTCCCAGCTTATGGCTGCCTCTGCTGCTTAGCCAAAGGCCTTAGCCTAAGAACAGGGCCTCAGATGTCACAGTGAGAAAAGGCCTTATATAGGCAGACAGTGATTTTGATTCTTTCTTTCTTTTATACCTCTATAACTAGCTAAATAATAAACATATACCTAAATTCTTAAAATATAGGCCTTTGCAGATAGGCCTGTATATCTATATCCTAACACCTTTCATTGGCAGAAGACTGATTATTGCCCATCTTGAGCCATGGGCCTATGTAATTTTGAAAGAGAAATCCCACACTTTGGGGGAATAGAAAGAAACATGTCTTTTATTGCGCAGCACTGTGGAATGTTAGAATAAGTCCCAGGAGGAGATTCATTAATGGGGAGACTGCAAGTGAAATGAGTTGTATGATAAATGCAGTTTATCACATAGATTTTACCATATGCCTGCTATATAAACAATGTTACCATGGTTCCCAAGGTGCAGGGAAAACACTTCTCAGAGATATTCACAAAGACAAAGATTCAAACTGTGACGATAAATGCTTTTAACAGATTTAAGGACTAAAACTTGTAGGAAAAAGATTACATAAAAATTCATCCTTTGTGCTCAAGGAATGAAGGATGAAACAGGTATGCCTCTCCATACTTTCTGTCAGTGCATACCCAGTATGACAAACAGGAGCCCACACACAGAATGGACTATAACACTTCACCCTTCCCTCCCTACTTCCTGGAAAAACAGTGAGTTTATTCAATTCCTTTGTTGTTCCTTCTCTCATCCTCATAATCGTTTGAGCTCCCACAAATCTGTCCAACTGCTCCCAGGATGTGCTTGTAATATGTAATAGTGTCTTCAAATGTCTTTGAGCCTTGCTTTACCTTGTTATTTTTTTTCTTTGTTGCATGCTAAATAGTTGTTTTCCTGGGTTCCGCTATACAGATCCTCATGCCAGATGAGACACTGACAGAGCTCTTTTAACAGTCATGCATCTTCACATAAAAATCATGTATTTCTCCAAAATGGTGCAAGTTTCTCTAGGATCCACTGGAGCAGCAAGCTCTTGCCAAGCCAAAAAAGTGATTGCTTTCTGTGTATGTTAATAAACAGAAATGAACTTTAAAAAACTTTCTTCAGTAACACCAGCTTTTAGTGCAAAATGTGTACCTGTTACTGCTGAATTGCCCCACCCACTCTTGATATTTATCCATTATTGTCATCACATGATTTTAACTTGCCACTCCAAGAATATCTTGAACAGAATTAAAGTACCAGCTACAGAGGAACAGTCTTTCCTCACCCACTGCTCAAATCCTCCCACAAGCATTATTAGTGTCAGATGAAACAGACATGAATCTAGATCTGATCCTGCAGAATGGACCACGGAAGCCCAGATAGAATCTAACTACTGTGGAACTGTGCCACATGCATTACAGTTTCAACGCACTGAATGTATTGGAGACAGTTTTCTAGTCATGCAGTTTCTGATACTGCAGAATGTCTTTTTTTATGGTCTCATAACAGAAGGGCATTCTCATTCTTCATCCTGAAATTACGTCACACTGCTTGGTGGTTGCATAGAAATGCTGTTTTTGCAGGAGTGACTTCCACAGGCTTCTGAACTGTCACTTCCATCCCTTATGATTATCTCTTGCTTTGCTTTGAACATTAATGGAACAAAGCCTTCACTGTCTGCAGTGAGAACAATCCAAGAAGAACCTATAAAGAAATTGAGCATTAAAGAAAATGAATGTACTGATGTGCTTACATACAATATACAATCACACTTTAAAATAGGACGTCCAGCATATTACTCTTCCTTTTCCTCTGCATTAAAACCTTGTCTATACTAGCAGAATTCATATCTGGCAATCCACTGTAAGTGAAGCTTCCTCAATGGTAACATTAATCGAAGTCCTAGTGTACAAAGGCCTCAGGCATTTTTACTAACCCTGAAAAACAAATTCAGTTTTTGCTGATGTCGATGCCCCCTAAGCACCCCCACTTTCCTCCTCAAAACTTTTTTGTCTAGCCTTCCACAGCTAACCTGTGCTCCAATGCCATCTACTTCTGCTCCTCCATCTACTCATTCCCTCCTCCCAAATGATGAAGGAATGACAAAAATTAAAATACAATATTAAGAAACTACCTGTGCTATATTTGTTTTGGAGATAAATAGAAACTTCCATCTCTAGGGCTTTCAATCCAGCACTGTTCAGCAGCTCTAAATTCTGGTGACATGCAGAAGAAAAAAATGACTTTGTACTTTTTCCCACTCCTAATTATGATTAGGGTGGTCAATTAATCACAGCTAACTCACATGATTAACTCAAAAAAATTAATCATGATTAATCACAGTTTTAATCACACTGTTAAACAATAGTATACCAATTGAAATTTATTAAATATTTTGAATGTTTTTTCTACATTTTCATATATATTATATTCTGTGTTGTAATTGAAATCAAAGTGTATATTATTTTTGATAACAAATATTTGCACTGTAAAAATGATAAAGAAAAGAAATAGTATTTTTCAATTCACTTCATACAAGTACTGTAATACAATCTCTTTGTCGTGAAAATGCAACTTACAAATGTAGAATTTTTTGTTACATAACTGCACTCAAAAACAAAACTATGTAAAACTTCAGAGCCTACAAGTCCACTCAGTCTGACTTCTTGTTCAGCTAATCGCTAAGACAAGCAAGTTTGTTTACATTTAAAGGAGATAATACTGCCCTCTTCTTATTTACAATGTCACCAAAAAGTAAGAACAGGCATTTGCAAGGCACTTTTGTAGCCAGCATTGCAAGGTATTTACGTGCCAGATATGCTAAACATTTGTATGCCCCTTCATGCTTCAGCCAGCATTCCAGACGACATGCTTCCATGCTGATAACGCTCATTAAAAAAGTAATGCATTAATTAAATATGTGACTGAACTCCTTTGGGGTGTGTGTGTGTGGGGGGGAATTGCATGTCCCCTGCTCTGTTTGACCCACATTCTGCCATATATTTCATGTTATAGCAGTCTCGGATGATGACCCAGCACATGTTGTTCATTTTAAGAACACTTTCGCTGCAGATTTCACAAAACACAAAGAAGGTACTGATGTGAGATTTCTAAAGATAGCTACAGCACTCACCCAACATTTAAGAATCTGAAGTGCCTTCCCAAAATCTGAGAGGGATGAGGTGTGGAGCATGCTTTCAAAAGTCTTAAAAGAGCAACACTCCAATGCAGAAACTACAGAACCCGAACGACCAAAAAAGAAAATCTGCTGGTGGCATCTGACTCAGATAATGAAAATGAACGTGCGTCTGTCTGCACTGCTTTGGATCATTATCGAGCAGAACCATCATCAGTATGGATGCATATCCCCTGGAATGGTGGTTGAAGCATGAAGGTACATATGAATTTTCAGCGCATCTGGCAGGTAAATATCTTGCGATGCCGGCTTCAACAGTACCATGAGAACACCTGTTCTCACTTTCAGGTGACGCTGTAAACAGGAAGTGGGCATTATCTCCTGCAAACGTAAACAAATTTGTTTGTTTGAGCAATTGGCTGAAGAAGAAGTAGGACTCAGTGGACTTTGTTTTATTTTTGAATGTAGTTTTTTTAGTACATAACTGTACATATGTAAGTTCAACTTTCATGATAACGAGATTGCACTACAGTACTTGTATTAGGTGAATTGAAAAATACTGTTTCTTTTGTTTTTTTTACATATACTTGTAATCAAAAATAAATATAAAGTGAGCACTGTACACTTTGTATTCTGTTTTGTAATTGAAATCAATATATTTGAAAATGTAGAAAACATCCAAAAATATTTAAATAAATGGTATTCTATTATTGTTTAACAGTGCGATTAATCACAATTAATTTTTTTAATTATGTGATTAATCATTATTTATTTTTTTAATCACTTGACAGCCCTAATTATGATATAAAGAAGTCTTGAAAGGGTTTTGTTTTTGTATGTCTGGTTTTTACTATTGCTTGGTTTTTACCTTAGAAATATCAGGACTGTCAAGTCTTGTTCTTAGTGGGTTTGTGGGATGACTTGTTAGAGGTCTCAGAAATGGGGATTTTGAGCTTTCGTAGTCCTCAGTTGAAGAGGTGGGTTGTTGAATCTCTGACAAAGATGTCTTTTCTCCCAAGTGTTTCTCGGGCATTTATATTAAATAGGTGATAACAATAACAAGATTTTTAAACTGACTGAATAAAAATCACTTCTCCTCTCAATTAATTATGTTTCACCTGTATAGTATTTCTGATATCGTAAACCTATTAGCTCTCCAGTTGTCCAAAGTTTCTCATGAAAATATAGGGTAGACAGATCTAAATTTCTAATGTTTTTTTTTAAAAAAAAGGAAAAAGCAGAAAAAAAAGAAGAAATAAAGAAAGAAAATCAAAACCATTCAGGCTTGCTTCATGCATCATATAGACGCAGAAAAGAATACTAACCTATTTTCTTTCCTTTGTAAGTCACCTTTTAAAATAAAGCAATATTTACTGTGTTTGTTTACTGCTAGTGGGTCTTTTCCCTAATGGGCTACCTATTTGTTATCGGAAGACATAACATACACATATATAACAATTTGTCTGTATATCCTTTGTTTTATTCAGTTGGACATTTCAGAAGAAAGAGCACTGACAGCAGTACCACTCTGGGAACCTCTGTGTGCCATATTATTGATAAGGCCTACTTGTCCCGTTATTATGGAATAGAGGACCTTGAATAGCATCTTTGGTAGGCTATGTTTCATTGTGTATATTTTGATAGTTCTTATAAATTTACTTTTCTACTCAAAATGAAAAAGATTATGGAAAAAGGAAGTGTAAAAACCCTAAAACCCTGTGCTTGATTTTTTTTTCAGTTGCAACATCGTGTATTTGGCAAAGCAAAATCACCTTTCCTTATGTTATTAACTAAGTACTTTCACAAGCTGCTTCACTATTTCATGTTGTCATGTCACCTATAACATCATAAGAAGATTGTCATTCCCAGCCATGAACATTTAATCTTTTTCTGTTAATACCTTCTTTCTAATTCTGGACAGACTTTGGAGTCTATAAACTAGAGGGCTGTAATTGGAAATGCTGCCACACAAACCAACAGAACGGTATTATCAGCCAAACTGATAAAATCTGCTTTTTTATTCTCTTGTGAGTTTTTATCCCCATTCATTTGAAAGTTTGAAAAAATCACAATTGCAATAAGTTAACACTCGTGTTATATTATATCCCACAAAATGTTTTGTTACTTAGAGATAGGGTGGTGCAAAAAAGTAATCTTAAAAATACTCCTTTACTTTACATAATTATTACAGATGACCTGCAGAAGACTGAGACCTCCAAATATGTGCTGTTACCAATGCTGTATTTGACAGGCTGTATTTAGTGAGGGTAATGGCATTATGCTACTGGACTTGAAGCACAGGGCAAGGCTAAGTTCATTCCTGATGTAATTCCATTCATTTCAGTGGGTTTGCATCAGTATGAATTTGGCCCACTGTTGCAGATTAGCATTTCAAAATGTTCATTCAAAAGAAAAAAAAATGGAAACCATCGCTGCAAACTAAGGACATTTGTCAAAGTGTCCCATCAAATTATGTGGCATTAGAGGATGGGATGGTGCTGAGTAACATTTCTGTTAACCCTTCAGTGCACTTTTTGTGTTCTGTTGCAAACTGGAAAATCACCCCACATTCGTAGTACAGTCTGCTAATGTTCACAAACATGTCACTTGTGCCCAGGCCATCTCATGGTTTTGTGTCAAAACTATGCAAAACTTGTGGTTTTACAGAGTTTCAATGCAAAACTAGGTGAAACTCAGCAATTTTGATGGATTATACTTTGAGCTTTGTAGCTCACCTGAATCCCAAACTCAAAGGAAAACTCAGGGAGTGCAACCTGCCCCCACTCCCGGTCAGTTTTTCAATTGATTGAAGAATCACATAAATCCCTCTGCTCTGAATCTGGTAAATTTTGCATGGTTTGAGAGGGATTCTTGGTTCAACAATTCCCTTTGCTCTTTCAAAAAAGGAGTCCATTTGTAAGAGTGTAACAGCACACTGGACAGAAGAGACATCTGTAGGTGCTTCTGTGTTGTGGCATTTGTCTTCTGTAAAACCTGGGGCATCAAAATGAAGAGTGTTGATGTTAACTAAATTATCAGCCTTTCTTGTTCATTTTCATAATCTCTCCATGTCTTTTTTTTTTTTAAATTAAACAGGTGAATTTGGTGCTCTTAAAATCAAGAACTGGTAGTGCTGGCCAAAGATGGGAATTCATCACCTCCTCCCCATGCTAAAGCCACTTTGTGTTGCTGCAGAGGGATCTCTCTGAAAATACCAATTCCACAGAGGGCCTCCCCAGCAGGTGAACAGTTGGCATAGTTGGCTCTACTCCACCACCTGCAGCCACCTCCAGTACAAGAGGTATGCTGACAGAGGGAGAGATGTCTTATGTCCCACCCATGCTTGGCTGCTGGAGCTACTCAGAGAGACCACTGCAGCCAGGGTAAAAGTTAAGGCAGCCCAAAACCAAACCAGTTTCAGGGAGACACCATTCTCAGTTTTTGCACTGATCTCAGCATCAGCACCAGGATGAATCAGGTCTAGTGTAAGCAGGTGCTGTGCAGATTTTCCTACACTGGTCTGTCCTCACTGACAGCATCTGTGCCATCCCTCTGCTGGTCTCTGTTTAGCAGTAAGTTGCCAATCATAGCATATTACAGTCAGGAAGTTTTCTTAGGTACAGAATGGAAGTTTTGGTCAAAATGAGAGAGAGAGAGAGTCCCACCCCAGAACTGCCAATAGCCTGGTAGATGTGGGAAAGCCAAGCTCAAGTACCTCAAGTATCTGATTCAGAGCAGGGATTTAAACCTAGGTTTCCCTCATCCCAGGTGAGTGCCCTAACCAATAGGCTATTGGGGCCAGGATTGCTTTTGCTCTCTGAAAATTTTTGAAATGTTGAAAATTTTCATGGGACAGAAAAATCATCTCCCACCCAGCTCTAATTATGAGGAATATTTTTATTTGTTGGTGGTAACTGGGTGGGGAGGTAGGAATTTATTGTTGGGTGTCCCTGTGGGAGGGAAGCCACTCAAAGAGATCACAGCTACAGACCAAGGCAAACGTTTATAACATATGATAAATCCAGCCACTGAAACCATTTCAGAGGGGGGGGGGGAAATACATGCCCTGCGGTGGCTGAGAAGCTGATAAACATTTACAGATAAGGATTAGATAGTTCATGGACCAGGGAGAAGATTTTCGTGGCTCCTCCCCATCTTTACAAATAAATCACTGGTGGAAGGTAAAAAGAGAAGAGTTTGGCAGATTAGAACACTGGGTTCCTGTACTAATTTTAGATTACACTAATCCCAAGAATTTCCAGACATAAAAAGTTTAATATCCTAGGAATTTATTCCCCCCACCCCCTGCCCCATATCATCAGGTACATGGCATGTTTGTGGAAGAGGGTAAAGGGGTAAGGATGCCAAAAGGCTTTAAAAGAAAGCATCCCTGTTTCCAAAGAACTTTGTGTCCTGATTATTTTCTCTGTCTCCCTCCACAGAGGAATCTAACTGATTGCTCTGGTTTGGGGACAGCACGGCAGGGCACGCTTGCTCTTGCCTCTGCTCAAGTCCACAAACAGCTCAGCGACATTTTTGCTGGTAAAACACCCTATACAATTTACAATATTTATAATTTACAATATCGCTTTCCACCACCCTTATACTCTGTGCAGCCTTACTTACACCTACTGTCCTAGGGAGTCTTCAGCTCCTGAGGTAAGCAGGGAAGAACAATCTCTCCCTCCCTCTCTCTATCTGCTTCCTTCCATCCCACTTCCTTCCTGTGCCTTTTGTACCATTTGCCTAATGGCCTAATTAGCCTCCTCGTTCTTCCCAGCCCATCAATCAGGCACAACTCTTCTTAATGAGGTCTGCTCTGGAGTAATTAATTAGAGCTGCAGTGACCAGAGTGCTGGCTCAGGTGCTGTTGCCCAGCACTCTGTCACAGGCATCGATGCAATCATCCCTAACATTTAAGTAATTTTGGGAGATGTTCTGGCAGGGGTGCTGGAACAATTTTTATAGGGGGGCGGTGATGATGGAAACCATGTATTTGGTGTTTGTTATTACTACTTCAAGCCAGCACTACTACCTTCTGCCATGTTTCAGACGACAAAAACAAGGGCTTATTGGGAAAAATGTCAAAATACCTATATATGTTTCCAAGTATAACTCTGATATTGAAAATGTTGTCTGTAACCCAGCCACCAGAAATAAACAGAACTTACCATGTTTCATTTCAATAATGGGTAGATCAAAAAGCTGCTGGACTAAATTCAGATGGATCTTGCCATCACAAAGGAGAACAGTTCTTGTTTCTTCAGCAACAGCTCCATTTGAGAAATACTTCTTCGGACACATACAAGTAAAAAAAAGGTCATGTTAGAATACTAGCCACTTTTTACTTCAAGAATCAGACCCTCCAGCTCCTTTATCATTTTGGGTTTTCATCTTCTCTTTACTTCCAACAACGTATCTATATATTTATGGTAACATGGCACCCATATCTAACTGCAATATTATAGTACTGTCTCACCAGGCCCAAGTAGAAAGGCTCATTTGGCTTCCGGCTCCTTAGAGTCATGTCTGCAGGTTGTAGCCTTTTATTTTATTTAAAGTGAATTTTATAACATGGTATTACATCACCGTGGATTCAGCTCTGGCAGCCACAGTTTCAAGCTTAACAGAGTGAAAGTCACCTCTGACACTTGCTTCAGAGTTAGAGTCTCTAGTAACACATAAAGACCAAGGGTAGTGACCATACATACATTCACCAGTACAAAGTCTCGTCTATTTTATAAGTTTTATCTTATGATTACCAAGCATATAGAAATTCTGTAGAGACCTATGCACAAGTTACAAATATAGTTATACAGTAACTCCTCGTATAACGTTGTAGCTATGTTCCTGAAAAATGCGACTTTAAGCGAAACGATGTTAAGTGAATCCAATATCCCCATAAGAATTAATGTAATTAGGGGAGTTTAGGTTCCAGGGAAATTTTTTTCACCAGACAAAAAACTATATTATATATATATATACACACACAGTATAAGTTTTAAACAAACAATTTAATACTGGTACACAGCAATGATTGTGAAGCTTTGTTGAGGTGGTGGAGTCAGAGCCTCACACTCTACAAGGTAGTACAAATGGAGGGAGGGGAGACAGCATGGCAGACAGAGACAAAGACACAAGTACGCTGACCCCACTCTTAAGAACATTGCCTTGTTAAGTAGATCAGCAAGTTGAGACAGAAGCTGCTGCCAGGAAACTCCCACCATCCTGAGCCCTGTCGTGTCCCCCCCTCCTCCCGCAGCTCTATGGAAATGGGGTAAGCGGGGGGCAGAAGCAGGGGGGAGGGGGACACACTGACATTAGCCCCCGTCTTCCTCCCCCCTGCCCCCGCCGCACAGCAAGCAGGAGGCTCCGGGGAGCAGCTCCAAGGCAGAGGGCAGGAGCAGCACATGGCAGTGGGGGGAGGGACAGCTGAACTGCCGGCAATTGACAGCCTGCTGGGCAGCTGCCACACAAGGAACGTAGGGGAACATGGAGCTGATAGGGGGGCTGCCGGCACACCCTGGTTCCAAGCCCCCTCCAGCTCGCTGCAACGGGCTGCTCTTTCTGCCAGCAGTGGACAAAGCAGGCAGCTGCCAAACAATGTTATAAGAGAGCATTGCACAACTTTAAATGAGCATGTTCCCTAATTGATCAGCAACGTAACAACAAAACAAGGTTAACCAGAACAACTTTAAGTGAGGAGTTACTGTACTTGCATTCTTAACAACAGTGTTAGGGTCTGATGGGTCTCTCATGGCTTGATCATCAGTAGAGGAATGGTTCCTGCTGAAGTTTCCCAAGGGAGCTCAGTTTTCCCATTCTGGGCATTCCCTTTTTATAATGTGATTCTGTCTATTCTGCGTGTGTCCATAAAAGTGTCCACCCTCTTTTCTCTTATTGCTTGGTGTCCCCTGGAAACTTAAGAGACCCCAATTTTCTATAGGCTGTGTAAGTTTCCTTTGTTCTCATTAGCATTGACGCACAACCTGTATCCCGTGGTTTAAGACACGTCTGAGTTAGATGCGCCTTTACAGTATTTTTATGATCTGATATTAATCTTCTGAGTAATTTTGTGCAATTTTACCAGTTGGTACCTCTTTTCCCATAGTCTTAGGGCATCAGGTTATTTCTCAGTCACTTAAGTCATTGTTTCTTGTCTCCAACACCTAAAATAGCTAAGCTAAAGTCTTGCAGGCCTCAAGCTACAGGTCTTGTATTTCAGTTTGTCTTACTCATGTCTACTTGGTTGTTTCCTTACTTACTCAGTTCCTCTAAATACTGATCAATCTTATACATTTATAATCCTACAAATTAACTCTAATTAACAAACAATGAATATATGTAACATAACAAATTGATTAATCATAACATCACACAATAAATGGATACGAAACTAAAATCATTGGCTACAACGTGCAGCTCAAAACTGCACTGACTTCTTTGATGCTATATTGCCTTGCAAATGTAATACTCTTGGGGGAATTCAGCGTCACTGGACATGCACAGAATTTATGTCCCCCGCAGATTTCTTTGCTTCCCCGCAGAAAAATGACTTTCTGACAGGGAAGCAAAGGGAAACCACAAGAGTGGTCATGCAACCTTTCCCAGCAGTATGTTTCGGGTGTCCAGGGCAGCCAGCAGAGAGGTAAATCACTATAGGGCTGGGGGAGGACTGGGGAAGACCCAGCTGGTGGCTCCTATCCTGCGCTAGGCTCAGGGCTGGAGAGGACAGGACTTCCTCTTCCCCTGCATGGCATCTGGAGCCGGGTCAGACCCAACCCCAGATTTCTCCCCCAGCTTCAGGAAGCTCTGCAAACTCCCTCCCCGCACATTTCCCGCATCCATCGCTCCTCAGCTGCAGGAGGAGGGCTCCCTGTACAGGGAGCTGCTCCACTATCCACCCAACGCCTGTGCATCCAGACCTACTCATACCAAGACCTTCCCACCAAGCCTCACACACCCCTCACTCAGAACTCCCCTGATAAGCCCCACTCCCCCTGCACCTGGACCACCCCAATAAGACACCTGGATCCCCACCCCACCGAGCCCCAACCAGCTGAACCTGGATTCCCACCCCACTGAGCCCCAGTTCCCCAGCATCTAGACTCCCCAGTGAGCTCCCCACACCCAGACCCCCTGCCAAGTTATATCCCCACACACCCAGATGCCCCCCTCCCTGCTAAGCCCTAACTACCTTCACCTGGACCTTCCTGCAGAGTCCCATTACCGTTGCACGCAGAACTCCATACAACAAGCCCCTCAACACTTGGATCCTGCCTTGCTGAGCCTGCCTGCCCCACACCTGGTGCACCTGGCATGGAGATGCAGGACCCAGGTGTGTTTCTGGGGCAGGCCCGATCATTGCGCTGTATCAGAGTTGGGTGCAGCCTCACCGCTGAGTCTGTGTCCAGGGTGTTGGGGGGAACTGCACAGTGATCTCCCACCTCTGTGCAGCCGGTGACCTGTCTTCCCCAATGCTATGCTGGAGCCTCCACATTTATTTGACAAATAAAATTTGCAGAATTTTTTTGGTGCAAAATTTTAATTTTTTTAGCACAGAATGCCCTCAGGAGTATGTAATATACTGAGCCATGTGTATAAGTGTCTATTGTCCTCTTCTGGGTGAATTTCAATGCTGCTTAAGTGGGTGTGATCCTGTCATCTATTAGTGATTGGCCTACGGAGCTTACAAGCCTAATGCTACTACAACTAATAAGCAGTCTCCTTAATTCCTGTTGTACATGTGTGTGTGTTTATCAAACAGAATATCTTTGGTCACACATTTGGCCCCCATACAATCCATCTGCACAGCTCTGGCAGAACAGAGGGACTGTAGAGCTGCCCTAATCAGGGCCCTAATCAGGGCAGCTGCCCTAATCAGGCAGTCTTGGCAAGTCTATTATAGCTTTCTAAGCAGGGGTGGAACTTACACTGGGAGTCAAACCAGCCAACCAGAGAATGGGGGAGTATAAAGATGGTATTCAGTCAGCCTGGTCCTCCTCTTTGGTTCTGTGCTGAGTGGAGTTTAGCTGGACTAAGGCCTCTGAATTCTGTTCCTACTGATGACCGCACATTTTGGTCCAGATCCACAGATATATTTAGGCTCCCAACTTTCATCAAAATCAATAGAAGTTAGGAGTCTAAATACCTTTGTGGGTCTGAGCCCAAGTCCACAAGACCACAGCATGAGGAATCACCTGATGATTGTAAAATCTAAGCAGCAATGTAATTGATAGATATGCTTATATTTAATTTGCTGTCCACTATTATCTAGAGACAAATTTCAGCATTACTGCTTTTCAAGTGACTCTCTGCCATTATTAAATATCTATGGTTTGGATTATTTCCTCCTAAAACCTACTCCTGTATTTTTCCACTTTGAAGCTCACTTTATTTCCTGCCCTTATTTTCCATTTCTTTAGAACCTATTTTATTCCTCTGGCATCACTTGTGGTTGCAACACCTCCCAATTTAACATAATCTTCTTATTTAATTAATATGCTGTTGACCCCCTCTGCCTCCAGTTTTCCTTTTGTATATTCAGCATGAAACCAACTGCAGCACTGTAACATTTTAGGACAGAAAGAAGAGACACCATCTTCCCTAAACTTAATTTGGGTTCTGCTCTAGTTAGTGTTTGCACTTATTATCCTTTGATATTTCTTCTTGATGTCAAACTTCTTTTTAAATCAGTTCACAGCTGCATCTTCTATTTCTGTATTTAGTAATCTGTTTCACATGTTAATTAACCTTTGGTTTAAATAAATGTCTCCTAATCTCTTTTAATGCTCAATTCTTAGTTCCTATTCAAGCTCTCTTGATGCTTTTGATTCTGTTCAGATCTCAAACAGTTTTGCTGCAGCCACATGCTCTATACCACATAACATCTTATGCTGCATCCACGTGCTCTTTACCCTGCAGCATTTTAAACCCTTCTTAAACCACATAGTCTCTTTTCTTTCATTGCAGCACATTAAATCCTCCTGGTTTTCACGTAACCACACTGGATTATAAATACCATCACAATGCCTCTGAACTTCTATGAAATTACCTTTCCCCCATTCTATTTTAAATAACTCATGCAGATGAGTAGTTTAATATTATTTAATTTGTGTATTATGGTTGCTCTGAGAGGTCCTATTAGGATAGGCACTGTACAAATGTCTCTAAATTAAAAAAAAAAAATCCCTGCAGATATTTGTACTCTTGTCCCCATGCTAAAAATAATTAGCAATTTGTTATTGTGTAATGACTGGAAGAAAAAAAATCCAAGTAATTTGAAATACTTCAAATAAATCCCTTTTTAGTCTTTTCCTTTCTGATCTTAAACGACTGGTAATTTCTTTAATCTTTGTTTGAAGCCATAATTTATGAGATCTCCCCGCTGATCATTTTAGTTCCCCTCAAGTTCTTCCTTTTGTTTTTAGTAATACTATATTGTACTTAGATTTATACATAAGGTTCAAGGGACTTAATTTTCAGCAATGGGTGTAATGAGTGTCCCTGCAGACCTTTGCATTTGCACCCAGATATCTGCTGGGAGAGCAATACAGCAGTGCACAGACACACCAGGAAGTTTTTGGAAAGTGTAGGGGACAATTTCTTGGTGCAAGTGCTGGAGGAACCAACTAGGGGCAGAGCTCTTCTTGACCTGCTGCTCACAAACCGGGAAGAATTAGTAGGGGAAGCAAAAGTGGATGGGAACCGGGGAGGCAGTGACTGTGAGATGGTCGAGTTCAGGATCCTGACACAAGGAAGAAAGGAGAGCAGCAGATAATGGACCCCGGACTTCAAAAAAGCAGACTTTGACTCCCTCAGGGAACTGATGGGCAGGATCCCCTGGGAGAATAACATGAGGGGGAAAGGAGTCCAGGAGAGCTGGCTGTATTTTAAAGAATCCTTATTGCGGTTACAGAGACAAACCATCCCGATGTGTAGAAAGAATAGTAAACATGGCAGGCGACCAGCTTGGCTTAACAGTGAAATCCTTGCTGATCTTAAACACAAAAAAGAAGCTTACAAGAAGTGGAAGACTGGACAAATGACCAGGGAGGAGTATAAAAATATTGCTCAGGCATGCAGGAGTGAAATCAGGAAGGCCAAATCACACTTGGAGTTGCAGCTAGCAAGAGATGTTAAGAGTAACAAGAAGGGTTTCTTCAGGTATGTTAGCAACAAGCATGCTAAAGGAATTGGTGGATGTGATTTCAGAGCCATTGGCCATTATCTTTGAAAACTCATGGCAATCAGGGGAGATCCTGGACGACTGGAAAAAGGCTAATGTAGTGCCCATCTTTAAAAAAGGGAAGAACGATCCGGGGAACTACAGGCCAGTCAGCCTCACCTCAGTCCCTGGAAAAATCATGGAGCAGGTCCTCAAGGAATCAATTCTGAAGCACTTAGAGGAGAGGAAAGTGATCAGGAACAGTCAGCATGGATTCACCAAAGGCAAGTCATTCCTGACTAATCTAATTGCCTTCTATGATGAGATAACTGGCTCTGTGGATGAGGGGAAAGCAGTGGACATGTTATTCCTTGACATTAGCAAAGTTTTTGACACGGTCTCCCATAGTATACTTGCCAGCAAGTTAAAGAAGTATGGGCTGGATGAATGGACTAAAAGGTGGCTAGAAAGCTGGCTAGATTGTCGGGCTCAATGGTAGTGATCAATGGCTCCATGTCTAGTTGGCAGCCGGTATCAAGTGGAGTTCCCCAAGGGTCGGTCCTGTGGCCGGTTTTGTTCAATATCTTCATTAATGATCTGGAAGATGGCGTGGATTGCACCCTCAGCAAGTTTGCAGATGACACTAAACTGGGAGGAGAAGTAGATACGCTGGAAGGTAGGGATAGGATACAGAGGCCCCTAGACAAATTGGAGGATTGGGCCAAAAGAAATCTGATGAGGTTCAACAAGGACAAGTGCAGAGTCCTGCGCTTAGGACGGAAGAATCCCATGCACCGCTACAGACTTGGGACTGTGTGGCTAGGCAGCAGGTCTGCATAAAAGGACCTAGGGGTTACAGTGGACAAGAAGCTGGATATGAATCAACAGTGTGCCTTGTTGCCAAGAAGGCCAATGGCATTTTGGACTGTATAAGTAGGGGCATTGCCAGCAGATCGAGGAATGTGATCGTTCCCCTTTATTCGACATTGGTGAGGCCTCATCTGGAGTACTGTGTCCAGTTTTGGGCCCCACACTACAAGAAGGATGTGAAAAAATTGGAAAGCGGCCAGTGGAGGGCAACAAAAATGATTAGGGGACTGGAACACATGACTTATGACGAGAGGCTGAGGGAACTGGGATTGTTTATTCTGCGGAAGAGAAGAATGAGGGGGGATTTGATAGCTGTTTTCAACTACCTGAAAGGGGGTTCCAAAGAGAATGGATCTAGACTGTTCTCAGGGGTAGCAGATGATAGAAAAAGGAGTAATGGTGTCAAGTTGCAGTAGGGGAGGTTGAGGTTGGCTATTAGGAAAACTTTTTCACTAGGAGGGTGGTGAAGCACTGGAATGCGTTACCTAGGGAAGTAGTGGAATCTCCTTCCTTTGAAGTTTTTAAGGTCAGGCTTGACAAAGCACTGGCTGGGATGATTTAGTTGGGGTTGGTCCTGCTTTGAGCAGGGGGTTGGACTAGATGACCTTCTGAGGTCCCTTCCAACCCTGATATTCTATGATTCAAAAAATTGATATTTGCATATGCAGATATTTGTGCACAAAAGCAAAGTGATTTTTTTTTGTTCTTATGAGCTTGTACCATCCAAACACTGCCACATTTTGCCCGAATACTGGTAGAAACAACAAAATGTTGTCTGACTTGCTCTTGCATCAATAACTTATAAACAATGATGAGCCTGAGCTGAAAAATTCTGACCCAAAGGTTATCCTTCATAGAATTTGAGGGGGTTTGGATGTAGTGCAGACCCATTTCTTCATACTAGTTATCTTCAAGTCAAATATGATCAAGACAAATTAATCCCAGATCCATCTCAATTGACTACAAATTAGTTGATTATAATTAGTAAAGTTATGTTAGGGATGAATTTGGTGCATTAAGTTTTTTGCTTAATCCTGCCAGCTCTTATTGTAGCCTCCCGTAATAAGTGAAACACAATTTTATAGTATGACCTACTCTTTATAAAACCACATGGACTGTCTTAGACCAGTCTGTTCTGTCCAAGATCCTTTATCTTATTTCTACCCATGATTTTACATTTTTTCCTTGTACAGATTTCAGAAATCCAGATCTTTAGTTTCACAGTTCTTTTCCTTTCATTGCTTTTAAATATTAGTGTCACATTAGTCTCTCTCAAGTGGTCAGGCACTTCTCCTGTTTATTGAGACAAATTAATATCTGTTACATTTTATGTCTGACTGTTGGAGAATTCTGTTAGATCATGGGTCTTCCTCTGTTTTTAATTGCTCCAATTTATTTCAGCCTCTTCCGATTTATCATTTAGTTTAAGTAACAATAATGCACCTTTTCTTTGAGGAACACATAATGCTTTACATACATTAATCAATTTAGCCTCATAACGTTCTTGAGAGGTACTTGATTATTATTCCCATTTTATAGATGAGGAAACCAAGGCACAGAGAAATTAAGCGATTTACTGAAGCCCATAGAGGTAATTTGTAGCAGCGTAGGGAATAGAACCAAGATCTCATGCCTCCCACCCTTGTGCTTTAACCCCAAGATCATTCTTCCTCCAACTCCATCAAGTTTCACTGTCTGCTCCTAGAAGCTGTATCTCTGATTCTGATGTATTGCGCTCTGTAGTGGGCTAAAAGGGCGTGTAGTTTTCAGTTTAAAAGTCTTTACTGTAAACTGCTTTATCCATAAACAAAGTTTATTGGAGGACCAAGGGAATACGTACACAGAAGTGACAAATATTTCCAGATACTCAAGTGGATATTATCTGCCCAGCTTCTTTTGGCCAACTTCCTATAATGTATCTGATTCCAGCACTCCCTCAACAAGAATCTGGCAACATGAGCAAGCCTTTCCCTCATCTGTTGCAGCTTAACCGCCACCAGATTTTACAGCTTTGTAAAAGGGTCACATAGCTTGTAGCCAGCCAGTCTCAGTATTGCCAACCCAAACTTTCCAAACTCATGAGTCAGGACCCAAAAATCACAAAGCTGCCTTAACAATCACAAGATTTTAAAATATGGATTGGATGTTTTTTCTTTTTGTTTTTGAACCTTTAGGGTACCCTCAAGTCACATGTTCAAGCTTTTCTCTGCAACCATGAGGGCTAGAAAACTTTTTTTTAAAATGAAAGCTGAGAATTTCATGTAATCACATGCCTCAGTGAGCTGAAGCTTTTAGTAAAACATCAAATAGTGCGAGACTCACAATAAAATCAAAAGAGTTGGCAACACTAATTTCCCTGCCACTTCCCAAAAAGCTATTGTTATTCTACCTTATTTTTCTCCCTTTCTTGGCAGCTTTCCAGAAACTCAGCAGCTAAAGGTTTTCTACTGCAGTCCTGGGTTCTGCTTCACTGAGCCTTCCTGAACCGGTAAATTTGTAATGTACGTGATAGGAAAAAGTTGAAATGCTACATTTATACTATGGTAGATGTGATATATCTTGACTTGGGCTGTAAACTGATTTAAAAAATTAATCGCGATTAATCGCACTGTTAAATAATAATAGAATACCATTTATTTAATTATTTTTGGATGTTTTCTACATTTTCAAATATATTGATTTCAATTACCACACAGAATACAAAGTGTACAGTGCTCACTTTATATTATTATTTTTATTACAAATATTTTCACAGTAAAAAACAAAAGAAATAGTATTTTTCAATTCACCTAATAGAAATAATGTAGTGCAATCTCTTTATCATGAAAGTTGAACTTACAAATGTACAGTTATGTACAAAAAATAACTGCAGTCAAAAATAAAACAATTAAAAATTTTAGAGCCTGCATGTCCACTCAGTCCTACTTCTTGTTCAGCCAATCGCTCAGACAAACATGTTTGTTTACATTTGCAGGAGATAATGCTGCCTGCTTCTTGTTTATCATGTTACCTGAAAGTGACAGTAGGTGTTTACATGGCACAGTTGTAGCTGGCATTGCAAGATATTTATGTGCCAGATGCGCTAAAGATTCATATCTCCCTTCATGCTTCAACCACTCTTCCAGAGTACATGCATCCATACTGATGATGCGTTCTGCTCGATAACAATCCAAAGCAGTGCAGAGTGATGCATATTCATTTTCATCATCTGAGTCAGATGCCAACAGCAGAAGGTTGATTTTCTTTTTTGGCTGTTCGGATTCTGTAGATTTCGAATCGGACTGTTGCTGTTTTAAGACTTCTGAAAGCATGCTCCACACCTCGTCCCTCTCAGATTTTGGAAGGCACTTCAGATTCTTAAATCTTGGGTCAAGTGCAGTAGCTATCTTTAGAAATCTCACATCGGTACATTCTTTGCATTTTGTCAAATCTGAAGTGAAAGTGTTCTTAAAACAAACATGTGTTGGGTCATCATCCGAGACTGCTATAACACGAAATATATGGCAGAATGTGGGTAAAACAGAGCAGGAGAAATACAATTCTCCCCCAAGGAGTGCAGTCACAAATTTAATTAACTCCTTTTTTTAAATGAGCGTCATCAGCATGGAAGCATGTCCTCTGGAATGGTGTCCGAAGCATGAAGGGGTATACAAATGTTTAGCATATAAATTCCTTGCAACGCTGGATATAAAAGTGCCATGTAAATGCCTGTTCTCACTTTTAGGTGACATTGTAAATAAGAAGCAGGCAGCATTAGGTCCTGTAAATGTAAACAAATTTGTTTGTCTTAGCGATTGGCTGACCAAGAAGTATTGAACAAGGACTGAGTAGGCTTGAAGGCTCTAAAGTTTTACATTGTTTTGGTTTTTGAGTGCAGTTATGTAACAAAAATAAATCGACATTTGTAAGTTGCACTTTCATGATAAAGATATTGCATTATGGTACTTGTATGAGGTGAATTGAAAAGTATTTAAATTGTTTATCATTTAATCATTGTTTATCAATTCAGTATTTCTTTGTTTATCATTTTTACAGTGAAAATATTTGTAATAAAAATAATAATATAAAATGAGCACTGTACACTTTCTATTCTGTGTTGTAACTGAAATCAATATATTAGAAAATGTAGAAAAGCGTTCAAAATATTTAATAATTTTCAGTTGGTATTCTATTGTTTAACAGTGCAGTTAATCACGATTAATTTTTTTAGTTAATCACGTGAGTTAACTGCAATTAATCGACAGCCCTAATCTTGACTTTAAGGCTTTTGATACTGTCTCGCATGACCTTGTGATAAACAAACTAGGGAAACACAACCTAGATGGAATTACTATAAAATGGGTGCATAACTGGTTGGAAACCCATCCTCAGAGAGTAGTTATCAGTGATTCACAGTCAAGCTGGAAGGGCATATTGAGTGGGGTCTCACAGGGATCAATTCTGATTTAGATAATGGCATACAGAAGTACACTTATAAAGTTTATGGATGATACCAAGCTGGGAGGGGTTGCAAGTGCTTTGGAGGATAGGATTAAAATTCAAAATGATCTTGACAAACTGGAGAAACAGTCTGAAGTAAATAGGATGAAATTCAATAAGGACAAATGCAAAATACTCCACTTAGGAAGGAACAATCAGTTGTACACATCTAAAATGGAAAATGACTGCCTAGGTAGGAGTACTGAGGAAAGGGATCTGGGGGTCATAGTGGACCACAAGCTAAATATGAGTCAACTGTATAACACTGTTGCAAAAAAAGCGAACATCATTCTGGGATGTATTAACAGGAGTGTTTTAAGCAGGACACAAGAAGTAATTATTCCGCTCTACTCCGCGCTGATTAGGTGTCAACTGGAATATTGTGTCCAGTTCTGGGCACCACATTTCAGGAAAGATGTGGACAAATTGGAGAGAAGAGCAACAAAATGATTAAAGGTCTAGAAAACATTACCTATGAGGGAAGATTGAAAAAATTGGTTTGTTTAGTCTGGAGAAGAGAAGACTGAGGTGGAGTCGTAACAGTTTTCAAGTACATAAGAGGTTGTTACAAGGAGGAGGGGAAAAAATTGTTCTTAACCGCTGAGGATAGGACAAGAAGCAATGGGCTTAATTTGAAGCAAGGGTGGTTTAGGTTGGACATTAGGAAAAATTTCCTAACTGTCAGGGTGGTTAAGCACTGGAATAAATTGCCCAGTGAGGTTGTGGAATTTCCATCTTTGGAGATTTTTAAGAGCAGGTTAGACAAACACCTGTCAGGCATGGTCTAGATAATGCCTACAATACTGGATTTACCATGGCGCCGGGCCCACGGTCTAAAGGGGCCCCAGCCAGGCCTGCTCTTCTCCACCCCCCACCCACCGCTCTCTGCAGCGGGGGCAGCAGGCAGAAGCTTGGTCCTGCCGGCTCCTGCTGCAGAGCTGGCTCCACCGGCAGCCAAGTTCCCCCTTCCCCACCTCTTCTCCCAGTGTGCTGCTTTCCTAGTCCTCCCCCTCTCCCTCCCTCCCTTCCTTTCCCTGCCACTGAATAGCTGATCACCTGCGCGAGGGAGGGGGAGGAGCAGAGCCACAGTGCACTCACCGCTGGGGAAGGAGGTGGAGAAGAGGCGGGGAGTATGGTCTTGAGGAAGGGGGTGGAATCAGGGTATATCCCCTCCAGCACCCTGCTGTGAGCCGCTTAGGGCAGGGGGCTGGGAGCACTCCCACAACCCCCACCCCTCTGCTCTGACTCCTGCACCCCCTCACACACCCCCAGTCCTGACTTCTGCACTGCCCACACATACCCAGCCCCCTGACACCCCATGCCCTGACTCCAGCACCCCTCCGCATCCCCACTCTGAGCACCAAACAGAAGCTCCTGCCCTCCTCCCCACATTCCCACCTGCACCCCTTGCACCAAATGGAAGCTGCCCCAGGTAAGTGCTCCACACCCCAACCTCATGCCCCAACCCTGAGCCCCTTCCTTCACCCTAGCTCCTGGCCAGAACCTGCACCCCAACCCCCAGCCTGCTCCTGCACCCTAACTTCCTCCCAGACCCTGCACCCCCACCCTTATCTCAGTGCATGGAGAGACAAAGAGAATGGGCTAGAACCAAGAAGAAGGTAGGTACCCGCTCTATGTGGGCAGGGGCGGGGGGGATAAAAATCAATGACTTTTTAAAAAAATTAAAAAATCAGATTTTTTTATTTAAATTGGATTTTTGAGGGGAAAACACCTATCTAAAGATAGTTTTAATTAAGATACATTATATCTCATCATGGAATAGAGATTATAAATTCTAATTCTATAGTATGAGACAATATATTCATGTAATGTTTAAGAAAAGTTTTGTAAATGAGTTCCAATAGTTCATGGATTAGGGACCCAATCTTATGGGGTTCCACAGGCTTCTGTATAGATTATTTATGTTAATCTTTCTATCTACCCAATGGGACTCAGTGCTCAGTCTAGAAGATACCATCAGAGAAGCTTAGTTTTGCAGTTCTCAAACTGTGGATTTGTGTCTCCAGAGGTAATATGCTTGTTAACAGCAAAAATGTTTTAAGTAAATAAATAAATAATATATAGAGGTGAGAAATAACAGACCTCAACTCTATTGTCCCTCTGCAAATTTTTGTAACAGAGTCAATCCCTTACCTCTCTTTAAAAGTGAAAAGTTTCAAAAAGTTCAATGAATAGAAGATTGTTGGGGGAGGAATAGACCTGGACAAGGAGAAAAAGTCTGGAGATAAATGTGAGAGGCGAGGGACATATGCTTTTTTGTTAAAATATTATGTTTGTTGTTGAAGAAAAAATATCAAGAATACTTAACGTTGTTGTTTTAGTTAAATAAAACAATTTAAATGTCTGTCTCCTAATACAGCCTGGCAAGAAAATCCTCCAAATATTAATGATTAACCTGTTGAGCTGGAGATAGTTCACCTCCCAATGACTTCATAAATATCTGCTTCAATTATCTTTGGTAAATGAAATAACCAAACAATCATTCATTTTCTGATATAGCTGTAAAACTCATCTAAAAAGTTTTCAAAATAAATCACTGTTTAAAAATGTATAGTGTGTACCTTCTAAAAATGAAACCTACATCTATCTCTGAGTTGTGAAGAAAATGTATTAAGATTATAACAACCAACAAGAATGCACTTTTATGTAGAAAACCATGATTAAATTGAGTCTTCTTGACTAGTGATTTAAATCATGATTTAAATCAAATCCACTCTATCTGCTGGGCTCTTGCCCTGGCCCCTTCATTCCCCAGGGGGGCCCACAAAAAGTTAATCCGGCCCTGAATACCTATTCCTGCCATGTGTGCGGGGGACTGGAGTAGATGACCTCTCGAGGTCCCTGCCAGCCTACAGTTCTATGATTTTATGATTAATGATCATTCTTTGTTACTAGGGCATGGTCCTATCACAGTAAGATTCTTTATTCTCTGAGTCATATTGGTCTCTTCCATTTATGAATTTCTTTCACCAAACCTTCTGAGGTCTTGAGGAAAAACTATTATCTCAAATTCTTTCTTGTTTTGAAAAATGCAGGTTAGTCAGGTTAGTCAGACTTTATTATTCAGAAGATAACATTATTCAAAAGTACAAATCAAGTGAGAGACCATAATCAGATATTGAAGTATGAATACAATCAAACCTCAAGAAATCTTGTAAGAAAATTGAAGAAAAGTGGTGTGCTAAATATATGAAAATTCTAAGGTCGTTTACTAGCAGTAACTGTTTCCCAACACATGGCTGGGAGGCTACAGTGGTCAAGTCCATGCTATCTATTTGTAACATGTGAGCTAGTATATTTATGGGCGGAAAATTGTTTACTAAAGCAAAGAGCAAATAGGTTTTTAAAAGCCCTTGGATTAGATGCCTTATACAATCTGTTTGTACTATAAGTAAACAACATATTTTTTCCCCACCCATCAGTCTGCCAATATCTTCAACTCTATCCTTTCCTCTTCTTAACCCTTTTGCTTCATTTTAGTCTTGTACATCCCCCTGTACCACCTACATTCATTCACCTTGGTACAAAGATCATCTCTACGAATTTAAGACCAGCTACTGATGAGATAGTGGCACAAATCAGAGTACACTGTCCACTCAGAGTTGTGGGTAGCCCAACTTACTATCTATGGACCAGATTCTGATACTCTCACTCACTTTGAATAGTGCCTTATTCCACCAAGGATCCCATTAAAGTCTATGGGGCATCTCGTGTGTACATACTCCTTAGTGTCACTAAGAGTGGCAGAATCTGTGTATATAGAAACATGCTATGTAATGCAGAAAACATCCTTTTTTTTTCTTAAAGGCAAAAAATGTGCTTCATTCTCCCCGATCTACTTACAGCCTCGTACCTTCCTCCATTTCTTCCAGCTGTAGTAAATCCATGAGCCATTTTGATAATCAGGAGGGCAATTTTGAATTGGATTGAGGAATAGAAAGGAAGCCATGAAAATGATGGAAGATAAAGGTGATCTGACTCTGCTTCCTGGAGTGACAGACTAGTCAGGCAGCCTGAAGTTTAGAGAGCAGAGATTTAGGAAGACCATAAAAAATGGAACTGCAGTAGTCAAGATAGGAGGTGATTAATGCATGGATAAGGATGTAAGCAAAAGCAGAGAGGACAGGGTAAGGACAAATTCTGATAATGTTCTGAAACTGGTGATAAGCTGAAATACAGACAAGGGAGATGTAGAAAGTAAAGTAATGTTGGTGATTAAAGATGACTCTGAGATTTCTTGCTTTGGAAGCAAAGTTAAGGCCTGAGTTAAGGAAAGTGATAGCTGAGTCAGAAACTTGGGGGCAAAAGAGGGCCATCTTACCAAAAGACAGGTTTCAGAGTAGTAGCCGTGTTAGTCTGTATTCGCAAAAAGAAAAGGAGTACTTGTGGCACCTTAGAGACTAACCAATTTATTTGAGCATAAGCTTTCGTGAACTACAGCTCTAAGGTGCCACAAGTACTCCTTTTCTTCTTACCAAAAGAGAGTCTTCAGTCTCTGATGTATTCATTAATCAGGTTATTATTGTGTAGCTTGGATCTAACAGTCAAGACAGGAATATAAACAGCTTGGTATCCTATATGTCAAGGTGCTGAGCTCTTCTAGTGAGATATATGCACTGACTGCGTTAGGAGTTGATAGTACTCAGCACCTCATGTACCCTTTCCAACCTAAACATCTTGCAGGATCATGCCCTTAGAGTTGATGGAGATGGAAATTTGGGTGCCATGTACAAAAAGCCTTGAGACTTTATTACCAATAAAGAGATTAATTTACTACCGTCAATCTCTCTCGCCTAATACTGTATACCTATTCCTTAGCTCATTCACTTTACTCCTCTAACCTTGGTCTCCTGTCTATCTTCTGCCCTTGCCTTCCCACTATTTGTGTATGATCATGTCCCAGATTTTGTCGTTGTTGTTCCCATCTACCTGGAATGCCCTATACTCGTCTCCTAATTTACTGTAAAACCTTGCTTTTCTCTTTATTTTATAATTGATCAGGTCAGTGTACATGTATAGTGTCTGAAGGGTGCTTATACAAATATAAATTGAATTCTATACACTATCAGTGATTGTTAAGTGGGAAATCATGATGGCTAATAATCCAAAATGCATTTGGTTTTCTGTTTAATTTTGTGATATACCCTGTCAGTGATACCTATTTCTGACACAATACTGCTTGTGAACAAAATGTGAGCTTAACAGTATTCTTCAAGTTTCAGCAGATGAATCTTATCCCTGTTAGTGAGGTTTGTCTAAATGGCAGTCACGTGGAATCCTGATGGTCCAATTTCCTACTGTAATTAGTTTCTGAATGTGGCTAATTACTTGTTCTTTTTTTCTAGAGAGAAACTGAATGATAAAATATCTAGAAACAAATCTATACCACATTATTTTACTTATTTGACTTTTATTTACTTTTTTTATTTATTTAATAAAAGCCTGTGACTGAGTCTCTCTGCCTGCCCTCCCACAATACTCACAAAACCATTCATCTCTACATGATGCAGCTGCAATAATATATGAAGGCCTGGCAGAATTAGTTTTTTTTTGTACTTTTGACAGATAATATTGATGCTTATTTTAAAGGTTTTAAAATATTGTCATTAATTTGCATTTTCACAGTTGCAGGAAATTATGGGGAGGGGTCAGACAAGACAACCGATGGTCAGACAACAATTATTTAATGACAGTAGATGTTGAGATTTGAAAAGTTAAAGCTTTATAGAGCTGTTAAAACACAAATTGTCAATATCATGTCAAAATATACAAAGTAAATATCCTTAAATGAAACTCTAATAAGTTCACAAGCCACATTTTTCTGACTTTGTCTGTCCGTACATTTTGATTATTATCAATGGAAATATTTTTTGTCTGTATGTGTACAGTGAAATTGATGTTTACCAGCATTTACTGATAAAAATCTAATAGTTCCAAGCCTAAATATATGCTGTTCAAGGTGAATGATCGCATCACCTCTATGGCTGAATGCTATTATACAAGCTACAATTGTGACAGCTCCAAAATGTGAGTGGTATTCGGGGATCCTACTTTTCAGTGATAAAAAAAACCAAAATTCTCCAATAAAAAAACCATAAAAATCTGCAATTAAAATGAAACACTGAACTTTAGCTTCCCTAGCCACAATATATGTAGGTTACAGTTGAACACATGTTATTGATATATTTACAATTTTGACAGCTGAAGTCCCACTGCATGGGGCTGACAGTCCGAGCCCTGTCCGTTCTCCTAACTATCCAAATTTTTGATTATCAGTTCTGGCCCTGGTCCCAATTAGATCAGATAATTGGGGTTCCACTGTATATGTTTTTATTTTTTCACAAAATGTAAAAACTAAAGATTCGCTGTAAAAATGCAAATTCCACATTTTTCCAAGGCAAGCAGATTTTTAGGATCCCTGGTGATCATGGACTCGCTAGTGTCCACAGTTCACATAGAATATAAGCCCGGGGACTACTGAATAGACATAAGTGTGTCAGAAGTTACAAAAAGAAAAGGAAGACTTGTGGCACCTTAGAGACTAACAAATTTATTTGAGCATAAGCTTTCGTGAGCTACAGCTCACTTCATCGGATGCATGTAGTGGAAAATACAGTGGGGAGATTTTATATACACAGAGAACATGAAACAATGGGTGTTACCATACACACTGTAACAAGAGTGATCAGGTAAGGTGAGCTATTACCAGTGCTGGGCGGGGGGGACGGGACCTTTTGTAGTGATAATCAAGGTGGGCCGTTTCCAGCAGTTGACAAGATGACGTTCTTGATCACTCTCGTTACAGTGTGTATGGTAACACCCATTTTTTATGTTCTCTGTGTCTGTAAATCTCCCCACTGTATTTTCCACTGAATGCATCCGATGAAGTGAGCTGTAGCTCACGAAAGCTTATGCTCAAATAAATTTGTTAGTCTCTAAGGTGCCACAAGTCCTCCTTTTCTTTTTGCGGATACAGACTAGCACGGCTGCTAGTCTGAAACCTGTCAGAAGTTACAGTTAGTATTGTCATGGCAAATCTGTAAAGAACATAGACTCCTTACAGTTAGTATAGCATTAGTAAAACAAATACCATTTTTGGAACTTACTATGGAGAGAAATTGAAATTGTTAAATAATTTAGGTTCAGATTTATCTTAGACCATAGTTTTCTAAATAGTTTGGTGTATATAAACACTGTCACATAATAAAGTTGATAATTGGTCATTAATTACTGCTGTTTTTTACTTATAATGATTTAAACCTTACTTTTATGTTTTTAAGTAGCCATATGGTTATATTGTGTGGTAGTTATTATTTTACGTATTTTATAATACAGTACTGCCCAGATGCCTGCCTCAGTCAGGATTGGGCCCACATTGGGTGAGTGCTGTACAAACCCATACAAAGACACAGACCTTGCAACGACAAGCTTACAAATAAATGCTGTACTACAGTATTCCAGTACTGCAGTGTTACCTATATTTAGAATGTTTACCACAGAAAGGTATTTATACGTAAGGCAGTAGGGCCATTTCCTGAGCCTTTTGCTCTGTGCATACAGAGCCTGGCTGTAACTCCATGGCTGAGCTGGTCTCTGAGCTCAGAGAGTGCTAATCAGCTCATGAAGCAGGAACAAGACTCAGATGTCTGAATCCAAACTAATCAAAACATTTATTTTCTGAGAAAATTATTGGCTGTCTCTGAGGTAAAATATAGCTCTGTCTGTCTGGATGTCTCTTTGCCATCAATCTCTTTTTCATTATCTTTGGCCTCATACTGTGATCTTGCTAGATCTCAGAAGATGAAAAGGGTTAGACAAGGTCAGTACTTAGATGGTAGACCTTCAAAGAATAGCTAAATGTGGAAGAAACCTAGTCATTAAGTGGGCGAAACAAGGTGGGTGAGGTAATATCTTTTGTTGGCCCAACTTCTGATAAAAGATATTACCTCACCAACCTTTGTCTCTCTCATATCCTGGGACTAACATGGCTACAACACTGCAAACATTCATTAAGTGGCTCTTTTTCTGAATTAGTTTAATGTGGTGCTGTCTTTGGATGAGCTATGAAACCAACCTGTTCTTTTCGTAAACAAAGAAATTCGTTCTCCAATAGGGTCAGTCTGGCATCATTTTACCAGCACCAAATTCACTTTGATTTAAAAGAAAAGCAAATATATTTCTTACTATTTGTGCAATCAAGCACTTACTTTGTAATTCAGATCTTAAGCTGGTGCTAGATCCCGTAGCCTAAACTTCTATTCGGAAAAGAATTGACACCACTAATTCTAACCCAAAAGAAGGGGCTTCTTGAAAGACAATGAGGTAGTAAATGTTCAGTGGGCAAAAGAGCTTCAATTCACTGTAAGGCACAGGTGCTTACTTTTTTGGTGAATATAATACTAAAATATTTAAACTAGTATTTTTTGTTTGTGTATTTGAGTTTATGCAATATATTCAAGTTAAATTATTGACTAAACGAGATCAAACACTTTGCTTTCACCCAGAGTGCCAACAAACTGTGATACTCCAAAATGGCAAGTAAATAATTTCTAAAATGTGATGAATGATGTTTGAATCAAGTAATCATTTCCTTACAGGATGTGTAGAGGAAGATTCTCTCCTTGGATGTGCAGATAGCTCTCATTAATGTAACAGGAAACCACTCACGCACATCTGAGAATCAAATTTGACCCAGAGATATATAATTTTAATATCACTACATAATAAAAAAATTAATATCTTATATTTCCATAATGCCTTTCATGCCAAAGGATCCTAAAGTATTTTCAAAAGCTGCAAGATATATAAATAAATGTATCTAGTTTCTTATTATACTAAACTGAAGGGTGTCTCAAAAATAACAATAATAAAAATAATGGACCAAATATTGAAGTCCTTACTCAGTTAAAACTCACACTGAAATCAATGGAAGTTTTGTCTGAATAAGGTCTAGATAAGGACTTGATGATTTGGCATATTACTTATTAGTTAATAAAATAATTGGCAGTTAGGTACATACATGTTTTTTTTAAGAAATCAAGTTAAAAAGGTAATATTTTTGAAAAAATGAAACTGTCCAGATGTATAAAGATTGTCAGTGAAAAACTAAACTATAGATGGGCCAAGTTGCAAAGTTCAGCTCTTTCCAACTGAATTTTGCAAAAGTCTAGATCCAAAGTTTTGTTTCAGCCCATCAGAGATACTGGCTAGCTGCAAACTTTGAATCTGAACCCAGATCTGAACTTCATAGGCTTGTTGGTGGGAGTAGCTGTCTTATCCAGTGGGAGTGTTTGTGGGGCCATCTACACTTAAATAATACAAAACCCTTTTGTACAGTGATAATTGTTAATGTTCTGTGCTCCTTTTTGATATATGCATGCAACTCCAATTAGCCTCAGTAGTAGTTACATCTGAGCAATGAAGGAAGAAAAGACCCTGATTTCTTATGCAGAATCTCCTATAAAATTCAGCCAACTGGTTGCAGAAATGTAATTGCTTGTTTCGATGACAAGTTATTTCACAACTCTGAATCAAGTTGAATGTCAAGCTCTGATGAAATCTGCTAATTGGACTGTGAAAATTAAAATACATCCCCTTGCTTTAAAATAAAATGTTTAAAAAGAGAATTTTTTAAAAGCTACCTGATAAGAATGTTAAATTAATAAAAAATTACCTGATAAGTGATGTGGACAAAAGGTGGCTCCTGAAAAGATGGGTATGCTAAAGAAAACCTCTTTCCATTTTTAGTGGAGTCTGTTAGTTCAGAAAGGTGCAGCTGTAACTCAGTGAAGCTGCCACACAGTCTCTCTAGATTCCTGGATATGTGACTTGCTCCCTTTTCACTTGGCAAGTTGTTATTTTTAGGAGAAATAGAAGTTTCTTGAATCACATCCAGCTGCACTTTAGGAGAAGCTGGTCTGTTGGAAAACCTGGCTGGTGTCCCAAGACCAAAGGGAGCCACTGATCGATTAATTGGCTCAGCATCCAACATTTCCAAAGCAATGGATGGGTCACCTGAGACTCTTTTTTCATCAAGGTCACTCACACTTGATGATGAGCTTCGTTCATAACTGGGACTCTTCACTTCTTCTATGAGTTTTCTCCTGCCACTAGGGGATTGAATGATAGTGCTACCTGGTATTAACAGCTCCCTGCTCAAGGGTTGATCTTCCATGGCAAGATTTTCAAAGAACTTCTGTTTTCCAAGAGTATTCATGGAGGATTCAAAATTAGAAAGCAGATTCTGGGTGGCATGAGACGGTGCTGAAAAATCTTCTTCAAATATTAATTCTTTGATCATTAAACGAACAATGTACCTTTCTGAACTTGAAGATGGAACGAGAGTAGGGTCAGTGAATTTCTGCTTTCCAATCAAAATCAACAAGAGTTTATCTGTCAAGAAGCACAAACCCTTTGGTCTTTCACTTTTCTCCAGTTGGATTTGTTGAATATTGGGCATGCAGGAAGAGGTTACCGAATAAACCAAAACAATGTTACAAGTATTGGAGGCTACTGCCACAATCTGAGCTCTAGGGTCAAAAGCTATTATATCAGGGACCAGAATGCCTGGGATGCTGACTTTTCGGGTGGTTGTTACCTTTCTTTCAAAAGTTACCAAGATCAGGTACGAAGAGTCCTGATTGTTTCCTGAGACATAGTCCTTGGGTCTCAGAGGAATGAGAGGACTGGGATCAGATCTCCGACGGTTTGCAAGGATATGGGTCAAATCCACAGGACCTGATGAAGAAGATGCAACTGAATCAACAGCCACTGATTTTTCTGAATCTGTCGACTTTCTTCTTAGGTCCATGGAGTATTCCTCATCCCCAAGTGCCAGAGTAGACTGTGAAGTTAAAGAACCTGTTTCCATACCAGATGGCACATCAAAAGTAATGCCTGCATTTAAGCCGCAGATCTTATCTAATGGAAGCTCTGTGGCTACAGCAATTTGGAAATCTAAAGTAGCTTCTATAGCACAGATATAACTGCCCACATCAAATACTGGGCAAAAGAAGCAAGCATTTAAAGCTTTCTGAGTATCATCCCATATGTAGGAATGAAGGGCACTGCCTATAGCAACTACCAAGCGATTGCCTTCCTTAGTCCAACAAGCGCAGTGGATGAGACCACTACTTTTGATATCCGCCTTAACCCTGGAGTTATCAGAACGAACAGCGTGTAAAACGGAGGCGTCCCGTTTAGTAAGCACAGCCAAAATATCCTTCTTGGGATGCCATGCACAGCCCTGGGGAAGCATTGGGAATGGCTCTCCAATTTCACAAGTCTGAGAAACCAGGAGCTTTTTCTTTTCCAAAATGTTATAGCTCAGCTGCCAAACAGTGACGTGTTTTTTATGCTGAACAGCAAGCAGAGCTGGTGTGTCTGCAGCACAATAGGAGCCCCAGTAAAGTCCATGAACATGTTCAAACTGACCAATTACACTTGAGTCACCAAACTTGAGTTCTCCATGATGCAAATGTAAAGCAGTCAGTGCCACTTGCTTCCCATCTGTCCAGGCAATTCCATGCACAGGGTGTATGGCCTGATGCAGGGCATTAAGGCCAGTTCTTAGAAGTTTTGCCTTTCCCAACTCCATCCTTTTAAACTTCCTCCCTAGAGGTGATTGTTCCAAAGTAAAAAATCCATAGGATTCATTTGAGCATCTTGATAAGGAAAATGTGTCCCTCGGCTGTTGACTTGTTTCCCTGTAGCAAGCAAGGAGCCTGAAACGCAAACTCCTTCACCCTGTGACTCTCCAGCTGCTCTTCTAAGTATAAATCCAGGTGAAAGCTGCTTTTGCTATGCTTTTTTCTGGGAGGAGTTATCAGCTTCATGTGATGTCTAACAAGGTTTAGCTAATTACTGTATGCTTCACTGACATTTTCTCAGTAGCCTATTTTTAACTCTTAAATGCTGGGAGTATATTTAAAAATAACACTCTAATACCTTGACCTTCAGTGAATGAAGGGCTTCTTCAATGAATGGAGAAGAGAGATCCTATGCTGTTAAGCCTTGGCATTAAACTACAGCATGAAATAATGACCTGACAGTTCTTTACAGACAGTCTTTGAAGGAAAAAGTAAAGTTTAAACATATCCATTAAGAATAAGGGCCAGATTCCAATCTCTGATATGCAGCACATTTCAAAGATTCCTAAGGGGCTTTAGAAGGGGAAATAGGAGAAAGCAATCATACTCACTGGTTATATGAAATGTGAGAGAGGGGGAGACAAAAAGATAAGCAACATAAACTAGAAGCCAGGGCACCTGATCTAATTAGTGTTTGTTTCTCTAGATCAGATTTATTTATGTCACTTCCCTTTTGGTCTTCTCAGGTGTTCATTTCTGCCTGTGAGCATACAGCTTAAGCCAAAAAGGACAGGTTGTGGATTCTCCATCATGGACAATTTTTAAAACAAGTTGGATATTTTTCTAAAAGATATTCTCTAGTTCGAACCGGAATTAATTCAGTGATGTCCTAAGACGTGTGTTAAACAGGAGTTCAGACTAAATGACCCAGTGGTGCCTTCTGACTTTATAATCTTTTCTCTTTTGCGACCTATTCCACTGAAAGAAAAGGAGTACTTGTGGCACCTTAGAGACTAACCAATTTATTTGAGCATGAGCTTTCGTGAGCTACAGCTCACTTCGTCAGATGAAGTGAGCTGTAGCTCACGAAAGCTCATGCTCAAATAAATTGGTTAGTCTCTAAGGTGCCACAAGTACTCCTTTTCTTTTTGCGAATACAGACTAACACGGCTGTTACTCTGAAACCTATTCCACTGAGCGTCTTGTGATCTCCTTGTTGCTATTGTTCTTACTGATGCACTTGTTGTGTCTTTTGCTCTTTACACAACAATAGTGATGTGAAGAAACGACATGGGCTCAGTTGGGTTCCAAATAACTGTCTGTACAAACACTTATTAGATCATGAAAGGCCTAGCTATATACAACCTGCAGCTCTGGCTGGTTTCTGGCAACTTCTAAAAATATAAAGCATGGTGAGCACCACCAAAGGGCTTGTTAGGCTATAGATATTCAGGCCTGTCTGTAAAGGCCTATACTCCAAGAATTTAGGAGTATTCTTATCACTTATATAGTTATAGAGGTATAAAAGAAAGAATCAAAATCACTGTCTGCCAATGTAAGGTCCTTCTCTTACTGTGACAGTCTGAGGCCCTGTGCTTAGGATAAGATCTTTGGCTAAGCAGCAGAGGCAGCCATAAGCTGGGAAGCGAACGGTCACATCCTCACATTCCAACCTAGTCAAATTGAAATAAGGTGCTATTGGGCTGTTAGGAATACAATCCTGTCCTGATAATGCCTATAATCCTCCAGAGAGTGCCTAGAAGATGTAAAAGGAAACTTAGTTTGATAGCATCCTGTCTGGCAAGAACTCACTTATCAATAACTGGGATGTGAAATCCTCATTTCTGTGTTTGTTCTATCACTGTAGTCCCCATTTCCCTATTGTTTGTCTGTATAATCTCTGTCTGGTTCTGTGATTGTTTCTGTCTGCTGTATAATTAATTTTGCTGGGTGTAAACTAATTAAGGTGGTGGGATAGAATTGGTTAAATAATCATGTTACAATATGTTAGGATTGGTTAGTTAAATTTCAGTAAAATGATTGGTTAAGGTATAGCTAAGCGGAACTCAAGTTTTACTATATAGTCTGCAGTCAATCGGGCCAGGGGGAATGGGAACCATGTTTTGCTAAAGGGGGAAATGGGAATGGGGGTGGGGAAATTGGAATCATGTTTAGCTAAGGGCAGGAAATGGGAACAGGGACACAGGTAAAGCTCTATGGTGTCAGAGTTGGGAAGGGGGACACTAAGGAAGGAAACTGGAATCATGCTTGCTGGAAGTTCATCCCAGTAAACATGGAATTGTTTGCACCTTTGGACTTCGGGTATTGTTGCTCTCTATTCAATGCGAGAAGGACCAGGGAAGTAAGTGGGTGAAGGAATAAGCCCCTTAACATCTTGGTGCCATGACTCGGATGCATCGCATCGGATAGGTGAGTGGCAGCCTGTAAGTCCCCCTCCCCAACAGTCCGCGCAGCTGCTTGGAGGGGGTATAGCGAACTCTCGTGATGGTAGTTGTGGGTTCTGGCAAGCCAGGGTAAAGGATTTTTTGGGTAAATGGATAAGGAAGAACAAGGGCACATACCAGGTGCAGGGGTCAACCTGGGATGAGATTAAAAAGGAAATGGAGGAAGTGTTAGGGGACCCAGAGGGATGGGGGGTGGCTGAGGAGCCCACCCTCCTTGGTATATGGGTAGTGGAAGAAGGTCCCTGCCCATGGGGACTGAATGCCTTCCAGGGAAAGGAGGCACTTCAGTCTGCTTGTGAGAGGTTTGAAGTAAGGGCAGCATTATGGGAACCTGCCAGTAATCTTTCAAATTTGGTGCTGCTTCAGCAAGTGCTGCTGAAGGGTTGTAAATTAGTTAGGGGTAGTTAAAGATGATTTGGCACAACAGGGTTTAAAGTCAAAAGCAGAGTTAACAGACTACCTTTAGAGACTGGAGCTGGGACTTGGTCCTGGGGGAGTGGAGAGAAAGAAGGGGAAGGGAAAAAAAAACTTTCAAAGTGCAAAATGTCAGGGTTTGCAGGAGCAGGTAACAACCCCCACTATTCTTCCAGAGCCAAAATGAGAACCTGGGGATCAGGGTTCCCAACTGTTTCAACCCAGGGAGCCTACTCTTGGCTCAGAGCTAACTATATCCTTTTCTTCTGTAACCCTTCTGCCCGTCAGAGTTGGCAGCAACAAGGGCCGGGTT
The DNA here is from genome assembly GCF_965152235.1 of Eretmochelys imbricata. Lineage (NCBI taxonomy): Eukaryota > Metazoa > Chordata > Testudines > Cheloniidae > Eretmochelys > Eretmochelys imbricata. The sequence continues at coordinate 18,233,729 of NC_135574.1, read as the reverse complement.
CAATATCTAGGGGATCCATTCCAATAACACAATGCAAACCGGCTCGAGCCCCCACCCAGTGACCTGGGACAAATATATACCACCCCCGCTGGGCGCCTCCAAGAGGCAATACTTCCCCTCTCGCAAGCACATAGCCTGAGTGTAGCAAAAGCCTTTTAATAACAGAGAGAAACAATGTGGCATTATGTTGGGGAAACACCACCAACAGGATTCATAACACAACCCATGAGCAAAAAAAAAACCCACCCCAGGCAAATTGGGGCATGCCCTTTTCCCTTTGGTTCTTGAGTCCATCAACCCCAAATCACCCAAAGTCCCAAAAGTCCAATGCCCCAAAAGTCTCTGTCCCTGGTCAGGGCAGCCCCAGAGTTCGAAAGTTTATCTGAGGAGCTTTACCTCCCAACCTGGGTGGAAATGGGACGGGGATAAGAGGCACCTTACATGATCTGAAGCTGACCGCCCCATAGCTCCATAGCGGCGCTCCGCTCCGCCAGCCGCCCCACAAACTCCTTCGCTCCGCTGCGCTCCGCTCCGCCAGCCACCCCACGAACTCCTTCGCTCAGCTGCGCTCCGCTCCGCCAGCCGCCCCACGAACTCCTTCGCTCAGCTGCGCTCCGCTCCGCCAGCCGCCCCACGAACTCCTTCGCTCAGCTGCGCTCCGCTCCGCCAGCCGCCCCACGAACTCCTTCGCTCAGCTGCGCTCCGCTCCGCCAGCTGCCCCACGAACTCCTTCGCTCAGCTCCACGACCCACAAGCAGCTCCTGCCAGCCACACACTGCTCCGCGTCGAACTGCTTCACCAGCCGTGCCGCAAACTGCTCCACAATATATCTTCAGGCTCCCCCACTACTTAACACAACACTCAGTGATTTCAGCTCTTAGGTGAATTCAGCTTGTAGTAGGGGAGCCCCAGTGCCGGTGCACTGTCAGCCCAAAGTGAGCTCAGCAGCCTATAACTAGACTTCTAATGAAATCAAAATTAGCTCTGATATTCCACAGTGGAGAGAGGAGGAAGTGCAATTAGCATGGAAGGCCCTCACCAAGGGGCCTATGCCACCAAGTATTAATACTTGTCCCCAGCCTCTCTCCATTCACACAGTTTTGGAACCCATGACCCTTGCCTAGCGAGTGCTACTTAGTTGATGGTGAATCCCTCCATCATAACAAAAGGCCACGTACAGTTCCAAGCACAGTTCCCATAATCAGGGTAATAACAATTTATTCTTCCTGCCCCAATAACAGAGACGCTGGGGATCCCACAGCAGCCAAAGTGACCATTTGAGCAGCTATGGTCTCATTCTAGGCGTGGTGGGTGTGCCTATGCAAATGACATCGGCCCCTGAAGTTCTTTTCCACAACTTGCCACACCTCACCACCAGATGTCAGGGTGGAGCTCATCCTGACACTGCTTACACTTCTTTTCCTTCTTCTTTTCCTCGGTTTACTTAATTTGCTGCTGGTAGCCTATACTTTAAACTGACCTGACAGGCTTAATTGGTTTCTTTCCACCTCTCCCCCTGCCTTTCCACACTCTTTTGTTTTTCTGAAGTTTTAATGGAGGGTACTTTGGATATTTATGAGAGATGTTTTTGGTTAAAGTATGATGGAGGTCTGCTGTAGTGCACTGGAATTTTTGGAGTAAAAGATCCATGGGCATCCATGGAGACAAATGTTTTACTGCCTCTTTGAACAGTCTCAAGGTAAAGACAGCACAGGTTAAGGCAGCTGTGTGGCAAAGTTGTTACAGACAAATTGCACTACCTTAAAGAACTAAATGTAGGAGTAAGTGATTTCAAGAAAAAAGAAAAGGAGTACTTGTGGCACCCTAGAGACTAACCAATTTATTTGAGCATGAGCTTTCGTGAGCTACAGCTCACTTCATCGGATGCATACCGTGGAAACTGCAGCAGATATTATATACACACAGAGATCATGAAACAATACCTCCTCCCACCCCACTGTCCTGCTGGTAATAGCTCATCTAAAGTGATCATCAAGTTGGGCCATTTCCAGCACAAATCCAGGTTTTCTCACCCTCCACCCCCCTACACACAAACTCACTCTCCTGCTGGTAATAGCCCATCCAAAGTGACAACTCTCTTCACAATGTGCTATTAGATAAGCTATTACCAGCAGGACAGTGGGGTGGGAGGAGGTATTGTTTCATGATCTCTGTGTGTATATAATATCTGCTGCAGTTTCCACGGTATGCATCCGATGAAGTGAGCTGTAGCTCACGAAAGCTCATGCTCAAATAAATTGGTTAGTCTCTAAGGTGCCACAAGTACTCCTTTTCTTTTTGCGAATACAGACTAACACGGCTGTTACTCTGAAACCTGATTTCAAGAAGTGAGTGAAAAGTTACAAATAGCTTTTGCAAAAATTGATAATAAAGGGTTTGGAGGAAAGTAAACATTTGGGAATTGTGGAAATGGTAAAAGGTAACTGTTGTGAAGA